>NC_084894.1:18135615-20631448 GCF_958979055.1 Alnus glutinosa
ATCAAAAACTCTAAACCCTTAAGGAAAAACTAAAACCCTAACCCTAAACCCTAAACCCTTAAAAAAAACAAAAATCAAACACTCTAAACCCTTAAGAAAAAACTAAAACCCTAACCCTAAACCCTTAAAAAAAAAAAAACACGTAAACCCTAACCCTAAACCCTGAAGAAAAAAAAAACTCTAAACCCTTCAAAAAATATAAATAAAAAAATTAACCCTAAACCCTAAACCCTTCAAAAAATATAAATAAAAAAATAAAACCTAAACCCTAAACCCTTCAAAAAGTATAAATAAAAAAATAAATCCTAAACCTAAACCCTAACCCTAAACCCTTCAAAAAATATAAATAAACAAATAAAACCTAAACCCTTAAAACACAAACAAAAACCCTAACCATAAACCTTAAACCCTAAACCCTTAAAAAAAAAAAATTACAAAAACCATAACCCTAAACACTAAACCCTAAAACCATAAACGTAAAATTGTAACCCATGTTTTTTCTTTTTTTACAAGTTTACACTGTAAGAAATATGATTTGTCTCGGTCTCTTAACCCTATACAGAGAAATATGGACAAGTCTTGGATGTCAGCACGTAGGGGTACGACATAGTATAACGACAGGTGTAGGGCGTTTGTGGCATTTTCCGTTAGTAACTGTACGGCTTTCGATGGCAAAATTAACTGCCCATGCAAGTATTGCCGAAATAACCAGCGTCACACTCCAGATTACGTTCTTGCCCACCTAACAGGAGGTAGGGGATGAATCTGGAATACAATTTGTGGTATATGCACGGTGAGACCACGAGCGGGTCTGTTGTTCGTGGTCAGTGTTCGAGTCATCCCAGAGGCACAGATTCCGCTACCGGTAGCACTGAACATGGTGAATTCATAGAATAGGGGGGGTGCTGGAACAGGATGGTGACATGCACGCCATGTTGCGTGACGCCTTCGGCATGCACGATGTTGCTGAAGCCGTCAGTATGGATCCATAACAAGTTGACGAAGGAACCTCTTGCGGGGACGCATTGAGGTACCAAGAGTTGTTAAAGATTACCGAGAAGCCACTTCACCCTGGTACCAAGCATAGTAAATTGAGTGCTACTGTACACATGTACAATTTGAAGTGCGTTGGAGGTATTAGTAACAAAAATTTTTCAGACATTCTCGAGTTTATCAATCAGCTGTTGTCTCCTTGCGATAAGACATTGCCAGTTAATACGTATGAGGCAAAGAAGTTCTTAAGTTTCATGGGTCTAGGGTATGAGAAGATTTCGGCATGCCGTAATGACTGTATGTTATTCTGGAAAGACAATAAAGACTTAGATTCATGTACCGTATGTGGAGAATCTAAGTGGAAGGCTGATACACATATAGGTGAGGATTGTGAGGTCATATCAGCGAGGAAAAAAGACCCAGTGAAGATGTTGAGGTGGTTTCTACTCATCCCACGGTTACAGAGGTTATTCATGTCTGCGCAAACTGCGCCCTATATGAGATGGCATGCAAAAGGCCGCACTAGGGATGGCATATGGAGGCACCCGGCCGACGGTGAGGCATGGAGATCGTTTGACATTTTACATCCAGATTTTATGGCAGACAGTAGGAACGTCCGGCTTGGTTTGACAACAGATGGATTTAAGCCTTTTGGGAAGATGAGCACATCCCACAGCACATGGCCCGTAATGCTTGTGCCGTATAATTGACCTCCTTGGATGTGTATGAAACAGACGTCGTTCATCCTGTCATTGGTTATCCCTGGACCGAGCTCACCTGGTATGGATATTGATGTCTACCTTCTGCCATTGATTGATGAGTCACTGGAATTGTGGAATGTAGGGGTACGGACATTTGATGCTTCAAAGATGAAAAATTTTAATATACGATCCCAGTTGATGTGGACAATAAACGACTTGCCAGCGTATGCAGATATTCAGTTGGCAAGTATCTCCAACTGAATAATTTGACAGCACGCCAAATGTGTCATGCGGAGACGAGATCCTCCAACAGTTAGACGGAGTTGCGTTTAGGGATGAGAATGCGGGTAAGAAGAAGAAATGAAAGAAGCGGAAGAAGGGTGCAGCGAGTTCCGATGATGTTATGTGGAAGAAGAAAAGTATTTTTTTCAGATTGCGGTATTGGAAAGACAATTTGCTTCGGCACAATCTTGATGTCATGCACATAGAAAAAAATGCCATGGATAATATACTTGGCACTATTTTGAATATCAAAGGGAAAACAAAGGACAACCTGGCAGCTTGGCTGGACTTGCAGGAAATGGGGTTGAGACCTAAGTTGCATCCGTTCACAGCCGCAAATGGTAAGACATATATTCCCGCTGCCTGTCACACGATGTCTAGGGAGGACAAAGAAATTTTTCTGAAGGTTCTTCGAAATGTGAAGGTCTCGGACGGAGACGCCTCGAACATTTCACGGTGTGTTCGGCTCAAGGACCGTACAATTTCGAGGTTGAAGAGCCATGATAGCCACATACTGATGCAACAGCTTCTCCCAATTGCATTGCGTCAGTCATTGCCAGATAAAGTGGTTAGACCTCTTGTGGAGATTTCAATATTTTTTAGAGGCATATGCTCAACTAAGCTATCACAAGAAGAGATGGACCGACTGCAGGGTGACGTCTGTATCGCTTTGTGCAAGCTAGAACAGGTATTTTCTCAAGGGTTTTTTACCAACATGGTCCACTTGGTCGTGCATCTTGTGTGCGAGTGTAGACTTGGCGGACCCGTGCAGTATAGGTGGATGTACCCGGCAGAGAGGTAAAATTTTGCGTAATATATACATATATATTTTGATTTAATTGTTTCCCTAATTGACGACAATATCTTGTTGTGTATGTGTGTACACTAGGAGTCTTGGGAGTTTCAAGTCTAATGTGCGCAATAAAGTTGCTCCTGAGGGGTGCATTGCAGAGGGGTACATAGCGACCGAGCTGGTAACTTTCTGTTCAAGGTATCTGGATAACGCACTAACATTCCACAACAGACCTCAGAGAAATCCTGATGGATCCAAGGGGGTGGGCCCGCGAGTTACCCTGAACCGATTGACAATGCACCAGATTCATCATTATATTGTGTTCAACTCTGAAGAGTTTCACAATTTGTGGATGTAAGTAGTGTTTATATATTTAACAGAATTCGAATAAAATTATTAATAACAATTATTACATAATTGTATACGCTGAATATAGGATGCACAAAGACGTGATTAGGCGATCATGCACTAGGGGTCGCATTACGGAGACTCTTTTTGAAGCAAAACATCATGAGCAGTTCTGCGAATGGTACCGTGCATATGTAAAGAAATAGTGGTAATTTTGAAATTGGCAAAATTTATGCGTGTTCAGTGTAATTAACCAATGTGATATTTAATATTTGTAATTATAACATAGGTCGATGGCCTGGACGATCAACGTAGGGAGGAATTGGGGCACAAATTGGTTATGCGTAATAGAGGGCTAAAGGAGACAGCAGTCAAGTACAACAGGTACGTGGTAAATGGGAAATTGTTCCGCACGCTTGCCCATGATGTGGGAAGGAGGACTTAGAACAGCGGTGTATGTGTTCCAATCGTTGAAGGCGAAACGTACTACGGGCAGTTAACCGATATAGTTGAGGTCCAGTACTATGACAGGACTACATACGTCCTATTTAAGTGCAATTGGGCAGACCCCACGATGGACAGAGGATTCAATAGACGAGTATGGCCTAGTGTTTGTCAACTTCAATCACCTCGTCCACATGGGAGAACAGATTAAGGACGAGCCGTACGTGCTTACATCTCAGGTAGATCAAGTATTCTACGTCGAAGATGGAAGGAACCCAAATTGGGTTTGTGCAGTTAGGACCAAACCGCGCAACGTGTACGACATTAGTCAGGGGGAAGGGAGTAATGAGGCAGGTACAACCTATCACGAGTGCGTACCGCTCGTACTAGCCACTGCTGACCTACCCGATATGAATGATGAATTCGAGTACAACAGGCCCGACATTGATCCGATTGAAGCTCCCGTGATACAATGATTGATATATTTATTGTTGGTTTAATTCGTTTGAACTTAATACACTTCTTTTTATTTGCATAAATTTCATTGTATTATTTGCATATTCTTTAATAATATATAAAATACAAATTTTAATTAATTTGTCTACATTTGTTCGCAGGTATCGATGGACCAGAGACCCACTCCTTGTGCATATCGGGCACCCCACCCACCCGTGCCCCCCATGACCACGCCCACAGATTCGACGGCACTATATACTGCGGCGTGGCCACACCACCCAAATGCCGCTTATAGGCCATTGTTGCCGGGTACGGTGGCCGTGCCCACGTCAGATCACGGGCAGACCAGCACAGCTGGATATTGCAGTTCTCCATATTCGGAGCTGCTGACATTATCTTAGATAGGGTTCACCCCACCAGGTAACGTGGTTCGATGGTGGGTGCGAGAGGGGATGGGGCCACATAGTTATGCTCCGTACTTTCCGTTTACATATACTGGACCTATGCCATGTGGATTTGATAGTGAGACACAGGATGATAGGTTTCCTCTGCCACAAACCGGGGAGATGCAGATGTCGGCTGTGGGGTTGGGACAGATGCCAGCACAGGCAGTGATGCAGGGCTAGATTATGCGGTTGAGACAGATGCTAGCATTGGTAGCGAGCTAGGGCCTGGGGCCTGGAGAGAGCCAAGTTCCTTTATCTGAAGAGAGCCAGGTGCCGATATCTGGAGAGAGTCAGGTACCATTTTCCGATGAGAGTCAAATGACAGATCTGGGGGGGAGCCAGATTCTCCATGAGAGGGACGTTGCGATGTTGGGTACCGATCAGTTGGCCCTCGATAGCCCCCAAGATATGCTTTCAGATGATGATCAGCAGCCTCCACCAGTGGGAGGGGTTGGCGAGGAGGTCGCAGGCGACCTAGCGACCCAGCACATACAGATTGACCAGATTCGGTTGATGGGTAAGTACATATTTAGACATCCTTAAAACTCATATTATGTTACCAAAAATAAATATTAAGTTTGAAAGAAAAATAAATTGAATTTACAATTTATTGATATAATTATATTTTTTAGTGTTAACCAATTAAATGTTGTATATTTTTTTCATTAGGGTACAACCCAGACGGAAGCATATACTATGAGGTGATTAGGGACCCAGAGAGAAATTGGGTGCTCCCGAGGGGGAAGAATGTTGTGTTGAAGTACAATGCTGCTCTACAACCTTTAGGACGAGCCTGCAATCTTTTTAGGCAAGCTGAGGGCATGCTTATCAGGAGCGGGTCCTACATACATATGTGGGACGAATGGGCGAAGGTAGATAAGCAGATTAAGCAGGCTATGTAGGACGCACTGATGGTATGTTTATGAATCTAATTTATTTATTTATTTGAATTAAACTTAAGATTAAGTTTTTCTTGAAGTTTTTAAACTAATGCTTAAATTGAATGTGCAGGAGGAGTTCTATCTACCTGTATCAATAGACAAGCGCAGGGCACAAAAGGAAGCGTGAAATGATATTGGCCGGAAGCACCGCTCGTGGAAGACGAAGTTCAAAACCAAGCTAGATATTCGAGACGGTGACACGCCCGAGATTATACGTGCGAGAGTGCCGGACAATGCTTTTGCAAAGTATGACGCAAAAGATGTAGAGTTCCTGTTGAGCGATTGGTGCACTGAGCAAAAAAGGGTATGTAGGTCTTTGATTGTATGACAAAAAAATGTTGTGGTTTTTTAATAACAGTTCATTTAATTTTATTACTACTTTAAGTGTGTCAATGCTTACATTTTTATCTTCATGTTCAATGCGTAGGCGACCTCTGAACGGATGAAGAGGCTGCGAGAGCAGAATGACCTTCCCCATTGTACGAGATCCAAAAGTTATGCCAGATTTAATCACGAGGAGGTATGAACAAATATATGTTTATGTTTTTCATATTTGTTGCTAATTGTTTTTCTTTTTCTTTACACTATTTTCTCGCTCTCTGTTTGTTATATATTTCAACTGGATGACGACAGGCATGTATATCTGGCACGCCCCCCACTCGCGCCGCGTCGTTCGTGAAGACCCACACAAAGAAGGACAGCACTTACTTGAATGAACATACACGGGTCCTATGCGTATACTACTGATCTATTTTTACTAATATTTCTAAATTATGTGTGTGATATGGCATTATTCAATATATGAGTATTTCATGTTGACGACGTACAAGAGAAGATGATGCAGAGTTTATCCAGTGATCCAGCCGCCACGCAGAGCGTCTCAGCAGACACGGTGCGTTGGGCACCGAACGACATGTACGAACAGGCGATTGGGAGGCCTGAGTACGCAGGGAGGGTTCGGCAGGTTGGGCCGAATGTTACTCCTGTTCGGGGGACATGTTTCTCATATAGGCCTCGCTCACACGGGGGACCATCTAAGGGCACATCTCGGGATTGGGCTGAACACGCCCGGAAGATGGAAGAAATGCAAGCGGAGCTATGGGCTGAGCGAGAGAGGAATGACGCGTTGGAGCAGCTCATGCGACAGTTCGACGCCATGGAGCAGCGCATGCGACAATTCGAGGCCTTCATGTCCTCAATGGGAGTATCACAACCATGTCTTGGTGCTCAGTCTTCACCTGCAAACGTAGGTAGTACGTCATCTATTAGTAGTGCATCTGCAAGTATGATTTATATTGTGTATACGACAAAATTAATTTTAATTTGTTTTCATTACTCCTTTAAATTTGCAAGTAATATTATATACTTTAATTGTTTACATTACTTGCAGGTAATGCGACAACAGTTGGTACGTTGTCGCCTATTGGACGACGGCTGAGCCAGCACTCCCCTGTCGCTACACCATCACCCACTACACCATCCCTTGCGTAGCAATTGCCGGTTGGCGAGAACACGCCTGGGACGATACCTCGTGATCCGCAAGGATGCCCTTCGGATTTGTAGATATTTTGTGTAATTATTTTTTGTCCTTAACGAATATGTTTTTTTTTTTTTTTGTAATTATTTTTTGTTTGTAAAGATTTGTGTAGTTAACAAATACGTTATTAATTATTGGTTTGTGTAATTTGATTTTGTGATATTTTTGGGTAAAATAAATATTGCGTTATTTGTGGTCGGAAATAAGAAAATTAAAAAAAAAAATAATAATAATTAACCCAAACAAATTTGAAAAACAATAACAAAACTAAATTGAAAAACAAATTTAAATAATATTTAAATTGTATTTTTTATTTAATTCTTTAATTGTATTTTTAAATTAAATTAAAAATACAATTAAAGAATTAAATTAAATAAAAAATACAATTGAAATTTTTTTAAAAAATAAAAATAAAAATTGCCACGTGTAACTATTGTACACGTGGCCAGATGGCCACGAGTATTGAAATACACGTGTCTGACTGTCAGACACGTATTTAATACACATGGCTGACAATCAGACACGTGTATGAAGATACACGTGTCTGATCTGCCACGTGTATTATGATACATGCGGCAAGATATTCAGTTAGTCATATTCAGATCTAACACGAGTCGCCCACGTGGCCATGCACACGTGGCGACCAGTTTGCCATATGTACTGTGTTCGTACACGTGTTAAACTGTAAGTGGCAAAATGCAACTATTTTTGTAGTGAATCAAATGGACTCTACGTCAAATTAAGTGAAAAAAATTAACACATAATTTAAGTCAAACCACGTTTTCTATATTCATATTACACAGAATCAGAGACGATGGATGCTATATAAGGAAAGCCAAGTGCTGGACCCTCTCCCCCACAAAGACAAAATGGAGAAGCTCGCAATCACCCATGTCTTGTTCTGCACTTTCTTTCTTCTTCTTGCTTTGAATTCATACATAGCATCATCTCAAGAAGTTGGTAAGCCTAAATATATATATATATATACACACATATATACATATATACATATTTAGCTAGTTTTGATCGATCAATGAAATGACGTTGTTTTGGTATTGCAGATGATGAGAGAGAATTCGATTATGGTGAAAGAAGCAAGAAGGGACCAGCTCGATGGGGAGAGCTTCACAGGGAATGGAGCCTGTGTAAAAATGGATCAATGCAGTCTCCAATTGATTTGCTGGATGAGAGAGTTGAAGTTGTTTCCCATTTAGGGAGACTTCAGAGGAGTTACAGTCCCTCCAATGCCACTCTTACCAACAGGGGCCATGACATGATGGTAAGCAAAAGGAGAGACTGATCAGGATGATCAATACAAGTAAACCCAAGTTTTTTTTACACAAAACTTCACTTATATTACCACCCGGCATGATCTTTCATCACTTTAACAATCATATCCTTAAAACCTAACTTCCTCTTCTTCTTTTTTCAAATTATTTGTGCAGCTGAAATGGGATGGCGGTGCAAGATATATTGAAATAAATGGAACAAAATATGTACTCAAACAGTACCACTGCCACTCGCCTTCTGAACACACCATCAATGCCCAGAGGTTTGCTCTGGAGGCGCACATGCTTCATGAGAGCTCAGATGGAAAAAATTTCTGTTGTTGGAATCTTGTACAAGATATTAATGAGTGTTACGTCCTATATTGCCTAGTTATTAGGTGAAATTGGAATTTATAAATTTTTTTAGGAAAACTCCAAATTGATTAGTCATTTTAGGATGATAGTATAGATATAGCTAACGCTTTTTCTTGGATCGTTACAGTATCCCTCATCTCTCAAGGTGTTTATTTTAGGGTGAGTTGGGCCTGTTGGTTTTTAATATGGTATTAAAGCAGGTTCCTTGAGTTGTTGAAAGATTTTCTCCTGTAGTTGTCTACGTGTACGTTTAGCCATAATACCACACGTGAGGGGGCATATCATAGAATTCCACATTACCAAAAAAAATTTAACTTGTAAATTTTATAAGTCATGTACATCCTGCATCGATCTGATCATTTAATTAACTCATCAGGTGAGGACCGTTTCCAAAGAACAAGTCAAGTTCCTTCGTGTAGCCGTTCATGATGTGAGTAGCTAGCTATTCCGGTCTATAAACATTTTATATAAGATACATGCAAGGGTTTCAAATTTTTAAGGGCAGAAATCAAATCTTTTTTAATTAATCAATTAATTATTTATTTATTTTTGTTATTTTTCAGGATGCAGAAACTAATGCAAGACCATTACAACCAATAAAGAGGCGCCCAGTGCTTCTTTATAGACCAAGTGAAACAAAGAGGATTGATTAAAATCTTATGATTTTACATTCTTTTAGAAGTGACAGAAATATATATGTTGGGGGTTGAACCAATTATATATCTTCATCAACACATTTACTTATTCCTTAATTAGGCCCTTGATTACCTTGTACTTTTCGGTTATACTCTATGATTCTCCCCTTTATAGTGAACATGTTGGGACATGGTGATGCTGTCATGTACGTAGGATACTGTGTCCTTGTGTATTCAGGCATTCATATATCATTTATTACGAAAATAGCTACAAAATGATGGATGGACTAAAAAACAAATTCTCCGTTTTGAAGCTTTAATTTATAATTTATTGAAAGGTCAAGTATTACATCATTATCACAAGATTTTAAAGCGCTTGAGGAGGTCCAAACTAAAGAGTTTACGTCAATCGTCAGCGTTTACGTCGGTCCAACCTCCACAACGTAAAAACATTGATATTTAATGTTTCTTCTAAGAAACGAGAGATATGTTAGAAAAAGGAAATATAAGTACTTTAAGGCATTTTTTGTGGATACGACTTTTTAGTATACGTAATCACATATATATGAAAAGAAGAAGTCATCAAGAAAAATAATTTAGAATTGTGATAAATAACAGTCTAAAATGTTGAGAGATGTCACTTTAAATATAATATATAAAAACAAATCAACATATATCAGAGATTGAATCAAATATGATTTTTTTGGTATAATAATATATACTAATAGGTTATGTGTTATTAATTTTCAAATCAAATAAAAAAACAAATAAATTTAAATCAAATCATATTGAGGAATTTAGAGCAAACAACAAATTTAGTGCATCTAAATAGTCTGGTATGTTCGTTAAATACCAGTTATTAGTCTGTTAGCTGATTAGTTAAGTTAGCTTAGCAGTTGAGCTTAGTCGGTGATGTTTTATTTGTATATATACTTAGCTTGCAATACATTTTCATTATCCAGTACAATTAATATACAAATAGATCATTTTTCTCTCTAGATTACTCTTCCTTACTCTCTATTCTTCCTTTGTTCTTGATTTCTTCATTCGTTCATCTTCATTCTGTTCATAATCTGATAGTCACTACAAAAAAACATGCAATTAGCCACGTGGCTACAGTAGCCGTTACTGTATCCACGTGGCCAATTAGCCACGTGTAATAAATACGCGTGGCTAAAATATTTATATTTTTTTCAAATTTTTTATATTTATATTTGTAATTGGCCACGTGTATTAATTACACTTGGCAAATTAGCCACGTGTATTTATTACACGTGGCTAATTGGCCACTTGTAATTAATACACGTGGCTAATTGGCCACGTGTAATTAATACACTTGACTAATTGGCCACATGTAATAAATACGCGTCGTTAAAATATTTATATTTTTTTATAATGTTTTATATTTATATTTGCAATTGGCCACGTATATTAATTACACATGGCCAATTAGCCACGCGTAATAAATACGCGTGGCTAAAATATTTATATTTTTTTATAATTTTTTATATTTATATTTGCAATTGGCCACGTGTATTAATTACACGTGGCCAACTGTTTTTGAAAATTTGTACACTATATACACTATATAAAATAAAAATATATTTAAAATATAAATCAAGAATTTGGCCATGTGGCTTTAGGCCACGTGGCCAAAATTGGTGCAGGTAGGCGTGCGGGACAATTCCCGCGCACCCACCTGCCATTACTTTGAAATATATAATCTATATATGTATATAAATTATATTCTCTCAGGCTCTCTCTCAGCGTTCTCTGTTCTCTCTCTCTTTCTGTCACTGTTCACTCCCTCAGTGTTCTCTCTTTTCTTTTGAGTTCATTTTCGAACTCCAAATTCAACGTCCACTTTTTTCTTTTTTCTTTTTTTGAGGGAAAGAAAACCTTTCATTGAAAAACAAATAGCATTACAACAGCAGACACCACAAAGGTGAAGCATAATCAGACACCCTAAAGGTGTATATACATCTCAATACAATACAAACAGTTGCTACTAAATAAACCCAGCCAACAGAATGATGCCTCTGCATTGACATACACCTTTACATGAAAAGAGAGTCGGTCACACATTCTGGGCGACTACCAATGACTAGATTAATATACGCACAAAGCAAACTGTCCAAAAAAACACAAAACTTTAACAAAACAGGAAAAGCTCAACAGAGGAAACTGTCTGCCGGGAAAGCCACCGCCTGTGGCGGCGCGTGCACCGCACGCGCAGGCACTAGAAACATGCCCATCAACCCTCAAACGCCCAAAACCTCCGATCATCACCAGAACCACCATTCACGGCGAAACAACCCGGTTTGCAGCCCTCACGCGCGTTCCAAACCGAAATCCACCCAGGCGCGTGAAGGCCACGCACCGATCATCGAGAGACCACACAACCATGGAGAGTGGCTGGAGCACTAGAGACTGACAACGAACACAACTAACGGGCGCGTGTCCACCAGAAGACGGCAAAAACTCGTAGATCTGGCTTCCAAAAATCTGACAGTGAACAACACAACCACTATCTCCCCCATCGACACGCCATGGGTGACTAGTCCCCACCGACACCTTCACCAGAGAACTCTCCTGCCTTCACAAACTAAAAACAGAAAACCTAACCACCCACCGGATCCACACCGGGGCAACTAAACTTCCACAACCCTATTGGTTGGAAGACTCAACTACATCAAAAGAACCATCTTAGCTACTAAGACTAAGATGACCAACGACAAAAAACCCAGGGAGGAGGGAGGCGTGAAGCCTCCCTCCCCCAAAACAAAGACAAACTGCCGGCTCTCTCTCTCACTAGAAAACGGGAGCTTCTCTCACTAGAAATGAGGTAACGTCCAATTAATAGAAAGAACTTTGCCATTTAAGAACAAATTGCCAAATTTATACGTTCATAATATTTGGAGAAAATTTCAATTATTACTTATGATCTTTCATCACTTTTTTCAATTAAGTATTCAAACTTTAAAAAGTGTCAATTTAGAGTATTCATTTTTTAATTTTTTCAATTTTAACTACCCGTTAGAATTTTCTATTAAATCTTGTCTTATTTTTTTTTAGGAAATTTCGAAATTTTCAAAATAATAATTACTTAATTACAAAATGACCAAAGATAAGAAGGTTAACCTTAAATACATATGATTTTTCAGGATGCAGAAACAAATCCAAGACCATTACAACCAATAAACAAGCGCCCAGCTTCTTTGTAGACCAAGTGAAAGCAAAAAGGATTGATTAAAATCTTATGATTTTACATTATTTTAGAAGTGGCAGAAATATATATGTTGGGGGTTGAACCAATCATATATCTTCATCAACACATTTACTTACTCCTTAATTAGGCCCTTGATTACCTTGTACTTTTCAGACATACTCAATGGTTCTCTCCTTTATAGTGAACATGTTGGGACATGGTGATGCTTTGATGTACGTAGGATACTGTGTCCTTGTGTATTCAGGTATTCATATATACTAAATAAATATATATACTCATTTTTTTTTTATTGTTAAGAAGCGCTTTGCACGGTATTCCAAAGATCTAATCGGGCAAAAGCTTCGGATACTCCGATAATAAAAAAGAAAAAGAAAAGACTGATATATAAGTGAAGAGCATGGGAAAGCTGAAAGGTAGTTGCCAAAGGAGCTTGCCATCAACCCCTAACCCCTCATCGAATCAAATTAGAGAAGTTTCGAGGATCTAATTTCCATGAACAAGGGAAAAGCTTGAACAAAGTTGATACAACGTAACCCTCGCAAAAAATACGTTTACATTAAGAACATATGAATTGAGAGATAGCAAGCTACTAATTATAAATCATATGGTAATTACCTTTTAATGAATAATTCGCCTTAATTTACTTCTCTTTAGCCAGAAAGCAATCTCCTTTAACCCAAAAAAGAAAAACTCTTCGAAGTTGCAAAGTTTCTGTAATGAGTATATTAGATAAGTGGGCTGGGCTTAGTTTACCCTTAGTAATAATGGGTTTGCGTTATGTGTATATAAAGGTCATCAGCCTAATTGTAGAGGATATGAGATTAGTGATTTGTTTATTGTGGTCAACTGGAGGCTAAGCCCCTCGAATGCTTTGGAGACCGGACATCTCGAAGAGTCCATTTCATTTTGTAATTTTCGTTTATCAATTTTACAGAATTACACTGTTCTTTCATTTCTCATATCAATTCATCAATTCTTTCCATTTCTTTTCTAATTTCATTTACAATTCTGTAATTGAAACCCTAGAAATCAGTAACAAGTGTATAAACTTGTTACAACTTCTCTAGGGACAGCAAAATATGAAATTCTATCTATTTAAAATAAGAACTTGAACCCAGCAAAAGATAAGGCAATTTTACACTGCTAGGCGAGAGTAGAAGTGAACAGCGTGCGACTACATGCAAAGCGCGATGTCACGCTTCCAAACCTAAAAATGAGAGTTGATAATGACGGTTATTATTCAAAGAAAATATAATTGTATAAGAAAATAAAGTAAAATGCGGAAGGAATAAACAGACACAAGAATTTACGTGGTTGATACCATGAAAGAAAAGATAATATAAAGAAAATTAATGCGGAATAATAAAATGAAGACAAAAGAATTTACTTGGTTTGGTCTATGACTTACATCCACATATTATTGCCATAAGGGTTGCATTGTTGCTCTTATTTACTTAAAGAAATTGTACAATAAAATGACATATGTATAGTTGAATGAGGCTATGAATACAATGATTACATAATCAATATGTAACTTATGAGAATTACATAATCAATGTATAACATATCAAATTTATGAAAATAAACTATACATTTACAATTATGACATTCCACGAAAAACCTGCTAATTAGAATAACACTGCAAATTCAGACCATCTAATAATAAAATATCAAGCAATACATGAATGTCCTCTGTTGGGGACAAAATCCCACTCAAGTCCATAAGTATAATATTAGTACTCTAAGAAATTCTTTTTATTTATTTATTTTGATGAATGAATTTGTATTGACAAAGCAAGAAAAAATTACAATACTTTTCAGCTACCAAGCTGGAACAATATATAGACGCTATAACAAAGTATCTTACACCAAAACATCGATCCTATCTTCCCAACAATATAATATATATTTTGAACTTTCTATATCCAAATTACTACAAATCTCTACATTCACATTATTCTTTTTAAATTTCCCTTTCCCCCTAAGTTTGTTTCTCACTCCCCATACAACTTCTTGAAGCACTCTTTCCTCAGCTTTAGGTTGATTCTCATGTCTTAGATCATTTAGATCATTCCTATACTTAATAAGTAGTACATTGTTGCACTCCAAGTCCAAGTAGTGGTGTAAACTTGAAACCGGTTCTCGGTTTTTGGATAATGATCGGGAACCGGCTACGGGGTCCCCGGTTATTGAATTTCAATAACCGACTCCGGAATCGGGTACCCCAGTTGACCTCGGACCCCGGTTAAACGATTTTTATCTGGGTACCCGAGTGAAAACTGGTTATCCAAACCGGGTAGTATTTTTTTTAAAAAAAAAATAAAAATCGAAATTACTTTTTGGGCCTAGTTTTAGTATTGGGCCTACTTTTTTGGGCTTCATTTCAACTTTTTAGCCCATTTATTAAGGTATTGGACCTAATTCAATCAAGAAATTTCAATTACTATAACAAAGAGAGAAATTTTCTCATTTGTGACATCCTGAGACACATATATTATGCCCATCAACTGCAGATTTGAACTCGAAAACTCCACATCCATACATAATTACATATTAAAAATCCAAAAGTTCATAAACATATTACATATTAAAAAAGTTCAAACCCAAAAGTCCATAAACATATTAAAAAAGTTCATAAACATATTAAACATATCTAAGCATGGTTCGGTTTCTGAATCATTTATATCTACAATAGAAGAAAAAAAAAACTTTTAACCAAGAAAAGAAAATTTCTTCGAAGTTGCAAAGCTTCTGTAACGAGTATATTAGATAAGTGGGCTTTTCCGTTAGAAGCTTAGTGGGCTAGGCGTAGTTTACCCTTAGTAATAATGGGTCTGAGTTGTGTGTATATAAAGGCCATTAGCCTAATTGTAGAGGATATGAGATTAGTGATTTGTTTACTGTGGAAAACTGGAGGCTGAACACATCGAATGCTCTAGAGGCCAGACATCTCGAAGAGTCCATTTCATTTTGTAATTTTCGTTTATTAATTTTACAAAATTACATTGTTTTTTCATTTCTCACATCAATTCATCAACTCTTTCCATTTCTATACCAATTTCATTTACAATTCTGAAATGAAACCCTAGAAATCAGTAATAGGTGAATAAACTTGTTACAATTGATATTAGTATATTAGATAAGTGAGCTTTGGCCTTGGTAGCTTAATGAGTTGAGCTTAGTTTACCCTTAGTAATAATGGGCCTGAGTTATGTGTATATAAAGACCATTAGCTTAATTGTAGAGGATATGAGATTAGTGATTTATTTTCTGTGGTAAACTGGAGATTGAGCACATCGAATGCTCTAGAGGCCAGACATCTCTAAGAGTCCATTTCATTTTGTAATTTTCATTTATTAATTGTACAGAATTACATTTTTTTTTTTTTTTTTTTCCGTTTCTCACATCAATTCATCAACTCTTTCCATTTCTATACCAATTTCATTTACAATTCTGTATATGAAACCCTAGAAATCAGTAACAGGTGAATAAACTTGTTACAATTGGTATTAGTATATTAGATAAGTGGGCTTTGGCCTTGGTAGTTTAATGAGCTGGGCTTAGTTTACCCTAAGTAATAATGGGCCTGAGTTATGTGTATATAAAGGCCATTAGCCTAATTGTAGGGGATATGTGATTAGTGATTTGTTTATTGTGGTAAACTGAAGGATGAGCACCTCGAATGCTCTGGAGACCGGACATCCCGAAGAGTCCATTTCATTTTGTAATGTTTGTTTATCAATTTTACAGAATTACATTGTTCTTCCATTTCTCACATAAATTCATCAATTCTTTCTATTTCTATTCCAATTTCATTTACAATTCTGTCATCAAAACCCTAGAAATCAATAGGAAGTGAATAAACTTTTTATAATTGGTATCAAAGCCAATCAATCTACTGCACATGAAAATCAGATCAATAATAATGGCTGAAGAAACTGCGTTGCGGCTACAAGGAGAGATGGTTTCACGATCGGAGTTCCTGATGCTATGCATGCTCAAGCTGAAGCTACGAATCGACATGATGCGATGTTGCACGCATTGACGTTGAAATGAAGAGTTTACGAGATCTGATATCTGGTCATCCCAGACTTATAGTGAAAATTACAATTCAAGCGATGGAATATTGACGCCAAAGTCAGTCCGATTGGATTTTCCTCGCTTTGATGGAGAGGATCCGAAGACATAGTGCCGTTGTGCCGTAGAATTCTTTGAATTCTACCGCACTCCTGTTGAACATTGTATTTCCATTTCCTATTACCATATGGACGGCCATGCTATACGATGGTACTGGGAATTACTAGCTAGCAAAAAGGTAACTAATTGAAAAGAATTGGTGGGGGCTATTCACGCAACAAATTCGGTTCATGAGAACTTAGAAGCCCTAAACCAATTCACGAACGGAGAAAATTAGAAGACAGATGAAATAATTACATAATCTTACACAGATCTAGTTGAAAATGTAAAACACACATTAATTCCAGCAACAGAGCCGAATGAAGACACCTACCATTTGTTTGTTGAAATTTGATCCTCTCCCTTCCATTCCAAATCTGTTTGTTCTTTCTCAAGATGATGAAAAGTTATGTGCTGAAAGGGGGAATTTGCAGTTCGCACTCAGACACACAAAACGTGAAGTGCAAAATCGGAAAATCTCAATTCACATTGTGAGTTCTTTTGTGCCTCAATACTCGATGGAGAATACAGTGGATTTTGTTGTTTTGAAGTATAGATGGCGATGGAAACCATTAAACGAAAATGAGGATGAGGAGGCGCTGCACGCAAGCTTTCTAACGGAAAACGCCTTAAGAATTTGTAGATTGATTGTTAGTGAAAAAAATGCAACCAAAATATCAGACTTTGTTGACTTGGCTGAGAACGAGCAAAACCATCAAATAATGCAAAATTTCACTAAAGTTCAATATAGCACCAGAACGAACAGTGATGGCGAATGTGACGACCCCTTTTTTTTTTTTTTTTGAAAACATACAAATGAGTCATCACTTTGGTTCGACTATTTGTCGCTCAACCAACATATGACACATGCCTCATAACATGTACTTGATAATCAGAGTTACATCTAATAGCGGAAAACATAAAGATACCATCATATATTAGCGGGAAAGCACACTTATAAGATAACTTGTTGTTTATATAAAAGAGCCATCAATAGTCTATCTATTTAAGGCTTAATAACATTTACATCATATATTAAAAGAATGGCTACACAAAAGAATAAGTGACACTCTGGTCACGAGCCATATACCAAAATATACAAAATAAACAGAGTTGACATCTATGCAGCGTAACACATATAAGCATAATCTAAATAGCGGAAAACGCATCTATAAGACATCAACTCTTAATTACACAAAAGAGTCATTACGTCTATCTGTTCTATGCTTTAAACATAACATTACTAATTACATACCAAAAGGATGGCCCATTAAATACATGTGTCAAAGGCGACAAGAGTCATATACAAAATAGCTACAAAATGATGGACAACCCGTGGTCCAACAATTATAACCTTCGTGGTGAGCTTCAATTGTAATATCCAAAGTACAGTGGTACGGGGTCATCACCTACATCTGTTGAACCTCTAGCCAAAGGAATATCATTTATACGATTGTGGTGTTAGCCATATCTGTACAAGTGAAAGTATGAGTTCACTACCTCAGCAGTATAAAACTCACTAAGTTTTCACATAGAATCGACTTTTCATTTTATCATTCGTTTACAATAATAGCTACAACTTTTAGTCATGAAGATCCGTCCCTTGAAAACATATCATAGCTGATAAGGTAAACACCGATATTTTAGACACATGTGAAAGTATACTATGTAGTTGTGAATGTATATAAGCATTCAAATCTACTGCTTGAAATTGCATATATACAAGCCCATCTACAACATATTACTTTTATACTAAGTGGCCCAACTTGCAAGTATACAAGCTTTTCAAACTTTGGGAAATACCAGCATAGAGGCACATATGAGCAGAAAACATATGGCATCAAACATAACTATAAAGAGATACAAGCATTTCTAAATTTTGGGAAACACAAGTATCTAAGTGCAACCAAGCTTGGGTACCTTTAAAACATCTATGCAGACTAGCCGTAAACATATACTTATGCACCGTCCCATTCGACCTCATAGGCATATCGATACGTCTCTAGCATGAAAACCCATCAATGCAATCTAGCCGAATAGAAATATACATATGCTCTTTTCCATTAAGACTCATATGCATATTAATACGTCTAGCCATGAAAACATCTTAAATCATCACACAAAACAATGCTATGCATGCTCAAGTACAAACACAATCGCCAATGGGAGCACCGCCTTAATGGTCTATTACAACAACGCTATGCCAAAGGGAATGCTGGCCCAAAGGTCTTTATCAATATAGTACTGTACCAAAGGGAACGCTGGCCCAATTGTAGCGCCCAAAATTTTATGACACAAAATATAACGTCTTAAATTCCAATTTAAGACTTAAT
This sequence comes from Alnus glutinosa, assembly GCF_958979055.1. NCBI lineage: Eukaryota > Viridiplantae > Streptophyta > Magnoliopsida > Fagales > Betulaceae > Alnus > Alnus glutinosa. The sequence goes on from NC_084894.1 coordinate 18,154,573, forward strand.
AATAATACAAAATAATATAAGGACTACATGAATATTTATAGAAGTGAATATTCAATAATATTTGAGGCACGTGTATAGTTCTAAATTGATTAAATAAGTTTAACAGGCCTTAAACTTTAAGATACAATATTACAAATAATTAATCTGGAGATCGGCGATCGATCCCCACAGTATGGCGATCAATCGACACGTCGATCGATCCCCATAAATGGGCAATCAATCTACATGGCGTTCGATCTCCACATTCTAGCGCACTATCGCCAATACTCGATGCTCAATCGCCATAGAATTGCATAGCACAAATTTCACCGAACAATTGTCCCTGATATTTTAGAATCATTATTGTATGCATGACTCATCGTAATAGCGCATCACCCAACTGCTACTTCCCCAACCGTTGATTAGGATCAACCCAAGTGATCCAAACTGTCCAAAACACTATATAAGGAGAAGCACCCCCTTTGGTCTCATACACATATTCTCCTTACTCTCTTTTGGTTTCTCTCTCGCAAAACAGCTGCAATTTTCTATCTTTCTCTGTCTTTCTCTGTCCCTGTCTCTCTCTCTCTCTCTCTCTCTCTCTCTCTCTCTCTGTCTCTCTCTCCTTCTCTCTCTCTCGGCCTGTAACAGTGATGAAAAATAATAATATGTGACTCGTAATTAACATGTGTGTGTGTGTGTGTGTGTGTGTGTGTGTGTGATCAACAGTGCAACAAAATATTAATGCGAAATTTAAAGATGACAAATATTTTGTTGACGAAGTAGAAATTCTTGTCAAGAGAAAAACAACTCTAGGGCAGCCAAACCTAAGAAATATACTATTCAGAAGACAAAGTAAGTTACAAGGCAGAAGTACTCACATAACCCAATACAGTAGTCGCACCTTTAACTATGACATGTACCTATACATGAATGCTTCCCAACCAGACGTCCTGTTTGAAGGGGTTTTCAATGGACTCCTTTAATTTGAGGCTCCTCCTTAAACTAGACTTCAATGGGTTGATCAAATCACACAAATAAACTCTAAGAGAGCTAGTTGATCTCACAATCTCTGCCTAAATGCCCTCTCTTAGCACACTCAGAATTCTACACTGAATTCCTTAAAGATTACATGCCTAGAGACCTCTATATATAGACTGTAGAAGACCTAATACAATTTTGATTCAGAGTTCTCTTGGCGTCGTCTGAACGGCAAGTAGCAACCGACTTCTTTTTGCGCCGACTGACGTGTTTCTTCATTAATCTTCTGTCATCATGTTCGGACGGCATAGCCCTAGCGCTCGGACGGTTGCATGCTATCTTCACTATTCGCAACCTTCAGTTTACTGTTTAGACACCTGTGCGAACAGGTGGTCTCGGGAGTTAATGTTCGTTGGGCTGTTTGGACATTAGTGCGAACATTTGTTTTCTGTGATTGATGTCTACTGAGGTGTTTGGACACTTCTTCGAACACTGATGGGCGTTCGGATGCTTTCTCTGAGCCGTTCAGACGGTAACAAGGGAACGGCCTTTGCTGAGCTGTACCACTCGCAGAATCTTCTAGACAACCTGAAAATTGCCTTTATGAAGCTGGTGACACTTAAACTTGTCATATTAAGGCTTTCCATGTTGAGGAAATAATCTCTGAATATTCTGAAGACTTTGAATAATTACGGCATCCCTGTTATAGCAGCACACTTACAATATAGTGATTTTGTGAACAGAATGTAGCCAATAAACTAACAAACTCTTCCTTTGGCCATTATGGGATAAAATTCAGTTGACTAATTAAAAATACAATATCGGTCCAAAAATAAAAAATACTTTCCATTTTTGTCTCAAAAGGACAAATGGTAAATAGAGTATTAAAAACCACAGTATAAACAATACTAATATTCAACAAAACAGGAATAAAAGTAAATAGTCTCAAGAGTAGCCCAAATAGCCTATCAAAAAATACAAAAGATGGAAAAAAGAACTAAAGTCCTCAAGGCACTAAATCTTGCTGGTCTTCTGGCAACACATGACGGAGAGTGTTCCATACAATATTGATCTGGATCTATGCCACTTCAACTTCTAACTCCTGAAGCCGGATATCAATAGACTGAAATGCTTTTGTAACTTGAGTATGCAAAGCCTAAAACCGGTCATACACAGATTGAAATCCTCTGCTGACGAGTGAAAAGACTCATTACTGTATCACTAGCTGGTGTAATCGAGAAGAATATGCTATTGAAGGCTCTGTATGAGCTAGGGGGATAAGCTCATCTGAATCCTAGAACCTTTGAAGTTGAGCATTAGACTTTAAACAATCTATTTCCCAAAGGGTTCATCTGGCATATCTTCTAGCTCATTCGCAGGTATAGAAGTCAAGTTTGACTTGAGGATCTTTGTAACAAGTCCTCCATAGGGCAAAGAAACCCGCGAATCTTGCTGTAGCTCAAACATAGTTAGAATAATATGCTTACACAATCAAAAAGGAACTTGTTTGATGATGGCATAAATCAGGTGAACTCGGTTAAGAGGTACACCAGTGTGACGAGCAATGGGCCAGACATTTTGCAGCACAATTCTGGCGAGCAACCTCTGTGGAGAATCAAACCAGCCAATGGGAACATTGTTCTTGCATTCTTCATCCCAAACAAACTTATTTCGCTGATTGAAACATGCCATGAGCTCATCTCTGGAAGGCTGAGCAGTAGTTTTAGGGAATGGAATCCCACGATCAGTAGAAATTGGAATGCCTGTAATTGAGCTGATAAGACTGGTTAGTGTCAATACAAATTTTGACACTACGCACTTTTGTCTCAAAACTTGGAGACTGCTCATGAAGGTTGGTGACAACCAGATTTTTGTAGATTTTTGTAGATTTAACATGCTTGACCACTGATTCTCCTAAAATTTGTGGTAAATGAAATCAAAATGAACTACTCTGATGTTTGGCTTGAGAACTCCACGTTCAATGACAATGGTCATTTTGTTGAAGCGTTCTTGTGCAGTAGCAATTTCGTCTCTCTTTCTTTTGTTAGACATGTTTGTAGATAGGACAATGAGAAATGCACCAAAAATAATACCAAAAACAAATTAGATCCTGTTAGTTTAGAAAATTTTGGTATCATAACGGTTGTAATTTGAATGCGCAAAAATTTTACATAAGTAAAATAGCAATCCAATAACCATAGATATATCAAAAACCAACCTCAGCAGGCAACTAATGGCCACTTATTAGCGTCGACAAGCTACAGTCGACGATTATAACATTTTTTTTTAAAAAAAAACTTTTTAGTTAAGTTGACGTTAATGGTCAATTATCAGTGGCGACAGGCCAGAGTTGACGCTGATAGAATTATATTTTTTTTAAAAAAAAATTTAGAGCATTATCATCGACCTAAGTCGACCCCGATAATTTCCATTAGCGTGGAATTTAATGTTCGACTATTAGCGGCGACATTTTCGTTCTGAGTTCTATTTCTAGTAGCGTCGACTCCAAATATCATCAACGACAATGGTCATCATTAGCATCGATACAAAAGTCGATGCTAATAATATAAACATTATCATTAGCATCCGAGTATTGGCGTTGACATGTCGCCACTAAAGACCAATAGCTTTGACTATTAGACTTTTAGCGGCAACATTTTGCCACCGCTAACATTGAGCGAATTTTTTGTAGTGAGTCATTGAGGAGAAGACTTGTGGTGTTTCAAGAGCAACAAAATTAGAGTTTTTGAATTTGCTAACAATTGGGAACATAATTTATTTCTTGTCCCCTTCAAGTTATGTTGATTATTTTTGAAAATTGTAATTCATGTTTGACTAGTAGTTGTGTTCTTGATTTCTTCCCCGAGTAGCACATGATGTGTGTGAGTTGCATTATATTATCGGTTTCCAACACATATAACACTAAAATATGCAGAGAAACCTTTCAGTAGCAGAAATAAGAATGTCCATGAGCAAAGTTTCTTAGAGATCAGAGATCCTTGATTAATGATGTGCTGATATCCTTTTAGAAGTATGCACGGATATATTGCTATAGGGAGTGTAGAAATAAATATAAAATAGAAAATAATATTATGTGAAAGAGAAAGAAAAAGAGAGTGGAAGCGGAAGCGAAAAGAGACGTATGAGCAACATTTTGTCTATTCATTATATTAAACATTATTACATAACTCTCTATTGATAGAGAGACAATAAGTTGGGAGCAAGAAACCATAAATTTAAATAAGGTAAAGACCGATCAACCTAATTTAGAGAATATAAATATTCTTACATAACGGGATCGAATAAACACTACAAGAAAATCAAACTTAAATAAAAAAATTTACTAAAAGAAAATACACCAACATAATCTGAAATATATATTTTAACTGGAGTAGCCATTATATATAAAAGATATGACAATATAGCATTTCAAAACTTTTTGTATATCCCTTTTATAGCATAGCATAGCATAGCCATTGGGAAACCTAGCTAATAAACTTAATTCATCCATCCCTTTTATTGTTTTATCCTCCGCTCATCTTTTTTGATAACGTATAGGTATAGGCATAGGCGTACAGCATGCATGACTACATTTGAGGCATCATTTTCCGTACACGAAAGCTTCAACTTTCATCACGTTGGGCCACTCAGGAATGCTTCAAGTCTTCAACTTTTCACAGGTTTTGTGATTTGACCTGTATTTTTAAGGCGGCTTTTTTATTTCTCAAAGTTGTTGAGTATTATATAATCTTATCAAAAAGTTCAATCGTAACTGCCCTTTACTCTTACCCTTTTCATAGTGAAATGTTTAATATTCTTATATATATACATGACATTTTTTGGTGTTGGTAATTTACTAGGATTTAGGTGTTAGTCAAAATTTAACAGAATTTGTAAAAATATCCATATATATATATATATATATATATATATATATATATAAACACAGGGGTATTTTAAAAATTTTGATATAATTTAACGGAAAATTTGGTCAAAATGTAACGAAATTTGCAAAAATACTCATGCCTGAATATTTGAAAAAAAAAATGTAACGCAATTTGCAAAAATACTCCAGCATGGTGACGTGTCGGATGATGATTCGCCTGAAAATTCACCTTGTTCTTTATGATCTGCAAAATAATAAACACTGCGTCGGGGGGTGCCGACGATCCCCCTCCGATGCTTAAGTAAAATAATAGTTTAAATATGAGCAGAGTAATTTTTAGAAGCATAGAATGTACCTTTATATCTGAAGAGATTCTGGTATTTATAGAGATTGAAGAGCAGTTAGGATTGTTCCCGGTTTGTGAGGGGATCGGTAGTTGAGGAAGACATGGCCTCGGGCGCACGGACATTTCGGGTTCCATAACCGCCTATCTTGGGCGCACGATCCTTTATGGGTGACATGTTGTTGGAGAAACTTCGGGCGCACAATCTAGTTATGTATCGTGCGTCATGTCCCTTAAATCTCACGGACTCAGGTGTTACAAGGTATTCGGATCAACTACCCGAGTCGGGTGGGATCCTCGGCTTGGATGGACCCTCAGCTCGGGATGATCTGTGGCTCGGATGAGATCCTCGACTCGGATGGATCATCGGATCGGGATGATCTGTGGCTCGGATGAGATCCTCGACTCGGATGGATCATCGGCTCGGAATGCACCCTTGGCTCGGGATGGTATCTCGTGTACTCAGGTGTTACAAGGTATCCAGGTGAACTACCCGAGTCGGGTGGTCGGGTCTGTTGAACCGGTTGGGCCCAAATGATTTTGATGGGCTTTGATAAACTAGGATTTTCCCTAACAGCATCCTTTTTGACACAACACATTTTAAAGCCGTGATGGCTATGAATCTGATGGGGATAAATTCCACTCAACCCAATACAAGGAGGAGATAGGCATTTAGCAATTACTTCAGAGAAATCAGGTATCAAGTATCAGGTATCAGGTATCAGTTATCTTAGTAAATTCGGATTAGGACTCTACTCCAAGTTTAATTGAAGTAAGTAGTCATAATCCGATCTGTACGTGATCCTATCCCCAAGAGAATTAGGATAAGACTCTAATTAGACCAAGTATAGTTTGATCAGTAGTCCTATTCCTGGTGGAATTCAGATAGGACTCATGGTCCAATCGGATAAAAAGAATGATCAGATCAGAAGTCTAATAAAATATCAGAATAGAAGTCTAAAAAATGAAAAAAAAAAAAAAAAAATTCAAATTAGAACTGACACCAGTTCTAGATCAACAAGGAGTAGAAATCCTAATTCAGGCTTGACTCCACTTCTTTGCCTATAAATAAGCTCATACCCCAAGTATAAACTAAGACTCAATTTTTTATACACAGTATTAATTTCTCATAGATGGGAGAGGGAAGTCTAGTTTGGAGAGCCAATTGGGGGCTCTGTAAATAAAGCTTCGTACACAAATCAAATATCGAGGAAATATGTGGATATAAGTGATAAGCCGAAACACCTTAGGGCTAGTTTGGCAACCCATTTTCATTCATCCTCTATTTCTTTCGCTTCTTCCAAAAATATCAAATAAAAAACATTCTAACTTTTTTATACTTTTTATATCACATTAATTATATTTTATTATTATTCAAATAAAAAAACCCACTACAAAACAAAACTTTTTTACTTTTTCAATAAAACATTCTCAAATTTTATATTACATCAATCACTTCTTACTATACAACACACAAATATTCCACAACATAATTACTTACCAAACAAGCCCTTAATCTCTGTATTTTTTTTCTTTGTTTCATCTCTTTATTTTATTATCAGTTTTTAAATTATTATTATTAAAAAAAAAAAAAAACTTCCATTAAATGTTCCTAGTTGGCGTTATCTTCCATTAAATGTTCTCAATTCTGTGAAAACACTTGCCCATATATTAAATAATCCTTGCAATTCAACGATAATAAATTAAACAATAGATATCTCCTTAAACAAGTTGGATTCAATGACCAAATCGTTCGTACCAATTTTATTTTATTTTACTTTTTATTTTTGCGTTCATACCAAATTAAATAATAGATATAGAGTTGAAACTCGCTGTCCTTTTGGATTTATTATGACTTTATTTTTAACGTCTCCTTGACAGAAATAACTTTTCCATTTAAGAACAAATTGCCAAATTTATACGTTCATTATATTTGAAGAAAATTTTACTTATAGCTTCTGATCTTTCATCACTTTTTTTAATTAAGTATTCAAATTTTAAAAAGTGTCAATTTAGAGTATCCATCTTTCAATTTTTTTCAATTTCAACCTTTCGTTAAAATTTTTTATTAAATCCTATCCTATTTTTTTTTTGAAAATTTTGAAATTTCAAAAATGATGAGTATTTAATTACAAAATAACCAAAGATAAGAAGTTTTCTCTAATATTAGTTGGAGTAAAAATGTAGGAATACTCACGTCCATTTATTGGCAAAATGTGGTTCATTAATTTCCCAAAAAGCAAGCAAATGCAACGATCCGGTAAACCTTTTCCTTTATTTAATCTGTTCAGCAAAGAGGCGTCACCATGGACGTTGTTGTTCAAATGGAACCTGCCCGGCCGGCCACCCCACGTTATGTGTAGAATGAAGTATAAAGAAAAGAAGAATATATATATATATATAGAAGAACATTTTTCTCAACACCTTATAATTAAACCATTGAAGCTTTAATTTATAATTTATTGAAAGGTCAAGTATTACATCATTATCACAAGATTTTAAAGCGTTTGAGGAGGTCCAAACTAAAGAGTTTACGTCAATCGTCAGCGTTAACGTCGGTCCAACCTCCACAACGTAAAAACATTGATATTTAATGTTTCTTCTAAGAAACGAGAGATATGTTAGGAAAAGGAAATATAAGTACTTTAAGGCATTTTCTGTGGATACGACTTTTTAGTATACGTAATCACATATATATGAAAAGAAGAAGTCATCAAGAAAAATAATTTAGAATTGTGATAAATAACAGTCTAAAATGTTGAGAGATGTCACTTTAAATATAATATATAAAAACAAATCAACATATATCAGAGATTGAATCAAATATGATTTTTTTGGTATCATAATATATACTAATAGGTTATGTGTTATTAATTTTCAAATCAAATAAAAAAACAAATAAATTTAAATCAAATCATATTGAGGAATTTAGAGCAAACAACAAATTTAGTGCATCTAAATAGTCTGGTATGTTAGTTAAATACCAGTTATTAGTCTGTTAGCTTATTAGTTAAGTTAGCTTAGCAGTTGAGCTTAGTCAGTGATGTTTCATTTGTATATGTACTTAGCTTGTAATACATTTTCATTATTCAGTACAATCAATATACAAATAGATCATTTTTCTCTCTAGATTACTCTTCCTTACTCTCTATTCTTCCTTTGTTCTTGATTTCTTCATTCGTTCATCTTCATTATGTTCATAATCTGGTAGTCACTACAAAAAAACATGCAATTAGCCACGTGGCTACAGTAGCCCGTTACTATAGCCACGTGGCCAATTAGCCACGTGTAATAAATAGACGTGGCTAGATGACAGTTAGCCACGTGTAATAAATACGCGTGGCTAAAATATTTATATTTTTTTTTATAATTTTTTATATTTATATTTGTAATTGGCCACGTGTAATAAATACGCGTGGCTAAAATATTTATATTTTTTTTATAATTTTTTATATTTATATTTGGAATTGGCCACGTATATTAATTACACGTGGCCAATTAGCCACGTGTAATAAATACGCGTGGCTAAAATATTTATATTTTTTTATATTTATATTTGCAATTTGCCACGTGTAATTAATACACGTGGCCAACTGTTTTTGAAAATTTGTACACTATATACACTATATAAAATAAAAATATATTTAAAATATAAATCAAGAATTTGGCCACGTGGCTTTAGGCCACGTGGCGAAAATTGGTGCAGGTAGGCGCGCGGGACAATTCCCGTGCACCCACCTGCCATTACTTTGAAATATATAGTATATATATGTATATAAATTATATTCTCTCAGGCTCTCTCTCAGTGTTCTCTGTTCTCTCTCTCAGTGTTCTCTCTCTCTTTCCGTCACTGTTCTCTCTCTCAGTGTTCTCTCTGTTCTCTCTCTCTCTCTCAGTGTTCTCTCTCTCTCCCTCCCTCTCTCTCTCTCTCTCTCTCTCTCTCTCTCTCTCTCTCTCTCTCTCTCTCTCTCTCTCTCAGAGTGTTCTCTCTCTCTCCCTCTCGCTCGCTCTCTCTTGCTCTCGCTCTCTCGCTCGCTCGCTCTCTCTTGCTCTCTCTCTCTTGCTCTCTCTCTCGCTCTCGCTCGCTCTCTCTCTCTCTCTCTCTCTCTCGCTCTCTCTCTCGCTCTCTCTCTCTCTCAGTGTTCTCTCTCTCTCTCTCTCTCTCGCTCTCTCTCTCTCTTTGTATCTCTCTCTCTCTCTCTCTCTCTGTCTCTCCAAAATCCGGCCGGCCAGTAGCACAGCAAGCACCAAAGATAGAGAGAGATAGAGAGCACCAAATTAAAATAGAATTTAACAAAAATAAGAAGCAAGAAAAAAAAATTAAATTAAAAAGAAATTAACAAAAAAGAATAAAAATAAATTAACAAATAAATAAATTAATTTATTTAAAAAAATTAAATTTCTAACATTTTGCCACGTGTATTTAAATACACATGACTAACTGTCAGCCACGTGTATTTAAATACACGTGGTAGAGTGGCCACATGTTGTACCGTACACGTGGCCAATTGTACAATTAGCTACATTTAGATCTACGACGCACCGAATACGTGGCCATTTACACGTGTTTAACATTTCGCCACGTGTACAATGTCCGTACATGTGGCGAAATGCAAGTGGCAAATTGCATAAATTTTTATAGTGAGTGTGGACTCGGAGAGTGGATGATGGAGTTTGGGAGAGCATGTCAGCGATAAGGAGAGCAAGGGATAGGAGGCAGTACTTGTTGACTGTGTGACATAACCGCGGAGTGAGGGAGAGAGATGGACAACATGGAGGGGGGGCAAAATGGTCTTTATTTTTGCTTAAAAGATCACGTGCAACGCATATGACCTCTTTTTCATCCAAAGTAACGGATAAGTGGACAAAAGGTATTAATTGCCAATAGTTGGCTAGATTGGATGGGTCATCTACCAAATTTTGTACATCAGGGGCCAGAACGCCAAATAATAGATACTTCAGGGGGTAAAGTATAATTTCCCCATTATATTGGTGTGATTTCTTAATGTGCTTCATCAAGAATTTCCCTCCTTAACTCAACATGATTTGGTACAGCTATCCAACCATTCTTTGTTTTTAGAGTCTCATATGTGGTTAAATGAAAACTAGAGGCGTCTCCACAATTAGCTTTCTCCATAAGTTCCTTCAACTCAAGATCATTCTCCTGTGCTAGCTTAACTCTTGTCACAGTCAATGGATGAATCACTAAGGTCGCAAGAAGTGACGATTCTTCCGATAGCACACCATTTAAGTGCACAATTGCAAACTGTTAAGCTAATTTATCTATAGCAGCTACAAAATTGGTCTCAACATCATGAGACTTCCTACTCGGTGCGTCAGCTACAACATTGGGTTTACCGGGATGGTAAGAGATATGTCAATCATTGTAACGCCCCGCCTTTTACAAAAAAGGTGTAAGTGAAAATTTCGATTTCTATGTGACATTACGACATCATCAGAGTTAAATATTGGTAGCAGAATATATTTTTTTCTCTACAAAGACACATCAGAGCTGACTAAATAACCTCAATATATAAAATAATAACTTTTTGTTCTGATATAATAATTACATTCAAATTAATAACATATGTGTCACAAGCGGCACTTAATAAAGTATCAATCATACTGTAATAAATATCACAACACCAAAGAAACATATGAAAAGAGTCTGACACAGGTGCATTAAAGGATAGACTAAGTAGGATAGTCCATGACATCCAAGAGTCCACAACACAGGAGGCAACCTAGCCTCAAAAGACCACCACTAGGATCCATCTAAGAATCTGAATAGTCCGGATACTCTTCGTCCTCATACCCTGTATTAATAAATAATACAGATAGAAATAATAATACAAAAATGCCTAAGTGAGTCAGCTGTTTCCAATAATATAATGAATGCTGATTTATTTATGAAATGCAACACAATAAGATGTAACTTTACGATTATATGTATATGCAATTCATGTTCTGCGCATGAATTGAATGTATATATAATAATAAAGCGATGTTATGACAGTTTTATATGCAGAGTTTTATTCATTAAAGTAACTTTCTTCTTACCTAATTCTAGTTATAGCCTTTGTTTGGTTAACGGCTTATTCTAAGAACCTATGCTCCTTCCGGTTAAAGCCTATGCTTCATATATTTAAAGCTTATGCTTCTTTTATCGGGGGCTTATGCTTATCCGTCAAATTGAAGCCTGTACTTCTTTTATCAGGGGTCTAAGCTTATTCGTCAAATTAAAGCATATGTTTCTTATATTTGAAGCCTATGCTTCTTTCATCCAGAGCCTATGCTCAAAGCCTATTATATTAATACTAGTAGCCTTTGCATCCCAATGTTGTTATTTATTAAATCTTTCACAGGGCCTATGCCTTACTGATGGCCTTTGCACACTAGCTTTGTTATTAACTAGTTTAGTTAAAATAGAAAATATGTACAATCACATGCGAAAACAAATAAATAAATAAGTGTTCATAATTTTAAAGAAAAGTCCACCAGCATCACCCTCAGTAAATATAAAGATACTTACCGTCTTCTGCTTCCAAAAGGATTTCCACACAATTGTTGACATGCACCTTTGCTGTAGCACCCGAAACAGAAAATTTTTCTGTTTTCTTTTTAAAAAGAGATGCAATCAATGAGAGATGCAATCAGTGAGAGCAACTCTTTATTTTCTTTATTTTTTTTCCCTTTCATTAACATCATAAACCAAACACACAAGGATACACCGCAATACAATTTAATACACACCATAGTGAATTAATATAATTCACTAATAATACGTTTTAATCCTATTCTCATTTTTGATGTTTTAATCTTATTATTATTCTGACATAGTAACGGCATATAAAAATTAGTCCAATTACTTATTATTACGAATCCTTTTACGCGGAATTTATCATGACATTTAATAAGATCCTTAAGCATAATATTTCTTTTTTTAATTTTTTTTTTATCTTTAATTAATATAATGTCATTTGGACATTATAACGGCATATAAAATTGATTAATTATAATGCCACATATTTCATGCGGGCGTTATAGTAGCATTTATAAATAATAACCAAAATACCCATTTTATAAAAATAGATAAAATAGTTAAAACTCATGATTTTTACAATAGAGTTTTGCAACCCAAAATAACTTAACCTTAAATTAAATAATATTAAAGCAAGTATTGTTTTAGTTATTTTAACTGAAACAGTGAGATACCAAAATATATTTAAGTTCATATTTGACTTACTTTTATATCAAATAAATTTAATAAATACGTTAATATAATTAACGAGTTTTATACTTTAAACACAAGTGAAATAAATAACTTCGTTCTTATTTCTTATTTTAACCTTTATAAAAATTGAGCAGAATAACGGCTTTAATATGTATTAAATGCCTTAAACACTTAAAAGTATTTGGGCAGCATAACGATGCTTTTCTAAAATAATGTCTTTTCACTCGGATATCATAACGACGTATTTTTATATTTAATTACTCCACTTTGAAAACTCTGTTTAAAATACAGCTTAAAAACGTTAGATTACTTAATAAATAACTCATAAAATTACAATATTAAAACAAAACTTTAATTAAAAACCAAATATCTTTTCTTTTCTTTTCTTTTCTTTTTTCTTCCTTATCCTTCTTTCTTTTGTTTTTTCTTCTTCTTCTTTCACTACAGGTAGCACGAGCGAGAGAGAGACAGAGAGATAGAGAAGGATAGAAGAAGAGCATGGGAGAAAGAGACTTATAGTAAGGATCCTCCTAATTTCTTCTTCTTCTTTGGTGGACTGACCCGAGAGAGAGAGAGACAGAGACAAAATTTGAGAGAGATCGGGAGAGAAACCGAGAGAGATTTGGAAGAGAATTGAAGCGTGAATTGAACGTGAGGGGTGGGTTCTGTTTTATAGTGGTTTGGATGGCCAAGATCGTCCAAAAACGATCATATCCAATGGCTAGGACGAAGATTCAGATAGATTTTGTAATAAATTCGGAAAACAGGTGTTCGGGTGATGTTACTGCCATGTGCTGAATAATGTTGATCGATCGACTTTTTTTGTGGATCAATTGACACACTGCTCACACAGGTTTTCCCTTTATTTAGTGTCGATCGATCGACATGAATAGTAAGTAGATCGATCGACAGTTTTTGTGGATCGATCGACATACTATTCATCCGAATTTTTTTATTTATTTAAATCTCTTAATAAATTAGACCTATTATTATATTTTTAGTAAATATTTGATCAAATCACACAAATAAAACTCTAAGAGAGCTAGCTGATCTCACAATCTCTGCCTAAACGCCATCTCTTAGCACATGCCTAGAGACCTCTATATATAGGTTGTAGAAGACCTATGCTTCATATATTTAAAGCCTATGCTTCTTTTATCAGGGGCTTATGCTTATCCGTCAAATTGAAGCATGTACTTCTTTTATCAGGGGCCTAAGCTTATCCGTCAAATTAAAGCATATATTTCTTATATTTGAAGCCTATGCTTCTTTCATCCAGAGCCTATGCTCAAAGCTTATTATATTAATACTAGTAACCTTTGCATCCTAATGTTGTTATGTATTAAATCTTTCACAGGGCCTATGCCTTACTGATGGCCTTTGCACACTAGCTTTGTTATTAACTAGTTTGGTTAAAATAGAAAATATGTAAAATCACATGCGAAAACAAATAAATAAATAAGTGTTCATAATTTTAAAGAAAAGTCCACCAGCATCACCATCAGTAAATATAAAGATACTTACCGTCTTTTGCTTCCAAAAGGATTTCCACAAAATTGTTAACATGCACCTTTGCTGTAGCACACGAAACAGGAATTTTTATGTTTTCTTTTTAAAAAGAGATGCAATCAGTGACAGCAACAAAGTGTTTCTTCTCTTTATTTTCTTCATTTTTTTCCCTTTCATTAACATCATAAACCAAACACACAAGGATACACTGCAATACAATTTAATACACACCATAGTGAATTAATATAATTCACTAATAATACGTTTTAATCCTATTCTCATTTCTGATTTTTTAATCTTATTATTATTCTGACATAGTAACGGCATATAAAAATTAGTCCAATTACATTTTATTGCTAATCCTTTTATGTGGAATTTATCACGGCATTTAATAAGATCCTTAAGCATAATATTTCTTTTTTTAAAATTTTTTTATCTTTAATTAATATAATGTCATTTGAACATTATAACGGCATATAAAATTGATTAATTATAATGCCACATATTTCATGCAGGCATTATAATAGCATTTATAAATAATAACCAAAATACTCATTTTATAAAAATAGATAAAATAGTTAAAACTCATGATTTTTACAATAGAGTTTTGCAACCCAAAATAACTTAACCTTAAATTAAATAATATTAAAGCAAGTATTGTTTTAGTTATTTTAACTGAAACAGTGAGATACCAAAATATATTTAAGTCCATATTTGACTTACTTTTATATCAAATAAATTTAATAAATACGTTAATATAATTAACGAGTTTTATACTTTAAACACAAGTGAAATAAAATAACTTCGTTCTTATTTCTTATTTTAAAGTATTTGGGCAGCATAACATCGCTTTTGTAAAATAATGTCTTTTCACTCGAATATCATAACGACGTATTTTTATATTTAATTACTCCACTTTGAAAACCCTGTTTAAAATACAGCTTAAAAACGTTAGATTACTTAACAAATAACTCATAAAATCACAATATTAAAACAAAACTTTAATTAAAAAGCAAATATCTTCTTCTTCTTTTTTTCTTCCTTGTCCTTCTTTCTTTTGTTTTTTCTTCTTCTTCTTTCACTACAGGTAACACGAGCGAGAGGGAGACAGAGAGATGGAGAAGGATAGAAGAAGAGCACGGGAGAAAGAGACTTACAGTAAGGATCCTCCTAATTTCTTCTTCTTCTTTGATGGACTGACCCGAGAGAGAGAGAGAGAGAGAGAGAGAGAGAGAGAGAGAGAGAGAGAGAGAGAAAGAGAGAGAGAGAGAGAGACAGACAGATAGACAGGCAGACAGAATTTGAGAGAGATCGGGAGAGAAACCGAGAGAGATTTGGGAGAGAATTGAAGCGTGAATTGAACGTGAGGGGTGGGTTCTGTTTTATAGTGGTTTGGATGGCCAAGATCGTCCAAAAACAATCGTATCCAACGGCTAGGACGAAGATTCAGATAGATTTTGTAATAAATTCGGACTACAGGTGTTCGGGCGATGTTACTGCCATGTGCTGAATAATGTTGATCGATCGACTTATTTTGTGGATCGATCGACACACTGCTCACACAGGTTTTCCCTTTATTTAGTGTCGATCGATCGACATGAATAGTAAGTAGATCGATCGACAGCTTTTGTGGATCGATCAACATATTGTTCATCCGAATTTTTTTTAATTTAAATCTCTTAATAAATTAGACCTATTATTATATTTTTAGTAAATATTTAATCTTATAAACATTTATACTTAAAATTGATGAATATTTATCTAATAAATATTCATATTTATTCTATTTATATTATTAGGTCTTAAATCTTATTTTAAGATATTTTATTTAATATCTTAAAATACGGGGTATTACAATCATAATCCTTTAGTATCTCCAACCATCTTCGTTGTCTCATATTGAAATCCTTCTGTGTGAAGATATATTTGAGATTCTCATGATCAGTGTAAATTTCATACTGTTCACCACAAAGGTACTTAATGCCTCCAAATCTTCAAAGCATAGAATACTCATGCCTTACATGGACGACATTGTATAAAACCCAAAACTTGTTCCTTTTTTTTTTTTTTTTTTTTTAAAAAAAAAAAAAAAAAAAGTTTAAGGGCATTTAAGTCAACGCTAATAGCCAATTATCAACGTCGACAAGCCACAGTTGACGATGATAACATTTTTTTTTTGAAAAAACTTTTTAGGTAAGTTGACTCTAATGGTCAATTATCAACTGCAATAGGCCAGAGTTGACGCTGATAACATTATTTATTTTTATTTTTTAAAAAAAAGAATTAGTGCATTATCGTCAACCTAAGTCGACGCTGGTACTTTCCATTAGCTTTGACTTTAATGATTGACTATTAGCGACGACATTTTCGTAGCGTCAACTCCAAATATCATCAGCGGCGATGGTCATCATTAGAATTGATACAAAAGTCGACACTAATAATGTAAACATTATCATTAGCATATGAGTATTGGTGTAGACATGTCGCCGCTAAAGACCAATAGCTTTGACTATCGGACTTTTAGTGGCAACATTTTGTCACCGCTAATGAGCGAATATTTTGGAGTGATTTCTTAATGAGCTAATACAACTATATTGGTGTGATTTCTTGATGTGCTTCGTCAAGAATTTCCATCCTTACCTCAACATGATTTGGTACAGCTATCCTATCATTATTTGTTTTTAGAATCTCATATGTGGTGAAATGAAAACTAAAGGCATCTCCACAATTAGCTTTCTCCATAAGTTCCTTCAACTCGGGATCATTCTCTTGTACTAGCTTAACTCTTGTCACGTTCAATGGACGAATCACTAAGGTCGCAAGAAGTGAATATTCTCCCGTTAACACATCAACTAAGTAAACAATTGCAAACTGTTGATATAATTTATCTATAGCAACCACAGAGTCGGTCTCAACGTACATCTTGAGACTTCCTACTTAGTGCGTCAGCTACAACATTAGATTTACCGGGATGGTAAAAGATATGTCAATCATAATCCTTTAGTAGCTCCAATCGTCTTCGTTGTCTTATATTGAAATCCTTTTGTGTGAAGATATATTTAAGACTCTCATGATAAGTGTAAATTTCATACCATTTGCCATAGAGGTAATGCCTCCAAATCTTCAAAGCATAAACTACTCATGCCTTACATGAACGACATTGTATAAAACCCAAAACTAGTTCTATACTTTTTTTTTTTTTTAAAAAAAAACTTCTTTATTTTTTTTAAAAAAAAATTAAGGGCATTTAAGTCAACGCTAATGGCCAATTATTAGTGTCAACAAGCCATAGTCGACGATGGTAACATTTTTTTTTGAAAAAAAAAAACTATTTAATTAAGTTGACGCTAATAGTCAATTATCAGAGGAGACAAGTCAGAGTTGACACTGATAGCATTATTTTTTTAAAAAATATTTTAGTGCATTATTGTTGACCTAAGCCGACACTGATAATTTTCATTAGTGTCAAATTTAGTGATAGACTATTAGTGGCGACATTTTCGTTCTGGGTTCTATTTCTAGTAGCGTCGACTCCAAATATCATCAATGGCGATGGTCATCATTAGCATCGATACAAAAGTCGACGCTAATAAGATAAACATTATCATTAGGATCCGAGCATATTGGCGTTGACATGTCGCCGCTAAAGACCAATAGCTTTGACTATTGATCTGTTAGCGAGAACATTTTGTCACCACTAATGAATGAATTTTTTGTAGTGAGTGATCGAGGAGAAGACTTTTGGTGTTTCAAGAGCAACCAAAATCAGAATTTTTGAATTTGCTAACAATTGGGAATATAATTTATTTCTTGTCCCCTTCAAGTTATGTTGATTATTTTTGAAAATTGTAATTCATGTTTGACTAGTAGTTGTGTTCTTGATTTCTTCCCTGAGCAGCAGCACGTGATGTGTGTGAGTTGCATTATCGGTTTCCAACACATATAACACTAAAATATGCTGACACTACAAAAAACATGCAATTAGCCACGTGGCTACAGTAGCCGTTACTGTAGCCACGTGTAATAAATACACGTGGCTAAATGTAAAAGAAAGTATGAAAAAGCCAGTTAGCCACGTGTATTAATTAAACGTGGCCAACTCGCAACGTGTAATTAATACACGTGGCTAACTGGTTAAGTGTAATTAATACACATGGCCAATTGGCATGTTTTTGGGGGAAGAAGGGTTTTAAATTTGTGTTTGATTTCAATTTTTTAATTTTTTTCTCCTTTTCTTTTTAAAAGCCGGATCTGTCTTCTAGAAGACAGATCTGGCTTCTTAAAATTTTCCTTTTCTTTCTATCTCTCGTCTCTCCTCTTTTCTTATTTTTTCAGATCTCCCTTCTTAATTTTTTTTCCTTTTCTTTTTTCAACTCTCTTGTCTCTCCCCATTTGTCATCAAAAAAATGGCTAACTTTGTTTGTATTTTTTTCTCAACAGATCGACGACGACTCACCCCCACCCGGACGCACGACTCGGAGAAGCTTGCTTTCGTCGTCGGTGATGGAGAAAAGGCCGGTGGTTTGTGGGTCCTTTTGATGGTGTTAATTTTTTTTTGGTCCTTTTTGTTAGTCGCCGAAGTAGTTGGTTTCTTTTGGTGTTTTCTGCTCATTCTCGGCCAAATGGGTATTTTTGAAGTGGGTATTTTCGTCGACGAGTTGGACGAAGATCCGGCGCGGATCTCGCCGGATAAACCGGCCCTTTCTCCAGATCTCACTGGATACACCGGCCCTTTCTCTAGATCTTGCCGGATTGCCGGATCTCGACGACGTACACAAGCTGTTATTTGTATACCGTATACCGTATAGAACATTAGAAAGAAAGAAAAAAAAAAAAAAAAAAACAGAAGAAGAAAAGAACAAATACGATATGTTCTTTTCTTGTATTTTTTTTTTAAAAAAATTTCCTGATTTTGGCCACGTGCACAGTAATAAGTGGCTAAAAAAAAACTCGCCACATGTACAGTAATAAACATACACGTGGCAAACAATTAGCCACGTGTATTTCTATACACGTGGCGAATTGTACAATTTGCTATACCCAGATCTACCACGCTCCTAACACGTGGCCATTTACACGTGGCAAACGGTTCGTCACATTTACGGCTTCCGTACACGTGGCAAACTGTAAGTGGCTAATTGCATGTTTTTTTGTAGTGCGAGAAACCTTTCAGTAGCAGAAATAAGAATGTCCATGAGCAAAGTTTCTTAGAGATCAGAGATCAACTTGATTAATGTTGTACCGATATCCTTTTGGAAGAATACATGCAGGGATATATTGCTATAGGGAGTGTAGAAATAAATATAAAATAAAAAATAATATTATGTGAAAGAAAAACAAAAAGAGAGCGGAAGCGAAGAGACGTAAGGGCAACATCTTGCCTATTCACTATATTAAACAATATTACACAACTCTCTACTTATAGAGAGACAATGAGTAGTGAACAAGAAACCTTAAACTTAAATAAGGTAAAGATCAATAAACTTAATTTAGATAATATAAATATTCTAACTAACGGATATAAATACTACAAAAAAAATAAAACTTCAATAAGAAATATTATTATAAGAAAATATTATTATAAGAAAATACACCAAGATAATCTGAAACATATATTTTAACAGGAGTAGCCATCATATATAAAAAATATGACAATATAACATTTTCATTCTCAATATCTTAGGGTTGAAAACTTTTTATACATCCAGATCGAGATCTTCATAGATCATAGCATAGCCATGCATTGGGAAACGTAGCTAATAAGCTTGATTCATCCATCCATCCCTTTTTGATAACGTATAGGAATAGCATGCATGACTACATGTGGCATCATTTTCCATACACGAAAGCTTCAACTTTCAGTCTTTCACCACGTTGGGCCACTCGGGAATGCTTCAACTTTTCACAGGTTTTGTGATTTCACATGTATTTTTTAAGGCGGCTTTTTTATTTCTCAAAGTTGTTGAGTATTAATTATTTCATCTTATCAAAAAGTTCAATGGTAAGTGATAAAGACCCCCCTCTACTTTGTGAGAGGTGGTAGGCATCTTTCCACTTACTTTTTAGTGTATTTATTTGTTTTGTTATTTTCTTTCAAAGTAATAAAAAACAAAAATTCAGTTTTTACTAACTTTTTCAAAATAGAAATGATCCATACACTCATTTCTTACTACAGCCTCACAACAAGCTGACGTGACAAGTAATATTTTATTATTTTTTTGTTTTGTTTTGTTTTGTTTCTGTAAAAATATAATAAAATATTATCAGCCACGTCAGCTTGTTGTGGGGCTGTTGTGAGAAATGAGTGTAGGGATCATTTCTCTTTTCAAAAATCAATCATATTTTATTCAAAAAATCGGATACAGTGGGTGCAAGAGTAGAATTCTATATCTTTCAACTTTTTGCTATAATGTTTGTTTTTTTTTTTTAAAAAAAAATAAATCATACTTTATTCAATTTTTTTTTTAAAAAAATAAATTATATTTTATTCAACTTTTTATAAGCAAATCATATTTTATTCAATTTTTTTTTTTAATTTTATCTCACAAAGTCAAACTTCAAAATTCACGCACCAAATAAGAATTAAATTCTGATTTCAAAAATAGAACACTCAAATGGACCATTAATATTCTTATACAACATATATATACATGACATTTTTAAGTGTTGGTTAAAATTTACTAGGATTTAGGTGTTAGTCAAAATTTAATGGAATTTATAAAAATATCCATGCTTAAATCTTTGAAAATATTTATATATTTTTGTTAAAAAAAATAAACACTAGAGTATTTAAGAATTTTGATAAGATTTAACGAAAAAAACTAACAGAGAGTTGAAATTGAAAAAAATTGAAAGATTTATACTCTAAATTGACATTTTTTAAAGCTTTGATATTTTTTTACAAAAGCGATAAAATATTATGGATATATAAATGAAGTTTTCCCTATACTTAATTACTTATAATATTGGAGCAAGTTGGGGCCAATTCCCAGGGTCAGTGGGCTGCCTAAGATTTTGGCGAGTCTTGCTATTTTCTTCATATAAAATGATGATCATAAGGTGGCAAGTGATCTATCACATCTGGCCGTGTCAAATTCAAAGACAACCTGAAAGAAACTAAGCGATATTATTCTTGTCAAACTTTTGCTCAAAAGATACATAGAAAACGTAGAATCGTTCTGGCCGGGTAGGTTGAGGGTGAATTTTTTATTTTTATTTTTTTTAATAAATAATAATAAGAAGTGATTGATGTGATATAAAATTAAAAAAAAAAATATTAATTTTTTTAAGAAAAAAAATGTATTTAAAGAGTAATTGATGTAATATAAAAAATTGTTAAAAATTAATTGATGTGACATAAAAAGTAAAATATTTTGAAGTTTTGTTAAAAAAAAAATTAAAAAGTTTTGAAATTAATTTTTTTAAGGAAAAAATGAGAGTGTTGCCAAACAAACCCATAATGCTTCATACACGTTGCTGAAACTAGCGCGTATGAACCATGCCAACTACGGCTCGTTTTTACATTAGGAAAACAAATAAAACTATGATTGGGTATATATTTGATACAGCAGAAATTAAAATAAACAAAAAATTAAAGAGATAAACCTTTTGCTAACCTAGAATCTCACCAAACTAGCAACAGGGAAGAAGAAACCAGCATCTCATCGGCTTTAGCAGCGTCTCACCACCAAAATATAAAGGAGTCACACCTCAAGAAACACAAACATATTTTTTATTCCATTATAATCTGTCTTATTACAAGAGAACATTACGCTTAAATAGACACTCTAACCCTAACCCTAATGTGACTGACTTTGGGCCAAGGGCCAAGCCCACTTTTAAAATGATAAATAACTTTATCATGACTAACTATGGGCCAAGTTCATTATTAAATTTCAAACAAAAACTAATAATTTAATTAAAACTAAATGACATATTTATTCTTTTCTCATCCTGCGTCAATATTAGGGTTTAATAACTGTTACGACAAACTAAATTTACCCTTCTAACTGTTATTTCGAAGTATTTCAATTTTTACAATGTCTTCTCCCAAATCTATAATTGACGTTGTAATATCCATTTTTTACGATTCAAAATAATAAAAATGCATTTCATAAAATAATTTTTTTTTATCTTGTCATTTTGAAAATTCATCTGTCTAGGGTATGTTTTGTTTGTCTAGGGAAATCCATTAAGGGATACTTAATAAAAACAAAGGATAGCAAAGTTTTTACAAATTGGGTTGTAAGAATTTTTTCAATGCCGTCGGTAAAAGTGTTACGTATATTTTACGCATGTTAGAAAAAATAACACATGCTTAACTCTCATATATATATATATATATATGTTAAGAAACACGGATTAGAAGAAATTTTGCAGCCCGAATTTATTGAAAATTTGTGTCCAAAAAACAAATTCTCCGTTTTGAAGCTTTGGGTCAAGTATTACATCATCATCAGAAGATTTTAAAGCGTTTGGGGAGGTCCTACTTCAAACGTCAGCGTTTACGTCGGTCCAACCTCCACAATATTGTAAAAACATTGATATTTAATGATTCTTTTGAAGAAACGAGAGATATGTGAGAAAAAGGAAATATAAAACTTTCTGTGGATACGACCGAGTACATAAAACTTTTTAGTATACGTAATCACATATATATATATATATATGAAAAGAAGAAGTCTTCAAGAAAATAATTTAGACTTGCGATAAATCCAGTTTTAAATGTTGACAGATGTCACTTTAAATATAATATGTAAAAATAAATCAACATTTATCAAAAATCTGAATCAAATATATATGATTTCTCTGGTATCATAATATATACTAATATGTCAAGTGTTATTAATTTTCAAATCAAATAAAGAAACAAATAAATTTAAATCAAATCATATTGTGAAATTTAGAGCAAACAACAAATTTAGTGCATCTAAGATTTTTCTTTATCAAGATATACTATATATAAAACACCAGAAGAATACCAGAAAAAATTCTAGCATTCCTCGTATATAAAAGCAGAAATTTAGATAAAAAAAAGTTGGTTACGAATGTAAAAAGATAAAAATAATTTGTGATAAATGTTAATTTGTATCCCATAAATCAAGAGATTTAGATGATTTGATTATCGTAGATTATGTTATAGTGTTCCACATCGTCAAGAGATACATGACTTGAAGACTTTCGAAAAAGTAAGTAAGGCCTATAAACTTTTACATGGTATCAAAACAGGTTTCTTGGACGATGACGAGCCTTTCACTTCTGATGTTGAACACATGTTTGACTAAAGTTGTCACACGTGAAGGGGTGTGTTAAAGTGTCCTACATCACCAAGAGATACATGACCTGAGGACTTTATATGCCATAAACACCCTCCTCTCTGAAGACATCTTTTAAGAGTAAGTAAGATCTATAGACTTTTATAGATTAACAAAATTTGTTAACCTTAATTCAACGAATATGTTTGTTTTTTAAATTATTTAAATTACATATAAAGCTATGTAAATAAAACTTTGTACACAAATCAAATATCAAGGAAAGATGTAGATGTAGGCGATAGGCCGAACTACCTTAATCTTTATATTTTTTTTTATCTTTGTTTCATCTCTTTATTTTATTATAAATTTTTAAATTATTATTTTTTTATTTAAAAAAAAAAAAAAAAAAAAACCCGTACATTATTGCACGGATTAGAATTTAGAAGGTAGTTTGAATTAAGGGAATATGTGAATTGAATTAGTCAGGGTACGTGGGTGGCTAGGTAGGGCTAGCTCTACGTATTTGGTGACGTCTGTCGTCGACTCTGTTGTTTCTTTCCATTAAATGTTCTCAATTCTGTGAAAACACTTGCCCATATATTAAATTAAATAATAGATATTTCCTTAAACAAGTTAAATTCAATGACCAAATCGTTCATACTAATTTTATTTTTCTTATTTTTTATTTATGCGTTCATACCAAATTAAATAATAGATATGGAGGTGAAACTCACTCTTTTCTTTTGAGTTCATTTTTTTGACTCCAAATTCGTCTTAATAGAAAGAACTTTGCCATTTAAGAACAAATTGCCAAATTTATACGTTCATAATATTTGAAAAATACTTCAATCATAACTCTTAATTTTTCACCACTTTTTTAATTAAGTATTCAAATTTTTAAAAGTATCAATTTAAGGTATTTATCTTTCAATTTTTTTCAATTTTAACTATCCGTTAGAATTTTTTTATTAAATCTTGTCCTATTTTTTTTAGGAAATTTTGAAATTTTCAAAATAATAATTACTTAATTACAAAATGACCAAAGATAAGAAGGTTTCTCTAATATTAGTTTGGAGTAAAAATGTAGCGTCCTTCGTTATTAGTCAATTTATTGTCAAAAGGTGGTTCATTAATTTCACATTACTTGAAATACGTACCCAAAAAGCAAGCAAATGCAACGATCCGGTATTGTCAAAAAGTAATTTAAAAATTACTTTAATTTGTTCAACAAAGAAGATAATTATATATAGAAAAGAACATTTTTCTCAACACCTTATAATTAAACCATTGATAAAACAAGATTAATTCTCGGACACAACTTCTGATGTTCAAACTTGTTAGCTGAAATCAAATGGACTCTACGTCAAATTAAGTGAAAAAATTAACACATAATTTAAGTCAAACCACGTTTTCTGTATTCATATTACACAGAATCAGAGACGATGGATGCTATATAAGGAAGGCCAAGTGCTGGACCCTCTCCCCCACAAACACAAAATGGAGAAGCTCGCAATCACCCATGTCTTGTTCTGCACTTTCTTTCTTCTTCTTGCTTTGAATTCATACATAGCATCATCTCAAGAAGTTGGTAAGCCTATATATATATATATATATATATATACACATATATACATATTTAGCTAGTTTTGATCGATCAATGAAATGACGTTGTTTGTTAATGGTATTGCAGATGATGAGAGAGAATTCGATTATGGTGAAAGAAGCAAGAAGGGACCAGCTCGATGGGGAGAGCTTCACCGGGAATGGAGCCTGTGTAAAAATGGATCAATGCAGTCTCCAATTGATTTGCTGGATGAGAGAGTTGAAGTTGTTTCCCATTTAGGGAGACTTCAGAGGAGTTACAGTCCCTCCAATGCCACTCTTACCAACAGGGGCCATGACATGATGGTAAGCAAAAGGAGAGATTGATCAGGATGATCAATACAAGTAAACCCAAGTTTTTTTTTTACACAAAACTTCACTTAATTATATTGCCACCCCGGCATCAACTTTCATCACTTTAACAATCGTATCCTTAAAAACTAACATTTTTTTTTTTTCGAATTATTTGTGCAGCTGAAATGGGATGGCGGTGCTGGATATATTGAAATAAACGGAACTAAATATGTACTCAAACAGTGCCACTGGCACTCGCCTTCTGAACACACCATCAATGGCCAGAGGTTTGCTCTGGAGGCGCACATGCTTCATGAGAGCTCAGATGGAAAAATTTCTGTTGTTGGAATCTTGTACAAGATAGGACGCCCTGATTCTTTCTTATCATCAGTAAGTAACACTACAAAAAAAACGTCCATGATCACTTTCCATTCTCTCTCTCTCTTTCAATTCTCTCTCTCTCTCTGAATCTCTGATGGGTTGTGTGTTTCTGAATAGCTGATGGATCATTTAGCAGCCATTACTGATACTAATGAAGCAGTGACTGCCGCGGGTATTGTCAACCCAAAGAATATAAAGATAGGCAGTAGAAAGTATTACAGATATCTTGGCTCCCTTACAGTTCCCCCCTGTACTGAAAATGTTGTGTGGACTGTGGTCAAAAAGGTTTGCTTTCCTTTCAACTTCGTACACTTCAATGGTACTATCCAAGTCCCACATTGTCAGGATTTTTTTGATTTATGAAGTTTATAAGTCATGGGTGTCTATAACATTTTTGTCCCATATTGAAAAAATATGAATAACTTACATACAGTGAGTGATTTATAAAGATATTAATGAGTGCTACGTTCTACATTGTCTAGTTATTAGATGAAACTGAAATTTATAAGGAATTCTAAGAAAGCTCCAAATTGATTAGTCCTTTTGGGGTGATAGTGTAGATGTAGCTATCATTTTTCCTTGGGTCGTTACAGTATCCCTTCTCTCTAAAGGCGTTTTTTTTTAGGGTGAGTTGGGCCTGTTAGTTTTTAATATGGTATTAAAGCAGGTTCCTTGAGTTGTTGAAAGATTTTCTCCTGTAGTTGTCCACGTATACGTTTAGCCATAATAATACACGTGAGGGGGCATATTAAAGAGTCCCACATTACCAAATTTTTTTAAACTTGTGAATTTTATAAGTCATGTGCATCCCCTGCATGCATCGATCTGATCATTTAATTAACTCATCAGGTGAGGACTGTTACCCAAGAACAAGTCAGGTTGCTTCGTGTAGCCGTTCATGATGTGAGTAGCTAGCTATTCCTATCTTTAAACATTTTATATAAGATACATGCAAGGGTTTCAAATTTTTCAAGGGCAGAAATCAAATCTTTTTTAATTAATTAATTATTTATTTATTTATTTTTGTTATTTTTTCAGGATGCAGAAACTAATGCAAGACCATTACAACCAATAAACAGGCGCCCAATGCTTCTTTATAGACCAAGTGAAAACAAAGAGGATTGATTAAAATCTTATGATTTTACATTCTTTTAGAAGTGGCAGAAATATATATGTTGGGGGTTGAACCAATTATATATCTTCATCAACACATTTACTTATTCCTTAATTAGGCCCTTGATTACCTTGTACTTTTCAGTCATACTCTATGGTTCTCCCCTTTATGGTGAACATGTTGGGACATGATGATGCTTTGATGTACGTAGGATACTGGGTCCTCGTGTATTCAGGCATTCATATATACTCATTTCTTTTTTATTGTTAAGAAGCGCTTTGCACAGTATTCCAGAAATCTAATCGGGCGGAAGCTCCGAATACTCCGGTAATAAAAAAAGAAAAAGACAAGACTAATAAATAAGTGAAGAGCATGGGAAAGTTGAAAGGTAGTTGCCAAAGGAACTTGCCATCAACCCCTAACCCCTCATTGGATAAGATTAGAGGAGTTTCAAGGATCTAATTTCCATGAACAAGGGAAAAGTTTGAACAAAGTTGATACAACGTAATCCTCGCAAAAAACATGTTTACATTAAGAGCAGATGAATTGAGAGATAACAAGCTACTAATCATAAATCATATGGTAATTACCTTTTAATGAATTGTTTGCCTCAATTTACTTCGCTTCAGTCAGAAAACAATCGCCTCTAACCCAAAAAAGAAAAACTCTTTGAAGTTGCAAAGTTTCTATAACTAGTATATTAGATAAGTGGGCTTTGGCCTTAGTAGCTTAATGGGCTAGGCTTAGTTTACCCTTAGTAATAATGGGTTTGAGTTATGTGTATATAAAGGCCATTAGCCTAATTGTAGAGGATATGAGATTAGTGATTTGTTTATTGTGGTAAACTGGAGACTGAGCACCTCAAATGCTTTAGAAACCGAACATCTCGAAGAGTCCATTTCATTTTGTAATTTTCGTTTATCAATTTTACAGAATTACATTGTTCTTTTTTTTTTCTCACATCAATTCATCAATTCTTTCCATTTCTTTTCCAATTTCATTTGCAATTCTGTAATCGAAACCCTAGAAATCAGTAACAAGTGAATAAACTTGTTACAGCTTCTCCAGGGACAACAAAATATGAAATTCTATCTATTTAAAATATGAACTTGAACCCAGTAAAAGATAAGCCAATTTTACATTGCTAGGCAACAGTACAAGTGAATAGCGCGCGACTACATGCAAAGCGCGATGTCACGCCCCCAAACCTAAAAATGAGAATTGATAATGACGGCTATTATTCAAAGAAAATATATTTGTATAAAAAAATGAAGGAAAATGCGGAAGGAATAAACGGACACAAGAATTTACGTGGTTGATACCACAAAAGAAAAGATAATATGAAGAAAATTAAAGCAGAATTATAAAATGAAGACGAGAATTTACTTAGTTTGATCTATGTCCTACATCCACATAATAAAGCCATAAGGATTGCATTGTTGCTCTTATTCACTTAATAGAAACTGTACAATAAAATGACATATTTATAGTTGAATGAGGCTATGAATACAATAATTACATAATCAATATGTAACTTATGAGAATTACATAATCAATGTATGACATGAAATTTATGAAAATAAATTATGCATTAACAATTATGATGTTCCACAAAAAACCTGCTAATCAAAATAACACAATGAATTCAGACCATCTAATAATAAAATATTAAGCAATACATGAATGTCCTCTGGTGGGGACAAAATCCCACTCGAGTCCATAAGTCTAATATTAATACTCTAAGAAATTCTTTTTATTTATTTATTTTGATGAATGAATTTGTATTGACAAAGCCACATAGAATTACAATACTTTTCAGCTACCAAGCTAGAAGAATATATAGATGCTATAACAAAGAATCTTACACCAAAACATCGATCCTATCTTCCCATCAATATAATATATATTCTGAACTATGTATACCCAAATTACTACAATCTCTACATTCACATTATTTTTTTTAAAATTTTCCCTTCCCCCTAAGTTTGTTTCTCACTTCCCATACAACTTCTTGAAGCACTCTTTCCTCAGCGTTAGGTTGATTCTCATGTCTTAGATCATTCCTCTGCTTAATAAGTGGTACATTGTTGCACTCCAACTCTAAGTAGTGGTGTCAACTCGGAGCTGGTTCTCGGTTATTGGGTAATAACCGAAAACTGGTTCCAGGGTCCCCGGTTATTGAATTTCAATAATCGGCTCCGGAACCGGGTACCCTAGTTAACTTGGGACCCCGATTAATTGATTTTTATTTGAGTACCCGAGTGAAAACCGGTTATCCGGACCGGGTAGTATTTTTTTTTAAAAAAATAAAAAATAAAAAAATAGAGAAATTACTTTTTGGGCTTATTTTTAGTATTAGGCTTATTTTTTTGGATTTCATTTAAACTTTTTTGGGCTTTATTTAAACTTAGCCTATTTTTTAAGGTATTGGACCTAATTCAATCAAGAAATTTCAATTACTATAACAAAGAGAGAAATTTTCTCATTTGTACCATCTTGAGACACATACATTATGCCCATCAACTGCAGATTTGAACTCAAAAACTTCACTTCCATACATAATTACATATTAAAACCCAAAAGTTCATAGACATATTACATATTAAAAAAAGTTCAAACCCAAAAGTCTAGAAACATATTAAAAATGTTCATAAACATATTAAACATATCTAAGCATGGTCCGGTTTCTGGCTTTCTGCAGCTCTGCTCTTAATCATCTATAACTACAATAGAAGAAAAAAAAACTCTTAACCAAGAAAAGAAAAACTCTTCAAAGTTGCAAAGCTTCTGTAACGAGTATATTAGATAAGTAGGCTTTGGCCTTAGTAGAGTAGCTTAGTGGGCTGGGCTTAGTTTACCCTTAGTAATAATGGGTTTGAATTATGTGTATATAAATGCCATTAGCCTAATTGTAGAGGATATGAGATTAGTGATTTGTTTACTATGGTAAACTGGAGACTAAGCACCTCGAATGCTCGGAGACCGAACATCTCGAAGAGTCCATTTCATTTTGTAATTTTCGTTTATCAATTTTGCAGAATTACATTGTTCTTCCATTTCTCACATCAATTCATCAACTCTTTCCACTTCTATTCCAATTTCATTTATAATTATGTAAACGAAACCCTAGAAATCAGTAACAAGTGAATAAACCTGTTACAATTGGTATCAGTATATTAGATAAGTGGGCTTTGGCCTTAGTAGCTTAGTGGGCTGGGCTTAGTTTACCCTTAGTAATAATGGGCCTGAGTTATGTGTATATAAATGCCATTAGCCTAATTGTAGGGGATATGAGATTAGTGATTTGTTTATTGTGATAAATTGAAGGCTGAGCACCTCGAATGCTCTGGAGACCGGACATCTCGAAGAGTCCACTTCATTTTGTAATGTTCGTTTATCAATTTTACAGAATTACATTGTTCTTCTATTTCTCACATCAATTCATCAATTCTTTCCATTTCTATTCCAATTTCATTTACAATTCTATCATCGAAACCCTAGAAATCAACAAGAAGTAAATAAACTTTTTATAATTGGTACCAAAGCCAATCAATCTACTGCACATGAAAATTAGATCCATAATAATAGCTGAAGAAACTGTGTTGCGGCTACAAGGAGAGACGGTTTCATGATCAAAGTTCCTGGATGCTATGCATGCTCAAGCTGAAGCTATGAATCGACATGATGCGATGTTGCACGCATTGACGTCTGAAATGAAGAGTTTACAAGATCTGATATCTGGTCATCCTGGGCTTCTCGTGAAAATTACAATTCAAGCGATGGAATATTGATGCCGAAGTCAATCCAATTGGATTTTCCTCGCTTTGATGGAGAGGATCAGGAGACATGGTGCTGTTGTACCGAAGAATTCTTTGAATTCTACCACACTCCGGCTGAACATTGTATTTCCATTTCCTATTACCATATGGACGGCCATGTTGTATGGTGGTACTAGGAATTACTAGCTAGCAAAAAGTTAACTAATTAGGAAGAATTGGTGTGGGCTATACACGCAACAAATTCGGTTCATGAGAACTTAGAAGCCCTAGACCAATTCACGAACAGGGAAGAGGAGAAGACAAATGAAATAATTCCATAATCTGACACAGATCCGGTTGAAATTGTAAAACACACACTAATTCCAGCAACAGAGTCGAATGAAGACACCTACCGTTTGTTTGTTGAAATTCGATCCTCCCCCTTCCATTCCAGATCTGTTTGTTCTTTTTCAAGATGATGAAAACTTATGCGCTGAAAGGGGGAATTTGCAATTCGCACTCAGACACACAAAACGTGAAGCGCAAAATTGGAAAATCTCAATTCGCATTGTGAGTTTTATTGTGCCTCAGTACTCGATGGAGAATGCAATGGATTTTGTTATTTTGAAGCATAGATGGCGATGGAAACCAATAAACGAAAATGAGGATGATGAGGTGCTGCACGCAAGCTTTCTAATGGAAAACGCCTTAAGAATTTGCAGATTGATTATTAGTGAAAAAATGCAACCAAAATATTAGACTTTGTTGACTTGGTCGAGAATGAGCAAAACCATCAGATAATCCAGAATTTTGCTAAAGTTCAATATAGCTCTGGAACGAACAGTGATGGCGGATGTGACAACCTTTTTTTTTTTTTTTTTTTTTTATAACATACAAATGAGTCATTATTGTGGCTCGACTATTTGTCGCTCAACCAACATATGGCACATGCCCCATAACATGTACTTGATAATCAGAGATACATCTAATAGCGGAAAACATAAAGATACCATCATATGTCAACGGGAAAGCACACCTATAGCATAACTTGTTTATACAAAAGAGCCATCAATAGTCTATATGTTTAAGGCTTAATAACATTTACATCATATATCAAAAGAATGGTTACACAAAAGAATAAGTGACACACAGGTCACGAGCCATATACCAAAATATACAAAATAAACAGAGTCGACATCTATGCAGTGTAGCAGATATAAACATAATCTGAATAGCGGAAAGCACATCTATAAAACATCAACTCTTAATTACACAAAAGAGTCATTACAATGTCTATCTGTTCAAGGCTTTAAACATAACATTACTAATTACGTACCAAAAAGATGGCTCATTAAATACATGTGTCACGGGCGACACAAGTCATATACAAAATAGCTACAAAATGATGGAAAATTACAATCGTCGTGGTGAGCTTCAGTTGTAATATCCAAAGTACAGTGGTATGGGGTCATTATCTACATTTGTTGAACCTACAGTCAAAGAAGGAACATCATCAATACGGTTGTGGTGTTAGCCACATCCGTACAAGTGAAGGTATGAGTTCACTACCTCAGCAATATAAAACTCACTAAGTTTTCGCATAGAACCGACTTTTCATTTTATCATTCGTTTACAATAACAGCTACCTCTTTTAGTCATGAAGATCTGTCTCTTGAAAACATATCGTAGCTGATAAGGTAAACACTGATATTTAAGACACATGTGAAAGTATACTATGTAGTTGTGAATGTATATAAGCATTCTAATCTACTGCTTGGAATTGCATATATACAAGCCCATCTACAACATATTACTTTCATACTAAGTGGCCCAGCTATGCAAGTATACAAGCTTTCCAAACTTTGGAAAATACCAACATAGAGGCACATCTGAGCAGAAAACATATGGCATCAAACATAACTATAAAGAGATACAAACATTTCTAAATTCTGGGAAACACAAGTATCTAAGCGCAATCAAGCTTGGTGCCTTTAAAACATCTATGTAGACTAGCCGTAAACATGTACTTATGCGCCGTCCCATTCGACCTCATAGGCATATCGATACGTTTAGCATGAAAACTCATCAATGCAATCTAGCCGAATAGAAATATACATATGCTTTTTCTCTCTCGCAGAACAGCTGCAATTCTCTCTCTCTCTCTCTCTCTCTCTCTCTCTATAACAGTGATGAAAAATAATAATATGTGACTCCTAATTAAAGTGTGTGTGTATGTGATCAACAGTGCAACAAAATATTAATGCGAAATTTAAAGAAGACAAATATTTTGTTGACGAAATAAAAACTCTTATCAAGAGAAAAACCACTCAGGGGCAGCTAAACGTAGGAAATCCACTATTCAAAAGACAAAACTAGTTACAAGGCAGTAGTACTCACATAATCTGATGTAGTAGTTGCACCTTTAACTATGACACGTACCTATACATGAACTCTTCCCAACCAGACCTTTTGTTTGAAGGGGTCTTCAATGGACTCTTTTAGCTTAAAGCTCCTCCCTAAACTAGACTTCAATGGGTTGATCAAATCACACAAATAAAACTTTAAGAGAGCTAGTTGATCTCACAATCTTTGCCTAAACCCCCTCTCTTAGCATACTCAAAATTCTACACTGAATTCCTTAAAGATTACATGCCTAGAGACCTCTATATATAGGCTGTAGAAGACCTAAAACACTTTCAATTTGGAGTTCTCTGGGTGGTGTCCGGATGGCAAGCAACAACCGACTTCTTTTCGCTCCGACTCACGCGTTTCTTCATTAATCTTCAGTCATCATGTCCCGATGGCATAGCCTTAGCACCTAGATGGTTGCATGCTGTCTTCACTATTCGCAACCTTTAGTTTGTTGTTCAGACACCTGCACGAACAGGTGCCTCGAGAGTTGACGTCTGTTGGGCTGTCTGGACATCTATGCGAACATTTGTTTTTTGTGATTGGTGTCTGCTAAGGTGTTCAGACTCTTCTTCGAACACTGATGGGCCGTCTGGACGGTAACAAGGGAGCCGCCTTTGCTTAGTTGTACCACGCGCAGAATCTTCTGGACAACCTGAAAATTGCCTTTCTAAAGCTGGTGACACTGAAACTTGTCATATTAAGGCTTTCCATGTTGAGGAAATAATCTCTGAATATTCTGAAGACTCTAAATATTTACAGCATCCTTGTTATAGCAACACACTTACAATATAGTGATTTTGTCAACAGAATGCAGCCAATAAACTAACAAACTTTCCATTTGGTCATTCTGGGACAAAATTCACTTGACTGATTAAAAATACAATCTCGGTCTAAAAATAAAAAAATACTCCCCATTTTTGTCTCAAAAGGATAAAGGGTAAATATAGTACTAAAAACCACAGTATAAACAATACTAATATCAAACAAAACAAGAATAAAAGTAAATGGTCTCAAGAGTAGCCTAAATAGTCTATCAAAAAATACAAAAGATGGAAAAAGGAACTAAAGTCCTCAAGGCACTAAATCTTACTGGTCTTTTGGCAACACATGACAGAGAGTGTTTCGTATAATATTGATCTGGATCTATGGCCACTTCAGTTTCTAACTCCTGAAATTGGATATCAATAGACTGAAATCCTTTAGTAACCTGAGTCTGCAAAGCCTAAAACCGGTCATTCGTAGATTGAAATCCTTTGCTAACTAGTGAAAATACTCATTATTGTATCACTAGCTGGTGCAGACCGAGAAGAAGATGCTACTAAAGGCTCTGTATGAGCTAGGGGGATAAGCTCATCTGAATCCTGGAACCTCTGAATTTGAGAATTTGACTTTAAAATAGTCTATTTCTCAAAGGGTTCATCTGGCATATCTTCTAGCTAATTCAAAGGTATAGAAGTCAAATGTGACTTGAGGATCTTTGTAACAAGTCCTCCATTGGGCAAAGAAACCCGCGAATCTTGCTGTAGCTCAAACATAGTCAAATAATATGCTTACACAATCAGAAAGAAACTTGTTTGATGATGGCATAAATCAGGCGAGCTCGGTTAAGAGGTACATCACTGTGACGAGTAATGGGCCAGAAATTTTGCAGCACAATTCTGGCGAGGAACCTCTGTGGAGAATCAAACCAGCCAATGGGAACATTGTTCTTGCCTTCTTTATTCCAAACAAACATCTTTCGCTGATTAAAACATGCCATGAGCTCATCTCTGGAAGGTTGAGCAGCAGTTTTAGGGAATGGAATCCCAAGATCAGTAGAAATTGGAATGCTTGTAACTGAGCTGATAAGACTAGTGTCAATACGAATTTTGACACTACGCACTTTCGTCTCAAAACTTGGAGATTGCTCATGAAGGTTGGTGATAACCAGATTTTTGTAGAATTCCCACACAAGTCTGGGATAAATCTTCCCTCCATCATTTAACATGCTTGACCACTGATTCTCCTGAAATTTTTGGTAAATGAAATCAAAACGAGCTACTCTGATATCTAGCTTGAGAACTCCACGTTCAATGACAATGGTCATTTTGTTGAAGCGTTCTTGTGCAGCAGCAGCAATTTCATCTCTCTTTCTTTTATTAGACATGTTTGTAGATAGGACAATGAGAAATGCACCAAAAATAATACCAAAAGCAAATTAGATCCTGTTCGTCTAGAAAATTTTGGCATCATAACGGTTGTAATTTGAATGCTCAAAAATTTTACATAAGTAAAATAGCAGTACAATAATCTTAGATATATCAAAATCTAACCTCAGCAGGCAACTAATGGCCAATTATTAGCGTTGACAAGCCAGAGTCGACGATGATAACATGTTTTTTGAAAAAAAAAAACATTTTAGGTAAGTTGACGCTAATGGTCAATTATTAGTGGCAACGGGCCAGAGTTGACGCTGATAGCATTATATTTTTTTTTTTAAAAAAAAATTTAGTCCGTTATCGTCAACCTAAGTCGACCTGATAATTTCTATTAGCGTGGAATTTAATGATCGACTATTAGCGGTGACATTTTTGTTCTGTGTTCTATTTCCAGTAGCGTCGACTCCAAATATCATCAACGACGATGGCCATCATTAGCACCGATACAAAAGTCGACGCTAATAAAATAAACATTATCATTAGCATCCGAGTATTGGCGTTGGCATGTTGCCGCTAAAGACCAATAGCTTTGACTATTGGACTTTTAGTGGCAACATTTTGTCACCGCTAATATTGAGCGAATTTTTTCTAGTGAGTCATCGAGGAGAAGACTTGTGGTGTTTCAAGAGCAACAAAATCAGAGTTTTTGAATTTGCTAACAATTGGGAACATAATTTATTTCTTGTCCTCTTAAAGTTATGACGATTATTTTTGAAAATTGTAATTCATGTTTGACCAGTAGTTGTGTTCTTGATTTTTTCCCCGATGTGTGTGAGTTGCATTATCGGTTTCCAAACACGTATAACACTAAAATATGCAGAGAAACCTTTCAGTAGCAGAAATAAGAATGTCCATGAGCAAAGTTTCTTAGAGATCAGAGATCAACTTGATTAATGATGTGCTGATATCCTTTTGGAAGTACGCAGGGATATATTGCTAAAGGGAGCGTAGAAATTAATATAAAATAGAAAATAATATTATGTGAAAGAGAAAGAAAATGAGAGATTGAGGAAGCGTTGAGAGACGTATAAGCAACATCTTGTTTATTCATTATATTAAATATTATTACATAACTCTCTATTTATAGAGAAACAATGAGTAGTGAGCAAAAAACCCTAAACTTAAATAAAGTAAAGATCGATAAACCTAATTTAGAGAATATAAATAATATTTTAAGATAACGGGAATAAACACTACAAGAAAATCAAAACTAAATAAAAAATATTATTATAAAAAAATACACCAACATAATCTGAAATATATATTTTAACGAGAGTACCCATTATATATAAAAGATATGACAATATAGCATTTTAGGGTTCAAAACTTTTTGTACATCCTGATCGAGATCTTCATAGCATAGCCATTGGAAAACCTAGCTAATAAACCTAATTCATCCATCCCTTTTATAGTTTTATCCTCCTCTCATCTTTTTTGATAACGTATAGGTGTAGGTGTATAGCATGCATGACTACATGTGGCATCATTTTCCGTACACCAAAGCTTCAACTTTCATCACGTTGGGCCACTCAGGAATGCTTCAAAAGTCTTCAACTTTTTGATAACGTATAGGGAAAAGCATGCATGACTACATGTGGCATCATTTTCCATACACGAAAGCTTCAACTTTCGCCACGTTGGGCCACTCGGGTATGCTTCAACTTTTCACAGGTTTTGTGATTTTTGAGGCGGCTTTTTTATTTCTCAAAGTCGTTGAGTATTATTTCATCTTATCAAAAAGTTCAATAGTAAGTGATAATGACCCCCCTCTACTTTGTGAGAGGTGGTAGGATTATTTTCACTTAATTTTTAGTGTATTTTTTGTTTTGTTGTTTTATTTCAAAATATATATATATTATGTTGGTAATTTATTAGGATTTAGGTGTTGGTCAAAATTTAACAGAATTTACAAAAATATTCATACCTGAATATGAAAATTATATATATATATTAAAAAAAAACACGGCTATTTTAAGAATTTTGATATTAATGGAAAATTTGTTCAAAATGTAACGGAATTTACAAAAATACCCATGCATAAATATCTGAAAAAAAAAATAATTATTTTTTTTAAAAAAAAAAGAAAAAAGAAAAAAAAACACATGGGTATTTTAGGAATTTTGATATGATTTATCGGAAATTTCTAATGGAGAGTTGAAATTAAAAAAAAAAAAAAAAAAAAATGAAAGATAGATACTATAAATTGACATTTTTTAAAATTTACATACTTTTTTATAAAAGTATAAAAGATTAAAGTTTATAGATGAAGTCTTTCCTATGCTTAATTACTGGTAGTATTAATTGGAGCAAGTTGGGGCCAATTCCGAGGGTCTGTGGTCTGCCTAAGATTTTGGGGAGTCTTGCTTTTTTCTTCATATAAAATGATTATCATAAGGTGGCAAGTCATCTATCACATGATCTACCATGTCAAATTCCAGACTACCTGAAAGAAACTAAGCGATATTATTCTTGGCAAACTTCTCATCAAGATAAAATAGAAAGAAATTTTTAATATTTTTTTTAAGAAAAAAAAAATTTGTTAAAAATGAATTGATGCGATATAAAAAGTAAAATATTTTGAAGTTAATTTTTTGGGTTAAAAACACTTTTGGTCATTGAGTTTTGAAAACTTTATTTTTTAGTACCTGAGTTTCAATTCACATCACAGATGATACCTTCGTTTTGGGAAAAGATCAAATTAGAACTTCAGTCAAGTTTTCTGTCAAAAAACTAACGCCCCGCAAAGTGTCAACTCCTAGGAATTGACACGTGTTTTAGTATAAAAAACATAAAAAAATAAAAAAATCTATGATGCGAATTGAAATTCAGAGGTTGACACTGAGTTTTGATGGGTTTTGGTCCTTGCGGATGGCCGAATCACCCCCAAGGGCCAAAACACTTGACCTCTATTTTTTTTTTTTTTTTTTTTTTTTTTTTTTTTTTTTTAATACTAAAACAGGTGTTAACCCTTAGGGGTTGATACGTTGTGGGCCGTTAGTTTTTGGACAGAAAATTTGACTAAGGTACTAATTTGGTCTTATCCCAAAACGGAAATACAATATGTGATGCGAATAAAAATTCAAGTACTAAAAAACAAAGTTTTACAACACACTAAACAATTAAAACTATGATTGGGTATACATAGGGGTTTAATAACTTTTACAACAAACTAAATTTACCCTTCTAACTGTTATTCTTTTAGCAATTTTTCTAAATATTTCAATTTTTACAATGTCTTCTCCCAAATCTATCATTCATTGAGGTTGTGATATCCATTTTCTACAACTCAAAATAATAAAAATACATTTTATAAAATATTTTTTATTTTACGAAAAAAAAAGTCAATATTTTTATCTTGTCATTGTGAAAATCCATTTGTCTAGGATATGTTTTGTTTGTCTAGGAAAATTCATTATGGGATACTTAATAAAACAAAGGATGCCTCAAGAGGTATCTCAATCGGTTGGGAATCGCGCCTCATGAAACGGAGGTCATTAGTTTGAATTTTTCCTTCCTCCTCTTATGTGGACAACTAAAAAAAAAAGTAAATAAAAATAAAAAAAATAAACGAAAGATAGCAAATTTTTTATTAATTGGATTGTAAGAATTTTTTCGATGCCGTCTGTAAAAGTGTTAAGTAATTTTTGTTTTGAAACTTTGGGTCAAGTATTACATCATCATCAGAAGATTTTAAAGCGTTTACGTCGTCGGTCCTACTTCAATCGTCAGCGTTTACGTCGTCGGTCCAACCTCCACAATATTGTAAAAACATTGATATTTAATGATTCTTTTGAAGAAACGATAGATATGATATTTTAGAAAAAGGAAACATACGTACTTTAACGCATTTTCTGTGGATACGATCGAGTACATAAAACTGATTAGTATAAAAGAAGAAGTCTTCATCAAGAAAAATAATTTAGAATTGTGATAAATAACGGTCTAAAATCTTGACAGATGTCACTTTAAGTATAATATATAAAAACAAATCAACATATATTAGAGATCTGAATCAAATATGATTTTTTTTGGTATCATAATTTTAATAGGTTAAGTGTTATTAATTTTCAAATCAAATAAAGAAACAAATGAATTTAAATCAAATCATATTCATGAGGAATTTAGAGCAAACAACAAACTTAGTGCATCTAAAATTCTTATTTCTCAAGATATACTATATATAAAATTAAAAATTTAGATGAAAAAAAGTTGGTTACGAATGTTAAAAGATAAAAATCATTTGTGATAAATGTTAATTTGTATCCTATAAATCAAGAGATTTTGATGATTTGATTATCATAGATTAAGGGATTTGTTAACCTTAATCCAAAGGATATTATTGTGATGTCTTACATCTCCTGGGTATGAGAATGAAAATGTCCGTACTTATATGTATAAACACATCATTTTTGACACAACACATTTTAAAGCCGTGATAGCTATGAACCTAATATGGATAAATTTCACTCAACCCGATCCAAGGAGTCTCAGTAAATTCTAATTAGGACTCTACTCCAAGTTGAATTGAAGTAAGTAGTCATAATCCGATCAGTATGTAATCCTATCCCAAAGAGAATTGGGATAGGACTTTAATTAGTCCAAGTATAGTTTTCAATCATATAAGAAGAATGATCAGATCAGAAGTCTAATAAGATATCAGATTAGAAGTCTAATAAATGAAAAAAGTCAAATTAGAACTCTGACACCAATTCTAGATCAACAAGAAACAGGAATCCTAATTCAGGTTTGACTCTACCTATTTGCCTATAAATAAGCCCATACCCCAAGTATAAGCTAAAACTCAATTTTTTATGCACAGAGTATTATTTTCTCACAGAAGTTAATTTAATCGGAGAGGACCCCTGGAAGGGTCCTTTAGTTTTTGTTACCATACTGAAAACTATACCAAT
The DNA here is from genome assembly GCF_958979055.1 of Alnus glutinosa. Classification (NCBI taxonomy): domain Eukaryota; kingdom Viridiplantae; phylum Streptophyta; class Magnoliopsida; order Fagales; family Betulaceae; genus Alnus; species Alnus glutinosa. The sequence goes on from NC_084894.1 coordinate 18,194,428, forward strand.
AGAACCTATTAGAATTCTGTTGTTAAGCGTATTTTTGTGAGAGGGAAGTTTGGTTTGGAGAGCCAATTGGGGGCTAAGCGATAGACCAAAACACCTTAATCTCTATATTTTTTTAGGGATTTGATTCTTGTACAACACCAATACAAAAATTGTACAACAATCCCTCACATGAGGGTGGGCCCCAGTATGTGGGACCCACCCTCATGTGAGGGATTGTTGTACAATTGTTATATTGGTGTTGTAAATCTAACATTTTCCATTTTTGTATGTTTGTTTCATCTCTTTATTTTATTATTAGTTTTTAAATTATTATTATTATTAAAAAAAAAACTTTCAGAAACAATCCGTACAATATTGCGCGGATTAGAATTTAGAAGGTAATTGAATTAGTCAGGGTAGGTGGGTACGTATTTGGTGATGTCTGTCGTCTGATCAGAATCGACTCTGTTGTTTGTTTCCTAATTGGCGTTATCTTCCATTAAATGTTCTCAATTCTGTGAAAACACTTGCCCATATATTAAATAATCCTTGCAATTCAACAATAATAAATTAAATAATAGATATCTCCTTAAACAAGTTAAATTCAATGACCAAATCGTTCATACCAATTTTATTTTTCTTATTTTTTTTTATTTTTGCGTTCATACCAAATTAAATAATAGATATGGGGTTGAAACTCCCTCTTTTCTTTTGAGTTCATTTTCTGACTCCAAATTCGACGTCTACTTAATAGAAAGAACTTTGTCATTTAAGAACAAATTGCCAAATTTATACGTTCATAATATTTGGAGAAAACTTCACTTATAACTCTTGATATTTTATTACTTTTTCAATTAAGTATTCAAAATTTAAAAAGTATCAATTTAAGGTATTTATCTTTCAATTTATTTTTAATTTCAACTATTCGTTAGAATTTTTTATTAAATCTTGTCTTAATTTTTTTAAGAAATTTTGAAAATTTTAAAATAATAATTACTTAATTACAAAATGACGAAAGATAAAGAAGGTTTCTCTAATATTTGTTGGAGTAAAAATTGTGGTGTCCTTTGTTTTTAGTCAATTTATTGTCAAAAAGTGGTTCATTAATTTCACATTAGTTGAAATACGTACCCAAAAAGCAAGCAAATGCAACGATCCGGTATTGTCAAAAAGTAATTTCACATTACTTTAATTTGTTCAACAAAGAGGCGTCACCATGGACGTACGCGCGCTGTTCAAATTGAACACGCCCGCCCGCCCGCCCCACTTTATGTGTAGAATGAAGTAGAAAGAAAAGAAGAATACACCTTATGATTAAAACATTGATAAAAAGAAGATTCATTCTCGGACACAACTTCTGATGTTCAAACTTGTTAGCTGAAATCAAATGGACTCTACGTCAAGTTAAGGGAAAAAATTAACATAAATTTAAATCAAACCACGTTTTCTATATTCATGTTACACACAATCAGAGACGATGGATGCTATATAAGGAAAGCCAAGTGCTGGACCCTCTCCCCCACAAACACAAAATGGAGAAGCTGGCAATCACCCATTTCTTGTTCTGCACTTTCTTTCTTCTTCTTGCTTTGAATTCATACATAGCAACATCTCAAGAAGTTGGTAAGCCTATATATATATATATATATATATATATATATATTTAGCTAGTTTTGATCATCAATGAAATGACGTTAACGTACGTTGTTTGTTAATGGTAGTGCAGATGATGAGAGAGAATTTGATTATGGTGAAAGAAGCAAGAAGGGACCAGCTCGATGGGGAGAGCTTCACCGGGAATGGAGCCTGTGTAAAAATGGATCAATGCAGTCTCCAATTGATTTGCTGGATGAGAGAGTTGAAGTTGTTTCCCATTTAAGGAGACTTCAGAGGAGTTACAGTCCCTCCAATGCCACTCTTACCAATAGGGGCCATGACATGATGGTAAGCAAAAGGAGAGATTGATCAGGATGATCAACACAAGTAAACCCAAGTTTTTTTTACACAAAACTTCACTTATATTGCCACCCCAGCATGATCTTTCATCACTTTAACAATCGTATCCTTAAAACCTAACTTCTTCTTCTTCTTTTTTCGAATTATTTGTGCAGCTGAAATGGGATGGCGGTGCAGGATATATTGAAATAAACGGAACTAAATATGTACTCAAACAGTGCCACTGGCACTCGCCTTCTGAACACACCATCAATGGCCAGAGGTTTGCTCTGGAGGCGCACATGCTTCATGAGAGCTCAGATGGAAAAATTTCTGTTATTGGAATCTTGTACAAGATTGGACGCCCTGATTCTTTCTTATCATCTGTAAGTAACACTACAAAAAAACACATCACTTTTCATTCTCTAGCTCTCTCGATCTCTCTGTGAATCTCTGATGGGTTTTGTGTTTCTGAATAGATGATGGATCATTTAGCAGCCATTACCGATACTAGAGAAGCAGTGACTGCCGCGGGTATTGTCAACCCAAAGAATATAAAGATAGGCAGTAGAAAGTATTATAGATATCTTGGCTCCCTTACAGTTCCCCCATGTACTGAAAATGTTGTGTGGACTATGGTCAAAAAGGTTTGCTTTCCTTTCAATTTCATAGACTTCAAATCTTCAATGTTACTATCCAAGTTCCACATTGTCAAGATTTTCCTGATTTGTGAAGTTTATAAGTCATGTGCATACCTGCATCGAATTTGATCATTCAATTAACTCATCAGGTGAGGACTGTTTCACAAGAACAAGTCAAGTTGCTTCGTGTAGCCGTTCATGATGTGAGTAGCTAGCTATTCCTATCTTTAAACATTTTCTATAAGATACATGCAAATGTGCCGGGTTTCAAATTTTTTAGGGGCAGAAATCAAATCTTTTTTAATTTTTTATTTATTTATTGTTGTTATTTTTCAGGATGCAGAAACTAACGCAAGACCATTACAACCAATAAACAGGCGCCCAGTGCTTCTTTATAGACCAAGTGAAAGCAAAGAGGATTGATTAAAATTCAATGATTTTACATTCTTTTAGAAGTGGCAGAAATATATATGTTGGTGGTTGAACCAATTATATATCTTCATCACCACATTTACTTGCTCCTTAATTAGGCCCTTGATTACCTTGTACTTTTCAGTCGTACTCTATGGTTCTCCCCTTTATAGTGAACATGTTGGGACATGGTGATGCTTTGATGTACGTAGGATACTGTGTCCTTGTGTATTCAGGTATTCATATATACTAAATAAATATATACTCATTTTTTTTTTAATTGTTAAGAAACACTTTGCACGTACGGTATTCCAAAGATTTAATCAGGCAGAAGCTCGGGATACTCCGATGATAAAAAAGAAAAAGAAAAGACTGATATATAAGTGAAGAGCATGGGAAAGCTGAAAGGTAGTTGCCAAAGGAGCTTGCCATCAACCCCTAACCCCTCATCGGATCAGATTAGAGAAGTTTTGAGGATCTAATTTCCATGAACAAGGGAAAAGCTTGAATAAAATTGATACAACGTAACTCTCGTAAAAAACATGTTTACATTAAGAACAGATGAATTGAGAGATAGCAAGCTACTAATTATAAATCATATGGTAATTACCTTTTAAAGAATAATTCGCCTTAATTTACTTCTCTTTAGCCGGAAAGCAATTGCCTCTAACCCAAAAAAGAAAAACTCTTCGAAGTTTCAAATCTCTACATTCACATTATTCTTTTTAAATTTCCCCTTCCCCCTAAGTTTGTTTCTCACTTCCCATACAACTTCTTGAAGCACTCTTTCCTCAGCTTTAGGTTGATTCTCATGTCTTAGATCATTCCTCTACTTAATAAGTAATACATTGTTGCACTCTAACTCCAAGGAGTGGTGTAAACTTGGAGCCGGTTCTCGGTTATTGGGTAATAACCGGGAACCGGCTTCGGGGTCCCCAGTTATTGAATTTCAATAACTGGCTCTGGAATCGGGTATCCCAGTTAACCTGGAATCCCGGTTAATCGGTTTTTATCTGTGTACCCGAGTGAAAACCGGTTATCCAAACAAGCTTTTATCCTATGGTTAGCTCTCCATAATAGGCTAACCACTGGGGACCGGTTGCTTGCTTGGGGTTTTAAAGGGGATGTTAATTGTGGTTTCTGCAAGGCTCGTATTGAGAGCTGAAACCACCTTTTCTTTTCTTGTGGTTTTAGCTCCCGAGTTTGGAAAACTTGTTCATAGCGATGTTGCTTGCTGAATTGTTATACAAGTTGGAGTGAAGTGATTGATGAAGAATGTAGAACTAGGAAGAGTAAGAGTTTGATGGGGACAATTTGTAGACTTATCTTGAGGTTTGCTGTGTATTGGATATGGTGAGCTCAAAATGAGTTAAAAGTTGATGGACAACCTCTCACTGAAGAGCAGGTTTTGAAGCAAGTTTTTTGGGCAGTTCGGTGTAGAGTTTCTGGAAATGGCAAATTCCCAAAAACTATGGAGGATGTTATTCTTTGTCACAAACGGAACATTGATACTTGTATTTTGAGTTAGTTGTTCCATTGTGGGCAGGGCTGTTGTTTTGGGTGTTTCTGGGTTAGTTTCATGAGTGTAGCATGGATATCCTAGAGGGTTTTTTTCTAGTTGTTCTGTTTTCTGTTGTTTAGGTTGTACACCTTTTGTTGTACAGTTGATTCTTTTTGTCAATATATAATTTTACTCATTCTTTCAAAAAAAGAAAAAAAGAAAAGGAAAGCGGAAGCGGAAGCGGAGAGAGGCGTATGAGCAACATTTTGTCTATTCATTATATTAAACATTATTACATAACTCTCTATTTATAGATAGACAATGAGTCGTGAGCAAGAAACTATAAACTTAAATAAGGTAAAGACCGATAAACCTAATTTATAGAATATAAATATTCTAACATAACGAGAATAAACACTACAAAGAAATCAAACCTAAATAAAAAAATATTATTATAAGAAAATACACCAGTACAATCTGAAATATATATTTTAACATGAGTTGCCATTATATATAAAAGATATGACAATATAGCATTTTAGGGTTCAAAACTTTTTATCCAGCCAGATCGAGATATTCATAGCATAGCCATTGGGAAACCTAGCTAATAAACTTAATTCATCCATCCCTTTTATGGTTTTATCCTCCTCTCATCTTTTTTGATAACGTATAGCTATAGGCATAGGCGTACAGCATGCATGACTACATTTGAGGCATCATTTTCCGTACACGAAAGCTTCAACTTTCGTCACGTTGGGCCACTCGTGCAGGAATGCTTCAAGTCTTCAACTTTTCACAAGTTTTGTGATTTGAATTGTATTTTTAAGGCGGCTTTTTTATTTCTCAAAGTAGTTGATCGAGTATTATTTCATCTTATCAAAAAGTTCAATCGTAAGTGATAAAGACTCCCTCTACTTTGTGAGAGGTGGTAGGATTCTTTTCACTTAATTTTTAGTGTATTTTTTGTTTTGTTTTTTTTTTTCTTTCAAAGTCTATATATATATATATATATATATATATATATATATATAATATTTTTAGGTTTCGGTAATTTACTAGAATTTAGGTGTTAGTCAAAATTTAACAAAATTTGTAAAAATATCCATACTTGAATCTATGAAAATATATATATTTTAAAAAAATAAACACGGGGTATTTTAAAAATTTTGATATGATTTAACGGAAAATTTGGTCAAAATGTAACGAAATTTACAAAAATACTCATACCTAAATATTTGAAAAAAAAAATTATATATTTTTTTAAAAAAAAAAAAAAAAAAAACACATGGGTATTTTAGGAATTTTGATAGGATTTAACGGAAAATTCTAACGGAAAGTTGAAATTAAAAAAAATTAAAAGATACATACTCTAAATTTACATGTTTCAAAGTTTGTATACATTTTTCAAAAATAGTAAAAAACCAGAAGTTATAAATGAAGTTTCTCCTATTCTAAATTATTGGTAATATTGGAGCAAGTTGGGGCGATTCCGAGGGTCTGTGGTCGATCTGCCTAAGTTTTTGGCGAGTCTTGCTATTTTCTTCATATAAATGATGATCATAAGGTGGCAACTGGCAAGTCATCTATCACATGCATCTTCCATGTCAAATTCAAGATCACCTGTAAGCGATATTATTCTTGTCAAACTTCTCATCAAGATAAAACGGAAAGAAATTTTAAATATTTTTTTAAGGAAAAAAAAATTGTTAAAAAGCAACTGATATGATATAAGAAATAAAAAAAAAAAAAATTGTTAAAAAAAAAATTGATGTGATATAAAAAATAAAATGTTTTGAAGTTAATTTTTTTAAGAAAAAATTAAAGTTCTGCCAAACAAGCCCATAACATTTCATTCATGTTGCTGAAACCGGCGTGTATGAACCATGCCAACTACGGCTCGTTTTTACATTAGGAAATTAAACAAATAAAAATATGATTGGTGATGAGTGCCAAATATTGTGTATTTGGATCCCTTGATTTGCACTAGTTAGGCCTTTAGCCTTGTTATTTTCTAATGTTTTGGTTAGTTTTTGTGTTTTCTGTTTCTGTAGGACAATAAGAGAGGAATGACAAATTTCATAAGGAAATAGCTGGAAATTCGGAGATCCTGAAAAGTCGATCGATCGAACTTAAAATTCGATCGATCGAAACTTTGCCCGAAGTCGATCGATCGAAATAAAAGTCGATTGATCGAAATTTCCCAGAAATTGCTTTTGCAGAGCGCGCCAGAACGCCCAATCAGAAGCCAAAAAGCAGTCCTCACTCTGATTTCCGCTGCAGAACACGCTGGTTTCGTGTTTGTGGTTGTCTCTAGCTGCAGAGGAACCCTAGAGGGGGGTAGAGGAGTCATTTCTTGCCCTAACTTTCTTCTATAAAAGCCATAGCCATCCCCTTGTTGAAAGAGTAATAGAGAGAGTAGGAGAGGAAAGAATAGAGCAGAAACTCTGTAGATAGGTTTAATTTCGTGCTTCTTGTAGTGTAATTCAGTAGTTTATTTTCAGATACTTTCTCTTTGTAGAGCTTTTCTTTCATTTCCATGGTTGTTCATCATTTTCTTGTGGTGTTCTTAGTCATGGAAGGCTAGTAACCTCAACTAGGGTTGAGGATGAAACCTTTCCATTGATGACACTCACAATCTTGCTGTACCACTTGCACATTTAATGATATATCATGTTAGTTGTTCAAGTTCCATTCATTTAAAGCTTTATCTTTTGCAATGAATGTAGTTAGTGGTGGATAGAGGACATTTTATGTGTTTCAACCGACTAATACATTGTTTTATTGGTTCGAATGATGATATCCATTGTGATGGAATGATACATTGGATGTTTTGATTTCAATCGGTACTCTTTGTGATTTGTCAATGAGTTGGATTCATTTAATGGTGGATTCCTTAACCTTAGTTCCTTTTAATTTGCATATTTCATTACATCTCTTTCCATTAGTCTTTTGTTCTTCAATCATTTCTCAAACCTTTGGAACTAGGTTAAAATGGGGTTAATCAAGCAAGACATTAATATTTGACCATTTCCCTGTAGATTCGACCTCGCACTTGCACACACTATATTGCAAACGATTCGTGCGCTTGCGAGTACTATTTAAAACACACATCAAGTTTTTGGCGCCGTTGCCGGGGAAATCGGTTCAAAAATTGGTTTTTGTTTGATTGATTTTGTTTTTCTACTAGTTAGATAGATTTTTGTTTCATTTTTACTGTTGTTTAGCTTCTGTTCTACATTCTAAGTCTTTTCTTTGTTTTTCCCGGATCTGTTCTGCAGCTTCTGCAACTTACTGGGTGCCCTGAAGAATCGATCGATCGAAAATAAATTCGATCGATCGACTTTCGATCGGTCGACTTAGAATCTGCACTATAAAAAGACGATCGATCGACAATATATTCGATCGATCGACTTTCGATCGATCGAAATATACTTCGATCGATCAACTTCCTGCACAGCAGCAGCTCGGAACTAGGTGAGTATCATTGTTCCAGTACTTTTTTTCAGTCCATTTTGTTCATTTTTTTTTTATAATTTGTTTCTGTTTAATAGTATTTTGTTGTTTGTTTAAATTTTCTTTTAGTTCACTATAACTTGGTTCAAATTCTGTTTAGTTTGTGTTTTATATTATCCTAGATTTGCGTTATTTTGTTCTAGCATAAAAAAAAAGGGGAGATAGATTTTCTGTTCTATTTCTATTTCTGTTTCTGGGCCCTGCAAAAATTTCGAATATTCGATCGATCGACCATTACATTCGATCGATCGACCTCAACTCAGAAGGCAGCTCCTGGATAAGATCAGTAGCAGAAAATTTTTACCAAAAAAAAAATTCTTTTTGGTCCCAACTTGTAAGTATTCTTATCTTTACTTTTACTGCTGTCTTAGTGTAAATTGTATGCATTTGTGTTAGTCTTTACAGTTTATCTTAGTTGTGTTATTTTTCTTTGATTAAAAAAAAAAAAAAAAAAAAAAAAAAAAGAAAGAAAAGAAAAAGGAAAATATTTTGCTAGTAAGGGTACTTAGCAATCTAAGGGCAACGACAAGGTGAATTCTGGCAAGGATTGGTCTTGGGATTTAAGTGTGTCCATTGTGACCCCCCTCACCTACCTGGGAATTAGCCTAGATTGTACTTTGGAGAACTTTGTTCCCTATTAGCAAATTGTTTTCTTTATTTTTGTTTGATTGTTTTCTTTAGGATTAAACATTTGTGTATGTTTGGTGTATGCTTGGTAGAAGATCATTGAACTTAGACTTGACATCTTTAGATCCCGAAATTGAAAGAACTCTTAGGAGAAATCTTAGAAATTCTGTTGAGATGGGAGATAACATGCATGCAAATGAAAATGAGAGGAATCGGGGAGAAAATGTGGATCATACTAGGACACTTAGGGATTTGTTTGCACCCGTTGCAACAAATTCTCCTTCATGTATCGTGTTACCCCCAACCAATGCCACTCATTTTGACCTCAAGCCTCATGTCATTCAACTCCTACCCGCATTCCATGGCTTAGACCTCGAAAATCCTTATAGCCATGTGAAGAAATTCAAGGACATCTGTGCCACCTTCAAATTTCAAAATTTTTCTGAAGAGTCTGTGCATCTTAGGCTATTTCCTTTCTCACTCCATGATAGGGCCAAAGCATGGTTGGATTCAAACATGCCTGGTTCCATCACTTCTTGGGAGAACTTGCTCAACAAGTTCTACAACAAATTCTTCCCCATGTCCAAAGTCAATGAGTGTAGGAAGGAGATAAGCTCATTTACTCAAGAAGAAGATGAGAAATTTTCTGAGAGTTGGGAGAGATTTCAAGATATGCTGATCAAGTGCCCTCCACATGGATACGAGAAATGGAGACTGGTGCAATTTTTCTATCAAGGATTAACTCAATCCAATCGTAGCATGATCGAGTCGATGAACGGAGGTGCATTTCTGAGTTTGACGAGAGAGGAAGCGTATAGGACCTTAGATCAGTTATCCGACAATTCCCAACAGTGGGATTTTTCAAGCTGTCGAGATAAAGTTGCTCGCATTCAGAAGAAGGGAGGCATCTATGAGGTTAAAGAGGATATAGAATTAAAAATGAAGATAGATGCCCTTACCAAAAAGGTCGAAGCCCTAGTTGTTAGCAAATCCATGAATGCTGCCAACCCATTCCATGTTGACTGCTGTTCCATCTGTGCTAGTCCCTTGCACTTAGCACAGACTTGCCCATCATTGCCAACTTTTGTCGAATCACCAATGGAGCAAGTGAACACTTTCAACGATTATCGAAAGCAAGCCAATGGACCGTTCTCCGAATCGTACAATCCAGGGTGGCGGAACCACCCTAACTTTTCTTGGAAGCAGAACCAGCCTATGGCTCAAGGGGGAGCTCCTCACCAATCTCATACTCAATACCCCCCTGGATTTCATCAGCCGGTTCACCATCAAAGCCGTCCAGCCCAGCCAGCACCATCATACCAAAACCCTACTCAAGCCCCTGCCTCTTCTTCACAATCTTCGTTGGAAGACACTCTTAAGGCCTTCATCCAGATTACCGGCCAATCCATCAATGATGTGAAGAATGCTACCATGGTGAACACTCAAGCTATTGCCAAGATGGAGACCCAGATCGGGCAAATTGCTAGTCACTTGGGGGAGAGAGAAAAGGGAAAGCTCCCTAGTCAGCCTGTGCCGAATTCGAAGTTGCAATTCCACGAGGGAGGATCATCAAATGCAGTGCATGGGCAGGAGCATGTGCAAGCCGTTGTCACACTTAGGTCAGGGAAACAAGTGGACAACCAAGTGGTTCACCCAGAAGAGAACCCTGCTGCACAAGGAGAACAAGGAAGCAGGAGCGTCGAGAAGAAGGATGCCGAGCCATCTACATTAGCTCCGACCGTAGAGACTCCTCCTCTTAGGCCGTTTATACCTAGGGCGCCTTACCCTGATAGACTTCTCGCGCCCAAGAAAGGAGGAACATTCGAGGACATTCGGGAGGTATTCAAACAAGTGCAGATCAACATTCCATTCTTGGATGCCATCCAGCAAGTGCCGTCTTACGCCAAGTTCTTGAAGGACTTAATCACCGTCAAGCGGAGGAACAATGTCCCGAGAAAAGTTTGTTTGATCGAGCAAGTCAGCTCAATCCTCCAATACAAGCTGCCCATTAAGTACAAGGACCCTGGATGTCCTACCATCTCTTGCACGATAGGAGTCAGCCACATTGAGAAGGCCCTGCTTGACCTTGGAGCCAGTGTCAATCTCCTACCCTATTCAGTTTACCTGCAATTAGGATTAGGAGAATTGAAGCCCACCTCCATGACATTGCAATTGGCTGATCGGTCAGTGAAGATACCACGGGGAATAGTGGAGGATGTTTTGATTAAGGTAGATAAGTTTTATTTCCCCGTGGATTTCATAGTGCTTGACACCGAGCCGGTACAGAACGTTGGAGTTCAGATACCGGTAATCCTAGGGCGACCATTCTTAGCTACGGCTAACGCCCTGATCAACTGTAGGACGGGGGTAATGAAGATCTCTTTCGGCAACATGACGGTAGAACTGAACATTTTCACCATCAGCAAATAGCCGAGGGAGTGTGATGAGATCAACAATGTCTGCTTGATAGAGGAAATCCTGGAGGAAAGCATTGAAGAATCAAGCATACAAGACCCTCTGGAAGCATGCCTTGCTCAATTTGGAGAGGATCTGGACTTGGATGTCCTACTTGAGCAAGCAAATGCTGTTTTGGAGTTTGCTCCTCTGGAGAGCAAGAAGGAAGAGGAGGCAGCAGTACCTGAGCCTCCAAAGAAGGAACTTAAGCCCCTACCGGACAATCTCAAGTATAAGTTCCTCGGTCCAGCAGAGACTTTGCCTGTAATCATAGCTTCAGATCTTCACACCGCTCAGGAGGAGAGGTTGTTAGATGTCTTGAGGGAGCATAAGGAAGCTATAGGCTGGACCATTGAAGACATTAAGGGAATCAGCCCCTCGGTGGTGATGCATAGGATACACTTGGAGGAAGACACCAAACCATCGAGGGAGCCACAGAGAAGGCTCAACCCAACCATGCAAGAAGTCGTCAGAGGAGAAGTCATCAAGTTGTTGGATGCTGGCATCATCTACCCTATCTTTGACAACAAATGGGTGAGCCCCATTCATGTCGTGCCCAAGCGAGCTGGAGTTATAGTCGTGCAGAACAAGGAAGGCGAGTTGGTTCCAACTCGAGTACAGTCTGGATGGAGAGTCTGCATTGACTACCGCAAGCTGAACACCGCCACCAGGAAAGATCACTTTCCTCTTCCGTTCATTGATCAAATGGTGGAGCGGTTGGCCGGGCACGAGTATTATTGCTTTTTGGACGGTTATTCTGGATATAACCAGGTCCCTGTGGACCCTGAAGACCAAGAGAAGACGACCTTCACTTGTCCGTTTGGAACATTCGCCTACCGACGCATGCCCTTTGGCTTATGCAATGCACCCGTTACGTTTCAGCGGTGCATGATTAGCATATTTTCTAATATGGTGGAGCGTTTTCTGGAGGTGTTTATGGACGACTTCTCGGTTTTTGGGTCATCTTTTGAGGAGTGTTTGCACCACCTCACGTTGGTTTTGGAGAGGTGTAAAGAGAAGAACCTGGTACTCAATTGGGAGAAGTGCCATTTTATGGTACAACAAGGAATCGTGCTCGGGAACGTCATCTCTCGTCGGGGGATAGAGGTAGACAAGGCGAAGGTAGATCTGATATCCAACCTTCCGCCCCCATGGACAATGAAAGAGGTTACCTCTTTTCTGGGCCATGCAGGATTTTATCGGCGATTCATCCAGGACTTCAACAAGATCGCCCAGCCTTTGTGCAAACTGTTGGTGAAGGTGGCCCCTTTCATTTTTGATGAAGATTGTAAGAAGGCATTTGGGGCCTTGAAGGCAATTCTGACGTCAACACCCATCATTCGGCCCCCGAGCTGGGGTACACCTTTCGAGATCATGTGTGACGCGTCAGATTACGCCGTTGGAGCTGTGATGGGGCAGCGCGTTGACAAACTTCCCCACGTCATTTACTATGCAAGTCGGACTCTGAACGACGCCCAGCTGAATTATTCGACCACTGAGAAGGAGTTACTGGCAGTCGTGTTTGCTCTGGACAAGTTTCGATCCTACCTACTAGGATCGAAAGTCATCATCTACTCGGATCACGCGGCATTGAAGTATCTTTTTTCCAAAAAGGATGTTAAATCTCGCGTCATCCGGTGGATTTTGCTCTTACAAGAGTTCGACATTGAGATTCGGGACAAGAACGGTTCCGAAAACGTGGTGGCTGATCATCTCTCGAGGATTACCGTGGACATCACGGAAGAAACCGCCCCCATTTCTGAGACCTTCCCCGATAAGCAGTTGATGCATATTGCTCATGCTCACTCACCATGGTTTTCTGACATAGTAAACTATCTTGTCACCGGTCAAATGCCTTTGCATTGGGGACGACAAGATAAGTCCAAATTTATGTCCATGGTGAAGAATTTTTTCTGGGACGATCCTTACTTGTTCAAGTATTGTCCCGATCAGATCATTAGGAGATGCATTCCCGAGCCTGACCAATCTAGTGTCATCTCCTTCTGTCATGATCATGCTTGTGGAGGCCACTTCAGTGCGAAGAAGATCGCTGCAAAGATTTTGCAGTGCGGATTTTATTGGCCTACCATCTTTCAAGATGCTCACACTTACTGTGTTTCATGCGAGCGCTGTCAGAAGCTAGGGAGTATTTCACGTCGAAATATGATGCCCCTCAACCCGATTCTTATTGTTAAGATTTTCGATGTATGGGGCATTGATTTCATGGGACCTTTCCCAAACTCCTTCGGCTATCTGTACATTTTGGTTGCTGTGGACTACGTGTCCAAATGGGTAGAGGCAGTTACCTGCAAGACCAACGACCACAGAGTTGTGGTCCAGTTTTTAAAAGACACTATATTTGCTCGTTTTGGTACTCCTCGAGCAATTATTAGTGATGGTGGAAAGCACTTCTGCAACTGGGTCTTCGAACAGCTGATGAAGAAATATTGCATCACGCACAAGGTTGCCACTCCCTATCACCCTCAAACGAGTGGACAAGTGGAGGTTTCAAACAGAGAGATCAAGAGGATTTTGGAGAAGACAGTGAACCCGTTAAGGAAAGATTGGTCTCTCCGGTTGAACGATGCTTTATGGGCATAACGGACAGCGTTCAAGACACCGATTGGCATGTCACCTTACCGTATCGTGTACGGGAAAGCATGTCATCTGCCTGTGGAGTTGGAGCACAGAGCTTACTGGGCCATTAAGCAGCTGAATTTCGATCTCACAAAGGCTGGCTCACAGAGGAAGCTCCAACTAAATGAATTGGAAGAGCTGAGGAACGATGCCTATGACTGTGCTAGGATGTACAAAGCACGGATGAAGAAGGCTCACGACCAGAACATATTGAGACGATCTTTTGAGCCCAGTCAGAAAGTCCTTCTTTACAATTCACGTCTGCATCTGTTCCCAGGTAAGCTCCAATCTCGATGGACAGGCCCTTTCATAGTTCGATCAGTGTTTTCTTATGGGGCCATTGAGATTGAGGATCCAAAAAATGGCAGCACGTTCAAGGTGAACGGGCAACGACTGAAGCCATTGTTAGAGTTACAGAGCTCGGAGGTTGAGACGACCCTTTTAGAGGACCCGAGTTACTCGGATTGATTATCGTCAGAATGGAAAGTCTGGCTGAAGACTGAAAACTTAGCGCTTGTGGGAGGCAACCCTCATCATTTTTTCCTATCATTTAATTTCTTGTGTTTTAGTTGTGATTTTCAGGACAGTGTCTGCCATTCAAGTTTGGGGGAGCGCTTCTCTTACAGTGCGCCCAACTTGCATCACCCTTCGGTATTGTATCTCTAGCCACATTGGGGACAATGTGTTATTCTAGTTTGGGGGTGGGGTAGACATTTCTGTCTGTTTTCATTTAATTCTTGTTTTGTTGCCTTGTTAATACTCATTCAAAAAAAAAAAAAACTTTATTGTTAGTTGAGCATGGTTACATCTTACTATGGTTTGCATCTCATTGGTTTGTTTAAAATGTTGAATTTTGCATATCATTAAAATCTGAGATCTTTTGACTCATCTTTGGATTAGAGAGACTTGACATGTTTAAACTGTTCATCACAAGCACATTAGCATTTGTTTCTGTGGGGTATGAGATTTGAATTAAAATTTTATGTGTCTTGAGATTTGTAGGATGACTTGTTGATGAAACCTTGGCTTATTGATATATATATATATATATATATATATATATATATATATATATAAATGCTTAGAATAATATCACCAATTTGACTTCTCATTGAGTAACCGGGCCCCTTGCCTTATTAAGCATTGGGTGTTCGCGTAAAAAGATGAGGATTTCAGTTTGGATGATTGTTTGGCTAGTTTGACTTCGTAGCCTTTTTGACTTGAGTAATTAAGCCCTTAGGGATGTTTTTACATCTAGTGCCTTAAAACCATCTGGTTTGGGAGTCACTGGCCCAACACTCGTTACATGGGTCAATTAGAAAGCTTAAAGGAGTCAAACATTGCACAGCCGACACAAAATAATAGTAAATAATAATGAATGTAAGATAAGCCTTGGTTATTTGACGGAAGTCCTGCGAATTTTTGGATATATGTGCTTTGAGGAAAATCGAAACCCCATGATTCTATGTTATTTACACCTTACACTTTTGAACATGTGTTGTCTCAATTTTCCATCTATGAGTTGATCGATTTTTGATAACATAATAATGTGATATTCATTTTGTTAAACATGCTCATGATGTGTGAACCATGTGTTTGAATGATGATTTTCGCTCATTTGATAATACGACATTTCAATGTTTGTGGGTACCATTTCTGGCAAACCCTCACGAGACTTCACTCGTCCACTAGGGAGTCCTAGGGGTTTAAAAGGCTTGTTGCATATGCTAAATGCAATCGTTTCTCCCACGAAAGAGGACTTATGTTTCATGCTTTGATTTTGTTTTTCATTTTGTTTTTGCTAAGGGACTAGCAAAATGTAAGTTTGGGGGTATTTGATGAGTGCCAAATATTGTGTATTTGGACCCCTTGATTTGCACTAGTTAGACCTTTAGCCTTGTTATTTTCTAATGTTTTGGTTAGTTTTTGTGTTTTTTGTTTCTGTAGGACAATAAGAGAGGAATGACAAATTTCATAAGGAAATAGCTGGAAATTCGGAAATCCTGAAAAGTTGATCGATCGAACTTAAATTTCGATCGATCGAAACTTTGCCCGAAGTCGATCGATCGAAATAAAAGTCGATCGATCGAAATTTCCCAGAAACTGCTTTTGCAGAGCGCGCCAGAACGCCCAATCAGAAGCCAAAAAGCAGTCCTCCCTCTGATTTCCGCTGCAGAACACGCTGGTTTCGTGTTTGTGGTTGTCTCTAGCTGCAGAGGAACCCTAGAGGAGGGTAGATGAGTCATTTCTTGCCCTAACTTTCTTCTATAAAAGCCATAGCCATCCCCTTGTTGAAAGAGTAGTAGAGAGAGTAGGAGAGGAAAGAATAGAGCAGAAACTCTGTAGATAGGTTTAATTTCGTGCTTCTTGTAGTGTAATTCAGTAGTTTATTTTCAGATACTTTCTCTTTGTAGAGCTTTTCTTTCATTTCCATGGTTGTTCATCATTTTCTTGTGGTGTTCTTAGTCATGGAAGGCTAGTAACCTCAACTAGGGTTGAGGATGAAACCTTTCCATTGATGACACTCACAATCTTGCTGTACCACTTGCACATTTAATGATATATCATGTTAGTTGTTCAAGTTCCATTCATTTAAAGCTTTATCTTTTGCAATGAATGTGGTTAGTTGTGGATAGAGGACATTTTATGTGTTTCAACCGACTAATACATTGTTTTATCGGTTCGAATGATGATATCCATTGTGATTGAATGATACATTGGATGTTTTGATTTCAATCGGTACTCTTTGTGATTTGTCAATGAGTTGGATTCATTTAATGGTTCTTGGGTTTATGGTTAAAAAAAAAAACTTGGATAACACCCTAAGCTTAATGTTCTTTGGGTGTTCAAGTGGAAACCAAGAGTGTGAGTTGTAGGATTTGGTTTGGTGGATTCCTTAACCTTAATTTCTTTTAATTTGCATATTTCATTACATCTCTTTCCATAAGTCTTTTGTTCTTCAATCATTTCTCAAACCTTTGGAACTAGGTTAAAATGGGGTTAATCAAGCAAGACACTAATATTTGACCATTTCCCTGTGGATTTGACCTTGCACTTGCACACATTATATTGCAAACGATTCGTGCGCTTGCGAGTACTATTTAAAACACACATCAACTGGGTATATATAGGGGTTTAATAACTTTTAACAAACTAAATTTACCCTTCTAACTGTTATTCTTTTAGCAAATTTTCTAAATATTTCAATTTTTACGATGCCCTCTCCCAAATTTATCATTGAGGTTGGAATATCCATTTTCTACAACTCAAAAAAAAAAAAAAAAAAAATACATTTTATGAAATAATTTATTATTATTTTTTTTAAAAAAAAAAATCAATTTTTTTATTTTGCCATTGTGAAAATCCATTTGTCTAGGATATATTGCTTTGTTTGTCTAGGGAAATCCATTATGGGATGCTTAATAAAACAAAGGATGCTTCCAATGGGTAGCTTAATCGGCTAGAGACCGCGCTTCATAAAGAAGAGGTTGTTAGTTTGAATCCCTTTCTTTTCTTCTTGTGTGGACAAGTAAAAAAAAAAAAAAAAAATAAGACGAAGGATAGCAAATTTCTTATAAATTGGATTGTAAGAATTTTTTTGATGCTGTCAGTAAGAGTGTTACGTAATTTTTAAGCATGTTAAAAAAAATAACACGTGCTTAATTCTCATATGTTAAGAAATACGGATAAGAAAAAGATTCACAGCCGGAATCAATTGAAAATTTGTGTCCAAAAAATAAATTCTCCGTTATGAAACATTTTTTTTTAATTTTTTTTGACGTGCCATTACGAAACTTTGGGTCAAGTATTACATCATCATCACAAGATTTTAAAGCGTTTGAGGAGGTCCTACTTCAATGTTTACGTCAGTCCAACCTCCACAATATTGTAAAAACATTGATATTTAATGTTTCTTCTAAGAAACGATAGATATGATATGTTAGAAAAAGGAAATATACGTACTTTAAGGCATTTTTTGTGGATACGACCAAGTACATAAAACTTTTTAGTATACGTAATCTCACACACACACACACACACACACACACACACACATATATATATATATATATATGAAAAGAAGAAGTCTTCATGAAAATAATTTAGAATTGTGATAAATAACAGTCTAAAATGTTGACAGATGTCACTTTAAATATAATATATAAAAACAAATTAAACCAACGTATATTAGAGATCTGAATCAAATATGATTTTTTTTGGTATCATAATATTAATAGGTTAAGTGTTATTAATTTTCAAATCAAATAAAGAAACAAATAAATTTAAATCAAATCATATTGAGGAATTTAGAGCAAACAACAAATTTAGCACGGTGCATCTAAAATTCTTCTTTCTCAAGATATACTATATATAAAAACAAAAAGGGATAATTTCACAAAAGGGTATTGAACTATAGGCCGTTTTGACAGAAGGACACTAAACTTCAAAAACTGTCAAACCCGGGTATTCAATTATCCTAAACTCTCACTTTAGGGTATTCCGTCTGGTTCAGGCGTTAAAACCAGACAGAATTGCAATCACGTGACATACACGTGACTTTTTCGGCCGTTTCTACCCGTTTTGCCCTCAATCATCAGTTCTGTTTACATTCTATAGCTCATATGGGCAAAACAGGTAGAAACGGGCGAAAAAATCACGTGCATGTCACGTGATTGCAATTCCGTCTGGTTTTAACGCCTGAACCAGACGGAATATACTAAAGTGAGGGTTTAGGATAATTGAATACCCAGGTTCGACAGTTTTTGAAGTTTAGTGTCCTTCCGTCAAAACGGCCTATAGTTCGATACCCTTTTGTGAAGTTATCCCAAACAAAAATTTAGATCGAAAAAAAGTTGGTTGCGAATCTTAAAAGGTAAAAATCATTTGTGATAAATGTTAATTTGTATCTCATAAATCAATAGATTTTGATGATTTGATTATCGTAAATTAAGGGATTTGTTAACCTTAATCCAATGGACATTGTGACGTCCTACATCGCCTGAGTATGTGAATGAAAATGTACTTATATGTATAAATGCATCATTTTTGATATAACGCATTTTAAAGCTGTAATGATTATGAACCTGTTGGGGATAAATTCTACTCAACCTGATCCAAAGAATAGATAGACATTTAGTAACTACTCCAGAAAAATCAGGCATCAGTTATCTCAGTAAATTTGGATTAGGACTTTACTCTAAGTTGAATTGAAGTAAATAGTCATAATCCAATCAATACGTACTGTAATTAGTCCAAGTATAGTTTGATCAGTAGTCTTATTCCTGGTGGAATTGGGATAAGACTCATGGTCCAATCAGATAAGAAGAATGATCAGATTAGAAGTCTAAAATGATATCAGATTAAGAGTCTAATAAATGAAAAAGTCAAATTAGAACTCTGACACCAGTTCTAGATCAACAAGGAGCAGGAATACTAATTTAGGTTTGACTCCATCTCTTTGCCTATAAATAAGCTCATACCCCAAGTATAAGCTAAGACTCAATTTTTTATGCACGTACAAAGTATTATTTTCTCACATAAACTAATTTAAGCATCGGGGAGGACCCTTATATTTTAATCTCTATATATATATTTTTTTATCTTTGTTTCATCTCTTTATTTTACTATCAATTTTTTAAATTATTATTATTATTTTTTTTTTAAAAAAAAACCTTTCAGAAACAATCCGTACATTGTTGCGCGGAATAGAATTTAGAAGGTAGGGCGAATCTGTGAATTGAATTAGTCAGGGTTGGTGGGTGAGTAGGTAGGGCTAGCTGTACGTATTTGGTGATGTCTGTCGTCTGATCAGAATCGACTCTGTTGTTTGTTTCCTAATTGGCGTGTTATCTTCCATTAAATGTCAAAAAGTGGTTCATTAATTTCACATTACTTGAAATACGTACCCAAAAGTCAAGCAAATGCAACGATCCGGTAAACCTTCCTTTAATTTGTTCAAATATAATGAAACCTGCCCGCCCGCCAACCCCACGTTATGTGTAGAATGAAGTATAAAGAAAAGAAGAATATATATAGAAGAACATTTTTCTCAACAACTTATAATTAAAACATTGATAAAAAGAAGATTAATTCTCGGACACAACTTCTGATGTTCAAACTTGTTAGCTGAAATCTAATGGACTCCACGTCAAATCAAGGGAAAACATTAACACATAATTTAAGTCAAACCACGTTTCCTATATTCATATTACAGTACTGAATCAGAGACGATGGATGCTAATTGCTATATAAGGAAAGCCAAGTGCTGGACCCTCTCCCCCACAAACACAAAATGGAGAAGCTCGCAATCACCCATGTCTTGTTCTGCACTTTCTTTCTTCTTCTTGCTTTGAATTCATACATAGCAACATCTCACGAAGTTGGTAAGCCTATATATATATATATATATATATATATATATATAATATACATATATATTTAGCTAGTTTTGATGAATGAAATGACGTCGTTTGTTGATGGAAGTGCAGATGATGAGAGAGAGTTTGATTATGGTGAAAGAAGCGAGAAGGGACCAGCTCGATGGGGAGAGATTCACAGGGAATGGAGCCTGTGTAAAAATGGATCAATGCAGTCTCCAATTGATTTGCTGGATGAGAGAGTTGAAGTTGTTTCCCATTTAGGGAGACTTCAGAGGAATTACGGTCCCTCCAATGCCACTCTTACCAACAGGGGCCATGACATGATGGTAAGCAAAAGGAGATTGATCAGGATGATCAATACAAGTAAACCCAAGTTTTTTTTACACAAAACTTCACTTATATTACCACCCCCGGCATGATCTTTCATCACTTTAACAATCATATCCTTAAAAATTAACTTTTTTTTTTCTTCTTTTTTCGAATTATTTGTGCAGCTGAAATGGGATGGCGGTGCAGGATATATTGAAATAAACGGAACAAAATATGTACTCAAACAGTGCCACTGGCACTCGCCTTCTGAACACACCATTAATGGCCAGAGGTTTGCTCTGGAGGCGCACATGCTTCATGAGAGCTCAGATGGAAAAATTTCTGTTGTTGGAATCTTGTACAAGATTGGACGCCCTGATTCTTTCTTATCATCAGTAAGTAACACTACAAAAAACGTCCATGATCACTTTTCATTCTCTCTCTCACTGAATCTCTGATGGGTTTTGTGTTTCTGAATAGCTGATGGATCATTTAGCAGCCATTACCGATACTAGAGAAGCAGTCACTGCCGCTGGTTTTGTCAACCCAAAGAGTATAAAGATAGGCAGTAGAAAGTATTACAGATATCTTGGCTCCCTTACAGTTCCCCCATGTACAGAAAATGTTGTGTGGACTGTGGTCAAAAAGGTTTGCTTTCCTTTCAACTTCATAGACTTCAATGTTACTATCCAAGTCTCACATTTTCAGGATTTTCCTGATTTGTGAAGTTTATAAGTCATGTGCATCCCTGCATCAAATCTGATCATTCAAGTTTATAACTCATCAGGTGAGGACTGTTTCACAAGAACAAGTTAAGTTGCTTCGTGTAGCCGTTCATGATGTGAGTAGCTAGCTATCTTTAAACATTTTCTATAAGATACATGCAAATGTGCAGGATTTTTTGAGGGCGGAAATCAAATCTTTTTTAATTTTTTTTTTTTTTATTGTTGTTATTTTTCAGGATGCAGAAATTAATGCAAGACCATTACAACCAATAAACAGGCGCCCAGTGCTTCTTTATAGACCAAGTGAAAGCAAATAGGATTGATTAAATTTTTTTGATTTTACATTCTTTTAGAAGTGGCAGAAATATATATGTTGGGGGTTGAACCAATTATATATCTTCATCAACACATTTACTTACTCCTTAATTAGGCCCTTGATTACCTTGTACTTTTCAGTCATACTCTATGGTTCTCCCCTTTATAGTGAACATGTTGGGACATGGCGATGCTTTGATGTACATAGGATACTGTGTCCTTGTGTATTCAGGTATTCATATATACTAAATAAATATTTATATATATATACTCATTTTTTTTTTTTTATTATTGTTAAGAAGCGCTTTGCATGGTATTCCAGAGATTTAATCAGGCAGAAGCTCCGAATACTCCGATTATAAAAAAGAAAAAGAAAAGACTGATAGATAAGTGAAGAGCATGGGAAAGCTGAAAGGTAGTTGCCAAAGGTGCTTGCCATCAACCCCTAACCCCTCATTGGATCAGATTAGAGAAGTTTCGAGGATCTAATTTCCATGAACAAGGGAAAAGCTTGAACAAAGTTGTACAACGTAACCCTCGCAAAAAACACGTTTACATTAAGAACGGATGAATTGAGAGATAGCAAACTACTAATTATAAATTATATGGTAATTACCTTTTAATGAATAATTCGCCTTAATTTACTTCTCCTTAGCTAGAAAGCAATCACCTCTAACCCAAAAAAAGAAAAACTCTTCGAAGTTGCAAAGTTTCTGTAACGAGTATATTAAATAAGTAGGCTTTGGCCTTAGTAGCTTAGTGGGCCGGGCTTAGTTTACCCTTATTAATAATGGGTTTGCGTTATGTGTATATAAAGGCTATTAGCCTAATTGTCGAGGATATGAGATTAGTGATTTGTTTATTGTGGTAAACTGGAGGCTGAGCACCTCAAATGCTTTGGAGACCGGACATTACGAAGAGTCCATTTCATTTTGTAATTATCGTTTATCAATTTAACAGAATTACACTGTTCTTTCATTTCTCATATCAATTCATCAATTCTTTCCATTTATTTTCCAATTTCATTTACAATTCTGTAATTGAAACCCTAGAAATCAGTAACAAGTGAATAAACTTGTTACAGCTTCTCCAGGGACAACAAAATATGAAATTCTATCTATTTAAAATATGAAATTGAAATAGGCAAAAGATAAGGTAATTTTACATTGCTAGGCGAGAGTAGAAGTGAATAACACGCGACTACATGCAAAGCGCGATGTCACGCTCCCAAACCTAAATATGAGAATTGATAATGACGGTTATTATTCAAAGAAAATCTAATTGTATAAGAAAATAAAGGAAAATGCGGAAGGAATAAACAGACAAAAGAATTTACGTGGTTGATACCATGAAAGAAAAGATAATATAAATAAAATTAAAGCAGAATAATAAAATGTAGACAAGAGAATTTACTTGGTTTGGCCTATGACCTACATTTACATAATAATGCCCTAAGGGTTGCATTGTTGCTCTTATTTACTTAATGGAAACTGTACAATGAAATGACATATTTATAGTTGAATGAGGCTAAGAATACAATAATTACATAATCAATATGTAACTTATGAGAATTACATAATCAATGTATAACATATGAAATTTATGAAAATAAATTATACATTAACAATTATGACACTCCACGAAAAACCTGCTAATCAAAATAACACTGCAAATTCAGACTATCTAATAATAAAATATCAAGCAATACATGAATGTCCTCTGTTGGGGACAAAATCCCACTCAAGTCCATAATTCTAATATTAGTACTCTAAGAAATTCTTTTTATTTATTTATTTTGATGAATGAATTTGTATTGACAAAGCAACAAAGAATTACAATACTTTTCAGCTACCAAGCTGGAACAATATATAGATGCTATAACAAAGTATCTTACACCAAAACCTCGATCTTATCTTCCCATCAATATAATATATATTCTAAACTATGTATACCCAAATTACTACAAACCTCTACATTCACATTATTCTTTTTAAATTTTCCCTTCCCCCTAAGTTTGTTTCTCACTTCCCATACAACCTCTTGAAGCACTCTTTCCTCAGCTTTAGGTTGATTCTCATGTCTTAGATCATTCCTCTACTTAATAAGTAGTACATTGTTGCACTCCAACTCTAAGTAGTGGTGTAAACTCGGAGCCGGTTCCCGGTTATTACTCGGTTATTGGGTAATAACCGAGAACCGGCTCTGGGGTCCCCGGTTATTGAATTTCAATAATCGGCTCTGGAATCGGTTACCCCAGTTAAGTTGAGACCCCGGTTAATCGGTTTTTATCTAGGTACTTGAGTGAAAACCGGTTATCCGGACCGGGTAGTATTTTTTTTTTATAATAAAAAAAAGAAATTACTCTTTGAGCCTAGTTTTAGTATTTTGCCTTCTTTTTTGGACTTCATTTAAACTTTTTTGGTATTTATTTAAACTTTTTAGCCCATTTTTTAAGGTATTGGACCTAATTCAGTCAAGAAATTTCAATTACTATAACAAAGAGAGAAATTTTCTCATTTGTGCCATCCTGAGACACATATATTATGCCCATTAATTGCAGATTTGAACTCGAAAACTCCACATCCATATTACATATTAAAAATCCAAAAGTTCATAAACATATTAAATATTAAAAAAGTTCAAACCCAAAAGTCCATAAACATACTAAAAAAGTTTATAAACATATTGAACATATCTAAGCATGGTCCGGTTTCTGGCTTTCTGTAACTCTGCTCTTAATCATCTATAACTACAATAGAAGAAAAAAAAAAAAAAAAAAAAAAACTTTTAACCAAGAAAAGAAAATTTCTTCGAAGTTGCAAAGCTTCTGTAACGAGTATATTAGATAAGTGGGCTTTGGCCTTAGTAGCTTAGTGGGCTAGGCTTAGTTTACCTTTACTAATAATGGGTCTGAGTTATGTGTATATAAATGCCATTAGTCTAATTGTAGAGGATATGAGATTAGTGATTTGTTTACTATGGTAAACTGGAGGCTGAGCACATCGAATGCTCTGGAGACCAGACATCTCGAAGATTCCATTTCATTTTGTAATTTTCGTTTATTAATTTTATAGAATTACATTGTTCTTCCATTTCTCACATCAATTCATCAACTCTTTCCATTTCTATACCAATTTCATTTACAATTCTGTAAACGAAACCCTAGAAATCAGTAACAAGTGAATAAACTTGTTACAATTGGTATTAGTATATTAGATAAGTGGGCTTTGGCCTTCGTAGCTTAGTGGGCTGGGCTTAGTTTACCCTTAGTAATAATGGGCCTGAGTTATGTGTATATAAAGGCCATTAGCCTAATTGCAGGGGATATGTGATTAGTGATTTGTTTATTGTGGTAAACTGGAGGCTGAGTACCTCGAATGCTCTGGTGACCGAACATCTCGAAGAGTCCATTTCATTTTGTAATGTTCGTTTATCAATTTTACAAAATTACACTGTTCTTCCATTTCTCACATCAATTCATCAATTCTTTCTATTTCTATTCCAATTTCATTTACAATTCTGTCATCAAAACCCTAAAAATCAACAAGAAGTGAATAAACTTTTTATAATTGGTTTCAAAGCCAATCAATCTACTGCACATGAAAATTAGAACAATAATAATGGCTGAAGAAACTGTGTTGCGGCTATGAGGGGATATGGTTTCACGATCGGAGTTCCTGGATGCTAGGCATGCTCAAGCTGAAGCTACGAATAGACATGATGCGATGTTGCACACATTGACGTCTGAAATGAAGAGTTTACAAGATCTGATATCTGGTCATCCCGGGCTTATCGTGAAAATTACAATTCAAGCGATGGAATATTGACGCCGAAGTCAGTCTGATTGGATTTTCCTCGCTTTGATGGAGAGGATCCGGAGACATGGTGTTGTTGTGCCGAAGAATTCATTGAATTGTACCGCACTCCGGCTGAAAATTGTATTTCCATTTCCTATTACCATATGGACGGCCATGCTGTACGGTGGTACCGAAATTACTAGCTAGCAAAAAGGTAACTGATTGGGAAGAATAGCGGGCTATTCACACAACAAATTCGGTTCATGACAACTTAGAAGCCCTAGACCAATTCACGAACGGAGAAGAGGAGAGGACAGATGAAATAATTCCATAATCTGACACAGATCCGGTTGAAAATGTAAAACACACACTAATTCCAGCAACAGAGCCGCATGAAGACACCTACCGTTTGTTTGTTGAAATTCGATCCTCTCCCTTCCATTCCAGATTTGTATGTTCTTTCTCAAGATGATGAAAACTTATGTGCTGAAAGGGGGAATTTGCATTTCGCACTCAGACACACAAAACATGAAGCGCAAAATCGGAAAATCTCAATTCACATTGTGAGTCTTTTGTGCCTCAGTACTCGATGGAGAATGCAGTGGATTTTGTTGTTTTGAAGCATAGATGGCGATGGAAACTAGTAAACGAAAATGAGGATGAGGAGGTACTACATGCAAGCTTTCTAACGGAAAACGCCTTAAGAATTCGCAGATTGATTGTTAGTGAAAAAATGAAACCAAGATATCAGACTTTGCTGACTTGGTTGAGAACGAGCGAAACCATCACTTAATGCAGAATTTCGCTAAAGTTCAATATAGCACCGGAATGGGTGGCGATGGCTAATGTGATGACCCTTTTTTTTTTTTTTTTTTGAGAACATACAAATGAATCATCACTGTGGCTCGACTATTTGTTACTCAACCAACATATGGCACATCCCCATAATATGTACTTGATAATA
The DNA here is from genome assembly GCF_958979055.1 of Alnus glutinosa. NCBI lineage: Eukaryota > Viridiplantae > Streptophyta > Magnoliopsida > Fagales > Betulaceae > Alnus > Alnus glutinosa. The sequence continues at coordinate 18,220,616 of NC_084894.1, forward strand.
AAAGTTACATCTAACAGCGGAAAACATAAAGATACCGTTGATAAACGTCGAATGTTGCACATTCAAGCCCCTTAACTTATATATGTTAATTCCTTAGCATTGTTAGTTGTTTGATTTTGTGTTGTTTTAATGTTTTCAGGTTTTAAATAAAGACGCAATTAATTCCATTAATTTTGGGCTTAAAGCATACTTTGAGAAGACCTAGAAGATATGTTTAAGCTTAACCAATCATGATAGAAGACCTATATGATGTGGTTAAGTTTAATCAAATCAAGAGAATGATTAAATCGGAATTTCTCCATTAAGAGTCAAAATCGGACTGGATTCAAATTTGGATTCTGCACATGTCTCAGTGTTTGGATCATAACTTTTGCGTCAGATATTAGATTGTAATTAAATCAATGGCGTTGGAAAGCTAATAAAAAATGCAACAAATATGTTAGAAATATCTTTCCCTAATTCAAACGGTTACTATGCCAAAATTTTCCCGCAATAAAAGACCGCAATTCTGGACGAATTTGAAATCCTTTTCCTACTTGGATTGAAGTTTCAACCTCCAACTTGGACAAGAAGACTCAAGAGATGATTTTTATGGAATTCCAAGAGCTTCTAGGCCTCTTCTAGTCCCTATAAATAAACCCCTAAGCTTCAAGAGAAGTGTGCTTGTGCTTAGCTTTAGACAGAAATTCTTCTTGGAGGCTTGACAAGTTGAAGAGGAGAAAAACATGGCAGGAGACCATCCCAGCACCACGATGAGCGGCTAAATTCTTACAAGGGTGTTGATGTAGTCCTTTCCAAGTAACAATGGTTTAATTGCATTTTAATTTGTTATTTTCTATATACATGATGGTTGTATAACTGTGAGAATTGATCTTAATGTTTATATTCAATCATTATGAATTTCTTATCTTGTCTTAGAAAGTCTTTTATATTGATTGAACTCAATCCTTCATATTTTTTGTGATTATGTGAATGATTGTTATACAATGATTTTAATTGATATATAATCAAAAGGGTTAGATAGACCATGCCTAGGGAAGACGGATTGTACTACACCCTAGTTTAGTGTAATTTAGGTAGACAGTTCGTACCAACCGAAGATGGGTTATACTATTCTATTGATTGTGTGTATCCTATTAAAGACGTAGCTAATCCATACCTAGGAAAGACGGGTCGTACTGCATCTTAGTGGTTAGGTGGATGATCCGTGCCAACCGAAGATGGATTATACTTATACTTTAGAGGTAATTCTTGACTACTCGAGTGAGACGAGCCCTATATCATTCATAGTATGAATTTTCCTTGTTAATTTATGATTGACCATTGTTATGCGGTGAGTGGTGAAATCAATCCCCTATTCTTTATCTCATCCCTACTCTATTTACATTTATGTCTTTTACTTTTATGCACCATCATATGTCAGCGGGAAGGCACACTTATAACATAACTTGTTGTTTATATAAAAGAGCCATCAATAGTCTATCTGTTTAAGGCTTAATAACATTTACATCATATACCAAAAGAATGGCTACATTAAAGAATAAGTGACACGTAGGTCACGAGCCATATACCAAAATATACAAAATAAACAGAGTCGACATCTATGCAGCGTAACACATATAAACATAATCTGAATAGCGGAAAGCACATCTATAAAACATCAATTCTTAATTACACAAAAGAGTCATTATAACGTCTATCTGTTCAAGGTTTTAAACATAACATTACTAATTACATACCAAAAGGATGGCTCATTAAATACATGTGTCATAGGCGACATGAGTCATATACAAAATAGCTACAAAATGATGGACAACCTGTGGTCCAACAATTACAACCGTCGTGGTGAGCTTCAGCTGTAATATCTAACGTATAGTGGTACGAGGTCATCATCTACATCTGTTGAACCTCCAGCCAAAGGAACATCATCTATACGGTTGTGGTGTTAGCCACATCCGTACAAGTGAATGTATGAGTTCACTACCTCAGCAATATAAAACTCACTAAGTTTTCGCATAGAACCGACTTTTCATTTTATCATTCGTTTACAATAACAGTTACCACTTTTAGTCATGAAGATCTGTCCCTTGAAAACATATCGTAGCTGATAAGGTAAACACCGATATTTTAGACACATGTGAAAGTATACTATGTAGTTGTAAATGTATATAAGCATTCCAATCTACTGCTTGAAATTGCATATATACAGCCCATCTACAACATATTACTTTTATACTAAGTGGCCCAACTATTCAAGTATACAAGCTTTTCAAACTTTGGGAAATACCAACATAGAGGCATATCTGAGCAGAAAACAGATGGCATCAAACATAACTATAAAGAGATACAACCATTTCTAAATTCTGGGAAACACAAGTATCTAAGCGCAACCCAACTTGGTGCCTTTAAAACATCTATGCAGACTAGTCGTAAACATATACTTATGCGCTGTCCCATTCGACCTCATAGGTATATCGATACGTTTAACATGAAAAGTCATCAATGCAAACTAACCAAATAGAAATATACATATGCTCTTTCCCATTAAGACTTATATGCATACTAATACGTCTAGCCATGAAAACATCTTAAATCATCACACAAAACAATGCTATGCATGCTCATGTACAAACACAATCGCCAATGGGAGCTCCGACCTAATGGTCTATTACAACAACGCTACGCCAAAGGGAATATAGGCCCAAAGGCCTTTATCAATACATTGTTGTACCCAAGGGAATGCTGGCCCAGTTATAGCGTCCCAGATTTTTTGACATAAAATATAACGTCTTAAATTGGAATTTAAGACCTAATAATAATACAAAATAATATAAGGATCATATGAATATTTATAGAAGTGAATATTCAATAATATTTGAGGCACGTGTATTCTAAATAGATTAAATAAGTTTAACGGGCCTTAAACTTTAAGATACAATATTACAAATAATTAATCTGGAGATCGACGATCGATCCCCATACATGGGCAATCAATCTACACGGCGCTCGATCTCCACATTCTGGCACTTTATCGCTAGTACCCGACGCTCGATCACCATAGAATTGCAGAGCGCAGATGAAACTGAACAGTTGTCCCTGATATTTTAGAATCATTATTATATGCATGACTCATCATAATAGCGCATCACCCAACTGCTACTTCCCCAACCGTCAATTAGGATAACCCAAGTGATCCTAACCGTCCAAAACACTATATAAGGAGAAGCACCCCCTTTGGTCTCACACACATTTTCTCCTTACTCTCTTTTGGTTTCTCTCTCACAAAACAGCTGCAATTCTCTCTCTCTCTCTCTCTCTCTCTCTCTCTCTCTTGGTCTAAAACAGTGATGAAAAATAATAATATGTGACTCCTAATCAACATGTGTGTGTATGATCAATTGTGTAACAAAATATTAATGCGGAATTTAAAGAAAAAAAATATTTTGTTGAGGAAGTGGAAACTCTTTTCAAGAGAAAAACCACTCTAGGGCAGCCAAAGCCAAGAAATCTACTATTCAGAAGACAAAGCTAGTTACAAGGCAGTAGTACTCATATAACCTGATGCAGTAGTCGTACCTTTAACTATGACATGTGCCTATACGTGAATGCTTCCCAACTAGACCTCCTGTTTGAAGGGGTCTTCAATGCACTCCTTTAGCTTAAGGCTCCTTCCTAAACTAGACTTCAATGGATTTATCAAATCACACAAATAAAACTCTAAGAGAGCTAGCTGATCTCACAATCTTTGCCTAAACGCTCTCTCTTAACACACTCAGAATTCTACATTGAATTCCTTAAAGATTACATGCCTAGAGGCCTCTATATATAGGTTGGAGAAGACCTAATACAATTTTGATTCGAAGTTCTCTGAGTAGCGTCTGGACGACAAGTAGCAACCGACTTCTTTTCGCGCCGACTGACGCGTTTCTTCATTAATCTTCATTCATCATGTCCGTACGACATAGCCCTAGCGCCGGGGCGGTTGCATGCTGTCTTCACTATTTGCAACCTTCAGTTTGCTGTTCAGACACTTGTACGAACAGGTGCTCTCGAGAGTTGATGTTTGTTGGGCTTTCTGGACATCTGTGTGAACATTTGCTTTATATGATTGATGTTTGCTGAGGTGTTCGGACACTTCTTCGAATACTGATGGGCGTCTGGACGCTTCCTCTGGGCCGTCTAGACGGTAACAAGGGAACCGCCTTTGCTGAGCTGTACCACTCGCAGAATCTTCTAGACAACCTGAAAATTGCCTTTCTAAAGCTGGTGACACTGAAACTTGTCATATTAAGACTCTCCATGTTGAAGAAATAATCTCTGAATATTATGAAGACTCCGAATAATTACGACATCCCTGTTATAGCAACACACTTACAATATAGTGATTTTGTCAACAGAATGCAGCCAATAAACTAACAAACTCTTCCTTTAGCCATTCTAGGACAAAATTTACTTGACCGATTAAAAATACAATCTCGGTCCAAAAATAAAAAATACTCTCCATTTTTGTCTCAAAAGGACAAATGGTAAATAGAGTATTAAAAACCACAGTATAAACAATACTAATATTCAATAAAATAGGAATAAAAGTAAATAGTCTCAAGAGTAGCCTAAATAGCCTATCAAAAAAATACAAAAGATGGAAAAAGGAACTAAAGTCCTAAAGGCATTAAATCTTGCTAGTTTTCTGGCAACACATGACGGAGAGTGTTCCGTACAATATTGATCTGGATCTTTGCCACTTCAGCTTCTAACTCTTGAAGCCGGATATCAATAGACTGAAATCCTTTAGTAATTTGAGTCTACAAAGCCTAAAATCGGTCATCCGCAGATTGAAATCCTCTACTGACAAGTGAGACGACTCATTACTATATCACTAGCTGGTGCTGACCGAGAAGAATATGCTACTGAAGGCATTATATGAGCTAGGGGGATAAGCTCATTTGAATCCTGGAACCTCTGAAGTTGAGCATTTGACTTTAAAACAATCTATTTCTCAAAGGGTTCATCTAGCATATCTTCTAGCTCATTTGCAGGTATAGAAGTCAACTTTGACTTGAGGATCTTTGTAACAAGTCTTCCATAGGGCAAAGAAACCCGCGAATCTTGTTGTAGCTCAAACATAGTCAAAATAATATGCTTACACAATCAGAAAGGAACTTGTTTGACGATGGCATAAATCAGGCAATCTCGGTTAAGAGGTACACCTCTGTGACGAGCAATGGGCCAGACATTTTGCAGCACAATTCTAGTGAGCAACCTCTGCGAAGAATCAAACCAGCAAATGGGAACATTGTTCTTGCATTCTTCATCCCAAACAAACTTCTTTCGCTGATTGAAACATGCCATGAGCTCATCTCTGGAAGGTTGAGCAGTAGTTTTAGGGCATGGAATCCCAAGATCAGTAGAAACTGGAATGCCTGCAACTGAGCTGATAAGACTAGTGTCAATACGAATTTTGAAACTACGCAGTTTAGTCTCAAAACTTGGAGACTGCTCATGAAGGTTGGTGATAACCAGATTTTTGTAGAATTCCCGCGCAAGTCTAGGAAAAATCTTCCCTCCAACATTTAACATGCTTGACCACTGATTCTCCTGAAATCTGTGGTAAATGAAATCAAAATGAGTCACTCTGATGTATAGCTTGAGAACTCCATGTTCAATGACAATGGTCATTTTGTTGAAGCATTCTTGTGCAATAGCAATTTTGTCTCTCTTTCTTTTGTTAGACATGTTTGTAGATAGGACAATGAGAAATGCACCAAAAATAATACCAAAAACAAATTAGATCTTGTTAGTCCAGAAAATTTGGGCATCATAAAGGTTGTAATTTGATTGCTCAAAATTTTTACATAAGTAAAATAGCAGTCCAATAATCATAGATATATCAAAAACCAACCTCAGCAGGCAGCTAATGGCCAATTATTAGCGTCAACAAGCCGAAGTCGGCGATGATAACATTTTTTTGAAAAAAAAACTTTTTAGGTAAGTTGACGCTAATGGTCAATTATTAGTGGCGACAGGCCAGAGTTGACGCCTATAGCTTCATATTTTTTTAAAAAAATTTAGTGCATTATCATCGACCTAAGTCAACCCTGATAATTTCCATTAGCGTGGAATTTAATGATCGACTATTAGCAGCGACATTTTTCGTTCTGTGTTCTATTTCCAATAGCGTCGACTCCAAATATCATCAATGACGATGGTCATCATTAGCATCGATACAAAAGTTGACGCTAATAATATAAACATTATCATTAGCATCCGAGTATTTGCATTGACATGTCGCCGCTAAAGACCAATAGCTTTGACTATTAGACTTTTAGCGGCAACATTTTGTCACTGCTAATATTGAGCGAATTTTTTGTAGTGAGTCAACGAGAAGACTTGTGGTGTTTCAAGAGCAACAAAATCAGAGTTTTTAATTTGCTAACAATTGGGAACATAATTTATTTCTTGTCCCCTTCAAGTTATGTTGATTATTTTTGAAAATTGTAATTCATGTTTGACTAGTAGTTGTGTTCTTGATTTCTTCCCCAAGCAGCACATGTTGTGTGTGAGTTGCATTATATTATCGGTTTCCAACACATATAACACTAAAATATGCTGAGAAACCTTTCAGTAGCCGAAATAAGAATGTCCATGAGCAAAGTTTCTTGATCAGAGATCCTTGATTAATGATGTGCTGATATCCTTTTAGAAGTATGCAGGGATATATTGCTATAGGGAGGGTAGAAATAAATATAAAATAGAAATAATATTATGTGAAAGAGAAAGAAAATTAAAGGAGAGCGGAAGCGGAGAGAGACGTATCAGCAACATCTGGTCTATTCATTATATTAAACATTATTACATAACTCTCTATTTATAGAGAGACAATGAGTTATGAGCAAGAAACTATAAACTTAAATAAGGTAAAGACCGATAAACCTAATTTAGAGAATATAAATATTCTAACATAACGGGAATAAACACTACAAAGAAATCAAACCTAAATAAAAATATATTATTATAAGAAAATACACCAGTACAATCTGAAATATATATTTTAACATGAGTTGCCATTATATATAAAAGATATGACAATATAGCATTTTAGGGTTCAAAACTTTTTATCCAGCCAGATCGAGATATTCATAGCATAGCCATTGGGAAACCTAGCTAATAAACTTAATTCATCCATCCCTTTTATGGTTTTATCCTCTCATCTTTTTTGATAACGTATAGGTATAGGCATAGGCGTACAGCATGCATGACTACATTTGTGGCATCATTTTCCGCACACGAAAGCTTCAACTTTCATCACGTTGGGCCACTCGTGCAGGAATGCTTCAAGTCTTCAACTTTTCACAAGTTTTGTGATTTGAATTGTATTTTTAAGGCGGCTTTTTTATTTCTCAAAGTAGTTGATCGAGTATTATTTCATCTAATCAAAAAATTCAATCGTAAGTGATAAAGACTCCCTCTACTTTGTGAGAGGTGGTAGGATTCTTTTCACTTAATTTTTAGTGATAAAGACTCCTTCTACTTTATTTTTCTTATTTCTTATTTCTTATTTCTGCGTTCATACCAATTAAATTAAATAATAGATATGGAGTTGAAACTCTCTCTTTCCTTTTGAGTTCATTTTCTGACTCCATATTCGACGTCCACTTAATAGAAATAATTTTGCCATTTAAGAACAAACTGTAAAATTTATATGTTCATAACTTTTAGGAAAAATTTTACTTATAACTTCTAATCTTCCATCACTTTTTCAATTAAGTATTCAAATTTTAAAAAATGTTAATTTAGAGTATATATCTTTCAATTTTTTTTATTTTTATTTTTTTAAATTTTAACTATCCGTAAGGATTTTTCATTAAAACATGTCCTATTTTTTTTAGAAAATTTTGAAATTTAAAAAATGATGAGTACTTAATTACAAAATGACCAAAGATAAGAAGTTTTCTCTAATATTTGTTGGAGTAAAAATGTAGTGTCCTTCGTATTTAATCAATTTATTGTCAAAAAGTGGTTCATTAATTAATTTCACATTACTTGAAATACGTACCCAAAAAGCAATAAAATATTGCAACGATCCGGTAAACCTTTTCCTTTAATTTGTTCAACAAAGAGGCGTCACCATGGACGTTGTTGTTCAAATGGAACCTGCCCGGCCGGCCACCCCACGTTATGTGTAGAATAAAGTATAAAGAAAAGAAGAATATATTTATAGAAGATCATTTTTCTCAACACCTTATGATCAAACCATTGATAAAACAAGATTAATTCTCGGACACAACTTCTGATGTTCAAACTTGTTAGCTGAAATCTAATGGACTCTACGTCAAATCAAGGGAAAAAAAATTAACACATAATTTAAGTCAAACCACGTTTCCTATATTCATATTACACAGAATCAGAGACGATGGATGCTAATTGCTATATAAGGAAAGCCAAGTGCTGGACCCTCTCCCCCACAAACACAAAATGGAGAAGCTCGCAATCACCCATGTCTTGTTCTGCACTTTCTTTCTTCTTCTTGCATTGAATTCATACATTGCAACATCTCACGAAGTTGGTAAGCCTATATATATATATATATAATATACATATATATTTAGCTAGTTTTGATGAATGAAATGACGTCGTTTGTTAATGGAAGTGCAGATGATGAGAGAGAGTTTGATTATGGTGAAAGAAGCGAGAAGGGACCAGCTCGATGGGGAGAGCTTCACAGGGAATGGAGCCTGTGTAAAAATGGATCAATGCAGTCTCCAATTGATTTGCTGGATGAGAGAGTTGAAGTTGTTTCCCATTTAGGGAGACTTCAGAGGAATTACAGTCCCTCCAATGCCACTCTTACCAACAGGGGCCATGACATGATGGTAAGCAAAAGGAGATTGATCAGGATGATCAATACAAGTAAACCCAAGTTTTTTTAACACAAAACTTCACTTATATTACCACCCGGCATGATCTTTCATCACTTTAACAATCATATCCTTAAAACCTAACTTCTTCTTCTTCTTTTTTCAAATTATTTGTGCAGCTGAAATGGGATGGCGGTGCAGGATATATTGAAATAAATGGAACAAAATATGTACTCAAACAGTGCCACTGGCACTCGCCTTCTGAACACACCGTCAATGGCCAGAGGTTTGCTCTGGAGGCGCACATGCTTCATGAGAGCTCAGATGGAAAAATTTCTGTTGTTGGAATCTTGTACAAGATAGGACGCCCTGATTCTTTCTTATCATCAGTAAGTAACACTACAAAAAAAACGTCCATGATCACTTTTCATTCTCTCTCTCTCTGAATCTCTGATGGGTTTTGTGTTTTTGAATAGCTGATGGATCATTTAGCAGCCATTACCGATACTAGAGAAGAAGTGATTGCCGCGGGTATTGTCAACCCAAAGAATATAAAGATAGGCAGTAGAAAGTATTACAGATATCTTGGCTCCCTTACAGTTCCCCCATGTACTGAAAACGTTGTGTGGACTGTGGTCAAAAAGGTTTGCTTTCCTTTCAACTTCATAGACTTCAATGTTACTGTCCAAGTCCCACATTGTCAGGATTTTCCTGATTTGTGAAGTTTATAAGTCATGTGCATCCCTGCATCGAATCTGATCATTCAATTAACTCATCAGGTGAGAACTGTTTCACAAGAACAAGTCAAGTTGCTTCGTGTAGCCGTTCATGATGTGAGTAGCTAGCTATTCCTATCTTTAAACAATTTCTATAAGATACATGCAAATGTGCAGGGTTTCAAATTTTGAAATCAAATCTTTTTTAATTTTTTTTTGTTAATTTATTTATTGTTGTTATTTTTCAGGATGCAGAAACTAATGCAAGACCATTACAACCAATAAACAGGCGCCCAGTGCTTCTTTATAGACCAAGTGAAAGCAAAGAGGATTGATTAAAATCTTATGATTTTACGTTCTTTTAGAAGTGGCAGAAATATATATGTTGGGGGTTGAACCAATTATATATCTTCATCAACACATTTACTTACTCCTTAATTAGGCCCTTGATTACCTTGTACTTTTCATTCATACTCTATGGTTCTCCCCTTTATAGTGAACATGTTGGGACATGGTGATGCTTTGATGAACTTAGGATACTGTTCCTTGTGTATTCAGGTATTCATATATACTAAATAAATATATATGCTCATTTTTTATTTTTTTTTTGTTAAGAAACGCTTTGCACGGTATTCCAGAGATTTAATCAGACAGAAGCTCGGGATACTCCGATAATAAAAAAGAAAAAAAAAAGACTGATAGATAAGTGAAGAGGATGGGAAAGCTGAAAGGTAGTTGCCGAAGGAGCTTGCCATCAACCCCTAATCCCTCATCGGATCAGATTAGAGAAGTTTCGAGGATCTAATTTCCATGAACAAGGGAAAAGCTTGAACAAAGTTGATACAACGTAACTCTCGCAAAAAACATGTTTACATTAAGAATAGATGAATTGAGAGATAGCGAGCTACTAATTATAAATCATATGGTAATTACCTTTTAATGAAAAATTCACCTTAATTTACTTCTCTTTACCCAGAAAGCAATCGCCTCTAACCCAAAAAAGAAAAACACATCGAAGTTGCAAAGTAAATTAGATAAGTGGGCTTTGGCCTTAGTAGCTTAGTGGGCTCGACTTAGTTTACCCTTAGTAATAATGGGTTTGAGTTATGTGTATATAAATGCCATTAGCCTAATTGTAGATGATATGAGATTAGTGATTTGTTTATTGTGGTAAACTGGAGGCTGAGCATCTCGAATGCTTTGGAGACTGGACATCTCGAAGAGTCCATTTCATTTTGTAATTTTCGTTTATCAATTTTACAAAATTATATTGTTGTTTCATTTCTCACGTCAATTCATCAATTCTTTCCATTTCTTTTCCAATTTCATTTACAATTCTGTAATCGAAACCCTAGAAATCAGTAACAAGTGAATAAACTTGTTACAGCTTCTCAAGGGACAACAAAATATGAAATTCTATCTATTTAAAATATGAACTTGAACCCAGCAAAAGAGAAGGCAATTTTACACTGTTAGGCGAGAGTATAAGTGAACAGCGCGCGGCTACATGCAAAGTGCGTTAATGTCACGCCCCAAACCTAAAAATGAGAATTGATATTGACGGTTATTATTTAAAGAAAATATAATTGTATAATAAAATAAAGGAAAATGCAGAAGGAATAAATAGACACAAGAATTTACGTAGTTGATACCATGAAAGAAAAGATAATATAAAGAAAATTAAAGTGAAATAATAAAATGAAGACAAAAGAATTTACTTGGTTTGGTTTATGACCTACATCCACATAATAAAGCCATTGCATTGTTGCTCTTATTCACTTAATAGAAACTGTACAATAAAATGATATATTTATAGTTAAATGAGTCTATAAATACAGTAATTACATAATCAATAAGTAACTTATGAGAATTACATAATCAATGTATAATATATGAAAATTATGAAAATAAATTATACATTAACAATTATTATGACATTCCACAAAAAACCAACTAATCAAAATAACACAGCAAATTCAGACCATCTAGTAATAAAAAAATCAAGCAATACATGAATGTCCTCTGATGGAGATAAAATCCCATTACGAGTCCATAAGTCAAATTTTAGTACTCTAAGAAATTCTTTTTATTTATTTATTTTGATAAATGAATTTGTGTTGACAAAGCAACAAAGAATTACAATACTTTTCAGCTAAAGCTGGAACAATATATAGATGCTATAACAAAGCATCTTACACCGAAACATCAATCCTATGTTCCCATCAATATAATATATATTCTGAACTATGTATACCCAAATTACTACAAATCTCTACATTCAATAACCGGGAACTGGCTCTGGGGTCTCCGGTTATTGAAATACAATAACCTGCTTTGGAATCTGTTACCCTGGATAACCGGGGACCCTGGTTAACCGGTTTTTACTTGGGTATCCGGGTGAAAACCGATTATCCAGACCGGGTAGTATATTTTTTTTAAAAAAAAGAAATTACTTTTTGGGCCTATTTTTAGTATTGGGCCTACTTTTTTGGATTTCATTTAACCTTTTTTTGGCTTTACTAGTTTGTGATTGACTGCATTATGATTGACAAAATCACTATTATGTAATGTTGCCATATAATCAGGGATCTCGTTTATTTCAGAGTCTCCATTTCAGAAAAATGGTTCAAGATGCTCAAAAGAAGATTCTGTGCAAACTCCAAGTTAGAGAAGTCGGATCCCAAGCTTCCTTCTGGACAGCCCAGACATGCGTTCGGACACCCATCTGTGTCTAGAAGAGTCAAACAGTTTAAGGTTGCATTCGTTCGGACGTCACGGCAACGTGTCCAGACGCTCATTTGAGTTTGACAAGAAATTGAATTTCCTTCACTCACACAGATATTGGAAAATAGCTATATCCGTCCGGATGACAGGGCAACGCCATCCGGATGCTATCCAACATCTTGGATAAGGCTAGACGTTAAAAAGAATTGCAACCGTCCAGACGTTAGGGCAACATTATCCAGACGCGGCCTTGATATGGTGTTGCGTGAAGCGCGTTATGGAAAGCCGGTTGCACAGTTGTCCGTCCGGACGGCTTCAGCTTACGTCTGGACTCTGCCTAGAGAAAACCGAATCAATGTCAAATTAGGTCTTCTGTAGCCTATAAATAGAGGCCTCTAGGCATGTATTATTTACAGAATTTGGTATTGAATTCTTCATAGCTTAGAGAGTATATTTTAGGGAGAAATTGTGAAGATCTGCTAGCACTCAAGCCATTGTCGTTGTGTGCTGTTGCTATGCTCATTATTGACGTCTATTTTAAGGAGGAGCCCTAAGGTAAAGGAATCCATAGAAGACCTCTTGAAGTAGGAGACTTGATTGGGAGACATTTACGTTGGGTTATGTGTCAGAATGCTAGATACAATTGCTGCATCGGGTATGTGAGTGTTACTGTCAATGTACTAACTTTGTCTTCTGATAGTTGATTTCCTGGGTTTGGTTGCTTCGAAGTGGTTTTTCTCTTAGTTGAGTTTTCACTTCGTTAACAAAATATTTATGTTCTTTAAATTTCGCATTTACAATATTTTGTTACACATTGTTCACACATACATGGTAAATTAGAAGTCATTTAATTTTCAATTCGTATCAGAGCGTGGTACACTCTGTTTAGATTTATTTCTTGAGTGTATTCCTTTTTGCGGACTTCTATTTTTATTTTTGCTATGTCTCAAACTCTGAATTATGTTCCTGCCTTTGATGGTACGAACTATGGCTGTTGGAAAGCTCGTATGCGTTTCTTTTAAAATCCATTGATTATTGGCAGATTGTTGAATCTGGTTGGACTAAGCTAGAGGATACAACTCTCGAATTGATTCCTGAAAGAAACACACAACTTGCTAACGATGAAGCCCTCCATGCTTTTTGTCAAGCTCTTTCACCGTCTGAATTTGCAAAAATTTCAAACTGTGAAATTGCTCGAGAAGCATGACAAATCTTAGAAACAACATATGAGGGCACAAAACTTGTTAAATCTGCCAAGCTCTAAATGTTAATTTCTAGATTTGAAAAGATTAAGATGCTTGAAACTGAGGCATTCGGAGAGTTTACACCTAGATGAGCGACTTGAGAAAATCTATGGTGAGTCTCGGGAAGACCGTCTCGGATTTAAAGCTCATCCGAAAATTTCTAAGATCTTTACCTGAGTGTTTCAGAATTAAGGTGACTACCATTGAAGAAAGTAAGGATCTAGAAGAAATGAAGATTGAAGAGTTGGTAGGATCTCTTCAAACATATGAGCTTTCCCTACCTCTAGTCAATAAGGTAAAGACTATTGCCCTCAAGGCATCCAAGAAGAAGGCCAGAGTCTCATATGAGGAAGACTCTGATAATGAAGAAGATGCAGTGGCAATGCTGGCCAAGAATTTTGGGAGATTAATGAAGAATGATAAATTCAAGAAGAAATTCTCCGAAAGATTGAAGAAGGCCCCCCGAGAATTTGAGCCTGAAGAAGCTGAGAAGAAAGACCCAAGAAGCCCCATATGTTTTGAATGCTCAGGCTTTGGGCATATTCAGGCTGACTGTGGGAATCTCAAGCAAGGTAAAGGGAAGGTCTACAATGCGACTCTCAGTGACGAGTCAGAAGAAGAAGAAACTCCTACTCAAGATCAGAAACTTCTAGCCTTTGTGGCTCCACATGAAGATCAAGAGGATTCTCAATCCTACTACTCTAAGCACAGTGATGAAGACAGGGAAGAACTCAAAGAGGCCTATAAAGTCCTCTATGTAAAGTTCTTAAAGTTAAGGGAGACTCGCAAGCAACACATCCATGAGCTGAACAGTTTGCAGACTGAGAAGAGTTCCTTGCTGTTCAAGATTAAGGATCTAGAGGAGAAGCTATTGGAGACATAGTTACAGTTGGAGAGAGTCACTGATGAGAAGCAGACCCATATGCTGTCAATCCAAAAGAGCTCAATAGACAAGATTGGACTCGGGTTTGTGGCTTCTTCCTTTGATATCCCCTTTACTTCTAAGACTGAATTTGTCATGACCATAGTCCCCGAGCCTCCATCCGTCGGCTTGGATAAAGGAAATGAAGTTATTGATGGGGATGTTCCAGCTAGTGCAAAAGTTGCTTAGAAGCCTCCAATAGAAGGATTCCTATATGCCACCACTCTGGGTTAAGTGGTCACATCCGACCTCAGTGCTCCATTCTCAAAGCTTAGAGATCAAAGGTCAAGAAAGAGTGGACAAGGCAAGCTACATTCGGCACTAGACCTTTGGCCCGGCATCAAGCTCTGGTAGCGTTCCAACCGATGATTAAAAATAAAGAATTTTGGTTTTGAAACTTTATTGGTTTTCACAACTATGTAGATTTTAATATTTGTAACTACTCGCAATAGTACGAGATTTTGCAGAATAGGACTAAGGAGGGTATCGAACCACAAGGATTGAGAGTTGTTTGGTTATGAAATACCTAAGACGTTATCCAATTTAATTTGAAAACAAATATTTTGTTTTGATTTTTATCATTAAGCTAACATGAACTAAAAACAATTAAAAATGGAGAGATTTAAGAAAATGAAAGGTATAGGGAATTGATTTCACTCAATCCTCATACACATGGCATATTATGTCTATCTTGGATTTCCTTCACATGAATAATACGAGCGCGTAATGATTGTCAGTCACACAACGACCTCAACATGAAACTATTTTAGTTAAAAGGTAATAATAACCCATCTAGTTACACAATACTCATCCAACTAAAATCTACTTATGAATGATTAATGCTCCCTAGTATGGGCTATAAGACCTCTCAATAAGCATACATATCTATGGAGAAAGCATAAACCATCTTAGTTTCGCACATATTATCCACATAAAATTACACTATAATGGAAAAGCATCTAAAAAGCATTTTAACTAAAAGGATATGGAATAAGACATGTTCCCTATCATGATCTATCAAATTCACATAGATTTTCAAAAAGCATCATTACATTGCCATCTCTAGGCTATGTAATCATTACACATATATATAGAAATCCAAGAATAACCTAATCAAGCCATGTCACTTGGATAGAGTTCCTTCAACACCCTATAATTAATTTAGCTACTCATGAAAAAATGGGATTTTCTTATAGAAAAGAAAGAACTCATTTCTCTAAGAGGATTTAGAAACTACAAATCAAACTAACAATATGTAAAACAATTTATGTTAATAAAAGAAACTAAACTAAGAACAATGAAGAACAAGAACTAAGGACAAGAAAAATTAATGAAAAACATTAAAGGAACCAAGTTAAACTCTCTAGAATTTTCGGATTCCAGAGTTGTATCAAACATAAAATGAAACAAACAAGAAAAGAAGAAGAAAGAAGTTGCTGAAAAATATAAAGGAAAATTGCATTAAACTAAATTAAAACTTGATTTGAATAAAAACGAAATTAAAGTGAGTTACAGAATTAAAATACACTAAATCTAAGCTCTGTGGAAAACATAAAGGAAAGTGGTGCATCAAAGGATTGCATAAAAAACTAAAACATAAAAAAAATCTCTCTCCTTAACTCTCTCGTTCATTCTCTATTTATAGAGAATTTGATACAACAAATTTAACCTATTCAGTCACTTTTAGCTACACAAATGAAGAGTGTCGACATCCCATTACAACCGTACAACTTGAGGATGATTTTAGTCCGCACAAAATAGTGTTGACATCTGCAGATCTTTTCTAGAATATCCGAAGTCGATCGATCGCATCCTTAAGTCATAGAATTTTGGATCAATCGCATTTAGATCGATTGCATGTATTTCGACTGATGAATTGATCGATCGCATCCTTTAGTCATAGAATTTTCGATCGATTGATTATACTTGAACTGATTTTCTCTTCTTGGCAGGAGCACTTGAACCTCAAATGATCTTCAATTTGTCCTTGATGTATCTTAGGCCTAATTTTGATGATTTTGCTCTTGTTTCCAATTAGGCCTTAAAAAAGAGTTAAAACACTAAAACACAATAACACATTATTTAACAACACATTTTAAGGTTTAACATATGCGAGTTAAGGGGCTTTGAATGTAAACATTCAATGCTTATCACACCCTCAAACTTACATAATGCTAGTCCCAAGCATTACAAGTAGAAATTAAATACAAACAACTACTATAAATCCTCTTTTGTGGGAAACACGATTGCACTTAGCACATGCAACAAGCCTTTTAAACCCCTAAGCTACCCTAGTGGACGAGTGAAGTCTCGTGAAGGTTTAACAGAAATTCTACCTACAAACATTTTTCGTATTCATGTTAACCCTAAGAATTAAGTATCTTCAAAATAATGGATTCCTATTCATGAACGACTTTAAATTAATAAACTCCATCTTCACACATTTTAGAAAATCATAGTCTGTTCACTTACAAATGGTCGGCTAAGATGTCACATGTTTAGAATGAATGCAATTTGATATTAACACACAGTTATGGGGCTTCAAAGAATATAACATACATACATGCTCCAGTGTCTCAAAATTCTATATATTTCTCATCAGATGGAATAACTAAGGCATAGGCATACTTTAATATTTATTTACGACATTTATATGGCTGTGCAATGTTTAACTCCTTTAAGCTTATAAATGACCTATGTACAAAGTGTTAAGCCAATGACTCCCAAGCCAAATGGCTTTAGGGTACTAGATATAGAACATCCCCATGGGCTTAATAACTCAAGTAAAAAAGAACTACGAAGTCAAACTGGCCATTTTATTACTACTCACATCTTTTGACGCGAACACTCATGCTTAATGAGGCAAGAGGTTCAGTTACTCAATGAAGCTTTTTTTTTTTTTTTTTTTTTTTTACACTATGCCCGAGTCATCCATCTAACAATTCTTTTAATTTTCATCCGAGACACTAAAAACAAATATACAAGGTATTAACTTAAGCTCATACCCCACAAACATATGTCAATGTATGTCACGATTTTCAAATTTTTCAACATGTGAATCTCATAGCCAAAAGTAATTAAGCAGACTTAGAAATTGTGTGATAATGTGTTCAAAATTTTAAAATTGTCAACTATTAGTTTCTGTGTTGGCTGCATTCTGTTGAAAAAAATCACTATCATGTAATGTTGCTGATTTTACAGGGATGCCGTATCAGTTCAGAGTCTCCAAATCAGAGTTTATTTCTCTGATATGGAAATGGCCTTATTATGGCAAGATCAGTGTCACAAGAAGGAATTTTCAGACTCCATTAAGACTCTGCAAAGTCTACAGCTCAGCAAAAGTCGGATCCCGAGTTTATTGTCCGAACGACCTAGTGAAATGCTTGGACACTTATCAGTCAGTAACATAAACAATGATGTTTTTAATCAGGGTTTAGTCAGTTTTCAGAAGTCTTCTTTAGAGATATGATTCTAGAAGATTTTGTGCTGATTTTAAGACAGTGTAGTTAGATCCCTTGCATCCGTCCGGACACTCATTAGTAAAGCAACATCCGTCCGGACGACGTGAGATACCGTCCGGACACCCAACAGTCCAAAGCATCATCCATCCGGACAACGAGAACTTTCCGCCCAGACCTTCCTCTGTGTCGAGAAGCTTCAAACTGCTCTAGCTTGCATACATCCGGACGTTTCAGTAGCACGTCCGGACGACACTAGGTGTTTGACCAACTATGGGATTTCTTTCCAAAACACAGACATGGGAAGATCGCTGCAACCGTCCGAACGATGTGGATTCCCATCCAGACGCGTTCATCCATAAGGCAAGTATTGCATTCAAAATTCAAATGTCCGGACTCCAATCTTCATGGTCCGAACACGGGAACTACTTATATGGAAATTGCGTGCATCCGATCAATCGTCCAGACGACCATTCCCTTGGTCCAGGCGTGCGAAGCCTTGATATGGAAATTGCGTACAGCTGAACTGCGACCGTTCGGACGACAGGTCAACACCTTCTGGACGCGGCTCAAATCAGGAAAGAATTTCAGCAAAATTTTTGAAAATTCGATCGCACAGTTGTCCGTCTGGACGGCTTATGACTACCGTCCGGACAGCGCCTAGTTTTATCAAGCCAAACGCTCATTTGATCCCTCAGCCTATAAATAGAGACCCCTAGGGTTGAAAACTACAAGAATTCGGTATTGAATTATATTGTAGAGTTATTGTGCTGAGTTAGTCTCTCTTAAGCCATTGTTGTGTGTGCTGTTATTGCGCTGATCTGAAGTCTATCTTAGGGGTTGGCCCTAAGATAAAGGATTTCATTGAAGACCCCTTCAGGTAGGAGACCTGGTTGGAAGGCGTTCGTGTTGGGTTACACGTTATAGTTCAAGGTACAGCCACTGCATCAGGGGTATGTGAGTGCTACTACTTTGTAACAAGTCTTGTCTTCTGAATAGTGGAAATCTTGGGTTTGGCTATCCCAGAGTGGTTTTTTTCTTGACTGAGATTCTACTTCGTCAACAAAATATCTGTCTCTTTTATTTCTGTTTGTTGATATTTTGTTGTACACACTGTTCACACACACAGTTAATTAGAAGTCATTTTGATTTTTCATTTTGTATCAAAATGGGTACACTCCGTTTAAAGGATTTAATTCCTGAGTGTGATCCTCATCTCTTTGTAACTTCTATTTTTTTATTACACCCTTTTTCATGGATTTCTCTCAGTTATCTGCAGAGGGAGCTACCAACAAGAGTTATATCAGGCACTCTACCTCTGACGGCATTTCAGGCTCCTGGGCATCAGCAGCGACAGCTGAAGTTTGTTAGAGTGGCAAATCAAAGAAGAACAAATCAAGGCTCTATAAGAGAAAGCCACAGAAACCCATTAGCAACCATGGCTATGAAGGGTTGCTGAGCCTAATGCAAGGTATGCTAAAAAGAATGGACAACATGGACAAGACCTACAAGCCACCACCACGGGTCAAGCAGGTATGGGTCAAGAATGACGTGACCATTCACCCCTTGAGGGGGAGTGGACTCGCCTAGTAAAGGTGAAGTCTTACCATGCATAGGATTTTAGTTCCTAAATCCTAGTGCATGTCAGGTATGTTTGCATGGCATAGTTTATCTTATCATATCTTATTCATGCCTTGTATTCTGTTTGAGGAACCGTTTATTTTATCCCTCATAGTTTCTCTTGTTGTCTTGAGAAACATCTGCATATATTTTTTTTTGGGATGACAGTTAAAGCACGTCGGGCGGCTGCTTTTTTGTCTTGGTATTTCTAAACCTCTCTCCCTAAGAACAGGTTTGATTTTACCTTACATTCTGGGACTAGATGTCATCTCCTTTTCCATAAGCATGTCTTTGTTGTTTTTCTGTTATTGGTTTCCAAAAAAAAAAAAAAAATTGGGGGTAAAGATGCGGAATTTTTATTTTTTTTCTTTTGATATCTTTTCAGATATTGTATATGTTTTTGCCTGATATCTCAGTTCGTTGTACATTAATTGAATATGCTTACATATGATTGAGATTTTATGTCTGATATATGCTAAGTTTCTTGTTGCATCTTAATGATAAATAGTTTCTTTTCTCATGTGATGAAAAATTGTGCACTATCCAAAGCTCCCCTAAGGTACATTTTTCCTCTATGGATATTTTAATGAGAGAGATTTTTTTGATAAGATGGTCAAATTGACTAACATGCTAGTTAAACCTAAAGCCTAAAAATTCTAGCATTGTCTATAGGTTGCAACACCAAAAGAAATAAGCAGTCATTCTTGTGAATTCTGTGCTTAAATTCACTTCTGTGCTGAAATAGCGTTATACCTTGTCCTTCATGGTGCAACTAAAATTTTATCTTGTCCTTTATGGTACAAATAAAATAATTAGGTGCTGCATCTTAGAGGGAGTGTATCAGATGAGGCTGGCTAGGCCCTAGTAAATAATAAGGTCTGACTTTTGACTGATCTTTCTTTGATTTTCTCTCTCGTTTGGAAAATCCGGTTGCATTAAGTCATATCAGTGATCTTCATACCTTATTGAGAAAGCTTTCACACACACACGCATTGCATGAGTTAAGTAATCTATTTAAAATTTCTATCTGCAGGAAAATTTGTGCTTATTGAATATTTAACTGTCATTTATATCTTTGCATATTTTTGCAATGCTATTTGACAACTTTATCAATTGATTATATATGCGTGTTCTGAAGCTAACTTTTGGGAAAAATATTTTTCTACAAATTTTTCTCCAGTTTCAGATCGTCAGAGTGAAGCATCCGGACGAACCTATTCTTATGCTCGGACGAGAGTAGTCTTGCCATACGTTGTCCTAGCAGTAGCCGTCCAGACAGTTAAGTGACACATCCGGACAGGATCTCTAAAGGTTTAAGACCTGCGTCTCTTTCTCTGCCATACACACACATCTGCATTTTTTATTGATTTATCATGACATGTGAGTTTTTCTCACGGATTTCTCCCGAGATTTTGGCATTCTTTGCACATCTCTTCTCATTCCATGATATATACTGTATCTTCCTTTGTTCTTTTAAGGTTTTGTGCTTTTTAGAATATTGGAATATTTGGTGATTGGAATATTCTCTTGAAATATTGTGCATGAAAATCCTTTTCTGTTTGTGTGCTGGGCTGATCTTGGTATATTTATGCCTTTTGAATAGCTTCATTGCTTATAGTTTTCTTTGGCATCCATTTAACAGCCGTCTTAAATACCACAATATTTTTGGAACTAACAGGATCAAATGGTATTTTTGGAGATATTTCTGGTTGGTTTTGGTTTAGGAATGTGACATCCAGCGGCTCCCAGCACAATGTTTGACAAATGGATCCTTTGGAAAACTGAGTGTTGTTGAAGTCGGATGTTCAAAATTCCAAAGGTCTCAGGATTAAGATGAGCTTTTTCCCCCAAGTTCATGCATAGCCTTCCGTAGCATCTCCCTCAGATCTGTATCAGTTAGAGGTTCAGTGGTGAATCTCCTCATTTATCTTGCAGACCAGTTGCTTAGAGGATGTCAATCTGCGGATAACCAAGTTCAGGCTTTGCTATATCAAGTGACTGAAGGTTTTTCAGTCCATGGATCCCGGTTTCCAGATCTAGAAGCCGAAGTAGTACAAATCCAACCTTTTGCACGACTTTCTCTCCACTACTTGATTTCAGTGGATCAGCAGGATTTGGTACTTAGAGGACTTTTGTTCCTCTATTTTGGGCCACTTGAAGACTCTTCTCTATTTTTCGTTTGTTTTGGATTATAGAACATTTTTGTCTGTGGATTTTATATACTCTGTTTACCCTTGTCCTGTTGAGACATCAAGGGGGAGTATTTTATTACTGTGGACTTTCTATACTCTGTTTACCCTTTGTCCATTTGAGACAAAAAGGGGGAGTATATGTTTGATTTGGACAGGGATTGTATTTTTAACCAGTCAAGTGATTTTTGTCCCAGAATGGCCAAAGGGGGAGTTTGTTAGTTTTTGTGTTGGCTGTATTCTATTGGACAAAATCACTTCTACGTAATGTTGCTAATTTCACAGGGATGCCGTAACAGTTCAGAGTCTTCAAATATTCAAAGTTTATTTCTCTAATATGGAAAGGGCCTCATTATGACAAGATCAGTGTCACAAGCATCAAGAAGGAATGCCTGGACTCCAAGAAGACTCTGCAAAGTCTATAGCTTAGCAAAAGTAGGATCTCGAGTTTATCGTCCAAACGGCCTAGTGAAATGCCTGGACACTAGTCAGTAACATAAACAATGATGCTTTTAACTAGGGTTCAGTTAGTTTTCATAAGTCTTCTTCAGAGATATGTTTCAAGAAGATTCTGTGCGGATTTCAAGACAGTGTAGTCAGATCCCTTGCATCTGTCCGGAGAACGTGGTATTCCGTCCGGACACTCATCAGTCAAGCAACATCTGTCCGGACAACGTGATATACCGTCCGGACGCCCAACAGTCCAAAGCATCATCAGTCCGGACGACGAGAGCTTTCCGTCCGGACTTTCCTCTGTGTCGAGAAGTTTCGAACTGCTCCAGCTTGCATCCATCCGGACATTTCAGCACCACATCCAGATGACACTCGGTGTTCGACCAGCTATGGGATTTCTTTCCAAAACACAAATATGGGAAGATCACTGCAACCGTCCGGAAGATATGGATTCCCGTCAGGACGCGCTCATCCATAAGGCAAGTCGCGCATTCAAAATCCAGATGTCCGAACTCCAGTCTTCATGGTCCATGATAAGCATCGAATATTGCACATTCAAGCCCCTTAACTTATATATATTAATTCCTTAGCATTGTTATTTGTTTGATTTTGTGTTATTTTAATGTTTTCAGGTTTTAAATAAAGATACAATTAATTCCATTAATTTTGGACTTAAAGCACACTTTGAGAAGACCTAGAAGATATGTTTAAGCTTAATTAATCATAGTAGAATACCTATATGATGTGTTTAAGTTTAATCAAATCAAGTGAAGGATTAAATTGGAATTTTTCCACTAAGAGTCAAAATCGGATTGGATTCAAATTTGGATTCTGCACATGTCTCAGTGTTTTGATCATAACTTCTGGTTCAAATATTGGATTATAATGAAATGGTGTTACAAATCTAATAAAAAATAAAACAACTATGTCAGAAATAGCTTTTCTCTAATTTGGAAATTTAATATGCCAAAATTGCCCCGTAATAAAAGACCGCAATTCTGGACGAATTTGGAATCGTTTTCCTACTTGGATTGAAGTTTCAATCTCTTACTTATACAAGAAGACTCAAGAGACGATTTTTCTGAAATTCCAAGAGCTTCTAGGCCTCTCCTAGTCTCTATAAATAGGGCTCTAAACATTGAAGAAAAACACACTGCTACCTAGAGCAAATTCAAAGAAAAACTTTTTAAAGGCTTGAAGAGTTGAAGAGAAGTAATCATGGCAGGAGGCCATTGCAGCTGCATCATGAGTGACTAAAACCCTTTGTAGGGTATTGATGTAGCCCTATCCAAGCACAATGGTTTGATTGTATTTTAATTTAGAGAATTTTAGTTTATGCATGTTGGTTGTATAATTATGAGAATTGCTACAATTTGATATTGTTCTTCATCTTTTAATGCAATTGTTCTTCAATTCATAATCAATATTGGTAGAATTCTTCTCTTGTCTTAGGAAGCTTTTTACTTTTATTGAACTCAAATCATTCTTATTTTTTGTGATTATAAGATTGATGATTATACAACGGGTTTAATTGACATATGATGAAGAGGATTAGATATGCCATGCCTAGGGAAGACGAATAGTACTACACCCTAGTTTAGTGTAATTTAGGTAGACGATCCGTGCCAACCGAAGATGGGTTATACTATTCCATTGATTATATGTATCCTATTAAAGACGTAGCTAATCCATACTTATGAAAGACAGGTCGTGCCGCATCTTAGTGGTTAGGTGGACGGTTTGTGCCAACCGATGATGGATTATACTTATGTGTTTGATAAGGTAATTTCTTGTTTATATATAACATGTATAGAATGAATTTCTCTAATTAAATATGATTAAACATTGATGTGCAGATAGCGGTGACGTCAATATTATACTCTTTCTCTCTCTTATATTTCAATTCTCTTTTACGTTTATTTTATGCACTTTAGTTTATTACAAATTCAACAATCTTTTCTTTAGTTATTTTTAATCTTCACAAACTTGATAGCAATACCCCTGCAGTCCTTGAGGTTCGACACCCTCTCTATAGCCTTATCCTACAAGGGTTCGTCCTATTGCGAGTGGTTATTTATTATTGATATATTTTGGTAAACAAAAGATTCACATCAATTTTTGGCGCCGTTGCCGAGGACTGCTTAACGGTTGCGTTATTAAGTTTCAAAGATTAAATCTAGCTTCATTATTTTCTGTTTCTTTTTATTTTTTACTCTTGATTTTTGTTTCTAATTTTGCTTTTAGTGTTTTTTTTTTCTTTTTTCCTCTCAATTTTCCTCACTCAGCGCCATCAGCATCTGCAGTATCTAAATTCCGACATTCCTACGGGCCGTTTGTGAGCCTTTTATTCTGCTTTTACCTTTATTTTCTTTTGTTTTATACTGGGTCGTCGTTCTCTATTATTGCCTTCAATTTCTTGCGATCCTGACGTTGAACACACTCTTAGACAACTTAGATCCGAAAGAAACTCTAATTTGCTAGGAGAGCGCCCCATTGAGACTATGGGTGACAATAACCCAATGGCTTTGAGTGATCACTATCTCCCGACCACACACACTTCTCCCACATGTCTCAGGCTGCCGGATGTTACGGCAGCCCACTATGAGATTAAGCCTAACACTATACAGAGTTTACCATCTTTTCTAGGACTTAGTACTGAAAATCCTTACAACTTTCTCAGTGAATTCCTAGCAATCTATTCTACCATAAAATTGAATGGGTTCACTGAGGATGCTCTAAGGATGCATCTCTTTCCCTTCTCCCTCAAGGAAAGAGCCAAACATTGGTTTCATTCCTTAGCACCAAACTCCATTACTTGTTGGGCTCAATTGCAACAAGAATTTCTGAAGAAGTATTTTCCTATAGGAAAGACCAATGATATTAGGAGAGCTATCACTTGTATCTCCCAATATGAGGGAGAACAACTGTATGAGACCTGGGAAAGACTCAATGACCTACTTAGATCATGCCCACACCACGATGTCCCGAAGTGGCAGCTAGTGCAAAGCTTCTATGAAGGCTTGACTGAGCCTAATAGACAAATGGTAGATGCATCTTGTGGGGGAACATTTATGATGAAAAGTGAGGATGAAGCATGGACATTGTTTGAAACTTGAGTAATAATTCCATTCAGCATGCATCCACTAGACGTAGAGCACCTGAACCTAAAGCACCAAAGACCGAAGGTCTTTTTGAAATAGGACATTCTTCAGATGTAGCTACCCAAGTAGTTGATGCTATCACTACGAAATTAGATCAAATGATAGTTGCTCGTTTTGCTCCAAATTCTACTCACATGCACACATAGCACGCACCATGCTCATTCTGTTCTAGTCATATGCATCACACAAATGATTGTCCTACTGCAAGAAAGTTTTATGATGATTCAACTAAGCAAGTCAATGCAGCTTTTTCACATCCGGGTAATGATCCATACTCCAATACTTATAACCTAGGGTGGAGAAATCATCCCAATTTCTCATGCAAGACTCAAGCTTCAAGTAACACAGTCCCAAGGGTGCACAATCAAGCTCAATCTAACAGGCAGCCCTACCAATCTTCTTCCACATACCGCCCTCCACAGCAACAATCTTAGGTTACACCATCTCTTCAGTCAGATTCTGGCATTCAGGCTCAAATGTTGAAACTTCTGAGTGAGATCAATCAGAAAGTGGACTCTTAGAATCAAATGGGACCAATGGTTCAATCCATTGCCAAGTTAGAGGTGCAGATGGGACAGATGGCTAATACAATCAATAAGAGGGAAGAGGGGACACTTCCAAGTCAGCCGGTTGCCAACCCGAAGGGACACTACATGGTAGAAGGTGGTACTTCACATCACCAACAAGTGTTGGCTATCACCACATTGCAAAGTGGAAGACGGGTCGACAATCATGTGCAAGAAAAGGAGGATGAGCAACCAGCCACCCCACAGAATCTGCAGAAGGAAAAGGGTAAGCAAGAAAGAACTGAGGCTTCTTCTTCATCTGCTCCCACTCCTGAGATGCCATATGGGCCCGGGCCCCATTCCCAGAACGTCTCAAGGCACCTTCTCACTTCGGGAAACAAGGAGAGAAAATACAAGATATGATGGAGGTTTTCAAACAGGTAAAAATCAACCTCCCACTCCTTGATGCCATCAAGCAAGTGCCTGCTTATGCCAAATTCCTTAAAGATCTGTGTACTCAAAAGTGACGAACAAAGGCCAACACTCCGAAAAAGGTGTTTCTCACTGAGCAAGTCAGTTCTATCCTTAGCACAGTCTCCCTCCAAAGTTCAAGGACCCACCATCTCTTGTATTATTGGAGACCACAAGATTGATAAAGCCCTCCTTGATTTGGGGGCTGGAGTGAATCTATTGCCGTACTCGGTCTATTTACAACTGGGTTTGGGGGAATTAAAGCCCACACAAATTATCTTGCAATTGGCTGATCGATCCACCAAGAAACCGCGGGGAATCATCGAGGATGTTATTATCCAAGTCGACAATTTCTATTTCCCCGTGGACTTCATTGTTCTTGATACTGAACCAGTGGCTAATCCCACAAAGATGATCCCTGTAATCCTCGGTCGCCCTTTCTTAGCAACAGCTAATGCAAACATAAACTGTAGGACTGGAATTATGAAGATCAGGTTTGGGAATCTGAAGGTAAAATTGAACATATTCCATACCTTCTAGCAACCACTAGATAAAGCTAAGTGCTTCTTTCTAGACTCCATATAGAACTTGGTTGCAGAGCCCCCTCCTTGCATTCTTACTAAAGATCCCTTCGAGGCTAGTATGACGCACATCAAGGTGGATAATTGTGATACAGGGCAATCCATAGGCCAAGCAAATTATTGGCTTCCCACTACTGCCAAACTCGACGTTCCTCCATTGGCCATATCCAGGATGTCTCGATTACTGCTTCCAGGTAACATTCTTTCCAAGTGGTCCAAAAAGGTAAATGACAGTGTTACCAAGGGCAATGATTGCAGCCCTACATAAAGGGCATTAAACAAAATGGAGATGTTGCTTCCATCTACTTGACGGATCCCAGGAGTTTTTCTTATCCTTCCTCGTTTTTGATTTCTTTGTGGATCTGGTTTGTCTGGCTGAAGACGTTGAACTTAGCGCTAATGGGAGGCAACCCACTTTACTAACACTTCTCCTGTTGATTTTCTTGATGCTTATTATAAAGCTGGAGTAGTGCTTTGTTTTTTTTAGGACAGGCATTCTTGAGTTAAAGTTTGGGGGAGTACAACCAGCCCCATTTTTTTTTTCCTTCCACCCGGTATTGTAACTCTATCTATACATTGGGGACAATGTATCGTTTAAGTTTGCGGCTGGGAAAAACATTTTGTTGTCCTGTTATAGATATTATGGCTGCCTGATCATGCTATTTCTAAGAATTTGGTTGAAATTTAATTTTGATTTGTATTTCATTGGTGAGCTTAACATGATAAACACATGATCACTTGACTAGGAAATTAAGAAGTTTTGTTATTTTCTTTGGCAGCATGAGATATTACTTATTTCAATTTGATTATCACTAGCACATAGTCTGTGGGGGTATGAAATTTGAAATTAGTTATGTCTATTATCAATATCTTTGATGCAGCTGGGTAACTTATTGGAGGAATAACCTTGGCATTAAAAAAAATAAATAAATAAGAAGAATATTGATCACTTTGAGCTTTTCACTGAGCAATAGGATCTCTTGCCTCATTAAGCATTGAGTGTTCGCGTCAAAAAGTGGAAAATTTCTTTGATTGATAAAATGGCTAATTTTAGCTTCGTAGCCTTTTTTACTCAAGTTAGTATGTCTTTTGGATGTTTTACACCTAATGCCCTAAAACCATCTAGTTTGGAAGTCATTGACCTAACACTTGTTACATGGGTCAATTAAAAAGCTTAAAGGAGCTAAGCATTGCACAGCCTAATAATAATGATAATAATAATAAATATATATGCCTTGGTTGTTTTTTCTAATAAGGAGTTCAGGGAATTTTAAGTGTTGAATCATTCATGATTGAGATTAGTTTTTGAAACCTCATGACTATGTGTTAAGTTCACTTTACACTAATTGAATCTTGTGATATCTCATAATGCCATGTTAGTAGCTTAATTTTTAATTCCCTAAAATTGTGAAGATGTAGTTTATTTTGTTAAGCTTGCTAATGAATGAGAATCATTGTTTTTGTGACACTTCAATCTTATATATAACATGATCTTGCATAATGTTTGTGGGTATCAATTCTGGCAAACCCTCATAAGACTTCACTCGTCCACTAGGGAGTCCTAGGGGTTTAAAAGGCTTGTTGCATACGCTAAATGCAATCGTACATCCCACGAAAGAATGATTTATCTTGTTGTTTTTCAGTTTCATTTCTTGTTTTGTATTGCTAAGGGACTAGCAATATGTAAGTTTGGGGGTGTGATAAGCATCGAATATTGCACATTCAAGCCCCTTAACTTATATATGTTAATTCCTTAGCATTATTATTTGTTTGATTTTGTGTTGTTTTAATGTTTTCAGGTTTTAAATAAAGATGCAATTAATTTCATTAATTTTGAGCTTAAAGCACACTTATAGAAGACTTAGAAGATATGTTTAAGCTTAACCAATCATAATAGAATACCTATATGATGTGGTTAAGTTTAATCAAATCAAGTGAAAGATTAAATCAGAATTTCTCCACAAAGAGTCAAAATCGGATTGGATTCAAATTTGGATTCTGCACATGTTTCAGTGTTTTGATCATAACTTTTGGCTAAAATATTGGATTATAATGAAATTGGTAGCGTTGAAAATATAATAAAAAATTCAACAAATATGTCAGAAATATCTTTTCCCTAATTCAGAAATTTACTATGCCAAAATCACCCCATAATAAAAGACTGCAATTCTGGACGAATTTGGAATGCTTTTCCTACTTGGATTGAAGTTTCAATCTCCTACTTAGACAAGAAGACTCAAGAGACGATTTTTCTGGAATTCCAAGAGCTTCTAGGCCTCTCCTAATCTTTATAAATAGGCCTCGAAACATTGAAGAAAGACACACTGCTACCTAGAGCAAATTCGAAGAAAAACTTCTTAAAGGCATGAAGAGTTGAAGAGAAGTAATCATGGCAGGAGGCCATTGCAGCAACGTCATGAGCGGCTAAGAACTTTTGTAGGGTATTGATGTAGCCTTATCCAAGCACAATGGTTTGATTGTATTTTAATTTATAGAATTTTAGTTTATGCATGTTGGTTGTATAATTATGAAAATTGCTATAATTTGATATTGTTCTTCAGCCTTTAATGCAATTGTTCTTCAATTAATAATCAATATTGGAAGAATTCTTCTCTTGTCTTAGAAAGCTTTTTACCTTTATTGAACTTAAACCATTCTTATTTTCTATGATTATAAGACTGATGATTATACAACAAGTTTAATTGACATATGATCAAGAGGATTAGATAGGCCATGTCTAGGGAAGATGGATCATACTACACCCTAGTTTAGTGTAATTTAGGTAGACGATCCATGCCAACCGAAGATGGGTTATACTATTTCATTGATTATATGTATCCTATTAAAGACGTAGCTAATTCATACTTAGGAAAGACGGGTCGTACCGCATCTTAGTGGTTAAGTGGACGGTTCGTGCCAACCGAAGATGGATTATACTCATGCTTTTAATAAGGTAATTTTTTCTTTATTTATAACATGCATAAAATGAATTTCTCTAAATAAATATGATTAAACATTGATGTGCGGATAGCGGAGAAGTCAATACTCTAATCTCTCTCTCTCTTATAATTCAATTCTCTTTTACGTTTATTTTATGCACTTTAGTTAATTACAAATTCAACAATCTTTTCTTTAGTTATTTTTAATCTTCACAAACTTGATAGCAATACCCCTGCAATCCTTGAGGTTCGACACCCTCTCTATAGCCTTATCCTACAAGGATTCATCCTATTGCGAGTGGTTATTTATTATTGATATATTTTGGTATACAAAAGATCCACATCATTCCCGACGCACGAGCTACTTATATGGAAATTGCGTGCATCTGATCAACCGTCCGGACTACCATTCCCTTGGTCCGGACGCGCGAAGCCTTGATATGGAAATTGCGTGCAGCTGAAGTACAACTGTCCGAATGACAGGGCAACACCGTCCGGATGCGACTCAAAACAGGAAAGAATTTCAGCGAAAGTTTGGGAAGCCGATCATGTAATTGTCCTTCCGGATGACGCCTAGGTTTATCAAGCCAGACACTCATTTGAACCTGCAGCCTATAAATAGAGGTCCCTAGGCTTGAGAATGGGAAGAATTCGGTATTGAATTTCGTAGTACTTAGAGAGTTGTATTTTTAGAGTTATTGTGCTAAATTAGTCTCTCTCAAGTTGTTGCCAAGTGTTGTTGTTGTGCTGAAACTGAAGTCTATCTTAGGGGTTGGCCCTAAGGTAAAAGATTCTATTGAAGACCCCTTCAACTAGGAGACTTGGTTGGGAGGTGTTCGTGTTGGGTTACACGTTAGAGTTCAAGGTACGACCACTGCATAAGGGTATGTGAGTGCTATTGCTTTGTAACTAGCTTTATCTTTTGAATAGTGGATACCCTGGGTTTGGCTGCCCCGGAGTGGTTTTTCTCTTAACTGAGTTTCCACTTCGTCAACAAAATATTAGTCTCCTTTAATTCCGCATTTTGATATTTTGTTGCACACTATTGCACACACTTGTTTATATTAGAAGTCCAATAATTTTCATATTTTACCATTTGTTCTTTTGAGACAAAAAAGGGAGAGTATTTTTTGTTTCTGGACTGGGAATGTATTTTTAAACAGGTCAAGTGATTTTTGTCCCAGAATGGCCAAAGGGGGAGTTTGTTATTTTGTGATTGGCTGCATTCTGTTTGACAAAATCACTATTATGTAATGTTGCCACATAATCAGAGATGTCGTTTATTTCAGAAAAATGGTTCAAGATGCTCAAAAGAAGATTTTGTGCAGATTCCAAGTCAGAGAAGTCGGATCCCAAGCTTTTATCCAAACGGCCCAAACACGCGTCCGGATGCTCATCAGAGTTCGACAAGAAATGGGATTTCCTTCACTGACACAGATATGGGAAGACAGCTGCATCCATTCGGAAGACATGGTAACACCGTCTGGACATTATCCTTGATAAGGCAAGACGTGGAGAAGAATTGCAACCGTCTGGACGACAGGGAAACACCGTCTGGACGCGGTCCTTATTATGGTATTTGCGTGCAGTAGAAGTGCAACCATCTAGATGCTAGGGCAACAGCATCCGTACAACAGGGCAACATCGTTCAAACGCGGCCCTGATATGGTATTGCATGAAACGCGTTATGGAAAGCCTATTGCATTGTTGTTCATCCAAACGGCTTCAACTTGCGTCTTGACGCCGCTCAGAGAAAATCGAATCAGTGTCGATTTAGGTCTTCTGTAGTCTATAAATAGAGGCATCTAGGCATGTATTGTTTATAGAATTCGGTATTGAATTCTTCATAGCTTAGAGAGTATATTTTAGGGAAAAAATTTGAAGATCCGTTAGCTCTCAAACCGTTGCCGTTGTGTACTGTTGCTGTGCTCATTATCGAAGTCTATCTTAGGGAGGAGCCCTAAGGTAAAGGAATCCATAAAAGGCCCTTCAACTAAGAGACCTGGTTGAGAGGCGTTCACGTTGGGTTATGTGTTAGAGTGCTAGATACGATTGCTGCATCGAGTATGTGAGTGTTACTGTCTATGTACTAGCTTTGTCTTCTGATAATGGATTTCCTGGGTTTGGCTGCCCCGGAGTGGTTTTTCTCTTAATTGAGTTTCCATTTCGTTAACAAAATATTTGTGTTCTATAAATTCCGCATTTACAATATTTTGTTACCCATTGTGCACACACACACGGTAAATTAGAATTCATTTAATTTCCAGGCTTTATTTTAACTTTTTAGCCCATTTTTTAAGGCATTGGACCTAATAATCAAGAAATTTCAATTACTATAACAAAGAGAGAAATTATCTCATTTGTGCCATCTTGAGACATATACATTATGCCCATCAACTGCAAATTTGAACTCAAAAACTCCACATCCATACATAATTACATATTAAAAACCCAAAAGTTCATAAACATATTACATATTAAAAAAGCTCAAACCCAAAAGCCCATAAATATATTTAAAAAGTTATTAAACATATCCAAACATGGTCCGGTTTCTGGCTTTCTGCAGCTCTGCTCTCATTATCTATAAGACTATAACTACAATAGAAGAAAAAAAAAAAAAAAAAAAAGGAGAATTAGTTAAATGAATAAATAACTAAAATGAATTAATAATAATAAAAACTAAAATGAATTTATAACCATTTACCATGCTCATCAAATATTTCAATAATATTCTTATTCTCCAATTGTTCAAATCCGGAAAAAATCAAGCAAGAAAAAATCCAACAAAAAAAAAAGCACTTGCAACACCATAAACATTCATGTATCTTGTACTTAAATGCATGAGATTTTAGTGTATTTGTCCATTTGATGACAATTATGTTTCCTTTTCCATTTCTTGTCCATTTGATGTTTCTGCTGTTGCAGTGATATTAGGTTGGGAGAAATGTCTAAATCTAGCCCCATGTACAAAGCTGGTATATTCACCAAATGTTAGTTTGTATTTGGCCACATTCTGTTGGACAAAATTACTTTTGTGTAATGATGCTTTTTAACAGGGATTCAGCTATTCAGAGTGCTTCCAGAAGATTCTGCTCAATCTACCAATTAGAAAAATCTGGTTCCCTGTTAGCCGTCCGGACGACGTGATATATCGTCCGGACGCTCATTTGTCCAAAGCATCATCCGTCTGAACGACGAGAACTTTCCGTCCAGACCTTCCACTGTGTCGAGAAGCTTCAAACTGCTCCAGCTTGCATTCGTTCGAACGTTTCAGCAACCCTTCCGGACGACACTTAGTGTTCGACAAGCTACAAGATTTCTTTTTAAAACACAGATATGGGAAGTTTGCTGCAACCATCCGGACGACGTGGATTCCCGTTCGGACGCGCTCATCCATAAGGCAAGTATCGCATTCAAAATCCAAGCGTCCGGACAACCATCCACTTGGTCCAAACGCACGAAGCCTCTATATGGAAATTACTTGCAACGGACGTGCGATCGTTTGGACGACAGGGCAACACCTTCAGGATGCGACTTAAATCAGAAAAGAATTTCAGTTAAATTTTTGAAATTTCGATCTCACAGTTGTCCGTCCGGACGGCCTATGACTACCGTCCAGATGGCGCCCAGTTTTATCAAGCCAGACGCTCATTTGAACCCTCAGCCTATAAATAGAGGCCCCTAGGCTTGAGAACTACAAGAACTCGGTATTGAATTCCATTAGTGCGAGAGCTATATTGTGAGATTATTGAGCTGAATTGGTCTCTCTAAAGCCATTGTTGTGTGTGCTATTGCTGCGCTTATTCTGAAGTCTACTTTAAGGGTTGGCCCTAAGGTAAAGGATTACATTGAAGACCCTTTCAGGTGGGAGACTTGGTTGGAAGGCATTCGTGTTGGGTTACACGTTAGAGTGCAAGGTACAACCACTGCATCAGGGGTATGTGAGTGCTACTACTTTGTAATTAGTCTTGTCTTCTGAATAGTGGATATCCTGGGTTTGGCTGCCCCGGAGTGGTTTTTTTCATATTGAGTTTTCCACTTCATTAACAAAAATTCTTGTGTTGTTTAAATTCCACATTATTATTTTGTTAACACTTTGTGCACACACACACACTTGCTCTTATTAGAAGTCAATTTCAAATTTTCACCATATAACACTCGGTTGAGGAAAATAAATAAGGACAGAAGCTGGTATATTTACCATATACATTACAAACATCTTAATTAATTAATCATATTGACACTTTGAAAATTATTTAAGAGTAAATCATCACTTATCCAAAATAATTCCAAAGGTCTATCTTATCGTTTGAAAGATACAGACAAATCCAACCTAGAATAATGTATAAGGTTCTTATCCAAGTCATTTCCATTTCAGATATCTGATCAGCTAAATCTAATAATTCCATTGAACAGGACAGTTATTAGCACCGAAAACGCACCAGAAAAAATGGAATCAAGCAAAGGAGGCTTCATACAAGCTGCAGAAATCAAAGAATCAAACACAACCCATTGATCCTTCCCTCAGTTTCACCAAAACACACTTCTCAGAACCTAAAAAAAAAAAAAGAAAACCCTTGCATCCCAAAGGAAAGCTAAAACAGTACCAAAAGTTAAATTAGTTCATAACAAAAATTAAAGAAGAACAGCATACCTAACCATGATTTGCTCATTCTAATTCAAAAATCACCAAATTTGTAGAGAAATAGAGAAAGATGAAGTCAGTACTCAGTAAGGGTGAGAAAAGAATCGAAAGATCAAAGATCACCAGATCAAAATTCAAAAATCGCAGAGAAGAAGAACTAAGAAGAGGAAGAAGAAGAAGGCTGGTTACCTAGTAGGCAACGATTGGTGAAAGAGAAGAGTGAAGGAATATTTAGGGCAAAGAGTTAGTGTAGAGTGAAAGAGAAAAAATCATAAGGAATAAGGGGCATAACGAGCGAAGGCAGGCGGTGACAAGTTTGAGAGAAATAAAAATCAGGATTTAGGGCAAAGGTGTGATAAAGACGGAAAGGTCCCTCCGTGTTAGGCTGTGTAGCATTAGGGTAAAAGGGTAAGGGAGTAATTTTTTTTTAATAAATTAATAGACCCGGAGCCGGTTACCCCGTTATAACCAAAGTTTTTATAAACCAATACCTGACTTCAACTCCGAGTACCCAGTTACCCAGTTATAAATAATCAGGTGCCAACTCGATTTCTCGATTTCCTAGAGCCAGTTAGTGCCCGAAGCTGGTTTTCGGTCCAGTTATAACCGGTTCGGATTTACACCCCTAACTCCAAGCCAACCTGAAAAATTAAATGGACTTCTATTTTATACAAGTGTGTGTGAACAATGTGCACAATATATTAAATGCGGAATTAAATAAGACAAATATTTTGTTGACGAAGTGCAAACTCAATTAAGAGAAAAACCACTCCAGGGCAACCAAACCCAGGAAATCTACTATTTAGAAGACAAAGCTAGATACAAAGTATTAACACTCACATACCCTTGATGCAGTAGTCGTACCTTGCTGGTAGCGATCCAACCGATGATTTAAAAATAGGAATTTGGTTTTACACTTAATCGGTTTTCACAACTACGTGGATTTTAATATTTTTAACCACTCGCAATAGTACAGGACTTTGTAGTATAGTACTAGGGAGGGTATCGTACCACAAGGATTGGAAGGTTGTTCAATTTATGAAGTACCTAAAACATTACCTAATTTAATTATGAAAAAGAGGATTTGTTTTGTTCTAATACTAAGCTAAACAAGTAAAAATGAAAAGTCTAAGAATAAGGAAAGTGTAGGGCATTGATTTCACTCAATCCTTAAGCACATGGTGTATTGTATTCCTCTCGGATTTCTTTCACAAATGCAATACGAGCGCGTAATGATTGTCAATCACACGACGACCTCAATATGAAATTACTTTAGCTAAAGACAATGATAAACCATCTATTCATACACAAGTCATTCAACTCAAATCTAGGGTTGAATGATTCATGCCTCCTAGTATGGATTATAAGGTCTATTAATAAGCATACACATTCATGGAAAAAGCATAAATCATCTTAGTTCAACACATAATCTCCACCTAAACTTACACTAGAATGGAAAAACCTTTAAGCAATAATTAAACTAGAAAGAGTGTGGAGAGATATGTGTTCCCTAGCATGAGTTTATCAAATTCACATAAATTATGTCATGAGCACCATTACACAACCATCCTTAGGTTATGTAATTATTACACTTGTATAGAAATCCAATAACAACACAATCTACCCCATGGCCCTTAGAGAGAGTTCATCAACACCCTACAACTAAATTAGCTACTCATGGAGTTATGGAATTCTCTTATAGAAGAAGAAGAACCCATTACTCTAGAGGATATAAAAACTACAACCCACACTAATAAGATGTAAAAACTACTAACTTTAATTATTGAATCTACTTTAACAACTAAAAAGATACTCAAAAACAAGCTTTAAAGAAAAGAAATTCTAAGTAGAACATTAAAGAACAAGCTATGGGCTCTGGAATCTAAGGATTCCAGAATTGTTTTCAACATAAAATAACACAAAAACAAAAGGGAGAAAAAGAAAGAAGTGCTGGAAATATAAGGAAATTATAAAGAACACTTGAATAACTCAACTCCAACTTCACTTTACTATAAAAACGAGTTTAGACTAAATTACAGCATAAACATACCTTGAAACTAGCTCTCTGGAAAACATGAAGAAAAGAGTGCATCACTCCAATGCACAAAAGCTCAAAATACAATTTATCAACTAAACTAACTATCCTCTTAACCCACACGTCCATCCTCTATTTATGGAGGATTTGGTACGAAAAACCAAGCTCAAACAATCACTCTCAGCCGCACAAAATGATGGTGACAACTTTTGATTAGAACCGCACAACTTGAGGATGAATTTGAGCCACACAAAAAGCTGCCGACATCTGCAGATCTTTCTGAAATATCCGAAGTCGATCGATCGACTTCTTTTGCCTTGGAGATTTCGATCGATCGAATGTAGATCGATCGATTTATTTTCTCAAGGAAATGTCGATCGATCGAATATACTTGATCGATTTTTCTCTTCTAGGCAGGAACACTTGATCTTCACATATCTTCATTAGGCTTAACTTGTTGATTTTTTCTTGTTTTTCAATTAAGACCTAAAAAAGAGATGAAACACTAAAACATACTAACACGTTATTTAACAACACAAACTAGGGTTTAACATATGTAAATTAAGGGGCTTTGAATGTAAACATTCAACGCTTATCACACCCCCAAACTTACATAATGCTAGTCCCTAGCATTACAATTTAAAGATTAAATTTAAACAACTACTATAAATCCTCTTTCGTGGGAATCACGATTGCACTTAGCACATGCAATAAGCCTTTTAAACCCCTAGGCTACCATAGTGGACGAGTGAAGTCTCGTGAAGGTTTAGCAGAAATGCTACCTACAAACATTTATGTTAACCCAAAGAATAAAGTATCTTCAAAATAATGGACTCCTATTCATGAATAATTTTAAACTAACAAACCCATCTTACACAATTTAGAGAATTCCTTTCTATTTACTCACAAATGGCTGGACAAAATATCATATGTTCAAATCGATGCACTTAGATATTAACATATAGCTATGGGGTTTCAAAGTATTTCATACATATATGTGCTTCTAATGTCTCAAATTTATTTAAATTTCTCACAAGATGGAAGAACCAAGGCATAGGCAATGTTTTAATTTTATTTACAATATTAACATGGTTGTGCAATGCTTAACTCCATTAAGCGTCTAATTGACCTATGTACAAGTGTTAGGCCAGTGACTCCCAAACCAGACGGCTTTAGGGCACTAGATGTAGAACATCCCAAAGGGCTTAATAACTTAAGTAAAAAAAAACTACGAAGTCAAACTAACCATTTTTTATTTACTTACATCTTTTGACGCGAACACTCAATGCTTAATGAGGCAAGAGATCCGGTTACTCAATGAAGCTTATAAATTAGATCGATCGAATTCCCGCTCCCCTTTTTTTTTTTAAAAAAAAAAAAAAATACAAACAGAGAGATAAAAACAGTAAAAATAAAATAAATTAACAAAACAAAATACACGGTGATGAAACGTATGCACAACAAAACAAAAGTACCACCGAGTATACTTAGGTAAATAATGTACAAGATGAAGCTCTAAGTATCAAAAGTAGATGGGATCCGTTAGATCAACGGATTCCACATCTTCGTTATGCGCAATGCCCTGAATGTAGGGTTTTAATCTCTGACCGTTAACCTTAAAAAATTGGCCAGTTTTGGGATCTTTTAACTCAACCGCTCCGTGAGGGGATACAGATGTGACTATAAAGGGCCCATCCCATCTCGAACGGAGTTTACCAGGGAACAGGCTAAGTCTAGAATTGTAAAGCCATAACTTCTGATCTGGAACGAAAGTCTTCGGCCGGATGTGTTTATCATGAAATGCTTTCGTTCTTTCCTTGTACATCCGGGCACTTTCGTAAGCATCATTGCGGAGCTCTTCAAGCTCGCTCAATTGTAACCTTCTGTGGGACCCTGCAGATTTCATATCAAAATTATAGGTCTTGATTGCCCACCAAGCCTTGTGCTCTAACTCTACAGGGAGATGGCATGCCTTGCCATAAATAAGCCGATATGGCGACATGCCAATCGGTGTCTTGAAAGCTGTACGGTAGGCCCATAATGCATCATTGAGGCACAATGACCAATCTTTGCGATCCGGCCGAACCGTTTTCTCAAAAATTCTCTTTATCTCCCTATTAGATAATTCCACCTGGCCACTTGTCTGAGGATGGTAGGGTGTGGCAACTTTATGAGTGACAGAGTATTTGACAAGCAATGTTTTTATGAATCGATTACAAAAATGTGTTCCTCCGTCACTGATAATTGCTCGAGGCATACCAAATCTACTAAAAATATTTGTCTGAATGAACTTCACAACAACTTTATAATCATTGGTTTTGGTAGCCACAGCCTCTATCCATTTTGATACATAGTCTACCGCCACTGAAATATACTCAAATCCGAAAGATGGCGGGAAGGGTCCCATGAAGTCTATCCCCCATACATCAAAAATTTCCACAATTAGGATGGGGTTTAGAGGCATCATGTCCCTCCGGGATATTGTTCCAAGGCGTTGACATCGATCACACGCCTTACAAAACTTGAAAGAATCCTTAAACAAGGATGGCCAGAAGAATCCACTTTGCAAAACCTTCGCCGCAGTCTTTTGCGCACTAAAATGTCCTCCACATGCTAGAGTATGGCAAAACATGAGGATACTATGAATTTCACCTTGCGGTACACAACGGCGAATAATCTGATCAGCACAGTACTTGAAAAGTTCAGGATCCTCCCAAAAATAGGATCGGATTTGCTTGAAAAAATGATCCTTAGCTTGCTTAGACCAATAAGAATGGACCTTACCTGTAGCAAGATAATTAACTATGTCAGCATACCATGGTATTTCTTGAGGCGTGATCTCAAGCAGTTGCTCATCCGGAAAGGAATCATGCACTGGGAGGAGAGAGGACTCAAGAAATATACGAGAAAGATAGTCAGCTACAACATTTTCAGATCCTTTCTTGTCCCGTATCTCTAGATCAAACTCTTGTAGTAAGAGTATCCATCGAATCAAACGGGGCTTTGTTTCCTTTTTGGCCATTAAATGCCTCAATGCGGCATGATCAGAGTATACAATCACCTTGGACCCTAAAAGATAAGAGCGGAATTTGTCCAAGGCGAAAACAACTGCTAGTAACTCCTTCTCTGTGGTGGTATAATTTGCTTGTGCTTCTAAAAGAGTCTTACTAGCATAATAAATCACGTGAGGGAGCTTGTCCACACGTTGACCTAAAACAGCACCCAATGCATAGTCGGATGCATCACACATAATCTCAAAAAGGGAGAGACCAATTGGGAGTCTTCATAATCGGAGCTGAGGATAGAAGAGAGCGAAGTGTCTCGAATGCATCTAAACATGCTTCATCAAAGTTGAACGAAGTTTCCTTGGCAAGAAGATTGCACAAGGGTCGTGAAATTTTGCTAAAATCCTTGATGAAGCGACGATAAAAGCCAGCATGTCCGAGAAATGAGCGTATTTTCCTAACCGTGGTAGGTGGTGGAAGTTTAGAAATCAACTCCACTTTTGCCTTGTCTACTTCTATACCTCTTTTGGACACTATATGTCCCAGAACAATCCCTTCTTGAACCATAAAATGGCTCTTCTCCCAACTTAATATCAAATTTGTCTCCTTGCATCGTTGAAGAACGAGTGAAAGGTTATGGAGACATTCATCAAATGTAGGTCCAAAAACGGAAAAATCATCCATGAACACTTCAAGAAATTTTTCTACCATATCCGAAAAGATAGACATCATACACCTTTGGAATGTTGCAGGTGCATTACATAATCCAAAGGGCATGCGTCTATAAGCAAAGGTACCAAAGGGACAGGTAAAAGTTGTTTTCTCTTGATCCTTGGGATCAACGGCCACTTGGTTATATCCCGAATAACCATCCAGGAAACAATAATAACTTTGGCCTGCAAGACGTTCTAGGATCTGATCAATAAATGGCAATGGAAAATGATCCTTCCTAGTTGTAGAGTTGAGTCTCCTATAATCGATACACACACGCCATCCAGTGGTCGTGCGTTGAGGAATTAGGTCACCAAAAGAATTCTCAACCACAGTGATACCAGACTTTTTAGGTACCACTTGTATGGGACTCACCCATGTACTATCCGAGATGGGATAAATGATACCCGCATCTAATAATTTCACCACCTCTTTCATGACTACTTCCTTCATATTAGGATTCAATCTCCTCTGTGCCTCCCTGGAGGGCTTAACATTATCCTCAAGATGAATACGATGCATGCATATGGAGGGATCAATCCCTTTCAAATCTCCCACACTCCAACCAATTGCTTCCTTGTGTTCCTTTAGAACATCGAGTAAATTACTCTCTTGGTCATCCTGTAGGTTAGATGCAATAATAACTGGGAGAGTATCATTTATACCTAAGAAAGCATACTTAAGTGTCGCAGGAAGCTGCTTAAGCTCAAGCTTTGGTGGGGAGATCAGAGAAGGAATAGGAGGGATGCCTGACGTACTAGGTAACGGCTCCTTTGGTACTTTCCAAGGAGGAAAGTCTATTGCAGCCATATTATCAAGTAATGAATTGACTTCGCCAACATAATGCTCAATATCAAAATCCTCAAAGTCAAAGTGAGATAGACAAGCCTCCAATGGATCTTTAATCAAAAGGTGGGGGAGTGTGTCCTTAACAGTTTCTTCAATCATGTCCAATAAGAAACACTCATTAATATCTGATGGATGCTGAAAAGCATTGAAAATGTTCAACTTTACCTTCATGTTCCCAAAGGTTATCTCCATTTCTCCTGTCCTGCAGTTTATGCAAGCGTTAGCCGTAGCTAAGAAAGGGCGTCCAAGGATGACTGGGATAAACCTTGCGGGGTCTGGGACAGGTTCTGTATCAAGAACAATGAAATCCATTGGGAAGTAGAACCTGTCCACTCTAATGATTACATCTTCAATTATACCACGAGGTTTCTTTACGGATCTGTCTGCAAGTTGTAAGATAACCGTCGTGGGCTTCAACTCTCCGAGTCCTAATTGCTCATAGACCGAGTAAGGTAACAAATTAACACCTGCACCTAAATCAAGAAGTGCCTTGTCAATGGTATGGTCTCCAATAATACAAGAAATAGTGGGAGCACCCAGATCCTTAACTTTGGGGGCTACAGCATGTTGTATCAAAGAACTTACTTGCTCGGTCAAAATAATTTTTTCTGGACTACGCTTCCTCATCTTACGCTTTTGAGTACACAAATCTTTTAAAAACTTAGCATAAGGTGGGATCTGTCTGATAGCATCAAGAAATGGTATATTAACTTGTACCTTTTTAAAAACATCCATCATTTCTTGATATCTTTCTCCTTGCTTCACAGCACTAGGAGGCTCCTTGAGACGTTCAGGGAATGGAGCTCTAGGCTCATAAGGTATCTCAGGAGTGGTTTCCAACTTATCTTTTGGATTCTCAAGGGGTATCTTTGGATTTGATCGGGATTCACCTTCTTCAGTGTCTTTCTGCCTGACCTGATTATCGACTGTCCTTCCACTCCTTAAGGTTGTAACCGCTTGGACTTGCTCATGGGTGGTGCTGTCGGAAGCACTCCCATCGACCATGTATTGTCCCTTAGGGTTGGCTATTGGTTGGGAGGGAAGTTTCCCTTCTTTTCTCTGATTAAACGCATTTGCCAGCTGTCCAACTTGACCTTCTAACTTGGCAATCGATTGGGAATGAGAATTCAGCAATTGAGTATTTGCTTCCAAGTTACCAAGTGCAATTAAAACCTTATCCTCAAAAGCAGAATTTCTAGGAGGAGCAGCTGACTGATACTGATGGGGTCGATAATTGGGATTATAGGATTGATTAGGAGGCAAAGGGTGTGCCTGATTATGCACTCCTATAGTCGGTCCCTGATGCCCTGGAGCTCGCCAAGAGAAATTTGGATGATTTCTCCATCCCGGGTTATATGAATGAGAATATGGATCATTAACCGGTCTGGAGATGGCTGCATTTACTTGCTCATGCTGAACTTCAGAGAATTGTCCTATGACGGAGCAATCTTTCGCCTGATGCGATGGATTAGAGCAAAATGAGCAAACTTCCTGTGGAGGTGGAATGTGAGAAACAGTTGTAGGTGCAAAACCAGCAGCCATAATCTGATCTAATTTCCTTGATAAGGCATCTACCTTAGTAGTCACATCTAAGGAATGGCTTACTCCGAAAATTGTCTCACTTCTTTGGTTCTTAGACGCAGGTGCCCTACGACCAGATGATGAATAGTGTAATGAATTTTCAGCTAAGTTTTCAAACAGAATCCATGCATCATCTTCACTTTTAAGCATAAACGTGCCCCCACAGGAGGCATCTACCATTTGTCTATGAGACTCTGTCAAGCCATCATAGAAACACTGAATAAGTTGCCACTTGGGAACAGCATGATGTGGACACCTCCGTAGAAGGTCCTTCATCCTATCCCAAGTTTCATGAAAAGGTTCCCCCTCTATTTGTGAAAAACCGGTTATGGCTTTCCGTATTTGTTTGTTTTCCCTATGGTAAAGTACTTCTTAAGGAACTCGTGTTGCATCTGAGCCCAAGAAGTGATAGAGTTAGTCTCTAGGGAATTCAACCAATATTTCGCTCTATCTTTTAAAGAAAATGGAAACAAACGCATACGCAAAGCATCTTCAGAAATGTTCTGTAATCTCATAGTTAAACAGATCTCAAGGAATTCATCAAGATGCTTATAGGGGTCCTCGTTATCAAGCCCATAAAAAGATGGGAGCATTTGAATAATGCTGGGCTTAATTTCATAATGAGCTGCC
Source organism: Alnus glutinosa (assembly GCF_958979055.1). Lineage (NCBI taxonomy): Eukaryota > Viridiplantae > Streptophyta > Magnoliopsida > Fagales > Betulaceae > Alnus > Alnus glutinosa. The sequence continues at coordinate 18,263,911 of NC_084894.1, forward strand.
GTAATGTCCGGCAGCTGAAGGCTTGAAGAAGGGGTGTATGTAGTGGGAACATAATGATCCCTCAACAACACGGGCTTTTGTTCTTCAGCCATAGGTGTTTTCGAGCGGGCTTTTCGACTTGAGTTCCGTTCGGATCTACGACGTCTAGGAATCCGCTCTAGGTCTAGGTCGTATGGAATAATAGGCAATAATAGCGACCGTCGACTGAACATAAACTAACAAAAATGAAACAATATATACAAGACCAGGACTTAGAAAAAATACTGGTTTCAGCAGAGTTCCAGTTGATGCAGTAGTTTCTGTTGCTCCACCAAAGTCGCTCGATCTACTTCAAAATGGATCGATCGATTTTTCGATCGATCGAATTAAGTATCGCACGATCGAATTCTCTCTACAAAAGAACAAACTCTACCGAATTCTAAAAGAGTGATATTTGTACAAAAAAAAACATGAAATATTGACAAAAATAGAAAAGAAAATTAGTTTCTGCCTTGAAAACAACTGTTGAGATGTCATTGAGATAGGTCGATCGATCGAAAAATAATGCGATCGATCGATTTGTCGATCGATCGATTTTTTTGGTTTTAAAAATAGATCGATCGATTGTACTTCTGCAGAAAACCGAATTCTGCAGAAACAGAACCAAAGCAGTGTCTAAACCCAAAAACAGTTTAAAACAGAACCTAAACCGCTTATGCACAGAATATACAATATGAACAGAATTAAACTAGATAAAATCCTAAACACTTCACAAACAACCGTTTGCAATCCCCGGCAACGGCGCCAAAAATTGGTAGCGATCCAACCGATGATTTAAAAATAGGAATTTGGTTTTACACTTAATCGGTTTTCACAACTACGTGGATTTTAATATTTTTAACCACTCGCAATAGTACGGGACTTTGTAGTATAGTACTAGGGAGGGTATCGTACCACAAGGATTGGAAGGTTTTTCAATTTATGAAGTACCTAAAACGTTACCTAATTTAATTATGAAAAAGATGATTTGTTTTGTTCTAACACTAAGCTAAAAAAGTAAAAATGAAAAGTCTAAGAATAAGGAAAGTGTAGGGCATTGATTTCACTCAATCCTTAAGCACATGGTGTATTGTATTCCTCTCGAATTTCTTTCACAAATGCAATACGAGCGCGTAATGATTGTCAATCACACGACGACCTCAATATGAAATTACTTTAGTTAAAGACAATGATAAACCATCTATTCATACACAAGTCATTCAACTCAAATCTAGGGTTGAATGATTCATGCCTCCTAGTATGGATTATAAGGTCTATTAATAAGCATACACATTCATGGAAAAAGCATAAATCATCTTAGTTCAACACATAATCTCCACCTAAACTTACACTAGAATGGAAAAACCTTTAAGCAATAATTAAACTAGAAAGAGTGTGGAGAGATATGTGTTCCCTAGCATGAGTTTATCAAATTCACATAAATTATGTCATGAGCACCATTACACAACCATCCTTAGGTTATGTAATCATTACACTTGTATAGAAATCCAATAACAACACAATCTACCCCATGGCCCTTAGAGAGAGTTCATCAACACCCTACAACTAAATTAGCTACTCATGGAGTTATGGAATTCTCTTATAGAAGAAGAAGAACCCATTACTCTAGAGGATATAAAAACTACAACCCACACTAATAAGATGTAAAAACTACTAACTTTAATTATTGAATCTACTTTAACAACTAAAAAGATACTCAAAAACAAGCTTTAAAGAAAAGAAATTCTAAGTAGAACATTAAAGAACAAGCTATGGGCTCTGGAATCTAAGGATTCCAGAATTGTTTTCAACATAAAATAACACAAAAACAAAAGGGAGAAGAAGAAAGAAGTGCTGGAAATATAAGGAAATTATAAAGAACACTTGAATAACTCAACTCCAACTTCACTTTACTATAAAAACGAGTTTAGACTAAATTACAGCATAAACATACCTTGAAACTAGCTCTCTGGAAAACATGAAGAAAAGAGTGCATCACTCCAATGCACAAAAGCTCAAAATACAATTTATCAACTAAACTGACTATCCTCTTAACCCACATGTCCATCCTCTATTTATGGAGCATTTGGTACGAAAAACCAAGCTCAAACAATCACTCTCAGCCGCACAAAATGATGGTGACAACTTTTGATTAGAACCGCACAACTTGAGGATGAATTTGAGCCACACAAAAAGCTGCCGACATCTGCAGATCTTTCTGAAATATCCGAAGTCGATCGATCGACTTCTTTTGCCTTGGAGATTTCGATCGATCGAATGTAGATCGATCGATTTATTTTCTCAAGGAAATGTCGATCGATCGAATATACTTGATCGATTTTCCTCTTCTAGGCAGGAACATTTGATCTTCACATATCTTCATTAGGCTTAACTTGTTGATTTTTTCTTGTTTTTCAATTAAGACCTAAAAAAGAGATGAAACACTAAAACATACTAACACGTTATTTAACAACACAAACTAGGGTTTAACATATGTAAATGAAGGGGCTTTGAATGTAAACATTCAACGCTTATCACTTGTTCTCTAACATGTAACCCAATGTGAACGCCTCCTAACCAGGTCACCTACCTGTAGGGGTCTTCAATGGACTCCTTTACCTTAGGGCCAACCCCTAAGATAGACTTCAGGTGTAGCGCAGCAACAGCACACTTGCAATGGCTTGAGAGAGAACAAATCAGCTCCAATAACCTCACAAAATAACTGTCTAAGCTCTGATGGAATTCAATACCGAATTCTTGCAGTTCACATTGCCCAGGGGCCTCTATTTATTGGCTCAGGTTCAAATGGGAGACTGCAGTAATATATGTGGACGCCGTCCGAACGGTGGACATGGGCCGTCCTGGCGGACAATTGTGCGACCAGAATTTTCGAGATTTTCGTTGAAAATCTTTCCTGTTTGGAAGCCGTGTCCGGATGGTGAGGCACTGTCATTCGGACGGTCGCACGTCCGCTGCAAGTAATTTTCATATAAGGCTTCGCGCATTCGGACCAAGGGGGATGGTCGTCTGGACGGTTGATCTTCAACACGCAATTTCCATACTGGTTGAGCGCACGTCCTGACCAAGGTAGGCAGGCGTCCGGACGGTTGAAGTCAAATGTGCAATTTCCATATCTGTTTAACGCGCGTCCGGATCATGATGACAGACGTCTGGAAGATGGTATTTGAATTTTGATTCTTGCCTTATGGATGAGCGCGTCCGGACGAGGATCCACATCGTCCGGACGGTTGAGTCAATCTTCCCTTATTTGAACTTGGAAAGAATCTGAAACTTGGTCGAGTCCTGAGAGGCGTCCGGACGGATGCAAGCTAGAATAGAAGCTTCTCGACAAAGTGAAGGGTCCGGACAGAATTCCACGTCATCCAAACGGATGATGCTTGGTCTGTCAGGCGTCCGGACGAATGAAACAGTAGACAGATGAGCGTCCGGATGGGATGACATGTCGTCCGGATGGCTGACAGGGAACCTGAAATCTTCTGACTTGCAATCAGTGCAGAGTCTTCTGAATCACTTCTGAATAGCGGAATCCCTGTTAAAAGCACCTTTACATACAAGTGATTTTGTTCAAACTGAATGTAGCCAATTACAACCTAACAAACTCTCCCTTTGGCCATTCTGGGACAAAAATCACTTGACCGGTTTGGAAATACATTCTCGGTCCAAAAATGAAAATTACTCCCCCTTTTTGTCACAAAGGGACAAAGGGTAAAACAGAGTAATAAAAACCAACTACAAAGAAAAATTACTCCCCCTAACAATCTCAGAAGGTCCAGGGTAAACAAAGTAATATGAGTCCAAAAATTAAACAAACATGGACTGAAAAAGTTGCTGAAAAAAGAGTAAGCAACAAGGTTAGGTTCTTCACAAGTATAGTAGCTCACGCATGTATATCCGTCTGAAAAATCAGTCAAGGAGCAAGTCAGAATTATGCAGACATAGAGTTGATAGACAAGTATAACATACACAAAGGTTACCCTGCAGACATAATAATGAAAATAGCTTGCTCAACTCATGTAATGGGTGCGTGTGTGTGAAGACTCTTTTCCCACAAGGTTTGATTTTTACAAATATGACAAGAAGCAACCAGATTTTCTAGATGAGAGAGAAAATCAATGCAAGATTAGTTAAAAGTCAAACCTTATAGCTTACTAGGGCCTAGCCACCCTCATCTGATACACTCCCCCTCAGATACAGCACCTAATTATTTTACTTGTACCATGAAGGACAAGGTAAATATTTACTTGCTCATAAAGGGCAAGACATATTGCAATTTCAGCACAGAAGCAGTGATTATAGAATTTTTAAAGCACAAAAATCATAGATTGTACTGCTTGATTCTTATGGGGCTGTAATCTATAGGGAATGCCAGAGTTTTTAGGTTCTAGGTTCAACTAGCCTGTGGTCAATTTGACTACTTTATCAAAAACCTCTTCTCTTTTCCAGAATTTCTAGGAGCAAAAAGTCAGAGAAGGAAAAGTACGCACCATTGGGGAGTCTAGGATAGTGTGCGAAGTCATCACATGAGACAAGCAACTATCAAATAGAACAATGAGCAGGAGAAACTTTGCATATATCAGACTTATGTTCTCAGCCACATGTAAGCATAATACATCAAAGCTCAATGAACTAGTAAACCAGAAAGAATACATGAGATAGTTGACATACCCTGCGAATAACTACCCTGCTACACAACTCCCATTTTTTTTTTACAACACCATGCTATCAGAGGACAGAAATCTTATCCTAGCATGGAACATCATGTCTAGGACATGGCACAAACACCTCGGATTCCACAAAATCACGTAAAAAGTGATGTCTGATGTCGATGTGCTTGGTCCGAGAGTGCAGAACGGGATTCTTGGAGATATTGATAGCACTAGTATTATCACAGTTGATAATCATAGTATCTTGAGAGAATTTGTAGTCCCCCAGCAGTGTCTTCATCCATAGTAATTGGGTACAACAGCTACCTGCAGCAATATACTCAGCCTCAACAGTGGAGAGAGATATGGAGGCTTGTTTCTTGCTCATCCATGCTACAAGATTGTTCCCCACATAGAAACATCTTCCCGAGGTGCTTTTTCTATCATCAGCATTTCCAGCCCAGTCTGCATCAAAGTATCCTGCAACAACAAGATTTGTTTCCCTAGAATACCAAATGCCATAAAGAAGGGTATCATTTACATACCTGATGATACGCTTGACTGCAGTGAGGTGAGATTCCTTAGGATTTGCCTGAAAATGAGCACAAACTCCCACACTGAAAGCAATGTCTGGTCGGCTAGCTGTAAGATGCAGGAGGCTCCCTATCATACTCCTGTAAAGAGATTGATCAACTGATTTGTCTGCAAGATCACTACTAATCTTAACACTGGTGCTCATGGGAGTTCGGGCACGACTCTTCCCATCCAAACCAAACCGCTTGACCAGATCTTTAGCATACTTTGATTGAGAGATGAAGATGCCTTCAGTAGTTTGCTTGACTTGAAGGCCAAGAAAGTAGTTCATCTCACCAATCATGCTCATCTCAAATTCCTGCTTCATTTTTTCAGAGAACTCATGGGCAAGAGAGTCTAAGGTAGCTCCAAAAATGATGTCATCAACATAGATTTGAGCAATGAGTTTGTGAGTACCTTGATTTCTGATGAACATGGTTCGATCAGCTAGTCCCCTTATAAATCCCTTAGCCAAGAGATAAGTGGTGAGACGCTCATACTATGCCTGAGGAGCCTGCTTAAGCCCATATAGTGCCTTTTTCATCTTGTACACATGATGGGGATGATGAGGATCTTGAAAACCCTTCGGCTGTTCTACATAGACTTCTTCTTGAAGAACACCGTTTAGAAATGCACTCTTTACATCCATCTGATATAACTTGAAACCAAGATGACAGGTAATAGAGAGAAGAATTCTGATGGATTCTAACCTGGCAACTGGGGCAAAGGTTTCATCAAAGTCTACTCCCTCTATCTGAGTATATCCCTGTGCAATAAGATGGGCTTTATTCCAAATCACAGTACCATGCTCATCTGTTTTATTCTTGAAAATCCACTTGGTACCAATGATATTCTGTTCTACAGGACGGGGAACCAAGGTCCAGACATCATTTCTGGTGAATTGATGAAGCTCATCATGCATTGCAGACACCCATCCTTCATTTTTGAGGGCTTCATCAACTTTCTTGGGTTCTGTCTGAGCAAGGTAGCAGCTATAGGAGACTTGATTAGCTACTTCACTGGTAGGCTGAATGACTCTGCTTCTTAGCCTACGCCCTTCATCTATGGTCCCAAGAAACTGCTAAGGAGGATGATTGTTCTTCACCCATGATCGCTTAGGACGATTAATAGGAGTATCCTCATCTTCGGAAGTAGTGGGAGTGTTATCCAAAGTTGTGGGAGAAGAGGGAGATTCATTTGGAGGCATACTCAGAGAAGCCTTAACAGTATCAGTTGAAGCTGCAGATGGGTCAACTGAATCGATCTAATCTTCCTCCCTGCTGCTTGATCTTTCAACTTCTTCATCATCGATAACCACATTTATAGATTCCATCACAGTCTCTGTTCTTTTATTGAAGACCCTGTAAGCTCGACTATTTGTGGAATACCCCAAGAATATACCTTCATCGCTCTTGGAATCAAACTTCCCAAGATTCTCCCTATCACTAAGGATATAGCATTTACTTCCAAAGGTTCTGAAGTACTTCACTGTGGGCTTTTTACCTCGCCAAATTTTATAGGGAGTCTTGTTTGTTTCAGGCCTCAGGTAGACCCTGTTGATGATATGACATGCAGTGTTCACTGCTTCTCCCCAGAAGTGTTGAGCAAGATTTTTTGAGTGGATCATCACACGAGTCATCTCCTGAATTACCCTGTTCTTTCTTTCAACAACTCCATTCTGCTGAGGAGTGATAGGAGAAGAAAATTCATGCTTGATTCGATAAGAGAGACAGAATTCTTCGAACTTGGAATTTTTGAATTCTCTTCCATGATCACTGCGGATTCTCATAATCTGGCAATTTTGCTCAACCTGAATCTTCTTTAACAATGTCTTTACCTGCAATTTTTAACATATCAGAGAAATTCAGATGCCTTAACCTTTAGTGTCACAAGTCACTGTCATCTATGGTTGCCTTGTTGTAGAAAATCTGAGGATCTGCAGTAAGACCAGGAAGACCATAGCAATTGTCAGCAGTTCTTTTTCTCCCCATAAGCCATCTGCCACTGCTGTCAAATATGTTACATTCCTTTTTGGAGAATTACACCACCAAATCATTGTCACAAAATTGGCTGATGCTGAGGAGATTTGCCTTGAGCCCCTCTACATACAAAGCTTCCTGGGATGTTCCGAGACCTGGAATATTGATGATTCCTTTTCCAATGACTTTGGATTGGCTCCCATCTCCATAAGTGATCCATCCACCTTTGCCCATCTGAACTTCTTTCAGTAAAGTCTTGTCACCTGTCATGTGTTTAGAACAGCCACTATCCAAATACCACAAACAAGTATCAAGAATTTTTAGTGCAGTTTGAGAAACTAAACACAGGTTATCTTCCTTTTTGACCCATACTTGTTTGGAAGCTTTCTTATGATTATTAACTAGGACAGATCTTTGCTTGTTAGGGGTGAGGTATGCTAACTTCTCACTAATTAGCTTAACTTGATCACTTAACATTTTAACTTGCTCTTCAAAACCTGGTTCATCTTTTCTAGGGACAAGGGTTTTGCTCCAAGGTTTCTGAGACCTAATTTGGAAACAGTTTGGTCGAATATGACCAATAATACCACAGTGGTGACATGTAGGTATAGATTGATTCTCCCCTTTACCCTTATAAACAGATTGAGTATGATTATGAGACATGATAGGCTTAACAAACATGGTTCTATGAATAGACATATCATGAGAACTAGAAGCAACTTTATCCATACTCAAATTAGACATGATAGAAGTCAAAAATAACACTCAAGAAATTAATCTTCTCAGAGTGTACCAAGCTCTGATACCAATTAAAAAATTAAATGGACTTCTATTTTATACAAGTGTGTGTGAACAATGTGCAACAAAATATTAAATGCGGAATTAAAGGAGACAAATATTTTGTTGACGAAATGGAAACTCAATTAAGAGAAAAACCACTCTGAGGCAGCCAAACCTAGGATATTCACTATTCAGAAGACAAAGCTAGATATAAAGTAGTAACACTCACATACCCCTAATGCAGTGGTCGTACCTTACTTTCTAACGTGTAACTCAACACGAACACCTCCCAACCAGGTCTCCTACTTGAAAGGGTCTTCAATGGAATCCTTTACCTTAGGGCCAACCCCTAAGATAGACTTCAGTTGTAGCGCAGCAATAGGACACTTGCAATGGCTTGAGAGAGAACAAATCAGCTCCGATAACCTCACAAAATAACTCTCTAAGCTTTGATGGAATTCAATACCAAATTCTTGCAGTTCTCAATGCCCAGGGGCCTCTATTTATAGGCTCAGGTTCAAATGGGTGACTGCAGTGATATATGCGAACGTCGTCCGAACGATGGACATGGGCTATCTGGACGGACAACTGTGCGACTAGAATTTTTGAGATTTTCACTGAAAATCTTTTCTGTTTGAGAGCCGCGTCCAAACGGTCGCACGTCCGCTGCAAGTAATTTTCATATAAGGCTTCGAGCGTTTGGACCAAGGGGGATGGTTGCCGGACGGTTGATCTTCAACACGCAATTTCCATACTGGTTGAGCGCGCGTCTGGACCAAGGTAGGCAGGCGTCTGGACGGTTGAAGTCAAATGTGCAATTTCCATTTCTGCTTAACGTGCGTTCGGACCATACTGACAGACGTTCGGACGGTGGTATTTGAATTGCGATTCTTGCCTTATGGATGAGCGCGTCCAGACGGGAATCCATATCATCCGGATGGTTGAATCAATCTTCCCTTATTTGAACTTGGAAAGAATCTGAAACTTGGTCGAGTCCTGAGAGGCGTCCGGACGGGTTGTTGAGACGTCCGGACGGATGCAAGCTGGAACAGAAGCTTCTCGACAAAGTGAAGGGTCTAGACGAAATTTCATGTCGTCCGGACAGATGATGCTTGGTCTGTCAGGCGTCCGAGCGGTATGGCCCATCGTCTAGAGGGATAAAACGGTAGATAGATGAGCGTCCGGACCGGATGACACGTCGTCTAGACAGCTGACAGGGAACCTGAAATCTTCTGACTTGCAATCAATACAACGTCTTCTGAATCACTTCTGAATAGCGGAATCCCTGTTAAAAGCATCTTTACTTACAAGTGATTTTGTCTAAACAGAATGTAGCCAATTACAACCTAACACAACCTATAAACATTAGCTTTTAGGCTTTTGTTCCTGTATTCATTTAACCCCATGCACATAATTTCTTCCCAACTTATAGGAGGATCAAAGGACTAAACATTTCTTCATTATTTTTCTCCAAATTATTTTGCTAAAACTACATTAAAAAAAAATGATCTCTACATTCAATATATGTTTATGCGGAACACACATTAATTTAACCTCTCTCTTTTAGAGCCCCAATTGAATAATCTATCTCTTGTGGTCAAACTAGAAGTGTAAACAAGTTGAGCTACTCGCGAACTTATTCAAGATCGACTCGATTATTAAATGAGTCGTTCGTGAATACGAAACTAAACTCGATTATTAAACGATATAAACTCGTATAAACTCGGCTCGACTCAGTTAATGTTCGTGAACCCACTCGTACGAAGATTGACTAGATTATTAGGGCTCGACTCGTGTATATATATATATATATTAATAAAGATAAATTATATAGCATATTATTTATTAAGTATATATATATACTATACATATATGATCATAAATTAAGTAACAAATAACAATAATCAATATATATTAAGCACCAAGAATTAATTGGATATATGTATATTGAATTGTAAAAGCGAATGATGTCAATGCTTTATCATATGACATAATGATAATTCAGATACTTAATCATATTATTCATATAATATAATGGGATCAGATGATCATATAATAATCTAACATTGTGTTATATGATCATATAATCATTGTATCATATGTATATGATCATTTGATCTAATTATTATCATTAAATACTTATGAATTGATCGATCACATGATCAAAGATTTAAAATCATATGAATTATTAGATTACATGATCCAAGATCAAGATCATATGAATTGTTAGAATATATCATTATATGATAGTACTTAAATCATATGATTTAAGTACCATATAATGATTAAGTATTCTTTAAGATTCTAAGCATTTGAAATTCTTAATCATACTTAGATGCAGTGATTAGGCATATAGAATACATACGTAAGTATGAATTCACATTAATCACATGATATAATGATAATTCCGAAACTTAATCATATTATTCATATACAATAACAATGTGAATTAAGTGGCTAGGATTGGAATCACCAATTTGTTAATTATTAAAACAAATTAAGTATTATTATTAGAATTTAAATCGTATGATTATATGTCTCATTATTAGAATTTTGATTACATGATCATGTGATCTAACATTGTGCCATATAATCATTAGATCATATGTATGGTCTAAGTATTATCATTAGACTAAAAAAAGAAAATATTATCCTTAGATACATAGAAGACCATATGATTATATAATGATTATCATATTTAATGTTATTAACTTAATATACATTAGTTAATATTTATATTGATTATTGTTACTATTTTCTATCATTAGATACTTAGGAATCTTTAGATCAAATTAGTATCATTGATTTTTGAGTAACTAATTAGTGATTAACATTTTTGTCCTTATTTCACCTAGTCATCTTTTCTTTTCTTTTTTTCTTTTTTCTTCTTTCTTTTTATTTTTTTATGTTACTTGGACTTGGTTATCTTTAACGTTTAGGCTGTATAGCTAACCAATATGCAAGCTTCCAAAACATTAAATGCACATTTCCTTTATAATGGATGACAACTGCATTCCACCATTTTATCCTGTCATTCCTTATCTCATACGTGGCCTTGGACTACTTATTTGGTCTACATGCACACCTAACTCTTCACTTTCCCAATTCAACAACTTGCTTCAATGCTTCTCAAATCGTATTCTCATCTTCTCTCTTTCTTCCAATCTCTTGGCCATTTTCTTATTCTTCACTTCTTTTTTATTTTCTCACGTATGGCATTTTTTCTTCTTAATTTTCTTTTCCTGGTCATTCAAATGTGTCGTTTCTAAGTAATTTTCTTCTTCTTCATCACATGATGCACGTTCTCAGTCGTTCTGTGGGCCGCCGTCTTCGGCTTTGGAATATTTCGGCGTCGGGTGTAACTTGTTGGAGAGAAATTTCAGGCGTTGAAGGAGCGGCGCTTAGCCTTTTTAGCTTACTCAAACTGATCTTAAGCCGAGTACTCGAACTCGAGCTCAACCAACATGATCGAGCTTGAGCTCGAGCTCACACATAGTTCACCTTTGGGCGAGATGAGTATTGTGAGTTTTAAAGTACTCGCAAGTGCACAAATCAATCGTATGCAATATAGTGTGTGTGCAAGTGCGAGTACGAATCCACAAGGAATTGTGTCATGAAAATTAATTTGTATTTAAACTAATCCTATTTTAACCTAGTTTCAAATTTTTGGGATTTTAACATGCAAAATTAACAAACAAAAAAAAATGATAGAAAGCACTAAGGTTTTCATAATCCACCTCGCCTACATGTCCCTCTTATCCAATCGCACATATACATTGAACCAAGATATTTGCCAGCTCATGTCAGCTGTTTAGCAATACTGACTCCTCGACCTTCACCCATCTGTCTCCTCAGAAACCTCACGCACGCCTTGCTTCCCTTTCCTCGAGCCTCACATATCTGTGACCCTTGGAAACCCACGCATGCCTTGCTTCTCCCAACATCTTCCCTTCCTTAGTTAATTTCTTCTGCAACATCTTCTTCCCAACGGATGCTTTTCAAAATCATCTCAAAACTTCCCCTTTTGCTGGACTCGTGACAATACCCCCTCCATTTACAACACCTTGCCCACAAGGTGTGGATAGGCCAACTTCAAACGATGATAATCCTCCCAAGAGGCTTCATCTTGGTTTTGGCCACTCCAACGAACCAAGATCTCCACCACAACCCCATTATTCACCTTACGAGATCTACAATCGAAAATTTCTTTCGGTTCCGATTGTATGACACCGTGAATATCAACTGGAGGAAGATAGGGTATGGCCGTTGAGGAACGACCTAGCAAATCCTGGGTGGATGAGGGAGCTTTTCAGCAAATCCAGTTTTTAGGCAACCTCGGCAATCTGAAAAGGACCATAAAAACGTGGTGAGAGCTTTAAATTTCTTCGAAAAACTACAGATGTCTATCAATAGGATTGTAACGTAAGTAAATCCAAACCCCTTCCTCAAAACTTCTTTCAGTACATTTTAGATCTGAAAATGACTTTTCTGTCGGTTCTCGCGAAGGATTTTCGACACTACATCCCTGTTATTCAGTTGATTAGCAACCACTTGTGTAGTCCCCGGCATGTAGGTGGCTTCAAAAGGAGTCATTTTGGTAGAATGGTGGATTGATATATTGTAGCAATATTATGCTAAAGGTAGCCAATTAACCCATTCCTTGGGTTATCACATATGATACATCGAAGATAGTTTTCCACATATTTGTTGACTGCTTCTGATTGTCCATCTGACTGAGGGTGATATGCTGCTAAGAAAACCTGCTATGCTTTAAAGATTTCTGTCCAAAATTTGCTTGTGAACGTGGAATCTCTATCTAATATGATAGATGTAGGCATGCCATGAAGTTTGAATAGTTGAGTTATGAATAACTGAGCTAGTTTTTCTGCTGTATATGGATGTTTCAATGGTAGAAAATGTGCATACTTTGTTAATTTGTCTACCACAACCCAAATGATACTGTACCCCGAAGATAAAGGTAACTCTTCTATAAAACCCATAGAAATACTAAGCCAAGGTCTAACTAAAATAGGTAAGGGTTGCAACAATTCAGTTAGAGAAACATTTTCAGACTTCACCCTTTGACGAGTATCACATTCTCGAATGAATTTCCTAATGTCTGCTATCATCCCTGGCCAATAGAAATCCTTCCTAGCTCGATACATAGTTTTAGCATAATCTGCATGGCCTATCATTGGACTTGCATGAATAAAATGCATAACTTTCTCCCGTAGAGTAATTCCTATGTACAATCTTTGTTTATACAATTGGACATCATCCCTTAAGGAAAAACATAATATTTAACAAAGCACCTTCTCAAAATCTTTGAAGAAGTTCTTGCATTTGAGAATCAAACAGGTAGCTGTTCTTCAATTCCATGAGACACTCCAAAGTAGGATAGGATACTACTGATAGAGTAGTTTCCAGCTCTACCTCTTCATTCCTCCTTGAAAGAGCATCTGCCACTTTATTATCTTGACCCCTCTTATACTCAATTAGGAAATCATAACCTAGGAGTTTAGAAACCCATCTCTGTTGCATAGGAGTACCAATCTTCTGTTCCAACAAAAACTTCAGGCTTTGGTGGTCGGCCTTGATTTTAAAAGGGTGGCCCAACAAGTAAGGCCTCCGTTTTTTAACAGCTGATACCAAAGCTACTAACTCTTTTTCATAGGTAGACATCAATATAAATCTGCCCTTGAGTGCTTTACTGAAAAAGGCAATAGGCTGATGATTCTGCATTAAAATTGCACCAATACCTTTCCCTAAAGCATTGCACTCAAAGATGAATCGTTGAGAAAAATCTGGTAGAATTAGGACATGAGGATTAGTGACTGCCTTCTTTAATTCTTCAGAAGCTGCCTCTGCTTCATCCCCCTAAAGAAATGAATTCTTTTTTAATAAATGAGTTAAGGGAGCTGCAATGTTGCCACAACCCTTGACAAACTTCTTGTAATAACCTATGAGCCCTAGAAAACCCCTTAAGGCTTTTAGAGACTTAGGTCTAGGCCAATCCACCATGGCCTTCAATTTCTTTGAATCTGCCTTCACTCCTTTAGTCGAAATCATACGTCCCAAATAATCAATTTCCAAGCAACCAAATCTGCACTTACTTTTCTTTGCATAAAGTTGATTACATCTTAGAACCTCCAATGTCAGCCTTAGGTGTTGCCAATGATCTTCTAAATTCCGACTATAGACTAAATGTTATCAAAGAATACTAGAATGAATTTCCTTAAGTAGGGCTTGAAAATGTCATTCATTAAACTTTGGAAGGGGGATAAAGCATTCGTCAACCCAAATGGCATCACAAGGAACTCGTAGTGTCCTTCGTGAGTCCTAAAGGCTATCTTAGGAACATCCTCCGGTTTCACTAGTATTTGATGGTATCTAGATCTCAAGTCTAGCTTAGAGTATATCTTAGTACGATGTAGCTCATACAAAAGTTCATCAATAACTGGAATTGGGAACTTATCTTTGATTGTCTCCTTATTTAGTGCTCGATAATCTATGCACATTCTCCAAGACCCATCTGCCTTCCTCACTAGCAAAACAGGGATGAGAAGGGGCTTTGAGAAGGTCTAATAACCCCTGTCTCCAATAATTCTCTAACAATTTTTTCTATCTCATCTTTTTGATAATAAGTATAATGGTATGGTCTCACACAAATTGGTTGAGCATCTTGCTTTAAAACAATTGCATGATCATGACTTCTGCTCAGTGGTAGACCTGTAGGCTCCTCAAAAACATCTTTAAAAATCTTTAACTATGGCTGTTACAACTTTTTCCTCTTGGTGTGTGATGTGTGTTTTAATGAGTACTCGCAAGCGCACGAATCGTTTGCAATATAGTGTGTGCAAGTGCAAGGTCGAATCCACAGGGAAATGGTCAAATATTGCTGTCTTGTTTAATCAACTTCATTTTAACCTAGTTCCAAAGGTTTGAGGATTGATTCAAAAGTAAAAGACTAAACAAAATAGTGAAATGAAATGTGCAAATTAAAAGGAACTAAGGCTAAGGAATCCACCAAACCAAATCCAACAACTCACACTTCTTGGTTTCTACTTGAACACCCAAAGAACATTAAGCTTAGGGTGTCATTCAAGTTTTTCAACCACATACTCTAGAACCATTAAATGAATCCAACTCAAAGATAAATCACAAAGAGTACCCATTTGAAATCAAATCATCCAATGTATCCATTCAATGAACAAAGCACAATGGATATCATCATTCAAACCGATAAAACAATGTATCCATCGGTTGAAACACATTAAATGTCCTGTATCTACTAACAACCACATTCATTGCAAAAGATAAAGCATTTCAATGAATGGAACTTGAACAACAAATATGATATATCATCAAATGTGCAAGTAGTATAACAAGAGTGTGAGTATCATCAATAGAAAGGTTTCATCCTCAACCTTAGTTGAGGTTACTAGCCTTCTATGACTAAGAACACCACAAGAAAATGAAGAACAAACATGGAAGTAAAAGAAAAGCTTTACAAAGAGAAAGTGTCTAAGAACAAAAGCTACTGAAATATACTATGAAATGAACGAAATTAAACCTAGCTACTGTTCTCTGAACTCTTTCAACAAGGAGGTATGGCTATGGCTTTTATAGAAGGAAATTAAGGCTAGAAACCCATGTAAAATGACTCCTCTAACCCCCTCTAGGGTTCCTCTCTTGCTAGAGACAACCAAGGTCATGCAACCAGCGTGTTTTGCTGCGAAAATCAGAGGGAGAACTGCTTTTTGTCATGGAGAAGCTCCTGATTGGGTGTTCTGGCGCGCTTCTGCAAAAGTAAGTTCTGGGAAATTTCGATCGATTGACTTCAGGCAAAATTTGATCGATCGACTTTTAAGTTCGATCGATCGAGTTCTTTAGAACTTCCGAATTTTCCAAGCAATTCCACATGAATTTTGCCATTCCTCACTTATTAACCTACAAAACATAAAAACACAAAAACTAACCAAAGCATCAGAAAATAACAAGGCTAAAGGTCTAACTTATGTAAATCAAGGGGTCCAAATACACAATATTTGGCACTCATTAGTGTGCTAAGGATTCTTCCACATCATCTATTAATTATAGAAAAATGCCTTTTTTGTCTTCATTTCTGTTTGTTGAATTTTGAGTAGCTACCAATTGCTTAGGTGAAGCCAAACCTTGCGAAAGGATTGTTTCCTTTGCAATGGTAAATTCCATAGTTAATTCTTTAAAGTTCCATAGGATATAACCTAAAGAAACTAACCACTAAATACCCAAAACCATGTCACAACTTGCTAACATGATGACAAAGACTTCAATAGTGAAATTAAAATTCTGCACTTCCACTCTCACCCCAGAACACTTACCTTCACTTAATAGAGGTTCTCCATTAGCTATTTGTACTCTAAGTCTGGTTTCTTTACTCAACAACAATTGAGTACTCTTAACAATTGATGAATCTAGGAAATTGTGAGTACTCCCACTATCAATAAGAATCACTACCCTTTGGTTGCCCACCCTACCAGTAATTCTCGTAGTTTTAGGATGGTTGCTACCCGTAATAGCATCTAATGAAATCTTAGGATTCAAATCACTATAGGTAAACTCCATTAAATCATTCTCTTGATTTTCAATTAATTGTTCAGAATTATTTTCCTCAAAAACTTCAACACTTTCAATCACAAACACCCTAGGATTTGGACACTTATGCCCAATATGCCATTTAGCGTCACAACTATAGTATAATCATTTTTTCCTCCTTTCTTCCATTTGTCCTTGGAAAATTTTCTGAATAGGCACTATTCCTTTAGATACTCCAACTCCTAAGTAGGCTCCCCCACCAGAATAGTTAGGATTTGAAACCCCTGTTTTTGGTAAGCTTGGATTTGCAACATTCCAATTAAAAGTTCTATAATTCTTCCTCCCATTCAACACATACTCTTCTTGTATTTTAGCTAAACCATAAGCAGCTAATAAGGTTTTTGGAGAGAACATCCTCATGGGCAATCTAATCTTTTCCTTCAAACTACTTAAGAAGCAACTAAGCTTATAATTCTCAGACAAATCCCTCAATCTACAGGACAACACCTCAAATTTTGCTTTATAATCTTCCACAAAAGTATTCTGTTTTAGTCTAGTTAAAGACTCCTTTGGGTCATCATAAGCACTCGGGCCAAATCTATCAAATAACCCTTGAGTTAAGGCCTCCCAATTAGGTAAAGAACCGGATTGTTGCATATCTTGAAACCATATTAAAGCTTTGCCTTCCATATTAATAGAAGCAAGTAAATTCTTGTAATCATGTGGAGTGTTACAAACAAAAAAATAAAATAAAATAAAATTGATTTGCCTTATATATCCAATCAGAAGGTCCTCCCCCATCATACTTAGGAAAATTCATTTTGACTGACCTTAGAAATAGGCTGTGATTTTCTTCATGTTGGAATTGTCTTGTATCTATGTCATTAAAGCCCTACATCCTTGCATTACCCTCTCCCTGTTGTGGCCTCCATGCACCTCTGTTTTCTTGATGAAAGGCCCAACCTTGGTTGTCAAGTACATGATGCTTTGTATATCTATTCTCTTGACTTTGCCTCCATTGATTATCAACTTGATGGAATCTTCTAGCATCTTGGGTTTCTGCATGCTGAAATTCAACATCTTTATGTTTGGAATGACTCCCTTCCCCTAGCTGATCTCTTTCTCTACTATGAACATTTTTTTCTCCCTAAGGAAACTTCTTTAGATTTTGATGAATTGGAATAGATTGAACTGGTGTTGGACTCTTTTCTTTAGGAACTGCCAGATTTTGTATCTGAGCTAGAATACCAGCTAGAATACCATCCAGCTTCTTGTCCAAGCGCCCCTCCAACTCTTAAAGCTGCGAGGATACTACTACCATTTGTAACTTCTTTCCATGCTGCTCGGAAGCCTTCTTCAAATTATTAACACATTCTGTCAGCCGGTTGATTCTCGTGCCATCTGCCATGGAAGCTCCAAGATAGTGCTCTAATACCACTTGTAAGACAATTGTTAGGAATTTAATGCTTTTTCGGTAGATTTTTTGTAAGGAATTGTGAATGGAACTGATTGTATTGAAAATGGTAATGAAACCACAAAAAATCGATAAAGAACCACAATAAATGGCCAATTTCGAGGATTGGGCCAACCTCTAACTACAAGATCTAAAACTACTGATTACACTAAAATGATACCAAGGTTCTAAATGAAAAGCCTAAAATACAAAGTTTACATTTTATACAAAGCTAAAGTCCAACTGAAAATACAGCTAGCCCAACTGAAAATACAGCTGTCCAACCCACTTGGTTGTCCAGCTCATGAATCCTGCATAGCCAGTTAGCCCATGTGCCGAGTATTCATTGTTAGCCCATAAACCAACTACTCAACCCATCCCTTTTATCCAATCGCACAAATACATTGAACCAGCAATACTGACTCCCTGAGCCTCACCTATCTGTCTCCTTGGAAACCTCACGCACGCCTTGCTTCCCTTTCCTCGAGCCTCACACATATGTGACCCTTGGAAACCCACGCACACATTGCTTCTCCCAACATCTTCCCTTCCTCAGTTAATTTCTTCTGCAACGTCTTCTTCCCAACAAATCCTTTTCAAAATCATCTCAAAACTTCCCCTTTTGTTGGACCCAGGACATTTGAGAATCTACAATTTCTTTAAAAATGGAAGGAGATGGTCGTCCAAATAAAACATACTAATCCACATGTTGGTAGTCATGCCATTCTGGCGAGGACTTTCATGATATCATCCATAGATGGCCTATGCAGAGGGTCATCTTCCACACAAGCCTTGGCTAAAACTGCTAAACATAAAACCTCCGCAAGAGAATAATCGTCTTTCAAAGACGGGTCCACCAAACTCCTCAACTGTTCAAAACAACCACCTTCACTATCTTCTCCCAGAAATTTGATGGATTCTCTGAATGATTTTCCCTCAATGTCCTCCCTTGCCGAGATGAGCTCAAGCAAAACGACTCCAAATGCAAAAATGTCTTCCTTTTCAGAACCCGAGCCATGCACAAAGTGCTCCGGCGCAACCCATCCTCTGTTTTTCTCATTATCATCGTTTCCTTTCAAAGGCTCAACAGTAGGGGAGGAGGCTCCAATATTTGCAATTTTTGCTCTCCAGTTTGCAGTCACAAAAACATTTCTACTGCTTAAGCTCATGCATGGATTGGTGAGAAAAGTGCAGTAATGTAGATAGTGAAGCCCTGCTGCAATATCAAAAGCGATTTGTGTCCGCCTATGCCACCCGAGAGTAGTAGATGGATTAGATAAACAGTGCCTCAAAGTGCCATTGCTAGGAAACTCAAACACTAGATAACAATCGGGAAAGTCATGATTTTCTCCATAACAAACACCTTGTAAATTCACGATATTTATGTGATTGATTTTTGAATGTAAATCAATAACCTGCCGAGTGTCTTCAAACCTCGTCTTCTTGATCATCACTTCCACATTGTTGATCAACCCCTTATAGACTTCACCGGCTATCTTTCTTTCTTCACTGAATTCTCTAGTTGCTCTCCTGAGATCCTCCACGCTGCAAATGAACAACGAGTACTTTATTCCGACAAGAAGATCTGGAGATAAACAGGAATTCGTCGAGCTTCTCCCTGTTTGACCAGATCTAGGAGAGCTTCTAGAAATAAAGGACTGGAACTTCTCACGCTTCCATTTCTTTAGGGCCATTATATACAATCCACATGCAACTAATGCTGCAAGTAACAGAGAAAACCCAGCAACAGATCCTGCAATATGCAATCTTTTTGGTGTTCTCTTCTTGGGAATTGTGGGAACAAAGACATGAGTTGGAGGTGGAGAATATGGGGTACTGAAATCTATGACTGGAGCCGCTTTCCGGGGAACTAAAACAGTTGTTTTTGGAAAAATGGTTTGCATAGATTGGAAAGGATTGACTGCCCAAAAGTCTTCGAGAGAGATGCCAAATTTCTCAACCAATGTACCTGGTTGATCTCCTTCTATGATAGGATATGTTACAAGGTAATTCACACCATTACTACGAGTGAAATTATCTAGGCAAGCACATCTCAAAGGCACATGAAGCAGAGAACCAACCTTGATGAGCTCGTTTTCTTGAGATGGGTTCACTTCTTTAAGAGTAAGCGATTTTAGTAGCCCTTCAAAATCTTCACAAGCAACCTCGGAAAATGACGTGTTTTCCAGAACCGTGTAGGTGAAATTTGCCTGAAAACACTGGCCTGAGCAAGAACAGTTGACGGGAACAAGAACTTCTCTACCTGGCTTGAGTATCTCAGAAGGAGATGTAAGATTGTTCAGGTGAAGTACATCGGCAGAGTTCAAGTGGAACAAGTCTGAGATGCGTCCAACGGTCTGAAAATGTTGGTTGGCTCTGTAGACTAAGAATGTTTTGCATGAATTCTGGAAGGAATTGCAGGCGTATCTCGAACCTGGATGAGGCGTATCTGAAGAACAATCTGACGAGTCATAAGACTGTTGAGCATAACTCGAAATCATGCAAACCCAAAAGACAAACGAGAGATAAATCATGGTTTTCATCGAATATTGCAAAATTCTGTTGAAGAGGCAAGAACTGTTAATATCTAGGAGACGCTACGTAAATTATCTCCAGTGAGGAGGCGAAATATGAGGCGACCGATCCTAGAGAAATCTTTGGCAGGACCAATAATGTGACAGCTGTTATCGGTGTTGATTTGCCAGATTGTGTATGGGAGCTAGCAGTGAGAGGAGACAATAGAGATGGCCATTTTGATTATATAAATGGTTTAAGTATAATTAACAAACTTATTTAAAGTATTAAGCCTGTGATGAAACTTACACGCACCATCATGGCCGGCCTTAACACTAATGGACACTAGGGATCAGAACACGACACATTAGCTTTTTTATTTCCTTCTGCTTGTTTTTTTATGCAATCAACACCAGCTCCCAAGAAGATGATTATTGTATAGTTATCCTCATTTATCATATACTATGAAGGAAATTATAATTTCCTTCCGTACAAGCCGAGCTAACAAGCGAGTCGAGTTTTTGACGAACATTATTCGAGTCGAGCCGGGTTTTATACGAGTGTGTATCGTTTAATAATTGAACATATTTTTCGTGTTCGCGAGCGGCCTATTTAATACTCGAGTCACGCGTGAGCCGAAGTTTACCAAGTCAATCTCGAGCAAACTCACGAATAACTTTGTTTGTTTACACCCTTAATTAGAAAGCTGAGTTTAGTTTCCCTTAATAGTAAGATTTTATTAACATATATTCAGCGGAGAAAGTCCACGTACGTACATCTTTTAGAGTGCAGATACACTTCCACGCTTGAGGCATATAGTTTTAGTTTTTATTATTAAAAAAAAAAAAAAAAAAAAAAAAAAAAAAAAAAAAAAAGAGAGAGGATATTCAGATAGAAGAACCTAATCTACTTTTGCCGATCTTGGGGTGTTGGGAAGCCCAGCGGACTTCAAAATGGGTTCTTTTATTGAGAATCTGGTATTGCTACAAAACATGATACTTGACTTGACTTGTTTTTGTTAAGAATTATTTTCTTTTTTTAATCTCAAAGAAAATATCAATACATCAGACGTACCACCACATTTAGTAAGCAATTAATAAAACCTTCACGTTTCTTGAAAACTAAATTAATTTATAAACAAAATTTGATTAAAAATAGAAAATAGCAAAACCTAAGAATATAAGAAGTATACAACAAACCAACAAGAAACGCCAGACTTGACATTTCTCTTGTAAGATTACCTCTCCTCTGTTATATATATATATGCTGTTCTATTTATTTTGGACAGAAGCTTATCAAGAACAGCCTACTGTACTGATTTTTATTGGTCTGCACCATCTGATTAAGGGCTTATCTGCAATAAATAAGGTCCAGATCAATTATGAAAAAGCAGAAATCCAGATATCAGAAATTACAACAAAACCACGAACCAAACATTATGGTAAAGGAACTCTTCATAGCAATTCTTGAGAGGCTCTACTTGACTTGAAGAGAGAGAGAGAGAGAGGAGAGCTTATAACTTTACAGCATCCTGTTGGGCAGCAGACTGTCCACAATCATCAGCTCCATTGTTGACCTTGATTTCCAGGAACTTGCCAACTGGTTGCCTACAAATGGGGCATCTGTTTGACTGGAGCGCCAGAACTTTAGCACACCCATTGCACATACACTGCATCCAAAGACCCAAACAAAACAAAATTTAGCCACAACGAGCAAGTAAAAGCTCCTTTATGTTCAGATTTTCAAAGACAATAAGCAGCAAAGTTTACCACCCCCCAATTGTAACGATCCAGCGAAAAGTAATAGCTACATTTGCGCCATAACTCCAAAAGGACTAGTGAATTTAGAGCTTCTCTAAAATTCCTTATAAAGCTCAGTTTCACTTAGTAAATTAGACAATATAAGCTACTCCTCATCTTTCTAATGTGGGACTAGAGTGTTACACCTACATGGTGATTAATAGAGGATATTTCTAATTATCCAACATTAATTCATGTTGCTCTGAGGAAAAAGGTGGAGTGGCACTGGGTTAACAACAGCAAAATCCACTTTTTCCTGCCCCACCTTTGGCCTTTAGCCTTAAGTCTGAAGAGATGGTGCATGTCGACAGGCAAGCTTCTTTGTGGGGATTTGAACTCCCAACTTGCTTTAGGAAATAATCACTTGATAACCACATTGAAGATTGTTGTTGTATCCATGTCCAACCAAAAATGAAAATGCAACAAATTATTTTCTCCTTGATATCAATATCTATATCTGATAGATGACTTCAATTTACTACTATAATCACTTGAAGAAATACCTAAACAGAATATCTGATAACAAGCTAAAGCCAGCTCAAACAGGTTACAGGTTATCTGGTCAAGCATCGCTATACTAAATACATTCCAAATCCGGCCATTAGCATGTCTAACCATGTTCAATAATTGAAGTCCATGTAATTGATCTCACCGAAGTGAAACATTGCAATAAAAAAAAAGTGAAATATTGTACTTTTATAGATCCGTACAAACACATGAAGTGTATTTCCACCCTGATACTTTGGCAGCCTACTGAACTGTTGGCTCTACAATTTTCAGCCCAATAGACATAAGACACCAAAAGGGTAAAGAGTCTGTTCTGCTTCACATCTACAATGTAATCCCGGTCTTCATCCATAATACAAGAAGGGGGAAAAGAAAAGCAAAAAGAGGGAAGAAAAAAAAAAGAAAAAAAAAAAAAAAAGGAGCATCTGTACATACCATGTGTCGGCATGGGAGGACAGTTGTGTCTCGGGGTTCAGACAAGCAAATAACACATTCTTTACCAGAATCATTCTCATCCAAATCACCATCAACTGTATTCCCAATTCCATAAATTTCATGCAGCTCGTACCTCATCCCATTCACCCACAGGATCTGTTTACTCACCCGCACATGGTACTCACCTGTCTCCTTCTTTTGAAACGAAGCCAGAGTGATCTGAGAATTCCTAACTGGATTTCCTTCTGATTCAGTATGGGTCAATGGGTATGCCTCAGCCTTCACCACAAGTGGGTAAACTTCTATATCACCATCTTTCACCAACTCCGTCTCCTCAAACTTCAAGAAGTCAATCCCGGTTCCACTAGGTTGTCTGAACTGCTGACCAAGACCTTGCTGAAAAGAAACTGTGACAGGGCTAAGCAGGCCTTCCTTTGTTGCTGTTAGGTTACAGTCTTCATTTTCTTTAGCGAAAAACATAACTGTGATGCTATCGCAGAGAAGAAAAAGTAACTATCAGAAAAGAAGAAAATCCACATAAATGCATTGGCAGGGGAGAAAAAAGTTTTGTACAACAACCAAGAGAATTAAAATTTAAAGCATGCTTATTTTATCTGATAAATGGTGTATTTCCAAATAAATGAATCAAGGAAATGTAAGAATACTGTAAAAGCTGTACAAATACTGCTAAGCAAAATGGTTACATATCAAAACACAGATTTTTGTGTGGAATGTAACAAAACAATATACCCGTTTCACAGTTTCCAATGGCGGGTGGATGTCACCAAACAATGACTACACCCACAGCTCAGAAAGGAGGCTCCAAATAGTAGAACAGTCATGGTAGTAACAGAATGTATCACATTACTAGAACAGACCTGGAGACTATGCGAAACATCATTATCAAGTGATGGCCACCATGGATAGTATAATATACTCTAAGAGATAGGATATAGGGCCCTAAGTCTTAACTGTTGAGAAAATAAATGGCAGATCAAATTCAATTTGCTCTCACACTAACCTTTATTATTTATAGAAGAAATACAAGACAATATCAACACTAGATAACCATATCTATCAACAAGGTAAAAATAACCACAACAAACCTAGATAAGATAAACTAGCACAACAACTAGATAAAAGATGAAATACTCTGAACACTCTCCCTCAAGTTGGAGATTATCATATAATACCAACCTAAATCAATTAAATGCATCCCGTCCATGAGCAAGAATTTTCGTGAACAAATCTGTCAATTGATTTTCTGACTTTGCATACGGTGTAACAATCTCTTTGTTGAAAAACTTGCATGAATCAAACGATAATCTACATCTACTGAACCAGACTCGGACTCCATATGAAACACCAAACCCAATCAGTGCTAAGAAGTAAAATCAACAATCCAGAAACTGCAACCAACATTGATATTTGCTGAAATCAACTTTAAATTGGCTGAAATGTCCTTGGATTGAACTGAACAGGCCAAAAAACACCTAGACTGGAGAGAACTGAATCTTAACAGGTCTAAACTTGGCCAAAAATCACCTAACTCGGTTGAAAAACAAATTGAAGTGATGGAAAAACCACCAAACTGGCAGAAAAATTACCTGAACCGACCAAAAAACCAAAGAGTGGTCAAAACATAAACTGAACCAGCCAAAAAACCAATGAATCAACTGAAACGTAAACTGAACCAGCAGAAACACCACTTGATTGGCCACAAATTCACCAAAACTTGTCGAAACTGGAACTACCTCACTAGGAAACTACCAGTGCCAACTGAAACTGGACGAAACGGGCCAAAACATAATCACCCGTCTAGACACAACTTCATTGGAAAACCAATGATCACCCCACTAGACATTGGCCAACCACCACTAGAAAACATAAACAACTATTCAGAAACAACCAAAGACCACCATAACACCAACCACAGCAGTCATGACAATCAATGACGACAACCACACCCATGCGCCATCGACCTCTAACCACAAATATTGAACCAAAGCCCACAAATAAATGGTAGGTAATATTCATCTTGCTCTACTCTAACGTTTTTTTATTTATAGAAGAACTACGATGCAAGATCAACATTAAATAACCATATATCTGGACAAAGATAACCACAACAAACCTAGATAAGATAAACTACCACCACACTCCAAGATAAAGATTTTTTTTTTTAATATAAATAATCGATATATCATTAAAAGCGTAAGGCGCCCTTGATATACAGAGAATATACAAGAGAAGCCACCTAACTAGTAAGAGTAAAAAAAAAAAGAAAATCGTGATAACTAATCACCAAAGGAGAAACAAAAGCAAGTGTCCAAAGATAAAGGGTTTTTAAAAATAAAGACTTAATCTCCTTCAAAGTCCTCTTACCGTACAAAAAACTCATATCATTCATTTCTCTCCATAGACAACACAAAAATTACGAAAGCATCATCTTTCACACAAGAACACTCTGAGTGCTACCGGCAGTCCACCAACAAGCATACAATTTGATTACTCCTTTAGGCATAACCCAATACAATCCAAACCGACTTAAGAAAACACTTTGAATAGCACAAACAACCTCACAATGAAGAAGAAGATGGTTCACGGACTCCCCATTCCTTTTATACATATAACACCTATCAACCACAATAACGCACTACTTCCAAAGATTGTCCATGGTAAGCATCTTTCCTAAGACCGCTGGCCAAGCAAAGAAAGGCCACCCTCAACGGAACCTTAGTACGCCAAACACTTTTCAAAGGGAAACGGAAGCTATCATTACAACTCTTGACACTGTAAAAGGATTTAACACGAAACAACCCTCTTTTGGAAGTGACCCACCACAACTTGTCCTCACCTTCCCGTCTTACTCTCACTAAATACAACACTCTAAAGAATGAAGCAAAGACATCCACCTCCCAATCATGAGCCTCTATAGCAAAGCTCATGTCCCACTAAATAGAACCTCTAAGAAGTTCCACACGATCTGCAACAGAAGCATCATTTGCGCAAGCAATACCAAATAACCTAGAAAGGCTTCCTTAAGGGCCATATCCTCACACCATAGATCATGCCAGAATCTAATATTGAAGCCATTTCCCACCTCAAATCTAGTATGACTTGAAAACTTCTAGCAACCCCCCCCCCCCCCCCCCCCCCCCACAATACGCCCCAACAAGCTCACTAGAGCACCACCCTCCCCATGAACTTCCATATTTAGCGTCCACCTCCACTCTCAACCTAGCCTCTCTCTCAAGCTCATAGCACCAAATCCATTTACCTAAGAGAACATGAGTGAACCTCAGCAATTTTCTCATCCCTAAACCTCCCTCAGAGATCGACGTACAAACCTTGGATCAATTCACCAGGAGATATTTGAACTCTTCGCCCAACCCACCCTATAAGAAATCACTTTGAAGCTTATCAATACGGTTTACAACGCCTGTAGGGAGAGGAAAGAGGGATATAAAGTACGTAGATAAATTAGATAGGGTGCTCTTGATAAGGGTAACCCTACCACCCTTAGATACAATCTTTTCCAACTAGCCAACCGATGCTCTATCTTCGCAATAACACTGTCCCATACATGCTTGGCATTATGGGAGCCCCCCAACGAAAGACCAAGGTACTTCAAGAACAAAGAAGCAACCCCACAGCCTAGAATCCCAGCCAACTCAGCCACAATATCAACATTTCCCACAGATTCCAACTTGGCTAAGTTCATCTTCAAACCCCACACAGCTTTAAAAAATAAAACTAAGCATCGTAGATTACTTAAATGATTTGGATTGGCCCCATAGAAAATCAAAGTATCATCAGCAAACAAAATGTGAGAGATGCCAATCCATGTGCCTACACAGAAGCAAGACAAAAAACCTCCACTTGCTAGAGTAGAAATCATTCTACCCAACGCCTCCATCACAACAACAAACAACAAAGGAGACACAGAGTCCCCTTGCCTCAAGCCACGGGTGCTGCTAAAAAAGCCTGTGGGAGAGCTGTTCACCAAAACCGAGAAATACAATATGCCATCCAAGAGCACCAATGCCCCCCCAAACTCGCACCTTCTCAACATATGTAGTAAAAAATTCCAATTAATATGATCATATGCTTTTTCTAAGTCCATTTTACAAATAACACCCGAATTTCCAGATCTCATTCTACTATTAAGGCATTCATTGACAATAAGAATAGGATCTAGGATCTGCCTACATCGGATGAACGTATTTTGCGACTTAGAAATAATCTTCTCCAACACCATCTTAAGCATGTTCACTAGAATCTTAACAACAATCTTGTAAATGCTACCCACTAGACTAATTGGGCGAAAATCCTTGGAGTCGATAGCCCCTAGAATCTTAGGAATGAGGACAAGGAACACAGCATTTAGGCTCCTCTTGAACTTACCACTAGCATGGAAATCATGAAAGACCTTCATGATGTCCTCTTTCAAAAAGAACACCACAAGCTTGGAAGAATGCTATAGAGAAACAGTTAGGGCTCGGCACCTTGTCACCATTCATAGCTTTCACTATCACAACACCTAGATAAATATAAACTATCACAAAAGATGGATAAAAGATAAAATACTCTAACACTAACAAATAGAGGAGTTCCATTAGAAGCCAAGTAATAGACATCATCAGCAAAAATAAGTTCACCAATCATAACCTATATAAGAAGTCAGGCCTTAACTCACAAAATATTCATCACTCATATATTCAACATGGAAAATGTACTGTTTGAATTAAATATCACAACTACGATTGATCCATATTCTGAAATTACCTTCGCAATGTTCACATCTATGTAGTCTGACTTCATACTATAAGGGTCCAACATAGAACTCAAATTCTCGTATTTATTTTCTTTTTCCAAAAAAATAAAACAAAAAGTCATTTTCTTTCCCAAGTGAGGAATATAATAAGATTTCATTGAACGCCATAGGACTGGGGTGAGAATTTTAGCTACAAAGCGTTTACTTTTGCTTCTCTCATCTACAAAGCTGATATATTGCATAGTTTACTAGCACTAATTCATCCGCTATTTAAAAACTTCCAATTTCGCAATCATCAAGTGAATAAAAAATTCATACAACACACTACCAATCCAACGTCACATGATCAAATCCACAAAACCTCTTGTGTACCCAGTCACCGAGGGCCTTCCTGGCCTCATCACCAACTGATTACCGAAGGCTCGTTACGCCTCACCACCCACAAGGCCACCTTCCTTCACCCAAAGACTTCTTGGGGGCTCAAGGTTTTGAAGGCCACTCCGACCCGCCTAGCCGTGAGAGACTAACAGGAATCACAAGTCATTAGCTCAAATGCACCACACCAAGGCCGAAGGACGGACTTATAGAATATTGCATAGGGTGCAATGTACCGCATTACCCCATGCCACATTATATAATCGATTGGGACCACTACGAGTAACCACCTTGATATTCTAGGGAGGGAGATTCCTCCGTTACCAGAAACAAGCGGGAACCCTATTCTAGCGCTCCCCTAGAACTTTTAGGCTACAAGAGGTGGCGGAAAACCTAAGCTTATAGGAAAGTCAATCTTTAAGTACGATCCTATTCCTTAGCCATTTTACACCTTTCCTTCATTTTCTTCCTCTCGTTCTCCTACAGACTTAAGCATTGGAGGTGGCCCCAACGGCATACCCGACGAAGCTTTCCTTCTCACTCTTGTCTTCCTTGCAATCAAAACCCAAATCCATACTCCACAACTTTATTTAACCAAAGCTACACTCCACATGAACAATTTAAAATCAAATTGAAGCATTTGAAGTTATACCTTCCGGCCGTAGTGGCATCAAAAGTGAACTCAACAAGGAAGTGCCCAGGATTCTCCTCATCAGGTTCAACCCTCAGACTCTTCTTCTTAATGTTCACATCGTTCCTAATCGTGACAGCCTTCTGGTGCTCCATATGGGGGGTAACCGGTTGCGGGGCAGCCCCACACGAGTACGGCCCATTAACCCAATTGGCGTGGACCGGAGCCAGGTGGACCCCGCGGTAAGGCTGCGGATACGGACCCCCCACGGGCGGTGGCGGGTAGTACCCGGAATACGGATGGTGTTGGGGAAGGTTAGGATTCGAGTATTGGGTCGGGTACGGTGTGGCCGCAGCAAAAACGTATCTGTTCCCTGTGGTTCCCGGCTGCTGATCCTGCGGCATCGTCGGAGGAGGAGGCGGCTGGTTCCGATGCCTCCGGTGGCTCCCTCCATTGCTATTGCTTCCAATATTCCCCATTTCGTTTCTTCTCTTCTAACCTGAAGAAACTTCGAGTTAAAATTTTTTGAAAAAAAAAACAAAAATTGTTTAATTTGGTGAGAAACAAAGAAAAAGAAACGGTAAAATACAATTCATATAAACGAATCAAATTTTTACAGAAGTTTCAGGAATTCTTAATCCCAACAAAGCAGAAAATTTTGTACCTGAGAAGCGTGGCTCCTATGTTGTTGTTGTTCGCCTAACAGATTAAGCGCAGCGACAGAGAGAGATTCAATGGAGGAATGATGGCGTTGGAAAATAGAGGATGAATGTTCTGCCACCAACCGAGCATCCACCACCACCAAGACAGCCCACGTACACAGAAACACAACAAATTGCCGTTTACGCTAACGTAAGCGGTAAGCGTTAAGCACTTTACATTCTTTGTCGTTTTTATAATTATGACATAATCCTACACGTAATACTACCGCCACATCACGTGAAAGAAGCAGATGCCGCGGACTTGTAGAACCTTCAGGCGAATATGGACTTGGGGACTTACATTTATAAATAAATAAATAAATATGAGACTTAGAAAACATTTGATGGGCAAGATAAACAATTAAAAAAAAAATTTAGAACTGTATTTCTGAATTATGCGTCCGGACGGACCTATTTAGTGCCTGAATGGGTTGGACAGAAAATTCATGTCCACTACCGTGTCCGAACGGCCTACAAACGAGACTTCTAGTAAGTCCCAATTTTTATGCGTGTCTGGACAGACTATTTCCGCATTCGGACGGGCTTACTAGTGAGTTCATATCTGCAACTTCACACATGCGTGTTCCGACTGGCCATTTACGTGTCCAGTCAGGCTATGTTTAAGACAGCAACGAGCTCTTTTCAGCTCATCTCTCTCTCTCTCTCTCTCTCTCTCTCTTAGGGCTTTGAGACAAAACCCTAGATCTTAGCATATTGAAGCTTCATAACTCAACGCCGAAAATGTGATCATCGGGGTAGAATCTACATTTTCACCGATTGGTTTGAGGTAAATTCGAAAATTCTAGTTCCTCTATTTTGTGTACATTTTGAGAGTTTGAGTTTGATCTCTCCATTTTGTGCATTTTTTGAAGTGTTCTAGACAATTTCTAAATGTTGGGTTTCACATTTGGTGAGAAATCAAAGTAAGACCAAAAATTCTAGATTTTTAATAAGTGTTTAAATTATGATTTTTAGTGTCTAAGATTATTTTATGAGTTATTGTGTTTTAGTTAATGGATTGTCAAATAGAACCCTAAAAATTCTATGGGTTCTCGATAAGTTTTTAGTTCTTGAACAATTCAATAGGTAAATGGGAATTTAGAGTTAGAACATGTTATGTGATAGTA
Organism: Alnus glutinosa; assembly: GCF_958979055.1. Lineage (NCBI taxonomy): Eukaryota > Viridiplantae > Streptophyta > Magnoliopsida > Fagales > Betulaceae > Alnus > Alnus glutinosa. The sequence continues at coordinate 18,294,821 of NC_084894.1, forward strand.
TTAATATAACGTCTCAGATTTTAAGACTTAAAATATAATGTCTTAAAATAGTATTTAAGACCTAGTAATAAGGCAAAATAATATATATGAATATTTATGAAAATAAATATTCATTAATTTATTAAGACGCATTTATAGTTCTAATTTAATAAAAAGTTTAACGGATCTTAAACTTTGGAATAACGAAAATAGGGTCAAACCAATTTCGTTTTGGTCAATTCAAAAGCTATAACGCTCTTCTCGGAGTCCTCTATCTACATGAAAAATTTCATAAAAATCAGATTTTTGTAGATTGGCCGAAAATCACCGTGAATCTACTGCTAGTGGGCTGTCAGCATGCAAGTGTGGTCGCCACGTCACCCTATTGATTTTTTTATGCTTTCTTGAGTTGGCAAGTGTCCATTCTTGTCTTGTACGGTAATTTAATAGTTACTATAAGGTCAAATACAGGGGCGGAGCCAAGGGGGTCGAGAGGGGGCACAACCCCCAAAATTTTTCCTTAGTCCCGGTAGATTTTTCTCAGATATCTTGGTTGTCCACCCTCAACCACTCATCAATGGACATCTACATTAGACTGGCAAAGCTTTTCCGAGACTAAGAGAACCAGAATTCAGTCTTTCATGCTTTTACCATTTTAGATCTTCAAGCTCCAGACATTTATAGGTTAAAAGGTCCTAACTCTTAACGAAGAAGAAGAAGAAGACGAACACTGTGCACAACACTGGGTTAATTATTTGTGACAAAACACTCCGTTTTAATAACTCTAGTCCGAGTCCAAAAATCTCCCAAAACGCGTGTTGCGTGTACAGTGTTTTAGTTGGGTGTTTATTTTAATCTTTTAGTCTTTTAAAGTTGTGTTTTGCAGCTTTTGTTGACTTGTTTATTTTTAAAATCGCGTGTTACGTCACTTTACTTGTAAGTAGTGTACTTCAGTTTTATATATATATATATATATATACACTTTAGTTAGTTTTAGTTGCTGAGTTCTTGATACATGTTTCAAAGTTGTAATTCTTTTTCTTTTCTTTTTTACTCTTTTTTTTTTCTTTTTCTTTTTTCTTTTCTTTTTTTAAGTGAAAAGTTATGATTTATTAGAGTAATGATATTTAATAAATTGTTATATGATTGTCATATAAATTGATAACAGTAAAAATTAGCCTTTAAATCAATACTTACAAAATAAAATAAAATTTTAAGAGCCGCTTTTCGCAGCCACAACATCTTAGTTATATAATAGTCGTATAGTATTTTACTAAATAACATTATTCTTGATATTATGTTTTAACTCTACCAACATAATAACATTTTAATTGTATGAAATATACAACTATAGTTATCTGAACTTATAGAGAGCAACAATGATTCTATCGAACTTCAATCAAACTCTAAATAAGCCCGTGTCAAGATAGATTTATCAAATATGCTAGTAGATGCTTGCTTAAGAACAAAATTTTAAATTATCATCATAATGATAGAGACCAAATCCGAAGAGCATATCTACAAAAGGAACATTGTCAAATTATTTTTATTGAATTGTTTATTTATTTCGTTAATTACATTCTTTAATATTTTCAATTAATTTGGATCACTTTTATTGTTTAATTTTGCCCCTCGTGAACCAAAATTCTGGCTCCGCCACTGGTCAAGTAAATATCTAAGGATAAAATTACCTAGCTAAATGATAAAGTTACTAAGATAAGAGATATTATTGAAAAATCATGATTACTTGTTTTGATGATTTCTTCTCATTTAAAGCCAGCCACGAGTAAGCATTCATTTGTGATATTTTATAACCAATTAGTCCTATCTGTAACTCAGTTTCATTTCTTAGTAAAGACAAATGCCAAATTTAGTTAGAATGTAAATTTGCTATGATTGGATTAGATATTATTGATTTTTGTGACGATTAGATTTTAGGATATTTTGTCGGAAATTTTCCAACTTGATCGGCCATCATGTGTGAGGGAGAGATGGCTTAATCTCATTGCTTTGATCATATGCCATGTGTCACCATCCCATGCTTCCAAAATTCTATAAATACAAAGCTACCTCTTCCATTCTTTTACTTTCATTTCATTTCTCTTTCAAGAAACTCTCTCCCTACCCCCACGGCCATAATTGTTTGGGCAAGTTTGAAGTTCTTTTCTAGTTATTTCATGAGTTTTATATTTAGAAGTCGTGTACATCATTTTAAGCTTAATTACATCCATTATGTGCTTAGAAAATGCTTTGAAAGTTTTCATTCCAAAATTGTTCAAATATTTACTAAATACGTCATTATGATTCTCAAATTTAATTGAGTATTCCATAAATGCGTTGTTAACTATCCGCATTTTAAAAAGTTTTTAAGCATTAGTTTTAAAAGCATCGTTGTTCTGCCGAATTTTATAAAGGGTATAATAGGAATTATCCGTAATTATGTCGTTTTACCGTCCAAAATTCTAAAATTATTTTTAGACATTTTTAATACTAATGTCATTATTCTGCCAAGATTTTATAAGATTAAAATAAGGGTTAAAGATGTTGTTATTCTATCCACTTGTTTTTAAAAGTGTAAAACTCATTTATTATATTAATGAAGTTATTATATTTATTTAATATAAAAATAAGCCATATGTTGGCTTAAACCTATTTTTGGTATCTCACTGTTTCACTTAGAATAACTAAAACAGTACTTGCTTTAAAAGTATCTAATTAAAGATTCAGTTATTTTTTGTTGCAAAACTCTATTGTAAGTTCAGTAAATTTTAACTGGTATATCTATTTTTATAAAAATAATATATGCTTTTAGCATATTAATGCTATTATGAGATCTATTTTGATATATAGATATTTAAGGGCACTAATAGATGCCGTAATAAGGTCCACATAAAATATGTGGCATTATAATTAAACTAATTTATATACCGTTACTATGTCTAAATAATGTTAGAGATTATAGTAAGGTTTAAAGGTTAGAAATGAGAATAGTGTTAAAAGGTATTTTTAGTGAATTAGCACTATTATTTATATTAAATATATATTGCAGTGAACAATTATCTATGAACACTTTTTGGAAGCAGGAAATAACTGTGAGTATTTCTTACTCACTGGGGATAATACATGGTAGTCTTTAGTAATGTGGTGTTTTCTATATTATTTAATTGTATATGAGTTGTTTGGCATTTTATGTGTGTTATTTGTAAAATCGCATATATCATTGTAGTGAGTATTTCTTACTCACTGGGGATGATACATGGTGGTCTTTAGTAATGTGGTGTTTTCAATTTTATTTAATTGTATAAAAGTTGTTTGGCATTTTATGTGTGTTGTTTGTAAAATCGCATATATCACTGTTGTGAGTATTTCTTACTTACTAGGGATAATACGTGGTGGTCTTTAATGACGTTGTGATTTCTACTTTATTTAATTGTATGTAAGTTGTATGAAATATGTGTTGTTTGAAATATTGCCTATTTTATTGTCATGAATGATAAACATGCTGATAAATTGTCATTGCATATTATGCTATTGGGAATTATGAACTTGTTAATAAGAAAGACCAAGGGTTAACGTCCCAAGGCAAAGATTGCGGGTTAGAGTCCCAAGGCAAAGACTGCAGGTTAAAGTCCTAAGGCACCATCAATCAGTCTCTGAAGACCGAAGGTTAAAGTTCCATAGCAAAGACCGACAGTTGGAGTCCCGAGGCAGTACTGATTCAAACCATAGGTTCAAATAAGACCAAAAGTTGTTAGAGTCCCCAAGCACTGATCAATAATCACCTATAATAATAAGTCCAGGATTTAAGTCCTTAAGGCCATAATTAATAATAAGACCAAGGTTAAAGTCCTAAGGCAATGACTGAGGGTTTAAATCCTGAGACAAAAATGAATATAGGAGATTATGCATACATATAACTGTCATCATATTGTTAGTGTACTTTTAAATGATTCAGTATTTCATTATGTTATTGAAGGTTGTTGACTCACTTGACTATAATATGGGATTGTGGTGATAACCACATTCATATGAAAGTTTATACAGGTCCGGACAAAAGATTGAACAACTGCACTTATGATGTTAATTTGATTTGAGACTTTTTATGTTAATGTGTAATGTTTAATATGTTGGTTAAAATAATGGTTGTTTGTTTTTAAGTACCGCATGTGGCACATATGTCATTGCTTTGAGTGTATTTATTATATTAGAACACATGGTTTGTATTTTTATATAATGAGATAATTCAGTCAATTCTAAAGTGTTATTTACCCAGTTATTTAGAAAAAATATATTCCACTGCCAATACTTAACTCTGATGACGTTGTAATGTCACATAGAAATTAAAATTTTCACTTACGCTTTTTATAAAAAGCGGGGTGTTACACTTTGGTATCAGAGCAGTTTGCTCTAAGGATCATGAGACTTGACCTTAGAAGTCTAGAAATAACACAAGAGTTATAGGTAAAATAAACAATTTTTATAAACTCTGTAAACGATTTTGTGTGAAATTGTGTTGTTCACTATGGATTACAGTTAGGATTTTAAAAGGATTTGAAATGATACTATGCATATGAAATAATATTATGCATGTTGAAATGAGTAGAGTAGTATATGGTACTACTCTAGATTATATTTATAGATAAACATTGAAAATATTTATTAACTTCTAATTTAAACCAAGTGTGTGTGTTTGTGTGCAAACAAATATCTTAAATGGGGAATTTAAATAAGACAAGATATTTGTTACGAAGTGAAAACTCTATAAAGAGAAAAAAACCACTCCCGAGCAGCCAAACCAAGGAAATCCACTATCCAAAACAAAGCTAGTTACAAGACACTCGTACTCTCATAACCCTATGCATTAGTCATATATTTAACTCTGACGTGTAACCCAACACGAACGCTTCCCAATCAGATCTTTCACCTGAAGGGGTTTTTGATGGATTCCTTTACCTTAGGGCTGACCCCTAAGATAGACTTCACACGAACACTTGAGCACACACTGGCACCGGCTTGAGAGCTAGCGGATCTTCGATTCTCCCTAAACACCCTCTCAAAACACTAAGAATTCACTACCAAATTCTGTACAAAACACTAGCCTAGAGCCCCCTATTTATAGGCTTCAAGAGACCTCAAAAACTACTGAGATTCAGACTCTGGCTGGCAAGCGTCCAGACGGAAGTTATCCACGTTCAGACGGTTGTCTATGATATCCTTTCAGAAACAGCTTAATTCTATCTTTATCGAGTTCACGTCCGGACGGCTTGATCGAGCGTTCAGACGGTCTTTGCTAAAATCCTTTCCGTGTTCGAATGGGACTCTAGAATATTCTGAACTACTGGACATCGTCCGAACGTGTTGCCACATCGTCTGAATGGCTTGGAGAGACTTCCCAAACAGTGTTGACTTCTAAAAATAGACCCCTTATTGAATACTGATTGACCTAGCGTCAGGGCGGTGTTGCTCTGACATCCGGACGTCTTCAATGTTTATCTATGAGACACTACGGGGCTTCCGGACGTCTTCAAAGGCCTGTCCGGATGGTGTTGCTCTGACGTCCGGACGTCTTCAATGTTTATCTGTGAGACACTGCACGACGTCCGGACGTCTTCAAAAACCCGTCCGAACGGTTGTACAGGACCCTGTTGTTTTTGTCTTGGATTTTGCAAGGACTTTTCATGGACATCTTTAAGCAGCTTGTGATCAGTTATTGTCTTTGATTTGATCATTGTCTGAATACATGAAGATTATGAATCTAAAACCGACCATCCTGTTAAACTACAACCATTACATAAAGTGTTTTTGTTTTATCCAGAATGTAGCCAATAAAATACTAACAAACTCCCCCTTTGGCCATTTTGGGACAAAAACACTTGACCGGTTTGGAAACACATTCCCGGTCGAAATACCAAATACACCCAAAAAATACTCCCCCTTTTTGTCACACAATGACAAAGGGTAAACAGAGTATTAATTAAAACCATAAGTGTTTAAGAATTACACAAAGTGTCAGCATAAATTTAAAATTGTTCTGAAAATAAGAGAAGAACAACAAAATTAAAAACTCAATCATCATCATCATTCAGCTTTTATTTCAGGCATTCTCTGATGTCGATCTGGCTCTGCTCGACACACTCCCCGATAGGATTGACTTCCCGCTGAAGAGCTGACATGGAAGTCATGAGCTGTGCAAAAGCAGCCTCAATGTCAAAAGAGGGAGGCACAACCTAAAATGATGATGATGCAGCTATTGTGGGGAGATCTGGTGGAGGCTGAGGAACAGCGCCTTGAGCCTCGTGTCGCAACTGGGCATTAGACTTTATGAGAGTCTGAATGCCAAGAGGATCTAGGATCCGTGAACGGGTCTCCAAGTATGAAATATCTGGCATGACCTAAAGGCAGATTTGAGTGATCAAACACCCAAACGACAGACTCGTGTTCTTCTCATCTCGAACCTCGAGCATAGTATGCAAGATGTGCTTGCACAAGCAAAATGGAGTCTGTAGCACAATGGCATATAGAAGGGTGGCCTTCTTGAGGGTAAGCTCACTCCGCCGAGCTTGAGGCCAAAGGTTTGTGACAACAACCTTTGCTAAGAATCGGTGCATAGGAGCAAAGGCACCGATGTTGATCTGGGAGTAGGACTTGTCCTCGCGCAGTGATCTCGTCCCAAAGAAGTCATGTAAAAACTCAATGCTGGGAGCCTCATCGGGAAAAGGAACTCTTGAGACTGGTAGAACAGGGACCCTGATCACAGAACTGATAAGCTGGGGGTCTATCAAAATTGTCTGGCCTCTAACCATAGTCTGCATGATTAGTCCTCTATCATCCTGGATGATGATCATATGGCCATAAAATTCCCTCACCAGTCTGGGAGAGCCCTGGCAGGCACAATTATATAGGTACTCCCAGTTATTCTCCAGGAGCATCTGAGTGATGAGAAGCAGAACTGGGCCTCGCAGATCTGCACAGAGAAGATTCCGCTCAGATAGGACCTGTCATGATTGCATACGATGCAAACGGTCGGTGACTGATTCTTCAATTCTTTGCCTGACACGGGGAGGAGAGTCATTGGAAGACTTAATTTCTGGACTAAAAAAAATCATGAAAACATTAATTCCTGTTAGTCTAAAAAAAATTGGGCATTATAACGGCTGTAAAATGGACTATCCAAAAATTACAACATCAATAAAACACAACCCAAACAACATGGAGAACCAAATATGCATAATCTCAACCCAAATAATAACATTTATTGAGAAATACTTATTAAACTCAGAATAATAAAAACCAAAAAAAAAAACCTATTTTAAGCATAGAAAACTTAAAGTAAATTAGTCAAAGAGTACAGAAATATACCTGGAGTGGTGTTAAACTGCAAAGATGACATGTGTACTATAGACTTTCGCATAAAAAGCACAGAGAAAAGTCACAAGACAACAAAAATGAATCAAAAAAGGTGAACAAATGGGCTGCAGCGCGGGGAGAAAGCGATTTAGTCCTACAGGGTTCACCGTCCGAACGAAACTTAAGTGACATCCGGACGTAGTGCCAGGTAGAGGTCGCAAAAACACGCTCGTATGGACAAGAAGAATGAATGTCCAGACGAATAAACCGTATCGTCCAGACAACCAGAATAACCGTCCGGACATACAGGAGCACCATCTGGACATCCTGAAACACCATCCGGACGCTTCACACAAAAGAATATGAAAAAGAGAGGAAAAAGAGCAGAACAATATTTCCCAAATAATTTCCAGAGCACGCATGTATATAACACTGATATCTTAGTTCAATTAGCATTTTAAAAAAGTTCCAAGATATAATTGAGAGTTATGTTTTAATCACCACAAGAATTTCACTGCAGAAGGACATTTTTCAATAGAAAAACTTAACTCATGCAATGCGTTTGTGTGTGAAGGCTTTCTGAATAAGGTATAAAGTATACTAATATGACTTAAAACACCTGGATTTTTCAAAGAAGAGAGAAAACCTTATTATGCTAAGGCCTAGTTACCTTCATCTAATACACTCCCCCTAAGCTGCATTACTTTTCTTTTACTATGTCCTTTCATGACTGTCTATTTCTGCAATGATGTGGTCATTGACTGTTTCTTTAGGGACAAGATCAAGAACAAATTTAGCATAAGCAGTGAATCTTTTTATTTATCCATTTTTATTCAGTTGAATGCCTTTTATCACTTGGTGCTGCAACCTAGAAGGAATGCCAGAATTTATAGGTTCTAGGTTCAACTAGCAGGTTGGTCAATTTGACCATCATGGCAAAACAATATCTCTCTCATTTAAAAAAAAAAAAATCCATAAGCTAAAAGTCAGAGGAGAGACACAAATACCTTAAGGGAGCCTTGGATAGTGCACATTTTTCATCGCAAGAGAAAAACAACTATCTAGTATGGATGCCACTGGGAAATTTCACAGATATAAAAAAAACTCTCAGTTATATAAAGGCAAATGAATAAGTGCATCAGAAACTAAGACATCAGTTAAACATACATAAGATATCTGGAAGTTATAAAACAATAAACCTCTACATCCTTTTAACCCCCTTTTATTTTATTTTATTAAAAAAATAAACCACAAACATGCTTTCAACATAAAGAGAGTAGTGTTGACCAAGCATGTACGGTAAAAACAAACCTGACCTTAGGAAGAGAGGTTAAAGAGTAACAAGATAGAAAAAATAGCCGCTCAACGTACTTTTACTATCATCCCTATTTAATACCTCTAAAATTTCCTCAAGACAACCCAATAGGGAATATAGGGATAGAAAAGATGGTTCCATAACAACTTGTAAAGTATTTATAAGATGACAAAATAAAGTAAACTATGCAAGTGTACCTGTCATGCTCTAGGATTGAGGAACCAAAATCCTAGGCATGTGTGACCTTACCTACTAGGTAGGTCTGTTCCCTCTCAGGGAGTGAGTGTCCTCATCCTTGTCCTATCCTTCCTTCTGAAGCTGTAGAGCCAAAAATCTGACCAGATCTTGCATGAATGTACTGGCGGAAGATGTTTTGTCACTGCAGATTTCCCTTGCTGTAGTTTTCTTGGGGACCCAAGTCTTTTTCGTTTGAGTAGGCTTCTGCAGCTGCTAAAGCTTTGGAACATGATTTATGGGCGGAGATCTATGATGCTTGGGAGGCTTAGGTGGAGGACACCTTGGTCTGATATGACTGCTAACTCCACATTGGTGACACATGGGAGTTTTAGGAGCCATCCATTTTTCTTCTGCTAAACTTGCCAATGTGTGCAATTTGGTCTGATGTGCCTTAGCTTGCCACAATGATGGCATGTGAGAGGCTTTTTCTTGATAGGAAGCTTGACCAAAGGCTGAGGGTTGAAAGGAACTTCTCCTTCCATAACTGTTTTTCCCTTATTAATTCTTAGAGGTAGGGATTCGGGAATAACTGGCCTCACGAAAATGGTCTTAGAGGTAGATGGAGTATCAGAAATAGAAGTAGGAACATACCCGAGTCTGGTCTTGTCAATTGGGCACTTCTGAATGGAGAGAATGTGAGTGAGCTTATCGTCTGAAACTCTCTCTAGCTGCAATTGTGTCTCCAGTAGCCTATCTTCTAAATCATTGATCTTTATGAGCATAGAAGTCTTCTCTGTCCTGAGGTTGTTAAGCTCTAGTACCTGTTGTTTGTATTTCTCCCTCAGCTTTAGAAATTCAACAAATTGAAGTTGATAGGCTGACTGCATATCTTCTTCTTCACTATTCTCAGAGTAGTAGGACTGAGAATCCTCCTTATCTTCATATGGGGCTACGAATGCCAGGAATTTTTCTTCCTCAAGAGTTTCTTCTTTGTTAGTATTTTGGCCTCATTCTGTGTTTGGACAAAATCACTTAAGTGTAAAGATGCTGTAAACAGGTATTCCACTATTCAGAGTGATGTCAGACGATTTTGCTTGCAAGTCAGAAGAATTTCAAGTTCCCTGTCAGCCGTCCGGACAATCGAGCCATCCCGTCCAGACGCCCATCTGTCCACTGTTCCATACGTCCGGACGACGTGTTCTACCGTTCGGACTGCCAAGACAGATTAGCATCATCCGTCCGGACGAAGTGTTCATTTCGTTCGGACCCTATACTGTATCGAGAAGTTTCTATGCCAGCTTGCATCCTTCCGAACATTTCAGCAGCACGTCCGGACGCCTCTCAGTATTCGATCAGTTTTTGATTTCTTTCCAAGTTCCAAGAAAGGGAAGATCAATCAACCGTCCAGACCATGTGGTATCCCGTCCGGACGCGCGTCTCCTTAAGGTAAAAATCTCAATTCAAATATCACCGTCCGGACGTCTGACAACTATGGTTCGGACACACGTGCATCAAAGAAGGAAATTGCCTATTCGACTTCAACCGTCCGGACGACTGCCGATCATGGTCCGGACGCGCGCATTACAGATATGAAAATTGCGTGTTGAAGAATAGCTGTCCGGACGCTCATCCCCCGTGGTTCGGACGCTCTAAAGCCTTATAAGGAAATTACTTGCATCGGACGTGAGACCGTCCGGACGATGTGCCATCCCATCCGGACAAAGTACTTAAACTAGAAAGATTTTCTTGCGAAATTTTGGGAAAATCTTGTCGCACAGTTGTCCGTCCGGATGGCCCATGTCCACCATCTAGACGGCGGCCAAGTATATTTTTTCTGACGCTCATTTGAGCCCTCGGCCTATAAATAGAGGCCCCTGGGCATTGAGAACTGCAAGAATTTGATGTGAATTCCATTAGAGCTCTGAGAAGTCATCAATCCCTCTGAAGCCGTTTTACAAGTGTGCTGTACTATAAACCGAAGTCTATCTTAGAGGTCGGCTCTAAGGTAAGGAGTTCCCTTGAAGACCCTTTAAGGTAGGAGAACATGGTTGGGAAGCGTTCGTGTTGGGTTACACGTCAGAGATCAAGGTACGACCACTGCATCGGTACATGTGAGTGTTACTATCTTGTATCTAGCTTTGTCTTCTGAATAGTGGAATTCCTAGGTTTGGCTGCCCCAGAGTGGTTTTTCTCTTAACTGAGTTTCCAATTCGTCAACAAAAATCTGTGTGTCATTTACTTTCCGCTGTGCTTTAATTTTTGTTGACACTTATGCACACACTTTATTTTTAGAAGTCAATTTCGGTTTTTCAATTGGTACCAGAGCTTGGTACACTCTGAGAAGATTAATTTCTTGAGTGTTATTATATTTGACTTCTATATTTTGATATGTCTCAAACTTTTAATTTTGTTCCTACTACGAACTATGGCTATTGGAAAGCTCGGATGTGATTCTTTTTAAAATCTATTGACTGTTGGAGTATTGTTGACTTTGGTTGGACTAAACCAGAGGATGCAACTCCCGAAACAGTCCCTTTAAAAAACGCCCGACTTTCCAATGATAAAGCCCTCCATGCTTTATGCCAAGCACTTTCTCCCTTTGAATTCACCAAAATTTCAAACTGCGAATCAGCCAAAGAAGCATGGCAAATCTTGGAAACAACATATGAAGGCATGAAATTAGTTAAATCTGCCAAACTTCAAATGTTGACTTCAAGATTTGAAGAAATTAAGATGTTGGAAGAAGAGACTTTTGGAGAGTTTTACTCCAAGATAAGTGACCTTAAAAACTCCATGGTGAGTCTTGGGAAATCTATCTCGGATGTAAAACTCATCCGAAAAATTCTAAGATCTTTGCCCGAGCGTTTCATGATCAAGGTAACGACAATCGAGGAAAGCAAGGATCTTGAAGAGATGAAGATTGAAGAGCTAGTGGGATCTCTTCAAACATATGAGCTGTCTCTGCCCCCGGTCAAGAAGTTGAAGACCATTGCCCTAAAGGCTTCCAAGAAAAAGGTAGAAGCCTCCTCTGAAGATGACTCTGAGGATGAAGACAAAGCTGTGGCTATGTTAGCCAAAAATTTCAGAAGACTGATGAAAGATGATAGGTTCAAGAAGAAGTTTTCTGATAAAATAAAGAAACCTCTCAAAGAAGCTGAACCAGAGGAAAAGGAGAAGAGAGATCCCAGAGGACCCCGATGTTTTGAATGCTCAGGCTTTGGGCATATCCGGGCGGATTGTGGGAATCTCAAAAAGGGCAAGGGGAAGGCTTACAATGTGACTCTCAGTGATGAGTCAGAAGAAGAAGCTCTAGAGTCTGAAAAATTTCTGGCCTTTGTAGCCCCACATGTTGAAGAAGAAGACTCATATTACTCGGAGCATAGTGAAAATGAGGAAGAGCTCAAGGAGGCCTACAAGACACTCTACATAGAGTATGAGAAGCTGAGGGAAGGCCGAAAGCAACACCTGAATGATCTGAACAGTTTGTAGACCAAGAAGAGTTCATTGCTGCTCAAAGTACAAGAGCTCGAGGAAAAGCTACTAGAGACACAGCTCCAGCTTGAGAGAGTCACTGATGAGAAGTTGACTCGTATGCTGTCCATTCAGAAGAACCCAAATGACAAGACTGGTCTCGGGTATGTAACTTCCTCTTCTGATGTTCCTTCTTCCTCAAAGACTGTATTTGTGAAGCCTAGAGTCCCAAAGCTTTCTTCCGATGTTGAAGATAAATAGAAGGAAAAGTTCAATGATGATGTTCCAGCCACTCAGCAGCCTCATTCCATCAGAAGACCTCATATTTGCCATCACTGCGGTCTCAGTGGGCATGTTCGGCCTCAGTGCTCCCTCTTGAAAGCTCAAAAGGCCAAAGCCAAGAAAGAAGCGCCCAGACAAGCTCATTATGGCGCTAGACCTGCGGCTCAGCATCAGACTCCTTGGCATCAGGCATCCTATCAAGTACCATGGGGACAAGCATCAAGGCATCAATATCAAGCCCCTTGGTCTCATGCTCTTCAGCATCGGTGGCCTCAGCAACGGTTTGTACCAGCCAATCACAGTGGCACCTACAAGAGCAAACCCAAGCAAGTGAGAAGGCCTCAGAAGATGCAATACTCCAGTGAGCCTCCTATCTGGATGCAGAATATGATGGAGTGGATGATACAGTCTTGCCAACAACCACCCACTGAAAGGTAGACTTGGATTGAGAATGACAGTTACCCCATTAGGGGGAACCGACACACCTAGCAGGTTCAAGTGTTTATGCCTAGGATTTGGTTCCTAATCCTATGGCATCAAGTTAGATTGTTTATTTTACTTGATATATCTTTATATCCAATCTAGGAACCAGGTATGTTTGCCCCCTATGTCTCTTGAGAGAATTATGCAGGTATTTATTGGGGAAGGCAGAAAAAACAGGCCGAGCGGCTGTTTTTCTGTGTTGGCATCATCGAGCGTTCACAGGTTTGATCTTGCCTTTGCATATGATGTCATTTCCATATTGCATGTTTTGTTTGTTTTTAAATAAAAAATAAAATAAAATAAAAAAAAAAAAATTGGGAGAATTTGCAGGATTAATCTTTCTCTGGGCTTATTAGATATTGTATGTATCTTCACATGATATCTCAATTCTGTGAGCATCAATACTTTGCTTAGATGTATTTGAGAGTTTTTATGATTATTTTGGCCAAGTGATTTTCATGTTTATGCAAAAGTAGGATAGGCTCTTTCCTCATGCAATGAAAAAGTGCACTATCCGAGACTCCCTAAAGGTACATCTTTCCTTCTCTGACTATTTGCTTCTAGAATTTCTGAATAGGAGAACCTAGCTTCTATAAATTCTGGCATTTCCTCTAAGCTTCCAGCACCATAAGAATTGAGCAGTTATTCGTATGAATTTTGTGCTTTAAAATTGTCTATTCACTGCTTCTGTAATGAATTTGCAATATACCTTGCCCTCTATGAGCAAGTTAAAATTTATCTTGTCCTTCATGGTAAAAGTAAAACAATTCGGTGATGTATCTCAGGGGAAGTGTATCAGATGAGGATGGCTATACCCTAGTAAGAGTAAGGTTTGACTTTTGGCTAATCTGTCACGGATTCTCTCTCTTCTTTAGGAAATCCTGTTGCTCTTGTCATGATTTTTTTTTAAAAAAACCTTGTGGGTTCAGTCTTCACACACACACACGCATTGCTTGAGATGAGTAGCCTATTTGAATTTTCTATGATCAGGAAAATTATTTGTGCCAATTAAAATTTCAACTCTCATTTATATCTCTGTTTAGTTTTTGAGATGCTCTCTAATTATATTATCAATTGATTATACATGCATGTTCTGACACTGACTTGAGGAAATTTGATCTCTGTAAATTTTTCTCTGTTTTTCTGGTGTTTCAATGTGAAGCGTCCAGACGGTCTCCATTGACGTTCGGACAGATTAGTGGTCCGGACAGCACTCTCTTGGAGTCCAGACGGGTATGAAGCCCAATCGTCTGGACATGACCTGATTGAGTTCGGACGCATGCGGCAACCACCGGGTGGACGGTGAGTCACACTGTCTGGACACACACGACCTGTCCTCATGTTCCCAATGCAGCGCGCGTCCGGATGACGTTAATGCTCTGTCCGGACGGGGACCCCACAGTGTCTATAAATACCCCTGCTTGCCGCATTCTCTTCATACCCCACAAAATCTGAACTTTTGGCTGTTTGTGAGTTATTTGTCTTTGAGTTCTTTGTCTTTTTGCATATTCCTCTCATATTTCAGGTATTTTTCTAGTCTTTTTCTCTTCAGTTTTTTTTTTAAAACTATTAGAATGTTATTTTTTTTTTCAAAATATGAGATGCATATTGCTGCCATGTTGAAATTCCTTGGACTTAATTGTGATATTACTCTGTATTTATTTTTTACACAAGTCCTTTTTTTACTGCTGTTATTCTGCCAAATTTTTGTTATCCTAACAAGAATATTTTTGGAATATTTTTTGGGCAAAATTCTTGTTGGATCTTTTGCAGAATCATGTCTGCCGGTAGTCCACCCCGCAAGGTCCGTCAGAGGCTTGTGGAAGATTGGGCTGCAATTTAGGCCAAGATAATGGACCGCACTGTCATTGCTGAGCGGAACGTCCTTCGGGCTGATATCATGGTGCCCCCGCTAGACAACATTCTTGCCATTATCCAAACATACAATTGGGGATATCTCCACAGCTGTGCTTGTGTGGTGTACACCAGACTGGTCAAGCTGTTCTACGCCAACCTGGAAGTGGTGCAGAACGATGATCACGGAGTGGTGCTTCAGTCCTCCGTTGCAGGCCAGCTCATCACTGTTGATCCTCAAGTCATCAATCATATCATCCGAGTCCCAGTGCTCGAGATTTCAGCCAGCCCATACAATGAGGTGGTGCTACCTCCATCCCTGGATGATCTTAGGGAATTCTTCCATGCCATTCCCCAAGGCGAGCGCTTTACTGCCATCAGGATTGGTGCCCTGTCCTCCTCCCACCGCATGCTGGCCAAGATCATTCAGCAGAACATCTGGCCTGTTGCTCGGCGGAGCGATTTGATCCTGAAACGGGCCCAATTTGTCTATGCAGTCCACCTTCACTTGCCTTTCTGCCTGTGCAAGCATATTTTGGGTGTTATGTTAGAGGCCCGTGATGAGGGAAATGCTGGTCTTCCGTTTGGCTACCTGCTCACTCAGATTATTCTTCAGTCAGGAGTCAATGTCAATGGCGAACCGAAGATGAAAATCCAGCAGCCAATCAGCAAGCAGACACTGATGAAGTCCAACGTGCAGCTGCGGAGAGATGACTCCGATGATGAGGTGCCCCTACCTGCTGCTATGCCAGTCGGCATTCCGGATATGGCTTCATCCTCACAGACTGTTCCGCCATCTGAGTCGGAGGTCAACTATGCTCAAATTATGGAGGCTCTTGCTATTTTTCTGGGGGGGATGAGCAATATGCAAGTGTCCATGTCCACCATGCAGCAGACCATCACTTCCATGCAGCTAGAGGTGCACTCCATCAACAAGCGTGTGGAGTAGAACCAGCTGGACCTCAAGGAGTGCCTGAAGTATCATCATCCCAGCAGTAGTGATGATGAGGCTGATGCAGACTGGACTTTACCTCTTCCTGAGGATGTTTGATTCCCTCTTGTTTTTGTTGTCTTTTGTTATTTTGGAACATTTTATTACTTTTCTGTTGTTATAACACTTGGATTTATATTACTCTGTTTCCCGTGTCCTTCTGAGACCGTTAGGGGTAGTAATTTTTATTTCAGTTGGTTATTTTATTACTCTATTTTACCCTTTGTCCCTTTGTGACAAAAAGGGGGAGTAATTTTTATTTTGGACGGGAATGTATTTCCAAACCGGTCAAGTGACTTTTGTCCCAGAATGGCCAAAGGGGGAGTTTGTTAGTATTTTGGCCTCATTCTGTGTTTGGACAAAATCACTTAAGTGTAAAGATGGTGTAAACAGGGATTCTACTATTCAGAGTGATGTCAGACGATTCTGCTTGCAAGTCAGAAGAATTTCAAGTTCCCTGTCAGCCTTCCGGACGATTGAGCCATCCCGTCCGAACGCCCATCTGTCCACTGTTCCATACGTCCAGACGACGTGTTCTACCGTCCGGACCGCCAAGATAGATTAGCATCATCTGTCCAAACGAAGTGTTCATTCCGTCCGGACCCCATACTGTATCGAGAAGTTTCTGTGCCAGCTTGCATCCGTCCGAACATTTCAGCAGCACGTCCAGACGCCTTTCAGTACTCAATCAGTTTCTGATTTCTTTCCAAGTTCCAAGAAAGGGAAAATCAATCAACCGTCCGGAAGATGTGGTATCCCGTCCGGACGCGCTTCTCCTTAAGGCAAAAATCGCAATTCAAATATCACCGTCCGGACGTCTGACAGCTATGGTCCGCACACGCGTGCATCAAAGAAGGAAATTGCCGATTGGACTTCAACCGTTCGGACGACTGCCTATCATGGTCCGGACGCGCGCATTGCAGATATGGAAATTGCATGTTGAAGAATAGCCGTCTGGACGCTCATCCCCCATGGTCCGGACGCTCTAAAGCTTTATAAGGAAATTACTTGCAGCAGACGTGCGACCGTCTGGACGATGTGCCATCCCGTCCGGACCATGGAGGATGAGCGTCCAGACGGCTATTCTTGTCAGAAAATCTTGTCGCACAGTTGTCTGTCCGAACGGCCCATGTCCACCGTCCGAATGCCGCCCAGGTATATTTTTGCATGACTCTCATTTGAGCCCCCAACCTATAAATAGAGGCCCAATGGGCATTGAGAACTGCAAGAATTCGGTGTGAATTCCATTAGAGCTCTGAGAAGTCATCAATCCCTCTGAAGCCGCTTTACAAGTGTGTTGTGCTATAAACCGAAATCTTAGAGGTCGACTCTAAGGTAAGGAGTTCCATTGAAAACCCCTTCAGGTAGGAGAACCTGGTTGGGAAGCGTTCGTGTTGGGTTACACGTCAGAGATCAAGGTACGACCACTGCATCGGTACATGTAAGTGTTACTATCTTATATCTAGCTTTGTCTTCTGAATAGTGGAATTCCTGGGTTTGGCTGCCCCGGAGTGATTTTTCTCTTAACTGAGTTTCCACTTCGTCAACAAAAATCTGTGTGTCATTTACTTTCCGCTGTGCTTTAATTTTTGTTAACACTTATGCACACACTTTATTTTTAGAAGTCAATTCGGTTTTTCATTCTTCTTTCTCAGACTCATCGCTAGGAGTTGCATTAAAGGCTTTCCCTCTTTGTTTCTTCAGGTTTGCACATTTAGTCCTGATCTGCCCAAAGCCTAAACATTCGAAGCATTTGGGACCCCTCGGATCTTTCTTTTCTGCTTCTTTTGTATCAGTTGTGTGGGGAGCCTTTCTTAATCTGTCAGAGAATTTCTTCTTGAATTTATTATTATTCATAAAACGCTCGAAGTTCGTGGATAACATTGCCACTGCATCTTCATCAACATTAGAGTCTTCGTCAGATGAGACTATGGATTTCTTCTTGGAAGCCTTAGATGCCTTAAGGGCAATTGTCTTTGGCTTTCTGACCGGAGGTAAGGAATATTCGTATGTTTGAAGAGATCCTACCAGCTCTTTAATCTTCATCTCCTCCAGATCTTTGCTTTCTTTTATAGTTGTCACCTTAATCCTGAAACGCTCAGACAAAGATCTTAGTATCTTTCGGATGAGTTTTACATCCGAGATTTGCTTCCCAAGACTCACCACCAAGTTTCTTAGGTCGCTAATCTTTGTGTAGAACTCTCCGAATGTCTTATCTTCTAGCATCTTAATTTCTTCAAATTTAGAAATCAACATTTGAAGTTTGACAGATTTACTAGTTTTGTGCCTTCATATGTTGTTTTTAGAATTTGCCGTGCATCTTTAGCAATTTCACAATTTGAAATTCTTGCAAATTCAGATGGTGAAAGTGCTTGACATAGTGCATGGAGGGCTTTATCATTGGAAAGCCTTGCACTTGTTTGAATATCAGTAATTTCATTTGTTTCTTCTGGTTTAATCCAACCAGTTTCAACAATTTTCCAGACGTCAATAGATTTTAAAAAGAACCGCATTTGGGCTTTCCAATAGCCATAGTTCGTCCCATCAAAGGACGAAACAGAATTAAGATTTTGAGACATAATAATCAAAGACGGAAGTCAAAAGGATACACTCAAGAAATAAATCTAAAACTAGAACTGATACCAATTGAAAATATTTATTGACTTCTAATTTAAACCAAGTGTGTGTGTTTGTGTGCAAACAAATATCTTAAATGCGGAATTTAAATAAGACAAGATATTTGTTACGAAGTGGAAACTCTATGAAGAGAAAAAAAAAACACTCTGGGGCAGCCAAACCTAGGAAATTCACTATCAAAAAGCAAAGCTAGTTACAATACACTCGTACTCACATAACCCTATGCAGTAGTAATACCTTTAACTCTGACGTGTAACCCAACACGAACGCTTCTGTTATGTGCGCAATTGGAAGGAACCTGGATTACGGATTGCTAAGTTGGGGAAGGAGAATAGTACGGCTACTTGGGCTCTTTTCTAGGGCTGACGTGGTAGAGAGGCTTCTAGAAGTCCTGCGTTTATTACTTGTTACTTGTCGTTTTATCCTTATCTTTAAATTCTGCATTTTATCCTTTTTGTTGCGCTGTAGAAGAAGTTGTTAGGATATTATTCCATAATTGGGGGGGAATATTGAGCTGGCCATTCTATTAGGGGATCAAACAGAATGGAACTTCCATTAATAGCTAAGAGGAGGTAGGATGATGCAGTAAATGAATTCAGCCATTAACGTTTGTACTCAGGAGATAGAAGCCTCTCGAATGTTCACTATCTTTCTTTTAATGAATTTCAATACTTCTCTTCATCATCTTCTTCCATTTCCTTGCTAAATTTCTATCACATCCCTAAAATCCAAAATAATACACTACAATTGGTATCAGAGTTGTTCGGTTCTTCCCTTCTTGTTTCCTTTCTCTGTCCCAAATTTTTTTTCCTCTTCTCTTCTCTTATTTGGTTCTATGGCCGATGGAACTCGTATGCATCAACTCTCGGATTCCATCAAGGACTATAAAGATGCTATTACTCAGCAGCATCTGACTAACGATAATGTCCAGCTTTAGCTCCGGGAGGTTATTGACATGCTTCATACGCTACTAGCTAACCAATCTCCTCCAGTTTCGCCGCCCCTTGTGGTGGGTCTGGATGATCGGCGTCAGCATGTGTTGGAGAGGTCAGATGCTCGGGACGCTAGGCATTTTCTTCGTGATGAGGACGATCTGGAGTTCCCACATGATGATCAACTTATACAGACCAGAACATTACGATTGGATTTTCCTCGTTTTGACGGTGATAATCCATCCGGTTGGTCCTATAAGGTCAACCAATTTTTCGACTACTACCAAACTCCACAGCATCAACGTCTTTGGATGGCGTCCTTTCACATGGAAGGCGAGGAGTTGGTTTGGTTCCAAGACGCTGATGAGGCCGACCAGTTTCCTACCTTAGAAGCTTTCTAGTAGGCATTGCTTACACGTTTGGGTCCCGTTTATGACAACCCAATGGATTCACTAATGCAACTGCGTCAGACGTCGACGGTTGCGGATTATACCACCTAGTTTGAGGCCCTGTCCAACCACCTTCGCGGTCTTTCTGACCGTAACCGTCTGAGTTGTTTTCTCAGTGGTTTAAAGGATAAGGTTAGTCTTCCTCTTCGCATGCTGAGTCCTCGTACGTTGGTGGCCGCCTTTGGGCTCGCCAAGCTCCAAGAGGAATACCTCATGAGTACACGTCGTCCAATTCATTAGTACTCTTCCTACTCGTCCAACAAGCAGTTGCCATGGAGTTCTTCTGGTAGTTCTTCGTCGACTTCTCCATCTTCGGTGGTTGCCTCACGGAGTCCTTCGGTAGTTCCGATCCAAAAGTTATCCCCTGCTCAGATGAAGGAGCGGTGTGACAAGGGGTTGTGCTATAATTGCGACGAGAAGTGGAATCCCGCCCATAAGTGTAAGTCCCCGAAACTGTTTCTCATGCATGGGTGTGACTCTTTTTCTTAGGCGAAATTGGAGGAGGTTTTATATAAAGATTCGCTAGATAGGGGTGAACCCACGGTGGACCCCATTGTCACTGAGGCAGCGGATCCTGAAATCTCTCTTAATGCTATTGTTGGCTCTGTCAGTTTGAATACTATGTTGTTAGTAGGCACCCTCCGGAATCAACGGGTTGTCATTCTGTTGGATTCCGGAAGCACCCATAATTTCTTGGATCCAGCTGCCTTACGTCGGGCCCACTTACCTATTGATGTGGGGGTCGCCTTGAAGGTCCACGTGGCTTACGATGCTACTGTTGAGAGTGAGGGTCTCTGTCAGTCGGTTTCCTCACGCTCCAGGGCTATTCCTTTACCATAGATTTCTATCTTATTCCCTTGGCTAGTTGTGACATGGTTTTGGGTGTGGCCTAGTTACTCACTTTAGGTCCCATCCTTTGAGACTTTACCTTAATGACCATGGCGTTTGATCAAGGTCGCCAGACCATCATCTTGAAGGGTAAAAGCTCCCTCTGGGTTTACATTGGAGGATGGTGCTAATTTTCTTCGGTCTTCTCCTTCATGTAACAAAGGGTTTTTGCTGCATTTTTGGTCCGGAGGTCCCTCTTCTTTTTCTCTCACCTTACAAGCTCCCACTCGGGCCTCTCTTCTGCAACCACTTCAAGCTCTCTTAGATGAATTTGAGTCGGTTTTTACCGCACCACAAGGACTTCCTCCACCACGATCCTGTGATCATCAGATCATCCTTACTGATTCTATGCCTGTGAGTGTCCGTCCTTACCATTACCCATATTTCCAGAAGACTAAAATAGAGAAGATTGTGAATGACCTTCTGGCTTCCGAGGTTATCCAACCCAGCCTTAGCCCCTTCTCGTCTCTGGTTTTGCTTGTCCGGAAGGCGGACGGAAGTTGGCGGTTATGTGTTGATTACTGCGCACTCAATCAGGCTACTATGAAGGATAAGTATCCCATTCCCGTAATTGATGACCTACTTGACGAATTGTTTAGGGCTCGAATTTTTTCTAAGCTGGACTTGCGGTTCGGCTATCATCGGATCAGAGTTCGTCCTGAGGATGTGCCGAAGACCGCTTTTCAAACTTATGAGGGCCACTACAAGTTTCTCATAATTCCCTTTGGGTTGACGAACGCCCTTTCCTCCTTCCAGGGGCTTATAAATGACCTCTTTAAGCCTTTTCTTCGTAAATTTGTCCTGTTCTTCTTCAATGATATCCTGATCTATAGCCGCAGTCTTTCCGAGCATATGGACCATTTACGGCAGGATTTGGATATTCTCCACTCTAATTAGCTTTATGCAAAGGAGTCCAAATGCCGCTTTGGCATCTCTGAAATTGATTATCTCTGCCATCTCATCTCTAGTCAAGGGGTGTGAGCAGATCCTGCTAAACTAGACTCTATGATCCAGTGGCCTCTTCCTAATAACATTAAAGCCCTCCGGAGATTTTTGGGTCTCACCAGGTATTACCGAAAATTTATCAAAGACTATAGTTCCATTGCTGCCCCTCTCATCGCCCTGTTACGCAAAAATGCTTTTTGCTGGACCACTTCTGCCACTGAAGCCTTCCTACGCCTCAAGGAGGCCGTGACTACTGCATCAGTTTTGCGGCTTCCTGATTTCACTAAGCAGTTCACTATAGAGTGTGACGCATGTGGTAATGGGCTTAGGGCCGTCTTGATGTAGGAAGGGCGGCCCATCGCTTTCTTTAGCCAAGCTTTGAAGGGTCGTGCCTTGTTGCTTTCAACGTATGAGAATGAGCTGTTGTCTCTAGTTTTCGCAGTCCAAAAATGGCAGCTGTATCTCCTTGGGCAACCTTTCACTGTTAAAACTGACCAGCAGTCTTTTAAGTTCCTTTTGGAGCAAAAGGTTGCTACCATTTCTCAGCAGCGTTGGATTTCGAAGCTCCTTGGGTTTGATTTCTTTATTGAATATAAGAAGGGCCAAGAGAATTGCATGGCTGAAGCTTTATCTGGAAAATTTGAAGCTGGTCCTACCACTGTGGCTCTCTCCTTGTCCCTCATTTCCTTTCCCACTCCTACTTGGGTAGCTGATCTTAAGGCTTCTTGTGCATAGGACCCCGAAACTCAGTCCATTTTGCTTAGTCTTCAGTAGGGCATTCCTAATTATCAAGGATTTTCCTTGCAGCAGGGTCTTTTGTTAAAAAAAGGTCATTTGTGGGTGGACTGAGTTGTTGGCATTTGTTCATTCTAACCCTACCGCTGGACATTCTAGTTACCACAAGACGGTCCACCATGCTAAGGTCGATTTTTATTGGCGTGGCATGTGGCAGGATATCCGCCGCTTTGTGCAAGAATGTTAGGTTTGTCAGGTTAGCAAACCTGAGACCATTCACCCACCGGGCCTCCTACAACCCCTCCGTATTCCTAATCGAGTATGATTTGATATCTTGATGGATTTTATTGAGGGTTTGCCCTTGTCTCACGGGTCTTCGGTCATATTGGTGGTTGTGGATCGCTTTACTAAATATGGGCACTTCATTGCCCTTGCTCATCCATTTACAGCTTCTAAAGTCGCTCAAGTTTTCCTAGCTAATGTCTTAAAGCTTCATGGCATGCCAACTACTATTGTTTCTGATCGTAACCTGGTGTTTACTAGTTCCTTTTAGCAAGAGCTTTTCAAGCTCCAAGGCATTTCACTTGCCTTCAACTTCGCCTACGACCCTCAATCCGATGGGCAAACCGAGGCTTTGAACAAATGGGTGGAAACCTACTTGCGGTGTTACACGGCTTCTAAACCCAAGAACTGGAGCACTTGGCTACCTATGGCTGAATAGTGGTATAACACCAACCACCATTATTCCACTAGCCTCACACCCTTTGAAGTCGTGTATGGGTATTCCCCACCTTCCTTACTCTCCTATGTTCCTAGTACTTCTGCCAATTTAGCAGTTGACACCCAACTACGAGACCGCAATGTCATCATTAACCTTTTAAAGGAACATCTCCACAAAGCTCAAAACCGAATCAAAATACCAGCTGACAAGAACAGAACTGAACGGGTGTTTCAGGAAGAGGATTGGGTTACCGCCACAAATCGATTGCTTCTCGAAAAAATTTGAAGCTCTCCCCGCGGTTTTTTGGTCCCTTCCAGGTCTTGTAGAAGATTGGGTCCGTCGCTTACAAGCTGGATTTGCCGGCAACAGCTCGAATCCATCCTGTGTTCCATATGTTGTGCTTGAAAAAGAAGCTCGGGCAACATACAATTCTGATTCCCACCCTTCCACCAGTTGATGTCAATGGTGAGATCCACCCCAAACCCGAATCCATTTTGGATAAACGGGTGATTCCAAATCGGGGATGCCCTCTTATTAAGCTCCTCGCCCGTTGGAAAAGGGCTACTACTGAAGAGGATACGTGGGAGACGGCTTGGAAACTTTAGGCCCAATATCCGCATCTTGTGGGCAAGGTGCTCTAAGGAGGGAGGCTTGTTTTGTGCACAATTGGAAGGAACCTGGATTACGAATTGCTAAGTTGGGGAAGGAGAATAGTACGGCTACTTGGGCTCTTTTCTAGGGCTGACGTGGTAGAGAGGCTACTAGAAGTCCTGCGTTTAATACTTGTTACTTGTCGTTTTAATCCTTATCTTTAAATTCTGCATTTTATCCTTTTTGTTGCGCTGTAGAAGAAGTTGTTAGGATATTATTCCATCGTTGGGGAGGAATACTGAGCTGGCCATTCTGTTAGGGTTACCAAACAGAATGGAACTTCCATTAATAGCTGAGAGGAGGTAGGATGATGCAGGAAATGAATTCAGCCATTAACGTTTGTACTCAAGAGATAGAGCCTCTCGAATGCTCACTATCTTTCTTTTAATGAATTTCAATACTTCTCTTCATCATCTTCTTCGATTTCCTTGCTAAATTTTTATCACATCCCTAAATCCAAAATAGTACACTACAGCTTCCCAACCAGATCTTCCACCTGAAAGGGGTTTTTGATGGATTCCTTTACCCTAGGGCCGACCCCTAAGATAGACTTTACACAAACACTTGAGCACACACTGGCGCCGGCTCGAGAGCTAGCGGATCTTCGATTCTCCCTAAACACCCTCTCAAAGCACTATGGAATTCACCACTGAATTCTATACAAAACACTAGCCTAGAGCCCCCTGTTTATAGGCTTCAAGAGACCTCCAAAATTGCTGAAATTCGGACTCTGGCTGGCGAGCATCCGGACGGAAGTTAGCCACGTCCAGACGATTTTCTGCGATATCCTTTCAGAAACAACGTAATTCTATCTTTATCGGGTTCACGTCCAGATGGCTTGACCGAGTGTCCAGATGCTCTTCGCTAAAATCCTTTCCGCATTCAAATGGAACTCTAGAATATTCTATACTATTGGACATCGTTAGAACGTGTTGCCACGTCGTCCAGACGGCTTGCAGAGACTTCCCAAACAGTGTCGACTTCTGAAAACAAACTCCTTATTGAATACTGATTGACCTAGCGTCCAGACGGTGTTACTCTGACGTCCGGACGTCTTCAATGTTTATCTGTGAGACACTGTGGGGCATTCGAATGTCTTCAAAGGCCCATCTGGATGGTTGCACAGGAACCGGTTGTTTTTGTCTTGGATTTTACAAGGACTCTTCATGGACATCTTTAAGCAGCTTGTGATCAATTATAGTCTTTGATTTTATCATTGTCTGAATACATGAAGATTCTGAATCTAAAACCGACCATCCTGTTAAACTGCAACCATTACATAAAGTGTTTTTGTTTTATCCAGAATGTAGCCAGTAAAATACTAACAAACAAGTTTTTGTTTATTTATGATTTCTGAGCCTAACAGTTTGATCTTATAAATGATTGTATTTACTCTTCTTAAACTATTGGATAAGAGATGGGATATTGGATTATTAGAAAAGAGTGAATATTTATCTTTTTATGAGATCTAACAAGTTTATATGCTTCGGTACTGAACCATGCCACCCAGAGACGGAGGAAAGGGGGGCCGGTAGGGGCCATGGCCCCCCCTCAATTTCTTGAAAAAAAAAAAATTAGAATGGAAATAAAGAAAAAGAGTTCCTCAAATAGACTAGTTTCTGGTTAGTGTATAGAGAACAAAGAAATGAAAGTAGGTTAAGTTTGAAACTTGAAAGTGTGTGGAATTGTAGCTTGCTTGGAAGCGAAAAGAACTGAAACTTGTGAGGGAATTTGGTGAAAGGGTTTGAGTTTGATTTCGCATACCTGGTAGAGTGGAGGAAGAGAGAAGGCATCAGGAGGAGAAGACAAATCCCTGGGAAATCCAAATCTGGGACAAGTGGTGGGGTGTTCAATTTGGGAAGGAGGAAAATGTGTGTGTTTGTATTTGGGAAAATGTGAATGTGTGAGTATAGGTTGGAGAAAGAAAAGGACAGCAAAGAAGAACATTGTTCTATTTTGGAGTGGAAATCTTGTACTTTTTTCTTTGAAGGGTCGCCCTACTAGCCTAGGTCAGAAAATTTTTCCTCATTTTGTTTATTAAATTAACTTGACTTTTTATAGTACATAATTTTTTCGTGCATTTTTTTTTTAATAGAAGATGACATTTGTTTTTAGAGCATGTAATTATTATTATTATTATTTTTTGTATATTTTTAATAGCATTAATAAAAAAAAAATATAAATAAAAAAAAAAAAAAAAAAAGAATTGTGTTTTTCATATGATTAAAGGACTCATGATACTTTTAGAGGCAAAATTTGTGGAGTTCCTACAATTCAATTCATAAGAATTTTATTTCATTTTAAAATACATGTGAAAATCAAGTATTTCAAAGCAGGGACAAAACCATTTTTTTTTTATAGTAGTCATTCGATCTGCCATTATCTTCTCGTGATATTTTTTTTCCAAAATTGAATTAATGCTAATTTTATTTTTATATATTTATTTTATCTTCAATCTTAAAATATTTTTTATTCACGCTTTGACCCCTACCCATATTTTAATATATTTGTATTTCATATCTTGACTGCTTGGCCCCTTCTCAAAACACTTTCTGCCTCCGTCCCTGATGCCACCCAGTCGTTGCCCTAGAAATGGTGATCCAGTATTCAGCTGCCAAGGGCCTTGGAAATTGGTGATCTAGTTATCAAGTGCCAAGGGCCCTGGACTCCCATCAAACACAGGTGAGTTATATCTGAAGAAGTTGGCCGATGAACAACCAACTGTTTTGAAAATTGAATTGACTTCTAAAAATAAAGTGTGTGCATAAGTGTCAACAAAAATTAAGGCACAGAGGAAAGTAAATGACACACAGATTTTTGTTGACGAAGTGGAAACTCAGTTAAGAGAAAAACCACTCCGGGACAGCAAAATCCAGGAATTTCACTATTCAGAAGACATAGCTAGATACAAGAGAGCAACGCTCACATGTACCGATGCAGTGGTCGTACCTTGATCTCTGACGTGTAACCTAACACGAACGCTTCCCAACCAGGTTCTCCTACCTGAAGGGGTCTTCAATGGAACTTCTTACCCTAGAGCCGACCTTTAAGATAGACTTCGATTTATAGCACAACACACTTGTAAAACGGCTTTAGAGGGATTGATGACTTCTCTGAGCTCTAATGGAATTCACACCGAATTCTTGCAGTTCTCAATGCCCAGGGGTGATGAGTGTCAAATATTGCATATGTGGACCCCTTAATTTGCATTTACTAAACCTTTAGTTTTGTTATTTTCTAATGTTTTTGGTTAGTTTTGCTATTTTAGTATTTTGCAGGTCATTGAGATAAAACAATAGCTTTATGGTGAAAGAAAGCACACTTTGAGAAGACCTAGATAATGTATTTATGTTCAACCAAATCAAGGAGAGGACTAAATTGGAATTTCTCTAATTGGAGTCAAAATCGGATTAGAATTCAGATTCTGCATATGTCACAGTATTTTAGCCATAACTTTCATCTCAAGTATCCAATTAAGGTGAATCAAGTGGCGTTGGAAAGCTAACTCAATTTTCTACAAATCCTTATGAAATATGATTTTTGTAATTCGAAAGTCTGCTATGCTAAATGTGCCTCGCAATAAAAGGCCGCAAATCTGGACGAATTTGGAGTCCTTTTCCTTCTTGGATTGTGTTTTGAGTTTCCTACTCAAACTAAAAGACTAACCTTCAATTTTTCTAGAAATTCTAGGGCTTCTAGGATTTGTATTCTTCCTATAAATAGACCTCTAAGCCTCATGAAAAAGAGGGGAAGAAGCTAGAGACCAAATATATTCTTTTCTTTTTAGTTTAGTTTTTCTTTAGTTTAGGATTTATTTTTCATAGCCATGTGTAGCTAATTTTTCAACTAAGGTTGAAGATGAAGTCTCACCATTGAAGAGCAACAATATTTTCATGTAAGTTTATACTATCCGATTTTATTTGGTTTAATTTTTCCTATGTTTTACTTTTTTTCAATTTGTGGGATGATTCTTGGATATCTTTTGTGATTTAAGGATACATTTGATGATTTGAAATAATTTCACATAATTGATTGCTTCGGTTTTTATTTATCAAAACGTTGAATATTCATTGTGTTTCGTTCTACGGATACATTTGATGATTTGGTTTAAACCGGATATCTTTTGTGATTTGTGCAAAGAACGGATTCATTGAATGATTTAATGATTTTTTTTAAGCATAGTAGAACATCATAAGAGTTGTATGGTGAGAACTTCGGATGTGTATTGATGAACATGAGAATATGTTGATTTGGTGGGTGTGGATTCCAAAACCTTAGTACATTTTCTTTTCTTTTATTTTACTTTATTTACTTTATGTTTTTTTTTATTATTTATCAAAAATCAAAATCTCTTAATTTTTGGAAGTAGGTTAGGATTTGATTAATTTAGTCATAAATTTGTTTTCAAGAACACAACTCCCTGTGGGATCGACCTCGCACTTGCAAAACCCTTTATTGCAAACGATTCGTGCACTTGCGAGTACATTTAAAATTCACATCAAGTTTTTGGCGCCGTTGTCGGGGAGTTGTTTGAATTTTTGAAAACTATTTATTTCTAAATTGATTTTATCTTTCTACTAGTTATAGTTAGGATGTGATGTGAATTTTAAATGTACTCGCAAGTGCACGAATCGTTTGCAATAAAGGGTTTTGCAAGTGTGAGGTCGATCCCACAGGGAATTGTGTTTTTGAAAAACAATTTTGTTTCTAAACTAATTAAATCTTAACCTAGTTCCAAAAATTAATAGATTTTGATAAAATAAAAAATAATAAAACAAAAACTAAATAAAGTAAAATAAAACAAAAGAAAATGTACTAAGGTTTTGGAATCCACACCCACCAAATCATAGCAACATAGTCTCATGTTCATCGATACACATCCGAAGTTCTCACCATACAACTCTTATATATGTTCTACTATGCTTAAAAAAATCATTAAATCAGACAATGAATCCGTTCTTTGCACAAATCACAAAAGATATCCGGTTTAAACCAAATCATCAAATGTATCCGTAGAACGAAACAGAATGAATATCCAACGTTTTGATAAATAAAAACCGAAGCAATCAATTATGTGAAATTATCTCAAATCATCAAATGTATCCTTA
Organism: Alnus glutinosa; assembly: GCF_958979055.1. Classification (NCBI taxonomy): domain Eukaryota; kingdom Viridiplantae; phylum Streptophyta; class Magnoliopsida; order Fagales; family Betulaceae; genus Alnus; species Alnus glutinosa. The sequence continues at coordinate 18,323,786 of NC_084894.1, forward strand.
AATCACAAAAGATATCCAAGAATCATCCCACAAATTGAAAAGAAGTAAAACATAGGAAAAATTAAACCAAATAAAATTGGATAGTATAAACTTACATGAAAATATTGTTGCTCTTCAATGATGAGGCTTCATCCTCAACCTTAGTCGAAAAATTAGCTACACATGGCTATGAAAAATAAATCCTAAACTAAAGAAAAACTAAACTAAAAAGAAAAGAATATATTTGGTCTCTAGCTTCTTCCCATCTTTTTCATGAGGCTTAGAGGTCTATTTATAGGGAGAAAACAAATCCTAGAAGCCCTATAATTTCTAGAAAAATCGGAGGTTAGTCTTCTAGTTTGAGTAGGAAACTTAAAACACAATCCAAGAAGGAAAAGGACTCCAAATTCGTCCAGATTTGTGGCCTTTTATTGCGGGGTACTTTTGGCATAGCAGACATCCGAATTTCGAAAATCCTATTTCATAAGGATTTGTACAAAATTGAGTTATCTTTCCAACGCCACTTGATTCACCTTAATTGAATACTTGAACTGAAAGTTATGGCAAAAATACTGTGACATGTGCAGAATCTGAATTCTAATCCGATTTTGACTCCAATTAGAGAAATTCCGATTTAGTCCTCTCCTTGATTTGGTTGAACATAACTACATTATCTAGGTCTTCTCAAAGTGTGCTTTCTTTCACCATAAAGCTATTGTTTTATCTCAATGACCTAAAAAATACTAAAATAGCAAAACTAACCAAAAACATTAAAAAATAACAAAACTAAAGGTTTAGTAAATGCAAATTAAGGGGTCCACATATGCAATATTTGACACTCATCAAGGGGCCTCTATTTATAGGCTGGGGGCTCAAATGAGAGTCAGGCAAAATATACCAGGGCGCCGTCCGGAAGATGGACATGGGCCGTCCTGACAGTCAACTATGCGACAAGATTTTCGGAAAATTTCGCGGGAAAATCTTTCCTGTTTAAGAGCTTAGTCCGGATGGTCGCACATCCGCTGCAAGTACTTTCCTTATAAGGCTTCGCGCGTCCGGACCATGGGGGATGAGCGTCCGAACGGCTATTCTTCAACACGTAATTTCCATATCTGCAATGCGCGCGTCCGGACCATGATAGGCAGTCGTCCGGACAGTTGAAGTCGAATCGGCAATTTCCTTCTTTGATGAACGCGCGCCCAGACCATAGCTGTCAGACGTCCGAACGGTGATATTTGAATTGCGATTCTTGCCTTAAGGAGACGCGCGTCCGGACGGGATACTACATCGTCCGGATGGTTGATTGATCTTCCCTTTCTTGGAACTTGGAAAGAAATCAGAAACTGATCAACTACTGAGAGGCGTCCAGACGGATGCAAGCTAGTAGAACCTTCTTGACACAGTGGAGGGTCCGGACGGAGAGACACGTCATCCGGACGGATGATGCTTGGTCTGTCCAGCGTCCGGAAGGGATGACACGTCGTCCGGACAAATGGAACAGTGGACAGATGGGCGTCCGGACGGGATGGCTCGATCGTCCGGATGGCTAACAAGGAACTTGAATTCTTTTGACTTGCAGACTCTGAATAGTGGAATCCTTGTTTACAGCATCTTTACACGTAAGTGATTTTGTCCAAACACAGAATGAGGCCAAAATATTAACATGTTTCATTTCGCTCACCCTATCTAGGCATGGTGGCCATCATGGTCGTCATGAAGTATGTAGCATTAGCCCAAAACTGAGCCATGTCAGGCATTTGAGGTGGAGGAGGAGGTAAGTCACCGCCATCCCCATCGTTCATCGATTCCTCTTCCTCATTACGTAGTGGTAGTCTTTGTCTAGGTGGCATAGCTCTGCGCAATTACACTGAAGTTAGCCTACCATTGTGAAGGTGGAAGAGGTGCTACATAAACAAATACTAGTCATGGCAGATGCATTACAGTGAACATGCAATGCACACAAGAATTCCTATTTAAGTTTTCATGTCTTATGTCTTTGTTATTATCTTTTAGGATCCTAAGGCTCTGGTATTACAGTTGGACTCTAAAACAACTCCAGACTCTACTTTTCTAATGACCCTCAGAGCTAATTGCTCTAACACCATAAGCTGTGACAACCATTTTTTTTTTTTTAAAAAAAAAAAACAAAATAGAATCACCACAGTGGCATGACGATTAGTCATTAAGCCAACTCAATGTATACATCCTATAATATGTACTTAACACATCAAAGATAATAAACTATGCAGCGGAACTATTATCATAAAGTAAGAAATATTAATTACAACATCAAAGCCATACATTTGTCTATCTATTTAAGGCTTAATCAGACATTATATATATTAGTTTTTGATTGACTACATTCTGTTGACAAAATCACTATTATGTAATGTTGTTGCTTTCACAGGGATGCCGTTTAGTTCAGAGTCTTCAGATATTCAGAGTTTATTTCTCTGATATGGAAAGAGCCTCATTATAACAAGTTGCTAGTGTCACAATCTGCAAAAAGGATACTTCAGTGTTTAAGGCTACTTTCAGTGTTCAAGGAAGATTCTGTGCAGTTTCACAACAATAAAGTCGGATTCCTTGCATTCGTCCAGATGACATGGTTATTCCGTCCGAACGCTCATCAAACAAGCAACATCCATCCGGACGACGTGGTTATTCCATCCGGACTCTCAGTGCCCAAGCATCATCTGTCCGGATGTCTAGAACTTTCCGTCCGGACCTTCCCCTGTGTAGAGAAGCTTCAAACTGTTCCAGCTTGCATCCGCCCAAACGTTTCAGCAGCACGTCCGGATGACACTCAATGTTCGATTAGCTATGGAATTTCTTTCCAAAACACAGATATGGGAAGATAGCTCCAACCATCCGGATGATGTGGATTCCCGTCCGGACCCTCTCATCCATAAGGCAAGTCGCGCTTTCAAAATTCAGACATTCGAACGACGGTATTCATTGTCCGGACGTGTAAGCTTCATATATGGAAATTGCGTGCATCAAATATACCCGTCCGGACGACAGATGTGATGGTCCGGATGCGCCAAGCCTTGATATGGAAATTGCGTGAAGCTAAAATGCGACCGTCCGAACAATAGGGCAACACCGTCCGGACGTGGCTCAATTCAAGAAAAAATTGCTGCAAAATTTGGAAAGCTGATTGCACAGTTGTTCGTCCAAACTCCTTATGTCTACCGATCGGATGACGCCTAGGTATTTCAAGCCAGATGCTCATTTGAACCTATAGCCTATAAATAGAGGTCCCTAGGCTTGAGAATTGTAAGAATTCGGTATTGAATTCTGTAGTGCTTAGAGACTTATATTTTAGAGTTATTGTATTGAGTTAGTCTTTCTTAAGTCGTTGCCATTGTGTGTTGTTGTTGTACTGAACTGGAGTCTATCTTAAAGGATTCCATTGAAGACCCCATCAGGTAGGAGACTTGGTTGGAAGGCGTTCGTGTTGGGTTACACGTCAGAGTTCAAGGTACGACCACTGCATCAGGGGTATGTGAGTGCTACTGCTTTGTAACTAGCTTTGTCTTCTGAATAGTGGATATCCTGGGTTTGGATGCCCCAGAGTGATTTTTCTCTTAATTGAGTTTCCACTTCGTTAACAAAATATTTGTCTCCTTTAAATTCTACATTTAATATTTTGTTGCACACTGTTCACAGAAACAGTTTATTAGAAGTCTAATAATTTTCAATATACATCAAGGAATGCCTATACAGAATATGCGTCACATGCGACACAAGCCGTATACAAAGTCTATGAAAAAATATGGACTATCCGAGTCCGACACACATACGACTAAATGTGAAGAGCCTCAGTTGTAGTATCCCAAGTACAACGCCACAAGGTCCTCATCGATGTCTGTAGTACCTGCAGCCAAAGCATCAACATCTACATGATTGTGATTGTAACCACATTTGCATAGGTGAAAGTATGAGTTCACCAACTTAGTAGTATAAAACACACTAAGTTTTTCACAATGAGCCAACCATTACAATTCTACCATATGTTTACAATAACGAATACTTGTGGATTGATAATTTTGCGTAAAGGGATTCTTAGCCAATAGAGTAAACCATGGTGTTTGGTTCATAAATCAAATAATCTACATTATACACATTGAAAAATTGAAATGACTTCTAAAAGTAAAGTGTGTGCAACAAGTGTCAACAAAAATTAAAGCACAGCAAAAAGTAAATGACACAGAGATCATTGTTGACGAAGTGGAAACTCAGTTAAGAGAAAAACCACTTCGGGGCAGCCAAACCCAGGAATTCGACTATTCAGAAGACAAAGCTAGATACAAGATAGTAACACTCACATGTACCGATGCAGTAGTCGTACCTTGATCTCTGACGTGTAACCCAACACAAACGCTTCCCAACCAGGTTCACCTACCTGAAGGGGTCATCAATGGAACTCCTTACCTTAGAGCCGACCTCTAAGATAGACTTCGGTTTACAGCACAGCACACTTGAAAAACGGCTTTAGATGAGATATCACGTCTCTGAGCTCTAATGGAATTCACACTGAACTCTTGCAGCTCTAAGTGCCTAAGGACCCCTATTTATAGGTTGGGGGTCAGAATGGGCGTCAGGCAAAATTTGCCTGGGAGCCGTCCGGATGGTGGACCATGGCCGTCCGGACAAACAACTGTGCGACAGGATTTTTCGAAATTTTCGCAGAGAAATCTTTCCTATATAAGAACATCGTCTGGTCGGGATGGCTCGATCGTCCGGACGGACGCATGTCCGCTGCAAGTAATTTCCATAACAGGCTTCGCGCATCCGGACCATGGGGCAGGAGAGTTCGGACGGCTAAACTTCAACATGCAATTCCCATATGTGACGCGCGAGAGTCCGGACCATGAGGGGGAGACGTCCGGACGGTTGAAGTCGAATCGGCAGTTACCATATACGATGCACCAGCGTCCGGACCACAGCTGTCAGATGTCCGGACGGTTCATTTTGAATTGCGATTCTTGCCTTACGGAGATATCCGTCTGGAAGGGATACCACATCGTCCGGACGGTTGATTGATCTTCCATTTCTTGAACTTGGAAAGAATCAGTGAACCGTTCGAGAACTGATAGGCTTCCGGACGTACTGCTGAAACGTCCGGATGGAGCAAGCTAGGACAAAAGCTTCTCGATATGATGTAGGTGTCCGGACGGAAGAAACACGTCGTCCGGACGGATGGTGCTTGTCTGTCTGATGTCCGGAGGGAATGACACGTCGTCCGGACGTATGGAATAGTAGACAGATGGGCGTCTGGACGGGATGACACATCGTCCGGACGGCTGACAGGGAACTTGAAATTCTTCTGACTTGCAGGCAGAATCTTCTGACATCACTCTGAAAGTGGAATCCCTATTCACCGCATCATTACACATAAGTGATTTTGTCCAAACACAAAATAAGGCCAAAATACTAACAAACTCCCCATTTGGCCATTCTGGGACAAAAATCACTTGACCGGTTTGGAAATACATTCCTGGTCCAAAATTACTCCCCATTTTTGTCACAAAGGGACAAAGGATAAACAGAGTAATTAAAACAACCAACTGAAATAAAAATTACTCCCCCTAACGGTCTCAGAAGGACCCGGGAAATAGAGTAATATAAATCCAAGAGTTATAATAACCAACAAATTGTCTCAAAATAACAAAAAAACAACAAAACAAAAAAAAATCAACAAAGAAACATGAGGGAATCAAACATCCTCTTCCATAGGTGTAGCTCCGGGAGTCCGACGGGCAGCCTTTGGTGCAGCAACCTCATCATCACTGCTCTTTGGATGATGGACTTGGAGACACTCCTGAAGGTCCAAGTGGGTCTGCTCCACCCTCTTGTTGATGGACCGCATTTCCAGCTGCATGGAGGACACGGACTGTTGCATGGAGGACATCGACACCTACATATTGCTCATCCCCCCCTGAAGAGTAGCAAGAGCCTCCATAATCTGAGAAAAATTTACCTCCGGCTCAGATGGCGGGACAGTGTGAGAGGATGAAGCTACGTCTGGAAAAGCAACATGCATCACAGCAAGTAGATCCTCATTAGAATCCTCTCTCCGCAGCTGGGCATTTGACTTCAGTAAAGTCTGTTTGCTGAGAGGCTGTTTCATCTTCATCCTAGGCTCTCCATCTACATTGATACCGGACTGCAGGATGATCTGAGTAATGAGGCAGCCAAAAGGAAGACCAGCAGTGCCCTCATCATGAGCCTCGAGCATGACTCCCAGAATATGCTTGCAGAGACAGAAGGGAAAGCGAAAGTGAACAGCATAAACAAACTGGGCCTTCTTCAATATCAGATTACTGCGCCTGGTAACCGGCCACAGATTGTGCAGGATAATTTTGGCCAACATACGATGAGCTGGACCTAGAGCACCAATCTTGATGGAGGTCTGATGCTCCTCACCCTGTGGAGCAGCATGGAACAACTCTCGGAGCTCATCCATAGAGGGAGGTAGCACCACCTCGTTGAATGGACTGGCAGGTAGATCAAGAATAGGTACCCTGATAAACTGGCTAATGATCTGGGGATCAACAATGATTATATGTCCGTCAACAGTGGACTGTAGTGCTGTCCCACGCTCATCATCCTGAGCAACCTCCAAGTTTGTATAAAAGAGTCAGACTAGCCTGGTGAGGACGAAGCAGGCACAGGTATAGAGGTAGGTCCACTAATAAAGCTGGATAGTCTCATGGATACTATTCAGCGGAGGCACCATGATATCTACACGGACCATGTTTCGTTCAGCAATGATAGTCCGGTCCATAATCTTCGCTTGTTTTTCATTTTGCTCTATTTCTGTCCTATGACGGACCCGGCGCTGGGAACTGATGGCAGACATGATTCTGCAAAAAGAAAACCAACAAGAATATTCCAAAAAAAAATAATCCCAAAAAAATCTTGTTAGGTTAGCAAAAATTTTGGCAAAATAATAGCAGTAAGAGGACTATCATAAAATTTAGACAAAAATTATCACAGTCCTACAAATAATCCCAACATGGTATAAGCATCTCAAACTCTCAATAGCACTCCTAATCAAATATTGACATTTTAACAGTGTAAGAACTGAAAAGAGTAGGACAAGAAAAATACCTGAAGAGTGATTAAGAATGCAAAGAGACACAAAGGGATGATATTACTCCAAAAACACCAAAGAAAATTACTCACAAAAAGCCAAAAGGTGGATTTGGTGGGGTATGAGGGAGAGAATGGCCGATTCTGGGCAATTTATAGCCCTTGTGGGTGTCCCGTCCGGACGGAGTTTTCAAGACGTCCGGACTCATGGGCCTTGGGAACGTGCATAACGGTCATGCTCGTCCGGACTAAATAAATTACCCATCCGAACGATGGTGATAGCGCACGTGAGTTCGGACGTACAACAAGACCTGTACGGACAACGAGGCACTGCACATGTCCGGACTTCTAGAGAATACCATCCGGACTACCATGCTACACCCGTCCAGACTCCAAGGAATACCGTCCGGACGCTCCACACTGAAACACCAGAAAAACTGAGAAGAATTTACAGAGATCAAATTTTCTCAAGTCAGTGTCAGAATACGCATACATAATCAACTGATAACACAATCAGAACGCATTTAAAAAATAAACAGAGATATAAAAAGATGTTGAGATTTCAATTAGCATAAATAATTTTTCCTGATCATATAAAAATCAAATAGGCAACTCAACTCAAGCAATGCGCGTGTGTGTGGAGACTCTTTTCCCACCAGGTAAGACTTTCCAAGACATGACAAATAGCAACTAGATTTTCTAGACATGAGAGAAAATCAAAGACAGATTAGCCAAAAGTCAAACCTTATAACTTGCTAGGGCCTAGACACCCTCATCTGATACACTCTCCCTAAGTTACAACACATATTTTGTTTTACTTGTACCATATAGGACAAGATAAAATTTTACTTACTCATTGAGGGCAAGGTAATTTTAAACACAAAAGCAGTGATTAAACAGATTTAAAGCACAAAACTTTTTAAGAATTACTGGTTGAATCTTATGGTACAACAAACTGTAGGGAGTGCCAGAGTTTATAGAAGCTAGGTTCAACTAGCCTGTGGTCAATTTGGCCATCTTATCAAGGACTTCTTCTCTTATCCAAAATTTCCAAAAGCAAAGAGTCAGAGAAGGAAAGGTGTACCTTTAGGGGAGTCCGGGATAGTGCACTTTTTCATTGCATGAGGGAAGAAGCTATCCTACTTTTGCATAAACAGGAAAAAACACTTGGCCAATATAGTCAAAATTCTCAATTATATCTAAGCATATTGAATCAATGCAAACCGAATTGAGGTATCGAGCAAGAATGCATGCAATATCTAATAAGCCAAAGAAAAAAAATCCTGCAAATTCTCCCCAATTTTTTTTTATTATTATTAAAAAAAACAAAAAACAAAAACGACAAGCAATATGGAAAAGACATCATATGCTAAGGCACGATCAAACCTGTGTACGCTCAATGATGCCATTACAGAAAAACAGTCGCTCGACCTGCTTTTTCTGTCTTCCCCAAACATACCTACAAGTTTTCTCAAGAAAACACAAGGGGGCAAACATAACTTATTCCTAGATTGCATATAATATAACAAATACAATGAGCAATCAAACATGACGCCATAGGATTAGGAACAGAATCCTAAGCATGAACACCCGAACCTGCTAAGTGCATCATTCCCCCTCCTGGGGTAACTGTCCTTCTTAGCCCAAGTCTGCCTTCCAGTGGGTGGTTGCTGACAAGACTGCATCATCCACTCCATCATGTTTTGTATCCAAACAGGATCACTGGTGTATTGCTCTTGAGGCCTTCTCAATTGCTTGGGTTTGCTCTTGTACGTGCCACTCTAATTGGCTGGTACAAACCGCTGTTGAGGCCGCTGACGCTGAGGAGCATGAAACCAAGGGGCTTGGATCTGATGTCTTGGTGCTTGTCCCCATGGTGCTTGATAGGATGCCTGATGCCAAGGAGTCTGATGCTGAGCTGCAGGTACAGTGCCATACTGAGCTTGTCTAGGCATTTCTTTCTTGGCTTTGGCCTTTTGTGCTTTCAAGAGGGAGCACTGAGGCCGTATATGCCCACTGAGACCGCAGTGATGGCAAATAGGAGGTCCTCTGATGGAATGAGGCTGCTGAGTGCCTGGAACATCATCATTGACCTTTTCCTTCTGTTTATCTTCAATAACTGGAGGGAGCTCTGGGACTGTAGGAGGCACAAACACAGTCTTTGAGGAAGAAGGAATATCAGAAGAGAAAGCTACATACTCGAGACCAGTCTTGTCATGTGGGCTCTTCTGGATGGATAGCATACGAGTCACCTTTTCATCAGTGACTCTCTCTAGCTGGAGCTGTGTCTCAAGTAGCTTTTCCTTAAACTCCTGTATCTTGAGCAGCAGTGAGCTCTTCTCAGTATGCAGACTGTTCAGATCATTAACTTGCTGCTTTCGGCCTTCCTTCAGCTTCTCAAACTCTTTGTAGAGAGTTTTGTATGCTTCCTTGAGCTCTACCTCATTCTCACTATGCTCCGAATAATATGAGTCTTCTTCTTCAATATAAGGGGCCACAAAAGCCAGAAATTTGTCAGACTCTAAAGTCACATTGTAAGTCTTCCCCTTGCCCTTCTTGAGATTCCCGCAATCGGCCCGGATATGCCCATAGCCTGAGCATTCAAAACATCGAGGTCCTCTGGGATCTTTCTTCTCTTCATCCTCTGGTTCAGCTTCTCTGAGAGGTTTCTTGGCTTTTTCAGAAAACTTCTTCTTGAACCGATCATCTTTCATTAGTCTTCTGAAGTTTTTGGCTAACATTGCCACAGCCTTTTTTTCATCCTCAGATTCTTCTTCAGAGGAGGCTTCTACCTTCTTCTTGGAAGCCTTAAGAGCAATGGTCTTTAATTTCTTGATCGGGGGCAGAGACAGCTCGTATGTTTGAAGAGATCCAACCAGCTCTTCAATCTTCATTTCTTCAAGATCCTTGCTTTCCTCAATAGTCGTTAAACGCTCGGGCAAAGATCTGAGAATTTTTCGGATGAGTTTTACATCCGAGATAGGTTTCCCAAGACTCACCATGGAGTTCCTCAGGTCACTTATTTTGGAGTAAAACTCTCCAAATGTCTCTTCCTCTAACATCTTAGTTTCTTCAAATTTTGAAATCAACATCTGAAGTTTGGCAGATTTTACAAGTTTTGTGCCTTCATATGTTGTTTCCAAAATTTGCCATGCTGCTTTGGCTGATTCGCAATTTGAAATTTTGGCGAATTCAGAAGGAGAAAGTGCTTGGCATAGAGCATGGAGGGCTTTGTCATTTGAAAGACGAGCGTTCTTTTAAGGGACTAGTTTAGGTGTTGTATCCTCTGGTTTAGTCCAACCAGTCTCAACAATACCTCAACAGTCAATAGATTTCAAAAAGAAACGCATACGTGCCTTCCAATAGCCATAGTTCGAGCCATCAAAGGCAGGAACAGAATTAAGAGTTTGAGACATAATAAAGATAGAAGTCAAATATAAAGGCACTCAAGAAATTAATCTTCTCAGAGTGTACCAAGCTTTGATACCAATTGAAAAATTGAAATGACTTCTAAAAGTAAAGTGTGTGCAACAAGTGTCAACAAAAATTAAAGCACAGCGAAAAGTAAATGACACAGAGATTTTTGTTGACGAAGTAGAAACTCAGTTAAGAGAAAAACCACTCCGGGACAGCCAAATCCAAGAATTCCACTATTCAGAAGACAAAGCTAGATACAAGATAATAACACTCACATGTACCGATGCAGTGGTCGTACCTTGATCTCTGACGTGTAACCCAACACAAATGCTTCCCAACCAGGTTCACCTACCTGAAGGGGTCTTCAATGGAACTCCTTACCTTAGAGCCGACCTCTAAGATAGACTTCGGTTTACAGCACAGCACACTTGAAAAATGGCTTCAGAGGAGATATCACGTCACTGAGCTCTAATGGAATTCACACCAAATTCTTGCAGCTCTAAGTGCCCAAGGACCCCTATTTATAGGCTGGGGGTCAGAATGGGCGTCAGGCAAAATTTGCCTGCGAGCCGTCCGGACGGTGGACCATGGCCGTCCAAACGAACAACTGTGCGACAGGATTTTCCGAAATTTTTGCGGAGAAATCTTTCCTGTATAAGAACATCATCCGGACGGGATGGCTCGATCGTCCGGACGAACGCACGTCCGCTGCAAGTAATTTCCATAACAGGCTTCACGCGTCCGGACCATGGGGCAGGAGAGTCCGGACGGCTAAACTTCAACATGCAATTCCCATATCTGATGCGCATGAGTCCGGACCATGAGGGGGAGACGTCCGGACGGTTGAAGTCGAATCAGCAGTTACCATATACGATGCACCAGCGTCCGGACCACAGCTGTCAGATGTCCGGACAGTTCATTTTGAATTGCGATTCTTTCCTTACGGAGATATGCGTCCGGACGGGATACCACATCGTCCGGACGGTTGATTGATCTTCCCTTTCTTGAACTTGGAAAGAATCAGTGAACCGTTCGAGAACTGATAGGCGTCCGGACGTACTGCTGAAACGTCCGGACGGAGCAAGCTGGGACAGAAGCTTCTCGATACGATGTAGGTGTCCGAACGGAAGAAACACGTCGTTCAGACGGATGGGGCTTGTCTGTCTGATGTCCGGAGGGAATGACACATCGTCCGGACGTATGGAACAGTAGATAGATGGGCGTCCGGACGGGATGACACATCGTCCGGACGGCTGACAGGGAACTTGAAATTCTTCTGACTTGCAGGCAGAATCTTCTGACATCACTCTGAAAGTGGAATCCCTATTCACCACATCATTACACATAAGTGATTTTGTCCAAACACAAAATAAGGCCAAAATACTAACACACATCATTACGTATATATCATGTGACTCGGATATTCTTGTACACAAGTTTTCCGAACCTTTAGGGAAATACAGGCATACTGGGATATCTAAAGAAATAGTCAACACCATGTCTCGCCCTTATGCGCATACAAGTCATCCGAACCTTTGGAGAATTCCAATATGCGCATACTCCCAAACATGGCATCATAGGAAAACAACAAGTATAACATTCAACGTAGCATCTTGGCTATATACGCATACAGTTCTTCCGAACCTTTGCGGAATACATGCTTACGTACACTCCAAAAATTTACATCTCAACAAATCAAATCAACGTTATAACTCGGTCTCACATGCATACATGACATTCTGAACCTTTAGGGAACTCATGTTATATATGCACTCCAAATATATAACAGCTCAACAAGTCCAATCAACGTCATAACTCGGTCATACATGCATACATGACATTCCGAACCTTTGGGGAACTCATGTTATACATGCACTCCAAATACACAACATTTCATAGAACGCATATGCAATCTAGCCGAGTATCAATATGCATATGTTCCCGTCCCATATCAAAAACATATGCATACTAATACGTCTAGCATGAAATATTTTCCTAAAACATGACACACATCATCATGCTATGTATGTTCTTGTTCTGTTTTCTTGGTTTCTCTGCCTGCAAGGCTACAACCCTAGGACTTGTTCATGATGCCGTGAGACTGTATACTCACTGGTCTTACACTTGCTTTACCATGGTGATCTTTCAACCATGGTTTTGATGTTCAGCGTTCATGACTTCGTTATGCTAGTCCTACAACACTATCTATGCTCTTTGTTCATACTATCACACTTATGCAAATCGTCTCATCTCATGTTTTCCATAAACTCTTATCAATACATTCATTTCTTAAATTCCCATAAATCACATAAAACATTACTCAATCCACATGTACTCAATAATAACTAAAAACTCATAAACCTAGTCAAATCATCACTTTAACATATTAAAAGCAATTCACATGCATATATTATAATAAAATACTATTGGCTCAAGATTATCAAATCATAATATTTCCTTGGTATAAAACGCAACAAAGTTCTGAATGAGTAAAATACTCACTTTGACTGCTCGGTATTTGGCTTAAAGATGGATTCGCAACAAAATCCATACAATGTACCACTGTATTATCACATTGCATGACACATTAATACTAACATAATATTTCTAACTCTTAATCCCCGCTTAACTCTTAAATTGCTCAATAACTAAACCCATGAAAAACCCATAAAATTTCTAGGGTTCCATTTGACAACTCATTAACTAAAAATACTAACCCATAAGATAATCTTAAGGTTAGACACAAAATTTACCAATTTAGAACACTTAGACAAAAACTAGGGCGTAGGGATTTTACCTTAACTTCTTCCAAAAATAAAACCCGATGCTTGGAGATGATTAAGAACAATAAAAAACTACACAATACCTAAAGAAAATTGAGAGATTAGACTCAAGCTCTCAAAAATCAACACAAAATCTAGAGGAACTAGGATTTTCAGATTTAATTCAAACCAATCAGTGAAAATGTAGATCTCGATTCGAGGATCACGTTTCCGAAGTTGGATTTGAGTTTGGAAGCCTCAATCTACCACAATCAAGGGTTTTGGGTCAAAACCCTAAGAAAATGGGAAAGAAAAAGCGTGAGAGAGAGAGAGAGGGAAAATCTGAGAAAACGAGCTGAAAAGAGCTCGTTGGTTACTTAAAACGCAGCCTGTCCGGACACACGTATAAATCAGGATTTACTGGAAGTCCCATCTGTAAGCCCATCTAGACATGGCACGAACACATAGTTTTTGCCAAGCCCATCCAGACAGCAAATGGGCCTGTCCAGATAACAAATGGGTCAGTCCAGACACAGTTTAAAAAATCAATCCTAAACATTTTCTAAGTGTTTTTCTTGCACATTTTATGTAATTATTCACTTAATTAGTCTAATTAATGTTTTTAACATTTAATTAACATCTTGGACGTTACATGTCTTAAAAGCCAATTGCTTTTGTATGATATTTTTGGTTAATTAAATAAATTTGTTTATTTCTAAACTTTATGTAAACATTGGGCACGGCAGTCTATACATGTACATATTATTCTATATATACATGTAGTTCTTAAGTTATATTGAATATGGATTAGGTATGTTAATGAGATTATTACACAAAAGATCTAAGTCATAAACGTTGTAAAATAGAAACTGTAGTTCGTAGTTGGTAAAAGAATTAGCCATTCCATTTGATAAGACTATAACACATCAATTACGATGATCTATCTTGATCATAGAAGTGGATATTTTTTATTGATATGTTAATGTGTTTACAATGCACTGAATAGACCGTGTGTGTTGTTATTTTATAAATTACCATCAATTGAATAATTTGAATTCACGACTACATATATTATTGACTTTCAATATGAAGTGGAGGTGACTTTGGTACATTTAGTAGTGAGACATCACAATCAAAATCTTGGTGTGTTGGGTTGTCACAAGTAGCATTGTGAGAACACTACTCCTCAAGATGGAATCCATAATCCTTCAACATAAATCAAAGTGATATGAAATATCCTATGTAGATCGTGCGGCATTTGAGTTTTAGAAGACCTTTGGAGCAGATTAGAAGGTGGCCGTTCAAAGTAGGTCTAGCACTCATCCGAACTACCTGAATAACAAGCCATAGAGGAAGGAGCCAAAGACTGGCATCCCAAGTTTTTGTTCGAACTGCAATTGAACGTCAGCCTAGAAGCTTTCGTCCTAAGTGTCAATTCAAATTATACTTGGAACGACATGAACGGTAAGATAAGTAGTAGACTAGAACCTATCTACAACAAATAGAGTTATCTGTCCCAAGTTTAGTTCAAATTGAACCTGGAACGTGTAGGACAGATAGAAGGCATAGTTGTCCATCCCAAGTTGCAGTTCAAAGTGCACTTGAAGCGACGTGATATTTTCACCAGTTCGAACTGGTAAGTAGCTCAGTTCAAATTGGCTACCACTAAAATTTGTATCCGACTTATTTTCTTTTTTATTAGGTTTACGAGTTTGTGGCCTATAAATGTATGTTATAGAGCCCCAAGAACGTAGCTTTGTTATATTTTATCAGTTTTCAATCAGAATTAATCCAAGTTTAAGTTTCAACAATTTTCCTCAAGTCCTTGATAGACTCTTGATTTTTTAAGAAGAGTTGTAAGTTGTTTATTGTTTGTCTTTGTGAGTTCCTTACGTCAAGTTGCATCATATTCACTTCAGATAAATTTAACGGGAATTGATTATTCTAAATCTCTAACATGAGTATTTTAGTTAGGAGTTACTAAAATTAAATATGAGTTAACCCCCTCTATTAACAACCATTTTTTATAAAGTATCACGAACTGACAAGTGTCATACTTTAGCCATTCAAACTGTCAATTTGTTGTACTTAGCCCCATCCGTCAATCTTGACTGTTATTCTGGAAGGAAAATCAAATTTGATCAAAATCTTCTGAAAATACCCTTATTTTGACCATTGAAAAACCAAAATTACCCTTTGTATTTATTAATTAGTAGAAAAAGACTTTTTTTTTTTAAAAAAAAAAAAACGATAAAAGAAATTTAAAAAAAAAAAAAAAAAAAAAAAAAAAAAAAAAAAAACTAAAGATAAATGCAAAATTAGTCCTTATAGTTGGCCAAAGTTACAAATCGCTCATGATAATTCACAAGTCCTCGGGATAGGCCAAAATAACAATTTAGTCACTGTGGTCAAATTCCGTCAAAACACTTGACGAATTCAATTAGTGTACCATGTGTCATCACCAATAGAATGATGACACGTATCACTATTTTTTAAAAAAATTAAATATATAAATATATATACAAATTAAAAACTTAACAAATTAATTTTTGGGATAAATGCAAAATTTGTCCATATGATTAGTCTAAATTACAAATCGCTTCTTGCAGTATAAAAAATAATTTAGATGTCTTCGAGGTAAGCCAAAATAACAATTTAGTCCCTATAATCAAATTTCGTCAAAACACTTGACGGATTCCGTTAGTGTGCCATGTCGTCACAAATAGAATAATGACATGTGTCACTCTTAATAAAAAAAATATATATATTAACATATTAAAGTATAAATATATAAAACCTAAAAATTAAAAACCTAAAACTAATTTTGAAAAAAAAAAAAAAAAAGAAGAAAAAAGCAAGGGGGTGGCTACCATATGCTCAAGTGGGGATTGATGAGGAGCCCTCTGATTATTTGAATAGGGAAGGCAGGTTTAGTGTAGAAGTCCCCAAAGGAGGAAATTCTCATACTAAGAATGTTAGAGGTTGGAGAGCAAGGAGGGAATGTAGGTTCTGGTAATTGGATGTGTAATGTTCGGAACATTATTGAATAATTAAAGTATAAAACTTGAGTAAATAATTGGTTAAGTTAATTTAGTGTCCTTAAAAATGCAAGAGAATATTTTAGGTCCAAAGAAAATAGAAAATAAATTGGAAAAGAAAATAAATTGAAAATGAAATAAGAAAAAAAGAAAAGAAAATTAAATAAAATAATAATAATAATAATAATAATAATAATAATAAAGAATATGTGAGGCATAGTAGACTTGCGCCCCACACCATCAAAAAAAGAAAAAGAAAAGAAGGGCCATGTGGCCCTTCACAAAGCTGCGCCTAGCGCCTTAAAAATATAAGGCGCGTCTGGACGGAAAATGAAGCATGTCCGGACGGTACACCAAATAAATGAGGCAGTAGCCTCTTTTCATGCCAGAACCGGATCCCCTTCACATTTTCTTATTTTCCTCTCAAGGTTTTTCTATGAAAAACCTTGATCTACAAAAATCTGACCGTTCAATCTCAAATCTGATTTCAGAAACATGATCTACGAAGCTCGATCTATGTTTCTACCAATCGTTTTAAGGTAAATTGCAAAACTTATATTTTTGAGATTTTTTATTAAATCTTGTAAAATATGATTTTAATCTTAATTATTCTTTAGGCTTTGTACTACTTGGAGCTTGCAAAGATCCCCCAAACGCCGGATATTGTTTGGGTAAATTTTTGGGTAAGTTCCTTTAAACCATCACTACAAAAAAATTACTAATTATGGACGGTTTCTAAAACCGTCTACAATTAAACTGTTATAGACGGTTTTAGTAAACCATCCATAAATATATAGACGGTTTGAAGTAAACCATCTGGAAATAGAAATTTCCAAACGATTTGAAACAAACCGTCTAGAAAGTTCTATCTTCGGACGGTTTTGTTTCTAACCGACTGTACATTTATGGATGGTTTACTAAAACCATCCATAACATTATTTCTAAAAATAATTTCGATCAAATCGATCTTCCTCACTTCTCTCTCTCTCTCTCTCTCTATCTATCTCTCTCTCTCTCTCTTTTTTGGTGACCCAGCCGGCCCTCTTCCTCACCTTCTCCGGCAAGCTCTCATGTGTACGTCTAGCGCTCTCTGTCACTCATTCAGACTCTCTCTCTCTCTCCCTCTACCCCTCTCTCTATCTCTCTCACTCAGTCCAGCTCTCTCTCTCCCTCTCTATCAGATCCCCTTTCCTCAACTTCTCTGGCGACTGGATTGACAATGTCCAACTCTCTCTATCTCTTTGCCAGCCCCACCCCCAAATATTCCCCCCCAAAACCCGTACTTCCCTCTCCCCAAAATATCCCTCCCCCCCCCCCCCCCCCCGATAAGAACCTCCAGCCCCTCTCTCTCTCTCTCTCTCTCTGTCGCAGCCGGTGTTGGTTCTCTCTCAGCGGTTGGCCACC
The DNA here is from genome assembly GCF_958979055.1 of Alnus glutinosa. Taxonomy (NCBI): domain Eukaryota; kingdom Viridiplantae; phylum Streptophyta; class Magnoliopsida; order Fagales; family Betulaceae; genus Alnus; species Alnus glutinosa. The sequence continues at coordinate 18,341,487 of NC_084894.1, forward strand.
CTCTACCAGGCCACCCTTCACCAACATTCTCTGTCTCCGGCGCTCTATTTGTACTCTCTCTCTCTCTCTCTCTCAATCTATGCATTTACTTTTGGTAATGGAAAGAAACGGTTTATTTTTCTTTTCTTGGATGTTGGTATTTACTTTTGGCTGCGTGATTGAATTGCTAGAAATAATTGTGTTTTTTTTTTTCTTTTCTTGGATGTTGGTATTTAATTTCAAAAAGTGGCAATATTTTATGGTTCTTGGCCAAGTTTAGGAGCATAGATAAGAAAGAAAAAGTCTTTAAAATGTTTCTAGAAGCACTGAAATGTTACAGTGATATTATCGTTTAATTAAGCTCAATCTTGTCTTGAATTTTCTAGGATTACAAGGAATAATGCAATGATTTTTTGCTTAATTTCTTGGAATTTCTCATTTAGAGCTAATGAAATTTGGGATTTAGGTGGATGAACAACATGACTAAGGATTGGTTTTTCCTTTAAAAGATCATCAAATTAACATTTGCAATGCAGCCATTGCAAATTCTCAAACTCAATATTTCATTCAAGCATTGACGATTCTACCTTGACTTTTGGAGAACACTTATCACATCATAATGTTGATGTTTTAATAGATAAAGGGATCCTAGCTAAAAGGAATTTCTTTTCATTTTTTTTGGTTTTTTTGGATTTTTTTTAAAAAAAATTATGTGTAAAAAATGAATTGCATTAGCACCGCCCCCCACAGATTAAGTTTAAGAAAAACAAACTTTAAATTTACCCCGGGCATTTTGAGGCTGAAATGCCACGTGCGCTTGATGTAATTTCAATCCAAGCAGACAGAAAAACTAAATGGATCAAGAGTGCAAAGTGTTACAGTTTGATAATTTGTAGAGTTCAATTGTCACATTTTAAACTTTAAAAATAAAAATGTCAAAGTAGTAATACTTAAGGAGGCAAACTGCATTTTCCCCTTAGATGATCAATGAGCCTTGTCTTTTCCTTTGAGTTGTTTTAACCCCTTCATCTTTAGAGTGGGTCTCTTCTGAGGTATTGTTAGTATGCTTTGTTTTTTTATTCTTTTTATTGAATTCTAAATTACTTATTTAAGAAATAAAAAAATACAGGAAAATTTTTAGTTAGCTCCTCATATGTTATGGGTTTTCAATGTTAATCTTGAATTATTAAAAGTATTGCAATGTGGGTATTCTATTTTTCAGCCTCCTTTAATTTCACCAATCCATTAGGATTTTTTTTATTAAATCTAAATGGAGATTCCAAAATGACCAAAATACCTCGTTTAAAATAAAATGACCATAACTCACTCTTTCAATATTCTTTTGCTTTAAAAAAGAAGTGCTACTGAATCATTTCTGTATTTTACTTATTTATGTCTAACATGTGCATTTTTTTTTACTGTTTATCAAAGATTAAATCTATCATGTGTTGTTAGAGTCACATCAACTATAAGTGTTGTTCAATATGTTGCCATTTGGTCTATTCATTTTTGTTGTTATACGTATTGTATTTGTTGTTTATATAAAGTTTTAGAATTTGATTATATTTGTTAATTAAGTAAAGTACTAGTTTGATCGTATTTGCAATTTGTTGTTCACATAAACTAAAAAATGTGTAAAGTTGAAAATGTAAGGGCTTTAAAATATTGATTGGAAAAATGAAGTGCAATGCGGATGTAGTAGGGCCAAAATATTGTTGTCTTCTAATTGCTATGCTCTATTGTTGTATTCTCATCGCTACGCTCTATCATGTAGTGAGACAGATGGACAAGAGTTGGATAAGAAAGCTGAAAAGTTCGCGAGAGTACATTCTTGGGGTTATGGCGTTTGTGAAATTTGCAAGTGAACATTCAAAGAGAAAAGGGTTCATTGTGTGCCCCTGTAAGAAGTGATCATTGGGCAAAACATGGTCCAATGAAGTTGTATTTGCCCATTTAACATTAGGTGCCAGGATTATTGAGGGTTACACTGAGTGGATAATGCATGGGGAACCACTTGTCCCTCCCGCTGATAACAAGGCAATATTTGAAGCTCCCAATACGGTTCGCGTGGATAGTATTCCACTACATGATGGGTCCAATGGGATGCAAGATATGCTTAATGACGTTTTTGCGATGCACGATGTTTGTGTAGAAGCGGGTGGGTCTCAAGTGGGAGTTGAAGCCGAAGCGGAAGCTGAATCTGTGGAGGCTAAAATTGAAGACTCTAACAAGGGGGCGAATAAGTTAGATGATTTGCTAAAGCATGTCCTTGTTGTAGGCATTCAACACAGTCAACACGGCTAACTTATGGTACAAAATGGTGCTTTATGGGGCATAGGCGATGGTTGCCTCCAGATCATCAATGGAGAAGAAACAAGAGACGATTCTGTTAGCCTTATGGCGTCAATCCAATTATATTGCAAATATTTTGATGATAACAAATTATATCTTGTTGCTCTAATGTATTTACTTCAAGTATGATAGTTGCAAAGAACATTCGAGCACACATTCTCAAAGGACCAAAAAGAATCTAAGGCATTTGGAATTCAAAGCAAGAAGCCCTTAAGCTCTGAAGAACACAAGATTGAAGAATCCGTATTTTATTAGGGTATTCGTGTAAAGCTCTTATATGATTGAACTCCTGAGACTCCTTACTCTAGAATGACCTTAGGACCCTTCATACATTGCATACATGGATTTTTGAAATACGAAAAATACATTAAAATCAGATTTCAAGTATAAAAATTCTGCTGGAATTTATTTTGTCTTTGAAAACCAAATTTCAGATTTGAAAAGTTAGCTACCCACGATTTCTGACTTTGAAAATCTGGTTGCCAACTTGAAATGTTAGCTAGCAACAAACTCTGACTTTGAAAATCTGGTTGCCAACTTGAAAGGTTAGCTAGCAACGAATTCAAACTTTGAAAATCTGGTTGCCAACTTGAAAGGTTAGCTAGCAACAAATTCTGACTTTGAAAATCTGGTTGCCAACTTGAAAGGTTAGCTAGCAACGAATTCAGACTTTGAAAATCTGGTTGCCAACTTGAAAGGTTAGCTAGCAACGAATTCAGACTTTGAAAATCTGGTTGCCAACTTGAAAGGTTAGCTAGCAACGAATTCAGACTTTGAAAATGTGGTTGCAACTTGGAAAATTAGCTAGCATAATTCAAATTCTCTCCAACGGTTATTTTCTTGCTTGTCCTATAAATACATGACCTTAGCTCTCATTTTTATATCATTCAATCAAGTGAGAAACAAGCAAGCTTAGAACTCAAAGCATTCTTTCTTTCATTCAAATTCATTTGAGCCTTCAAGTTCATTTCATACAAGAGTTCTAGTGAGAGAGATTTTGTTGTAAAAGCCTTATTGTATATCCTTCTCAAAAAGGAGAATTGTTATTGTGAGAGAAATCTCAAACCCGATCCATAATCTATTGTATCAAGAGGGTTGGTGTGACCCTTGTGAGGTGTGAAGGAGATTTTCCACCTTGTGAAGAAGAGTAGGTTACTCTTGAAGTGTAAAGGTTTTAACTCCACCTGCAAGGAGTTTTGTTTAGTGGATTGAAATCTCAAGTGGTGTGCTTGGGGAGTGGACGTAGGTCAGGTGGACCGAACCACGATAAATCGCTGAGTTTGAATCTCTCTCTATCTCTTCATTATTGTTCCAATATTTATATTGTTTGCATTATACTGCATTTTATATTGTTCTATATTCTTAATTCAGTATAATTTTTATTAAGAGAAAAGTTTGCCATCAACCCTATTCACCCCCCCTCTAGGGTTGATTATCTGGGTAACAGATTCAATGGTGCGCAGGAAATGGATAGTCCTCTTGAAAGTGCTGAATGGCGATGAGATCATGAGACAATTAGAATGTGTTGTGAAACGGGCAAGGACCGGACAAAAGCTGCCAAGCGAGGAAGTTGATTGGAAAAAGCAAAGTGTATTATATGATTTGCCTTACTGGAAAGATCAGTTACTACGCCATAACATTGATGTGATGCACACAAAAAAAAAAAAAAAATGTCGTTGATTACAAACTTGGCACGCTATTGAACATGAATAGGAAAATCAAAGACAACCTCGAAGCACGTCAAGACTTGCATAAGATAAATTTGAGACCAAAACTTCATCCATTTACCGCGAAAAACGGCAAAACATATTTGCCCGTAGCTTGTTCCACAATGACGAAAAAAGAGAAGACTGACTTCCTGTAGGTGCTACATGATGTTAGAGTGCCAAATGGATATTCTTCAAATGTGTCACGTTGTGTCAAGCTCAAAGAATGTACTGTTGGGGGTTTGAAAAGTCATGACAATCACATAATCATGCAACAACTCCTGCCAATTGCACTTCGAGGAACCTTATCGGATGATGTTGTGAGGCCTTTAATCGAGCTATGTTGGTTTTCTAGGGACATTTGTTCAAAAACACTGCGGGTGGAGGATCTGGATCGTCTAGAGAATCAGATACCCATAATCTTGTGCAAATTAGAACGAATATTCCCTTCGGATTTTTTTACAGTTATGGTGCACGTAGTCATACATTTAGTCCGTGAATGTAAACTGGGCAAAGCAATACACTACAGGTGGATGTATCCCGTTGAGAGGTAATATTAAAATTATGTTCACTTATTATTCAAACGAATGGCCTATTACTATATATCTTTCATATGTTACGTTCTCATGGTTTAGCTTTAATTGTAGGTGCCTTGGTCGATATAAACGTACCGTTTGTAATAAGGCTGCACCAGAAGGGTCTATTGCAAAGGGTTACATTATGGACGAATTGTTGACATTTTGCTCGTGCTATTTAGTCAACGTGCCAATATATTTTATTCAACTCCGACGATTTCCTCCAATTTCACACGTGAGTTGCATTACTAAATATGTATTGTACGCCTATGAATACAATGGAAAGTAACCTGATACATCTTTTGTTGACGTATAGGATGTACACGGAATCGCTAATGGAAACAAACAATAGGGAACGTACATCGCATCAACAGCTGATGAAGCAACACAGGGACCAATTATGTATTTGGTACAAGTCACACGTAAGAATAATGTTCGTTTGAATAATTAAGTGCCTATAAAAGTATCATGAAATCATTTTTTTAATAAGGTGTCCAAATCACAAGTTGATAAGTTGGACGAGGCGGGTAGAATGGAATTGGGAGAGAAACTTGTAAGTCATGCCAAAGGCCCAATGCTCAATGCTGTAGAATATAAGCGGTATATGGTTAATGGCGTGTTGTACCGCACCCTGGATGTCGACGAAGAAAAAACAAGTCAAAACAGTGGGGTGTGTCTCACCATTGAAGATGGTCCCACCTATTACGTTAGGCTAGCTCGAATAATCGAGGTTACATACTACGACTTGACGCAGTATCTGCTCTTCAAGTGCGATTGGGCCAACATTCAACCGAATAAGGGATACAAAAAGGACGAATATGGATTCGATCTTCTAAATTTCAAGAACCTAATACACACAAGTGCCCGAATTACCGATTATCAGTTCGTACTACCAAATCAAGTATCGCAGGTGTATTATGTCCAGGATCCCAAACATCCAAATTGGGTTGTTGTTGCAAGGACAAAACCAAGAAACATGTATAATGTTGGCATGGTAAAAGTGATGACTATGCCGAGGCTGATAGTTATCATGAGCACGAGCCTTTCAACGTTAACGTTACGGGAGACATTGATTTTGATGACATTGATTGTGCACGTACTAATGTACCGGCCACCGAAGCAATATAATAATTGTATATAGAAAGAAGGTTAAACTATTAAACTATGTCCAGATATATGGTGTTTAGAATGATTTACTTATAGTCGCCTCACTTTTGTTTTTTTAAGCATGTCGTTTATGTTGCTGCATATTGTATATTTTATCAATGATTGGATCTGACCCAATTTAATGTGTTTGCAGGTAGACATGGCCCCCAAACGAAGGATACTGCAATCGTGTAAATATTTTTGGACGCCCATAGACCGCACACCGGTTGAGCGACCGGTTGTAGGGTCAGACAAAACGACATAGGACCCTAACGAGACACAAGGGGGTGTAGATTCTCAGTATGTACTACTTGATTCGTTTTGTGACATTAGTCCTGATGACCAATGTGCAGGAGTCTCATGTAGTAGAGAGGATCCCAAGGGAGAAGTAGGCCCTGATATGGAGGTTCAATCATCAACACAGTCAGGACCTGAGACTTCACATTATAGCGGTACTACCCGGGAGCCGCGTATGTTACGAAATGGGAAAGTTTACACAATAGGTATGAATTATTTTATATTTGATGATAGTCAGTTACTTTGATAATCTTCTACTAATTTAGTAATAGTCAAGTGTAACGTTAATTATTTTATGAGTTGCAGATGATCAGGGTAGAAGGAGTGTTAGGTCTATTGGTAGTCCAATGGATATATGGCACATACCTGAAGGGGAAAAGGTAGTGGTCCAATTCAACCCTGCCCACCAACCAATCGGCCCAGGTAGAAAAAATTTAGAAGGATTGCAAGGAAGATCATAAGAAATGGTCGATTTGTACAGTTGAATGGTAATTGGCAAAAGTTACCAATGGAAGGGAAGGAAGATATGTGGCGCACCCTAATGGTATCAAAGAATTCTTGACCTGTCAATCACTTCTTATATATAGTTTTGTAGCCTTATATTTCCAATTAAGCTATGAGATTTCATTTTGGGTTTAGAAAAAATTATATGTGGAGCCCGTTCACGACATCGAGAACATAAAAAGGGTAACGTTGATGGACCTCGTAAAGAAAAGAAGGCAATCAAGGTACAAGGTCAAGAAGGGTCTGAATTTGACAGAAGATGATACCGTAGAATCTGTGGTCAGTAGGGCGGAGCAGGGGCGACTTTTTGAAGAAGAAAACTTCGAATTGCAAGTTGATAGTTGGTTGTCTTAGGCTGATAAGGTATTTTCTCACTAATGTCAAATGCTAAATTTATGGAGTGATGTGGTTCTCTTATAATTTTTTATTTATTTATTTTGTTTAAGAAATCCCCATATTAACATTACGAAGTTTATAGGAGATAGCAAAGAAGGCCAAGACAAGCCGTGGCTTCAACACATTTCTTCACACTTTGGGATCGAAGAGCTTCGCACAGGTTGCACAAAAAATGGTACGTATAACTCTGTCAATTAATAGAAAAACGTTCACAACTCATACATACTGTAGTTAGATAATAAACTTGTATGATAATGTTAATGATATTGCATGAGGAAGACACAGAAGAAACCCTGAACCAAGAAAATATGTTCATTGTCTCGCATACCAGGAAAGATGGGAACCCTATGAATGCAGCGGTTGAAGATGCTAGGGTAAGTGCTGAATACATAATATTATTTGTATGTTCAAGTTTTCATTTGTATGTTTTGTGCAGGCAAAGATGAGAGAAATTATCGATAATCAGTTGCCTGCAGAACAAGTGTGTTCACAGGGGTTGATTTATTGGTCACATAACGATACGTGCTCACAAGTACTAGGACGAGAACATTCCGGTCGTGTACATGGGGTGGGGCTAGGGCCGACTCCCGATAAATCCACCTCTTATACCTCCGAACAGGGATCAATTTCTAGTGTGCCTACTCCCAAGGAACAAGCAATGGCTGCTAAGATGGAAAGTTTGAAGACTTTGTACATAGCCATGATTATTGCAGGGAAACGACCATCAATGGGAAACAACCAAGAAGGTGATGTTTTGGTTTAGTCTTAGTTTTTCATTAATTAGTCATTAAGTACCAAATAAGCATTAAAATTTCATTGTTGTACTCTTTGAAGAGATTTGAAAAGAAACCTAAGACTGTGTGTATGTACAAATGCAGGGGAAGCCGATGATGACGATGAGACAGGACAAGGTGGCGCATAAAAGGGATAGTGCTTGTTGGCTATGAGTATGTTTTCTCACAATCTCATCTATGCTCATTATGTTCCATTGTTTTAGGACCCATGAATAATATAAAAAACCCATATATAAATTAATGTTTTAGGTTAAGGTGGTGACTAAAACATATGCTTTCTGCATCGTTTGTTTTATAGATATCGTAGGTATATTTAAATCAAGGAGGCCGATGTTAGGATGAAAAAATGTATTTGGCTCCTAACTTGTGTAACAATGGTCATTTCTATGAAGAGCCACATAATTTTAAAACCCACATAATTTTTTAAAGACATTGAGAGAACCAAAGTAGATGGATAAATCTTCAGCCCCTTCATCTTCTTAAAAATAAATACAAAAAAAAAAAAAAAAAAAAAAAAAAAAAAAAAGGATTGTTTTGTTTCTATAACCTACCACTAGAATAAACTCTAACAAGAGAATAATGAAAGAAGAAAAAACAATCATTATAATGCTGGACTACAAAAGAAATAACATGACTAATATTAATCTTCCTACTCTTTGCAAAGTAATATATATTTTTGTTGGAAGACCACATCAGTGTTATGTTTCCACCGGTTTCCTCTATTTATTTTGTATTTATACAAATATAAAAATAATTTTGGTAATCAAGGATTGCATTTGTTTTTGGTAATCAGGGATTGCATTTTTGCAGGTAATTTGATGTGGCTGAGCATATTAAAGCTAAAGCAAGCAATGCACATAAGGCCGTAAATTAGATTCTCTTTGAGCTTGCATTGATGATTATGGGGCATGGATTATAAGTGACAAATTATTTGGGTTTTAAATACGTATTTAGATTTGAATTTTGTAATAGGTATGCATTTGAATTTTGTAATATGTAAGCGAGTAGAATGTTGTTGTGAAGAAGTGCATTTTGGACCTTGGATTTGGATTTGAATAGGTTAAAAAAAAAAAAATTCTACTAGACGATTTGGTCCAAACCGTCTACAATTTATTCTGGATGATTTGGGCCCAAACCGTCCAAAACCCTAATTCCCGACCCATATTTAACCATCCAGAATAAACCGTTAGGACTTTGTTCCAAACGATTTTTTGCAATTTCTGGACGGTTTGAAGCTTTCCAGAATTCTTGAATTTTTTGTAGTGCCTAATTTATGGGTATTTAGTTTAATTGGTATTTTGTGGATTCAACCCTAAGATTTTCTTATGGGTTAATATTTTATGTTAATGGGTTAGTGTTTATTGTGATTGGGTTAGTGAATATAATTTATGGGTTAGTGTTTATTGTTATAGGTATTTGTTTAAGTTGTGATTTTAATGTCTAACCCTAACCAAATATTTTGGGTTAATGTTATTTGGGTTTAGTTAGTGCTTAAGGTTTATGGGTATGTGTTTGGAACCCTAGGAAATTCTATCAGTTAGCTCTTTGGTAATTTAAGAGCTAAAATATTAATTTAGTGTTAGAAAAATGTTTAGTAATTGTATTGTGTTATTTTTACAGTAGCACATTGCAAGGGATTATCTAGGAAGCCTAGTTAAGCTTGTTATCCGTGCAGCTAATGTGAGTATTTTACTCACTGAGAAACTAAGTATTTTTATGGTTAATGTATTTTTATAATAACTACCAAGCCAATGTTATTTTTAAATGATTATATTTTGTTTGAACTTGTTTGTTATATTTCAAAGAACGACAAGGAAGACAAGTAGGGATTGATAGAAAGAAAATAGAATAGGAGAATAATTGATGTGTTGTATTTGATTACAATAGTAATTGAATGAAAGATATGTTAAATTGATATAATGAATTGATAATGGATGTATGGGGATATAATGCATGAATGGAATGGAATAGGGGTAATTACCTTTTCCCCCTATGAACTACCAAAAAATACGCGATGCCTCCATGAACTACCAACTCGACCAAAATAGAGCATTCAACTACCAAAGACAACCATTTTCCCCCATTCTGTCAGTTAGAGGAGTTAAAAGAAACAGTCAACGGGTCATGTGTCATTTTACATGGGGGCATATTGGAAGATGGTGGTAGTTCATGGGGGGAAAAGAGGAAGATGGTGGTAGTTCATGAGGGGAAAAGAGGAAGAAAATGAGGGTAAAACGGCGTGTGACGGTCACATGACCCGTTGACCGTTTGTTTTAACCCCTTTGACTAACGGAAAGGGGGGAAAAGGGTTGTCTTTGGTAGTTGAATGCTCTATTTTGGTCGAGTTGGTAGTTTGTGAGGGCATCGCGCATTTTTTGGTAGTTCATGGGGGGAAAAGGTAATTACCCCAATGGAATAGTAGGAAAGCAAGAAATTGGATGATTTGCATATGACAAAATTTGGACACAAGGATAAGTAGTGTTGAAGCACATAGCATGGACAAGCACAAATAGTGTTGACACACTTGCATAACGAAGCACGAACGAAGAACGAACCCTAGTGTTAATTCCTCATGGGTGGTCACAAAGGTTATTGCCTTAGAAACAAAAGGGTTGATGCCACAAAGATAAAGAACAATCCCTAGGGGAGATGCCTGATGGGTGGAAAAGAAAGGTAGACACCTTAGAAAAAGGGTTGATGCCATAGAACGAGGTCGATGCCTCATAAAGGGTTGATGCCATAGAACAAGGTTGATGCCTCATAAAGGGTTGATGCCATAACGTTAAAGAACGATCCCTAGGGTAAATGCCTGATGGGTGGACTCAAGAGGGTTGATGCCTTAGAAACATGGTCGATGCCTCAGAAACAAGGTTGATGCCTATAGGACAGTAACAAGAAATGAAACAAAAGCATCCTAATGTGAATTTTAATTGTACTCGCAAGTGCACGAATCATTTGTAGTTAATGGATTGCAAGTGCGAGGTCGATCCCACGGGGAATTGTGTTTTTGAAAATAAATTTATGACTAAATTAATCAAATCCTAACCTAGTTCCAAAAATTAAGAGATTTTGATTTTTGATAATAAAAAAAAATAAAAAAAAAACATAAACTAAATAAAGTAAAATAAAACGAAAGAAAAAGTACTAAGGTTTTGGAATCCACACCCACCAAATCATATCAACATATTCTCATGTTCATCAATACACATCCGAAGTTCTCACCATACAAATCTTAAATATGTTCTACTATGCTTCAAAAAATTATTAAATCATTCAATGAATCCATTCTTTGCACAAATCACAAAAGATATCCGGTTTAAACCAAATCATCAAATGTATCCGCAGAACGAAATACAATGAATATCCAACGGTTTGATAAATAAAAACCCAAGCAATCAATTAAATGAAACTATCTCAAATCATCACATGTATCCGTAAATCACAATAGATATCCAAGAATCATATCAATAATTGAATTGGAGTAGACCAATTAGAAATCAAAAACTCATAAAATCGAATAGTATAAACTTACATGAAAATATTGTTGCTTTTCAATGGTGAAGCTTCATCCTCAACCTTAGTTGAAAATCTAGCTACACATGATTATTGAAAATAAAACCTAACCTAAAGAAAAACTAAACTAAAAAGAAAAGAATATATTTGGTCTCTAGCTTTTCACACTTTTTCATAAGAATTAGAGGTCTATTTATAGAGAAAAAAAAAACCCTAGAAGCCCTAGAATTTCTGGTAAAATCGGAGGTTAGTCTTCTAGTTTGAGTAGGAGACTGAAAACTCAATCGAAGAAGGAAAAGGATTCCAAATTCGTCTAGATTTGTAGTCTTTTATTGCGGGACACTTTTGGCATAGTAAACATCCAAATTGAGAAATTTTTATTTCACAACGATTTGTAGTACTTTGAGTTAGCTTTACAACGCTGCTTGATTCACCATAATAAGATACTTAAGTGAAAAGTTATGACCAAAATATTATGACATGTGCAAAATTTAAAATTTAGTCCAATCCGATTTTGACTCCAATTAAAGAAATTTAGATTTAGTCCTCTCCTTGATTTGGTTGAACATAACCACATCATCTAGGTCTTTTCAAAGTGTGCTTTATTTCACCTTAAAGCTATTGTTTTCTCTTAATGACCAGCAAAATAGTAAACTACCAAAACTAACCAAAAACATTAGAAAATAACAAAACTAAAAGTAAATGCAAATTAAGGGGTCCATATATGCAATATTTGGCACTCATCACATGCAAAGCATTGTGATGGATGAATTGATTGTGCTAGACGTATTGGTATGCCTATGTTTCCTAGTATCGGATGGGGAGCATATGTATAGTGATATCGGGCTAGTTTGTATGACATTGATTGTAATGATTGTTTTTTGTGCATTGTATTGATGTAAGTTTTGTGTTAGTTTGTGATTGGCTGCATTCTGGTTGACAAAATCACTTTTATTGAATGTTGTCATTTGATCAGGGATACCGTTTATTTCAGAGTCTTCATTTTAGAAATGTGCTTCTCAAAGTTCAAAGAAGATTCTTTGTAGTTTCCAAGTCAGAAGAAATTGGATCCCAAGCTTCCATCCGGACGGCCCAGTCATGCGTCCGAATGCCCATCAATGTCTACTGCTCAAGCTTGCATCCATTCGAACGTTTCAACAACACGTCCGGACGCTCTTCAGAGTTTCAGAAGAATCTAGCGTTCAAGTGCATCCGTCCGGACAACATGGCAATACCATCTGGACTCCAATCAATGTTCGATAAGTAGAAATATTTCCTTCGTAGACACAGATATGGGAAGACAACTGCAATTCTGGACATCAGGTTTACACCGTCCGAACACTATCCTTGAAAACGCAAGACATGGAGAAGAATTGCAACCGTCCAGACGTCAGGGCAACTCCGTCTGGACGCCAGTCCTTATTATGGAAATTGTGTGCAGCTAAAGTGCAACCGTCTAGACGGTAGGGCAACACCATCCGGAGGCGGCCTTATTCATGAAAGAAAATCAGGGCTTTTTGGAAAGTCGGTTGCACAGCTAACCGTCCGGACCACCTCAGCTTGTGTCCGGACACCGCCTAGAGAAAATCGTATCAGACTTGATTTAGGTCTTCTATAGCCTATAAATAGAGGCCTCTAGGCATGTATTATTTACAGAATTCAGTATTGAATTCTTTAGAGCTTAGAGAGTATATTTTAGGAGTTGTTATGCTAATCTGTTTGCTCTCAAGCTATTGCCATTATGTGTTGTTGCTGTGCTCATCAATTGAAGTCTATCTTAGGGAGGAGCCCTAAGGTAAAGGAATCTATAGAAGACCCATTCAAGTAGGAGACTTGGTTGGGAGGCGTTCACGTTGGGTTACATGTCAGAATGCTAGATACGATTTCTGCATCATGTATGTGAGTGTTACTGTCTATGTACTAGCTTTGTCTTCTGATAGTGGATTTCTTGAGTTTGGCTGCCCCGGAGTGGTTTTTCTCTTAACTGAGTTTCCACTTCATTAAAAAAATAATTGTGTCATTTAAATTCCACTTTTACATTATTTTGTTACACACTGTGCACACACACATGGTAAAATTAGAAGTCATCTATTTTTCAATTGGTATCAGAGCTTGGTACACTCTGTTTAGACTTATTTCTTGAGTGTTTATCCGTTTGCTTCTATTTTATCTTGCCATGTCTCAAAATCTTATGATTGTTCCTGTCTTTGATGACACAAACTATGGCTATTGGAAAGCTCGTATGCGTTTCTTTTTAAAATCCAATGATTGTTGGAAAACTGTTGAAACTGGTTGGACTCAGCTAAAGGATACAAATATTGAGCTTGTTACTGAAAAAAAAAAAAAAAAAAAAAAAAAAAAAAAAAAAAAAACGCACGATTTGCCAATGATATAGCCCTCCATGCTCTATGTCAAGCTCTTTCACCATCTAAATTTACAAAAATTTCAAACTGTGGAACTGCTTTAGAAGCATGGCAAATCTTAGAAACAACATATGAATGCACAAAACTTGTTAAATCTGCCAAACTTCAAATGTTGATTTCTAGATTTGAAGAGATTAAGATGCTTGAAGATGAGACATTCGGAGAGTTTTACTCTAAGATGAGCGACCTAAGAAACTCGATGGTGAGTCTTGGGAAGTCCCTCTCGGATGTAAAGCTCATCAGAAAAATTTTAAGATCTTTTCCTGAGCGTTTCAGAATTAAGGTAACTACCATTGAAAAAAGCAAAGATTTAGAAGAGATGAAAATTGAAGAGCTGGTGGGATCTCTTCAAACCTATGAGCTTTCCCTACCTCCAATCAAGAAGGTGAAGACTATTGCCCTCAAGGCATCTAAGTATAAAGCCAGAGTCTCATATGAGGAAGACTCGGAGAATGAAAAAGATACAGTGGCAATGCTAGCCAAAAATTTTGGGAGATTAATGAAGAATGACAAATTCAAGAAGAAATTCTCAAAAAGACTGAAGAAGGCCCCAGGGAGTCTGAACCTGAAGAAGCTGAGAAGAAAGACCCAAGAGGCCCCAGATGTTTTAAATGCTCAGGCTTTGGGCATATACGGGCTAACTATGGAAATCTCAAGCAGGGTAAAGGGAAGGCCTATAATGCGACTCTCAGTGATGAGTCTGAAGAAGAAGAAACTCCTGCTCCAGATAAAATTCTAGCCTTTGTGGCTCCACATGAACACGGGAAGAATTCTTACTACTCTGAGCACAGTGATGAAGATGGGAAAGAACTCAAAAAGGCTTATAAAATCCTCTATGTAGAGTTCGAGAAGTTAAGGGAGACACGTAAGCAGCACATCCATGAGCTGAACAGTCTACAGACAGAGAAAAGTTCCTTGCTGCTCAAAATTCAGGATCTAGAGGAGAAGCTACTGGAGACACAGCTACAGTTGGAGAGGGTCACTGATGAGAAACTAACCCATATGTTGTCAATCCAGAAAAGCCCAACAGACAAGACCAGACTCGGGTATGTAGCGTCTTCCTCTGATATCCCCTCTACTTCTACGATTGTATTTATCAAGCCCACAGTCCCCGAGCCTTCAACCACCGTCAGGGATAAAAGAAAGGAAGTTATTGGTGGAGATATTCCGGCTACTGCAGAGGCCGCTCAAAAGCTTCCTACCATTAGACGGCCTCCTATATGCCACCACTGTGGGTTAAGTGGGCACATCCGACCTCAATGCTCCGTTTTCAAAGCTCAAGAAAGAGGTGCCAAGACAAGCTACATTCCGCACTAGACCTCTGGCCTAGCATCAGGCTCCCCAGTATCAAGCTCCATGACATCAGGCTCCCCAGCATCAAGCCCCACGACATCAAGCTCCTCAACATCAGCAGCATCAACAGTGATTTGTTCTTGCCAATCAGAATGGCAAACCCAATACTAACAAATCAAGGCACTTCATGAAAAAGCCACAGAAGCTTGAGGATGATAAATTCTATAGGGAGCTGCCTATATGGATGCAGAGTATGATACAATGGATGGATCACCAGATGAAGTCTGTCAACAATCACCACAGGAAAGGCAGGCATGGGTCAGAAAGGAGGAAGACATTCACCCCTTGAGTGGGAATGGACTCACCTAGTTGGTGAGGGTACACATGCTTAGGATTTGGTTCCTAATCCTAGAGCATCAGGTTTGATTGCATTGCATTATTCTCTACCTGACATATCTTTGTTTGCTTTGCAATTTAGGAAAGATTGTTATTTTTGCCCCTATTTCTCTTGTTATTTTTCAGAAAATATTGCAAGTACTATTTGGAGATGACAGAAAAAGCACGACGGACGGCCGCTTTTCTGTATTGGTAATTTTGATCATTTCTCTTTATGGACAAGTTTGATCTTGCCACACATGCTAGGTTTAGTTTTATTTTCTTTACCATTGAAGCATGTTTTTGTTGTTTTCCATAAAATAAATAAATAAATTTTAAAAAAAAATTGGGGAAAAGATGCAGATTTTTATTTTTTCTTTTAAATCGCTTTGCACATATTGTATGTATTTTTGCTTGATATTTCAGTTTATTATGCATTGATTGACTATGCTTAGATATGATTGAGAGTTTATGCCTAATATTTGTCAAGTTTTCTTGTGCATCTTAATGCTAGATAGTTATCTTTTTCATGTGATGATTTGTGTACTATCCAAGGCTCTCCTAAGGTACATTGTTTCTCTCTCCGACTTTTAGCTTCTAGAAATTTTGATAAGAAAATTTTTTTTTTTTTTTTTTTGCTAAGATGGTCAAATTAACCAACTCGCTAGTTGAACCTAGAACCTAAAAATTCTGGCATTCTTTCTAGGTTGCAGCACCAAATGATAAAAAGCATTCAAAAATCAATAAATATGGATAAATAAAAAGATATGCTGCTTATTATACTATAAATCTATTCTTAAACTTGTCCCTAAAGAAACAGTTAGTGACCAAATCATTGCGGAAATAAACGATCACTAAAGGACTAAGTAGAAGAAAAGTGATGCATCTTAGGGAGAGTGTATCAGATGAGGGTGGTTAGGTCTTAGTAAAATGAAGTTTGACTTTTGACTGATCCTTCATTGATTTTCTCTCTTGTTTAGAAAATTCAGTTGCCTTAAGTCATATCAATGACTTCATATCTTATTGAGAAAGTATTCACACACACACACACACACATTGCATGAGTTAAGTAATCTATTTAAAATTTCTATCTGTTGGGAAATTTTTGCTAATTGAACTCTTAACTCTCAATTACGTATTTGCATATTTTTGAAATGCTATTTGACGGCTATATCAGTTGATTATACATGCGTGTTCTAAAGTTATTTTTAGCAAATATATTTTTCTGCAATTTTTCCTCAAGTTTCAGTTTTTCAATGTGGAGCGTCCAGACGGTCTTCTCTTGAGACCGGACGGGTGTGGCTCAGACGGCCGGATGGTCAAGTGACACATCCGGACGCGCGTGGCTCTGTCGTATGGTTATGTGGCAGCCCGCGTCCGAACGGATTAAGTGATGCGTCCGAATGGCTACCCTATAGGTTTAATATCGCATCTCTTTCTCTAGCCGCCGCTCACTCCCTTTCATTTTCACGATTTTTTCTTTGGATTTTTAGCGTTTTGTACGATTTTCTCATGTCTTCTCACGAGTTCTCAGCCTATTTTGTCTTTTTGTGGACTTTTCTCTCTTTTCCATGTATTATGATCTATCCTTTACATTCTTTTCAGTTATATTAACTGTTAGAATATTTTTGTGTGAAATTTATTTGAGAAATATATTGCATAAAATTGTTTGTGTTGACTGCTGCTGAGATTGGGATATTGTTCTATCATTTATTTGGACTGTGTTGGGATATTATTGCATAACTGTATTTTTTAGGAATTCCATTTTACTACCGTTATAATGCCAAAATTTTTAGGGACTAATCAAATTTCATTGGAATTATTTTGGAAATTTTTTTTTTTTTTTTTTGCACAACCATGTTTGCAGGCAGTTCTCAGGGCGGGGTTAGACAAAGGATAGAGGAAGGCATTACTGTCTCCAGGGCCAAGATTGCAAATCGGCCAACTATTCCAGAGAGGAATGTGGTTCGAGATGATGTCTTGGTAGCAACTCTGGATGTCATTGATGACATCATTCAGACCTATCACTAGGGCTACCTCTACAACTGTGCTTGCATTGTGCTCCCCAGGCTAGTGAAAGAATTCTATGCACATCTGGAGATTGTACAAGATGAAGGCTGTGGCATTGTCCTTTAGTCCATTGTAGAAAGGCATGTACTTCAGGTTGATCAACAGGTCATCAGCAGTATTCTTGGTGTACCAGTGTTTCATATTTCTGCCAGTCCCTTCACTGAGGTTGTGGAGCCTCCTACTTTGGAGCATCTTAGGGAGTTCTTTCATGCTGTTTCATAGGGCGAGGAGCGAGCTACGAATATCAGAATCGGTGCCTTTTCTCCCCCGCACTGCCTGCTCATGAAGATTGTCCAGCACAATCTATGGCCCACGGTTCATAGAAGTGACCTGATTCTGAAGAGAGCTCAGTTCTTGTACGCCATTATCATGAGGTTGCCTTTTTTCTTGTGCAAACACATCTTCAATATTATGTTGGAGGCCCGAGATGAGCATACTACAAGACTTCCATTTGCGTGCCTTGTCACGAAAATTATTCTTCAGTCTGGGCTAAACATCTCTGGAAAGCCCAAGATGAATATCCAGGATCTACTTGGCAATCAGACCCTAATGAAATCAAATGCCCAACTGAGACATGAAGGCCAAGATGAAGCTCCTCAACCTCCGCATGTTCATGTTGAGCTGCCTATTGGAGCATCCTCTTCTCAGACTGCCCCAACCTCCACAGTTTGATGCAAGTTTTGCTCATATTCTAGCTACTCTAGAGTCTCTTTAGGGAGGTATGAGCTCCATGCAGCGGGAGGTTCACTCCATCAACCTTCAAGTAGAGCAGTGCTAGATTGTCATCTAGGAATGTCTCAAGCACCATCATCCGTCCCCTAATGACGAGGATCATCCATCTCTTAGTGACGAGGATAGATCTGTTGTGTTGTTTTATTTTATTTTGAGACAATTTTATTTTCTGATTTGGATGAATTGTAAAACTTTATAACTTTCTTTGTTTCCCTTGTCCTGTTGAGACTTTATGGGGGAGTATTTGTGGTTTTTCTATACTCTATTTTACCCTTTGTCCTTTTGAGACAAAAAATTGGGAGTATATTTTTGTTTTGGACCAAGATTGTATTTTTAACCGGTCAAGTGATTTTTGTCCTAGAATGGCCAAAGGGGGAGTTTGTTAGTTTGTGATTGGCTGCAATCGGGTTGACAAAATCACTTTTATGTAATGTTGCCATTTGATCAAAGATACCGTTTATTTCAGAGTCTTCATTTCAGAAATGTGCTTCTCAAAGTTCAAAGAAGATTCTGTGCAGTTTCTAAGTGAGAAGAAATCGGATCCCAAGCTTCCGTCCAGACGGCCCAGTCATGCGTCCAGACGCCCATCAATGTCTACTGTTCAAGCTTGCATCCGTCCAGACATTTCAACAACACTTCTGAATGCTCTTCAGAGTTCCAGAAGAATCCAGAGTTCAAGTTCATCCGTCCGGACGACGTGGCAATACCATCCGGACGACAGTCAGTGTTCAACAAGTAAAAGGATTTCCTTCACAGACACAGATATGGGAAGACAGCTGCAACCTTCCGGACGTCAAGTCTACATCGTCTGCACGCTATCATTGATAAGGCAAGACGTGGAGAAGGATTGCAACCATTCGGACGCCAAGGTAACACCGTCTGGACGCCAGTCCTTATTATGGAAATTGCGTGCAACTAAAGTGCAACCGTCTAAATGCTAGGGCAACACCGTCCGGACACGGCCTTATTCAGGAAAGAAAATCAGGGCTTTTTGGAAAGCCGGTTGTACAGCTAACCATTCGGACTGCCTCAGCTTGCGTCAGGACACCGCCTAGAGAAAATCGTATCAAACTCGATTTAGGTCTTCTGTAGCCTATAAATAGAGGCCGGATGAGTGCCAACTATTGTGTATTTGGACCCCTTGATTTACATAAGTTAGACCTTTAGCCTTGTTATTTTCTGATGTTTTGGTTAGTTTTTGTGTTTTTATGTTTTGTATGTTAATAAGTGAGGAATGACAAAATTCATGTGGAATTGCTTAAAAGTCGATCGATCGAATTTTGCCCGAAGTCGATCGATCGAAATTTCCCAGAACTTACTTTTGCAGAAGCGCGCCAGAACACCCAATCAAGAGCTTCTCCATGACAAAAAGCAGTTCTCCCTCTGATTTACGCAGCAGAACACGCTGGTTGCATGACTTTGGTTGTCTCTAGCAAGAGAGGAACCCTAGAGGGGGTTAGAGGAGTCATTTTACATGGGTTTCTAGCCCTAATTTCCTTCTATAAAAGTCATAGCCATACCTCCTTGTTGGGAGAGTTCAGAGAACAGTAGCTAGGTTTAATTTCGTGCATTTTGTAGTGTTTTCCAGTTGCTTTTGTTCTTAGAAACTTTCTTTTTGTAAAGCTTTCCTTTTATTTCCATGGTTGTTCTTCATTTTCTTGTGGTGTTCTTAGTCATGGAAGGCTAGTAACCTCAACTAAGGTTGAGGATGAAACCTTTACATTGATGACACTCACACTCTTGTTATAATACTTGCACATTTGATGATATATCATATTTGTTATTCAAGTTCCATTCATTTAAATGCTTTATCTTTTGCAATGAATGTGGTTGTTGGTAGATATAGGACATTTATTGTGTTTCAACCGATGGATACATTGTTTTATCAGTTTGAATGAAGATATCCATTATGATTTGTTCATTGAATGGATACATTGGATGATTTGATTTCAAATGGGTACTCTTTGTGATTTATCTTTGAGTTTGATTCATTCAATGGTTCTAGAATATGTGGTTGAGAAACTTGAATGGCATCCTAAGCTTAATGTTCTTTGGGTGTTCAAGTAGAAACCAAGAAGTGTGAGTTGTTGGATTTGGTTTGGTAGATTCCTTAGCCTTAGTTCCTTTTAATTTGCACATTTCATTTCATCTCTTTTGTTTAGTCTTTTACTCTTGACTCAATCCTCAAACCTTTGGAACTAGGTTAAAATGAAGTTGATTAAACAAGACACCAACATTTGACCATTTTCCTGTGGATTCGACCTCGCACTTGCACACACTATATTGCAAACGATTCGTGCGCTTGCGAGTACTCATTAAAACACACATCAAGTTTTTGGTGCCGTTACCGGGGAAATCGGTTCAAAAATTGGTTTTTGTTTGATTGATTTTGTTTTTCTACTAGTTAGATAGATTTTTGTTTCATTTTTCTGTTGTTTAGCTTCTGTTCTGCATTCTAAGTTCTTTCTTTGTTATTCCCGGATCTGTTCTGCAGCTTCTGCAACTTACTGGGTGCCCTGAAGAATCGATCGATCGAAAATAAATTCGATCGATCGAGTTTCGATCGGTCGAATTAGCATCTGCATTATATAAAGTCGATCGATTGAAAATATATTCGATCGATCGAAATAGACTTCGATCGAACGAATTTTCTACACAACAGGAGCTTAGAACTAGGTAAGTATCTCTGTTCCAGTACTTCTTTTTGTTCATTTTGTTCATAATTTGTTTCTGTTTAATAGTATTTTGCTGTTTGTTTAATTTTCTTTTAGTTCATTATAATTTAGTTCAAATTCTGTGTAGTTTGTGTTTCATGTTACCTTCAATTTGTTTTATTTTGTTCTAACAAAAAAAAAAAAAAAAGAGTTTCTGTTCTGTTTTTGTTCCTGTTTCTGTTCCTGCATCATTTCAAAAATTTGATCAATCTACTATAATTTCGATCGATCTATTCTCGATCGATCGACTTTATATTCAATCGATCAACCTCAACTCAGAAGACAGCTCCTGTATAAGATCAGTAGCAGAAATTTTTACCAAAACTTCTTTTTGGTCCCAATTTGTAAAATTATTCTTATTTTTACTTTTGCTGCTATCTTTATGTAAATTGTATGCATTTTTGTTAGTCTTTACATTTTATCTTAGTTGTGTTATTTTTCTTTGATTTTAAAAAAAAAAAAAAAAAAAAAAAAAAAAAAACATTTCTTGCTAGTGTGGGTCTATTTAGCTATCTAAAGGCAATGACAAGGTATATTTTGGCAAGGAAAGGTCTTGGGATTTAAGTGTGTCCAGTGTGACCCCCCTCACCTACCTGGGAACTAGCCTAGATTGTACTTTGGAGAATTTTGTTCCCCATTAGCAAATTCTTTTCTTTATTTTTGTTTGTCTTTTGGTTAAACATTTGTGTATGCTTGGTGTATGCTTGGTAGAAGATCTTTGAACCTAGACTTGACATCTTTAGATCCAGAAATTGAAAGAACTCTTAGGAGAAGGTTTAGAAATTCTGTTGAGATGGGAGATAACATGCATGCGAATGAGAATGAAAGGAATCGGGGAGAAAACGTTGATCATACTAGGACACTTAGGGATTTGTTTGCACCCGTTGCAACAAATTCTCCTTCATGTATAGTGTTACCCCCAACCAATGCCACTCACTTTGACCTCAAGCCTCATGTCATCCAACTCCTACCCGCATTCCATGGCTTGGACCTCGAAAATCCTTATAGCCATGTGAAGAAATTCAAAGACATCTGCGCCACCTTCAAATTTCAAAATTTTTCTAAAGAGTTTGTGCATCTTAGGCTATTTCCTTTCTCACTCCATGATAGGGCCAAGGCATGGTTGGATTCAAACATGCCTGGTTCCATCACTTCTTGGGAGAACTTGCTAAACAAGTTCTACAACAAATTCTTCCCCATGTCCAAAGTCAATGAGTGTAGGAATGAGATAAGCTCATTTACTCAAGAAGAATATGAGAAGTTTTCTGAGAGTTGGGAGAGATTTCAAGATATGTTGATTAAGTGCCCTCCACATGGATACGAGAAGTGGAGACTCGTGCAATTTTTCTATCAAGGATTAACTCAATCCAACCGTAGCATGATCGAGTCAATGAACGGAGGTGCATTTCTGAGTTTGACGGGAGAGGAAGCATATAGGACCTTAGATCAGTTATCTGACAATTCCCAACAGTGGGATTTTTCAAGCTGTCGAGATAAAGCTGCTCGCATTCAGAAGAAGGGAGGCATCTATGAGGTTAAGGAGGATATAGAATTAAAAATGAAGATAGATGCCCTCACCAAAAAGGTCGAAGCCTTAGTGGTTAGCAAATCGATGAATGCTGTCAATCCATTCCATGTTGACTATTGTTCCATCTGTGCTAGTCCCATGCACTTAGCACAGACTTACCCATCATTGCCAGCTTTTGTCTAGTCACCAATGGAGCAAGTGAACGCTTTCAACGACTATAGGAAGCAAGCCAATGGACCTTTCTCCGAATCATACAATCCAGGGTGGCGGAACCACCCTAACTTTTCTTGGAAGCAGAACCAGCCTATGACTCAAGGGGGAGTTCCTCACCAATCCCATACTCAATACCCCCCTGGATTTCATCAGCCGGTTCACCATCAAAGCCGTCCATCCCAGCCAGCACCATCATACCAGGCCCCTACTCAAGCCCCTGCCTCTTCTTCACAGTCTTCTTTGGAAGACACTCTGAAGGCTTTTATCCAGCTTACAGGCCAATCCATCAATAACGTGAAGAATGCTACCATGGTGAACACTCAAGCTATTGCCAAGATGGAGACCCAGATCGGGCAAATTGCTAGTCACCTGGGGGAGAGAGAGAAGGGAAAGCTCCCTAGTCAGCCTGTGCCAAATCCAAAGTTGCAGTTCCATGAGGGAAGTTCATCAAATGCAGTGCATGGGCTGGAGCATGTGCAAGCCGTTGTCACACTGAGGTCAGGGAAACAAGTAGACAACTAAGTGGTTCACCCTGAGGAGAACCCTGCTGCACAAGAAGGACAAGGAAGCAGGAGCGTAGAGAAGAGAGATGCCGAGCCATCTACATTAGCTCCAACCATAGAGACTCCTCCTAGGTCGTTCATACCTAAGGCACCATTCCCTGATAGACTTCTCGCGCCAAAGAAGGGAGGAAAGTTCGAGGACATTCTGGAGGTGTTCAAACAAGTGCAGATCAACATCCCGTTCTTGGATGCCATCCAGCAAGTGCTGTCTTACGCTAAATTCTTGAAGGATTTGGTAACTGTAAAATGGAAAACCAATGTCCCGAAAAGAGTTTGCTTGACCGAGCAAGTCAGCTCAATCCTCCAATGTAGGCTGCCTATCAAGTATAAGGACCCCGGATGTCCTACTATTTCCTGCACAATAGACATCAGCCACATTGAGAAGGCACTGCTAGACCTTAGAGCCAGTGTCAATCTCCTGCCCTATTCAGTTTACCTGCAATTGGGGTTAGGAGAATTGAAGCCCACCTCCATGACACTGCAATTGGCTGACCGGTCAGTTAAGATACCACGGGGAATAGTGGAGGATGTTTTGATTAAGGTGGACACATTTTATTTCCTCGTGGATTTTATAGTGCTTGACACCAAGCTGGTACAGAACGTTGGAGTTCAGATACCGGTAATCCTAGGGTGACCATTCTTATTACGGCTAACGCCTTGATCAACTGTAAGACGGGGGTAATGAAGATCTCCTTCGGCAATATGACAGTAGAGCTGAACATTTTTGACATCAGCAAAAGGCCGAGGGAATGTGATGAGATCGGAAGTGCCTGCTTGATTGAGGAGATCATAGAGGAAGAATCAAGCACCAAAGACCCTTGGAGGCATGCTTTGCTCAGTTCGGAGAGGATCTGGACTTGGATGAGTTACTTGAGCAAGCAAATGCCCTTTTAGAGTTTGCTCCTCTGGTGAGCAAGGAAGAAGAGGAGGGAACAGTACCTGAGCCTCCCAAGAAGGAACTTAAGCCCCTACCGGACAATCTTAAGTATACGTTCCTAGGTCCAGCCGAAACTTTGCCGGTAATCATAGCTTCGGATCTACATACTTCTCAGGAGGAGAAATTGTTTGACGTATTGAGAGAGCACAAAGAAGCTATAGGCTGGACCATAGAGGATATTAAGGGAATCAGCCCCTCGGTGGTTATGCACAAGATACATCTAGAGGAAGACACCAAACCATCGAGGGAGCCACAGAGAAGGCTCAACCCGACCATGCAGGAAGTCGTCAAAGGAGAAGTAATCAAGTTATTGGATGCAGGAGTCATCTACCCAATCTCTGACAGCAAATGGGTGAGCCCCATTCATGTAATGCCCAAGCGAGCTAGAGTAACGGTCGTGCAGAACAAGGAAGGCGAGTTGGTCCCAACTCGAGTACAGTCTGGATGGAGAGTCTGCATCGACTACCGCAAGCTGAACACCGCCACCAGGAAAGATCACTTTCCTCTTCCGTTCATTGATCAAATGGTGGAGCGTTTGGCCGGGCACGAGTATTACTGATTTTTGGATGGTTATTCTGGATATAACCAGGTCCCTGTGGACCCTGAAGACCAAGAGAAGACGACCTTCACTTGTCCGTTCGTGACGTTCGCCTACCGATGCATGCCTTTGGCTTATGCAATGCACCCGCTACTTTTCAGCGGTGCATGATCAGCATCTTTTCTGATATGGTGGAGCGTTTCCTGGAGGTATTTATGGACGACTTCTCAGTTTTTGGGTCATCTTTTGAGGAGTGTTTGCACCACCTCACGTTAGTCTTGGAGAGGTGTAAAGAGAAGAACCTGGTACTAAATTGGGAGAAGTGCCACTTTATGGTATAGCAAGAAATTGTGCCTTGGGCACGTCATCTCTCGTCGGGGGATTGAAGTAGACAAGGAGAAGGTAGATCTGATATCCAACCTTCCGCCCCCACGGACGGTGAAAGAGGTTCGCTCTTTTCTAGGCCATGCAAGATTTTATCGGCGATTCATCCAGGACTTCAGCAAGATCGCCCGGCCCTTGTGCAAACTGTTGGTGAAGGAGGCCCCTTTCATTTTTGACGAGGACTGTAAGAAGGCATTTGGGGCCTTGAAGGAAATTCTTACGTTGATAAGTGCTGAATGTTACACATTCAAGCCCCTTAATTTACATATGTTAAGCTCTTAGTTTTGTTATAATTTGATGTTTTGTGTTGTTTTTGTGTTTTCTTGTATTTTATAGGTTTTAGAAGAAAAACCAATCAAATTCCAAGATTATAATGAAGTCATCAAACTCACTTTTGGATAGATTCAAACTCCAAATCAATTTTGAATTTAAGGAAAGAGAAGTTGGCAAAAATTCGTTATCTTTG
The DNA here is from genome assembly GCF_958979055.1 of Alnus glutinosa. Lineage (NCBI taxonomy): Eukaryota > Viridiplantae > Streptophyta > Magnoliopsida > Fagales > Betulaceae > Alnus > Alnus glutinosa. The sequence goes on from NC_084894.1 coordinate 18,366,985, forward strand.
GAAAGAATCCAGAATGAGCACGTCTCAGTAATTTAATCATATCTTTCGGTTCAAGTATCAGATTGTAACAAAATTGGTGGCGTTGGAAAGCTAATAAGAAATTCAATAAATATATCAGAAATAGATTTTTCCTAATTCAGACGTTTTCCATGCCAAAATGGCCCCGCAATAAAAGACCGTAAATCTGTACGAATTTTGGAATCCTTTTCCTACTTGGATAGAAATTTCAGAAAAGGAGAAGACTTGTAATTATTCTTTTTGGACTAGAAAACCTACTTATAATTGTAATAGGAATTCTAGAGCTTCTAAAGCTTCTCTAATCCCTATAAATAGGCCTCTAGCCTTTGAAGAAAGACACAAAAACTTGGAGGAAGAATCAAAGACTACATCAAGGAGGTTCTTTCTAGTTTTTATTTTCTTCCTTTATTTATTTTCTGTATGTATATAATTTTAGTTTATATTAGTTGTAACTAATACTTTAGTTAGGGCTCGATTGAAGCTCTAATCATGTCTTTTTAAGTTTTTCAATTTGCCTTGCTACAATTTATATATTGATGTTTAACTTCATTAATTCTAGTTTCTTGAATTCCTCATATGTTTATGTTTGGCCATCATATGCATGTGGTATGGATTTGTTATTTATGTCAATTTGGATGACCGAGTCCTGGGCATAATAGAGTAACAAAAGAACCCCGACACAGGTTCTTGGATTAATCAACATAAAGACAACTGGAATAGATACCATATTTCAATCTGAGTGTGTTTACCGATTTCCATAGATTTATGCTTCCTTGAAGAACAACTTAGTAGATACCATGCTAAATCCTTTAAGGAAGAAAAGAGTTAGAGTAGATACCATGCCTAACTCGTTGTTTAGGGAAATCAATAGCTTTAGGAGAAGATACCATTCCCTTGTGGCTGGTAAGCATTAAGCATCATGTTATGATTGTAGTATTGTGCATATTGCGAATCTTATTTGAGTATGATTAGCAGTGGATATCGAAGCCCTACCTTTTCTTCATAGTATTTTATATTCAATCTTTTATCCCGTTTTATTCAACATATCGCTTTTAGGAATTTCTCTTTAAATACAATTTATACCAATCCTCGTGGGAATGATCTCGTATTTGCCAGCTATACTATTGTTTTGATCTTGTGCACTTGCGAGTAAAACGTACAAGTATTTGCCTATTTATTTAGGTAGATATTTGCACAACATACGTCCACACCCATCATTCGGCCCTCGAGCTGGGGTACACCTTTCGAGATCATGTGTGTCGCGTCAAATTACGCAGTTGGAGTTGTGTTGGGGCAGCGCATTGACAAACTTCCCCACGTTATTTATTATGCAAGTCGAACTCTGAACGACGCCCAACTGAATTATTCGACCACTGAGAAGGAGCTGTTGGCAGTCGTATTTGCTCTGGATAAGTTTTGATCCTACCTACTAGGATCGAAAGTCATCATCTACTAGGATCACGTGGCACTGAAGTATCTTTTCTCCAAAAAGGATGCTAAATCTCGCCTCATCCGGTGGATTTTGCTCTTACAAAGTTCGACATTGAGATTCGGGACAAGAAGGGTTCCGAAAATGTGGTGGTTGATCATCTCTCGAGGATTACCGTGGACTTCACGGAAGAAGCCGTCCCTATTTCTGAGACCTTCCCCGATAAGCAATTGATGCATATCGCTCATGCTCACTCACCATGGTTTGCTGACATAGTGAACTATCTTGTCACCGGTCAAATGCCTTTGCATTGGGGGCGGCAAGATAAGTCCAAATTCATGTCCGTGGTGAAGAATTTTTTCTGGGACGATCCTTACTTGTTCAAGTATTGTCCCGATCAGATCATTAGGAGATGCATTCCCGAGCCTAACCAATCCAGTGTCATCTCCTTCTGTCATGATCATGCCTGTGGAGGCCACTTCAGTGCAAAGAAGACTGCTGCAAAGATTTTGCAGTGCGGTTTTTACTGGCCTACCATCTTTCAAGATGCTCACACTTATTGTGTTTCATGCGAGCGCTGTCAGAAGCTAGGGAGTATTTCACGCCGAAATATGATGCCCCTCAACCCCATTCTTATTGTCGAGATCTTTGATGTTTGGGGCATCGATTTCATGGGACCTTTCCCACTCTCCTTCGGCTATCTATACATTCTGGTTGCAGTGGACTACGTGTCCAAATGGGTGGAGGCGGTTGCCTGGAAGACCAATGACCACAGAGTTGTGGTTCAGTTTTTAAAAGACACTATATTTGCTCGTTTTGGTACTCCTCGAGCAATTATTAGTGATGGTGGAAAGCATTTCTGCAACCGGGTCTTCGAGCAGCTGATGAAGAAATATTGCATCACGCACAAGGTTGCCACTCCCTATCACCCTCAGACGAGTCGACAAGTGGAGGTTTCAAACAGAGAGATCAAGAGGATTTTAGAGAAGACGGTGAACTCGTCAAGGAAAGATTGGTCTCTCCAGTTGAACGATGCATTATGGGCGTACTGGACAGCTTTCAAGACGCCGATTGGCATGTCACCTTACCGTATCGTACGGGAAAGCATGCCACCTGCCTGTGGAGTTGGAGCACAGAGCCTATTGGGCCATTAAGCAGCTGAATTTTGATCTTACCAAGGCTGGCTCACAGAGGAAGCTCCAACTCAATGAATTGGAAGAGCTGAGGAACGATGCTTATGATTGTGCTAGGATGTACAAAGCACGGATGAAGAAGGTTCATGACCAGAACATATTGAGGCGATTCTTTGAGCCTGGTCAGAAAGTCCTTCTTTACAATTCACATCTGCATCTGTTTCCAGGGAAGCTCCGATCTTGATGGACAGGCCCTTTCATAGTTCGATCAGTGTTTTCTTATGGGGCTATTGAGATTGAGGATCCAAAAAATGGCAGCACGTTCAAGGTGAACGGGCAACGACTGAAGCCATTTTTAGAGTTACAGAGCTCGGAGGTTGAGACGACCCTTTTAGAGGATCCGAGTTACTCGGAGTGATTGTCGTCAGGATGGAAAGTCTGGCTAAAGACTAAAAACTTAGCACTTGTGGGAGGCAACCCTCATCATTTTTCCTTATCATTTGATTTTATTTCTTGTGTTTTAGTTGTGATTTTCAGGACAGTGTCTGCCGTTCAAGTTTGGGGGAGCGCTTCTCTTGCAGTGTGCCCAACTTGCATCACCATTTCGGTATTGTATCTCTAGCCACATTAGGGACAATGTGTTATTCTAGTTTGGGGGTGGGGTAGACATTTCTGTCTGTTTTCATTTTATGTTTGCTTTGTTAATACTTGTTAATATATATACCTTATTGTTAGTTGAGCATGGTTACATCTTACTATGGTTTGCATCTCATTGGTTTGTTTAACATTTTGAATTTTGCATATCATTAAAATCTGAGATCTTTTGACTCATCTTTGGATTAGAGAGACTTGACATGTTTAAATTGTTTATCACAAGCACATTAGCATTGTTTCTATGGGGTATGAGATTTGAATTAAAAATAATGTATCTTGAGATTTGTAGGATGACTTGTTAATGAAACCTTGGCTTATATATATATATATATAAATAAAAAAATCTGCTTAGAATAATATCACCAATTTGATTTCTCATTAAGTAACCGGGCCCCTTGCCTCATTAAACATTGGGTGTTCGCGTAAAAAGATGAGAATTTCAGCTTGGATGATTGCTTGGCTAGTTTGACTTCGTAGTCTTTTTGACTTGAGTAATTAAGCCCTTAGGGATGTTTTTACATTTAGTGCCCTAAAACCATCTGGTTTGGGAGTCACTGGCCCAACACTCGTTACAGGGGTCAATTAGAAAGCTTAATGGAGTCAAGCATTGCACAGCCGACACAAAAATAATAAAAAAATAATAATAAACGTAAGATAAGCCTTGGTTATTTGATGGAAGTCCTGCAAATTTTTGGATATATGTGCTTTGAGGAAAATCGAAACCCCATGACTCTATGTTATTCACACCTTACACTTTTGAACATGTGTTGTCTCAATTTTCCATCTATGAGTTGATCGATTTTTGATAACATGATAATATGATATTCATTTTGTTAAATATACTCATGATGTGTGAACCATGTGTTTGAATGATGATTTTTGCTCAATTGATAATTCGGTACTTCAATGTTTGTGGGTATCATTTCTGGCAAACCCTCACGAGACTTCCCTCGTCCACTAGGGAGTCCTAGGGGTTTAAAAGGCTTGTTGCATATGCTAAATGCAATCGTTTCTCCCATGAAAGAGGACTTATGTTTCATGCTTTGATTTTGTTTTCCATTTTGTTTTTGCTAAGGGACTAGCAAAATGTAAGTTTGGGGGTATTTGATGAGTGCCAAATATTGTGTATTTAGACCCCTTGATTTACATAAGTTAGACCTTTAGCCTTGTTATTTTCTGATGTTTTGGTTAGTTTTTGTGTTTTTATGTTTTGTAGGTTAATAAGTGAGGAATGGCAAAATTCATGTGGAATTGCTTGGAAAATTCGGAAGTTCTGAAGAACTCGATCGATCGAACTTAAAAGTCGATCGATCGAATTTTGCCCGAAGTCGATCGATCGAAATTTCCCAGAACTTACTTTTGCAAAAGCGGGCCAGAACACCCAATCAAGAGCTTCTCCATGACAAAAAGCAGTTCTCCCTCTGATTTTCGCAGCAGAACACCCTGGTTGCATGACCTTGGTTGTCTCTAGCAAGAGAGGAACCCTAGAGGGGGTTAGAGGAGTCATTTTACATGGGTTTCTAGCCCTAATTTCCTTCTATAAAAGCCATAGCCATACCTCCTTGTTGGGAGAGTTCAGAGAACAGTAGCTAGGTTTAATTTCGTGCATTTTGTAGTGTATTCCAATAGCTTTTGTTCTTAGACACTTTCTTTTTGTAAAGCTTTCCTTTTATTTCCATGGTTGTTCTTCATTTTCTTGTGGTGTTCTTAGTCATGGAAGGCTAGTAACCTCAACTAAGGTTGAGGATGAAACCTTTCCATTGATGACACTCACACTCTTGTTATAATACTTGCACATTTGATGATATATCATATTTGTTATTCAAGTTCCATTCATTTAAATGCTTTATCTTTTGCAATGAATGTGGTTGTTGGTAGATATAGGACATTTAATGTGCTTCAACCGATGGATACATTGTTTTATCGGTTTGAATGATGATATCCATTGTGATTTGTTCATTGAATGGATACATTGGATGATTTGATTTCAAATGGGTACTCTTTGTGATTTATCTTTGAGTTTGATTCATTCAATGGTTCTAGAATATGTGGTTGAGAAACTTGAATGACATCCTAAGCTTAATGTTCTTTGGGTGTTCAAGTAGAAACCAAGAAGTGTGAGTTGTTGGATTTGGTTTGGTAGATTCCTTAGCCTTAGTTCCTTTTAATTTGCACATTTCATTTCATCTCTTTTGTTTAGTCTTTTACTCTTGACTCAATCCTCAAAAATTTGGAACTAGGTTAAAATGAAGTTGATTAAACAAGACACCAACATTTGACCATTTTCCTGTGGATTCGACATCGCACTTGCACACACTATATTGCAAACGATTCGTGCGCTTGTGAGTACTCATTAAAACACACATCAAGGCCTCTAGGCATGTATTATTTACAGAATTCGGTATTGAATTCTTTAGAGCTTATAGAGTATATTTTAGGAGTTGTTGTGCTGATCCGTTTGCTCTCAAGCCATTGCCGTTGTGCGTTGTTGATGTGCTCATCAATTGAAATCTATCTTAGGGAGGAGCCCTAAGGTAAAGGAATCCATAGAAGACCCCTTCAAGTAGGAAACTTGGTTGGCAGGCGTTGACGTTGGGTTACGTGTCAGAGTGCTAAATACGATCGCTGCATCAGGTATGTGAGTGTTACTGTCTATGTACTAACTTTGTCTTCTGATAATGGATTTCCTAGGTTTGGTTGCCCTATAGTGGTTTTTCTCTTAACTGAGTTTCCACTTCGTTAACAAAATAATTGTGTCAGTTAAATTCCGCTTTTATATTATTTTGTTACACATTGTGCACACACACACGATTAAATTAGAAGTCATCTATTTTTCATTTTGGAGTGTAATCATGTACGTATTCCCCAAAGGACGGAAGAAATGCATGTGTACATAGCTGGAATGTTGTGTCAAACATCTATATGTGACATCATGTTTGGGAGTGTGCGTATATCAGGATTCCCCAAAAGTATGGATGACTCATATGCGCATACGGTCGAGACATAGTGTCAACTAAGTCTCAGATGCTCATGTATGCTTGCATTTTCTCAAAAGAACGGAAAGCTTGCGTATAGGAATGACTAAGTCACACGATTTATTAATATGTATTGTTTTTAGTAACCCATTTTATCATGGTTTATTTTATCGGCTATGGAACCTTTTATAAACTTATCACATTACAGTTAGCCGATATTGTAAACGTATGGTAAAATGTAAAGGTTGGCTCACAGTGAAAACCAGTGAGTACTATACTGCTGAGACCTCAGTAATTTATTACTAAGGTAGTGAACTCATACTTTCACCTGTATGGATGTGGTTAACCCTACAACCATACAGATACTGATGCTTTGGCTGCAGGTTTAGTGGATGTAGAAGGCAACCTCGAAGCACAGTATTTGGGTACTGAGACTAAGGCATATAGCTAGCGTCGTAGTGATGCGGACTCGAATGTCCCCTTTTGATAGACTTTTATAGTTGGCTTGTGTCCTACATGACACTTGTATTTTGTAGAGCCAGTCTTAAGGGTATGTAATTAGAGTAATATGTATGGAAGCCTTAAACAGATAGATGTGTAAATGGCTCTTTTGTGATTAACAGTTATGTTATAGAAATGTATTTTTGCTTTGATATGTGTTCCGCTGCACATTGATTATTGTATTTCGTTATTAGATGTAACTCTGATTATCAGGCACATGTTATGGGGTGTGTACCATATGTTGGCTAATCGACAAGTAGTCATGCCACTATGATGACTCATTTGTATGTTTTTTGAAAAAAAAAAAAAAAAAAAAAACAAAGGGCCGTCACAGGATGAATAAGATAAGCAGGAGGTAAGGATAAGTCGCTATCATTCCTAGGTCTTAGCCTGAAATTTGATTCCCCATAGCCCATTGGTACCCCTTTCAGATCAAGTCCAAACGCGATCTTCCACCCCAATTTTGCAACAAGGCACAGCTACTTGTGGCATCTTATTCATTAATTCTAATTTTGCCATATTGTTCGAATACGCACAATTTCATTCAAGATTTGTGTGTGTGTGTGTGTATAGGTTCCTGCAGAACACAAATGTAGGAGGAACTGACATCTCTGGAACATTTGAACCCAAATAGGCATCCGCATGCCATACATATTACATTGAGGAGTTGTGATGAATGAAAGGATAAAAGAGAAATAAATTTCAGGTTACACCAGTTGAAAAGAAGAAGACGATGATCCAAATGTGTGAATAATAATAAACTTAAGTCAACTAATTAATGTGTTTTTTGGTATTTCCCGTAACATACACAAACAACACCTCATAGAAACAAAGGTTGTATAAAAAGCAATGCCGCAGCCAGCAGCATTAGGGAGGGGGAGGCCCAGGCTCAAAGAGTGGAGGGAAGCAGCTTCTGAACAAACCACAGCAGCACAGAAACCACAAACTGCAGGATCAAAAACCCAGATGAATTAGAAAAACAAAAAATAAAATATAAATAAATAAAAAATCTCACCAGCAGTCCAAGAATCCAGGCGCAGGTGGAGGAGGTGGGGCCAGCAGTGGTGTGCTTGGCGGTGGAGGTGGATCCATTGCAGACAATAATAGCTAGCAGAAAGCAAAAGTATATTGGGAGGGAGGATATGGGACTGAATCTCTCTTTCCAGACTCCAGTGAAGGGTATACTTGTATATATGCCACCATCCTTTCCTCATCTACCATTCAACGAGACTTGGCAACTAACAATATGGACTCCCACCACATTTTGGTAACTACTCTTAACTGCTTAGACATAACACACTACGAAGGGGGAAATTTCTTTAGCTCTTTGGCAATGGCCAATGGGGCCAATCTGGCCATCATCTGATGCGTGCTTTCTAATAGATGTATAAAAAATAGGGATGAATGTAGAAATGGAATGGAAAGATGATAGTGAACTCCAATTAATGGCTGAAGACAAACCCCAAGTGAATCCAATTAAGGCTGGAATCAAACCACAAAACAAAAGTCTATATCAATTCTTTTCTCTTTTTTTTCATTAACGACCAAATGGTCTTTAAATAGAAATACAAATACTATTGATAATTAACTACAATAAACATAAGCAATAACACTTCTACTAACTTAACAACTCTTGAGATAAATCAACTAAAAAGATAAAGATAATAAGATAACCTAATTCGAAAAGGAAAATGTTAGATTTACAACACCAATACAACAACTGTACAACAATCCCTCACATGAGGGTGGGTCCCACATACTGGGGTCCCACATACTGGGGTCCACCCTCATGTGAGGGGTTGTTGTACAGTTGTTGTATTGGTGTTGTACAATAATCAAATCTCATTAGAAAGATAAAGATAATATAAAGATAATATCTCATCACTAATGAGATAGAGATCAGCTTGAATTAATCCCAGTATTAGGATTGGAGAAAGACTCTTATCAATTCCGTCCCATTGACATATGACACTTGTCCTCAAGGTCGAAATAATTTTTCTCCTATGGATTTCTTCAAGTACACCTTCTGAGAAGAAGGATGGACTCGTGAATCTCAATAGTCGATGCTGATCTGGAGGTTCAGGAGGCGGCCTTTGATGGCGGAATTCCACACATGGTAGCGATCTCCGGTCAAGCAGCCAAATTTGTGCCGGTTTGGCCAACGGTGATTTTGTGGGGGTTTTGCTGTTGATGTTGGTGCAGGTGGGCGGACTAGGTGTCGTGTGCACTTATTTGTGTCCTTGATCATAGTTTGGGTAGGCATGGAAAGGCGGTGGTGTTGCAAATGCAGGTGGTATGTTTGATTGCGAAAATTGGGCGGACTTTGGAGATGGAATATGCACCGTGTTGTTCCGTGAAGTTTTGCCCTTGGTTTTTGGCAAATTCTCCACAACCTCGTGAAATGAACGTCCCAGTCTTTTGATGGAATTCTGGGAATTTTCCTCATTAGTCTTGCATAGGCCCCCTAAAAAACCCTCCTTGAGAGAACTTGCAATATTCTCCAAAGGCTTTTCCAAATCATCGAACCGCTTTGTATTATCTTCGGCAAGCTTTTGAAAGGCAAGTTCAAGCTTCCCAATTCTGTCCTTGTTGGTCGACATACTCTGATACCAATTGATGCGGGATTTCTGATAGATGTATGAAAAATAGGGATGAATGTAGAAATGGAATGAAAAGATGATAGTGAACTCCAATTAATGGCTGGAGACAGACCCCAAGTGAATCCAATTAAGGCTGGAATCAAACCACAAGACAAAAGTCTATATCAATTCTTTTCTCCTTTTTTCTATTAACGACCAAATGGTCTTTAAATAGAAATACAAATACTATTGATAATTAACTACGATAAACATAAGCAATAATACTTCTACTAACTTAACAACTCTTAAGATAAACCAACTAAAAAGATAAAGATAATAAGATAACCTAATTGGAAAAATAAAGATAATATCTCATCACTGATGAGATAGAAATCAGCTTGAATTAATCCCAGTATTAGGATTGGAGAAAGACTATTAAATCATCCTTCAAAGAGAGCGAAATGGTTGGAGATTTTCCGACTCAACTTATGACATGAATCACTTGTGTTTTTACTGCATGAATTAGCCAGCTCGCTACAAATAACAAATACATCTTTTTAGGCCATTCCAACTATTTGGCTCCTTCCGGAAACACAAGTTACAAAAGTTATGTCCCAGGAATGATTGATTTTATTGAGATGCTTCGTACGCCTAAACTGAGAAACACAATGAAACACACAACCAGATCAAAATTCTTGTCATGCAATAACTTTCTAAGGGACCATATGTTTTATGTGCTCATTCAATTGACAGACCGACCACCTTTTCATCTGACCCATCTCCAAACATCATACAACATGTACTTTCTGTACTTCCCTCTGTACATAAGCCAATTAAATACAACATAGAAACTTATATGATCATCTAACACCTGTGATATGATCTTCTTCTTCAAAATAAAAATAAAAAATAAAAAATAAAAAAGCCCTGCTTGCTTGCAATATGAAATCCTCTCCTGAGCAATCTACTCTTGTCAAGGGGTCATAATATTGCTCAGGCAGAATGATTCAACCCGTGGCTCAGTTAAGTCCACCGTTTCGTCGTCGGAGTCTTGCCGACTCCTAATATTTGAAGTCAAGAGGATCAATCTCTCTATATACTCAGCCGAAACAGTATCTGCTTCCTCACCGTCATTTCCAACACGCGGAGTAATATCAAAATTTACTGCCAGAGGATATAGAATTGATTCTTTAGTCGATGGGGCTGGCCTTATCTCCTCTGCATCAATAGGGCCTGATAACTGCAGTGAGCACCGAGTTGATCATTTACTGGATGAGGCTGGCCTCTTCTCCACTTGGCTTTAAGTCCTGAATGTATGATTCACTTTTCATCCTATGAAGAGATGACCTCTATATTGCACATGAAAATTGCAATGATCAGTTGAGCAAGTACTGGTTTCTGAGGAAAATCTAGCTCAATTTTAAAGCAAGTAATTTGAATAACCTTCACGTACTGGCTTCATTCTTGGCCTGTTTGATATATATTTTGATTATTTCATTCTTAGATTTGAAAGAAGAAAAATGTTTGAGATAGCAGACGAGATAACAAATGCATGTAAAAGCAATTGCTTTCATGCAATAACAGAATGAGGATTTACCATACCCAAATGACAAGGCTTTCTTCTCCTTTGCTTGTCGATTTGTAGATGGGCTGCCGACCACTAATAAGCTCAAGAAGTACCCCAAAACTGAAAACATCTGACTTGAGAGAGGCTTTTCCAACAATTGCATACTCTGGTGCAAAATAGCCAAAAGTCCCCTGCATTTTTGCTGGAGAATTGGAAGAGCTGGGGAGACCATCAGCCCTTAAGCACTTAGCCATACCAAGATCAGTTATCTGTACAAACATATCAAGTAAATACAAAAAAACTATCATAAGTATGTCCGGCCACTGCCTGATTAATAGGTGATGATAAAAGCACCTGTTTTCTAAAGATTTCTCATATTAATTCATAAGGAAAGAACTTCACACGCCCAAGACTAGCAAATGACTAGCTGAATAACCATTTTTCTTTTTTCTTTTTTTTGGGGGGGAGGGTGAAAAAGTTGCTGTAATACCAGACTGAATACACCATGAATCAACAAGCAAGGGATTGAGCTGCGCGAAAGCCGTTGCACGTTAGACTAATTAATGGCAACCCTTTTCTTGCTGCAGGAGTTTTCTGTCTATTCTTAATGACCCATTTAAGGAAATTCACTGAAAAAAAAAAATTATGATCTTTTTCGCCTTCCCTCTTACTTACATGTTCTAATCACAACATAGCTGCTTCCTCCAACTCCTATAAGAGTAGAGTTTGAGAACTTTTCGGTTGCACTTTCCAACTGAGAGTATGAAAATTGGATAATGGTTCCATGTATGATGTATATTTCCTCTTTTGCTTCTAATTAAGGATGAAGCCTTCAGAAAGCACACCCTGTGAGATGAAAATGAGGATTCATAATGGTTTGACTATCAAAGCCAAGTTTGGATTGAAGTAACCACAATAGAACATGGTTAAAGCCAAAACTAAAAATCAGGTTCATAATATATAATCTGTGATAGAAATAAACATGCAAGAAAATGTGATAACAAACCTTTCTGACAATGCAAAAACCAAAGGTTTAAGTCCCAAGGCACCAATCAATCATGTCGACCAAGGGTTAACGTCTCAAGACAAAGACCGAAAGTTTAAGTCCTAAGATACCAATCACTAATATATATGATAAGACCGGAGATGGTAAAGGACCCATGACATCTATAAATGATAAGACCGTATTATGAGTTAGCGTCTCATGGCATCTATATATGATAAGACCGAAGCTGGTAAAGGACCCAAGGCATCTATAAATGATAAGATCGTATCATGAGTTAACATCTCACGGCATCTATATATGATAAGACCAGAGATGGTAAAAGACCCACGACGTCTATAAATGATAAGACTGTATTATGAGTTAGTGTCTCACAGCATCTATAAATGATAAGACTTTATTGTGAGTTAGAATCTCATGGCATCTATAAATAAGACTGTGCATATAGATCTGTCATTACATTATATTGGTGCGTTGTGTATTGTTAAATAAATCAGTATTTCATTATATTATATATTTTAGGCAGTTGACTCACTTGATTACAGTATGAGATTTTGGTGATAACTAGAATCACATATATGTTTATACAGGACAAGAGAAAGGTCAGGACTAATAGGATCTTTATGTTGAACCTATTATTTATGAATAAGACTTTTAAGTATTTCTATTATATGTAGTATGTTATATGTTATATTTCGGTTTGTACAAGGCTAAAACCATGGTTACGTATTATCAGTGCCGTATGTGGCACTTATGTTAATGCTTGTGTATATTTATTATGTGAAAACGCCATATTTTATTATTTATGTATTGAGGTAATTTAGTCAACTTTGACGTGTTATATTCCTAAGTTATTAATATATATATATATATATATATATATATATATATATATATATATATATATATATATATATATATATATATATATATATATATATATATATTCCGCTGCAAAATCTCAACTTTGATGACGTCATAACATTACATGGAAATCGAAAATTTTCACGTACGCTTTTTTGTAAAAAGCGGAGCGTCACATTGTGAAACGACGTCGTTTCCAGAAGGACCAAAAGGCGCCTTTTGGAATACATGCAAAACATCGTCATTTCCAAAAGGGCCGAAAGGGGCCTTCAAGAACTGGCATGAAACAGCATCGTTTTGGCTAGGTCCTTTGGGGTCGAACTCAGCCCCTTTTCTAATCAAAATTGTGACATTTTGATCAAATTTTGGTCAGTTTTTCAACTTCTAAATTTGTAAATGAATTTACAAAGGAACTTCCAAAATTTTGGGAGGAAGAAATTGAAGAAAAACATGAAATTGTGGATTCTTTAAGCGGTGTTTCTTCTTCTTCTTCAAGCGTTGATCCTGCTCCTTCTCCAAATAGTGATTTTTCCTCTTCTCCAAGAGATGATTTTTCCATATTTTCAATGGAAAGATATGTCTCCAGTGTCTTCAATGGAGATGGAAGATGAGTTTTCTAGTAATTTTCCTCAAGTAAATAACGGCACTTCAAAAGTTCAACATTACCAATGTATTGTAAATCACCCACAATGATTGTAAGCGGTTTGTCTTGTGGATTGTGCAATAATAAATGAATATTATAAAAAGCAATTGTAGATGCCAAACCCAAAACTTGTTTGTTGATTGTTTGAAGAATTTGCCATGCACTGAATAGTTTGAAGGGCTCGTCTTTAGATTTTTCTTTCCCTTTTTCCATAATCCCTATGGCTCTGATACCACTGTAGGAAAATAGTTATAAGGATCTAACGTAGAAGGATTTTGTCACGTTAGGGTAGAAATCCGATGGTGGAGAAAAGAGAGAAAAACAGAAAATTTGTTAGAATGAATTCTTACGTTATGTTTTTCTACATTTATATAAAAGTGTCATAACTCTTCGTGAAGAGTTATATTACTTCTCTATAACCTCCATGGAAGTTATTACCTTCCATGGGAATGATTGGGTGTGGGGATGACCACATTAATTATGGTGTGATCATCCCTACATCTACATATTTACGAGTTTTTATATGTGGATCCGGCTTTTGTGCTGTAGTCAGATGCTGTAAAAATATTGTGAAGCTCAGATTTAATCACATTCCCACTACATCACAGATGCTGTAAAAATGTTGAGGCTCAGATTTAATCACATTTCTTTTAAGCCACACTTCCGTCATTTTTTATCCAAAGTCTTCTTCTTTTGTCTTTTACCCAAAGTCTTCTTCTTCCCTTAATTACAGAGAAGACAAATTCTCCTCCTCTCTTTCACGTGCCTTTTTCTCTGACTCTACCCCTATCAAATGTCCTTCCCTCCTCAAACAAGAAGTCAATTACCATTCCTTCTCCACCAAGGCATGTTGATTTCTTGGATAGAAAAAAAGGAAAAGAAAAACGAAGTGCTCAGGGGAGGGAATTTTGACGAGAGAGAGAGAGAGAGAGAGAGAGAGAGAGAGAGAGAGAGAGAGAGAACTACCTCAAATCCATTCGGTCCCTCACTCCCTTGTTGATTTTTTACTCTGAAATTTTCTCTTGAAATTTCACTAGTTCTCATAAGCATAATATTTCTGCTGAAGAAAGAATGAGAAGTGGCTTCTAGTTTGAGGAGAGAGAAAAGAGACGTGAAAAATATGAGAAAATGTCTTGTTTGCAAGGGAAGAAGACTTGAGTTAAAAATGACTAAAAAAATGTGATAAAATCTGAGCCCTCTAATATTTTTACAGCATATGTGCCATAGTTTCCCACTATGGCACAGAAGCTGGATCCAACTATATGCATCTTCAGAAAATATGCTTGGCTATGCATTATGCAGCAAATAGATTGTGCCATTGTGGTCCTGTGGAGATGGTAAGTCGCTATGATTTTCCATCTCTTCAATCATATTTTGCCTATAAAGAAAGCTACACACATAAAACAAAAGGCAACATCGATGCCTTTGATTGCATTGCTGTCTAATGAAATAGTAGCGGTTTTGTCGTTTTCTATGTATGATTCCATGAGTTGAATAAAATAATAAATGTGGGCTTATCCCATCCCCCAACTTGCAACTTGGACATACTCTCAAGCACAAAAGACACTCATCTGTCATTCACAAAGCCATCTAAATTCCAAAATCCCAACTTCATACTTTCAAACCATAATACAGAATCTCAGTCATCAATTTCATTCATTTTTTCCAGCAATTTGGGCTGTTATAAGTCATTTCACAGAAGAAATCAGGAATGGGAAAAAAAAAAAAAAAAAAAAAAAAAAAAAAAAAGGGCAATCTTATAGTTTACTCTTGTCCTGCAATTATCTTTACACGTTTGAACCCACAAAAACAGTCTGTAGCCACAAATCATTCGGGACAGTTTCATCACACATCACCAAGCCCTCAATCATAATATGGTTGGTAATGTTTGTTGCATATTATTTGCAGGTCCACCACATTATTGAAATGAATAGATCTTGAAAAGAGCCCAACCAACAGTCTTTGCATGGACGAAATTGGAAAATTAATGGGGAGACTTGATAAGCACGAAAACAGAAACATTGAATCTCAACAAAGAGGTTACTTTAAGCTAGGAAAGCATCACTAAGAGTGGAGTGAGAGGCGTTTAATTCACATCTTACCACCTCGTTGGAAACTCATCCTGACCACATTGTGGGGCACATCAAACTAGAATGAAAAAAAAAAACAAAACAAAAAAACAAAAAACAAAAAAAAAAAAAAAAAAAAAAAAACCCCCTTTCTGAGCTGAAAACACATGCACCTATGGCTCCAAAACCTGGTATTCATAAACTTCAAATGTCAGCCAAAGTGAAGAATCTAATTTGCGACTGCTACATAGATTATAGTTTACTTCATATAAGCCAGAATCCCCACCACTATAAATTCATGAGTGAGCCAATTTATTCTTGAGTTACAGCCTAGTGCATGAAACATCAAAAGCTCTTTAGTAAGAGCTTTGCCTCTTGAGTTTGCAAAGAGTTAAGAGCTTGAAAAGAAAATAAACGATTAGTTATGAATAAAATTATAGACACCTACAACTTGAAAGACAGAATGAAGCAGTTACCTAATAGGAGTAGTAGTTTTTGATAGGTAATAAACAAAATATTATTAAAAAAGCGTAAAAGGCACCCCTAAGCATACAGGACCTAATAGAAGTAGTACTGGCTCTGTTTCTATAATCACTAAGATACACCCAGTTATTGGAAGAAAACATTTCTTACTTTTCGTGCAGAAAATTTGCAGTAAAAATGGGAAAGAACATGAAGCATTACAAGATCAGGCACCAAACATTGAACATCATATAATTATGTAAAAGCCTTCGCAATTTATTGGTATAAATAAGTTGGCTGTGGATGAACTTTGACAGTTAAGACAGACAACAAAGCACTAACAAAGTGACTCTACTTAGTTCCTCAAAAGCAAATAAAATGCAGAAACATGAAAGTAATGCATTCAAATTCAAGCATGTTTTTCAGCTAGACAAAAGCTATCTCGGTGACAATTAATTCTAGTCAATAAGATAAATGCACACAGAAGCACCCTGAAGGGCCAGGTTGAAGTGCAGATACTGGAACCTTCCTTTCAGTCGATCCAACATATCTTCAACAACCCATAATGGCACAGTTGAACACAAACACACCAACATGCTCCTTCACACCAAAAACCTTCCAATCCAAGGTTCCATCCTTGATCCCGGACTCAGGAGACCAAGAGTTAAGCACAATTCCTTCGCCTTCTGGACCTCGTTGCCCGCCCACCACAAGAAGTTCCTCTCCACAAGCCTTGAAAGCCAGGCCCCAGCCATTTGCCAAATCAGCCCTGACTGGAAGCCTTCCCAACACATCCCAGGTGTTCTTCACTTTGTCATACTTTTTAACCATGTTGGTCAAATGCTCAACTGCATATAACTGGTTATTCACAACTGCCACGAGAGGAGGAGCCTGAGTGGCCCTATTGGCAAATGGATACATATCATCTATTTTCCGCCATCTTCTTGTATGAGGATCATACTCCTCCCCACAGGTCAATGAAACAGTGGGATTAAGCATCCCGCCAATCACGTAGAATTTGCCATCCATAAAAAAGCCTGAGCATAATCTACGCGGTGTGTGCATGCTGGGTAACATTTCCCATGTACCTGATGAAGAATCATATAATTCAGCAGATTGCAAAACACTCCCATTTCTATCACTCCCTCCTGCAACAATAGCAATCGAACCAAGGCTACTTGACCCAAACAAACAACGAGGGCGGTTCATCCCTGGAGACTTAACCCAACTACGACGTACCAAACTATACTTCCAAATAGCAAAATCCAACAACTCACGACCAAAAACCAACAATTCATTACCCACAGCCAAGGACTCCTTATCAGCATGGTTAAAACACTCATCGCAAGGCATTTTAGGCAAAGTCATCCATTTCTTTCTCACAGGATCAAATGCCTCCCACCCCCTTGGATCACAAACCAAATACACCCAATGCTCCAAAATCTGCAACTGCTTTCTCAACTCATATAAACACCCACTTTTAACTAAATCATTAAACCTTGTATTAATACATGATAACGATGCATAGTCGGATCTACTCGCCAAAGCAAGGCAATTCAACGCAACATCATCAACAAGACCCGGGAGAAGCGAATCACTTGATCCGAATCTACATCGGCCATCATTTACTCCTCCCTCTGAATTCATGTTCGAAATAGCAGTCACTTCTTCCTCCTCCAAAAATTTAAAAAAAAAAAAAAAAAAAAAATTCCCAACAAGCTTTGATTGTTATGTCAAAAACAAATCTTTACTATACCCCCCCCAAACAAAACCAAGCAAATTTCTCATACAAAATTCAATCTTGGCAAAGGACTCCAAAAACTTCTTCTATACCACAATTCCTAAATACCACAATACCCCGAAAACAAATACCGAGCTTTGCACGCAATCGGTCTCCATGTGTTTATTCTTTCCATCAATTCAACAAATTAACGTATACCCGAAAAGAAATTTTCCATTTTTTTTCCTCACATTCACCGAAACTAATGCAATCTCAGCTCAAACGAATCGACTATGGAAACACATGCATCGTCTCTATAAGATTCAGAGTTCTGGTTATACCACCGAGTTATATGGATTTTCCGGGAAATTTTTTCAGCTGATTTCCAGCAATCCAAACAGAGTTATCTGAAATTCAATGAAAAACGAGAAATTAACACAAATATTACAAAACACGCAAAAGTATTCGGTTTGAACAGTACAATAAGAAATAAAAGTAGTCCATTAGTATTGCACAGGTATGTTCGGATCCGGATTGAAACACAGAAACGCTATTCGGATCCAAATCGGATGATTATTCGGATCCGCCTTGGTCGGAGAGAAACGAAACGAACAGAGTTCGGAAGAGAGAATGAACGTTAAAAAAGGATGCCCGTACCGAAAAGTGTGAAAGCCGGGTCGGATCTCAGGACTCGGGTCGCCTCATGATGAGCCGGAAAATTGTTTCCGCCGAACATGTCGCCGGAGCCCGGCGAGTGAGAGAGAGAAACGAGAGAGTGGTGATTCTGAGATAACTTGGAAGAGAGACTGGGTTTGTTGAAAAGTGGGGTGGGTTATAAAAATGAAAAATATTGGGGGTGCTTGCAGTAATGACCCTACTTTTGTGCATATTTGTGTATTTGTACTTTTGTTTAATTACTATAAGCACTTCTTAATTCTTATCTTGTACGGCCTTTTTCATGACCATTATTATTATGGTTTAATTGCGGTAATGGATGATAAAAGCCCACATAAATCCAATTTATTATATTATCTTCGAGTACCAATTGATTTTTAATTCTTCTTGGTGGTGGCACTGCCTTCAAGGCAGAGGACCAAGTGTTAAATGTTTGTTAAAGAGTTTTAGATTTTTTTATTATTATTATTATTTTGTTCAAAAAAAATGTTTTGACGTGAAATAAATATAAAAAATATTTTTGTTCTGAATATTTTTTTACTTTGAATTTTTGTTAATGTATTTATCCGAAGAATATAAAACAAAAACACATACACAAACACGCATGGCTTAGAATAGAGAAAAAAGTAATAAAACATACTACGAGCTTGTTTGGATTTGAATCGGGAAATATTAATTTTTATATCAAGAAAAAACTTTATTTTTAAGCTTTTTCTAAAAGCGTGTTTTTGCATTTTTAGAGCAAATAAGTACTTTTCGAGTTTTTTTACCAAATAGACTCAATTTTTTGTTTTGCACAATTTCTTATGTACTTAAAATACTTTTTAAGTTCGTAATGCAATTCAAAACATGCTCTACGTACACCCCCCTCTTATCCACATACTTCTAGATTGCTATGACCGTGTCTATTGGCCCTTATTTATTTTTTATTTTTTTAACAATAACTGATCTAATGAAATAAGAGTGCAGCATGTAGCATTAATTTTACTATAAAGAAAAACCATTGTTGATGATTTAATAGGGGGTGATAAAAGTGGTTAATTAGGAAAACAAATGTTGTGAGGAGTAGAGAAAATTAAAGCTCGAATGTATTAACAGAAGCGAAGGGATATTAGTGCAATTTAGGCTAAAAATTTAAAGCAATTCAAGATGCATGCATGGGATATGGGGGATTATGATTTTTTACAATTATTTATCCGAATTTAAAAAATTTTAAGCAGATGATTGTAAGAGATCACTTATAAGACTGTAAAATTACTAATTGGTCTCATAAGTAGTCTCTCATAATTATTTATTTAAATTTTTTTAAATTTAAACAAATAATTATAAAGAATCTTGTTTCCGACCGATGGATGCGAGAGAGAAAGTGACGTAAGTGATAGAAAGCTAACATACATTAATTAATTTAATTGTACTCTGTAGATGATGGGTTAGTGGTAAAAAGATATTATTATTATTATGAGTTAAAAAAAGTCATAGAAAAATGAGAAAAACGATAAAACTGACCATCCCCACGCCGCAACAAAAGGATTGCCACTTCACTCCAAGCTTCAGCCATGCCATTGCAATTTCCAAATATGAAACGGGTTTTCGGTTTTGTGTCTTCTAATTATTCTTCTAATTTTCAGTTTATTTATTATTAATTTTTTTTTGAGACTTTTTCAACTGGTAGTTTTTCTCTTGTTGTAGTGACTTTTTCAACCAATATCTTATCTCCTTTTCGACGACTCCAGTTCAAAAATAACCAGTGCTCCTTCAATGGCATCTAATTGGTTACTCTTGTGTGGCCCGTTTGTTGACTTTTAGTTTGAGATATAGAACGTCGGGTCATTTTTTTTACCCGTTTTCTATTTGATGTTCTTATTTTCAGCACTGTATTTGTCATAAATTCAAAAGACGTCTTGAGAGAGGAGGGGACATCATGACTTATAAAGTGTTTAAATAAATGAAAATCTTAACGATGTGGGACACTTTAACACGCCCCCTCCCTCATGTGTAGCAACTAATGGCTAAATACGTAGACGAAAGAAAGGCTTATCATCGCAAGAAACTTGTGGCTCTAAAATCATGTGACAAGTGTATGGATCTATTGACACTCTCAAAAGGTACATTAAAAGAAGAAGGGATACCATAACTTATAAAGTACTCACAAAAGGCCAAAACACAAAAGACGAGACCATTTTTTTTAATCATTTTCTATTTATTGTTCTTATTTTTAACATTGTATTTTTGTTTGGATGTGCTATTGGAAAGCTCACTCTCATGGTGTCTTGTTTCCTTATAACCTTTGTTCCCATTAGTTGGTTTTTTTTCTAAAAAAAAAAAATATTGGAAATATGAAACTCGTGATTTAAAATGTTAAGAAGACTCTTAATTAAACCTTTATTTGGCCAATTTTTATACTCGGACCATAATCATTAATGTTTGATGCTGTTCTTTGGAATTTAATAAAAATTTGGACACAAGGCACAAGCACATCCTTGCTGGTACAAAAGTGAAAAAAAGGCTACATGGTAGACAACACTTTTATCCGGGCCTTAATGATGGATGGTCCGACCTATATATTCGCCAAGTCATATGGCTACCCTAATCGCTTCATTTAAAATAAAAATAAAAAATAAAAAATAAAACAAACAAACAAACTTTCAATGTACAATAAAGAGTCTAAAAAATAAAAAAAAATAAAAAAAAAATGTACAATAAAGAGTCCAAAAGCAAAACATCTTTCTAAATTCTAATCCTTGAATTTATTCCTAGGCATAAATCATAATGCCGCCCAAGTCTTTTTCTTTTCTTTTCTTTTTAACAAAGAGCCAAACACGAACAAGACACATTTGAAGTTCCGATATTGTTTTGGTCATACCATTTTTTAATTAGAGATGACAATTTATATTTGCGTGTCAATTTTGAGTTGTATCGAGAAATGAGTATAAGATTATAAAAATTAATCTTAACTTAACCTATTTAATTAAATGGATTAGACCCTTCAAATCTAACCTGTTAATTTCTTGTTGGGTTTGTATCAAGTTTAGAAGTTGTGTAAAAAATTGTTAGCCCTAAATATTACGTATCGAGTTTGGATCATGTCAAACCATAGATATTAAAATTTTATAGGTCAACCATAACCTGACCCATTTAATTAAATAGGTCAAATCTCTCAGACTTTAACATATTAATTTCGTGTTTGGTACGTATTCGTATTAAGTTCACAATACGTGTCAATATATATATACTTCTTTTGTCTCTTTAGCTCTATGCTTTTTGGTTTTTCCTAGTTTATTTTTATTATAATTTTGATTTTCTATGTATCTTGATTGATCTTGAGTTTAGATTCTCTTTGTTCATTTAATTTTTCTAACTTGCTTCAAAACAAAAATGAGGAGGGTGGGTGGAACACTTATCCCCATAAACTGACACATCTTTTACACTTACCTCCCAAATAACCATCCATGACTTTAAACTCCCTTCAACTACCATTTAAATGCAAAATACCTTTCCATTAGTTGATGGCGTTAAATTAAAGAAAAAAAAACCCCAAAAAATAGACAAAAAGATATTTTACACCCAAACAAATAAAACCTTTTCGTTTATTAAAATTTTTATTTTCTCTTTTTTAAATTAAAACATTAACAAACAGCTAAAACACCAAATATTAACAGCAATACAAAAATACATTCTATTTTTATATCATATCAAAATTTTAAAAAGTATTTTTTCAAAACACGATAATAGAACAGCCCATGACCTCTTAATGACGATGATACGTTGGTAATTAAGGCCGGTCAAATCACGCAGTTGACAGCGCATTTTCTTGGCATTCAAAATAACACCATTAAGAAGAGAGGAAAAGTAAAAAAATAAAGTGAAATGAAATGAGAGAGAAATGATAAAATATTTAATAGCTCATAAAATTTGTGAGTCAAATTTAGAGTGAAATTCTGACAAAAGATAAAATAAAAAAATTATAAAGAGTTTGTTGAAGTAGACTTTTTTAAATTTTTTATCAAATTTTAGTAAAAATTTTGAAATTAAAAGCTCAAAAGAAATGCTCTGAGCTCTCCATTTTGGTGCATGAAATTTGTTGACAGTGATAAATAAAATAAAATAAAAATGTAAATTATTTAGTTAAAATATAAAAAAAGAAATTAAAAAAAAACTCGTTAGGAATGCTTTAGCGACTTTTTGTAAGCATTAAAGCCAAGGGGGGATGTTATTTACTTATTTGCACAGCCACGACTGGTTGTGCACAAATTGTGTACAACCGGTTGTGCAGCAAGCATTTCCGTTAAAGCCAAATAGCAGTACACATCGTCACATTGTACTGCAGGTGGTATTTATTTATTTATTTATTAATTGAGTTGGGCCGTCGGAGTTTTAGTGGAAAACAGCACCTAAAATTAGGCAAATAGGCAATGATGATAGAAATTATAGAATAAAACGAAAAAGAAAAAGAAAAAGAAAAAGAAAAGGGAAAGCGATAGAAGTACCAAAGTACCCCTTTCTTTTTGGGGTGTGTTGTTTAAAAAAGAGCTCTTCAATTCTGAAGGGGAAAGTACAGAAAGATCTTTGTAAGACAAGTAGTGGTACTAATCAAATAATTAGAGTTGTGAGCACTTGGAGTAAAGTAGAAAACAATATAATTATATAACAATATAATAATAATAATAATAATAATAAATAAAAATAAAAAGTACCACTAAATTCCCACCCTTCTTTTTGGTCGGAAAGTACCATCAACCACTGTATAACTTTCAATTGTCTCTTGACTCCTGCCCACCGCCTTCAATTTTACGCCTCTTTTGTCTTCTTTTTTTTTTTTTTTTTTTTCTTTTTTTTTAAATTTTATTTTTAGGTTTATACCATGTTTTCTATGGATCCAGAAATATTAGATAGAGATGGACATACATGCATGTATATACATATATCCAAAAATGTTTTAGAAATTCTTGGTACATGACTTTTTATCAAATTGCTATTTAAGATTTAGGGTTAAATATTATTTAGCTCCCTCAATTAATAACTTTTTTTTTTTTTTTTGAAGTTTTTAATTTTTAGGTTTTTATATATTTATATTTTTAATATATTAATTTTTTTTATTAATAGTGATATATGTCATTATTTTATTGGTTCTGACATGACACACTAATGAAATCCGTCAAGTGTTTTGATAGAATTTGACTCAATGAATTAAATTGTTATTTTAGCCTACCCCGATAACCTCTCAATTATTTTTTATATCGCAAGAAGTGATTTGTAATTTAAGTCAACCACATAGACTAATTTTGCTTTTATTCCAAAAATCAAATAAGACTAGTTTTTTTTTCTATTTTTTTTTTTTAAAAAAAATAGCCTTTTTATACTAATTAATGAATGCAAAGGGTAATTTTGGTTTTTTTAATTGTCAAAATAAGGATATTTTCGAAACTTTTTTGTCAAATTTGATTTTCCATCAAACATAATGGTCAAGATTGACGAATGAGACTAAATAATAACAAATTGGTAGTTTGAATGGCCAAATCATGACACTTGTCAGTTCATAGTGCTTTTCATAAAAAATCGTTCTTAGTTTATGAGCCTAAATAATATTTAACCCTAAGATTTAAATTTTATCGCTTTAGTTTTTAAGGTTTTAATTTTTATTGAATAGATTATTTTGTCTACTTTTCATTAAATTTTGAACAGTGCTACTACATCATACCCAATCATAATGTGACACGTGTCCCATTTAATTAAAATATATATATATATATATATATATATAAAATAAAATAAAATTATAAATATAAATATTCTTCGTTTGCGTGTTACTTGGATAAATGCAGTAATTTGCGAGGGTGACTGAAGAGAGGTGCATGGGGGTAGCCCCAGTGGCCACCCCGCCTCAATTTGTTTTTTAATAAAAAATATTTTCCTTTTTTTATTTTTTGTATTTATATTTTATATATATATCGTTCATAATTTTTTTTATTAAATGGGACACACATCGCCTTCTAATTGAGTATGGCGTGACATCAACACCATTAGAAATTTATCGAAAGAATTTATTTGATAGCAACCTTAAAGGAATAAATGGATAAAATTTAAACCTTATGGAATGATTTGATAAAAAGCAATACCTTAGGGACCTCTAGAACATTTGTTCAAGAATATAAATATGAGTAATGCTAACAGTATGCATGTGATGGTTTATGCACCCCTCTTACGCATTGATCACGTGGGTGTACGTGCGACGTGGCCAGTAAAAAAAAAAAATCGCAATGGAAGCCCCTCGATCTCGATCCCTCTGCAGTGTTGACCAATGCAATTCCCAACCATCATGCAAAAGTGGTGGTGGCAACTAGATTTGGTGCAAACAACATCGATCTGGTGCAGTATATATGTTCTATCTGCACCAAATTTTGCTTTTATAGTGGGGCTAATCCATCACCCTCTTTCGATTCTTACCCTCAAGATCGAGGATGGTCATGCACTCGATCATAGGAGTACTGGCTGAGAGTGGTTGTCTGTCCCTTGGTTGGGTACGTAAAAAAAACCATGCATGACTAACATTATATATAGACACACTCAAATAAGCATTAACCACTTGGATGTGCGTTGTTAACGACCATAACTAGTTTTTACAATAATTTATTCAAATTCATAAGTTTTTTTGTACCTATTAATTTCATAATCACCAACTATCTAATCATTTGAGAACTAAGTATAACTTGAATCCAAGCGCGTTTTTATCTATTTAATATTTAATGGGTTGGTATATTGTTTATTATATTTATATATATATGATCACTAAGATTTGCCACAGAGGATAGTGATAAAATATTGAGAATGTAAATAATAATAATAATAATTAGAAGAAAAAAAAAACGAAAATGGTTTCATGCCATTAATTATAGAAATTTAGCATAGTAACAAGTTACAAGTGCATCCTATTATAGAAATTAAATCATAAATGAATATAGGTTGATTTTTTTTTTTTTTTTTTTTTTTTATAAGTACAAAAGAGCAAGACACATATTAAGGAACTAAAAAAGAAGACGAAATGGACTTTCCAAAACAAGGAGGTAAGGAGCCAGAACTAAGAGAAAGAGTGGGAATGCAGCTAGAGGAGAATCTAGTTGCGGCCTAATTTGCCACATTGTGGGCACAAAAGTTTGCACTTCGATTTACATGACTAGCAGACCAGCTAGTAGTAATGGGAAAAGTAGTTATTATACAAGAGACCATGGACGCGATCCTCCAATCTTGAGTGATATTAGGGTGATTAAGTGCCAGTGTTACTGTTAGAGAATCACCCTCAAGAATGACAGAAGACAGATTCGGCGAGAGAGCCAAACGAGCTGCTAATAAAGCTGCAGTAGCCTCACCCAAAGGGGCAGAACAAGGTGGGCTTATAATAGAAGAGCACTGAACAATAGAACCCGTTGAATCCCTGCAAACCGCAGCCTGAGCCGAGAAAGATTGTCGAATAGCTGTATCATAATTTATCTTATAAAAAGGCGTAATAGGGGGAGACCAAACTGCAAGGTGGGGAACAAGCTTAGTGTTCCAAGCTGAATGATGATTCAAAGCAATCCTGTTGATGCAGCTAGAGATATCTAGAGCATTGGGAATCAAGTTCTCATGAAGAGCTTTATTTCGGGCAAACCAAATCTGATCACAAGCAACTGCAGCAAATATTTGAAAAATGTGTGAGTCTGAGGCAGGAATCCCAATAGTATCCGGATGTAGAATAATAGACAACCAATCAGACAAAGAATCAATCTGAAGAGCAAGGCTATCCAAAGGCCAGAAGGAATTCCTCCAAACCACCCAAGCAATTGGACAAGAGAAAAATAAGTGTAACAGAGAATCAGTAGGGAAAGAGCAAAGAGAGCAGGAAATATCAGTTGGAGCAGAGGGGATGCAACATGAAATACGAGACTTTGTGGGGAGAATATTCCAGTTATGTGAGAGATCGAGAGGAAGTGTTGATATATATACATATAAGTACTGTAGTATATTACTATATTTGAACCATCTTTAGAAAATTAATAATAATCATTAATTAGAAATAGATTAAATTATCTCTGAGTTTATTTCTTTAAAGCAATATCCTAGCTAGTATGTTCTAACTTTTGGTTTGATTAGATGTTAAAAAAATTCACATGGTAATAAGACAACATATAGTGTTGAGGTGATTTATTCCTTAGGGGAATTCTTTCTATATATGAGACCATAATATATAAAACATATTAATTAATTAGGATATTACTGAACCCAAAAGTTTAAGTTAACGAATTTGGGCCCAATTGTTTATATTTTAAATATATATGAGATTTCATTATTTTTCGCTGTATATTCTAACACTAAATTTGAGGTCCTTACCAATTGGCCAAGTCAGTTTAACAAATACTTAAGAAATATGTGGAAAGAAGATGGTAAAAAATGGACAAAATTCCTCAATCACTTTCAAATTAAAAAAATATATATATTCTGCTCTTGTATAATGCTAAAAAGAATCAGTAACATAAACATGAAAAGATGGAAAGGAATCTAATTCTTTTCTTTAATTATTCCAAAATGCAGCCATGTGAGGAGGAACAAACACTACTCTTTAATTTCTCACAGGTCAACCTCATAATTAAGCCTTCATACCCTTCCTAATCCTCCGTTAACTTCCTTTTTTTTATTCTCTTCTATCCTTTATTTTTTTTTTTTTAGTTCATTGCTCATGAAAATACAAATATCCCGATTTTAGTCCCTTTTTTAGTTCAATTCTTGGAGAGTAAAAATTAAAGAGTGATGTTAAAAATCCGTTTTTCTTTCTAAAAATCATCTTCTCATTAGGTACTATGCAATGAAATAAATAATAAAATAAAAAATGATCATGAAAAGAAAAACCATTTATGTAGCTGCAAGTGAACAGTAGATCTAGGGTGTCTATGGAATCACAATCCCTACGAAAGTCCGAACAATTTAAGCAATAAATAAAAGAAACAAAATCCTTAATAAAAAGCTCAACACCAAAACAACCCGCTCGCTTGCTGAGATAGATAGGCTTCATAAAAATTGTTTCAAAAAAAATTTTATGGATCCAAATGGGTCTCATTCCAATTAGAGTGGGATTAGGGATTGTAGATGAATAGATTTGAGGAAAGTTGAAAATAAAATAGAAAGGGAGGCTCATGTATTTTCTGTGCGTTTGTCAGAAAATCCAAGTGGGCTGGGGTTGGATTTCAGAGGGTCTGACACAAGCTGCATGGCATGCAGCATGGGCGCCACAAGGGCAGGGCCACAGAAATCTCTTCTTGTGTCAGTGCCCAAGTGGTCCATTTTCTTGCGTTGCTGTTGCACCACTGCTACACCAATATCATATATTACTCCTCCAAAACATAAAATATAAAATTTTCATATGTACTTCATTTCTCATATATATTACTCTTAAATTTGAATCCATATATACTTTTTTTTTTTTTTTTTTCAAGTTAAACTAACAGATTTTCAAAAACTGAATTAATTGATCCATCTAAATACGTACATTTTAGGAAAAGTGTTAATTTGTTTCGAGAGTAATGTTATATACCATATTTTTTATCTCATAATTATTCTATAATACTAATGTGGTATTCGATCTCAAACTGCCCTTGATTTTTTTTTTTTTTTTTTTTTAACAAATATCATGTCAGTATTATGGAATAAAAATATGGTTTCTGGCATTACTCTTAATTATCTTAATTATTAAAAGGACAAAGATTTTCTCCGACTCCTATAAAAATTTAATGTATTCATTTTACATGTTTTTTAAATACATATATAGCAAGGAATTAAAGATCTTTACCCCTAGCTCTTGATTCTAACAGAAGAAATAAAAAGAAAGAGAAGCGGGGAATATATACTTCTATAGCAGCTATATATATATATGAGAAGCGGATCAAGGTTGTTTATAATTATTTGTTTGAATTCGGATAAGTGATTATAAAAAATGATCATTTTAGGACTCACCTGACCAGATAAATGGTTGAGCAACCTAATTTTTATATGGTAAGGTGGGTCTCATAATTAGTGATCTCTCACAATCACCTGCCTAAATTTTCTTAAATTCGATTAAATAAATTTGAAAGGATCTTAATCCCAGAATATATAATGGCCGTCTACAATTATTTACCCAAACTTAAAAAAAATTCAAACAAATAATTATAAAAGACTAATTATATAACTCACCTAACAAAACTACTTATGTCCATCGCACGTAAATGGACGTAAGGCGGCAGTTTGGCATGTCTTGTTGACTGTGAGTTGCGTGAAGCAAATGAAGACCCTGTAAATAGCCATATATATTGCTCTGGGTGCATGCGCCGATATATATATATATATATATATATATATATATATATATATATATATATATATATATATATATATATATATATATATATATATATATTAAAGCATATTAATAAATCTAAGCTTGTCCGTCGTCTATATATATATATATATATATATATACATTGCTTTGAGCGTCATCATCTTTGTAACCAAATGCACGTGTTGCTTTTCTTCCGATTTGGCGTTATTCGATCACCGAAATTAAAGTTACGCCAGCACCGGCAGATGAGACAGACAGAGAGAGAGAGAGAGAGAGACGTGCGGAGTATGATGATGGAGAAGTTAGCTTAGGTTATAGCCAAGAAAGTAAACCTAAAAGCAAGCAATTCTGCGGCCGCTAGCATTGATGGTTAGAAAAGTCAGCAAACATGTTCGGTCGATTGGATGGATGGTTCTACTTTTAAGTATGCAGATCGATCGTTTTCGAGTAATTAAACAAATGAAATGTTTTTGGTTGGGAAATAAGGACAAGGACAAGGCCAAGGCCGGGGATAATGTTGTTGCATGCAATCAGTCCACCCCACGCATGCTTCAAAAGCTAGCTAGCTAGCTAGCTAGCACACCAAGACTGGTAGACGAATACCAAATAAGTCGGTATTCATTAATATTAGGTTTAAGCCATTCTTGGGAATATCAAACTTTCTCTCCAATCACATGTTTTTTTTTATGAGATTCGTCCTTTTAAATTTTTGTCCTCGATCAGGTCCCTCCCATCCTCTAAAGTGTTAGTTCTATCAACTTAACATGCAGAGCAAGCGCTCCCTGAAGTCAGACCCAGGACCATTAAGACATTAGTGCATGAGACCTAAGGCGAGAGTTCAACAAGCCCTTGCCCTAGTACTTGTCCAACCGCTTCGAATTACTTTAAGACCACTAAACCATCACCACCGATGGCACAGAATAAATAATTTGAAAGCACGTGATTCAAGATATACATGAGGCTATCATGTGACCGTTAATGTTAGTGACAATATTTAACTTTTGTTAGAGTATATCAAGAGATTAAGAATTCAAGTTACAGTCGAAGACTATCACCTACCTACAGTTGAAAACTATAACCTAATTACACTCGAAGTCTATCACTTAGTCGCCATTATCTAGTTGTAGTTGAAATCTATTTGTATTATCTAATTCTTCTATAAATAGGAGCTTGTTAATTATATTGTAAACAGAACTCAGAAATAAAAGTAAAATGTAGTATTTTGAGTTTTATTCTATAAATGTAGGTCATAAGCCAAATCACATAATTTTTTGTGTCTATTTATTTATTCTGCATTATATTTTCTTTCAAAACTTTTGGGGTTGATATATATCACTTCACTACTTTTTCCTTAAATGCATGTGTTGATAGTGAAAAGAAGAATAATATCTATTGGAATCTCAAGGTTAATGACTGTATATAGCACTCCTGTATAGGAATTGTATAGCAATAGGCATAAGAACCTAGTTGGTAATATTTTAATGAAATAAATTACTTGTTCAAATTCCTATCACTAACACTAATATTAAAGAATGATGTGGTGGGGGACCAATTTCTAATGGTAATTAAAGTTAATGGTAAGAAAGCAACTTGGCTTCATACATATATGAGTTGTAAAAGAATATTCCTAAATGCTCAAAGCATAATAAATTATTATGGACTTGGAAATTAGAATGTGCTCCTCAAATTAGACCCTTTTATAGTTGGTTATTAATTGCCTACCTTACTTAGCCACGTAGACCTCTAAGGATGAACCACCCCAAACCTCTTGTGTTCTTTTCTTCTTTTTGCTTCTATTATTATTTTCGTCTTTTAATTTATATTTTACATGGTATCAAAGCTACCATTTTCTTAGTGTCTCTAATAATCCTCCTTTCGTTGCCCGTGCAAGTTTTCTCATTTAAGTGTTTCTTTGATGTTTTCACTGCAAAAGTAACACACCAAACGCTTTGTTGATGCCAGCTTTTCACTTGACAGAAATTAAGAGTCTATTTGACCATGCACACACCTCCACTCACTACTTGCAATTTATGCTGCTTCCTCCACACGCTGTCACTCGCCTTTGTTGTCTTTGTCAGTGTCTTCTCAACCTTCCTCAAAGTCGATCCTGAAAATCTAAAACCAGAATTAGGTTTGCAAGGTACAAATTTGTTGATATGTAGAATCCCTGGGGTCTTTGTCTAAGGGAATTACAAGTCAATCTTTGACCTAGTGTTTGACATTAGGTCTTTGTCTTAAGGAATTACAAATTAGTCGTTTCCACAAATGGCATCAAATTGTTGATACAATTGACCATATGCCAAAGGCTTGGTTGAAGGTGCCTGCAAAAGAAACAAGAGGTAAGCAAGGAGGATTTCCGAGTGTGCCGACGGGAAATACCTCCAATGTTTAAGTTAGTAGGGTCGTTTCGAGGAAGCTAAAAGTGAAGGGAATTAATAAAGCAAAAAATGGCCAGAAAGGGATCGTACTGGTAGGAGTTGCTTCCTCTCTATTTATAAAGAGTTTTTCCCGCCTACTTCTTAATAGAATATTAGCTCAAAAAAGTACTGGCCTCAACCTCCCACCCTTTTATAGTTGATAAATGATATTCGTACATACTTTTTTACACATTTTGTAAACACACATTTAGTGTGGGACCCATACATATAGGATCCATATCTTATACATGAGTCACACACTAAACGTGAGTGTGTGCACAAAAACATGTATACAAAGAACACCTCTCTTTAATCTCTTTATGGTTTCTATGAGTGCTTACTCTCCCTCCAAAATATTGGGGAAGTTAAATGACATGGCACAATGGAGATCCCATGCACCGCCTCCCATGATAATCCCCAAGGGCCATTGGCTATGGGTCATGGACGTAGGGACCCTAAGGGCACTTGTCACTTGGGTTTCCAATTAGGAGGTTGTTAATATTCTTACTATAATCAGTTGGGATCAAAACCTTCTATAATTTTTAGAGTATTATTCTATCATGTACAATTTCTTAAATCCCAATTATTATTTCCAAATTAAATAGTTAGGAATCGCCACATCAATATATATTATTTCTAAAATGTGGTAAAAAAAAAATAAATAAATAAATAACGATTAAGATTTAAGGAATCCTAATGAGAATACTTTTGAGATTTATAGAAAATGTTGAACCGTCTGGGAAGATATATATAGAAGCATTGTTAAACTATTGATTCACCTTTAAATATTGATCAACATGGAGACATTATTCAATAGTGTAAGTACACTTAATGAAAAAAATCCTCCCAACATTATTGGTTGAGGTCCGAATTTCTTAATTAACCTAGTGCTTGAGTGAAAGATCATTCAAAGTATTTAGTATTTACTCGTGTGTTGGCATAATATAACATAATATAATCCTGAAGTTAATTGTACGCATAAATTTTATATGTCCTCTTTCATGAGGATGGTTTAAAATAAATTTTGATAGTTCTAGACCTAAAGACGATAAATGTGAATTGAGATTTGTTATTTGTAATAACCCATGTATACCCGTTACGGCACTCGGTAAAAATAAGTAATGCTAAACGTCACACCACGTTAGACAAAATTAGTAAACTATTGTACGATTGTCACACAACTTGATGATGTGACATTAAAAATTAACAGATAGATAAGCACATGTAAAAAAATAATAATAACAATTAAATAACAGTCTACTAAATAGCATTACTCATAATTCAATATATAAGTAAATCATATTCACAAAGAACCAAATCAAGCAATTGGTTTCACTACTTCATTACATTACGATTATTCTTCATCGACACAAGTATGCAATCCTATTTCTTCTACTTATTTACATTCGATTTTATTAGATAATATTTATAGCAGAAGTTATAGAAACTATATCCACCAAATCATCTCTAATAATAATAATAATAATAACAAAAACAATCCACCAAAGCATAAAAAAAAAGTAAACAGCTACTCTGAAGCCCAATTAAACATTGATCCTATCTAAGTTGAGACTCATTACTCAATTCTGAATACCGTTTCATATATCCTACAATATGAAATGAGTTTCTCAATCAAATCACTCAAAAACAATATTTGAGATGCAGGACTGGTTCTCTTCACATCATGACAAAATCCCCAATTCACAAGCACTAAAATCCTAATCACCAACTCACTTTTGGGCTTTTATCTACTCCAGAAACTTTTCCTTGAAACGGCACGTCATGATTTGCCTCCTTTCCAGTCAGATTGACGCGTCAACAAGGAGAAAAAGAAAATAGCTGTTCTACTTTACAAAACCTAAGAAAACAATTTAGTCAGTAGGGGTTATGTGAGTATCATTATTGCTCCCATCGGTTTCTTCCCTCTGCGGCCTCTTACGTTTGCACCAACATGAATGCTGAGGAATTGGCCCATCTTCCCCAACAACCCAGCTATGCTCCCCAACACCCTTCAATGTCATTCTCCTGTTTGGTTCTGCGAAAGACAATGTTTAAGTTCAATTGCGGATCTATCATAATAAAAGAGACAAGAAAGACGTGGGAAAGCTTCGAGGGAATTCGGAATTCGGGAATTTCATAGGCATGGCCGGATATGACAAAATGTTGGTAATCAATACATTCCACTGACCTTTGCAAAGAAGCCCCTCTAGCAAGTTCTTCAGCTCTGGGTTCATATCATCCGGGAGAACCAAGGGGTTATTTACAATCTGGAGAAGGAAAGACCACTTAGACAATTCTACAAAACACAGGGCCTTGAGAGTAGAAAATGGAAGTCACCAGAAATATAGAAGCAAATTTTATGCACCTTCTCATATGTATCCTGCAGGGTCTCCCCGAGAAATGGATATTGACCCAGAATCATACAGTACAAAGTAACTCCCACGGCCCACGTGTCTGCAGCTTTGCCGTGATAGGTTAGACCTGTTGAAGAGGAAGAAAAAAAAAAAAAAAAAGACATGGTAACTACATCCCACGTCAATTAATTTCAATGTCACTAGGCATATATTTCAAACTTGAGAGAGAACCCTAACCAAGACAGCACTCGGGGGCAGTGAAAACAGGAGTCCCAGGGGAGCGACGGAGCTCATCATTATCATCCTGCAAATGAAACCAATAAAAGGAGAAATTGAGACATACTGTCAATGTCCTATATGTGACAAATGACATGGTTTAAGTAGAAACGTGACTATTTCTCTTGCTAAAAACATGTCCAGTGCTAATGTTTGTGAGATCCCAATACAAAGGGTTTAAAGTAGCCTTTCTTCTGTCTTTTGAGTTTTTTCAGGTGTTCTTCCTTTGATTTCTGTTTTTCTTTTGTTTTTGTATCATTGCATACTCTCAGTATGCTTAGAGGCGCTTTTATGCTTTTTTAATGCTAATTCTTTTCTAACCTATCAAAACAAAAACAAAAAATTAAGAACTACAACTCTGCTCCCACATGGAGCTCAATTAGAAAGACATTTATACTAACTAATTTGAAAATACAATTTTATAAGAGCATTCCCAACAACTTCCCTATAACCCCTTCCCTTCCCTACATATAGGAAAAATGTAACAAAAAATCACAAAAAATCACCCACAGCAAATACTCTATCGATTCCCTAAGCATTGGGAATGCTACAGTTAAACTCAATGTGTAGAGAACCAAAAGAGCTTTCCTACCCATTATTTAAATACAAAATATTTTTATTTGAGGTAATTACCTTTTCCCCCATGAACTACAACTTTTGCGCAAAGCCCTCACAAACTACCAACTCGACCAAAATAGAGCATTCAACTACCAAAGACAACCATTTTCCCCCCTTCCGTCAGTCAGAGGGGTTGAAACAAACGGTCAACGGGTCACGTGACCGTCACATGCCGTTTTACCCTCATTTTCTTTCTCTTTTCCCCCCATGAACTACCACCATCTTCCAACATGCCCCCATGTCAAATGGCACATGACGGTCACGTGACCTGTTAACCGTTTGTTTTAACCCCTTTAACTAACGGAAGGGGGGAAAAAAGTTGTCATTGGTAGTTGAATGCTCTATTTTGGTCGAGTTGGTAGTTTGTGGGGGCTCTGCGCAAGAGTTGGTAGTTCATGAGGAGAAAAGGTAATTACCCATTTTTCTTTCCTCTCATCTTTCATCTTTTTGCCTTTTATTGGGAAATGTGTTAGAATTTTGTGAAAAATATGAGGGTAGGTACAAACTTATATTTGTAAAAAAAGAATATTTAATTGAAATAAGGAAAGATAAGGGAAGCTATTGTGAAATGTATTTGGATAGAGAAGTAAAAAGTAGTTTTGTTCTCTAAATTTAAGGAAAACCAGAGAGAAGTTGCTGTGAATACTCTAACAAGACAGTTCCACCACATCATAGTAACAAAAATTTTAGAAGCATGTTTTGCAAATGCAATGCTTGCCAATGAAAAGGGCAGGGGAAGGAAGGTGGGTCAATATTAAAGCAGCCCAAAAGAACATCAAAAGAAGGCATGTTTGTCAAAGACCTTTATTAAATTGATGTAACTAAGCTCAAATCAATTCTACTAAGCTTAAATCCAAAGTAGTTGGATGCAACTACATGGATTTCCAAAGTAATAGGAATCGGCTACATCGATCCTCCTCCATTCAATCTTGTCAAGATTCTATACTCAAATTACATTTTTAAAAATCACGCCATTTCAAACTATTTCTATCCACTTAATCCTTTTCGCTATCAACTCACTCTTTCACACAGGCACACACATATGTCTTCACTGCACATGCAAACCATCTCAATTCTCAAGTATCTTCCCCTCTTCCCCTCCAACTGATGCCACTTTGAAAGGACATTTTCATTCTCATTCGTATCTTTGCCCATGTAACCATTGATCCACTATAACATCCTTATCTCAGCTACTTTCATGAAATTAATAATTCACCAACATCAATAGGTGAAATAATGACACATGTGGCTATGGAAAACAACATAGGCCTTGATGGCAACAGTCATATTCCAAGAAATCCAATTGACCCAATTGACTACATTTAGAATGGTAGCAACTACTTTTATTGATGCAAGGGGCACGCAACCTAAAGACACATGACATGTTCTTCTCTAATTTCACCAAAACCAATAGGTGAAATAATGACACATGCAGCAATGGAAAACACCATAGGCCTTGATGGCAACAGTCATATTCCAAGAAATCCAATTGACAACATTTAGAATGGTAGCAACTACTTTTATTGATAAGTAAAGGAAATGTATTAAAAGTGCAAGGGGCACGCAACCTAAGTGCACATGATGTATACAAGAGAATAACACCCAACTAGGTCAAGAAAGATGAAAGAGAGCACAAAAATCTACAAAGCCAGAGATATTGAGAAGGACATTAACATAGATCCACTCGAAGAGTGATTTTAGAAACCAAAGTTGTAGCTCCTAACTCGTCTTCTCGCAATCTTCGAAACTTCAAGCATTTCTTTTTCTCCAAATGCACCACATCAAACAAGAACATATTACATTCCCCACAATGTCTAAATCATACCAACAAAACCTTCATTTCCAGCACACCAAGAGCTCCACCACCTGTCCCGGCATAACCCACTCTACTCCAAACATTTGAAACACCAAATTCCACAATCTCTCACAATATCACAGTGAAGAAGTGGGGTAGCAACTGCTATATTTAGAACTCCCTCCCTCAGCGAGTCATTTTGGGAAAGTTGGCTGCTTAAGCTTGACCCTTTACTACTTTGAAGTATAATCTCTCATCAATGAGTTAGTCAGTGTCCAAAGCTTTTAAGTTTTATTCTTAATCCCTGGACCATGCTTACAAGTACTATCAAATTATAAGTAGCCATCACAGCTTAAACATCCAACACCATGACTCCTGTTTGCACCAACCCCCCCCCCCCCCCCCCCCCCTTCTCCAGGTAGTAGTCCTAAGTAAACTCTATATCCAGGAAACCAAGCATCCTGCTCCATGAAATCTTGTAGATTTTAATCATATAACACTTACATTCCATTACTCAAATTTCATTTCTAAATTAGGTTCTAAAACTAGCGTGTGAAAAAAACTAATGCTAAACTTATAAATTTTAAAGGAAAGAAATGAATGAACAACATAGAAAATTTTCAATTACATTTTCTCGGCTATTTTACTTGAAGACATGTACTTAATAGGTGTCAATACATGAACACAAATTAAATTCTGTATGGTTAAACTATGAAAGGAGAAACATGGAGGTTTGCAATACATATATATGTCTACATCAGGGGCAAGAGGACAGCGGGAATTAAATAGACTGGCTTGGTCTATTAATTATGAGAAGAGGGTACAATCTGTTAGAGGCCGACACAGGGGAATGGGCTCATCTCGCTTTTTATGAAGCCTAAAATCTTAACGTGGAACGTCAGAGGGATTAATGAGATTAAGAAAAGGTTGGAGATTAGGGGGCTACTAAGTGATTGGAAGGCGAATGTTGTATGCTTAGTGGAGACAAAGATGGCAGTTATATCAAGGGAGGTGGTGCGGAGTTTATATATATATTGGTTCTCTATGGGAGCAAGTGGAGCGTCGCCGCCGGGGGGGGGGGGGGGGGGGGGGGTGTTAGTTAATGTCGAATAGACGGGTGGTGGAGAAAGTGGAGTGTGTAGGAAGATTTACAGTTGCTTGTTCTCTGCGCAATACTGGTGATAATGTTGTATGGGCATTTGGGGGGGTGTATGGTCCGAATGATGATAGGTATATGAGGGATCTGTGGGATGAGTTAGCTGAATTGATGAGTTGGTGGGAGATGCCATGGTGTATTGGGGGAGATTTTAATGTGGTTTGTTTTCCAAGTAGGTTAGGTGTTTCCAACTTTTTTGCAGCAATGGAAGAGTTTTCAGACTTCATATTCATGCAAAATTTGGTGGATCTACCACTTGAAGGTGGCCGGTCAAATAATCAGGAAAATCAAACATGGTCTAAAATTGATAGATTCTTAATTTCTCCATAGTGGGAAGAACGTTTTCCTGAAGTGACATAGAGGAGATTGCCAAGACTTCTATCCGATCACTTTCCTTTGCTGTTGGATTGTGGGGCGCCAGGAAGAGGGAGCAGGTATTTTAAATTTGAAAACATGTGGCTGAAATCGGATGGTTTTATAGATCAAGTTAAAACTTGGTGGTTGTCCTGTGAGTTTTCTGGATTACCAAGTTACATTTTGGGTAGTAAGTTGAAGGCTTTGAAGACGGATTTGAAAAAATGGAATGAGAAAGTGTTTGGTGATGTAGGGAAGAAAAAGAATGAGTTATTGGAAGGCATTCGAGAGCTAGACTTAGTTGAAGAGTGCCATTGTTTAGAGGAGGACGAAAGGGTTTGAAAGATAGATTTGTCAAGAGAGATGGAGAAAACTCTTCTATTTGAGGAAATGAACTGAAGACAGAAATCACGAGTTTTGTGGCTGAAGGAGGGGGACAAGAACACAAAATTTTTTCACAGGGTAGCCAACTTACATCGTAAATTCAATCATATTGACTCTTTGAATATAAATGGTGCAACATCCAAGAATCCTGTGGAGATCCAGGAGCATATAGTCCAGTATTACAACAAACTGTATTTTGAGCAATGTTCTTGGAGGCCAAGGGTGAATGGTTTATCTTTCCTATCCATTGATCCGGATGAAAGTATTTGGTTAGAAAGAGAGTTTGAGGAGAACGAGATGTGGGATGTGGTAAAGGATTTGAATGGAGATAAGGCTCCGAGACCAGACGGCTTCACAATGGCTTTCTTTCAGAAGTGTTGGGAAATTGTAAAAAATGATCTTATGGCTATTTTTGCATAATTTCATA
The DNA here is from genome assembly GCF_958979055.1 of Alnus glutinosa. Lineage (NCBI taxonomy): Eukaryota > Viridiplantae > Streptophyta > Magnoliopsida > Fagales > Betulaceae > Alnus > Alnus glutinosa. Next base: position 18,405,403 of record NC_084894.1, read on the forward strand.
ATCGAGGTCAGTTTGAAAAGAGTCTAAGTGCTACTTTTGTTTCTCTAATTTCAAAGAAGACTTGTGCTATGGATGTGAAAGATTTTCGCCCCATTAGTTTTTTTTGGGGGGGGATGTATGATTATTTCCATAGTTCTAACGAACAGGTTTAAGTCAGTATTGGGAAATATTATCTCAAACACACAGAACGCATTTATTGACGATCGACAAATTTTGGATTCAGTGCTTGTTGCTAATGAATGCTTGGATAGTCAAATTCGATCGGGGAAATCTAGGGTGCTGTGTAAGCTGGATTTGGAAAAGGCATATGATCATGTGAATTGAGACTTCTTGCTCTATATGCTGCAGCGGTGTGATTTTGGGGAGAAATGGAGGGCTTGGATGTGATTTTGTAGTTCTACAGTGAGATTTTCTATTCTTGTGAATAGAACCCCCTCGGGTTTTTTTATTAACACTTGTGGGTTGTGACAAAGGAATCTACTTTCACCTTTATTGTTTGTGGTGGTTATGGAGGCTTTGAGCCGAATGTTGATTGTTGCAATGGATCAGGGTCATTTGACAAGGTTTTCAATGGGACTTAGGAATTCTGAAGCTTTAGTTGTGAATCATTTACTGTTTGCTGATGACACATTAATTTTTTGTGGTGCGCAAGAACAAATTCGACATATGCGATGTATCTTCTTATGTTTTGAGGCAGCTTCAGGATTGATGATTAATTTAGGAAAATTAGAAATTGTTCCTATTGGAGAGGTAGAGGATGTCGTAGGGTTGGCTCAACTCATTGGATGTCAGGTCGCATCTTTGCCTATGAAATACTTGGGTTTGCCGTTGGGTGCTTCTTATAAAGCTGTGCCTATTTGGAATGATATCGTTGAGAAAATGCAACGAAGGTTGGCTGGATGGAAGCGAATGTATTTGTCAAAGGGTGGTCGGCTGACTCTTCTTAAAAGTACTCTTTCCAGCCTTCCAACGTATTACTTGTCATTGTTCCATATTCCAGTGGGCATGGCTAATCGTCTTGATAAACTTCAAAGGGATTTTTTTCAGAGTGGCATTGGAGATGAGGCCAAATTTCATTTAATGAATTGGAACAAGATCTGTACTCCATTTTTTTTTTTTGATAAGTAAGAAGACTTTATTAATGAAAGCGTAAGAAGCCCCTACGTATACAGGAAGTATACACAGGAACAACCAAAGCTAACCCACAAAAACCCAACAGAACCAACAAAACCTAAACCCCCAAAATCAAAGAAAAACCACAAAACAAACTACAATAGAATCCAAGTAAGATACTAAACAACCCACCACCTACCAAAGCACACAAACCTACATCATGTGTGCCTTGCCTTTCCTACTCCTAGAGGGATCTTTCACAGCACCATAATTGATGGACCTATGCAAATTAAGTAGCTCCCTTTTTCCTTTAGACTTTTGGCGCGCAATCATCTTCTCCCGCTGAAAATCTTCTTCCATGGCATCCCTAATTGCCAAGGCCTCCTCCCCAAAAGCCCCTTCCAATGCCCAATCCAAGGGCACTCCCTCCCGATAATCATCTTCCTCCTCCCAAACTATGATCTCTCCGTTATGATCAAAACTGACAGGTCAATTCCGAAATTGGAAGAAACCATTTCCCTCAACGGAACGAGGAATGATGCAGCCACTCGGAGGAGAGGAAGGTCCTGCTACCCCGACGCCCTTGACCTCCCGTGGCAAAACGGGAGGAACATAACCAATCGGGTGAAGATTGAGAAATCCCTTCCTAAATAGACCCTGTTTTGCTGAAGTCTCTGTCTTCTTTTTCGCATGAAACTCTCCACTTGTATCCTTAAAAAGAGCAGGTTCTGCAGATAGCTTCAAAGCTTCCAAAGTGTCTGATAAAATCCCATCATTCCATAACACAGAATGCCCTACCCTGAGCTTCCTAGCCCTCCTGTAATAATGCTGAAAAGGGCGACTTTGCAGCAAGGGGGAGGGGGAAGAACGAATCTTCTTCCCCAACTCAGAGGCCCCTGAGGGAGAAGGAATAGTTGAGACGGAGAGCTCTGCACCACACAAAAGCCCAGTCAACGCCGGAGGGGCAACCAAAGTCGCCGGAGACGGCATCTCCGCAGTCGGCAGAGGTGGGAAGATAAACGGAGGAGCCGACTTAACCAGAGACGACCCACCCCTAGGTCTATCTTCGCACAAAGGATCCCCAAAGGGAAACTCCATCATCGACTCCGGCAAAATGTCTTCGCACAGCCTAGAAAAGGCCACCAGCGTCGTCTCCGGCATGAAACTTGACGACCGGGAGGATCTGGGTTTTGGCATGAGACGACCCAAACGCAAGCCCTTTCGTCTCAATCCATACCTTGCAAGCCAGCCCAAAAGCTTCTTAGCAACCCGGCCCAAAACCGTGTTGAACCCTATGACCCGCTTACTCCACGTGCGCAACTTTGAAATTTCAAATTTCAAACTCGCATGTGGAAGATAAGTCTTACCCAGCGGACGGAGAGGCTAGTCCTTACCCAACAGATCAAACGAAGAAGACTCCAAGGTAGAACAGTCCAACGCCAACCTCATATCTGCATCTAACACCCTCACCACAAGTAGAATGTCAAGATCACACTATTCCACCGGCGTAACCTTTCTTCCGAAAAAACAATCCCCCACGATAGGCACCTTCTTCACGACAACGGCCGAGCCTGCCTTCAACACCTCCATAAAGGAGGGCCCCTTCGTGAAAGGAACCAAACTCGGCCATGCCTTTACTTCCTTCCCCTTATTCTCCACCGACTCATGCAAGGGCCACTAAAGCAGAGAAGGAACTGTGGCCTTTCTCAACTCGTCGGAGAATTTGATCCAACCCCACCCTCCACATCCCTCAGGGATCAGTATAAACCCTTTCCGGCCACCCATCCCGAATGATGCTGCCTCTAAGAAACGGCCGGCTTGGTTACACCATCTTCGAGCAATCAAGACTCTCAATCCTTCTCTGAAAGATTTGATGAAGACTTAATCTTCCGGATAACCCACGAGATTCTCCAACGTCGAAGCCAACCACTCAGAACATGAAGAACTAATGAAAATTTCGCTAGAGAAGCTTTTTCTCTTCTCCCCCACCCTCAGCGTCGACGCCCCATCCAAAACCGAGAATATATAAGTCTTCGACTCCACGATAAAACTTATCTCCATCTCAAAAACACCCAGAACCCAAGCGGCCGACCCGGAGGATGTTCACATTTTTGACAGAAAAGAGCCACACAGTCACGAGACCCACCGGCTGACGCTCCTACGCGAGCTACTAGCGCGACCCACAAACACCTGATGCTCAAAACACTATCCCCGCACAACAACCAGACGTCTGGTAGGCGAAACAAGGCAAACCCCTAGAGTAACACGCTCTCACGCGCCGCCGCTAGGGCAGAGAGAGAGAGCATTTACCCATTCTCTATACTTGCTTTACCCTAGGTTTTGTGATTTAGTGCAAGTTGAAATAGCAGAACAAGAAAAAAGAGAGAAGTTTCTCTATACTCCATTACATTCAGGTGGATTGGGAGTTCACAATTTCATCCAGATTATTGTTTTTTTTTTATAAGTTAACAAAAATTTATTAAAGAAAGCGTAAAGCGCCCTTAAGTACACAAATAGTATACAGAGGAACAACCAAAACTAACCCGCAAAAGCCCAACAAAACCCACATAAACCCTAGAACCCACCAAGGCACACAATCCTACGTCATGTGAGCCTTGCCTTTCCTACGCCTAGATGAAGCTTTAAAGTCGCCATAATTGATGGAGCTTTGCAAATTCAGGAGCTCCCTCTTGCTTTTGGACTACTGGCAAGCTATCATCTTGTCCCGTTGAAATTCTTTTTCCATGGCATCCCGAATAGCCAAGGCATCCTCCCCAAAAGCACAATCCAACGCCCAATCCAAGGGCAATCCATCCCAAAAATCAACGTCCTCCTCCAAACCACAATCTCCCCGGTGTGATCAAAACCGACATGCCAATCCCGAGATTGGGAGAATCTATTTCCCTCGACAGAAGAAGGAATGATGCAACCACTAGAAGGGGAGGTAGGTCCTACCACCTCGACATCGTTGACCTCCCGAAGCGAAGCGAGGGTGACTGTCACAGACAGGTGAGGGTTGAGAAACCCCTTCCTAAGTAAGGCCTGCTTCACTGGAGGCTCTACAACCACCTTCGCTGGAGGCTTTGCAACCGTAACCTTATTAACAACAAAGCCGACAGTCGTCTTCGAGGCTTCCAGAGAATATGATAATAACCCATCATTTCACTTCACCGAATGACCTTCCCTAAGCTCCCTAGCCCTCCAATAATATTGCTAAAAAGATTTGGAATTTTGCAGCAAGGGGAGGAAAGAATGAATCTTCTCCCCCAACTCAGAAGCTCCTGAGAGGGGAGGATTGAAGTCGGAAGGCTCAACACCACATGAGCAACTGAAAAAGCCAGAGCTCACAAACAGCCTAGCCGGAGCCGAGGGAGCAACTAGAGTCACCGGAGGCGGCATCTCCGGAGGCGGCAAGGGGGGGGGGAAGGTGAAAGGGGGAGACGACTTGACTAGAGAGATTGCTGGATGACGACTAGACGACCCCCCCCCCCCCAAGAGAAAACAATCCCATAAACACCTCAGAAGATATCTCCAGCGTCATCTCCGGCATGAGTCTCGACGAACAGGAGACTTTGGATTTTGACAGGAAACGGCCCAAGCGAAGACCCGAGCGTTTATGGCCCAAGCCAGACCCGGCAAACTGGTCCAGAAGCTTTCCTATAGCCCGGCCCATGGCCAAGTTGAAACCAATGACCAACTTGCTCCACGTGCGCAAGTTTGAAATTTCGAATTTGAACGTGGGATCGACTTCTTGCCCAGCGGAAGATGAGGCTGGTCTTTGTCCAACAGATCAAGCGGAGGAGACTCCAAAGTGGAGCAATCCACCGCCGATCTAGAGTCTTCCTCTGCTAACCTCACCGCTAGGTCTAGAGCACACGGCTCCGCCGGCGATGTCTTCACCCTGGAATGATGACCCCCCATGGTGGGCAACGCCTTTGCAGCAATGACCAAATCCGACCTCAACACCTCTGCAAAAGAAGGCCCCGTCCACTTTGGAGCCAAACCCAAACTTGGCCATTCTTCCTTCCCATCCTTCTTGTCCGGCGCAGACGAGGAACCAAACCTACATTCCACTATGGCAGAGAGGTATTCTGCGGCCTTTCCCAGCTCGCCAAAGAATTTGTGCCACCCCCACCCTCCACAACCCTCACGATCAAATAAACCCTTTTTGACTGCCCATCCCGAAAGCTGCCACCTCTAGGAATCGGCCAACTTTGTTACCACCTCTTCAAGCAATCATGATTTTCGATCCTCCTTCCCTGAAGGACTTAACAAATTCTTGCTCTTCCAGGAAACCCAATAGCGCTTCCAACGTCGACGCAAGCCACTCGAAACACTAGGTACTCATTATGACCTCGCCGAAAAAATTCTTTCTCTTCTCCACCCTCAGCGCTGACACCCCATCCAAAACCGAGAAGACAAGACTTCGACTCCATTGAAAATCTCTTATCCATCGCATGACACACCGAACGGCCAAACAAAAATGATTCACATCGTCGCCGGAAGAGAAATCCACCCAACCATAAAAACCACCGGCTGACTCCCCTACGTGAATCGCGACCCAAAGAACTGGAAAAACAAAGTTCAAACCCCAAACAACAAACGAGAGACTAGGAGGTGGAAAGGAAACGAACCCCTAGCTTATTTCACCCAGTTTAATCAAGTTTTTCTGGGGAAATGGTTATGGCAGTATGGTAAGGAGAGAGAGGCATTATGGCGATTGGTGATTGACGTCAAATTTAAGAGTCTAAAGGGTGGGTGGTGTTCAAAAGAGGTGTTGGGTAATTTTGGAGGGGGTGTGTGGAAACATATTAGGAGGGGGTGGGATAAGTTTAGCAACTTTGTTCGTTTTGAGGTTGGGGATGGATCTCATGCAAGTTTTTGGCATGATTGGTGGTGTGGGGAGAAATCTTTGAAGCAATGTTTTCCAAATTTGTTAGTATTGTTAGGAATAAAGATGCGATGGTGGAAGAAAACTTGGTTGTTCAAAATGGAGTTATTCAGTGGAATGTTATTTTTACACGTCAAGTTCTGGATTGGGAAATGGAGATGGTACTTTCTTTCTTCACTCGGCTTTATTCTATTTCGGTTTGACACAGAGAGGATGACAGGTTAATTTGGAACCTTTCCAAAAGGGGTTTATTTGAAGTGAAGTCCTATTATGAAGTGTTAAATAGGAAATATAGCCCTTCATTTCCATGGAAGAGTATCTGGTATGTTAAGGCTCTGACAAGGGTGGCTTTCTTTGTATGGACAGCAGCTTTAGGTAAAATTTTAACGCATGACAATTTGCGAAAGCGGAAAGTCGTGGTGATAGTGGTGTTGTATGTGTAAAAAGAGTGAGGAGTCAATAGAACATTTATTACTTCATTGCGAAGTTGCCCGAGATCTATGGAGTTACATTCTTACTTTATTTGGAGTAGAGTGGGTTATGCCACGAATGATGCTGGAGTTATTGACTAGTTGGGGCGCGTCGTTTGGGTATGGTCTAGCAAAAGAAGTTTGGTGGTTAGCTCCTTTGTGTTTAATGTGGTGTGTTTGGCAGAAGCGAAATGCCCGAAACTTTGAAGATGTAGAGACATCGATGGTGGAACTAAGAAAGCGTTTACTCAACACGTTGTACATTTGGATAGCTTCTCAGCATAGCTTGAATGTTTTTATGCAGATTTTTTTAATTTATTTTATGTCCGTTCCTATTTGGGCTCTCTTGTATACTTCATGTGTATTAGGGTTGCACCCATCTGTGCTTTATTAATGAATTGGCATTACTTATCAAAAAATAAAAAATTCTTCCATATTGCACAACAATTTGCACTAAATCAATAGTTAGACCTTATCTCTCTAAAATGTCTGGTGAATCAGTCTTAAAATTGAATCTCTTTCATTGGGCTTTAGGGTTTTGTTGGGTGCTTTTGGCAAGTTAGCTTTGGTTGTTCCTGTATACTTAGGGGCACCTTACGCTTTTTCTAATAAAACTTTTCTTACTTATCAAAAAAAAAAACGAATCTCTTTCGGTTTGAAATATTAAAAATCTGAATTCTGCTATATAATAATAATACAAAAAAATAAAAAGCACGTCACAAGTGATCTTATCATTTTCCTGATAAATAATTTGAAATTTTATTTGTGAGAAACAACTTTAAGTCTTCAATAAAATACCACTCGTAGAAATATCAATAACTCCTCATTCATCAACACAGAGGGGGCAGAAGGGGGGAGGGGGAAGAACATTCCACCTTCATGCATATCATTTAAAAATACATATGATGGAATATTATCATAACCTTTTTCTTACCATTCCATGAAGCAATCCAAAAGAAATTAAGGAGGAAGCACTTTCATTACCTCAAATACCTGGCTGACACTGAAATCCCCAATCTTAACTGTACCGTTGCGAGTAACCAACAAATTATCAGGTTTAATATCCCCATGCACAATATTCTGCATTTTCCAAGGAAACATAATAAGATTCACCATAATTGAAGCCTAAAAACTTCACGAAAGGGAGAAAAAATGCCTAAGTAAATGCATATAATGTGTCCTGGATGCTCCAGTTCCATCTATGCCAAAATACTTCAGTGATGCATTTTACCAAATATTTTTATAAATATATAAACTAACGAGACAATAAACATTAATCACTCAAAAAAGTACTGCTACAACCCTGAAAACACCCCAACCATTTTATAAAAGCAGGAAGAATACTTGAAGTTCTTATAATTTAAAGTCTGATTATAAGATTTAAAAATCTACAGCATAACAACTGATGATAGAAGCATTGCTCTAAGCCGTTTTACTTGTAAAACACAATTATAGCTCATCAAAAACAAGGATATGAAATATCAGCAAGAACTAGAAGATTCTTCCTAACATTTTTATTTGCAAGTAACTGATGTTGATCCAAGCAATCACCTGACTCGTGCCAAAATCATACTCAAATGGATGGCATGAGACCAAAAAAGAGAGAGAGAGAGAGAGAGAGAGAGAGAGAGAGAAAGATCAAAAGTAGACTTTCAAGATCATACATGAGCATGGAGGTACATAAGCCCCGAAACTATATCCCGCAAGTACTTTTTTGCTGTGGCTTCTCCCAAGCCACCTGGCGGACCTGAACCCTCACAAACCCATTTGCCCTCCACATATTCAAGAACTAAACCAAAAAAAAAAAAAAAAAAAAAAGGTCAATTACATTAAGCAAAAATGCTAACCTTGTTCTTCAATACTCATATCTTCAGGAACAGTAAATATTGCAAAATAGAGCACATTGCTCAAACTGGAAATACGGAAACCAAAAAAGTAGCAAAATATACCCATGTAGAAGTGATCAGTGTTTGGGTCATCAATCACCTCGATGAGATTGACTATATTAGGATGATCCAACATTTTCATAATAAGAACCTGCAAGGAAAAAAGCAAATACGATATTCTCTGATAAGACTCATGCTTAAACATGAAAGAGCTAAATCAGCTTATGTAATCAACCACTGATTTACCTGACAAAAAAAGAATAAAAAGTCAACCATTGATATGTAAAGAAAAACCAATAGACAACGCATTATGCTCTTGTAAAATGAATTGTTGAACACTTTGTTCAAAAACAAAAATAAGTCTCAGTCTTGGAGATATCATAATTAGAAGAAGCATCAAAAGTTTTAAGCAGCCTAAGAAAAGAAATTTTTGTATATAGGTATGAGAATGATGATCCTGCACAACCACAAGATATGTACAAGAAGTTATATTTCAGCCCGACTTTGACAACAATAAACTGTAATGTGACCATGGTGAGCAAGAAAATTACTTTTTTTTTTTTTTATAAGTAAGAAAACTTTATATATAAGCGTAAGTCGCCCTTAAGTACACCGGGAGTATACACAGGAACAGCCAAAGCTAACCCATAAAAAGAAGAAAATTACTAAAGCATCAACCAAGTCAACAAGACAAATATGCAAGTTTTCCAATACAAAACAGCATAAATCACAAAATAAAAGACAAAGAGCAGATACCTCGCGAAACACATCAGTCATAGCAGTCTCTGAGGGTGCAACTCGTAGCTTTAACAAATGAGACTTATGAAAGGCCTGTCATTAAATTATGCTCATAAGATTACAAAGTGAAACCTCTATTTGGCGTGAACTTCTGAGTTATCCAAAAGAATACCAAATATTATGTTATTAATAAATCTAGAGGAACTTAATAACCTGGTACAGAACTAGCTTCACTCATTACTGTTTCCAATATTTTTTCTAATGGAGAAAAATTACATCACAATGGAAGTACAAATAGACTAACCCCAAATAAATTAAAATGACCAGAATACATCATCAGTACTACCCGATTTATAACCATAACATGCACAAGAAAGAACTCTTCTAAGAAAAACAGTACCTTAATTGCATAATGCTCTCCGTCTACACTGCTTCGATATAAAACCTGTTGCACATACAAGGAAAATGCTAAAGAAACAATACGAAAAATGCTAAAGAAATAACCCATTGATGCAAAAATATACAAAACAATGTCATCAAGATTATGCTTACCACTTTCCCATAGCTACCAGCACCAATCTTATACTCACGAACATACTCATTGACCATCTTATTGCCATTTTCATCCTGAAAAATGCATTGAAAATAAGTTTTAAAAAGAAATATTGATATGAGTAGAAAATGGCAAAGGGAACAACATAAAATTGAAATCCCATTGGGAAACTGTTAGAATATTTTTGAAATGCCACTTGGAGCTCTTAAGTGGTTCTAATCAGTGGAGTGTGAGCTTTTCTAGAGAAGTGTGTGACTGGGAAGTCGATGTCTTTGCTTCTTGTTTCAGGTGTTGCACTCAGTCAACGTAAGAAGAGGTAGTGAAGATAGGCAACGATGGGTCTCCTCCAAAAAAGGCTTGTTCAAGGTCGGGTCTTTCTTTAGCTCTCTGGCTTGCTCTGTGGGGAGTCACTTTCCTTGGAATAGTGTGTGGCGAACTCAGGCTCCTACGCAGATGGCTTATTTTGCGTGGTCGACGGCTCTAAATAAGATCCTTACAATGGATAACCTCAGGACGAGGCACGTTATTTTGATGGATAGATATTGCAAGTGCAAGCGAAACGGGGAATCGGTGGATCACCTTCTTCTTCACTGCGATGTGGCTTACTTCTATGGAGTGCTCTCTTTACTCGTTTTGTTTTGTCTTGGGTTATGCCTAGGAGAGTATTTGACTTCCATGCCTTCTTTGGTGTGTTTGGAAATAAATAAATAATAGGTGTTTCGAGGATTTGGAGAGGTCCTTTGACGATATTTTAGATTCGTTTTTTCATACTTTGTATCTTTGGACAGTGGCTTTTGTGTCCCCTTTGTCGCTTAGTTTTGGTGATTTTCTTGTTCGTTTTTTGCTTTCTAATTAGGTGTTTTCTCTTGTATACTTCTAGTGTACTTAGGGTGCCTTACACTTTTAATAAGACCAGTTTATTACTTATCAAAAAAAAAAAAATTGAAACATTCTTAATGAAATACAGCTACATGTATGAATCTTTACGAAGTGATTCGTTAATAAATGCAGTAATAAGCAGAATAAGATCCCCAATATCACAGTCAATTCAGAAAACTTCCATCTCTATACAACAAACTATCTTCATGTCAAAGTTTATGGTCAACCAAATTGTATTTGTATGTGACATAAGTGTCAAATAGCAAAAGGTTACCTTGCACACTTGTATAATTTTTAAAGAGCAAAAAGCTAAGTTTTCATCACACAAATAAGACCAAATTATACCTCTGTGCGAACAACTTTACGAGTTTCCTTGACAGGAAATTGCCTGCAAACCATTCCATTTTGTTCTCTGAACCTTAAAATCTCTTCAGAATGTTTGGTGCGGCTGTGCAACTCACCATCATCTCCATGAGTGGTATCGGTAACTTCACCATTGTATGAACAATCATCATCTTCTTCAATATCTTCATCCAACAACAAATCCAGGGAATGGTTATTATTGAAGCCTGAAGTTGGCCTTGGTTGTCGTTTGGGCCTTCTGCTAAAACCAAAGCCAAAGCAACCGCAGCAGCCTATCATTCTGGCAATAATCTTACTCAGCATGAGAAACTTGAACCTTGAAGTAGTTACTTTAATTATGAGCAACTCAACAAATATATCCCAACACCTGTAAAAAGGCATACCCTAAAATTAAAAAACCACAAATACCGTAACCCACTTCCAAGAAAAGCTACCCCGAACTAAATTTAACAAAAATGTTTCTTTTCAATCTTTAAGTAGTTTTCACAGCACAAATTTTGAGAAATTCAGCCGAAATCAAATGAATATACATTGTGCCACTTAGAACGAAGAATGAAAACCTGATTTACAGGAGGAGGAGAGGGCTCCAAGCCCGAATCAGCTTGGTTATTGTAACGGATGCCATTCAGCCAAATGAAAGGAACAACTTATGTTATTGAACCCATTACCATTCAGAGCCAACATCTTTACAGCTCCAGTTTATAGCAACAAATGCAGGGTCAAACCACACCCTTCCCCAGCACTCAACACGTTGACCTTTTCAATTATTAAAAAAGCAAAAAAAAAAAAAAAAGAAGAAGAAGAAGAAGAGAGACAACGAAATTAAAATTAAAATAATAAAAGTTGATAATTTAACCAACAGAAAACTAATAAAATAACACGTCAAATTAAAAGAAAAAATTTGCATAGAAATTTCAGACCCAAAAGGCACGAAAAACAATTACAAAATGTATTCGAAAATTGAGCATATCCATAACAGTATATAATCAAAATTCAAAACCCTAACCTTCTCTTCTCCCAAACTTGTCAAAGCCAAAAATTTCCACCGAAAAGAAAAACCCTCGGGAACAACATTCAAAGCCCCTAGATTGAAATCCAACTCTCCAAATAGAAATAAATTAAACAACCGACTGCGAAAAAATGAAAACCCTAGTTTGCTTCAGAAAAGCGGGAAATCGGATGAAAAGAAGCGAAAATAGGGCTACCCAAAGAAGTTGAGGATTAAGGATCTGAGGATCGAAACCCTAGGTGAGGAAACAAATATTTTAAAGCGAGAATTTGGAAACGATGATCTGGGGAAAATGGAAGGTTTAGGAAGATTTTTAAATTTTGAAGTACCGGGGATATATTGGGAAATAGGGATTATAATAGGGAATATCGGTGGCCGGCCATATGTAGGAGACAAAAATAGGAAAACTTGAAGCGCGTCCGAAGAAGAAGCAGCAGCGGAAGGCTCTCCTCTCAGGTACTACGTAAAGGAAACCCTCTGCTGGCCATTTATGGTTGTTTGAGGTACAACACTCGGGCGAGGTCAGAACGGTTTTCCAACACTTTGTCGGGTCGGTTCGAACATGGGGAGCTACACCTACCGGGGGGTTGAGCCGGGCCACGTTCTTCCGTATTCCTTTTATGGGTTTTTGTTTTACTTCTTTATTTATTTTTTTTCTTTTTCCTTTTATAATCAAAGTGGGGAGAAGTGAGTAAGGATATTAAACTTGGGGTCTTTCCACTCTAAATCCTAGTGGAAGAAAGTAAATGAATATTTCTAAACACATGATGGAAAAAAAAAAACTCATTTTGTAATTAAGTATGCACGAGAGTTAGCACATCTTGAAATCTTTAAAGCAATCCACTTGTCAAAAAGAGAAGTAGATATTAATGGATGTCGTTGATGATAGAGGCACACAACCAACCTGTGAAAAGATGGCATTTGTTGATTGCAATAATAGTTAAAAGGTAGTCTCCCCTTCAACCTGAATAGAAGGGTAGCCATGTGAGTTGCCTAAACGGATTACAAAGAGGAACCTTAGCCTCCCCTACAAAGGTCTCAACAAGAGGCAATTTTTTGGTGCAGGCATCCAGAATAAAACCATTATAGTCACAATGAATAGCTGCACATTAAAAAAGACACATTGTCACATTAAAATTGGCCTTGATTATGCATGTATGAGGGGGGGATCCAATCAATATAGGGAAAAGGGTCACATGGGAACAAAAAATCAAAAGGCGGAGAGCTCCCCAACAACATACTCAAACGAAAGAAACAATACTAAGAATAGGAATAGGAAATAGGAAATTGGTCCATAAACAACTTGATCATCTGTATGTGCCTCATAAAGCAGTAACTGAAGTAAGCCAAAGGGTACAGGAAGGGGCATAAACCTCAAAAGATCTCCCAATCATTCTCGAACCCCTACTTGGAAGCTGCAACAACCACTAAAATGAAATTGTTAAGGGGGAGGCACTGCTGACATCCAATCAGGACGTTGCAAGTGTGCCTTAACTATTGAGAGGATGGTCTTTAGTCTAGAGGAGGGATCGAGTATAACCCCTTCATGGATTGATTTATCTATGGCCATCTAGATATGGTCCAAAGATATTGATGCAGACATTTGGAAAGCAAAAACTTTGTTTTAGGAATTCCCATAGAAGAGTGAGGTCTAATCAAACCTTTGGACCAATCTTCAATAGTAAGAGGGGCAACGGTAGAAGAGTTGAGGGGTTAGTAGATATTTCTCCATATAACTTTGGTGAAGAGACGGTCCATAAATTAATGTCCAACTGTTTCCCGGGGATGGGGTGGGGGGTTGGGGGGTGTAGGCTAAGTGTTAGATAAAAGTAAAAGAAAGCATAAACGAAATGCTCCTATGATGCACTACAATGTCGTTTTCCTTAAGAAATTATTTGTCCCCACCAGAAAGTATGCAAAGGATAACAACAAATATTTCTCCAGGATACTTGGAGCCCAGAATCCTCTGTTTGTTTAATTGTGTTTTACACAAACGAAAAATAAACCAAATACTCTCAGATTTTCTATTATAACATGAGACAGAGACTCGAAATCTAAATACATTAAGTACTAGGAAAAAGAACTAAAACTAAAGAAAAATTGTTATCTTTTAATAACTGGGTAACAATTACTTCTGTATTGTATGGCAACAATTATTTAATAACTGCTAATTCAACCGTACAACAAATATTTCTCCATGATACAATGGAGCTTAGAATCCTCTATTTGCTTAATTGTGTTTTGCACAAATGAAAAATAAACCAAATACTCTCAGATCTTCTATTATAGCAAATGACAGAGACTTGAAATTTAAATACATAAGGTATCAAGAAAAAGAACTAAAAATTAAAGAAAAATTGTTATCTTTTAGTAACTGGACAACATTTACTTTTGTATTGTGTTGAATAATAATTATTTATTAACTACTAATCTAACCATCCATAACTGATAAAGTAACAATCATAAATTGCTATTTTAATAAACACTTAATTGTGATCATCATATCAAATAACTATCAATGATTATTTAATCATAATCATTATATCGTTATTATTTCATCTCAACTGTTAGATCAAATGTGATTTGACCTTACTGTTTACTTTAGTGATGGTCCAATAAATACAACCACTGGATCTACTAAAGAAGCATTCTATGGTCTAAATCAAACCATTAGATCCAATGATCATGACCATCCAAAATTGAATGGTTAGGATTAGATCGCTCCAAACTCCGATACTTCGTGTTAAGTGCACCATCAAGGCGCCACTGGCGCCCTACAGCCCGCTACCACATGTACGCATGTGTGTTCGGTGCTTCGCACCGTACTAGAGTATATACATAAATGTATATACCCAAGCATTACTTTAAATGCTTAGAGTGTACTGGGCCTTATAAATGCCAACTACACTTTCTATTTTTCTCATGTGGGACTATCTTTATTTAATGCTCTTTATTCTTTAATACCTTCATTTTAAAACATTCTCAAAACCCAAAATAAATATATATACATATTAATTTTGAAAACACTTTAACACTAAGGTGAATGAGAGCAATTTGTTGGGATAAAGAGGTCAAAGATGAGAGAAAGAAGGTTAGGGTTCTAGGATCTAGAGTAAGGGCTAGTAAAATCAAGAATGCTAAAGTTTGGATGGCTAGTAAGGTGTTGGTTGAGGGAAGGTTTAAAATCGGAGATAATGGGAACCTAAGGGAAGTTCCAAATATTAAGGTTAGGATTAGTAGACACAGCCTTACAATCTCCTTTGCAAATGATCCCCTTATTGTTTGTTTATAATTCATTTCCAAATCTAGGAGAATGTAGGGCTAAGGGCAGCATCAATAAAATCCAATCTCCTCAGATATTTTGATTTGGGTGAGTTCGCCCAAAGAGAGTCCAACCAAGTAGGATAAAACATTCAAACTTTGCCAACAAAGATCGATTGTGAAATTCCATATTCCTCAAACCTAGGCCCCCCATCGGACGAGGGGGAACATATCTTATTTCTACCAATGAGGGATAGACAATGCTTTTTTTCTTCCTCTTTTTTTTTTTTTTTTTTTTTTTCCTGTGGATAATTCCAACATAATTTTCTTAGGGTAGAGTCAATGTCATGGCATAAAGCCTTTGGGAAGATGAAGAGGGACATAGTGTAGCTTGGAATGGCATTTGCAACCATCTTAATAAGGGTTGTTGTTAGGTTTTCTAGTTGGCTCATTCAGTGTCCAACATTTCTATTTTTTTTTTTTTTTTTGGGACATGGATAGCTGTTGTACTTAGGTCTATGTTGAAGAATGTGAAATTTCTCCAAGAAGATAAGTATGGAAGCTTGTGTCCAGATATGGAGGACACATGTCCGGACATGAACTATATCCGAGAGCACATGTTCTTAGTCATATTTCCCAATGTTCGAACATGGTGTTGATTCTGAAGCAGATGTTTGGACATAGAGTTTGATGTACAGACATGAGCTAGATCCGAGAGCACCTGTTCTTTGTTATGTTTACACATCTACAAACATGACCTAAGTCAAGGAATTCATTACTAAAGTTGGTGTCCGGACATGGATATTGATGTTTGAACATGATGGAGATCCGAGAGTGCATACTCCTTGTTATGTTCCCTATTGTCCGGATATGGTGACTTGATTAAGCATGAAACCTTAATCATATCTGGACATGCTCAACTCATGACTGAACCCAACCATGCATAACTAAATCTTACTTTTCTTTTAAAGGCTGGGTCTATTCATTATTCAAGAGCTCTCTTACACTTTTTCGAAGAACACTCAGAAGAGTTCAAAGAGCCTTTTGGTAATAAGCATCACTATCATTGTGTTCATAAGACAAGGTGCTTAAGGTTATGTGCCAAGAGATTGTTTACGTGAATTGAAGTCTCATGGGGTAGAAATCAATCCACGTTGTTGCTGCAACATCAATGGATTAATTGAAGTCTACCGGGGGGTCAATAAAGAAATTCGAAAGAAGATAGGCTAGTGAAGAAATGGAGCATGCCGAAGAGACAAGGAGGTGAGTGAGGAGCTCGTCTGCACACAAAATGTCTTAGCATTACAAAAGGGTTTGTATATGTCTATTACATGTGTATCATTCTTCTTGTTTAATGATTTCATGGGTTTTACTACCTTGGGGAGGTTTTACCATTGAATGTCAAAGTGTTTCATCTTCATCAACAAAAACTTTGTTGTTTGATGTGTCGATGCTTTATATCACTACATAATTTTTATTTGATATATATTACTGCTTTGTGATGTTTATTTTGTTTAAGGTCCAAAGCGGCTTTTCAATTGATATTAGAGCGATGTACACTTTGTTTTGATTTAGTTTGAGAGTGTGATTCTTAGTCCCAGTTATCATGACTCAGTCTCATTGTCTGTTCTTCCCTACTTTGATGGGAGTAATTGTGACGTCCCAATTCTATACAATAAAATCGTCAGCAAAAACCTCCAGTTTCCATGCATTACACAATAAAGCTTACTGAAATACCTCAATTGAAAATAAATATAAGCATTGTACCTTTACAATATAAGTACACATTAAGTGTATTAAATAAGCACGAGTGCCACAAGCAACACATAAACAAACATAATCACACTATTTATACAACGCATGGTAAGCAAATACATAAAAATATATTCGAATAAAACAAGTATTTGGCAAGAGATAGACGAAACATATTAGTCTATCATAATAAAGAGGCAACAAGTGGCCTCATTGAGAATGACCAAAACTGGCGAAAGAATCCTGACTCTCTTGCTCCAATCATACATTATTGTCTACGTAAATGTAAATATGGCATTACCATATTTACATAGGAAAACAAGTGAGCTCTATTACTTCAATAAGTATAAAAGTTATTGGTTTATTATTGTATCATTAATGACAGTCATGTAATTTCTATATTATTCATGCAATGCATCACTCTAGACAGGGACTGACCCAAGCATAGACCAAGAGAGGCCATGGTTTTAAATTTTCTTTTAAAATATTTTTATTAAGTTATATATATATATAGGCTTAAAAATTAGGCTTGACCCCTACTAAAAATAAATTTGATCATTTATTCATACTTTGGCCCTCCAGATGGAAAATCCTGGTTCGGTCCCTGACTTTAGAGGACTCCAATCTCTCAACTGATAGGGAACTCCAACCCCACGCTTATGGATAATAGAAAACTCTAATCCTATGTTATAGCTTTATTAGCACACTAGTGACTTTAATCACTAGCCCGAGGACTAGAACCACATTATTATTATCTTTCAACATTGGGGACTCTAACCGCCAATCTTGGGACTAGAACCTACTTTATTTTTATCTTTTAGCATTGGGGATTCCAACCACTAATCTGAGGACTAGAACCCAAAATGCATTAATATCTTTTATTGTCTGTTATGGAATAAAATAAGACAATATGCAATATCATATTCATGCACATATAATCAAATAAGTTAATAAATAAACTAGCAAGTATTATATTATTAAAACTAGTATCAGTCCTCAGTAAGTAATCCATACTTACTGTTTACATGTATAAAATATATGTAAGATAACACAACAAACAATATACTTATTAAAACTAATATCATGTTTTAGTAAGTACTTTCATACTTACTATTTTAAGAAAAGATCCATAACTTATTTTCTGCATATAAATCATATTAATGCAAATAATATATATATTAGTTCATTTCCAAATAATTCATTGTTTTCGGACTCTCATAACTTTACATTCATTTTTATCACTCCATTAATATGAGACGGTCACTTATGATGGTCTTAAAGTCAGTCATAAGGACAATAAAAGTAAAAACAATCACTCGTAATAGTCTTATTACCAATATTAATATTTAAACCGCGAAATTTGTTCGTTTAAACATGAATCTTTAGGTATTAAGATATACCACAATAACTAAATGTAAAGACGATTATTCAGAATAATCTAAGTACTAAGATTAGTGCTTATATGCCAAAAGACGTCTAAATATAAATCCTAGTAAAGATATACTACAAAGACAATAAATGTAAAGAACGATCACTTATAATAGTCTTACTACCAATATCAATTTTTAAACGCTAAAGCAAGCCGAAGTTGCAGTAACATAATGTTTAAACATAAACCTTAGGTTTTAAGATATATCATAAGGACCAAATATAAAAATGGTCACTCATAAGAGTCTTAAAGACAATCATAAGGACAATAAAAGTAAAGATGTCAATGTAAAGGCAATTTATTTCACTTTTTTTATTTACTTCTTTTATCTCTTAGACTTATTGGGTCTTTAAACAACTTATCAAAGTAAAGAATAAATCAACATAGCAAAGAGAGAATGTTGAGTGAATCATTGAATATTTTCTTGAAAGTTCACATTCAAACCATATATTTAGAGTTTTTGGACTCGATATGGTAAAAGTGATTCAAATTGCTTTCTCAAGAATACCCAAGAGACAACACCATGCATTGAACACTTACCAAGATGGCTTTGAAAGAAAACTTCAAACTTTCCTTAAGGTGGGGTGTGGTAGCTAGAGAAAAGCCAAGGAAAGCTATGAAAGGAAAGGAAAGGAAAGAAAGGCAAGCAACCAACTTACTTTAAGGTATGAAGTAAGGAGTCCTTATATGCTACTTATAGAAATAGAACAAAGCCGAAGAAGGCATGGGGTGGCCAGCCATTGGGCATAGAATGGGATTAAAAAAAAATTGTTTGATAAGTTAAACCAAAAAATCTCATACTTTATGCTAAAGTCGAGTCCACCCTTATGACTTGAAGAATATTAATGAACTAAATTCTAAAAGCCTAAGGACTAAAGTGGTCGGCCCTAGCATAGTATTTTTAGACAATTTTTAAATTTTGTCGACAGTTGGAAGATTTAGGACTTCGCTTTGTAGGCAAGAAGTCAAAAGTCTCCTATTTGAATTATGACTTCACTGAACTCAAGTGACAAATATTTATTTACTAAATTGAGTCCATATATGTCCAAATACATATTTGCCAACACTAAAATATAAATAAAGTGTTAGTAAAAAAGGGTCATTTTGGCGAATGAATAATCACTTGCTAGAAATTTCAAAGAATTGACTCTTTTTAAAACTCTATGAAAAGGTAGAGAGTTCTGATATAAGAATTACAAGCTTCAATGTGACTCAATCTAAGTTTGTTTGACTCAGTTTTCATCCAGCAAAGTTTTAGGGTCAAAAGTTAAAATACCTTAAAAACTTGATTGAGAAGTTTCTTAAGTTATAAAACAATCATAAAAGTTTAATGATAATGTTTTTTTAACATTATCACTAAGTTATATAAATGAATCTAAGAGACTAAAATTCATCGGGTAGGGGTGAAAAATGCGGGCAATTAATAATTGCTAACCGGCTAACCGATTTTGCAAGCAGTTGGAAAAAACTGCTAACCGCCTAGGGAGGGACAGTTAGGGGTAGGCGAAGACAGTTACCAACTACTAACCGCCTACCTCAGGATTTTAACAAATTTATTCTTTCCCATATCGGTTTCACTTTCGATCACATGTGGTACCTCGCTTATGGGCATATACTGGAATAGTACCTCTGTCCATCTGTCGTTAAGAAAACTAACAGATTTATACGTTAAACCAATCAAAACTTGCCACGTGTCCTATACCTCATTAAAAAAAAATTAAAATTAAAAAATCAAAGAAAAAATAAAAAATATTTTAAAAAACTATTATGAAAGTCACTCCTAGAGCCAATCTGGGGGTGGCTGAACCACCCCTATAGGCTATGGGAGCGGTTCGGCCACCCCGAATCGCAAACTGGGGGTGGCTAAAACCGCCCCTAAGGGGCTTAGGGGTGGTGTGGCCATCCCCATTTGGTTTGGGGATGATTTTGGCCACCCTCTATTGCCGATCTGGGGGTGGCTGAACCACTCCCAGAGCCAATGGGGGTAGTTCAGCAACCCCAAGGGGCAAAAAAAAAAAAAAAAAAGGTTATGGTGTGGCCCATTGGGTGTGGCCATAGGGGGTAGGTGAAATCATCCTTGTGGCTCTTGCAGGTGGTTCGGTCACCTCTAAAAGGTCAAAAAGAAAAATAAAAAGTTAGAGTTTGGCTCCTTGGGCAGGGTTTGGCCATCCTCAGACCGGTTGTAAGGGGGTTGTGGAAACCACCCCTTGCCAAAATGGGGTGGCCGCGCCACCCCCAAGGCCCTTAGCCACCCCCAGATCGGCCCTAGGGGTGGCTCATTTTTTTCCTTGATTTTAAAATTTAAGTTTTCTAAATTTTAAAATTATATTATTTTTTTTAATGAGGTAGAGGACACGTGGCAAGTTTTGATTAGTTTGACGTAGAAATTTGTTAGTTTTCTTGAAGGTAAATGGACGGATGTACTATTCCCGTATATGCCTATAAGCTATGTACCGCATGTGATCGAAAGTGAAACCAATGTGAAAAAAATAAAGTTGTTAAAACCCATGGGGCAAAAATGTATTTAACCCTATTTTATGTATGTATGTATGCATATATGTCTGTGTATATATGTATGTGTGTGCCTATGGCAGAGAGGTTGCGCTTATATTAAAATATAATAACTGCCTAAAGCGGTTACGGTTACGGTTAAAGGCAATAACCGTTAACCATTAACCGTAACTGCATTTTCACACCTATGGACCCTAGGTGTTACAGTAACTATGAGTATTGGAAAGATCGAATGAGAGCTTTTCTTAAGTCCTTGGAGGAGCTTGTTTGGGCAATCACCGAGATTGGGTGGGAACATCCCAACAAGGCCTTGGCTGATTGGTCCAAAGAGAACATAAATGAGTGTAACTTCAATAGTAAGGGGTTGAATGCCATTTTTATGGTTGTTTCTCTTGAAGAGAATTTCTAAATAGAGAGTGCCAAAGAGGCATGGGATATCCTAAAGGTAACCCATGAAGGCGTTAAGGGAGTGAAAGCCTCCAAACTTCAAATGTTGAAATTGAAATTTGAAGAAATTCGAATGAAAGAGAGTGAGAGACGCTTGATGAGTTCTATGCTCATTAAACGATATCATGAATTCGAGTTTGAATCTAGGTGAAATTTTTTTTGACAACAAGGTTGTCAGAAAAATCTTAAGGTCTCTACTTGAAAGGTTCATTCGAATTTTTCAATATAAGCACTCTGTTAATTTTTTTTTGTCTTCTTTAACATAAACTATTGAAAAGACCTAGATGCCCATATATATATATTTTAAAAAAAAGAGATAAGAATAAAAAAAAAAAAAAAAAAAAGGCCACCCCCATTTGGACAAGGGGGTTGCTACGACCACCCTTTTTTTTTTTTTATTCAAAGGATAACATTTTGGAACTTAACACGTGTATATTGGGAAATTTTGAAATTTTTGTACATTGAAAAATTTGAAAATTTTGTTGGGGTACATTGCTACTTTTTAAACATCAGAGACAAAAGTAAAAAGTTGTCAAACTTTGGGGTGTAAAATGTATTTTTTCCAAAAAAATTCAAAGATTCAGGCATACAAATTTTTGGAAATTCCGTTAAATCTTGATCAACGCCTAAATTCTTGAATTTTTTTTTCTTAAAAAAATGGAGAGCCATATTGGGAATTTCGACACCTTCCGTTAGGATTTAACGGAAAATCCTAATGGATAGGATAAATTGAAAAAAATTCAAAGATGAATACACTAAATTGAGAGTGTTTGAAGTTTAGGGGAATGATTGGAAAAAGGGCGACAATTCGGGGGTGTTAAGTGAAATTTCCCCTAAACTTATTCTTGAGAATACTTCAGAATGTTCAATTCTTAGTAATGGTGTATTTTGCAAGAGCTGTAGACTTCTCTATTTTTAGGCTTTAAATACTATGAGAAATGAGAGAATTAGTCCATGTGAGACTAGGGGTGGACGGCTAGGGCTAGGAAAACCCTAGCCTCCACTCCTTTTGAATGTGACACATGGGGCTAGGGATTTAATCCTTGGCCCATGCGTCTCCTGCAGTGGTCCTGGGCTTGGGTTTTATCTCAAGCCCAATCACCCATACATGCACCTCATGCATTATTTCTCTCTAGCCCATGTGTTAACAAATAAAAACATGCATCCCAATAAATAAAAAGCCTGGCCTGGTTAACTTATAGTAGCTTGGTGAGGGACCTAAAGGGAAAAAATAAAAACTAGCTTCAAATAGGTTTGACTATCACAAGTCCCTATTTAATTACAGTTGATTCCACTAAACAATTGTAATTACACTCTAGTTTATATTTTTTTATTAAATCAATTACTCTCTTAAACTTTTTTAATATTGACTTTTGATTCCTTTATGAAATTTACCATAGCTGAATTAAAGCTAATGACACCATCACTTTAATTCTCTACATCTTTATCCTTGAGTCATTGATTTTATGTATTATTTTCATACTTGTGAAAACCCTTTCACCATCAATATTTTGGTATTCCTTACCAAAATGTCTTAGCCAGTGATTGAGAATAATTCAATCTATAAAGTCTATCTAAAGAGGCAATTTCTTATCCTACAAATAAATGATTTTGATTCATTCTTGAGAAAAACTTTTTCACGATGCTACATGTGATCACTGAATGCACCAAGAATTTTGACCGCAGTAAAGGTCTTTCTCGTAAATGCATCAAAGTGACATCCACTTAACATATGAGTTCATATTTCTCTTAGGATTTATAATCAACATCATAAGAAGTCTTGGGAGTTACAGTCATTCCTATTGACAATATTCTTTTTTTGAAAAATAACTCTTATGGTTTGTTCAATGCATTACACCTACATATCAACCCAAAGTTACCAACTTCACTCAATCAAGATAAATCATTATGATTGATGTGTAACAATTTTCGCAAATGGAATGCCTAATTCCATTACCGACTGTAAACAAGAAAAGATTTACGATTACAATGTTTATGGCCTAAGACCTTGTGTGATAACCTCGTTACTCACACCATAGACTTTATTCAATGTAATCTACGGACCATTTACATGCACAATATAAATAACATAATAAGCATGTAAAAGGATCATATGCCATATGCTTAATTAAATAGATCAATGAATAATAACTTTATTCATTACAAAATAGAATATCATTTATAATATATTGAGATTTAGGGCATAATCCCCAACAAACTTCCATTTGCCCTCAATTCCAATTAGGCATAAATTTGACTCACATTCCCTCTAAGTGAGATTTGAAAATCTTTTGTGGCAAGGTCTTAGTGAAAGGATCAACCAAATTCTCAACCGATAGAATTTTTGCTACAACTACAACTCTTCAAGATACTATCTCTCTAATGAGATGATATTTGCACTCGATGTGTTTCCCTCTCCTATGGTTCTTTGAATTGTGCAACTTCTCCACTGTGGTCGTAAAACAACGTAATAAGAGACTGTCCTATCCTCATAATACCAAGATCCACTATGAACTTTTTGAGCCATACTGCTTCTCTTTGCTACCTCACAAGCCACATCCTATTCAACTTATATAGTGGAGTCATCAATACAAGGCTGCTTAACACTTCTTCAACTAATGACTCCTCTACCTAGGGTAAATACATACCCTCAGGTAGACTTTCGGGAATCACGATATGACTGAAAGTTAGAATCTATGTAAGCAGTTGCTGTTAAATCCTCACATTAGTAGAGAAGTATATAATCCCTCATTCTTCGAAGATACTTGAGTATATGCTTCATTGCTACTTAATATGGTGGTCCGGGGTTTGGCTGATATTTTTTAACCATGCCAACTGCAAAAAAAAAAAAAAATGTATGGTCTAGTACAAAGCATAGCATACATAAGGCTTCCTATCGCCGAAGAATAAGGAACAACCCTCTTTTGCTCTTCCTCTTGAAATGTT
The DNA here is from genome assembly GCF_958979055.1 of Alnus glutinosa. Lineage (NCBI taxonomy): Eukaryota > Viridiplantae > Streptophyta > Magnoliopsida > Fagales > Betulaceae > Alnus > Alnus glutinosa. The sequence continues at coordinate 18,429,651 of NC_084894.1, forward strand.
TTAGGACATTGCTTCTTGGTAAGATGAACTCCATGTCTAAAGGGAAGTAACCATTTCTTGGAGTTTAGCATGCTAAAATTTGCTAAGACCATATCTATGTATGCAGTTTGGGATAAGCCTATCATCCTATTTATGTGATCTTGCGAGAGCTTGATCCCTAGGATATAGCTTATTTCTCCAAAGTCTTTCATATCAAATTGATTAGACAACCAGATTCTTCATGTTGATAATATCCCTACATTATTTCCAATGTGTAGGACATCATCAACATATAGCACCAATAATGTTACTACCTTATTTTGATACTTCTTGTACACAGTCTAACGAGATGGCTCATCGAGGTTTTGTTCAAAACCGAAAAATTTGATTGTCTCATCAAACTGGATGGTCCATGATCGGGATGCTTACTTAAGTCCATAAATGGAGACCTTTGCAATTTACATATCATATTCTCTTGGTTTTGAGCTATAAACCCATTTGATTGCATCATACAGATGTCATCGTCAAGTTGCCCATTTAGAAAGGTTGTCTTGACGTTTATTTGCCAAATCTCATAGTCAAAATGAGTGGCAATGACCAAGAGTATTCGGATGGACTTAAGCATGGCTATCAACGAAAATGTTTCCTCATAATTGATCACTTATTTCTGAGTAAAACATTTTGCCACCAACCTTGCCTTTAAGGTTTCAATCTTCCCATCCACCACTTTCTTTCTCTTGTAAATCCATTTACAACCAATAGGTTTAATATCATTAGGTGCCTTTACAAGAGTACAAACATTGTTGGAATACAAAGATTCCAACTCATTTCCATAGCTTTGACCCAATAGTTTGCATTCACATCATTAACCGCTTCATTGTAGGTACTTGGATTCATTCAAGTTCATCGGGTATAGCCTCATGAACTTCTCCTAAGAACATGAATTTGTTAGGTGTTCTAACGATCCTCTTGCAGCGACATTGTATGATAGTACTCGGTGTCTCACTAGTAGTAAGCTGTAGTGTATTTGATACAACCACCTCATTTGCAGGAATTTTTTTAATATGTAGCATTTCTTGCATCCAGTATCTCTTCTAGAACTACTTTACTCTTTGCTTTGAAATTGTTTACATGATCCTCCTTAAAAAACCTAATTTTGGCATATATCATGTCTAAGTATAGTTAAAAATATTTCAAATGTCCACCTAATCATGCTTACATGGCATGATCCAGACCATTCATCTCAACGAACAGTTTGGATTTAAAGAATTGTAAAATAGGTTTTAAATCTTCGCCTAACCACACTTAAGTCTCATGTTTTAGATAGTTTGTTAAAACAAATGGTCTGAATTGTCTATTATTGCTAGAGATGCTTTTAGGAGTAGAACTGCTCTTGATTTTGAAGATAGAAGTCCTCCAAAATTTTTAGTTTTTTTTAATATTTTCTTAAATTATTATTATTATTTTTTAAAATTTGACATTCAAAAATTAATTTTTTACCATTAAAAATCTTCATTTTCTTAAGTTTGGTCCTCCCATATCTCAAATTCCGCCCGTGGTATAATTTGGGTTGGAATTCTGGCCGCCAGTAGCCGGACCTTTGTTCTGGTACGTGGACCCACGTATCATGACGTCATAGGTTAAAAATTGGGCGACCAAATATAAAACACAAGTCAAGGTGGCCAGTGGCCACTTTCCACCAACGAGGAGCGCCATACGAAACGAGAGGTCCTTTAGTTGTTTACGACTCTCCGTCTCTGTCACTCTGTATCACGCATTCGCAGACTCAGCTTGACGGCTAGTATTTCACCGCCATGGCCGTCGTCGGCGTGCTCGCTCTACAGGGATCTTTCAACGAACACATCGCAGGCACTCTCTCTCTCTCTCTCTCATGCTCGTGTTTGTGCTGATGAACTGAATCTCTTTCTTTATTTATTGTGGCAGCACTGAGAAGGTTGGGGGTCAAAGGCGTGGAGATAAGGAAGCCTGAGCAGCTTGACAACGTAGCTTCCCTTATCATCCCCGGAGGAGAGAGCACTACCATGGCTAAGCTCGCCGAGTACCACAACCTGGTCTATCTCGCTTGTTCTCTATACGTTCTTTCTTTTGGAGCAAAACAGAAAAGACAATTGGCTAACAAACAATCTACACCTTTTGCTGATTTTATCAAAGCTTTTATACTTTCTTACATCATTGCGTAATATGAAAATTGCCTTGATATAGTTTGGTTTACTTATTTCATGTAATCATTAATTGGTTTCGCGCTGAAAATGACAGTTAATGTTGATTGGGGAAAAAAAAGAAGTCGTTGTTATATACCTTGTGATTTCATTGAATGAGTTTGCCTTCTTTTGTTAGAAATATTATATTTTTTTGTTAGAAATATTCAATAACACAGTCAACTCATTTTTTACCAAGAGCAAAAAATTTAGTATTTTTGTTTCAAATTCTTTTGGTATGAAATAGATGATGGTTTAAATTGTAAAAAGTTTTCTATTGGTCCAATTGTGTCGAGGTTTTCTTTTGTCAGATCCCATGTAATTTAAAATGCAGGGCTTTGGAGTAATATATTTAAAATTTCAGTTCTTATATGTACTTCAGAACAAAATGTAGCTAAATAATTATTTTTTAATTTACATGTAGTTTCCTGCTTTGCGTGAGTTTGTTAAAATGGGGAAGCCTGTTTGGGGGACCTGTGCAGGGCTTATCTTCTTGGCAAACAACGCTACAGGTGGGTTTTGCATCCTTTGTCCCCTTAAAATTGAATTAGGGTTAATTTTATGCATTTAACCTTGATTTTTTTTTTTCCCTTAAAGAAATAAGAGCACCCAAAAATTGTTTATAATTTGAATGCATGTCATGTATTTTCAGGGCAAAAACTAGGTGGTCAGGAACTGATTGGGGGCCTAGATTGTACTGTACATAGGAATTTCTTTGGTTGTCAGGTAAGTCTCTGCACTCTGCACTCTCAAGTCAATTATGTTTTTCCAGGATATTTTTACAATGAGAAGTAAATAAATTGAATTTGTAAGAGTAAGGTGTGGGAATCTGATATGATGAGACATTAAACAAGTTTGGATGCGGGATATTTTTACAATGAGAAGTAAATAAATTGAATTTGTAAGAGTAAGGCGTGGGAATCTGATATGACGAGACATTAAACAAGTTTGGGTGTTTGGATATGAGGAGACATACTTAGTATGTTTGAGAGTCTTGTGGAATTTGAATTGTTTTGTTATTTATAGCATCTCATGTTAAAAATCTGTTGTTATGGGGCCTTAAAAAAACTTTAAATTGGGATTCATAACCAAAAATGATTGTGGCATCAGGTTTTAGGATGTCATGAAACTTTTCATTTGTAATTCTAAATATTTTTGGGGATATCTTTTTTTTTTTATTTTTTTTATTGGTAAGTTACACATGCGTCCGATGGGACATGAACCCATGACCTCACCTTTCACCTTGCTACAAAGGGAGAAAGTACTGTTTGGGTTAAAGCTCATTGGAAAATATTTTTGGGGATATCTTTGATGGTAATTTACATTCAATATTGTTGTGTGATTTATGTGATATTTATTTCTGTGAATTGGAATGCGGTTGCAAGTAGAGGTGGTATCACATTATTGCGTAGGAATCAGTATAGTAGTTGATCGGTTGTGATATTTGTAGTTTGTATGAATCTGTGGCACAATTTGAATTGTATAGAATTGAATTTTGTTCTAAAATTGGTTGATTTTATATCTGCATTTTTTTTCTTTCAGAATTCGCCTCAAACCAAAATATACTGTTAACAGAAAAGCTTAACTGAACCTAAGGCTATGAATATTAGGTTATCTTGTACTGTTTTGAAAGGTTGGGCATTGAAAATTATGATTGTCTGCAATGTAGCAGTTCATAATTTCTCTTATCCAAGATTCATTTCTCACACTTTTCTCTCTATGAAATGGCTTCTTCATCTTCGTCTTCTTTAGTGGACGAGACCCAAACCTTGATCCCTTGCCTCCCGAACGACTAGTCCCTTGTGAAATGGCTTCATCTTTGTCTTCTTTCTGTCAAATGGCTTCTTCATTGCATCGTTGATCCTCTTCTCCATGTGGTGGGCATAAAAAAGAAAAGAGGAAAAACAATCTGCAAAGTATGAGGGTGCTGGGGAAGAGAGGAAGAACCTTTTATTTTATGGTTGGCGTTCAAAGGAAAAATAGTAACACATCACATACAGGGTACCATTGGCTGCAGTGTTTTGAAGCCTAGTGGTTGAGTGTTTGAACCAAGTGGTCTTCTCCTATAATATTACCAAGTCTATGTGGTATCGGCCTATATCAAATTCTGGTGCAAGGAAGCTGCTTTTACCAGAGTGGGTGTCCCCAATTTGAAAAGTAGTTTCATTGGCCTTGATTTGCCATATTTGGTTGGAAAGTGATTAATGTAGCATTCTGTCTAGTAAAATGATGGGAGGGCGTTGAAAGAGTGATGTAGTGCCAATGTGGCAACCATGTCATGTGGATGCTTAATTGAAAAAAAGTTGAAAACTAAAAGTTTTCTTTGGTTTGGAGTAGAAGCCCAAGAGTTTTCTTCTAAACTGATTTTTGTTTAGTTTACATTGTATTGTCTCTTAGTAAGTTGTGATTGGGGATGTATTTGGACTACTTAGTTGTGGATTATTGTTCTATATTGTCCCTTTCTCCCTCCTAAATCCAACCCTCATCATTTGATATCAGAGCTTGCAATTACTTACACTCTTGGGCCATCTTCATTTACTTTCTCTCATGGTGGCATGAGTAAGTGGAGGAAGACGTGGTAACTGGATGGGAGGCTTGAGAGATAAGGAGATGATGAACTTCAAGCACTTCAAAGACAAGATGAGCAATTTACCTTGCGACTTGAACTCCAAGATGCTTGTAGTAAGCGTGGTGAAGCAGGTCAGGAGTCTTTTAGTGACGAATTTGATGCGAATCTCTTTGCCAATCTTGGAGAATGGAGATTTTATCGAGATTCCAATACTTTGAAGATCGACTTATTGGAGTTCTATGGTCGCCTTCAAACCGAAGAGTTTCTTGAGTGGCATAGTGCCATTGAGAAATTCTTTGATTATAGGGAGACACTGGAGAATAAATGTGTGAAGCTAGTAGCAACAAGGCTTCATGTCTATGCTTCGGCATGGTGGGATAAAGTCCAAGAGATAAGACTTCGCAAAGGAAAGCCTAAGATTTCTTCTTGGGAGCAAATGAAGTCTAGGCTTAAAGAGAAATTCCTTTTGGTGTACTCTGCTCAAATGGCCTTTTCTCAAACAACAACCTTTGCCAAGATTCTAAAAGTGTGATGGACTACACCAAAAATTTTATAAGCTCATGGCTCACAATGGATTCAAGAGACCAAAGAGCAACTCATTGCGAGGTACGTTGGTGAGTTTAAAATGGCATATCGTGATGAAATTGAAATGCACCTGTTATTGAGGATAAATTATGCATATCAACATACTTATCAAAAAAATTATGCATATCAACTAGCCTTGAAAGTGGAGGCCAAACTTGCTCGTTGTTGTGTCAAGAAATTGGTGGAGATTTGTAGCCTCTATCCATCTTCCAAAGGTGAAACTTCACATGGTGAAGGTACTAGTTCTAATCTCGAGTGTTACTAAAACTTCTACAAAATAATCCCTATTGCCTGTGTTGAGAATCAGTTAGGCCATGCAGCAAATTCTAATTCTTGTTTCAAGTGTGGACAAGTTGGTCATCGTTACAAGAATTGTCCAAAAAGACTAGTTGATGCACGTGTGGATCTTGTTGATGAAGAAAATTATGATGATTTGATTGAATCAAATCAATCCATATATGATGAAGGAGGTGACATCGAGCATGTGGAGATTGAACCGGAAGAAGGTGAACGTTTAGTGATACAAAGGGCTCTTACAACTCCAAGGGTTGATTCCGATGAAAATTGGTGTCGTTCAAACATTTTCAAAACTTGATGCAAAGCTCATGATAAGGTGTGTACCATTGTGATTGATGGTGGTAACTGTGAAAATATTGTTTCTCAAAATATGGTGAATAAGCTCAAGTTTCAGACCAAGCCTCATCCAAAGCCTTATTGGGTTGCATGGTTCAAGAAAAGTAATGAGATAAAGGTTACGAAATGTTGTTTTGTTTCATTTTTAATTGATAACAATTACCATGACCAAGTGTTGTGTGATGTAGTTACATATGGATGTATGTCATATACTCTTAGAAAGACCTTGGCAATATGATAGGTATGTTTTCCATGACGGCTGTAGAAATACCTACACCTTTAGGATGAGAAAATTAGAAATCGTTCTTGTACTATATAAAAAGGAAAACACTCTCAAATCTTCACAAGAACAAGGTGGTACTTTTCTCATTTTGGCACACGTTCATGAAGAAATAAGAAAGAAGCTTGAAGAAAGTACAAAAAAGAACAAGAAGACTGCTAATGTTTATCGTCGTGCCAAAGTTATCAAAGAAGGTGATTTTGTGTGGGTTTTCTTGAAGAAAGAGAGAAGGAACGATTCTTACAACAAATTCAAAGAGAAGAAGATTGGTCCATGTCAAGTCTTTGAGAAAATAAATGATAATGCTTATGAGATTGAGCTCCCTCCAAATATCAACACTCATCTCACTTCCAATAGTCAAGATTTATCAGCATACCATGGGGAGTTGGATGGCAGTTCATGGACAAGTTCTTTCTCACTCGTGGAGGATGATGTAGTGCCAATGTGGCAGCCATGTCATGCGGGTGCTTAGTTGGAAAAAATTGAAGACTAAAAGTTTTATTGGGTTTGGAGTAGAAGCCTAAGAGTTTTCTTCTAAATTCATGTTTGTTTAGCATGCATTGTATTGTCTTTTATTAAGTTGTGATTGTGCATGTATTTGGACTACTTAATATCTATATTGAACTTTATGTATTGGAAGTATATTTAGACTACCTAGAAGTTGAAGTAGATTAATGTTTTTTTATAAGTAATAACAAATTTATTGAAAAGCGCAAAGGCACAACCCAAGTACACATGAAGTATTCAAGAGGGACATCTAGCTAGTAGCAGAAAGTGGATCTAAAAAACATGAAAATTCATAATATTAGAGCCAAAAGTTGCAGCCCAATGAAAAAGAGGATTAAATAATAAATAAAGTCTTCATTTCCACCAAAATCCTCTCGCGGTCCTCAAAGCTCAAATAATTTTTTTCCTTCCAAAGACACCACATAAGGCAGGATGCCGATCGTTTCTTTGCCTCCAAAGACACTACATAAGGCAGGACAAAATCATCTTTCAAACTGCATCAAGTTGAAACCTACCACCATTCGCTTTCCAGCAAGCAAAGAGATTTACCACCCGACTCGGCATAACCCAAGCCAACCCTACGTTGTTGAAGACAGTATTCCAAAGAGCACTGGCGAATTCACAATGGAGTAGAAGATAATCCACTAACTCCCCATTCTTCTTGCACATGCAACATCACAATGACATGTTTCTTTAGATTGTCCATGGTGAGGATCTTCTCTAATGTCCAAGCAAAGAACGCCACTCTCAAGGGAACCTTATTCCGCCAAATACCATTCCAAGGGAAAGGAGTATCATGAGGAATAAGAACATTATAGTATGATCTGATGTCAAACAACCCCTCTTAGAGGGTACCCAACAAAGCTTGTTTTTATTTTTTATTTTTTTATTTTAATAAGTAATAAACCAATCTCATTGAAAACATAAGGCGTCCCTAAGTATACAAGAAGTATACAAAAGGAACCACCCAACAAAGCTTGTCTTCACCACCCCCCTCTCACTCTAAAGGAATACAACAAGGTGAAAAACGAGGTAAAGAGATCCACCTCCCAATCGTGAGCCACTATGTGAAAGTTGATGTTCCATTTAGAGACATCACCCATCACAAATCTAGTATGGCTAGAAAAGTGCCCCCCAACCTCTCTTGATTTTTCCAAAGCCACACTCCATATGGCCCATGGATCCCATTGGAACACCACCCTCCATTTCATCAACACAATTCATAAAACATATCTTAACACAAGTGAAACTATCAAAAGTACGCATAGAACTATCATCATAAAATATTCAGCTCAATTAAAACATTGATATCATGCTTTGAAAACAATTTAAATTCTGTTATTTTTCCTTAGTAAGTAATATGCTTACATATTCTTGACAATGCTTGTGAAAGATCCCCAAGCCAAGCCTTTGCAATGCTCATTGCATTTATCACATTGCAAATTACCATTAAACTCTACTCGCAACCATACTTTAACTCTAGACAACAACCCAATAATACTCGAACCTCTCAAGTATCATCCTCCCATGACAACCCATAGTAATCTAAGGTTTACTTTACGACCCATTCACCATTTAATCCAACCCATAGAGGAATTCTAGGGTTTACAACTAAAAACCTCCAATTTATAAGACTTCGAAACATTTAGGGTTTAGTTCTTACCTTTGGTCAAATGGAGAAATTGAAGTTTCGCACAATGAAACTCCTACTCATAGCTTTACCCTAACTTAGAACCCTCTAATAAATAACAACCCTAAAGAAATTCCCAAGATTAAGCATCACATTTCAATATGTAGCTTAACTTGAAGAAAATTAATGATTACGAACTTACCTCAAATCGATTGTTGAAAATGACGTTCTAACACCAAGAATCTTGTTTCCAGGGTTAGATTTGTCTTTAGAAACTTTCTTGAATCAATACCCAACGTTTTGACTCAAACCCTAGGAGAGAAATGAGAGAGAGACGTGAGAGAGGGGAGATAAATGTGCTAAATGGCTGAAAATTCATGTTCCAGCCCTTATATAGTTGATTTGGTGGCCTCCCATTTGAACCGATAAAATTCAGTTTGAACTGATGTGGTTTGAACTGAATCTGTCAATTGGAACTGACTTAGGATGGGCCCAGTTCAAACTAACTTAGGACGAGCCCAGTTCGAACTGACTTAGGACGAACTTGGAATAGAGCTCTTTGTGAAGCTCAAAACATTCCCCATTCGAACTAACTTAGAACGGACTTAGAACTATATACTCTGGAACACACCCGTTCGAATTGATTTAGGACGATTTTTTTTTTTGACAAGCAAGAAGCCAATCTCATTAAAAAAGCGTAAGGCGCTCCTTAGTACACTGTGAGTATACAAGGAAAACACTTAGTTAGAAAGAGAAAAACGAGTGAAAAAGTTAGGAAATAAAAACACAAAGGGTGGACAAAAGCCGTAGTCCAAAAATACAAGGAATGGTAAAACGAGGAAATAATCTCTTCCAACGTACTTTCCAAGTCCTCAAAGCTTAGGACGAACTTAGGATTGAGCTCTCGGCCAAACCCAAAATTCTTCTAGTTCGAACTTGGAACTAACCTCTTGGGAAGACTTTCTACCATGCTAAATGGTAACTAGTTCGAACTAACTTGAAACGAACTTAGGATGGACCTCTCGGGAAACATTTTACCGTAATTTTCAAAGGCCCGTTCGAACTGGAAACCTTTGAGTTCAAACTGAAAGCTAAAAATTGGATTTTTTCCTAAATTTTCTTAGTATTGCTTTTCTCCATTAGTTCTAATTACTTATTTAGTTAGTTTAATTATATTAAACTTTGTTAATTATCTTTTTGGGTATTATACCTACCCTTGATGAAGGTGTACTGAGGCTTAGAGATAATCTTCTCTGCCACCATTTTCAACCCATTAGCTAGAACTTTGGCAACAATCTTGTACACTCCCTCCCACTAAGCTAATAGGTTGAAATTCCTTAAATGTCTATGGCCCCTGGTTTCTTTGGTATAAGAGAAATGAAGGTGGTGTTGAGGCTTTTTCCAAACATACCTAGCATGGAAATCATGGAAGACATTCATAATGTTTGCTTTGAGTACCTCCCAACAAGTGTGGAAGAAACCCACAGAAAAATCATTAAAACCCGGAGCCTTTTCAAATTAAAGGCTTTCACCACCTCAGAAACCTTAGCCTTCTCGAAAGGTCTCTCCAACCAAATGGCCTCCCCCCCTCTTTCCCAATGGACTCAAAGGAGAGTCCATCCAACATAGGTCACCAACTGTATTGCTCGAAGAACAGATTATCATAGAACCACAAAATATGTTTTCTAAGCCCTATCTAATCAGAACAAATTGTACCATTAACCACCAGTTGTTGTATGGAGTTATTTCTTCTATTCGAGTTAGCCACTCGATGAAATAACTTTGTGCACTTATCACCTTCTCTTAACCAAAGCGCCCTCGATTTTTACCTCCAACTCACCTCCTCCAAAATAGTTGTCCTCTCAAAATCATGAATCGCTGCATCCTTCCTTGTAAGCTCCGCCTCATATAAACCTCTCTCTTCCTCCAAACCCTCAAGAACCTGTAAATCTTCCATCAACGCCTGTTTCTTTCTCCTTATGTTGCCAAACTCCTCATTCCAAGCTCTTAAGTCAGCTTTAAGAGCCTTAAGTTTGCAAGCCAGAACATAACTTGGAGAATCTTGAAAGTGGAAAGAGAACCTATCAACAAAATCCTTTGATTTTAGCCACATGTTCTTGAACTTGAAATATCTTTTGGCTCCATGAAGACCTCCGCAATCAAGATGAATAGGGAAATGATCTGAGCATAGTCTAGGGAACCTCTTTTGAATCAAATTAGGAAACTGGACCTCCCAATCCGGGGAAATAGGAAATCTATCAATTGAAGACCTGGAAGGAAGGTGTCAATTGCTAGACCATGTAAAAAAACCACTCACTAGAGTTATATCCATGAGTCTTTGCTCTGAAATTAACTCAAAAAAATCTAACATAGCGAAAGCGCGACATTGAAATCCCCCCCGATGCACCAGGGTATGTCCCACCAACTACGCAAACTAGCTAATTCATCCCATAAAAACCTACTATCACCATTAGTGTTTGGTCCATAAACCCCCCACAAAAGCCCAAGTATATTGGTCTTCGACATTTTTTAAAGAAACGACAGTCAAGTACTCACCCACATACTCTTCAATTCTCTCCACCACCCTTCTATCTCACATGAGCAAAATACCACCGGAGGCCCCCATAGAGTCCAAACAACACCAATCTGCATGACTGCAACCCATAAGCTACGCACAATACTATAGGACATAAGCAAGCTCCATCTTGGTCTCCTGAATTTAAATAACATTGGGCTTCCATTATCTGAGTAAATTCCTAACTCCAAGGCGCTTCTCCCCTTCATTTAACCCTCTTACATTCCAAAATAAAAGTTTGGGCTTCATGGATAAACCGAGATACCTCCCCTTCACTCTGCTACGGCTTGAACTTCCACCCGCGTAATCATAGTTTATTGAGCAGTATACTCTTTTCAGCTCTCAATTACTATGAAAGGCTGCTTTGGAGATAGAAACCCATCCCTCCTGATTATGACTCGCTTTGGTAGTTGTAAACAAAGCCAAAATTACCCTTCAAACCCATTACAAGATAGACCAATAAAATGGCGTATATCCTTCACCTTTTGCTAGTCCTTAGCTAGAAGCCAAAGGCTCTGAATATTCAGATTGAGTAAACACGTTAAGGGAGTAACAGTTCAAAGGTTTGCAAACGTCTTCCCTATTACAAATCACCAATTCTGAATCTGCCTTTCCATATTTTTCTTCATAATGAATGTCAAGCCCATCTAATCTACAAGACTCTTTGCCTCCCGAACCACTATCTTCACCCACCCTTACCTCCAGCCCAATGTCTACTTCCTTTTTCGATAGACCTTCTTCATTGACTGGGCCATCCAACAAAACATATTCCTCTTCTGTCACAAAACCACCCACGCCCAAAGGATTGCCCTCGGCATATGTTCAATCTTCATGCAGAGACTTCTTGGCCAAGCCTGAAAACTCAGACCTATCTACAACCAAATCAACATTGTTCGTGATTGGAAACCCAGGTCTAAAAAGCATTTCTACAAGGTTATCCACACAGTCTGAACGTGAAACTAGCTCAAGATGCTACAATGGGGTAACCTCCAGCAAAACCTTAGGTGCTCTATCAACATTGGCATCGATAAAACCATCAACCTTTGAACTCCTTTTCCCCTTATCAGCTCACTGCTTGGCATCTGCTACAGGACATGCCTACGGTGCTTTTGGAGCTCTCTCAACCCTGCCTGAGCTCGACCTTACACCCACCTGATTCACAAAAAACCCGAGTCTGTACCGAGACAGAAGAAGTCCTGGCCTGTGTCTTTACCTTCCACGAGATGGGTTTAAGATTGGGCTTGGTTAGGTGTTATGATTCGTCCCTAATGCGTGACCTATCTAAGTTGGATTGGGAATTAACATATCAGACGTAACTTTTGAGCCTGGGCCAGACCCCAACTCAACACACTCCACTGGGTCAGCTACAAAATCTGAACCAGCTTGCCCCTGTGCCACGATAGGGCTAGCAATGAAACCCGAACCAGATTGATGCAGGTCCGCATCCAGCCTTACCATCATCCGGTCCATTTCCTCCCTCATACACACCAGCTGGGCATGCAAGTCGCGACAACAACAACGAGGAGCATATCCTCCTTTTGCCACACGTACAACATTACAGCCGTCATTGGGAATAATTGGAACATACCATCTTCGTACCACCCTAACAACTCGTGGATCGTACCCGGGTTCCTGCATCATCGGAGAAGGACGCATGGGGTCTTGCACAACCAATCATTGTCTCCTTGTTCAACTGTTGCTTTGCCTCCTTCCCTGTTTCAAGCATCTTAGACGTCGGAAAACATTCCATATTTTCTGGTGCATGCCCAAAAGAAGCTTCCCCCAAACGCAGAGCTCCATTCCCACCACCGTACGGTAGTTGAGGGTCCGGACCACCCCTTCGACCACAGCTGATCGAAATCTCAAAGGAAGCTGCATCCTTACGCAACTCCATCACCCAATTGAACCAGCCAAGGCCTCCCGACCCTTCGGTATGAGAATTGAACTGTGCCGCCCACCACTGCCATATCCTCCTCTCACAACCGTATAGCTCCCAAACCTGACCTGTTCCTTGTCTGGACAATGAAAGCTTTTGAACCTACTCTATAGGACTTCAAGAACTCCTTTGCAACGTCAACCTTAAGCAGCTCCTCCATGATCGACGACAACCATTTCAGTCTCTTTGCCCATGGAGATGGAACCCATAAAACTCCTGCTTCGTTTGAAGATACGCAAAACAAGGACACCCACGTCGATCAACCCGTACGATTTTGTTTCTACAAAACACCATCTAGAGACCCATCACAACTCACCAAGGAGAAGATCAACGAGAAAGCCCACACCGCCACCGTTGCTTGGATGCTAACCATATACTGTAATCATTTCAGTCTCATGCAACCATATATTGTAATCAATTGAGCCAAAACTACATTTCGCTGCAGCAATTCTTCATTAGGACAATCTCTCTCTTTCTCTCTCTCTCCCTCCCAAGGATACATAATGTTGGAGCTAGTATATATATCTGTGAATGAAGAGGAAACAACATTGAAAATCATTATTCTTTTTGTTTTTGTTTTTTTTTTTTTGATTTAATAGAAATTTGGCTGAGCATTGCTCCCTTTTCCCTTTCCTTCTCTTTTAGCGGATTATTGTTCTACATTGTCGCTTTCTCCCTCCTAAAATCCAACCCTCATCAAAGAGCTATCTTGCATATTGTTAGGTATAGATTCTTCAGTAATGGCTTTGCTTTGAAGTAACGATTTATGCAGTCTTTCATTGGGTATGAGGTTATGTCCCATAGTTCATGTAATTTTGGATTGACTCTGTAGATTGCTTTCTTCTTGAATAAAACATTCATACTCAGAATGCTGTGTTTGTTATTCTACTCTCCTAGAAATTTCATAGATAAGTAGGATATGTAATGTATGGAGTCACCCATCAGCCCCCTCCCCCCCAAAAGAAGAAAAAAATTCCTGGAGTTAATGTAACAAAAATTTTGATCTTCGCTTCTACAGAAGTCCTGCTTATTAGGGACTGACTTCTTTGAAACTTTATATAGTGATATGTGAGTCAATTTATTGTCACTATCCACTTCTGGGGTATCTCAAGTATGATTGTTGTCAAAACAAATTCATGTTTTTTCAGATCCAAAGCTTTGAGGCAGAGCTTTCAGTACCAGATCTTGCGTCTAAGGAAGGTGGTCCTGAGACATTTCGTGGAGTTTTCATCCGAGCTCCTGCAATCCTTGAAGTAGGGCCAGAAGTTCAAGTGCTAGCTGATTATCCTGTCCCCTCAAACAAGGTGTTGTTTTCGAATTCTGCTGTTGAAATGCAAGAGGTTTGTTATATGCTCATTGCCATATGATTTTTTACTGGCCATACTTTAAAAGAAAAATTCTCCGCTATTCAATATATAAACTAAAGTGTATTTTATTTGTCTTCTCAAAACTTTGACTGGCCTTGTTGCTGTTTAATTATACTGTAAAAGATAAGCCTGCAACACATGCTTGTTTCCTATTGCTGGAGTTGACAATCTTTTCCCTATCTTGTGACAAAAGAAAATTATAGTGTTCATATCAAACAAGTAGAATAACCACATCATAATACAAAGAGTACAATCAACCAGTTCCAATTAGTGTATCAACTATTCTAATGTTTGTGGGTAGAGGAGATAAGATTAGGAGTGATGGCTCGTAGAATGCATTTTATATCATGGAATTATGAAACACAACAATCTCTTAAATTTTGCCTATATTGAACTGGTATAGCATCATGCCTTTGGGTCTTCTGAATGTTACACAGATAGAGAACAGACTATCTTGTGAACTGGCAATGTGATAATGTACTTTTTTCTTTAATACTCACAGATTGATGCTTGATACTCCTTAAACATGATTGCTTTTGTTCTTGGACTAAGAGGACTTTGTTAATCTTCCACTTGTGCCTTTTTTCTCTTCTCACCTATATTAGCTTTCAGCTAATGTAAAAATGGAGCCGTCATACGAAAATTAGTTTATTATCAGTTTATAGGTGGAAAAGAGGGGGATTGTTGGGGGGGGGGGGGGGGGGGGGGGGGGCTTGGGTTGGGTTTTTTTATGACTGCTTCAAGGCCATGTTAATTTGAATATTCACCCCATTTTTTATTGATAGATACTCCTTTCCTTGGCCTCCACTTTCTGAAAACCCATTACTCCACTCTCTTTCAAAGGCCGAATGAGTCACATGTTACTGGTCTACACCCGGTGCAAAGATATCCCAATTAGAATGAAGTCTCTTGTTAGATAAGGTAAGAGACGTATTGTCCCCTTTAAGAGAATAATGAATTTATTATCCCTATTAGGAAAATAAGGAGACTTGCTCATAAAGCAGTATCTCTAGTAGGAAAATAAGGGATTTGTCCCTATAAGGAAAATAAAGTGACTTGCTCATAAAGTAGTATCTCTAATAGGAAAATAAGGGATTTGTCTCCCTTTAGAATTATATTTACTATTTACGTTATTTCTATTCTTACTATGTATCTTCTATTTAAATGTGAGAAGTGATTAATAAAAATATGAGAAGTTTAATATTCAACTCTAGTTACGAGCTTCCGTAACAAAGGATGAAAAATAAACAAGAACCATAAATTTTGGTAGGATAATTCGAGGAATCCCGTGCCTCCTAATTTTAGGGTAGTTTGAGGAACCCTAAACCTTCTAAAACAATTGCTATAGTTGAATATTAAACTTCTCATATTTTTATTGATCACTACTCACGTTTAAATAGAAGATTACATAGTAAGAATAGAAATAATGTAAATAGTAAATATAATTCTAAAGGGAGACAAATTCCTTATTTTCCTACTAGAGATACTGCTTTATAAACAAGTCTCCTTATTTTCCTAATAGGGGCAAATCCTTTATTTTCTTACTAGAGATACTGTTTTATGAGCAAGTCTCCTTATTTTTCTAATAGGGATAATAAATCCATTATTCTCCTAAAGGGGACAATATGTTGATACTTTCATAAGTTTAGGGCTTACGTGGTAGCACACATGGCAGCACTGAATCCTCAAGATAGCAATGAATAAGGAGTAGAATCTCCATATATTATTTTCCTAAGTGTTTTAGCTAATAAGGAATATATTTTTAAAAAACTTATCGAGGAAAAGATAAATTCCTGTCAACTTTTATTGTCATCTTAGAAGCATGGACTGACTCCGTCGTTCTCTCTTTCCTTTTCTTGGAGATTCCCGGGTGGTGGGTTTAATTTTTTCGTTCTGTTGGAAGGGATGCATTCCCTATAGGGGTGTCGGTTTCGGCTTGATGGAGAGCCGGTTCTTTGTGGAGGCAAAGTCCTTCCAATTCTCGGTGGAAGCAGGGTCTGCCGAGCTTCGGGTGGAGAAAAAGAGGAAAGGGTTTTCAGGTTCTGCTGTTTTCGGGTTGAGCTGCACTGCTTGGATGCTGTCGAGGGTGGAAGAAGTTTTGGGTAGTCCTGGGATCGAGGAATTTGTAAAATCCTTTAGGGAGGGGTCTAAGGCGACCATCACTCGGAGAGGTGAAAACAGGTCTGGGCGGTTCTTGGAGGTAGCTGTTTTTGACGGAGGCCGGAGAGGGCGTATTCTCTTTCCTGAAGATCGGGACGGGAAATGGTGGAGCTGTGTGTCTGGGGAGCTGAGCAAAATTCTAGATTTTCTGGGAACCACGATTGGGTCTTCGTCTTCTGGCGGTCTACCTTCCTCTGGTGGTTTTCCGTCGGGAATAAAGCTGGGGAAAGGAACAGGTTGTCCGTCGTTTGCGGAGGTGGTGAGTTCAGCAGCAACCGTCTCTGCATTGGGTTGCCGGCTTCTGGCTCAGAACTCAGGAACTAGGGTTGCGGCAAAGATTGATGGAGATTGGCCTTTGTCGGTCAGGTGCGACGTGGAGAAGAAGCAGCTGTGGGGTATGGAGATGGGGGCGGTCTGTCAGGCGAGAGATTGCTCCGCTCTGGAGGAGGAAGCGGTTGGTCCCTCGGGTATGGACCATCGTGTGGATGATCATTTCAGGTCTCGAGGTTGTGTCTGTAGACCGGTTGGCGTGTCCAGGGATTCAGCTGTTGAGGGCGACGTTTCTTTGCAAGGGGATGGCGTGTTTGGAGTGTTCGAGAAGATTTTTGAAATTCTGGGTCGCTTCTCAAGGCGCTGGTTTGGGCCTGTGGCTTTTCGAAACAGTTGGGCTCTAAGTCTTTGTTTGGTTTTAAACGTAGGGTGGGTTTTGTGGCGGGCCGGGTGCTTAAGAGGGTTAAGTCTTTTTTAAAGGGTTTCGGGCTGGGGCTAAAGTGATTAAGCCCAATGCCAAGTTGGATGCTGTTTCGGGCCATAAGCTGTCTTCGATTTCTGGTGCGATTTCGGGGCGGGGATCAAGTCCGGGGTGTCTTCAACGTTCGACGGAGGTCCTTGGGAGCGCTCTTCGGCTGGACGTGACGTCGGCGGCAGATTCTGGGGTGGATCTAGGTCTGTCACATTCAGGGGGTGGTTCCAGTGATCGGCAGCTCGTTCCAGTGGTCGAGTTCGTCAAGCAGGCTACCATTCTTCCCCCCCTTCCGGCGCCAGTGTTGCTTCCTCCGGTGCTTCTGAGTGATCTTCCTTCTGGGGTGCGGTCTTCTTTGGTTTTAAGTTTTTTCGGTTCAGGGCTCATCCTTCGGCAAGCAGTGGCTCTTTCGTCGGTTGGCTCTGTCTTGGTGAGGTCGGGCGTCGAGGAGTTTTAGTTTGGTGAGCCTGGTGCCTCGTTAGGCGGTGCTGGGCATGCTTCCGTCGGCGTTGTTTCTGGTGATCCTTCAGGATTTCTCCTTCGGCAGGCAGTGGTGCATTCGGATGCCCCTGCCTTGGTACGGATTTTTGGTGGGGATCCTCATTTTGGGAAGTTTGGAGGTCCTCCCGGGGTTTAGGCTTCCATTCCCCCTTTTCAGTGGGTTTTGTTTCCTCCGTGGCCAAGGCCGTTCTCCTCTGTGTATGGGTGCCCCCAGTTACCTGGTTTGTCGTTTGGGGTCTTTGAGGTGGGGGAATCTTCTAAGGGGGTTGGTCTGAAGGAAAGTGTTGTTTACCCCAGGGTAGTGAAAGATAGTAGGTCGTGTTTTCACACGATGGGGGTTTCGTTCGTAGGATTTGATCAGAAGGGTTTTCTGGATTTTTTGACTTTGATTGAGGATCAGCGCTATGGCTCTGATTCCCCTCCTAAGAAGGATAAGGAGATAAAAAGAAAAAAGGGGAAAAGAGAGGTCAAGAATCTAGAATGTTCAATTAATTTCGATGCTAGGGGAGTGAGTCATAGCCGGGTTAGAGGCAAGAAGTTAGGGGTTTGATGTAGCATTTCTTCTATCTTTTGGGTTTTTCGGGTGTTCTTCCTTTGTTGTTTTTCTTTTGTTGTGGTGTTCTTTTTGTATATTTCCTGTATGCGCGCATTTTACGCTTTTTTAATGCTATTTTGTTTATTACCTATAAAAAAAAAATATTTTTCATTAGCTTATTTTCCTGCATTATGTTATGACAGCTAGACCTAATGGTTATGTCTTATGACGGCTAGACCTAATGGTTATGTTTTATGACTTAGCCATCTTTTATATAAGTGTAACCCTAATCAATAAAATAACATGCTGAATATTATGAAAACCTAGAACCTTTGTTGGTATCTTGGAGGTCACAGCTCCCTCGAAATAGCCATTGGAGATCACGGCTCTCTTGAAGTAGCCTATATCCATTTTCTTTATTCCTTTTTTTAATTTGATTGCATCAAGTGGTATCAGGACGAAAGTTGATTGTTTTCTACAACAATCTTCGATCCACACCATCACCATGTCTTCCTGAATTTCCAAAATAAAGAAGAATGAGCAAGGTGGGAAAAGCTGCGGTCAGAATTCCTCGCGTGGAAAGAGGAATTGAGCAAATAAATGGAGGAGATTAGGAAAAGAATTGAAAGCTTTTTTCCACCACGCACCTCTGGCTAGCCAATCTTTGCCCATAACGGAAGAGTTCAACGCAGGTTTTGTTGGTACAAATTTTATGCCCCATATAATTGATGTCAAGGCTGGCAAGGACGTCACGATGCAGCCTGATTTTTCTAGGGGTATTTCAAGCCTTGATGGTCGTGTTGTCGGGGGAGGAGTTGCTGGAATTCTGGTAGCAGCTAGTCCAGTGCAGTTTGGCTTCAACGGTAGAGTTCTACCTAGCAACCAGCTTGAGCCGAAACCAAAGAAGTTGAAGAATGGGTCCAGTAGGCCAAGAGAGTCACAGTCTCTCTATTAAGAAGGGGCTAACAATATCAAGGGAGTGCTTCAGCAGATTGTGAAGAAGAAAGAAGATAGGAAGTAAGGGTTGGAAGAGCATGGAGTAATTTTTACAAAACCAGAACTGAAACAGAATGAGAAGGAGAAGGGAGAGCATGACGAGTGCAGTTTGGCTTCAACGGTAGAGTTCTACCTAGCAACCAGCTTGAGCCGAAACCAAAGAAGTTGAAGAATGGGTCCAGTAGGCCAAGAGAGTCACAGTCTCTCTATTAAGAAGGGGCTAACAATATCAAGGGAGTGCTTCAGCAGATTGTGAAGAAGAAAGAAGATAGGAAGTAAGGGTTGGAAGAGCATGGAGTAATTTTTACAAAACCAGAACTGAAACAGAATGAGAAGGAGAAGGGAGAGCATGACGTGATTTTTGCTTGGTTCAGGAAGAGAGAGAAAAACAAAAAAGAAGAAGAAGTTGGTCAAAGAAGTTGGGATTTTATCGCTGGATCGACTTTTCCATATGGAATTAAAGCTCTTGTTGATTTGGGTTCTAGAGGGGCTTTAGGAGGCATCTTGTTAATGTGGGATAGAAGAGTAGTCGAGAAGATTGAAGAGTATGTGGGGAGGTATGTGGTAGCTTGTGCATTCCGTAGTGTGTCAGTAAATTTTGATTGGGGTTTTGCGGGTGTTTATGGAACTAATGATGATGGTGATAGGAGAGGGCTTTGGGATGAATTGGCAGGTTTGAGGAATATTTGGGAGATGCCTTGGTGTATTGGGGGGGGGGGGGGGGATTTTAACATCGTTCGGTCTCCGAGCGAAAGAGGAGGGGAAGTGAGATCATCTCAGGCTATGGTTGAGTTTTTTGAGTTTATTTTTGAACAGGGTCTCATCGATATTCCTTTGGTTGGGGGGAGATCCACTTGGTCAAATTGCTGCTCTTGGTCCAGAATTGATCGATTTTTGCTTTCTACAGAATGGGAGGAATATTTTCCAGATGTGTCGCAAAGACGTCTACCTCGTATTCTTTCGGGTCATTATCCTCTGCTTTTGGATTGTGGAGTCGGGAGACGTGGTAGGGGGTCGTTTAAATTTGAAAATATGTGGTTGCAAGAGGAAGGATTTGAGGAGCAGGTGAAGAGATGGTGGGGATCTTATATGTATGAAGGTACGCCTAGCTTTGTGTTTGCCAGTTAGTTAAAAGCATTGAAAACTGATCTTAAACAATGGAATGAGGAGGTGTTTGGGAATGTAGGGGTTCAGAAAAAGAAACTGGAAAAGGGTCTGTGTGAGCTGGATTTGATCGCAGAGGATAGGCCGTTATCTGATGAAGAAAAGTTCAAGAGAGAAGAGTTTTCTAGAAACTTAGAGCGGCATGTTCTTCTTGAAGAAGTGAGTTGAAGACATAAATCTAGGGCATTGTGGTTAAAAGAGGGTGACAGTAATACCAAATTCTTCCACCGGCTAGCTAACTCTCATAGAAGACATAATACGATTGAGGCTCTAGTGGTGGATGGACAATTGACTGATGATAGGACAGTTATCCAAGATCATATTGTGAAGTTCTACAAAAAGCTGTACAATGAGCAATATCAGTGGAGACCAAAGGCAGATGATTTATCTTTTCTTTCCATTGATGAAGAGGATAGAACATGGATGGAACGTGAGTTTGAGGAAGATGAAATTTGGGCGGTAATTCAGAATTTCAAAGGCGATAAGGCTCCTGGGCTTGATGGTTTTACTATGGCATTTTTTCAGAAGTGTTGGGAGATTTTGAGGACTGATATTATTGCGGTGTTAAAGGAGTTTCAAACCAGTGGAAAGTTCGAAAAGCGCCTTAACGCTACCTTTGTGTCGCTGATTTCAAAGAAAGCTGGAGCAGTGGATATCAAGGATTTTCGACCTATCAGTTTAATAGGTGGAATGTACAAAATTATCTCAAAGGTCCTGGCAAATAGGTTGAAGTTGATGTTGGGGAAGGTTGTTTCCCATTCTCAGACTGCTTTTATCAAGGGGAGGCAAATATTGGATTCTGTTTTGGTGGCAAATGAATGCGTGGATAGCAGGATTCGATCTGGAACTCCGGGCATTATTTGTAAATTGGATTTGGAGAAGGCGTATGATCATGTAAGTTGGGAGTTTCTGCTTTATGTCTTGAAGAGATGCGGTTTTGGGGAGAGATGGTGTGGCTGGATTGCTCATTGTATTTCTATTGTTTGTTTTTCCATAAATATCAATGGGTCGCCTTCAGGGTTTTTTTGTAGCTCACGGGGTCTTCGACAAGGGGATCCTTTGTCTCCGCTTTTGTTTGTGTTGGTGATGGAGGCTTTCAGTCGGATGATATATGCGACGGTGGATAGTGGGCGCCTATCGGGGTTCTCAGTGGGATCGAGTACGCAAGATGCTATGATAGTATCCCATCTTTTATTTGCAGATGATACGTTGATTTTTTGTGATCCTATTGCTGACCAAATCCGAGACTTGAGGTGTTTGTTGCTTTGTTTTGAAGCAGCTTCAGGCTTGGGAATTAATTTGTCTAAATCTGAGATGGTTCCGGTAGGTGAGGTAGGGGATGTGGAGGAGTTGGCTAGTATTCTTGGGTGTGGTGTGGCCTCACTTCCGTTAAAGTATTTGGGTTTGCCATTGGGTGCTAAGTATAAAGACGCTCATATGTGGAATAGCGTCATTGAGAGGATGGAAGCGAGATTAGCGGGGTGGAAGAGTTTGTATTTATCTAAGGGTGGGAGGTTAACTTTGATTAGTAGTACTCTTTCAAGTTTACCTACGTATTTTATGTCTCTCTTCCCTATTCCAGTGGGAGTGGCAAATCGTTTGGAAAAACTTCAGAGAGACTTCCTTTGGGGTGGTATTGGAGATGAATTTAAATTTCATTTGGTTAATTGCCATACGATTTGTTCTTCAAAGGTTTCGGGGGGACTAGGAGTGAGAAATATGGTTATGTTCAATAAAGCTTTGATGGGTAAATGGTTATGGAGATATGTTTTGGAGAGGGATGCTCTGTGGAGAAAAGTGGTGGATTCTAAATATGGAAGTATGGGGGGTGGTTGGTGCTCTAAGGAGGTTGTGGGTTCTTTTGGGTTCGGAGTTTAGAAGAGTATTAGGAGGGGATGGGATTCTTTTGCAGCTCATGTGAGATATGAGATCGGGAATGGTTCGAAAGTTCTATTTTGGCATGATGTGTGGTGTGGGGAATTTCCTTTGAAGACTCTTTTTCCAGAATTGTTTCTCATTGCTAGAGGCAAGGATGCCTGGGTGGAGGAGAATATGCAGAGACAAAATGGCACAATTCTGTGGAATATTTTGTTTTCTCGCCCAGTTCATGATTGGGAGGTGGAAGGGGTTAGTAGATTTTTTGAGATGTTGTATACTCTTAAAGTTAGAAGTGAGGGAGAGGATAAAATGTGTTGGATTCCAGCGCGAAAGAAATCTTTTCAGGTAAAGTCTTACTATAAGGTTTTATCTAGTCCTATTCAATCTTTTTTTCCGTGGAAAAGTATTTGGAAAGTTAAGGTCCCCCTGAGAGTGGCATTCTATGTGTGGACGGCAACTTTAGGGAAAATCTTAACTTTGGATAATTTAAGAAGGAGAAACATTATTGTGATAGAGTGGTGCTATATGTGTAAGAATTCTGGTGAGTCTATTGACCATTTGTTTCTGCATTGTATGGTTGCTATAGAATTGTGGAGGACGATTCTGCAAATGTTTGGGGTGGAGTGGGTAATGCCGCAATCGGTGAAAGATATGTTGGGGAGTTGGATGGGGCAAAAGGGTAATCAAACTTTGATACCGATTTGCGCATGGTTCCTTTGTGTTTGATGTGGTGTGTATGGAGGGAATGAAATGCACGTTGTTTTGAAGATTGTGAGACTGATTTGATGAACTTGAAGAAAATGATGCTACAAACGTTGTTTATGTTGAGAGAGAAAATTCAGTTTATCCATGAGTGTTCTTATTTTGAATTCATAGATAGGTGCTCTCTTTTTTCTTTGAATTAAGGGCCTCTTGTATACGTCCTGTGTACTATGGGTTGCGCCCTTTTGCGCTTTTTCAATATACTTTACTTATAAAAAAAAAAATGATCCAGATAGGTTGCAAGTTGGCAATGGAGTGAGTTTTGCAAAACCAGAATTTTTCCTTGGGGACAAGGAAGATGTTATGGGAGAGGGATGATACGTTCAGAATTTTAGAGCTTACGTGGCAGCACACGTGGCAGTACTGAATCCCCAAGACAGCAGTGAATAAGGAGTATAATCTCCATATATTATTTTCTTAAGTGTTTTAGCTAATAAGGAATGTATTTTCCATTAGTTTATTTTCCTGCATTGTGTTATGACGGTTAGACCTAATGGTTATGTCTTATGACTTAGCTGTCTTCTATATAAGTGTAACTCTAATCATTAAAATATCATGCTGAATATTATGAAAACCTAGAACCTTTGTTGGTATCCTGGAGGTCACGGCTCCCTCAAAGTAGCCATTAGAGATCACGGCTCTCTCGAAATAGCCCATATCCCTTTTCTTTGTTCTTTTATTTTTTATTTATTTATTTATTTTATTTTTTATTTGATTGCATCATACGTCTCTTACCTTATCTAACAAGAGACCTAATTCTAATTGGGACATCTTTGCACTGGGTGTAAACCTGTAACACTCCTACTCCCTTCAAATGGACCTTGTCCTCAAGGTCCTTGAATTATTTCTCGGATTGCTGCTGACGTGGGGTGTCATCACTTGAAGAAGTCAAAATAAACGAACTGCATTTGAAGACCCATGTGGTTCCTGTAACCTGTTCCTCCATTTTTTTTTTTTTTTGAATATTTTCTGACACATTGGTTAGAAATGGCGACACCATTTCACTCGGATAGGCATAGACCATCAACATCTCACCCACCCTCCATTAATTCTCCACTACTTTTCACCTAAGATTTTGGCTTGCACACTACACAAGCACTCACGGTTCTCTTCAATTCGCCCCTTTCCAAGACAACCAACAAACCAATGCTCTAAAATTCATCTTTCCAATGGCCATTAATTTCCATTTCCAACGTCTTCTTCCTACAGCCAACTCTCCAGCTTCCTTAAATTTGTTTATACCCGATTTATTTCCAGTCATGTGGTTAATTGCAAAAGCCCATTACCGCCATAGCAGAAACTGCTCAAGCCTCTTGCGTCTATATTTCCAACTCCATTTGTATAGTATGACAACAAGATTCTTCAGAGAGTCGAAAACACTCAAAAATTTCAGTTTATTATTTGAAACCCATACCTTAACCTTCAAAAAATGAAGGATGAAGCCAAGATAGCCATGACCAGTGCCGACCTTGAAGTAAGGTTGAAGCGAACCACATATGGGTTCCTAAAAGGGTTCGACGACCACAACGTCCTGGGTTAGGTCAATGGCTCTGGATTCGACGTGGTTCCGCGTTGCGAACTTCCGGTCGAAGAGGCGAGGCGAGATGGCATCCCTCTCAGTTGAGTCCTAAAACCCAAATGTGCTCTAGATTTGAACCGCCACTTTTTGCTCCATCATTGCCGTCACAGGCCGCTCTTCCATGGGCTCAATGTTCGTGGCTGGGCATAAACTCTCATCTGTAATGGATTCTTCTACGTCCTCAATGTTCTGGTTGAGATTTACGAAGCTCTCTGCCTTTTGATAGGCGACCACAACGGGAGGTGAAGATGAGAGTGATATTACCTTGTGATGTTTTTTTTGATAAGTCTATTACCTTGTGATGTGTCTCAATGTTATCTCTTCATTGCTTGAAAATCTGAGCTGTCCATGCGTTAAAGCCCTTGGATTTGTTCCTTGAAGAGCTTTCCTAACCCACTCGGTTGTGTCCATGAGAATTCTAGGATTGGTTGATCATCGCCGCCATCCTCTCTTCCATATGTTTGAGAATTCGGTCTTCCATGGTACTCAACGTATTCAACACCCTTTCCATGCTATCTTGCCGTTGCTCTGTCATGTCTTTGTTTGACTCTGATACCAAGTTGTTACGGGCCTCCGTAACAAATGATGAAAAATAAACAAGAACGATAAATTTTGGTAGAATAATTCGAGGAATCCTGGCCTCCAAATTTTAGGGTAGTGCAAAGAACCGTAAACCTCCTAAAACAACTGCTAGAATTGAATATTAAACTTTTCATATTTTTATTCATCACTTCTCATGTTTAAATAGAAGATTACATAGTAAGAATAGAAATAACGTAAATAGTAAATATAATTCTAAAGGGAGACAAATCCCTTATTTTCCTCCTAGAGATACTGCTTTATGAGTAAGTCTCCTTATTTTCCTAAAAGGGACAAATCCCTTATTTTCCTAGAGATGCTGCTTTATGAGCAAGTTTCCTTATTTTCTTAATAGGGATAATAAATTCATTATTCTCCTAAAGGGGACAATCCGTCTCTTACCATATCTAACAAGAGACCTAATTCTAATTGGGATATCTTTGCACTGGGTGTAGATCCGTAACATCACAAGTTTCAGTCATTCAAAATAAGGAAATGACAGGAAAATCCCATTCCGGTTAAGTCTTCCTTCTCCCATATGGGGCCCTTGAAGGTTAGAAGGCTTGCCTCCGCGCCTGAGAGACGGCACATGAACTTACAAGCTGCAATTTCATTTGGCGCAGCAAAGGCAAAAGAAAAAGGGACAAATGATCCAGTGATCTTGATGTATGACTTTTTATCAAATTGCTACATAAGATTCAAAAGTTATCAATTCACTCCCTAAAGCTTGAAATTGTTATCAAATAGATCATTTTATTTTATTTTATTTTTTTTATATATAAGTAATAAACTGGTCTTATTAAAAGCGTAAGGCGCCTCGAAGTATACCAGAAGTATGCAAGAGAAAGCACCTAACTAGAAAGCGAAAAACGAACAAGAAAATTGCCAAAATTAAGCGATAAAGGGGACACAAAAGCCGTCGTTGAAAGAGACAAAGTATGACAAAAGAAACTAAAATATCATCCAAGTACCTCTCCAAATCCTCGAAACACCTAATATTTCTTTCCTTCCAAACACACCAAAGAAGGCATGTCGGCACCATCTTCCAAATCGCAGCACTCCTTGGCCTTTCGGACGTCCACCAACAAGCAAACAAGTTAAAGACTCTTCTAGGCATAATCCAAGCCAAACCAAAACGAGTAAAGAGAGCACTCCATAAAGCGTAAACCACATTGCAGTGAAGAAGAAGGTGATCCATCGATTCCCCATTTCGCTTGCACATGCAACATCTATCCATCAAAATAACATGCCTCTTCCCAAGGTTATCCAAAGTAAGGATCTTACCTAGGGCCGCCGACCACGCAAAAAAAGCCGCCATCGTAAGAGCCTGAGTCCGCCACACACTCTTCCAATGAAAGTGACTCTCCACAGAGGAAGCCAGAGTGCTAAAGAAAGACCCGACCTTGAACATGCCTTTTTTGGAGGAGACCCACCACAACCTATCTTCACTACCTCTTCTTACATTGACTGAGTGGAACACTTGGAAAAAAGAAGCAAAGACATCCACTTCCCAGTCATGCACCTCTCTAGAAAAGCTCACGCTCCACTGATTAGAACCACCCTAGAGCGTCAAATTATCCGCAATAGAAGCGTCATTCGCACGAGCAATACCAAATAAAACAAGAAAAGCTTCCTTAAGAATTGTATCCCCACACCACAGATCATGTCAAAATTTGGTTCTAGCCCTATCTCCCTCCTCAAATCTAGAAAAGCCTAAGAATGTCTCTCACCCTTTCCTGATGTTCTTCCCCAACCCCACCCCAAAAGTACCTGCAGGCTCAAAGAAGCACCAACCTCCCCATAAATTGCCAAACCACAATTCTCCACCAAGTTTCTCTCTCAATCCCATAACACCACAACCATTTAACTAACAGAGCTCGGTTGAACATCACCAAACTTCTGATAATCAGCTCAGCCTCTGAAATTGGGGTACAAATCTTAGGACCAACTCACCAAGTGATGTTTGAACTCATCACCGATCCCTCCCCATAAAAAGTCTCGTTGTTGCTTCTTAATGCGAGCACCTACACTTACTAGGAGAGGAAAAAGAGACAAAATACGTGGGTAAGTTGACAAGGGTACTCTTGATAAGGGTGACTCTACTTCCCTTGGAAAGGCGTAGCATTTTCTAGTTGGCCAACCGACGTTTAATCTTCTCGATAACACCGTCCCAAATATAAATAGATTTATAGGAAGCCCCCAACGGAAGACCTAGATACTTCATCGGCAGAATGTCAACCCCACACCCTAGGATATCGGCTAAACTTCCCACTTGATTTACTTCACCCACAAGAATTAAATCTGACTTGGCCTAATTAACCTTCAAGCCTGATGCAGCTTCAAACAGAAGAAAGAGACTTTGAAGATAGCGCAACTGAGAAGGACGAACATTGCAAAAGATCAAAGTATCATCGGCAAACAGCAAATGAGTGAAAGTAGCATTGCCAACTTTGAAGCCTTCAAGTAGACCCCCCCACTGACCGTAGCAGAAATCATTCGACTCAAAGCCTCCATCACAAAAGCAAACAACAAGGGTGAGAGAGGATCCCCTTCTGTTAAATTTTTAACGTTCACATTATACCCAATTTGAAGACGACATGTGTCCCATTGAATAGCAAAAAATATAAAAATAAAAGGAAAAAATAGAAAATTATAAATATAAGTATAAAAAACAAAAAGGAAAACTAAAATAATTATAAAAAAACCATTTTTTCTTGTGGCGGTCTGACCACCCCCATATTCTCTTGGGGTGATTTCCTTTTCTTTTTCTATCGCTTTCTCACTTACGAAACAAAGCATAAAGCACAAAGATAGAGACATACACATATATGTTTCGTTATGATGGTTTGTTATGATGCTAGATTGATCATTTTTGTAACCCATGCACTTAAAACTTGCTTTGTATTGCCCTTGGGTGCAAACAATTCTTTGGGGCCTGCCTGCCGGCGAAGCCGGAGTATTACTTAATCCGTGTAGATGGGGCGCTTTACATGGGTTCGAGGTTTTCTTGACAGGTTTGGGTACACGAAGTGACACTGCCTTGAAGGGGTTCCTCGTCATAAAAAAAAACTTGCTTTATATTGCTTTTTCTACATCTTCTTAGCCACCAAACATAGGCATGTATGTTTTTCTTTGGTAGTCAGAGGGGTTCATTTCCTTGCATTGTTTTCTCTCAGCAATGTAATTCAAGACTTGGCGGCTTAGCTAGCCCGCCCTCTATTTGCAATTCGATGTGACAAGACCACTTGGTTTGCATCTCCAAAAGAGCCCGTCCCTTTTGGATTTGATTCAAATGTGGCTCTCTACAAATTGCTTTCAAATTGGTGACCCAATGCCAAAAAGATCACATGGGTGCTAATGATAAGCTTAAGGCCATTGGAAGTGGTTTGACCACCCTCAGAAAATTTGACTTTTTTATTTTTATTTTTGTTTTTTTATATCTATATTTATAATTTTTTTTTTTAATCAATGGGATATTGACGCACATTACAACTCTGAAGTTAATCAACAACTCAAAGAGTCATAGTAGAACTCTTAATAGATTATCAGGTTAATAAGGTTCAATGTAATTAGAATACTATCTAGGTTCGTGATTCTTATCTAGCCATACCCGAATGCTAGGGATAAGCTTTATCGTGTAAATCATGGTAGTCATAGATATCTTGTAGTCTTGTAAACTCTATATATACTTTAATACACACTCACTAGATGAGTAAGAGAAAAACTGAATTATTCAGTCAAAGTATTGTGTGATTCTATATGGTATTAGAGCCCTTATAGACTAACGTTTTCTCCATTCCTTTGTTTTTTTTTTTCTCCTCGTCAACATGTCTGGATCCATTGCCTCATCCACTATCTCTTCCCCCACTCGTTCCACACAAATCCACCCTTCCAATCCTTCCGCTTCCAATGTGGTGTTTCACTGTTCCAAATATGAATCGCGACCTGAATATTAAGCTCTCCAACACCAACTTCACCGGCTGGAGAACTCAAATTCTGGCCTACATCAAAGGCCAAGATGCATTTAGTGTCAAAGTATTGTGTGATTCTATATGGGACACTTGTCGTTTTCTGATTGAGTATGACATGACAATACAATTAAAAATTGAACGGAATGATGTATGTGATAATGTTTTTAACCTTAGGAAGTAAATTTATAACTTTTGACCCTTAGAGAATGATTTGATAAAAGGCTATACTTCAGGACCACTTCAGCATTTTTCCAAAAAAAGAAAAAGAAAAAAAAGAAAGACCAGTTAGTTGTTAAATTACCACTTATCCCAAAAGCTTAAGTTGATAGGAAGAATTAGATTTAATCACTTAATCAATACTTTAACACTCTCCCTCACGTGTTGGTTCAGACTTCCTTTTAATAAGTGAGGCCCAACACGTGGAATATTTAATTGAAATGAGAGGTAAATGACGGAGTCAAGGTTCGAACTCAGGACCTTTGGCTCTGATACTATATTAAATTACCACTTATCCTAAAAGCTTAAATTGATAGGAAGATATAAATTTAATTACTTAATCAATACTTTAAATATTAGTGACTATAGCCATACACAATATGCCACTGGAAGTAGTTACCTTGAAAGTAATAATATCAATTAGTTAGTCTACTTATGATGGCATTTACTTATAAGTAATGTTTATTGCACAACTTTCGTATAACTTTTGTACAACTTAACAACTTTTTTTAAGATCAACCATTGGATATTTATGGCCCACATGTAGGAAAACAGATCCAATGGTTGATCACAAAAAAAGGTTAAAGTTGTACAATCGTTGTACGAAAGTTGTACAATAATCATTTCTTTTTACTTATACATTATCGATATTTCAGGAGAAAAATTGGTCTGAAAAGAAAGTGATTGTAGCTGTAAGGCAGGGCAACTTGCTAGCGACAGCCTTTCATCCTGAATTGACAGCAGATACTCGATGGTAGATGTATTTTCCAATGTTCAATTATTTTATGACACTATATGAGGATCTAAACAATTGCTTTTGCAGGCATAGTTACTTTTTGAAGATGGCAAGCAATGCTTTTGAAGGAGCCTCAGGTAGCATTGTTTCTGTTGGAGGAATGGATTTAAGTTTAAACAAACAGCCAAGGAACGACCTTCCTATATTTCAGTAGTTGCAGTGAGAAACTAATAATCATCTTTACCACATGTTCTTTTTCTGAATAATTGTTCTTCGCCTTAAAGGCTGACATCCATATTGATTCATTGAACAAGTATTCTCTATGTTTGGTTTAGTTTTGAGGCAGACATCCAGTTCTGCATTACAGATGGTGTATATAAAATTTGAACATCACTTCTTTATGGTAGCTTGAAATTTTTATTGAAGTGATTATATTTAGTCAATTGGGTTCTTGTTAAATGTCAATGTACACATATGTATGTAAAAGTGACCATGTGGCATTTACCATTAATGTTTTATTAGGACATTTATGCTCAAATAAAGAGGATTAAAGCTGCTTAGGCATGTGATGGATACAAATCTATTGATTTTGTCTCTCTTTAAAGGCCAGCGGCCGGCCTCTTCAGTGATGATAGCCCGGCGATCGTAGAGTCGACGATCAGGATGACACTTATCAGGCAAAATGTAACCCCCGATTTCTTCTTGACAATGGAATTTTAGCTGAACTTGTACATGATGATGCATAAATAACAGAATTATTGTCCGGTTAGTAGGTTTCCGATGCTCTTATCTTCCAAATCTACGTACATGTTCACATACATATCTAGGGTTTATTCGGTAAACTAAAGTAGGTTTAAGCAAATACGTAGATTGTAAAATCTACCAATAATAATAGGAATAACTACAGAAAAACAACAGCAATAATAAGAATGACGATGATGATATAAATGGATATATAAAAAAATGAGAAAAGTACACACTCCCTTAAATTACTACTCTATTGTTAATGTGCCTCATAAACTACTATTTGTGTCAATGTTTTTCTTTTTTCTAAACTATTAAAAAATGTCAATGTCCCTCGTAAAGCCAACAAAAAAGACAAAAATAACCTTTAAAAAGTTTCAACAAGACAAATATATCCTTATAAATTCGAAAAGAAACTAAAACTAATTTTTTTTTTCAATTAAAAAGAAAAAGATTTTTTTTTTTTTTTTAAAGATTGAATTTATTTATTTATTTATTTTTAAAGAGAGAAAAATGAGAATTCTAGGGGTGGCTCAAACTGAAATTATATAAAACAAAATCTAAAAAATAACTTTTCGGATTTTTTTATGAATGATATTTTTGTTATTGTGGGGCACATTGACATTGTTTGGTAATTCAGGGGAGTATATTAATACAATTGGTAGTTTTGAGAGCACATTGACAAATGAGTAGTAGTTTAAGAGGGGTATGTGCATTTTTCCCAAAATAAATATATAAATGCATTACTCAAATTTTAGAAGTCACTCTTGTGTCCCTCAAAGAATGATGTGACTTTTAAAATTATCACTTAATTGATTAAAATTCAATAGTGATCAATGACAAACTCAATGATGATTTTAAAAGTCACATTGTTTTTGGAGGGACACAAAAATGACAAAAGAGTGACTTCTAGCATTACTCATCTAATTATCACCATATTCGTAATGTTTTTATTTTGTTATGTCCTCTCAATTTACCATTGGGATTGCAATACCCCATTTTGCGCTCAAATGACAAAAATATCATTTGTTAGTATTTGTTTAATCATTTTCAGATTTTTGTTTTTGTCTTTGTATTTTTTTATCTAAATTTTTTATTTTTGTTTTTTCAAAATTTTCAATCTTATGCATGGTATTTTTATCATTTCGGATTGCTGAATGGGATATTGCGAAAAAGAGAAAAGAGAAAAAAAAGAAAAAAGAAAAAAGAAAAAGTAGTTAGATGGGGTAAATTTAGTTTTACATCAATTTTATTTATTATCCCTGATCCGGAACTAACATTTTTCTTTCCTTGGGCAGTACCTCCCAATTATGTTGCGTCTATTTGTTAATGTGTTTTGAGAATGATTTTTTGTTTGAAAAAAAATGTTATGATATAACATAAAGATGAAACTAATTTTAAGAATTTTATATTTTAAGATATTAGTTACTGTTTTTATTTTGAGAATAAAAAACGAAACAAAGATAGAAGAGAAGTATTTTTTTTAACGTTTATTTATTTATTTATTATTATTATTTTTTTTCTTATGATGATGAAGCCATGTGAGCTCCAACCAATGTTTTTTTTTTTTTTTTTTTTTGCCTTTTTTTGCCTTCATTGGATTGATAAACCAACAGGACGGCGCCGGCAAACGTGTTATTGCATCAACTCTATGGTTGACTTTCGTTTTTTTTTTTCTTACGATTGACTTTGATACGTAGTTCAGGGTGAGATCCTCTCAAATTATTTGTTTGAATTTGAAAGAATTCGAACAGGTGATTGTGAGAGATTACCTATGAGACCTATTTGACCGAATAAGAAGTTAGACAATCTAATTTTTATTCGGTCAGGTGAGTCTCATAAATATTTTCTCATAATCACTTACCTGAATTTTTTCAAATTCTAACAAATAATTTAATAGGATCTTAATCAGTAATTAGGAGGTCATGTGGAAAAAAATTTCACTTTTGAAATCTTCGTACGGAGAACTTCTCACTTAATTGCAGCATAAATTTCAAGATGATTTTGGTTGAGAATGCGACTTTAATTCATTAATTCTATCAATGTTAGTGCAAATAATAATAATAAAAAATCTAGAATATCATTGCATCCAAGGCATTAAAGAGGTCCTAATAGAGGCGTGATTCACAGGGGCCGAGTTACCGATCCTGCCCGCCCCTTTTCATGAAAAAAAGATTTTATTTTATTTTATTTTATTTTTTATCATCAAAAAGTAACTCATCAGAAGTTACTTTTTGATAAAAAAAAATAAAAATAAAAAATCATTTTTTAATAAAAAATGCAGGTTGCACTACAAAAATAGAAGCATTTTGACGCGTATCTACAGTACCCATTACTGTAGACACGCGTCCAATTTGACACGTGTCTTTGGAGACACGTGTCTAATTGTACAGCCGTCCAAAATGGACACGTGTATTAAATACACGTGTCAAATTGGACACGCTTATTTAATACACGTGTCCAATTGGACACGCGTATGAAATACTCGTGTCCAAATGGACACGTGTATTATTACACGTGTCCATTTTGGACGCGTGTCTAAATACACGCGTCCAATTGGACGCGCGTATTAAATACGCGTGTCCAATTGGACACGTGTAATAATACACGTGTCCATTTGGACATGAGTATTTCATACGCGTGTCCAATTGGACACGTGTAATAATACACGTGTCAAACTGTTATTTTTTGCAAAATATATATTAAAAAAAAAAATTTTGTGTTGTATTAATTTTTTAAAACAAAAAAAATAAAAACTCCTTATCTTATTAATCATACAAATCTTTGAAAATACGGTGTACATAACTTATACACATAAAATTAGGTTTGAAAACTATATGCTATATGTAAATTTTATGGTTGGAATTTATACTTTTTAGGTTCCTTATTTATATATATATAGTATACTAATAAGTACGTAAACCCTAACCTAATTTACATATTGTACTATATGCATAATTAAACAAATTTGGTGCTATATATCTAATTAAACCAAATAGTTCAAATTAGGGTTTAGTTTTGTACACCATCTACGTTTAGAAACAAAAAAAAAAAAAAAAAAAATTAAACATAACAAAGTTAAAAAACCTATAATTAATACTATATATATAGATATACATGCATGTAAACGGTTTAGAAACTATATACAGTAACCTTGCTATTTATGGCTATATATAGTAAATGCAATTATTTTAAGAGTTCTGCGCTACATAATGAATTAAATATTTATAGTTTAGTCCCTCATATAGTACATACATTTAGGGTTTATGGCTATATATAGTACATACACTTAGGGTTAGGGTTTATAGCTATATATAGTGTATATAGTATATACACTTAGGGCTAGGGTTTATACCTATATATAGTATATATACTTAGGATTATGGTTTATCGATATATATAGTATATACACTTAGGGTTTGGGTTTTAAGGTTTATAGGTATATATAATATATACACTTAGGGTTATGGGTTATAATTTAATTGATTTTACATTTAATGAATAATAATGTCAATATATTTTTCATGTGTCATTATTGTACACTTTTAAATATATATATATTAAATCATGAGCAGTTCAAAATTAGATTGTTCCGATATATATAGTATATACACTTAAACTTATGATTTATAGCTATATATAGTATACATACTTAGGGTTAGGGTTTATCACTATATATAGTATATACACTTAGGGTTAGGGTTTATAGCTATATATAGTATATATACTTAGGGTTAAGGTTTATCGCTATATATAGTATATACACTTAGGGTTAGGGTTTTATGGTGTATAGGTATATATAATATATACACTTATCGCTATGGGTTATAATTTAATTGATTTTACATTTTATGAATAATAATGTCAATATATTTTTCATGTGTTATTATTATACACTTTTAAATATATATATTAAATCATGAGCAGTTCAAAATTAGATTGTTCCGATATATATAGTACATATACTTAGGATTATGATTTATAGCTATATATATATATATATAGTACATGTACTTAGGGTTATGGTTTATAACTATATATATATATATATATACTTTTGGACAGAGGATTAGGGTTAGGGTTTATGACTATATACAGTACGTACCCTTAGGATTATAGTTTATAGCTATATATAGTCTATGCACTTAGGGTTAGAGTTTAATTTTATGGTTAGGTTTTAGTTTTTATTTTTTATTTAGGGTTTAATATAGTATATATACTTAGTGTTAGAGTTTAATTTTAGGGTTAGGGTTTAGTTTTAAATTATAGTTTACGGTTTAGTTTTAGCGCGTAAGGTTTAGCTATATGTACGGTACATACATTTAGGGCTGCATGAGTTTGTATTTTTTTTTTTTATGTGGTTAAATTATATAAATACATATATATAATTTTTTTTTAAATAAATACAATTGGGGACGTGTATTTAAATACACGTCCCGGATTGGACACGTGTACTCAGTACATGTGCCCAATCCTTTGGCCAGGACAGCTGCGCGGGAGTTCTCCCGTGCGCCACCTGGCCTTGCTGTGCGTCTATATGTGTATATATATATATATATAAATTTTAAAATTCAAATAATAATATATTAAATATATATATAGGAAATGGGTAGCTTCCTCTGGAAGCTACCCATTTCTGATCACTCTCTCTCTCTCTCTCTCTCTCTCTCTCTCTCTCTCCCCCTCTCCGTCGACACATACAGCAGCACCGGACAGCTCCCGGCCACCGCGATCCGCCCTTCCCGCCGGTGAGACGCCCTCTCTCCACCTCTCCTTTGCTCGGTTCTCGGTCTCTCTCTCTCTCTCTAATATCTCGCTCTGTCTCTCCCTCTCTCTCTACCTTTCTCTCTCTATCTCTCTCTTCCTCTCTATCTCTTTCTCTCTCTGTCTACCTCTCTCTCTCTATCTCCCTCTTCCTCTCTATCTCTTTCTCTCTCTACCTCTCTCTCTCTCTCTCTCTCTCTCTCTCTCTCTCTGTATCTCTCTCTGCCTCTCTCAGTATACTCTCTCTCTCTCCCTCTCTCGCTCTCTCCCTATCTCTCTCTTCTCTCTCTCTGTATCTCTATGTCTCTCTCTCTCTCTCTCTCTCTCTCTCTCTCTCTCTCTCTCTGCCTCTATCTCTCTCTGCCTCCCTCTCTCTCTGTATCTCTACGGCTCTGTCTCTCTCTCTCTCTCTCTCTCTTTGTAATAATATTAAGTTAGTTTTTTTGTAATTTTGTGTTTTTTATTTTTGCTGATAGTATTAATTTGTTCCTCCCAAAAAATGCAGGTACAAAAAATACAACAATCAGTAGTATATTACATCACAGAGTATAGGATTGTGAGTAATTTTCAAAATTTGTTTCCTACATTTTTTGGCTATAATAAATTTCAAATATTTCACTGTATTTATTTATATATTTTTCTTAATTGTTTATCATTGCAGTATTACTATATATTGTTGTATCATTTTTTTGATTTTTCTGTGGTTGGTTATTATGCATGGAAAATATGCATGCGTACAGTTGTATGTTTTTTGGTGATATATTTTACCATTTAGAAATTTGTGTTGTTATTATCATTTTCGACAATTATCATATTTTGGTTTTTGGGAATTCTATAAAACCGAAATCTGACAAAATGACTCAACAAAATGATCCTCATATAGAAAATCACTTTTTAAAAATAAAATTATAGAATTGTTTAAACTAAAATTGAAACAAGTATATCGTACTATTCGTTTTTGGTATTTTCTTAAAAAAACAATTTGAGAAACATAAAATGACCCAAAATATTTAATTTATGACCAAAAACCCTTAAAAAAACCAAAAAACCAAGCTCCTTAACCCTAAACCACTAAAAAAAAACAAACACCCTAACCATAAACCCTTTACAAAAAGCAAAACCCTAACCCTAAAGCCCAAACCCTATAACAAAACAAAAACTCTAACCCTAACCTTAAACCATTTTTTTTAAAAAAATACCTTAACACCCTAACCCTAAACACTAAATTCATAACCGTAAACCGTAAACCCTAAGCCCTAACTCTAAACACGGAACAATAAACCCCTTTTTTTTAAAAAAAGAAACACCCTAAACCCATATTTGTTTTTGTTTTTTTACAAAAAGAACATTCAACTCTTAAAACAAAACAAAAACCCTAACCCAAGAAAAAACCCTAAACTAAAACCCTCTAAACCCTTAAGAAAAAACTAAAACCCTAACCCTAAACCCTTAAAAAAACAAAAAATTCCTATACTTCCAAAAAAAAAACTAAAACCCTAAACCCTAATCCTAAACCCTTTTTCCAAAAAAAAAAATCCTACACTTTCTAAAAAAAAAACCCTACCCTAAACCTTAAACCCTAAATCCTAAACCCTAAACCCTAAAAAAAAAATTCCTACACTTTCTAAAAAAAAAACCCTAACCCTAAACCTTAAACCCTAAAAAAAATATATCCTACACTTTCTAAAAAAAAATACCCTAACCCAAAAAAAAAAAAAAAAAAATCCTACAGTTTCTAAAAAAAATACCCAAACCCTAAACCCTAGAAAAAAAAAAAATCCTTCATTTTCTAAAAAAAAAACCCTAACCCTAAACCTTAAATCCTAAATCCTAAACCCTAAACCCTAAAAAAAAAATCCTACACTTTCAAACCCTAAAAACCTTAACCCTAAACCTTAAACCCTAAACCCTAACAAACCCTAAACCCTAAAAAAAAAAAATATCCTACACTTTCTAAAAAAAGAAACCCTAACACTAAAAACAAAAATCCTAACCTTAAACCCTAAACCCTAAGAAACTAAAACCCTAAACCCTAATCCTAGATCCTTAAACAAAAAAAAATCCTACACTTTCAAACCCTAAAAACCCTAACCCTAAACCTTAAAGCCTAAACCCTAACAAACCCTCAACCCTAAACCCTAAAAAAAAAATATCCTACACTTTCTAAAAAAAGAAACCCTAACACTAAAAACAAAAATACAAACCTTAAACCCTAAACCCTAAGAAACTAAAACCCTAAACCCTAAACCCTAAACCCTAATCCTAGATCCTTTTAAAAAAAAAAAAATACTACACTTTCTAAATAAAAACCCTAACCCTAAACCATAACGAACCCTAAACCCTAAACCCTAAAAAAAAAATATCCTACACTTTCTAAAAAAATAAACCCTAACAATAAAAACAAAAATCCTAACCTTAAACCCTAAACCCTAAGAAACTAAAACCCTAAACCCTAACAAACCCTAATCCTAGATCCTTAAAAAAAAAAAAAAAAAAAATCCTACAATTTCTAAATTTATACCCTAACCCTAAACCCTAAACCCTAAACCATAACAAACCCTAAATCCTAAACCCTAAACCGTAAACCCTAACAAACCCTAAACCATAAACCCTAAACCATAACAAACCCTAAACCCTAAACCATAACAAACCCTAAACCCTAAACCCTAAACCGTAAATCCTAATAAACCCTAAACCAATTTCCGGTGAGAGTCAGATGCCAGATGTGGGGGGGAGCCAGAGTACCCATGAGGAGGACGTTGCGATGTTGGGTACCGATCAGTTGGCCCCCGGTAGCCCCCAGGGTATGGATTCAGATGATGATCAGCAGCCTCCACCAGCCGGAGGAGTTGGCGAGGAGGTTGCAGGCGACCCAGCGACCCAGCACATAGGGATTGAGCAGATTCAGTTGATGGGTAAGTACATATTTAGACATCCTTAAAACTCATATTATGTTACCAACATATTTTTTTTTTGTTTGGAAAAAAATAACTATTTGATTACAATTTGTTTATATATATATATATATATATATATATATATATATATATATATATATATGTTATTTATTGTTAACCAATTAAATGTTGAATATTTTTTTCATTAGGGTACAACCCAGACGGGACCATTTACTATGAGGTGATTGACGACCCAGCGAGAAACTGGGTGCTCCCGAGGGGGAAGAAGGTTGTATTGCAGTACAATGCTGCTATACAACCTGTAGGACGAGCTTGCAATCGTTTTCGGCGGGCAGAGGGAAAGATGATCAGGAGTGGGTCCTACATACACATGAGGGACGAATGAGCGAGGGTAAATAAGCAGATTAAGCAGTCAATGTGGGACGCGCTGATGGTATGTTTATGAATATAATTTAATTATTTATTTGAATTAAACTTTAGATTAATGTTTTTCTTGAAGTTTTTAAACCTATAATGCTTTGATTGAATGTGCAGGAGGAGTTCTATCTACATGTATCAGTAGACGCGCGTAGGGCACAACAGGAGGCGTTGAATGATATTGGCCGTAAGCACCGCTCGTGGAAGTCGAGGTTCAAAACCAAACTATGTATTGGAGACGGTGACACGCCCGAGAGTATCCGTGCGAGAATGCCGGACAATTTTTTTGAGGAGTATGATGCAGCAGATGTAGAGTTCCTGCTGAGAGATTGGTGCAGGGAGCATAAAATCGTATGTAGGCCAAAAAAATGTCAACTATTTTTTAATAACAGTTCATTTAATTTTAGTTTTAATTTAAGTGTGTCAATGCTTACATTTTTATTTTCATGTTCAATGCGTAGGCAACCTCTGAACGGATGAAGAGGTTGCGGGAGCAGAATGACCTTCCCCATTGTGCGGGATCTAAAAGTTATGCCAGATTTAATCACGAGGAGGTATGAAAATATATATGTTTATGTTTTTCATATTTGTTGGTAATTGTTTTTCTTTTTCTTTATACTATTTTTATCACTATCTGTTTGTTATATATGTCAACTGCATGACGACAGACATGTACATCTGGCACGCCCCCCACTCGCGCCGCGTCGTTCGTGAAGACCCACATAAGGAAGGACGGCACTTACGTGAACGAACGTACACGGGTCCTATGCGTATGCTACTGATTTAATTTACTAATATTTTTAAATTATGTGTGATATGTCATTATTCAATATATGACTTTTTCATGTTGACGACGTACAAGAGAGGATGACGCAGAGTTTATCCAGTGATCCAGCAGCCACGCAAAGCGTCTCTGCAGACACGGTGCGTTGGGCACCGAACGACGCTTACGAACAGGCGGTTGGGAGGCCTGAGTATGCAGGGAGGGTTCGGCAGGTTGGGCCGAACGTCACACCTGTTCGGGGGACATGTTTCTCATATAGGCCTCGGTCACAGGGGGGACCATCTCAGGGCACGTCTCGGGATTGGGCCGAACAGTCTCGGAAGATGGAAGAGATCCAAGCGGAGCTACAGGCTGAGCGAGCGAGGAATGACCGGTTGGAGCAGCGCGTGCAATAGTTCGACGGCATAGAGCAGCGCATGCGACAGTTTGAGGTCTTCATGTCCTCCATGGGAGTATCAGCACCATGTCTTGGTGCTCAGTTTTCACCTGCACACGTAGGTAGTACGTCGTCTGTTAGTAGTGTATCTGCAGGTATGATTTATATTGTGTGTAGGACAAAATTAATTTCAATTTGTTTTCATTACCCCTTTAATTTTGCAAGTAATATTATATACTTTAATTGTCTATATTATTTGCAGGTAATTCGACAACAGTTGGTACGTTGTCGCCTGTTGGACGACAGCTAAGCCAGCACTCCACTGTTGCTACACCTTCGCCCGCTACACCATTCATTGCGCAGCAATCGCCGGTTGGCGAGAACACGCCTGGGACAGTACCTCGTGATTCGCAGGGACGCCCTTCAGATTTGTAGATATTTTGTGTAATTATTTTTTGTTCGTAAATATTTGCTTGTTAACGAATATTTTATTAACTATTGGTTTGTGTAATATGATTTCGTGCTGTTTTTGGGTAAAATAAATAAATATTGTGTTATTTGTGGTCGGAAATTATAAAATCTGAAAAAAAAAAAAAAATTAATTAACCCAAATAAATTTAAAAAAACAATAACAAAATTAAATTTAAAAAAAAAAAATCCAAATTCAGTTTTTTATTTAAATAAAATTTAAATTTAATTATTTAATTGTATTTTTAATTTTTTTTTTTTTTAAAAAAATTAAATTTGACACGTGTATTGTAATACACGTGTCAAATTTGATACGTGTATTACAATACACGTGTCAAAACATTTTGACACGAGTATTGGAATACACGTGTCAAATTGTGCAGTTAGTGACATGCACATTTGACACGCGTCTCACGCGTGTCAAAATGAACGTGTCAAACTGTTTGACACGTGTACGACACTGTACACGTGGCAAAATGCACGTGGCAAAATGAAGTGATTTTTGTAGTGTTGGGGGACAGAAAAACGTCCCCAAAAATCATTTCCCATCCTAATAACCTGAATTTTGTGTCATTTGAACATTAGCCGTAGCTTAGCTAATACGGCATTATATTAACAAATATTTGAGGGAGCGTCATGTGGTTTCGATCGTTTAGGTCTTTTCTATGCGGCTTCTAGCAAGTAAATGTTATTATAATCACGCTCAAGTAGAATAGTCACAATTAATCTCTTCTGCTTGCACTTTTTAATTAGAGGGAAAAAAAAAATGTATACGCTTCCTACGGTTTTAGAGGTCCATAATTGTAGGGCTCGCAAGCTCCATATATATGTCCGGCCAATTGGCTCATATGCCCCTTTTCTTTAATTACAATCAAAGGCTATTCATATATTAATATAGCATTGTGGTATGATCCAAGCTATTTTCAACTAGCCAGACAAAGAAATGTGTCTTTAACAGCGGCTGCTTTCCTGCTTAAGTTTAAATTTTAAAAAAATATGCATGTAGCTTTCTTCATTAATTAATTTCTTCTTAATTTAAAGTCAACCCACTTAATTTTGAAAGTTTATGTAAAAGTTCATGGGTCTATTGACACTCTCAAAAAAACGTATTAAAAGAGACGGATACACCATGACTTATAAAGTACCTAGGTGAAGGAAATCTTAGCGAAATGAGACACTTTAACATGCCACCTCACGTGTAGATATTAATGACCAAATACGTAAACAACAGGAGGAAAATATCCATCATCATAAGAAACTTGGAGTTTTGATACCATGTAAAAGTCAATGAGCCAATTAACATTCTCAAAAGACGCATTGAGAGAGAAGGAAACACCATAGCTTATAAAGTATCCAGGTGAAGAAAATCTTAGCGATGTGGGACACTTTAATAATTTCAACTAAAACTTTTGGCGGAATATGAAGTCTCATGCAGAAAAATGTATATGAACCACATTTCAAAAAGCCAAACCTTTTAATTAAGGTTCTTGCAAACCTAAGACCTCGGAGAAAATGTTGCTGTCTTACCAAGTGGTTAATTTATCACAAGCTTACGCAAGCACAAGCTTTGTCAAGTTTCATGTGTCTTTTTTCTTAAAAAATACTCAAAACCTCTATATATACTCAAAGCTAGCAATATATCTATAAGGAATGATTGTAGAAGAGCTCTTTCTTAGCTGTTTATTTAGAGGAAGAAGAAAAGCCACCTGAATTAAGGCGAACTCCAAGGCCTATTTCTCACCAGAACAGTCTTTTAAAGGCCCCCTTTGCACCCTCTACCCTTTCCATCTCTTTCCTCCGTTCTCATAGCAATAGGGAATCTACAGAAAGGGAAGAGAAATAATTAAGCGAAAGTGCAGTTACATTATACATCATATAATTCATAGAGATGGATAAAATAAAGTCATGCATTTTGCTGGCTTTCTTTATTCTAGTCCTCTCCATGGATGTGATCATTGCTCAGGGTGCGAGTGGCAACAATGGCAATGGCAATGGTAATGGGAACAGCGGCAATGACACAACAGATTACAAATTGCTGGCACCGGCAAAAACGGGAGAGGAACGAGCTAACTGCAATGCAAAGGGGGCATGCAACTCCAAAACCCTGCAGTGTCCATCTCAATGCCCGAAGAGGAAGCCCAAGCACAACAAGAAGACGAAGGGGTGCTTTGTCGACTGCAGTAGCAAGTGCGAAGTCACTTGCAAGTGTAAGCATCCTTTCCAACGAACTTTTTCTATCTTCTTTATTACTTCAATTATTTATTACATTTAACGTACACCTTATTTTGTGTCTCTATTGCAAACGTCGAGAGCGTATTTAAAAGCGAGACATTTTATTTAGTACACTAATTGGATCCTCCCATCTTCATTTTTTGAAAATTAACTATTGAATTTTTACGCATCCTATGGTTGATCTTCAAAATAGAAGGATATGAGAAGGGTAGGAGAAAGCATTTCTCTTTAAAGAAAAATGATTTATTTCTTCTCATAGTCCTTCTTTCATCCCCTACTTTTCAAAATTACCATTAAATTTGTGGAGTTCATGTGTATCTCTCACATGGCCTCACAGATCTAATAATAATTTTGAGAAGTGTGAAGATGAGATAAGGACAAGAAGATGATGTATGTCACGTCTCCTCTTTAAAAGCAGGCAAATATATATTGAATCTCAACTAACACCGAGTTCGTGCCATTTGGCAGGGAGAAGAGCCAACTGCAACGGATATGGCTCCCTCTGTTATGATCCTCGGTTTGTTGGTGGGGATGGTGTAATGTTCTACTTCCATGGAGCAAAGGGCGGAAACTTTGCCAT
Source organism: Alnus glutinosa (assembly GCF_958979055.1). Taxonomy (NCBI): domain Eukaryota; kingdom Viridiplantae; phylum Streptophyta; class Magnoliopsida; order Fagales; family Betulaceae; genus Alnus; species Alnus glutinosa. The sequence goes on from NC_084894.1 coordinate 18,473,033, forward strand.
TGTTTCAGATGATAACCTCCAGGTCAATGCCCATTTCATCGGAAGCCGACCACAAGGAAGGACTCGTGACTTTACGTGGGTCCAAGCCCTGGCTATCATGTTTGACACTCACACCATTGTCATTGCAGCAAAGAGAGTCTCAAAATGGGACGACAATGTTGATGCTCTCACTGTAAGTTGGGATGGTGAGGCTGTTGACATCGCTATTGATGGAGAGGCTGAATGGAGGACTAATGGTGAAACAAGAGAAGTTATAGTTGAAAGAACCGACGATGCTAACAATATAAGAGTTTCCATTGCTAGGCTGGTTGAAATAGACATTAGGGTGAGACCCATTGGAGAAAAAGAAAACTGGGTTCACAAGTACCAGTTACCGGCAGATGATGCTTTTGCTCACTTGGAGACGCAGTTCAGGTTTTCCAACCTAACAGATCTTGTTGAGGGAGTGTTGGGTAAGACATACAGACCAGACTATGTTAGCCCTGTCAAGATTGGGGTTCCCATGCCAATGATGGGTGGGGAGGACAAGTACCAGACTCTATCTCTCTATTCACCTCTTTGTAAAGCTTGCAGGTTTCAGAGGCAAACTGGGTTCGGTGCTATGAAAGAACTTGCTCAATATTGAAGAAAATCCTGATAAATAAACATCGTCCTTTGTATCAAATCAGGTGTAAGGACGTTCATCCTATTTTACGTCTTCAGCTTTGTATTCAGTTAAAAACAAAAATAAGCGCTCTAAAGTTCGCCCATGACACGATCCTTTCCATAAACTTTTAAGAGATCATTTTACAAACAGTTGTATGTCGATACAAGGGGAAGTTATATGGTGAATGAAAATTTATTTATTTACTTATAATTAATATATGAAAAATACGGAGAAGAACTTGGATATATTTTTTGACACACTAAAACTTGTACAAGTATTACGTACAAATTTATATAAGTAGGGTGAGATACATATCCATTTTAGTTCACTACAAAAATCACAACAATTGGACGCGTGTCTACAGTACCGATTACTGTAGACACGCGTCCAATTAGACACGTGTATCTTAATACACGTGTCTAATTGTACCGTGTCCACAAATGGACGCGTGTATGTAATACACGTGTCCAACTGTTATTTTTTTTCCAAATATAATTTTTTTGAATTAAATAGAATTTTAACAATTAGGGACGTGTATTTAAGTATTAAATACGCATGTCCAATTGGACACGCGTATTTAATACGCGTGTCCAACTGTTATTTTTTTCCAAATATAATTTTTTTTGAATTAAATAGAATTTTAACAATTAGGGACGTGTATTTAAATACACGTCCCGGATTGGGCACGTGTACTGTTTGGCCAGAACGTGTATATGTGTTTTCTCCCGGTTATATGTGTTTTTTCCCGCGTATATATATATATATATATATATATATATATATATATATATATATATATATATATATATATATATATATATATATATATATATATATATATAGATCGGAAATGGGTAGCAGAAACCCATTTCCGATCTGAATTCTCTCTCTCTCTCTCCCTCTCTCTCTCTCTCTCCCTCTCCGTCACAGCCGCGCCGGCCAGCTTCCGGCCACCGCGCATCAGCCCTTCCCGCCGGTGAGACGCCCTCTCTCCACCTTTCTCTGCTCGGTTCTCGGTTCTCGGTCTCTCTCTCTCTACCTCTCTCTCTCTCCCTCTCCATCACAGCCGTAGCGGCCAGCTTCTGGCCACCGCGCATCCGCCCTTCCCGCCGGTGAGCCGCCCTCTCTCCAGCTCTCTCTGCTCGGTTCTCGGTCTCTCTCTGTAACGACCCACCCCCAATGACACAATATTGTCCGCTTTTGGTTCACCATATCAGACTTCCCAGGAGGTCACCCATCCTGGGATTGCTCTCGCAGCGGCTCGCTTAACTACGGAGTTCTGATAGGTTCATGACCATCACGGCTTTAAAACGCGTTGTGTCATAAAGGGTGCATTTATACATATAAGCACATCCTCATTCCCAGGCGATGTGGGACGTCACAATCACCCCCTCTTTGGACCCAGCTTCCCCGCTGGCGTCCCTCTCATTGGGCTTGTGCACGCTCCCACTATCTCAGGCTGGGCAATGGCTCTGATACCATTTGTAACGACCCACCCCCAATGACACAATACTGTCCGCTTTTGGCTCCCCATATTAGACTTCCCAAGAGGTCACCCATCCTGGGATTGCTCTCGCAGCGGTTCGCTTAACTGCGGAGTTCTGATAGGTTCATGACCATCACGGCTTTAAAACGCGTTGTGTCATAAATGGTGCATTTATACATATAAGCACATCCTCATTCCCAGGCGATGTGGGACATCACACTCTGTGTGTGTGTGTGTGTGTGTGTGTGTGTATCTCTCCCTATCTCTCTCTCAGTATCTCTATGTCTCTCTCTCTCTACTCTCTCTCTCTCTCTCCCTATCTCTCTCTGCCTCCCTCTCTCTCTGGATCTCTACGTCTCTCTCTCTCTAATAATGTACTGTTTGTTTTTTTTTTTGTATTTTTGTCGTCGAAAATAATAAAATTTGGAAAAAAAAACAAAAATTTATTAACCCAAATAAATTTAAATAAACAATAACAAAATTAAATTGAAAAAAAATTCCAAATTTAAGTTTTAAAAATTCAATTTGGATTTTTTTTTTTTTAAAAAAAAACGTTTTGACACGAATATTGCAAATACACGTGTCAAACGGTTTGACACGTGTATTTCAATACACGTGTCAAAATGTGCAATTAGAGTCTTGCACATCTGACACGCGTAAGACGCGTGTCAAAATACTCGTGGCAAACATTTTGACACGTGTACAGTGCCGTACACGTGTCAAAATGCACGTGGCAATTTCACAAAATTTTTGTAGTGGTTGTGCATGATTGACTTGTTTTGTATTGCATGAGTGTGCTTAATTTCCATCTTGAGATGATGTACGTTCTTTCCTTTGATGAATTATTTCCTTTGTGGTGTAAATATATACTCCAGCTGGCATATCTCGGCATTTCCTGCACCAAATCTACATATTTGATTATCTGCTTGATCTTGGCTCAAGCCAGGATATATTCCAGCAGAGTTGGAGCAAAATGGTCCGCTAGATGTCTACTTAAGCTAAGATCGAGTGGTTCCTTCTGTTAAATAATTCTACATAATATTTTATAACTTCCAACATCTTAACTATCATGATTTTCATAATAAATGGATAAAAGAAACATACTAGAATCCATAGCAATAAAATCTAGCTTCTCAAAGCCTAAACACTAGGAAATGGTTTCTCTTACTTGACCCTCCTTTTAGGATGTATAAAACTAATGGATATTGTGCATATTTATAGGGTAAAGAGATGACCGGTTTCCTTATTCATCATTAATTCCACTTCCCATCAAATTAAGTAAGAATTAAATACGAAACAACTTTTCTTAATTAATTAACCAACAGTTTATTAATGGCAATTAAATAACCTTAAGACATTAGGAGTCTAATAAATAATCATATGTGCCATGTCATGTGGAGCATTAAATTCTTACATTTTCCCACTTGGCCCCTATGACTAATAATGTTTTAGACTCAATAAGAGGTTTAACATGAGGTGCACAAAAAATCTAATCTGTCCTTACTTTAAGTTGGTCATCATAAACATTTCTATAATCAAACAACCTACTACTGTGAGTCATGGAAGTTGTACATCAAAAGGCAACATAATCCCTTCCATGTACAGCGACACTAGCAACCGGTTCAATCATGGTTCATAAATGAGAAGTGTCTCAAATGGTCCAACAAAAATTGTCTTTTGTCAAAGACTATTCATGTTGTCAATCATCCAATCTTATATGTACGTGCAAATTGGAAAACAAGAAATATCATAAACATAATTAATGAGATCTCAAAAGTGTCTAATAACATAAACAAACATTATGCAATCCATAACTATTACAGGCACAACGGGTTACAATCAAGACCCATTTTGTTAACGTGTTCCTTAAATGTCTTTGGTGGTAACCCTTTTGTTAATGGATCTGCAATTATGAGCGTCGTAGTAATATGTTCTATAGACACTCGTTGTTTATGAACTTCTTCCTTAACAACAAAATATTTAAGCTTCATATGCTTAGCACCATTAGAATATTTGTTGTTCTTTGAGAAAAACACAGCTGCAGAATTATCACAATAAATTTTCAGTGGCTTAGCAATAGTGTCGACATTCCAAGTCTTGAAATTAATAAAGTTTGGCAACAATAAACCACGAACTTTGGCCTCAAAGCATATCACAAATTCAGCTTCCATTGTGGATGAAGCAATGATGGTATGTTTTGCACTTTTCCATGAGATTGGTCATCCAGCTAATAAAAATAGATAACCAAAAGTTGATTTTGTAACTCACCACCTTTTACAAAAAGGCGTAAGGGATTATATCTGAATAACCACGTGACATTACTACATTAGAGACCATAAAACTTGCAGCGAAAAAATATATATGTCTTTTTTTTTTTTTCTTTTTTTTTTTTTTATTTTTTTTTTTATTTTTTAAATGAGAGAGACGATTCCCTTATAACACATTAGAGCTTGTCAAAAATACCTTAATATAAATAGATATGAACAACGTGTTCTTACATAATAAATACACACTAAAGCGGTAACATATGTGCCACATGCGACATTGATACTATGTAACCATTGTTTTAACCTAATACAAACCATAACGTAAAAATTACATATTAAAAGAAATATGTAAATGATAAGTCTAGCATATATACAAAAGATAGACTAAGCGAGGTAGTCTATCACACGAAAGAGACAGTAGATAGCCTCATCCATAAGTATCAGGATTGGCATAATGATTCTAATAGTCTTGACCTTCCTCCTGTCCTACATAATCATTGATGTGATTGTGGTTATCACCACAATCCCATACTATAATTGAGTGAGTCAATTGTTTCAATAATATAAAGGTTACTGGTTTATCTAGAAGCACAAAATGCAATGATATGATGACAACTTTATATGCATAGTCTTATTTATTTTCTTCATGCACTCCTCTCGTTTAGAAAGGTAACTTCAATTAACGGGTTTGTAGGAGCTGTAGCTTTCCTTACCATTTGCCGTGGGCTTTACATTTGTGATAGTGTAAAGCCCCGCTTTTTACAAAAAAACGTAAGTGAAAATTTTTCGATTTCCACGTGACCTTACAATCTCATCAGAGTTATAAATTTGTAGCGGAATATAATTTTTCTTTAACAATGACACATCAAAGTTGACTGAATAACCTTAAAAATAATAACCTTTTGTTCTGATATAATAATTACATTCCAAAATAATACAATATGTGCCACATGCGACACTTAATAAATACATAAATACTGTTTTCTCCAAATAATGATTATACACTAAAAGTCTCGCCCTTAAGCTGCTTCCTTTATTCATGCAAAAACTCACATATGATTGTGGTTAACACCACAATCATATGCTGTAGTCGAGCCAGTCAACAGTCCTCAACCACAGTGATACACTGATTTATTTAACTATATACAATGCAATCAAATGATGACAGTTATATCCACATACATTTAATCACATTCATTTATTTACTTTAGCTCTTTATTTACTTAAGTCATATAATTGCATTCATTCTTGCTAAAGCCTTGTGCTTAGCTAAGGGGTTATCTATGAATGAGTCTTGTACTCCTTAAACTGTAAAGCTTGTTGGTTCTTAGGGCCTTGTGCTCGCCAGTCTACCACGAGGCCTTGTGCCCGCTAGCTTATTACCATTATTCCTTCAACCTTTGGTTTATCCGTCGGTTTTATCAGTGTATTGATGCCTTGGTACTTAAATTTTCAGTTTACCCACTGGTTTAGTCAATTGTTTGACACCTTGGTATCTAAACCTCAGTTCATCCGTTGGTATCCTCAATTCATTGACGCCTTGATACCTAAACCTCCAATCTTTTTATTAACCCATTCATAACTCATAACTTTACCACAGTATAATCATGCAAACAACATCAGATACATAATTTCAACCAAAGCATGTTAAACTTATCAAATGTCAAACCATATGCATACAATTAAATAAAACAGCAATCACTAGTCATTAAAGACTAAACCACACGTATCATCCTCAGTGAGTAAGAAATACTCACAGTAATTCTTCTGGCTTTAGGAAAGCGTTCACAGATATAATCATTGTAATATATACATATATAATACAAGCAAATAGTGAATTAGTATAATTCACTACAAATGCATTTTAATCCTATTTTCATTCTTGACTTTTAAACCTTAATATAATTTCCTAATTATCTACAATATGTCCAATTACATTTTATTACTAATCTTTTATGCATAATTTATTACGGTATTTATTAAGATCCTTAAGCATAATATTTCTTTTTCCATTTTTGATCTTTAATCAATATAATGTCATTTGGACATTATAATGGCATATAAAATTGATTAAATATTCACGCGGCATTATAATAGCATTTATATATAATAGCCAAAATACACATTTTATAAAAATAGATAAAATAGCTAAAATTCATAATTTTTAAAATAGAGTTTTGCAACCCAAAATAACTTAACCTTAAATCAACTAATATTAAGGCAAGTACTGTTTCAGTTATTTTAACTGAAATAGTGAGATACCAAAATATGTTTAAGCCAATATATGACTTATTTTATATCAAATAAACTTAATAACTTCGTTAATATAATTAACGGGTTTTATACTTTAAAAACAGGTGGATTAGAATAACTACATAATTAATTCCATTGTTATCTTTTTATAAAGTTGAGCAGAATAACGTTAACGTCATTATTATTATTAATGCCTAAAAATATTGTAAAACAATTGGGCGGCGTAACGACGCTTTTGTAAAATAGTGACATTTTACTCAGGCATTATAACAGCGTGATTTATTATCTAAATACGCCACTTGAAATACCCTGTTAAAACACAACTTAAAATATCAGATACTCAAAATAATAAAAACTATAAAATCACCAAAATATTAAAATAACAATTTATTTAAAACTAAATATCATTTTCCTTATATATTTTCTTCTTCTTTCTTTTATCTTTAAGATCTAGAACGTTTTATCTCTTCTTCTTTTCTTTCTTCTCTTCTCTTTTGTTTTTGCATAGCCAAACACACGCACACATACCCTAAGAGAAGAATAGAGAGTTGAGGGAGAGACTTACGGTGAGAGAGTTTAAGGCTTGGGCTTCACGTGTAAAGCCAAGAGGAAGAGGAAGAGAGATTTTTCAACTTAAAAGAGAAGGTGCTGGGTTTTCTACTACTGGTCTGTACCGAGGAAGAGAAGAGAATAGATCTTCTTTTCTCTGTTTTGCTGTTGATCGAGAGGCAGAGATGGAGAGGATCTTGCTGTAAAACCAGGAAAATAGAGAGAGAGAGAGAGAGAGAGAGAGAAACACTGCAGAATTTTAGAGAAGACGGGAGGAAGAGTTGCTGCAAACCGAAAAAGAAAGAAGAAAAAGGAGGTGCGTGGAAGAAGGGAGCTGCACCACCCTTTTTAAAGGAGCTTGGACGGCTTAGATGGCTTGAGAGAGATCAAATTCAAGGGTCAGGAATGCTACTTGGGCAGCAAGTTTGATCCATGGAAGCTTCTCAAAAAAAAAATATGCCTCTTATCTCTAACTAACTATTTAGTTGATTTCTAACTAAATTGAACCAATTCGTTTCTTTTGTTTCAATTGAAGGTGGAACGGGTTGGAGTGTGAACATGGGCTTATATGTGAGGGCTGGGCTGGCATGTGGACTGGGTTGAGTTCATGTAGGCATAAAATGGGCCCACAAATTATATATATCTGAATTTTCGTCCTATTTAAGGGTAGTATGTTTCACAGATGTTTTCATACCCTTAACAAAGTCCAAAAATTATGAAATTTGGAGGGTAGCTAAAGGACTTCTAGAAGAACGTTCTGGATTTGAATCAACCAAAACGGAGTTCGTTTGACCCTATTTTCATTATTCCAAAGTTTAAGGTCTGTTTGAACTTTTATTAAACTAGAACTATAAAAGCTCCTTAATAAATGAATATTTATTTTCATAAATATTCATATTTATTATTTTTCCTTATTATTAGGTCATAAATCATATTTTAAGATATTTTATTCAATATCTTAAAATACTGAGTGTTACAGATAGGGTGTTTGTCAAAATAACAAGACAAAAAATCATGTTGATGCATTATACTAACAATAATATATGATAACATATGTGAACATGTATGGCTTACCCATACCCTTTACCCTCTTACGGTGAGGTTTGTGCTTTGTAATAGCCCCAAAATTAAGTAATTGTATTTACTTAATTTGGAGGGTTATTGGCGATGTCCTCAATGCAATTAACTAGTAATTGGTTGGGGGAAATTACCCTTACATTTATTAGAGTAGAAAGGCATGCGAAAACGGAAATCATGATATGAGACTTTTATTTCTAAATCCACAAAGCATATTTATATATCATAAAACATAGACTCAAGCTTCTAAACAGACATTACTATAACAGTTAAATTCTAATTACCCAAACTAGACAATATGATCCATTCGCTTGGTGTCTTCATCCTAAAGAATTTCTCACCCTATCAACATGAAACCTGCTAACCTGCAAAACACTAAGGTGTTTCATAGTGAAACAAAAATAACTACGTAAGTCTATGACTTAGTAAATAAATTTTACTTACCTCAAAATGAGCCTCATGTAACACTAGATATTTCTAGAATTTTAAATGTGGGTTTTAATATATATATAAGTAATTTAGGTTGTAGATCTTTATCATATGGTCTGCCCAGGATATTATCCCATTTCCGATAAGGTTGGCGCTATCCTGAGGAACCTGTAATACAACATTAGTGCTCCAGATATTGTACGCATATTGTCATATACTACTAGTCCGACTGAGTCTGACCTCGAGTGGCCCATGCTACTAGCAAAGCCGTAACCGTGACCCCCATTCGGGTATGGTGCGCTGATCACAAAAAAATCATTGGATCCAAGGCCCATCATCATCTCAAGTAACTTCTATGACCATAAGGTCAAGCCTGTATAGTAAGCCTATTGCTCTTCTACCGCGCTTACCGATGTACCATGTCATACGATGCAAATATTGTTCATTTATTAACATTGTAATATAAGTATTACTCATCATGAAGTAGTATAAAATAGTAGGCTCATGGTATATCATTACAAGGATAAATCTTGATCAGTCCATTGACATATCACATGTTAAAACAAGATGAGTTTTGTAAGTATTTACTTACCTCAAACGCTCATCCAAGGGCTTGTACATCTCGAACTCCCGCTATTGCGAAACATATCTTAATATTAAACATAATACAATGAGAGCCCTAACTCATGCATATAAAAAAAACCCTAAATATGACCTTAGCATTCTAACATATCATTAAAACCCTAATTACCCATTTCTGGCCACTTTCGATCATTCGGTATCAAGGTCGAGCATTCGACCAACAAAGATTGAACGTTCGGTCAACTGCAGCAAACATTCGAGAGGTACCAAAATGCATGAAAATATCCAAACTCAAACTCAGACCATTCTTCCTTAGAACCAAGGCTCAAAATAGCTTGAATGCAACATGTTAAATCATGCCATCACGAAGGTTTACGAAAAATAAGTGTAAAATCCTAGCTTTTTAAAGAACATTCATTTTTAAGGGAGATGATTATGAGCACATCATGATACATTGAAGACTCATTACAACACATGATCAGGATATTAATAATATGAAAAACGAGTTTGAAGCTCAGGTTTTACCTCAATGAAGCTATAACACACCAATAACACCTCCTCTCTCTAAGATCTCTCTCTCACTCAAAAAATATGGTAGAATGGGTGCATCAAGGATGTGGAGGCATCTGAGGAGCGTGGAGATGGTTTTAAAAGGAAAGGGTTGAGGGGATAAAACTGAATAAGGTGAATACTAGGTTAAAATTGTTTTTCAAGCAACATCGAAAGTTTAGTGTACGAGCTCAAACATTTGGCATACTATTCTAAACACACGTAGAAGGGGGTCCACCTTGAATGTTCCAAAGACACTTCAAACATTCGAGTAGGGTTCCATATCGAACGTTCCAAGAATGGGTCAAACGTTCAACCTAGGTTTATTTTATTTATTAATTATTTAATTTAAGGTAATTATTTTAGTAGAATAAGGAGGCAAGTATACTTTGTAAAAAGGGTTTTTGTTAATTGTTATGTACCAACCACAATTATTTATTATTATTTCAAAATATGATTTTTGGGGTATTACGTGCATCCTCGATAGGACCTCTGGTACAACATCGGTGCTTCGATGAGGTACAATGGTTTAGCCACCACAAGTGGCCCGATTGGGTCCAATCTGGAGTGATCCACACAACTAGTGATGCCGTAGGGTACGACTGTCATTTGTGGATGGTTGTGCTGGTCACTCTTGCTAATGGATCCGAGAAAACTTAAAATCTACTTGTTTGGACCGTAGAATCAAGCTCATATACTGATATGCACATGCTTCAAGTGGTATCCATGCCATATGATGCAATTAATCATTGCATTTTGTGACGACCTTTTTTTTTAAAGAAAATATACAAACAGATCTTCACAGTGGCACGACTACTTGTCGCTCAGCCAATGTAACACCCGGAGATAATAATTTATATATATATAATAGTTAAATTGTCAATGATTTTTGCTAATTTTTAGCAAAAATCATCTTTTCCGTTAATGATTTTTAGTTCATTTAGACACACAATTAGCTCCTAAATATTACAAATTTAAAATAATAATCTTAAGAGAAGATAACAATTTTTTTGAAGACGTAGGTTATTACAAACCCATGTTCTTATTCAAAAAAAAAATTAAAAAAAATTAGCCTTTTCACAATCCATGATTAACGCTCCTTCTAATCACATGTTTAGTGCCCAACCCAAACCACACGCATTTTGGCCTGAAACTTGTCATGCTATTGACCTACAAGAATGGCCCAACTTAGTCAACGAAATCCACCTTGCTATTGATCTGCAAGATCGACCCAGAAACAATGAAAGAATTTGGTTAAAATAAAATCAGCTTTAAGGCGGGTGTACTTAGCATTGAATTACTTAAGATTTGAGATATCTATATAAGTACCACTGCCGCCTACTTGTAACCTCATCCCTGCCCTTGATCTATGAACATTCGTCGAAGATCCAGCTCTTCAAATTCGCTTAATGCCCATCCATCGATCATGTATGTATTGATATATATCCAACGGTTTGAGAAATCTACAAGAACCCAAGCTGTGAACACTTCTCAGTGCAGAAAATCAGAATTTATCCTCTCAAAACTCTCTGCATTTGTGTTCTCTGTAACCAAAATCACACTACCTCTTCCTATTCAACTACTATTAAGAAAGAAACGATAATAAAAGATAGAAGAGAGGATCAATCTTTCTAAGAGATCAAAAAGGGAAACTTTGGATGTAAGTTTCATCTTTTATCTCTAGAAAATTTGGTTCTTCCATTAAAGAAATGATAAAAGCTTTACCTCTTTTATTTAACTTGTTTCCTTTGTAAAACAGGTATATTGTACCACTCTACTAGCATTCAATCTAGAAGAAGATAGTAAGCTCTTCCCTCTGCCTCACGATTCTCTTTTCTTCTTGTCTCTGTTTCGTCGTTCCTTAAAAAAAAAAAATGGAAGACACCTCTGTTTCGTTTACTTTTATATATGTATATATATAAACCTCATCCGGTCAATAAAACTTGAATATGCAAGACCATTCTAGAAGATGTTATTAGGTGTCAAATATGTGTGTGTGGTGTGGAAAGCATAGATATGTGTGTAAGAAGATGTAAATAAGTGTGTGTGTGAACAAAACATGGGTGCTGTGGAACAAAACGTGTGTGTGTGTGTGTGTGTGTTATTGATAGTGATATATGTGTTATATATATATATATATATATATATATATATATATATATATATATATATATATATATATGCGGAGGGATTAATTCAAAATGAAAAAATGAAATATTTTTGTAGCACCGTTACACTACCCAAATTTTTTAAATACTAATAGGTATTTAATATATTAATTCTGTTATTTTGTCCAATTTAAAAATATAAAATATCAATATTTATGCCGTTATGCCGTCCATTTCTATTTAAAAACATGGCTAACGTCAATTGAATTATTTTATCTATTTGTGTAATATAAATGAATATAAAGACACGATAATATCTACGTGATTTGATACATAATTGTTATATTTAAATATATAGCTGTTGTGATATCTAAATAAATAATGATTAATGGTAGTAATAATAATAGCAAATATTCTCTTAGCAACTTATGCTAATTTATTATTGTATGTATATAATTATGTAGTCAATATTTCTATGGACATCTTTTGATGCAGAAACTGTAAGTATCTTTATACTTACTGAGGATGATGCTGGTGGATTTTCCATAATATTGTGGATACCTATTTATTTATTGTTTGCACATGTGATTTTACATATTTTCTATTTTTTAACTAAAATGGTTAATAACAAAGCTGGTATGCAGCGAGGAGGTGATGGCTGCCAATAGAACCTTTGGCTTCCATGAAACTTAATAAATAAACGGGCTATGACCTTTGGCTCTTAGTCTGCTGGGACCTTTGGATTCTAGTAACAAACAAATAAGCTTTAAGTGAGGAGAACCGTTGGCTTCTACAACACGTTAATCCGGACCGTTGGTTCTTTCATAAGTAGAGAGTAAACAAAATTAAATTAAGACATTGCATATAAAACTATCATATGATTACTTTATAATTGTGTATATATTCAATCTGTTCTATGATTCGCGACCGTATACTATATATTGCGTATACATGTGCTTATGAAGTTATATTACATTGTGTTACATTTATTAAATCAACATTCATTATATTACTGGAAACAACGGACTCACTTATGTATTTTGTATTGTTGTTCTCTCTATATTAATGATTAATACATGTTATGAAGATGAGAAGTATCTGGATTATCCAGACCCTTAGATGGATCCTGATATTAGTATTTGAGGTAAGGCTGCATCCATTTTGTGAACTACTATGTTGTAGTTCTTTATGTTAATATTTAGAAACAATGTTTATATTTCTGTTGGTATGTAGTATATATACTCTAGTTATTTTGGCTTGTAAATTATATATGCCTTGTGCGGCACAAATACTATCTTATGTATAATTATGCAGATACACTTTAAATATCTAATTTGAGGTATTTTAGTTAGAAGCTCTGATGTGTTATTAAAATCCCAATCTGTTGAATATATATATATATTCCACTGCTAAAATTACAAATCTGATGTGATCGTAATGTCATGTAAAAAAAAATTTACTTACGCCTTTTTATAGAAGGTGGGGTGTTACAGCCAACATAACGTACACGTTCCATAACATGTACTTGATATTCAAAGTTACATCTAACACAGCGGAATATAAATATCAATGTGCAGCGGAACACATATCAATAGCAGAAATACATCTAATACATAACTGTTACCAACAACAAAAGCCATATACTAGTCTATTTGGTTAAATCTTACAAAGTATTAAACTCTAATTTACATACCAAAAATACAGGCTCACAAAAATATATATGCCACATAGGACACAAGCCATAAATAAAATACCCAAAGTGCGAACTACCCATGAGTTCATAACTTATGACTGTTGCGATGTGCTCCAATCATAGCATCTCATAAGCTAGGTGGACGAGTCAATATCTATATCCGTAGAACTTGCAACCAAAGCATCAATGTCTGAATGGTTGCAGGGGTTGCTGCATCCGCACAGGTGAAAGAATGAGTTCACCGTCTCAGTACATAATACTGAGACCTCAGTGATATTAAACTAACTGAGTTTTTGCAAAGAACCAACTTTTCTTTTATAATCTCGTGCACACAATATCAGCTACCAATTTATAAACTTTTATTTGAAAAACCTCCAATAGCTGATATAGCAAACACCGACTAATAGAAAACATTTAAAGTATGCTATGTAGCTGTGAACATATATAGAAGTTCCAGTCATCCCATACACCTTGGAAGCTTCTACATATCGACTCATCTACAATATATTACTTTTGATCGGTGGCTTAATCATATACATGTACGTGAGTAATTTCAAGCATACAAGTACGTAAGCAGGAAAACATGACATCTAGTTTAGCTGTACTAAGACATTCACATTCCCTGAATTAGGCAACACTAAGCCTACTCCCATCAAGCTAATAGCCTTCGAACGTTAGTGTGATCATGTGAGTACTAGAGTTAGACTCCAATATACAAGCACGTCTTAGCTGAAGAACAACAACAACTCGCGACGGTCTTACATAGACATTAGCATCCCATAACACCATGCCTACTCCCGTCCACTTATTGCCTTTGTAGGACAACTTGTCCAGTATTACATAGACAATGGCATCTCTAACTCTAAGCAATGCAACCATCTACGCACTTTCAAACTAATTGCATTTAAATCATGCAAATAATACGTTTAGCAAAACTACAATATATAAGACATGCAATGTAACGACCCAAGGAAAAGCGATAGCCACATCTGCGCTATCACCCCAAAAGGACGAGTCAATTTGGAACTTCCCTAGAATCCCTTATAGAGCCCAGTTTCACCTAGTAACTAAGCAATGTGGGACTTAGCACCCATGAGTATCTTCATAAACTACTCACTCTATGTGAGTTATTCATCTCTTCCCAATATGGGACCGGGGTATTACAAACTCCCCCCTTAAACCCCTGATGTCCTCGTCAGGGCCACGTCATGCAGTGCTCCAGTACCACATGACCTGGCGTTACTAGGTGGCTCTGATACCAATTGTAACGACCCAAGGAAAAGCACTAGCCACATCTGCGCTATTACCCCACAAGGACTAGTCAATTTGAAACTTTCCTAAAATCCCTTATAAAGCTCAGTTTCACCCAGTAACTAGGCAATGTGGGTGATGAGTGCCAAATATTGTGTATTTGGACCCCTTGATTTACATTAGTTAGACCTTTAGCCTTGTTATTTTCTGATGCTTTGGTTAGTTTTTGTGTTTTTATATTTTGTAGGTTAATAAGTGAGGAATGGCAAAAATTCATGTGGAATTGCTTGGAAAATTCGAAAGTTCTGAAGAACTCGATCGATCGAACTTAAATTCGATCGATCGAATTTTGCCCGAAGTCGATCGATCGAATATTAATCATTCGATCGAAATTTCCCAGAACTTACTTTTGCAGAAGCGCGCCAGAACACCCAATCAGGAGCTTCTCCATGACAAAAAAGCAGTTCTCCCTTTGATTTTCGCAGCAGAACACGCTGGTTTTGTGACCTTGGTTGTCTCTAGCAAGAGAGGAACCCTAGAGGGGGTTAGAGGAGTCATTTTACATGGGTTTCTAGCCCTAATTTCCTTCTATAAAAGCCATAGCCATGCCTCCTTGTTGGGGGAGTTCAGAGAACAGTAGCTAGGTTTAATTTCGTTCATTTCATAGTGTATTTCAGTAGCTTTTGTTCTTAGACACTTTCTCTTTGTAAAACTTTTCTTTTATTTCCATGTTTGTTCTTCATTTTCTTGTGGTGTTCTTAGTCATGGAAGGCTAGTAGCCTCAACTAAGGTTGAGGATGAAACCTTTCCATTGATGACACTCACACTCTTGTTGTACTACTTGCACATTTGATGATATATCATATTTGTTGTTCAAGTTCCATTCATTTAAATGCTTTATCTTTTGCAATGAATGTGGTTGTTAGTAGATATAGGACATTTAATGTGTTTCAACCGATGGATACATTGTTTTATCGATTTGAATGATGATATCCATTGTGATTTGTTCATTGAATGGATACATTGGATGATTTGATTTCAAATGGGTACTCTTTGTGATTTATCTTTGAGTTGGATTCATTTAATGGTTCTAGAGTTTGTGGTTAAGACACTTGAATGACATCCAAAGCTTAATGTTCTTTGGGTGTTCAAGTGGAAACCAAGAGTGTGAGTTGTTGGATTTGGTTTGGTAGATTCCTTAGCCTTAGTTCCTTTTAATTTGCATATTTCATTTCATCTCTTTTATTTAGTCTTTTACTCTTGAATCAATCCTCAAACTTTTGGAATTAGGTTAAAATGAGGTTGATTAAATAAGACACCAACATTTGACCATTTCCCTGTGGATTCGACCTCGCACTTGCACACACTATATTGCAAACGATTCGTGCGCTTGCGAGTACTCATTAAAACACACATCAGTGGGACGTAGCACCCATGAATATCTTCATAAACTACTCACTCTATGTGAGTTATTCATCTCCACATGGATACGAGAAGTGGAGACTCGTGCAATTTTTCTATCAAGGATTAACTCAATCCAACCGTAGCATGATCGAGTCGATGAACGGAGGCGCATTTCTGAGTTTGACGGGAGAGGAGGCGTATAGGACCTTAGATCAGTTATCCGACAATTCCCAACAGTGGGATTTTTCAAGCTGTCGAGATAAAGCAGCTCTCATTCAGAAGAAGGGAGGCATCTACGAGGTTAAGGAGGATATAAAATTAAAAATGAAGGCAGATGCCCTTACCAAAAAGGTCGAAGCCCTAGTTGTTAGCAAATCCATGAATGCTGCCAATCCCTTCCATGTTGACTGCTGTTCCATCTGTGCTAGTCCCATGCACTTGGCACAAACTGGCCCATCATTGCCGGCTTTTGTCGAGTCACCAATGGAGCAAGTGAACGCTTTCAACGACTATAGGAAGCAAGCCAATGGACCTTTTTCCGAATCATACAATCCAGGGTGGCGGAACCACCCTAACTTTTCTTGGAAGCAGAACCAGCCTATGACTCAAGGGGGAGTGCCTCACCAATCCCATACTCAATACCCCCCTGGATTTCATCAGCCGGTTCACCATCAAAACCGTCCATCCCAGCCAGCACCATCATACCAAGCCCCTACTCAAGCCCCTGCCTCTTCTTCACAGTCTTCTTTGGAAGACACTCTTAAGGCTTTCATCCAGCTTACAGGCCAATCCATTAATGACGTGAAGAATGCTACCATGGTGAACACTCAAGCTATTGCCAAGATGGAGACCCAGATCGGGCAAATTGCTAGTCACCTGGGGGCGAGAGAGAAGGGAAAGCTCCTTAGTCAGCCTGTGCCAAATCCAAAGTTACAGTTCCGTGAGGGAAGTTCATCCAATGCAGTGCATGGGCTGAAGCATGTGCAAGCCGTTGTCACACTAAGGTAAGGGAAACAAGTAGACAACCAAGTGGTTCACCCAGAGGAGAACCCTGCTGCACAAGAAGGACAAGGAAGCAGGAGCGTAGAGAAGAGAGATGCTGAGCCATCTACATTAGCTCCGACCATAGAGACTCCTCCTAGGTCGTTCATACCTAAGGCACCATTCCCTGATAGACTTCTCGCGCCAAAGAAGGGAGGAAAGTTCGAGGACATTCTGGAGGTGTTCAAATAAGTGCAGATCAACATCCCGTTCTTGGATGCCATCCAGCAAGTGCCGTCTTACGCTAAGTTCTTAAAGGATTTGGTAACTGTAAAGCGGAAAACCAATGTCCCGAAAAAAGTTTGCTTGATTGAGCAAGTCAGCTCAATCCTCCAGTGTAGGCTGCCTATCAAGTATAAGGACCCCGGATGTCCTACCATTTCCTGCACAATAGGCATCAGCCACATTGAGAAGGCACTGCTAGACCTTGGAGCCAGTGTCAATCTCCTACCCTATTCAGTTTACCTGCAATTGGGGTTAGGAGAATTGAAGCCAACCTCCACGACACTGCAGTTGGCTGACCGGTCAGTTAAGATACCACGGGGAATAGTGGAGGATGTTTTGATTAAGGTGGATAAGTTTTACTTCCCCGTGGATTTCATAGTGCTTGACACCGAGCCAGTACAGAACGTTGGAGTTCAGATACCGGTAATCCTAGGACGACCATTCTTAGCTACGGCTAACGCCCTGATCAACTGTAGGACGGGGGTAATGAAGATCTCTTTCGGCAACATGACGGTAGAGCTGAACATTTTCACCATCAGCAAACAGCCGAGGGAGTGTGATGAGATCAACAATGTCTGCTTGATAGAGGAAATCCTGGAGGAAAGCATTGAAGAGTCAAGCATTCAAGACCCCCTGGAAGCATGCCTTGCTCAATTTGGAGAGGATCTGGACTTGGATGTCCTGCTTGAGCAAGCAAATGCTGTTTTGGAGTTTGCTCCTCTGGAGAGCAAGAAGGAAGAGGAGGCAGCAGTACCTGAGCCTCCAAAGAAGGAACTTAAGCCCCTACCGGACAATCTCAAGTATAAGTTCCTCGGTCCAGCACACTTTGCCTGTCATCATAGCTTCAGATCTTCACACCTTTCAGGAGGAGAGGTTGTTAGATGTCTTGAGGGAGCATAAGGAAGCTATAGGCTGGACCATTGAAGACATTAAGGGAATCAGCCCCTCGGTGGTGATGCATAGGATACACTTGGAAGAAGACACCAAGCCATCAAGGGAGCCACAAAGAAGGCTCAACCCGACCATGCAAGAAGTCGTCAGAGGAGAAGTCATCAAGTTGTTAGATGCTGGCATCATCTACCCCATCTCTGACAGCAAATGGGTGAGCCCCATTCATGTCGTGCCCAAGCGAGCTGGAGTTACAGTCGTGCAGAACAAGGAAGGCGAGTTGGTTCCAACTCGAGTACAGTCTGGATGGAGAGTCTGCATTGACTACCGCAAGCTGAACACCGCCACCAGGAAAGATCACTTTCCTCTTCCGTTCATTGATCAAATGGTGGAGCGGTTGGCCGGGCACGAGTATTATTGCTTTTTGGATGATTATTCTGGATATAACCAGGTCCCTGTGGACCCTGAAGACCAAGAGAAGACGACCTTCACTTGTCCGTTCGGAACGTTCGCCTACCGACGCATGCCCTTTGGCTTATGCAATGCACCAGCTACTTTTCAGCGGTGCATGATCAGCATCTTTTCTGATATGGTAGAGCGTTTCCTGGAGGTGTTTATGGATGACTTTTCGGTTTTCGGGTCATCTTTTGAGGAGTGTTTGCACCACCTCACGTTGGTTTTGGAGACGTGTAAAGAGAAGAACCTAGTGCTCAATTGGGAGAAGTGCCATTTTATGGTGTAACAAGGAATCGTGCTCGGGCACGTCATCTCTCGTCGGGGGATTGAAGTCGACAAGGCAAAGGTAGATCTGATATCCAACCTTCCTCCCACACGGACGGTGAAAGAGGTTCGCTCTTTTCTGGGCCATGCAGGATTCTATCAGCGATTCATTCAGGATTTCAGCAAGATCGCCCAGCCCTTGTGCAAATTATTGGTGAAGGAGGCCCCTTTCATTTTTGATGAAGATTGTAAGAAGGCATTTGGGGCCTTGAAGGCAATTCTGACGTCCACACCCATCATTCGGCCCCCAAGCTGGGGTACACCTTTCGAGATCATGTGTGACGCGTCCGATTACGCCGTTGGAGCTGTGTTGGGGCAGCGCATTGACAAACTTCCCCACGTCATTTATTATGCTAGTCGGACTCTGAACGACGCCCAGCTGAATTATTCGACCACTGAGAAGGAGCTGCTGGCAGTCGTTTTTGCTCTGGATAAGTTTCGATCCTACCTATTAGGATCGAAAGTCATCATCTACTCAGATCACGCGGCATTGAAGTATCTTTTTTCCAAAAAGGATGCTAAATCTCGCCTCATCCGGTGGATTTTGCTCTTACAAGAGTTCGACATTGAGATTCGGGACAAGAAGGGTTCCGAAAACGTGGTGGCTGATCATCTCTCGAGGATTACCGTGGACTTCACGGAAGAAGCCGCCCCCATCTCTGAGACCTTCCCCGATGAGCAGTTGATGCATATTGCTCATACTCACTCACCATGGTTTGCTGACATAGTGAACTATCTTGTCACCGGTCAAATGCCTTCGCATTGGGGACGGCAAGATAAGTCCAAATTTCTGTCCATGGTGAAGAATCTTTTCTGGGACGATCCTTACTTGTTCAAGTATTGTCCCGATCAGATCATTAGGAGATGCATTCCCAAGCCTGACCAATCTAGTGTCATTTCCTTTTGTCATGATCATGCCTGTGGAGGCCACTTCAGTGCGAAGAAGACCGCTGCAAAGATTTTGCAGTGCGGATTTTACTGGCCTACCATCTTTCAAGACGCTCACACTTATTGTGTTGCATGCGAGCGCTGTCAGAAGCTAGGGAGTATTTCACGTCGAAATATGATGCCCCTCAACCCGATTCTTATTGTTGAGATTTTCGATGTATGGGGCATTGATTTCATGGGACCTTTCCCAAACTCCTTCGGCTATCTGTACATTTTGGTTGTTGTGGACTACGTGTCCAAATGGGTAGAGGCAGTTGCTTGCAAGACCAACGACCACAGAATTGTGGTCCAGTTTTTAAAAGACACTATATTCGCTCGTTTTGGTACTCCTCGAGCAATTATTAGTGATGGTGGAAAGCACTTCTGCAATCGGGTCTTCGAACAGCTGATGAAGAAATATTGCATCACGCACAAGGTTGCCACTCCTTATCACCCTCAGACGAGTGGACAAGTGGAGGTTTCAAATAGAGAGATCAAGAGGATTTTGGAAAAGACGGTGAACCCGTCAAGGAAAGATTGGTCTCTCCGGTTGAATGATGCATTATGGGCATACCGAACAGCATTCAAGACACCGATTGGCATGTCACCTTACCGTATCGTGTACGGGAAAGCATGCCATCTGCCTGTGGAGTTGGAGCATAGAGCCTACTGGGCCATTAAGCAGCTAAATTTCGATCTCACAAAGGCTGGCTCACAGAGGAAGCTCCAACTCAATGAATTGGAAGAGCTGAGGAATGATGCCTATGACTGTGCTAGGATGTACAAAGCACGGATGAAGAAGGCTCACGACCAAAACATATTGAGACGATCTTTTGAGCCCGGTCAGAAAGTCCTTCTTTACAATTCACGTCTGCATCTGTTCCCAGGGAAGCTCCGATCTCGATGGACAGGCCCTTTCATAGTTCGATCAGTGTTTTCTTATGGGGCCATTGAGATTGAGGATCCAAAAAATGGCAGCACGTTCAAGGTGAACGGGCAACGACTGAAGCCATTCTTGGAGTTACCGAGCTCGGAGGTTGAGATGACCCTTTTAGAGGACCCGAGTTACTTGGACTGATTGTCGTCAGGATGGAAAGTCTGGCTGAAGACTGAAAACTTAGCGCTTGTGGGAGGCAACCCTCATCATCATTTTTTCCTATCATTTGATCTTCTTGTGTTTCAGTTGTGATTTTCAGGATAGTGTCCGCCATTCAAGTTTTGGGGAGCGCTTCTCTTACAAGTGTGCCCAACTTGCATCACCCTTCGGTATTGTATCTCTAGCCACATTGGGGACAATGTGTTATTCTAGTTTGGGGGTGGGGTAGACATTTCTGTCTGTTTTCATTTAATTCTTGTTTTATTGCCTTGTTAATACTCATTCAATTAAAAAAAAAGATGCTTTATTGTTAGTTGAGCATGGTTACATCTTACTATGGTTTGCATCTCATTGGTTTGTTTAAAATGTTGAATTTTGCATATCATGAAAATCTGAGATCTTTTGACTCATCATTGGATTAGAGAGACTTGACATGTTTAAACTGTTCATCACAAGCACATTAGCATTTGTTTCTGTGGGGTATGAGATTTGAATTAAAATTTATGTGTCTTAAGATTTGTAGGATGACTTGTTGATGAAACCTTGGCTTATTGATATATATATATATACATAAAAAAAAAAAAAAAAAAAAAAAAAAAAAAAAAAAAGTTTAGAATAAAATCACCAATTTGACTTTTCATTGAGTAACCGGGCCCCTTGCCTCATTAAGCATTGGGTGTTCGCGTAAAAAGATGAGAATTTCAACTTGGATGATTGTTTGGCTAGTTTAACTTCGTAGCCTTTTTGACTTGAGTAATTAAGCCCTTAGGGATGTTTTTACATCTAGTGCCCTAAGACCATCTGGTTTGGGAGTCACTGGCCCAACACTCGTTACATAGGTCAATTAGAAAGCTTAAAGGAGTCAAACATTGCACAGCCGACACAAAATAATAGTAAATGATAATAAATATATGATGAGCCTTGGTTATTTGACGGAAGTCCTGCGAATTTTTGGATATATGTGCTTTGAGGAAAATCGAAACCCCATGATTCTATGCTATTCACACCTTACACTTTTGAACATGTGTTGTCTCAATTTTCCATCTATGAGTTGATCGATTTTTGATAACATGATAATGTGATATTCATTTTGTTAAACATGCTCATGATGTGTGAACCATGTGTTTGAATGATGATTTTCGCTCAATTGATAAATACGGCATTTCAATGTTTGTGGGTACCATTTCTGGCAAACCCTCACGAGACTTCACTCGTCCACTAGGGAGTCCTAGGGGTTTAAAAGGCTTATTGCATATGCTAAATGCAATCGTTTCTCCCACGAAAGAGGACTTATGTTTCATGCTTTGATTTTGTTTTTCATTTTGTTTTTGCTAAGGGACTAGCAAAATGTAAGTTTGGGGGTATTTGATGAGTGCCAAATATTGTGTATTTGGACCCCTTGATTTGCACTAGTTAGACCTTTAGCCTTGTTATTTTTCTAATGTTTTGGATAGTTTTTGTGTTTTCTGTTTCTGTAGGACAATAAGAGAGGAATGACAAACTTCATAAGGAAATAGCTGGAAATTCGGAGATCCTAAAAAGTCGATCGATCGAACTTAAAATTCGATCGATCGAATATTTGCCCGAAGTCGATCGATCGAAATAAAAGTTGATCGATCGAATTTTCCTAGAAATTGCTTTTGCAGAGCGCGCCAGAACGCCCAATCAGAAGCCAAAAAGCAGTCCTCCCTCTGATTTCCGCTGCAGAACACGTTGGTTTCGTGTTTGTGGTTGTCTCTAGCTGCAGAGGAACCCTAGAGGAGGGTAGAGGAGTCATTTCTTGCCATGGCTTGCTTCTATAAAAGCCATAGCCATCCCCTTGTTGGGAGGGTAGTAGAGAGAGTAGGAGAGGAAAGAATAGAGCAGAAACTCTGTAGTTAGTTTTAATTTCGTGCTTATTGTAGTGTAATTCAGTAGTTTATTTTCAGAATACTTTCTCTTTGTAGAGCTTTTCTTTCATTTCCATGGTTGTTCATCATTTTCTTGTGGTGTTCTTAGTCATGGAAGGCTAGTAACCTCAACTAGGGTTGAGGATGAAACCTTTCCATTGATGACACTCACAACCTTGCTGTACCACTTGCACATTTAATGATATATCATGTTAGTTGTTCAAGTTCCATTCATTTAAAGCTTTATCTTTTGCAATGAATGTGGTTAGTGGTGGATAGAGGACATTTTATGTGTTTCAACCGACTAATACATTGTTTTATCGGTTTGAATGATGATATCCATTGTGATTGAATGATACATTGGATGTTTTGATTTCAATCGGTACTCTTTGTGATTTGTCAATGTGTTGGATTCATTTAATGGTTCTCGGGTTTATGGTTAAGAAACTTGAATAACACCCTAAGCTTAATGTTCTTTGGGTGTTCAAGTGGAAACCAAGAGTGTGAGTTGTAGGATTTGGTTTGGTGGATTCCTTAACCTTAGTTCCTTTTATTTTACATATTTCATTACATCTCTTTCATTTAGTCTTTTGTTCTTGAATCAAGTCTCAAACCTTTGGAACTAGGTTAAAATGAGGTTGATTAAGCAAGATACCAATATTTGACCATTTCCCTGTGGGATCGACCTCGCACTTGCATAACACTATATTGCAAAACGATTCGTGCACTTGCGAGTACTATTTAAAACACATCAAGTTTTTGGCGCCGTTGCCGGGGAAATCGGTTCAAAAATTGGTTTTTGTTTGATTGATTTTGTTTTTCTACTAGTTAGATAGATTTTTGTTTCATTTTTGCTGTTGTTTAGCTTCTGTTCTGCATTCTAAGTCTTTTCTTTGTTTTTCCCGGATCTGTTCTGCAGCTTTTGCAACTTACTGGGTGCCCTGAAGAATCATTCGATCGAAAATAAATTCGATCGATCGACTTTCGATCGGTCGACTTAGAATCTGCACTATAAAAAAATGATCGATCGACAATATATTTGATCGATCGACTTTCGATCGAAATATACTTCGATCGAACGACTCCCTGCACAGCAGCAGCTCGGAACTAGGTGAGTATCACTGTTCCAGTACCTTTTTTTCAGTCCATTTTGTGCATTTTTTGTTCATAATTTGTTTCTGTTTAATAGTATTTTGTTGTTTGTTTAAATTTTCTTTTAGTTCATTATAATTTAGTTCAAATTCTGTTTAGTTTGTGTTTTATATTATCCTAGATTTGTGTTATTTTGTTCTAACATAAAAAAAAAAAAAAAAAAAAAAAAAAAAAAAAAGGAGAAGATTTTCTGTTCTACTTTTTGTTTCTATTTCTGGGCCCTGCAAAAATTTCGAATATTCGATCGATCGAATATTATTTCGATCGATCGATATTCGATCGATCGATTTCAACTCAGAAGGCAGCTCCTGGATAAGATCAGCAGCAGAAAATTTTTACCAAAAATTCTTTTTGGTCCCAACTTGTAAGTATTCTTATCTTTATTTTTACTGCTGTCTTAGTGTAAATTGTATGCATTTGTGTTAGTCTTTCAAATTTATCTTAGTTGTGTTATTTTTCTTTGTTATAAAAAAA
Organism: Alnus glutinosa; assembly: GCF_958979055.1. NCBI lineage: Eukaryota > Viridiplantae > Streptophyta > Magnoliopsida > Fagales > Betulaceae > Alnus > Alnus glutinosa. The sequence goes on from NC_084894.1 coordinate 18,497,799, forward strand.
AAAAGAAGAGAAAAAGAAAAAAAAAAGAAAATATTTTGCTAGTAAGGGTACTTAGCAATCTAAGGGCAATGTCAAGGTGAATTCTGGCAAGGATTGGTCTTGGGATTTAAGTGTGTCCATTGTGACCCCCCTCACCTACCTGGGAATTAGCCTAGATTGTACTTTGGAGAACTTGGTTCCCTATTAGCAAATTGTTTTCTTTATTTTTGTTTGATTGTTTTCTTTGGATTAAACATTTGTGTATGTTTGGTGTATGCTTGGTAGAAGATCATTGAACTTAGACTTGACATCTTTAGATCCCGAAATTGAAAGAACTCTTAGGAGAAATCTTAGAAATTCTGTTGAGATGGGAGATAACATGCATGCAAATGAAAATGAGAGGAATCGGGGAGAAAACGTGGATCATACTAGAACACTTAGGGATTTGTTTGCACCCGTTGCAACAAATTCTCCTTCATGTATCGTGTTACCCCCAACCAATGCCACTCATTTTGACCTCAAGCCTCATGTCATTCAACTCCTACCCGCATTCCATGGCTTAGACCTCGAAAATCCTTATAGCCATGTGAAGAAATTCAAGGACATTTGTGCCACCTTCAAATTTCAAAATTTTTCTGAAGAGTCTGTGCATCTTAGGCTATTTCCTTTCTCACTTCATGATAGGGCCAAAGCATGGTTGGATTCAAACATGCCTGGTTCCATCACTTCTTGGGAGAACTTGCTCAACAAGTTCTACAACAAATTCTTCCCCATGTCCAAAGTCAATGAGTGTAGGAAGGAAATAAGTTCATTTACTCAAGAGGAAGATGAGAAATTTTCTGAGAGTTGGGAGAGATTTCAAGATATGCTGATCAAGTGCCCTCCACATGGATACGAGAAATGGAGACTGGTGCAATTTTTCTATCAAGGATTAACTCAATCCAATCGTAGCATGATCGAGTCGATGAACGGAGGCGCATTTCTGAGTTTGACGGGAGAGGAAGCGTATAGGACCTTAGATCAGTTATCCGACAATTCCCAACAGTGGGATTTTTCAAGCTGTCGAGATAGAGCTGCTCGCATTCAGAAAAAGGGAGGCATCTATGAGGTTAAGGAGGATGTAGAATTAAAAATGAAGATAGATGCCCTTACCAAAAAGGTCGAAGCCCTAGTTGTTAGCAAATCCATGAATGCTGCCAACCCATTCCATGTTGACTGCTGTTCCATCTGTGCTAGTCCCTTGCACTTAGCACAGACTTGCCCATCATTGCCAACTTTTGTCGAATCACCAATGGAGCAAGTGAACGCTTTCAACGATTATCGAAAGCAAGCCAATGGACCTTTCTCCGAATCATACAATCCAGGGTGGCGGAACCACCCTAACTTTTCTTGGAAGCAGAACCAGCCTTTGGCTCAAGGGGGAGCTCCTCACCAATCTCATACTCAATGCCCCCCTGGTTTTCATCAGCCGGTTCACCATCAAAGCCGTCCAGCCCAGCCAGCACCATCATACCAGTCCCCCACTCAAGCCCCTGCCTCTTCTTCACAATCATCGTTGGAAGACACTCTTAAGGCCTTCATCCAGATTACCGGCCAATCCATCAGTGACGTGAAGAATGCTACCATGGTGAACACTCAAGCTATTGCCAAGATGGAGACCCAGATCGGGCAAATTGCTAGTCACCTGGGGGAGAGAGAGAAGGGAAAGCTCCCTAGTTAGCCTGTGCCGAATCCGAAGTTGCAATTTCACGAGGGAGGATCATCAAATGCAGTGTATGGGCAGGAGCATGTGCAAGCCGTTGTCACACTTAGATCAGGGAAACAAGTGGACAACCAAGTGGTTCAACCGGAAGAGAACCCTGCTGCACAAGGAGAACAAGGAAGCAGGAGCGTCGAGAAGAAAGATGCCGAGCCATCTACATTAGCTCCGACCGTAGAGGCTCCGACCGTAGAGACTCCTCCTCTTAGGCCGTTTATACCTAGGGCGCCTTACCCTGATAGACTTCTTGCACCCAAGAAAGGAGGAACATTCGAGGACATTCGGGAGGTATTCAAACAAGTGCAGATCAACATTCCATTCTTGGATGCCATCTAGCAAGTACCGTCTTACGCCAAGTTCTTGAAGGACTTAATCACCGTCAAGCGGAGGAACAATGTCCCGAGGAAAGTTTGTTTAACCGAGCAAGTCAGCTCAATCCTCCAATACCGGCTGCCCATCAAGTACAAGGACCCTGGATGTCCTACCATCTCTTGCACAATAGGAGTCAGCCACATTGAGAAGGCCCTGCTTGACCTTGGAGCCAATGTCAATCTCCTACCCTATTCAGTTTACCTGCAATTAGGCTTAGGAGAATTGAAGCCCACCTCCACGACACTGCTGTTGGCTGACCGGTCAGTGAAGATACCACGGGGAATAGTGGAGGATGTTTTGATTAAGGTGGATAAGTTTTACTTCCCCGTGGATTTCATAGTGCTTGACACCGAGCCAGTACAGAACGTTGGAGTTCAGATACCGGTAATCCTAGGACGACCATTCTTAGCTACGGCTAACGCCCTGATCAACTGTAGGACGGGGGTAATGAAGATCTCTTTCGGCAACATGACGGTAAAGCTGAACATTTTCACCATCAGCAAACAGCCGAGGGAGTGTGATGAGATCAACAATGTCTGCTTGATAGAGGAAATCCTGGAGGAAAGCATTGAAGAGTCAAGCATTCAAGACCCCCTGGAAGCATGCCTTGCTCAATTTGGAGAGGATCTGGACTTGGATGTCCTGCTTGAGCAAGCAAATGCTGTTTTGGAGTTTGCTCCTCTGGAGAGCAAGAAGGAAGAGGAGGCAGCAGTACCTGAGCCTCCAAAGAAGGAACTTAAGCCCCTACCGGACAATCTCAAGTATAAGTTCCTCGGTCCAGCAGACACTTTGCCTGTCATCATAGCTTCAGATCTTCACACCTCTCAGGAGGAGAGGTTGTTAGATGTCTTGAGGGAGCATAAGGAAGCTATAGGCTGGACCATTGAAGACATTAAGGGAATCAGCCCCTCGGTGGTGATGCATAGGATACACTTGGAAGAAGACACCAAGCCATCAAGGGAGCCACAAAGAAGGCTCAACCCGACCATGCAAGAAGTCGTCAGAGGAGAAGTCATCAAGTTGTTAGATGCTGGCATCATCTACCCCATCTCTGACAGCAAATGGGTGAGCCCCATTCATGTCGTGCCCAAGCGAGCTGGAGTTACAGTCGTGCAGAACAAGGAAGGCGAGTTGGTTCCAACTCGAGTACAGTCTGGATGGAGAGTCTGCATTGACTATCGCAAGCTGAACACCGCCACCAGGAAAGATCACTTTCCTCTTCCGTTCATTGATCAAATGGTGGAGCGGTTGGCCGGGCACGAGTATTATTGCTTTTTGGATGGTTATTCTGGATATAACCAGGTCCCTGTGGACCCTGAAGACCAAGAGAAGACGACCTTCACTTGTCCGTTCAGAACGTTCGCCTACCGACGCATGCCCTTTGGCTTATGCAATGCACCAGCTACTTTTCAGCGGTGCATGATCAGCATCTTTTCTGATATGGTAGAGCGTTTCCTGGAGGTGTTTATGGATGACTTTTCGGTTTTCGGGTCATCTTTTGAGGAGTGTTTGCACCACCTCACGTTGGTTTTGGAGACGTGTAAAGAGAAGAACCTAGTGCTCAATTGGGAGAAGTGCCATTTTATGGTGCAACAAGGAATCGTGCTCGGGCACGTCATCTCTCGTCGGGGGATTGAAGTCGACAAGGCAAAGGTAGATCTGATATCCAACCTTCCTCCCCCACGGACGGTGAAAGAGGTTCGCTCTTTTCTGGGCCATGCAGGATTCTATCGGCGATTCACTCAGGATTTCAGCAAGATCGCCCAGCCCTTGTGCAAATTATTGGTGAAGGAGGCCCCTTTCATTTTTGATGAAGATTGTAAGAAGGCATTTGGGGCCTTGAAGGCAATTCTGACGTCCACACCCATCATTCGGCCCCCAAGCTGGGGTACACCTTTCGAGATCATGTGTGACGCGTCCGATTACGCCGTTGGAGCTGTGTTGGGGCAGCGCATTGACAAACTTCCCCACGTCATTTATTATGCTAGTCGGACTCTGAACGACGCCCAGCTAAATTATTCGACCACTGAGAAGGAGCTGCTGGCAGTCGTTTTTGCTCTGGATAAGTTTCGATCCTACCTATTAGGATCGAAAGTCATCATCTACTCAGATCACGCGGCATTGAAGTATCTTTTTTCCAAAAAGGATGCTAAATCTCGCCTCATCCGGTGGATTTTGCTCTTACAAGAGTTCGACATTGAGATTCGGGACAAGAAGGGTTCCGAAAACGTGGTGGCTGATCATCTCTCGAGGATTACCGTGGACTTCACGGAAGAAGCCGCCCCCATCTCTGAGACCTTCCCCGATGAGCAGTTGATGCATATTGCTCATACTCACTCACCATGGTTTGCTGACATAGTGAACTATCTTGTCACCGGTCAAATGCCTTCGCATTGGGGACGGCAAGATAAGTCCAAATTTCTGTCCATGGTGAAGAATCTTTTCTGGGACGATCCTTACTTGTTCAAGTATTGTCCCGATCAGATCATTAGGAGATGCATTCCCAAGCCTGACCAATCTAGTGTCATTTCCTTTTGTCATGATCATGCCTGTGGAGGCCACTTCAGTGCGAAGAAGACCGCTGCAAAGATTTTGCAGTGCGGATTTTACTGGCCTACCATCTTTCAAGACGCTCACACTTATTGTGTTGCATGCGAGCGCTGTCAGAAGCTAGGGAGTATTTCACGTCGAAATATGATGCCCCTCAACCCGATTCTTATTGTTGAGATTTTCGATGTATGGGGCATTGATTTCATGGGACCTTTCCCAAACTCCTTCGGCTATCTGTACATTTTGGTTGTTGTGGACTACGTGTCCAAATGGGTAGAGGCAGTTGCTTGCAAGACCAACGACCACAGAATTGTGGTCCAGTTTTTAAAAGACACTATATTCGCTCGTTTTGGTACTCCTCGAGCAATTATTAGTGATGGTGGAAAGCATTTCTGCAAACCGGGTCTTCGAGCAGCTGATGAAAAAATATTGCATCACGCACAAGGTTGCCACTCCCTATCACCCTCAGACGAGTGGACAAGTGGTGGTTTCAAATAGAGAGATCAAGAGGATTTTAGAGAAGACGGTGAACCCGTCAAGAAAAGATTGGTCTCTCCAGTTGAACGATGCATTATGGGTGTACCGGACAGCTTTCAAGACACCGATTGGCATGTCACCTTACCGTATAGTGTATGGGAAAGCATGCCATCTGCTCGTGGAATTGGAGCACAGAGTCTACTGGGCCATTAAGCAGCTGAATTTCGATCTCACAAAGGCTGGCTCACAGAGGAAGCTCCAACTCAATGAATTGGAAGAGCTGAGGAACGATGGTTATGATTGTGCTAGGATGTACAAAGCACGGATGAAGAAGGTTCACGACCAGAACATATTGAGGCGATTCTTTGAGCCCAGTCAGAAAGTCCTTCTTTACAATTCACGTCTGCATCTGTTTCCTGGGAAGTTTCGATCTCGGATAGGCCTTTTCATAGTTCGATCAGTGTTTTCTTATGGGGCTATTGAGATTGAGGATCCAAAAAATGGCAGCACGTTCAAGGTGAACGGGCAACGACTGAAGCCATTTTTGGAGTTACAGAGCTCGGAGGTTGAGACGACCCTTTTAGAGGATCCGAGTTACTCGGAGTGATTGTCGTCAGGATGGAAAGTTTGCCTGAAGACTGAAAACTTAGCGCTTGTGGGAGGCAACCCTCATCATTTTTCCTTATCATTTGATTTTATTTCTTTTGTTTTAGTTGTGATTTTCAGGACAGTGTCTGCCGTTCAAGTTTGGGGGATTGCAGTGTGCCCAGCTTACATCACCATTTCGGTATTGTATCTCTAACCACATTGGGGACAATGTGTCATTCTAGTTTGGGGGTGGGGTAGACATTTCTGTCTGTTTTCATTTAATGTTTGCTTTGTTAATATATATACATTATTGTTAGTTGAGCATGGTTACATCTTGCTATGGTTTGCATCTCATTGGTTTGTTTAACATGTTGAATTTTGCATATCATTAAAATCTGAGATCTTTTGACTCATCTTTGGATTAGAGAGACTTGACATGTTTAAATTGTTTATCACAAGCACATTAGCATTGTTTCTATGGGGTATGAGATTTGAATTAAAAATTATGTGTCTGGAGATTTGTAGGATGACTTGTTGATGAAACCTTGGCTTATTGTTATAAAAAAAAAAAAAAAAAAAAAAAAAAAAAAAAAAAAAAAAAAAAAAAAAAAAAAAAAATCTGCTTAGAAAAATATTACCATTTTGACTTCTCATTGAGTAACCAGGCTCCTTGCCTCATTAAGCATTGGGTGTTCGCGTAAAAAGATGAGAATTTCAGCTTGAATGTTTGTTTGGCTAGTTTGACTTCGTAACCTTTTTGACTTGAGTAATTAAGCCCTTAGGGATGTTTTTACATCTAGTGCCCTAAAACCATCTAGTTTGGGAGTCACTGGCCCAACACTCGTTACATGGGTCAATTAGAAAGCTTAATGGAGTCAAACATTGCACAGCCGACACAAAAATAATAAATAAATAATAATAAATGTAAGATAAGCCTTGGTTATTTGATGGAAGTCCTGCGAATTTTTGGATATATGTGCTTTGAGGAAAATCGAAACCCCATGACTCTATGTTATTCACACCTTACACTTTTGAACATGTGTTGTCTCAATTTTCCATCTATGAGTTGATCGATCTTTGATAACATGATAATATGATATTCATTTTGTTAAAAAAATACTCATGATGTGTGAACCATGTGTTTGAATGATGATTTTTGCTCAATTGATAATTCAGTACTTCAATGTTGGTGGGTATCATTTCTGGCAAACCCTCACGAGACTTCACTCGTCCACTAGGGAGTCCTAGGGGTTTAAAAGGCTTGTTGCATATGCTAAATGCAATCGTTTCTCCCATGAAAGAGGACTTATGTTTCATGCTTTGATTTTGTTTTCCATTTTGTTTTTGCTAAGGGACTAGCAAAATGTAAGTTTGGGGGTATTTAATGAGTGCCAAATATTGTGTATTTGGACCCCTTGATTTACATTAGTTAGACCTTTAGCCTTGTTATTTTCTGATGCTTTGGTTAGTTTTTGTGTTTTTTTGTTTTGTAGGTCAATAAATGAGGAATGGCAAAAATTCATGTGGAATTGCTTGGAAAATTCGAAAGTTCTGAAGAACTCGATCGATCGAACTTAAATTCGATCGATCGAATTTTGCCCGAAGTCGATCGATCGAATATTAATCGATTGATCGAAATTTCCCAGAAGTTACTTTTGCAGAAGCGCGCCAGAACACCCAATCAGGAGCTTCTCCATGACAAAAAAGCAGTTCTCCCTCTGATTTTCGTAGCAAAACACGCTGGTTTCGTGACCTTGGTTGTCTCTAGCAAGAGAGGAACCCTAGAGGGGGTTAGAGGAGTCATTTTACATGGGTTTCTAGCCCTAATTTCCTTCTATAAAAGCCATAGCATGCCTCCTTGTTGGGAGAGTTCAGAGAACAGTAGCTAGGTTTAATTTCGTTCATTTCATAGTGTATTTCAATAGCTTTTGTTCTTAGACACTTTCTCTTTGTAAAACTTTTCTTTTATTTCCATGTTTTTTCTTCATTTTCTTGTGGTGTTCTTAGTCATGGAAGGCTAGTAGCCTCAACTAAGGTTGAGGATGAAACCTTTCCATTAATGACACTCATACTCTTGTTGTACTACTTACACATTTGATGATATATCATATTTGTTGTTCAAGTTCCATTCATTTAAATGCTTTATCTTTTGCAATGAATATGGTTGTTAGTAGATATAGGACATTTAATGTGTTTCAACCGATGGATACATTGTTTTATCGATTTGAATGATGATATCCATTGTGATTTGTTCATTGAATGGATACATTGGATGATTTGATTTCAAATGGGTACTCTTTGTGATTTATCTTTGAGTTTGATTCATTTAATGGTTCTAGAGTTTGTAGTTAAGACACTTGAATGACATCCAAAGCTTAATGTTCTTTGGGTGTTCAAGTGGAAACCAAAAGTGTGAGTTGTTGGATTTGGTTTGGTAGATTCCTTAGCCTTAGTTCCTTTTAATTTGCATATTTCATTTCATCTCTTTTATTTAGTCTTTTACTCTTGAATCAATCCTCAAACTTTTGGAACTAGGTTAAAATGAGGTTGATTAAACAAGACACCAACATTTGACCATTTCCCTGTGGATTCGACCTCGCACTTGCACACACTATATTGCAAACGATTCGTGCGCTTGTGAGTACTCATTAAAACATACATCAGTGGAACTTAGCACCCATGAATATCTTCATAAACTACTCACTCTATGTGAGTTATTCATCTCTTCCCAATATGGGACCGGGGTGTTACATGGAACACATTCCATCACATCACAATATATGTATGCATATGCAAGTAACTGGGTTGTGCTCATAGGCACGCAAGTACCAAGTTGTGCTCGTAGGCACGCAATGCATCATATTTCCAATTTTATAACTCACTCAAAATCACGTTCATTTACATTGCAATCATAGTCTACAAAATTCCCAACCACATCATACAATCACACAATTCATTCCAACTCCATATATCATATTCATACTTCAAAACATTATCATATTTTCAATATACTCAAAAGTACTCAAATCATCCAAAACAGATATATTCAACATACAGTTGGTTCGGATTTATAAAACAACATATATATTTTGCAATTTATTAATATATGAAAATAATAGTTTCCCAGTGAGTAGAATACTCACCTGGCTGTGCGGATATTAAGCACTAGGTTTCCTAGACACCACCTTGCAATGCATAATTGAAAAACAATACATTTCATATTACTTGACATTTTCTAACATTAGACTCACATTTAGCTCTTAAACAACTCAAGAGCTAACCCATGGAAAACCCATAGAATTTCTAGGGTTCCAAACATCTACCCATAAATTCTAGATACTAACTAAACTCAAATAATACTAACCCAAAGTATTTACTTGGGGTTAGACATTAAAATCACCATTTAATTAATTACTCATAACATTAACACTAATCCCACAATTAATTTCACTAAACCATAAATTATTTTCACTCACACTTTTATAATAATATTAGCCAAAAATTATCTTCACTAATCTCTTTTTACAAATCCTATAGCTAATTTGGGATTAACCATCACAATAAACACAGTTAATCCACAAATTAACAATCTAGGTTTTAAACACTTTAAAATCCCAAATTAATTTAACCCATCAAATTAGGGTTTTCATATTTTTACCCAATTCACAAAACACTACTCCAAATCACAATACTATTAACTCAATAACATTTACTAAGGGTTAATCACATGAAACCACCACTAAAATTAAATACCCAAAAGTTAGGGTTTGTGGAAAACTTAGCAAAATTTCACCAAACCAAAACCCATGGTTTGGGTAGCTTCAAGTAAGTTCCAAGTAACTCATTACCTAAAGAAAACACTAGATTAAACTCACATTTCAATATTTTAACCCAAAATCACGAAATCATGAGTTTAGTATTTTACCTCAAAATGATCGGTAAAAACGTAGATCCAGCTTCGTAGATCACGTTTCCGAAGTTGGATTTGAGTTTGGAGGGTTAGATCTTCGTGGATCAAGGTTTTTCCACGAAAAACCTTAAGAGAAAATAATAAGAAAAGGCTTGGGATTTTCGAACTACCCAAAAGAAAAAAGGCGCACAGTCTTCAAATAAAAGGCATCTGGTCCTTTTTTTAAAACTGGCAATTTGGCCCCTGTGTTTAATGGCTGCATGCTTTGAACAAAGGCCATCCGGCCTTTGTGTGTTCTAAATGGCCATTCGGCCATTTATTTTTATTAACCATCAAGTCTTGCTTTTATTTCCCCTTCTTTATTCCTGTAGTTGACTATTCTTCACCTACTACTCTCCATGTTCTCCACAATGACCGACAACTATTACTTCACTTATAGAGCATTCCAGCAGCTTCCCAACTATTTTTCTCAAATATAGAGAACAAAACTACTTTTTACTTTCCTATCAAAAAACATCTCACAGCAGCTTCCTTTCATTTTTCCCTATATCATTAAAATATTATTTTTTTTACTTTACTTTAATTAAAAGTAGGAAAAATAAGATAAAGTAGGAGAGAGATAATATATTTTTTACATTTACTTTAATTAAAAGTAGGAAAGATAAATAAAGTAGGAGATAGATAATATATTTTGTGAATAAACAATTGAATGGAAAGTGAATAGTAGTTCCCAAAGTGCTTCCCAATGCATTGGGAAGCACTATTCACTTCCCAGGGAAACAAAAAATTTTAGGAAAGCTGCTGTGGAGGGGTTTTTGTAACTTTCTTGGAATTTTTCCTAAAACTTAGAGAATAGACCCCCTTTAAGGAAGCTGCTATGAATGCTCTTAGATTCATTCTATTTTATTTTATTATTATTTTTCTCCATCTGATTTCCTTTCTTTTTAATCATTCTTTTATTTAGTTTCTTTTTCATTTATTTCATTTACCTTATTTCCTTACTATATCTGATTCTTCTTCTCTTATCTTTTATTTTGTTTTCTAACTCTTTTACTTTTCTTTGGACTTAAAATATTCTCTTGCATTTTTAAGGACACTAAATTAACTTTAGTCAATTATTTACTTGAATTTCATATTTTAATTTCTACAAAATGTCTTGGGCATTACACATTTTATAGGGATGTACTTATAAAACTCATACAATGCACAACTCTTTTTTCCAAAACTCCATTTACACAAAAATAGAATACATGTTGTCATACAAAATATTTCATGTGAGTATAAATCATGTTCGTTTGATAATAAAATAAACATGCCTTAAAGATTGAGAAAAGTTTCCACGTGAGTTTCATTCACCTTGGTCGCAAAGATCCTCTTGGTAAATATCCTTGAATCTTCCAACACCGTCGTCTGCAAAAGGTTCTGCTATTAGTCGCACATCTAGGCTAAAATTATGAATTTTAGACATTCTGCTAGTTGAACATTCAATTGTTATTGGAAATGTTCAATTGTTCTGAATGTTTGATCGTTTTTCACAATGTTCAATCATTGGTTGGGTCATTAGATTGTTCTCTGGGTAGAAAGTTTGAAATTCCAAAAAGCCTTTCCTTTAACCCATCTTGAACATTCCAAGGCACGCACAAACACACGAGAGCATACACTAAACAAAATTTAAACAAGGTGTTAGTATTATTGGCCTCATTCTGTGTTTGGACAAAATCATTTATTTGTAAAGATGCTGTAAACAGGGATTCCACTATTCAGAGCACTCTCAGAAGACTTTGCATTGCGTAAAAGATTGAAGATTTTGGTTCCCTGTCAGCCGTCCGGACGATCTGGCTCCGGTCCGGACGCCCATCTGACCACTGTTCCATCCGTTCGGACGACGTGCCATACCGTCTGGACGCCAGTCAGACCAAGCATCATCCGTCCGGTCGACGTGCATTTTCGTACGAACCCTCCACTATGTCGAGAAGTTTCTATCCAGCTTGCATCAGTCCGGACAATTCAGCAGCACGTCCGGACGCCTATCAGTGCTCGACCAACTTCAGATTCTTTCCAAGTTCGAATATGGGAAGACTGATTCAACCGTCTGGACGATGTGATATCCCGTCCGGACGCGTGTCTCCTTAAGGCAAGAATCGCAATTCAAATATCACCGTCCGGACGTTAGTCAGCCTTGGTCCGGACGCGCGTGCAACTAATATGGAAATTGCCGATTCGACTTCAACCATCCGAACGACTGCCTCTCATGGTCCGAACACGCGCATAGCAGATATGGAAATTGGGTGTTGAAGTTCAGCCGTCCGGACGCTCATCCCCCATGGTCCGAACGCGCGAAGCCTTATAAGGAAATTACTTGCAGCGGACGTGAGACCGTCCGGACGATGTGTCATCCCGTCCGGACGCGGCTCTTAAACATGAAAGATTTCTCAGCGAAATTTTTGGAAAATCCTGTCGCACAGTTGTCCGTCCGGACGGCCATGACCACCGTCCGGACGGCGCCCAGCTATATTTTTCCTGACGCTCATTTGAGCCCCCAACCTATAAATAGAGGCACTGGGCATTGAGAACTGCAAGAATTCGGTATTGAATTCCACAAGTGCTCAGAGACGTTATTTTTCCTATGAAGCCATTGCAAGTGTGTTGTTGCTGCACTACATCTGAAGTCTATCTTAGGGGTTGGCCATAAGGTAAAGGATTCCATTGAAGACCCCTTCAGGTAGGAGACCTGGTTGGGAAGCGTTCGTGTTGGGTTACACGTTAGAGAGCAAGGTACGACCACTGCATCGGGTATATGTGAGTGTTACTATCTTGTATCTAACTTTGTCTTCTGAATAGTGGAATTCCTGGGTTTGGCTGCCTCAGAGTGGTTTTTCTCTTGATTGAGTTTCCACTTCGTCAACAAAAATCTTTGTGTTGTTTGCTTTCCGCATTGATATTTTTGTTGCACACTTTGCACACACTTGTCTTTTATTTAGAAGTCAATTTCAATTTTCACAAGGGTTAAACAAGTATATAACAAGAAAAGAACCAAGCTTTGGGTGAAGGGTTTACATCTCTTGAAGTTAGAGACCCTAAAACCCTCCAAATATCCTTCCTTCTTCTTCTTCTTCTTCTTCTCTCTCTCTCCCTCTCTCTAGGGTTTAGTGTTGGGGATTGTGCTCTAAATCCCAATAATATTATATTTATCTTGACATTCAAAGTTTGTAATGAATATAAGTCGGTATTCACCAATTAAATTATTTGAGCATATGGCATATAGTATCCTTTACATGCCTATTACAAGGTATATATGTTGTGCATGTGAAAGGTCATTGGATTACATTGAATATGGTCTATGGGTGTGAGTAACGGGGTTATCACACAAGGTCATAGTCCATAATCCTTGTAGTTCTAAATTATGAGATAGTTCTCGGCAATGGAATTGGACATTCCATTTGTGAAAGATTGTTACACATCGAACCTCAAGATCTACCTTGATTGATTGAAGCTAAAGGCTTCAGGTTGATGTGTAGGTATTATGCACTGAACAGACCACTGAGTTGTCTTTCATAAAATGTACTATCAATATGGAAAGAAAATAACTCCTAAAAGACTACTTAATGTATTGATTCTAAATTCTGAAAGGATTGTATACTCATATGTGAAATGGAAGTTGCTTTGATACATCTATGGATGAGACCTTTGCTTGGGTCAACATTCCCTGTGTGTTAGGTTATCACATCTAACATTGTGAGAAAGCTTTTCTCAAGAAAGAATCCAAATCATTTTCTTAAAAAGGACAAATTTTTTTTCCTTAAGATAGATTTTATGAATTGGTTATTCTCAGTCCCTGGCCAGACCATTTTGGTATGACATACAAAATACCATGTACATGTGATAGGGTTTTTTCATAAGTACAAGAATAACAATAATAGTGACTCAAGGATAAAAAGTTACATAATTAATTGACAGCATCCCCTGCCTTAATTCTCCGACGGAAGACTTCATGGAGGAATCAAAAGTCAATATTAAGTCAAAGGGATTAATTATTTTAATAAAATAAATAAATAAAACTATAGTACAATTACAATTTTTTAGTTGAATCAATTGTAATTAAATAGTGACTTGATGAGTTTGTACTATTTTGGCTATTTTTATTTTGTTCCTTTAAGTCCCCCGCCAAACTGATTTAATTTAACCAGATCAGACTTTTTATTTATTAGGCTACTTGTTTTAATTTATTAAAAAATGGGTTAGAGAGAAACTATGCATGAAACGCAAGATGGGAGATTGGGTTGGGAGAAACCCAAGCCCAAATGAATAGCAAATGACACATGGGCCAGGGAATTAATCATTGGCCTATGCATCATGTACCTAGTGGGAGTTCTAGTTCAACTAGACTTTTACTACAACTTGTCCTACATTGCTTAAATCTCTCACTCTCCTAGTATTCAGAGCCTATAAATAGATATGTTTGTAGCTCTTGTAAAATAACTGATAACAATAGTTCTTTAGTTTTTACTAAGAACTAATATTCTTGAGTTAACTCTCGAGAATGAGTTTAAGTTTTGAAGAGCAAGTTGAGAGCCTATGCTCTTGGTTATAATTAGTCATTGGTGAGAAGATCTAAAAGGTCTCCTAATCCCTGAGATCACACGTTCTTTACTAAGGAGCAAGGAGCAAAGTTTTGTCCAAAAAGCCAAGGAGTGGCTGAATTCTTCAAGTAAGTAATTCTTGTTCTGCAATTTCATTTTAAAATAGCATCGTTCATCACTTGTTCTTCATAAAGTCGATTTTGGCTTAGAAATTTTATTTTCCGTTGCGTAAACATGTTTTTACAAAACTATTCCCAACATTTAGTGGCTGGAGGGTGACAAATGGGTTCTAGAGTTCAACCTAGATCCTTAAATACACTCCCTTCCACGAGCTCATGCTAAAATGGCCAATGCTTATTCGCATGCAAACTGTCACCTTTTGATCGTTAAAAATAATGATCAATCATTGTGCTCAGAGTCGTACAGTTCGATCATTATGGGCTGAGTAGCACCATTCGATTGTTCCAAGAGGAAGATCAATCGTTACACGCAGAAAAATTCCAAAGATCCAAAAATCTCATTTTCTCCCCCTTTTGATACTTACGACTAACCTAAACACCCTTAGGCAAGAGTAAGGTGTCCTAAACCCTAATTTTTAAGCGCGATGTTGCAAAACCACCCCTCTAATGTATGGGAATGGTTGAACCACCCCCACATAGTTGGAGGTGGTTTGGCTACCTCAAAAAATGTGAAATGAGGGTGGCCGAACCACCTCCACAGTCTATTAGGGTGGTTCGGCCACCTTATTTTTTTTCTTATTTTTTTTAATAATAATTTTAAGGGGAAAATACATTTTGTCCCCGAACTACACGTTAAAATGGATAGAAATGTGGTCACGTGCACCGTTTGTGACCACTTTTATGTCATTCTTCCCATAATACCCCCTTTTTTACTTTTAAAAATACCATAATTGCCCACATTATAATTATTAAAAAATAAAAAACAAATTAAACTTACTTATATAATAATAATAACAACAATACTAATAAACTGGGAAAAAAAATGCAAGGGTGGCTGAACCACCCCTTAGTTTATAGGGTGACTTTAGCCACCCCCCTTTTATCATTTGAGGTGGGCAAACCACCCCCACAAGGTTTGGCCACCCTTAAGGGTTTTTTTGTTTTATTTATTTTGATTATTTTAGTTTTATTTTAGTTTTTAATAAAAATTAGGTATTTTAGGAAGAAAGACAGAAAAGTGGTCGCGTGTGGCGCCACTTTTCCATCCATCTTAATATCCAACGCTGACAGAGTGGCTTTTTTGACAATTGATGGTAGTTTGACTTATCCATATGCCAGTTTTGAAGTTTGGTGACGTAAATAAAAAAAGTGTTATAGTTTGGGGGGCCAAAGGGTATTTTCCTTCATTTAATTTTTTATGTTTCTTTGTTTAATTTATTATTTTTAATAATTTAATTTTTAGTTTTTATTAGTTTATTTTCTAATAATTTTAAGGGTGTTTTGCAAAGTTAAATGCAAAAATAGTCATGTGCAACACATTAGTATCATCCTTGCTGCTGTGGATCTACTTTCGGTGTGCTACTGCAGCAATTTCATTAAGGAGGCTCGAGTAGGATTGAGGGACCTTATGAGGTTCATGCCTCTTCCCATACCCCATGACTATGCCATCCTTGTTACAAAAAAGGTAGAGGGATCTTATGAGATTCATACCCCTGCTCGTGCTACAAACCACAGTAACTGGTGGCCAATTTCCTTAACATTTTGCCAAGAATTTATAGGGTCATGTCATTCAATTGGCACATTCCCTTCTTATTTAGTTGTTATGACACTCTATATAGTTATATCAAGCTCATTGTTGAGTTGCTTAGTCCTTTTCTATACTTTGCTTTAATGTATTCTTGATGTCCCCCCCCCCCCACTTTCTCCTTTATATTGCTTAAAAAAATAAACTAATTTTTTTTTTTTTAAAAAAAAAAAAAAAAAAAAAAAAAAAAAAAAAAAAGAGAAAGGAAGAGAAAAGAAAAGAAGAAGAGGAAGAGAGGAATACAAACATATTAGCAATAATGGTAAAGTTGTCACTAATATTTGAAGGCAAAAATATTACTGAGCGTTCAAATTGTCGCTACAAATATCATAACCAAATTACCTTGTAGCGATGAAAATGTATTGTCAGTAGCAAATAGAACAAAGGGATTCGTAGGGCTACAAACCCATCCCTTGAATTTTAAATTTGTGCATAATTTGAAATAAAACCCAAGGACCCTGACAACGTGTCATCACTATTTAAGTCCTTGATAAAGGTTTGCCACATTATTTTTTAAGTGCTAGAATACTTCCTGTTAGGGCATTAACTACATCCACTTCCTATACCAAGTTTTGAAGTACAAACTTCGGATCCGAGCAAAGCACCCCAGCACGGACTGGGTAAGACTCACATTTACCATAGGCGTGGCCCAAGGAACTATTTACAACCACAAATATTCGAACATTAGACCTAATAAAAAGAGATGCCACCAAGTCCATGGCCATCATCACTCGACCGAACCCCTTGAGGTTAACCATAGCCAAGTTTTGTTGTCACTAAAAGGTATATTTTAAAGTTTAATACAAATGACCGCATCTTGTCATTGCTAGTACCCAATATTAGTGAAGAGATCTGTGTTGTCGCTATTATTATCGTCACTAAAAACCATATTTGACGTAGTGCTCCTTGAATAGTCCATTATTATTTTACAATTGATCAGAAGTCCCAAAGAGTGTAATTATATATTATTCTTTCAAGAATACAATGAGGTATGACTCATGAGATACCTTTCCTTCCTCCTGTAGGGATTCATTCTACAATAATAGCCAGTAAAAAGCTTATTCACTTGGAAGCTTATGCGGAGAGTCTACTCTTATAATCAATAAATTGAAGGTTCAGAGGATGTCTCTCTGTGTACAGGAAGCTTCTATTGCTAAACTCTTTGTTACTCCTTCACAAGGGTCACCAAACGTATTAATTGATACTCCAATTCTACAACTCTTTGATCCAATGCAAGCCTGTAAGAGTTTAGACTAGTCAGATAAGCCAATATAAGTTGGTATTAAGGGATATACGAAACTTAACAAAAAAGAACGAGCAAAATCACACCTTCTGTACAATGGAAAGAGCCCTCTTGCTGCTGCACTGGCCATGTCTAAAGGCCCCACAAATCCCATGTGGAGTCCCAAAACTTGCAAACTTGATTGAAGACATGACCTGACCAGGAAATGGGCACTCCAATGATAGTGTAGGCCCTAATTTCATTCCTGAACTTGAATCTGCATTCCATGTTTCTATAGGTGATGGGTGAGACTCTGACACATGCGAGCACAAACTTCCAATCTGTCTTGTGGCAACAGATATCTGTGTTGGATCACCGCCGATTTCCTCAAAAAGTACAAGAGTGTTGCCACTCGTTTGCAACCATGAACGGGGTACATGGTACCTGTGAGTTCAGGGATATAAGAACCAAATCTTTTACTTGCAAACATTTCACATGAAGAATCTTTACAGCACTTACAGTGTCTGAGATGGCTTCCCACAGTTCTTGAGGCATTTGTTTGAACTGTAAGATCCTCGGTAATTGCAAGAGTCAGTACAACCACCCTTTGAAGCGATATATGTCGGCCAATACCGTCCAATGCTTTGTCCATTCACCCATGCCTCACCTTTCCCCATCCCTGTAAAGTCTACTGCAACTGGATCATTTCCAGCAGGCGCATCAAACTTTGTCTGAATCAACAAGTATGGCTTTTGATTAGTATCTAAAAAGTTTTCCCAATTGACCTCCAAGTAATCTTCTTCTAGATCATGACTAGCCTTCTACTGGAATCCACTTGAGGTGGATATGGACAAAGGCACACATAGACAACCATGTCACCGTTAGTTAAATCGATCACTATTGTTTCCCTTGTTTGTGAAATAAGCTATTTGAATGATTTAAGTCACATCCAAAATATTACAAAATAAGGTTACCTTGTACCAAGTCAAGGGTTGGTTCTTGAGCAAGGTAGGTTGTGAAACCCACTGTGAAGAACTTCCACTAGACAGACCTAATTCTTCACCTTTAAGTCCAACCTGCACTCACAGAGAAAAAGAGAGGAAAAAAACAAAAGAGGAAAGTGAATATTATTGCATTTAATCCTTTCAGAGTTAAAGGAAAAAACTAAAATATCCTATTTGGGAGTGTATAACTTGTCTGTCTAGTTATTCTCGATGAATTAATTGAGAAATTGAGATTGTCTTTGTTTTGCCTATTTGCTGTTTCAAGAATTTATTATCTTTCCGTAACCAATCGCAGGACGTACGGATTTAAAATAGAAAAGGAAAAAAGAACACTAACCTGATATGTCCATTGCTGAAAAGAAAGATCAACAGTAGTGCCATTTTTTGTGCCTTTCAGCTTTACTGGACCAGTGATACCCGCACCACTTTTCTCAAAAAAAGCTCCATAGTTCTGATATAAATGAATAGATGTTTGTATTTAAATTTCTTATAACTAGTGATTTATTTTTTGGAAAAATAAAAAATAAAAAAATCATCCAACAGATAATATATTCATTGAAAATGAAAACCATTGTAGCAATAAATAATTTCCCTGATTTAATAAATGCAGGAAGGCTGACCTGAAGTCCCACTGTCAAACTGAGGAGATCAATTGCGTTCTTCCCAGCTACAAGTGCAATGGGGATCTCCACTGCAACCTTAGCGTTGCCACTGTTACCTTTTCCGCTCCCTGCAAAGGTTTCAATTGTTACATGATCAGTACAAAATATACAGTATTGTGATGCATAAGTTTGGCAAAGTATTCACCCATAATACATTTGAAAAGTACTACTGTGAAACATTTTATGAAATTTTTGCTTGGACCAGGCTTGATCCTAGTTTCTGTATCTTTTTCATTTACAGGAGATATCAAACTTTAGTAAGCAGGGAATAATATGAGAGACTTTACACAAGATAGAAACCTAGAACTACCATACTAGCGGTAACAGCCTTGGTGCACTGGGCACCCAATGAAAGACATATTCCGCCTGCAGTATTTTGAAATTATTATTAATTGGTTCAAACTACAGAATATCCCCATAGGGCTCAAAAGTTAGATTTAGTAAGGTAAAGGTAATGTATCATATACCAACCAGAATTGTCAACTACACTGACTGTATTGCTGCAAAGACTGCACTGTTGAAAGATGGACTTTTGTCTTTCCCAACAAAGTGAAAAAAAAAAGTTTAAAAATTAAAAATTATAGAGGAGGAAAAAGCTTCAAAGTGATCAATTAAGTCTATCAACAAAATGAACCAAGAGAAGCAAGAGAATGATTAAGAACTAAGCAGAAATGGAGTCGATGAAAAAATTCTTCCAGCTCTCTTTCCACTAAAAAAATACATAAATGGCTTCTTTAATTAAAAACAGAACCAGCACAGTAGTTGAATGCATAATATATATATATATTACGCTTTTAGTGTTGGAAAATTTAATGTCAAAACATGTTTGGTTATAAGTTTAAAGTCTAGAGTTAAACCAGTGCAAAGTTGATCCAAAACATGAGAATTCAAGTTTGTGTATGCTGTCCAACATAGACCTAGTCAGATTAAAACAGCCACATCTTTTGATTTCGACGTCAAATGAAGGCAAACTTAGTGGCTTTGCGAAGCTGACTCAAAATGCTATAACTATGTATTTCACTAATATTTTCCAATTCCGATGTTTACTGGATTAAAATGGATTGTCAATAGAAGTCTGAAAATCTGGACAAATTAGCTCGTTCGGAAACTCATCTACTGTTGTCCGAACGAGCAAATGTTATAAGGAGCCACCGAGACGCTCATTCGGAAAATCGTTCCCACAAGTCTAAACGAGTCATTTTATTTGAAGCTCCAAAGAGCCTTGTTCCTACGGGTCCAGACACCGCCGATGAAAAAGCTATAAAACCCTAACCGACTTAGTCTAAGAAGCCATGTTTTCTCCCCATCAATATAGAAGAGGTTTCATATTGGAGAGGCTATTTTTCATCAATATTGGAGAGGTTTCATATTGTTCTTGAGCCTAAACAGTTCTAAACCTTCTCCTTCTTTCATCTTTATCTCTGAACCACCAAAAAAGTCTACAGCCACTTGAGTTCTAGTTTTTGAAGAAGTCGAGGTTCATTCATATAAGTAATCCATATAGAAGAGGGCTAAAAGTTCTAGAGCCACTACGGTAGGAAGTGAACGTGTCGTTTACTTACGAGATTGAGTCTTCGGATTACAAAGTTTTGTAAGTAAACAATCTATAACACAGGTCTTCTATAGTGGATGCCTTTTAGGTTGGCTGGCTCCGGAGTTGCTTTACTATTTGAAGAGTTCTTCAAATAGTTTCCACTTCGTTACCAAAATCTTTGTTTTGATTGATTTACTACTTTGCTTGGTTTTGGTATTGACATCTGTAGCGTTTGAATTTAAAATTGATAACTTCAATAATCTTAATTGTTGTTATGATTGAGATATTCACTGTTTGCTACAACTTGGAGTCTAAACTAGATTTTTCAATATATATACACACACAACATAAAGTATAAATTTTGGAACCTCCTATGCCTCCCTTAACCTAATGAATGAAAAAGTAACTTTTGCCTTCGACAATTTTACCAAGGAAGCCAAGATTGAGGTTTCCTCTAGAATTTTGCCCTGGCTATCAAAATGCTACCAAAGCCCCTTTGCTTCAGGTTAGCAAGGGAGGAACAATCAAAAATTTACAAAAGAACCCATCCCCAAGGTTTCCAAGAAAGGTGGGAAAAAGGGAGGGTGGGGGAAGAGCCAAAAAACAGTGTGAAAAGGCATAACGTAAGGAAACATAAATCTATGTTAATTCAAGCATATAAAATCCTCATTAGTTTATGATTGCCAATCACCTGCAAGCTTCCCATTAATAAAAGCATGAAGGGCATGACCAATTGATTCCACATGGAGAACTGTTTGAGATCCATCTTCAAGGAAAGGCTCATCACCTTTAATATTAGTGCTGACAAAAGTAACCAGAAAAATAAAATAAAATAAAAAATTACAATAGGATCATATCATAATATAACTGGCTGGAGCGGAAAACATTATGTCAAACAAAGAAGCTTTACAAACAAGAGACTTCTTTACCTTAATGAGTACCATAAGTAGTCACTTCTATCAGCTGTAGTATTTATTTGCTCCAATAGTCCAAGTTTGACAAATGCATCATCCTTTGAGATACCCACTGGTTCATTTATCCAGCTCCAATCTGAGCCTAATGCTTCAGAGGAATCAACATTGCCACTCAAAGATTGATGAATGAAGCTTGGAATCATAGCCACAGAGTTAACCTGTCTTGAGAACGTTATATTAAGTGATTAATTAGATAATGCTGATAAGACATTGAAATTGATTGCAAAAAATAAATAAATAAATAAATTCCACGAGAAGTGCTTAGCATGAGAATCTTTCGTTGGTTCCACAGCTCCAATGTGTGAGCAAGCAAGAAGACGCTTCACATACCCGAAACGCTTTTGAAAACTTACTGCGATGCGGGCAATGTTAACCCTCTTTGGTTGCAGCACACACCGAGTGAGAGAAATTCATTCTTTTCCACATTGGGTTATAGAAATCATACTGAACAGGGCTCTAATGATGATTCATAATTCCATAATTGAATTAATTACCTACTGGTTACAGCAACTTCTAGAGAAATGTTATGGTAAAACTTCATTCAAAACAATGTGGTAGAAAGCATGTGGCTTGAAATGGTTGCATAGGTCAATAATAAAAAAAAAACAATCAATTTGGGACGAGAGGTCCACAACCAGGGTGGATAAACTTTCTGTAACTTCATTAGTCTAGCTCAAGCACAAAATCCTCCTCCCTTACACCAAAATATATACAGAACCACTAACAAATTTCCTAAACAAACCTGGACAATACCACTAAGTAACTGAAAAATCCTAAAACGGAAAAACTAATTGTAATGAATAAGCCAAGAATTTGAAACTTGGTTTACTTTTCCAACAATATTATATAAAATAATTTCTTAAAAAAAAATTAGAATTTCTGACAGTGTTCAATAGAAGTTGGTGCTGAAAGTCACCTCAAAAGGATGTCTATAAAGGACACAAATTTCCTACAACTCATACAAACCAACTTCTAAAAGCGACACATGTCCTTTAAAATATTAAAAAAACATGTGCTTCTCACATATAAGGGACACATGTCACTATTAGAAGTTGGTAGCTAGGAAATTTCTGTCCGTCTATAAATATCTATTGAAGGAAGAACATCAAATATATGGAAAACTAGTATATAATGTTCAAGAATAATACAAAATGCCTGTTTCTGACCAGACTTCAAGCTATCTAGGCATGCTGCAGATATATAGGATAGGAAGTAAATCAAGACGAACAAAATAGAAATCATGAACCCACAAAAAAACCCTAAGGCAAGTTGGAATCTGCAAGTAAATATTTAAGCAAAGCCACCATCCCAAAGAAGTTCTTCACCATTCTGTTGTAAACCATATAAATAATATCAACTGTAAAATAAATTTTAGGGACAGACAATTTTAAATGAAATAAGTAGAAAACTTTACAGAGCCATAAAACAATTAATATACTTCTGTTCCTGGATTGGTAAGTCACCCATGTACTCAGGGGCTCTTGAACTTACGACCTAACCCACCACCCAATTCTTATGAAGGGAAGGCGGTAGCATCTGAGTTACAACTCATTGGAGTCATTAATACACTTTTGATGGACAACCCGTGGAATTGAGCTACAAATCTAACTGAGAAAAAGCAATCATGATTCACACATTTAGCACAAAATATCCTAGTATCCTGTGCATCTACAATAAACCAAGGGAATCTACTAGAATCAAAATGTAAAATTATGCAATGCAAGCTCATGAGGCAAACCTTTGCAGTATTAAGAACTACATTCTTGCAGTCAGGTAAAATGCTCACGGACCATGCAGGCAAGTGATATGAATTGCCATTGAAATTCACAGTTGCATCAGACTGGGTGCCCACATTGGCAAGAAAAGCAGCACATCTGGATCCTGCTTTATAAACTGTGGCCTGAAATTCAACATAAACCGATGTTAAAACAAAACTAACCTTACATCTCAAAGCACACACAAATTTAGGCGTGGAGATACTACGGACCGAGCAGAAATTGTGTTCCCCAACAACTGTAAAAGATGTAATGTATATTAACTGGCTATACCTCCAAGTTTGGACCAAGAGAAGTAACCTTTGGATCAGTGGCCACCAATGCTTCTTCGCAAAGCTTTACTGCCTTATGGACATCTTTTAAGTGACCCCACTTTGGTTGTCTAAGAATCCCTGCACCAAAAGCATGGAAAATTTTGAATTCAATCACAGATCAAAGACATTCCAACTATACTATAAAACTGAGTAACTAGAGGCGCTATTATACAACTTTTTATTTTCAAATATTAAAATATGATAAGCACATCATAAGTGCTAAGCATCTCATTGACAGCGAGTGCTAGTTAGGCTGTATATAATTGATGACCTGGAGGAGCATCTGCACACATAACTCTCAGGCTTACAATGTAAATGGTAGATTTAGAATATTGGCAAAAGATGGATGGATACCATACCATACTCATCAATTGGAGCATCATAATCATAACTTGTGGAAATGAAGGGTCCACCAGTAGTCCGGCCAAAGTTAGTACCACCATGGTACTGTTTAAGAGCAAAAACAATTTGATTCATCATTCATGATTTTTAGTGTCAGAGTTTAGACTGGATTTTATCCTAGACTACAAGTATCAAGAAATCTTCATAAAAACTAGGGGAAAATACACTTACCCTTTCGAACTGACATCTCATTTGCACTCACCCCCAAAATTATTATTTGTGACACTTGATCCCGTTGGTGTTTGACATTCAAATGGATGGAAAATACCGCTTTTGACATTCACGTGCAAATTTTTTATTTGAAATGCCAAAAATACCTCGATTTTAGTAGTTAGAACGTCGCATTTGTCATTCAAAAAAAGAAAGTTAACCACTAAACAAAAGAGCAATGATACATGGGGGACAAACAACCGTCCCCCATCACCCCCTTTTTCATTTTTAAATCAAAAAATATATAAATTTGTCTTTTGATGTCACATCAAAGGACAAATTTATATTTTTTTTATTTAAAAAATCAAAATGAGGTGATTGGGGATGGTTGTTTGTCCCCCACCTATCATTTTCCTAAACAAAAATTAAACTAAAAAAAAAATAAATAAATAAGAGATGGGGTGGCCAAACGACCCCCTCAGTCCAAGAGGGTGGTTGGACCACCACCATAAAACGATTTTGGGGGCAGCCAAACCACCCCCGCAGGTTTGGCCACCCACAGAAAATGACTTTGGACGTAGCCGAACCACCCCCTTGGGCTGAGGGGATCGTTCGGCATCCATAGAAAACGAATACTAGATTTGACCATCCCAACTAATTGGCCACCCCCTCAATCCATTTTTTTTCACTTTGGTTGGAGGGTAATTTAAATATTTCAAATAAAAACTTTGCACATGTAAGTCACATGCACAAATGTGTGCCCATTTTAACGCCAAAAACTAACAGAGGGTGCCAATTGAAAGGAAATGGTAGTTTGAGGGGTCAAATACCACAAATGTGTGACTATTTGCAAATGACCTATCAGTTCATGAGGGCTAAGTGTGTTTTCCCCTAAGAACTATGTAACATAAACTATCAATATAATTTCAGTACCATATAATAATTTTGGAAAGTTCCACCAAGCTGGAAAAAGCGAGCCACAGCAAATGCAAGGTCTTCCACAGGTCTGTAGGGCATAGGACCACCGAATGATTGAAACCTAAAATTCCATGCAAATAAAAAAGTATCCAGTGAAGGAAGAAATATGTTTCCATCCAAAAAAATAAAAATCAGAGGCTAATGTGGATATAAACCATGAGGTCATATCTCAGGGAACAACATCCAACTTTTCATTATAACAACCAGAATGTTAGTAACTAGAAGGGACAGCTTACCATCCACTCCAATTCTCAGTCCACATTTTTGGCTTCTTGTCAGAATTAGGTTTGAATTGGTCACAGTAAAATCCATTGCAAGTGTTGATCTGAAAGCAAATGAGATTAAAAAGATTATAGAAAGCCAAGTGAGTAGCACGCTTTGATTGGTAAATATACTATTTGAAATAAGTTGGTCACTGCGTTTGTAACACCTATGTTGTGCTCATGATAGATTTCTGACCAAGCCAGTAAATTGCCATGCAAGGTAAATGAGAAAACTCACAATGGGATCAGGAGCATCTGCTTGTTGGCACATGACCCAGGGCACCCCTGTATCCAAAGATGTAGCCATGGATGCTGCCCAACTGATATAAGATTTGGCAGCAGACCCATATGCTGAATCAATATTTCCATACTCATTCTCTATCTGGCATAAAAAAGAATAACCTTCAACAACCAAAAGTTCAATTTCGGATCGTCTAGGACCCATTAAATTTCTATCCAAGTGTGAAACCGCAATTGCGTAAAATATTTGGAAAATTACCTGAGATAAAATGATAGGTCCGCCCTGAGAGGCGTAAAGTTTCTCCTGCTTCATCATGTCCACAATCTTGGCCGTGAATCGCTTCATTTCTGCCTGAAACAGAGTGTTTTACAATCAATGGATAAACTTAAGAAAACACCAAAATAATAGCACATTAATAGAATGCAGGGTGAGTTTGAAAACCTTGAACGGCTCATTATCAGTTCGAAACTCAATTCCGGGTATAAAATGCAACCATAGAGGAAAACCACTGTTCAAAAATTAAAACACAAACGATTATGCAAGGAAAAATTTAAGATTAGAAAAGGAAAAGGAAACAATTAACAACTAGCTTCTATTTTACTTACAAAAATAAAAAATAAAATCTAGCTTCTATTTTTCCCACCAAAGCTGGGAAAGCAAAAGTCTTTACCCATAGTTCCATTCGGCGCATACATAGGGACCAATACGAAGATGAACATAAAGACCAGCATCCGCAACAGTCTTCACAAATTTCACCAAATCCTTCCTTCCCTTGAAGTCATACTGTAGATATGTCAAATGGGTCAGTACAAAATCAAGAAGCAAATTGCAAGAAAATCAAGAATTAGAGTAATGTTCACCTGGTTGTTGAGAAAACAAAGGAAAGCCTAATATGATAAAATTGGAATATTTTTTATTTTATAAAAAATGTTTTTTCCCCTGAATATAAAAAACTCTACATTAATTAGAGCCAGCTGAGTAGTATCTTCTGTTTTGAGTTCTGTAATTCTTCCACATTTTCTCCCACCAACAAAAACGAAGCCTCAAGGAATTTGCCAAATGCGGAAACAGTGCCAGTGACCAAGACAGAGAAAATAAAAAAGAAGGAAAGAAACCTGGTTTCGAACTGGCTCGTGCAAGTTCCAGAAAACGTAGGTCTCGATCACATCCAATCCTCCGTCCTTGGATTTTTTAACCAAATCCGGCCACATCTGCAACAACATTAACCAAATTAGTAACACAAACAGAGAGCGCGCTTCAGAGAGAGAGAGAGAGCAGAGTCTGAATAACATTTGGCACCTCGGGAGTGCTGCGAGGGTAATGAATGGAGCCGGAGATCAAGACCTGCCGCTTGCCGTCGATCACCAGCGCTCTGTGATCGTACGTCAAGTTGGCAGCAAACGACGTCGTCAGCAGCACCCAGCACAGCACTGACAGAAACCCTGCCCCTCTCATGGCTGCGCGCGGATGAGACAAGTTTTTCTTTAGTTTCTTTTTGTATCGTTGTAAGTAGTAACACTTTTTTTTTTATTATTCGTTGAAACAGCGGTTAATGGCTTAAAAGCAAGTTATTTGCTTGCTTTATTTGAAACATTGCTTTGGATGATGCTTTGTTTGATGATCTTGCTTGCCCGCTTTGTTATCTTGGAGGCAAGGAAATCAACTGGGAGCAGCTAAGCTAAGCTAAGCTAAGCCGGAGAGTACACGTCACCTCCGCCTAAGAGCGCGTCATCATCATCATCATCATCGCCGTCGTCAGCGTCGGCGTCGGCGTCGGCGTCGTCTATCTTCTTCTTCTTCTTCCTACTCTCTTCTAGCTCACTCATAAATGCCTCGCTTTATATAAAGAGTGACTACAGCTGAAGTTGGAGAAAATATCAGGTGTCCATAAGCTCACGTGAAGATTGGTGGCCATGCGATTTTATTGTGACGCGTGGTGGTTGTGGTGGGTTCCTCTTAGACCGTGAAGACAAACATACGGCAGGCTACTTTTCAAATTTTTCTTTTAAAATTTTGTTCTTAAATGACGTGTCATGCACATTTTCAAAATGCTTGTATCATTTATTTGAGAACTAATTTTTTTTTAAAAAAAAAATAAAAAAATTAAGATATGTAGCATTTTCATTCACACTTTTGAAGCGGCATTATTGAACCGATTATGCATCTTGTTTGGCTGGAAAGGTTTAAGAGCGTGTTTTAGGTAACACATTTTTTTATTATTATATTTTATTAATTTTTAAATACATGTATGGGTTGTTTTGTTAAATTTAAATTCTACTTAAGTTTTATTTTATTTTTTAAAATTTTACCTCAAATTTTTTAAACTATCCAAACATAATTTCAAAAAATAAATTTCTTCAGTATTTACAATTTTAAATATAATAAAGAATAGTATAATATAATACAAAAAATCGAACATTCCAACATACTAAGAGCACATTCCGATAAGCAAATGTTTTCATTTTTAATTAAAAATTATTGCATTGGGGTATTGTGATTGGTGAAAGGTTAAATTTGATAGAAGTACTATCAAAAAGTCAAGGCCCTTTTTTTCTTTTTTCTGTTTTTTTTTTCGCTAAATACCTTTTTATCTCTTGTGGTTTAAAACTTTTATTTTTTGTCTTCAAAATTTTCATTTTTTTCATAAGTAGTACTTGTGCTATGAAAAAAAACGAAGATGATACCTCCGTCTATTTTTCCGTTCAAAACTAACTGATTTTCACGTCAACGACACGTGGCTGCCCTTTTTGTAATTTTTTTTTTTTTTTTGGAGGCTTCCAAAAAAAAAAAAAAAAACGAATCATTTGGGCCACATGGGAGTGGTTCGGCCACCCACGAAACCACCCCCATTTGGCCTGGGAGTGGTTCAGCCACCACGAGGCATTCCAAGGGTGGTGCGACCACCCCCGGTGCCATATATGGGCTGGCCGGCCACCCCAATGGGTGGTCGACCAGACAGTGAAGGGTTTTTTTTTTCTTTTTTCTTTAAAAAAAAATAAGAGAAAATATAAAATAAATGGTTTTTTCTGAAAAATATAATTTATTTCCTTAGAAATAATTATTCCTCTCATTTTTTAAAGGAATAAGTATTCATCTTCGTAAGGGAATAATTATTCCAAAGGGAATAACTATTCCAAAAAATAAACCCTACCAAACAAAAAAATTATTATTCCATTGAATTGCTATCCTATGGCATAACTATTGATATAATTATTGAATTTTTTTATTCTTTTAATTAAACAAAAAAAAAATCACAAAATCATGCAAATAAGTTGGAGTCTGGTTTTGTATTTTTTTTAAAAAAAAAAAATTAAAAGAATAATAATAATTATAGACCTTAGGTAGTTTAGACCTTTAATGTGAGCAATACACCCAAGTATACTCTACCCAATTTGCCCTCACCGACAACGCGATCAGTCTCAACATCATGGAAAATAGATAAGAAAGAGAAATGTTAAAAAGACAACTTTAACACGACTAATGCAAAACTTCAAGATACAATGGGGTGGAGCCTACACATAGGTCTCACCCCAATATGTATTAAGGTTGTGCATTAGTTGTACATGAATCACAACCCAACAAAAAATGGTTCATAAAGCCCAATACCCATCATTGTCACTTTTAATTCTATATACACTTTTCACATTAGAAAAAAGTAATGGGTCGTTTGTTTGTTAAATTTTAAAAATTTGAATAGAATTTTTATTCTGTTTGTCGATTTCGAGGCAAAAAAATTATGTTTGAATGAAAAATAGAATTAGAACTCTTTTTGAGATTAAAAAATAGTATTTTTTTAATAGTAGAAAATGATTGGAGGTATGAAAAGTTGTATATAATGATTAGTGTTATGAAAAGTAGTATGAAATAATGATTGAAAGAATATTTATTTATTATAAAAAAATATTAAAAACTATTATTTAATTTAAATAATTATTATTTAATTATTTAAAGGGTGAGACTCACATGTTTTTATTTTTATTTTTTTTGTTTCTTTTGGAGATTGGCCAGTTTAAAGAGTGGGACCCATGCGTTTTTTTGTTTCTTTTGTAGACCGGCCAACCGGTGGAGTGGGACCCACACGTAGAATTCATTTTTCTCTTGAATTCTTCTTGAATTCGGGCAGGTTTCCGTGTTGAAACCGGTTTCCAGGTTTTGAAAGCAGGTCGTTAGTATTTTGAAGTTAAGAAATACTATTTATTAAATTATTATAGAATTATCATACCACTGACATGATTTGACAATAAAAATTAATTATTAAATAATAGCATTTTTTTTTAGGTATTTTGTATGTACATTTTAGGGACGAAAATGCGAGCGGATAATAACCACCCGCTTGTGCTATCCGTACCTAACCACTATTCGATTTCTGCATATGGGAATACATATAGCGGTTAATAACCGTATCCGCATTCCATTTATATATAATATATATTTAATTAAATTTACTAAAACGATGTCGTTTTGAATTTGTAAAGTTTAGGTCTTTATGACCTTTAAGTTATGTTAGATTTTTTTCACTATCATCTCAAAGTTATATCTTACCATATTTACTTTTTTGTGTTTTCTTTGGGTTATCCAAATCTAACTACTCTATGAGACAATCATCCTCTATGTTTGATAATCTTGAATTGTGTAAAAAGTGAAATCTTAATATATTTAAGTTTGAATATGTTAATAACTACATTATTTTATCTTGCATATAGATTTAGTTAGTAATCCAAAATGTCATTTTCTCACATGCGGATAGTGGATAATAACTGTATTTAATAACCGCAATAACCACATAAATGTGAATGCGAATATCTAAAAATGAGGAATGTTAGGCTTACACCTAACTCTCCACACCCAAATATCTACACCCAGATATTTGTTTTTATTTTTGTTTTCGTTTTCTTCCTCGAAACATCTACAACCCTAAAACATGGATCTACATCCCTCTCTCTCTCCCCTCTTGCTGACCATCCATCTCTCCTGAGCTTTAGGTCCAGTCGTCCATATCCCGAGCTCCAGTCTCCGGCCAGCCCCTCTCTCTCTCTCTCTCTCTCTCTTTGTGTCTCCGGCACTCTCTCTCTCGCTCCCCTCTCGTTGGCCGTCCATTAGGGTGGGCAATTCGGGTTCACGGGTCGGGTTCGTGTCAACCCGACCGACCCGACTACATAAATGGGTCTAACACGAACCCGACCCGATTATTTATCGGGTTGTGACACGCGACCCGACTAATAATCAGGTAACCCGAACACGACCCGATAAACCCAGCTAATAATCGTGTTACTGTTTACCCAACACGACACGACCTGACCTGACATCAACTTCATAATATGCATGTTTTTTCATATGCTTTTTACCTTCAAATTTCAATTGCCGGTTTCGAAATCAAATATCTATATACACGCCATTTCTATTGTGAACACAAAGTCACACTAAGACCAACAAAATTCTTCAAATCCAGAGGCAAACGATTAAGCATTCGTTCAGCATTGCAATTGAATACAACAATTGCAGTCAAAACGAAGTAAAAAGAGAAAGGAAGTGGCGGGGAAGCAAATTGAGTACGTACCGAGAGAGAGAGAGAGAGAGAGAGAGAGAGAGAGAGGTCAGATCTGGTCAAGAATGGTCTCTTTAGGGTTTCGCAATGGAAGCCAGTACGAGCGTCGCAGTGACACTACGACTTTGCTAGTTGGCTTGTAGGCAGCGTGCAAGATGGCGGCGTGCGGGCGGGCGGGCTACTGGGCACTTGGGCAGTGGGCTAGGTTTCAGTTCAGTCTTTCAGAAATCAGAATGGGCATAATCGCATAACGCATTTCGTGTTTGAGTGTTTCGGTTCGGGTTTTTTTTTTTAAAAAAATAAAAATAAAATAAAATCGTGTCGACCCGATTTCAACCAGAACCCGATTATATAAAATTCAAACCCTATTTTCTCGTGTCGTGTTCGCGGGTCGTGTCAAAAATTAACAACCCTACCATCCATCTCTCCAGAGCTCCAGTCGCCAGCCGTCTCTCTCGACCAGTCCGGATGGTTCTCCGGTTCTCTCTCTTAATCCAACTTTTCACCAATCTTAATAAAACAAGAAAAAAAAAAAAATTTGATGTGGTAATGTCACGTAAGAGTATAGGTATTTGAGTGTGGAGAATTGGGTATAAGCCTAACATTTCTCCCTAAATATAACAACTACATTATACAAATACAGATGTTATTAATATCCACGTCGGAATTTTCCACCGCATACATTTGTTGACAATGCCCGAGCGTGTGTGCGTTTGTGTTAAACACTTTACGTTGGACACAGGCGAGGCAAGCGTGCGATTAGGGTGTGGAATATTCGCGTCCAATTGCCAAAGCTTGCCAATTCATCTTTTTCTCCATGCAGGACAGGGTTAATGGAATCCAGATCAATTTCTGGTCCCTTCTCTTGACTTTATGAAGATGCCCTTGCCGAAAAAAGATGACAATTACCTTATCACCTTATCCTACGGTTAGAAACACAAGACATGTTTTTTAGTATATTTTGCATTTTTTGTAAAATAAAAAATTAAAAAAAAATATATGAAAATAAAAGAAAACATTTCTTTTACGGACAGGAACGTGAAAGACATTTTATTTAGAGTAATGATTCACTACCACCTAAATATACAACTTTTCACCACCTTGTCTATGTGGCAAGGTGGTCCCCACTTTAATTTATTTTTAAAAAATAAAAAATTCAAAAAGTAGTGGGGGACTACCTTGCCACATAGACAAAGTGGTGAAAAGTTATATATTTAAGTGGCATTGAATCATTATTCTTTTATTTATTTAATTAATGGATAAGTTGAATTAATAATTGCACGATTATCCTTAACAATTTCATGGGTATAATATGTCGTCAATTCCATGACAAATGTCACTTTCAAACGTGTCGTGCAGCAGTTGGACTTGTGCTGCGTCACAAAAGACCCTTAAGTCCTCTCTCTCTCTCTCTCTTATCTGCATGACTTTTGTCGTAACGGGATAGATGGAAAGGACAAACAGGATTAAAATATTGGAAGGGCATAATGGTAAAGAAATTATAACCCCAGAGGTAGGTTTATCATTCAGATGGTCGGCAGCTCCACTAGCTCAATGAGTTGGCAACTAATTGCGATATCTATGTATTCCATAAGAGAACATGACAAAAAGGACACGTGTTTTATTATTATTTATTCATCATAAATTAAAATATATGGACAGAATTTTTTTTTTTTTTTTTTTTTTTACAAGTCCACACAAGAGAGGGGGAGGGGGGATTCGAACTACTGACCTCCGTTTCATGAGGCGTGATCCCTACCCGATTGAGTTACCCTTTGGGGACATATAGAAATTTCTTATAAATAAACTGATTCGTAAGAATTTCATCTAGACTAACTTATAAAAACGACATATATCATTTAAAGCTATAAAGCTATTAAAAAAGTATGTGAAAAGCACGTGTTTACATTTAGAAGTTGGATTGTAAAAATTTTTTTACAAATCAGATTGTATGAAATTTTCGTCCAATTAATATTATGCGAATGTTAGGAAGACATGCTTTTGTAACGCCAGCCAGAAAACAACACCTATCACACCTATCATCCACCTAAAGTGGTTAAAGTTGATGGCCTCAGCATGTTATGGAATACATATCCCAATTAGTTTATGGAATGAGTATTTTTTTTTGAAAGGCTTGTAATAATTTGTTACTCACCTACCAAAGAAAACTGGTTTAAAAAAATTGTAGTTGAGAACCCTTTGTGCCCAATTTGTGGTGCAATTGTTAGAGACCATGAGGAGAAGGTTATGGCTAGAACGTGCTCTTCGATGAAATTTATTAGTGATCCTACAGTGACGGAGGCTTTTGTAGCATGGAAGGCTGTGTTTTTGGCAAAGATCGATCTAGATCTCTATAATGTTATTCTAAAAGGCGGTGCATTAGAGATAGTCCACGCTCTTGAGAGGGAAGATCCAACTTGTGCCGCATAGTTTCCACACTTGGTGCGTATTGCATACGAAGCGGGAAGCAAACGAGGCAGCCCACCTATTGGCCAAAGCTGCTCTACAACCCTCCAAAGAGGTAGTTTGGATGGAAGATTTTAGATTTTCCTAGGTATCTTCATGAAATTGTAGTTTCATAGAATTGTAATGTCTTTGAGTGCTTGGGGTTGGTATATTGAAAATTAAGGTTTGGGCGGTGCGGATGGAGGACAAAACTCAAGTGGGTTCTCCAACGTAGATAGCAACAGCTACAAACATAGCTTTGAATTGTTAAACAAGTCAATGATATAGATCCAACCACGTATACAAGGAGTTGACATGATGACACCTAATCATTTCCCAATTTCGAAAAAGAAGAAAATCTTTTAATTAATTGAGAAAGTTGACTTCTTCGGCCCAGTAAGCCTCCACAAATCACATTCCTTAACAGACCTAGTTAGGTAACTCACCCAATGTGCAGGAACCTCCAATTTGTTGGCTAAAACCAAACAAACTCTCACTCCAACTAAAAAAAAAAAAAAAAAAAAAAATCTGAAAGCTAATTGCCTAACTACTTTTGTAGGCCGTTGGAAAAAAAAACTACATACCACTTAGGGCGGGGCAGTTAGAAGTTTTAGGAGTAGGCTGAGGCGGTTACTAACCGCTAATTGCCTACCCCCATATATATATACAAAACGATGTCGTATTATATAGGGTTTTAAATGACACCATATATCGGCCAAAAAATAAATAAATAAAAAAAGAAAAAGAAAAAAAGCACAAAAAAGAGGTCTAATAAAAACCCAATACAAAAAAATAGGCCCAAAATGCTCAAATTTAAAAGAGTTTATGCGGTGTGGTTATATCTTTAAATAACTGCTAACCACCTTAAGCGAGGCGGTTGCGGTTATAAAATAGAATAATTGTCTTTTCACCCTTACCATGGATAGTTGGACAAGAGAGAGGAAATGAGTTATTTTATAGTCACGATCTTTATTTTGTTGTATCTTAACGGTGTACATGATCTCATGTCATTTAAAATTTTTAAATGGCGCGGTAACGTTCACCATGTGCTATATTATACATCGTTAAACGCAACAAAATAAAACTTTGATGATAAAATGACTCTTGTTTTGGGATAGTAAGAGAGCATCCTACTATATATGGGAGTTGACCCTATCAATGACACTATTTAATTATGTTAAAGTATTTATTAATTTTTTTATAAATTAAGTTTTAAAATAATCAATAATTTAATTGGTGATTTACATCTAATTTTTATTAAATATTCTACGTATTGAACTTTATTTCATCGAGAAATAGTGTGATAATAGTCTCCAAAAAAAAAAACAAATGATACTATCTAACGAAGATGGAGTTGATAACAGTTTGCATACAGAGACAGGAATGCTAATTTTACTTTTTATATATTAATTTGATCTATAATCTTAATATATTTTATTCATGCTTTCCCCCTATTTTAATATTTCTCTTTTTACTTGCTTTTTTTTTTTTTTTTTTTTTTCATATCAATAACAAAATCATAAACCATGATCATCATCTCACGTATCATCACAATAATAATCATCATAAATAATAGATAAATAAAATCATTTCAAAATCATCAATTATCATCCTCATCATCCTCATCTTCATTCTCATCGCCATTATTATCATCATGAAAGAGATGTATATATAACTAAGGGAGTCGACACCATCCAGAGGGAGAGAGAGAGAGACGAAATGGTGGGAGTTTGGGCCGGGGACATAAAACACTTCTAAGGATGAAATTTGCAATCACATATTTGCTGTTGTCCAACCTTATAACTTATCTATCATTACTCACCATCATACTCATTGCCAATAGTAATTCACCATTATGAATGGTTTGGTGCAAATTTTCTTGCCAGTTTAAAATAATACAAAATATTTACGACCGCCAAACAATGTCTTGTTGATACTTAGGTAATATACTAAAGTTACGTTTATTACGTGAAATGACAATTCTTTTTTTTTGTTTTAAAATAAAAAACAAAAAGAGAAGAAGCTTTTATTAGAAATAGAATAATGACTATTTCAAATGTTAGATCCTTAACATATGCTCTAACAACAAGACTATTCTATTCCACCTTTTTTTTTTTTTTATTTCTAATAAAAGTTATTTATTTTTTCTAATATAATAAAAATTCCGTATACCAAACGTAACCTAAGCGATTAGAGGCTATCATTGCTAATTCACACCTATATAAGTCTACTACCAATAACGGTTGCAATTCATAGTTGTTATTTTCGCAACAACAGTAATATATATATATATATATATATATATATTTGGCAAGAATACAATGAAGCATGACTTCTGAGACACCTTTTCTTTATCCTGTAGGAATCCATTTTCCATTAGTAGCCAGTCGAAAAGCTTATTCATGACTTGGAGACTCATGTGAAGACTATATTCTTATTGTCCATATCGCTAAGGCTGAGAGCATTCCTCTCTATGTACAGGAAGCTTCTACTGCTAAACTCTTTATTACTCCTTTACATGGATCACCAAACGTATTAACTGACACTCCAATGCTACAACTCTTTGATCCAACGCAAGCCTGTAAGAGTTCAGACTAGTCAGAATAATCCAATATAAGCT
Source organism: Alnus glutinosa (assembly GCF_958979055.1). Classification (NCBI taxonomy): domain Eukaryota; kingdom Viridiplantae; phylum Streptophyta; class Magnoliopsida; order Fagales; family Betulaceae; genus Alnus; species Alnus glutinosa. The sequence continues at coordinate 18,533,907 of NC_084894.1, forward strand.
AAGAGTATTAAGAGGCATACGAAACTTTATCAAAAGAATGAGCAAGATCACACCTTCTGTACAATGGAAAGAGCCCTCCTGCTGCTGCACTGGCCATGGCTAAAGCCCCCACAAATCCCATCTGGAGTCCCAAAACTTGCAAACTTGATTGAAGAAATGACCTGACCAGGAAATGGGCACTCCAATGATAGTGTAGGACCAAATTTCTTTCCTGATCTTGAATCTGCGTTCCATGTTTCTATGGGTGATGGGTGAGACTCTGACACGTGTGAACACAAGCTTCCAATCTGCCTTGTGGCAAAAGATATCTGTGTTGGATCACCGCCGATTTCCTCAAAAAGTACAAGAGTGTTGCCACTTGTTTGCAACCATGAACGGGGTACATGGTACCTGTGAGTTTAGTGAAATCAGAACCAAATATTCTTACTTGCAAACTTTTCCTATGAAGACTCTATACAGCACTTACAGTGTCTGAGATGGCTTCCCACAGTTCTTGCGGCATTTGTCTGCATTATAAGATCCTCGGTAATCGCAAGCGTCAGTGCAACCACCATTTGAAGCCATGTACACCGGCCAATAGCGTCCAATGCTTTCTCCATTCACCCATGCCTCACCCTTCCCCATCCCTGTGAAGTCTAGTGCAACTGGGTTACTGCCAGCAGGCGCATCAAACTTTGTCTGAATCAACAAGTATGGCTTTCGATTAGTATCTAATAGTTTGTTCAAATAGAAGTTCCAGTAATGTTCTTCTAAATCGCGAGTAGCCTTCTACTGAAATCTACTTTACGTGGAAATGGTTAACAATGTTAGAATATAAATTAAATAATTAAATTAACTATTTTTTATCAACTTAAGCTTTTAGAGATAAGTTGTAATTTAACCTGGTATCAGAGCAAAGGTCCTGAATTCGAACCTTGTCTCCGTTAGTAACCTCTTATTTCAATTAAATATTACACGTGTTGGGTCTCACTTATTAAGAAAGAGTTTGAGCCTACACGTGAAGGGGAGTATTATAATATAAATTTAATGATTAAATTATACATTTCCTATCGGCGGACAACTATGTCATAGTGAGTTAAACCAATCACTATTTATTCCCTTGGTTGTGAAATAATATATTTGGATGATTCAACTCAACCAAAATATAAGAATTCAGGTTACCTTGTACCAAGTCAAGGGTTGGTTCTTGGGCAAGGTAGCTTGTGAAACCCACTGTGAAGTACTTCCACTAGACAGACCTAATTCTTCACCTTTAAGTCCAACCTGCACCCAGAATGACAAAGAGAGAAAAAGACAAAAATGAACATTATTGCACTAAATCCTTCTAGAGAGTTATGAGCAGAAAATAAACTCTCTTTTTTGGGAGGTCTATGTCTACTCATTCTGGATGAACTAATTGAGAAATCGGTTTCTTTGTTTTGCCTAGTTGGTGGAACATCACATTTTCTGTTTTTAATTTTTTCTTTCTTTCAGTAGTCATTAGCCAATATCAGAACAAATGGAATTAAAAAAAAAAAACAAAAAAAAAAAAAACCCACACACACAGAACACTAACCTGATATGTCCATTGCTGAGAAGAAAGATCAATAGTAGTGCCATTTTTTATGCCTTTCAGCTTTACTGGACCAGTGATCCCCGCACCCATTATGTCCAAAAAAGCTCCATAGTTCTGATATAAATGAAAAGATGTTTGCATATAAAAAATCTTATCTCTAGTGAATTACCAAATGCTGAAACCTTTTCATCCAACAAATAATATATTCATTGAACATGGAAACCACTATAGCAATAACAATTTCCCTGATTTAATAAATGCAGGAAGGCAGACCTGAAGTCCCACTGTCAAACTCAGGAGATCAATTGTGTTCTTCCCAGATACAAGCGCAACGGGGATCTCCACTGCAACCTCAGCATTGCTACGGTTACCTTTTCCACTCCCTGCAAAGGTTTCAATTGCTACATGGTCAGTGCAAAAATATACAATATTGTAATGAATAAGTTAGGCAAAGTATGTAACCATTTTACTTTTGAAAAGAAATACTGTGAACATTATATGAAATTTTTGCTTGGACCAGGCTTGATCCTAGTTTATGTATCTTTTGCATTTACAGGAATATCAAATTTTAGATAGGCAGAGAATATATATGAGAGGCTTTACACAAAAGAAAGAAACCTAGAACTATCATACTAGGAATATCAACCTTGGTGCACTCAGCACCTAATGAAAAACATATTCAGCTTACAGTATCATGAAATTGTCACTAATTGTTCATACTACAGTGTATCAGAAAGGTTTCAAAAAATTAGATTTAGTAAGGCAAAGGTAATGTTCCATATCCAACCGGATTGTCAACTACACTTGCCACGATCCAAGTAAACGCTAGTCACATCTACATTATTACTCCAAAAGAATTAATTAAGTTATAATTGAAACAATCACTTATAAAGCATAGTCTCACCTAGTAAGGAATTAATGTGGGATTTGCCACCCAAGTAATACCATCACAATCACCTACTCAACAATTTAGTGTGAAAATGTCCCCTACTCCAATCTTTGACATCCTTATCAAGGGTCCCGTGACACTACAATGCCCAAGCCACATGATGTTATGAGGTTGCTTTGATACTATTTATTACGACCGGGAAAAGCACTAGCCACATCTGTGTTATCACTCTAAAAGGACTATTCAAATTATAGGAGCTTTTTAGAATCCCTTATAAAAATCAGTCTCACCTAATAAGGAACTAATGTGGAACTTGATATCCATATAATGTCATTATGATTCACCCACCCAATATGAGACTTAACTTTCCGGGGTGTCACAACATTGATTGTATTGCTACAAAGACCATACTACTGATAGATGAAATTTTTTTCTTTTGTTTCCACCAAAGTGACAAAAGAAGGTTAACAATGAAAGAGGTTTCCTCCCAAAAAAAAAAAAAAATCAGTATTAAAAAAAAATGAAAAGAAAAACCATCAAACCAAACAATTAAGTCTATCAACAAAAAGCACCAACAAAAACAAGAGAAGGATTTAAGAACTAAGTAGGATTAGAGTTGATGAAAAATTCTTCCAGCTCTCTTTCTGCTAATAAATATGTAACTGGATTCTTCGATCTAGGCACCCAACCATAGCAGCAGCTGAACGCAAAGTATCTATGTTTGAACCTCCTATACCTCCCTTAACCTAATGAATGAAAAAGTAAATTTTGCCTTCCAGAAAATTACCAAGGAAGCCAAGATTGAGGCTTCCTCTAGAGAAAAAGAAAGCAATTCTTCCTTCGTTATTTCTACAAATGCTACCAATGCCCCCTTTGCCTCAGGTTATCAAGGGAGCAACAATCCAAAATTTACAAAAGAAAGCCATACCATAAGGAAATATAAATCTATGTTACCCTCGCATATCAAATTCTCATTACTCTTATGATTTTGAATCACCTGCAAGCTTTCCATTAATAAATGCATGAAGGGCATGGCCAAGTGATTCCACATGAAGAATTGTTTGAGATCCATCTTCAAGGAAAGGCTCATCACCTTCAATATTAGTGCTGCCAAAAGTATAAAAAAAAAAAAAAAAAAAAAAGAAGAAGAAGAAGAAAAAAAAGAAGTGTTGCAATAGTGATCATATCATAATAACTGGCTGGAGAGGCAAAGAAAGAAGCTATACAAACAAGAGATTTTGTTACCTTAATGAGTACCACAAGTAGTCACTTCTATCAGCTGTAGTATTGATTTGCTCCAATAGTCCAAATTTCACAAATGCATTGTCCTTTGAGATACCTACGGGTTCGTTTATCCAGGTCCAATCTGAGTCTAATGCTTCAGAGGAATCAATATTGCCACTCAAAGATTGATGAATAAAGCTTGGAATCATAACCACAGAGTTTATCTGTCATAAGAAAGGTATATTAAGTGATCACTTAGATAATACTGATAGAAAATATAGATTTTGGTTGCAAAAAAAAAAACTGATAATTGAAAAAATTCTTAGCATTAGCATTTTTGGTTGGTTCCACATTTCCCATGTGTGAGCAAGCAAGAACATGCTTCACATGCCTGGAACTTCTTTTAAATCATACTACAATGACGGCGATATTGACCTTCTTTAGTTACAACATATCGTCACGATCTTAAGCATCCCACATGGCTTCAGTGTAATCTTAATCATGTGTAAAGTTCTTTGGCACCTTCCCCTTGCAAGCTGATTTTCAAGGGTGAGTTCTACTTGAGGTTTGTATGATTTAGTATCATAATCAGGCACTACTTTATGGGTTCCAGTCGCGGAGATGGTGACCTATGGAATAGAGTAGGCCGCCATGGACATCGGATTCGGACGCATGATGGTATCTTACGATACTAAGTGTCTCCCATGGCTTAATTGCAATATTAACCATGTGTATACAAGCTCTTGAGCATCCTGTCCTTGCAAGACGATTTTTAGGACTGAGTTCTACCTGAAGTTTGTATCACATACCACTAGTGAAAGAAATTCATTCTTTTACCATTTTTTCACATGAGATAAGAACAGAAGTCTTAATGAACTGGTCTCTACTAATGGTTGTGTAGATCAATAATACAAACAAAACAATCAACATGGGACAAGAGGTTCATACAACCATGGTGGATAAACTTTATTTAACTTTATTAATGTAGCTCACACACAATCCTTCATTACACCAAAATATATATAGAAGCCCTAACAAATTTCTTAAACCAACCTGGACAAAACCACCAAGTAATTGACAACTCCTAAAATAATAAATACCAATTGTAACCAAGACACCAAGAATTTGAAACTTGGTTTACGTTTCCAACAATATTACAGAATAATTTCTTACGAAGATCACAAGTTTTAACAATGTTAGGTAGAAGTTAGTGCTGAAAGCCATCTCAAAAGGATGTGTATAATATCTACACAATGCCCGTTTGGGACCAAACTTCAAGCTATCTAGACATGCTGCAGTTATATGGGATAGGAAGTAAAAGATGAACAAAAAGGAAATTATGAACCCCCAAAAGAACCCTGATGCAATTTTCAAATCCGCAAATAAATATATAAGCAACGCCACCATCCGAAAGTTCTTCAACATTCTGTTTTAAACCATATAAATAACATCAACTGTAAAACAAATTTTAGGAACAAACAATTTAGGTGATATAAGGAAGTAGAAGACTTTACAGAGCAACAAAACACTTAATATATGTTTATTCCCTGGTAAGTTACTCATATACTCAGGGGGTCCTGAACTCACAACCTTACCCTCCACCTTTTTATTATGGAAGGAAGGAAGTGCCACCTGAGCTAAAACTCATTGGCATCAATTAATGAACTTTAGATGGAAAATCCATAGAATGGAACAGCAAATCTAACTGAGAAAAGGCAATCACGATTCCACATTTAGCACAAAATATCCTAGTAATCTGTGCATCTACAAGAAACCACAGGAATCTGCTACAACCAAAATGCACAAATATGCAGAGGAAGATCATGAGGCATACCTTTGCAGTGTTAAGAACTACATTCTTGCAGTCAGGTAAAATGCTCACGGACCATGCAGGTAAGTGATATGAATTGCCATTGAAATTCACAGTTGCATCAGATTGGGTGCCCACATTGGCAAGAAAAGCAGCGCATACCGATCCTGTTTTATAAACTGTGCCCTGAAAGTCAAGATAAACCCATGTTAAATTAAAAATTAAACCTTACATCTTATAGCACAAACAAACTTAGTTGTAGGGATTCTACAGACCAAGTAGGAATATTAAAGCAGAAATCAGAAATGGTGTTTCGTAACAACTGTAAAGATGTAATAGATATAAATGGGCTACACCTCCAAGTTTGGACCAAGAGAAGTAACTACTGGATCAGTGGCCACCAATGCTTCTTCACAAAGCTTTACTGCCTTATGGACATCTTTTAAGTGGCCCCACTTAGGTTGTCTAAGAATCCCTGAACCAAAAACATGGAAATTTTTTGATTCAATCACAGATCAAAGACGTTCCTACTATATAATAAAACTGAGAAACTGTGGGCCTTTATATGATATTTTCAAATACAAAAATATGATAAGCACATCATATGTGCTTGTGAGACCCTCTAAGCATCTCATTGACAGCAAATGCTAGTTAGGCTGTACATAACTGATGACCTGGAGTAGCAGCTACATGCATAACTCTCAGGCTTACAATGTAAATGGTAGATATAGAATATTAAAAGATGGATGGAGACCATACCAAACTCATCAATTGGAGCATCATAATCATAACTAGTGGAAACGAAGGGTCCACCAGGAGACCGGCCAAAGTTAGTCCCACCATGATACTGTTTCAGAGGAATCAACAGATTTGATTCATCACTTCATGTTCTTTGGTGTCAAGAGTTTAGACTGGATTTTCTCCTAGAGTATATCAAGAAGTCCTCATAAAAACTATGTAAAGATAAACTACCAATATAATTGCAGTACCATATAATAATTTTGGAAAGTTCCACCAAGCTGGAAAAAGCGAGCCACAGCAAATGCAAGGTCTTCCACAGGTCTGTAGGGCACAGGATCACCAAACGAGAGAAACCTAAAATTTCATGATAATAAAAATGTATTGAGTAAAGGAAGGAAAATTATTTCAAGAATCATGAGGCTGAATGTCGATATAAACCATTAATTCATATACAAGGGAACAATATTCAACATCCCATTCTAACAACCAGATTGTTAGGAACACCAAGGGACAGCTTACCATCCACTATAACCCTCAGTCCACATTTTTGGCTTCTTGTCAGAATTAGGTTTGAATTGGTCACAGTAAAATCCATTGCAAGTGTTGATCTGCGTGTAAATGAGATTGAAAAGATTATAGAAAGCCAAGTGAGTAGCAAGCTTTGATTGGTAAAGACACTATTTGAAGTAACTTGGTCACTACTAGGGGCAACAATTCACGTTCGCAAGTCGGGTTTGGATTGTGTTGATGCATGGGTATAAGACTAAATAGGTCAACCCTAACCCAACTCATCTAATTAAAAGAGTTAGACCCTTTAACCATAATCCGCTAATTTCGTGTTGGATTCATGTCGTGTTTGTAGGTTTTATAAAAAAGTGTCAGCCTTAAATGTCGTGTTGAGGCAAGGATATATAAAACTATATAAGTTTACTCTAACCCCAACCATTTAATTAAACAGGTCAGACCCCTTAATCCTAACCTGCTAATTACGTGTTGGGTTAGAGTCTTTGGTCTAGACTCTAAAACTTGCATTTCTATTTTCGTTTATGCGGTTCGTATTAGGTTCACAGGTTGTATAAAAAATTATCAGCCCTAGTCAGTACGTTTGTAGGACCTATGCTATGCTCATGATAGATTTCTGACAAAGTCAATAAATTGCCCAGCAAGGTAAATGAGAAAACTCACAATGGGATCAGGAGCATCTACTTGCTGGCACATGACCCAGGGCACCCCTGTATCCAAAGACGTAGCCATGGATGCTGCCCAAATAATGTAGGATTTGGCAGCAGGCCCATATTCTAAATCAACGTTTCCATACTCATTTTCTATCTGGCATAAAAGAGAATAACCATCATTGCCCCATACGAACCTTAAACAACCAAAAGCTCAATTTGGGATCATCTACGACACTTAGGCCTCATTTGACAACGCTTTTAGGATTGCTTTTAGCAAAAAACAAGGGTATTAACAAACAAATCAAAACACAAAACATTCTAAACTACTTTCACCTTTATGTCACAACACAATAAAAAAAAAAAAAAAAAAAAAAAAAAAAAAAAAAAAAAACCTTCTACTAAGCTACTTTTACCTTTATGTCACATCACAACCAAAAAATCAAAAAACACCTTCTATAAAGTATTGTCAAGCGAACTATTACGCAACTGTGCAACCACAATTGAGTAAAATATTTGGGAACTTTACCTGAGATAAAATGATGGGTCCACCCTGAGAGGCGTAAAGTTTCTCCTGCTTCATCATGTCCACAATCTTGGCCGTGAATCGCTTCATTTCTGCCTGAAACAGTGTTTTACAATCAATGGATAAACTTGAGAAAACACCAAAATAATAGCACATTAATAGAATGCAGGGTGAGTTTGAAAACCTTGAACGGCTCATTATCAGTTCGAAACTCAATTCCGGGTATAAAATGCAACCATAGAGGAAAACCACTGTGCAAAAATTCAAACACAAACGATTATGCAAGGAAAAATTTTAGATTAGAAAAGGAAGGGGGAAAAGGAAAAGGAAACAATTAACAACTAGCTTCTATTTTACTTACAAAAATAAAAAATAAAATCTAGCTTCTATTTTTCCCACCAAAGCTAGGAAAGCAAACGTCTTTACCCATAGTTCCATTCGGCGCATACATAGGGACCAATACGAAGATGAACATAAAGACCAGCATCCGCAACAGTCTTCACAAATTTCACCAAATCCTTCCTTCCCTTGAAGTCATACTGTAGATATGTCAAATGGGTCAGTACAAAATCAAGAAGCCAATTGCAAGAAAATCAAGAATTAGAGTAATGTTCACCTGGTTGTTGAGAAAACAAAGGAAAGCCTAATATGATAAAATAGGAATATTTTTTATTTTATAATTTTTTTTCCCCTGAATATAAAAAATTCTACATTAATTAGAGCCAGCTGAGTAGCATCTTCTGTTTTGAGTTCTGTAATTCTTCCACATTTTCTCCCTCCAACAAAAACAAAGCCTCAAGGAATTTGCCAAATGCGGAAACAGTGCCAGTGACCAAGACAGAAAATATAAAAGAAGGAAAGAAACCTGGTTTCGAACTGGCTCGTGCAAGTTCCAGAAAACGTAGGTCTCGATCACATCCAATCCTCCGTCCTTGGATTTTTTAACCAAATCCGGCCACATCTGCAACAACATTAACCAAATTAGTAACCAAAACAGAGAGCGCGCTTCAGAGAGAGCGAGCAGAGTCTCAACAACATTTGGCAGCACCTCGGGAGTGCTGCGAGGGTAATGAATGGAGCCGGAGATCAAGACCCGGCGCTTGCCGTCGATCACCAGCGCTCTGTGATCGTACGTCAAGTTGGCAGCAAACGACGTCGTCAGCAGCACCCAGCACAGCACTGACAGAAACACTGCCCCTCTCATGGCTGCCGATGAGATAAGTTCTCTCTAGTTTCCTGCTTTGGTTGATGCTCCGTTTGAAGAGTGTGAGTTCGTGTTGATCGCTTTGCATTATAAAAGCCATGGACACAACTCGCAAGGGAATCAAACAGAGGAGGGAACAACAGCCGAGCTAAGCCAAGATGTCTCATTCCCAAGCAGGACAGTACACGGTTACCGTTACTTGGATAGAGGGTAACTCGGCAAAAAATTTTCTTATCCTCATTCGGTTAAAGGGGGTAAGTTAAAGCATTTTCGGTTATCTTCGCTCGGATAAGAGGGTAACTCGGCATAAAACTTTTTCGGTTACCCTCACTCGGATAGGGGGGTAATTCGGCAAAAAATTTTCTTATCCTCCTTCGGTTAAAGGGGGGTAAGTTAAAGCATTTTCAGTTACCCTCGCTCGGATAAGGGGGTAACTCGGCATAAAACTTTTTCGGTTACCCTCACTCGGATAGGGGGGTAACTCGGCAAAAAAAATTTCTTATCCTCCTTCGATTAAAGGGGGGTAAGTTAAAGTATTTTCGGTTACCCTCGCTCGGATAGGGGGGTAACTCGGCATAAAACTTTTTCGGTTACCCTCACTCGAATAGGGGGGTAACTCAGCAAAAAATTTTCTTATCCTCCTTCGGTTAAAGGGGGGTAAGTTAAAGCATTTTCGGTTACCCTCGCTCGGATAGGGGGGTAACTCGGCATAAAACTTTTTCGGTTACCCTCACTCGGATAGGGGGGTAACTCGGCAAAAAATTTTCTTATCCTCCTTCTATTAAAGGGGGGTAAGTTAAAGCATTTTCGGTTACCCTCGCTCGGATAGGGGGGTAACTCGGCATAAAACTTTTTCGGTTACCCTCGCTCGGATAAGGGGGTAACTCGACATAAAACTTTTTCGGTTACCCTCACTCGGATAGGGGGGTAACTCAGCAAAAAATTTTCTTATCCTCCTTCGGTTAAAGGGGGGGTAAGTTAAAGCATTTTCGGTTACCCTCGCTCGGATAGGGGGGTAACTCGGCATAAAACTTTTTCGGTTACCCTCACTCGGATAGGGGGGTAACTTGGCAAAAAATTTTCTTATCCTCCTTCGGTTAAAGGGGGGTAAGTTAAAGCATTTTCAGTTACCCTCGCTCGGATAGGGGAGTAACTCGGCATAAAACTTTTTCGGTTACCCTCACTCGAATAGGGGGGTAACTCGGCAAAAAATTTCTTATCCTCCTTCGGTTAAAGGGGGGTAAGTTAAAGCATTTTCGGTTACCCTCGCTCGGATAGGGGGGTAACTCGGCATAAAACTTTTTCGGTTACCCTCACTCGGATAGGGGGGTAACTCGACAAAAAACTTTCTTATCCTCCTTCGGTTAAAGGGGGGTAAGTTAAAGCATTTTCGGTTACCCTCGCTCGGATAGGGGGGTAACTCGACATAAAACTTTTTGTCTTCCTTGTTCTCAGCAATCTCTAGGATGTGTTAAGTCATCTTTGAAGCAAAATTCAGTTGTCTGAAACAACTAAAGACCTGCTTATCTCATGCTAACTTGCTATTTTTCCCTTTGGAAAGAGCACATGTATATATATATACATTCTTAGCAATTTGCAGATTCTACGAAGATTTATGCGCTGATATTTCAACTCCTCCGGTGCCTAGGCAAATTTGCTCAAGAAGTAAAGCTCCATTCAAGAACACCACCTTCTGTGGCTAGGAGATGACATAAAAGCGCCTATCCCGCAGATCGAGATAGTCGTAAAATTCCTCCCTCTCTGGCAATAGGGGGGTCCTCCTCGGATAGGAGGTGGCATAAAAGCGTCTATCCCGCGGATCGGGATACTCATAAAATTCCTCCTTGGATAAAGGGGTCGTCCTCCAGATAAGGAGGTGGCACCAGAGTTGCAGAGGGGACTGATTGCCCCTGCGAAGTGTTGCACAAGCTACCAGTTATGGGACTACTTACAGGCATTTCAGCAATTTCTGCTCGGATAGTCACTACGCACACAACAGGTTGTTCTCTCTATCGGGTAGAAGCTGAGCAGTCATCCAGCTTTATGATATTCTTGGGAACCTCATAGGAACCAAAATCAATCACCCTCCCTTGGACCAGGACAATTCTTATTCGGTGACAGCCCCAGACGACTGTTCGTTATACACTCCCCAGAAGTAAGTTAGCTAAATTTTCATTTACTAACAGATTCTATTTGCAGGAAACCTTACTCGCAAGGCGTAAAAAATTAATGAGGAACATCACCTCGGTAAAAAATCAATGAGGAGCATCACCTCGGTAAAAAATCACAATGAGGAACACAACCTCTATGACAAATCATCATGGGAAGATGCCCCCTATAGTAAAATTCGAAGACAAGGCACCATTGACATTCAGGCTTTATTGTGGAAAAAGAGGCAAAAGGGAATCTCCCTTAGATAAGGAGGCGGAAAACTTCTCCTCGAGTGAGGAGATCTTTGTTGGATAAGAAAATTGACATGGTCTCCAAGAGACGCTTCATGAGGTGATTAATGGACTTGTTCGTCCTTGAGAATCTATCACCTCGCTTTGGTACTACGAATTTTTCTCTCGGATAGAAAGGTAACCTCGGGAACTATCCCCTTTTGGGTAGAAAGGGGGGTGGTTTTGGATCTGGACAATTATTTCCTCACGGATAAATAAATAATTTAAATACCTTCCCCCCTCGGATATGGGGGGTAGAAAGGAGATCCACATGACATTTCGAGAGCACAACAACACTTCGGATTTCTAGTGGCATAGATGACAGGCTGCCCTTGGCCTAGACTAGTGCAGACGGAATCAGCTTTACTTGATTGTCTCCTTCGGATAAGGGACGGCTTGGATAGGCTAGTTAGCCTCTCCCTCGAATCTCAACTCGCTGAAACCTTTGTTGATGACACATCACGATTTTCGGCAAATGAAGTAAATGTTTTATTAAACAACAATTCCTATTGCAGGAAGTCTAAAAGACGCAAACATTCTCGGAATAAGCAACTTTGGTGTCAGTCGAAAGTCCACAAGACGAGAGACGTGAAGGAGGACGCACCTTTCCTGATGATAGAAAAACTCTGCGTACTCCCTTAATCGTATCAGGACCAAGGGCTGGAGATCACATGTACATTGGATCCCCAACGCACTAAAGGATCGCATTAGCACACTCCATTAAGGCGGCTCCTTGAGCCTAGTGTTCCCGAGAGGTTCTCCTTACCCGAGGTTATAGGGGAGGTTGAGAGCAATCGAGTAGGGTCGTCAGCCAGGAAACACACCCCTTGTCTAAGGGGGGATGGTTAACATAAATTTTTCGAGTTTTCATGAAGACTACAATAAGCTCTATGCGTTCAGCACCCATGAATCGGTGGAATTATCATGAGAGATCTTGAAGAGTTTGTACAAACTAGGTAAACTCGACCAAAGCTCAAGAAAAGTCACTTTATCACAAGAGGTTCAAGGAGCGGGAAAGTTTGAAACTCTAGAATTTCGAAGCATCGGTTTCCATAAATTCCTTGCTTAATTCTCTTTATCTCAAATGAGAGATAAAAGAATTGGGGGGTAACTGTTGGGGAATTATTATTCCCCACTCGGGAAGGTACGTTTGGTCGAGATTATGTGGTCTGTCGGGAATAACCGCTCGGAATATATGCTTGGTCGGGAGTGACCAAAGTCTCGGGAACATATGGTTGGTCAGGAGTCACCAGGATTCTTAGCATTTATTATGATCTTAGCACTTGTCAAATCAGGTCAGAAATCAGCATGCAGCACCATCCCTAATATCTTCACACCTTATTGGTCACTGTTCACACTGTACAATAACAAGACTTTTGCTATGAATCAATAGTAGAATGGAGCCTATATATATACATCATCTAAAAAGGTATGCATCTGATCTATCTAATAGAGGTGCCTCTCTCTCTCTCTCTCTCTCTCTCTCTCTCAACTGACTTGGGCGTCGGAGGAGGTTCCACTGGCCAACCCCCGGCGAGCCTTTGCTTTGTTGTAGGTTACAGGCGGAGAGACGAATCGGGAGCTGCCATGTCATCAAGCAAAAAATAGCATCAACAGAGGGCATGGAATCCATACTTTCAGTGAATCAGAATCTCTCCGTTGCTTGTTGGTAAGCTAGCTCTTGATGTCTCATTCTCCAGATTTCGTCACATGCCTACAAGATTTCGGCCACTTTTATTAGATTTTGATTGTTGTTATTGAATTTCAACAATGGAGGCTGAAATCCGGCCAGTGTCAGAATTTAGAAATCTCCACCGAAATCCGGCAATGTCCGACCACCGTTTCGGATTTCGACGGACCAGATTCCGGAGAACTTAGCGGCGGTTGCCGAATTTTGGCGACAGTCATCGAATTTCGGCAATTGGATACCAAAATTCGGGAACCTTCGACGGTAGATTCGGGCTACCAACATACTCCAATGTTCGGTAAATTCCGTTGACCATCATTTTCGGTTGCACCAAACACCGAAAAATACAAAAAATATTTTTCAAAAAATATTTTATGCCCAAATAAACGGAGCATTAGGTAGCATCAAAGTTTAAGGAGTAATACTAGCGTCACCTAGAGGTTACAACCAGTTGCGGTTAAATTGTTGGTTTTTTTTTCTTTTAAAATCCATAAAAAAAATAAAGAAATAAAGAAATAAATAAATCTATCTATAGTAAAAAGCTCTAGAGTAGACTCATGGAGTCTGTATTAAGGACATCTTGTGGGCCAATGCACCAACCATTCAATATTCAATGCAATTTGCAAGGGAGCAAATGTAACGCCCTGCATTTTATAAAAAGGCGTAAGTAATTATATCTGATCAATCATGTGACAGTACTACATCAGAGACGATAAAAAATCTTATAGTGGAATATCTGCATAAATTTTTCTTTCTTTTGAAGAGAAGGATAATTATCTCATGACACACCAGGGCTTGTCTAAAATACATCAAAGATAAATAAATATAAACAATATTTTCGTACATATTAAAATACACACCAAAGCAGTAACATATGTGCCACATGTAGCACTTGTACTACGTAACCATAGTGTTAATATAATACAAACCACAAAGGAAAAACATTACATATTAAAGGTAATACATAAAAGAAAAGTCCGACTTATATAAAAAAAATAGACTAAACAAAGTAGTCTATCGAGCTAAAGAAGCAATAGATGGCCTCATCCATATATATTAGGATTAGCATAAAGACCCTAATCGTCCTGATCTTCCTCCTTCTGTCCTGCACAATCATTTATGTGATTGTGGACATTACCACAATCCCATATACAAATAAGTGAGTCAACCGTTTCAATAATATAATGGTTACTGATTTCTTTAGAAGCACATAATATATAATATAACCTTATATCTATATATATATATATATATATAACAATTCATGGTCCATAGTCATGAAGTGAATACATATCTCTCTCTCTCTCTCTCTCTCTCTCTCTCTCTCTCTCTCTCTCTCTCTCTCTCTCTCTCTATATATATATATATATATATATATATATATATATATATATATATATATATATATATATAATGATAGTTTTGTATACAGAATCTTATTTATTTTCTTTCACTCATTCATTTTAGGGCTATTAAATGCCTATTTGTCTTGGCGGCTATTTTGGAGCCATAACCATACCATGTTTTATTAATTTTTCGGCACAGGCAGCAACAACACACCTGATCCATTGGCAGCCACAACACATCCAACTTTTACTTATTGTTGTTTTTTGCACGAGTAGCAACAACACATCCCGGTTCATTCACAGCCACAATACATCCAACTTTGTTATTAACATATTCATTAGTCGCAACAGTATGCACAAAATGCATTATCCATTCACACATATACATTTAAACAAATCTACAATCATTATATTATGAAAATCAGTATCATATCTCAGTAAGTAATTTATACTTACTCTTTTATGCTTTCAGAGAATATCCACACAAATGATTACTGCAACACAGTTTTGTACATGTGATAGTGAATTAGTACAAATTGCTAAAAAATATTATTTTATCACTTTTGCTACTTTTGACTTTTAAATAATTTATTATAGCCCCTAATGCTTTTCAAGACATTATGTTGGTGTATAAAAATAGGTAGGTAGCATTACCACATATTTTCATATGGGTATTGCCACAACATTTATTTAGTTATTGTTTAAAATAGCTTTAAATTAAAGTAGGCATCATAAAGGCATTAATATGCTTAAAAGCTTAATATTTTTCGTATAAAAATGGACATAGTATCCCATTAATATAAATTAATGGGTATAATATTTAAGAACACATGGGCGGCATAACGGCATAATTATGGATAGTTCCTATTATATCCTTTGTAAAATTTTGACAAAATAACAGTATTAGTGTAACTAATGCTTAAAAACATTTTAAGATTTTGGACAGCGTAACGACGCATTTATGGAATACTCAATTAAATTTGGGTATCATTATAGTGTTTTTGGTAAATAAGTGCACAACTTTTGATCATAGATTTTAAAAAACTTTTTAAGCACATATTTAAACTTTATACAACTTAATAACTTCAAAATTGCAAAAATTAAAAAAGCATTGCTTTAAAGACTTACTGAAACACCTCAAAATGAGGTTGGGATACTTTGAAAATGATTCAAAGCTAAAGCGCCCTTCTGGTCGAGAGAGTGACAGTGAGTTTTGAGAGTTTTCTGTTGCTTTGTTAGAAAGGGAAATGAATTGGATGTAGGTGCACTTTCTCTTATAAAGATTTGAAGGGTTGGGATTTGTTTACTTATTTGTGATCAACGGCTAGGGGAAGCTTCACATGGGTGTTGGGTTTGTCTTAGAGAATGAATAAAAAAGCAATCACCACTTTGTTAATATCTTTTATCTATAAGAGACTACTAGTTAGGATTCTAACATGAGATAATTAATTCTCTAACTAATATATCTAAGATTCCATTTAATTAGCTTTATTTTTGTCTTCATATTAGTTAAGAGTTTGAATCAAATGGAATGAGCTTTAAATGGAGAAGAAATATCAAATAAGTAATGATGGTTTTGATAAAAATCTTAAGACAAATTTTAACAGTTGTTACGTGATTACTGCTCTTTGTAGTTTTAAGGGGATCGAACGCCATATATTGTGGATCGATCGCCATTTTGGATCGAGCGCCAACTTGTGGATCGATCGCCATCTTCAGAGCAATTATTTTTATTTTTGCTATATTCTATATATATTGTTTAGTATATGTTTGGTCACAATATGACTTTAATGTAAAATAAGTCTAAATGTAGACAATGAACAATTATATATATCCTTCTTTCTCAATGAACTTACAATTAAATCCACATATTAAATAAAAAGATTGCAAATAAAATAAAACAAGCAAACAACATCACAAGTCCAAAATCAATTGAAAACCAGTTTCCTCTATTAGGGAAAAAAAAAGTTCCATAAAAGATAGACAAGTGTTAGTATTTTGGCCTCATTCTGTGTTTGGACAAAATTACTTATGTATGTAAAGATGCTATAAACAAGGATTCCACGATTCAGAGCACTCTCAGAAGACTTAGCTTTGCGAAGATTTCGGTTCTCTGTCAGCCGTCCGGACGATCGAGCTATCCCGTCCTGACGCCCATCTGACCACAAAATTACTTATGTATGTAAAGATGCTATAACAAGGATTCCACGATTCAGAGCACTCTCAGAAGACTTAGCTCTGCGAAGATTTCGGTTCCCTGTCAGCCGTCCGGACGATCGAGCTATCCTGTCCGGACGCCCATCTGACCCCTGTTCCATTCGTCCGGACGACGTGCATTTCCGTCCGGACCCTCCACTGAGTCGAGAAGTTTCTATCTAGCTTGCATCCGTCCGGACGTTTCAGCAGCACGTCCGGACGCCTCACGATACTCGACTAGTCTCAGATTCTTTCCAAGTTCCGATAAAGGAAAGATTGTCCAACCGTTCTGACGATGTGGTATCCCGTCCGGACTCGCCTCTCCGTAAGGCAAGAATCGCAATTCAAATATCACCGTCTGGACGACTGCCTCTCATGATCCGGACGCGCGCATATCAGATATGAAAATTGCATGTTGAAGTTCAGCCGTCCGAACACTCATCCCCCATGGTCCGAACGCGCGAAGCCTTATAAGGAAATTACTTGCAGCGGACGTGCGACAGTCCGGACGATGTGTCATCCTGTCCGGACGCGGCTCTTAAACAGGAAAGATTTCTCAGCGAAATTTTTGGAAAATCCTGTCGTACAGTTGTCCATCCGGACGGCCCATGTCCACCGTCCGGAAGGTGCCCAGCTATATTTTGCCTAACGCTCATTTGAGCCCCCAGCCTATAAATAGAGGCCCCTGGGCATTAAGAACTGCAAGAATTTGGTATTGAATTCTAAAATTGCTCAGAGACGTGATATTTCCTCTGAAGCCATTTCAAGTGTGTTGTTGCTGCGCTACATCTGAAGTCTATCTTAGGGGTTGGCCCTAAGGTAAAGGATTCCATTGAAGACGCCTTTAGGTAGGAGACCTGGTTGGGAAGCGTTTGTGTTGTGTTACACTTCAGAGAGCAAGGTACGACCACTGCATCGGGTATATGTGAGTGTTACTATCTTGTATCTAGCTTTGTCTTCTGAATAGTGGAATTCTTGGGTTTGGCTGCCCCGGAGTGGTTTTTCTCTTGATTGAGTTTCCACTTCGTCAACAAAAATCTTTGTGTCTTTTACTTTCTGTTGTGCTTATTTTTGTTGACACTTTGCGCACACACTTGCCTTTTATTTAGAAGTCAATTTCAATTTTCAATTGGTATCAGAGCTTGGTACACTCTGTGTAGATTTAATTCTTGAGTGTTATTTTTTTTTTACTTCTATATTATGTCTCAAACTCTTAATTCTGTTCCTGCCTTTGATGGTACGAACTATGGCTATTGGAAGGCTCGTATGTGTTTCTTTTTGAAATCTATTGACTGTTGGGGTATTGTTGAAACTGGTTGGACTAAACCAGAGGATGCAACACCTGAACTAGTGCCTCAAAAGAACGCACGCCTTTCCAATGATAAAGCCCTCCATGCTCTGTGCCAAGCACTTTCACCATCTGAATTCGCAAAGATCTCAAACTGCGAATCAACCAAAGAAGCATGACAAATCTTGGAAACAACATATGAAGGCACGTAACTTGTTAAATCTGCTAAACTTCAAATGTTGATTTCGAGATTTGAAGAAATTAAGATGTTGGAAGAAGAGACTTTTGGAGAGTTTTACTCCAAGATGAGTGACCTGAGGAACTCCATGGTGAGTCTTGGGAAACCTATCTCGGATGTAAAACTCATCCGAAAAATTCTAAGATCTTTTCCTGAGCATTTCAGGATCAAGGTAACTACCATTGAGGAAAGCAAGGATCTTGATGAAATGAAGATTGAAGAGCTGGTAGGATCTCTTCAAACATATGAGCTGTCTCTACCCCCGGTCAAGAAGTTGAAGACCATTGCCCTAAAGGCTTCCATGAAGAAGGTAGAAGCCTCATCTGAAGATGACTCTGAGGATGAAGAAAAAGCTGTGGCTATGTTAGCCAAGAATTTCAGAAGACTAATGAAAGATGATCAGTTCAAAAAGAAGTTTTCTGAAAGAGTAAAGAAACCTCCCAGAGAAGCTGAACCTGAGGAAGAAGAGAAGAAAGACCCCAGAGGACCCCGATGTTTTGAATGCTCAGGCTTTGGGCATATCTGGGCTGACTGTGGGAATCTTAAGAAGGGCAAGGGGAAGGCATACAACGTGACTCTCAGTGATGAGTCAGAAGAAGACGCTCCAGAGTCTGAAAAATTTCTAGCCTTTGTAGCCCCACATGTTGAGAAGACTCATACTACTCGGAGCATAGTGATAATGAGGTAGAGCTCAAAAAAGCCTACAAGACACTCTATCTAGAGTATGAGAAGCTGAGGGAAGGTCGTAAGCAGCACCTCTATGATCTGAACACCCTGCAAACTGAAAAGAGTTCATTGCTACTTAGAGTACAAGTGCTCGAGGAAAAGCTACTAGAGACAGCTCCAACTAGAGAGAGTCACTGATGAAAAGCTGACTCGTATGCTGTCTATCTAGAAGAGCCCAACTGACAAGACTGGTCTCGGGTATGTAGCTTCCTCTTCTGATGCTCCTTCTTCCTCAAAGATTATGTTCGTGAAGCCTACAGAGCCTCCTCCCACTGTTGAAGATAAAGGGAAGGACAAGGTCAACGATGATGTTCCAGGCACTCAGGAGCCTCATTCCATCAGCAGACCTCCTATATGCCTCCATTGCGGTTTAAGTGGGCATGTTCGTCCTCAGTGTTCCCTCCTAAAAGTACAAAAGGCCAGAGCCAAGAAAGAAGTGCCCAGAAAAGCTCATTATGGCACTAGACCTGCGGCCCAACATCAGACTCCATGGCATCAGGCACCTTATCAAGCACCATGGAGACAAGCACCAAGGCACCAAGCTCATCAATATCAAGCACCTTGGTCTCATGCTCCTTGGGTCCAGGCATCTCAGCATCAGTAGCCTCAGCAACGGTTTGCACCGGCCAAGCACCTTAGAAGGCCACAGAAGGTGGAAGCAGATCAACACCACAATGAGCCACCTATTTGGATGCAGAATATGATGGAGTGGATGATGACGTCATACCAGCAACCATCCACAGGAAGGTAGGCTTGGATCAAGAAGGACTGTCACCCCATGAGGGGGAACAGACGCACCTAGCAGATTCGGGTGTTCATGCCTAGGATTTGGTTCCTAATCCTATGGCATCAGGTTTGATTGCTTATTTTGCTGTTATATTTGCAATCTAGGAACCAGTGGTACTTTGCTTTTGTCCCATATATTTTGTTTGGAGATCTTTGCAGGTGTTTATTGGGGAAGACAGAAATAGCAGGTCGAGCGACTGTTTTTCTGTACTGGCATTATCAGGTTTGATCTTGACTTGCATATGATGTTTTTTTTTTTTTTTTTTTTTTTTTTTTTTTTTCCATATTGCATTTTTTTATAATAATAAAAAATAATAATAAAATTGGGGAGAATCTGCAGGATAATTTTTTTTCTTGGCTTATCAAATGATTGCATGTATTTTCTCCTAATATTTCAATTCTTTGGGTATTAATTTATTTTGCTTAGATATAATTGAGAGTTTCTGACTATAATTTGCCAAGTGTTTTCCTGTATATGCAAAAATTTGGATAGCTTCTTTTCTCATGCAATGAAAAATGTGCACTATCCACAGCTCCCCTATAAGGTACATCTTTCCTTCTCTGACTTTTTGTTTCTAGAAATTCTGGATAAGAGAAGAAGTTTTTGATAAGATAACCAAATTGACCACATGCTAGTTGAACCTAGCACCTATAAACTCTGGCATTCCCTTTAGTTTGCAGCACCCTATGAAATAAGCAGTTAATTATATGATTTCTGTAGTTTTAAGTGTATATTCACTGCTTATGTGCTACATTTGCTTTATACCTTGCCCTTTACCTGCAAGTAAAACATTTACGTTGTCCTTCATGGTACAAGTAAATCATTTAGGTGCTGCATCTTAGGGGGAGTGTATCAAATGAGGGTGGCTAGGCCCTAGTAAGTTATAAGGTTTGACTTTTGGCTTATCTTCCATTTATTTTCTCTCTTGTCTAGAAAATCTGGTTACTTTCTGTCATGTCATCGAAAGTCTTACCTTGATGGTTTCTGTCTTCACACACACACGTATTGCATGAGTTAAGATTGGCTAGTTGAATTTTGCATGTGTAGGAACTTATTTGTGCTGATTGATTTCTCAACTCTCTTTTCTATCTCTGCTTAGTATTGAGATGCTCTCTGATTGTGTTATCAGTGGTTTACAT
Organism: Alnus glutinosa; assembly: GCF_958979055.1. Lineage (NCBI taxonomy): Eukaryota > Viridiplantae > Streptophyta > Magnoliopsida > Fagales > Betulaceae > Alnus > Alnus glutinosa. The sequence goes on from NC_084894.1 coordinate 18,554,876, forward strand.
ATGCGTATTCTGAAACTGACTTGGAAAAATTTGATTTATGTGAATTTTCCCTCAGTTTTATGTTGTTTCAGTGTGGAGCGTCCAGACGGATAAGTGGTCTGGACGGTACCCTCTTGGAGTTCGGACGGGAATGGAGCCCAATCGTCCGGACGAGACCTGCTTGCGTCCAGATGCGCGTGGCAACCACCGGGCGGACGGTTAGTAAAACCGTCTGGATGCACGCGACCTGTCTGCTTGTTCCCAATGCAGTGCGCGTCCGGATGAAGTTACTGCACTGTCCGGGCGGAGACCCCACAGAGGCTATATATACCCCAGAATCGCCATTCTCTCCCATACCCCACATAATCTACTCTTGGCATTTTGTGAGTGATTGTTTTTGGTGTTTTTGGAGTAATTTCATCCCTACTTGTCTCTTGTGCATTCTCACTTCATTCTAGGTATTTTTCTAGTCTCTTTCTTTTTCAGTTTATTTATTTTAAACTGTTAGAGATTTAATTTTGGAATGAGGTTGAAATTATGTGATGCTTATCTACTATATTGGGATTCTTTTAATGATGTTTTTAGGACTCAATTGTGATAAATTCTGTTTTTATTTTAGCAAAAGTCCTTTTTACTGCTGTTATTCTACCCAATATTTTTCATGACCTAACAAGACTATCATTTTGGATTTTTGCTGTAAATCTTGTTGGTTTCTTGTGCAGAATCATGTCTGCAGGCAGTCCACCACGCAGGGTCTGTTAGAGGACTGTGGAAGATAGGGCTGCAATCCAGGCCAAGACTATGGACTGCACTGTCATTGCTGAGCGGAACGTCATCTGGTTTGATATCATGGTGCCACCGCTGGACAACATTCATGCCATTATCTAGACATACAATTGGGGATATCTCCATAGCTGTGCCTGTGTGGTGTACACCAGACTGGTCAAGCTCTTCTACGCCAACCTGGAAGTGGTGCAGAACGATGATCATGGATTGGTGCTTTAGTCCACCATTGCAGGCCATATCATCACTGTTGATCCTCAGGTCATCAGTCACATCATCCAAGTCCCAGTGCTCGAGATTTCGGCCAGTCCATACAATGAGGTGGTGCTTCCTAGTTCCTCCTTCCCTGGATGATCTCAGGGAATTCTTCCATGCCATTCCCCAAGACGAGGAGCGCTCTACCTCCATCAGGATTGGTGCCTTGTCCCCCTCCCACCGCATGCTGGCCAAGATCATTCAGCAGAACATCTGGCCTGTTGCTCGGCGCAGTGATTTGATCCTAAAACGGGCCCAGTTTGTCTATGCAGTTCACCTTCGCTTGCCTTTTTGCCTGTGCAAGCATATTCTGGGTGTTATGTTGGAGGCCCGTGATGGGGGAAATGCCGGTCTCTTGTTTGGTTGCCTGCTCACTCAGATTATTCTTCAGTCGGGAGTCAATGTCACTGGCGAACTGAAGATGAAGATCCAGCAGCCCATCAACAAGCAGACATTGATGAAGTCCAATGCGCAGCTGCGGAGAGATGACTCCGATGATGAGGTGTCCATAGCTGCTACCATGCCTGTTGGAAATCCAGAGATGGCTTCATCCTCCCAGACCGTCCCGCCCCCTAAGCCGGACGTCAACTATTCCCAGATCATGGAGGCCTTTGCTGCCATTCAGGGGGGGATGAGCAATATGCAGGTGACTATGTCCTCCATGCAACAGGAGATACACTCCATCAACCTGCGTGTAGAGCAAAACTAGTTGGACCTTCAGAAGTGCCTGAAGTTTCATCATCCTAGCAGCAGTGATGATGAGGATGATGCTGATAGGACCATACCCCTGCCTGAGGATGTTTGATTCCCTCTTGTTTTTGTTTTGTTTAAGACTTTTGACTTATGTTAAACTTTGTGACTTATATTACTCTGTTTCCCGGGTCCTTTTGAGACCGTTAGGGGGAGTAATTTGTATTACACTTGGCTTTTTTTTTACTCTGTTTTACCCTTTGTCCCTTTGTGACAAAAATGGAGAGTAATTTTTGTGTTTGGACCGGGAATGTATTTCCAAACTGGTCAAGTGATTTTTGTCCCAGAATGGCCAAAGGGGGAGTTTGTTAGTATTTTGGCCTCATTCTGTGTTTGGACAAAATCACTTATGTATGTAAAGATGCTATAAACAGGGATTCCACGATTCAGAGCGCTCTCAGAAGACTTAGCTCTGCGAAGATTTCGGTTCCCTGTCAGCCGTTCAGACGATCGAGCCATCCCATCCAGACGCCCATCTGACAACTGTTCCATTCATCCGGACGTCAGTCAGACCAAGCATCATTCATCCAGACGATGTGCATTTCCGCCCGGACCCTCCACTGAGTCGAGAAGTTTCTATCCAGCTTGCATCCGTCCGGACGTTTCAGTAGCACGTTCGGACGCCTCACTGTACTCGACCAGTCTCAGATTCTTTCCAAGTTCTGATAAAGGAAAGATCGTCCAACCATCCGGACGATGTGGTATCACGTCCAGACGCGCCTCTTCGTAAGGCAAGAATTGCAATTCAAATATTACCGACCGGACGTCTGTCAGTCTTGGTCCGGCCAGACGTTCGGACGCACGTGCAACTAACATGGAAATTGCCGATTCGACTTCAACCATCCGGACGATTGCCTCTCATGGTTCGGATGGGCGCATAGCAGATATGGAAATTGCGTGTTAAAGTTCAGCCGTTCGGACGCTCATCCCCTATGGTCCGAACGCGCGAAGCCTTATAAAGAAATTACTTGCAGGGGACGTGTGACCGTCCGGACAATGTGCCATCCCGTCCGGACGCAGCTCTTAAACAGGAAAGATTTCTCAGCGAAATTTTCAGAAAATCCTGTCGCATAGTTGTCCGTCCGAACGGCCCATGTCCACTGTCCGGATGGCGTCCAGCTATATTTTGCCTGATGCTCATTTGAGCCCTCAGCCTATAAGTAGAGGCCCCTGGGCATTGAGAACTGCAAGAATTCGGTATTGAATTCCACAACTGCTTAGAGACGTGATATTTCCTCTGAAGCCATTTCAAGTGTGCTATTGCTGCGCTACATCTGAAGTCTATCTTAGGGGTTAGCCCTAAGGTAAAGGATTTCATTGAAGACCCCTTCAGGTAGGAGACTTGGTTGGGAAGCGTTGGTGTTGGGTTACACGTCAGAGAGCAAGGTATGACCACTGCATCGGGTATATGTGAGTGTTACTATCTTGTATCTAGCTTTGTCTTCTGAATAGTGGAATTCTTGGGTTTGGCTGCCCTAGAGTGGTTTTTCTCTTGATTGAGTTTCCACTTCGTCAACAAAAATCTTTGTCTTTTACTTTTCGTTGTGCTTATTTTTGTTGACACTTTGTGCACACACTTGTCTTTTATTTAGAAGTCAATTTCAATTTTCAAAAAGGTTAAAGTAAAATCCCATAAATTTCACTCACAAAATTTTCAAAATACTAATTGACATTTGCAAATTTTTCCTAGCAACCAAATCTACAAAAATCTGAAATGACACAAAGATTTTTGACGGCCCAAAAAATTTGCTACATTTGTAAGAGTCTCCTCTGCCTTTCGTTTGTGTGTTGAAAAAGAGAGACTGAGAAAGGCCTTTCATGGTCTGAGAAGTGCTCGACGTCAACAAGCCAGTCGTCCTCGTGGAAGCCAGAGATGAGAGTCAAGCCTTTAAGAGAGAGAATGAGAAGGAAGTGAGAAGAGAAAGTGGGAGGTTGGGACTGGGAGCACTGAGTAGTGAGTAGTGCAGTGTGCAAGAAGAAAAGAAGAGAAAGTGGGTAGGTAGCCGGGTGGAGGCAGGGAGCAGTGTGGTGAAAAAGAAGAAGAAAATAAACCTAGAGGCTAGAATTAGGTTTTTATAATTTATATTTTTAATATATATATATAAACCGGTTACTGGTTACCCATTTATTAACCAGATTTTTAAATCCCTATAACCGGTAAACAAAACCGGCCTAGGTAGTTACCGGTTGCGTTTATTTTCGGTTATTCGGTTAGCGGTTGTTGGTGGTTAACGGGTATATGCAGTTAATAATCGTCCTACTTGTACACCCCTAGCGTCACCCTCTTGTTTTCTTTGAGTTTTTTCAAAATTGATTTGGCTTTTAAAATTATCGTTTGATCAAAATTTAATAACAATAATTTATCACAGATTCAATGGTAATTTTAAAAGGTACATTAATTTTGGAGGACACAAAACTGACATGAATCTTACATTTAACATTACTCAAATTAAGATCATATTAGCACATGAATCAATTTTTATCAATATCTTTTTGGTAGTTTAGACCTTCACTTTGATTAGGGCTGTCAATTTTTTACGTAACTTGCGAGTTCGACACAAAATATGACGTGAAATTAGCGGTTTAAGATTTAGTATAATAAGATATGAGTCAAACCGAATCAACCCGATTAGACACAATATTTGCTCAACTCTATCTACTTCTCATTCTATTACTAATTAATATTGATGCTTGGTAAGGAGACATTATCAAGTTATTTGTTAGAATGTAATATTATTTCTTTATTGCTATGTGTTTGTTTATATGAATGAACTTTATTGGATTGTAATATTATTTTGATTGAATATTATGTTGACAAGTTGGGTTATTTTTATTAATTATGATTATAGATAATTGAATATCAATTATTAAATTAATTTTCATGAATCTAGTTGTGAATATGTATAATTGATATAATTTATGTTTATAAGATATGAAATTGTGTTCATGCTAAAAATTTTAGTCAATTTAACTCATTTATATTAAACAACTTGATAACGGGTTAAAATGGTCATATTCGAGTCAATTCAATACAATTTATTTATAAAACGAATTATATTGATTGTATCGTGTCACGTGTTTATTTATTAGAACGTATCAAGTTAAAGAATTTGTCCCATTTAACGGTATATTTATGACTCAACAAGACAAATACTTTAATCGGAGGCGGGTCCCGCACCATGCAATTATTGGCGTTGAATAATAAATATGTGCATCCTAAACTTTTATCCTGGTTGTGAAAAGACAAGCTTTTATTTAATGGATGTGTTGAACTAATAATTGAAAGATTATACTTCTAGCCTCTATGTTCTTCAATTTCATTTTTTTTAAAAAAAAAATCAATTCCACAACAAAGGTTACATTCAAGTGTGTTGTGCAGCTGTTGGACTAGGACTTGTGCCATGTGACAAAGTTTTTTTTTTTTTTTTTTTTATCATATTTTAAATCCTTAATATCTCTCTCCGTCTCTCTCTCAGCAAAGCCACCCAACCCTCTAATTCTTTGATACGTCTCTGGGAGGAGTGATAATTGTCTAGGGTTGAACGTTGTATTTGGAGGTTTTTTTATTTATTTTTTATTAATTCAATATGAAGAAGGGGAAAGAGAATGTTGAATTGGAGGTTGAGGTACCTTCCAAGTGCCTTAGTTTAATGCAACCGTGATTATCACATCTCTAGTTTCTAATTCATTCTATTTTGCTTCAACCATTTGGTAACAGAGCCATCATTCCCCAATAGCAACAGGTACTCGAATGAACCAATTGTTTGAAGTTGTATCTCAACTTAGAGCTAATCAATCTACGTATCAAGAAGCTCAAGAGAATCAACAGAAAGTACTTGAAGAACTAGCTCAAGAAGTAAGCAACTTAGCCACAAATAATTATGACGCACTGTCATGCTTAAGTGTAGAAGAAAGTAGTTCATCAAATCATACAATGCACATGTCTAATTCTCCTCTTACTCAATGAGGAATCGAAGCTCGAACTAGCTACCCCTTATGAGTTTTGGGGGTGGTCAATCCCCTTAGGGGTGGTTCGATGACCACATATATTAATTTTTTAAAAAAAAAGTTTTAAGTTTGAGTTTTTATTTTTTATTTTTTTATTTTTATTTTTATATTTATATCTAGTTTTTGTATATATATATATATATATATATATTTTATTTGAGTGTATTTACATCATTTAATGTTTAAAAAATTGTATATTTCGTCTGATGTAACTAGATTCCCTAGGGGAATTTTTTTTTTGGAAAAATTATACACATGCATCCCATATACATCTACATATAACCAAGTTTTAAATCCACTATTAAATTTGTGGGATCCAATGTGGGTTCTATAAATCTAATGGTGAATTTGAAAATGAGATGTGTAGGACATGTATTTATATCATTTCTTTTTTAGAACAAAATGGTAGTTCAATGCGGTTGAATGTGACATATATCAGTTTATGGAGACTGTTAAAGGCTACATCTCACAATGAATCATCAGCCACCATTCAAGGTCTCATAGGCTATATACCGCCTGTGAATCACGCCAAGCTGCCCTCCTAGTTTTTTGCTTTTGACGCTACTACTTTCCTGTTTTCTCGTGACAAAAGCTCCTAGTTTCAAGCTCTTGGTTTCACGCTGAAGTCTCTCACTTTCTACATTTGTGTTTACATGTAGTACTATATGTGAAGAAAAAAGAAGAAGAAGAAGGCTTTCTCTTTTATTTCCTTTAGTTTCTAAACTCCTTGTAAGCAACTCTCTGCACCTGTAGCTATAAACGAGAACAATTACTCTGTATTTGGTAAGTTAACCAAAACAGAGATTCCTCCAACTCTTTTATGTTACCAAAGCAAATTGGCCAAAGCCTTGTTTCTAAACTCGGTTCTTCTCTTCTTTTGGAGGCAGCACTGCCAGTGTGGGCTTAGCCCACACCCCACACTAGCAGTGCTTTGAGGAAGCTCTAAAGTTGTTCTTATTCTTTGCCACTCTTTCAGACCTTTTATCAAATACATCAACTTCATCTTTGTGCGCCATGGTCTCCATTTATCTTTGAAACTTTACATGTTGAGTAGTTGATTGTAGAAGACCCTTTTCTTCTTGACACTTCAAGGTTGTAGGATCGATCTCCGAATGAGAACGGGGGATCATCCTCTTCTTCAGAACCTCATTCTTCACCTTCAACCTATCCACCGTGACGTCTCTGCACCACAATATACCCTTATTAGCATCTCCGCTCCTCCATCAGCTCTTTCTTCTTCGACTTCAACTCTACCGGCATGTGACGACCCTTTTTTTTTTTTACAAAATGGAATTGCACAGTGGCAAGACGATTAGTTACCCAGCCAACTCATAATACATGTCCCATAACATGTACCTGATATATCAGAGTACAACATCTATGCAGTAGAGATTAAATCTCATAACTAACAAATGTTATTACAACAACAAAGCCATATAATTAATTGTATATTTGTTTAAATCTTAATTAAAGCATTGTATACATTAAAAGAATGGCGGTACAGACTATGTGTCACATACGACACAAGCCATATACAAAATACTAACAAAAGTGGACTATCCGAGTCCAACCAACCTACGACCCAAGAGAAGAGCTTCAATTGTAATATCCCAAGTATAGTGCCACAGGGTCCTCATTGACGTCTGCGGTACCTGCAGCTAAAGCATTAGCATCTACACAATCGTTGTGTCAGCCACGTCCACATAGGTGAAAGTATGAGTTCACCAACTCAGGAGTATAATACACATTGGTTTTCACAATATATCACAAACATACAGGCATCTCTACGCATACAAACTATTGTCATCAATTGAATCATCATAAACATATCGTACATTATCATGCTATACATATGCTCTAGTTCTATTCCATTGATTCTTTGCTTACAAGGCTTCCACCTCAGGACTTGTCTCTGTTATCTTAGTTTCATTATTCTTTGTTTGCAAGGCTTCCACCTCAGGACTTGTTTCTATCATCTTAGTTTCATTGCCTGCAAGGCCTCAACCCCAAGACTTGTTTCTATTGCCAGGAGCATCAACACTCTGGTTTTACTGTCTCCGAAGTCAAGAGCATCAATTCTATGAGCTTATTGTTTCTAGGAGCATCAACTCTTTGGTGCCAGAAGCACCAACTCACTAGTCCTACTGTTTCTGATACCAAGAGTATCAACTCTCTGGTCTTACTCTTGTTCTGCTTGCAAGGCTTCAACCCCAAGACTTATCATTTAGTGTTCATGTTCTCATTATTCTAGTGCTTCCACACTTTCGTGCTTTATGTTTATGTTATCCCACATGCAACTTATCTCATGCCATTTTCATAATCTTTCATCAATACATGTTATCACACATGCAACTTCACTAACTTCCATCTCATGCTTTTTCACAATCTTTCATCAATACATGTTATCACACATGCAACTTAATAAGTGTTGAATATTATACATTCAAGCCCCTTAATTCACATATGTTAATCTCTTAGTTTTGTTTATAGTTTGATGTTTTGTATTATTTTTGTATTTTCTTGTATTTTACAGGTTTTGGAAGAAAATCTATCAAATTCCAAGATTAGATCGAAACTCACTTTTGGAAATATTCAACTCCAAATCAATTTTGAATTTAAGAAAAGAGAAGTCGGCAAAATCATAACTTTTTTTGGAAAGAATCTAGAATGAGCACATTTCTTGTATTTTAATCATAACTTTTTTTTTTTTCCTAATATCGGATTGTGGTGAAATTAGCGGCATTAGAAAGCTAATACAAAAAGAAACAAATATGTCTGAAATAGGTTTTTTCTAATTTGGATGTTTACTATGCCAAAATGACCCTGCAATAAAAGACCGCAAATCTAAACGAATTTGGAATCTTTTTCCTTCTTGGATTGTATTTTCAGTCTCCTATCCTAGGGTTTCTAGAGCTCTTTTAATCTCTATAAATATGCCTCTAACCTTTGAAGAAGAAACATACAAGCTTTGGGAAAGAATCAAAGGCAACTCAAGATGATTTCCATCCAAATTATGTGTAATTAATATTTTAAATAGGGCTCGATTGAAGCCCTAATCATGTATATTTAAGTTTTTCAATTTGTCTTGTTACAATTCATATATTGATGCTTAATTTGATTAATTCTAGTTTATTGAATTCCTCGCATGTTTGTGTTTGGCTAACATAGGCTTGTGGTATGAATTTGTTATTTATGTCAATTTGGATGACCGAGTCCTAGCATAATAGAGTAACGAAATAACCCTATTACATATTCTTGGATTAATCAACATAAAGGCAACGAGAATTGATACCATGTTCCAATCTGAGAGTGTTTACCGATTTTTATAGTTTTATATGCTTTCTTGAAGAACAACTTAGTAGATACCATGCTAAATCCTTCAAGGAAGAAAAAGGGTTAGAGTAGATACCATACTTAACTCGTTGCTTAGGAAAATCAATAGCTTTAGGAGAAGATACCATTTCTTTGTGGCTGGTAAACATTAAGCATGGTGCAAAAAACTTGTGCAAATATCTACTTAAATAAATAGGTAAATACTTGTACATTTTACTCGCAAGTGCACAAAATCAAAACAATAGTATGGCAGGCAAATACGGGATCATTCCCACGATGATTGGTAAATTATGCTTAAAAAGATTTTCCTAAATAACCGAGATGAGTGAGACGAGATAAACATATTAATGAGATATAATAAGAAGTAAGGTAGAGCTTCGATATCTACCGCTAATCAAACTCAATTAAAATTCACAATGTCAATGTTATAATTCATAACTTGATATTTAATGTTTGTCAATCTAAGGGCATGACATCTACTTCTTAGACTATTGATCTCCCTTGTCAATTGGTGTTGCCCATGCAAGAAGAGCGAGGAGATGGTAAACCACTTACTCATCCATTGCGAGTTCATTAGTGAGATATGACATGTGGTTCTTATTTTATTCGAAGTCTCGCGGGTCATGCCTAATACTATTGTAGAGCTACTTTAGTGTTGGAAGACACAAGGACGTCGACAATCTAAAACAACCATTTGGAAAGTCATCTCTACTTTACTTATGTGGAGCATTTGGAGAGAAATAAATCGACGTCTTTTCGAGGACCGCAAGTAAAGTATGCTTCAATAGAAATCCTCATTTTTGAGTGCCCTTTTAAATTGAGCTGTATCTTTCCATTATTCTAATCTTGTAGATTTTGTTTAACTTCTTAGATTTTTGACCAATGTAAGGTGGTTGCTTTTCTTGTATACTTTTCGTGTAAGTGAGCTTTCCTCTGATGCTAAAAAATCATTATTCATAAAATTAAAAAAAAAAAAATTTATAAAGATAACTTTGATAAAAGTCAAATTAGTTCTTCAGTATTTTTTTTTTTTTCCATGTTTTTAAGCACAAGAAATAATATACATACATTCTTTATACATCTCATACAACAAAATTTAAAATTTAAAATTGAATTTGTGAGACTCAATGTGGGTCTTACAAATCTAATAGTTGATTTGAAAATAAAATGTGAAAAAGATGTAATATTATATATATATATATATATATATATATATATTTTTTTTTTTTTGAAGTACAAGATTCTTGTCAAATTTTTTGTTTTTTTGAAAAAATAAACACATTAGGCCTTTCAATGAAAACGTGCTACCAAAGGCCCAAACAACCTAGAAAAGGCCCGGAAACCATCCTTTCTTCTTCTTTATTGCCTCACTAAATTCCCCCAAATCTGAGAGCGCATGCATTGGCAGAAGTCTGAAACTGAAGACAATGGCTTCCTCCAAAAAACCCACAGCAGAGAAAAAGAGGAAAGAAACCAAATCCACAAAAACACCCAACAAGAAAAACAATACCAGCACCACGAAAAACGACCCAGAAAAGAATAACAAGACTTGCAATGGCACCGTCAACGACATCATATCGATCCCATCTTCCAGCATAGATGAAGAACAAGAGCGAAGCAAAAGCGCAAGTACAACCAAGAAAGCCGATAGCACCGCATCCAAGAAAGGCAAACAAAAACGACGAGAGGAAGAGGTAAACGACGTCGTTGATGAAGAAGAAGGAGTTGGAGAGAAAGAGGTAAATGACGCGAAGATGCATAGGTTTCCAATGAATCGTATCAAGACTATCGTTCGGAGCGAAGACTCCGGTTTGCGCATAACCCAGGAGGCCCTGTATCTCATCAACAAAGCTACGGTATCTTTCTGTTATTGATTCTTCTTTTATTCCTGAATTTGAGCTAAGGCCCCGTTTGTTTTGGCGTCGGAAACATTTTCAGTTTAACTGACTATTGTTTGCTGTTTGTTCATAATCTTCAAAATGATGTGGAAAATATTAATATCAAATTAGTGGAATGGCTCAGTAAACTAAATTCCCTGCCAAGAAAACAATTAGGTTTTAAATTCATTTTCTTTAAACCTTATGTTCTTTGAAATCACATTTAGGGAAATATTTCCTTTACTTTTATGTTTGAAAATTAAGCTTATACTTTTCTTTTAGTATGGCTTATCGCACACTATTACGCCCTGTATGCTAGGGCTGTGTGATACTTGTGATCAAGACAACAAACCATGATCACTGATTCACTGACATGCCTTCTGGGCCAACTGATTAACTTTTTTAGGTGCACTCAACTTGGTGTAAGGGTGGCAATTTGTGTTCGCGTATCTGGTTGGGGTTGTGTCAAGATATGGGTACACTATATAGGTCAACCCTAAGCCAATTAAACAAACCAAACCTCTCAATCTTAACCTGCTAATTTTGTGTTCGGTTTACGTGTTGTGTAAAAAATTGTCAGCTTCAATGTCGTGTGTCGGGTTCGGGTCGTGTCAAGGTATACTATAAGACTATATAAGTCAACTTAACCCGACTTATTTAATTAAACGGGTCAAACTCTTCAACTTAACCCAGTAATTTAGTGTTAGGTTGGCGGTCATGTCAAAAATTGCTAGCCTTAGCTTGGTGATGGTGATGGGCCACACCTTCTCTAATGTCCTTTAGTGGGTTGCGCTTCCATCTCAGTGCCGGTACTGAGCCGTCTCTTTTTGAATCTCTTAGCCAAAATAGCTCCTCCTTACGCAAGTCCTTCTCTAATAAAACTTTTCTCTTTTCGATTTTCTTCTCTTGTAATTCTTAGAGCTTTGTGTAGGAAGGGGGTTTTCTCTTTCAATTTGTCTTATCTTAAATTTTTCCTTAATCGGAACTTTCCTTGAATAAAATATTTCCAGATTTGGAAACTTTCTAAAAATAAAAATTGTACCCAAAAGAATTGAGTGACTTGAAATAATTTTTCAAGTTGAAAACTCTTTTATGAAAGACATTTTGTTGGGAAACGATGCTGCTCCCTGTGACCGCTATAAAAACAGGCTCCCTGGGCGAGATGTTGAGGTTTATAAACGACTTGAGTTTGTCTTCCTTAGCACCAATTGCTTTTAGGTGAAATGACAACTCACGGTTCTACAAATGGTATCTGAGCTAGGATGTCATGGCATCGATTTGCGGGAGCGTCATCTTGAGGAAAGGATTGTTGGGACACAATGTTGCTTCTGGCGACCGCTCTAAAAACAGGCCCGCTAGGCACGGTGTCGAGGTCTATAAAAGACTTGAGTTTGTCTCCCTTAACGCCATTTGATTTTTGGTGATATGACAACTCACGATCTGACACATTTCATGTAAACCATACAAGTAATATCACATAAGCATTATATAAGGCAGTAAAGGGCATTTAATTTAAAAGCATGCAATGAAAGTACTTGAGAAGAGGTAAAGAATCGACCTTACCTTTTGTAGCTGCTAATAGAATCTGACTACTAGCCTGAACCACAAGTTTACGTAGTAATTAATCAAACTTGCTACTCTATCCTAGTTAGAATTGACTAATTGGCCTTTTTTCGGACTTCCCCCTTCTTAGGAGTTGTGTTTTATTTATTTCTAAAAGACTAGTAATTAGTTTCTTTTTTCTTTTTTCTTTTTCTTTTTTTTTCCTAATCCAAATTTAAGGAGATATTTTTCTAGAAACTAGGTTTTGGCATAAATACACTTTTCCCTCTTTATTTATTTAAAAGACACTTGTTTTCGCAATAAAAAATAAAAAATAAAAAAAAGGTCTTTTATGTGTCTACTTTACGTAAATTTTTTCTAAAATTTTGGTTGAACTTTCTAAAAATTTAATTTCTCTTGGGGAAGATAAAAAAAAGTTTGATTGGGCCTATTCTAACTAAGACTAATGATATGGCCCAAAACCTACTAAATAGGCCAAAACTCACTAAATACTTTTTAATTACTTATCAAAAAAAAAAAAAATTACTTTGGGTTTAATTAAATAAAACACCTTTTAAGCCCAAAAACTAAATTAGATGGATTAAAGCATATTCTTAATAAAATTTTCCAGAACCTACAACTTCTTTTAAATCACTTAATTTTTGCATGCAAACTATGCAATTATTGTACTAGTTTGTTAGGAATGTACGTAGTTAACATAGTCTATACTTTTTTATCATGTTTCGGTATGTCTTAGATATAAAAATATGACTTTAAATTTTTTGACCTTATTGGAAAATAATGATATTAATTAGTTTTTTATTTTTTTAAAAAAATCTTTCGCAATAAGTTTAATCTTCTATGTTCTAGATAAAGAATATGGCAGAATCTTTTGAACACTGATACAATATGATTAACATATGATTCGGTGAAGTTTTCTCACCCTTTTGCCAACTCATTTGTGTTCTATCATATGTATTCTTAAAGAAAAGAAAATAGAACATGATATATATTTATCTCATACGAAAATTATTTTCTATAGGATAATTTAGATAACAATTTTTCGTTGTTTGTTTATTCTATGTAGTATGATGAAATAGATTGTATCTTCTATTTTTTATTCCTGAAATCATGACAAATGGAATCTAAAAGATATGCTTGGTTAGATTATATGCAAAGGTGATGAGCTCCCATGCACATCTAAAATGTAACATGCCAAAAAGAACACTTCTGTATTTCATATTTGTAGCTATTTCTTATGTTATGCACTTAGTTAATTGAAACCTTTATTCTATCATGTTCATGTGATAAAACATAAAACTATATGATAATTGGGTGCGAGAGAGAGACGAGAGTACTACGTGCAAAAATGAGAGAGAGGGGCAAAGATGGAGCTGTGGCTGCTGCGCAAAAACCCCAACAGTGACGGCGAAGAGGAGCTGCGGAAGGGGAGAGAGAAGAGAGAGTCTGAGAATCAGAGGGCCTTTGTGTGTGTAAGGTGAGGGAGAGTGGTGGAAATGGTTTATGGAAATGAGAAGCGTAAACTATTTTATGCCTCGTGAAGCTTCTTTTCCTTAGTCAACCGAAAACGTTTTTGGTTTGATCAAGATTTTCAGCCGTTCCAAACACTCAAAAGTGAAAACCTTTTCCAGAAAATGTTTTATGTCGAAACAAACGGGGCCTAAGTTTCATGCTAATTACAATGTTCGTGTTTTCAATTTTTTGTTTTTGGCTGTAGAAAACAAATGTGGTATTTATGGGTTTTACTTCAATGGGTTGCAGGATAAGTTTCTCGAGCAATTTACAAAAGATGCACATGTGTGTTGTGTTCAGGACCGCAAAAAAACGCTGGGTTACAAGCACCTTTGTAATGTGTCTATCTTTTCTTTTTCAATGTTTGTGTTAATTAAGCAACATATATAGCTTGTACTTTCTTGCTCGATGATCACATGGCCCTAGAAATATTGAAGATTTGGGTGAACTTTGATTAATTATATCGTTTTTGCTTTTAATTTTTTGCTGTGTGCTGCACATTTGTATTATTTATGGTTGTCATTGATTGGTTTTCAGTAGATCTTTTTTAGTGCATTTGTTGGACTTTGATGTATGGATTGATGCTATATAACCGGGGTTGGTGATCTTGATTGTTTTAATCAATGAAGTAGTTAAATGGGATTCATTAATTTTCATTGAATTTGGCTATACTTGTTATACATTCTCATGGGTTTGGTTCGTGATTAATGGAAGGAAATTCATTGTCAATGCAGTGCTAATTATAGTTTCATATTTTCACTTGTTCTACCTAAGAAAATTGAGGCTTTTGTGCTTTTAGGAATTACTCTTAAGTAAATGCTGTAGTAGCTTGACTTTTGTAATATCGATGGTGCAGAGAACTGATCAATAGACCATTTGCTCCTTTTGGTTTATTGGAAAACTGAAATTTCAGAGAATTGCTTGTTGCTTCTGATTGATATTAACCATCAATACTGACATGGGTTTTCAAAGACCCTTTCAAAGTTTAATTACCATAAACTATAGTAACCTTTTGCAAGTTGATGTTGTATTTTATTCAATATTTATCGAATTGGTTCTTTCTTGTTTCAGCGTTAGTCGTTTCTAAAAGGAGGAGATACGACTTTCTTTCAGGTATTTGTATGCTTTTCAGTGAAAGATTTTTTTATTTGAATATGAGATGTCTAAACTTTTCTTCAGTTTCTGCTATTAGTTGTGTGCAGTGCATGACCCTTGTCTCTGTGTAGATTTTGTCCCTGAGAAAATAAAAGCTCAGGATGCCTTGGCAGAGAGAAAAGTAACTGAGACAAAGGCAGGCTAGGACCTTCAAAATGTGCTGATTAGAAGGGTATAATATAGTCAGGTAACACATTAAATGTTGTACAATTATAGAGTTGATCCATGTGTCATTACGGCTACCCTCTTAAGGGCACTTAGAACAATTGAACTATTTCCATGTTGGTCTAAGAAGTGAAAAATTCTTTGATACAGGAAGATGCGTTTTAGTGGGTTGCTTGTTTTGATGGCCGGCGAGCTGGTTTGAATTGAATCAGAGTGCCCTAGGTACAGGGGTTGTTTTTGTGATGACTTTTTGGAACAGAATGTTCTTATTCTTGTCAAGTTAGAATGAGAATTGAATTCTGTGGAGAAGTTTGTTATTTTTCTTGTCAATCATGAATTTCACAAGTTAATGCGAAACAGACCATGCCTTTGTTCATTTTTCATCCGGAGTACCCTGATTTTATTTTTCTTTTTGTTTTGAATGAACACAAGATTATTCCAGCATAATACGATACATACGTAATTGTGCTCACATTGAATAGTTTGGAGTAGCCAGAAACCCTGGAGTTCAAGGTTTTCCCAACACAACATGGCACATGTAATTATGGCTGTATATACATAAGAAAGATCCTGCAAACCTATGAACAACCTTCGCATGGTCCACTACGAAATATACTGTTTTGTTGCTTTTCTTCACCAAATAGATGTGGTTTTATTGAAATTTTAAATCTGCTCTCAGGCAGTGCCTTAGACCAATCTTTTTTTCTAAGGCGCTTCCAATTACATAGGATAGTGTCTTATAGACCGATCTAACACCCATTCAGTATGAGAAGGAAATTGCTCAGACATAAGTCTCATTACAACTTCAGATCAGAATTTTAGGATTGGTGCTACATCCAAGTACATATGCTTCTCTATATCTATCAGTTTAATGGTTGTTTGCTCCATTTCATGCTCTCCATCCCTTATTACCCCACTGCAAGTTCTACTTGCATATGCATATGCTTTCTGAATCTCAACCCATTTATATTCGCAGGATTCTTGAATGGCCACCATCTCATCACTGAAAGTATAGGCCACACAGATAAAGAGCACCAGCTTGGTATAGTTAGCAATAGCCATGATTGTCTTTCCAGCCACATCACTAGAAGCATAGGCAACACCGATTAAGAGCACCATCTTGTTATAGTTAGTAATAGCCATGATTGTCTTCTCAGCCACACCAGACATATAGGCAACACAGATTTATGAAGCTCGCTGGGTTTTTTTTCCTTGATTTTTGATAGAGTAATGTTAGAAATTACATTTTTATTTCACAACATTGATATGCCCGTCTCAACTAACCTTTGGATTAATCCTTATTAAAAAAAGAAAAAAAAAATTAATTGAAGGGTCGATTGAGATTGTCATACCAGCATTATGTGATAGTTGTGGAATAATAATGTGATTTCTAGCATCTATTTTTTTGATATTAAAGCTTGTACTTGTAGTAGAATGGAAGTGTAGAAGAGAGATGTATGGATGAATAATGAAATAGGGTTGTATTTGTTGAATGGTTTTGATTACAAGAAAATCAAGATGTTAAAAGGATAATTTTCTACCTAATTCGATGTAGCCAATGCGTCTCAATTTGCTAAGCAAAATTAGCTAAAATGATCCAAGAAATCCTTAAAAGCCCTTTCTCCTATTTAAACCTTTAAAATTCAAACTCTCCCAATTGAAGCACACAATTCGGTTTCATTAGAATCTCATCACAGTGCTTTAAATTCAAACTTAAACAACCCAACAACTCAACCCACATTTACTGGTAAGAGTGGGTAAAATCCATCCGTATCCGCAAATCTGCGCTGCCCTAACTTGAAATTTGCAGATATTAGGTGATAATTGTATTATGCGTGTACTATAGAATTTGACCTGTGAATTACAGGGCGGATTGCAGAAGTGGGTTTTTTCGAATCTACAAACCTGCCCCGCCCCAAGGACACTATTAATTACATTACATACCGTGAATCCGTGATACGCTGAAAAGTGAAAACCATCAAATGATTCATATTGCCCCCAACAGTAAAACCTTAAAATCAGACCTAACCGCACAACTCATCTCCTTTCAATCTCAACTTTGCAAACGGCTCATCCCCATCTCGAAGATCAAGCGGCATGGGGTGATTCTTTCCAATTCCAGCCGAAATATATTCCAGGTCTTATGAAATTTGGGTTTTTCCTTAAGTCTGGTCTCTCTCTCTCTCTCTCTCTCTCAAAAATGGCTTGACGCTTGGAACAACACTGTAACCCTATTTGCGAAAATGGCTTGATGTGATTCTTTCCAATTCCAGCCAAAATATATTTTAGTCTCTCTCTAAAATGGCTGGAACATCATAGTAACCATGTTTCAAAACGTCAGAAACGTTTGAACCATGTTTCAAAATGCCAGAATGGGCAGTGCTGAACAATAGCAAAACAGATCCGGAATACCTGCCCGCCCCATGATACCCAAAACCCAACGAATTGACATTTAAATGTGCGGGTTGCGGAAGCAGAGTTTCAAACCCATTCACTACGGGCCGGGTTTCGAAAAATAGTAAAATCTGTCTCGATCTGGCCCATGCCCACCCCTATTTACTGGTCTTCACATGTCTTAGCCATGTTAGCAGGACACTTCCCCACATGACTTGTTCCACGTTGCTCTTCATGCGCATCCCGGGATGTTCTATCATCTCTCCACATGCCCCTCTATTTGTCCAGCTTCCGGCTTGAAAAATATAAAAGACACCTATTAATGTGTGTGTGATCAATAGTGCAACTCTTATCAAGAGAAAAATCACTCTGGAGCAGTTAAACTCAAGAAATTCACTATTCAGAAGACAAAGTTAGTTACATGTAACGTCCCGCTTTTACAAAAAGCATAAGTGAAATTTTTTACGATTTTCACGTGACGTTACGACATCATCAGAGTTCTAAATTGGTAGCAGAATGTATATTTATCCAATAGACTTGGAATAACACATCAGAGCTTCTAATTGAAATACCTCAACATAGATATATAAAGTGTAACTGAATAATTATACATAAGATAGTATTTGTGCCACACAAGGCATATATAATTTACAAGCCAAAATAACTAGAGTATAACTAATACACACCAACGGAAATATAAATATCGTTCTCATGATAATATAATAAAGGACTGGAACACGGCAATCCACAAAATGGAGGCAAGCTAGCCTCAAGTATTGTCAACAGGATCCACCTAAGGATCTGGGTAATCCTGGTACTTCTATTCCTCATATCCTGTAATAATATATAATATAAAAAGGAAACAGTAATACAAAATACCTAAGTGAGTTCACTGTTTTCAATAATATAATGAATACTGATTTATTTAATAAATGCAACACAATGCAAATATGGCTTCATAATCACATGTATATACAATATATGGTCTACAGTCGTGAATCATAGACATAGATTGAATATAAACACATCATAAATCAATAATATGACAGTTTTATATGCAAAGTTTAATTATCATCTTTTGCACTCCTCTCGTGATGGAACTTATGGTCCGTCTTAGCGTGTTGTAGGAACCTACGGTCCCAGTTGGCAATACCTTCACCCCATGCTGTATTAGCCAACTCTCACTTAAAGCTTAATTTATCTGGGACTAGGAACCTAAGGTCCCTGCTGGCCTGTAAACCTACGGTTACAACATTTGATTATTATTATCTTTGCGGGGACCTACGGTCCCACTAGCAATACCTTTGCCCTCCGCTGCATTCACCAGCTTTATTATTAATCAGTTTAATTAAAATATAAAACATGTAAATTCACATGCACAAACAAATTAAATAAAGCAGTAAACACAATATTATGGAAAAATCTACCAGCTTCGTCCTCAGTAAGTATAGAGATACTTATTATTCTCGCTCCAAAGATTATCCATAAAACTGCATAATTATATTCATGCAAATAATAAATCAGTTACAAGTGTAAACATTTTTGCTTATTTCTAAGAGATGTTATTTTTCCGTCTGAGCATTACAACAACTTCAAATTTAAATATAGTCGTTATATTAATTTTCATCTTATATTTATTTAAATAAACCAATAACCTTATTCATAATTCTTGCCTGGCATAACGGCTTTATTGGAAATATTATAGATTAATCCAATTGTATATGTCAACAATCAACTCATATGTTTTTTTTTTTTTTTTTTTTTTTAACATGACTTCTAATATACTCATATTTGTGTTTTGTGAACTAAGAATATTCACACATATACACATGTTTAACAACATATGTATTTTTATATTTATAGGGAATATACATATACATCATTTGATCATCACACAGATTCAGGTTCTTATACATAATAGACACATCACAGATTGTACATATACATAAATTTGGTCCTCCATATATATATATATATATATATATATATATATATATATATATATATATATATATATATATATATTTACACATGCAAAGGAATTCTATACACATTTCAGCTTCACTATACACACACGTCATCCAACAACACACATATCTTATTATATCTAATATACATCCATGTCACATTTTATAACTATCATTTTCACACATGTTTGACAGCACAACACATAAGCACAAAATGCCTTCTTCACACGTTAACACACACTCAGGTTACTTGCACTTATATATATACAAATCATTTCCTACTCTATACTTATTGATTTGATGTTGGTGATCGGTTATGGGCTTGAAAGAAGACTCCTCTGTTGAAAACAAGAAGAGAAGGTGAACGAGGTTATATGTATATATATATGTATTCCCAACTGTTATATCTCAAAAGAGAAGATGAAGAACAGAGCATGAATTAGAGAAAAGATACACTGAATCCAGAGAGATAAAAGGAAGGATTAACTACTGAGATTCGCACCGAATAATCCAGTGAAGAGAAAGAGAACTGGTCTAAAATAGAACTCTCAAAGTTGAGTTGAAGGTTGCTGGTCTTTTGGATAAAAATAGGAAAGGCTGAAGAGTTTTTAATTTTATTTCTGATGTTTTCTCGAGAGAATAAAAGGTGAATCAAAGCTCCATTTCTGGTTTTCTAGGTGTTGAAAACATAGGATAAGCAAGGGGATTTCAACTAAGGTTTCTACACTCAACGTAAGAAGAAGAGAGAATGAATATAACGTTTTATGTAGAATTTTATATTTTTTTTCTTGATGCAAATTCAATCGCTTATCCACATCATTAAATAGAGAGCTTGGAAGGTTAAGATTAATCCAGCTCAAAGTTCAATCCACGGCTGGATTAGAAACGGGTGGAAAGATAAAATGATGATCAACGACCCCTTTTTCCAAGTTTAATATCTATAAGTAACAAGATCCTCATCTCCAATGAACTAGCATTCAATTTGAACTAAATTAGGCTTACTAACTCGTCAGCATGGTTTTTAATCTCCTGGAACGCTTGAAACATACTGGGTTGTAGGTTTGATGAGATAAGGTTGCCAGCTTTCACTTACACGGAACTCTGAATTACACACCAGTTCTGAGTCGATCGATCGACTATTCTGTCGATCGTTCGACTGCTTCTTGATGCTAGTCACTCGGTTGACTTCTTAGTCGATCGTGCGTCCCTCCCCTGCAGTGCACCAATGTAATATCCGGGAAAATACTATGCTTAGAATGATAATGCATAGATAATAATAATAAAAAAATGTGCACATGCATGCATAAGTATAAGGCCTAATAATTATTATTACTAGTTTAAATAGAATTGTATATATATATATATATATATATATATATATATATATATATATATATATATATATATATAAGAAATCGGATTAGTAAAGAAATTACTAACCAAAGTTGATCGAGCGACTTTGGAAGCGAAGTCGATCGATTGAATATTAGATCAATCGAGCGACTTAAAATTTGCGGGTAAATAGAATCGATCGAGCGACTTTATGGTAGATCGAGCGATTCTGGGTCGAAGTCGATCGAGCGACTTAATTATCCAATGCGGTGCAATTTACGTGTAAGCTGTAATTGGCGATTTTCTACCTTTGATCCATGAACCCATTTCGTGTTTTTGACCTCAGGGGATTGGAAGTTCGTCTAGTTAGCTAGTTTAGTTCAAAACCAATGAGATTTGGTGTAATTATTACTCAAGATTTGAAAATCTAATCTTTGAAGATTTGTGTGATCTTGATACTATTCTTTCAAGTTGAGTTGTCTTAAATCCGGCCATTGAAACACCTAGTTGCTGGCTCGATATCAACCATCCAAGATCATTGTAAATAGCATGCATGGGTCATCAAAATCATCACCAAAGAACAAAATTCCAGCAACTCTCTCTCTCACGTAAAGCCTCCTATTTCTCTTTTCTTTTCACTGCAGAAACAAAGATAGGAGTTCTCCTTAATTTCTCTACATTTCCAGTAGCTAATAAACCAAGAATCAAAGTCCTAACCACCCTCTTTTCACTCCAAAACTAGTAGAAAACTTGAAACAGAAGCTGTCCCTGTTCTGGAATGGCAAAACAAAGCATGCTTTAATCCTCTTGTGTGTTTTAATCTTTGGACATTAGCACTTTAACTCGTTTAGGATACTTGGGAGCAATTTCAGTAAGTAGACTTCCTTTCTTCTTCCTTGGAAACCTGGTTTTTCCCTTTCTTAAATGTATTTATCTAGATTTCTTCTCCTTTGGAGATGAAGCATCTCATATGTATATATATTTATAAACTTTTCTTTTGATTGATAACAGAGAATTTTTTGGCCACTTTCATCAGCAAATCAGTAAGTTTGAAGCTTGAAAAACTTAAAAATGGATTAGAAATGTTTGAGTGATTATGGACACTATGGCTATGTTTTGGATTAAAGTGTGGGATAACTAAGGGGGCTAAATGTGTGTGTGTGTGCTGTAAAGAGTGCATGTATGTTGTTGAGGTAAATGGAAGTGTGTGTAGTAAGTTTGGTGTGTAAGGGGTTGTGGGTGAAGAGGAAAATGAGTAAAGAGTGCTTATGTTTTAAATTCCTGCATGTTTCAATTCTTGTAATGGTGTTGTAATTTTGCATGAATGAATGTATTTTAAGTGTGAATCAAGTGAGTGAGTGCTTAAATGAAATATGTATATATGTATATGGCTAACATGTGGGTGTTTACTGCGTGAGTAGTGTTTGAATAAAAACAAGTAGGTGCATGTGTATGGTGAACGTGTGTGAATAAAATGATTGTGTGTGAGTTATTATATATATATGTGTGTGTGTGTGTGTAGAAAGGATTATTTTAGTTATAAGGTGTATATGTTATGTAGAAGTATATGTGTATGTATGTGAGTTATATGTAAAAATATGTGTGTGTGTGTATATATATATATATATATAGACTAGTTGAAACTAATGGTTAATAAAAGAAGATATTTGATTATATTAGTTTCATTACTCGATAATCTAAAATTGCGATCAATATCATAATTAAGAGAACCAAATATCAATACCGTTACGTCACCCAATTTATAAATGGAAGTATTAGAATAATTGTTATAATAATATCTTGAGAATAAGTATAGTAAATATGTTTGTAATGCCTTATCACTAATTTAGTATCGTCACATGAATGTAATTATGCAGTTGTAGAGGAAAACCCTTGGAGCAGAAGCTAGTAAGTATCTCTATACTTACTGAGAACGAAGCTAGTTGACTTTATTTACTTGTTTGCGCATGTGACTTTGCATATTTTATTATTTTAATAATCTGTTTAGTAACAAGCTATGGATCCAGATCCACAGTGGTACATGACGATTCACTGGTTGCCCAGGTACAGTGAATGTAGAAGTACCGAAAAAGAGAATAATAAATACAAAAACTGGTGTACCCAGGTCACCAGGGAAACCCAGGTTTCTAGGAGTCTAGGCTCCCAAAGAATATAATTAAAACTTAAGTGATGAAGCTGAGGTTTCAAATAAGTCGTTAACCGTGCCTAGGCCAACAGAGGAGTGAAAAAAGAGAAATACCTAAAACTCTGCATTTAAAGCTGTCATATCATTACTTTATGATTATGTTTATATTCAATCTATGTCTATGACTCATGACCATAGATTATATATTGTGTATACATGTAATTATAACGTCTTTGCATTATCTTGCATTTATTAAATAAATCAGCATTCATATTATTATGGGAAACAGCAGACTCGCTTTAGTATTTGGTATTGTTGCTTTCCTCTCTGTATTGTGTGATAATACAGGATATGAAGAAGAAGAATATCAGGACTATCCAGACTCCTAGATGGATCTTGATACTAGTTTTTTAGGCTAGTCTGCCTCATTTTTGGGAACTATCTTGTTGTAGTTCATTAACCTAGTTTAGAGACAATATTTATATTCATGTTATGTAATTATTAAGCTTTAGTATTTTGACTTGTATAATTATATGAGCCATGTGAGCCGTGACTACTATCTTTTGTATGACTATATATCTTGAGGTATTTTAATAGAAGCTCTGAGGTATTATTAAATTCCTAAGTCTGTATTATATTTATAGATTCTGTTGCCAACATTTAACTTTGATGAGATAGTAATGTCACATGAAAACAAAAAAAAAAAATCACTTACGCTTTTTGTAAAAGCGAGACGTTACAACCAGAACTCCTAAATCAATTTCTGTTTCTATTTTATGCTTAAACTTAGACCAAGTACTCTATACCTGCATACATGGTTAAGTGTTTATACATATATATAGTCTAACACTTACCAAACTATAAACAATCCTAAATATATATACAAGAATATTAACCGACTTCTATTACATGCTTCACCCGTTTCTTCATTAAACTTCAGTCTCCGCGTCTGGACGTTGTTTCCCTAGCGTTCAGACAGTTGCATGCTGTTTTCACCAACCGTGTCTGGCTGTCTGCTGAGTTGTTCAGAATTTTCTCGAACATTGATGGGCGTCCGGACGCTTCTTTGAGTCTTCCGGACAGTCAACTGGGGAACCGACTTTGCTGAGCTGTAAACCACGCGGAATCTTCCTGGACTCCAAAAATTGCCTTCTTGATGCTTGTGATATTGATACTTGTCATATTAAGACCTTTCCATAGTTGAAAAAATATGCTCTGAATATTTTGTATGACTCTGAAGAATTACGACGTCCCTGTTATAGCAGTACATTGATATGGTAGTGATTTTGTCAACATAATGTAGCCAATAAAACTAACATAGCTGTTCGATTCCTTAACTACATCTAAACCGTCAATCCTTTATCCTTCACATTTATTCAATCATCCACCTTAAGCCACGCGTCACACATTCAGCCTGCCTTGAATTGCTCCCTTTGTTTTCAACCAATTGATTTCCCCCATTTACTCTCAACTCTTGATTCATTATCTTCTCATTTCATCTGCTCTCACACCTTCCACACATTTCATTTTTCAAACCCTGATAGCATGTGCTTGTAAATATAGTCTCAATCTTTGAGCTGATACGACCAAGGTGAATCCTAGCTTCTCTATCCGAGGATATCTCTCTTCAGCTATGTGCAGTGCTCTACTAGTGAAGTAGACTGGCTTTTGAACCCCTTTATCTTCTCGGATTAGCGCTGAGCTAATAGCCAAGGGTGATACGGCCAAATAAAGGTAAAGTATTTCTCCCTCAGTAGCTCAACTTAACAGTGGTGGGTTGGTCAAATACTCCTTTAATCGATTGAAGGCTTCCTCACACTCGTCACTCCAGACAAATGCTTTCTTGAAAATCTTGAAGAAACGTAAACACTTGTTTTTTGACTGGAAAATAAAGCAATTTAAGGCTGTAATCCTTCCTGTGAGTTGTTGTAGCTGCTTTATGGTCTGGGGTGGTTGCATGTCCAACACTACCCTTACCTTCTCGGGATTGACCTCTATTCCTCTTTGTGAGACCATGAATCCCAAGAATTTACCTGAAGAAACTCCGAAGGCACACTTTGTTGGGTTAAGTTTCATCTTGTAGTGCCTTAGCATTTTAAAAGTTTCTTCTAGGTCTTCTATGTGGCTTGTTGCTTGTATGCTCTTAACAAGCATGTCATCTATGTAAACTTCCATGTTTCTCCCGATTTGTTCCTTGAACATCTTATTAACTAACATTTGATGGGTAGCCCTAGCATTCTTTGGACCGAAGGGCATCATTTTGTAACAATACAGTCCTCGATCGGTGATAAAAGATGTTTTCTCGTGATCCACACACACACACACACACACACACACACACACACACACACACACACACACATATATATATATATATATATATATATATATATATATATATATATATATATATATTATATATGTATGTATGTATGTATGTATAATTATACCCTGAAAAAGCATCCATAAAGCTAAGAAGCTCATGTCCGAAATTGGAATCGACTAACAGATCCATCCGAGGCAACAGAAAGCTATCCTTTAGGCATGCGTTGTTCAGGTCGGTAAAGTCGACATACATCCTCCATTTACCGTTCGATTTTTTCACCAGCACAACATTCGTCAACCACTAGGGATAATCTACTTCTCGGATGAAGCTGACTTGAAGCAGTTCCTCCCAATTCTTCATATGTCTAGTGTAGGCTTTTCTGTCTGAGCGAGACTCTCCTCTTGCAAACCCCCCACCTATCGTGCAAATCTCCGCTATGACATGCTAATTTCTTGGTTTTGGCAATCTTAGACCCCTACTTTTGCTCCTTTCTCTTCTCGGTTCTTCCCTTCTCCTATCATGCTCCTAAGGCTCATTCTCTAGGTTCCTGTCGTTCCAAGGAGATAGAGCTCGGTGTCTGTTTTCCCGAGGCAGGTAGTCCCGAGGCTGTCGATCCCAGTTCTGACCTGGTTGGGTTTTGTGTTTAGCAACAAAATGCACAAGCTTTCCATTCCCAATGAACTTCTCGACCATCAATCTCAAAGCTATACAACCCTCAGTACTATGACCATTCGCTTCATGAAAAGCGTTGTCCTTGTTCTTCTCTCATGGATTTCCTTGGATCCTCAAAGGACGGACATACTCAGGATCGTTCTTAATTTCCATCAGGACCTCGTGGATCGATGCATTGAGGGGTGTGAAATTATAAACCTCAAACTGCTTACGTGGTTTAGATTCATTTGTGTGCTCCACTTGAGGATTCTTCTTCTTCTCCTCGGAAACCTTAGGGATCGAGAGCTGAGATTGCCAAGAATTGATAATGGCTTGGATTGTGTCTTCCTGGTTTATGAATTCGTCTACTTTATCCATAAACCCTAGCAGGGTTTCGGGTTGCCTCTGAGCTAGCTTGGCCATCAGTGGTCCATCGGTTTGGATGCCTTGATACAAAGAGGCATATACCATTTCATCTGTGGTCGTCCATAGATAACTTCACCTGGTTGAATCTCATAATGAAATCTTTGAGGGATTCATTATCATGCTGGCCCAATGTTAGCAAGTGACTGTAGGGCTTGTTACGTATTCGTCCTGCCAAGAATTGGATTAGGAATTTTCTTCCCAGAGCGTCAAAACTGTCAATTGACTTTGGGGGAAGTTTTTTAAACCAATCTTGGGCATTTTTGAAGAGGGTGAAAGGAAAGGCTCGGCAAGCCAATTCTTTTGGAGTACCATGGAGATTCAAATGAGCCCGATAATTATCTAGATGTTTGGTCGGATCCTCAATCTCGGTGAAGGTTGCGATGCTCTGGACCTGGAACTTTTTGGGAAGACGGACTGTAGTTATTTGATCGGTGAAAGGTGAGGCTATCCCATTCAACAGATTGTCTACTAGGGAAGTTCTACCTCTCTTTCTGATGGACCGTCTGTTGAAGACGATTGTACTTATCATCCAAGGAGGCCACCACTTCTCTTAGCCTCTTCTTCTTCGGTCGGCGAGGGCCTCCTTTGGGCTGATTGTCCCGAGGGTCACCTCCGTTCTTGGGATTCACCTCTCCATTATTTCGGCCATTACTTCGGCTACATGTTCGTCTCCACCTTCCACATTCATACTATATTATTCCGGGATTTACCTTAGTAGGCGAGCATTTTGCTCGGTGAGGGCTTCTATATCTTTGGACATTTGGGCAATCCGAGCTTCTAGGGCAGTCACTTGCAGATTATTTGATGGTCCTCCAATTTCAGGTGGAGGATTTGTTCTCCCAGGATCAGTGGCTCGCGTGCGTACCATCTCGAATATGTGTATGAGAAACGAATAATCGTTTTCATAGATAGTGCCAAACTGTTAGTATAGTTTTTGGTATGGTGACACAAGCTTTGATAAAATCCTTCCTTGACCATTGCAAATTGACAAATATCAACAAAAGGGCTTGCCGGGGGTGCCGATTGGAACTCACTTCAATGCTTAAGTCAGTGTCAAGAAAGCAACTTATATCAAGTATAGAATATCAAAATTCACTGGTAGTTTTCACCTATTTATAGACGAGGCTTCAACTATCGTTCTGGATTGAGTGGGAGCTGATTCCTTGATTCCAAGATTCTTTTTCCAAAATATTTGGGATTTGAGTTTCCAATGCCTAGCTCGCGGTATCTTGGGATTTGATACTCCCAAGATACATTTGGTGCCTATCAAGATGAAATCTTGATAGGCTTAGCCTTGTTGGTCTTTACGGGTTTGTGTCTTAATGGGCTTACATGGATTTGATGAGCCCATTCTTTGGTGGTTGTTAGGAATATTTCCCAACAGTGTTAATACTAAATATCTTATAGTTAAAATATTAAGAATTAAGTCATGTAGTGTATAATTACTTATAGTTAACTAATGTATTGTATGTATTAAACTTAGTTAACTAACTAGTTAATTGGCTTAGGTATATATATATAGTTAATTGGTTAATAAAAAAAAATGTTGGATAATTAATCATGTATATTAAATAAACGTTTTTTTTTCTTTTTCTTTTTCTTTTGCTATTGTTAAGAGTAAACTCTTTTGGATTTTTCTTGTATTTATTTCCTCACAAGTGTCCCACACTAATAAAATAAAAGCAAACACACTTCTCACAAGAATAGTTGGCTTGTCCAGTTGTCCCATGTGGAAAAAACAAGAAGAATTCCTTACCTAAGTAATCTATAAAAGCGATGCAAGCCTTTTATATTGAGCGAAGGCTCCGGTTATCCCATGTAGAAAGAGTAAAGAGAATTCCTTACCCTAAGTAATCTATAAAAAGTGATGCAAGTCTCTCACTTTGAACCAAGCCAAGTGTATTATCACGCATGCCAACAAAAGTAACTTTGAGTTTTAGTTACAAAGTTGCCCTCAATTTGATGGTTGGGAAGTTAAAAGTTTTTACGAATGTTATTTAATTTAATTTGTCTCCTTTGATGCTTAGGAAAATGCGCTATTTAAGTTAAAGAATTTTTTTAAAAAAATTATATTAATTCTTAATTAGCCGAGTTGAGTTTTGAGTAACTCGGCATGCCTAACAGGTGAGCTCGAGCTTGCACAAGGAATTTTCTTTGATGAGACAAGATGAGCTCAAATTTTAATACTCGTCACGAGCTCGACTTTTGAAAATTTTTGAATTTTTAAATTTTAGTACTCCCCAAGTTAAAGCATTTTACCTGGTGTAGTTTTTCAGCTTTCGGTGCAAAAGTCTGTCTTTTATGCGGAGAGCATCCTACAACATCTTTTCTTATGTCTATTTAAGTCAGCATTCAGAAGTGGAAGGTATTCGGTCCTTCTTGGTCCAGAATAGCCTCAAAGTTTCTTCTCTTCTCCATCTTCTGAAATTTTGGTTGTATCCCAGAACGTATACTTCAGAAATTTCTTGATGTATCAACCTTTCAAGGGAATGTGCCATGTAATCAAAGTTCGATCTTCAAATTAATCAAAGTATCTTAATTTAATTTCAAAATATTTAATATTTTGTTCAATACATTGATTTATGAAGAAAATTAAACTGCAAGGAAGAATTATTGGTTCAAACTAGTTAATTTGGGATCTTACTTTCATTTCTTCCTTTCGATTATTTGTATGGCAAGATAATTGAGGCAAGTATGACACTCTTCCGATGCTAAGTCACGGCCCATGTAAGCGGCAAAATTTATGAGCATCAAGATGTTGATAAAACACACAAGAATGAAGAACCACAATTGGGAAACTTTCTTCCACATAACATTTTGCAGAGAATTGCACTGATATGAGTTAATGGGGGGACCAGAGAGGACAAATAGTGCCAGTAATATGCCTAAGTCAATTTGGATTAATATGGCTATTCTTCTGTTAGAAAAAGGCAAAGATATCCGCAATCATGTAAAAACAAGAAGCATTATAAGGTATTGACACTTTTCGTGTTAACTTATAGATGTACAGATTTATAACTACTAGAGGCACCAGTTTTTCCTGTCACTAACGATAAGGGTGAAAATAACCGCCCGCAATAACCGTCCGCTAACCGTTAACCGTATAACCGCAAAACCGTTAACCGTATAACCGCAAAATCGTTAAAACTACCTAAAAACCGGTAACCGCTAACCGGTAACCAATAACCGACCTAGAAAGGCGGTTAATTAAAAAGAAGATCATGGACCATGGTTGTTCACTGATTTGGCCATTTGATTATGCTTGGCAAATGGCAACGTCTGTGCCTCTGTGGATGAGCATATTGCATAATAGAAAACTAGGCCAAAAAAAGATTCAAAACAAATCAGGTCCAATAGCTAAAAAAGAAAGAAAAAAAAAAATAAAAATGAAGGCGATTCCCGGTTCCCGGCTGGCGGAGGCAGTTAGCGATTTTTGCTAACCACCCAGCCGGTTAGCGGTTAGCGGTTTTGTCCAAAAACCGCTAACCGTAACCGCATTTTCACCCCTAACTAACGGTTGCTCCTTTGAACTAGTACCTACAAGGGCTTCTGAGTTGCTAGATTGGCCTTCAGAAATTCCAGGTCTAATCCAAACCTTGACATGCCCTTCCCGACATGCGGTGAGAATAGATTCCTCAGTAAAAATTATGCCAGAAAGGGGTTCGGAATGGACACGGTGGGCAACTAATGCAGAGGAGAGCTTTGGAACATCTCGCATGCTTGGTGCAGGTTGGAGAATACCCACCGGGCAAACGCTGTCCCAATGAGGTGATTGGCTTCCAGTACCGAATGTAGGGGACCCACCCGGTGGGCACCGGCGAAGTGGCACTACGATCTCGTCCATCGACAAATCCCACAAAAGCAACTGTGTATCCTGTAAACATATACACAAGTTGCAGATTTAATTAGAGAGGGAAAAAAAAATTGCAGATTTAGAAAATACGAGTAGAAAGAATGCAATCATTTAGTTGAAAGGTAACACAAAGGCAAGACAAACAAAAATCCTGGGAATCACCATTCAGTTTAACATGAATGCATGAGAACAAAAGCAAGTGAAAACTTGTTTGCACAAAATCAATTAATACCTTGTGGGCCTAGAAATGTAATCATTTCAGGAAACATCAAAGTAGATTATTATGGAAAGAAAAGCCTATCAATCTTCTTGGTTTTTACCTCTCTAAACCGATATTAGATGTTTTGAAAAGTATTAGTAAAACATTGAAGACCTTTATCACCATTAAGTGAACATCAAGTCATGTTCACAAGGCATTCTGAGTTTTTTTGTACTCTCAAAATCTAGGACTTCTGAAACACAAACTCCAACATCTAATTAAATTTGTAATCTTGACAACCAGAGTTGGTGTCGTCGCCAACATCAAGAACGCTATCAATTCAATAACCCACACCAGCAAGAAGCCTGCATGGGAGAACAATAGCAGGAAGTTTTTGCACGTGCAGATCATAGATAAACCTGCTTTTTAGATACACAAGTAAGCTTTCATTTCATATATTAGCACAAAATTACCTGACCAACAGAACCAAACCGGTACATGACATTTTCTTCTGTGCCATCTGAAGTCGGTGATGACCAATATGAGTCAAAAGCCACTCCACTGACCTGCGAGCCATCCTCTCTAAAATGGTTAAGATGGCCATGAATATGCAACTCAAATCAAAACTTAACAAATCTCAAATTAATTAGTTAACAATTTAGCAAAGCTTTACCCATGAGTTGTGCCCCTCACCCCATGCCACTACCTTCCGATCTTCCATACTCCATACTGTAACTAGATCATCTTCACCACCAGTGAGAATATATTTTCCATCAACACTGAGCAAAAGCATTTAAAGGTTATGCATGATTTTCTTCCTTTTCTGTTTTCTTTTTTTCTTTTTTCTTTTTTTCGGGAGGGGGGAGTTGATTCTGTTTTAAAGTCAGTAATGTTGTCTATCAGAAATGCAAATAAGGAAACACTATGTGATATGTAATTAGAATATCCTGGAAATGTAAAGGATTGTATTTTGACTAAGAAATAATCTCTTACATATAAAGTTACCTCCAGGCACAACATAGAAGAGCACCATAGTAGCTTTTTCCACCACATATTAATTGTTCTTTTGAGTAGTCAAATACCCGTAGATACCCTACATTTAGCCCTTGGTATCAGCACCTCTATTATAAGTGGCACTTATCAATAAAATAACAAGAATAGAGGATGAAGAGAATACCATCTCTGCCAACTGTAGCCAAATATGCACCATCAGTAGAGAAAACAATGCTGTTGATTGACCCTTGGCAGATATGCCATCTCGCAATTGGATTACTCTGCAAATAAAACATTAAAGAGCAATAATAGGAAAGAGAGAAAAACATGACGATGGTAAGAACAAAAGCAGATAGCTTTGGGTTCGTATCTTCGATAAACTTTGAAAAGTAGCAGAAGAAGGTAGAAATTCTTAGCCAAGTTGCACTACTTGTGAGTAATGCAGACACAGATAAGTCTATGCATCTAAATAGACACTAAACACTATACACACATGCACAAACACAAATGCATTGGTGCATGCAAGAAACACAGAGAATAACAGATTGTATTAAGAAAACTCTGCATGTGAGCCTCATGCATTATGAATCACTATGCTGACTGAAATTTTTTTAATTTTCAAACATGACAATAAATTGTTGCCCCCCCCCCCCCCAACTAATAGCTAAAATTACTACTAAAGTTTTGGCTTGGATGAATGCAAAATTATTTGTATAACATTGTAACATCTACAGCCACTCCAAGTATCAAACAACTAAACATACCACACAGACAAAACGTCATTGCTGGTTAAAATCAATAACTGCTTATCAATTTGACACATGTTTTAATTGTCTCAGCAGTACCTGTATACATTATGTTTTATTCAGTAATCTTGAAAGCAAAACTGAAATTGAAGTAGTAGATTATAGAACAGCTGAGCTACTTGAATATGATAAAGGGCCACAATACTATTAGAATATCAATGCCACTTACCTTACTGGACCTCGCATGCGCCACAGAAAACTGGGTTTGATCCTTTATAACTGGAAAGGAAGAATCACCAGTACCATCCTTACACTATAATAAATAAGGAAGCTACACCAAATTAGTTTGTGCAGTAGAGCAGAAAAATGACAGGCTGAGAATAGGCACATTGAATATAATTTAGGCTTGCCTTTTCATACACATACAAGTTTCCATCAGCATGAGCAACAACAAAAGTACCATCACCTCTGGGAACCCATGTAATACCGGTACATCGACTGTTGAGAACAATTAGTTAGTTTGCAGATTCAGACTAGTAACCATATCAGACAGACTTCTACACACACGCACACTCTCTCTCACGCACGCAAACACGCATGTATTATTTATTTATATATATATACACACACACACACATATTCTTACCATTCAGAATAAAGAAAAGGAAAAAAAAAAAAAAAAAAAAAAAAAGGCAGAACTTTTAATACTAAAATAACATACTCCAGAATTCATCAACCCCTTTATATGTACAGGAGCTTTCACTTTCTTATTCTAAACTTTCATCCTTGTTGGCAAACAGAATCCTCAGGTGTAGACCTAGCATACCCTAAATATGTTGACCAAAAATTATTATTAAGGTTGTGTTAGTTAACCATCTCTTAAAAAAGATTTGAGAATGAATCAACCCCATTGAAGGGTTACCGATTATAAAGTGGGTATTAATCGTCACCTCTCTCTCTCTCCTTCCGCTTGCCTTCTTTTCAAGGACTTTTTCTATTTATGCTTATAGTTACCTTTTCTGGTCATGAACTAGAGTTGTCCATCAATGCAACAGCCGGTACCACATAATTGCGCAGTTGTGCTGGATGAGGATCTCTCATATCTATTTTTGCTACCAGTGACAGTCTGTTTCTCTATGCTACCTTCTGCTAATTTGAATCTATCAGGAAGAGACGTGTTTATTCCTTTACTCACACTATTGGTAACACCACCATCTCCTTGAAAGGTTCTATACATCTGCCTTTTCTCAAGGCAATTCTTTAGACAAAGACTTATCCGAAAAATCTTGACCACATTGTAGATGTTCATACACTCCAATCTGCCTAAAGAAGAGAAAAATGGATTGCAATGAAGTTGAAAGGGACAAAATTCCCCGAGAAGTCACCACAAAATCAGGTTAGTGACGGAAAGCTTTTAGTTAAAATTTCAGAACTATAATTTTAATCACCACTATAATTTTCAGTTAAAATCAGATTGGCAGTCTTCAAAATGCAGCAATGTGGAAGATGGTTTCGTCCTGCCTAATGTTGTCTTTGGAGGGAAAGAAATATCCGAAGTTTTGAAGACCGCAAGAGAACGGTGGAAGAACTAAAGATTTTTTTCTTCAATACTCTTTACTACTGGACAACTACCTTTGACTTGATGCAGGACAACAAGTTGAGAAGAAAAGATGAAGGGAGAGAGAAGCATGGAAGAGAAGAGAAAAAGAAGAAGAAGAAGACAAATAGACCATCTTTATTTTTTACTCATCAAAAGCTACCGATCAACATCACAAAATTTTACTTAAATAGGCTAAGGATTAAACCCTAACCCTAACCCTAGTGAGGGCTGGCAGCCCACCAAAATAATATAAAGCCCAAAAGTTCACATAACCAATTTGGAAAATAAATAACAAAACAAATAAAATGCGAAATAATAAAAAGGCTAATAACAATCCAAATCTCAATCTCTCAATCACTCAACCACACAGTCATGGGCTGGGCCATCCTCCGACATGGATATCCATACACGTGTGATTGGTGGCCTGTATCTGGTGTTCCCACCATGACTCCTTTAATATTTCTAGCTTTTTTTTTGTTTTGTTTTTTTTTTTTTTTTTTCTCCTAGTTAGGTGTATCTCGTGTACTTCTTGTGTACCTTGGTTGCACCTTTGTGCTCTTTTAATGAATTTTCATTTACTTAACAAAAAAAAAAGTTTTTTTTTTTTTTTTTTTTTAATGAGTAAGAGAAATTTCATTAAAGCGCAAAATGCGATAGAGTATACAGGAAAGTATACAAGAACGACAACTAAGAAGAAGAGGAAAACAATACAAGTAAATTATTATAACTAATCACTAAAGAGGCAAGGAATGCAGCAGTCCAAGAGTTCAAAGAATAAAAAAAAGAAAAGAAATGAGCTTCTCAATGTATCTTTCTTTGTCCTCGAACTGCCTATTGTTGTGTTCCCTTCACAAGCACCATAAGAGGCAATAAGGAACCATCTTCCACACAACCGCACTCCGAGAGCGAACCACTCGTCCACCAACAAGCGAAAAGATCTACCACCCGACGAGGCATAACCCAAGACAGACTGAAGCGACTAAAAATGGCATTCCATAGAACGCAAACGACCTCACAATGAAGAAGTAGATGATCCATAGACTCCCTATTCTTTTTACACATACATCTATCAATCACAATGACTTGCCTCTTTCTGAGATTGTCCAAAGAAAGGATCTTCCCTAGAGCTGCTGCCCAAGCGAAAAAGGCCAGTTCTCTAAAAAAAGTGCTTATTGAGAGAGACTCGTTCGAATTGAAGCCTAGTACAACACTAAGCCAGTTGACAAAACCTCCAAATGAAAAAAACTAGTTTGCGTTCAAGTGTTATTTGCTAATCAGAATTGACAATACCCCATAAAGTATTCCTTTGCTTTGAGTTTGAGCCAAAACCAAATCAAAGATACTTCCACAATATTGCATTTCGAAGGAAATGTGATGCAGGACAAACCCACAAAAATTAAAGAACCATGAAAGAGAGAGAAGAAGCAAGAGAAGGAAGGGAAGAAGCCCCCAAGGGAGGTAGAAACGTGAAACAACAGGGGGGATAACTGACAAACCATCAATCTAATTTTTCATTCAGCATAAGCTATCAATTACAACAGAAAATTATACTTAAATAGACTAAAGACTAAACCCTAACCCTAACCCTAGGGCAACGCCCATTTAATAACTTGCCTAACATACTTTTTATTCACCTACCTAACATAACCTTAGACATCAGCAATTTCCTTTTATTGAATTACAATAAGAACCAACTCATAAAAATTAAATAAAACATAAACTAATACACCAAATTAAAACCTAAATAAAATTAAAAATCTTGCTATTGTTTTCCGCATCATTTTCCCATGCTTTAAAAAAACTTGTCCTCGAGTTTAAGAGCGTGAAAATAGATCTTCTGAAAAATAGGGTCCAAACCAAGTCTTGAGAAGAAAAAAGGCCCAATGAGAAGTGTGCAGCAATTTCTTGTTTTGTTGAAACCAGCACTTCAAAATTGGGCCACTTCGTTTGCCTGCTGTCCAATTTCGAAACTCAAAATCTGCACAAATCAAACTTACTTTTGAGCAACTTTTTGTTGTCTTTGATCCACTGATGTCCTCCACAATAGCAAACTTCTCCACCCCCCGCCCCCCTCTAAGTCCAGGGCCACGCCCAAGACTTAAGAATCCAACAAGATCCAACCAAACCTCATCTGAAACGGCAGCAAGTGTCGAACTTTTTTTTTTTCTTTTCCTCTTCCTGAACCAAACAGCTAAGAAGCTTCTTTGTCTTCTCATGTTGGTGAGCCATGACTTGGACGGTGGTGCTGGAAATTTCAGTGGCAGTGCCGGCGAAATAGGGTGCTGCTAGATGAAATCGAGATGGCCTGGAGTGGATGAACCTAGCGAAGCTTTCTGCGATGGAGGTTGTTGGACAGAACGGCGAATGAGATGGGCAGTGCGACGGTGAGCTGTTTGTTCTGTGGCAGTGGCTGAAATGTCAGCAATGAGGGCTGATCCCAGTGCAGTGATGTGACAGTGAGTTTTGAGTGGAGCAGACCGTGCGATTGGTTTTGTCCCGGTGACTGGCTGCGGCACGGGGTGGATTTGAGTGTTGGGTAGCGGCGAACGGTAGCGTGGGGCAGCAGGATTTTGTTGGGGCTTTGCTTGGTTGTTGGGTCCAATGGGTAATGCGGCTATGGGGCTTTCAATTTGTTTTTCCGGTTGGAGTGTGGTTCGCTTCCGCTGGGTTATTCGCAGTAGGGGTTGGTGATTTTCTGGTGGGATGGTTTCCTTGCGGTTGAGGCTGTGTGGTGTTGGGAGGATTCTGAAAGGTTGGCGGTGGCACAATGGTTCCTGTTTGGTTTTCTTTGGGTTCTTCTCATGAGTTTTCTACTTGGGTGTTTGGTCTAACTGGGGTTTCTAGTAACATGGTGGCTAGGGGTTGGATATCGCTGGCGGTTGGTTGGCCCTGATGGGTGAAGTATGCAGTGGTGGTAGGCTTTTGTGGGGGCAGGCAGCGGACGATGGAGGCTTGTTGCTCCTGGGTGTTTTGGGCAATGAGGAAATTAGCCGTGTAGTAGGTTGCAGGGATGGATTCCAGCGATGGGGACCTGACTCTGGTTGGAGTTGGTGCGGTTGTGGGTATTACAAGATCATTTGTTCGAGCTCAAGCTGTCAATTATAATAGAAACTTATGCTTAAACGGACTAAAGACTAAACCCTAACCTTAACCCTAGGGCAACGACCATTTAATAACTTACCTAACATACTTTTATTCACTTACCTAACATAACCTAAGACAACAACAATTTCCTTTTATTGAATTACTAATAAAAATTAAATAAAACATAAACTAATACATGAAATTAAAGCTTAAATAAAATTAAAAATCTTGCTATTGCGTTCGGCGTAAAAATTTCAATTTAATTTGACTAATGATCATTGGGAATTAAAAAATACATACATCTGCTCTGAGCTAAGAGAAATAAGATGCAGTAATCGGCACGCAATCAGGTCATTTGTAACAATTACTTCTCACAAAAGGAAGAAAAGAAAATGTTTGACATAGAACACAATATATACAACGTTTAGACGCTTGCCTTAAACCGAAAGTGAATTTAACACAAGCATGTTTTAAGTCTGAGAAACCAGAACAAATAATAAAAGAGATAAGAACTAAATGGAAGACGAAACTAGTCTTGCCTGGTACTGACTGAACCTTCTTTGTTATAATGGTGGGCACCAACAAGCTTCTTTCCAACATCTTGTAATTGTTGTCGCAAAGACACCGAGTAAACTACAATAACATACAAAATAAACAAGTAAAATACCAGCTTCTACCTAAAAAGATCCCCATTAATCATACAAAAGAAACTTTTACCATCTCCAGAGTACAATCCTATAAGCAAGTCATGTCCATCCTTGGATTCAGGATCAAATGCATGGCAGACAGGGTTTGAACTGCTAAAATGTATCGATTTTATAGGATCCTAAGAAAAAAGAAACAGTTATCACCAACATAAATTCTAATCCAGAGACCCAAATACACAGCCCCAATGACACCCAATTACCTTATCCTGCGAATTGAGGTCGCTGATAAATAGAGTATCCCCTACATTGAATATCAAATAGGTCCCTTTACCATCACAATTTGCATTAAGCATAGAATGACTACCATTAGGCCCAGCCAATGAAATAATTCTACTAGTTCCATTAGCAGCTTTACTTGTGCCATTCCCTCCAACAAAATTAAGCGCACGACCACCATTTCCGCCCCCAACCCCTAAGAGCCTTGCAGCTGCATATCTCACTCCACTGCTCGTAGTCACACTTGAGCTCGGCGCTGGCCCAGCCTGTGTAAGCTTTTCCTTGAGATGTGCTAGAGTTACCTGAAAAACACAACCCAAAAGTTAATACATCAAATTCATAAGATTTATGTAGCTTAGGAACGTGAAAACAAAACATCCATCCATTCAAATGAGTTTATTTGGGATTGGCAGAGGTGAGGTAAAAAAGAAAATTCAAACCCTTGTTTTCCTAAACATTTCCTCAATTTCCTAAGCAGCCAAACAGAAAATCAGCGACCTAAGAAATGTTAGGAAAAGGAAAGGAAAATTATTATTAGACTCGTTTAGTTTCATTCTTCGGAACCGCCAAGGAAACAAAATCTTTTTCACCACTACAACTAATTCCACTTAAGATTCAAAAATTCCTTTTTCCATCGTTTTGCCAA
Source organism: Alnus glutinosa (assembly GCF_958979055.1). NCBI lineage: Eukaryota > Viridiplantae > Streptophyta > Magnoliopsida > Fagales > Betulaceae > Alnus > Alnus glutinosa. The sequence continues at coordinate 18,593,542 of NC_084894.1, forward strand.
TCTATTCCCCCTATATTCTCAGCAGCCAAACGCACAGCGTCAGAGAGATTCAAAAGAAAAACCCTACCAGAGAAACGGATTTTCCGTGGGAATAGGGAAGGAGACCAGGGGGGTGAGTCTTCTCGTACTGGAGCTTGTACCGTCCCTCTGGCGTCTTGAAGTACGTCTTCAGCGCCTGAGCTTGCGCATTCGTCGTCGACGGATACGACGTCGTCCCCGTCGATGCTACCGTCATCACCCCGTTCCCGTACCCATTGTTTCCGTTGTGCATCATCATCGTAAGAATCCTTTCCCCTCTCTCTCTCTCTCTCCTAATGTCTTTCACTCTCTGTCTCTGACATTTTGTGTAGCCTGAGCTTTCCTTGTTGCTCTCTTGTTCCTCTTTCTGTGCTGGCAGTGCGCCCGATCAAGGAGGAGGGATCCTGTAAGGCTCGTGTGTTAGTGTGGATTGTGGTCGGGGCCGTCGGGCGACTTGGATGCACGAATCATAAGTGCAATTGGTGGGCCACAGGTATCTCGGGATTGATCTATGCATGACACGCAGGGCTCACAATTAGGGTTTTGCATATTGGATGTATGGAAGCCTTTTGACTTGGTGTAGTTATCTTTTAATGTGCTAAATTAAGTAAAGTCTAATTATGAGGATGACTCACAATCAAATTAGTTCAATTCAATACATGGAATTATCTCCTCCAACATCCTTGATTCTTCCGTTTTACTTTCAATTTTTAAACATTACTCTCATGTGATTGTTGTCCATTGACGTTTGGTTTTGAAAGTTTTTTTTTTTTTTTTAAAAAAATTATTTTATTATTATTTTTTATAAGTTAATTGTCAAAGTTTTGCAAAAGAATTTAGGAAAAATATATATTTATTTCTTTCATTTTTAATTTACTCTTGAGTTTTGTAATATGAAAGTAAAATTCAATGGCAACTAGAAGACTTTAATGTAACTTGCATTAGTTTATCTTAAAGTAATCGTAGTTTAATTAAATAAACATAGTTATAGTTATCTATTTAAGTCAAAGTCTTTAATTATTTGTAGTATTATGATACAAAAGTCATTTAGTAGTTGGTTTCTCTAAGTTAGAGTTAGAGTTATCTCCAAATAGTTTATTTGTATTAAGAGTTTATTTTCGAGTAGAGATAGGAGCTCATCTTCTACTATATGTCTTTGTAATTCTCTTATTTATATGCGTGAGTGATTAATAAAAAATAATTAGAATTAATTTCAAACTTTGTGTTTGTGTTTGAAAAGGTTTAGGTTCCCTTAAAATCTAAAGGGTTTAGGTTCCCTTAAAATCTAAGGTTTAAGTTCCCTCAAAATTTAACAATTGATCCAGTTACTTGTTTGCGAAAGCATTCACGTAACATTTTGTAAATTCGACTTATAGCTTTTTTAGTTTTCTCGGCTTGATTTGGTAAGTTTTGAAAAATGTTTTGAATTTAGATTTTTTTAAAATAGTTTTGAAAAAATTATAAAAATTGAAATAGAATTGGTTGGGGCGGCATTTGAAAGGTATTGCATACGAGGTCTACAAACGAAAATTCACTTGGTAAATTTTGAGAAGTGTTTTTGAAAAAATAAGAATTGAAAATTGTTCTCCAAAATAAATAAATTAATTATTACAATCTACACTCAATGGGGTGTCTTGTAGAGACCACATTGTCCTTACCAAACGATCTTAGTGACCACCGTAAAGCTGACAAATGGATTGGGTAGCCAATATGGGGGCACCAAAAGTACATGACAACCACTATAGGGTCGCCAAAAGTTCAGAGCAACCATAGCGAGGCCGTCGAAAGTTCTAGGCGGCCATCATTAGGCCATCGGAAGTTTCTAGTAGCAATTGTAGGGTTGATAGATGTCCATGGTAATTATTTTTCTAGAAGTTTTTTTTTTTTTTTTTTTTTTGTGAAAAAATGTTTTATTTTTAAAAATAGTTTTGTGGTTTGTTTTGATAAGTGTGTTAGTAGTGGGGCCACATTTGTATATTCGTTTGGATAATTGATATTTGATAAAGCTTTTGAGCATTTGAGATGCGAAAAATTGTTTTTAAAAAGTTTGCAATTTTTTATTTCAATCCTTCCATTCATAATAGTTTAAAATTGGTGACGTGGTATTAACGCATGTTCATGCCACATCAGCATTTTTGGCACGTCAATTTAAAAATAATAATTTTTTTTATTTTATTAAAAAAGTAAAAGAAAAAAAGAAAAAAGAAAGAAAGAAAAAGGATGGCAAGGATGTTTGGATTTCAGTATTGGTCTTGGTTTAAACCAAGAATATTTCTTTTGGGTTTTGGTTCTCTGATAATATGGGGTGTGTGTGTGCGTGTGTGTGTTTGTTCTACCTAGTAATGCTCTTTGCATTTTGGTTGGGTTATTGTGAAAAGGCCCAAAAAAGACGAATAAGAAACTTGTGAAAACCTGAAATTTAACCTTATTTGGTAAAGATTTGTGCAGTGCAATTGGCATGAGTTATTGCATGAGAATGTGACTATCATGACTTTTCAAACTCCTAATACAATGTTCCTTAAGTTTGACATAATGTGGCACTTTTGAAGCATGCCCGTGTGGCATTTTCACATTCGCCAATACTGCCAAGAAGTCATATTTCTCCTTATTAGACATTATGAAGCAAGCTGCAGGCAAATAGGTATTGTTTTGGTCTGTGGTAACTGGATGAAGTTTAAGTCTCAAACAAATTTTTTGTAAGTCCTGTAACACCCTAGTGAAATTAACTAATTGGTATTTAACTTCATAGTTCGTTTCCCAACTTTATTTTAAGAAGAATAAGACCACAAATCACAGTCATCACAATAATAGCCAGAATAAACTAGAACTTCATCATAATAATAACAGCCGAAGCTCTCAAAATACGGTAAAAAGACCAGTCATCAAAATGATACAGATCCAGAACCAAAGGTCTAAGAGTCACCAACAACAAGAGTCAAAGCCTACACATAAAAGAAGATACAGAATAAAGATGATAATGAGTGCAAAATATTGCATATTTAAACCCCACATTAGTTAATTCTTTAGCTATGTCTTAATATAATGTTTTGTGTTTTTAGTGTTTTATAGGTTGCTAAAGGAAAACGACAGTTTTAAGATGAAAAATGCAAAGTTTGGAAGAAAGCACACTTTGAGAAGACCTATATGATGTGGTTATGTTTAACTAAATCAATGAAAGGATTAAATCGAAATTTTTCTAATTGGAGTCAAAATCAAATTGGATTAAATTTAAGATTCTGCATATGTCTTAGTATTTTGATCATAACTTTCAATTCAAGTATTAGATTAAGGTGAAACTAGTGGCATTGGAAAGTTAACTCAAAATAAAACAAATCATTGTGAAATATAATTTTCCTAATTCGTACGTTTACTATACCAAAAGTGTCCCGAAATATAAGAATACAAATTTGGACGAATCCAATTCCGATTTGTACTAAGATTACTTCCTAATTTGAGTAGGAAATTGAAGTACGATTTTTATGGGATCTTTGAGGTTTTTAGGATTTGTTTGCTCCCTATAAATAGATTACTAAGCCTCAAGAAAAGAGAGTGGGAGATCAGAAACGAAATTCCACATATTATCTCCCTTTTAGTTTAGTTTTTTTTTTAGGTGCATAATCATGTGTAACTAAATTCTCAACTAAGGTTGAGGATGAAGCCTCACTATTGAAGAACAACAATTTTTTCATGTAAGTTTATACTATCCGATTTTATAAGTTTTTGATTTTTAATTGTTCTACTTTAATTCAATTATTGAGATAATTCTTGGATATCTATTGTGATTTACGGATACATATGATAATTTGAGATAGTTTCATTTAATTGATTGCTTGGGTTTTTATCTATCAAAAAGTTGAATATTCATTGTATTTCGTTCTACAGATACATTTGATGATTAGGTTTAAACTGGATATCTTTTGTGATTTGTGCAAAAAACGGATTAATTGAATGATTTAATTAATTTTTAAAGCATAGTAGAACATACATAAGATTGATTTGTATGGTGGGAACTTCGAATATGTATTGATGAACATGAGAATATGTTGCTATGATTTGATGGGTATGAATTCCAAAACCTTGGTACCTTACCTTTTGATTATTTTTACTTTATTTAGTTTATGTTTTCTTTTTACCAAGAATCAAACCTTTTTTTCGGAACTAGGTTAGGATTTAATTAGTTTAGATATAAAATTGTTTTCAAGAACACAATTCTCTGTGGGATCGACTTTGCCCTTGCAAAACCCTTTGTTGTAAACAATTCGTGCACTTGCGAATTAATTAAAATTTACACAACAAGTTTTTGGCGCCGTGCACGAATCGTTTGCAATAAAGAGTTTTGCAAGTGCGAGGTTGATCCCACAGAGAATTGTGTTCTTGAAAACAATTTTATATCTAAACTAATTAAATCCTAACCTAGTTCCGAAAAATGTTTGATTTTTTGTTAAAAGAAAACATAAACTAAATAAAGTAAAAATAATCAAAAGGTAAGGTACTAAGGTTTTGGAATCCACACCCACCAAATCATAGCAACATATTCTCATGTTCATCAATACATATTCGAAGTTCCCACCATACAAATCAATCTTATGTATGTTCTACTATGCTTCAAAAATTAATTAAATCATTCAATGAATTCGTTCTTTGCACAAATCACAAAAATATATCCAGTTTAAACCAAATCATCAAATGTATGCGTAGATCGAAACACAATGAACATCCAACTTTTTGATAAATAAATACCCAAGCAATCAATTAAATGAAACTATCTTAAATCATCATATATATCCGTAAATCACAATAGATATCCAAGAATCATCTCAATAATTGAATTGAAGTAGAACAATTAGAAATAAAAAAACTCATAAAATCGGATAGTATAAACTTACATAAAAATATTGTTGCTCTTCAATGGTGAGGCTTCATTCTCAACCTTAGTTAAGAATTTAGTTACACATGATTATGAAAAATAAAACCGACACCTAAAGAAAAACTAAACTAAAAGAGAGAAAATATGTAGAATATCATTTTTGGTCTCCCACTCTTTTTTCTTGAGGCTTAGCATTCTATTTATAGGGAGAAAATAAATCCTAGAAGCCCTAGAGATCCCATAATAATCATACTTCAATCTCCTACTCAAATTATGAAGCAATCCTAGTACAAATCGGAATAGGATTTGTCCAGATTTGCATTTTTATATTGCAGGACACTTTTGGCATAGGAAACGTATGCATTAGGAAAATCATATTTCACAATTATTTTAAGTATTTTGAGTTAGCTTTCCAACGCCACTAGTGTCAACTTAATCCGATACATGAACTGAAAGTTATGATTAAAATACTAAGACATGTGCAGAATCTAAAATTTAATCTAATCTGATTTTGACTCCAATTAGAGAAATTTTGATTTAATCATTTCATTGATTTGGTTAAACATAACCACATCATCTAGGTCTTCTTAAAGTGTGATTTCTTCCAAACTATGCATTTTTCACCTTAAAGCTACTATTTTCTTTTAGTAACCTACAAAATACTAAAAACACAAATCTAACGTAAAAATATTAGATTAAGACACAGCTAAAGATTTAACTAATGTAAATTACAGGGTTTAAATATGCAATATGTTGCACTCAAAAATGATATCTATCAAATCATAATGGGATTCACTAGGTTTTCTCTAAATCTGCGCTAGCCAAATGAAATCTAATTCCTCGAAAATGATCTTGAGCACTCCCACCAGCAAGACCAAATGTTGCTCTGAACCCGTCATCATAAAAACTATTTATAAAACAATACATCTTTCATAAGTGGAAAGATACGAGTGTAAGTCTATGATTTAGTAAGTAATAATACGCACGATACACATGTTATTATATGGTGAACTCAATTTAAGTTTAAATCACATGCAATGGAGTATAATTTCATTGTACAAGTTTATGATGTATGTAATATAGATATAATGTATATACTCTTATAACAAGAGTCGTGTCATAGTTTAATTTCATATGGTCTACCTAGGATACTAATCCTTTTCCGGCAGGGTTAGCGCTGTCCCAAGTGACCTATAATACAACATATAAAGACCAAGAAATTAAATAGAAATGTTAGTAATTGGATAAATCACATTTATTAAATAAGATGAAATTAGTCTTATATTTTTAGTGATTATGTTTATGTAATTAAAATAAAATTAAGTTAAGAGGAAATAATGGAACTAGAATAATAAAATACTATTAATGGGTCTTTAGGAAATAATAATAAATAATAATAATGATGGATCCTAGAGAATAAATAATTATTTGTATTGGTAAAAATATGGTTAAATTAAATGTGGGGTTATATTTTAATTGATAAAATATAAGCTTTTAAAATAGTGGGGGTCCTGCAGTGATTTATTAAAGATGAGGGCTTTAAAATAAAGGAAATCTCTATTTGCCACTTGTCAGCACACGGTTGGCTAGAAAAAGATAACATTATCTCATCCCAACCACCCAGATTTGGACATGTGTCCCTTTTCCCCTATCCCTTTCTTTTCTTTTCTTTTTCCCCATTTTCTCTCCCCTCACCCGCACGTCTCTCCCCTACTCCAGCAACTCGACGCCTCTTCCTTCTTCTTTTTCTCTTTTCTTCTTCTCCCTTCTTCTCCCTTTGGCTGCCCGACTTCCAGCAGCTCCTTCCCCTTCCTTTCTTCCTCCTCTTCAGTTCTCCTCTCTTCTTTCTCTCATTTCTCTTCCCTTTTACCCCCCATGCTGTGAGTGGCGACCTGTGTGAGAGCTTGAGCTGCGTGTCACTGCCGAGAGAGGGGTTTTATTGCAGAAATTTTGGGAGGTTGAAATGCTTGGAATTCAAGGGTAAAATTCCTCTCCCTTCTTGTCTAAGATTTCACTTTTATCCCCTTCGTTTTCTGTAAAATCGTATGGGCCTTAGGGTTCAAGTTGGATGATATTATAGGGTTTGAATGGGTTATTAGTTGTATTTATATTTTAGGTATAATGCTAAATGAAAATGGAGTTTGATTTGAGTTTTGTTGAAATTGAAGAAATTTGGGGTATTGTGTTGGTTGGCCGAATGGTGCTCTTCCCATTTGTGGTTTCGATTTTTATAGCCTAAGATTGGTGTTTTGGTTTCTTGATTTCAATAGATGTTTGAGTTAATTCGATCGTGTAATTTCTGAAAATTTGGTTGTTTTGGTAGGGGTAGCCGAATGGGTTTTGTTTTGTGGGGATGATTGAAGGCTATTTTTATTAAGATTAATTTTATGGGTAAGGTTTGTTGAGAATTTTGGGGTTTTTGTGATGCTTGTTGGGCTAATATGGTTTGGAAATCCTGTATTTTTGAAGTTAAAATCTAGTTGGAGTGTTGGGTGTTTATTGTTCTTAGATGATGCTTTCTTGAATTATGTTGATGGTGTTTGGTGGCTGAAATTTGTTATGGATTATCGGTTTAGGTGACTTTTGGATTGGAGTGGTTTTATGGTAACTGAATGGGTATTAGTTCATGATGAAAATGGTTTGATCGTTGATGCTTGTGAATGGTTGTAGGATGATTGTGTAAGATTGTTGTTCTTTTGGGGTCATGGCACTGATGATATTCTCTTGGGGCTTGTTGTGAAATTAGTGGTTTGAAGATATTGTTGACGATATTGATGGATATGTATTTTAATGTTAAGAATTTATGTTAATTGGAAAGTGTTATTGCCTATGGGTTTTGATTCTTGATGTTGATAACCTACGATTAATGCTTTGTGATAAGTGCTTGATGTTGAAATGAAATGTGATTAGGAAGGGTATTTTGATAAATTTCAGATTTGGTTTGTGTTCCTAGATTGAGGATAATTGTGTTAATTAATGGTTAATGCTACATTATGTAGATGGTAGAATGTTTGGTTGAATTGAGTTTAGTTTTGGAAGAAATTTAGTAGATGATTGTAACTTATGATTATTGAAATTTTAAGTGGTTTGATGTGAAGGAAAATCTTGGGGGTAATTAACTTTTCCCCCATCAACTACCAGCCATTGTCAACATGCCCTCATGAACTGACACCTCGATCAAAAGAGAGTATCCAACTACCAACTTTACATATTTTACCCCATTCCGTTAGTCTAATTCGTGAAAAGACTTAAATACCCTAACTCAAATTCAAAAATGACATAAATGCCCTCAACTTTTTTAAATATATTAATTTTAATATTTTTTTATTAATTATTGTTGGAGGGCATTTTAGTTTTTAAACCAAAATTAACCCCCAAAAATAGAATATTCCGTCGAAGTTAACAGAATTCCCTGACGGAAGGGGGCAAAGTATGTAAAGTTGGTAGTTAGATACTCTGTTTTGGTTGATGTGTTAGTTCATGGGAGCATGTTAACAATGGCTGGTAGTTGATGGGAGGAAAAGGTAATTACCGCAAAATCTTGTCATATTTGATGTTGTGTTTTAAGATTTTACTTGGATTTGTGTATTAGGTTGATGGAGAATGTAGTTTGAGGAATGTATGTGTCTATGCAGTTTTAATAGAACATCTATGTATGTGCCTCATGCGTTAGTAAATGAATATACAAATAGATATTACACAATATGTGATTGTAACCTAATCTAATATGAGTGGTTAAGTTAATATGTTAAGCAAGATTAGGGTCCTATAATCTAAGCTATTTGGATGGCTAAGAACTAGTAAGGATAAAAGTGTTAAATGTAATAGTAATTGTATTTATAGGATAAGAAACGAATTAAAACATAAACATAAAGCCCAAGACAAATATCATAGGAGACAACTATTATGATGTAAACTACTCAAATAACCCTAAGTTGGTAAATATAAGTTAGCAAGCTTATAAGAACACATAAATTAATATGAGTCCAATATGGGGCAACTAAGTAACTAATCCACCTATCTATGTACACATAGTATTTTTGTGTATCATCGGATTAGGTTTAAGTCTATTAAGTGTGGAATGTATATATTTATATACATACATAAACATATACATGAGTTCAAAATATAATGTGAACTTAGTAAATAAAATTAACAAGCCAATAATGGATTAATAATAATAATGTGATGTAATAATAACGAATAGGCGAATAAAATAGTAAGCGTGTCTTAAAGATAATAGGCGAAATAAAATATGAACCTAAACCTAAATGATAACCTAACAATAGTTAAGGATACCTAACTAGACTTAGAAGCGGGTGATGCGACGTGTGAGCACGCGGGTAGCCTATGTGTCATAGAGTATAGCTTCAATAGCATAGTCTGACATTGCAAATGTTTGCAGGTTCATGTCATGATTGGAGACTTTGGTTGATTCTCCAATGTAGAGTCCAGGTGACTAGAATCCAAAGGAATGTTGGAGTCAAGAGTCCAATGCAGCCAAGGTGATATTTTACTCATTGAGAAACTATTATTTTTATGTATCTTAGAATTGTAAAATATGTGTTTTATAAATTTGAACCAACTGTATGTTGAATATATTTGTTTTCGTTAGTTTGAGTAGTTTCAATTATGTTCAAATAATATCAATGATGTTATGAAATGATGTATGGATGAAATGTGTTGAAATGATTTAAAGTGTTTGAATGTGAGTTGCGATTGAGATTTAAATTATGCAAAGTAGAATGATAAAATTACATGTTGATTGGTTATCGTATTTGAAGAAAGCATGATTTGCAAAGAATAGAAGTATAGAGTTTGAACTGTAAAGCATAAAGTATGAACATAAGAATAAAATGGAGGGTAAGCCTCATAAGGATGAAAGAGAGGGTAAGCCTCACAAGGAATGAAAAGACAATCATGAGCATGCATATCATTGTTTGAATTGTATAATGTTTTCATGATATAGAATATTGTAGTTTTTATGCTAGACGTATTTGTATGCCTAAGAGTTTTACTGACAAAGAACTTATGTATACTTCTATCGTCTAGTTGCATGATTTAAGAACATTGAGCTTGGACGTACAAGGGTATTGTCATGGTTCAGAATGAGTAATATAGTGTCCTGGGAGTAGGTAGATGAATTGTCGTGGTACATCAGTAAGAAGTGTTTGGATATCAGAGTTTTACTCTAGTAATCGCATGGACAACTATGTGTCATAGACATGAAGTTGTAATGCCTTAGGATTCGGTGTTAACCATATTCAGGAAATGATAGTAAGCTTGTACTAAAGAGCGAGATGACATGTTTTAAGCTTGGTGTACTTGGATGTGATGCTATTGGTTGTGATATCTGTGTGACTTGGGAGTAGGTAGATGAATTGTTGTGGTACATCAGTAAGAAGTGCTTAGATATCAGAGTTTTACTCTAGTAACCGCATGGACAACTATGTGCCATAGACATAAAGTTGTAATGCCCCGAGGCACGGTGATATCACAGTTAATAATGTTAGATCTCTGTACATTTGAGCTACCAACATAAAAGTATTATTGTAGGTGGGTGTATACGTAGTTGCTTCCAAGCCATTGGAACTTCTACGTATGAATCCAACTACATAGTATATTTTAAATGTTTTCTGATAGTCGGTGTTTGCTATATCAATTATAGGGGTTTTCAAACAAAAGTTTACAAATTGGTAGCTATTATAATGTACGCGAGATTAAAAAGAAAAAGTTGGTTCTTTGCGAAAACTTAGTTTAATATCACTGAGGTCTCAGTATTATGTACTGAGACGGTGAACTCACTCTTTTACCTATACGGGTGTGGCAAACCCCCACAACTGTATAGATGATGTTCCCTTGGCTATAGGTACTCGGGTTGTAGTTGATGGGGTTGTAGACGTGCATTTGGGGTATTATGACCGAAGCTCGCTGCGACGGTTGTAATTGCGAGACCATGTGCGTCCTCAGTTTTATAGGTTTTGTTATGGCTTGTGACGCCTGTGTCACCTGTTATTGTATAAAGTCATCTTTGTTATGTAATTATATTGAAGAAAGACTTAAACATATAGATGTTAAATGGCTCTTGTTGTAATTAATTTGTGATAGATGTTTAAGATGTGATTTCCGCTATTAGATTTATGTTTTCCGCTGCATAGTTAGATAGATGTCATACTCTGATTTACCAGGTACATATTATGGGGTATGCACCACATGTTGGCTTTGCGACATATCGTCGTGCCACTGTGAAGATCCATTTGTATTTTAAGAGATTAATGTTTATGAAAGGTTTTGTAAAAAATAAAAATAAAAATGGGTCGTCACACAACACCGGTGCCCCAATTATGTATTTATATCGTCATATACTAGCAGCTCGATCGAGTCCGACCTCAGGTGGCCCACGCCACAAGCAAAGCCGTAACCGTGACACCCATTTAGGGCTATAAATGAACAAAGCTACTCGTGAGCTCGCTTAGGCTCGGCTCGGTTAAGCTCTGCTCGAACTCGACTCAGTTATTAAATGAGATGTTTGTGAACATGAAATTATGCTCGATTATTAAATGATTCATACTCGTATAAAACTCTACTCACTCGATTAAAGTTCGTGAACAAACTCGTATAAAGCTCGGCTCGCTAGTTAGATCGACTCGTATACATATACATATATATCATTTATATAGTATATTAGTCATTAAGAAAATGTAAGTATATTACAAACTTATATGTTATATGCTATAATTTATAAGTATATCAAATAATTTATATTATATTATATTATCGTATATGTTATAAGTTTACTAATATTAATATAAGTATACGAATAATCAAGTATAATATATTATATATGTATATTTGTATAAGCATATAATTTATATATGTATATTTGTATAGTATATAATTTTTAATTATATGTTAAATTGAACAATTATATATATAGACATAGACACACACACATATATATGATCGAATGATAATACTTAATCATATGATTATATGATATAGTGATTGAATATCTAATGATCATTGAATCAACCATTTCAATACTTAATTATATGATATAATGACAACTCCAATACTTAATTTCAAATTAAGTGAAATAACAATGTTAGATCATATGATCATATAGCACAATATAATATGGTTATATGATCATATTATCATAAGTATTACCATTAAAATTTAGTTCATATGATCTAATATTGTGTCATTGTGCCATATGATCATCTAACCACATGATCTAAGTATTATGATTAGTTATTCAGGATCATATGATAATACTTAGATCATATGACACAATGTTAGATTATATAATTGTTGATCCAATAATTATATGATCCTATGATCTAATGATTTTATGATCATTAGATCATATTATTTTAAGCAAAAATATGATTAATAATTAATTATCATGCTTATCATAGATAATATCATCATATGTATGATTTTTATAATTCATAAATATATATAATTACAAATTAAGCTATAAGTATAAATTATAATTAAGTATACAAATTCATATTTATACAATGATTACATATCTAGATGCTTAGATATGAAAATTAAGTATAATCTACGTATCTAACAAATTAAATATGATCTGACATGACTTACTTTTAATTATTAGATGGTAGATTGATGAAATGACCTATTTAAAAACTAATGAAAAATCTAAAGACCTAATTATCAAAATCGAAAAATATAAATATTAAAATAAAATCACATAAAAACATATAGACTAAATATTAGAAAGTTTCATTAACCAGCCCATATGAACTATTTAATTAAGAGATATTCCTAAGTTGTACAAATAAATTAAATTAAATAAAAATGATAGATGTGAACATAAGTAACATTATTATAACAGTAACTAAAAAGTAGTAATAGCCAGCTTTTTAATAGGTTGTATTGAGTTATTTGTACTATGTCAGAAAAGTAATAATAGCCTAAAAATTAGAAATAGGCTATTAGTACAATTGACATTAGATATGAATGAACCAAACGTAACAACTTGATTTATTTTTAGATAGATATTATTTTCCAGTTGATCAATTGTATTAGTTAGTAGCCTATTTAAGAGATGTTTGGTTCAATTTGAACTCTTAGTTAACATTGAACTTGTTAGTTTGTGATTGGCTGCATTCTATTTGAAAAAAATTACTTTTATGTAATATTGCTATATAATCAGAGATGCCGTTTATTTCAGAGTCTTCATTTCATAAAAATGGTTCAAGATGCTCTAAAGAAGATTTTATGCAGATTCCAAGTCAAAGAAGTTGGATCCCAAGCTTCCGTCCGGACGACCCAGTCATGCGTCCAGACGCCCATCAGTGTTTAGGATTCGAACAATTCAAGGTTGCATCTGTCCGGACATCATGACAACACGTCCAGATGCTCATCAGAGTTCAACAAGAAATCGAATTTCCTTCTCAGACACATATATGGGAAGACAGCTGCATTTGTCTGGACTACAGGGCAACACCGTCCGGACGCTATCCTTGATAAGGCAAGACGTGGAGAAGAATTGCAACCATCCGGAAACAGTCCTTATTATGGTATTTACGTGCAGCAGAGGTGCAACCATTTGGACACTAGGGTAACACCGTCTGTGATGTGAACTCCGTCAAGAATAACGAGACCCAACAACGAAAGGGAACCCAAGATCGTTCTATGAACAGATTCGAATGGAAGACCTCGACCCGTTGTTTATGACAAACAAGAACCTCGGTATAAGGAAGACGCCACAAACGGTGGTGGAAACTTCGTTTGATAAGTCGAGATGAACACCACGGGAAATCCCGATAAGTTCGAGTAGTTCTTCAAATAACCAAAGAGAATAAAACCTCACAAGTTTTATGAATCATCAATGTCTCCATTACATGGTAGGTACACCTATTTATACAAGAAAATCACTTGCGGAGAAAGTAGTTCTAATCCTAATAAATAAAACAAATCAATTCCTAGCAAGGAAAGAAAATAAGTCCAAATCTAAAAAGTGAACAAATCAAAATATACTTAAATATCTAACTTAAATAAGGCATGAAATCATTCTAAATATGGCACTCTTCATATTTCCATGCCGGTTCACCATCAATTATCTTTGTGGTCCAACATATTTCCATATAGCCCACCATCAATTATTCCGCATCAATTTGGTTTAGATTTTCTGCGATTGTTTTCTTGCCAATTCTTGGCCTTGACCGGATTCTTCTAGAACTTGAATCAATGTGACAATTCTTTGTTGGCCACGTGGATCATGCTCGATGGGCCTCCACAAATTTGCTTGAGCCCATAACTCTTGGATGAGTCCGTTGAGCACATCCTTAAACTTCTTTGCTCGTGCTCTCGTAACCGGCCCAATTGGTACTTGAACGAGATACTTCAAAGCGGTGCCTTGATTTCCATCATTCCCTTCCTCTTGAAAAGGATTTGCCCTCAAATCATCACCTACATCAAAAGGACTCAAATCAGTAACATTAAAAGTGGTACTTACATTGTACTCACCAGGTAAATCTAGCTTGTAAGCGTTGTCATTGATACGCTCGAGGACTTGAAAAGGGCCATCTCCTCTTGGGAGCAATTTGGAACGTCCTTCTTGCATAAGAACGGCGCCTATACCAATACTTGAAGCATCACATTTAATTTCAAACGTTTTAGAAAAGTTAGGTAAAGACAACAAAGGTGCGTTAGTCAACTTCTCTTTGATTATTTGAAATGCTTTCTCTTGTTCTTCTCCCCACCGAAATCCAACGTTCTTCTTGATCACTTCGGTAAGCGGTGCGGCTAAGCTACTGAAGTACTTCACGAACCACCAGTAGAAACTAGCAAGTCCATGAAAACTACGAACATTACCTACACTTGTGGGGCTCGGCCAATCTTGGATTGCACGTACCTTCTCCTCATCAACCTGTATACCTTGTGCACTAACAACAAATCCCAAAAATACAAGCTTATCGGTGTAAAAAATGCACTTCTTTAAATTAGCAAACAACTTTTCTTTCCTTAGCACATCTAAAACGGATTTCAAATGTACTACATGATCGTCTATGTTTTTACTATAAATGAGTATATCATCAAAATAGACAACAACAAATCTGCCTATAAATGCATGCAAAACATGGTTCATAAGTCTCATAAAGGTGCTCGGAGCATTAGTCAAACCAAAAGGCATAACTAACCATTCATACAAACCATATTTTGTTTTAAAGGCGGTTTTCCATTCATCTCCTTCTTTTATCCTAATTTGATGATAACCACTTTTTAAATCAATCTTAGAAAATATGCAAGAACCATGCAGCTCATCTAACATATCATCTAAGCGTGGGATAGGATGACGATACTTTACCGTTATGTTGTTGATGGCTCGGCAATCAACGCACATTCTCCACGTCCCATCCTTCTTAGGTACAAGTAAGACCGGAACCGCACATGGGCTCATGCTCTCCCTCACGTGCCCTTTCTCCAACAATTCACTTACCTGCCGTTGAAGCTCCTTTGTCTCCTCGGGATTGCTCCTATAAGCTGGTCGGTTTGGGATGGTTGCACCGGGAACTAAATCAATTTGATGTTCAATCCCTCGGATTGGAGGTAACCCATGTGGTGTTTCCTCGGGGAAGACATCCTCGTACTCCTGCAAAAGAGAAACAATAGAACTAGGCAAAGCAAGGTCAAGTTCGTTATTGTTTAAAAGTGCCTCTTTGTACAAAAGTACAATCATCGGCTGTTTTGAAAACATTGCCCGCTTGATCTCACTCACTTTTGCATAAAAATTCTTTTGTTTTCTCTCTGATTTTCTCTCAAGGGCCGAACTTTGATTTTCTTTCTCTCTCTCATTTTTCTCGGCCTCTCTCTGTTTTTCACTCTTTTTCTTTTGCTCACTCTCTTTCTTTTGATCACTCTCCTTTTGTAATCTCACTTGATCCTCGTATACTTGTTGCGGTGTCAATGGTACAAGAGTGATTGATCGTTGATTAAGTACAAAAGAGTACTTGTTCGTAAAGCCATCATGCTTCACTTGCCTATCGAATTGCCATGGACGCCCTAGCAATAAGTGTCCCGCCTGCATCGGTACTACATCACACAACACTTCATCTTCATATTTACCGATTCGAAATGCAACTAACACTTGCTTGTTCACCCTTATCTCACCACTATCATTTAGCCATTGCAACTTGTACGGTCTAGGATGTTTTATCATGGGCAATCCCAATTTCTCCACCATAATTGTGCTTGCAACATTAGTACAACTACCACCATCAATAATCACACTACATACCTTGTCTTTAACGTAGCACCTTGTGTGAAAGATGTTCTCCCGATGTACTTCATCAACTCCTTTTGCTTGCAAGCTCAATGCTCTTCTCGCCACCAATGTCAATGCGTCAGGGGCTAAATACTCCTCATCGGAAACATCCTCCAATGGCGGCATGTTGTCGGTGTCGGAATCTTCATTATCGGTCACAATTTCTCCATTGGCTTGCAACACCATGGCTTGCTTGTTTGGACATTGACTTGCTATGTGGCCCCTACCTTGACATCTAAAACACTTAATATCACGATTCCTAGAGGTAGAGGCTTCGGTTTTACCTTGAGGAACGTGGCTGGTGGTCACGGACTTGGGCTTGGGTTTGGGCGTTTGTGACTTGTCCAGCGGCTTGGCTTGACTCAATTTCCAAGAGGTAGAACTAGAGTTATGGCCTGCATGTGTCCCACTCCCTCTCTTGAGTTGTTTTTCCACTTTGATAGCCATATGCACCATATCTTCCAATTCCACATAATGCTGCATCTCTACCTTATCATGGATCTCCCGGTTTAAGCCAAGTAAAAATCTAGCCATTGTAGCCTCCCGATCTTCCTCTACATTAGCGCGGATCATAGCAATCTCCATCTCCTTGTAGTAATCCTCTATGCTTCGACTCCCTTGTCTAAGACCTTGTAGCCTTTTGTACAACTCTCGGTAGTAGTAACTTGGAACGAACCGTTTTCTCATCACTACTTTCATCTCCTCCCATGTGTCTATTGGGCGTTCTCTATTCCGCCTCCTGTTTATCACAAGCTGATCCCACCAAGTAATAGCATATTCAGAAAATTCAATCACAGCTAATTTTACCTTCTTTGTCTCGGAGTAGTTGTGACAATCAAACACGAACTCCATCTTCTTTTCCCATTCAAGATATGCCTCAGGATCAGATCTACCTTGAAAGGACGGAATCTTCATCTTAATACCACCAAAGTTGTTATCTTCACGATTCCTAGCTTCTCTAAATCTTCCTCCAGGTCTCCTATTGTTAACAATGGAACCCCGATCTTCTTCTTCATCAAAACCAGACCCATAACGCTCTTCATCCTCCTCCCTTGGTGGAACTCTTTCCCTTCTACGAAAATTACGACCGTTTTCTGGTTGTTCCTCACGTCTATTCTCCATCTGATCTATCCGTTCGTGAACCTGCTCCATCTCCATCTTCATCACTCGCCTCATCTCACTCATCATGGCCTCCATAAACATTTCGGATCGGCCAATTTTGTATCACCTTCGACAATGCTCTTACCACTATCGTGAGACATGATTGCTGCAAAACAAAGGTTAGAAAGAAAAAAAAGATCCTCACGAATCACTCCCTTACGTGTTTACACTCAAGAAGGTGGATCACTCTCCACTCGTGTTTCACTCAAAATAATATGGCTTTTACCCTCTGATGTTCTCACCACTCTTGCCTTTTTCCACTCGATAATTCTCTCTTAGTTCTTTTGAAACTAAACAAACAACTCAAAATTTCCAGCAACAATTCACCCAGAACTACTCAAGGAATTTCAGATTTGAACACAAGGAATATGGAAATTTTCAGATTAGAAATAGAAGGAATATGACAGTTTGGAATTTTGGAAGCACAGAATAATGAATTTTTTTTTTTTTTTTTTGGACTTTTTTTTTTTTTTTTTTTTTTGGTGATTAGCAACTGGCTTTTAAGAATAATGAAATAAAATTTCAAAATAGTGATGTGAAGGGATATGCAAACCTGAACTAGAAACTGAGCTCTAATACCAAATGATGTGAACCCCGTCAAGAATAACGAGACCCAACAACGAAAGGGAACCCAAGATCGTTCTATGAACAGATTCGAATGGAAGACCTCGACACGTTGTTTATGACAAACAAGAACCTCGGTATAAGGAAGACGCCACAAACGGTGGTGGAAACTCCGTTTGATAAGTCTAGATGAACGCCACGGGAAATCTCGATAAGTTCGAGTAGTTCTTCAAAGAACCAAAGAGAATAAAACCTCACAAGTTTTATGAATCATCAATGTCTCCATTACATGGTAGGTACACCTATTTATACAAGAAAATTACTTGTGGAGAAAGTAGTTCTAATCCTAATAAATAAAACAAATCAATTCCTAACAAGGAAAGAAAATAAGTCCTAATCTAAAAAGTGAACAAATCAAAATATACTTAAATATCTAACTTAAATAAGGCATGAAATCATTCTAAATATGGCACTCTTCATATTTCCATGCCGGTTCACCATCAATTATCTTTGTGGTCCAACATATTTCCATATAGCCCACCATCAATTATTCCGCATCAATTTGGTTTAGATTTTCTGCGATTGTTTTCTTGCCAATTCTTGGCCTTGACCGGATTCTTCTAGAACTTGAATCAATGTGACAATTCTTTGTTGGCCACGTGGATCATGCTCGATAGGCCTCCACAAATTTGCTTGAGCTCATAACTCTTGGATGAGTCCGTTGAGCACATCCTTAAACTTCTTTGCTCGTGCTCTCGTAACCGGCCCAATTGGTACTTGAACGAGATACTTCAAAGCGGTGCCTTGATTTCCATCAGTCTGGACGTTGCCCTGATATGGTATTGCGTGGAGCGCGTTGTGGAAAGCCAGTTGCACAGTTGTCTGTCCGAACGGCCTCAACTTGCGTCCAAACGCCACTTAGAGAAAATCGAATCAGTGTCAATTTAGGTCTTATGTAGCCTATAAATAGAGGCCTCTAGGCATGTGCATTATTTACAGAATTCAGTATTGAATTCCTTAGAGCTTAGAGAATATATTTTAGGGAGAAATTGTGAAGATCCGTTGACTCTCAGAACTGTTGCCGTGGTGCTGTTGTTAAGCTCATAACTGAAGTCTATCTTAGGGAGGAGCCCTAAGGTAAAGGAATCCATAGATGACCCATTCAAGTAGGAGACTTAGTTGGGAGGCGTTCACGTTGGGTTACGTGTCAGAGTGTTAGATACGATCGCTGCATCGGGTATGTAAGTGTTACTGTCTATATACTAGCTTTTTTCTTTTGATAGTGGATTTCCTAGGTTTGGCTGCCGTGGAGTGATTCTTCTCTTAATTGAGTTTCCACTTCGTTAACAAAATATCTGTGTTCTTTAAATTTCACATTTACAATATTTTGTTACACATTGTGCACACACACACAACAAATTAGAAGTCTTTTAATTTTCAGAACTCTTCCCCATTTCAACACGCCACTTCCATGCTCTATTCTAACATTTTTTTTCCTTTGCCATTTCTCTTCCCTATGCTAACTTCACATCTCCTCATTTTGTCACTCTTCACCACATTTGACCCTTCCATGTTACAAAGCCACAAATGTCATTTCCATAATGCAACGCACTTGGCTTTTTTTTTTTTTTCTTCATTAATTTTCTTCTTCTCTTTTGTTTGGTTTTCTGCAACGTTCCATTTTCCTTCTTTCGATGAAATCTGAAATTAACTACTACACCCAAATCATGTAAATCATGTCAGCCACACAACCTTGTCAACTTTGAAATCTCTCCACTCTCGCCGCCTTGGTGTCACAAACCCACACTTCGTCATCGATCTGCTAAGAAGAAACAAAGAGCAGAGGTAAAGGTTGGCGAGACCTTAAAAGATGGGTAAGAACCAGAAGAGAAAGCTTGTGGAGACGAGCAATAGAGCTATAGCGCCATCTTCTCCATCTTATTCTATTTCTGCTTTTTTATTTTTATTTTTATTTTTTTTTACTTAAATAAGGAAATTAAAAATCTTACTTGAGCTGAGCCAAGTACTCGGTAAGGCACTCGGCTCGACAAATAGGTAAGCTCGATTGCACAAGGTTTTTTCTTGGCAAGTCAAGCTCGAGCCCAACTTTTAATACTCGTCTTGAGCTTGGGTCGAGCCCAGCTTTTAATACTCGTCTTTAGCTCGACTCGAACTAGAGATCATGTAAAAACTAAACAAGTCGAGCTCGCACATGTACTACTCACCCGAGCTCGGCTCATTTACAGCTCTAACCTCATTCAAGCATTGTGCGCCAATCATAAAACAACCATTGGATCCAAGGCCCATCATAACACATTATAAACATTTGACTATAAAGAAAAACCCATATAATATAGTAAGCGCATGGCTGATTTTCTGCACGAGACGGTGTACCATATCATACGATGCAATTTAGTCTTCATTGTATTTTACATGCATGCTTTCATAATTTCATAATTTCATCATTTCACTATCTTGTCATTAATCACATATTTTCACAAGATAGAGTTCACAGTAGTAAAATTACATTTCATGTGAGTTGTAAACACGCATGTTTTGATAGACAAAATATTCATATTATATGGAAAAATAATAACAACAAGTATCCATGTGAGTTTTACTCACTTGTATCACATGGCTCCTCCAACAAATCTCCTTAAGGCTCCACAACCTTGAAATCCGAGAAAAACCTAACATTAGCATTAAACTCGAGCTAAAACATGTCTTAAATCCTAAATAGCTCTGATGTGGTCTTGAGTGTATTAATAATAAAATAACCACTCTCAATAGAACGAATCTTTGTAGGATAGATAGGTTTATGTGAGGGTGTCAAACCTCAATGACTGTTTAGTTGTTGTTAAGTTATTGAAATTAACTTTTATCTAATTCAGTAAAGATGTTTGATTTTTGTTTTAATATTGAAACTAAATAAAAACGTAAAAGTAGAAGTAAAATAGTTTGAGAAGATAAAGGGGATTGATTTTACAGCTAATTGCATAATAATGGTAAATTGCATTTAACATAGAAATTTCACTTACATAAATGATATGACTCGTGTGTGTTTTTCAAGCACCCAACGATGTCGTCAAGAAATTTCTTTTATTAAGAAATAAGAATATCTCATCTTTGGTTGGCACAAATTGTCCACCTAACCACTAAGATGTGGTACGATCCCTCTTTCCCAGGTATGAACTAAGACCGTTTGGGTGAGAGTCCCATCAGCATCAAGCAACAAGATCGTTTTGGTGGGAGTCCCATCAGCACTACGAGACTAAGACTGTTTGCGTGAGAGTCCTATCGGCACCACGAAACTAAGACCGTTTGGGTGAGAGTCCCATCGGCACTATATGATGAAAACCTATGAAAACATGCATAGCAGGACGATAATGTTTGAAATATTTTATTGTTGATTTTCATGCTAGGTGTATCATTATGCATATGACTTTGAATGGGACAGAGCATATTGTTGTGTAAATATCTACCTAAATAAATAGATAAATATTTGTATGTTTTACTCGCAAGTGCACAAGATCAAAACAATAGTATAGTATGCAAATACAAGATTATTCCTATAAGGATTAGTATAAACTATGCTTAAAGAGATTTTCGTAAATAAAGATCTTGAATAAGATGAGATAAAATATTAAATTGAAACATTAAGAATAAAAGGTAGAGATTCGATATCCACAATTAATCATACTCAAATAAGATTTGCAATATGGACAATACTACAATCATAACATGATGCTTAATGTTTATCAGCCACAAGGGAATGATATCTTCTCCTAAAGCTATTGATTTCCCTAAGCAACGAGTTAGGCATGGTATCTACTCTAACTCTTTTCTTCCTTGAAGGATTTAACATGGTATCTACTAAGTTGTTCTTTAAGAAAGCATAAATCTATGGAAATCGGTAAACACACTTAGATTGGAACATGGTATCTATTCCAGTTGTCTTTTTGTTGATTAATCCAAGAACCTATGATGGGATTCTTCCGTTACTCTATTATACTCAGGACTCAGTCATCAAAATTGACATAAATAATAAATCCATACAACAAGCTATACAGGGCATCAATCGAGTCCTAACTAAAATATTAGTTTCATATAATTTGGTTAGAAATCATTCTCATAAGAAAATAATAAAGGAAAAGAAAAAAAAACTAGAGAAAACCTCATTTTTGAAGTAGCATTTGATTCTTCTTCAAAACTTGTGTGTTTTCTCTTCAAATGTTAGTGTAACGCCCTATCTTTTATAGAAAGGCGTAAGTGGTTATATTTGATTAACCACATGACATTACTACACCAGAGACGATAAAATCTCGCAGCGGAATATATGCATATTATTTTTTTTTTATTATTAATTATTTTTTTAAAGAAGAGAAGAATAATTCCCACATAACACATAAAAAGCTTGTCTAAAATACCTCAAAGATAAATTAATATGAACATTATTTTCTTACCTATTAAATACACACCAAAGTAGTAATATATGTGCCACAGTTGGTACTTGTACAAATGTAACCATAATATTAATATAATACAAACCACAAAGGAAAAACATTACATTTTAAAGGAAAATGCATAAGAGATAAGTCTGACTTATATACAAGATAGACTAAACAAGGTAGTCTATCAAGCTAAATGGGCAATAGATGGCCGCCTCATCCATATATATTAGGATCGGCATAAAGACCCTGATCGTCCTAATCTTTCTCCTCTTGTCCTGCACAATCATCTATGTGATTGTAGGCATTACTATAATTCCATATGTGCAATTAAGTGAGTCAACCGTTTCAATAATACAATGGTCACTGATTTCTTTAAAAGCACATAATAGAAAAATATATAATATAACCTTATGTCTATATATATATAAACAATTCATGGTCCATAGTCATGAAGTGAATATATAGATATATATAGCATTGATATGATGCAATGACAATTTTGTATGTAAAAACTCATTTATTTTCTTTCACTCCACTCGTTTGGAGCCGACACTCGGTTAACAAATATTTTTGGAGCAGACACTCCCACCAAATAAAGCTTATTTGTTTGCTGTTGGAAGCCTATTGTCCCAGCCGAATGAAAGCCTAAGGTCCAGTCTTGTTTATTATTAAATCTTTTATGGGAGCTTAAGGTCCCATTGACAGCCATCTCACCCCCTGCTACTCACCAACTTTGTTATTAACATATTCATTAGTCACAATAGTAAACATAATATGCAATATTCCATTCACACACATATATTTAAACAAATCTGCAATAATTATATTATAGAAATCAGTATCATATCTCAGTAAGTAAATTATACTTTTCTCAGCTTTCAGAGAACATCCACACAAGTGATTACTGCAACATAGTTTTGTGCTTGTGATAGTGTGTTAGCACAAATTGCTAAAATGATTATTTTATCACTTTTGACTTTTAAACAAATTATTATCGCTCCTAATGTTATTTAGACATTATGTTGGTGTATAAAAATAGGTAGGTAGCATGACCACATTTTTTCATATGGGTATCACTATGACATTTATATAGTAAATGTTTAAAATATTTGTAAACTAAAATAGGCATCATAACAACATTAGTATGCTAAAAGCTTAATATTGTTGTATAAAAAAGGACATAGTATCCCCATTAGTATAAATAATAAGTAAAATATTTAAAAACACACGGGCGACATAACGGCATAATTATGGATAGTTTCTATTATATTCATTGTAAAATTTTGGTAGAATAACGACATTAGTATAACTAATGCTTGAAATATTTTAAAACTTTGGACAACGTAATGGTGCATTTATAGAATACTCAAATGATTTTGGGCATTATAATAGTATTTTTGGTAAACAATTAAACAACTTTTGAATATAAATCTAAAAATACTATTTTATGCCTATTTAAACTTAAAATAACATTATAACTTTAAAGTTACAAAAATGAAGGAAATATGCTTTTAAGAACTCACCAAAACGCTTCTAAAAGAAGCTGAAATGCTATGCCAAAATACTCAAATACTACTAGCCGAGAGAGTGAGGCTTGAGATTTTTGTTTTCTATTAAAAGGAGAGGAGTGAAGTGGACGTGAAGATGCTGTCTTTTATAAACGTTTGAGGGGCTGGGATTAATTTGATTCTGTTTGATCAAGGGCTAGGGAGAAAAATATTCACGTGAGCGTTGGTTTTTACAGAGAATGAATAAAAGTGATGATGGCTTAATTAATATCTCTTATCTCTAAACCATTGATATTTAGGTTCTAACTAAAATAAAAACCAATCTTTTAACTTTTATAACTAAGGCTCCTCATAACAAGTCTTGTTTTGTCTTCATAGTTGCTAAGGGTTGAAACCAGACGAGTTGGACTTTAAATGAGGAAGAAAATATCAAGGTAAGTAATGATTGCTTTTCATAATATCTAAAGAGAATTAATGCAGCAACTGCTGGATGTGAATACTGCTCCCTGCAGTATTTTCGTCCAGCCTGGGGGCTGTGCAATCTGCGAGTGTTTTCGTATCCTTAATAAAGTCCAAAAATTATGAAATTTGAAGGGCAGATAGAAGACTCTGAGTAGAGTTTTATAGCTTTTGAATCAACTAAATCGGAGTTCGTTTGACCCTATTTTCATTATTCCAAAATTTAAGATCTATTAAACTTTTTCATCAAATTGGAGCCTTAAAAGTGCTCCAATTGACTCCAAATTTTTACTATGTGTTCTCTACACTTGTAATTCATAGTGGTAATAATTTTTTTTCATAAAAATCTTTTCAAAATTGAATCTTTTTTTAGTCACGTGATTAAATAATAAAAAGAAATAATATTATTTATTAGGAAAAATTACACTTTACCCCCTGATATATTCACCATATGACGATCTGACGCCTAATGTAAAAAAATTGGTAGATGACCCACTTAATGTAGCCAATTTGTGGCACTTAAAACCTTCTGTCCCCTTATCCATCAATTTGGACGGAAAGCAGGTCACGTGTGTTGCACGTGACCTTTTAAGGCCTAGACATTCCAAAATTGCCCCCATGAAATTAAACAGTGTGTGTGCCATACTTGGAGACATCTTAGAGACCATACTATCGCACGTGCCAAGGAGATTAGACCAACAAAGCCTTGGCTCGTTGTCCACACTCAGAGCACTCGATCCCCATATGCAACGACCATGCATGCCTACGACCCACGCTCGAGCAATTGGGTGGAGATCTAGCAGCTGTCGATCAATCACGTCTCGACCCTTCGGTTGTCGCACTCAACCCTCCTCTACATATGGACATGCCGAGCTCCCAGAGCTCCATAGCCAAGCAAAGCAATCCGCTGCTTGAATCAGCCACCATAGTTTTGTCTTGGCAAATCCAAATCAGCACCATTAAAATGGAAAACCAGCTTCGAAACCTCCACGTTAGTTTGCTGGATGGTATAGTAAAGCAGAGGTCAAGCCCATAGGATCCCGAATCGTCGACCCAGTCATTAAGATTGTCAAGAAGTCGGCGGCTTTCGGTCCCAACCTAGTTCCCTAGAGCTTCGTCAAGAAGCCAAGCTCTTCAAGAATTCTGCATGTAATATTCTTGTTTTTGGCCAAGTCTAGGATTTGGAGCTCAGTGAGTTTACTTATATTTGAAGGCAGCACACCTTCTATGTGGTTGAAGCTTACTTCCGTTGTTTTCTGGCTTTGAGAGTATTGACAAGTTACTTATATTTTTTGCTATAATATCACAACAACAAAGGGATCAAAGCGGTACAATAGTAAGAGAAACCCAAGCTGAGAGGTGGATCATTGGATATGCCACTCTGCATGCAGGAGCATATAATGGTATAGGACTATATTCCACGACATTGACATGTAATTCTTGACAATTTACACATGGCAAAGAAGCTATATATGGACATTGTTGTTAGGCAATTGTCAGGTGCTTGAACTAAGTTGTACAGATACATAGGACTATTTTATTAAGTTCAAGACGCGGCAGGGACATATATTCCAAGTTATCAGCTTTGGGAGAAAATAGTGACACTTGTGCTCGAGGCCACAAATTGCTGTTTGAAAGTTAAAACAATTGAAGCAGGGTATCTTGGAGTGGACTCAGTGGAGGAGTGTGGTCTTTAGAATGGGTGTCGGACTCCTGTTCCAAAGGATGATTATAGTGAGAGCCAGGGTTCTCACTCATCTCTATCTGAAGTCATAATACAAGACACAGAAGTTAGAGATTGCATAACTATTGAGTAAACATCTCTCAGATTTCTTTCTTTACTTACCTCTTCCTCCTGCCTGCAAGTCTCCTCTTCCCTCGGCTGTTTGCCTTAGCCTGGAACTGTGAGGGAGATCCCCCCCTAAAATAAAGTAAGCTTCCCTCCGTTCAGTAAATAGATAAATACAGCAAAATGAACCACCTCAAATATATGAGAAAAATAACCACCAAGGAAATGTCTTGCTTTCCTGGCCATCTCTGCCCATATTAATGATATAAGATATGTAAGACTAGCGGTACGTAAAACTTCAACTACGAAATCACCCACGATAAGGGAGCTAGAGAACCCTCTGTTCTCCCCTTTTTTATAATGTGCGAATAGATGACCATTTCTCAGCTTCTAACTACCCACTCTTTCCATAACTGTCAGCCAATTCCACATTTCCATAACTGCCATTGTGGGAAAAAAAGATATGTAAAGTAGTGATTATCTGCCATTTCTTAGCTTCTATGCTTGAATTTTCTTGTTATGTGATTAATTAGTAAGATATGTTTAGGAAAAGTATGACAGAGTTCGATCTTTCATGTTCTAGGTTATGTTTTCAGTTGTTTCTTATGATCTAAAAGGCACTTAAGAAGTTAGATGTCATCATCGCAATAGTGCTCTTATCCCTTGATGGTTCAGTGAAATTTACGAAGATTTGGGCTTTGGTAAGTTTCCTATTTTTTTGACATTGACATTGACATTGTGGCAGATACATCCAACCATAAAATTTGTATTAGTGGATCCTCACCCAGACCACAAACATGAGGTTCCTAGGTGATGCTTTAGTATCCACCAGTCTTCTACTACATACAACTTCTAGCAACAAAGCACGAAAGGCAAACACATCATAGTTGGTTGTAGGCATTAAACTCTGAAACCACTTAATATGTTAAGATTGGCGCCCTATTATTGCGATTTTGAAGAAGCCTTGATGAAGGTCACAATGTAGCTGTCTCAGATCATGTTGTACGTGGCCTTGCTCATACGGAACGTGCGGCGAAACTCGTCGTCTGGGAATTCTGCATGGTCCAACGTAATGTTTTTGAAGTTGGTATAGAAAAGCATGAAAAGTGGATTGCAAAATTTGGGTCAGCATGAGAAGAGAATCATCGTCTTTGGAAGCAGACGTTAACACTGGTACATTGTCATGGTCCATCTCGCCAGCGCCACCGACCTCGTTGCACCTCCTTTACAGTTATGATCCAAATGTTCAGAAACAAGCTTCACGGCGCGATTCTTGAGATCATTGGAAACTTGCCGGATCTTGAGGTCTTGCAGCTATGTGAGAACAACTTCATCAGAAGCATTCCTCAAGGGCTTGAAAAGAACGAGAAGCTGGGAGGGTGTCGGCGGTCTTGGTTTTTGTCCAGGTGGGAAGGGCAAAATGGGAAAGACGCAGCTTAAAAGGTCACGTGCGTGGACGGAAGGTTTTAAGTGCCACAAGTTGACTAGATTAGGTGGGTCATCTACCAACTTTTTTACATTGGGCGCTAGATCGCCATATGGTGGATATTTTAAGGGGAGTAAAGTGTAATTTCCCCTCTTTATTATTTCTCATATCTCATTGCAATTTCTTTAATATTTCTAAGGCTATTTTATGACTTTAAATAATTATTTTCTTGGGCGTTACAATTAGAGGCATATTTATTGGGATTAAAGCTCTAGAAGCCCTAGAAATTCTAGAAAAATCATAAATAGGTCTCCTAGTCCGAGTAGAATAAGTACAAGTCTTTTCCTTTTCTGAAATTCTAATCCAAGCTGAAATAGGACTCCTGCCGTGTACTGTATTCTCACATGCGCTCAAGCCCAAGGGAAGTGCGCTCGAGCGTATGTGCACTCGAGCTTCGGAGATGATGCCGTCGAGCGTAGGTGCACACAAGCCTTGATGGTGAGGTGCTTGAGTGTAGGTGCCCTCGAGCCCTTGTTCTGGTATGCTCGATCCCAGGGTCTTCAGCATGCTTCCAAAGTTTCTTCTAAATCCAATTTCTACTCGAATTCTTGCATCTATCTTATAAAGCCCTGAAACATGAAAATAAAACGAAATCAAACAAATAACAACGTTAATGAATTTAACATATGTGAGTTAAGGGGCTAGAATGTGCAACATTCGACGCTTATCACATATGTATACTGTTACGACTGGTTTGCATATGGTGACACTACAAAAAAAACTGTAATTTGTCGCGTGTCTACAGTAACAGTTACTGTAGACACGCGGCCAACTGGCCGCGTGTCTTAATAACTACGTGACAGATTGTTTGCGAAAAACAAGTAGCCGCGTGTAAAAAATACACGCGGCCAATTGGCCGCGTGTATTTTGCACACGGGGTCAATTGGCCGCGTGTATTTTGCACACGCGGCCAATTAGCCGCGTTTATTTTTGACACGCGGCCAATTGGCCGCGTGTATCAAATAAACGTGGCCAAGTGATTCAAAATTCCCTCCTTTTCTTTTTTTCTTCTGCAGTTGCACCGCCCACATTGTTTGACTTTTCTTTATCATTTCTTTTTTCTTTTTCTTTCTTCCTTCGAGGATAATATTAATGGCCGGTTCTTTCTTCTTCTTTTTTCTTTGTTCTTTTTTCTGCCTTCTTCCTTCTTTCCCTTCTTCCTTCTTTCTTCCCTTTATTTCTTTTCTTCCCCAGCCTTATTTCTTCACACAGTCACAGAGAGCCAGAGAGGGAAATGGAAGACGGAGACCGAGAGAGCTGGAGATCCGGTCTGTGGTATGATTTCCGGGTGTATTTTTTCTTTTCCTTCTTTCCCTTTTTCCCACGCTCTTCGTTCCTAAATCTCCTTTTTTTTTTTTGTTCTTTTCTTCACACAGAGGGAGATGGAAGAGGGAGACCGATCGGAGCTGGAGATGGAAGAGGGAGATTGATTTCCGGCGACCGATTCTCAGGGATTGGTATTTTTTTTTTCTGGTTTTATTTCCGGCGATTTGCTGTTGTTTGGGTGTATTGAATTTGATTTTGGGTTTCGGGCGTTTTGGTTTGATAATTTCTGGCGAATTGGTTTGATGATTTAGGGTTTCTCTTGTATTGATTTTTTTTTTTCCCATTTTGGGTTTTATTTCCGGCGTGATGTTGTTGTTTTGGTCACGGCGTGATGCTGTTGTTTTTTTTCCCATCTTGTATTGATTTTGGGTTTCGGGCGATTGGGTTGAATGGCCGGGTTCTTGCTATTTTTTTTGGCTTCTTGCTGTGTTTTCTGGGTTTGGGTGTAATGAATTTGCTGTTGTTTTGGTTATGGATTAATGGGAGAAGAAAAAAGACCGGCTTGGCCTGGCCGGATGTATGCCAGATTGGAGAAGAAAGGATACCGGCCTGGCCTGGCCTGGCCTGGCCGGATCGATGTATGCCAATTTTTTTTTTTTAAAAAGGACAAAAATTTTAGCCGCGTGTATTGAAATACACGCGGCTAGAATTTCAAAAAAAATAAATTCCTGTCAGCCACGTATTTTTTGCAAGTTGCTAAATGATACATGGCTAAATAGCCACATATATAAAGGGACACGCGGCTAATTGTGCATTTAAACACAACAGAATTTACCACGTGTAATTGGCTGTGGCTAAATGCAATTAGCCATGTGTATGACCCCATACACGTGGCTAATTGCAAGTGGCTAATAACAAAGTTATTTGTAGTGTGATTTATGCGGTTTCTTGCATAGATGTACATGTATGCTTGTGTTTCCCCGAAAGTCATGGAGTGTATCTATACGAGTACAACTGAGACATATGATGTAGAAACATATATGGTATAGATGGGTTTATATGTGTATAATTCCAAGTGGGAGACTGGAATATATTCATATATTCACAGCTAAGCAGTATGATTTTATGTATTTGTAAAAGGTTAGTGTTTACCTCATCAGCTACGAAACCTTTTAAAAGAGATGTATTTATTATCTATAAGGTAACTGATATTGTAAACGTATGGTAGAAAGAAAGAAAAGTCGGTTCTATGGAATACCTAGTGGTTTATATACTCAAGGAAACCGTTGACTCATTATTTCGCCTATGTGAAATGGTTACCCCTACGATCACATAAACTATGCAGTTGATACAGGTGTTGAGGGATTAGATGAAGACCCTGTGGCCTTATACTTAGACTACCGTGATTGAGAATAGTTTATGCTGGAGCTTAATGTTTGGCTATAGCTGGACCATTCTCTTGGATATTTTGAGTAAATGATGTATTGAGCATAAGTTTGAACAGATTTACGTTATGATTTATTTGTATGTGTAATATTACAGTTTTCAGCCACTAATTATGTTTTTATGTTGTTTGGAGTATATTATGTAACTTATATTGACAATTAATATATATTTCTGTAGTCGAAGGAGTTTTATTTGATTTGTACGTTGATTTAATTGGTATTTGAATTCTGAATTAGAATATCTGTGGATTCTAGATTTGGGTTGATTAATTAACAGGTGCCAAAAAAAGAAAAAAAAGAAAAAAAAAGGGTATAATGGATATGGTATACCGATTTTATTTTTTATTTTTTAATTTATTTATAAAATAAATTAACGTCGTTTATTCAAAACGATGCCATAAATTAGAAACAATTATTGTCGTTTTGAATAAACAACATTAAAAATTTGAAGATAATTCTCGTTATACAAATGAAGATAATTATCTCCAATATCTAACGTACAACGTTAAAATTTGCATCGTTTGTGTATAAACGACGCAAAATTAAATTTCTCAACCTTGGTATTAAATGCAGAAAAAGAAACGACGAGAACAAACGACACTAAAATATTAGCGTAACTTTTTTAAAGATTCGCATTGTTTTTAAAATTCGCAACGTTATTACCACTGAATCTATGCTAGCTTATCATCAACGTACAATGAGATTACAATTAGGGTCGCTATTAAATTTTTTATTATTGCTGCAACTAACATAATGACTATTAAACGCATTGACATGTGCTTTCTTGTCTTGGAAGACTTTAAGCTTGAGTCTTTTGTAGGTCTATAGTGCCCTATCAACGGCCAACTGTCCCAATCAGCATGAGTTTGGGACTTGACTTCCTTTATAACCGGTCCAAACCCAACCCAAGGGAGGGGGGGAACTATTAGCCCTGTTTATGTAATTACGTTTGGCCAATAGAAGTTATAAAATTAAAGTAGAGGTACAAAGTAACTATATTGAATGTCGAAAGCAATGTGTTTGTTTTAAATGATTTGGCTACCGAAGTAGTACCATCGATCTCTTTTAAGTCCCAACATCTTCTTTTGAGGCCGGACAACGATGATGTTGCGAAAAAGCTGGCCCAGTTATGAACTCATTTCCAGCTCTACTTGTGTCCATGTTTCATGCCCAAAGCTTGATAATGGTCGAGTTGTGTTGTCTGGGACCATATATTTAAAGCCAAGAAGGCTGACTTTTGGGCTCAGTTGGTGGAGTCTCTCGGCTTGGCTGGTGGGCCAGAAGTGCATTATTTTCTTGAACTGATCAAAGGAATGATGGCAATTTTAGATTAAAAATACTACATTAATTCTCTCTCCTTATACTTTTAAGCAAGGTTAGCCGGTCCGGTTCGGATCGATTTGCTTTTAGCCCGTCAATTCGTTAAGGGTTAATCCAAATATGACTTATTTAGTTAAACGGGTCAAACTATTTAACCCGTTTGATCCATTTAATAAACGGTCACAGGTGGGTTAATTCGTTTGACCTGTTTAGATTCAAAAAACAATCTATTTAACCCGTTGGACGTAATTCAATACGATACATTTAACCCGTTTCGATCTAAACACGACCCGTTTAACCCGTATCAACATGTTTTTATTATATAAAAAAAATTATATAATTTCATAAACGGGTCAAGCGATTTATGACTTAAACCCATTTATGTCGAATCTTAATTCTTTTATGATGCGTCAGGTGCGTATCATGTTAAAAATTTTCAACTACACTTTCAAATATTTACTTGCAAACGCAGCAGTTGTGAGGTCAACTTTCTACAGCAATGTTTTTTAATCTTATCTACTTAATTACTCTTATTTTACCATTGTTAAATTAGAGCAAGTACTCGAGAATGCAAAAGAGAGAGTTTGTATAGGATTTCTCATTTTAGAATGAACCAAGTAGGATGTCAACTGCTACAGTTGAGCAACTAAGAGCAATCAATTGCATAGGTGAGAGGTAACATCCATGAGGAGGTTGGGTCACTGGGACCTGGAGTCACAAAAAGCATCAGTACCGATCCAGCGATCCTCATCATATGCTCTCCTGCAAAGTAAAAACTACAGAAGCTTATTTCTTAAGTTTGTGGCAAGGAAATGAGTTGTTTAAGCTCTCAGAAATACTTAAAAAGTGAAAGCAAAGCAATCATGCACGTCTTTATTAATTTTGCCTGCACACCCACTTGAGATCCCCTCTGCTATTCCTGCCTTCCCAAGCAAACTAGTCGCTGAAACGGCAAAATCTCTCAATCTATCCATTCATTTTCTCCACCTCCCACAGAAAGATGAGCGGATAACAGCTATGATTTTGTAGCTAAAATTGTACCCTTTCACCTAACTTCATTCCTCCCCACCCTTAATAAAAACCCTCTTCTCCTTCCCACACATATCAAACAATCTTGCACTACCAAATTTCCCAAGCAAAAGACAGCCCACCTAGCAAGATGATCAACCAGTGTCTCTTCTCCCTCTCCCTTCTACTTGTTTTCTTCCTCTTCCATTGCACCACGACTTTAGCCCAGCCTGCTCAGGCCCCGGCACCGGCCGGACCGACCAACATCACCAAAATCCTTGAAAAGGCCGGCCAGTTCACCATCTTAATCCGCCTCCTAAAGAGCACCAAAGTGAGTGACCAAATTAACCAGCAGTTGAACGATTCAAACAATGGCTTAACCGTATTTGCTCCAACCGACAATGCATTTGCGAACCTCAAATCAGGCACTCTTAATGCTCTCACTGACCAACAAAAGGTCCAGCTTATACAGTTTCACATATTACCCAACTTTCTTTCTCTGTCAAACTTCCAAACTGTGAGTAATCCTGTGCGGACTCAGGCCGGAGATACCAAACCCGGCGAGTTCCCGCTCAATGTGACCACTTCCGGTAACCAAGTGAACATCTCGAGTGGCCTTGTCAATACCACAGTGGGCGGTTCAGTGTATTCGGATAATCAGCTCGCTGTTTACCAAGTGGACTCAGTGCTTCTTCCGCAGGACATTTTTGCTCCAAAGCCTCCGGCACCGGCCCCGGCACCAGCCCAGCCCAAGGCTAAGACTAAGAAGAAGACTGCCGACAGTCCTGCTGCTGATGCTACAGATAACGAATCTGGTGCACCGAGTCTGACAGCCAGGCATGGAATGTTGGTGTCCATTGGATTTGCTGTGATTGCAGCACTTTCTTTGTGACAAAAGGAACTTTGATGATATATGCACCGGCGGCATATACTTTGGTGAGGTCAAATATATTGTCTAGTCCTCTATGATTTTGCTGAGTTGGATTGAACGGTCGTGATCAGCGTACACCGAGTGCTTTCAAATAATTGCCATCTTTCCCTGTCCCATAGCTATCATGCTAGTTAATTTGTGATGAGAACCAATGCTACTGTTATTGATTTTTTTTTTTTTTTTGACCTTTTTATTTTTATTTTTTATTTTTATTTTTTTGTTGTCCTTTTCACTTCCATGCTCCTACGTATGTACTTGAGAATTTTGTATAATTTTTCAATAGAAGTTGTCACTGGGCTTGAGCATTCAACTTTCCCTTTAAATACCAATATAATTAAATGTATTTTAAAATAAACAATTTTGGATATATAATAAATGAATGATCAGTAATGATATTTAGTAGACTACTATACGACTCGTATACGAGAGTTGTACAATAATTTACTAATTAAATAACATTACTTTAAACGAATACAAGAATGAGATGCTGCAGTGCATACCGGTGGAAAATCAGACTTTGCCGCCCTTCGCTCAATTAAGGAATTTTGGCTGTTTGGTATGTCAAACGGCCTACTAAAAAGTAGGTATATATAGCGTGTTATTGAGGGGTGCAAGAGCAGAAAAACAAATTTCTTCCCAAAAGATTTCAAACCCATAATACTGCAAGAATATTGCAGGCAATAATCAAGATTGAAGATGGGGGCGTTATCTGGTGTGCAATCTTGTCAAACGAGTTCTTATATCACTTTCATCGCCTTGCTATATTACAAAGTAGATTTTGGTTTTCAAAAGAAGTGTAAGTACGTATGAGGGGCCAAATGAAGAAAAGAACTTCCTTACCTTATCCTCGGAATAGTCTTAACAAGCCTAGCTAATAGTTTGAAACTTCAAAGAAAAGATACGAAAGCAAAGATCTCAACCTTCATTGTATTTGCTGATTATGAGTTATGAACGCTTCACGAACGGCCAATGCTTCCCAAAGACGTGCTGGCATGGGAAGGTGGGATGAGGTGTTATGCACAAAACTCTGGTAGCTTTATGATAAATAGATGTGAAGAAGTAGCATTAGTACTCTAACCAAATTCTTTCGCCCGAAATGGAGAGTGCATAAAGAATATGATGCCATGAAAATATATATTTTCTTAGTTGAACATATAAGAGTAATGCTAGAAATCTCTATTGTGTTCATCCAAAAATAATGTGGTTTTTAAAATCACCATTAGATCACTATTTAATTTTGATTAAATGTTTATTTTAAAAGCCACATCATATTTGGAGGGACACAAAATAGACATAAGGAAGACTTCTAGAATTACTCAACCATGAAAAAAAGGTGGTATGTGTTCTCATGATATACTCTGATTTGATCTAAAGGAAATCTAAAAGAAACTGTAATACTCAGGTCGCAAAGAGATGAATAGCTCACAAAAGGTGAGTGGTTTTATAAAGATATTTATGAGTGTAAAGTCTCACATTGCCTAATTATTATGTAAAACTGGGCTTTATAAAGGATTCTAGAATACTCCAAAATAACTAGTCATTTTTGGGTGTGATAGCGCAGATGTGACTAGTGTTTTTTTCTGAGTAGTTACAAATGCCAAAAGGACTAGTCAATTTGAAGCTTCTCTACAATCCCTTATAAAACCCAGTTTCACCTAATAACTAAGTAATGTAGGACTTACCACTCGTGACTATCTCTTATAAACTACTCATTTTATGTGAGATATTCATTTTTTCTCAATATCGAACCGGAGTGTTATAGAAACAGTTGGCCAGATTTGTGGTTTTTCTTTGAGGGAGGGGTGCTATATGGGCCTATCGTGTTTAATTTTGACATTAATGACCGAGTAATGTAAACTAAATGGTAGCTCTCAAGGTAACATGTGACATAGACATGATGATCTTACTTTATCTAGATATTACGATAATAATATCGTAATAATTCCTAGCTAAATTAAGTTATTTTTGAATGAGGTAAGAAAATAGCTGCGTTGTAGTAAATTAAAGTCTCATAACTCTTACATTTTTCGTTTGCAGTGTATAAATATTTTCACTACTATTCAAACATTTAAAAATATTTTTGACATGATCGATTGATTTTAAGAGCTCAACCAAATAATGCAAAAAAAAAAAAAAAAAGATTTTTATTTCAGTTTTCTTTTTTTAACAAAATCATTTTTCATAAAGTAAATTTTGCATCGAAATAGGTACAGCCTAAATATTTATTGGTTATACTCGTAATATAATCATGTAAGCAAGTAGATGTTGAAGAGATCGAACCCAAGTGAAATGAAAAACTTCATGAGTACAGTCGAGTGTGATGATGTTTTTTGTTTTCTTTGTTTCTTTATTTTTTTTTGCAAGAATTATGAGGTTTAGATTTTAGCATATATATATAGCCCTCTCCAAAAATTAGTAATAAAGTGGTTGGTTAAGCAACATAAGATGCTTAGTGAAAGGGACAACAGCACAAGTACTACAAGGCCAATGTTTGGTTTATAGCCGACAATGGCAATCTCTTAAAATAAAAGATAAAGGCATGACCAACTGATCAAGTGAAAGTTGTTAATTATGAGCATGATGACAAGGGAGAAACCAACACAGCAAGTATTCCGTAAAGATAAATGTTATTCAGCATTTTCAAATGTTCATCGTCCAGCAATTTAATTATTTGTTATTTGTTATTTTTTTTCGAAAAAGTGAACGTGAATGTGCTACGTGGACAAAAATATTGAGATTTGGACACTCTAGAATGCTGAATATATATATATATATATATATATATATATATATATAGCATTGAGAAATGATTGTTGTACAACTCTTGACACAACTTTTATACAATTCTAACAAGTTTTTTCAAACTAACTATTAGATTTGTTTTTTAATATATGGATCATAAATATCTAATGATTAATCTTAAAAAAAGTTGTTAAAGTTATATAAGAATTATACGAAAGTTGTAAATATATCATATTTCATATAACATTTCTCATCCATAAAAGAGCACCGGCATAACAGGCATATATAAACCAAATGACAGTGAGAACCATATATATATATATATCTCAATCGATCCGATTCAAGATAATGAACTATATATATGTGTCAATTAACAAAGGAAAATTGAATGCAAGTGACATACCCATATCATGCATGCTTATATGAAGAATAAGAAGACTGAAGTTGATCGGCAATCCATGGACGAGTTACCATTTTTCAGAAAATGGTAAAGGTCAGCAGCCATGCATGTTATACCTGAAAATCCTATCGTGGAGTAGTTTCAGGAGAAGAGAAGAAACATACAAGCCAGTAAGTGTGTTTGGAAAAAATGTTTTTACTTTCTTATTTTAAAGTAACCAATTAACAATAACTTGAGTGTTAGAAAGAGGAAAGATGAGAGCCTACCTGAAAAGCGGATATGCGGTGGGAATAGGGAAGAGATCAGGGGGAAAGAATCTTCTCTTTAAGGTTGTCGCATGCAAATCAGTTTTTATAGCTAAGATTCACTATAAGCGAACGCGAACCCATCATAAACGTCTCTATTAACCTAAACACATCTCAGATCCCCTATGTTTTTCCTGCCTTCCCAAGCAAACTAGTGGCTAAACAGGCAAAATCTCTGATTCTATCCATTCATCCCGCCACCTCTCACAGAAAAGATGAGCTGCTAACATCTTAGGTTTTGTAACTGAGATTAAGGTTTTGTAACTAAGATTGTACCCTTCACCTAACTTCATTTTCTCCCAGCCTTATTAAAAGCCCTCTCCTCCCTCGACCTCACATATCAAACACTACAGCAAGCACGTACAACTCTTGCATGCATTAGCAAATATATTAAGCAAAAACACTCCCCACCATGCATGCGAAGATGACCAAACAGGCTCTCTTCTCCCTCTCACTTGTTTTTCTCTCCCTCTGCAGCAAGACTTTCGGCCAGCCAGCTCAGGCCCCCACTCAGCCCGCCAACGCCCCGGCTCAGCCCGCCAATATCCCAGTACCACGTGGCACCCCCGACGTCACCAAAATCCTCCAAAAGGCCGGAGGATTCACGATCCTAATCCGCCTCTTAAAAACCACTGCAGTGGCTGACCAAATCAAAGGGCAGCTAGCCAATTCAGACACTGGTTTTACCCTTTTCGCCCCAACCGACTCGGCATTTTCAGACCTCAAATCGGGCACTTTAAATTCTCTCAACAACGAAGAAAAGATCCGGCTTATGCAGTTTCATACCTTACCCAAATTTTATTCTCTGGAAAACTTCCAAACCGTGACCAACCCGGTTCGAACACAGGCAGGAGATACCAACCCCGGCGATTACCCACTAAATGTGACCACTGCGGGAAGCCAAGTAAACATTTCGACTGGCCTTGTGAATGCCACTGTGAGCGGTACAATATTTTCTGCTAAACAACTTGCTGTGTATCGAGTGGACAAAGTGCTTCTTCCTCTGGACATCTTTGTTCCAAAGGCGCCTCCTGCACCAGCGCCGGCACCGCTCCCAGTCAAGCCTAAGGCCAAGAAGAAGGCAGCAGCTAGTCCAAAGAGTAGTACTACTACTACTACTCCTCATCCTACTCCTACACTAGTGGTTGATTCTGGTGCACTGGGTCTCACAAAGCATGGAATACCCGTGTCCGTCGGGATTTCTCTTTTCATTGCAGCATTTTCTCTCTGATAAATCTTGAAAAAAAAAAAGCATGATGATATATGGACCAGCAGGTCAGCGCATATGCATGGTGAGCCCAATAAGTGTTTTACCCCCCCCTTTTTTTTTTTGATAATGGAGAAAAAGTTCTTCTATGATTCTATTAAGGACAGATTTCTTTTTTTCATAAATTGGGTTTGGAAGAATCATGTTGAGCCCAATCATTAAGTGTTTTATCTTTTTTACTGCTGATGGAGAGAAAGTTCCTCTGTGATTCTATTAAGGACACAAGTGTTTCACCTTTTTTTCCTGCTAATGGCGAGAGAGTTCTTATGTGATGCTACATATTAATTAAGGACAAAATTTTTTCTAAATTGTAAAATGAGTTCAAGGAAATTATTTCAATCTAAACAATTAAATTGATATGTATTTTTAGAGCATGTGATTCTCACATGTATTTTTAAAATGTATGTGAGAATCATACATGTGATGCCCATAGACTTTTATATAAGTCATAAAGCAGAAATATCGTAATTCTACCTAGCTTTAGTGCCTTAAAATATTGACATCAAATCATAAGATGCCACAAGGGCAGTTCTACACATAATTTTAAATATTGACTCAACTTGAACTAGTCCTTAAGAAGGTGAGAGGCATCCTGGAAGCCTCATGAACGAAAGCCAAGACAATCATAGGGGTCATCATCCATCTCCTTTTCAGCAGCATCCGTAAAATTACTGAAATTTTAAAGGAGTAATGTGATGCCGGGCAGAACTAGGATTGCTCTGACAGTGTAACATCCCGTTTTTACAAAAAGCGTAAGTGAAGATTTTTGAATTTTCACGTGACATTACTAATTTATTAGAGTTAAATATTGGCAATGGAATATATAGATATAATACAGACTTGAGAATTAAATAACACTTCAGAACTTCTATTGAAATACCTCAAAATAGATATAATAAGCAAGTCTGTATAATTATACAAAGTAGTAGTAGTCATGCCTCACAGGGTATAAATAGTCATACAAGCCAAAATACTAAAGCTTAATAAATACACATCAGGAATATAAATATTGTCTTTAAACTAAGTTAATGAACTACAACATGGTAGTTCTTAAAAAGGAGGCAGTCTAGCCTCAAATACTAGTATCAGAATCCATCTATGAGTCTGGATAGTCCTGATATTCTTCTTCTTCATAACCTAAATTATCACACAATACATGGAGAAGACAACAACATAAAATACTAAAGTGAGTCCACTGTTTCTCATAATAATATGAGTGCTGATTTATTTAAATAAATGCAACATAATGCAATGGCTTTATAATCATATATATACGCAATATATAAATCTAGCGGAATATTGTTCTACAGTCATGTCACCCTGAACAAGATTTGGAATTCTATTACTTGAAGTTGCCTTTGGGATCTAGGGAAAAAGAGCCGGTTGTACTCTACTTTGAACATCTCCCAAGTGATCACCGTTCCTTCCCCAAGTAGTACCTTCCTCGCATTCCACCATCTCCCAACTCCACCTGTCAGCTGCAGTGCGAGGTACTGAACTTTCTGCTCGTTTGTACAGCCGAGAGTAGTGTATAACACATCTATGTCTGTGAGCCATGCTTCCGCAGCATTCGGCCCTTCGGTTCCTTCAAAAGTTTGAAAATGATAACTAGCAAAATCACGTAACGAACAACCTACGGGTTTGGATGGTTCATTAGGTCGTGGAATTCCTAATATGGCTTCTGTAAGGTGCCTAGTGGCGTCAGCTATAAATTGTATTAAAGTTGGGTGTATGCCATCATTGTATGGTGGAGGTGGAGTCGGAAGTTCTTCCTCACCATTTTCTTCGGGATGAGGGACGCGGTTAAAGTCACAGAGAGGACGGCGTCTAGGAGGCATGATTCTGTGTTTTAAAGGAACAGTTATTCCACATTTTGTAGAATAAAATCAATCTTCTTTAAATAACTATGTAACATTTATAACCAACCAATAATGCTAGTAAACTAATCATTTAATAATCAATCATCGATAAAGAATTCATCAACAATAATAAATAAATCATGTTGTAAACAATTATAACACTCAAAGTCACTCAAGTAAACAATAATTATAAACAATAAAATTTAAATGCACATTTGCATCTATCCAATGAAGCATGTTAAAAGATTTTACTCTTACTCTAATTCCTGAAATTCTATTTAGTGTCTAGCATATATATATATATATATATAAACAAAAATACTTTTATATCCTTATAGCTCTGTGTGTCTCCATCCCATGCTAAGGTCAAGTCTAAGGTCCTCAGAGCAGACCGCTCAGATACCAAACTGTAACGCCTTGCTTTTACAAAAAGCGTAAGTGAAGATTTTTGAATTTTCACGTGACATTACTAATTTATCAGAGTTAAATATTGGCAACGGAATATATAGATATAATACAGACTTGGGAATTAAATAACACTTCAGAACTTCTACTGAAATACCTTAAAATAGATATAATAAGCAAGTCTGTGTAATTATACAAAGTAGTAGTAGTCATGCCTCACAGGGCATAAATAGTCATACAAGCCAAAATACTAAAGCTTAATAAATACACATAAGGAATATAAATATTGTCTTTAAACTAAGTTAATGAACTACAACATAGTAGTTCTCAAAAAGGAGGTAGTCTAGCCTCAAATACCAGTATCAGCATCCATCTATGAATCTGGATAGTCCTGATATTCTTCTTCTTCATAACCTGAATTATCACACAATACAGGGAGAAGACAACAACATAAAATACTAAAGTGAGTCAACTGTTTCCCATAATAATATGAGTGCTGATTTATTTAAATAAATGCAACATAATGCAATGGCTTTATAATCATATATATACGCAATATATAATCTATGGTCGCAAGTCATAGACATAGATTGAATATAAACACGATCATAAATCAATGATATGATAGTTTTAAATGCAGAGTTTTAGGTATTTTTCTTTTTCCACTCTTCTGTTGGCCTAGACACGGTTAATGTCTTATTTGAAGCTTGGGCTTCCTCCCTTTAACTTTTAATTATTTTCTTTGGGAACCTAGGCTCCTGGAAACCTCGGTTTCCCGGGTGACCTAGGTACTCTAGTTTTTGTATTTTTATTATTCTCTTTTCGGATACTTCCTCATTCATTGAGAATCTAGGAACTCATGTGAAGCCTCATGTACCCACTGTGGATTTAGATCCAGCAGCTTGTTATTAGACAGATTATTAAAAATAATAAAATATGCAAAACCACATGCGCAAACAAGTAAATAAAGCAGTAAACATAATATTATAGGAAAAGTTAACTAGCATCGTCCTCAGTAAGTATAGAGATACTTACTAGTTTCTGCTCCAAGGGTTTTCCTCTACAACTGCATAATTACATTCATGTGACGACACTAAATTAGTTATAAGGCGTTACGAACATATTTACTATACTTATTCTCAAAATATTATTATAACAATCATTCTATTACTTCAATTTATAAATTGGGTGACGTAACGGTATTGCTATTTGGTTATCTTAATTATGATATTGATCGCCATTTTAGATTATCGAGAAATGAAACTACTATAAATATAGTCAAATATATTCTTTTATTAACCATTAGTTCCAACTAGTATATATATATATATACACACACATATTTTTACATATACCTCACCCACATACACATATACTTTTACATAACATATACACCTTGTAACTAAAATAATCCTTTCTACACACATATATTTATAATAACTCACACATAATCATTTCATTCACCTACGTTCACCATACACATGCACCTATTTGTTTTTATTCAAACACTACTAACTTATATCACACAGTAACCACACACATGTTAGCCATATACATATATACATATTTCATTTAAGCACTCACTCACTAGATTCACACTTAAAATACACTTATTCATGCAGGAAATTCCAGCACACAAATTCACTTCTTTCTTTCCTTCTATATCATGTGCACATACACACATCTCAAGTACGTAGCACACCTGCACTCCCAACACACATTCAACGCTCTATTAATCAACACACACATTTCAGCAGCTCATTTACACACAACCAGCCTCACATTCTCTTCTTTACTCCAAAAACACATTTATCCTTCACTTTTAGGACAATGATTGATTTTAACTTAATTATTAAACATTCTTAAATATTAAACACATCCATTACCAGGTAGCAGCTCCAAAACAGGCTGTGAGAGCTCCTCTGTTCAAAGATAAATGCAAGTGTGTGCTTAAAGTGTTAACAAAAATAACAATGCTGAAAATAATAACACAAGAATTTTTGTTAACGAAGTGGAAAACTCAAGATGAGAAAAACCACTCCGGGGTAGCCAAACTCAGGATATCCACTATTCTGAAGACAAGACTAGATACAAGATAGTAACACTCACATACCCCTGATGCAGTGGTCGTACCTTGCTCTCTAATGTGTAATCCAACACGAACGCCTCCCAACCAGGTCTCCTACCAAAAGGGGTATTCAATGAAATCCTTTACCTTAGGGCCAATTCCTAAGATAGGCTTCAAGTTAAGCGCGGCAACAACACACACAATGATGGCTCTAAGGAGAACAAATCAGCTCAACAACCTCACAAATAACTCTTTAAGCTCTAGTGGAATTCAATACCGAATTCTCGCAGTTCTCAATGCCCAGGGGCCTCTATTTATAGGCTGAGGGTTCAAATGGGTGACTACTTTGATAAAGCTGGGAGCCGTCCGGATGGACAACTGTGCGACCAGAATTATGAGATTTTCGCTGAAAATCTTTCCGGTTTGAGAGCCGAGTCCTGACGGTGAGGGACTGTCGTCCAGACAGTCGCACGTCCGCTGCAAGTAATTTCCTTACTAAGGCTTCGAGCGTCTGGACCAGGGGGATAGCCGCCCGGATGGTTGATCTTCTACACCAATTTCCATATCTGTTGAGCGCGCGTTCGAACCATGGCAGACTGGCGTCCGGATGGTTGAATTTGAATTGCGATTCTTGCCTTATGTGTGAGCGCGTCCGGACGAGAATCCACGTCGTCCGAACGGTTGCAGCAATCTTCCCTTATTTAAACTTGGAAAGAAAATCTGAAGCTCAATCATTGAGAGTCGTCCGGATGGGCTGCTGAGACGTCCGAACGGATGCAAGCTAGAACAGAAGCTTCTCGATGAAGATGAGTGTCCGGACGGAAATCCACGTCGTCCGGACGGATGATGCTTTGGTCCGTTGGGCGTCCGGACGGCATCATACGTCGTCCGAACGGCTGGAACTATGGACCAATGAGCGTCCGGACGGGATGGCACGTCGTCCGGACGGATGGCAGGGAACCAAAATCTCTGGAACACTTATGAATAGTGGAATTCTTGTTGAAAAGCAACGTTACATACAA
This sequence comes from Alnus glutinosa, assembly GCF_958979055.1. Classification (NCBI taxonomy): domain Eukaryota; kingdom Viridiplantae; phylum Streptophyta; class Magnoliopsida; order Fagales; family Betulaceae; genus Alnus; species Alnus glutinosa. The sequence continues at coordinate 18,637,182 of NC_084894.1, forward strand.
GTGATTTTATCCAATCAGAATGAGGCCAATTACAAACTAACAGTATTGAACTAAATTGGGCTAACTATACTAACTAGACGAACGTCCAATCCCCTGAGGTAAAAAACAAAAAATGGGTTCATGGATCAAAGGTAGAAAATCGCTAATTGCAGCTTACACGTAAACTGCACCGCATTGGATAATTTAGTCGCTTGATCGACTTCGACCCAGAGTCGCTCGATTGATCCTATTTACCCGCAAACTTTAAGTCACTCGATTGATCTAATATCTGATTGATCGACTTCGCTTCCAAAGTCGCTCGATCGACTATAGAGTCGCTCGATCGACTTTGGTTAGTAATTTCTTTACTAATCCGATTTCTCTACTTATATATATATATATATATATATATATACAATTCTATGCAATAATAATTATTAGGCCTTATACTTATGCATGCATATGTACATATATTTTTTTATTTATGCATTAACATCTTAAGCGTAGTATTTTTCCGGGTATTACATACAGCGTATAATAGCCGTAGAAATTAAGAATTGAAGATTTAAAAGGGAACTAAGGAAGAGAGAAAATAACAAATAAGAAAGAGAAAGACCATTGTAGCCCCAAAGAAGCAAACATAGATAACTCTGAAAGACTGAAATTTTTACTGATACTTCAAAACCTGAATTCGAAGATAATACAGACATGCCTTTATATAGGCAAAGTGTAACGCCCTAGTGAAATTAGCTAATTGGCGAAAGACCAGCCTTGAAATCACTAAAATATTACAACTTAATACTATAAGTCATGAAAATAATATCAAAGGAGTGGTGGCCTAGTCTTGATAAGATAAAGCGTATAGATAATTTCAATCATGCTATCTTGGGTTTCTTCATCCGCATCCCACATAGCCTTAAGCTGAACCAGATCCAATTCCACCTCTCACTATACGCTAATCTCAACAATGATCATGAGCAAAGCACATAAGGTAGCATGAATGAAATGCAACACCATGAACAGTAGAACACATGATATGCAGAATTGAGTATTTTTTTATTTTTTTTTAAAAAAAAATTGAGATCCTCCCACTTAATGTATGATCAAATATCTAGATTGTACATAAGAAAATTTTACCAATAGTTCATGTGTTAAATGATGAATTCCCAACATAATCAATGCTTTAAGTGTGTAAAGTAGGCATGAAAATCAAAAGATGAATGGATCAAAGTTATCTTTAACAAAAACAAAGCAATATGTTCCACTCAACCCATGATTATGTGTTATAACATTCTATTGAGCAAGCTTAAGACCTTATTTGGTGAGGAGAAAAAACTTAGCATGCAAAAGCTCATAAATCCTCATGAGGAAGGTTGAGATGCACATCAAGTCAAAAGTAAAACGTTATCATACTAGGGCCTAGTCACCCTCATCAAATACACTCCCCCTAAGACATAGCATAAGCTTAAACATAGTTCTTTAGTGACCGTCTCTTTCCGCAATGATGTGATTAGTGCTTGTTTCTATGGGACATGTTAAGCAATTACTTGACACTGAAATTTAGTTCATATATTTCTTTTTGAAAAAGTATCTTTAAACATTGGTACTTGAATAACATGGAAAGAATGCAAGACTTTTTAGGTCATTGGTTCAACTAGCGAGTTGGTCAATTTGACTAACCTCGCTCACATGGTTGTCTAATAAACATCACGCTTGTAGTCAAGCTTAACTCAAATGAAAGCTTTAAAGTGCAGAAAAGATTAACATATGAGAAGTGTACCACAAAAGCTCATACTTAAGCAAATAATTTAGTCAATTAAAAGAATAATCAACTCATGCATAATAAACACATTTCAAGAGATAATTATGAATTGACTTCAAGGAGTGCACATGAAAAATTAATGAATTTTCAAGATGAAAAAGCCAAAGCAAGGAAGAAGCCAACAAATTTTATTTATTTTGTTAATTTAACAAAAACTGGAAATAAAACACAAAATTAATGCAATGCGTATGCAAAACAGAAATTAAGTAAAGAACCAACAAGAAACAAAACAAAACAAAATAAAAATGCAATGTTAAGAATACTTCATGCTCTAGGATATGAATACTATGCATGAACAATGATCCTAAACATGTCATATGACCATCTAACTTTAGGTGAGACCACTACCACAATGACGTTCCACATCGCCTAGGAATGATGATGTACTTATATGTATAAACGCACCATTCTTAACATAATGCATTTTAAAGCCGTGATGGTCATGAACCTATCAGAACTCTGCAGTTAAGCGTGCTTCTATGAGAGTAGTACAAGGATGAGTCAAAAGCAGACAATATTGTGTCGTTGGGGTGGGTTGTTACAAATGGTATCAAGGATGAGTAACCTCCTGGGAAGTCTGGTTCTAGTGAGCCAAAAAGTGGACAATATTGTGTCGTTGGGGTGGGTGGTTACAAATGGTACCAGAGTCATTGCCTAACCTGAGATGGGGGGGAGCGTGTACAAGCCCATGAGGGTCGATAGCTGTAATACCCCGTATTTTAAGATATTGAATAAAATATCTTAACATATAATTTATGACCTAATAATAATGTAAAAGAATAAATATGAATATTTATGAAAATAAATATTCATTTATTAAGAAGCATTTATAGTTTCAGTTTAATAAAAGTTCAAACGGACCTTAAACTTTGGAATAACGGAAACAAGGTCAAACAAACTCCGTTTTGGTTGATTCAAAAGCCAGAAGGCTCGTCTCGAAGTTCTCTAGTTACTCTCTAAATTTCATAATTTTTGGACTTCATTTAGAACACGAAAACACCCACGAAAAAAATACTACCTTTATTTTGAACAAAAATTTAATATTAATGTTTATGGACCCATTTTAATTCTTCATGAACCCAGCCCATAAAACTCAGCCCACACGTTGATAGTGCCCATCCCATAAACAATTGATACCCAACTCATTCCACCTACAATTAAAACATCAAAAGAGCTCATTTCTACCACTTCCAAAACCGGCTCAGCTCAAGCAATCGCAAGGAGAATTTAATTAAAATTCTTAGTTGAGATCTAAGTATCAATTAGTTATAGATGAGGGAATCTTATCATTTATAGATTTTCTTCCACCTACGAACTAGCTCATAGGACACCTGCCATTACCCTAACTTTTGATCAAGAGCCACCCGGTGGAAATCCAGCCGTCCAAGCAAGGTGCAGCCCCCCTTCTACGTTCCTCTCTCTTTCTTTCTCTAATTTTCGTTCCTCTCTGAGATGAGTCACCGCCCAGCTCAATGCCCAGGTGAGATGAATCTTTCCCCAGCCATTGATCACAATCTGCTCAAGCGATCTTGACCATCCAAATATGTATAAATTGAGGAGAGCAGCCCACCTTCTTCACATTTTCTCTTATCACCCCTTCTCGGTTCCTCTCGTTTTCCCCAGCAGAAACTCTCTGTTTCTCTAAAATTCCAGCAACTCCCCATCTCTTAACTCTCATCACTCTCTACGTTTTTGTCTCTTTATTTTCAGCAACTAGTAGAAAGGTAAGAAACAAGAAGAACACCCACACGGCCCAACAACTCCCTTCTCTTCTCTGTTTATGTTTCCTGCAGAAAATTGGAACCCACATCTCAGCCTTCTCCCATCTCTTTGGGTCACAAAGGAAAATAATAGAAGAGAGAAATAAACACTTTCTAGAAAAAGACTGTGTGTGTGTGTGTGTGTCCAAAAAGGTAGAAGAACATAGAAGAACGAAAAAGAAAATAGGAAGAATTCTCTAGAAGGGGACTCATCTCTCTCGTAAGTTTCTCTCCCTTTTGGTTTTTAGTGAATTTCTTTTAAAGGCCAAGATTAGTGCATTTCTTCTAAAGAAAATGAAAGGACAAAAAAAAAAAGTAAAAAAGAAAGAAAAGAAAACAAGAAGGAAATACATATATAAAACGGAAAAAGAATAAACTCTCTTTTAACTCTGACTTGGCTGATTCTAGTGTGTGGCTATTGCAAAAAAAAAAAAAAAAATGTCATTTGAGATTTGATAAGTTTATAATTAAAGGCTTTGATTTATTTTACGTTATTTTTAAGTTATTAACTTTGTTTTAATATTTTCTGATTTTACAGTTTTTATTATTTTAAGTATCTAATATTTTAAGTTGTGTTTCAACAGGGTATTTCAAGTGGCGTATTTCAGTAATAAATCACGTCATTGTGATGCCCGAGTAGAAGTAACTATTTTTACAAAAGCGCCGTTACGCCGCTCAAATATTTTAAAAGTAATACTAGGCATTATTAATACTTATGCCGTTATTTTGCTCAATTTTATATAATTGGAATTATTTTTTAACTAAGATAGTTAGAATAATTGAAACGGTATTTTCCTTAATATTATTTAATTAAAGGTTCTGTTATTTTGAGTTGCGAAACTTTATTATAAAAATAGTGAGTTTTAACTATTATAACTATTTTTATAAAAATGGTATTATGAGATCTATTTGAATAAATAGATATTTAAAGGCCTTAATAAAGGCCATGATCAGATTCACATAAAAGATTAGTAATAAAATGTAATTAGACAAATTGTATTTGTGGAGATAATACTTAAATAGGAAATTATATTAAGTTTAAAAGTAAAAAATGAGAATAGTGTTAGGATGTATTTTTAGTGAGTTATATCAATTCACTATTACTTGTATTTAATTGTATTGCAGTAAGCACTTGTGTGACTATTGTCTGAAGCAGGAAAGAACAGTAAGTATTCTTGCTCACTGAGGATCATACATGGTTGTTTTCTATAATGTTGTGATTTCTGCTTTATTTAATTATATGCATAGGAATAATATATTGCATACTATTAATAATTCTGATGCATGGTTAATAACAAATTGGTTGTTGGGATGACCAATGGACAGGCATATCGCCTGTGCGAAAAATAATAATAAGTACAAATTGGCTGTCGAGATGGTCAATGTGCTAGGCAAGTTATGGCTACTTAATTGACTGTCGGGATGGTCAATGTACTTGGTTGTCGAGATGATCAATGTACTAAGTATGCTACTTTGACTACTAGTGCGGAAAAGCTAAGAAAAATGGTAAGGGAGTCTCTGCTCCAATAATTAGTCGCTTAAACGAATAGGGATTTAATGGCCCTGGTATGAGAGGAGTGCAAAAGAGAATAATTAAGACTGTGCATATAAAACTGTCATTACATCATATCATTGCATCGTATATTGTTAAATAAATCAGAAATCATCATTATTGAAAGCAGTAGACTCATTAGGTATTTTTGTATTATTGTTTCTCTTTGTATTATATATTAATACAGGTTATGAGGGGGAGGAGTATCAGAATTGTCCAGACCCTTAGATGATCTTGTTGGCAGTATCTGAGGCTAGGATGCCTTCCATTTTTGTGGACTACTATGTTTAGTTCATTATTATAATATTCGGAGAACAATATTTATATTTTTGTTGGTATGTATTAATGATGCTATTTTAATGTGTAATTATTCAATTACACTCTTTTTATATATTTTGAAATATTTTTGTTAGAAGCTCTGATGTGTTATCATTAAAAAAAAAAATATTCTGCTGCCAATTTATAACTCTGATGATGTCGTAATGTCACGTGAAAATTGAAATTTTCACTTACGTCTTTTTGTAAAAAGTGGGGCGTTACAATAGCGGGCATTTGCTGGAATGCCAAGAATGTGGTGATCCCATGAGGGTCGCCAAACGGGACGTTGGGTCCCAAGAGAGAGTGATTGTGACGTTTCACATCGCTTGAGAATGAGGATGTGCTTATATGTTTAAATGTACCTGAAAAATAAAGAGACTTATAATTTATGGTGTGTGTGTGTGTGTGTGTGAACAATGTGTAACAAAATATCATAAGTGAAAAATTTAAATGAAACAGATATTTTGTTAATGAAGTGGAAACTCAATTAAGAGAAAAACTACTCCAGGGCAGCCAAACCCAGGAATTTCACTATTCAGAAGACAAAGCTAGTAACAAGACGGTAACACTCACTTACCTTTATGCAGCGATCGTATCTTGCACTCTGACACGTAACCCAACGTGAACACCTCACAACCAAGTCTCCTACTTGAAGTGGTCTTCAATGGATTGCTTTAGCTTAGGGCTCCTCTTTAGGCTAGACTTCGCACGAACAAAGTAACCACACACCGGCAACAACTAGAGAGCTAGCAGATATTCACAATATCTCCCTAAACACCCTCTCTAAGTTATAGAGAATTAAATATCGAATTTTGTACATAATACATGCCTAGAGGCCTTTATTTATAGGCTTAGAAAACCAACATTGCCACTTATTCGGATTTCTCTAGGCGGTGTTTGGACGGTGAACTGTGCAACCGCCTTTCCATAACGCGTTTCACGTGTTTCCATATTAAGGCCGCGTGCAGACAGTGTTGCCCTAGCGTCCAGACGGTTGCAAGCTGTCTTTCCCAATCCGTGTTTGCAAAATAAATTTGAATTTTTCTCGAACACTGAAGAGCGTCTTGATGTGTTGCCATGATGTTCGGACGGATGCAACGCTAGGCTTGTTAGTGTGACGACCCTTTTTTTTTTTTTTTTTTTAATTTATATATATATATATATATATTTTAATCTCTTAAAATACAAATGGATCCACACAGTGGCACGACGATATGTCGCAAAACCAACATATGGTACATACCCCATAATATGTACCTGGTAAATCAGAGTAACACATCCAATAACATCTATGTAACGGAAAGCATAAACCTGAATAGCGGAAATCATAACATATACCTCTATCACCTATAAATACAACAAAGAGTCATTAAATAACTATATGATTAAATCTTTCTTCAAATTAAATACATAAGATAAAAATGGCTTTATACAACAAGTGACACAAGCATCACAAGCCATAAACAAACCTATAAAATAGTGGACAACCCATAGCCCGACAATTACAACTGTTGCGGCTAGCTTCAGTCGTAATATCTCAAGTATACTTCTATGACACCATCAACTACGACTGGAATACCTGCAGCCAAAGAAATATCATCTATATGGTTGTGGGGGTTTGCCACATCCGTATAGGTGGAATTATGAGCCCACCGCCTTAGCATAAATAAATACACTAAGACCTCACAGGTATACTATTCACTGAGTTTTTACAAAGAACCAACTTTTCTTTTATAGTCTTACGAGTACTATAACAGCTACCAATTTTTATAAACTTTTATTTGAAAACCCCATAGCTGATATAGCAAACACCAACTAATGGAAAATATTTAAAGCATGCTATGTAGTTGTGAACATAAATAGAAGTTCTAGTCATCCCACCTTGGAAGCTTCTACATATAAACCCATCTATAATATATTACTTTAGTACTAAGACATCCACGTTACTAGAATTTGGCAACAATAAGCCTAAACCTTCTAGCGAATTGTCTTTGAACGTTAGCGTGATCATACGAGTACTAGAGTTAGACTCCATTATACAAGCACGTCTTAACTAAAGAACGACAACTCGCAAGGCCTTACATAGACATTGGCATCCCATAATACCAGGCCTAAACCTTCTAGCAAATTGTCTTTGAACGTCAATGTGATCATCAGAGTACTAGAGTTAGACTCCAATATACAAGCACGTCTTAACTAAAGAACGGCAACTAGCGAGGCTTTACATAGACGCAGGTATCTCTAATTCTAGGCAATGCGATCATCTACACACTCTCAAACTCAATGCATTTAAATCATGCAAATAATACATTTAGCAAAACTGCAATATATAAGACATACAACACATTCCATCACATCACAATATGTATTCATATGCCAAGCGAACGGGGACCGTATCCCAAAGAACATGGACCGTATCCCATATTAATGTCGAGTCCGTAACTGCAAAGAACAGGGACCATATCCCAAGGAACATAGACCATATCCCAAAAAACAGAGTCTGTAACTCCAAAAGAATAGGGACTGTATACCATATTAACGTCGAGTCCGTAACTCCAGAGAACAGGGACTATATCCCAAAGTTTGTGCCGTTAAGCATGCAATGTATCATGCCCCAATTTTAAAACTCACACTAAAAATCCCAATCATTTACAATGCAACCATAGTCTACAAATTTCCCAACCACCACGTACAGTCACACAATTCATTCAAACTCCACATACCATATTCATATTTTCAAACATTTATCATAATTTTAAAATATTCAAAAGTACTCAAAACAACCAAAACAGTTATAATCAACATACAGTTAGTTCGAACTTTGTAAAACAATATATATTTAGCAATTCTATATTATATGAAAATAAGTTTCTCAGTAAGTAGAATACTCACCTTGGCTGCATTGGAATCATGACTCGAACTCAACATTGAAGAACCCATTGATGGCTCCAATTATGACACGACCCTGCAAATACTTATAACATTAGACTATGCTATGAAACTTTATACTCTATGACACATAGACTACTTGCGTGCTCACACGTCGCATTTTCCGTTTCTAAGTCTAGTTAAGTACTCTAAACTATTATTAAATTAACACCTAGGTTTAGGTTCATATGATCTTTATTTATTAATACAAAGATGTATTTACTATTTCCATTTGCTTATCTATTATTGTTGTATCACATAATTATTAATAACCCATTAACGGCTTGTTGTTTATTTCCTTAGGTTACACCAATGTATACTTGACTCGTATACATGCATATGTGTATATTTACATATATACATTCGCACATACAACGCTTAAACCAAATCCAATGCTACACATAGAATTGGTTTAGTAATTCCTTTATATTGGGCTATGGCTCCTGTATTATAATCTTTATGTATTCCATTTATTTACTATACTCTTTCATTTACTCTATTTACTTACTCCCTTTGTTAAACCTATTGCCATATCTAAGCTCTAGAGTCTACTTTAGCTATCTTCTACTTATTTACTTGCTATCCATCTTAGGGCCCTAAACTTTGTTACTTTGTTTCTCATCACCCAGTTAGTACAAGACTAAAACCTTATCATCTATCACCATAACCTAATACAATTTCATAGTCAACATGCCAATGAAATCATAATGAGGGATTCAACCATTAATTCACGATCCATTCCCTAGACATCCAAATGAACTCCTTGTTTTCAAGGGGACACCTATAGATTTTCCACAAAATCACATAGCAATACCTTTTAATCCCATTCTAGAATCAACTCAACTTTACTCTCACAAATACTTTGAAATCCTCATTTTCATATTAAAATCAACTCCTCTATTAGTCTTATAACTGACATCAAAACAACAATCCATAACAAGTCAATATATCTAAAACTACATTATCCAAAGACTCATTCATTGTAGTAAATCAAACAACTAAGCTCATATTCTAACCTTACCATATTCAGCCTTTCCAAATTACCAACCCAAAAACCAGATTTGATTTCTATTAAAATACTCTTCAAAATTAGCCCATACGTTCTCTAAAACTCAAAATATCAATCACCAAGCTAAACACTAAAACACAACATCAAATATAGCAAGATTTTCCTTCATATCAAACTACTAAAATTTCAATAATCATAAGCCACAATCATCTACCGCATTTCTTCTAAACTAAATCCAATTCAACCAAACATTCTACCATCTACATAATGGAGCACTAACCATCAATTAACACAATTATCCCCAATTTACAACAAAAATCAGATTTAGATTTCTATTAAAACATTACTTTTCCACTTCAACTAAAATCTAACAATCCAATTTAGAGTGCTATACATAAGCTAGCATCAACAAAATCAAAGCCCTAAGAAAGAGCACCATTCGGCCATCACAAGGGAACCATTAACAATCTCATTTATCAACCATGAATCCCATTCGAAATCAACCGATTACAGAGTATTAAACATAAGCTAAAACCACAAAAACCGAAACTCCAAGAGACTTTCATCATTCGGCTGACCCACCTAAAAAAAATACTAGATTTCTTCTATCTTAACAAAACCCAAATCAAACTCCATTTTCGTCTAGCATCAACCCTAAAATATGGATACAAACAATCACCCATAAAAAGAAAACCCTAGGATTTAACCTAGATCAAACCCCAAAGTGACCCACTCGGTTTTTCAGAAATTCAAAGGGATAAAAGTGAAATCAAATGCAAGAGAGAAGAGAAGATCTCACCTAGGAATTTCTGCAGAAAATCTCCTTCAGCCAGCCAATGTGTTTTTCGTGGTCACCCTCCATTTCAGGTCATCTCTGTCTCTCGGGTCCGTGTGTGTGCATGTGAGTGCGAGAGAGACAAGGGAAGAAGGAGAAAGAAAAAGGGAAGAAGAAAGGGTGGGCTGTGCGTGGGGCTTGAAGGGAGAAAGTCATTTCTCCAAAACAATCCACAGCCACACACGTGGTTGTGGTTAAGACCAAACCTTGGTCTTATTCGAATCCTAGCCTCTATAATTTTTTAAATTGTAATTTTGCCCCCATCTAATTCTATTCATTTAACAACTAATATCTAACCCCAAAATTAAATCTAATTATATATTTTTTTCCCAAGGATCCTTCATTATTATCATTTATTTTTAACTCCATTATTTTATCTTGAACTCTTACCTAAAATCTATTATTGGTCCATCCTATTTAATAAATATGATTTACTAATTGCTAAACTCATTATTTAATTTCTTGGTATTTACAGTTAGAATCTTCTAGACACTAGAAGGTATCTGGACACTTCACTGGACCATCTGGATAGGAACAAGGGATCCGACTTTTGCTGAGTTGTCAACTGCGCAGAATCTTTATGGAGCTTTGAAATTGCCTTGTTGAAGCTTGTGACACTAAAACTTGTCATAATAAGGCTCTTTCCATATTAGAGAAATTATCTACGAATATTTGAAGACTCTGAAATAATACGGTATCCTTGTTAAGACATCAACCTACAATATAGTGTTTTTGTCTACAAAATGTAGCCAATAAACTAACAAACTCCGACTTTGGCCATTCTGGGATAAAAAACACTTGATCGGTTAAAAAATACAATCCCGATCCAAAAATAAAAATATTCCCCATTTTTGTCTCAAAAGGAAAACAGGTAAACAGAGAATTGAAAAACCACAGAAAAAAAAGTTCTAAAATCCAAAAATAATAGGGATAATAGAGTAGTGTCTGTAAGTAATCAAAATAATCAAAAGTTTGTAAAACAACTGATAGAGGAAGTAACAAAAATCCTCTATGTACCAAATCCTGCTGATCCACTGAAAGCAAGTGGCGGAGAGAGATCCGTAGAATAAGCTGAATTTGTGCAACTTCGGCTTCTAGCTCTTGAAGCCGAGATTGAAAACGTTCAGTCGCTTGAGTTTGCAAAGCCTGAAACTGATTATCCATAGATTGAAATCATCTAGTCAACTGGTCTGCAAGATAAATGAGAAAATTCACCACTGAACCTCTGACTGGTGTAGATATGAAGAAAGATACTATGGAAGGCTCTACATGAGTTAGGGGAAAAGATCATCTAAATCCTAATACCTTTGGAAATTGAACTTATGACTTCAACAACAGTTTTTTTTCCAAATGATTCATATGTCGGATGTTGTGTTGGGAGCCGCTGGCTGACATATTCCTCAAAGAATTTAAACATAAATATTTCCAAAAATACCTCTACCAAGAAAGATTAGATCTTGTTAGTTCCAAAAATAATGTGGTATTATGACAGCTGTCAATTGGATGCCAAAAATGCATAAGCAAATATAGCAACCTAAATGACCCAGATATATCAATATCAACCCAACACATAGACAGAATATGATTTTCATGCATAATATCTCAAGAAAATATTTCAATATTCTAAAAAGCACAAAAACTTAAAAAAAAAAAAAAAAACAAAGACAGACATAGAGAATATCATGGAATGATAAAAGATATGCAGAGAATGCCAAAATCTCTAGAGAAAACCACGAGAGAAACAAACAACATGACAAAAACAAAAAATGCAGTGTTGTGTGAATGGCAAAGAAAGTAAAGGGCTCACGTCTAGACGTGGTACACACTCATCCAGATGGCATACTGCCAAATCATAGATCGACAGAGCCACAAGCGTTCGGACTTAAGAGTTTCACACTGGAAGCTGAAAACATAAGAAAAAATTGCAAAAAACTAATTTTTCCTAAAGTTAGCTTCAGAACATGCATGTATAAATAAATGATAAGACAGTCAAATAGCAATTAAAAAATATACAATGATATAATTGAGAGTTAAGTATTCAATAAGTACAATTTTCCCTGTAGATAGAAGTTTTAAATAGATGACTTAACTCATGCTATGCGTGTATGTATGTGTGAAAGCTTTCTCAATAAGGTATGATGTTTGCTGATATGATTTAAAGCAATTGAATTTTCTAAACAAGAGAAAAAATTAATATTAGATCAGTCAAAAGTCAAACCTTATTTTACTAGGCTATAGTCACCCTCATCTGATACACTTCCCTTAAGGTGCAGTACTTTTCTTTTACTTAGTCCTTTACTGACCGTCTATTTCCGCAATGATTTGGTTACTGACTGTTTCTATAGAGACAAGTTTAAGAACAGATTTATAGAACAATAAGCAGTGGATCTTTTTAATTATCCATAATTACTGAAATTTATTTATTTATTTTATTTTTTATCACTTTGTGCTGTAACCTAGAGAGAATGCCAGAATTTATGAGTTCTAGGTTCAACTAGCGAGTTGGTCAATTTGATCATCTTAGCAAAAAAAAAAATATATATATCTTATCAGAATTTTCAAAAGTTAAAAATCAGAGAGAAAAAAAGTGTACCTTAGGGGAGCTTTGGATAGTGCACAATTTTTCCATCGCATGAGAAAAGCAACAATCTAGCATTAAGATGCACAGTAAAACTTAGCAGATATCAGGCATAAACTCTCAATCATATATAAGTATATTTAATCAATGCACAATGAACTGAGATATCAGGCAAAAAGATATGCAATATCTGAAAAGCTATCAAAAGAAAAAATAAAAATCCTGCATCTTCTACCCCAATATTTTTTATTTTTTTAATTTTTTTTATGTTGAAAAAAAATAAGACAGAAAAACAACAAAAACATGCATATGGAGAAAAAAAAAATAACATCTAGTCCTAGCATGTAAGGTAAGAGCAAATTTGACCATAGGGGGAGAGGTTTGGAATTACCAAGACATAAAAGCAGCTGCTTGACGTGCTTTTTCTGTCATCCACATGAAATGCCTGTAGAAATTTTCTCAAGACAACAAAAGAAAATTTTTGGGGATAAAACAAATATGGTTCTTAGAATGCAAAGCATATGTAAAGATATGAGACAGAGAAATTAATGCAATGCAAGCAAACCTGTCATGCTCTAGGATAAGAACCAAAATCCTAGGCATGTGTGACCTCACCAACTAAGTAGTTAGGTCCACTCCCTCTCAAGGGGTGAATGGTCTCATCCTTTTTTAACCATACCTCATTTACCTGAGAGGCAAGGTTATAAGTCATGTCCAAATTGCTTAGTCTAACTAGGATACTCTTCATTATTTTGACAAGCCTTTCACAGACATGATTCTTCTTGGGCTTGTGTGGCTTCACTCTGAAGCATTTGGCCTTGGTGTGTGGCCATACTTACCAAAGTGACGACATGAGGGAGAACCCCTCCGAGGATATTGTCGTTTTTGCCGAAAAGCATGATGAGGCATGGAAGGTTTAAAGCTAGACTTTCCTGTCTTTGGCCCTTGTTTCTTGATCCGAGGCTTCTGATGTTGGATTTTATGACAGTGTGGCCTAATGTGTCCTATGACACCACAATGATGGCAAGTAGGCTGTCTTTGTATGCTATGCAATTTTAGAGTTAGCATTTTTACACAAAACAAAGTTTTTACCTTTTTGAGATAAATATCTCCTATGGGACATGACATATTTATCAAAAGTGGTATTCTCAATTTTGCCATTGTTAGAAGCGGCCTGCTTATTCTAAGGCCTGTGGGATCTCAACATATAACAATTTGGTCTAATATGACTAAGATTATCTAAACAAGTTGTATCTACTATCGCAGGCTTAATAACAATAGAATCTAAGGACGATACCGTGGGAAAAGACAATAGCGAGGGTCCCTAGAGTTTCTAGAGAGAAAGAGTGAGCTTGAGTTTGCTGTGTTTTTCGGGGGGGGGGGGGGGGTGGGGAGGAAGTTTTCTACGCCCCCCTCCCTCGGTGGCTGCTTTTCTCCTTGCCCTTCTAGGGTGGGGGAGGTTTTTTTGTTTCTCCATGGTTAGATCCAGTGGAGTTTAGGTTTCTTCTAGCCGTTAGGGCTGTGAAGTTTTGTCCCTTTGGGTTAGATCCGGTGGTGGCTGGTGTTCCTTGGCAGATGCTTTCACGGGATTTGGGTTGGGGAGCAATTTTCTAGTGTGTCTCCGGCGGAGTTTCTGACCTTGTTTTTTTTTTTTTTTTTTTATGTTTTGAATTTTTTCTTTGGAGTCAGATCTGCTCACTTTGGTTGATTCTTCCAAGGCACGCGCCTCTCCACGGGGGTCACCTGTTTCTTCTAGTCCAGCAGCTTCCAGCCATGGCCGTGTTGGTTCTTCACGTGTAGCGTGTGGCCTGCATGCGCCAGGGAGGTCACTGCCTAGTTGTCACGGTTTGTCCTCCATGGTGCGGTGGGTGATTCTTTGGTGGTTTCAGGGTCTTCCGGTGGTCTTCTGCTGCAAAAGAGGTCCCTGGTGGCGGCGCGTGGCCTACATGCGTCATCGCTGGTGACAGCGCTTCTTGGCACCGGTCTTGTTTTGGGTTTCTGTTTTGGTGTTTTTTTGTTGTTGTTGTTGTTGTTGTTGTTTTTTTTTTTTTTTTTTTTTTTTTTTTTTTTTTTTTTCCCATAGTATGCATGTTTGATGCTTATATGTTACTGGACTATTTGTTGGCTTAGGTGCTAGATTTGCCCTCTATTATCTGTTGATTGTGCTTAAATGTAAAGAGTGGCTCATTGTTGTCCTTATAATGTTTATGTATTGTTTAGGTTGCTGTTCAAGTCAAAATTTTTTAACTTAGGGTGTAGGGGTCTTGTACTTCATTTCTCTGTATTTGTCTTTGCCCTTGGACTTTATTTAGCAATATATAATAGCACATGCTATTTGTTAAAAAAAAAACAATAGAATCTAATTCAGAATTAGAAGCATGTGAAATAGAAGTACTTGAATCATCAATAATTAAGTCAGGCTTGTTAGAAATATCTGTATGAATACAAAGCATGCCTTTTAAATTATCACTAGAGAATTTTTTTCAAGAGATCTTCAGATTCTTTTAATTTATTCTCAAATGTGTCAATAGTGTTAAACAGCGTGGTATTCTCAGATTTCAAAGAGTCAACCAAAACATGTGATTTAGACAATTGAATGATTAACGACTCTTTTTCTTGCTTAACCTTTTTGAACTCTTTATTGAAATTTTTAGAAATTTTTAGAAATTTAAGAAAATCCTCAAGGAGCTCATTATTAGAATTCTCTTCAAATAACATAGAAGAATTCATGATAAAAGAAGTCAACAAAAATATGGTTCGCACTCAGGAAATTAATACAAACATGAGTGTACCCGCTCTGATACCAATTGAAAAATAAAGAGACTTCTAATTTACGGTGTGTGTATGTGTGAACAATGTGTAACAAAATACCATAAGTGCGGAATTTAAATGAGACAGAAATTTTGTTAACGAAGTGAAAACTCAATTAAGAGAAAAATCACTCTAGGGCAGCCAAACCCAGAAATTTCACTATTCAGAAAACAAAGGTAATAACAAGACAGTAACATTCACATACCCTTATGCAACAATCATATCTTGCACTCTGACACGTAACCCAATGTGAATGCCTTCCAGCGAAATCTCCTACTTGAAGGGGTCTTCAATGGATTCCTTTAGCTTAAGACTTCTCCCTAAGCTAGACCTCGCATGAACATAGTAACCACACACCAGCAACAGCTAGAGAGCTAGTAGATCTTCACAATATCTCCCTAAACACCCTCTCTAAGTTATAGAGAATTCAATACCGTATTCTGTAAATAATACATGCCTAGAGGCCTCTATTTATAGGCTTAGAAAACCTAAATCGCCACTGATTTGAATTTCTCTAGGCGGCGTCCGGACGGAAGCATAGAGCGTTCGAACGGTGAATTGTGCAATCGCCTTTCCATAACGCGCTTCGCGTGTTTTCATATTAAGGTTGTGTCCAGATGGTGTTGCCCTAGCGTCTGGACGGTTGCAAGCTGTCTTCCCGATCTGTGCCTGCAAAAGAAATTTGGATTCTTCTCAAACACTGAAGAGCGTCCGAATGTGTTGCCATGACGTCCGGACGGATGCAACATTGAGCTCGTCAGAATCTTCTAGACACTAGAAGGTGTCCGGACGCTTCACTGGACCGTTGGGATAGGAAGAAGGGATCTGACTTTTGCTGAGTTATCAACTGCGCAGAATCTTCTTGGAACTCTGAAATTGCCTTCTTGAAACTTGTGACACTAAAACTTGTCATAATAAGGCCATTTTCCTATTAGAGAAATAATCTCTGAATATTTGAAGACTTTGAAATAATACGGTATCCCTGTTAAGACAACAACCTACAATATAGTGTTTTTGTTAACAGAATGTAGCCAATAAACTAAAAGCATCCTCCTTGACACAATGCGTTTTAAAGCAGTGATAGCTATGAACCTATTAGAACTCCGTAGTTAAACGTGCTTTTGCGAGAGTAGTACCAAGATGGGTGAACTCCTGGAAAGTCTGGTTCAGGTGAGCCAAAAGTGGACAATATTGTGTCGTTGGGACGGGTCATTACAACCACCCCCCTTCAATAGGTGAATAGTATCAGAGCGGGTTCACTCTGTTTGGATTAAGATTAAGTTGGTCATACCTAAGAGGAGGACAACTCTTAGTAGACCTAAAAAAGTAAGACAAAGAGGGGTTGAAGAACCAAGAAATCCCTATACTAGAGAAAGGGGGGCAACAAGAACCAATTTGGGCATTCTATGAAACATGGTTACAACAAAAGAACATGCCATGCCAGGAAGAGACAAGACGAAAGAAGACAAAATGTGAGATCTTACTATAGAGACAATGCAGCCACTTATTGGAATTTGGATATGGTAAGTGTTGTACAATCCCTTATGTATATGTTAGGTGTTTATTTTTCATAATAGTTGATTGTCTTAAGTGTTTATTCATCCTTATAGTTGATTGTGTTAGTTTAGTGTTTATTTTTGTGTCAATTTTTGTGTCAATTGTGATAGGTGGAATTTTTTTTTTTTTTTTTTTTTTGTAGTTGTAGTTGGATGGCTCGTCAACTGCCACTTCAAGCGCACGAAGAAGGGGAAAGGAGAGTTACAAAAACAATATCAGACCTTGCCACACTAACCAGGGGTGTAAAAAGTGCAAGGGGGTTACAAGAATTCAACCTTCTACAACTCCATCAAAATGAAGACAAGGTACAAGGGGATAGGGTTGTAGCAAAACAACACAACAATCTAGTGTTAAATCAACCGTGATAACTCAAACAATTACTGTTAAATCAACTAGAAAAAGTCAACCAACTCAACCAAATACTGCTGAGTCAACTAGGAAAAGTCATCCAACTCAACCTCCTGCAGCCTAATGAGGCAGAACAACAAAGACAACAACTCAACATCCTGTAGCCCAATCAAATTTGAGTACTTCTTTTTAGATAAAAATGGTTTTCGAGTGTTATGTTGAGTTGATTATAAACTTGTTTTACAACCTGCAGGCATCTTATGCAGTTACTACTAAAAAGAAGACAGCTCATGGGTTGGCCACAAGGTCAAGGATAGATAGGTTGAGGGCATGTGTTGGACGTTTAGGGACCCTCATAGAAAGGATAACCTTGTACTTGATCTCACTAGGGACCCTACTAGGCCACCCCCAATTCCAGATGGTGGATCAGTATGCACTTGTGGTCCTCGTGCTGATGGTATAACCTTCAGGGTTGCCCCCCTGATTTTGGCATACCCAAAGGTGTAATACCCGAAATAGTATATAGGGTTAAATTAGATTTAGAATGGCTAGAGGGATTTATAAGGTTTGTTAGGTTACGTGACGATGAGTGAGTTGTGGTTTCTTTAACAAAATATTTATATATTATACATGTTTTCTTCCGTTGGAGTGTATGTTAAGGTACTAGCACTAGGTGGAGTTACGACATTTCTGCTTTGTGACAAATATAAAAGTCTTGGTGGCGTTACATGTATAATTCTCACATGCATTTTAAAAATGCCTTTGGGAATCACATGCTCTAAAAATGCATATCAATTTAATTGTTTTGATTGAAATAATTTCCTTGAACTCATTTTACAATTTAGAAGAAAAATTTGTCCTTAATTAATATGTAGAATCAAATAAGAACTCTCTCACCCATTACCAGTAAAAAAAGGTAAAACACTTGTGTCCTTAATAGAATCACAGAGGAACTTTCTCTACATCAGCAGTAAAAAAGATAAAACATTTAATTATTGGGCTGAACATGATTCTTCCAAACCCAATTTTAAAAAAAAATAAAAAAAAAAAAAAAAGATAAAAAATATGTCCTTATTACAATCGTGGAAGAACTTTTTCTCCATTATAAAAAAAAGGTAAAACATTTATTGGGCTCACCATGCATATGCGCTGACCTGCTGGTGCATATATCATCATGCTTTTTTTTTTTTTCAAGCTTTATCAGAGAGAAAATGCTGCAATGAAAACAGAAACCCCGACGGACACCAGCATTCCATGCTTTGTGAGACCCAGTGCACCAGAATCAACCACTAGTGTAGGAGTAGGAGTAGTAGTAGTAGTAGTAGTACTCTTTGGACTAGCTGCTGCCTTCTTCTTGGCCTTAGGCTTGACTGGGAGCGGTGCCGGCGCTGGTGCCGGAGGCGCCTTTGGAACAAAGATGTCCAGAGGAAGAAGCACTTTGTCCACTCGATACACTGCAAGCTGTTTAGCAGAAAATATTGTACCGCTCACAGTGGCATTCACAAGGCCAGTCGAAATGTTTACTTGGCTTCCCGCAGTGGTCACATTTAGTGGGTAATCGCCGGGGTTGGTATCTCCTGCCTGTGTTCGAACCGGGTTGGTCACGGTTTGGAAGTTTTCCAGAGAATAAAATTTGGGTAACGTATGAAACTGCATAAGCCGGATCTTTTCTTCGTTGTTGAGAGAGTTTAAAGTGCCCGATTTGAGGTCTGAAAATGCCGAGTCGGTTGGGGCGAAAAGGGTAAAACCAGTGTCTGAATTGGATAGCTGCCCTTTGATTTGGTCAGCCACTGCAGTGGTTTTTAAGAGGCGGATTAGGATCGTGAATCCTCCGGCCTTTTGGAGGATTTTGGTGACGTCGGGGGTGCCACGTGGTACTGGGATATTGGCGGGCTGAGCCGGGGCGTTGGCGGGCTGAGTGGGGGCCTGAGCTGGCTGGCCGAAAGTCTTGCTGCAGAGGGAGAGAAAAACAAGTGAGAGGGAGAAGAGAGCCTGTTTGGTCATCTTCGCATGCATGGTGGGGAGTGTTTTTGCTTAATATATTTGCTAATGCATGCAAGAGTTGTACGTGCTTGCTGTAGTGTTTGATATGTGAGGTCGAGGGAGGAGAGGGCTTTTAATAAGGCTGGGAGAAAATGAAGTTAGGTGAAGGGTACAATCTTAGTTACAAAACCTTAATCTCAGTTACAAAACCTAAGATGTTAGCAGCTCATCTTTTCTGTGAGAGGTGGCGGGATGAATGGATAGAATCAGAGATTTTGCCTGTTTAGCCACTAGTTTGCTTGGGAAGGCAGGAAAAACATAGGGGATCTGAGATGTGTTTAGGTTAATAGAGACGTTTATGATGGGTTAGCGTTCGCTTATGGTGAATCTTAGCTATAAAAACTGATTTGCATGCGACAACCTTAAAGAGAAGATTCTTTCCCCCTGATCTCTTCCCCTATTCCCACCGCATATCCGCTTTTCAGGTAGGCTCTCATCTTTCCTCTTTCTAACACTCAAGTTATTGTTAATTGGTTACTTTAAAATAAAAAAGTAAAAACATTTTTTACAAACACACTTACTGGCTTGTGTGTTTCTTCTCTTCTCCTGAAACTACTCTATGATAGGATTTTCAGGTATAAAATGCATGGCTGCTGACCTTTACCATTTTCTGAAAAATGGTGTCTCTCTTATAGGCTAATAACTCGTCCATGGATTGCCTATCAACTTCAGCCTTTTTATTCTTCATATAAGCATGCATGGGTATGTCACTTGCATTCAATTTTCTTTTTTTAATTGACACATATGAGAAGTGATTCCTGTACACCAAGTGTACAACAAATGTACAACACCCCTTCACATGGGGTGGGCCCCACACACTGTGGCGCCCACCCCATGTGAAGGGGTGTTGTACATTTGTTGTAGGAGTGATGTACAACTATCATTATTCGACACATATATAGTTCATTATCTTGAGTCGGATCGATATATATATATATATATATATATATATATATGTATATATATATATATATATATATATATGTATATATATATATATATATATATATATGGTTCTCACTGTCATTTGGTTTATATATGCATGTTATGTAGGTGCTCTTTTACGGATGAGAAATGCTATATATATATATGAAAAATGTTATAACTCCTTTTAGTGTTTTTCTAGGATCATTCTATATTGACAGGACAACCTATTTTTAATAAAGAAAAACTATAGTTTGATTTCTCTTTTATGTTTTTATTAAAAAACATATTGTGCCATATTAATATCGAAGGACACTAAAAAGACATTAGAAAATACTCTAACATTTCTTATATATATATATATTCAGCATTCTAGAGTACCCTTATCTCAGCATTTTTTTCTACGTAGCACATACTTTTTGGTTTCTCCCTTGTCATCATGCTCATACTTAACGACTTTCACTTGTGGTGGTGCCTTTATCTTTTATTTTAAGAGATCGCCTTTGTCGGCTATAACCAATCATTGGTCTTGTAATACTTGTGCTGTTGTCCCTCTCACTAAGCATCTTATGTTGCTTAACCGGCCACTTTATAACTAATTTCTGGAGAGAGCTATATATATATATATGCTAAATCTAAATCTCATAATTCTCGCTAAAAAATAAAGAAACAAAGAAAACAAAAAACATCATCACACTCGACCGTACTCATGAAGTTTTTCAATTTACTTGGGTTCTCTTCAACATCTACTTGCTTACATGATTATGGGCAGAAATTTTTTATAAATAGGCTTGTCGTAAGAAATTTCATACAATCTACATATAAGATTGATATGTATTTATTGACATTTGAAAATCATATGTTATTTTAATAGCAAGTACTTTTCACATGCTTTTTCAATAGCATTAATAAAAAAAACATATACTTCTTACATGTTTAAAAGATACATATTATTTTTATATGTAGGTTGTATAAAATTTCCTACAAACCAGTTTATATGAAATTTCTATCCATATATATGAGTATATAAATATTTAGGCTGTACCTATTTCAATGCAAAATTTACTTTATGCAAAATGATTTTGTTAAAAAAAATACTGAAATAAAAATCAATGATTTTTTTTTTTTTTTTTTTGCATTATTTGGTTCAGTTCTTAAAATCATGCATGTCAAAAATATTTTTAAATGTTTGAATAGTACTGAAAATATTTACAAACTACAAACGAAAAATGTAAGAGCTAGTTATGAGACTTTACTACAAGGCAGTTATTTTGATACCTCATTCAATAATAACTTTAGCTAGGAATTAGTATTATCGGAATACCTAGATAAGGTAAGATCAGACTAGGCTAGACAGCATCATGTCTATTATATATATATGTCACATGTTAACGTGATATATATATTTTGTTTTTTTGAATTTGTGCCATGGAAAGTCATTTAAGAAAAAGTCATAGAGTGTAAAATGAGTATGATAAAGCTACGTGAGTTCTGTGCATATATAGCACCTCATCCCACCTTCCCATGCTAGCACGTCTTTGGGAAGCATTGGCCGTTCGTGAAACGTTCATAACTCATATCAGCAAACGCAATGAAGGTTGAAAAGAATTTAGTATTAAATTCTTGTGTGTTAAGAGAGGGTGTCTAGGCAGAAACCGTTAGATGTGCTAGTTCTTTTAGAGTTTTTATTGTGTGATTTGATCAACCTTGAAGTCTAACTTAGAGAATAGCTCTAAGTTAAAGGAATCCATTGAAGAAATCTTCAGACAGGAGGTCTGGTTGAGAGGAGTTCATGTATAGGTACGTGTCAGAGTTAAAGGTGTGACTACCGAATCAGGGGTATGTGAGTACAATTGTTTTGTAACTAGCTTTTTCTTATGAATAGTGAATTGTCTGGGTGTGGCTGCCGTGGAGTGGTTTTTCTCTTTGTTACAAAGAGTTTCCACTTCGTCACCAAAATATTTGTGTTCTTTACTTTTCGTATTTTATATTTTGGTTTATTAGTTGATCACACGCACACAGAAAGGAGTCTTTATTTTTCAATTGGTATCAGAGCGGGTTCACTTATGTTTGGAATAATTTCCTGAGTGATATTCTAGACTCCTATTTTTTCTAACATGTCTCTAAATCTTAATTTCGTTCATGCCTTTGATGGCACAAATTATGGCTATTGGAAAGCGAGAATGAGGTTCTTTTTAAAATCTATAGATGTTTGGCATATTGTAGAATCTGGATGGACACCACGGGATACAACAACTACTGAATAGACTATCATTCAAACCAATGCTCGCCTTTTTAATGATAAAGCCTTAAATGCCCTTTGTCAATCTATTTTACCGTCTGAATTCTCACGAATCTCAAATTGTGAAATTGCTCGGAAAGCATGAAATATAATGGAAACCACATATGAAGGCACAAAAATTGTTAAATCTGCCAAACGTCAAATGTTGGTTTCCCAGTTTGATGGAATTAAGATGTTGGAAGACGAATCTTTTTAATGATTTTTACACTAAGATCAGTGATTTGAGAAATTCCATGGTAAGTCTTGGTAAAAAGATCTCGGATACAAAGGTCATTAAATTTTTTTTTAAATCTTTGCTTGAGCATTTTAGAATAAAGGTGACCACAATTGAAGAAAGTAAGGATCTATATGCCATCAAGATTGAAGAGCTTGTAGGGTCTCTTCAAACCTACGAGTTTTTTCTGCTCCCTATCAAGAAGGTTAAATCCATTGCACTCAAGGTTGTAAAAGGTAAAAGTATAACTTCTTCAGATGAAGAAACTGATGAAGAGGAAGGGTTTGCCATACTTGCCAGAAGCTTCTGAAAATTAATAAAGACCAAGAAATTCAAGAACAATTTTTTTGACAATTTGAGAGGTGAACACAAGGGAGTCGAACAAGATGAAGCCGACAAGAAGGATCCTAGAGGCCCTAGATGTTATGAATGTTCAGGCTACAGTCACATGCGAGCAGATTGCGAGAATCTCAAGCAGGCAAAAGGAAACGCTCTCAACGCTACTCTCAGCGATGATTCAGAGGAAGAAGAAGAGACTCCAGGTAAGGATCCAAAATTTTTAGCCTTTATAGCTTCATATAATGTTCCTGAGGAGTCCAAGACTTATTACTCTGAGAGTAGTGATGAGAAAGATCTTAAGGATGCTTACAAGACCCTATTCATCAAGTTTGTGAAACTGAGAGAGACAAACCAAAAGAATGTGCTAGCTAGAGCTGAACATATTGAAGATAGAAAAAAGCACATTACTACAGAAGATCAAGGACTTGGAAGATGAACTGGTAGAAGCTCAATTGATGTTGGAGAAGTTCACAGACAACAAGCTATCCTAGATGCTGTCAGGACAAAAGTGTACATTGAACAAGACTAGCATAGGCTTTGTAGCTACTACCTATGGTGTCTCCAACATTGCCTCATCTTCAAAGACTGTGATTGTGAAGCCTAAAGTTGAAGAGCCTCAGGATGCTTGTATGGATAAAAGTAAGGTTATAGTTGGTGATGAAGCTAAAGTTATTGTAGAGCCAGTCAAGACGCCTCCCAACAAAAGAAGTCTACCCACCTATTATCATTGTGGCATCATCGGTTACATCCGACCTCATTGTCCACAGCTCCGTGCTCAAAAGCCTAAAGTCAATAAGCAAACACCCAAGACACATCATGCTCCTCGGGATCAGTGGCCACACCCCCACAGATTTGTTCCTACTTGTCGTCAGTGTGGCAAGACTGGCCACAACAAATTCAGGTACTTCAAACCAAAGCCCCATAAGCCCAAGAATAACCACCTTTATGAGAGGTTATTAAGTATGATGCAGAATGTCCTAAGCAGATTGGACAAGATGGACAAGGCACACAACCCTGCTTCGAAGGGTAAGAAGGTATGGGTAAGAAAGCATGAGACTATTCACTCATTGAGGGGGAGTGGACTCACCTAGTTGGTGAGTACATGGCATGTCTAGGATCTTGGTTCCTATCTTAGAGCATGTGAGGATCTATGCATAGCATCTTATATTCATTGTCATATTGCTTATGCTTTGCATCTTTTGCTTGGAACCTTATTGTCATTATTCTCTAGCTCTCTTTGGAGAATTTTTCTACAAATACTTATGAGGATAATAGAAAAAGCACGTCACGCGGCTACTTTTCTGTCTTGGTATTTTCAAATCTTTTTCTAAAGCTACTTTTCTGTCTTGGTATTTTCAAATCTTTTTCTAAGGACATGTTTGTTTTTGCCTTACATGCTAGAATTAGATTTTATCTTATTCTCTGGAAAGCATATTTTTGTTATTTTTTGTTTGGTTTGTTTTATTTTTCAACAGTATATATATAAAAGAAGGGGGGGGGGGGGGGAGATGCAGTACAAAAGGTATGTTTTTTCTTATTTTGTTTAGCTTTTCAGATATCTTATGTGTTTCTACCTGATATCTCAATCATTGTGCATTGATGAAATATGCTTAGATATAATTGAGATTTGCAATCTGATATCTGTTGAGTTCCTCTTCTCCATCTAAAAGCTAGATAGTTTATTCCTCTCATGCAATGAATTTGTGCACTATCCAAAGCTCCCCTAAGGTAATTTTTTTTTTTTTTTGTGCAAAGATGGTCAAATTAACCAACTCGCTAATTGAAACTAGAACCTAAAAATTATGGCATTCTTTCTAGGTTGCAGCACAAATATAAAAAAGCAAATAAATTCTCAGAATATATGGATATCAAAAAGATCCACTGTTGAATGTGCTGATAAATAATTTCTTACACTTATCCATATAGAAAGAGTCAGTGATCAATTCATTGTGGAAATAGACGATCACTAATGGACTAAGTAAAATAAAAAAATGTTGCTTCTTAAGGTGAATGTATCAAATGAGGGTGACTATGCCCTAGTAGGATAAGGTTTGACTTTTGGCTAATGAGATAATAAATTTTCTCTCATTAAGAAAATTCAGTTGTTTTAAACCTTGTCAGTGAACACATTGCCTTATTGAGAAAGGTTTCACACATGATACACATAGAAATATTTTAGTAAAATATTTAAATTTTCATCTGCAAAGAATTTTTGGCTCATAACTTACTTGACTCTCAATTATATGTTTGCATATTTTTGATTTGCTATTTGACTGTGTTATTAGTTTTAAATACATGCGTGTTCTGAAGCTAACATTAGGGAAAAATTCGATTGTCTACTATTTTTCCTCTGTTTCAGCTTTTCTGTGTAAATTGTCCGGACGACTATGGCTTAGCGTCTAGACACGCGCAAGACTGTCAATTTGATAGACTACCGTCCAGACGACTAAGTTCACCGTCCGGACACGCGACCTTAAGGGTTTTATAGCTTTCTCTCCTACACCGCTCGTCGCACCCTTTGTTTTTCTTCTTGAGATTTCTTTGATTTTCTCGATTTTATCTCGTTTTCTCTTGAGTTTGTTGTGCTTTTTGGCATTTTCTGCATTATGTCATCACTTTTGTTATTCCAGGTATGCCCTTTATCTCTATTTCTCTTATATTTGGTCCAATATTTATCTAGAGGATAGGGTTATAAGGTTATTGGTTTATGTTAAGATATTTGCTTCATATTATTTCTGCATGAGGAATATTCTTGCTGTGTGCTAAGCTTTGGAATTTATTTGAGCATTTAAATGTTTATTTGCTATTTTGTCAATTTTTTGGCATCCTTGTTTTAGCAGTTATAATGTCACATTTTCTTTTGAGGGCTAATTGGTTCTAATATCCTTTTTGATTTCTTAGTATTTGTATGGGGCATATTTTTATAGTTTGCAGATATGTCTACCCTGCACATAGCTTCTCGAGGTTACATGCACAAGAGATTAAGAGAAAAAGTTGCTGCTGCTCAAGAGCGCATCAATAAAAGGACCATTGTGATTGAGCGTGAGGTTCTCAAATTAGACATCAGGGTGGCTCCTTTTGATTTATCTATCAGATATTTCAGGTGAACAAGTGGCTAAGTTTGTTTGATTGGGCTCCCTTGGCTTGTACGGGAATTCTACAAGAATCTGAAGATTGAGAGCATTCACCCTGACACTCCATGCCTTGAGACTAAAGTGCGCAGCACCAAAATCATCATTAATATCGCACTTATCAACTCGGTTACAAGCATACCAGTGTCACCTAGCCCTGGCGTTCTGTTTCCTAACATTGCAGATCAGCCTTCGAGAGAAGCTCTAATGGAGTGTTTGAATCCCCAAGAAGGGCTTTTGTAGCGCCCCAGATTTTTAGTAATGCAATTAATGTCTTAAACTAGAATTTAAGATTAAATGAATAGACTGACGGAATTATTCAGTAGACTAATTGGCATAATAATATTAATAAATAATATTAATGTGTAATATGTACAATATATATTTGGTTTATAAATTTATTATGTTTAAATATTATTGAGATAATAATATTACCTATGAAACGAACTAGACTCAAAACGAGTTTAAAATTACACTCTAGTGAATTATTATTAATAAAGACCTAGTGTAAAAATACCTAAATCTGCAATAATATCTGCAGGTGATTCGATGCATTTTCTGATAAAATGCTTACCGACACTCTCTTCCACCGACAGTGTTTATATTTATTTATTCATAAATTGATTATTTTTAATCAGCCGTCCACCTGCTATAATCCATTGCCGACATTCTTGCCGACACTTATTCTTTTAAAACTGTCTGTTTCCCTTCAGAAAATACTCGCACCTCCCATGAACTAAGCTTCTTCCTTCTGATCTTCTTAATTTCCTCCCCCACTGTCTCTTATTCTTTGCTGTCCCGATGCATATGAGGAATTGAGATTGAGAGTAGGAGAGTGAGTTGAGAGAAAGAGATG
The DNA here is from genome assembly GCF_958979055.1 of Alnus glutinosa. Taxonomy (NCBI): domain Eukaryota; kingdom Viridiplantae; phylum Streptophyta; class Magnoliopsida; order Fagales; family Betulaceae; genus Alnus; species Alnus glutinosa. Next base: position 18,664,488 of record NC_084894.1, read on the forward strand.
AGATGAGATGAGATGAGATGAGAAATAGAAGCAAGCAAGAGATTAAGAGTAAGTAGAGAATTGAGAGAGAAGCAGAATTTGAGAGAGAAAGAAGGAGTGAAATGAAGAGAGAAACAGAGGCAGAGAGGGAGATCCGGCCGATCCTTCAGTAGAGTCCCGGCCGATTGTAGCAGACCGAGAGAGAGAAGATGAGAGACCCGAAGCCGTGAACCCCAAGCAAACCCGAAGATCCGGCGTGAGCCCAGCCAAAACCCACAACTCAGCACCGATGGCTGGCGGACGGCGTCACCCAGCAGAGCCCATCCCATCCCGGCGTGACCCAGGACCCGATCGTGGAGCCGTGAACCACGACCCGTCCAACCCAGCCGTGAAACCATGAACCCAACGAACCCGTGCGTGATCCAGCCATGATCCATGACCCAGCCGTGAAGACCACCGACCCAGAAGCCCATTCCAGCTGCGATTCAGACCAGACCCGTGAACCTCGGCCCAACCCAGACGATCCAGCTGAACCCGTGAACCCCGGCCCAACCCGTGACCCGTGAGCCCAGTCCAGCAAGCAGTAGCTGAGCCCAGTCCAGCCCATCCCAGCAAGCAAGCCCAACCCAGTCGGCCCACGAACCAATTTCAGCCCAGACCCGCTGAGCCTGACCCAGCAGTGATCCAACCATGACCTGAACCCGGAGACCCGACCCGCCGGTGACCCGTCTCCGGCAGAGTCTTCCGGCGACTTTTCCGGTAACCTTTCCGGCGACTTCCCGTGACCAAACTCACCGTTTTCACTAGATTTTCTAGTAAAATCCTTAATGTGAGTTTCTGGGTTTTTAATTAACTTAATGGTATATACTTACATGAAATCAATTAATAAGTATTTTAGATTATAACTTTGATAAATATAGAATTGAATATTTTGATAAATAACTTATTAATGTATATTATATTTATTGAGTGTTTAAATCATATGTAGAATAATATGGAAAATGAATAATCGGTGCTATTAAAAATATTAGAGGATGGTTTAAGTGTTAAAACTAAGAATAATAATAACATTAGGCAAAGAGGTTTTATAAATAGAATTAGGATTTGTGCTAAATGATGTTAACACTTTGTGTGGATATACCTATAATTTTTCAGATGATGACTTGAGAGACTGCATGAATTGGCTGTAAGTATTTCTATACTTACTGAGAACGAAGCTGGTGGTTTTTCCATAATATTGTGTTTATTGTTTTATTTAATTTGTTCATTGCATGTGGCCGATCATGCATAGCATGTTGTGTCTAAAATAATAAAATACGGCTGATAAGATAGCCAGTGCATCAGTTGACTTGGGGGGTTAAAAAACCAAAGCTGATGTAGTAGCAAGGGGAAGAAAGGCTCATCAGTGAACCCTAAAAAGTGCGAGTCCGAAGTCTTAATATATAACTAATGCTGGGACCGGTAGGATTCCAGTAAAAACAGGTAAGACTTTAAGTGGGAGGCAACGGACGTGAACGGGTTCTGATAACCTAGAACGAGAGGTCTGAAGAAAGATGATCATAAAATACAAACTAAATGGTTACTACGATGCATATTCATACAACTCATACATTTGCATTATACGCATGGTTATAAAGCCATAACTGCATGTTAAGAGAATTTATTAAGTAAATCAGTATTCACCGTATTATTGGAAACAGTGGACTCACTTTGGTTGTTTTGTGTTTTTGTTCCTATATACATATATTCCGTTAATGCAGGTTAATAGACAAAGACCAGAACTCAAGAGGTTTTATAGCTAAGGACGCATAGTTTATATTTTGTTTGTAGTCTTCTGTGTTTATAGCATTTTATATTGACAAAATTGCTAATGATTTATATGTATTCTTTTGTGTCATTATGGACACCTGTTTCCTTGTATTTGTTATAAAAATTTTCTAATGAATATCTAGAGGTATTTAATTTAAAAGCTCTAATGTGTTATTTAATCCAAGCATGTTGGTTAAAAATATATTCCGCTGCGAGAGTTTATCTCTGATGTAGTAACGTCACGTGGAAACCGGAGGTTTCTGCTTACGAATTTGCTGGCTCAAATTCGGGGCGTTACAGTATGGTATCAGAGCAGTTGTTCTGCGACCTAGTGAACATTCAGTGTCATACTGTAACTTGGGTAAGTTACAGTATGGTGTCAGAGCAGTTTGCTCTGAGGACCTTAAGACTTGACCCTAGATGTCTAAGAATAACACAAGAGCTATAGGTGTAAACCATTTTTATAAAATACTTTGTGTGATGTATTTTAGTGCAGAAACCTTCCACCTTGATGAAATAATTTATGGATATTAAGTTAGTAAATTTATAAAGCACTCTATAGATATTTCATGTGCTTAGAGATACAACTTTCCCATAACCATAATAAGGATAACCTAAGGATCAGAGATAAATTTTGAGGCTTTGAGGTCTATCCAATTAACCCTAGAATGTAAGGAAAGATATGTTATGATTAATGCATCTATTATTCCAAATCTGGTATCTTTTGAAGATAGGTGTATAAAGCGTAAATTACTGATTTATATATATTTGAGGAAATTAGTTGATCAAATGATTTGATGAGTTTTGGAGAGGTTACTTTCCCTATGCATCTGATGAACTTTGGGGAAGTTTATATATCATTGAGGTTTTCTAGAGCTTAAGTTAAATAAAATCTTGATTATATGATTTATTGATTCTCTTAGAAATCCTTACTTGATGGATAAGTTTATGATTAGCAAATTTAAGTATTGATTGACTGCATAACTAAATTGGAGTAATACTAAAGATTTAATCTAATGAAATTTGAGGATGATAGTAATTATGCAGAAATAGAAAGAAGAACATAGTACCATATAAAAATTACACCTTAGTAAAAGATCGAGTAGAAATAAATAGTTCAATAGATTACAGACATATTAGATGATATGAACGGTGCGTAAAAGAATAATTATTGTCTTAACAAGATGAACTGCTTTTGATTCAAAGAAAAATAGACTTGCAAAACAGGACCTTTTCTGCACCATTCCCGGAGAATACTGGTATGCTTATACCTACAGGTATTTCATAATACTGCAGTTAGTTATTTATTTTTGTAAATAAAAATTTCTAGATCGAATAGAATACCTGACTAAGTTTCTGGGCGGAAAACCCTGAGGTTTTGGACTACACGCAAGAGGTCCTGGTGTTGTTCTTGGAGACGATTGGTATTCTGCTCCAAGTCAGCATACCTCTTTTCCAAGTCTTTCGCATAGGAATTCACCACCTTCTTCAACCTTTTATTCTCCTGCTGAAGAACCCGATTCCTTCGCCTAAAGTCCACATACATTCGCTGCAAAGTCAAGATTTGAACTTTCAACGCTTGAATTTCGTTCCCTCGAACTTGCAGACGGCGAGCCATATTGGAAACCGAAGAAGCACCCTGAATACTGAATGCTAAAGAATCATTGATGGCTTGAGCATCGGTCCTATCAGCCAACAACTTTTCATCTCGAGGAGTCATGATGCCTTGAGCTATAGATGCAGCTACTGCATCACTCAGCATCACAGAGTCATTAGTCAGAAGAGGACCTCTCTGAGATAGGAACAATGGGCGCCAAATTTCTGGTACTACAGGCGCAGCATTCAGATCAAGATTATTTTGAGAGGATGAAGAAGCCATTTTTTTTGGAAAACTAAGAAAATGATGATACTCCTCAAAGGACCTGATGGAGAAAAGAAAGAAATGAAGCGGTTATTCGAAAGATCTGAAGGAAGAAAAGAGAACTTAATCAGTGAATGAGACGCAGTCTAATCAAACGTCATTCTGAGCGTAGCTGCCACTACCACTAGCAGACAGCTCTCGAATCACGAGCTCTCTCATTTTTCAACTTTCACCCTTTTCACCTTCTCGAATTCCGAATTCACCCAATGGCTTTTCCGGATTTCTCGCCGCACTTTTCGCACCTTGCAGAGCTGGAAGAGCATCTCGAGATAGAGCTGGATGAGCATTCCGAGAAAAGGAGAGAGCGTTTCACGACCCACTGTCGGCACCACTTGCACCGTTTCCTCTCAAATCTCTATAAATTCATTCGTCTTCCCTCTTGCAAAGCACACCTTTCAGCTCTCAACCCTTCACACTTTGAGAGCCAAATCTTCTTCTGGTCTAAACTTATCATCGCTCCTGAGATAGAAGATGTAGTACCACCACCTCAAACCTAAATCAAGAAAAATGCAGCATCACAACCAGATTCACAAACAACGAAGCAGGACTATCCTTGATCTTAACATCTAGAAGCAGGATTATCCTTGATCATGCTTCTGAGATGAAGTATCTTTCTCTTCCTTCGCATCACCATAAAATTTTCTAGCATCTACTCTCAATCCGGTGATGGCGATCTGTGACAGAAGAGAGAGAGCACCACGATATGAGTACCGCACTCATATCCTTTCCGGATTGCTTGCCTTGACTTCTTTGCTTTCTTCACCTTCCCCACCTTCCTCTCCTTCGAGGCTTCCATGTTCTCATTTGGCAAGCTTTCCACCAAGATTATCAGAAAACATCCTCATAAAAGGGATTTGTTGTACAAGAAATTTTCCTATAATGAGAAATGAATATTTTCCCTTCTTCAAGCTACACATTTGTTTGATCTATTATACTTCTTGTTATTATGAGCTTAAAATATTATATTTGATAACTATCACACGGTGCGGTATACTTGTTTATTTTTTTTTTTTGTGTCTAATAAATTAGATGCTTCACATAAAAAAATCTGTATCACTAGACTTAAGATTTTAGAATCTAAATCTTTCCTACTTAGTGTAAACTTTATGCGAAGCATAGTTTACGAATTTCGGGGACGAAATTCCATTAAGGGGGGAAGAATGTAGCGCCCCAGATTTTTAGTAATGCAATTAATGTCTTAAACTAGAATTTAAGATTAAATGAATAGACTGACGGAATTATTCAGTAGACTAATTGGCATAATAATATTAATAAATAATATTAATGTGTAATATGTACAATATATATTTGGTTTATAAATTTATTATGTTTAAATATTATTGAGATAATAATATTACCTATGAAACGAACTAGACTCAAAACGAGTTTAAAATTACACTCTAGTGAATTATTATTAATAAAGACCTAGTGTAAAAATACCTAAATCTGCAATAATATCTGCAGGTGATTCGATGCATTTTCTGATAAAATGCTTACCGACACTCTCTTCCACCGACAGTGTTTATATTTATTTATTCATAAATTGATTATTTTTAATCAGCCGTCCACCTGCTATAATCCATTGCCGACATTCTTGCCGACACTTATTCTTTTAAAACTGTCTGTTTCCCTTCAGAAAATACTCGCACCTCCCATGAACTAAGCTTCTTCCTTCTGATCTTCTTAATTTCCTCCCCCACTGTCTCTTATTCTTTGCTGTCCCGATGCATATGAGGAATTGAGATTGAGAGTAGGAGAGTGAGTTGAGAGAAAGAGATGAGATGAGATGAGATGAGATGAGAAATAGAAGCAAGCAAGAGATTAAGAGTAAGTAGAGAATTGAGAGAGAAGCAGAATTTGAGAGAGAAAGAAGGAGTGAAATGAAGAGAGAAACAGAGGCAGAGAGGGAGATCCGGCCGATCCTTCAGTAGAGTCCCGGCCGATTGTAGCAGACCGAGAGAGAGAAGATGAGAGACCCGAAGCCGTGAACCCCAAGCAAACCCGAAGATCCGGCGTGAGCCCAGCCAAAACCCACAACTCAGCACCGATGGCTGGCGGACGGCGTCACCCAGCAGAGCCCATCCCATCCCGGCGTGACCCAGGACCCGATCGTGGAGCCGTGAACCACGACCCGTCCAACCCAGCCGTGAAACCATGAACCCAACGAACCCGTGCGTGATCCAGCCATGATCCATGACCCAGCCGTGAAGACCACCGACCCAGAAGCCCATTCCAGCTGCGATTCAGACCAGACCCGTGAACCTCGGCCCAACCCAGACGATCCAGCTGAACCCGTGAACCCCGGCCCAACCCGTGACCCGTGAGCCCAGTCCAGCAAGCAGTAGCTGAGCCCAGTCCAGCCCATCCCAGCAAGCAAGCCCAACCCAGTCGGCCCACGAACCAATTTCAGCCCAGACCCGCTGAGCCTGACCCAGCAGTGATCCAACCATGACCTGAACCCGGAGACCCGACCCGCCGGTGACCCGTCTCCGGCAGAGTCTTCCGGCGACTTTTCCGGTAACCTTTCCGGCGACTTCCCGTGACCAAACTCACCGTTTTCACTAGATTTTCTAGTAAAATCCTTAATGTGAGTTTCTGGGTTTTTAATTAACTTAATGGTATATACTTACATGAAATCAATTAATAAGTATTTTAGATTATAACTTTGATAAATATAGAATTGAATATTTTGATAAATAACTTATTAATGTATATTATATTTATTGAGTGTTTAAATCATATGTAGAATAATATGGAAAATGAATAATCGGTGCTATTAAAAATATTAGAGGATGGTTTAAGTGTTAAAACTAAGAATAATAATAACATTAGGCAAAGAGGTTTTATAAATAGAATTAGGATTTGTGCTAAATGATGTTAACACTTTGTGTGGATATACCTATAATTTTTCAGATGATGACTTGAGAGACTGCATGAATTGGCTGTAAGTATTTCTATACTTACTGAGAACGAAGCTGGTGGTTTTTCCATAATATTGTGTTTATTGTTTTATTTAATTTGTTCATTGCATGTGGCCGATCATGCATAGCATGTTGTGTCTAAAATAATAAAATACGGCTGATAAGATAGCCAGTGCATCAGTTGACTTGGGGGGTTAAAAAACCAAAGCTGATGTAGTAGCAAGGGGAAGAAAGGCTCATCAGTGAACCCTAAAAAGTGCGAGTCCGAAGTCTTAATATATAACTAATGCTGGGACCGGTAGGATTCCAGTAAAAACAGGTAAGACTTTAAGTGGGAGGCAACGGACGTGAACGGGTTCTGATAACCTAGAACGAGAGGTCTGAAGAAAGATGATCATAAAATACAAACTAAATGGTTACTACGATGCATATTCATACAACTCATACATTTGCATTATACGCATGGTTATAAAGCCATAACTGCATGTTAAGAGAATTTATTAAGTAAATCAGTATTCACCGTATTATTGGAAACAGTGGACTCACTTTGGTTGTTTTGTGTTTTTGTTCCTATATACATATATTCCGTTAATGCAGGTTAATAGACAAAGACCAGAACTCAAGAGGTTTTATAGCTAAGGACGCATAGTTTATATTTTGTTTGTAGTCTTCTGTGTTTATAGCATTTTATATTGACAAAATTGCTAATGATTTATATGTATTCTTTTGTGTCATTATGGACACCTGTTTCCTTGTATTTGTTATAAAAATTTTCTAATGAATATCTAGAGGTATTTAATTTAAAAGCTCTAATGTGTTATTTAATCCAAGCATGTTGGTTAAAAATATATTCCGCTGCGAGAGTTTATCTCTGATGTAGTAACGTCACGTGGAAACCGGAGGTTTCTGCTTACGAATTTGCTGGCTCAAATTCGGGGCGTTACAGTATGGTATCAGAGCAGTTGTTCTGCGACCTAGTGAACATTCAGTGTCATACTGTAACTTGGGTAAGTTACAGTATGGTGTCAGAGCAGTTTGCTCTGAGGACCTTAAGACTTGACCCTAGATGTCTAAGAATAACACAAGAGCTATAGGTGTAAACCATTTTTATAAAATACTTTGTGTGATGTATTTTAGTGCAGAAACCTTCCACCTTGATGAAATAATTTATGGATATTAAGTTAGTAAATTTATAAAGCACTCTATAGATATTTCATGTGCTTAGAGATACAACTTTCCCATAACCATAATAAGGATAACCTAAGGATCAGAGATAAATTTTGAGGCTTTGAGGTCTATCCAATTAACCCTAGAATGTAAGGAAAGATATGTTATGATTAATGCATCTATTATTCCAAATCTGGTATCTTTTGAAGATAGGTGTATAAAGCGTAAATTACTGATTTATATATATTTGAGGAAATTAGTTGATCAAATGATTTGATGAGTTTTGGAGAGGTTACTTTCCCTATGCATCTGATGAACTTTGGGGAAGTTTATATATCATTGAGGTTTTCTAGAGCTTAAGTTAAATAAAATCTTGATTATATGATTTATTGATTCTCTTAGAAATCCTTACTTGATGGATAAGTTTATGATTAGCAAATTTAAGTATTGATTGACTGCATAACTAAATTGGAGTAATACTAAAGATTTAATCTAATGAAATTTGAGGATGATAGTAATTATGCAGAAATAGAAAGAAGAACATAGTACCATATAAAAATTACACCTTAGTAAAAGATCGAGTAGAAATAAATAGTTCAATAGATTACAGACATATTAGATGATATGAACGGTGCGTAAAAGAATAATTATTGTCTTAACAAGATGAACTGCTTTTGATTCAAAGAAAAATAGACTTGCAAAACAGGACCTTTTCTGCACCATTCCCGGAGAATACTGGTATGCTTATACCTACAGGTATTTCATAATACTGCAGTTAGTTATTTATTTTTGTAAATAAAAATTTCTAGATCGAATAGAATACCTGACTAAGTTTCTGGGCGGAAAACCCTGAGGTTTTGGACTACACGCAAGAGGTCCTGGTGTTGTTCTTGGAGACGATTGGTATTCTGCTCCAAGTCAGCATACCTCTTTTCCAAGTCTTTCGCATAGGAATTCACCACCTTCTTCAACCTTTTATTCTCCTGCTGAAGAACCCGATTCCTTCGCCTAAAGTCCACATACATTCACTGCAAAGTCAAGATTTGAACTTTCAACGCTTGAATTTCGTTCCCTCGAACTTGCAGACGGCGAGCCATATTGGAAACCGAAGAAGCACCCTGAATACTGAATGCTAAAGAATCATTGATGGCTTGAGCATCGGTCCTATCAGCCAACAACTTTTCATCTCGAGGAGTCATGATGCCTTGAGCTATAGATGCAGCTACTGCATCACTCAGCATCACAGAGTCATTAGTCAGAAGAGGACCTCTCTGAGATAGGAACAATGGGCGCCAAATTTCTGGTACTACAGGCGCAGCATTCAGATCAAGATTATTTTGAGAGGATGAAGAAGCCATTTTTTTTGGAAAACTAAGAAAATGATGATACTCCTCAAAGGACCTGATGGAGAAAAGAAAGAAATGAAGCGGTTATTCGAAAGATCTGAAGGAAGAAAAGAGAACTTAATCAGTGAATGAGACGCAGTCTAATCAAACGTCATTCTGAGCGTAGCTGCCACTACCACTAGCAGACAGCTCTCGAATCACGAGCTCTCTCATTTTTCAACTTTCACCCTTTTCACCTTCTCGAATTCCGAATTCACCCAATGGCTTTTCCGGATTTCTCGCCGCACTTTTCGCACCTTGCAGAGCTGGAAGAGCATCTCGAGATAGAGCTGGATGAGCATTCCGAGAAAAGGAGAGAGCGTTTCACGACCCACTGTCGGCACCACTTGCACCGTTTCCTCTCAAATCTCTATAAATTCATTCGTCTTCCCTCTTGCAAAGCACACCTTTCAGCTCTCAACCCTTCACACTTTGAGAGCCAAATCTTCTTCTGGTCTAAACTTATCATCGCTCCTGAGATAGAAGATGTAGTACCACCACCTCAAACCTAAATCAAGAAAAATGCAGCATCACAACCAGATTCACAAACAACGAAGCAGGACTATCCTTGATCTTAACATCTAGAAGCAGGATTATCCTTGATCATGCTTCTGAGATGAAGTATCTTTCTCTTCCTTCGCATCACCATAAAATTTTCTAGCATCTACTCTCAATCCGGTGATGGCGATCTGTGACAGAAGAGAGAGAGCACCACGATATGAGTACCGCACTCATATCCTTTCCGGATTGCTTGCCTTGACTTCTTTGCTTTCTTCACCTTCCCCACCTTCCTCTCCTTCGAGGCTTCCATGTTCTCATTTGGCAAGCTTTCCACCAAGATTATCAGAAAACATCCTCATAAAAGGGATTTGTTGTACAAGAAATTTTCCTATAATGAGAAATGAATATTTTCCCTTCTTCAAGCTACACATTTGTTTGATCTATTATACTTCTTGTTATTATGAGCTTAAAATATTATATTTGATAACTATCACACGGTGCGGTATACTTGTTTATTTTTTTTTTTTGTGTCTAATAAATTAGATGCTTCACATAAAAAAATCTGTATCACTAGACTTAAGATTTTAGAATCTAAATCTTTCCTACTTAGTGTAAACTTTATGCGAAGCATAGTTTACGAATTTCGGGGACGAAATTCCATTAAGGGGGGAAGAATGTAGCGCCCCAGATTTTTAGTAATGCAATTAATGTCTTAAACTAGAATTTAAGATTAAATGAATAGACTGACGGAATTATTCAGTAGACTAATTGGCATAATAATATTAATAAATAATATTAATGTGTAATATGTACAATATATATTTGGTTTATAAATTTATTATGTTTAAATATTATTGAGATAATAATATTACCTATGAAACGAACTAGACTCAAAACGAGTTTAAAATTACACTCTAGTGAATTATTATTAATAAAGACCTAGTGTAAAAATACCTAAATCTGCAATAATATCTGCAGGTGATTCGATGCATTTTCTGATAAAATGCTTACCGACACTCTCTTCCACCGACAGTGTTTATATTTATTTATTCATAAATTGATTATTTTTAATCAGCCGTCCACCTGCTATAATCCATTGCCGACATTCTTGCCGACACTTATTCTTTTAAAACTGTCTGTTTCCCTTCAGAAAATACTCGCACCTCCCATGAACTAAGCTTCTTCCTTCTGATCTTCTTAATTTCCTCCCCCACTGTCTCTTATTCTTTGCTGTCCCGATGCATATGAGGAATTGAGATTGAGAGTAGGAGAGTGAGTTGAGAGAAAGAGATGAGATGAGATGAGATGAGATGAGAAATAGAAGCAAGCAAGAGATTAAGAGTAAGTAGAGAATTGAGAGAGAAGCAGAATTTGAGAGAGAAAGAAGGAGTGAAATGAAGAGAGAAACAGAGGCAGAGAGGGAGATCCGGCCGATCCTTCAGTAGAGTCCCGGCCGATTGTAGCAGACCGAGAGAGAGAAGATGAGAGACCCGAAGCCGTGAACCCCAAGCAAACCCGAAGATCCGGCGTGAGCCCAGCCAAAACCCACAACTCAGCACCGATGGCTGGCGGACGGCGTCACCCAGCAGAGCCCATCCCATCCCGGCGTGACCCAGGACCCGATCGTGGAGCCGTGAACCACGACCCGTCCAACCCAGCCGTGAAACCATGAACCCAACGAACCCGTGCGTGATCCAGCCATGATCCATGACCCAGCCGTGAAGACCACCGACCCAGAAGCCCATTCCAGCTGCGATTCAGACCAGACCCGTGAACCTCGGCCCAACCCAGACGATCCAGCTGAACCCGTGAACCCCGGCCCAACCCGTGACCCGTGAGCCCAGTCCAGCAAGCAGTAGCTGAGCCCAGTCCAGCCCATCCCAGCAAGCAAGCCCAACCCAGTCGGCCCACGAACCAATTTCAGCCCAGACCCGCTGAGCCTGACCCAGCAGTGATCCAACCATGACCTGAACCCGGAGACCCGACCCGCCGGTGACCCGTCTCCGGCAGAGTCTTCCGGCGACTTTTCCGGTAACCTTTCCGGCGACTTCCCGTGACCAAACTCACCGTTTTCACTAGATTTTCTAGTAAAATCCTTAATGTGAGTTTCTGGGTTTTTAATTAACTTAATGGTATATACTTACATGAAATCAATTAATAAGTATTTTAGATTATAACTTTGATAAATATAGAATTGAATATTTTGATAAATAACTTATTAATGTATATTATATTTATTGAGTGTTTAAATCATATGTAGAATAATATGGAAAATGAATAATCGGTGCTATTAAAAATATTAGAGGATGGTTTAAGTGTTAAAACTAAGAATAATAATAACATTAGGCAAAGAGGTTTTATAAATAGAATTAGGATTTGTGCTAAATGATGTTAACACTTTGTGTGGATATACCTATAATTTTTCAGATGATGACTTGAGAGACTGCATGAATTGGCTGTAAGTATTTCTATACTTACTGAGAACGAAGCTGGTGGTTTTTCCATAATATTGTGTTTATTGTTTTATTTAATTTGTTCATTGCATGTGGCCGATCATGCATAGCATGTTGTGTCTAAAATAATAAAATACGGCTGATAAGATAGCCAGTGCATCAGTTGACTTGGGGGGTTAAAAAACCAAAGCTGATGTAGTAGCAAGGGGAAGAAAGGCTCATCAGTGAACCCTAAAAAGTGCGAGTCCGAAGTCTTAATATATAACTAATGCTGGGACCGGTAGGATTCCAGTAAAAACAGGTAAGACTTTAAGTGGGAGGCAACGGACGTGAACGGGTTCTGATAACCTAGAACGAGAGGTCTGAAGAAAGATGATCATAAAATACAAACTAAATGGTTACTACGATGCATATTCATACAACTCATACATTTGCATTATACGCATGGTTATAAAGCCATAACTGCATGTTAAGAGAATTTATTAAGTAAATCAGTATTCACCGTATTATTGGAAACAGTGGACTCACTTTGGTTGTTTTGTGTTTTTGTTCCTATATACATATATTCCGTTAATGCAGGTTAATAGACAAAGACCAGAACTCAAGAGGTTTTATAGCTAAGGACGCATAGTTTATATTTTGTTTGTAGTCTTCTGTGTTTATAGCATTTTATATTGACAAAATTGCTAATGATTTATATGTATTCTTTTGTGTCATTATGGACACCTGTTTCCTTGTATTTGTTATAAAAATTTTCTAATGAATATCTAGAGGTATTTAATTTAAAAGCTCTAATGTGTTATTTAATCCAAGCATGTTGGTTAAAAATATATTCCGCTGCGAGAGTTTATCTCTGATGTAGTAACGTCACGTGGAAACCGGAGGTTTCTGCTTACGAATTTGCTGGCTCAAATTCGGGGCGTTACAGTATGGTATCAGAGCAGTTGTTCTGCGACCTAGTGAACATTCAGTGTCATACTGTAACTTGGGTAAGTTACAGTATGGTGTCAGAGCAGTTTGCTCTGAGGACCTTAAGACTTGACCCTAGATGTCTAAGAATAACACAAGAGCTATAGGTGTAAACCATTTTTATAAAATACTTTGTGTGATGTATTTTAGTGCAGAAACCTTCCACCTTGATGAAATAATTTATGGATATTAAGTTAGTAAATTTATAAAGCACTCTATAGATATTTCATGTGCTTAGAGATACAACTTTCCCATAACCATAATAAGGATAACCTAAGGATCAGAGATAAATTTTGAGGCTTTGAGGTCTATCCAATTAACCCTAGAATGTAAGGAAAGATATGTTATGATTAATGCATCTATTATTCCAAATCTGGTATCTTTTGAAGATAGGTGTATAAAGCGTAAATTACTGATTTATATATATTTGAGGAAATTAGTTGATCAAATGATTTGATGAGTTTTGGAGAGGTTACTTTCCCTATGCATCTGATGAACTTTGGGGAAGTTTATATATCATTGAGGTTTTCTAGAGCTTAAGTTAAATAAAATCTTGATTATATGATTTATTGATTCTCTTAGAAATCCTTACTTGATGGATAAGTTTATGATTAGCAAATTTAAGTATTGATTGACTGCATAACTAAATTGGAGTAATACTAAAGATTTAATCTAATGAAATTTGAGGATGATAGTAATTATGCAGAAATAGAAAGAAGAACATAGTACCATATAAAAATTACACCTTAGTAAAAGATCGAGTAGAAATAAATAGTTCAATAGATTACAGACATATTAGATGATATGAACGGTGCGTAAAAGAATAATTATTGTCTTAACAAGATGAACTGCTTTTGATTCAAAGAAAAATAGACTTGCAAAACAGGACCTTTTCTGCACCATTCCCGGAGAATACTGGTATGCTTATACCTACAGGTATTTCATAATACTGCAGTTAGTTATTTATTTTTGTAAATAAAAATTTCTAGATCGAATAGAATACCTGACTAAGTTTCTGGGCGGAAAACCCTGAGGTTTTGGACTACACGCAAGAGGTCCTGGTGTTGTTCTTGGAGACGATTGGTATTCTGCTCCAAGTCAGCATACCTCTTTTCCAAGTCTTTCGCATAGGAATTCACCACCTTCTTCAACCTTTTATTCTCCTGCTGAAGAACCCGATTCCTTCGCCTAAAGTCCACATACATTCGCTGCAAAGTCAAGATTTGAACTTTCAACGCTTGAATTTCGTTCCCTCGAACTTGCAGACGGCGAGCCATATTGGAAACCGAAGAAGCACCCTGAATACTGAATGCTAAAGAATCATTGATGGCTTGAGCATCGGTCCTATCAGCCAACAACTTTTCATCTCGAGGAGTCATGATGCCTTGAGCTATAGATGCAGCTACTGCATCACTCAGCATCACAGAGTCATTAGTCAGAAGAGGACCTCTCTGAGATAGGAACAATGGGCGCCAAATTTCTGGTACTACAGGCGCAGCATTCAGATCAAGATTATTTTGAGAGGATGAAGAAGCCATTTTTTTTGGAAAACTAAGAAAATGATGATACTCCTCAAAGGACCTGATGGAGAAAAGAAAGAAATGAAGCGGTTATTCGAAAGATCTGAAGGAAGAAAAGAGAACTTAATCAGTGAATGAGACGCAGTCTAATCAAACGTCATTCTGAGCGTAGCTGCCACTACCACTAGCAGACAGCTCTCGAATCACGAGCTCTCTCATTTTTCAACTTTCACCCTTTTCACCTTCTCGAATTCCGAATTCACCCAATGGCTTTTCCGGATTTCTCGCCGCACTTTTCGCACCTTGCAGAGCTGGAAGAGCATCTCGAGATAGAGCTGGATGAGCATTCCGAGAAAAGGAGAGAGCGTTTCACGACCCACTGTCGGCACCACTTGCACCGTTTCCTCTCAAATCTCTATAAATTCATTCGTCTTCCCTCTTGCAAAGCACACCTTTCAGCTCTCAACCCTTCACACTTTGAGAGCCAAATCTTCTTCTGGTCTAAACTTATCATCGCTCCTGAGATAGAAGATGTAGTACCACCACCTCAAACCTAAATCAAGAAAAATGCAGCATCACAACCAGATTCACAAACAACGAAGCAGGACTATCCTTGATCTTAACATCTAGAAGCAGGATTATCCTTGATCATGCTTCTGAGATGAAGTATCTTTCTCTTCCTTCGCATCACCATAAAATTTTCTAGCATCTACTCTCAATCCGGTGATGGCGATCTGTGACAGAAGAGAGAGAGCACCACGATATGAGTACCGCACTCATATCCTTTCCGGATTGCTTGCCTTGACTTCTTTGCTTTCTTCACCTTCCCCACCTTCCTCTCCTTCGAGGCTTCCATGTTCTCATTTGGCAAGCTTTCCACCAAGATTATCAGAAAACATCCTCATAAAAGGGATTTGTTGTACAAGAAATTTTCCTATAATGAGAAATGAATATTTTGCCTTCTTCAAGCTACACATTTGTTTGATCTATTATACTTCTTGTTATTATGAGCTTAAAATATTATATTTGATAACTATCACACGGTGCGGTATACTTGTTTATTTTTTTTTTTTGTGTCTAATAAATTAGATGCTTCACATAAAAAAATCTGTATCACTAGACTTAAGATTTTAGAATCTAAATCTTTCCTACTTAGTGTAAACTTTATGCGAAGCATAGTTTACGAATTTCGGGGACGAAATTCCATTAAGGGGGGAAGAATGTAGCGCCCCAGATTTTTAGTAATGCAATTAATGTCTTAAACTAGAATTTAAGATTAAATGAATAGACTGACGGAATTATTCAGTAGACTAATTGGCATAATAATATTAATAAATAATATTAATGTGTAATATGTACAATATATATTTGGTTTATAAATTTATTATGTTTAAATATTATTGAGATAATAATATTACCTATGAAACGAACTAGACTCAAAACGAGTTTAAAATTACACTCTAGTGAATTATTATTAATAAAGACCTAGTGTAAAAATACCTAAATCTGCAATAATATCTGCAGGTGATTCGATGCATTTTCTGATAAAATGCTTACCGACACTCTCTTCCACCGACAGTGTTTATATTTATTTATTCATAAATTGATTATTTTTAATCAGCCGTCCACCTGCTATAATCCATTGCCGACATTCTTGCCGACACTTATTCTTTTAAAACTGTCTGTTTCCCTTCAGAAAATACTCGCACCTCCCATGAACTAAGCTTCTTCCTTCTGATCTTCTTAATTTCCTCCCCCACTGTCTCTTATTCTTTGCTGTCCCGATGCATATGAGGAATTGAGATTGAGAGTAGGAGAGTGAGTTGAGAGAAAGAGATGAGATGAGATGAGATGAGATGAGAAATAGAAGCAAGCAAGAGATTAAGAGTAAGTAGAGAATTGAGAGAGAAGCAGAATTTGAGAGAGAAAGAAGGAGTGAAATGAAGAGAGAAACAGAGGCAGAGAGGGAGATCCGGCCGATCCTTCAGTAGAGTCCCGGCCGATTGTAGCAGACCGAGAGAGAGAAGATGAGAGACCCGAAGCCGTGAACCCCAAGCAAACCCGAAGATCCGGCGTGAGCCCAGCCAAAACCCACAACTCAGCACCGATGGCTGGCGGACGGCGTCACCCAGCAGAGCCCATCCCATCCCGGCGTGACCCAGGACCCGATCGTGGAGCCGTGAACCACGACCCGTCCAACCCAGCCGTGAAACCATGAACCCAACGAACCCGTGCGTGATCCAGCCATGATCCATGACCCAGCCGTGAAGACCACCGACCCAGAAGCCCATTCCAGCTGCGATTCAGACCAGACCCGTGAACCTCGGCCCAACCCAGACGATCCAGCTGAACCCGTGAACCCCGGCCCAACCCGTGACCCGTGAGCCCAGTCCAGCAAGCAGTAGCTGAGCCCAGTCCAGCCCATCCCAGCAAGCAAGCCCAACCCAGTCGGCCCACGAACCAATTTCAGCCCAGACCCGCTGAGCCTGACCCAGCAGTGATCCAACCATGACCTGAACCCGGAGACCCGACCCGCCGGTGACCCGTCTCCGGCAGAGTCTTCCGGCGACTTTTCCGGTAACCTTTCCGGCGACTTCCCGTGACCAAACTCACCGTTTTCACTAGATTTTCTAGTAAAATCCTTAATGTGAGTTTCTGGGTTTTTAATTAACTTAATGGTATATACTTACATGAAATCAATTAATAAGTATTTTAGATTATAACTTTGATAAATATAGAATTGAATATTTTGATAAATAACTTATTAATGTATATTATATTTATTGAGTGTTTAAATCATATGTAGAATAATATGGAAAATGAATAATCGGTGCTATTAAAAATATTAGAGGATGGTTTAAGTGTTAAAACTAAGAATAATAATAACATTAGGCAAAGAGGTTTTATAAATAGAATTAGGATTTGTGCTAAATGATGTTAACACTTTGTGTGGATATACCTATAATTTTTCAGATGATGACTTGAGAGACTGCATGAATTGGCTGTAAGTATTTCTATACTTACTGAGAACGAAGCTGGTGGTTTTTCCATAATATTGTGTTTATTGTTTTATTTAATTTGTTCATTGCATGTGGCCGATCATGCATAGCATGTTGTGTCTAAAATAATAAAATACGGCTGATAAGATAGCCAGTGCATCAGTTGACTTGGGGGGTTAAAAAACCAAAGCTGATGTAGTAGCAAGGGGAAGAAAGGCTCATCAGTGAACCCTAAAAAGTGCGAGTCCGAAGTCTTAATATATAACTAATGCTGGGACCGGTAGGATTCCAGTAAAAACAGGTAAGACTTTAAGTGGGAGGCAACGGACGTGAACGGGTTCTGATAACCTAGAACGAGAGGTCTGAAGAAAGATGATCATAAAATACAAACTAAATGGTTACTACGATGCATATTCATACAACTCATACATTTGCATTATACGCATGGTTATAAAGCCATAACTGCATGTTAAGAGAATTTATTAAGTAAATCAGTATTCACCGTATTATTGGAAACAGTGGACTCACTTTGGTTGTTTTGTGTTTTTGTTCCTATATACATATATTCCGTTAATGCAGGTTAATAGACAAAGACCAGAACTCAAGAGGTTTTATAGCTAAGGACGCATAGTTTATATTTTGTTTGTAGTCTTCTGTGTTTATAGCATTTTATATTGACAAAATTGCTAATGATTTATATGTATTCTTTTGTGTCATTATGGACACCTGTTTCCTTGTATTTGTTATAAAAATTTTCTAATGAATATCTAGAGGTATTTAATTTAAAAGCTCTAATGTGTTATTTAATCCAAGCATGTTGGTTAAAAATATATTCCGCTGCGAGAGTTTATCTCTGATGTAGTAACGTCACGTGGAAACCGGAGGTTTCTGCTTACGAATTTGCTGGCTCAAATTCGGGGCGTTACAGCTTTTGTGGGATGAAGAAGGTAAAAATAGTGTTCCCATTGGCTGGCTTCATTCTTCTTAGGACTGCTAGCCAAGATTGTCATGCAAAATATCTGGCCCATTGCCCGTCATAGTGTTGTTTCACTGAACAGAGCTCCATTGATCAATGCTATCATCAATCAAGTACCCTTCTGCATGTGTAAGCATATCATCATGACTATGATTGAGCTACAGGAGGATTCTCAGGTATCGTTGCCCTATGGAGGTCTTGTCATTAAAATACTCAAGTCTAAATTGCCTTCGATACTTGTCAATGAGCCAAAAGATATGCTAGAGATCTTTTGGGATGAAGACTATCTTGAAGTCTAACGCACAGCTCTATAGATTTTTGGATCCTGATGAGCTAATTCCCCCAACTGCTTCAGAGCCTTCGATTGCATCCTCTTCCCATTCTGGGCCTTCTAGTAATCTAGTCATGAGTATGCTCACTCGGATTATAGATCACCTGCAATCCATGGATGATCATTTTCAGGCATTAAATTCTCAAGTGATAGAAGGATTTCAAACCACGGATAACCGGTTTCAAGTGTTAGAAGCTAATGTGGCGCAGATCCAGATTAATGTACGGAACACTCCGTTGTCTTATGCCAAAGGATCAGCCGGTTTTGGTGCCTTGGACATTGTTTTCTTCTTTGTCCATTTTACTAGCTAAACTGTTATGTTTGTCTGGGTTAATAGAACTTTGATACATTCCAAATTTCTTTTGGATGTTTGCTTGTGGGTTTATTACTTTGTTTTACCATTTGTTCTTTTGAAACGAAAAGAGGGAGTACATTTTATTTTGGGACCGGTTATGTCTTTTTGCACCAGTTATTTGATGTTGTACCAGAATGGCCAAAGGGTGAGTTTGTTGGTTTTATTAGCTAAATTCTGGTAGACAAAAACACTTCCTTTTCTGGACACTAACTTTTCAGGGACACCATAATTCAGAGTCTATTTCAGATATTATTGCAAAATATTTATTCCAACATGGAAAGAATTGTACAAGGCAAGATCTGCAATATACTGCTCAAGAAAGGAAAGATTCTGAGACAAGGAAGATTTTGGCAACTTTACAGATGTCAAAGGCAGTTTTCCCTTGTGACCATCCGGACGGCCCAAAGGAAGCGTCCGGACGCTAGCCAATGTTTTCATCCTGTCTGAACAGCGTATCAAACGCAAACCACAGGGACTTGATGTTCGTACAGCCATCCGAACGCCCATCAGATGCTACCCACAGAGTGCACATGTTCGCACAAGTGTTAGGACGCAAATGTGGTAGCTACGAACAGTGGAGGTGTTCTACACAACCATCTGGATGCTAGGGCAAGCTGTCCGGACGCGCTTCAGCAACTTATGAAGAATTGCTGCTTATCGTCTGGACGCCCAATGTCCTGTCCAGACATTGCTTATGAAAATTCAAGTTTGAGTAGAATTTGGATTTTTGTAGCCTATTTAAAGAGGCTCATAGGCTGTGTATTTGAAAAGAATTCAGTATTGAATTCCTGTGTGCTAAGAGAGGGTGTTTAGACAGAAACTGATAGATGTGCTAGCTCTCTTAGAGTTTTTATTGTGTGATTTGATCAACTTATTGAAGTCTAACTTACAGATGAGTTCTAAGTTAAAAGATTCCATTGAAGAACTCTTCAAACAGGACGCCTGGTTGAGAGCCGTTCACGTATAGGTACGTGTTAGAGTTAATGTACGACTACTGCGTCAAAAGTATGTTAGTACAACTGCTTTGTAACTACCATTTTCTTATGAATAGTGGATTGCTTGGGTTTGGCTACTCCGAAGTAGTTTTTCTCTTTGGTACAAAAAGTTTCACTTCATGACCAATATATCTGTGTTCTTTACTTTTCTTATTTTATATTTTGGTTTATTGGTTGATCACATGCACACACAAAGGAGTCTTTATTTTTCAATATCCAATAAACATAATAGTATGTTAATCAATCAAAAAGATACTACTCTCCTTATCAAAGACATTAATGACAAAGGAAAAAAAAAAAAAAAATCAGCATAGAGTCTTGCAATAAGCAATTCAAACAAGTAAAATCTATCTCCCATGTACATCACATGAGTGGGTGATGCAAAGAAACAAAAGACCTCTGTAAGAGCTAGACAATACCACATCTAGAAACTCTCTTCTAATCCCAACCATGATCATGAGCAAAGCATAAAGTGCAACATGAATGAAATGCAACACCATGAACAGTAGAACACATGATATGCAGAATTGAATATTTTGAAGAAAAAAATGAGATCCTCCCACTTAATGTATGATCAAATATCTAGATTGTACACAAGAAAATTTTATTAATAGCTCGTGTTAAATGATGAATTCCCAACATAATTAATGCTCAAAGTGTGCAAAGTAGGAATGAGAGTCAAAAGATGAATGGATCAAAATTTACTTTAACAAAAACAAAGCAATATGTTCTACTGTAACGACCCATTTTTTTTTTTTTTTTAATACAAATCATTTGCATAATCATTAATCTCTCCAAATACAAATGGATCCTCACAGTGGCACGATGGTGTATCGTAAAGCCAACGTATGGTATATATCCCATAATATGCACCTGGTAAATCAGAGTAACGTCTATCTAACAATGCAGCGGAAACATAAACCAACCCGAATAGCGGAAATCATAACATACACTTCTATCACATATAATTACAACAAGAGCCATTTAACATCTATTTGTTTAAGTCCTATCAATGTAACAATTATACAACAAGAATGTCTTACAAAGAATAAGTGACACAAGTGTCACAAGCCACATACACAACCTCTAAGACAGTGGACAACCCGCAGTCCACCAATTACACCCGTCGCGGCGAGATTCAATCATAACATTCCAAGTACACTACTACAAGACCATCAACTACAACTGGAGTACCTGTAGCCAGATGAACATCATCTATACGGTTGTGGGGGTTTGTCACATCCATATAGGTGAAAGAATGAGTTCACCATCTCAGTACATAATACTGATACCTCATTGATATTAAACTGACTAAGTTTTCGCAAAGAACCAACTTTTCATTTTTAGTCTTGTGAGCACTATATCAGCTACCAATGTTATAAACTTTTATTTGAAAAACCCCCATAGCTGATGCAGCAAACACCGACTACTAGAAAACATTTAAAACATACTATGTAGTTGAGATTATACATAGAAGTTCCGTTTGTAGAAACAACTACGTGGGACCTCACCTACGATAATGCTTTGTGGTTTGTTTGCTTAGGTTTACATACACACGAGGATATCCACATGTACTTAACCCTTAGGCTTAAATAATGGCATTTAGTCTGCTGTATCGAAACACAGGCATCCCATGCATAAGAAATACCTACCTCCCAATACATTGAGGCTTAATGCATTTTGGAAATAATAAAATAAGACATTTAGCTTAGCTATACAAAGACATTTGTATTTCAGTTACTGGTAACACTACGCTTGAATACATTGAGACTCATTGCCTTTGAGCGTCAGTGTGATCATGCGAGCACTAGAGTGAGACTTCAATATGCAAGCACGTCTTTGCTGAAAAACAAATAACAACTGCCTACTATACCAAGACATAACATTCCAATCTTTGAATAATGTGAACATTTAGGCACATCCAAACTCAATGCTTCTTAAATCATGCAAATAGAAATATACATATCATAAAAACAATGCACACAAACACACCATGATATATGTAAGCATATGCCGATTGAACAGAGACACGTATCTCAATAGAACAGGGACCGTATCCCAAGGTAACATAAAGTCCGTAACTCAAAGAGAACAGGGACCATATCCTATATTAACATCGAGTCCGTAACTCCAGAGAACTACAGGGACCGTATCCCAAGGTTTGCGCCGTTAATCATGCAATGCATCATGTCCCAATTTTATAACTCACTGAAAATCCAAATCATATACAATCCAACCATAGTCTACAAAATTCCCAACCACAGCACACAATCACACAATCACACAATCACACAATTCATTCCATGCTCCATGTACAATATACAATTCTCCAAAATATTATTGATAAGTTTAACATACTCGAAAGTACTCAAATTATCCAAAACAGTTATATTCAACATACAATTGGTTCGGATTTATAAAACAACATATATATCTTGCAATTCATTAATATATGAAAATAATAGTTTCTCAGTGAGTAGAATACTCACCTTACCTGCAAACATTTATGATGTCAGACTAGCTATTGAATCCTATACGTTATGACGCAAACACTACCCGCGTGCTCACACGTCGCATAACCCACTTCTAAAACTAGCTAAGTATCCTAAACTATTATTATGTTGTCATTTAGGTTTTAAGTTTGTATTATATCTTGTTTATTAATACAATGATGTCTTTATTATTTTCATTAGCTTATCTATTATTGTTTTATTACATTATTATTGCTAACGTTTTTTATAGTTTGTCATTCATTTATTAAGTTAACAATATATATATATTTTAGTCATACACATGTATATGTATACATATATATACATATACACGTACAATACTTAAACTTAATCCATTAAGTCTTTCCAACTTAGAACCTTAGTGACTTATACCTTAAAGGTTATCTTAATGTCTTTAATTATATTAGACTAAAATCCATAATCTATTTATATAATCACTTTACCTATTCATGGGTTTATTCTTTCATTATGCTAACATATTTTGTTTGCTCATTTACTCAATGTTGTCTTTACTCATTTATTTATATTAGTCATTATCTTATTCATTTAACTTCCCACTAAATAATAACCAACTCAACTCCTTTTAGGGTGTAACGCCCCAAATTTGAGCCTGCAAATTTGTAAGCAGAAACCTCCGGTTTCCACGTGACATTACTACATCAGAGATAAATTCTCGCAGCGGAATATATTTATTTTCTTCTAAAGCCTTAGGAATTGATAGCATAACACATTTATAGCTGACTGAAATACCTCGATACGTTTATTAAAAGTTACTTAGGTTTATCTTTACATCCTATATGCACACTAGGTGCATCAAAATTAGTGCTACAGGCAGCACATAAGCATATAACATAAAACATGTCGAACATGACATTGTTATAAATATTTACATGCCATAAAACAAAACACATATAAGTGCAACTAGTAATTTCTAAGCTAGCACATGATAGTTCGTTGATGGTTTCAAAAACCATCGAAACTGGCATATGGGTCCATGCCTTCATTCTCTAGATCTGCATCAGTAACTATGCAAATATGACGTCATCATATTTACATAGACAAACAAGTGAGTCATCCATTTTCATATCTAAGTTACCATCAGATTAATAACAGTTCATAAATAATATAAATGCAAGAGTTGTTTGAATATGCATCGTAGTAACCATTTAGTTTGTGTTTTATGATCATCTTACTTCAGACCTCTCGTTCTTAGGTATCCAAACCTGTTTATGTCCTTTGCCTCACACTTAAAGTCTTACCTGTTTGCACTGGAATCCTACCGGTCCCAGCATTAGTTATATATTAGGACTTTGGACACCCCTGGGTCACTATGAACCCCCTGGATCCACTGACTAGCCTTCCTTCCACTTGCTATTACATCAGCTTGTTGATGGCTATCTCATCAGCCGTTATATTAATTGGACATAACATGCAATGCATGAACAACCACATGCAATAAACACACACCACACAGTCCTAATGAAACATAGAATCATTCCTCAGTAAGTACATCCATACTTACCCTCTTCCCCGTGAAGTCCTTAGACTTCTTTTTTGTATAAAAATCCATCCATACAATAATATACAAATCAATTATCTATCAAACAAATCATTGTTTATAGACCCTCATCTCTTTATATTTATTATTATCCATCACTTCATTATATTTGAGACGATCACTTACGATAATTGTAAAACCTTGGTTCATAATTTGATGACGAGGCTATATGACCAATACCACCAAATATGAACTTGAAGGATTAAAATATATCATAAGGACAATAAGAGTAAATACGATCAACTCTTGAAGGTCATAAGATCAGTCATGAGGACAGTGAAATTTAAATACGAAATATAAACACGATCAACTCATGAAAGTCATAAGATCAATCATGAGGATAATGAAATTTAAATACGAAATATAAATACGATCAACTCATGAAAGTCATAAGATCAGTCATGAGGACAATGAAATTTAAATACGAAATATAAATACGATTAACTCATGAAAGTCATAAGATCAGTCATGAGGACAATTAAATGTAAAAGCAGTTTATATTACCCTTTACTTTAATTCTTTTATCTCTTAAGCTTATTGGGTCTTTTAAACAATTCATAAAAAAAAAAAAAGTAATGAAATCAACTAGTAAGGAAGAAGTGTCAAGATTTACTTACCAATTTGATTTGGAGAGAAAAATAACTTCAAGAACACCAAAGTGGTTGTGTGGTAGAAGGAGAGAAAAAGGGAGAGAAAACCAAAGCACAAAGCTTTCAAGAAAGTTGTCTTGGATTGTGTGGAAAAACAAAGAGCCTTGCATGCTTATTTATAGGAGGAAGGTAGGGGTATTGAGGTGCAAAATGTAATAAAATAATTACCCTATTGGATAAGTTCTTGCAAATAAGTCCTTGCTTTATTATCTAATTGCATTTTGGGATTTTCGTCCAAATGAGGGCAGCTTACTCCGAGAATTTTTTCGATGGTCAAACTGACTCCGATTAATGTGAAATTTTGAGGGTAGATAGAGGACTTCAAGCCAAAAATTTTCCCTTTTTGGTTCATCTCATTTTGAGTTCGTTTTGACGTAGTTTTGGTCAAGTCAAAGTTTCTGTCTATAAAGCCAAAATATCTTTTATCCACTTTCAGCGTTCACACTTGCTTTATTGATTTTTCCTCCTTTTCATGATTACTTTTGAGATATTCCATTCTTTCATCATTACTTTTGTTTTTTATACATAAATGTTTCTAGAAGCATGGAGATATTTTTCTTGCCAGTTTTTCGTTTAATATCGACAGTTGGGTTATTTAGGCTTGGGTCAAAAAGTCAACTGGTGGACTTTTTTACAAACTTTTGCCATATGATAGATCTTTCTTTTGTAAGTACAACGGTCTTTGATTTATCTAAATCTGAGTTCGTTTGGCTGGTTTTCGATTCAATCAAAGTTTAAAGCTTAAATATAACTTTTGAGTTTTCAAGGGTTTTTAGGGTTTGATCTTTAAGTTTTCAAAACAACTTTAGATTTGCTTGTAAAAACATGTGGATATTGTTTCCTCAACAATATCAATGATTTCTTTAAGAGTTGAAATTACTGGACGTTACATAGGGCATAATCCAAAACTTCGTCACATCACCAAAACTCCTCCACCACATTAAGTCCATCAACACAACACCACACATCTCTCATTTCAACTTATATACAAGAGTTCTAAAATCAACCTTAATCAATGGCCAAGACATCAACAATCATCAAAAGCCTAAAACCAAACTCAAAGAATACCTATTCAGTACCTCCACACCAAACCCTTAAAATCCATCTCCTGTTCAGTTAACATCAACCCTAAAACATAAATAAACTTGATCCCTAACAAATAAACACAAACTAACATAATTATCTCATTTACAAGTACAAAACAAGATTTGGATTTCCATCAAAATACCCATCAAGATCACCCCCTCTAATTGGCTATCACAAGGACATCATTATAGAAATCTAACCACATATTTAACAATCCATCCTTAAATATCAAAACCAACTCCTACACTGAATCTAAACTCATCAAACATAATCCAAGGCTAAAAGAACTCAATCTCAACCATAAGCAATAACACTTTCCAAATAACGTAAATTCTCAGCATTAAAATACATATCCATCAATATCGATAATAATATCCTCAAACCCAAACCAATAATCTCATAACACAAACCCTAATTTTCGGACCCAAATAGAACTCCCACAAATCAACATGATTTCAATTTTCAAACCCAATGGGTATGATAAAATTATAAAGAAAAACTTCAAAACTTAACTTATAGCTTCCATTGACAAAATCCCTTAATAAATAACTCAAAAATCAATTACAAACTCTCCAAAACCGAAAACCCATTTGGTCACTAGGAGAACACCCATATCCAAGCACAATCACTACACCATTCGGCCAAACCTAGCAAAACAACCACCAAAATTACACCAAGCCATCAGCTACCGAAAATACGAAACCCAAAGAGAAACAATACTCAACCGGTAAAACTCATCCCAAAATAACCCATTCGGTTCAAGCAAAAAATCAAAGGAAAGATCTAAATAAAATCAAAGACAATGGGAAAAGCAATCTTACCATGGAATTTCGGCATTTTTCGATCTCTCAATCTCTACAAGAAATCTCTCTTGGGCTCCATCTCTCTAACGGTTCCGGTGTATACTAAAAGAGATGGAAGAAAGTAGATGGGGAAGGAGCTGCTGGAACCGAGAGGAAGGGGAGGAAGAATAAAAGAGAAGAAGAGAAGGGAAAGGGCATGTGTGTGATGTGGAGAGAAGAGGAAGAAACGAATAAGGGAAGGGGGCTGCTATCGTGAAATAGGGGAGAGAGGAAGGGAAAGAAAAGAAAGGAAAAAAGGAAAAGAAGAAAGGTGGGTTGCGTGGGTTGAGGGGAAAAGAAAGAAAATTGAAAAGAAAAGAAAAGGAAAAGGATAGGGTAAGGACACTTGGCGCGATGTGAGTGGCTGGAAGAAGATGGGGTAATCTTCTCTTAGCCATTTAGGTGATGACATGTGGTAGGGGAAGATTTCCTTTATTTTTAAAGTCTCCAACTTATATAAATTACAATAGGACCCCATTTTATTAAAACCTTATCATTTAACAATTAACATTTGGTCTCATATATATTTAAACCACACTTTTATTAATGTAATTAATTATTTATTCAACTAGGACCTATTATAATAATTATCACTCTATTTTTATTACTTTATCTTAAACATATTTATTTTGATAATACAATTATTATTTGTAACACCCCATATTTTGAGATATTGAATATAATATATTAAAATATGATTTAAGACCTAATAATAAGGCAAGGGAATAACTATGAATATTTATTTATTAAGAAGCGCTTATAGGTTCAATCTAATAAAAGTTTAAACGGATCTTAAACTTTGGAATAACGAATATAGGGTTAAACAAACTCCATTTTGGTCGATTCAAAAGCCAAAATTCTCTTCTTGAAGTCCTTTAGCTACCCTCCGAATTTCATAATTTTTGAATTCTGTTTAAGGTGCAAAAACACTCACAAAAAATACTACCCCTAAATTGGAAGAAAATTTAACAATAATAATTTGTGAGCCCATTTTATTATTATATAATACCAGCCCAACCCATGATTATCTTGAATCCGCACTTTTAATACCCAGCCCAACCCATATGTTGTAGAACCCATCTCCACAACATTATACTCAGCTTAGCTAATCATAAGATAAACAAATCAGTTGAGGATAGGATATATTTTTTCTCCCACTTGCAGTCCAAGACTTTTACGCCCCTCACTACCGTCGTCCTCCTGCATGCTGCCCACATTGGTCTCTCTACCTTTGATCAAGATCCAACTCAAATGGATCTCAACCATTCAAGAAGTCTATAAAAGGAAGGCAGTATAACGCCCGAGAATTTAGCAGTAATATTTATAATTATATAGGTATGTAATATATATATATATATACAGTGCAGTCCAGCAAACACGTAACAACACCTGTCGATGGGGTAAAACGAAAATTATCACAGCCATTGATGATTTTTAGCTAATCAGAAATTTCGCCTATTTTTGAGACACTGGACGGCTGGGCAAACTTAGTTAGTGAGAATAACTTGAGTTTAGTTAGAATCAAAATCCTCGTTCAATAGAGATAAGAGATATTAGATAATTTTTATCCTTTAAACCAGCATTGAACACATGTTGAGCCCCTGTCCATCGATCAAAACGGTACTTAATTAATCCACGCCCTCAGAGTCTTCTATAAAAGAAAGCCCAAGCATTGAACTTCCTTAAAAAAACCATCGTTTTCACCAAAACTCTACTGAGCCAGAAACAGAGTACCTTCTTGCTCTATGCTGTCTTGGTTTAGTGAAGACCAAAAACCCCTTCTTTTCTTCCCTTTCATTCTTCCGAGTTGCACCTCACTTGTTAGGAGTTATGATGGCAAAAACTTAGGAAGAAATTTTCTTAGATAACTTGCAAAATCAGTACTTAAAATACTACAGAACGGTGAAGGACAATTCTCATCTTTTGTTGTTGGAGTGACCGGGTGTGTAAGAAAAAGAAAGAAAATTTTAAGATAATAATTCTAAAAACTTCCGCCAGTAGCTTGGAGGAGGGAAAACAAAGGAGTAGAATGCCCTGTTTTTCTACAGCTTTGGTAAGCCATGGTTCTCCTATGATTGTGTCTTTCTTTGTTGATTAGATATATATATATATATATATAATGGATTAATTAAAGGTGTAAGTGATGCAGGTGTGTGTGTGTGTGACGTTGGTAGAGTGGGGGTAAAACCGATACGTGTATGTGTGTGATGCAAACGTGTGTGTGTGTGTGTTAAAGACAAGGGTTAAATGCTATATGCGTGAATGAAATGAGAACATGTGTCTGTGTGTGCTGTGACGTGAGAGAGTGTGTGTTGGACAGTGGATCTGTGAGTGTTATACATACACACATACATATATATATATATATGTGTGTGTGTGTGTGTGTGTGTGTGTGTGTGTGTGGTCGTGTTAGTTTGTAATAAAGTGAAAATATTTTCAAAACGCCGTTATGCTGCCCAACTATTTTTATTAGGCATTTGATATAATAATGCTGTTACCCTGCTCATTTGTTTATAAAACTTAATGCCTGAAATAAAAGTAAAATACTATAGTAAACTAAAGGATTAAAATGGAGATATCCGTAGTTTATATGTTGATCATTGCGTAAATATGACTATGCAGTTACCTTCCTGTGGAGTCTCTCTTTGGAAGCAAAAGCAGTAAGTATGTCTATACTTACTGAGGACGAAGCTGGTGGACTTTTTCCATAATATTGTGTTTATTGCTTTATTTATTTGGTTGCGCATGTGATTTTACATATTTTCTATTTTAATTAAACTGGTTAATAACAAAGCTGGTATGCAGCGGGGGGGTTGATGGCTGCCAGTGGAACCTTTGGCTTCCGTGACACTTAATAAATAAACGGGTTATGACCTTTGGCTCATAGTCTGCTGGAACCTTTGGATTCCAGTAACAAACAAATAATCTTTATGTGAGGGGAACCGTTGGCTTCCACAACACGCTAATCCGGACCGCTGGTTCCATCACGAGAGGAGTGCAAAAGATGATAATTAAACTTTGCATTTAAGTTTATCATATTACTGCTTCATAATTATGTTTATATTCAATCTATGTCTATGATTCGCAACCGTAGACTATATATTGCGTATACATATGATTATGAAATTTTATTTCATTATGTTGCATTTCATAAATAAATCAACATTCATATTATATTATGGGAAACAGTGGACTCACTTAGGTATTTTGTATTGTTGTTTTCTCTCTGTGTTATTTATTAATACAGGTTATGAAGAGGAAGAATATCAGGATTATCCAGACCCTTAGATGGATCCTGATATTAATAGCTGAGGCTAGACTGCCTCTTTTTGCGAACTATTACAACATAGTTCATTAACTTAGTTTCAGAGACAATATTTATATTTCTGCTGCTATGAGATAACTAAACTCTAGATATTTTGACCTGTATAATTATATGTGCCCTGTGCGGCCCAACTACTATCTTATGTATAATTATGATGACTTACTTTATATATATTTTGAGGTATTTCAGTTAGAGGCTCTGTTGTGTTATTTAAATCCAAGTCTGTTGGATAATTATAATTTCCGCTACCAATTTATAACTCTGATGTTATAGTAATGTCACGTGAAAATCAAAAAAATAAAAATAAAAAATTCACTTTCGCCTTTTTGTAAAAGGCGGGGCGTTACAGTTTGGTATCAGAGCAGTTTAATCTGAGGACCCTAGACTTGACCTTAGTATAAAAATAAAACACGAAAGAGCTATAGGAATACAAAAATATTTTTGGTTTGTATATATGTATATTCTAAGTAAAATATAGAATTCCAAATTAGAGTGAGAATAAAATTCCTAACATATTTCATTGGATGTATGCATTTATGCGCTTTAAATGTATTGTGTATAATGATTATTTACTTGGGTGATTTTAATTGTTATAATAATTGTATTTGTTTATTAGTATTGATGGATTCTTGTTAATGATTAGTTTTAGTTGATTTTTAAGTGTTATATAGTCTTTTTAAAGGAGATTGATTTTTAGTCTACGAAATGTGGGATAACTGTTCCTTTAAATACAAAATCATGCCTCCTAGATGCCTTCCTCTCTGTGACTTTAACTATGACCCGCGTCCCGAAGAAAATAATGAGGAAGAGCTACCACCTCCGCCTCCACCGCCACCATACAATGATGGAATACACCCGGCCTTAATACAATTTATAGCTGATGCCACTAGACACCTTACTGAAGCAATATCACGAATTCCATGACCTAATGAATGGGCTGAATCCATAAGCTGTTCGTTACGCGATTTTGCTAGCTATCATTTTCAAACTTTTGAAGGAACCGAAGGGCCGAACGCCGCAGAGGCATGGCTCACAGACATAGATGTGTTGTACAATACTCTTGGCTGTACAGATGGGCAGAAAGTCTAGTACCTCACATTGCAGCTGACAGGTGAAGCTGGGAGATGGTGGAATGCAAGGAAAGTGCTACTCGGGAACAAGACGGTGATCACTTGGGAGATGTTTAAAGTGGAATACAATCGGCGCTTTTTCCCTAGAGCTCAGAGGCAGCTTCGAGCAATAGAATTCCAGAACCTTGTTCAAGGTAATATGACTGTTGAACAATATTCTGCTAGATTTATGGAATTAGCCAGGTTTGCGGCCAACCTTATTCCTGATGAAGAATCGAAGGCGGAACGATTTGAAAATGGCCTCAATCCTCGCATCAAAGAGAGGGTAATCTGCTTGGAAATAAAGGATTACGCCAGACTGGTAGAAGTGGCTTCGCTTGCTGAAAGGGGAATTCACGAGTCTGCAGCAGCTTATGACTTGAAGAAGTGCTCAAAGCAACAAATGTCATATCCGGCTAAGAGGTCAGCCACAGGAAGCGGTTCCAGGCCATCCATGGGTAAGAGTCTTCCATCAGCAAATAAGAACCAAGGACCTCCTTGCAACAAGTGTGGGAAGTCACACACAGGAGATTGCTGGGTTGCGAACCCAAAATGTTTTACTTGTGGTAAGACTGGCCACTTCTCGAGAAACTGCCCTAAGAAAGAAACTCAACAACAAAATTCAACCCCAGCACGAGTATTTTCACTCACACCTGGTGGCGTAGAAGAAGAAGAAGACCAAGGCGAAGAAGAAAATACGGATGTGGTAACAGGTACCATTCCTTTATTCGATAGACTAGCAAGTACTCTTTTCGATTCCGGTGCAACGCATTTGTTCATATCATCTACATACGTTAAATTATGTAGCATGAATACTCAACCCTTGAATCAAAACATAACTGTATCAATACCTGCTGGAGAGGTAGTTACGTGTAGGAAATTCATTGAGGACTGTCCTATTGTTATAGGAGATAGAGTTCTACCGGCAAACTTAGCAGTATTTCAAATGTTAGGTTTTGATATATTTTGGGAATGGATTGGTTATCGAAATACTATGCTAACATTGATTGTAGAAAGAAAGAAGTTATTTTTTGCTCACCGAGTGAGGAAGAATTCAAATTTTGTGGATCTCGAGTACGAGCCACTCCACTTCTTCTTTCCTCGATTCAAGCAAGACGGAGCATTAGAAGTGGTGCGCAAGTATTTCTAGCTTATATTAAGGCTGAACCTGAAGGAGAGCGTAAGCTAGAAGATATACCTATAGCGCATGACTATCCGGACGTTTTCGCCGAGGTCACAACCGGATTGCCACCTGATCGAGAAATCGAGTTCACTATTGATCTGATGCCAGGGACTCAACCCATCCATAAAGCACTATACCGTATGGCGCCATCTGAATTGAAGGAGCTGAAAAAGCAACTTGAAGACTTGGTAGACCGGGGTTTTATTCGCCCTAGCGTCTCACCATGGGAGGCGCCAGTTTTGTTTGTAAGAAAGAAAGATGGATCTTTGTGGTTATGTATCGATTACCGCAAACTAAACCGAGTGACGATTAAAAACAAGTACCCGTTGCCGAGAATCGACGATCTCTTCGATCAACTAAAAGGAGCTACGGTCTTTTCTAAGATCAACCTTCGATCGGGTTATCATCAGCTCAAGGTGAAAGAAGCTGACATACCAAAAACGGCAATACGTACGCGTTAAGGTCATTACGAATTCCTGGTTATGCCATTTGGAGTGACCAATGCACTTTCTGTATTCATGGATCTAATGAATAGGGTATTTCATAAATACCTCGATCAGTTCGTAGTTGTGTTTATAGACGACATCTTGGTTTATTCTGCCACCCACGAGGATCACAAAGAGCACTTGAAGACGGTGCTGAGTATTCTAAG
This sequence comes from Alnus glutinosa, assembly GCF_958979055.1. NCBI lineage: Eukaryota > Viridiplantae > Streptophyta > Magnoliopsida > Fagales > Betulaceae > Alnus > Alnus glutinosa. The sequence continues at coordinate 18,697,687 of NC_084894.1, forward strand.
AGAGAAGAAGCTTTTCGCCAAGCTTAAGAAGTGAGACTTCTGGCTGGAGAAAGTCTCATTCTTAGGTCACGTAATCTCAAAAGATGGAATAGCAGTCGACCCAAGCAAGATCGAACAATGATGAATTGGGAGCGACCAACAAATGTACGAGAGATTCGGAGTTTCTTAGGACTTGCTGGATACTACCGAAGATTCGTTGAAGGCTTTTCCAAGCTCTCAGGCCCTTTAACCGCTTTAACAAAGAAGAATGCTCATTTTACATGGAGTGACGAATGTGAAGAATGTTTTCAAGAGCTAAAGCGGCGGCTAATGTCAGCACCTGTCCTTACACTTCCCAGAGAGTCAGAAAAATTCGTTATCTATAGCGATGCATCTCTGCAAGGACTAGGTTGTATACTTATGCAGCAAGGCAAGGTAATTGCCTACGCGTCTAGACAACTGAAGGACCATGAGAAGAACTACCCCACGCATGATTTAGAACTTGCAGCAATCGTCTACGCTTTGAAAATACGGAGGCATTATTTGTTCCAAGAAACGGTTGAAATCTACACCGATCATAAGAGCCTTAAGTATATCTTTACGCAGAAAGAATTGAACATGAGACAACGAAGGTGGTTGGAGCTTATCAAAGATTATGATTGCCACATTATGTACCATTCAGGAAAGGCGAATGTCGTAGCAGATGCGTTAAGCAAGAAGTCATGCAATAAAGTTCTAAATTCTGTCACCACCCCAAATCAACTTTCTCAGCATATGGGGATGATCCAGTTAAACGTTGTAGAAGCAGCTTTAGCAACTCTAGTTATTCAACCATTAACTTCTGATAGGATCAAAATGGCCCAAGGAAGTGATTTCGAATTACAGAAACTGATGGAGAAGGCTAACCGCGGCAACGCTTCTGGATTTTATTTCACAAACGACGGACTGCTGAGGATGAGAGATGCCAGGATTGTCATACCTAATGATGAGGAGCTGAAAAGAGTATTCTAGACGAAGCTTACAAAACCCAATATACGATCCATCCGGGGAGCACCAAGATGTACCAAGATTTGAAAAAGAAATTCTAGTGGCATGGCATGAAGCGAGATGTTGCTAAATACGTGGCTCAATGTCATGTTTGTCAGCAGGTGAAGATTGAACATCAGAGACCTGCGGGACCTCTAAAACCTTTAAATATTCCTGAGTGGAAGTGGGATCAGATTGCCATGGACTTTGTGGTAGGTTTGCCAAAAGCACCCGGTGGCCAAGATTCCATTTGGGTCGTGATTGATGGACTTACCAAAAGTGCTCATTTCATTCCATTCCACATCACCGACTCTGTGCCCAAGCTAGGTGAGATGTACATTAGAGATATTGTCAAATTACATGGAGTGCCTGTTTCTATTGTATCTGACAGAGATTCTCGTTTTACTTCAAGATTCTGGAGATGTTTACAAGATGCATTAGGAACGAAGCTGAACATTAGCACTGCCTATCACCCCCAAACTGATGGTCAATCAGAGAGAACCACCAGATTTTGGAGGACATGCTGAGATTATGCGTACTCGACTTTAAAGGTAAGTGGATAAAATATCTACCTTTAGTCGAATTTGCATATAACAATAGTTTTCAGGCAACTATTGGAATGGCACCATATGAGGCACTATATGGACACAAATGTAGATCTCCATTATATTGGGATGAAATTGGTGAAAAATACCTCATCGGCCCAGAGATGATATAAGACATGAAGGATAAAATCTTTATTATTCGGAGAAGGATATTGACAGCTCAAAGTCGACAAAGCTACGCAGACAAACACCGCCGCCAACTAGAATTTAATGTGGGTGACCTTGTGTATTTAAAGGTATCACCAATGAAGGGAGTTGTGCAGTTTGGCAAGAAAGGGAAGTTGAGCCCAAGATTTGTAGGCCCTTTTGAAGTTAAATAAGTTGTTGGCCCTGTAGCATACAAAGTTGAGCTACCACAAGCCTTATCCGAAATTCACAACGTCTTCCATGTATCAACATTAAGGAAACATGTCCATGACCCGCGACATATTGTGGATTTTGAACCACTTCAAGTACAAGACGATCTTAGGTATGAGGAACTGCCAATTCAAATTATTGATCACAAGGAACAACAATTAAGGACCAAAACTATTCCCTTAATTAAAGTCCTCTGGCGAAACCATGATGTCGAGGAAGCATCTTGGGAACTCGAACATGAGATAAGGAACAAATACCCACATTTGTTTTAAGGTTTGAAAATCCTTTGCAGTATTTGATTGAAATACTTGCTGTGTATTTGAGTGTTATACCTGTGTTATATTTGTTAGTCTTGGTTTTCAGGCATGGACCTGCAGGGGAATCCAATGCCACAAGACTTTCCTTTAGTGCCTCCTGTACCAGTTGACATACCTGTGAATCCATCAGTACCTGCTGACATTCCCGTGGACCCACCGATGCCAGATCTTGTTATGTTAGGTCTCATTCCTATGGGTGTTTTTGACCCTGTAGGAGAATTTATGTTGCTACGACATACCTTTATTAATAATCAGGCTCTTAATGAGGTGATACTCAATAGAATGGTACATATACACCAAGATATGGGATGGGTTATTCTAATGGAGGACATTGCCCCTGCTCACAATGATGAAGCTCAACCAAATGTTGTAGTTCCCGTCGACCAAGCAGAAGAGATCCTTGCGACACCACCCAAGGATATCTTCAGTGATGCTGTAGATGACTAGGTAAAACAAGAAAGAAATTTTATTTCTTAATTGTTATTAGTAGCATGCATATTAGGATTGTAAATTTCGAGGACGAAATTTCAATAAGGGTGATAGGATATAACGCCTGAGAATTTAGCAGTGATATTTATAATTATATAGGTATGTAATATATATATATATATATATATATATATATATATATATATATATATATATATATATATATATATCGGTGTGTGTGTATATATATATATACAGTGCAGTCCAGCAAACACGTAACAACACCTATCGACGGGGTAAAACGAAAATCATCACAGCCATTGATGATTTTTAGCTAATCAGAAATTTCGTCTATCTTTGAGACACTAGACGGCTGGGCAAACTTACTTAGTGAGAATAACTTGAGTTTAGTTAGAATCAAAATCCTCGTTCAACAGAGATAAGAGATATTAGATAATTTTTATCCTTTAAACCAGCATTGAACACATGTTGAGCCCCTGTCCATCGATCAAAACGGTACTGAATTAATCCACGCCCTCAGAGTCTTCTATAAAAGAAAGCCCAAGCATTGAACTTCCTTCAAAAAACCATCGTTTTCACCAAAACTCTACTGAGCCAGAAACAGAGTACCTTCTTGCTCTATGCTGTCTTGGTTTAGTGAAGACCAAAAACCCCTTCTTTTCTTCCCTTTCATTCTTCCGAGTTGCACCTCACTTGTTAGGAGTTATGATGGCAAAAACTTAGGAAGAAATTTTCTTAGATAACTTGCAAAATTAGTACTTAAAATACTACAGAACGGTGAAGGACAATTCTCATCTTTTGCTGTTGGAGTGACCGGGTGTGTAAGAAAAAGAAAGAAAACTTTAAGATAATAATTCTAAAAACTTCAGTCAATAGCTTGGAGGAGGGAAAACAAAGGAGTAGAAGGCCCTGTTTTTCTACAGCTTCGGTAAACCATGGTTCTCCTTTGATTTGATATATATATATAATGGATTAATTAAAGGTGTAAGTGATGTAGTGTGTGTGTGTGTGACGCTGGCAGAGTGGGGGTAAAACTGATACGTGTATGTGTGTGATGCAAACGTGTGTGTGTGTGTTAAAGACATGGGTTAAATGCTATATGCATGTGTCAATGAAATGAGAACATGTGTATGTGTGTGCTGTGACGTGAGAGAGTGTGTGTTGGACAGTGGATCTGTGAGTGTTATACATACATACATATATATATATATATATATGTATGTATGTATATCAGATTTCAAGTGTTATATATATATGTGTGTGTGTGTGTGTGTGTGTGGTCGGGTTAATTTGTAATAAAGTGAAAATATTTTCAAAACGCCGTTATGCTGCCCAACTATTTTTATTAGGCATTTGATATAATAATGTCGTTACCCTGCTCATTTGTTTATATAACTTAATGCTTGAAATAAAAGTAAAATACTATAGTAAACTAAAGGATTAAAATGGAGATATTCGTAGTTTATATGTTGATCATTGCGTAAATATGACTATGCAGTTACCTTCCTGTGGAGTCTCTCTTTGGAAGCAAAAGCAGTAAGTATGTCTATACTTACTGAGGACGAAGCTGGTGGACTTTTTCCATAATATTGTGTTTACTGCTTTATTTATTTGATTGTACATGTGATTTTACATATTTTCTATTTTAATTAAACTGGTTAATAACAAAGCTGGTATGTAGCGGGGAGGTTTTTGGTTGCCAGTGGAACCTTTGGCTTCCGTGACACTTAATAAATAAACGGGTTATGACCTTTGGCTCATAGTCTGCTAGAACCTTTGGATTCCAGTAACAAACAAATAATCTTTAAGTGAGGGGAACCGTTGGCTTCCACAACATGCTAATCCGGACCGCTGGTTCTATCACAAGAGGAGTGCAAAAGATGATAATTAAACTTTGCATTTAAGTTTATCATATTACTGCTTCATAATTATGTTTATATTCAATCTATGTCTATGATTCGCGACCGTAGACTATATATTGCATATACATGTGATTATGAAATTTTATTTCATTATGTTGCATTTCATAAATAAATCAGCATTCATATTATATTATGGGAAACAGTGGACTTACTTAGGTATTTTGTATTGTTGTTTTCTCTCTGTGTTATTTATTAATACAGGTTATGAAGAGGAAGAATATCAAGATTATCCAGACCCTTAGATGGATCCTGATATTAGTAGCTGAGGCTAGACTGCCTCCTTTTGCGAACTATTACAACATAGTTCATTAACTTAGTTTCAGATATAGTATTTATATTTCTGCTGCTATGAGATAACTAAACTCTAGATATTTTGACCTGTATAATTATATGTGCCCTGTGCGGCCCAACTACTATCTTATGTATAATTATGATTACCTACTTTATATATATTTTTAGGTATTTCAGTTAGAGGCTCTGTTGTGTTATTTAAATCCAAGTCTGCTGGATAATTATATTTTCCGCTACCAATTTATAACTCTGATGTTGTAGTAATGTCACGTGAAAATCGAAAAAAAAAAAAAAAAAAAAAAAAAAAAAAAAATTCACTTTCACCTTTTTGTAAAAGGCGGGGCGTTACAGGCAGCCCTTCGGTTCTTCGCACAAACCTTCTTTTTCTTCCCTCTATTTTTGTCTCTCTATCGCAGTAGGTCTTCTCCCCTTCTCTATTTTTGTTTCTGTTTCTGCAGAAACTCACCCAGGCTTCAACTCCCTCTTTCTCTATTTATGTCTCTCTATTTCCAGCCACAAGAAGAAATCAAAGAAAAAAAAAAAAGAAACCAAACCAAAAAATTTATAGAAAAGAAAACCCAAAAGAAAGAAGAAGCAACAGTAGCTCTCCACCGTAAGCCTCTCTTTCTTTGTTCTCTTCTGTGTGTGTATTCTGACTGTGCAAGAAGAAAGAAGAAGAAACAAAACCCAGTTCTCACCTTCCTCTTCTTGTTGTCCCTCTTTTCTCTCAAAGAGGAAGAGAACAGCAACAACTCTCCCTCAAGTCTCTCTCTCTCTCTCTTTCGATCTGTTTGTAACAAGCTAGAAAAATGAAAAGAAGATAAGAACAAATAAAAGCAAAGAAAAGCAAGAAGAAAAGAAAAAGACAAGAGAATGACCGATTTTTCTCTCTCTCGTAAGTTCTTATTTCTCTTATTTTGATTTCTTTTTAATACATATGTGTCCCTCTTGGCCTTTTGTTCGGTTAACATGCAAAAGGAAATGAAAACAAAACAAAAGAGAGGAGAAGAAAAAGGACAAAAGCTAGAACTCTAGAAAAGGACAAGAAAAGAAATAAAGGCAAAAGAATAAAAAGAAAAAGGGAAATAAGCTAAATCTCTTCCAATTGGTCTATGATGTTTTCTTTAAAAGTACTTTTAATATCTTAAAATACCATTTTGAAATATCTGGTAAGTTTCTAATTAAAGGTTTTGATTTATTTTTTGTAATTTCTAAGTTATTAACGTTGTTTTAATATTTTGTGATTTTATAGTTTTTATTATTTTAAGTATATAATATTTTAAGTTGTGTTTCAACAGGGTATCTCAAATGGCGTATTTAGATAATAATCACACCGTTGTGATGCCTGATTAAAAAGTAAATATTTTATAAAGAGCCGTTACGCCCCCCAAATATTTTAAAGTATTTATAGGCATTATTAACACTAATGCCGTTATTCTACCCAATTTCATAAAAGAATTAATTATGTAGTTATTCTAAATCCACCTATTTTTAAAGTATAAAACCCGTTAATTATATTAACGAAGTTATTTTGATAAGCCATATGTTGGCTAAAAACTATTTTGGTATCTCACTGTTTTAGTTAAAATAACTGAAACAGTACCTGTTTTGATATTATTTAATTAAAGGTTCAAGTTATTTTGGGTTGCAAAACTCTATTGTAAAATCAATGAGTTTTTAAAATGTTATATTTATTTTGTTAAAGAGAATATTATAAAAAGAATATTATGCTATTATTAAATATATTTTGATAAATAAATATTTAAGGGCCTTAATAAATGCCGTAATAAAGTCCACATAAAAGGATTAGTAATAAAACGTAATTGGACTAATTTTATATGCCATTACTATGTCGGAATAATAATAGGATTAAGAAATTAGAAATGAGAATAGGGTTAAATTGTATTATTCACTATTGTGTGCATTGAATTATGTTGTGGTGTATCCTTGTGTGTTCGATTTATGATGTTAATTGTAATGACCCACTCCCAATGACACAATATTGTCCACTTTTGGCTCCCCCGAACCAGACTTCCCAGAAGGTCACAAATCCTGGTACTGCTCTCGCAGAAGCACGCTTAACTGCGGAGTTCTGATAGGTTTATCGCCATCACGGCTTTAAAACGCGTTGTGTCATAAAGGGTGCATTTATACATATAAGCACATCCTCATTCCCAGGCGATGTGGGATGTCACAATCACGCCCTCTTTGGACCCAGCGTCCCCGCTGGCGTCCCTCATTGGGCTTGTGCACGCTCCCACCATCTCAGGCTGGGCAATGGCTCTGATACCATTTGTAATGACCCACTCCCAATGACACAATATTGTCCACTTTTGGCTCCCCCGAACCAGACTTCCTAGGAGGTCACCCATCCTGGTACTACTCTCGCAGAAGCACGCTTAACTGCGGAGTTCTGATAAGTTCATCGCCATCACGGCTTTAAAACGCGTTGTGTCATAAAGGGTGCATTTATACATATAAGCACATCCTCATTCCCAGGCGATGTGGGATGTCACATTAATGAAAGGGAAATGAATAAAGAAAATAAAGAGAAGAAACACTTTGTTACTCTCACGGGTTGCATCTCTTTTAAAAAGAAAATAGAAAAATTCTCTGTTGTGTGTGCTACAGCAAGGGTGCAGTTTTAGCCATTTTTCTAGAAGCCTTTGTCACCAATTGTGTGGAAATCATTTTGGAAGCAGAAGATAGTAAGTATCTTTATACTTACTGAGGGTGATGCTGGTGGACCTTTTCTTTAATATTGTGTTTATTGTTTTATTTTTTTGGTTGTGCATGTGAATTTGCATATTTTACTATTTTAACTAAACTGATTAACAAGCCACTGAAACCGTAGGATTTCAGTTACGCTGGAACCGTAGTATTTTAGTAAAAGAATAATAAACAAGTCACTGAAACCATAGGATTTCAGTTATATTGGAATCGTAGGATTCTAGTAAAAGATTAATAAAACTTTGTGAGATGACATTGGACCGTAGGATCCCAATCAACACGCTAATACGGACCGTAGGATCCATTATGAGAAGAGTGCTTCAAAGATATAATTAAAACTCTGCATATAAAAGTGTCATTCCATTGCTTTATTTATATATATATATTCAATCTATGACTATGACTTGCAACCATAGGCCATAAATTATATATATATTTTTATGTTATTTCACTATGTTGCATTTAATAAATAAATCAGCATTCATTATATTATTGAAAACAGCGAACTCACTTAGGTACTTTTGTATTATTGTTTCTCCCTGTATTATTTATTAATACAGGATATGAGGAGGATGAATATCAAGATTTATCCAGACTCTTAGGTGATCTTGATGGCAGTGTCTGAGGCTAGATTGCCTCCCATTTAATGGACCACCATGTTTTAGTCCATTATGATAGAAACGATATTTATATTTTTATTGGTTTGTAATAATCTTTACGATTTTTTGAGTTGTAAATTATTTGAGTCAAATATGTGGCACTAGTACTATCTTTGTGTAATTATTTAATTACACACTCTTAATCTATTTTGAAGTATTTTATTTAAAAGCTCTGACATATTATTGTTAAAGAGAAATAAATTCTGCTGCCAATTTATAACTCTGATACGGTCGTAATGTGACGTGAAAATTGAAATTTTCACTTATGCCTTTTTGTAAAAGGCGGGGCGTTACATTATTACCTAAAATATAATTAGTAATCCTATCAATTTAACAAATACGATTTATAAATTGCTAAATTTCATTTTTAATTTCTTGGTCTTTACATCTACTCAATCCATGCCTGTATGTAGTGTGTGATAACATTTTATTGAGCAAGGTTAAGATCTTATTTGGGTAGGAGAAAAGATTAGCAGGTAAAATCTCATAAATCCTCATGAGAAAGGTTGACATGCACATTAAGTTAAAAGTCAAACTTTATCATACAAGGGCCTAGTCACCCTCATCCAATACACTCCCCTTAAGACATAGCACAAACTTAAACATAATCCTTTAGTGATCGTCTCTTTCCGTAATAATTTGGCCACTGACTGTTTCTATAGGGACATGTTAAGCAATTATAAGACACTGAACTTTAGTTCATATTTTCGTTTTGAGAAAGTGCCTTAAAACATTGGTTCTTAAATCATATGGAAAGAATCCATGAATTTTTAGGTCCTAGGTTCAACTAGTGAGTTGGCAATTTGACAAAAAATCTAGTTGACCTCCCTCACATGGTTGCTTAACAAACAGTCACCCTAGCAGTCAAGCTTAACTCAAATCAAAGCTTTAAAGTGCACAAAAGATCAGCATACAAGAAGTGTACCACAAAAGCGCATACTTTGGCAAAGAAGTTAGTCCATTAAAAGAATAATCAACTCATGCATAATAAGCACATTCTAAGAGATAATAATGAGTTGAGTTCAAGGAAAAGAAATGAGAAATTAATTAACTTTGAAGATGCATAAGCCGAAGCTAGGAAAAAGGCAACAAAATTTGTTTTTTGTTTTTCCATTTTTTTTAATTTAACGAAAACTAAAAATAAAACACAAAATTAATGCAATGCATATGCAAAATAGGAATTAAGTAAAGAACTAACAAAAAAAAAAATGCAATGCAAAGAACACTACATGCTCTAGGATATAAATGACTATGCATGAACAATGATCCTAGACAAGCCATGTGACCACTTAACTTGAGGTGACACCACTACCATCCCCTCCCCCCCCCCTCAAAGGGTGATTTGTGTCAACCTTCTTAACCCAAGTTTTCTTACTACTAGGTACAAATTTGTGACTCTTGTCCAACTCATCTAACTAGTTAAAACCATCATCATCATGTTGTACAACCCCTCATAGCTATTCTTAAAAAAGCAATTCTCACTTTTATGCTCATAGGGTTTCAACTCAAAACAATTAGATTGGATATGACCAGCTTAATCTTAATTCAAACAGAGTGAACTCGCTATAATACCATTCACCATTTGAGAGGGGGTGCTAGTGGTCTCACCTAGAATTAGGTGGTCACATGACATGTCTAGGATCATTTTTCATGCATAGTCATTCATATCATAGAGCATGTAGTATTCTTTACATTGATTTTTTTTTTTTTTTTTTTTTTTTTTTTTTTTTTTTTTGTTTCTTGTTGGTTCTTTACTTAATTTTTGTTTTGTATACGCATTGCATTAATTTTATGTTTTATTTCTAGTTTTCATTAAATTAAAAAAATAAAATAAAATAAAATTTGTGACGTCCTATATCGCCTGGAAATTGGATGTGCTTATATGTATAAACGCACACTTCTTGATACAACGCATTTTAAAGTCGTGATGGCCATGAACCTATCAGAACTCCGCAATAAAACGTGCTTCTGCAAGAGTAGTACCAGGATGGGTGACCTCCTGGGAAGTTGGAGGAGCCAAAAGTGGACAATATTATGTCGTTTGGGGTGGGTCATTACAGATGGTATCAAAGCCATTGCCCAGCCTAAGATGGGGGGAGCGTGCATAAGCCCATGAGGGTCTCCAGTGGACACTCATTGGGATGCCAAGAATGGGGTGATCCCATGAGGGTCACCAGTGGGGACGCTAGGTCCCAAGAGAGAGTGATTATTGTAACGTCTTACATTGCCTGGGAATGGGATGTGCTTATATATATAAACATACCCCTCTTGACACAACGAGTTTTAAAGCCGTGATGGCCATGAACATATCAGAACTCTGCAGCTAAGCTTGCTTTTGCAAGAGTAGTACCAGGATGGGTGACCTCCTGGGAAGTCTGATTTGGGAGAACCAAAAGCGGACAATATTGTGTCGTTTCGGGGTGGGTCGTTACAAAATTTGTTGTCTTCTTCCTAGCTTTGGCTTTTGCATCTTGAAAATTCATTAATTTTTCATGTGTATTCCTTGAACTTAACTCATAATTATCTCTTGAAATGTGCTTATTATGCATGAGTTCATTATTCTTCTAATGGACTAAATTCTTTGCCTAAGCATGAGCTTTTGTGGTATACTTCTCATCTTCTAATCTTTTGTGCACTTTAAAGTTTTCATTTGAGTTAAGCTTGACTACAAGGGTGATGTTTATTAGGCAACCATGTGAGAGGGAAGTTAGTCAAATTAACCAACTCGCCAGTTGAATCTAAGACCTAAAAATTCTTGCATTCTTTTAATGGGATTCAAGCACCAATGTTTAAAGATATTTTTTCAAAAAGAAATCTATAAACTAAAGTTCTGTGTCAAATAATTGCTTAACATGTCCCTATAGAAACAGTCACTCACCACATCATTGCGGAAAGAGACGCTCATTAAAGGACTATGTTTAAGTTTGTGTTATGTCTCAGGGAGAGTGTATTTGATGAGGGTGACTAGGCCCTAGTATGATAAGATTTTACTTTTGACTTGATGTGCATCTCAACCTTCCTCATGACGATTTATGAGCTTTTTCTTGCTAAATTTTTTCTCTTCACCAAATAAGGTCTTAAGCTTGCTCAATAGAATGTTATCATGCACAACACACATTCATGGGTTGAGTGGAACATATTGCTTTGTTTTTGTTAAAGATAACTTTGATCCATTCATCTTTTGAATTTCATGCCTACTTTACACACTTAAAGCATTGATTATGTTGGGAATTCATCATTTAACACATGAGCTATTGGTAAAATTTTCTTGTGTACAATCTAGATATTTGATCATACATTAAGTGGGAGGATCTCATGTTTTTAAAAAAAAATATTCAATTCTGCATATCATGTGTTCTACTGTTTATGGTGTTCCATTTCATTCATGCTCCATTCTATGCTTTACTGATCATGGTTGAGATTAGTGTATAGTGAGAGGTGGAATTGGATCCGGTTCAGCTTAAGGCTATGTGGGATGCGGATGGGGAAACCCAAGATAGCATGATTGAGATTATCTATACGCTTTATCTTATCAAGACTAGGGCACCACTCTTTTGATGTTATTTTTATGACTTCTAGTATTATGTTGTAATATTTTAGTGATTTCAAGACTGATCTTTTGCTAGTTAGCTAATTTCATTGGGGCATTACACTTTGCCTATCTAAAGGCATGTCTATATTATCTTGGAATTCAGATTTTGAAGTATCAATAAAAATTTCAGTCTTTCAGAGTTATCTATGTTTGCTTCTTTGGGGCTACTATGGTCTTTCTCTTTCTTGTTATTTTGTATCTTCCTTAGTTCCCTTTTCAATCTTCAATTCTTAATTTCTGAGGCTATCATACGCTGTCAGAACAATCTTAGTTATGCCTGGCACCACATTCCTCATTTAAAGTTTCTATAATTTTACAGATGCTGCTGAGGAGGAGATGGATGATGACCCCTATGATTGTCTTGGCTTTCATTCATGAGGCTTTCAGGATGCCTCTCACCTTTTTAAGGACTAGTTCATATTGAGTCAATATTTAAAATTATGAGTAGAATTGCTCTTGTAGCATCTTTTGATTTGATGTCAAGATAATAGTAGTTTTATGTTGTTATAATAACATTATGTTTAATTTAGGAAATAATATATATATATATATATATATATATATAAAAGCCCCATCAACTAATAGTCGATTTTAGAGTAGCCTCATGTATTTTTAAGTATGCTAAAGTAACCCATTAAACTACCACCATGTTCCAAAAAGGCTACTTTTTTATTTTATTTCTAAAATACGCTTGTTCCCTTAAAAACAAAAATAAAAAATTAATAAAAGAAAAAACTAAAAAAAAAAAAAAACTTTATTTAAAAACAAAAAAAAACAATTAGTTGAGGTGGCTTTTAACTTTTGCCCTTGATCAAACGTTCGCGGTAGGGTTGTCGAACGTTCGAGTCCAACACTAATGCCAAATGTTCGATTTGGGATACCCCAACATTCAAGTATTTGTCATATGCTGCAGTGATTGTATGTCAAATGTACAGAACACGTGTTTTGTGTGACAGACAGTACATCAAATGTTCAAGCGTGGACCACCAAACGTTCGACCGTGGACCACTAAATGTTCGACCAGGGACCACCAAATATTCGACCAGGGACCACCAAATATTCGACTTGACCTAAAACCGTTGGACAAACAGTACACCAAACATTCGACAAAAGTGTTAGAATGTTCAATTTTCAGTAGAAAACTGTATGAAAAGCTCACCCTTATCCTTAGCTGGCCAAACTCTATAAATACCCACCCCTACGCTCCTTAAGCCTACTTTCATGCCTTTTGCTCAAATCATTCTTTGTGTGTGCGTGTGAGGTCTCTTTGAGAAGGAATTATCTATTTTCTACCTAAGAAGGTAACCTCCACAAACCTAGTTCATTCTTGTTTAGTTGTTATGGTGCATACTTTTTGTTTAGGCTATATATTTGGTTGGTTATGCATCATTGCTTAGGTTTTGACCTTAATTTTAGTTTAGTTTTGGGTTAATATCTTGTTGATAATTTAACGTACCAAGTTCTACGTAAAGATGTTATTGAGTCTTAGAACTCTGTTAGGGATCATATTAAGACTTCAGGAGTTGCTTAAAAATGGTTTGATGGCCTTTAGGTTCGGAAATGGGTTTCTGCTTTGGAACTGAATGTTTGACCCAACACTAGATGAACTTTCAAAATCGAGGTCGAATGTTTGAACCTTCTTGTCCAAACATTCGACCATAGGCTTTTCTCAGATTTCGTGGTTGTCGAGCCTCAAGAGAACTTTTTAGAGGAGCCTTACGATACATGTGAGTAAAATCTCACATGAATACTTGTTATTACTTTTCCTGCATAAGATAAATATTTTGTGTACTAAAACATGCATTGTTTACAACTCACATGAAATATATTTCATTAACTATGAACTCTATTTTGCTAAAATGTGTGATTAATGTTGAGACAATGAGAATGATGAATTATGAAATGCATGCGTGTAAAAGACGGTGAATATTAAATTGCATCATATGATATAGTACAGCGGTACGTGTGGGATAATGACCATGGGCTTATTATTATATAGGGTTGTTCTCTATGATCAAATATTTATTTTTATTGCTAGCTTTGGATCCAATAGTTTTGGTCACCGGGGCAACCATGCTTGATTGGTGGTCACTATAGATGGACTTCACTAGTGGCGTGGGCCACCCGAGGTTAGACTTGGTCAAGCTTCTAGTGATGGATGGTAGCGTACAATATGCAGGGCACCGGTATTGTATTACAATACCCTCGGGATAGCACGAAACCTGTAGGGAAGGGGTTAAAATCTTGGGTAGACCATATAAAATTGAACTATGATATGATACTCTTGCTACAACATATACTATACATATATTGTATTCATGATCATTTGTCAAAGTAAGTATTGTAATTGTGCATTTATGTGTGTGGCTTACATCTTAATACCTGAGTTCACTTCGTGATAACATGTGCATCATGTGTATTATTGCTCACTAAGTCGTGGACTTACACTTGTATCTTCTTCACTTATGAAACATGTGATGTTTTATAGCTAGTTACCTAAATGACAATGCTAGTGAGACGAATGATTTGCTTGTAGGACTTGATCCATGTTATTTTCCAAGAGTTAGACCTAGTTCAGCTTAAGGCATTGTGGTACGCGGATGGGGAGACCCAAGATAGCATGATAAAGATCATCTATACATTTTATCTTATCAAGACTAGGCCTTGATTCTTTTGATATTGTTTTCATGACTTCTTGTGTTAAGTTTTAATATTTAAGTGATTTCAAGACTGGTCTCTTAACCCTGACACCTGGTGACTATCTATGTTATGATACTTTAGTGTCGCTTTGGTTGTTATGTGATTGTGAGTTTTAATTGCTATTTTTTCGTTGTAGACTATTTTTTCAGAGAGGATGAGATCTCTATTGTCGTGTTCATCTTAGAATAAGACTAATAGATGAACCATGAAGTTAACTACCAGTTAATTAATTTTACTGGGGCATTACAAATGGCCAAGGGTCAGCTGTTGACATGCCTCCACAAGGTTTTGCTATATATATAGGTAACCAGATAAATTTTATAAAAAACGTAGGTGCCCCTCGGCCAGGAAGTATACAAAAGGACGCAAAAATAGAAAAGGTGAAAAAAAAGAAAGAAAGATATAACCACAACACAAATCCAAAAAACCCAGGCAAAAATCCGCAACAACATTGTATCACTGTAAGAGCCCTCTTGCTTTTTCCCCATTTAGTACTAAGACTAATATTATCACAATTGATATTGCACTCAAGGTTCTTTAGTTCTCTTTTCCCTTCAATCTTAGGAGTGGAAATTGGGACCTCAAGACGTTGCCCTTCAACCACTTAAGCCATGACATCCAAAAAAATCCTTCACGTTCCTCTCAAAGGAAATGCCCACAGGTTGAAGGCACAACATAGCGTCGAACATTGCCTCGGGATAACCTATAGCCTCTTTAAAATCACCTCCCCTCGAAGAGTATCCCACCTCAATTAGGGGGGAAGAAGGATTGCGCGGAAGAAGGAACCCATGACGAAAAAAGCTGACTAGAGGCTCCCTAACTACCATGAACTCCAATGATGGCGAAGGATGAAAACGTAGCAATTAAGGAGAGGTGGTGATCACCGCCAAAGACTCAACTATCAAAGTCTTATTTAGCTGCGCATCCTTTCACTTTTGAGAATGCCTCATCACCGACTTAGACTTTGATGGATAAAGAGACTTCGACATCACGGGAAGCGAGAGACGGAGTCGTTCACCCAGCACTGCCAACCCTAAGGAATCACCAGGAAAAGCTGACCCATAGCCTTGTGTTTCAACCCACAACCTGTAGCATCAACCAGATTGTGATTGGTACCTATGTTTCAACATGTTTTGTTCAAAAGATGTGGACATTATAAATAGCAAATCACCGCACCTTCACCTAAAGTACCAATTTATACATACATTGGAAGTCATATGTTTAGTGCAAACATTAACATTATACAACTAATAAGTCTGGGTTAATCAACTAAGTGAATATGAACAACCTCACATTACAAACGGTTACAAAATCAGTCTTACAAACTCTTCAAATACGATCAAGTCAACATTAGCCTTGACACAAATTTGTTAGAAGATTCATAAAATAGCAAGATAACAAGACCCCATGAACATGCAAGTGCAAATCGATACTTCTTTTGCATTGAACGAAACTTATTCTTTTGTCTTTGTCTTTCTAGTTTTAGTGCAAAATTATCAGCTTCAACTTCCATTTTGGATTTGTATTCAACAACTGCAATCTTGCATTTCAATTCTTCATTCGAGATGGAATTTTCAACTAGTGCCTGCTCAGACTTCAGATTCTCGTGCCAATCCTTCAACATCAACACCACTTAATCATCGTACACACACATTTTGGGATCAGGCCATTTAAGAAAATCACAACCATGGTTTTCTTCATTCTGCACATTGACCAAAAAAAGAAAAAAAAAAAAAAGAAAAAGGAAAAAATAGAGTTTAATCCATCCTTAAAGGATTTATACAACACCATGAAAAATCCCAGACAAATAGATTTAAATTCATTTAAATTAACAAACACATCTTACAACATAATTTACAGAAGCATTAAACCTTCTACCGAAATTAGGTCTCATAAAGCTATTCTGATGTATGTCTTGCTCCTAAATCTGCAAATTGGATAGCTCGTTCCTGAATCATTGACTTCATTATTGGAGGGCTTCGTTATTCACCACAGTGGCATCATTGATGGTGGTCATTGTAATATCCTAGCCAATATTTAATAATAATAATAAGAATTATTATTTAAAAAGAGACAGATTGGAATATAGTATTAGACATATTGTAATATTAAGTACTTATGATAGATTGGAATATAAATTCATCCAGAATTCATACTCTTATTTGTAAAATTTATAATCCCATACAAATTAATTCGGTAAAATTTTAATGAGTACTTGATAATTTATTATATGCGTCACTTATATATATATATATATATATATATATATATATATATATATATATATATATATATATATATATATAATTTCCTTTAAGTTATTCACCATATTAGATTAGAATAAGAAAATAAAAAATAAAAAATAAAATCTTGAAGATATTATGAAGACATACGTAGGCCTCGTTTGATATGTAGAATGAGTATTCTATTAAAAAAATGAAAACTTATTATTGGGAATAAAGAATGATGGAATGGAATAGTTATTTATATTGCTTAGTTTTGTGCTACAAATATATCATAATTGGAATTGAACCAAAATTACTAAAGACCCACATGATTTCTTATGTTTCTAAAACTCAAATCTTAAAAAAAAAAAAAAAAAAAAAGTCGACGTTAAATCTGTGGGTCGCTGACCACCCCAATGGGTGGCCTTCCACCCACAGAACACCTTGGAGGTTGTGGGGCCACTCCCGATACCATTAGGGATGGCCAAGACCACCCCTAACAAGCAATGGGTGTGGCTGCAACCACCGCCAACAAGCATGGGGGTGGCCATGGCCACCCCCGACGATGGTTAGGGGTGGCCATAACACCCCCAAAGGGATCCATGATGCATATCGGAGGTGTCTAGCCCACCTCGAAGGGCCTCATGGGTCCACCACAAGGCATTCCGGGGGTCGTGCGACCATTCCCGTGGTTTCTTGTGGGTTGTCGGCCACCCACAGAATTAACATGTGTTCTTAATTTTTTTTTAATTTATTATTTTTATTATTTTTTAAAAAAGTTTACTTCGAAAGAAAATAGATTCATACCAAATAAAAAAAATGATTATTCCAAAAGAACAGCCATACCATTCAAAAATAGCCTATTTCGCGAAACAAAAGAGCCTATAATCTTTCCTCGGAAAAGAAGTAAGAGGGTAGTATCTTTGTAGAATTAGAATTATCTAGAGCACTTACACGTAAAGAATGACGTCACACCTTAAACCTTAGATTTCATGATTACACCTAAAGTAGATTGCCAGCAAATAACACATAGGAATAGAATAGGATTTGTGTAAGCCCACGATCGGTGGAAAATCTCGATAAATTGAATCTCACTACAAGAAATCTAGCCAGTAGCAACGACTTTTTTAGCAAAGACCTATAAGTCGTTGCTAAAAATCACTTAACTGCAACGACTTTAGTATGTTGTTGCTAATAATTGATTATTAGCAACGACTACAAGTTTGTTGCTATTGCTCTGTAGATTATTAAAATTAATAAAAATATAAGCTTATTAGCAACGGCCTGTAGTTGTTGCTAATAATTGATTATCAACAATTACTACAAGGTCGTTGCTAGGGGTGGGCGTAGGTTTGGTAGGCGGTTAAGTTAGTTCGGTTAAGTTGGTTAAGTCGGTTTGGTTAAGTCGATTAAGACAACTTTGTCGGTTAAGTCGATTAATTCACCGACTTCATTCCGACAAACTATATTTTAGAAAATTTCGGTTAATTCGGTTAATTGAGTTATTCAATTGTAATGAAACAATGTTATTTTGTGTTTTTTTACATCGGTTCGATTAATCGGTCGGTTAAAGTCTTTCTCAAATGACATCGTTTCGGATTTCGGTGATTCGGTTAAACGGCCAGTTAATGGGCGGTTCGGTTCGGTTTGGTTAAGTCGATTAATCGTTTAACCGATTGCCTACCGAACTAACCAGGTTTCAGTTAAAAACTTTTCTACCGACTATCGAACCGAATCGGTTCGGTTCGGTAGGCGGTCGGTAGGTGGTAGTCGGATAATTTGCCCACCCCTAATAGTTGCTATTACTCTGCAGATTATTAAAGTTCATAAAAATAAAAGCATATTAGCAATGCAAATTATTAAAATTAATAAAAATAGAAGCATATTAGCAATGACGATCAAAGTCGTTGCTGATAACCGTTATGAGCAACGATTTTAAGGGTCGTTGTTGATAATCTATTACGTCATTAGCAACGACCATCAAAATCGTTGCTGATAATCTACTAAATCTAAAAGTTAAACTTAAAACCCACATTTATATATAGAAAAAAAAAAAATTACTTCTTTTGATATTTTTTGAAAAGTTTTTTTTTTTTTTTTTTTTTTTTTTTATTATTATTAGTTTTTATTATATATGCACCATTTTATCTAAGAGAAATGCTAGAGGTACCAAATCTTATTCGTTGGAGATGATAAAAATAATTAATAAAAAAAAATGTTACGAGTACCAATGAATAAGCTCAACATCATCTTAGTTCTCATCACTTAATAAAAAATTTAGTACCCCTAGCATTTCTCTTTATGTATCCAATTTTTAGTAAAGATTTTTTTTATATATATTTTTTTTATAATGTAAAAAATCAAT
The DNA here is from genome assembly GCF_958979055.1 of Alnus glutinosa. Lineage (NCBI taxonomy): Eukaryota > Viridiplantae > Streptophyta > Magnoliopsida > Fagales > Betulaceae > Alnus > Alnus glutinosa. Next base: position 18,716,905 of record NC_084894.1, read on the forward strand.
ATTTTAAATCTAAATTCATTGGTTGTTGAACGATTAATTTTAAACAATCATTTGTTATACAATCAAAGGGTTTTGTCATGTTCTCCCCTATCCATGGAGGGTTATTCTCAATCTCTCTCATAAAGTCCAGGTACAGCCACAAGTTGCGGAATGTTGTGGATTTTTCTATCTCAATTGACTCAAACTTTATATTGCACGAGTGCTTAAATACTAAAATTATTGAAGTCACTGATTAATATGCAAGGAAATGACAAGGTCCAGTTCCTTGTTTGTGATCAACCGTGATATAATATGCTTTGGATTTTTTATCATCTTGGTGCTCTAATCTCATCTATCGTGGTAAGATCGAATAATCAATCAAACTCTTTGGATTTTGTATCATCTAGGTGCATTAATAGTCCGATCGATCGTGATATGATCGAATAATCGATCAAATTCTTTATATTTTGTATCATCTTGGTGGTCTAGTCACATTGATCGTGATAAGATTGAAATGTTGATTAAACTCTTTAGACTTTTGTAGTAATCCGATTTTTTGTGATATGATTAAATGATCGATCAAATGATTGATCGTGTAGTGCCCCAAATTTTAAACCCTGGGATATAGTGTCTTAAATTAGAATTTAAGACTAAATAAAATGATTCTAATATTTATAAATATTTATGAAAATAAATATTCACTAGTCTTATTAACTCTGGAATAATAAAATGGACTATTAATAAATATAATAATATCACTAAATAATTAAAAGACAGACTCGATTATTCAGTGATTAAATCAATGTAATATTATTAATATAATAATATTGTTAAATCGATTGGTGATATATTATTTACTGGTAGTCTAATATTTATCGTAGTACATAATATTATTTGGCTTAATATTATTCGGTATAATAATATTATCAGTATAATAGTAATATGAAGAAAATAATATATGAAACTAACTAGACCTCAAACGAGTTAAGTTATAATTTTTAGTAAATTAAAAATGAGAAAGACCTGATATATTTTCTAAATTAACTCTGATTAAGTTAACTAAAATAAGAATTAACTGTAGTTTAAAAAAAAAAATAAAAATCAGCCTTCTCCTTTTCTATAAAATGGACCCTCATCCCTCTGAAAAAGAAAAATAAAAATAAAAAACTCGCACAACTCTCTTCTCTTCTTCCTTCTTTCTTCTCCCTTCTCATTCTTTCCCATTCCTTTACTCTTTCTTGCCGTGAAAAGGCCTGGCCGATTGTGTTGAGTGTTATGATTTTGGGATGTTTATGATTTTAACAGATTTTGTGTGTGTAGTATTTCGGCTCAATGGGTGTTTTATTTTGTTGTTCTTTGAGCTGTTTGGCCACTGATCTTGGTTGAGATGGATAATTTTTTGTTCGTCATGTGATGTTTGAAGGGTATGAGTTTTGGGTGATGATTTTAGGTGTTTAAATAATATGTGAAATGATATGGACTTTTAAATCATTTATGGAAAATTGATGTGTTAAAAATAACCATTTTTGAGAGAAAAATGTTTGAATATTGTTGATTGAGTTTTTAAATGCTTATGAGTTGGATTCCTTTAATCAAATACTGAGTTCCTTAAAACTCATAAATGATTTTCTAAGTAAAAAGGATAATTGTGTCTATGTGAATAGAATTAGGATTTATGAAATGATGATATTAACATTCTATGCACATATACATGTTTGTTGCAGAGGATGAACTAAGAGGTTGCACAAAAGGGATGTGAGTATTCCTTACTCACTGAGAGTGATACCAGTTGGTTTTTCATAATATCATGGTTATGGAATTATTTATTTTTTTACGCATGTGAATTTGCATATTTTATTTTATTTTTAATTAATGAAGTTATGCAACAAAGCTGGTAGAGACACCAGTGGGAATGAATCCAGTGAAAGATTAATATTGAAAAACCAGAGGCATCTGGGGTGAACAAATAAGCTATTAGTGTGAGGAGCTGGTACTCTAGAAATCCGTTAAAAGGCATGAGACTGCAACGAGATGAGTGAAAGAAAGATGATCTTTTAAGACTTGTATAAAACTATTACTATCAATATTGCTTTATATGTATATGTTCAATCTATGAATATAACTCATGATTATAGGCATTAATTGCATACACATAGAGATTTAAAGTTATATTGCATTGTGCTTTTCCTTTTTTAAGTAAATTTATAAGCATCATATTATTGGAGACGGTTGACTCACACAAATACAGTATGGGATTGTGGAAGTATTTGCAATCACATATTCATTGGTGCAGGTTCTAAAGATGAAGGATTTGATTATGCTAGCATTAAAGATTCAGAGCTAATGATAATGTAGCTGATTATATTTCTTTGTAATCATTAATATTTGTAATCTTTTGGTATGTAACATGTTTAGAAATGTTTGTATTTAATAGGTTTTTCATGTATGCTTTTTATATAATGCTTATATGTCACTGTTGACACGTGTTGTGATGTAATTACTTAAATAAACTCATATTAAATGTATAGAAGTATTTCAGTCAGCTCAATTGTGTTATGTTGTAAATTCCTAAGTTCCAAAAGAAAAATATATTCCGCTGTCAAATCTTAACTTTTATGATGTAGTAATGTCACGTGAAAATTCGAAAAATTTTACTTATGCCTTTTTGTAAAAGGCGGGACGTCACAGATCATGATATGATCGAAGAATCTATTAAACTCTTTGGATTTTTAATAATCTTGGTGCATTAGTTTGATCGATCGTTATACGATTGATTAAACCTTATGAATTTTGTATCATCTCAATGTATTAGTTCAATCGTGATTGAAGGGGCGATTGACTCGATGCACTAGTCCGATTGAACCCACATTGTGATTCAGTTTAAGTAGAGAATAATTAACTTCAGATATAATTGAATTTGTCATAGCTTCTTCCTTTGCTTAAACATGGACTTCTAATTAGGGGTATTCTTCTAATTAAATATTCTACATATTTTACAAAATGATATTGTCATGAGCATATACGTGAAGAGAGTGTTAAAATATTAATTAAATGGTAATTTAACAATAGTTTACGAAGGGCAAGAAATGTAAAAATGTTGAGCGGAAACAATAATTAGAAAAATCAATGCGACTTTGAGGCGTGAATGAACACTTTCTTTAAGGTGATAATTGCCTCCACTCAAAAGAGTTTGTTGCCGGGTTACAAGCAATTCACCTCCAGGATACAAAAAAGTCACCAACTGCAGACAACAATTCTGAAGTTTGTTCTTTAGAGTTTCTCTACAAAGTTGTGTAATTGATTTGAGAGAGTGAGAGAATGATCATTAAATTCGTAGGAAAACATATCTATTTATAGATTTTGAATGACACTTATTGAAAAGTTATATTTTTTCAATTTTTCAGTTGCAAATAGTTACATATATAAATAACAGAGTTGGTTACAACTCACAACATACTTGCCATTGGCCAAGTGGTTCAAAGGCACCCCTTAATGAAGAAGTGCAATGGTTTGAATTCTCATAGATCCACCCAATACAGTTATTTTTTAATAACTGCTACAACTGAAATAAATTGCCCAAAGAAAAACTCACTTGAAGAAAGCTATGCCACTTGGTTTACTTAGTCACATTATTAATATAGCAATCTATAAATATTTATAACAAAAAAGTGTTAGGTTAATCTGTTACGAAATTTTCTCTTTTTTTTTTTGAATAAATCAATGTTACGATATGGATGAGTCCTACGTCCATCACTTTGCACTAGATTAATTTGAGTTCTTATTATCACTTTAGTTTGAGTCTTCTATGTTAACTTGTTAATTGAGTCCTTATTAAGTTGTTATTGTTAGTTTGGTTGAGTAGGAGTCTATCACTTTGAGTCTATCACTATGGTTTATGTTATCGTGTTAGCCAATTGGTAGGAGTCATTTGATAATTAGTTTGAGTGGATGCTTATTCCCACTTAGTTGAGTCCTAGTAAGAATTGTAACGGGCTGTGGTTCAATCCTACAATGCTATGTTATCTATTTAAAGAGAAGAAGTCATGAATAAAAGGCATCAAAAGAAAATTAATCCAAACCTTGTGTTTGAAAAGGTCTAGGTTCCTTCAGAATCTAAGCAACCTAACAATCTATCAAAATAGGTAAGAAGAAGAATCTAGATTTAGCTTATTTTCCTGTTGAAAGGCGCATTACAAGACCAGTTATGCATTCACATAGCATAATCATGTGGATCTTGGTTTGTGTTCGACTTGGTTCGACGTTGAAGTGTTTACGGTTTAAATGAATTTTTTTTTTAGGATTAGTCCATGGAGCGGAGGCTCTTGGGCCCGGAGCAAGGTACACAGGCTTGTGTATTCCCAGTCACGGGCAAGTACACAAGCAGCCAATGCCGTGAATGCGTGCAGCGTGCAGGCCATGGAGCCTGAGATTGAAGACAAACCAGATGAAAGAAGCATCCATGCATGGGTGTTTGGGTATAACACTAGCTCCTAATTCTTCTAGCGTTTCATCGTATTTCCATAAGAGTTTGGGTAATCAATTTAAATCTCATTTGATATATAAAAATTCACGTTTTGGACTTTTATTATCAATTAATAATTAGATTTAGAATATGTTTTTTTTTTTTTTGCTTGGAGATTTAGAATATGTGTGTAAATACTAAACGTTCATATTTATAATAAATAATGGGACTTGTTGGACAATGCATGAAAATAATTTCATAAAAATTAAAAATTAAAAAAATGGGACAAAGATAACTAGTAACTTAACAAAAAAAATAAAAAAAATAAAAGCAGTAGCATTCACACAAAAAATTGTTTATGTATAAGTTGAGAACAAATTAGGCCACCATCAACGTTACAACTATTAATGAATTTGCTAGAAATTATTGATGCAGTAAAGTAGAGGTAGAATTACATGCACCAAAATCAGTAAGTTTGATTCAACTTCCATATTTAGTACTTAATTAAGCGATTACATTGATCTTGAAAATATAGTTTTCAAATATTCAATCTCTCTTCTTTCATGTCATTTAATAGCAAGAAAAATTCTATATATATATATTACGTCGACCTATAATAAAATTGCACTTGGTACGAAGTCAACTTTTTATTATAAAATATCATCACTTAAAACGTTAAACTGATTATTTTCTAATGGTGTAGATGATTTTATATTATTCAAATTTTTGAAAGACGTGTTAATCTTGACTTTATATATACAGTTAGATGCACCAACTTTAAAATCTAACATTTTATTTTATTTTTTTTTGACATGTCCACACAAGAGAGAGAGGCAGGATTCAAACTAGTGACCTCCGTTTCATAAGGCGTGGTCCCCAGCCGATTAAGTTTCCCCTTTGAGACAAATCTTAACATTTTATTTGAAATAGATACTATCCATTTCTTTAAATAAAATGGAGAGGATCCTATTACGTAGAAAAAAGAGGGTGGGAGGAGATGGATGCTATGGGAGCAAATCGTAAAATTGGAAACTTAAAAATAACAATTGCACAATTATATACAACTTAAACCTAAAAAATAAGAGATAATTCATAATTGTGGTCGTCAACAAGTAAAGGAGGGGGAATTTAAGTGAAGGGAGACAGCAATATCTTTGTATTGTCTATAAACATAATAGATCGACTTCCAAATAAATAAGTTAAAATATGAAAAATAATGTTAGAGTTCCTTCTAATGTCTTTTTGGTGTTCTCCTATGCTAACATGACACCTTATTTTTAATAAAGAAAAACTACAACTTGATTTATCTTTTCTATTTTTATTAAAAAATATAAGGTGGCATGTTAGCATTAGAGGACCCTAGAAGAAACGCTAGAAGAAGGTCTAACATTCCTCTTAAAATATGTAGTACTTGACTTGTGTCCAGTTTTAATCAAGGGGAGCAATTGGGATCAGGACACGTGTTTCAGAATTTGATACAAATGATACGTGTTCCGATCTTAACGGATCTTATTCCAACCGAATTCGTCAATTAAAATAAAAATTTAAAAAGTAAATCCAAGTGCTTTTTTTTTTGTGACACGTTAAAACCAAGTACTTTTTTAGGACAAAGAAGTACTCGATCTCGACAGTAAAAATAAAAATTTAACATGGCTCGTTCGAGGGCTGTAAACTTTGAGGTGACTATCGAACCCAAAGCCGATGGAATTAACCTTGACCTATGCCCTACAGTTTATGAGGTGATTATAATCTATTAAATATTTGTATTTTTTTTTTTTTGTTATGTACGTTGATTTGAAAGATTTGAAATTTTTAATCTAGAGATTTTGTATATATTCTTTTAGCTAGACGAGGAAAACCATGCAATAAACTAGCAAAACCGGCTGTGAAATTGGACGTATCAATGAAATAGCAAAATATAAGATATGCTATTAAACAATTAATGCAATTATTACGGCAGATCTCAGAGAATAAAGTTAGTAATTTGAAATTAGCTTGAGAACTCATTGTCTTTTTTATATAGCAAGCTCATGATGGAGAACTCCATTATTATTTCTGCAACCGTTACATATCAGAAAGACCAGTGAGACGACATTAAAGAGGCTAAGGTACATTCTTCTTTTATTATATGCTCTCTTCTTTATATCGCACAACCTATATTTTTCATTGTATTTGCCATTAATTTTCTTTCCTTCGGTTTGTGTTTGCTTTAGTTCGAGTTAAGTCCCTCTAAATAGGTTTCCCAAGGGAGATTAGAAACCGTTTTCTTTTTGTCTCTTTTAAACCATATATATGCTGTGTTTTCTGCATATTTGTGAGAGTTTTGCTTATTCTTTTGTACTTATTACAATTATTATTATCGTTTTAATTCATCAAAAAAAAAAAATATTATTATGTTTTTTGGGATAACTTCACGAAAGGTATCGAACTATTAGCCGTTTTGAGAAAATGGTACTGAATTATCAAACATGTTAAACTAGTGTATCTAAGTTTTCAAATGTCTCACTTAAGGGTAGTCAATTAGGATTTGTTGTTAAATCCTGTCAAAATTCTTCAAATACCCATGTGTTTATTTTTTATTTTTTAAAAAAATTATAAAAATTTTCAAAGATTCAGGCATGGGTATTTTTGCAAATTATGTTAAATTTTCTAACATCTAAATCCTAGCATTTTTTTTTTCTTAAAAAAAAAGAGGGGTATTTTGGAGATTTTGGTAGGATTTAACAGCAATTCCTAATGGAGTACTCTTAAGTGAGATATTTGAAAGATTAGATACGCGAATTTGAGATGTTTGATAGTTCAGTACCATTTTTTCAAAACCGCCGATAGTTCGATACCCTTTCGTGAAGCTATCCGTATTTTTTTCAAAAAATAGTACTCTTATTTAGGTTGGGTCTCCTCAATTTTGAGAAGAAATACTATTAGATTACGTTCAGAACTAAGAATTTAACTACCAAATACTGAAATTGGTTGGCTATGGAAGCAAATACTGAACAATTTATAATTTGTATATATATATTTATATTTATTTACGTAAATACATCTTTATTTTGTTATTTCAGAAGATGGGTCGTGGAAAACTTATTATGGAACTGATAGAGAAGGAGAAAACTCGAAGTATAACTTTTCAGAAGAGAAAGAAGGGTCTGATGAAGAAGGCTTATGAGTTCTCCACCCTTTGTGGTGTTGATACCTGCATGATCATCTATGGGCCTAAGCTATCCGACCGGCCCGTCGAGCTTGGTACCTGGCCCGAAACCCGTGATCAAGTGGAGTGCGTGATCGAGCGGTACAAGACTGACACAAAGCTTAAACCTACAAGGGCATCCTTCGATTTGTCTGACTTTCTCATAGATAGGAAGACGAAGGTCAACAATGAGACTTCCAGGCTGCGCAAGAATATTTTCGAGGCCAGGTATCCGACATGGGATGATCGCATTGAAATGCTATCCGAGGATCAACTAACGGCGGTTCTTGACGTTATGGACACAAAGCTTGAAGCTGCGGGGATGAGAATTAACAGGATTAAAGGAAATCAGCATATGATGGTCGGAAAAGCAACGTCGGCGACCGTTGTCAGCCATTGTCCTCAGCCGCCGCCGAAACTAATCCAAAACCAGTTTAATAGCATGCAAGCCTTGTGCCAAGACCAGCTGTTTGATCATGCTCAGTGGTCCTCTCACATGTTTCCATTCGATCCGAATTTTATCCACAATTCTTTCAAGAAGCTGCTGCATGGCGATTATGATCACTGGACTCATCAGCTTGGCAGCGTGTCTACAAGCGATATTCATGCTCCCTTGAATATTGATCAATATCCGTCGACTAATTACAATATGGTGCCGGCCGGGGTTATGGAGAACACGATCATGAGCAATCATCCTAGTGCCTCGATGAACTACTATGACATAACCAGACAATTCTCGCCACAATATATGCCGATGATGTCAAATATTTCTGCTCATATGCCGTACGGCTTCCAAGTGAATGATTTGTATCATGATATTGGGGAGTTTGATATGAAGAACAAGCATTTGTTATGAAGAACAAGAATGGTCGTAGCTAGCTATGACTTAGGGATCTTGAAGGCTAGTATTAATTTGGGATTAATATTTTACTTTTGGCTTCGGGTTTAGTTTCTATCTTGTATTTATTTAACTAGTTGTTTAACCTCTTGTTTATTAAGGATAAGGATTTAAATTCAGCACTGGCTTTTAATTCTACTAGCTCATAAATTTTTAATTATAATTTGATTTCAAAATTTAAACACATTTTTCAATAAAAAGACATTAAAGTTTAAGACTCTTAATTTTATTTTAATCCAAAAAAAAAAAAACTTGTTAAAATCTTTGTCCTATAAACAAAAACTTTTTTTTTTTTTTTTTTCCGATGAATACAAAATAAAACAAAATGTTTTAATCAACATTTAATCCCAATCAAATAAATTCTCTCAAATCACGTTCAATGCTTAATCAAATAAATTTTTTTCATTTTTTTTGCTTTCAGAAGCGGAGAAAAAACTTCAAAAACAAAAAAAAATCTATGTGAATCATACAAACGAAAAAATAAAATAGCATTAAACATTTAAATGAATTAAAAAAATAAGACCCTTAATTTTATTTTAATCTATATAAATTAAAACATGTTAAAAACTTTGTTCCCCATATAAGTGGTTTAAAATGAAAATAAGTATAAAGGAAAAAAACAACAAGAAGAGAACCTGTAGATTAGAATTATCAAAGCATTAATAAAAAAAAATTAAGAGGAGCCTCTAATAATATTGTGGTGATACCTATTACATTTCGATATAAATAAAACATATATAATTCTGAATATTATAAAAAAAAAATACATAGCAAACGAAATAAAATATATTTTTTTATGAATACCAAAATAAAACAAAATCTTCCATTAAACATTTATCACAATCAAATAGACCTTAAGTTATCCCTCAAAAAAAAAAAAAAAAAAAAAAAAAAAAAAAACCTTACGTTAGGGTCAATGCTAATATCTCTTTAGTGTTTCAAAAATATTTATGTTCATTTTATATATGCACAACAATCAAATAAATTTTTGTCTTGTTTTGTTTTAAAAAGAAAAGAAAAAAAAAATTAAAAAATGGCTGAAATCGAGTAAGTTATACAAGCGAAAACAAAAATATTCCATAAAACATTTAAATGAAATAAAAAAATAAAACACTTAACTTTAGTTCAATCTATATAAATTAAAATATGTTAAAATCTTTATTTCCATATGAGTAATCTATAACGAAAAAAAGGTTATAAAAGCATTAATAAAAAGTTAGCAGAAATGTATGATATTGTCAGATGGAATCTTTGTTCCCAGATTGAATCAACACCAAAATCAACATCTACAAAACAAAAAGAAAAACAGAAAAAGAAAAAGAAAGCAAAGTTCTTCAAAAAAATAAAACAAAATAAAATTATGTACTTAAACACTATGTTCTTCTCTTGAATGTTGTTGCTAGATGCTCTTGATTTCACAATTCAAAATCTTTCAAATCCTAAACAGAGATATGTAGAAATAATCAATCTAAGATAATAATATGACTTTTCATGTTATATTCTGAGTGCTAATCTGACTGTCTTCTATTTGACAGTCTCAAATATGAAAGTATCTTTCGAGAAACAGATGCTGCAATATCAATCAAGAAAATACGGGAACGAGATCTATATGTTCATGTTTTTGCTAGTGTTTGTCTCAGAATTTGAATTCCATATTTTAAAAACTTCTAACTATTTTCACTACCTACAATATTTGTGTGGATTAGATCTTTCTCTTTACCATAGCTTGTGGCAGAAGTTCAAGAACCAATCAATCCAGTCCTCCATTATAACGACCCAAGGAAAAGCACTAGCCACATCTGCGCTATCACTCCAAAAAGACTAGTCAATTTGAAGCTTTTCTAAGAATCCATTATAAAGCTCAGTTTCACCTAGTAACTAGGCAATGTGGGACTTAACACCCATGAGTATCTTCTCTGAACTATTCATCTCTTCCCAATATGGGACCGGGGTGTTACAAACTCCCCCCCTTAAACCCCTGACGTCCCCGTCAGGGCCATGTCATGCGGTGCTCCAGTACCACATGACCTGGCGTTATTAGGTGGCTCTGATACCATTTATAACGACCCAAGGAAAAGCGCTAGCCACATCTGCGCTATCACTCCAAAAGGACTAGTCAATTTGAAGCTTTTCTAAGAATCCATTAATTATAAAGCCCAGTTTCACCTAGTAACTAGGCAATGTGGGACTTAACACCCATGAGTATCTTCTGTGAACTATTCATCTCTTCCCAATATGGGACCGGGGTGTTACATCCATGCTTACATAAGATAAGGTGAAGCACCGAGCTTCTTTAGGAATTTAGGAATGGTGTTGCCCTTTCATTTTGCCATTTTCTATCAATTTTATATGTTTGCAAATCTCTACTCTAGTTATCTATAAAGTGTGCTTTCTTCAACTTTATAGAAAACTTTTAACGACAAGAAAGCAATTGAGTATCAAACAATGTGGAATAAGGTGTAGTGATTGAGTGTAATTTATGACCAATGTAAACTTTAGTTGCTAGGCTTGAACATATATATACTTCTTGTAATTCATATTTTTAATTAAATGTAAATCATATTTTATTCAAAGAGAGTGGAATATTTTGTATAGTGTAGGAATTTAATGACAAATTTAGCATTGATAATAATATAAATAAAACTAAAAATTTAACAAAAAAATAAATAAATATTATTAGTAACGACATGAAGTTGTTGCTAATAAGTTGTAATCAGCGACGATTTTATGTCGTTGCCGATAGTGGATTATCAACAACCACATAACTATCGTTGCTGGGGTTACTATCAGCAATGACATTAATGTCGTGGTTGATAATCCACACAATTAGTAACGACATAAATGTCGTGGTTGATAATCTACAATCAGCAACAATTTCCAGTTGTTGCTAATAAGCCACTATACGTAATGACATTTGAGCCGTTTATGATAATTACACACTATCAGCAACGTCATAAATGTCATCACTGATAATCCATTATCGGCAATGACTTCCAGTCTTTGCTAATAAGCCACTATACGCAACGACATTTGAGTCGTTGCTGATAAGTACACACTATCAATGACGACAACCATTTTGTGTTCCATTTTCGTTCTGAAGGGAGGAGTGATGACATCAAGCTTATCAATAATGACTAAAAGTTGTTGATGATAAGACGTTATCAGCGACAACGCAAAGTCGTCGCTGATGAGCAATAATATCCGTCTTTTTGAAAGAACTTATTGGCAATGATGTATTGTCGCTAAAAATAATTAGCGACGACTCGTACACTATTAGCAATAAAGAAATGATTGTTATACAACTTTTGACATAACTTCTGTACAACTCCATCAACTTTAATTTGATTCAAACTAAACATTGGATCCGTTTTCTTACATATGGATCCTAAATATTTAATGCTTACTCTTAAAAAAAGTTGTTAAAGTTGTACATGAGTTATATGAAAGTTGTAGACGTATCATATCTCTTAGCAATAAAGACCAGATTTCTTGTAGTGATCGATCATGATTTCCATCCATATTTGGCTGACAAAATCAATTTGATTGGTTTTCTATTTTAGATTTGGGTTTTACGGTTTATTGCCTTTAAGATTTAAGATTTTCTAATGTTTTCCTTATTAGGTGATTTATCTTCTTATTAGCTTTAAAGACCACCTTTTAGAATATTATTAACCATAGCTGCGGAAGTACCTGTATTTAGATTAATCGGAACAATTAGTTCTATCTTTTTGAAGCTTTACATATATATATATTGTCGATTATTTAAAGGGGTTAAATATAAAACAGCCCCCTCAACTAACCACCAATTTTAAAACAGCCCAATGAATTTTCAAGTGTGCTAATGTGACCCATCAAACTATCATGGTGTGCCAAAAATGCCACTTTTTCCTATAATACCCTTATTCTCTTAAAAATAAAATAAAAAATTAATTAAAAAAAACTTTTTTATAGAAAAAAAAAACAAAAAAGAAATCTAAAAAGTTAAAGAAATTTTAAACTTTAAAAATTAAAATTTTTTAATTAAAAAAAGAAAAATATGAAAAAGGAAATGGGTGGCTGCCAACAGCCTGATCTAGGGATGGCCTTCGGGCCCCTGCTATATCTTTGGGCCACCCCTGGCCTGGATCGGGCTAGGAGGCCACCCCCATGGGTCGGGGATGACTCGAGAGAGTGATTTGTATTAATTTTTGGCATGCCATAGGAACTTCTGAATTTATTTTGATACCACAGATAATTAATTGTAAATCAAGTAAACCACATGAACCAATTATGCATTTTCCATTTTTCTTTTACTAAAAGTGACACATGTCATAATTTTATTGGTGCTGATATAGAATCTGTCAAGTATTTTGACTGAATGGACTAAATTGTTATTTAGGCATACCCTGATGACTTTTGAATTATTTTTATATCGCAAAAAACGATTTGTAATTTAGGTCAATTACAATGATTGATTTTGCATTTATTCGAAAAACATAGTTTTTTTTTTATTAATTTTTCTTTTTTGTTTTTTTAGAGAATAAGGATATTATCGAGAAAAGTGGCATTTTTGGCACACCTTGGTAGTTTGATGGGTCACTTTAGCACACTTAAAACTTTATAGGGCTATTTAAAAATCGACCGTTAGTTGAGAAGGCTTTTTTTAAAAAAATTTAACCATATTTAAAGAGTGTTCAATGTAATGAAAAAAGAAACAAGGAAAAAAAAAAATTGGAGAATGAATATTTGATAATCTGCGAAATTTCTGTTTCTTTTGTGTTCCATGCAATGCGTAACTTATTGTTTTTCTATAATTGAAGTCGCAAAACTTCTTTTATTTTGATCCACGCTTCCCGTGCTGCATGGTTATCCTGTTTGATGGCCTACCTAATTCACAGTGGTAGCTACCTCTTTAACAATTACTACAAAAAAAAAAAAAAAAAAAAAAAAAAAAAAAAATGGAAGAAGAAGGTAACTCATTTTATGCCACGTCACCAATTAGTGAGATTTCATTTTATGAAATGTCACTAAATAGTGAGTTGTTAGAGAGACATGCAACTAAATAGTGAGGTATCAAACATAACATGTCACTAATTTAGTGTAGTGAGGTGTTAAATTCGACACGTCACGAAATATTAAGTTGATATAAATTTTTTTTTTTTTAAAAAAAAATATTTGAAATTTAAACTTTTAGTGACGTCTCAAATTTGACACGTCACTAAATGTATATATATATATATATATATATATATATATTTTAAAAAAGAAATTTGAATTTTTAGTGACGCGTCACTATGGCACGCCACTAAATTAGCGCCGTGTGAGCGAGACACGTCACTAAATATTAAGTCTATATATATATATATGAGAAATGCTTGGTTGTACACTCTCATCCTACTTCTATCCCACTCTTGTCTACTTGGACCAATAATGTAAGAGATAATGGAGAGAGTGTAGTGGGACCCATTTTTTTTAACAATATTATTGGTCCAAGTAGGCAAAGGTGGGATAGGAGTGAGATGAGAGTGTACAACCAAGCATTTCTCTATATATATATATATATGTATAAACATTTAGTGATGTGTCAAATTTGACACGTCACTAAATGTTATGTCGATATATTATTTGAATTTTTAGTGACGTGTCAAATGTGATACGTCACTAAATCTCTTCGAGTTGCTTCCCATTTCTTTCTTTCTTTTCTTTTCCCACCTTTTTACTTTCCTTTTTCCCCCATTTTTTCTTCCTCACCCGCCCCTTTTCTTCTTCTCTTCTAATCCGTTTGCCATTTTATTTTTAATGTTAGGCACAACTTGGAGGTTGAAAGAAGGAAGTAGGGTTCTTGTTTTCAGCTACATGTACGCATAGCTTCAAGTTTATGTCTTTGTTATAATGCTTAGATGGGAATTTGGATCTCTCATTTATGTCTTTGTTAAAATGATTGATCTATGATTCTTCCAGTAGAATTGTGCTTGTTCTAGTTTATCTCTGTTTAATCTGTTTGGATTCATCGCATATTTTGGTTGAATATGTGCAAGAATCTGCATTTGGTTGTGCCTTATAATATCATTTTTTGATTGATTTTGGTCGATTTTAATTTTTAGTTGATATTCTTCTATGTCTTTTTACAGCCTTGGTTCCGATTCTTTTCCCAACCATTTATAGGGAAGCCAAGCTATATATACTTCAATGAGTAAAAACAGGAGCCGGCTATCTCTGCTTTGGCTTAGCCATCCTCAAGGGCCATGGGGGTGGTTCGGCTTACCCCCAGGGGCCAAAACATTTTTTTTTTTTTTCACTTCGGCCCTTGATGGTGGCCGAACCACCCCCATGGGCCAGCTACCCCTATTTTTTTTTTAAAAAAAACCCTCCAAATAAAAAAAAAATAGAAAAAAAATATGGCAACTACGTGTTGCAATTTTAATGGTGTCACGTATCGTTGACATGGAAATCTGTCAGTTTTGCACGAAAAAATGGGCTAAGCTATGTACTATCTTCATCTTTTTCCATATCACATGTACTACCTATGAAAAAAAGAAAACTGAATGGGCAAGAAATAAACGTTGTAAACCACATAGGATGTAAGTTATTTAACCCAAAAAATAATGGACAACCAATTTTTCAGAAAATGGTAAAGGTCAGCAGCCATGTTACATAAGAAATTTAAAAATCGTGCATTAGTTTCAGGAGAAGAGAAGAAAACAAACAAGCTAGTATTAAGTGTGTTTGAAAGAGGAAATAGCAGCGCATGCAAATCTTGTCTTTAAGGTTGTGGCATGCAAATCGATCAGTTTGTATCGATAAGATTCACTATAAGCAAACGCTAACCCATCATATACAGATCCCCTTTGTTTTTCCTGCCTTCCCAAGCAAACTAGTGGCTAAACAGGCAAAATCTCAGATTCTATTCCATTCATCCCGCCACCTCCCACAGAAAAGATGAGCTGCTAACATCTTACGCTTTGTAACTGAGATTAAGGTTTTGTAACTAAGATTGTACCCTTCACCTAACTTCACTCTCTCCCAGCCTTCATAAAAGCCGCCCCCTCCAACCCTCACATATCAAACACTTCAGCAAGCACGTACGTACGAGTACTCTTGCATTAGCAAATATATCAAGCAAAAACACTCCCCACCATGCATACAAAGATGACCAAACAGGCTCTCTTCTCTCTCTCACTTGTTTTTCTCTCCCTCTGCAGCACAACTTTAGGCCAGCCAGCTTCGGCCCCGGCTCAGCCAGCCGACGCCCCGGCTCAGACTGCCAATATCCCAACACCACGTGGCACCCCCGACGTAATCAAAATCCTCCAAAAGGCCGGAGGATTCACGATCCTAATCCGCCTCTTAAGGACCACTGCAGTGGCTGACCAAATCAAAGGGCAGCTAGACAATTCAGACACTGGTTTTACCCTTTTCGCCCCAACCGACTCGGCATTTTCAGACCTCAAATCGGGCACTTTAAACTCTCTCAACAACGAAGAAAAGATCCGGCTTATGCAATTTCATACCTTACCCAAATTTTATTCTCTGGAAAACTTCCAAACCGTGACCAACCCGGTTCGAACACAGGCAGGAGATACCAACCCCGGTGATTACCCACTAAATGTGACCACTGCGGGAAGCCAAGTAAACATTTCGACTGGCCTTGTGAATGCCACAGTGAGCGGTACAATATTTTCTGCTAAACAGCTTGCTGTGTATCGAGTGGACAAAGTGCTTCTTCCTCTGGACATCTTTGTTCCAAAGGCGCCTCCGGCACCAGCGCCGGCACCGCTTCCAGTCAAGCCTAAGGCCAAGAAGGCAGCAGCTAGTCCAAAGAGTAGTAGTACTACTACTCCTAGTACTCCTACACTAGTGGTTGATTCTGGTGTAGTGAGTCTCACAAAGCATGGAATACTGGTGTCCGTCGGAGTTTCTGTTTTCATCGCAGCATTTTCTCTCTGATAAAGCTTGGAGAAAAGAAAAAGAAAAATGATGATAGGGTGCAATTTTTAGTACCGTATGATTGTCCTGAGTCGGCGTCGTTATCAGCGAGTGCTTTTGAATAATTGCCATGCATTGTCCGAGCTAGTACTGAAAGGGTTGAGCTTTATTTTTAATGTGGTTTTTTTTTTTTGAAGTCCTTTAGCTTTTCCAGCTTATGGACGGACGGACTCCGGGAATTTGGTATAATTTTTCAAGAGAAGTTATGCCTCTGGGAGCGATCGAGATTCGAGAGCATTATTAATATTAATTTTCGTCTTTAAGGTCCAGTTAAATGTATCTTATATATAACAAGTATTTTGAATGATAAGAATGGCTTACAATAATCAGGTCAGCCCATGTGTATGGTGAGCCCAATAAGTGCATGTTTACCTCTTTTACTGATCATAATGGAGAGAAATTTAAATTATTATTTACTTTTTCTCTAGATCTCTTTGGGGTGGCTAGCAGATATATGGCAGCCACGCTTTAGTGGGCTTTCCATTTTTATTCTTTCTATTTTTACCCATAAGGACAAAATGGAAAGAATCTAGCCCAAGTGATCGATCACGTGATCTGAGTAAATGGTGCTTGACAAATCACGAGATCGAATCAACAATTGATAGTATATTTTGTTTTCTTCTGTAAAATTTGAAGAAGGTTTTACATTTTTCACTTTTATAAACTATTAGAAATTGGTCAAATAAATGAATTGGCTCGTTAAGAGAACTTATATCACCACAAACGACAGTTTTTAGAGGCAATGTTCCCTGAAAGGAATTAATTACCTAAATAGCAACTGTAACAAACGAATAGACGCTCCACCAAAAAAAAAACATTCACTAAAGAATGAATGAGTTATAACTGCTTAAGAAGGTTTATGGGATGTAAAAGTTCATGGGCTTTACTCACTCTCAAAAGACGTCCTAAGAGAGGAGGGGTGTCCATGACTTATAAAGTTTACAAGACAATGATCTCTTAACAATATGGGACACTTTAACACGCCCCCTCACGTGTGGCATCTTTGGCCAAACACATGTTCAACAACGGGACGGAAATGCCGTGTTAAAGTGTCTCACATTGCTAAGAGATCCTTGTTTTGTAGACTTTATAAGCCATAGACATCCCTCCTCTCTAAAGACGTCTTTTGAGAGTGAGTAAGGCCCATTGACTTTTACATGGGATGACCGGACTACTGCCAAATTAGAATTGAAGTAGCTCAAAACCCCCACGGTGGGGATCATTTCAAACCACCTCCAAGTGAAGAGGCGGTCGACCATCCCCATGAAAGAGTGTGTGGCCTAGTCATTAATTCCCAAAACCGGTAAGGTGAGGGAGATGACCGGACCAATCCTAGGTAAGGGAGTGGCTTACTACAATTAAAGGAGCTTTCGGGGGCTAGCCTTACGGCCACCCCCTCACTTAGGCAAAGGAGTAAATCGATCTAATCGACCTCTCTCAATGGGGTTTCAAGGAGGGATCGATATGCCACTCCTAGGAGTAGTACTGGTTTGTTAAATATCTTTTAAAATCATGAAAATTGTTACATATGTTTTCAATATCAATTTGATTTTAAGAATGGCAATGATTTGATAGTTACACCCTTGATCAAAGAGAGCTTTATTAGCAAGCGTCCTAGCTAGCACAGATTCGTTGGACAACACGTACGTCAGACAGTAAAAATTTGAAAAATGGACAATCAGACGCTAGGTAGAGGAGAGAGATGGAAGATCGGTTGGTAGGTAGAGGAGGAAGGCGAAACCTCTAGGTTAACGTTACGAATGCGGATCCTCTCCAGTTTAGTTTCAGTCAGTTTTAAAGTAAGGACAATTTTGTCTAACAAAATATGTAAAGACAAATTTGCCCTTTAAAACTGATTGGCTCCTCCCCAGTTCGGTTGAAGTACCGAAGAGGATCCTTGTCCCTAGTTTACACAACGCAAGAGATCAAGAAATGAGCTTACTTTCTTCTTCTTCTTCTTCTTTTTTCACACACCCCTAATCAACCAAATATCACATTAGGAATCTTATTCCAAACTCTGTGTTTCTATATAGGAAAGCCAAAACCCAATCATATATTTGGTGGTCTTTATTTGGAGTCAAGCTACCAATATTCAATATTAATTTCTAAACTACTATTTAACCACATTCAAGCAATATTAATTAAAGACCTTGTAAACTCAATATATATATATATATTTAAGCTTAACATAAATTGAAAAATATTACTCATTCAGTTTCTATAAAATTCTCTTGAACATCGGATCCTATCAATGAATTTAGCAATTATAAAAGCATAAAGTAATAGTCGAACTGTTTCATATCACATGGATTTTTATAATATTAGAGGGAATGAGGATAAAAAAGGGAGAAGTGATGGTAGTGAGGATTAAACAAAACTTGGGATTTTGGTAAAAATTATTATTATTACGAATATCTAAGGTATATAGTAACTTGTTAATCGGGTCAAGCTCTAGCTAGATAGTTCCCAATGCTTATATAATCCAAGCCCATTGTAAACCTTTCAGATTTTAAAATATGAGTCCAAACCAACACTATTCTATAAAGCCAGGGACAAAAGACTAGAGATCGAGTCTGATAAACCCACCGGCCACAATGATCCCCAACGGACCCAATCGATTTAATGTGAGAAAAATAAACATTAATTATACTTTCATTAAACCTAGCTAGCTATAAAGATGCATAGGTATTATTTTTGGCTATGTTATTCAACCTTGAAAGGCTCGTCAAAATTGGGGGTTCAAGCTTGCTGATCAGGATTAATTGGAAACTGTCACGCTAATGAAATAAAACTTGGCAATTTGGATTCTAGCTTAACCTGAAGTGAATATTGATTATTAGAAATATCTCATATTCACTATATATGTTTGAGGAACCAAAAACCGGATAAGAAATTAGATTAAAAAGTCTCCTTCGTTTTCTCTACCTTCGATCTACTTCCCCCGTAAGCTTGTGGGAAACAAATGAGTTTTCATGGCCAAACACAATTACATGTGAAAGCAAAAGAATTGATATCTTTATTTTCCCGCACACACAACTAAGATCCCCTCTCTTTTTCCTGCCTTCCCAAGCAAACTAGTTGCTAAAACAACAAAATCTTCCATTCTATCCATTCATCCCCTCCACCTTTACAAGACAGATAAGCTGCAAAACACTAAGGATTTGTAACTTTGTAACTAGATTTATACCCTTTCACCTAACTACATTCTCTCCCAGCCCCAATAAAAACCCTCTCCTCCATCCCACACATATCAAACACTCCTGCAACCATCACTACTCTTTCATTTGAAAATTTTCCAAGCACAAACATCACAGAGATGGCCAAACAGGCAGTCTTCTCCCTCTCAATTCTACTTGTCTTTCTCTCCCATGGCATCACAACTTCAGCCCAGCCAGCCGCAGCTCCGGCCAAGCCCGCCGATGCCCCTGCCCAACCCGCCAATCCTCCAGTCCAAGCCGCCAATCCTCCGGTCCAAGCCGCCAAGGCCCCAACCCAGCCCGCCCAGATCCCTGTGCAGAAGGGTCCCACCGACGTTACCAAAATCCTTAAAAAGGCAGGTGGGTACTCGGTCTTTATCCGTCTCTTAAAGAGCACAGGGGTGGCTGGGCAACTATTTGGGCAGCTCAACGATTCAAACACTGGGTTTACCATCTTCGCTCCTACCGATTCTGCATTCTCGAACCTTAAACCAGGTGCTTTAAACTCTCTGTCTGACTTACAAAAGACCCAACTAATACAGTTTCATATCTTAAACACCGTTGTTACTCTCACAAACTTCCAAACCTTGAGCAATCCAGTGCCAACAGAAGCTGGAGATGTCGGCGATGGCGAGTTTCCGCTAAACATTACCACTGCAGGAAACCAAGTTAACATCTCCACCGGCCTTGTGAACACAACATTGGGCGGTGCAGTGTATTCTGATGACCAACTTGCTATTTATCAGGTGAACAAAGTGCTTCTTCCGATAAACATTTTTTCTCCTAAGCCTAAAGTAGCCCGGGCACCATTGTCGTCGAAGCCTAAGACAAATAAGGATGATGCGGAGAGTCCATCTGGTTCTTCTAAAGTGGACGAGGCTGCAGCAATGAGACTCAGCAAGCATGGAATGTTGGTGTCCATTGGAGTTGCTGTGGTTGCATTTTTTGTGATGAAAGGAACTTGATGGATTATATGTACCGTCTTTATTTCCTCTGGTGGGCTCCAATTGTCTAGTGCTGCAAGATTTACTGAGTTGGGTTCAAGAGTCGTGATCAACACCAAGTTGCTTTCGAAATAATTGCCATCTGTATTTTCTTTTTCTTTTTCTTTTTTGCCAAGCTTGTCAATGTCAAGGTCGAACTTCTGCCCTGAAAAAAAAGAGGTCGAAGTACGAGGGCAGATTTTATGTTTTTATTACTTTTTCATCTCTCCTGTTCTTTCTGGCTTTCTCATATATATCCAGAATCTATATGCAATTGTGAATTTTTTATAGGATCTCATGAAAAGTTGTGTCAGTGGGCTTCATTCATTTTTCACTTCTGACCCACGTCAGGCGTTTGAAGGTTGAAAGAGGCAGCGAAGAGATAAAAAGAACTCTTACATAAATCTTTAAAAAAAAAAAAAAAAAAAACCCTTAGATTAAATGGGTTTCAGAACAAATCCTTTTGAATGCTTCGAGGAGACTTTTGTGAGTAATAATACATATGGTGTACAATCGTGAAGTAAACTCAATTATTTATAAATTACATACAAAAATTCAATCTTACAATTTATCATTTGACAATATTATCATGGATGTAGTATAGATATAATATATGCAATAATAAGATAATAATGTCATAGTTCAACACTATATGGTCTACTCAGGATATTAACTCATTCCCAGTAAGGTTGACAATGTTCCGAGGGCTAGGCCACCCCCTACCTCCTTTATTTTCCTTTTTTTTTTTGGTTTTTTTTTTAGAAAAAATATAAATTAGGTTTAATATTTTTTATTAAATTACTGTGTGAGGGAATTTTTGTCTTTAAACAAAATTTAACACCTAAAAATAGAATATTTCGTCTGATTTAATGAGATTTTATAACGGAATAGGGGTTTTGGTGTGTAAATGGAAATTCAATGCTCTCTTTTAGTGAGGGTGTTAGTTCGTGGTGGCATATTGACAATGACCGGTAGTTCACGGAGGGAAAAGATAATTACCCCCTATATATATTAGCAGCTACGCATAAATATTATGTTGTAGATGGGTTTATATTTGTATGCTTCCAAGCAAGAGATTGGAACATATACCCATATTTACAGCTACGTAGTATGATTTTACTTATTTATAAAACGCTAGTGTTTATCTTATTAGCTATGAAATATTTTTAAACTGAAGTATGATACCAAAGGTAGGTGTTATTGTAAACGTATGGTAGAAAGAAAGAAATGTAACTCATTACAAAAACTTTGTGAGCTTTATATTGCTGAGACCATGGACTCATTATTCCACCTATGCGAACATGGCTAATACCACAATCTCGTAGATGATGGTTTTGTGACAGGTTTGGGCGTCATGTACGGTAGATCGTGTGCGAGCTTAGAAGTCATCAAAGGGATTCCTTCGTTATGTTGTCTAGTGAGGCACTGAATTAATCTAAGTCAGTCTCTCTTTAAGTTGTAGTGACTTGTACCTTGTAACAGTAAACTGAGATGTATTGATATTGAGTAATGATTTATAAACTTTGGTTAGTTTATTTGATATTTTTATTTGGTGAATTCAAAGGCAAAAATTGTTACACGTTTTTCGCTATGTTAATCATTTTAAGGATGTAGAAGTAGCGTCTCATGGATAATAGTGAAAAAAAATTCCATTTCGTCATTGAATTTAGGGTAGGACATGACAGTGACCACTAAGTAAACATGGTTGCACCGGTCTCAATAACCATTGGATACAAAGCCAAATATAAAAATAAATCTTTGACCATAAGATTAATCTCGCACGTACAGTGTACCATTTCATATGATGCAATTTAAGATTCATCATCTTTTACATGCATACTTTTCATAAACTTATAATTTTCATTATCCTGTTATTAATCACTCATTTTAACAAAATATAGTTCACACGAATAAAAAATATATTTCATGTGTGTTGCAAACATGCATGTTTTAGTGCACAAAATAATCATGCTATGCGGAAAATATAATAACAAGTATCCGTGTGAGTTTTTACTCACTTGTATTGTAAAGCTAGCGCTCCTCTATAATGTCTTCATGAGGCTCCATAACCTCGAAATCTGTGAAAAGACCTATCCTTAGTCCGAATGCCGAGTTAAAACAAGTCCTTAGTCTTAATACGCTCAAAATACGCATTCTGTCTCATCGTTGTACGTTCAGATAGAAAGGGTCGAGCATTAGGTTACGACATCGAACATTCGGTCAGGGATGGTCAAACATTCATTTCTGGGAAAAAAAACCCATTTTCAAACCAAAACCCAATCAAACCATTTCTAGGTAAGTTCTAACGTCTTAATATGATCTCTAACGGAGTCCTAAACCACAAGAATACCTGTAGTTCCAAAATTTGGTACGTTAAACCTCATCAAACAGCTAATCAAACACTAATCTAGTATTAAAAACAAAAACCAATTAGAGATATATAACCATAAGCTAAGGCATGAACTAAACAGCATAACAACAACTTAAGAAAAGAGTTGGGCTAGGAATGTTCCCTCATTAGATGAACAAGAACAAGAACCAAGAGAGCTCATTCTCACTCTATATAACACTATTTCACTCTCACTCTAAGATCACACTGAAGGAAGAAGTGGAAATTTGGTGAAAGGGGCGAGGGGTGGGGTATTTATAGGCCTTGGGGGTCTAAAGCTAAACATGAGATGTTCTTACATATTTCTGTCAAATGTCAAACGTTGGGTGTATTGTAGTACTAAGCGATTTTAGGTTAGGTCGAAAGTTCGGTGGTCTCTGGTCAAACCAGACAGTTGTACTAAGTCATTTTAGGGTATCTTCTGACGTACATACCAGACAATTGTACCTCTGTATATGGTCGACTGTAGCATACAACAAATGATCGAACATTCTACATTAGATTTTGACTCAAACATTCGGCTATCCCACTTCGAACATTCGACCATGAACAAAAGTCAACATTCTTACTTGCAACAATCCTTAAAAACTTGATGAAACCCATTAGCCATTCCAAAACTTAATTAATCCAATATGATAATCAGGCTATTTCACAATATGACCATTCTGTTGAGAGGTACAAGAACAAGAATGATGGGGAATTGTTCTATTTGGTTTGAGAGTGGTAAGAATGGTAGATTCACGATATTCTATGACATTATCATAAAGAAAAACTTGGAAAAACTATGTTTGAATCATTCTCTGAAATTCTGAATAAATTTTTAGAAGTTCAGACCGATTTTGTAAAATATAAAGCTAGACATCTCGAGAATAATTATCCACAAAAATTACAAAATAGCGGAATCCCTCCCATAGCGAGAATGGGAGCAGGTCCCCAAACATCACAATGAATTAAATCAAAAGTTACAGAAGAAATGAAGTCACTATTTATGAAATGTTAAAGCACTTTACTTTCTATTGGGAAATTATCCCGACCCTGCCAAATGGGTCGTCAAGTTTTATATTAACCAAGCCCAACAGCAAACTACAGAAACCAGATCCATTCGGCTTGTCAACGGCAAAGCCCAATGGGTTCATGATAATATTTTACCAAGATCATCTCACCCAGAGTCAGTAAAATACTGAGTCCCCGAATATTGTGTCGTACACCCCACCATCCAGGGTCGGTTATTTAACCAAACAACGATTATCAGAAAAGGTGCCCCACGATCTAGGATCGGTTAAAGACCGACTCCACGATCATCATGCCCTATGTACCACGATCCCACGATCTGGATTGTCGACAAATGCTCCAGGCCCGACACGTGGTCCAATGAAAAAATGGGACTAGTCTCAACACTCCATCTATAAATACCTCATGAATACGCAGATGTAAAAAGATTGCCCTCTATGATTACAAAGAGATATATACTTGAGATAATACTGATTGAAGCATCAGAGTGGGATTGTCGGGTTTTCCCAACGTAGTTTTCTCTTTTACAGGTTAAGAGGCTCTTGCAGATCGACAAGTCACCAAACTGGAATTTGTTCAAACACTTTCCTAATAGAGAAGCAATAATATCAAATGACTAAGAAAAAATTGATCCTAGTTTACCAATGGTGACCAAAGAACGTACACAAGAAAGAGATGCATGTCCTAAACGAGAGTTTAATAAATGGAGAGTGGTGGATGATGACCAAGATGGAGTAGCAGCCGACACTGTGAAAGGAAGATGGAGAGGCGAGAGCTCAAACAGACATCCAATCTTGTTTGTTGATCTTGAACATCACAACCTCGATTACAAAAATGCAACTCTAAATGAAGTTCACAAAGTTTACCAACATTTTTAAGGAAAGATCTAGAACTAAGTATGTCTCGAACACAGACAAGTGTAGAGTGGAAACCGACCGAATGTGACTAATATTCGAACGTGAACAATTAACAGTGTAAATAGTAGTGAGACCAGATAAAACATATTTTGAGCAGATAAAACATATTTTGAGATTGGACGTAGAAAAAACTGTATTGATTAAAGCCTTAATTTCAGTGGGGGAAAGAGTGTTGGGCTAGGGATTAGCATTAGTGAGAGACCAATTTAATGGATCAATGTGAGTGACAGTAGCAACCTTCTACTAGGAACCCTATTATTTCTTTGGGAATCTATTTTCTACACTCGTTGGACTTGTGGTAAATTTCTTACCGTAGTGACATTGGATATTCTAAGTAGAAGACGAAGACCTAGCTGGAGTGGAACCTAGACCACATGTATCAAGGCCTCATGAAGCAATAGATATGATAATTTTAGAGGTTGTCAGCTTCATAGAGATATACGCCTCCTCTCCCGTCAAACTCAGAAATGCACCTCCATTCATTGACTCAATCATGCTACAGTTGGATTGAGTCAATCATTGGTAGAAAAATTGTACGAGTCTCCACTTCTCGTATCCATGTGGAGGGCACTTAATCAACATATCTTGAAATCTCTCCCAACTCTCAAAAAATTTCTCATCTTCTTCTTGAGTAAATGAGCTTATTTCCTTCCTACACTCATTGACTTTGGACATGGGGAAGAATTTGTTGTAGAACTTGTTCAGCAAGTTCTCCCAAGAAGTGATGGAACCGGGCATGTTTGAATCCAACCATGCCTTGGCTCTATCATGGAGTGAGAAAGGAAATAGCCTAAGATGCACAAACTCTTTAGAAAAATTTTGAAATTTGAAGGTGGCACAGATGTCTTTGAATTTCTTCACATGGCTATAAGGATTTTCGAGGTCCAAGCCATGGAATGCGGGTAGGAGTTGGATGACATGGGGCTTAAGGTCAAAGTGAGTGGCATTGGTTGGGGGTAACACTATACATGAAGGAGAACTTGTTGCAACGGGTGCAAACAAATCCCTAAGTGTCCTAGTAGGATCAACGTTTTCTCCCCGATTCCTCTCATTCTCACCCGCATGCATGTTATCTCCCATCTCAACAGAATTTCTAAGCCTTCTCCTAAGAGTTTTTTCAATCTCGGGATCTAAAGATGTCAAGTCTAGATTAAAAAATCTTCTACCAAGCATACACCAACGTTCAAACAATTATTTAACCAAAAAGACAAACAAAATAAATAAAGAGAAGAAATTGCAAATGGGGAACAAAATTCTCCAAGCTACAATCTAGGTTAGTTCCCAGGTAGGTGAGGGGGGTCACACCAGACACACTTAAATCCCAAGACCTTTCCTTGCCAGAATTCACCTTGACATTGCCCTTAGATAGCTAAGTAGACCCACACTAGCAATTTTTTTTTTTTTTTTTGAAGATTAAAAGAAAAATAGCACAAACAAATTAAGAAAAATAAAGACTAACACAAATGCATATAATGACACAAAGGTAGAAACAAGGGCAAAAATTAAAACTTACAAGATTGGACCAAAAAATGTTTTGGCAAAAATTTCTGCTACTGAACTTATCTCTGCCTCCTATGTTGAAGTCGATCAATCGGATGTACTGGTCGATCGATCGATTGTCGATCGATCAAATCCTTGGTCGAATGATCGAATCTTTGAAACTTTGCAGGACCAGGAACAAAAACAGAAACAGAATAGAAATTTTCTTCTTCTTCTTTTTTAACACAAATCAAAAACTAATAGACAGTAATATGAAGCGTAAAACATACATAAAATTTTTAATTAAACTAAAATAAACTAAAAGAAATCAGACAAATAGTAAAATAATGTAAAACAGAAACAAAATATGAACAAAATAGACTAGAGAAAAGAAATACTTACTTGGTTTCGAGCAGCTGCTGTGTGCAGAAAATTCACTCGATCGACTTTCGATCGATTGATTTATGAGTTGATCGATCGACTTTACAGGGCACTCAGAAAGCTGTAGCAACTGCAGAAACAAATCCAGGAGAAACAAAAGAGAAACTTAGAACACAGAACAGAAGCTAAACAACAGAAAAATGAAACAAAAATCTATCTAACTAGTAGAAAAACAAAATCAATCAAACAAAAACCAATTTTTGAACCGATTTTCCTAGCAACGGCGCCAAAAACTTGATGTGAGTTTAAAAGAGTACTCGCAAGCGCATGAATCTTTTGCAATATAGTGTGTGCAAGTGCGAAGTCGAATCCACAGGAAAATTGTCAAAAGTTAGTGTTTTGCTTAATCAACCTTATTCTAACTTAGTTCCAAGAGTTTGAGAGTTAAACATGCACCAAAAATGCTAAGTTAAAGAGGAAGAAATGAAATATGTAAAAAGAGACTAAGGCTAAGGAATTCACCAAACCAAATCCAACAACTCACACTCTTGGTTTCCACTTGAACACCCAAAGAACATTAAGCTTAGGGTGTCATTCAAGTTTCTCAACCACAATCCTTAGAACCATTAAATGAATCAAACTCAAAGATAAATCACAAATAGTACCCATTTGAAATCAAATCATCCATTGTATCCATTCAAAGAATAAATCACAATGGATATCATCTTTCAAACCGATAAAACAATGTATCTATCGGTTGAAACACATCAAATGTCATATTTCTACCACCAGCCACATTCATTGCAAAAGATAAAGCATTAAATGAATGGAAATTGAACAACATAATGATATAACATTAAATGTGCAAGTAGTACTACAAGAGTGTGAGTGTCATCAATGGAGAGGTTTCATCCTCAACCTTAGTTGAGAGTTCTAGCCTCCCATGACTAAGAACACCACAAAAACTTGAAGAACAAACATGAAAATAGAAGAAAAGCTTTACAAAGACAAATGTCTAAAGAAAAGAGCTACTGAAATAAACAACAAAATGCACGAAATTAAACCTAGCCATTGTTCTCTGAAAATCCTCCCCAACAAGGAGGCATGGCTATGGCTTTATAGAAGGAAATTAGGGTTAGAAACCTATGTAAAATGACTCATCTACCCTCTCTAGGGTTCCTCTCTTGCTAGAGACAACCAAGGTCACGAAACCAGCGTGTTCTCCTGCGAAAATCTTAGGGAGAAATGCTCATGGAGAAGCCCCTGATTGGGTGTTCTGGTACGCGTCTACAAAAGTCAATTCTGAGAAATTTCGATCGATCGACTTCAGGCAAAATTTCAATCGATCGACTTTTCAGGACTTCCGAATTTCCAAGCATTTCCTCATGAAATTTGCCATTCCTCTCTTATTAACCTACAAAACACAAAAACTAACCAAAACATCAGAAAACAACAAGGCCAAAGGTCTAACTAATGCAAATCAAGGGGTCCAAATACACAATATTCGGCACTCATCAACAGTAGCAACCTTCTACTAGGAACCCTATTATTTCTTTGGGAAATCTATTTTCTACACTCGTTGGACTTGGTAAATTTCTTACCGTAGTGACATTGGATATTCTAAGTAGAAGACGAGGACCTAGCTGGAGTGGAACCTAGACCACATGTATCAAGGCCTCATTAAGCAATAGATATGATAATTTTAGAGGTTGTCAGCTTCATAGAGAGAATCGTGTCTTTTTGATGAGTGGCCCAGAAGCGATGCCTGATTAGTCTTAAACTTATCCCGACTTGCTATAAGGAAGTGGATGAGATTCATGCTAATACGAAAAGCAATGTACCAGGATGCATCGGTTGGATTGGTCCATTCTGGCTCAAAAAAGACAATTTATTTGAATGATAAGTCATATATGAATAAAACTCATTGTTAGTTTTTGTGTTGGCTGCATTCTGTTGGACAAAATCACTTTTATGTAATGTTGCTGCTTTCACAGGGATGCTGGTTTATCCAGAGTCTACTCTTAAGCTATGTTCTTCGAGAAGATTCTGTGAAGTTTTCAAGGATTTATTTCAGTTCCCTGTCAGCCGTCCGGACAACGTGGTATTCCGTCCGGACGCTCATCAGTCAGCAACATCCGTCCGGACGACGAGATCTTTCCATCCGAACGCCCATCAGTGTCTATAAGCTTCGAACAGTTCAAGATTGCATCCGTCCAGACGCTCTTCAGAGTTCGAGAAAATCCCAGTGTTCCAACGCATCCGTCCGGACAACGTGGTTATACCGTCCGGACGCCATTCAGTTTTGACAAGAAATAGGGTTTCTACCTCAAGACACAGTTATGGGAAGACGGCTGCTACCGTCCGGACGATGTGTGATCCAGTCCGGACGATGTCCTCTATAAGGCAAGAACGTGCATACCAAGTTCAACCGTCCGGACGTCAGCCTTCATGGTCCGAACGATCAAGCTTCATATATGGAAATTGCGTGCACCAATTCAACCGTCCGGACGTTAGCCTTCAAGGTCCGGACGCTCCAAGCCTTAATATGGTAATTTCGTGTAGCCGAAGTGCAACCGTCCGGATGCTAGGGCAACACCGTCCGGACGTGGCCTTGTTATGGAAGCTTTCAGTGCTACTTTGGAAAGGCAGTTGCAGTTGACCGTCCGGACGCTCGGTCAAGCCGTCTGGACACCCTCGGGTATTTTGGTCATAACTTTTTACTCAAATATCGGATTGGGAAGAAATCGGCTTCATTGGAAAACTTAGAAAAAATGTTGTAATTTGAGTGTTTGGATGGACCCTAGAAGCGTCCGGACGGCCTCCGTCCAGACGGCCCTTCAGAAAATTCGTTTTTACTTTCCGGACAAGAAAAACTTGACCCGTCCGGACGGCCCTGGCTCCCGTCCGGATGCGCGTGCCACAAAATCCGTTTTTGACTCAAAATAGGGTTTCCTAAGCCTATAAATAAGAGGCTCTAGGCATGCTTTCAAC
Organism: Alnus glutinosa; assembly: GCF_958979055.1. Classification (NCBI taxonomy): domain Eukaryota; kingdom Viridiplantae; phylum Streptophyta; class Magnoliopsida; order Fagales; family Betulaceae; genus Alnus; species Alnus glutinosa. The sequence continues at coordinate 18,746,744 of NC_084894.1, forward strand.
ATAGAATTCGGTGGTGAATTCTCTACAACTTAGAGACGTGATATTTCCTCTAAAGCCTTGCCAAGTGTGTGATTTGATCAGCTGTGAAGTCTATCTTAGGGGTTGGCTCTAAGGTAAAGGATTCCATTGAAGTCCCCTTCAGGTAGGTGAACCTGGTTGGGAAGCGTTCGTGTTGGGTTACAGTCAGAGAGCAAGGTACGACCAGTGCATCAGGGGTATGTGAGTGTTACTGCTTTGTATCCAGCTTTGTCTTCTGAATAGTGGATATCCTGGGTTTGGCTGCTCCGGAATGGTTTTTCTCTTAATTGAGTTTCCACTTCGTCAACAAAATATTTGTCTCCTTTAAATTCCGCATTTAATATTTTGTTGTACACTGTTCACACACACTGTTAAATTTAGAAGTCCATTTATTTTTCACTCATCAATAACAAACTGACTTGGTTCTTGGCACATGTGAATGAGCTTGGTAATCTGAAAGCATTGAGCGAGCTGGGTAATGTTGTAACGTTGAGCTAACATATTCCAAACATCCTTCGCATTGTCAAATTTGACAAAAATCATGTTGTTGGAGATGACACAAGTGTTGAAAACTTAGGAAATAATCTCGTGATGGATACTTAGTCATATTCAGAAACAGGTAGAAAAAGTTGTGGCACATTCTTTTTTTCGAGTGACATGCTTAGGTTCTTCACTGGAAACATATTCTAGAAAGCAATGTCCTTTGAGCCACTTACCCATAGAGTGAGCCCAAGTAGGTTAGTTGGAGCCATCAAGAATGACAGAGATAGATTGGGTAATTTTTTTAGAATTCGGAGGTAGAGATAGGATTTTGTGTGCTTAGGACCTCGGTCATAGGTTGGGACAGTTGTGTGCAGAATTTGTTTGGTGAGCTTGGAAAAAGGGATGGGATTAGGTGTGGATGTGTGTAAACTGGTTCTGTGTGCTTGGTTAAGGGCGATAATCAGGTGCGGTTATGCTAAAAGATTAGACATGTGCTCAACGAAAACCTTACTTCTAGATGCTGTGTGTGGGCACGCGCATGCCTTCCACTAACCAATAGATCAGCAGCCTCCGATCTAGAGTCTTGAGTTCTTAATTGAAAACAACAATAGCACATGATGTAACGCCCCTCATTTTCCAAAAAGGCGTAAGTGAAATTTTTTCAATTTCCATGTGACATTACGATATCATCAGAGTTAAATATTAGTAACGGAATATATTTATAATTATCTAACAGACTTAGAAATAAATAACACATCAGAACTTCTAACTGAAAATAGATTAAAATAGATAAATAAAGTATTACAGAATAATAACACATAAACATAGTGCTTGTGCCATACAAGCACATATAAATATACAAGCCAAAATTACTAGAGTTTAATTATTACATACCAGCAGAAATATAAACACTGTTTCTGAAAATTAAGCTAATGAACTACATCATAGTAATTCGCAAAAAGGAGGCAGTCTAGCCTCAAATACTAATATCAGGATCCATCTAAAGGACTGGATAATCCTGATACTTATCTTCTTCATAACTTGTATTAGTAAATAATACAGAGAGAATACAACAATACAAAATACCTAAGTGAGTCCGTTGTTTCCCAGAATATAGAGAATGCTAATATATTTAATAAGTACAACATAATGCAGATATGGCTTTATAATCGTATGTATACGCAATATATGATTCATGATAGCTAATCATAGTCATAAATTGAATATAAACATAACTATAAAACGGTAATATGACAGCTTTAAATGCAGAGTTTTAAGTATTGCCCTTTTTCCACTCCTCTGTTGGCCTAGGAACAGTTAGCGTCTTATTTGAAGCCTAGACTTCCTCACATTTAACTTTTAATTATATTCTTTGAGAGCCTAGGCTCCTAAAAACTTGGGTCTTCCCTGGTGATCTAGATACACCAGTTTTTGTATTTATCAGTCTCTTTTCGGTACTTCTACATTCACTACACCTAGGTAACCAGTGAATCGTCATGTACCACTGGTATCTAGATTTTCAGCTTGTTATTATACAGATTATTAAAATAATAAAATATGCAAGTCACATGTGCAAACAAATAAATAAATATAGTGATCACAATATCATAGGAAAATCCACCAGCATCACCATTAGTAAGTATAAAGATACTTATTATTTCCACTCCAAAGATTATCCACAGAAGTGATTTGCTTTCGATATGGGCCAGAAATCCTCCTATGAAACTTGCTCCAAAGTAACTCAAATGGGCAAGAGAAGTTATTGTCCAGAATAAGAAAACACCATTAAATAATACTCTATTTTTTTGGTGCAAAACAGGGACAGTTTTTGACTTTGATTCCTACTGATTTTGTGGTAAAAAGAGAGCAAATTAAGGCTTTAATTTAGCTTACTAGGTGCTGGGAAACACGGTCAAACAAGGAGATTTCCATGATTAAGTTTCTGCACTAAAACAGGGAAGAAAACTTAAAGTTTACTTGAAAGAGAGTGTTTGCTGAAATTGTTTTGTTCCTTGGTGCATTGATCGGTCGATCAATAGCTCTTTAAAGGACACTTGTAGCTTTAACATAAACTGTATCGCACTAGATAATAAAGTCGCTCGATCGATTTTGGCTAAATTAATAATGCTTAAACGACTTATACATGTGTGTGTATATATAGATATGTGTGTGTGTGTGTGTGTGTGTGTGTGTGTGTGTGTGTGTGTGTGTGTGTGTGTGTGTGTACATATATGTATATGTACACACACACATATATATATACACATATACATATACATATATATATATATATATATATATATATATATATACATATATATATATATAACATACACACACACACACACACACACACATATATACACCCCATTCCCCTGCGGGTCCATGCATGTAAACCAAGATTAACAAACATATAACACAAGTGTATAAACTCAAACACAGAACAATTATTTCAATCAAATACTATAAAGAATTTTCAAACCTTAAAACAAATGCGGGTATTTGTTTCTTATATCATGTTCGAGTTCCCAGGACGCTTCCTCAACATCATGGTTTCGTTAGAGGACTTTAACTAAAGGAATAGTTTTGGTCCTTAACTGTTGTTCCTTGCAATCAAGAATTTGAACTGGCAATTCCTTGTATCTAAGGTCGTCTTGTACTTGAAGTGGTTCAAAATCCACAATATGTCGCAGGTCATGGACATGTTTCCTCAATGTTGATACATGGAAGACGTTGTGAATTCCAGATATGGCTAGCGGTAAGTCAACTTTGTATGCCATAGGGACAACAACTTCTTTAACTTCAAAAGTGCCCACAAATCTTGGGCTCAACTTCCCTTTCTTGCCAAACCGCACCACTCCCTTCATTGGTGATGCCTTTAAACACACGAGGTCACCCACATTTAATTCTAATTGGTGGCAGTGTTTGTCTGCATAGCTCTTTTGCCGACTTTGAGTTGTCAACATCCTCCTCCGGATACTAGAGATTTTATCCATCATGTCTTGTATCATCTCTGGCCCAATGAGATATTTTTCACCAACTTCATCCCAATATAATGGAGATCTACACTTACATCCATACAGTGCCTCGTATGGTGCCATACCAACAATTGCTTGAAAACAATTATTGTAAGCAAATTTGACTAAAGGTAAATATTTAATCCACTTACCTTTAAAGTCGAGTACGCATAACCTCAACATGTCCTCCAAAATCTGAATCGTTCTCTCTGATTGACTGTCAGTTTGGAGCTGATAGGCAATGCTAATGTTCAGCTTCGTTCCTAACACATCTTGTAAGCATCTCCATAATCTTGAAGTAAAACGAGAATGTCTGCCAAATACAATATAAGCAGGCACTCCATGTAATCTGACGATGTCTCTAATGTACATTTCAGCTAGCTTGGTCATAGAGTTGGCGATGTGGAATGGAATGAAAAGAATGCTCTTGGTAAGCCTGTCAATCACAACCCAAATGGAATCTTGGGCATCAGGCGCTTTTGGCAAACCTACCACAAAGTCCATAGCAATCTGATCCCACTTCCATTCAAGGATACTAAAGGGTTGAAAAAGTCCTGTAGGTCTCTGATGTTCAGCCTTCACTTGCTGACACACATGACATTGAGCCACGTATTCAGTAACGTCTCTATACATGCCATGCCACCAGAATTTCTTCTTTAAATCTTGATACATCTTAGTGCTTCCCGGATGAATCGTATATCGTGATTTATGACCTTCATCTAGAATGTCTCTTCTTAGCTCCATATCATTTGGTACGACAGTCCTACCATCTCCCATCCTCAGCAAACCATCATCTGTAAAATAAAATTCAGAAGCATTGCCGCGGTTAGCCTTCTCCATCAGTTCCCGTAGCTTGAGATCATTCTCTTAAGCCATTTTGATTCTATCAAAAATCAACGGGTGAATAACTAGAGTTGCTAAAGCTGCTTGTTCCTCTGTTGGTGCAACGTTCAACTGGATCATCCCCATTTGCTGAGCAAGTTGATCTGGGGTGACCAAAGAATTCAGAACTTCACTGCGTGATTTCCTGCTTAACGCATCCGCTACGACATTCGCCTTTCCTGAATGATACATGATATAGCAATCGTAATCTTTGATCAGCTCCAACGACATTCGTTGTTTCATGTTCAGTTCCTTCTGTGTGAAAATATACTTGAGGCTCTTGTGATTAGTATAGATTTCGACTGTTTCTCAAAATATGTAATGCCTCCAAATCTTCAAAGCGTAGGCGATTGCTGCAAGTTCTAAATTGTGCATGGGGTAGTTCTTCTCATGGTCCTTCAGTTGTCTAGATGCGTAGGCAATTACTTTGCCTTGCTGAATAAGTACGTAACCTAGTCCTTGGAGAGATGCATCGCTATAGATAACAAATTTTTTTGACTCCCTGGGAAGTGTAAGGACAGGTGCAGATACTAGCCTATGCTTTAGCTCTTGGAAACACTCTTCACATTCGTCGCTCCAGGTGAAATGAGCATTCTTCTTCGTCAGAGCAATTAAAGGACACGACAGTTTGGAAAAGCTTTCAACAAATCTTCGGTAGTATCCAGCAAGTCCTAGGAAACTCTGAACCTCTAGTACATTTGTTAGTCGCTCCCAATTCATCACTGCTTCAATTTTGCTTGGGTCAACCGCTACTCCTCTTTCGAGATTACATGACCTAAGAATGAGACTTTTTCCAGCTAGAACTCGCACTTCTTGAATTTGGCAAAAAGCTTCTTCTCTCTCAGAATACCCAACACCGTCTTCAAGTGCACTCCGTGATTTTCGTGGTTGGCAGAACAAACCAAGATATCGTCTATAAATACGACTACGAACTGATCAAGGTACTTGTGAAATACTTGATTCATCAAATCCATGAATACGGAAGGTGCATTGGTCACTCCAAATGGCATTACTAGGAATTCATAATGACCATACAACGTTCGAATCGCCGTCTTTGGTATATCTGCTTCTTTCAAATTGAGCTGATGTTATCCTGATCAAAGGTCGATCTTCAAGAAGACCGTAGCTTTTTTCAGTTGGTCGAAGAGATCGTCGATCCTCGGCAGTGGGTACTTGTTCTTGATCGTCACTCGATTCAGTTCTTGGTAATCAATACACAAACGCAACGATCCATCCTTCTTTCTCACAAACAAAACTGGCACTCCCCATGGTGAGACGCTAAGGCGAATAAAACCCCGGCCTACCAAGTTTTCAAGTTGCTTCTTCAGCTCCTTTAATTCAGATGGCGCCATATGGTACGGTGCTTTATAAATGGGTTGAGTTCCCGACATCAGTTCAAATTGTTCAATAGTGAACTCAATCTCTCAATCAGGCGCCAATCCTGTTGTGACCTCAGCGAAAACATCTGGATAGTCGCACACTACTAGTATATCTTCTAGCTTACGTTCTCCTTCTGGTTCCACCTTGATGTAAGCTAGAAATGTCGGCGCACCATTTCTAATACTCTGTCTTGCTTGAATTGCGGAAAGAAGAGGTGGAGTGGCTCGTACTCGAGATCCACAAAATTTGAATTCTTCCTCACTCGGTGGGCGAAAAATAACTTCTTCCTTTCCACAATCAATGTTAGCATAGTATTTCAACAACCAATCCATTCCTAGAATGATATCAAAACCTAGCATTTGAAACATTGCTACATTTACCGGTAGGACTCTGTCTCCTATAACAATTGGGAAATTCTCAATGAATTTTCTACATGTAACTACCTCTCTAGCAGGTGTTGATACAGTTATGTTTTGATTTAATGGTTGAGTGATCATGCTACATAATTTAATGTATGTAGATGATATGAAGGAATGCATAGCACCAGAATCGAAAAAAAAGTACTTGCTAGTTTACCGAATAAAGGGATGGTACCTGTTACCACGTCCGTATTTTCCTCATCACCTTCTTCTTCTTCATCTTCTACGCCTCCAGGCGAGAGAATATATTTGTGCTTGTGTTTCGCTTCCTTAAGGTCTGTTCCTTCAGCGGCATTCATAGGGCAATCTTTCAGAAAATGTCCGGGCTTACAACATTTAAAGTAAGTTAATGTTCCCTGCCTACAATCTCCTTCGTGTGTTCTTGAGCATTTACTGCAAAAAGCTCTTTGATTTTTGGTTATTGGCGGGAAATTCTTACCCATGGTTGGTCTGGAACCACTTCCTATGGCTAGCCTCTTGATTGGGTGTGTCATCTGCTACTTCGAACGTTTCTTCAGATCATAAGCCGCTGCCGATTCCCAAATTCCTCTTTCAGCTAACGATGCAACTTCCACCAATCTGGCGTAGTCTTTTATCTCCAAACAAATTACCCTCTCCTTGACGTGTGGATAGAGACTGTTTTCGAATCGGTCCGCCTTTGATTCTTCATCGAGACTAAGGTTGGCCGCAAACCTGGCCAATTCCATAAATTTAGCATAATACTGTTCTACGGTCATATTTCCTTGAACAAGATTTTGGAATTTTATCGCGCGCAACTGCTTCTGGGATCTAGGGAAGAAGTGTATGTTGTATTCCACCTTGAACAACTTCCAGGTGATTACCGTCTCGTTTTTGAGGAGCACCTTCTTCGAATTCCACCATCTCCCAGCTTCACCTGTCAGCTACAGTTCGATGTACCAGACTTTCTGTTCATCCATACAATCGAGAGTATTAAACAACACATCTATGTTCGTGAGCCATGCTTCTGCTGCATTCGGCCCTTCAATTCCTTCGACAATTTCGAAAATGATAACTAGAAAAATCACGTAATGAGCAACCTATGGGTTCAACTCGTTCATTAGGTCGTGGAATTCATGATATTGCTTCGACAAAGTGTCTAGTGGTGTCGGCCATGAATTGTACTAGGGACGGGTGCATTCCATCATTAAGCGGTGGCGATGGAGGCGGAGGTGGTAACTCTTCCTCACCATTTTCATCGGGACTCAGATTAAAGTCACAGAGAGGACGGAGTCTAGGAAGCATGATTCTGTATTTAAAGGAACAGTTATCCCACATTCTTCATAGAATGAAATCAATCTCTTTTTTTTAAAAAAAAAAATAATAATAATAATATAACATTTAAAACCAACCAATAATATTAATAAACTAGCCATTTTGCAAATGATTATAATAAAAGAAGCCCATCAATAATATTAATATACAAATCATATTACAAACTATTATTATAACACTTAATATCACCCAAGCAAATAACATCATAAACAATATAATTTGAAATGCATAAATGCATACATCCAATAAGGTATGTTAAGAAATTTTATTCTTACACTACATCCTACTTTTATACTTAGTAACTATATATATATATATATACACACAAACAAATATACTCTTGTATTCCTATAGCTCTGTGTTTCAATCTTATGCTAAGGTCAAGTCTAGGGTCCTCAGAGCAGATCGCTCTGATACCACCCTGTAACGCCCCGCCTTTTTAAAAAAAACGTAAGTGAAAATTTTTCAATTTCCATATGATATTACGATATCATCAGAGTTAAATATTGGCAACGGAATATATTTATAATTATCTAATAGACTTGAGAATAAATAGCGCATCAGAGTTTCTAACTGAAAATACCTCAAAATAGATAGATAAAGTATTACAAAATAATTACACATAAAGATAGTATTTGTTCCATACAAGCACATATAAATATACAAGCTAAAATAACTAGAGTTTAATCATTACATACCAGCAGAAATATAAACACTGTTTCTGAAAATTAAGCTAATGAACTACATCATAGTAGTTCGCAAAAAGGAAGCAATCTAGCCTCAAATACTAATATCAGGATCCATCTAATTAAGGGTCTGGATAATCCTGATACTTATATTCTTCATAACCTGTATTAGTAAATAAAACAGAGAGAATACAACAATACAAAATACCTAAGTGAGTCCGCTGTTTCCCATAATATAATGAATGTTGATTTATTTAATAAATACAACATAATGCAGATATGGCTTTATAATCATATGTATACGCAATATATAATCCATGGTAGCTAATCATAGTCATAGATTGAATATAAAAATAACTATAAAGTAGTAATATGACAGTTTTAAATGCAGAGTTTTAAGTATTGCCCTTTTTCCACTCCTTTGTTGGCCTAGGCACGGTTAGCGTCTTATTTGAAGCCTAGGCATCCTCACATTTAACTTTTTCTTTGGGAGCCTAGGCTCTTGAAAACCTAAATTTTTCCTGGTGATCTAAATACACGAGTTTTTGTATTTATTAATCTCTTTTTCGGTACTTCTACATTCACTGCACCCAGGCAACCAGTGAATCGTCATGTACCACTGGTATCTAGATTCCCAGCTTGTTATTATACAGATTATTAAAATAATAAAATATGCAAGGTCACATGCGCAAACAAATAAATAAATAAAGTAGTGATCACAATATCATAAGAAAATCCACCAGCATTACCCTCAGTAAGTATAAAGATACTTACTGTTTCCGCTCCAAAGATTATCCACATAAGTGATTTGCTTTCTGTATTGGCCAGAAATCCTCATCCTCTGAAACTTGCTCCAAAGCAACCCAAATGGGCAAGAAAAGTTGCTGTTCAGAATAAGAAAACACCACTAAATAATGCTCTATTTTTTTGGTGCAAAACAATGACAGTTTCTGACTTTGATTCCTACTGGTTTTGTGGTGAAAAAAGAGCTATTTAAGGTTTTAATTTAGCTTACTAGATGCTGGGAAACACAGTTAAACAAGGAGATTTCCATGCTTAATTTCTGCATTAAAACAATGAAGAAAACTGAAAGTTTACGTGAGAGAGAGTGTTTGCTAGAATTTTTTTGTTCCTTGGTGCATTGATCGGTCGGTCAACAACTCTATATATAGGAGACTTGTAAGGCTGGGATTAAAATAGTACAAACTCTTCAATGGCCGGAGGATTGAGAAAATCTATAACAAGATTACATAATATATATATATATATATATATATTATAGGATTACATATCATATCTCATGTAATAATTAAATTGTACAACCAAATCTAGTTCCTTTTGAACCAAACTCAACTAACTGAACTATCTAGGCAGGTTTTACTTATCTGGAACCGATTACAGGAAATGGGTTCAAAAATTAAAGGACACTTGTAGCTTTAACGTAAACTGTATCGCACTGGATAATAAAGTCGCTCAATGGACTCTTCAGTCACTCGATCGACTCTAAAGTCACTCAATCGACATCAACTCCAAAATCGCTCGATCGACTATAAACTTGCTCGATCGATTTCGGCTGAATTAATAATGCTTAAACGACTTATATATATATATATATAGGATTCTATTTAATCTATAACTAAAATAATTAAATCCTATACTCATGCCCACATATTCATATATTATTAATCTAGGCATACTATTCCCTAGGTGTTACACATGATGGCTGCCTACGACACGTGGAGCGCTTGCTTCAAATAACATAAACATTTTAGCGTGGCAACTTAACCAACAATTCGCAGCCATCGCAATATAGATTGGAGCTTGTAGAACTTATTAGTATAAGAGTTATACCAAAACAAGGTTGAAAAGCCTCCGAATTTTGAGAAAAACCATACGGCGGCGGGTTCCTAAAACTCTAGACAATGCCACAGAAGAGTGGCACTGATACCATGTTAAAATAGACTAGAAAATACAAAACTTGAACTAGACTATTTATTTATGAGTTTTTTGTGTTCTAACTAGGAATAGGAATGACCTATTTATTTTTTAATAAGGCCAGTTAAAAGAAAATAAAATTAGAGAATTAATGAAAAATATTACATAATAAATTAACCTATACAAAGAAAAATCAACCTAGAAAAAAAAAAAATCAGTTAGGCAAATAAAACAAATATGAGAATATCTTCATAATATAATACATTCTAACACAGGAAGTGCACCTTTATTCGGGTCCTAGAATTGATTCTCATTTATATATATACCCCAAGAGAGAGGTTGAAAGGAAAGGATAAGTTCACCTAATATGTTTCTGTAACCTATACATATGTACGTACACACATAAAGTCATACATAAGACAACTGATAAGAACTCCAAGCTAATTACATATTTTATCAAAACCAATTTATAAGAACTGCAAAGCGATTCTCATAAAATTGCCATCAACTTGATTTTTCTAATCCTTATTTTCTTATTTCATCAACAGTTTTATTTTTGGGTGAGAGAGAGAGAGGTTCTATCTAGTTGATGCAATGTTTTTATGTTAGTGAAATGATGAACCAACTGAGCTGAGGTCTCTAGCTATCTAATCGAAATGAACCGAAAATAAAAGCTTAACATACTCATAAAAAGAAAATTTTAAAAAAAAAATCACCATCAACTTGCTTTTTCTAGTACTTATTTTCTTATTTCATCAACAATTTTATTTTTGTGCCGCCTATCTAAGTAACCACCTACATCAAATAAACGATCGATGCCAGACTATTTCTGTAATATGATATATATATCAGATATGATAGTGAAATGAACCAATTGAGGTCTCTATCTAATCGAAATGAACTGAAAATAAAAGCTTAACATACTCATCAAAAATAATAATAATAATACTAATAATAACAAAGGTTGACATAAACCCATTTCAACCTATAGATACAAGCATGAATTTCGAATTAAAAATTATTACCATACTCGCTCCTCTTGTTGCACTCATATAGCTAATAGGTCACTGTCTCCTAACTCTTAAAAGGGAAATAATAATAATAATAATAATATATATATATATTTACATATTGATAAGCCACGCATACAGTTTGATTAATAAGACAAATCTAACTTCATGAGCGGAACTGGTATAGTGAGCTGCTAATATAGAAATGCCCTTCCATTGGGATTAGCTAAAATTTTCTTATGATTAACAAAAAATAAATAAATAAAAATAAAAGATCAAGGTTGAAGCACTTTATGTGTGAACTTTAGAGAGGGCCCTAATGACTTTGGGCCGCTGATTGCCAATTCTCTCTTTTTGTTCATGAACGGGACGGAAGGAGCCAATTCTCTCTTCTTGTTCCTTTGTGTATATAGAAATCCTATCTCCTCTCTTTTTGTTCAATCTGTGAAAGCAAAGCAATCATATTCTTCTTCTTTTTTGCCGGCACATCCAATTGACATCAATTCTCATTTCCCTGCCTTCCCAAGCAAACTAGCCGCTAAAACAGCGAAAGCTCTCACAGTCTCAGTCTATCCATTCATTCCTCCACCCTTCCAAGACAGATAAGCTGCAAACAGCTAAGCTTTTGTAACTAGAATTGTACCCGTTCACCTAACTAAACTCTCTCCCGCCTTCATAAAAGCCCTCTCCTCCTTCCCACACATATCAAACACTCTGACCCTAGCAATTCTAAATTTCCCAAGCAAACACAACCACCCACACAAGGTAACACTACAAAGATGACCAGACAGGCTGTCTCCTCCCTCTCAATTCTACTAGTGTTTCTCTTCCATTGCATCACATCTTCAGCCCAGCCGGCTGCGGCTCCAGCTCAGCCTGCTAACGCCCCGGCTCAGCCCGCTAATCCCCCCACTCAGCCCGCCAATCCCCCAGTCCAGTCCGCCAAAGCCCCAGCCCAGCCTGCCCAGGTCCCGGTGCAGACCGGTCCCACCGATGTCACCAAAATCCTCGAAAAGGCCCATGGGTACTCTGTCTTTGTCCGCCTTTTAAAGAGCACAGGCGTGTCTAAACAACTTTATGGGCAGCTCAACAATTCAAACAATGGGTTTACCATCTTTGCTCCTATTGATTCTGCATTTTCGAACCTTAAACCGGGCACTATAAACTCTTTGTCTGACCTACAAAAGACCCAACTAATACAGTTTCATATCTTGAACACCGTTGTTACTCTGTCAAACTTCCAAACCTTGAGCAATCCAGTGCCAACAGAAGCCGGAGATACCAGTGCCGGTGAGTTTCCGCTAAACATTACCACTGCTGGAAACCAAGTGAACATTTCGACTGGCCTTGTGAACGCCACATTGGGCAGTACAGTGTATTCGGATGACCAGCTTGTTATTTATCAGGTGAGTAAAGTGCTTCTTCCGCTGGACATTTTCAATCCTAAGCCTAAAAAGGTAGCTGCAGCCCCAACACCAACGCCATCCAAGCCTAAGACCACAAAGGAAGATGCTCCAGTGAGTCCGTCTGGTGCTGCCAAAGTGGACGAGGCTGCTGCAGTAAGTCTCAGCAGACATGGAATGTTGGAGTTCATTGGAGTTGCTATGGTTGCATTCTTTGTGATAAAAGGAACTTGATGGTTTAAACGTACGGAATACCTTTATTATGATTTGCTGTGGTGGGGTCCCATTCTCTAGGCACCCCAAGTTTTTTTGAGTCGGGAGTAACGGTCGTGGTCAGCACCAAGGGCTTTCAAAATAATTGCCTTTCTTTCCATTTCCCACCTTTTTTCTTTTTTGAGCTTGTCCATGTAAGTGTCGAATTTCGAGGGGCATGTTATGTTTATTCTTTTTCATTTTCATTGTCCTTTTTTGTTTTTTGATTTCCAAATTCTAAATAATTTGTGATTCTTTTTTTTTTTTTTTTTTTTTTTAATTTATAAAATCTCCATAAAAGTTGTCACTCGGATTAAACATTTTTTTTTTCTTTTATGAGAATGATGAAATTATATTAAAAATTAGAAAACAAAATACAAAATACACAAAAAAAAAAAAAAAGGGATAGGGATCTCAATTAGTAGTGCAAACGAGCTAAACTACTCGCGAGTTTGCTCAAGATTGACTCGACTAAACTCAACTTGTGCTAGACTCAATTATTAAATGGGTTGTTCATAAACACAAAACTAGTTTTGATTGTTGAACGATACATACTCATATAATCTCGACTTGACTCAAGTAATGTTCGTAAACCCGCTCATATAAAAATCGACTCACTTATTAAGGTTCGACTTGAAAAAAAATATTTTTTCAATGGGCAGACATGACATGATTGACTAACCACGCCATGTCAGCCACTACGGAACAAACCCAAATTCTATTTCAATTCTTAGCATTATATATATATATATATGACAAATAATGATTCCTTAATTAATATTATACCATGACATATATGTACTAAAATTAACATATGTGGTATTAAAATGTTAGTATATATATTAACATGCATATTTAATGCATTTTAAAATTTAGTGTAACAATGTTAATGGTATTAACTATTAACGTAATATTCCATAAAAAAAATAAAAAGAATAAAAAATAAAATCTCTAAAATTAATATGAATAGTGCCCATAAATTAATTGAAAATGCTATTTTTTTTTTTTACTTTTTTTTTTCCCAAAAAAGAGTTGATGCTAAAAACTGTAGTTTGGTCTTGAAATAAAGATTATTTATTTTATTAATTTTTTTATACTCATTTTTCGAGTAATTTTGGACCCTCGATTATGTTTGATTAAATCGTAGTCGTACATTTGGGATAATGGGTTACAGTTGTAGCACAATTCTTAGACTCGTAGTTGAGTTAAGATCCCCTCAAATTCTTTGCCCGAATTTGATAGAATTCGGGCAGGTAGTTGTGAGTGAACATTTATGGGATCCACCTGACCAAATAAAAGTTGGGCTGCCCAACTACTAATCCGGTCAGGTGGATCCCATAAATGCTTACTCACAACTACCTGTCCGAATTCTATCAAATTCGGGCAAAAAATTTGAGGGGATCCTGATCCCTCGTAGTTATATGTTTTGCACGCAAGCTTATTTACCTTACTTATTGACTAGGATTGAATCATCAAATAGCCAACTTGGAGGGGATAAGTTTTCAAAAGCTTATTAACTGCGGCAGTGGACTGCACATGGATCAAGGCTGTTGAGATCTCCATAGTTGAAGGCCACCATAGATTTCGTTAAAGAAGTGGGTGCTGGTGACAAAGCTAGGTGTCTTGTAAAAGCCGTTAAGATAAAGTCATCAGAGCAGATCTATATCCACTCACTATGTAAGGACCCACCCTGAACAACATAATATCGTCCACTTGTGGCTTCCATGAACCAGACTTCCTAAAAGGTCACCTATCATGGTACCACTCTCGCACAAGCACTCTCAATTGCGAAATTCTGATAGGTTCATGGTCATAACGGCTTTAAAACGCGTTTTATCAAGAAAGTTACAAATATACATATATGCACATCCTATACCCAGGTTATATGGGATGTCATAATTACCCACTCTTGAGACCCAGCACACCCGTTGGATACCCTCATGAGCTTGTACACACTTCTACTATCTCAAGTTAGACAATGACTCTGATACCATTTATAACGACCCACCCCGAACAACATAATACTGCCCGTTTTTTGCTCCCTTGAACTAGACTTCTAGAAGGTCGCCTATCATGGTTCTACTCTCACATAAGCACTCTCAATTGCGGAGTTCTGATAGGTTCATGACCATAAAGACTTTAAAACGTGTTGTGTCAAGAATGATACGAATATACATATAAGCACATCTCCATTCTCATACCCAGACTGTTGGGGATCTTGCAAGTACAAAGTGATTGCAATGGAAACCGATTCCAAGAAAATTCTTGCTTCAAGATAAACAAGGCTAGATAAAAAAAAAATTACACAACTTCATGGTACTTAGAATCAAATTCAGCCTCTCCGAGGCATGTATGACCATTTTTCTCTGGCTAAGATTCTTCTTGCATGTTGAATGATCAAGAACATGTTCTTGACGATCCTGATATTCTTGATTAAACCTTCAGATCTTCTTTTTGATGACTGATTATGACCGCAGGTGTGGACTCACAAACTATTCTCAAATCAATAGAATTGGTATAAGCATAACCTTGAGAAAGCCAAATATTCTCACTTGAATATTTATCACAATGCTCTTTGCATGTTCTTGTGCCTTTTACAAAAATATTTGTGAAACTTGAGCCTCACAGTTTCTCAATGAAAAATAAAATATTGTGATTCCTAATTTAATTGTGATGTGTGTGATCAACAATGCAACAAAATATTAAATGCGGAATTTAAAAGAGACAAATATTTTGTTGACGAAGTGGAAACTCTTATCAAGAAAAAAACCACTTCGGGTCAGCCAAACCCAAGAAATCCACTATTCAGAAAACAAAGCTAGTTACAAGACAGTAATACTCACATAACTCGATGCAGTATTCGTACCTCTAACTCTGAAGGGGTCTTCAATGGACTCCTTTAGCTTAGGGCACCTTCCTAAGTTAAACTTCAGTTGATCAAATTACATACACAAAAACACTCTAAGAGAGTTAGCAAATCTAACAATTTCTGCTTAAACACCTTCTCTTAGCAAAATAGAATTCAGTACCAAATTCTTACAAATAAGCAGCCTACAAGTCCCTTTAAATAGACTTCAGAAAACCTAGTTCTACTCAAAATCGGATTTCATAGGCGAGGTTCGGACCTAGCTTCTGGCGTCTGAACCTACAACAAAAATTTCGAGGAAACACTGAAGCGCGTCCGGACTTGCAACCCTAGTGTCCAGACGGTTGCGCAAAGTACTTCCATCATCCAGACTTTGTTTAGAGGACAGATAATTTTGATTGATCCCCAGCTTATCAGTTCTGTAATCGAGGTCCCTGTTCTACCAGTCTCAAGAGTTCCTTTCCCTCCTAGTGATGAGACTCCCAGCATTGACTTCCTGTATGATTTCTTTGGCAATAGACCACAAAGAGAGAACAAGTCCCATTCACAGATCAATATCGGTGCTTTTGCTTCAATGCACCGGTTCTTAGCAAAGGTTGTTGTAACCAACCTTCGGCCTCAAGCTCGTCGGAGTGAGCTTACTCTCAAGAAGGCCACCCTTCTCTATGACATTGTGATGTGGACTCCTTTTTGCCTGTACAAGCACATCTTGCACACTATGCTCGAGGTTCGCGATGAGAAGAATACGAGTTTGTCTTTTGGGTGTTTGATCACTCAAATCTGTCTTCAGGTCGTGACAGATATTTCAGACTCTGAGCCCAGATCACGGATTCCAGATCATCTTGGCATTCAGACCCTCATTAAGTCTAATGCGCAGTTGCGGCATGAGGCTCAAGGCGGTGTTCCTCAGCCTCCACCAGTTCCCCCACCAGCAGTTGCATCATCATCACAGGCTGTGCCTCCTTCATTTGATATAGAAGCTGCATTTACTCAGCTTATGTCATCCATGGGAGCTCTCCGGCATGAAGTTAATCTTATTGGAGAGCGTGTTGAACAGTGTCAGATTGACATCAGGAAGTGCCTGCAGTATCATCACCCCAAACCTAATAATGAGGACTGATTTTTTTTTTCTATTACTTATTTCTTTTTTCTTTTTTCTTTTTTTAATTTGTAATGATATTTTGTGTATTTCTTAAACACTTATGTTTTTATTAATACTTTGTTTACCCATTGTTATTGTGTGACAAAAAGGGGGAGTATTTTTTTACTTTTTAGACCGGAAATGTATTTCCAAACCGGTCAAGTGTTTTTCTCTCAAAATGGCCAAAGGGGGAGTTTGTTAGTATTTTATGTTGGCTACATTCTAGATAACAAAAAATACTTTATGTAATGGTTGCAAATTAACATGATGATTCGTTTTTATTAGAGTCTTCATTTATTCGGACAGTGCTCATGTGACTGATCACAAGCTTCTAGAAGATGTCCATGAAGAGTCCTTGCATATTCCAAGCCAAATCAACCGGTTTCTGTGCAACCGTCCAGACGAGCATTTGAAGGTGTCCGAACGCCCCGTAGTGTCTAGTAGATTACGTTGAAGACATCCAGACGACAGAGCAACACCGTCCGGACACTAGGTCAATCATCATTCAACACGGAGTTGGATTTCAGAAGTCGGCACAATAGGCTTTGTGTCAGAGTTAAAAGAATCCATTAAAAACCCCTTCAAGTAAGAGATCTGGTTGGGAAGAGTTCACAATAGGCTTTGTGTCAAAGTTAAAGGTATGACTACTGCATAAGGGTATGTGAGTACGAGTGTCTTGTAACTCGCTTTATTTTTAGATAGTGGAGTTTCTGGGTTTGGCTGCCCCGGAGTGATTTTTCTCTTCACAAAGTTTGCACTTCGTAACAAATATCTTGTTTTATTTAAATTCCACATTTAAGATATTTTGTTGCACACAAACACTTATATTTGGTTAAATTAGAAGTCAATATTTATTTTCACTGCTAATGGCTCTGGATGGCCGGGCACGTGGAGTTGGATGAACTTGCTCCTCTGGATCCATATGCCTCTACAGCTGAGCATTGGACTTCATCACAGTATGCTTTCCAAAAGTTCCTTCAGGTTTGACGTCAGGCCCAGATGCAGGAATGTCCTTCAGAAATCTCATGCAAATCCAAGTCACCAGACAGTCATAGGGTAATCTCATTTGATGTTCCTCCAACATCTCCATCATAATTTGAACTATGTGCTTGCAAATACAGAAGGAAACATGTCTAATGATGGCATATAAAAATCTGGCTCTAGGGATGGTGATATTGCTGTTTCTGGAAAGCGGCACAAATTCTGCATCATGATGCGACCCAAAAGCCGATGATAAGATTGAGCCCAGCCAAAGTGAATGTTACTCATCTCTTCATGCCACTTTTCAACCCTTTAAGGATGAAATAACAACCTTAAGTCTTCAATGGAGGGGGGATCCACAGAATCTGGATAAGGAAGCCCAGGAGCAGCAATCAGTGGAATGTGAGTCACGTCACTGATAAGCTTAGGATCAACTGTGATTGAATGGCCATGGACTTTGGTCTTCAAGATGGGATAGATCTGATCAATCTTCAAATTGCCAAAGAATTCATGAACGTGTCTAGGATAGACAATGTTGTAGGTGTACATGCTCTGACACTTATTTTCTTGAAATATATGCTCGATGAAGTCAAATGGAGGCACAATCACATCCTGTCTAACAACAGCCCGTTCTATGATAATGGTCTGTTGGTCAATTCTTGCTCTTGCAGCAGCAATCTCATATTTGTACCTTTTGTTAGACATATCTGTAATATAGAACAAAAATAAATATGCCCAAAATATGCATCAATAATCTAGACAATTAGATTCCTTTTGCATGTCAAAAACAATATGACCAAACTAATAGCATAAGCATGCAGAAATAATCTAATCCAATAATAATTGCACATGCAAAACAAATATAGGACATAAATAATATCAAGTGTATGCATGTAATTAAATGTTAAAAATATGATCATAGCAATGCACAAAAGCATATTCCAACCTTAGCAAGCAAGCAATATAAATATTCCCATGAATATTTAACAAAATCATTTAAAAAAAAAAAAATGAAGGGGGGGGGGGGGGGGGGGGGAGTGGCTTGCCGCCTCCCCCATGGGCCGGGGGTGGCCGTGCGCCACCCACAACTTCATCTTGGGTGGCTCACGTGCCACCCCAGAGTAAGGGGTTGGCAGCAAGCCTCACCCAAAGGTGGCCGATGCCACCTTTGGGGTGGCTAGCGCACCACCCTTAGCCTATAGGGTGGGCACGCGGCCACCCTCATGGGCTGGGGCCACCCCAAAGGTGGTGCCTAGCTCAGGCCACCCACCAAAGCCCCCCTCCCCTTTTTCCCTTTTTTTTTTTTTTTAAATAAAAAAATAATATTTGAAGTTTTTAAATTTCTAAAACGACATCATTTTACCTGATGTTTCAATGCCTACGTGGATAAACAGTGACTCACCTTAATGGACGTTGGGAAAATGGATGGAAAAATTACGAAATGACTGATTACAAATCCGTAACAAACTTAAGTAGCAGAATTTGATTTTTAAATAGTGAAAAACTGATTTCAAATCGCATGTTGACTCAGGGATTTATTAGACATTTACAAATTTATATATATATATATATATATATATATATATATATATATATATAAGGGTCCGTTTGGGTTTATGATTTCAAAAAGTATGATTTAAAATAATAATTTTGAAATGTGTGATTTAAAAAAGTGATTTTTAAAAACGCAGTTAAACATTTGGAAAAATCGCAATTTAACCTTTAAAATCATAAATTAACATTTAAAATTATGCGTTTTCAAAGAGGCATCATCTTACATACGATTTGAAAAAACATGTTTTCTGCATTTTCAAATCGCAATTTTTGAAAATACAGTTCGCAATCAATATATGTTTAGCAATTTAATTTAAAATCGTACTTATTATATTGTCTACAAAATTGCAATCTCGAACGCACTCTAAGAACGTAATTACCAAATATGAGAACAGGAGACATACAAAAAGCCTGTACAAATAGACACACATGCAAAAACCTACTATTTCATCCTCTCATTGCCAAGTCTCTCTTTTTGTTCCGTCGTGAATACGCATCATTACAAATCCTGTCCCCTCGCTTTTTGTTCAATCTGTGAAAGCTAGCAGATCGAGCAATCATATTTATCTTTAATTGCCCGCACATCCAATTGAGATGGACAAATAAAGTTTTCATGGCTAAGATCGATAATCATACGTGAAAGCAAAAGCAATGATATGCTTCTTTTTTCCTGCCTTCCCAAGCAAACTAGTTGCTAAAACAGCAAAATCTCTCATTATATCCATTCATTCCTCCACCTTCCCAAGACAGATTAGCTGCAAACACCTAAGTTTTTGTAACTAAAATTTCTACCCTTCACCTAACTGGCTAACTCCATTCTCTCCGGCCCTCCCTTAATAAGAACCCTCTTCTCCTTCCCAAACATATCAAACACTTGTGCAAGCAAAACACTACAAGTCTACAACGATGACCAAACAGGCGGCTGTCTTCTCCCTCTCGCTCACTCTACTTGTTTTTATCTTCCAATGCAGCACAACTTTAGCCCAGGCCCCCGACATCATTGAAATCCTCGAAAAGCCCGGCAGGTTCACGGTGCTAGTACGCCTTTTAAAGAACACCGGAGTGGCAAACCAACTCAACGGGGAGCTCCAGAAATCAAACACTGGCTACACCTTTTTTGCTCCACCTGACGAGGCATTTTCGGGCCTCAGATCGGGCGCTATAAATTCTCTGAGCGACCTACAAAAGGTCCAACTTCTTCAGTTCCATATCCTAGCCACATTTGTTTCTCTGCCAAACTTCCAAACTTTGAGCAATCCAGTGCCGACCCAGGCCGGAGATACCAGCGCAGGGGAGTTCCCACTAAATGTGACCTCTTCCGGCAAGGATGTGGGGCTCGCGACTGGCGTTGTCAATGCCACAATAGGAACTACAGTATATTCAGATGATGAGCTGGCTGTTTACCAGGTGGACAAAGTGCTTCTTCCTCTGGATATTTTCCGTGATTATAAGCCTCCGGAACCGGTTCCAGAGAGCCCTCCTGTTGCTGCTAAAGTCCACGAGTCTGGCGCCTTGAGCCTCACCTGCCATGGAATGTTGGCCGTGTTCCTTGGAATTGCTGCGAATATTGCTGCATTTTCTTTGTGACCAAGTATCTCCTAGATACTTTGGTGGGGTCTGATTGTCTTCTTCTTTGTGTTTTTGCTGAGTTGGATTGAGCGGTCGTGATCGACTCCGAGTGTTTCTTTTCTTTTTCATTTTTTTTCTTTTTCAAATCTTTTCTCCCATCCTTTCACATTTCCAGTCCTGGTCCTCTTTCTTTGGCGATAATTGCCTCAGGCTGTGAAAAGTGACCAGATTTGTGCTGAATCAAAATTCATATCGGCAAATCTTAACCTTTTGATCACGATCGAAGAGCTCCAATTTGTCTATTGGGAGTATTTCCATGCCTATTCTGTCATTTCCTACTTCTTGCACTCAATCTAATTTTGCAAATTAAAAGTGTAATTTTAAATAGAATAGCCCACAATTAAAGACAGAAATTTTCTACAAATTGGTTTGTAGAAAATTTTTTACAACCCACATATAAAAATGACATGTGTCCTTTAAACATGTGAGATCACACATGTTTTTTTATTAATGTTATTAAAAAAACAAGTAAAAAGCACATGCTATTTAAATATCATGTGCTCATCACATGCCAAGGGACACATGTCAATCTTATATGTAGGTTGTAGGAAATTTCAGTGATGTTATTCAGCGGTTAACAACGTTTTTAAAAATCGTACATGTTTTCAAATCCCTATCTTAAAATCGCATGTTTTAAAATTGTAAACCCAAACAAATCCTATACATGTTTTGTGAATTTCCCATAAACTTTATAGCTCGACAATAAGTTGTGTCGTGTCGCTGGACTTGAATATAATTACTTTGAAAAAAAACTGACTCGAAATCTAAAGATTGCAATGGCAATAAAAATTAACAGACATGCTATTTAGTATTATTTAGTCTCTCTTTTTTTTTAATTTTTTAATTTTAAAAATCAATTGTTGAATTTGTAAGATTCACGTAAAATTAATGTTTGAATCCTACAAATTTAATGGTTGATTTTTAAAATATGAAGATAAAAGAAGGATAATATAATACAATAAAACATTTTTTAAAGATTAGTGAGCAGAGCATATGCCGGCTGATCAAGCCGAGGAGTCGTACGTGACATTATGGTCTACCGCTTAGAAGAAAAATAAAAATAAAAATAAAAAAATCATCCCACGATTGAATAAATCAAATGCTATATGGTTTGATATTTTCCACTCAATATGGAGCATTATTAGAAAATGAGCAAATGCTTTCTGATTTGACATATAATAGAATATGGTGTAACCAACTATATTGAGAGTTTCCAACCGTACCACGTGCCCTGATTTGATGTAAAGAAAAGAAACATAATTTCATGCTTTATCGAAAAGTTAGACACTAGTATTTTGTTGGGCTTTTTTTCGTTTTTCTTGTTTTCCTTCTTGAGGCCGGCGAAAGGATTAGATTTGAACTATTATCTGAAGTGATTTTGAATTACCATAAAGACAAGAAACCTATAAACTAGATAAAGATAAACCTTATGCTTGTTAGACATTAATGCACTTTCATGAATCTTCAATATCCATTGCATTTGAATGTGTCTGGTACAACTTGAGTGTCTTTTTAATCTTCTAGAAAGTCTATTTACACTACACAAAAAAAAAAAAAAAAAAAAAAAAGTCTTTAGGGATTTTTATTTTTATTTTTTAATTATTTTTATGTCGCTCGTGCAAAATGACGCTAAATTGCTTTGTTTACTGTTTCAAATGACACTAAATTTAAATTAGTTTTGTTTAAACACTAGCCAGCCACATGTAGTTGTCTAACTGAGTCTGGCCTCAAATGATAAACACAACTACTGATGTCGTACGTAGGGTGTGACCATCATCCGTACATGGTTATGCTGATCACTTTAAACAATCGGATCTAAGGTAGAAAACATTAAAAATAAAAGTGGGTCATAGGGTCAAATCTGTATATTAATGCATATGCACCACACATTCTTCACTTCTTTTTCCAATGGTAGTATCTCACACAACAATATAAATTCCAGTTAAGAATATAAATTATTTCGTGGAAAATCCAATGATTATCAATGCAATTGCAAGTCAATCTTTATAAAATATTAGGCCTCACGACATATTTTCAAGAAAAACATTGTATTAAATTATCACTTTTCTTCAAAGTTCAAGTTTATAAGAAATAGTAAATATAATCATTTAATCAATACTTTAACCCTCCACCACACGTGTGAGCTCAAACTCTCTTTTAATAGGTGAGATCCAACACGTAGAATATTTAGTTGAAACTGGGGTGCAATGATAGAGACAGGGTTTCAATCCATGACCTTTGATTCTCATACCATGTTAAATCACGACTTGTCCTAAAAGCTTAAACTTATAGGAAATGGTAGATTTAATCATTTAATAAATACTTTAACAACATGTACGTAAAAAATGCACAGTTTATAGATGAAATATTATGTTTGATGATAATTTTGTAATACACTGATCCCATATTTAAAAGATAAGTAGCCCATATAGAGTGGGTATGTGTTTTATAAAGATATTCATACTTACTTACTATGTGAAACTAGGATTTATAATTGATTTTAGGGAAGTTTCAAATTGACCAATCTTTTTGAGGTGATAGCGCAGATGTGACTAAAGCTTTTCCTTGGATCTTTATAAATTTATTTTTGCATTTTCATGGGCGAATACTTTCCTCAAGCATTACGTCCCCATACATGCACGAACTTCAACTAATGATTTGTAAAAAACATTTGCCACGTGTTTTGAGCGGGGCATTACTTTCTTCATCCTTTACAAGAATTTCATCCTCAAAATTTAGCCATCATCTTTCTTTTTTTTTTTTGCCTTCTCATATAGGTGAAACTATGATTTACAATTGATTTTAGGAAAGTTTCAAATTGACCAGTCTTTTTGGTATGATAGCAAAGATGTGGCTAACGCTCTTTCCTAGGTCGTTATAAATTTTTTTTTGCATTTTCATAGGCGATTACTTTCCTCAAGCATTACGTCCCCATACATGCACGAGCTTAAACTAATGATTTGTCAAAAAACATTTACCACGTGTTTTGAGTGGGGCATTACATTCTACATCGTTTATAAAGATTTCGTCCTTAAAATTTGGTCGTCTTTTTTTTTTTTCTTCTTCTTCTTCTTCTTCTTCTTTTTCTTTTTTTTTTTTTTTTTTTTTTTTTTTTTTTTTTTGAATAAATGGACAAGGGAAAGAGGGAAAACAAACTAAGCGGGGTGGGGCCCCCAACAATATTAAAACCCAAACGAAAAAAAGACAACACAGATAGAAACATGAACAGTATGCAATGGTTCCAAAAAGGTTTCGGGCCTTTCCAAGGGCCACACAAGGACGGTACACAAGGGCAATAAGGCTTGGTTAGGAGTCCCAAGCAGTAAAGGCAATAACTACTGTTAAGTGGTTGTTGCAAGGAAAGTACTGCAAAGAACCGAACATGATCTATCAATGAGGAACCCAAACAACGCAATCAAAGCTACAAAATACAAAAAAGATGCCCAAAAACACTAGAAAAATATCGGAACAAAACATCGGCAGATGGCGTCGTAGAGGATAGTGATCATTGCCAACATGTGTAAGCCACTCGCCGGCGATGGTTGCCAGGATGAAGCGGACCACCATGGGAGGCCGGACAGCAACAACGGGGGAAGGCGGTGGAACACATCACACGCAGCGTAGGACTTCCCATGTGTCAGCAGGTGTGGGACACTCACCCGCGAGTAAGATCTAATCATGGAAGGGTGTGGGACACGCACCGGCGCGTGTTGGCCGGACTGGGACACTGCTGATGGCGAAGCAAAGCAGAGAGAGCCAGGAACACAGCGGAGTGGTGCGTGAGGTAGCGGAGCTTCCTGAAGTTAGCGGATTTGATTTTGTGAAAAACAAATCCAAGAACTTCAAGAATGAGGCGGATCCGAGCAGGAGGGACTAGAAATGGTTAATTTTTGGAGGAGAAGAAGTTGGCGAAACTGTTGAACTGATAAATGTCACTAACGACAATAGATAAGGCCTCCAAAGAGGCGGATAGGACTTCTAAAGAGGCTGATAGGACTTCCCGAAGAGGCGGATAAGACCTCAAAAGAGGCCGAAAAGGGTAGGGGGAAGAGGAAGAGGGGAGTAGGGGCGAAAGCCTGGAAGAAGGAAGCCGAAACTCATTGCTCCCCCAGCAATTGGAGGCTCAAAAGGGAGGGGATATTTAGGTAAGAGAAGAGAGTGTTTGCACAGATTTTTGGTTTGGTTTCTTCGTTACCTGATCACGAGGGTTTCTAGTTTAAAACCTTGAAATCACTTCAAGCATACATTAAATATTAATTAAAAATTTACATATCATATCTCCCTCAAACTACCACGCAATTGTCAATGTTCTCCTAAACTACCAATTATGTCAATGTATTTCTTAAACTACAAAAAAAAAAAAAAAATGTCAATGTCGCCCCCAAGACCAACAAAAATAACCATACAATGTTTTTAATAAGACAAAAATGTCCTTGTAAATCAACAAAAAAAAAAAAAATAAAATAAAATAAATTTAAATAAATGAAAAAAAAAATTAAAAAATTAAAAAATAAAAATAAAACAAAAAATTAACTGAAAATTATATAAAAAAAATTAAAAAACAAAACGAAAAAAAATGAAAACCCCTTTTTTTTAAATAAATATATTTTGTTTTCTTAAAGAAAGATTTGACTTTTTTTTTTAATAATTGTTTGTTTTGTTTTGTAGTTTTTTTTTATATATATATATATATAAAATTTTATGAACGGTATTTTTGGTAGTTTACATAGAATATTAACACAATTAGTAGTTTGAGAAGACATTAACAATAAGATAGTAGTTTAAAGATTATGCGTTCTTTTTCCTAAATATTATAAAAACATTTAAAATTAAATCAAGCGAATACCAATTAACCACAAGCTTAGTAAAAAAAAAATTCAAACAACCGATAATATAGTAAAATTTTAAAATGGCGATAGTATGATATATGGAAACAACTCAGTGAACTCTGTGCTGGATACAGTATTTCAGGCGCGCAAGCCAAGCCAAGATCATTCGAAGTGACAATTATAATGCCTGAGTAATTACCGTAAAGGCTGGATAACAAAAGGATGGTAATTTTGAAGGTGATGTTGGAAGGTCACTTGGTGGCTGGTCTATATTTACTTTTAACTTTTGTATCAGGACAATAATAATAATCATTCCTAGCTCTTTTAGCCCAACCTATTTTGCCTTTGCATGTGTGTAATCCGGACAAGTCTGCCTTTGTAGCACGGACGACGTCGTACGTAGAGTAAATATTGTAGGATCATCAAGCTATATATATATATATATGTTTCTTATTTTAGCGTTTTCTGGGTCTGCAGAAAAAGTTCTCCAAATTCTAATTTTCATATTAAGCTTCGACAAGTATTTTACAGAGAAATGCTTAGACCTTCTTCCAGTATTATTTTGGTTTTCCTTTGAATGATATGAACTTAATTTTTTTCGTTTTTAAAATTACATTTTGTAGATCACCTTTTGAGATATATATATTATTAAATTCATATTGTTCAGAAGGACATGAGAAGAACGCTAGAAGGAAGTATAGTATTTCTCCATTTTATATCACCAAAAAAGGATTCTATTTCCGTGTGTGTGTATATATATATATATATATATATAGAAAAATATAAAAAAAATTCCTCTCAACTGACAATTGATTTTAAAATAGCCTCATGAATTTTTAAGTGTGTTAAAGTAATTCATCAAACTATCAATGTGTGCAAAAAATGTCACTTTTTCCGATAATACCCTTATTCTCTTTAAAAAATTAAAATAAAATAAAAACAATTTTTTAAACAAAAAAAATATTAAAAAGTTTTTTTTTTTATTGATTTTTTACTCTAGTTTTTTAAGAGATCGAATAAGGGTATTATCGAAAAAAAAAAAAAAAAAAAAAAAAAAAAATTGGCCTTTTCGACACACATTACTAAGTTTGATGGATCACTTTAACACAGTTGAAAATTTATTAACCTATTTTAAAATCTGCTATTAGTTAATAGAGTTCTTTTAATATTTTTTTTCCATATATATTATAAGATTTTATTTGTTCATTGCGAGATGAAAGGAGCTGATGGATCGATGATGGAGTAGGATCCCCTTCTATTCAAGGAATATGATGCCCACACGATGGGAATTTTCATGCCTCGGTAAACATATATACTTCCTCTTTCATCTTATCAAGGAAAGAGCTTAATCGCCAGAATTAGATTTGAACTGAAGTCAATAAGCAACAAGGAAATTATTTTGATTGAACTTAATTAATTTGTATTACTTTCGCCATCTTCTTTTATTTTTGCATGCAGTCAAATCAGCTCGGTGACGATGTTGTTTACTGCCTCTTCAACCTTCATGATAACTAATATTTAGTATTGACAGAAATAAAAAGGGAAAAATACATTTTACGTACGGTCAGCCCATTCTTCATGCTTTCTAAGAATTTTACAAAACAATTATTCTAGGAATCCTACTCCAACGTTTAAATTAGCTTCTATGAGAAAATAATGCACTGAGTATAAAAAATTAGTCTGAGTTTATGGGTTTATTTACAGGTAAAAAAGTGGAGTCAAACTTGAATTAGGATTCTTGCTTCTTATTGATCTAAAAGTGCCGCCAGAGTTCTACTTATATTCTGATATATGATCTGATTGGACCATGAGTCCTATTCCGATTCTATCGGGAATAAAAGTACTGATCAAACTATACTCGGGCTAAGGGTCCTATCATGATTCTACTGGGATAGGACTGTTAATCAGATTATGACTCTTACTTCAATTTAACTTGGAGTAGAGTCCTAATCCGGATCTACTGGGATAAGTGATACTTGATTTCTCAGGAATAGTTACTAAGTGTCTATCTCTCGGAATTGGACTTCTTAGGAATACTACTGTCTCCTCCTTGGACTGAACTAAGTCGAATTATTCCCAATAGTTACCCCTTAATTCCCTTATTCGAAGCTTGCTTGAATAATGAGAATTCTATGTTTTGGAAAACCCGAGCCTTGTCTCCTTACGATGCTCCTTTTGATGTCTGAAAAGCTGCAAAACCCAAGGGTTAAATCTGACCCCCCTGGCTCTTAGCAAGAACTGTTTGGACTGATCTGAGAGGCTTCCTTCTTGCTCTCGGAAATGACTGATCCGAGAGTCTTTCTTCTTGGTCTTGGCAAGAGCTGATCCGATAGTCTTTGCCTCATGCTCTCGGGAAGGACTGATCCGAGAGGGTTCCTTCTTGCTCTCGGCAAGGACTGATCCGAGAGTTTTTCTTCTTTCTCTTGGCAAGGACAGATTAGAGAGGCTTCCTTTTTGCTCTCGGCAAGGCTTGATCAGAAAGACTTGTCTTCTTGCTTTCAATATAGGACTAACCGGGAGACTTATCTTCTTGCTCCCAGTATAGAATTAACCGAGAGGCTTTTTCCTGCAAAAGAAGTGACATTAACTGGGTCCTGGTCCCTAGACCGGGAACACTCTGATGCTTAAGTCAGCTCTATTCTTTTATTCTGAAAATACTTATTCCTAAAATCTGGTTTGAGCTAAAATTAAAAGTCTAGTTCTTTGCAAACATATATGCTAAAAATAAAAGTCTCGCCCCGGGGCTCTCGATGATTCTTTCTACCTAATCACGGGCATATTCTCCTGTTGCCTCGGCTCTCTATGCTGTGGGCTCCTACTTTCTCGGTCCTCTCTTCTTTTCATATCCTCTCGAGGATCATTTTCCTGACCCCTTTCATCTAGATGAGGACGATCTCAAGGATAAAAATCCCGTGGCTACTGATCTCGGGGCTCATAGGCCTGATGATTTTAGGGCCTGTTATTTCCTGGTTGGTTTCGTTGCCCTCCCAAAAATTGAACCAGCTTGCCATTCTTTATGAATTCTTTTCTTAACAGCCTTAGGGTTACGCAACCCTCGATGTAATGACCTACTTGTTTATGGAAATCACAATACTTGACTGCATTCCAGTAAGGAGGATTACCTGGTATATTTGGTGGTTGGGGAAACACTGGATCTCTTTTGATCTCCATGAGGACTTCTGATATCTCGGCATTGAAAGGTGTAAAGTTGTAATCTTTGAACTTCTTTACTGGCCTCTACTCCTTCCTATCAGCTTTTCTGAATTCTTTCATTTTCTTTTCTGGGGTTGTCTCTCGGGGTAGCCTAGAATTGGCCATAGCCTTCAACATCTCTTCCTGATTGATGAATTCTTCTACCTTATCCATTAGGCCCTGCAAGATACTCGGTTGCTTCCAGACCAACTTCTTCATCAAAGACTCCTCGGGTGAAATTCCCTGATAAATGACAGCAAAGACCATTCCTTGTCCACAAATATCCTGATGGCTTCTTCCTTGTACGAAAAGCCAAGAACTTTGTTAGGAATATCTTGAACAATTCCTTGAATTTATCAAAATAATTCGGGGGCAGCTTCTTGAACCAATCTAGAGCATTTCTCAAAAGAGTAAGGGGGAAGGCCCGGCACGCTACTTCATCTGGTGTTCCGTGAAGGTCTAGGTGAGCTCAAAAATTCTCTAGGTGATCGCGTCTCCAGCACAACTTAGAATTTGAGGTACCTTAAACTTCTTCGGTAGCCAATAGTTTGCTACCCGTCTGATGAAGCGTGGGTCTGTACTCATTAGGAGCTTATCCACAACTACGAATTTGCTTTTTTCCTTCCTTTCCATCTCCATGTACGTGTACCTTCTCTCCAACTCGGCAATAACTCTGCTCAAACCTCCTGCATCCTCCTATTGACCTCCATTAGGGTCCGGCTTTTTGTTCCTTTGTTCCCAATAATTATCTTCCCGGGAACGATCTCCTTGGTGTTTGTCTTCCCTCCGAGCATTGGTATTGCTATTGCGATCTTCTTCTTCATGCCCTTCCCGATTGTCCTCGGAATGGGGCTGTCTTAGCCTTCTTTGCAGCAATTCGGCATTTAAGGTTTCAATTTGAGCTTCCAAAGCTGCTATGCGATCCTGGTCTCCACTAGGCGGTGGACGCTGTGGATTATTCTGAATAACTGGTTCCAGTGGGACTCTGGGCTGTCAGTTAGTTTGGCTTCCAGAACATGTGTTCATCACCATGCTGGATCTTCTTTTTCTTTTATGAGGAACGAATAATCGTTCCCACAAACGACGCCAAACTGTTAGTATATTTTTCGGTATGGTATGAATCAACACGTTCTTCACTCTTCCCAATAATTTTGCAAAACAATTAAAATTACAGGACCCTTTCGAGGATCCCACTCCGATGCCTAAATTAGCTTATATGATAAAATAATGCTTTGTACATAAAAAATCAGTTTGAGTTTATATCTGTGGTATAGGGAAAGAGGTGGAGTCAAATCATAATTATGATTCCTGCTTCTTGTTAATCTAAAACCGTTGTCAAAATTCTACTTGTATTCTGATATATGATCTGATTGGACCATGAGTCCTATCACGATTCTATCGAGAATAGTGCTACTGATCAAACTATACTTGGATTAAGAGTCCTATTCTGATTCTACCGAGACAGGATTGCTAATCGGATTATGATTCATATTTCAATTCAAGTTGGAGTAGAATCATAATCTGGATCTACTGGGATAAGTGATACCTGATTTCTCGGGAATAACTGTTAAGTGTTTATCTCACGGGATTGGACTTCCCGGGAGTCTTGTTGTCTCCTCCTTGGATCGAACTAAGTGAAATTATTCCCAACACGTACCTTTCCCGGTCGAAGTTGCACCACTTTTTTTTTTTTTAAAAAAAAAAAAAAAAAAAAAAAAATTGCCTGTAATGTTTAAAATTTGACAATTAATTTCCTCACTCTAATTTCGTAAAATTGTCAATGTAACCCATCCATTAAAAATTATTGTCTTCTCTGACGGAAGAAGGCCCACGTGTTTCACATGTGGGTTTTTAGCGGATGAAAAGTCCAAAATGCCTTTATTTTTTCTGAAAAGGGGCAGGGTAGCTGAGTGTAACACCCTTAAAATTAAATAATTAAACTATTAACTTGGAGTGTTATTTGTAGTGCCTTCATATTAATTAACTAGTAATTAGCTGAATCACTAAACAACATTAATATATCAATGTATACTATAGCGGAAAGCATAAAGAAATGATATGAGACAAACTAAAATATCTGTAAACAATATTTTAGCATCAATACAAACTCAGAGCTTATAGCAAAATAACTACCATCTATCTATGCAAATCCTCACAATACTTTACGGGTGTAAACCCGGAGTCGGTTCTCAGTTATTGGCCAAAACTGGGAACTGGCACTGGGGTCCCCAGTTATTAAAAGACACTAACCGGCTATCCCAGTTGGGACCTAGTTATCCGGACGGGATATTGAAAAAAAAAAAAAAAAAAAACAATCAGATCAAGAATTTTCTAAGCAATCAAACGAAACCAAAAAAAAAAAAAAAAAAAAAAAGGTACGATCAGATCTAGTATTTTCTAAGCAACCAAACGAAAAAAAAAAAAAAAAAAAATCAATCAAATACTAAATCAGAACCTAGATCGATGTTGACAAAGACGAGTTCAACGCCGGACTTGAACCTTGTGAGGAGTTGAGGAGCTCCATCTAGATCTCTAATCTAAAGGGCCTTATTATTTGCCCAAGGCCTCGTTGTGCGACATGTGGAAGTAGATGAAAGGAGAGCTCAAAGCAGATGAAAGGAGATGAAATGAGAAGATAAGGAATGACTTGTGTGGAAGCTAGGTGTGAGACAGAGAGAGAGAAGATGAAACCATAAACGATATTTGAGAGAAGTCTGAGAAGATAAGTGGAAGCCACGATGTGTGAGAGCAGATACGGAATCAAGGGTTAAGAGTAAATCTTAACTTTAGAGTTGTGCTGATACTCGCCACGTGTGTTGGTCCAAATTTTGTAGGTGAAAGAATAAAGAGAGTTCACAGTTGTCTTAACCGGGCTTGGTCCAAACATTAAAAACAACATGCCAAGAAGAAAAACTGTTATGGGTTTTTCATTTTTGTTATTTTAAATATATATGTACGGGTTTTTCATTTTTGTTATTTCAAATATATTTTGTTATTATATATATATATATACTCGGTTATTCGGTTATAACCGGGTTTTTAAAAATGTAATAACAGGAACCAGCTCCGGAGACCCAGTTACCTAGTTATAAATAACCAGGTACCAAACCGGTTTTTCGATTTTTCGGTTATCCGAAGCTGGTTAATTGGTACCCGGTTACAGGTTTCCAGCTAGTTATAACCGGTTGGATTTACACCCCTACACAATATTTGTGAGCTATGTGCTCGGCATCTTCATCCAAGCGAAATGTTCACTCTATGGTCTGTCAGCCTACTAATCT
Source organism: Alnus glutinosa (assembly GCF_958979055.1). Classification (NCBI taxonomy): domain Eukaryota; kingdom Viridiplantae; phylum Streptophyta; class Magnoliopsida; order Fagales; family Betulaceae; genus Alnus; species Alnus glutinosa. Next base: position 18,778,995 of record NC_084894.1, read on the forward strand.
GCAAAACACCAAAGTGTTCCACAAATGAAAAAATAACTGTGTAAGTTCTCGACATAGTAAGTAAATTGTTATGGAACTTATTTATGGAATGGGCCTTCGATAACAAATCTCACTTCTCAAACTTAGTGTTCACAAAGTTATGAGTTTTGTAAAAAGATCAGTATTGTCACCATTATTATGCCAATATGGAAATTGATTTGGTTTAAAGTGAGATAACATAATAGTAGTACCAAGTCACTTACGTTTTAATGCAAGAAACATGTATAATAAATAGTTTTTAATTAACAGTCATTTTTATCCTCCATATGACTTATTGGAACCCTTAACCCATTGTTGATAAGTTTGGTACTATCCCAAGGGAGGTACAATACTGATGCCCCAAATAATGATGCATACCATCGCCCGACCAAATTTAAATTCTCGGTGATCCACACCACTATTGAAGCCGTAGATGTAACCCTACTCATACATGGTGAGCCGATCACATGTATAATCATTGGATTTAATGCCAAGCAATCAAAAAAATCTCTTTGACCATAGGGTCAAACCCATATAATTATAGGTTAAATACCCTATTAGTACCTGAGTTTTAAGCCATTTTAAATTTAGTACCTAAGTTTTATTTTGTATCACAGGTGGTACTTGAGTTAAGAGTAAAAACTCAATTAGTACTTTTGTTAGATTTTCCGTCCAAATTTTAATGGCCTGCCACATGTCAACCACTGAGATTGACATGTGGCACTATATAAAAAAATAAAAATAAAAACTAAAAATCTTTAAAAATTAATTAAAAATAATAAAATTTTAAAAAAAATTGAAAAAAAAATGTTAGGTTTTTTTTTTTTTTTTTTCAATGGGTTTCGGCCCTTGGGGGTGGCCGAACCACCCTCTTGAGCCACGAGGGTGGTTCATCCCCATGGGCAAACCTTCAATTTTTTTTTTATGGGTTTTGGCTCTTGGGGGTGGCCGAACCACCCCCATGGGCCAAGGGGGTGGTTCGGCCCCCCCCAAGGACCAAAACCCAACAAATATATATATATCTGCCATGGGGTGGCCAAACCACCCCCCAAGCCACCACAGACCGGCCTAGGGGCCCCTTGGCCAAAATGGGGGTGGTGGCCGGCCACCCCCATGGTGGCCAACGGGGGTGGTTCAGCCACCCTTTTTTTTTTCTTTTTTTTTTCAATTTTTTTTTAAAATTATTATTATTATTTTTTTAATTAATTTTTAAAGATTTTTTAGTTTTTTTTTTTTTTTTTTTTTTTTTTTTTTTTTTTATATATATATATATATATAATGTGGTTGACACGTGATAGGCCGATAAAATTAGGACGGAAAATCTAAGAGAGGTACCAACTGAGTTTTTATCTCTAACTCAGATATCATCTGTGATACAAAGTAAAACTCATGCACTAAATTTAAAATGGCTTAAAACTCAGGTACCAATGGAGTATTTAACCCTATAATTATTGCCCATATCTGTTATTTCACATGTTCTGGTGTACCATATCATACGATACAATTTATCCAATTGAAACATTTATAAACATTTAATACCATTATAAGGCTCATAACTTTATTTATATTAGAAAGTAAAGCATGCTCAATTCATTGACATATCACATAGTGAAAAATACAGTTCCATAATCATTTACTTACCTAGGTTGAGTCTCCTAACTCTCGGACATCTTAAAACTTCACATCACTGCAATCATACTCTAGTATTATTGTACATATATACTTTAAACTGGAACCTCAATAAAGCCCTTAAAATCCTAATCATGCAAATTAGTACCTTCATTGAATGTTCGGCGTTGAGGTCAATCGTTCGACCAACAGAGATCGATTGTTTGATCTTGAAGGTGGAACATTCGATGACTACCAGAGTGCATGACCAACTAAGATCCCCTACAATAACCTATTATCCAGCATAACCACACCTCCTAATGATCCTAAAAGGCCTAACAAACAACAATAACACGTTACAAACACATCCAATCATACCCATGTCATACCCATGCATGATAAAACTCTGAGATGGTAAACCCAAGTGCTTTAAATCTACATAATGATTGTTAAATCATAAAACAGTAACTTCTAGATAAGATAAAGGGCTAATATAAATTCAAAAACAAGATTGGGCTTAAGGGTTATTTTCTCTTGAAGATGAAGTTTTTAAAGTGTCATTTTCTCTCTCAAGAACTTACTATGTCTCTCACTCTAAGGTTCTGGTGTGTGAAATGAGACGAAGATAGGACCTTGGGTTTCTATGTCCTTAAATAGGACATAAGGTTGCACAAAAGGTTCAAATTCTTTTAAAACGTTCATTAAGACTATCATTGATCGTTCGACAGGAGAGGTCGAACGTTCAGGAAGAAAGTTTGTTAATTTGAGAATAAAGTCAAACGCTTGGAAGGAAAGTCGAACGCTTGGGAGGAAAGATCTCAATCTTTCGGGAACAAAGTCAAACATTTGGAAATTGGGATTTTACTTCAAAACAAAGACTTTGCTAAAATATTCATGAGGGTTTTAATTAGAGGATTATAAACATTTTATTGAAAATCTTTTCTGTGTGATTTAAAACTAAGAGTCAGAACAGTTTTATAAATTACCACTACTGTTTAAATAAATGCATTTATTTTCACCCCTAATGGACTAAATAGGAGTGGTTGAAACCACTCCCAAAAGGTTTTAACCACCCCCATTTCGCGTAAGGGTGGCCAAGCCACCCCAATTGGCTCGAATGGGGGTGGATGACCCATAGAGATTGTTCGGCCACCCCCAAGCCACTCCCATTTGGCCGGATTGGGGGTGGCCGAGCCACCATGGCATAATCAGGGTGGCTATGGGCACCCTTAATAATTTTTCTTTTTCTTTTTTTTTTGGGAGGGGGGGGGGGGGGGGGGGGGGCGATGAGGGCATTTTAGGGAAAGCATGTATCAAGTTGAGGGTAATTTGGGGACGTTTGCCCCTAAACCCATGTGCGCCGCATGTCGACCTTCTTTAGTTAGAGAAAACAAAAATTTTTAGATTTACATTGATAATTTCAAAAATATAATGGGGGTACATTGCCAATCTTTAAACATTAGAGGCAAAAAAAAAAAAAAAATCGATACAACTTCAGAGTGGTAAAATGTATTTTTCCCTAACTAAAATATAAGGAGGATGTAAATTTTGCATTTTATAGTAGATTAAGTCCACATTACATACAAGCGTCCTTTCGTAAGCATTTTCAGAGACATAAGGTATGTTTCGTACACTGGAAAATAAGTTCAGAGTCATAGCCTTTTCAATCAAATTTCTTAAAATAACACAAGAATAGTATTCTCTTTCTCTTGATCCGTGCCATCCTCAAACACTATGCAGGGGTGATCAGATACCTGATCTAGTTGTTGCTATCACCAGTTGGCACGTTGGGGGTGAATATGACCACCCCCTAGCCATGAGGGTTGGTCAGAGCCATCTCTGATGCGCAGTTGGAGATGATGCGACCACCCTTGGAGGTTCAGTTGGAGGCGGTTAGTCACCCATGCATGGGGTGATCGAAATTAAAATGATGAATGGTTTTTCGGGATATTAATTTTAGAGTTATTCCATTCCTTGAAGAATATTTATAATTCCCTAAGTTTTTGAGAGGTTATTCCCTCTTTGTAAGAGAATAGCTATTTTTAAAGAATAGTTATTCTGCGTAATGTTAGCGCAAGTAAATAATGAAATATATAGCTATTCCATTAATTCTTGAGTGTATTCTTACATATCAAATGCGCCCATAATTTTTTTTTAAAAATAGGATCTTGGGTTATAAATTGGTGTCACCGTATGAAGTAACTAATTTATAGCTAATTCTTATTTCTTTGTTCACGAATCATAGAAAGATAACGGGTGTGTTTGGTAAAGATTGTTGAGTTAAATTCTTTTTTGAGTAACTGTAAGAAGTGATTGATGTGGTATAAAGTAGAAAGAATTTTTATGAAAAAGTAAAAAAAAAAAAAAAAAAAAATTGTATTGTACTGATTTTTTTTTATTTGAATACTAATAAAAAATTATTAATATAATATAAAAAGTGAAAAAAGTTATAGTATTTTAAAGTTGATTGTTTTTTGAAAAAGTGAAAATAAGAGAGGAGATGGTGTAATACTGGTTACCAAACACCTCCAAGATTTACGGTAGTGAAAAATTATTTTGGGTTTTCTCTCTAGATGACCCAAAAAAGTAGGTGCTTTTTAAGTTGTAGTCACTTATTTACTACAACTTTTCTTATTAGATTCTGCTACCTAGGAAAAAAGAACCCTAAAAAAAAGGACTGCTCATAACACCTACAAATTGTTAGTAGTGTATATATGTTGGATCCGGCTTCGGTGTTGTTAAAATAAGTACCGCATGGGTGCTGTTAAAAAAAATGAATGGACCAGATTAAAGAGCAGCAACAGGCGTTGTGGATGTAAGGAATAACAAGTAGCACTTGACGCCGTTTGTTTTGAAGAGAAAAAAAGTTTGGTTTTGTATATTCATCCTCTGCATACTCCTTGTTGTTTTTTTTTTTGAGTAATTGCGTACCAGCTTCAAGGGAAGGGAAAAACTACGTTTTTGAGTGGACTAGATTCTTGTAAGGAAGGCAATGTTGGTGGCAGCTCGGGGCATGAAACAGCTGGGAATGGGATGTTTTCAAGGGAAGGTGCAGGGAAGATGCTGGGAAGGTGGGTTGACGTAATGTGGATGAATAGGAACCAATTTCTATCTCTTTTAGGTCCAACCGGCGGCCAGATGTCCAACATAGGTGAAAGTTGCAAATAAACATGGTGGGGAGCTTTGCTGAGAGATTCCAACAGCTTCAAATGACGAACATGCAAGAAATCCAACAAATTGAAGAACCAAATTATCTCTAAAAGTGTAAACCACTAGCTCCAAGTCCACGCCGAGAACCAGAAGACGAATAATACGAGGAAGGGGAAGAATTTTTTAATTTTAATTTTTTCATTAAGTAGGAAGGGGAAGAATTTGAAGATACCCAGTTGCGAACAAGTCAGCACAGAGTCAGAACTTGGTCCTGTTCCAACTCACTGCATGTGGTAGCTCAGCGGATGCAAAATTAAAGAGCGCGCAGAAGCTGATCCACCAAAAAATGAAGTTTTTCCTTTCCCTTGAAGCTGGTATGCAGAGAGCCAGAGATGTTGCAGGTGCAAAACCAAAACTTTTTTCTCTTCAAAACAAACAACGTCAAGTGCTACTTGTCATTCCTTACATCTACGACGTCCGTTGCTGCTCTTTAATCTGGTCCATTCAATTTTTTAACAGCACCCATGCGGTACTTATTTTAACAGCACAGAAGCCGGATCCATATATGTTAAGGACAGAAAATATTGATTTGTAAGATCATCTCGTGGTTCAGCTTGACTTGAATTCCAGATAGCTAGGTTAGACTTCCATTACACCATATTTGTTAAACTTTAATCCATATATGCATGAATTATGCGCCGGGGGGGGGGGGGGGGGGTTATTTATTATCAAAAAACTATTTACAAGATTCAGATAGCATAAGAGATCAAAGTTGTTTTGGTTTTATTTATAATTATCTTATTTTATGCATGTGTGGTAAACTATATTTGTTATGACACTAATTAATTAAGAAATTCAGTCGTATTTGTGAAGTATGAAATCTAGTTTTAGGCTTCGTTTGGTTTACGGAATGGGTATTTTATTGAGAAATGGAATAGTTATTACTAGGAATGAAAAATATTGGAATGGAATAGTTATTCATAATCTTTAGTTTGATAACAACTCATATACTTTAAATGGAATCCAATCAAAATTACAAATATATAAAACTCTATATTATTATTATTATTTTTTTTTGTGAAAATTGTAGTCTATTCCTATTAAAATCACTATTCCTCTAATTTTTTTAAAGAAATATGTATACTTTTTCATAATAAAATAGTTATTTCAATCAAAATAACTATGCTGCAAATTAAATGAGACTTAATATAAAGACAGTTTAGGTTCTAATTATTTGATGTACATAGTACGAAAAAACAGCATGTATATATAATTGAGTGCTCTTTTACGTACGTATAGTTAGGCATGCATGAGTTTTTTTATCAGACACAACGCGTAATTACTTTTGATTTTCCCGTGAAATGGGTAATTAATTAGGCAATCATTCTAGCTCATTACTTAGCCACACCCAGTTGCTGAAAAAGAAAATCCTGAATGAATTGGTTAGTCACATCGCAAAACTGTGCTAAGGCTTTTAATTTTTATTTCATAGATGCAAATGATGGTAAGCAGGCCAACTCTTTGAAGCAAAGAAGATACCTCAATAGCCGACGAAACATTATTAGTTGGAAGGCCAACATCCTATTTTAGACAGACCACATTAGTCTTCTTCGTCATGATTGTTAATTATTTTTGAGTAAAAAGCTCGACGTGAGATCAAATGATTAAAAAGTACTTCAACTTGGATCGTTAAAACTAACACTTTATTATTTAAATTTTAAATCCACTGTAGAAAAATGTTCACATGCAGCCGTCGCAGTGGGATATATATATGGTAATATGGCAGGCAGTGACATATTATACAGAAAAAGGTCAGTCACGAGCAAATATGGCACAACTTTTTTTTTTTTTTTTTTTTTTTTTTGTTTTATAAAAAAAAGAAAGAAAGAAAGAAAGAAAAGATAAGGGACATTACTACTACATGCACAAAGTTGAGTCTCTTCCAGCATGCAGTGGCCCCCTCTTTTCCCAGACTACTCACAAGACCTCTCTCTATCTCTGATCTCTCTTTTTATCCCTCCCGAGTTGACTCGCTTGCTTTCATGGAGTGCAACTCAGCAACATTAACTATTCTAATGTCTCAGTTTATCTGCTATCATAAACTAGCTAGCTATAGCTAGAAGTTTCATAATTCATGTTACAACAAGAGACTTTCGTCTTCTATGAGTGATGCCCGGCCACCGTATTGGCTCAAATCCATGGCTCCACCCATTGCTGCAAGAAAGGCCTGCTTGCATCTTCTCCCACGCCAAGAAAATCTCTAGTTAAGCTGTGCTCATGATCAACTTCATTTGAACTGGCATGGAGCCTTCCAGATGAAACTGGCAAATTCTTGGTTTTCTCCAAAAATGAGGTCGAGTTTGAACTCATCAACTCGTTCAAGTTCTCAGCTTGGTTTTGTTGCCTGAAAAATTTCTGAACTTCGTGGTTCCTACTGTTTGACACAGTTGAGTGAGATGATCCGGAGCTCATCAATCTGAAAGAGGTGCCGTCGAATACTGGGTTGCTCCTTGTTGATCCCATTTGGGCAGCTTTTTGCAAAAGTGCTGTGGCTGACATGTGAGCTTGGCCTTGTTGGTGAATATTCTGGTTATTAGAATACATATTTCCTTCGCTCTCTTCTTCCTCCTTTAGCCCTCCTCTTGGCAACGAAGATATAGAGAGATTGGCAGTTCCAAAGGATGTATCTGGGTACTTGTTTAACCACTGCGTCTGAGAGCTCGATCCAAACATATGATTCATAGATGCCAATTCAGGCAAGCTCGACAAGTAAGCGTTAGAATTATTCGCAATTCCAACTGGGTTGAACTGGGTATTGGCAGCAAATTCTGGCTGAAAGGCGGAGGAAAATTGGGGGATTCCAGCTAGTGGAGGATTGGAAATTGTCCCATTAATCAAATCATTCTTAAAGATTGGATTGGCGGCTGAAACTGATGAAGTGAACCTTGCATTCTCTTCAGCCAAGGCATCACAAAAAGCTCTATGAGTTATGAAGCTATCCTTCCTGTATTATATATATACGCCCACCCACAAATCTCATTTCAATAAATTCAAGAGAGCTAGCATTAAATTCTTAAACCAACTAATCATATGAAGTAAAAAAAGATCTAATTTAAAGCAACAAAAATAGAAAGACAAGAAAAGACTACCTAGAAAAGAGTGTGCCACAGTCACATTTGTACTCCCTAGTACCACAAATCTTGCTATGGGCTTTCCAATCTGACTGCACCGCATATTTCTTGGAACATTTCTCACACTTCCACCTCTTCTCGCCGTGCTTCCGGCTGAAGTGCTTCTTTATCCCGGTGAGGTCTCCGAGCGCCCTCGATGGATCGTGGTGCACGCAGGTCTTCTCCGGACAAACGTACACCTTTTTCTGAACTTCTTTGTTTGTTCTTTGCCGAAGCTTCCATGGAAGATTGTGGCCGCGCCGGTGAAGCTGCAAGTTCTGGTCCCTCTGGAAACCCTTTTTGCAAATTTCACATATGAATCGGTTTGTCGCCATTAAAGATTTTGGAGACATGGCTATAACCTCTGCATCCGGATCTGCTTCAATTCATCGAAAACCCCATTAAAGAAAATGCGCAAAAATTTAACACAAATACTACAAGAGAGAGAGAGAGAGAGAGAGAGAGAGCGAGAGAGATGAAAATATGCTTGCCTGGTGTTCCCGGTAAACTTCTCTTTCTCTTGCCTGGATTTGAATTAAGGTTAGGGTTAGGGTTTGAGTTTGGTTCTTGAGCAAACCCTCTCCCTGTGGAAGGAACACAAAGCCCACCTTCAGACGTCATCTGCAACTGAATTTAGGGAAACTCGGCGTGTCGTAACCTAGAAAAACAATTTCAATACCCTTCAAAAACCAAGACAAAACAACTAATCCAAGAATCTATCTGTGTATGGAATCCTCTCTTTCACTGAAAACCAAGAACCCTCTGGATCAGGCTCTTCTTGGAAACATATTTCTCACTCTACTTGAAACTTGAAAGGAAAACCCAAAGAGCAAATGAAAGCTAGAGAGAATTTTTTCAATTCCTCTCTCTCTCTCTCTCTCTCTCTCCTTATCTTACACGGTATCTCTGAAAGTCGGTCAGCCATAGACTCAGCTGGACCACTGTCTCTATCATTACATCTATTCATTCATATACACAAAATCTTAAATACTATATTAAACGAATTTAAAATGCTACATTCAGAGAGACCAAAGCTGTGTGTGTTTGTATGTGTCATTTCAGGACTATCTGCTTTAACTTTTATTTATTATTTAAGTGAAGAAAGAAATTTCGAAAAACAAGAACAGTAAAAATAAATACAAACGAGGTGTTAAAAAATCGTATCTAATAAGTGGGGAAAAGGTGAGGCAATAGAGAAAAGTCTCTTACCTTTACAGCCATTCATGAGGTAAAAATGATTACGCTATAATTGTATCAGGACCATCAAGAAAGAAAGACTGAAGAGAGAGAGGGGGGTGGTGCCGTCCGTGAGACCTGACTGGCTAGGTGGGGGACCCAGTCAGGACTCTGTCAGTGGCAATGAGAAGATCGAGCAAGAAGTCGACGATAATACAAAGACAAGAGATGACCGGTACCGCTTGATATGTCGACCAATCCACGTAACCCAAACCCCAGCCCCCACCCCTCTCTCTCTCACTCACATTTTTTCTCTAGAAATTCGCTCCCACGAACCGTATACGGTGGCTGTTCAACAAGTGGAGAATCTTTTCTGAGTTGACTCGGTCATCATCTTTCTACCTGGCCGAGTCCTCGAACCAATTTACAAGCATTAATTTGCGTCAACCTAGAAGTGCAATTTGAGCGGGTTGAGTTGAGGACTGACTAATGATATTTACTAAATATTATATGATTTTGCTATACAATTTGATAATGTAACAGTAAAAATTAAAAAAAAAATTTGAGGTAATTACCTTTTCCCTCATCAACTACCAGTCATTGTCAACATGCACCTATGAACTGATACCTCGACCAAAAAAGAATATCAAACTACCAACTTTACATACTTTGTTCCCTTCCGTTAGGGAATCTCGTTAACTTGAACGGAATATGTCATTTTTGGGCGTTAATTTTAGTTTAAAGACCAAAATGCCCTCCAACAGTAATTAATAAAAAAATATTAAAATTAATATATTTAAAAAAGTTGAGGGCATTTATGTCATTTTTTGAATTTGAGTTAGGGTATTTAAGTATTTTTACGAATTAAACTGATAGAAGGGGGCAAAGTATGTAAAATTGGTATTTGGATACTCTCTTTTGGTCGAGGTGTTAGTTCATGGGGGCATGTTGACAATGACTAGTAATTGATGGGAGAAAATGTAATTACCCCAAAAATTTCACTTAATTTCTTCGAAGCTTCGTAACTATTTTTGCAAGTTTTTCTCTAAAATTTCAAAATCTTTTAGTTTAGTATATCTAACTTTTAAATTTTTTGTAATCTCACCCTTCCATTAAGATTTTTTTGTTAATCCTAATAGAGAATACAATAATTACGAAAATCCCATCAATGTTTTTATTTAAAAACAAACAAAAGAAAAAAAAAAGAAAAAAAAAAAGAAAAGAAAAGAGAATGGTTTACTAGTGACCCACCAGATCCTGTTGTGGGTTTGGTGGTAACCCGGCCCATAGGAAATGTAGCAGGCTTGGCAGAAAGAACCCCAGCCACAGTCTTAAAGTATTTCATGAGTGCGTACTTAATGTTGATGCACAGAAATACCTTGGCCTTATTAGTCCGAGCAATTTTCAAGACAAGAAAGTACTTCACTGGCCCCATATCCTTAAGACGAAAATGAGAAACATAGTGAGATCAGAATAACTGCTTCATCGTTACTTGCAAGAATTATGTCATCAACATAAACAAGCAAAGTGAAAAAAAAAAAAAAAAAATTAAAAATAAATAAATAAATAGCCCAAGACTCTAAACAATACCTAAAATGGGGGTTAAATAGGTGTTTACAAAATAATGCGGAATTGAAAAATTGAACCACCACACAAACAATCACCAAATATTATGAAAGCATTAAATCAATCAACATGCATAAGTAATTTGGTGACGAAATGAAAACCTTTTGAAAAATTCTTCAAAAGTAAAACCACTCTAGGGCAGCCAAACCCAGAAATCAATCCACTACAAAAGAACGAGAAATTACGAAATGTCCATATTTACAAAACCTTTACAATTGACATACCCTTGTACTAGACAAGAACCCACTTACCCGCTACCATAGTAGTTCTCCCATAACATCTTGACAATTTTTCTACTTGATCTCGTTTATGAAAACTCTCATAGGCTTCAATTGTTGTTGTTAATGAAAGGTTGTGGTTTACAACAAAGACTCTAAGAGAGAAGCAATTGAAAGCATAAAAACATGAGTTTTCTCACTTAGCACATGAAGAAAACTACTCTTTTTTCTTTGGAAATATTGCTTCCAATCATCTCAAAAGTCGTGCTCCAAAAGCCCTTAAATAGAATTAAGAAAGTAGCCCTAAAATCATAAAATCGGTTACCCAAAAATTGTAGATTTCTAGTGCTCGTTTGCACGAGATTGCAGATGCGTTGCAGACGAGCTATTCTGCCGAAAACTCGTCTACGAGCTCATTCATATTAGTTTGCAGCCGAACAATTCTATGAAGAGCTCGTTCGTACCCATTGCAGGTGAGCCATTCTATCCTGATTTTCATACTTCTCTTCACAGCCCGTTTTCGCCCTAGTAAATATTGGATTTGAAAACTTTTCATGAAATACAAAGTTGTATAATTTTGACTCAAATTTCCAACAACACCAATTTTGCTTCAATCAGAGTTCATAATAAAAAAAATATGATTATGTTAATCTGACTAGGTCAATGTTGACAACATAAACAAACTTGAATAATCATGTCTTGGATCCATTCTCACCGAATTGACACTTAGACTAAAACTTACAACCATGTCTTGACCAGAATTTGCCAACACTAAAAATTAAATACAAAGCAATGTAAGTAGTTCCTTGGAGTCAAGTGAAAAGAGAGTAATTTAGATTGCTAAAAACCGTGCCTGAGTAAGGTAATAGAAAATTTAGAAAACCATTGATGAGAAGTTTGCTTCAAGCCATACATTTAGTCAGCTTGTATACTTTGGAGTCCCCCTTAGTAGGAAATCTCAGTGGAAAAGTCAAATAAACCTCCTCATCTAAATTACCATGAAGAAAAACATTATTTACATGCAATTTTGTAAATGCCAATTCTTGGCAGTAGCATAGCAAGTAAAAGTCTAATAGTGGTGAGTTTGGCAACCGGTGAGAAATTTCCATGATAATCAATTCCCTCACTTTGAGTATAACCCATTGCAACAAACCCCTCACATTGAGTATACCCCTTTGCAACAGGCCTAGCCTTATAACATACAATGGTGCCATCAGATTTGTACTTAATTTTGTAAACTCATTTGCAAACAATGGAATGTTTATTCAGAGGTAAGACAACAAGAATCCCTGTTTTATTTTCCTCAAGAGCATTGATCTTAGTCTGGATTGCCTCACGCTAGTGAGAGTGCTTGATGAAAGAACTTTGGCTCAATTGTCAAAGATACAAACAACCTAAAATTGTGGTGAACAAGTGATAGCTTATTGTAATCAATGAAAGAAGAGAGTCAATATGGTACACCTGATGGAGTAGGAGTGTTGTCCAAAGGATTAGATGAGAATGAGGTGGAAGAAGTAGCTAATTGACAATGAAAATCTTGCAAATAATCGGAAAGACATCTAACCCGAGAGCATTTTCGAATGGAAACAGAATTCTCTGTAGGACTCAGAAAAGGAGCTAGAAGCTCAAAATCATTTGATAGGGAAGATGAAACACTGTTAACATGATTGTTATTAGTGGGAAAAATAGAATCACAAGGAACAACTGAAACCATATCAGTTGAATCGAGAATTGAAACCGAGATTGGAAGTATAAAACGTCCATCTTGATTTGAATGTAAAAGATCAATAGGATAGGGAAATACGTTTTCAAGAAAGATAACATCTCATGAGATAAAAACTGATTTTGTATAAATATCAAATATTTGTAAGCTTTGATTCCTGAAGGATACCTTATGATTGAAAATGCAAGGTTTGGCACGAGGTCAAATTTAGTTCGAGTTCTATGATGGTAGTGGCATACCATAAACAACCACAGACTCGAATATGAGAATATGTAGGTGTCTTTGAAAACAAAATTTCAAAAAGAGATTTATTTGAGAGATGAGGAGTGGGAATGCAATTAGAAAATTATTGGACTTCTAATTTATCAAGTGTGTGCAATAGTGTGCAACAAAATATCACAATGCGGAAAATAAAGAGATAGATATTTTGTTGACGAAGTGGAAACTCAATTAAGAGAAAAACCACTTCGAGGCAGCCAAACCCAGGATATCCACTATTCAGAAGACAAAGCTAGTTACAAAGCAGTAGCACTCATATACCCCTAATGCAGTGGTCGTACCTTGAACTCTAACATGTAACCCAACACGAACACCTCCGAACCAGGTCTCCTACCTGAAGGGGTCTTCAATGAAATCCTTTACCTTAGGACCAACCCTTAAGATAGACTTCAGTTTTAGCACAACAACAACACTTGCAACGGCTTGAGAGATATCAACTTAACACAACAACTCTAAAATATAACTCTCTAAGCTCTACAGAATTCAATACTGAATTCTTGATGTTCTCAAGCCTATGGAACTCTATATATAGGCTGCAGGTTCAACTGAGCATCTGGCTTGATAAAACCTAGGCGCCGTCCGGACGGTAGTCATAAGGCATCCGGACGGACAACTGTGCGATCGGCTTTTCAAAATTTCATTGAAATTCTTTCCTAATTTGAGCCGCGTCCGGACAGTGTTGCCATGTCGTCCGGACTGTCGCACTTCAGCTGCACGCAATTTCCATATTGAGGCTTCGCGCGTCTGGACCAAGGGAATGGTTGTCCGGACAATTGATTTGAGGCACACAATTTCCATATAAATAGCTCGTGCGTTCGGACCATGAAGACTGGCGTCCAGATGTCTGGATTTTGAATGCGCTACTTGCCTTATGGATGAGCACGTCCGGACGGGAATCCACATCATCCGGACGGTTGCATCGATCTTTCCATATCTGTGTTTTAGAAGGAAATCCCATAGCTGGTTGAACATTGAGTGTCGTCCGGACGTGCTGCTTATTAGTTTTTGATTGGCAGCATTCTGTTGACAAAATCACTATTATGTAATGTTGCTGCTTTCACAGGGATGCCGTATATTTCAGAGTCTTCAGATATCAGAGTTTATTTCTCTGATGTGGAAAGAGTCGTATTATGACAAGTTGCAAGTGTCACAAGCTTCATTAAGGCTATTTCAGTGTTCAAGGAAGATTTTGTACAGATTCCAACTCAGAGAAGTCGGATCCCAAGAAACTATCCGAACGATGTGGTGTTTCCGTCCGGATGCTCATCAGTTAGCAACACCCATTCGGACGACGAGAACTTTTCATCCGGATGCCCATCAGTGTCTAGAATCTTCGAACTGTTCAAGATTGCATCCGTTCGGACGTAATGGCAAATCGTCAGGCCGCTATTAAGAGTTCAAGAAGAATCCAGTATTCAAGTGTATCCGTCCGGACGATGTGGCAATACCGTTCGGACGCCATTCAGAGTGCGACAAGTAATAGGGTTTCTGTCTCAGACACAGATATGGGAAGACAGCTGCAAACCGTCCGGACGATGTGGTGTTCCTGTCCGAATGCTAACCTTGGTAAGGCAAGTCGTGCAGCAGAAGTGCAACCGTCCAAACGCTAAAGCAACACCATCCGAACGCAGCCTTGTTATGGAAACTTTCAGCGCTATTTTGGAAAGGCGGTTGCAGATGACCGTCTTGACGCTTGGTCAAGTCGTCTGGACGACCTCCAATATTTTGATCATAACTTTCTGCTCAACTTATTTGTAAAGCATATATAAAGAGGGCTCTAGGCTAGTGTTTTGTATAGAATTCGATAGAGAATTCCATATAGCTTAAAGAGGGTGTTTAGGGAGATATTGAAGATCTGTAAGCTCTCTAGCTCTTGCCAGTGTGTGATTTGATCGTGTGAAGTCTATTTTAGGGGTTGGCCTAAAGGTATAGGAATCCATCAAAAACCCCTTCAGGTGGAAGATCTGGTTGGGAAGCGTTCGTGTTGGGTTACACGTCAGAGTTAAAGGTATGACTATTGCATAGCGTTATGTGAGTACGAGTATCTTGTAACTAGCTTTGTTTTTGGATAGTGAATTTTTTGGGTTTGACTGCCCCGGAATGGTTTTTTCTCTTCATAGAGTTTCCACTTTGTAACAAATATCTTGTGTCATTTAAATTCCATATTTAAGATATTTGTTTGCACACAAACACACACTTGGTTTAATTAGAAGTCAATATTTTATTTTCACTGCTGAAACGTCCGAACGGATACAAGCTGGAGCAGTTCAAAGCTTCTCGACACAGAAGAAGGTACGAACGAAAAGTTCTCGTCGTCCGGACGGATGTTGCTTGACTGAGGAGCGTCCGAACGGAATACCACGTCGTCCGGACGGATGCAAGGGATCTGACTATATTGTCTTGAAATTCGCACAGAATCTTCTAGAAACATATCTTTGAAGAAGATTTCTGAAAACTGACTGAAACCTAATTAAAAGCATCATTGTTTATGTTACTGACTGATAAGTGTCCAGGCGTTTCACTAGGCCGTTCAGACGATAAACTCGGGATCTGACTTTTGTTGAGCTGTAGACTTTGCAAAATCTTCTTGGAGTCCAGGCATTCCTTCTGGATGCTTGTGACACTGATCTTGTCATAATGAGGCATTTTCCATATCGGAGAAATAAACTCTGAATATTTGAAGACTCTGAACTGATACGGCATCCCTATGAAATCAGCAACATTACATAGAAGTGATTTTGTCCAACAGAATGTAGCCATCACAAAAACTAACAAACTCCCTATTTGGCCATTCTAGGACAAAAATCACTTGACCAGTTAAAAATACAATCCCGGTCCAAATCCAACATATACTCCCCCTTTTTGTCTCAAATGGACAAAACAGAGTATGGAAAGACCACAGTAATAAAATACTCCCCCTTGATGTCTCAACAGGATAAGGGTAAACAGAGTATAAAATCCACAAACAAAAACGTTTTATAATCCAAAACAAAAGGAAAATAGAGAAGAGTCTGCAAGTGGTCCAAAAGAAAGGAACAAAAATCCTCCAAGTACTAAATCCCGCTGATCCACTGAAATCACGTAGCGGAGAGAAAGCCGTACAAAAGGCTGGATTTGTACTACTTCAGCTTCTAGATCTGGAAGCAGGGAACCATAGACTGAAAAACCCACAATCTCTTGATTTTGCAAAGCCTGAAACTGGTTATCCACAGATTGACATCCTCTAAGCAACTGGTCTGCAAGATAAATGAGGAGATTCACCACTAAACCTTTAACTGATACAGATATGAGGGAATGCTACGGAAGGCTCTGCATGAGCTTGGGGAAAAGGCTCAACTTAAAACTGAGACCTTTGAAATTTGAACATCCGACTTCAACAACAGTCAGTTTTGATCCATCTGTCAGATATTGTGCTGGGAGCTGTTGGACGACATATTCCTAAAAATATTTAAACAAAAATATTTTCAAAAAAACACCACAAAGAAATATTAGATCATGTTAGTCCCTAAAAGAAAGTGGTATTATGACAGCTGTCAATTGGATGCCCAAATATTACAAAAACAAAGGTCGCAATCCAGAGGACCCAGATATATCAATATCAACCCAACACACAAATAGAATAGGATTTTCATGCACAATATCTCAAGAAAAAAATTTCAATCACCAAATATTCCAATATTCTAAAATCACAAAAACTTAAAAGAATAACGGAAGACACAATGAAGATCATGGAATGAGAAGAGATGTGCAAAGAATGCCAAAATCTCGAGAGAAATCCGCGAGAATAACACACAACATGTCATGATAAATCAATACAAATGCAATGGTGTGCAAATGGCAGAGAACGCAAAGAGACAGATTAAAACCTGTTAGGATCACGTCCGGGCGTGATACCAATGCGTCCGAACGGTCCACTTGCTAGACTAGCAATTGACAGGACCGCATGCGTCCGGACTTTAAGCCAAGTCCGTCTAGACGCTTCACACTGAAAAGCTGAAAACATAGGAAAATTTGCAGAAATAATAATTTTCCCTAAAGTTAGCTTCAGAACATGCATGTAAAATCAACTGATAAAGCAGTCAAATAACATTGCAAAAATATGCAAAGATATAAACGAGAGTTAAGTATTCAATAAGCATAAATTTCCCTGTAGATAGAAATTTTAAATAGATTACTCAACTCATGCAATGCGTGTGTGTGTGAAAGCTTTCTCAATAAGGTATGAAGTTCACTGATATGTCTTAAAGCAACCAGATTTTCTAAACAAGAGAGAAAATCAATGAAAGATCAGTCAAAAGTCAAACCTTATTATTTACTAAGGCCTTGCCACCCTCATCTGATACATTCTCCTTAAGATGCAGCACCTAATTGTTTTACTTGTACCATGAAAGATAAGGTAAAATTTTTACTTGCACCATGACGGACAAGATATATCGTTAATTCAGCAGAGAAGCTGTAAATATAAGCATATAACACAAAAATCAGAAGAATTACTACTTGTTTCTTGTTGGTGCTGCAACCTGAAGAGAATGCTAGAATTTTAGGCTCTAGGTTCAACTAGCATGTTGGTCAATTTGACCATCTTGTCAAAAACATCTCTCTTATTTAGAATTTCCAGAAGCAAAAAGTCAGAGAGAAAAATAAGTACCTCAGGGGAGCCTTGGATAGTGCACAATATTTCATCGCATGAGAAAATCAATTATCTATCATTAAGATGCAACAGAAAAACTTAGCAGATATCAGACATAAACTCTCAATCATATATAAGCATATTCAATTAATGTATAATGAACTGAGATATCAGGAAAAAACACATACAATATCTAAAAAGCTATTAAAAAAAAAAAAAATCTGCATCTTCTCCCCTAATTTTTTTTTTTTTTTTTTTTTTTTTTTTTTTTTTTTTTATGTTGAAAACAATAAAACAGAAAAACAACAAGGACATGCTTATAGAAAAGGAAATAACATCTAATCCTAGCATGTAAGGTAAAATCAAACATGTTCTCAGGGAGAGAGGTTTAGAAATACCAAGACAAAAAAGCAGCTGCCCGATGTGCTTTAACTATCATCCCCAAAAAAAATATCTGCAGATGTTTCTCAAGACAACAAAAGAAAATATAGGGGATAAAATAAACGGTTCCTCAAATAGAATGCAAGGCATAAATAAGATATGACAAGATAAATAATGCAATGCAAACATACCTGACATGCACTGGGATTTATGAACCAAAATCCTAGGTATGGGAGACATCACCTACTAGGTGAGTCAACTCCCCCTCAAGGGGTGAATGATCTCATCCTTCCTTACCCATACCTTCTTTACATGTGAGGCAGGGGTGTAAGTCATGTCCCAATTGATCAGTCTGACTAGGACATTCTTCATCATGTTGACAGGTCCTTCACTGGTCTGATTCTTCTTGGGCTTGTGAGGCTTCACTTTGAAGCATTCGGCTTTGATGTGGCCATACTTACCACAGTGATGGCATGAAGGAGAATCCCTTTGAGGATAATGCCGTTGTTGCCGAAAAGCATGATGAGGCTTGGAAGGTTTAAAGCTAGACTTACCTGTCTTTTGCTCTGTTTTCCTGATTTGAGGCTGCTGATGTCGGATCTGAGGACAGTGTGGCCTAATGTGTCCAGAGACACCACAATGATAGCAGGTGGGCTGACTTTGTTTGCTGAAATGCTTCTTGAAGGGCTATGCAAATTTAAGATTAGCATTTTCACAAATAACAATGTCCTTACCTCTTTGAGATATATGCCTCCTATGGGGTGGAACATATTTATCTGAAGAGGTTTTCTCAATAAAGCCCTTTCTAAAATCCTCCTGCTTCTTCCAAGGTCTGTGGGATTTTAACAGATAACACTTTGGTCTAATATGACCAACCTTCCCACAATGATGACAAATAGGAACAAACTTGCCTTGTGTTCCTGAATCCTTGAAGTTAGGCTTCACACAGTTATTTAAGCAAGAATTTTCAGAACAAGCTGCATCTACTATCATAGGCTTAATATCAATAAAATCTAATTCAGAATTAGAAGCATGTGAAGTAGAAGTTCTTAAATCAGCAGTCAAACCAGGCTTATTCGAAATATCTGAATGAATACACAGCATGCTTTTCAAATTATCACTTGAGAATTTTTTTCAAAAGATCTTCAGTTTCCTTTAATTTATTCTCAAGTGTATCAATAATGTCAAATAACATGGTATTTTCAGATTTCAAAGAATCAATCAAAGCATGTGATTCAGATAACTAAACAATCAAAGACTCTTTTTCTTGCTTCACCTTTTTTAGCTCTTTTGGAGAAACAATTTTATCCAATTTAGCAAAAACTTTAGAGTGCTCAATATCATAATTTTCTTCAGATAACTAAGAGAAATCCATGATAAAAGTTGTAATAAAAAAAACAGATAACTAAGAGAAATCCATGATAAAAGTTATAATAAAAAAAAATAGAAGTCACAAAGAGATAAGGATCACACTCAGAAAATAAATCCTTTAAACAGAGTGTACCCCCTCTGATACCAATTGAAAATTATTGGACTTCTAATTTATCAAGTGTGTGCAATAGTGTGCAACAAAATATCACAATGCGGAAAATAAAGAGACAGATATTTTGTTGACAAAGTGGAAACTCAATTAAGAGAAAAACCACTCCAGGGCAGCCAAACCCAGTATATCCACTATTCAGAAGACAAAGCTAGTTACAAAGCAGTAGCACTCACATACCCTTGATGCAGTGGTCGTACCTTGAACTCTAACGTGTAACCCAACACAAACGCCTCCGAACCAGGTCTCCTACCTGAAGGGGTTTTCAATGGAATCATTTACCTTAGGGCCAACTGGTATCCCACTCGGCTACGTGGATTTTAAATTTATATGTTTTACCACTCGCAATAGTATGAATCAATTGTACTATAGTAAGGGTGATCGAATCACAGAGATTATTGGTTGTTTTGCGTAATGGAATATTAAAGAGCGTATTTAAATTAAAAAAACAAAAGTAAAGTTGTAGAATTGAAGCTACAACAACAAAGTGAAGGAATGAAAGTGGAAATTGAAAGCAAACTTAAAAGAAACTTAAGGTATTGATCTTGTCCAATCCTCAACCAATGAGATGCTTAAAGTCTATATGGATCTTCCTAACATGCATGATATGAGCGCGTAATGGGCGTCAACCATTGCGACGACCTCGACATGAAAATACTTTAGTTAAGACGTAATCATAAAGCACCTAATTTTACATTAAACAACTCCACGTAAAGATTTAAACTACAATTGAAAAACGTTTACTCTACCAAAGGTGTGGAGTGATTAATGCTCCCTAGCTTACTACTCTATAACACATCCTAATAAGCATACACAATATATGAAAACCCTAATTAGGCCACAATGATAAGGTATCTAGTTTCACACTGATCGCATCACGTAAAAGTTACACTATAATTGAAAAACGGTTTAAACTACCAAATGTGTGAAACGACTGGTATTCCCTAGTATACCCTATAAGGTGACTCTAATAGGTAAACATAAATCATGTCAAATTAGAACCATTGCAAAAGATATCGTTCTTGTTTCTAAGAACGTTGGTTTTACTCAAGAAATCTAAGAAAACTCATAGACAAGTTTATCTCTTTTTCATGAGTAATTAGATTGGAATCTTGAAAACAAAACCTTTTACCATGGATTTTGAGATCCTCTAGCCCTTAACAATCATCAAACATCTCAAGAAAATCTTAAGAACCTCAAGAACACTTCATGGTTTTTGGATAGGATTTTGATCAAACCCTAAGAAATAATTTAGCTAGACATAATTGAATTTAATCTAAGCATGAAAATTAATGAAAACAGTTAAGAAATGAAGAACAACAACTATATTTAACTTCTAAAATTCGGATACAAGAAAAGGAAGAAAAAGAAAAGCAAACTAAGCTAGAAAATTGAAGAGCAAGGAAGAAAATACAAAGGGAACAAGCTCTCTGGATTTCGGTCCAGAGAGTAGCATCAAAGAAACTAAAAAGCAAGAAAATTAAGTTTATAAACCTGAGCAAATCCGAAATCCCCAAAAGATGCATGTCTAAACCTAAATCCCTCTTCTCATATATATAGAGAATTGGATTTACAAAAGACCATCAAGAGTTAATTCTAGCCAAGTATTCAGAGCTGGTCGGCGTCCATTTATGTCCACAAAATCCAACTTATAATTTGAATTACATAAAGAATTCAAAAGATCTTGAAATATCTAAACTTCTGGAAGACGGAGAAATTGATCAATCGATTATAAAGTCGATCGATCGCTGTCGGGCTTGTCCTGGTTCGATCGATCGAGTTTCGCTCGATCGACTTTTCTTCGACTGATGAACTTCGACCGATCGATTATAAAGTCGATCGATCGAATTGCCTTGGTCAATTCTTCAACTAACAGGAACAATCTCGAACTCTGGAAATGACTAAAATACCTTTGATGTATTTTCAGGTCTAATTCATGTGTTTTGAATTAGATTTCAACTAAGACCTGAAAATAAGACATAAAACAAAACTATAACAGAATGTTATATATACAATACGAACTAGGTCTAACAAATATAAATTAAGGGGTCTTGAATCGAACAATTCAAGACTTATCACACCCCCAAACTTACATAATGCTAGTCCCTAGCATTACAACTAGAAATTAAAATACAAACAACTAATCTACATCCTCTTTTGTGGGAAACGTGATTGCATTTAGCACATGCAACAAGCCTTTTAAACCCCTAGGCTACCCTAGTGGACGAGTGAAGTCTCGTGAAGGTTTAGCAGAAATGCTACCTAAAAACATTATCTTTACAAAATATACATGTTACCTAATAAAAAGAAGTATCATTACAACAATGGTTCATAATTCATGAACAACTTTAAACTAATAAACTCCATCTTCACTTAGTTTAGAAAATCACAGTCTACTCACTTACAAATGGCCAACTAAAATCTGACATGTTAGAAATGATGCAGTTTGATATTAACATACGATTAGGGAGCTTTCAATATATAACCTACATACATGCTCCAATGTCTCAAAATTCTTTATATTTCTCACTAGATGGAATGACTAAGGTATAGACATACTTTAATATTATTTACATTATTTATTATAGTTGTGCAATGCTCAACTCCTTTAAGCTTCTAAATAACTTATGTACCAAGTGTTAGGCCAGTGACTCCCAAACCAGATGGCTTTAGAGCACTAGATGTAGAACATCCCTAAGGGCTTAATAACTCAAGTAAAAAAGAAATACGAAGTCAAACTAATCATTATTTATAACTTACATCTTTTGACACGAACACTCAATGCTTAATGAGGCAAGAGGTCCGGTTATTCAATGAAGTTTTTTTTTTTTTTTTTTTTTACTATGCCCACGTCATCCATCTAACAAGTAATCTTGGTTTTCCGAGACACTAAAAACAAACATGCAAGGTATTAACTTAAGTACATACCCCACAACAATATGCCAATGTATGTCATGATTTTTCAAATTTTTACATGTGAATCTCATAGCCAAAAGTAATTAAGAAGACTTAAACTCTCTAATTGTGTGATCATGTGTTCAAAATTTTAAAATTGTCAATGAAAAGAAAATCACAATTATAAATCAACTAATTTCTACAAAACAACATAGATATTCACAAAGAATTTTGAAAAATTTTGAAAATTTTTTGTACAAAATTCAGACTAAGTGTAAAAGTGTACTTCTATACCCCCAAATTTAAAATAACACATTGTCCCCAATGTGTATAAAATGAAAGCATGGTTAAGGGATAAAGAAAACCTGAATGGGGAGGTATGGCTAAAAGCATACCCCAAAACTTAGAGGTAGGAATACTTAACTTGAAAAATAAAACTAAAAAAGAAAGTGAAAGATTAAAAATAACAACAGAATGAAATATAAACAGTGGAACAGAGTTACTTGGGGTGCCTCCCAAGAGCGCTAAGTTTAACGTCTTCAGCCAGACCCATCAAAACTCACTACTAATGAATGGATTTGTGTCTGGCAGTGGTTGGGCAAAATTTATCGTTTCGTGCCAATTCCAATTAGGATCCTTGAGACTTAGTGGATATGGCACTTCAGGTTTAAAATGTGCCTCAAGGAATTTTGTGGTGGAGTGTGCTGCTTCGATAAACACTCCCTTACCCTTGGCAAGTTTTGTCTTTTCTAATTGCCCTATTGGTTCGGTCTTTGTCTCTCCCACCTTTGGATCAATGTCTACCCCTCCACTCCTAGGACTTGCAACAGGTGGACTAGGACACTTCCCTATCTCTCTCTCATTAAAGGACTTAGCTAGTTGTCCAAGTTGGACTTCTAGCTTTGCTATAGACTGAGAATGGGAATTCAGAATCTAAGTCTGAGACTCAAATTTACTGAGACTAGTCAACACCTTTTCCTCAAATGTAGAATTACTAGGAGGTGGAAGGGCTGATTGCTATTGTGGGTTGGGAGGACGACTATTAGGTGGCGGCTGATAAAATTGATTGTTGGACTGCTGATATGCTTGGTTTTGCAGTCCATTGTATTGTGGAATGTTATGCAGCCACATATTACTATTGTTTCTCAAGGCCGGGTTATAAGAATTATTCAAATGACCACTAACCGGTCTAGAGTAAACTGTGTTCATCAGCTCAATAGGAGGCTCAGAAGACTGTCCAACAATAGGACAATTTCTGGCCTGATGTGATGGGTCAAAGCAAAATGAACATGCATCGTGTGGTGTGTGTATATGAGATGCAGTCGCAGGAACAAAACCAAATGCTAACAATTGATTTAACTTTCTTGATAAGGCATCCACTTTGGCATTCAAGTCCAAAGGTTGGGATACCTCATAAAGTGTTTGGCTCTGAGCGTTTGTCCTACGACCGGATGATGAATGGTGTAAAGAATTTTCAGAAAGATTTTCAAAAAGTGTCCATGCATCATCCTCACTCTTCAACATAAAAGTACCCCCACATGAGGCATCTACCATCTGTCTATAAGGCTCAGTTAAGCCATCATAGAAGCATTGTACTAATTGCCACTTGGGAACAGCATGATGTGGACACTTTCGTAAAAGGTCCTTCATCCTCTCCCAAGTCTCATGAAATGGTTCTCCCTCTATTTGTGAAAAACAAGTTATGGCTTTCCGTAAATGATTGGTCTTCCCTATGGTAAAGTACTTCTTAAGGAACTCGTGTTGCATCTGAGCCCAAGAAGTAATGGAGTTAGTCTCTAAGGAAGTCAACCAATACTTAGCCTTTTCTTTTAGGGAGAATGAAAACAAACGCATCCTTAAAGCATCCTCTGTAAAATTCTGCAACCTTATGGTGGTGCAGATTTCAATGAATTCATCTAAATGCTTATAAGAATCCTCGGTACTAAGTCCGTAAAATAATGGAAGCATTTGAATGAATCCGGACTTAATTTCAAAATGAGCTGCTGTCATGTTCGGCAACTGAAGGCTTGAAGTAGGTGTGTATGTCGAGGGAACATAGTGATCCCTCAACAGCACAGGCTTTGTTTCTTCAGCCATTGGTGAATTAGAATGGGCTCTTAGACGTGAGTTCCGTTTGGATCTACTTCGTCTAGAAATCCGCTCTAAGTTTGGGTCCTATGGAAAAATAGGCAATGATAATGAATGACGACCAAACAAGCACAAACAAAATTTAATCTATATATACAAGGTACAGAAAAGAAATAAAATGAAAAAGGAAGAAAACTAACCAATTCTACAGTGAGACAATGCAGCAACAGGTGGAGTGCTACTGCAAGAAAAGTATTCGATCGATCGAAAATTCGATCGATCACTTTCAAAGTAGATCGATCGATTCTCTGCAGAAAAGTAAAATGCAAGAAAAATGTAGAAAATAAATCTAAAACAAAATTAAAGTCTAAATATGAACAGGATAGTAAGAAATTAAATGTAGGTTCGGTCCAGAGTCAGCAGAAAAACAGTGCTGCTCAAAACAAAAATCGATCGATCTAATTTTATGTCGATCAATCAAAAATTTAGGTCACAGAAAGTCGATCGATCTAATTTTCAGCAGAAACAAAATTCTGCAGAAAATAGACAGAACCGAATTAAAACACCAAAAAAACTAAAAACAGTTTTTATATAAAAACAAAAACAGCTTATGGATAGAATTTACAATATGTACTAAATCAAACTAAATACAATCCTAAATATCCCATAAACAACCGTTAATCCCCGGCAACGGCGCCAAAAATTGGTAGCTCACTCGGCTACGTGCATTTTAAATTTATATGTTTTACTACTCGTAATAGTACGAATCAATTGTACTATCGTAAGGGTAATCGAACCACAGAGATTATTGATTGTTTTGCGTAATGGAATACTAAAGAGCGTATTTAACTTAAAAAAACAAAAGTAAAGTTGTAGAATTGAAGCTACAACAATAAAATGAAGGAATGAAAGCGGAAATTGAAAGCAAACTTAAATGAAACTTAGGGTATTGATCTTGTCCAATCCTCAACCAATGAGATGCTTAAAGTCTATATGGATCTTCCTAACATGCATGATATAAGCGCGTTATGGGCGTCAACCATTACGATGACCTCGACATGAAAATACTTTAGTTAAGAGGTAATCATAAAGCACCTAGTTTTACATTAAACAACTCCACGTAAAGATTTAAACTACAATTGAAAAACGCTTACTCTACCAAAGGTGTGGAGTGATTAATGCTCCCTAGCTTACTACTCTATAACATATCCTAATAAGCATACACAATATATGAAAACCCTAATTAGGCCACAATGATAAGGTATCTAGTTTCACACCGATCGCATCACATAAAAGTTACACTATAATTGAAAAACGGTTTAAACTACCAAAGGTGTGAAACGACCGGTATTCCCTAGTATACCCTATAAGGTGACTTTAATAGGTAAACATAAATCATGTCAAATCAGAACCATTGCAAAAGACATCATTCTTGTTTCCAAGAACGTTGGTTTTACTCAAGAAATCTAAGAAAACTCATAGACAAGTTTATCTCTTTTTCATGAGTAATTAGATTGGAATCTTGAAAACAAAACCTTTTAGCATGGGTTTTTAGATCCTCTAGCCCTTAACAATCATCAAACATCTCAAGAAAATCCTAAGAACCTCAAGAACACTTCATGGTTTTTGGATAGGATTTTGATCAAACTCTAAGAACTAATTTAGCTAGACATAATTGAATTTAATCTAAGCATGAAAATTAATGAAAACAGTAAAGGAAATGAAGAACAACAACTATATTTAACTTCTAAAATTCGGATACAAGAAAAGGAAGAAAAAGAAAAGCAAACTAAGCTAGAAAATTGAAGAACAAGGAAGAAAATACAAAAGGGAACAAGCTCTCTGGATTTCGGTCCAGAGAGTAGCATCAAAGAAACTAAAAAGCAAGAAAATTAAGTTGATACACCTGAGCAAATCTGAAATCCCCAAAAGATGCATGTCTAAACCTAAATCCCTCATCTCATATATATAAAGAATTGGATTTACAAAAGACCATCAAGAGTTAATTCTAGCCAAGTATTTAGAGCTGGTTGGCGTCCATTTATGTCCACAAAATCCAACTTATGATTTGAATTACATAAAGAATTCAAAAGATCTTGAAATATCTGAACTTCTGGAAGACGGAGAAATCGATCGATCGATTATAAAGTCGATCGATCGAATTGCCTTGGTCAATTCTTCAACTAACAGGAACAACCTCGAACTCTGAAAATGACTAAAATACCCTTGATGTATTTTTAGGTCTAATTCATGTGTTTTGAATTAGATTTCAACTAGGACATGAAAATAAGACATAAAACAAAACTACAACAAAACATTATATATACAATACGAACTAGGTCTAACAAATGTAAATTAAGGGGTCTTGAATCAAACAATTCAAGACTTATCACCAACCCCTAAGATAGACTTCAGTTTTAGCACAACAATAGCACTTGCAACGACTTGAGAGAGACCAACTCAGCACAACAACTCTAAAATATAACTCTCTAAGCTCTACTGAATTCAATACTGAGTTCTTGCTGTTCTCAAGCCTAGGAACCTCTATTTATAGGCTGCAGGTTCAATTGAGCGTTTGGCTTGATAAAACCTAGGCGCCGTCCGGATGGTAGTCATAGGGCATCCGGAAGGACAACCGTGCGATCGGCTTTCCAAAATTTCGCTTAAATTCTTTCCTGATTTGAGCCTCGTCCAGACGGTGTTGCCCTGTCGTCTAGACAATCGCACTTCAGCTGCACGCAATTTCCATATTGAGGCTTCACGAGTCTGGACCAAGGGAATGGTCGTCCGGACAGTTGATTTGATGTACACAATTTCCATATAAATAGCTCGCGCGTCCGGACCATGAAGACTAGAGTCTAGACGTCTAGATTTTGAATACGAGACTTACCTTATGGATGAACGTGTCCGGACGGGAATCCACATCGTCCAGATGGTTGCAGCGATCTTCCCATATCTATGTTTTGGAAGCAAATCCCATAGCTGGTCGAACATTAAGTGTCGTCCGGACGTGCTGCTGAAACGTTCAAACGGATTCAAGCTGGAGCAGTTCGAAGCTTCTCGACACAGAAGATGGTCTGGACAGAAAGTTCTCATTGTCTAGACTGATGATGCTTTGGACAGTTGGGCGTCCGGACGGTATATCACGTTGTCTGGATGGATGTTACTTGACTGATGAGCGTCCGGACGGAATACCACGTCGTCCGGACGGATGCAAGGGATCTAACTGTACTGTCTTGAAATCCGCATAGAATCTTCTAGAAACATATCTCTGAAGAAGACTTATAAAAACTAACTGAACCCTGATTAAAAGCATCATTGTTTATGTTACTGACTGATAAGTGTCCAGGCGTTTCACTAGGCCGTTCGGACGATAAACTCGGGATCCAACTTTTGCTGAGCTGTAGACTTTGCAGAGTCTTCTTGGAGTCCAGGCATTCCTTCTTGATGCTTGTGACACTAATCTTGTCATAATGAGGCCCTTTCCATATCAGAGATATAAACTCTAAATATTTGAAGACTCTAAACTGATACGGCATCCCTATGAAATCAGCAACATTACATAGAAGTGATTTTGTCCACCAGAATACAGCCAACACAAAAACTAACACAATTTATAATACGTGTGGCAGTAAGAACACACTCACCCTAGAAAAATAAAAGGTATGTTGTAACACTCGGAGTAATTATTTAAGTATCAATTAACTTCTCAATACGCCTCCCCATCTAATTCCCCCAAAGAATAAGACCAAGGGATCTAAGACTCTCATCGATAGATTAAAACGGAAGACTTATCACTTACAACAATAAGACCAGAGTGTGCTAAAAGCACATAACATAGCATATCATAACTTAAACATAGTCATAAATGTTATGGTCTAAGACCGATCATCGAGTCAAATAGATAAATATTACAAAGCAAGTTTAAATCGATATCATTATCTTAAGTCATCAAAATAAATACAAGTTACTAAATCCATGTCTTGTAGCCTACTCAATAAAAGGTACAATACCATGCGTACACGAACCCGAGGAAAGTAAACATTTCCTCTTAATCATGGGTCTGCATGTACTTTACGAGGTCGATCGTTCAAGACTCGAGTCTCATCGATCGATCGTTCGACTAATCCCAAATTCTTGAAAAATTCTGAGTCCTATATTGAACCCATCTCCAGAGGCCTAAAGTTAATTAAAGTACACTCAATACTTAATTAAACAAATTTTTATTTTGAGGTGTTATAGGTGTTTAGAGTTTGATTTTTGGCCTTCAATTACCGCATAACCACTGGCTCTAGCAGGACGGTTGCAGTTACTTAAAAGTGATAACCTCCTAAAACGATTGTGGTTAAGAACAAATAGCTGCAACCGCTTGTACACCATTACATTATTAGGGCATTCATTTTGATTCCATCAGCTTCACATCACTAATTGATTTTTTTTTAATTACTATTTTATTATTTAAAGAAGAAACCAATATCGCTTCCTATCATATAATTGATAATACTAGCTGTAACGCCTTGCCCCAAATACAAGGGCAAATTGAGAAATTTTCTCAATTAATTATGAGATGCTACTTCTACATCCTTAAAATGATTAAAGCTGCGGAAATACCTGTAATAATTTTTGCCTTTAATTGATAATAAACATATCAATTATCAAATAAACTAATCGAAACTTCTATATCATTACTCAAAATCAATACATTTTAAAATGATATAACATTGTACAAATCACTACAACATAACAAGAGATTGACTTAGATTAAGACAATGCCTCCCCATATAGCAACTAGAAGGAATCCCTTCAACGACCTCTAAGCTTGCAAGAAATTTATAACACACGACGCACAAACCTACAACAAAAGCAACATATATGCGATCGTGGAACCCCATAATAACATAGGCAGATTAAGGAGTCCACGGTCTAACCAGATTTTCTTTCTTTCTACCATTCGTTTACAATAACAACTACCTTTGATATAATACTTCATTTTAAAACCTTTTGCAGATGATGAGGTAAACACTTGCATTTTATAAACACGAGAAATCATACTACATAGCTATGAGTATCTATATATACGTTCTAAATCTCCCGCTTGGAAGAATATACATATAGACCCATCTACATCATATATATATATATATATATCATATAACTCAGTTATACTCATATACAAGCACTCCACAACCTTTGGAGAACACAAGCATACATGCACATTCAAGCATAGAAACAAATGACATCTTAACTCAGCTATACTCGTTTACAAGCACTTTATAAATTCGGAGAATACAACCATACAGACCCATCTAAGCATGAGACCATATAAATCATCATATGCAAACCAGTTGTAACGGTATACATATACTCTGTCCCATTTAGACTCATATTCATACTAATAAATCTAGCATGAAATTCCACATAAAACATATCATAGCACATCATAATATAAAACTATGACATGCATGCTTGCTTATACATCAATCTTATACTTCTGTTCTTTCTTGGAACTTGTTCCCAACGGATTTTAGGATATCCTTTAACATACATACATATCATCATGAGGGAATTGTCCCTAGCCAATGAGAGCTTGCAACTCACTCCTTTCGAGGACTTATCCTTCATAACATCATTAAGTTAACAGTATTGAGGGCTTGCCCCAAGGACTTGTCCCTTAGTGCAATGCTTGGGACTTTTCCCAATACATTAATCTCTTATGTACTTTTCCACATTCATGTTCATGATCATGCTATTAAACTATCATACTTTTTCTTTCATGTTCATGCATTGTAATGTCTGAGGTGTTAATTAGGTGTTTAAAATGTAAATTAGATTAATTAAATGATTAACTAGGTAAAATGTGATGAAAACACCAAGAAAACACTTAGAAAAAAAATGCAAAAATGAGTTTCAGGAACTCGGGTCCGGATGGGCAAAGAACTGAGTCCAAACAGGTAGAGCAGGGAACAAAAATATGTTCCTTGGAAGTTGTGTCCAGACAGCAGCTCCAGGGAGCTCCAGTACGATTTCTTGCACGCGTGTCCGGACAGCCTCTTTACCTGTCCGGACAACTCACGATATAAACCGAAAATGAACTCTTGTTCAGTTCATTTTCGCACACCTCTCGCCCCTCCTCAACATTTTCTTTAGGGTTTTGCTACAAAACTCATATTTCTTGAAGATTCAAACCTCTAAACTCAAATCCAACTCCGAAAACGTGATCTATGCAAAGAGATCTACGATTTCACCTATTGATTTGAGGTAAAATTTGAAATCTCTAATTTCTCTAGTTTTGGGTTAAATCTTGAGAGATTGAGCTTGATCTTATATTTTTCTATAGGTTTTGCACATATAGGAGCATTGTGAACGATCCCCAAGCTCCGGGTTGCATTTTGGTGAATTTTAGGTAAAGTTTCCAAAACCCTAACTTTTTGGTTATTGTTTAAATTGTAATTTTAAGCATCTAACCCTAAGATTATCTTATGGGTTAGTGTTATTTGTTATTGAGTTGTTAAATAGAACCCTAGAAATTCTTTGGGTATTCCATGGGTCTATCCCTTAAGCGATTCAAGAGCTACTTTAGAATGTAGAGTTTGAAATGCTAATATGTTGTGCAATGTGTTGATACAGAGATACATTGCAAGTCGTTGACTAGGAATCGATAGTTAAACCCAATATCCGAGTAGCCAAAGTGAGTATCCTAATTACTGAGAAAAGTTACAATGCTTTATGTATTTTAAAGTAATGCAAAATGATATGTTGTTTTGATTCGAGCTGACAATATGTTGATAATTTGTGTTTGAGTGATTTTAATACTTTCAACTATATTGTGCTTAGATACTCATATTTTCCAAAGGTTTGGAAATGCCCGTATCTGAGTATAGTTGGGTTGTGATATACTTAGATGTGCTTAGATACTTGTATTTTCCCAAAGGTTGGAAATCCTCGTATCTCTGTATAGCTAGGTGATGCCATTGTTTTCCTACTTCGACGTACT
Organism: Alnus glutinosa; assembly: GCF_958979055.1. Classification (NCBI taxonomy): domain Eukaryota; kingdom Viridiplantae; phylum Streptophyta; class Magnoliopsida; order Fagales; family Betulaceae; genus Alnus; species Alnus glutinosa. The sequence goes on from NC_084894.1 coordinate 18,810,491, forward strand.
TGTATGCTAGTATTTCCCAAAGGCTGGAAAGCTTGTATGCATGTATTACTGAGGCACCTAGTATGTATAAAAGATAATATGTGTAGATGGGCTTGTATATATGTACTTCTAAGCGGTAGATTGGAACGCGTAAATACATTCACAGCTACGTAGTATGATGTTTTCATGTTTATGAAATATCAGTATTTGCATTATCAACTACGAAATGTTTTAAAGGGAAGGATTTTCTTGTGACGATCATTTTTTTTTTTTTTTGTAACAAACAAAATGGATCATTATAGTGACATGACTATTTGTCACTATTAGTTTGTGATTTGCTACATTTTGTTAGACAAAATCACTTCTTTGTAATGATGCTTTTTATCAGGGATTCAGTTATTTTCAGTGTCTTCTTTTCAGAGTTATGTTTCTAAAAGATTCTGCACATATTCCAAGTCAGAATAATCGGATCCCTTGCATTCGTCTGAACGACGTGATATTCCGTCCGGACGCTCAACTATCAAAGCATCATCCGTCTGGATGATGCTTTGAACTTTCCGTCCGGACCTTCCTCTATGTTGAGAAGCTTCGAACTGTTCCAGGTTGCATCCATTCGAACGTCTCAGCAACACAGTCGGACGCCTTTCAGTGTTCGACAAGTTAAGGGTTTTCTCTTCAAAACACAGATATGGAAAGACTGCTGCAACCGTCCGGGCAGTGTAGTGTTCCCGTTCGGATGCCATCCTTGATAAGGCAAGTCGTATAGAAGAAGTTCAACCATCCGTACGTCAGACACCATAGTCCAGACGCTCAGGCCTTAATATGGAAATTGCGTATAGCTGAAGTGCAACCGTCCGGACGCGGCCCTATTCAGGAAAGAATATCAAGTTAATTTGGAAAGTCGGTTGCACAGTTGTCCGTTCAAACTCCCTCAGCTACTGTCCGAACGCAACCTAGGAAAATCGCATCACACGCGATTTAGGTTTTTGTAGCCTATAAATAGAGGTCCCTAGGCATGAATTTTGTAAGAATTCGGTATTCAATTCCGTAGAGCTTAGAGAAAATATTTTAGGAGTTATTGTGCTAATCCGCTCACTCTCAAGCCGTTGCCAAATGTTGTTGTTGTCCTTAAACTGAAGTCTATCTTAGGGGTTGGCCTTAAGGTAAAGGATTCCATTGAAGACCCCTTCAAGTAGGTGACTTGGTTGGGAAGCGTTCGTGTTGGGTAACACGTTAGAGTTCAAGGTACGACCACTGCATTAGGGTATGTAAATGCTACAGCTTTGTAACTAGCTTTGTCTTCTGAATAGTGGGTATCTTGGGTTTGACTACCCTAGAGTGGTTTTTCTCTTAATTGAGTTTCCACTTCGTCAACAAAATATTTGTCTCCTTAATTTCCGCATTTTGATATTTGTTGCATTCTATTGCACACACTTGGTAAATTAGAGTTCATCTTTAATTTTCAGTCACAAAGCCAACATATGGTACACATCCTATAATATGTACCTGATATTTAGAGTCAACATCTATGCAGCAGAAAACAAAATATGTGCATCAGAAATCAAATCTTATAAAACCATCAACTATTAAAAACAACAATCCATTACCATAGTCTATTTGCCTAAGGCTTATCAAAATATTAATTACATCACAAAATATTAATTACATCACAAGTAGAAAACATGTTTCATCTTGCCTAGCTATACAAGATACAAACATTTCAAAACATTTGGGAAATAGAAGTATCTAAGTACATCCATGCATATCACAACACTATACTCAAATGCGGGCATTTTCAAACCTTTGGGAAATACAAGTATCTAGGCACAATTAAGCTTAGTACCCTTAAAAAATCATATGCAGTCTAGCCATAAACAAATACATATGCTTTGTTCCATTCAAATTCATAGGCATATAAATACGTCTAGCATGAAAACTCATTCAAATCATCAATGCAATCTAGCTGTAACTGTAAACATATGTGTTGTTCCATTCAACCTCATAGGCATGCTGATATATCTAGCTATGAAAACATCTTAAAACATCACATAAAACATCATGCATGCTCATGTACATCATTCTTGTCACTTTGGTTTCACCTTGGTGCCAAAAGGGATGCAGCCCAGTGGTCTTTCACATCGTAGTGCCAAATGGGATGCAACCCCGTGGTCTTTCATATACTCATGCTATCATGCTCAAATCATCTTACGTTTACTTTCATGTTCATGCTTTCAACACATATCTCCTTCATAAATCATAAACATTTCATTGGGTCTTGTTCTCAACACAAATTATATAAATCATGTCTCATTCTCATCATACTTTAAAACTCATCAAAACATTCATCAATTCATACTTTCATACTCATAACTTTAAAAAATATAAACATTATCAAAACATACTTCAATCCATACTTCAAAACTCATCATGATATCTCAACATACTTGAAAGTATTAAATCACTCAGACACATATTATCAACATATTGTCAATTCGAATCAAAACAACATATCATTTAACATTACTATAAAATACATAAAACGTAGTATCATTTTCTCAGTGAGTAGAATACTCACTTTAGCTGTGCGGATATTAGGCTCAAACGACTTGCAATGTATTACTCTATCAACACATTGCATGACATATTAACTACAACACAATAATTCTAACTCTAAATTTCCAAATAGCTCTTAAATTGTTCAAGGGCTAAACCCATTGAATTTCTAAGGCTCCATTTGACAACCCAACAACAAATAACACTAACCCATAAGATAATCTTAGGGTTGGATGCTTAAAACTACAATTTAAACAATAACCCAAAAGTTAAGGTTTTGGAGATTTTACCCGAAATCTTCACCCAACGAAACCCAACACTTGAAGACCACTTAGGAGGGTCCAAAACACTGAAAACCTAAGGAATAATGAAAGATTAAACACAATCTCTCAAGAATCAACTCAAAACTACATAGATTATAAATTTCAGATTTACCTCAAATAGAACGGTGAAGTTCTAACGTTTCTGGAGTTGAATTTGAGTTTGGAGGCTTGGATCTTCAAAGATCTAATGTTTTGTGGTAAAAACCTTAAGTTGAATGGGAGGGGGCATGAGAGAGTGGGAGAGATCTGGAAAATGGACCCAAAAATTGTTATTCGGTGTATTTAATCGCAGGCTATCCGACATGTAAGTGCATGTCCAGAGACGCGACCTCTGATTCACATTTTGGGCTTTCTAGAACAGCTGTCCGGACAATTTAGTGTCCTGTCCGGACAGCACCCACAATTTAATGAATTTTCACTTCTTCATACACCCGTTCGGACCTGGAAGTGGCCCATCCGGACCCGACTACAAGAAACTCAATTTTCGTGTGTTTTCTAATTGTTTTCTTGGTGTTTTCTTCACACTTTACCTAATTAATCATTTGTTAAATCTGCCAAGCTCCAAATGTTGATTTCAAAATTTGAAGAAATTAAGATGTTGAAAGATGAGACATTCAATGAGTTTTACACCAGGATCAGCGACTTGAGAAACTCGATGGTGAGTCTTGGGAAGAAAGTCTCTGATGTAAAACTCATCAAAAAGATTCTAAGGTATTTTACTGAACGTTTCAGAATCAAGGTAACAACCATTGAAGAAAGCAAGGACCTGAAGTCGATGAAGATTGAAGAGTTGGTAGGATCTCTTCAAACTAATGAGTATTCCCAGCCCCCAGTCAGAAAGGCGAAGGCAATTGCCCTCAAGGCATCTAAGAAGAAAAGCAGAGTATCCCCTAATGAAGACTCCAACAATGAAGAAGAGGATGCAGTTGCTATGCTAGCCAAGAACTTCGGTAGACTAATGAAGAACGACCAATTCATTAGTATCCCTTAATGAAGAACAACCAATTCAAGAAGAAGTTTATCGAAAGACTAAGGAAAGTTCCCAAGGAAGCTGTGCAAGAGGAAGCTGAGAAGAAGGATCCTAGGGGTCCTCGATGCTTTGAGTGCTCCAGCTTTGGGCACATGCAGGCAGATTGCGGGAATCTCAAGCAGGCCAAGGGGAAGGCCTACAACGATACTCTCAGCGAATCTGAAGAAGAGGAGACCCCAAACAAGGATCAGAAGTTTCTGGCATTCGTAGCACCTCATGAAGAATTTGAGGGGTCACAGTTATACTACTCAGAGAGCAGTAATGAAGACGGGGAAGAACTAAAAAAAGGCTTACAAAGTCCTCTATGAAAAGTTCTTGAAGCTGAGGGAGACGCGCCAACAACATGTGGAGGAGCTGAACAGGCTAAAGACTGATAGAAGCACAATGCTCATCAAGATCACAGATCTAGAAGAAAAGCTGTTGGAGGCACAATTGCAGATAGAGAAGCTGACAGATGAGAAACTGACCCACATGCCATCAGTCCAGAAAAGCCCAACAGACAAGATCAGACTCAGGTATGTAGCCTCTACTTTATATCCCTTCTACTTCCAAGATTGTGTTTGTCAAGCCCACAGTCCCCGAGCCTCCACCTACCAGTATGGATAAGGGAAAGGATGTCATTGGTGGAGATGTTTCGGCTGTTGCAGTGCCCACTCAAAAGCCTCCTACCATGAGAGGGCCTCCCATATGCCACCACTATGGCTTGAGTGGTCACATCCGACCTACGTGTTCACTTCTCGAAGCTCAGAGATCGAAGGTCAAGAAGAAGCCGCCAAGACAAGCTACATCCAGCACTAGACCTCCGACGGGGCATCAGACTCCACAACATCAGCGGCAACAGTAGCGATTTGTTCCTGCCAACCGGAGTGGCAAACCAAAGAAGAACAAATCAAGGCATTACAAGAAGAAGCCGCAGAAGCTCGACAGTGACCAATCTTATGAGGGGTTGCCTATTTTGATGCGGAGCTTGTTGAGATGGATGGACAACCAGATAAAGGCCCGCCAACAACCACCACGGGTAAGGCAGGTATGGGTCAGAAAGAATGAGGACATTCACCCCTTGAAGGAGAGTGGACTCACCTAGTTGGTGAGGTCACACATACCTAGGATTTTGGTTCCTAATCCTAGAGCATATCAAGTTTGCTTGCATTGCATTTTTTTTTCTCCATGTCATATCTTTACATGTGTTTTGCATTCTAAGAACCATATTTGTTTTATTCCCATATTTTCTCTTGTTTGCCTTGAGAAAAATTTCTGCAGGTAGTTTATGGGGATGACAGAAAAAGCACTTCGGGCGGCTGTTTTCCTGTTTTGATAATTCAAAACCTCTCTCCCTGAGGACGGGTTTGATCTTACCTCACATGCTAGGACTAGATATTGTTTCTTTTCCTTATAGCATGTCTTTGTTGTTTTTCTTTTCTTTTCTTTTTTCTCAACAAAAAAAAAAAAAAAATTGAGGGAGAAGATGTAGAATTTTATATTTTATGTTTTTCTTTTGATAACTTTTCAGATATCATATGTATTTTTGCCTGGTATCTCAGTTCATTATACATTGATTAAATATGCTTATATATGATTGAAAGTTTATGCCTAATATCTACTAAGTTTTTCTGCTGCATCTAAATACTTGATAGTCTATTCATCTCATGCGATGGATTTGTCCACTATCCAAAGCTCCCCTAAGGTATATTTTTTTTTTCTCTCTGATTTTTAACTTCTGGAAACTCTTATGAGAGAGATTTTTTTTTGCGAAGATGGTCAAATTGACCAACTCGTTAGTTGAACATAGAACCTATAAATTATGGCATACTTTCTAGGTTGTAGCACCAAGTAAAGATCTACTGCTTATTGTACTGTTAAATCTGTTCTTAAACTTATCCATATAGAAATAGTCAGTGACCAAATCATTGTGGAAATAAATGGTCACTAATAGACTAAGTTAAAAAAAAAGTGATGCATTTTAAAGGAAGTGTATCAGATGAGGGTAGCTAGGCCCTAGTAAGATAAGGTTTGACTTTTGACTAATCTAACATAGAATATTTCTCTCATTTAGAAAATTCAGTTGTTTTAAATCATATCAACAAACATCATGAGTTGAGTAAGCTATTTAAAATTTCTATCTGCAGGGAAATTTACGCTCATTGTTTACTTGACTCTCAATTATATGTTTGCATATTTTTGATTTGCTATTTGACTATGTAATCATTTTTTGATACATGCGTGTTTGAAGCTAACATTAGGGAAAAATTATTTTTTTTTGCATTTTTCTCTAAATTCAACTTTTCTGTATAAAGCATCTGGACGGACTTGGCTTGAAGTCTGGACACGTGTGGCACTACCGATTGCTAATCTAGTAGTGTGTCGTCCAGAAAAGTTAGTATCACGTCCGGACACGAGCCCCACAGTTATAAAACCATCGCTTTCTTGCAAAGCCGCCGCACGGTTAGTTTTTCAAAAACGATGTTTTTGTCCTTTTTTTTCGTTTTTCTCTTGATTTCTTGTGAGATTTCGGCAACTTTTGTCATTTTTTGCATATTTCATCTCATACTAGGTATTTGTACTGTTCCCTTTGATTCTTTTAAAGTTTTGATGCTTTTTAGAATATAGGATTAATTGCTCTGGATTATTGTTGAGATATTGTGCATGAAAATTTATTCTGCTGCCTGCTGGGGTTGGATTTGAAATATCTATGATATTTGGACTATTATTTTACCTATGTTAAAAAATTTGGCATCCAAATTACAATTGTCATAATGCCAAAATTTTTGTAGAACTAACAAGATCTAATTGGTTTTTAGTATTATTTTTGAAAATATTTTTTTAATATTTTCAGGATCATGTCGGCTAGTAGCTCCCAGCTTTAAGTCCGCCAGAGGACTGAGGCAGTTCTTGAGGCTACCAGAGCCAGGGTGGAAAACAAGCAAGTGATTATTGAGAGAAACGTCGTTAGAGCCGACATTATGGTTGCTCCATTCGATTTCATCGATCAGTTGATCCGAGAGAACCACTGGGACTATCTTTACAACTGCTCCGACATCATATATCCCAGACTGGTCTGGGATTTTTATGGATTCATGGAGGTAGTCTAGGATGAGCAAAGTGGTCTCACGTTGCAGACCACAGTTAGAGGAGTGACCTGCAAGATCGATGCTGCTCTCATCGGCTCCTTCATTAGGATTGATCCAGTGCCACTTGAGGGTGTCCCATTCCCAGATTCCATGGATCCCCCTTCCATGGAAGAACTACTCGAGTTATTTGATCCTCACCACCGAGCTCAGGACAGAGTCCCTCAGTCGATTAGGATTGGCTTATTCTCCTCTTCGCATCGTCTTCTCGTAAAGATTGTGCAATACAATCTATGGCGTATAGCTCGACGAAGTGAGCTAGTCCTCAAGAGAGTGAGATTCTTGTATGCCCTGATCCGGCAGATACCATTCTGCCTCTGCAAGTACATTGTACTTACCACGCTCGAGATGCAAGACAAGCATTAGACAAGTCTTCCATTTGCGTCCTTAGTCACGAAGATCTACATGCATTTTGTACATGACATTACAGACATGGAGCCAAAGGAGAGAACCAAGGATACCCTTTGAAAGCATAGTGTGATGAAATCCAATGCACAGCTGCGCATTGACGATCAATAGGAAGTAGGGTCTCCTCTAGTTCAAGATGATTCTACTGCAACTTCCTCCTCCCAGATCGCTCCACTTTCTCTAGCGTCTAATGCTCTGTTATCCAGCATTCTAGACACTATGCTTTCTATTCAACAGAAGGTCAACACTATCAGTGTCCGAGTTGAGTAAAACTTGATAGGGGTATACAAATGGTCATAACCGGAGGTTATTGGCTAAAACTACTAACCGCCTAGCGGTTATTTCAATTTACCAATCGCAACTACTAATCGCCTAGGCAGAGGCGGTTATTTTTATAACCACCGGTTAGCGGTTATTGTCTTAATAACTGGTGGTTTTAAAACCACTTTTCAATTTAGGTTTTGGGCTTGTTTTGGACTGATTTTGGGCCTATTTTGGCCGGTTTTGACCCATTTTGGGCCGGTTTTGTGCATAATTTTTGGACATTTTGCCTTTTGGTACAAAATTAACAAATCTAAATACAAATCTAAAATATTTATAAAAAAAAAAATACAAACCCAAGATACAAACAAATAACCACATAACCAAATCCAAAACCAAAAAATTACAAATCCAAATAAGTAAATAACCACATACTCCAAAACATTACAAAATACAAATCCAAATAACCAATTACTCCAAAACCATTATTCAAAAAAAAAATACTACAAAACCAAACAAATCCAAATAACCAAATACTCCAAAACATTACAAATCCAAATAACTAAATACTTCCAAAACCAAACAAATCCAAATAATCAAATACTCCAAAACATTACAAATCCAAATAACTAAATACTTCCAAATCCAAATCCAAAACCAAAACATCACAAATCAAAATACAAATATCCAAATAACCAAAACCAAAACATTACAATAACCCTTCATTACATACATCCTTCTAGATAAAGTCCAAGGATGCTTCAATCCTTGATTGAGCGCCATCTACAAAAGAAGAAGGTTTAGTTAATTGAAAAGTAAACAATTAATAGATCATTCTCAAAGTCTTAATCAGATCATTCTCCAGTAAACAACAACCCAAAAGAAAATGATTCTGACCTAAATAGTAAACAACCCCCCAAAATGAAAAACTGAAACCCTAAAATGAAGAAATAATATCTTCCAACATCCATTAAACACTAAACAAAGAACAATCAGAACATTATATAGTATATACCAGTAGCCACACACAAAGTTTAAAATCAACCCAAAATGAAAAATCAAAACCCTAAAATAAACAAAAATAGCACACATCAAAATCGCACACAGTGACACACCCTAAAAAAGCCGAGACAAAAGCCGTAGATAAAGCAAAATCGCACACAGTACACACCTTTAAAAAGACGAGACAAAAGCGAGAGAAAGGCAATTGACAAGTTCAGTGTCACAAATATCAAATAAAGGCAATTTTCAGACGTCAATGAAGATTCTGATGCGCTTACAACTTAGCAAAGGCGATTTCCATTGTGGCCGCTGAGACGACCAGACGAAGCGTCTAGATGCCCACCAGTGTTCAAAGAAGCGTCCGAACACCTCAGCAGACACCAATCATAGGGAATACATGTTCACACAGATGTCCAAACAGCAACTCCCGAGAACACTTGTACGCATAGGTGTCCAAACAGCAAACTGAAGGCTACGAATAATGAAGATAGCATGGAACCGTCCGGACGCTAGGGCAAGGCCGTCAAGACGTGATGACTGAAGATTAATGAATAAACGCGTGAGACCACATAAAAAGAAGTTGGTTACTGCTTGTCATCCGAACACCCAATGTCTTGGTCCGGATGCCGCCCAGAGAACTCTAAATCATAATTGTATTAGGTCTACTAAAGCCTATATATTGAGTTCTCTAGGCATGTATTCTTTAAGAATTCAGTACTGAATTCCATTATGCTAAGAGATATTGTTTAGGCAGAGACTGTTAGATTTGCTAGCTCTCTTAAAGTTTTATTTGTGTGATTTGATCAACCCATTGAAGTCTAGCTTAGGGAGGAGTCCATTGAAGACGCCTTCAGACAGGAGGTCTGGTTGGGAAGCGTTCACGTATAGATACGTGTTAGAGTTAGAGGTACGACTACTGCATTGGGTTATATGAGTACTACTGCCTTGTAACTAGCTTTGTCTTCTAAATAGTAGATTTCCTGGGTTTGGCTGCCCCAGAGTGGTTTTTCTCTTTGTTGGTAAAGAGTTTTCACTACTTCATCAAAATATCTGTCTCATTTACTTTTCTGCATTTTTATTTTGATGAATTGTTGATCACACACACACACATATAAACTAGGAGTCACATATTATATGTTTCATCTAATATTCCTAAAAAAAAAAAAAAAAAAAAAAAAAAAAAAAAACTAATCCTAAAGATATTATTGATAAAGTCAGAATACTCATAAGCTATTTGAAATTTAGAAAATAATGTATTTAATATTGTTAAATAAAGTGTTTGACTTAAATAGGTTTGTATGCATATGTTTCTGAGCATGAGATTAGGATGTGCACATATACGCACAGCTAAGATATTATGTTTAAAAAGGATTTCCATAACTGCAGTGTTTACTTCATCAGTTATAAGTATTTTTTATTGTAAACTCATGCAGAAAATGGAAAGTCGGCTCACTGTTAATAGTTGTTATTGTAAACTCATGCAGAAAATGGAAAGTCGGCTCACTGTGAATAGTTAGTGATTTCTATACTTGCTGAGACCGTTGACTCATATATCCGTCTATGTAATCGTTGTATCCCATAATCTCATAGATCATGTTGTTGATGCAAGTGATGAGGACTACGATGAGGATCCTGTCTCCGCATACTTGAGCTTCTACGAATGAGGCCTTGAGACGCTGGTTATTTTCGGTTAAACTATTATGATAGTCTATCTTTTGTGTACATCATTATTATTATATTGATTCACTCATGGTGTATATTGGCTTGTGTCAGTTGTAACACTTTTGTATAGCCATTCTTTTGTATGTAGCTGTGATACAATGTTAAACCTTTAAAAATATAGATGTTTATATCAGCTTTGTTTGTTACGTATTGTTATGATAAATTTAGATGTTTTCGCTGCATGTATTATCTCTGTTGTGATATGCTCATGTTATGAGAAGTTATTCAGTATGCACATTGATAAGTGTTAAATGTTACACATTCAAGACCCGTAATTCACATATGTTAATCTATTAGTTTTATTATAATTTGATGTTTTGTATTGTTTTTGTGTTTTCTTGTATTTGACAGGTTTTGGAAGAAAATCCATCAAATTCCAAGATTAGAATGAAGTCGGCAAACTCACTTTTGGAAAGATTCAACTCCAAATCAATTTTGAATTTAAGAAAAGAGAAGTCGACAAAATTTGTTATTTTTTTTAAAGAATCCAGAATGATCACATCTTTGTTTCTTAATCATAACTTTCTACTCAAGTATCAAATTACGGTGACATTAGCAACGTTGGAAAGCTAATAAAGAAAGAAACAAATATTTTAAAATAGGTTTTTCCTAATTCGGACGTTTACTATGTCAAAATTTCCGCGCAATAAAAGACAACAAATCTAGATGAATTTGGAATCTTCTTCCTTTTTAGATTGGATTTTCAGTCTCCTACTTGGACTAGTAGACTGACTTCCTAATTCCCTAACATTACTATAGCTTCTAGGATTCTCCTAATCACAATAAATAAGCCTCTAAACATTGAAGAAAGACACACTGCTACCTAGAGCAAATTCAGAAAAATACTTTTTGAAGGCTTGAAGAGTTGAAGAGAAATAATCGTGGCTGGAGGCCATCTCAACAGCGTCATAAGCGGCTAAAACCCTTCGTAGGGTATTGATATAGCCTTATCCAAGCACAATGGTTTGATTGTATTTTAATTTAGAGAATTTCAGTTTTTGCATGGTTGTATAATTATGAGAATTGCTACAATTTGATATTGCTCTTAATCTTTTAATGCAGTTGTTCTTCAATTCATAATCAATATTGGTAAAAGTCTTCTTGTTTCTTTGAAAGCCTTTTATCTTTATTGAACTCAAATCATTCTTATTTTCTGTAATTATGAGAATGATGATTATACAACGGGTTTAATTAACATATGATCAAGGGGATTAGATAGGTCATGCCTAGTGAAGACGGATCGTACGATACCCTAGTTTAGTGTAATTTAGGTTGATGATTCGTGCCAACCAAGGATGAGTTATACTATTCCATTGATCGTATATATCCTATTAAAGACAGGTTGTACTACATCTTAGAGGTTATGTGAACGGTCCGTGCTAGCCGAAGATGGATTATATTTATTCTTTAATAATGTAATTTCTTGTTTATTTATAACATGCTGAATTTATCTGATTAAATATGATTAACCATTGATGTGCAGATAGCGGTGAAGTCAATACTCTACTCTCTATTTCTCTTATATTTCAATTATCTTTTACGTTTATTTTATGCACTTTAGTAAAAATCAAAATCAATAAATCTTTTCTTTAAGTTATTTTTAATCTTCATAAACTTGATAACAATACCCCTAAAGTCCTTGAGGTTCGACACCCTCTCTATAGCCTTATTTACAAGGATTCATTCTATTATGAGTGGTAAATTATTATTGATATATTTTTGCTTTAAGAAGACCACATCAATTTTTGGCGCCATTGCCGGGGATTGTTACGGCTACGTCGTTAAGTTTTTAGGATTAAACCTAATTTGATTCATAGCTTAGGACATTGTATATAGTACTTTTTACATTTTTGTTTTAGTGTTTTTCTGTTTCAGGTGCTACACTACACTACCAGATTGGGCTCGAGCGCATTCCGGTTGGGCTCTAGGGCATCATTGCTGCACAAAAGCGCTCGAGCGCATATTCATTGAGCTCGAGCGCAGCTTCCCAGATTAGTAGTACTGAAGCTACTACAGTGCAAAGAGTGGTACACCTGAAATATTTGTAATTTTTTTTATTTCCTATATATGTTTGTGTTACTTAGTTATGATTGGTTGTTGTTCTTCATCAATTCTATCTTTGTGACCTTGACTTTGATGCATGGCTTTGGACCCCTATGAAGGTTATCAAACTCACTTTGGGTTTGATCACTTTGATTTAGAGCCAATGGTTTTCTCTAGACTAGCGACTAATCCTTACTCTGATTATTATGACCCGTGATGGAGAAACCATCATAATTTTTCTTAGCAAGATCAATCAACAGGAACTTCAATCCCACAGTGTCACGAACTACATAATCAAGCATATCTGCAATTTAACAATCAAGCGTTCTATCCACCAACTAACTTCCATCCTCCCCACCGGCAATGGCAATCATCTCAAATTGTGCTAACTTTGAGGAAAACTAGCAGCTCTACCAACCTTCTTCCACATACCAGTCTCCACAGTAGTAGTCTCAGGCTACACCATCTCCTCAGTCAGATTCTGACGTTCAAGCTTAGATGTTGAAAATTTTGAGCGAGATCAATCAAAAAGTGGATTCTCTCAATCAGATGATGAACTCTCACTCTCAATCCATAGCCAAGCTAGAATTCCAAGTGGAGCAAATAACTAATCAGATAGAAGAAGATGAGCTTCGGAGTCAATCAGAGGCCAATCCTAAAGAACAATACATGATTGATGAAGATGCTTCAAGCAGTTCTCATTATGAACTTATTCAAACAACATCCCACTAAGGAGATAATTGACATTGAGATGGAGGAAATGAAGAATGAGCTAGTTCAGACTTTTGAACCCCTGGAAGATCTAATTCCATACCCAGCTCCTTTTGAGATGGAATATGTGACCAACGATCCATTTCTTCAAGATCTCGCAGAGTCTATTGGGAAAGTGGGCGTAAAGCTCAACATTTTCCATGCGGCCCAGTCATCGTAGTTTGAGAATGAGTGTTTCTTCCTTGACTTACTGAGACAATTTGTTGAAAACTTACTTCTTGGAATTCTCCCTAAGCATTGTTTTGCACTCCCATTCATTGATCAATCTATTGGGTGTAAATTTTGAAGGATCGGGCTGAATACGTTAAACATAGCGCTTATGCAAGGCATCTGACTTTATTTTCGTCTTTTTCTTTTCATTTATTTTTATTTAAATTTTTTATTTTTAGTTTTTCTTATTGACACTTCTCCTGTTGTTTTTCATGATGCTTATTTTTATTCCATAGTTTTAGTAGTGCTTTGTTTTTCAGAACAGGCGTTCTTGCGTCAAAGTTTGGGGGAGTACTTTCGCCCCACCTTTTTCTTTCCATCCGGTATTGTATCTCTCTCTCTATACATTGGGGATAATGTCTCATTTAAGTTTGGGGGTAGGGAAAAAAAAAATTTGTCCCATTGTACATATTGCAAATGTCTGATCATGTTATTTCTAAAAGTTTGGTTGAACTTTAACTGTGATTTGTACTTCATTGGCGAGCTTTAAAATTTTGAACACATGATCATTTCATTAGGGAATCTAAATCTTGGCATTTACCTTTGGCACATGAGAATTCACATGTTTCACTTTGAATCTACCACAAGCACATTAGCACATGGTTGTGAGGTATGATATGAGAAATCAATAGTGTTTGTTTTAAATATCTTGGAATAATTGAATAAATAACCTTGGCATAAAATAAAAAAATAAAAAAGAATTGAATTTTTCACTGAGTAACTGGACCTCTTACCTCATTAAGCATTGAGTGTTCACGTCAAAAGGTGTAAAATCTAGATTGCTTGATAAAATGGCTAACTTTAGATTGGTAGCCTTTTTTACTCGAGTTAGTAAGTCTTTAAGGTGTTTTACAATTAGTGCCCTGAAACCATCTGGTTTGGGAGTCATTGGCCTAACACTCGATACATAGGTCAATTAGAAAGCTTAAAAGAGCTAAGCATTGCACAACCTTATAAAAAGAAGAAAAAAAAATGAATAATATCTCCATGCCTTGGTTGTTTTATCTAATGAGGATCCCAGTAAATTTTGAGGTATTAAATCATGCACATTTGAATTAATTTGAAGCTTTATAATTGTGTGTTAGTTCACTTTACACCAATTTGGATTTTGATGCCTCAATCAGCCATTGTAAATTTTTAGACTTTGGAATTCTTAAGCGTTTTGAAGATAGTCTTTATTTTGTTAAGCTTGCTAATGAATGATACTCATTGTTTTTATGACACTTCAATCTTATGAACAACATGAACTTGCATAATATTTGTGGGTATCATTTCTGGCAAACCCTCACGAGACTTCACTCGTCCACTAGGGAGTCCTACGGGTTTAAAAGGCTTGTTGCATACGCTAAATGGAATTGTATATCCCACGAAAGAAGGATTTATCTTGTTTTTATTTTCAGTTTTGTATTGCTAAGAGACTAGTAATATGTAAGTTTGGGGGTGTGATAAGTGTTGAATGTTATACATTCAAGCCCCTTAATTCACATATGTGAATCCCGTAGTTTTGTTATAGTTTGATGTTTTGTATTGTTTTTATATTTTCTTGTATTTTACAGATTTTAGAAGAAAATTCATCAAATTCCAAGATTAGAACGAAGTCGACAAACTAACTTTTGGAAATGTTCAACTCCAAATCAATTTTAAATTTAAGAAAAAAGAAGTAGGCAAAATTTGTTATTTTTGGAAAGATTCTAAAATGGGCATGTCTCTGTATTTTAATCATAACTTTCTACTCAAGTATTGGATTGTGGAGAAATTAGTAGCATTGGAAAGCTAAAATGGGCATGTCTCTGTATTTTCTAATTTGGACATTTACTATGCCAAAATCGCTCCGCAATAAAGGACCGTAAACGTGGACAAATTTAGAATCTTTTTCCTTCTTGGATTGGATTTTTCAGTCTCCTACTTGGACTAGGAGACTGACTTCCAAATTTTTTGAGATTACTAGGGCTTCTAGGATTCTCTTAATCCCTACAAATAGACCTCTAAACATTGAAGAAAGACACACTGCTATCTATAGAAAATTCAGAAAAATACTTCTTGAAGGCTTGAAGAGTTTAAGAGAAGTAATTATGGTAGGAGGCCATCTTAGCAGCGTCATAAGCGGCTAAAACCCTTCGTAGGGTATTAATGTAGCCATATCCAAGCACAATGGTTTGATTGTATTTTAATTTAGAGATTTTAGTTTTTCCATGTTGGTTGTATAATTATAAGAATTGCTACAATTTTATATTGCTCTTAATCTTTTAATGCAATTGTTCTTCAATTCATAATCAATATTGGTAAAATTCTTCTCTTGTCTAAGAAAGCTTTTTACCTTTATTGAACTCAAATCATTCTTATTTTCTATGATTATGAGAATGATGATTATACAACGAGTTTAATTGACATATGATCAAGAGGATTAGATAGGTCATGCTTAGGGAAAGATTGATCGTACTACACCCTAGTTTAGTGTAATTTAGATAGACGATCCGTGCCAACCAAAGATGAGTTATACTATTCCGTTGATTATATGTATCTTATTAAAGATGTAACTAATCCATACATAGGAAAGATGATTCGTTCCGCATCTTAGTGGTTAGGTGGACGGTCTGTGCCAACCAAAGATGGATTATACTTATTCTTAAATAAGGTAATTTCTTGTTTATTTATAATATGCATAAAATGAATTTCTTTGATTAAATGTGATTAACCATTGATGTGCAGATAGCGGTGAAGTCAATACTCTACTTTCTATTTCTCTTATATTTCAATTATCTTTTACGTTTATTTGATGAACTTTAGTCAAAATCAAAATCAACAAATCTTTTCTTTAAATTATTTTTAATCTTCATAAACTTGATAACAATACATTTGCAGTCCTTGAGGTATGACACCCTCTCTATAGCCTTATTCTACAATGATTCGTTCTATTGCGAGTGATAAATTATTATTGAAAAAATTTTGCTTTAAAAATGCCACATCACATAGGTTCTTGTGATGATTGGCTTAAAAAAATGTATTGAACCTGGTTGTCACACCAATCACATAAGACACAAAGATTTAAGTAATTCGATTTAACAAGTCTACATCCACAGGCGTAGACAATCCATGGGACATTAACTATCAAAAGATAGAGTAGAAAGAGTAGTAGGGAGAAAACCACTCAAACCCCTAAAGTCTCAATACACTTAAATCTTACTCTAGCACAAAAGAGAATTAAAGACAAAAGAGAAAGCTTCTTTTAATTCTCTAAATGACATGTGGCATAACAAACACTATGAGAATTCAAAGTGAGACACACTATCTTCTTGTTGTTCTTTCTTCTCCAAAATGACCGAATGGCTCTCATTATAAAAGTGGTTTAGTCAAAAACTTCTCTAAGAGGCTAAAGGAGAGACAAAAACGTTATGGAAAGAGAGCCACAAAAACAACTCTAGAATGGGGCCTACACTTGACTTGAAAATTCAAGTCACTACATGACAAATCTCCGCGTTGACTTGAATTTCGTCAACTCCCAAATGCAAATCTCCCCATGACATCTCCTCTAACACCCCTAAGTGTACTTACAAGCCACAAACACCAACCAAGTCCAAGCAATGCTTAAACTTTAGAACTGGAACTGGTTTAATGTGATATCAGCATGTGCCACAACTTTGAGAACAAAATTATATCTGACATCAATGTACTTGGTCCTCTCATGATACATTTGATTTCTGGTCAAATGTATTGTGCTATGACTATCACAAACCCATATCACTGACCAACCCTCTCAGCCAAATTACTTCTTTTACTGCCTCTGTTGCCATATATTACTTGTTATTTGGTCAACCGTTCTCCATCAACAGCTATTGATTGTAAAACTCCTTATAAGGCATGGTCTAATGCTCCTACTGATTATTCGAATTGCAAAACTATTGGTTGTCATGCTTATTGTCATGAAAATGAGAGTAAGCTTAAGGCTCGTTAAAAGAAATGTATATTTCTTAGCTATG
Organism: Alnus glutinosa; assembly: GCF_958979055.1. NCBI lineage: Eukaryota > Viridiplantae > Streptophyta > Magnoliopsida > Fagales > Betulaceae > Alnus > Alnus glutinosa. The sequence goes on from NC_084894.1 coordinate 18,827,895, forward strand.
CTAATGGGCTGAAAGCATATAAATTGTGGTGGCTCTTGGAGTATGTATGACACTCTTGGATTTGCAAAGGACTCACACAAGAGGGAGAGTTGGGCCAATGTAAAAGAGACTCACAAGTGAGGGGGAGATTTATTGTGAGTGCACTTGCAAGTGATGTATCCCACATTATAAAATATAAAGAAAGTAAGTAGTTAATATACCGAAGTGGACCCAAGCCCATTAGCTTAAGCTTTTGGGTTAAAGTGGTGTCCAAATATGTACATTAAAGTACTCTTGGTGAACTCCCTAAGTGTATCTCTCTTGAAAGAACTAGACGATTGAGTTCTACCCCAAAAACAACCGATAGGTAAAAGAACAATATTAAACCATCACAAGCATATAAGCAAAATCAGCACATTCACAATACAAACAATTTGTTTACGAAGTAGAAAACCTTTGAACACATCAAAGGCAAAACCACTCCGGGGCAGCCATAATCCAGGAAATCACCCTTATAAAAGGATATAGATTACAGACACGAGAAACACTTACACCCTAGTAATGTTCTGGACTCTATAAGATCAATAAGCTCACCACTAATCTCCTAACTCACCAATCTTCTACTTATGCATTTCCTTATCGACTCCTTCGGCAAACTTCTTAGTGTATAAAGATTGTTTGTGGTTGTGGTTTGGAATAACAACTTCCCAAGTGGTAAAGGTTCAAGCTTTAGCATAGCACATCACTTAGGGACATCAACGATAAAGGAGAAACTACTTTTAGAGGGTATCTAAGGTTAAAGAAAGGATCAAAACTTCTTCACCAAAGGACGTTCCTTCTCTCTTGAGGACTAGAGGAAAAGATACGAGAAATGGTAGAGGAATTGTATTTTAAGCAGATGAAAAATTTTCCTCACCATCATGAAGGAAGGAGTACGGCCCACCTCTCAGAGATCGATAACGCATTGTTGGAGACGTCGTCATGACGATTTCATGATGGAAATCCTCTGATCAATTTTTCAAACTCAACTTCTTCATGATGAGAAATGGCCAATTCATTACGAAACTACTCAGAAGCGTTTCTTCAAATCAAATCTGTCATGACGGCTTCATGATGTCTTCATGACGAAACCTCACGCTGAGCACAAGGTTTCTCGAATCAACTTCATCATGACGGATACATGACAGCTTCATGACGGAACCTTGCAAAAAGGGTGTGAATATACATATAAGCACATCCCCATTCCCATACCCAAGTGATGTGGGGCGTCACATTCACCCCCTCTCGGGCCCAGCTTCCCCGCTAGCTACTCTCATGGGATCACCAAATTCTTAGCGTCCTAGCAAGTGCCCGTTGGCGATCCTCATGGGTTTATGCACGCTCCTCCCATCTCAGGTTATGCAAAGGCTTTGATACCATTTGTAACGACCAACTTCCAATGAAACAATATTGTCCGCGTTTGGCTCCCCCGAACCAAACTTTCGAAAAGGTCACCCATCCTGGTACTACTCTTGCATGAGTACACTTGACTGCCGAATTTTGATAGGTTCATCACCATCACGACTTTAAAATACGTTGTGTCAAGAATGATGCGAATATACATATAAGTGCATCCCTATTCTAATACCCAAGTGATGTGGGACGTCACAGCCTCCTGACAGCTTCATGACGAAAAAGATCAGAAACCTCAAAAACGAACTTTTTCCACACCAAACCCTTGTGTTATGAAAAGAACCAATGAGACTAGTTTTGTCACACAAATAAGGTCAATTTCTAAGACGTAACATATCCCTAACAATTGCTATCAGAGCTTTGGTTAGCTTTCGTTGGTGATATAAGTGTCTTGGATTTATGCGTTTGGTTTGACTTTGGTATAAAGAGTGTGGTGGCTTTTGCCTTACGTGTGACATTCTTGAATTTGTAAAGGACTCACACATGAGGGGAAGTTGGGTCAATGTGGAAAAGACTCACAAGTGATGGGAAGATTTATTGATTGTTAGGGAGATAAACACCTATAGAGTTCACCAAGAGTACATTAATGTACATATTTGGACACCACTCTAGCCCAAAAGCCAAAGCTAATGGGCTTGAGTCCACTTAAGTATATTAACTACTATTTTTTTTTTCTCAATGTGGGACACAATAGTATACGTGACACTCTTGGATTTGTAAAGGACACACACTCTTGGGTCCACTTAAGTATATTAAAAAATATCAAACTAAAGCAGAACCGAGTTTCTTTTTATATTTTTTTTTTCTTTTTTTCTGTCATCACTACTAATCTTTTGCTTCTTAGTTCTATCATTAATTATTTCATTGATATTTTAGATGTTATACTTACTAGCAGACGCTGTTAATTTTAGTTTGTCCTTGTTCCGATTAATGCGTGTTGTTGACTTTAGTACACAACTCATTAAATCCTACTTACAATTGTTTATTTTACAAGAAAGATAAAATATATAGATTAGTTATTATCTATTGATAATAATATATTAACAAATCTCCAACATAAAAATTTAATTAGTAAATTTACATCTCAAAAAATTAGAAGAATGATTTTTTTTAATATTTAGTATCAAAGTTATTATATGAATATTTTAAAATTAAAGGGCTCATTTTAAGTTTTTGCCATAGGCTTCAATTTGTATTGAGCCGCTCGATCTTGACTTCAATGGTTACTTTTTATTGTTTATTGTTTTTCTTCCTCCTTCTCCCAAAACATTTTTTATTTCTCTTCTTCACAGAGACATTTTCTTTACGTTTTCTCTTCTTCACCTCGATCTGTAAATGTTTTCTCTTCTTCACCATTCGCTTTTGGGGTAAATGTCTTTGGAATAGTTTTTATGATATGTGTAAATACTATTATATAAAGTTATAGGATATCAATGGAATATATGACGGTCGAAAAATATAACCATTAATTAGAAAAAGATGAATATTTGAAAATATGATTGTTGAAAATAATATAATAATAAAATAATATTTAAAAGCAAGTAGAGAAGAGAATAAATAATATGTTGGAATGTGAATAGGAAAAATAGTAGTTAAAGTAGAGAATTATACTTTTTTCATGAGGTATTTTGGCTATTAATGGAGGTATGTGCTCTTAAAAGACAAACCCACCTAGGATTTGATGTCTTCAACTCACACATAAGACGACACTAAAAATTGATTCGAACAAGGTTAATCATTAATTATGTTTATGTTCTAGTAGGTATAGATGAAATTCAAAACTAAAGCCACTCGTCTAATTACAAACAAATCTAAACCTGGGTTTCATCGGTTTGTTTTGATCGAAGATGCTTATAAAGCTTTCCTTTACGACAGTTGTTTAGATAATATTTCTCTCTTAATTCCAATGTCATTGGCCGGAGAGGTTCCACGAGCAAGAATGAAACTGGAGTTTGGGTGGTTTACAAAATGACATCATATAAAATCAAACATAATCCAAATGTACGTGTAACGTAAGAAAGGTTAGAGCAAAAGATCCACTAAAAACCGAATATCAAAAGAAAAGGCGAAAAATATTCAACGTTTGAGCAAGGGACGATAGGACACGCACGCATGCTTTGATCTACATGGAACTTAGCTTAGACACAACAATGACATAGGGTTGTCATAGCTAATTGAACCATATTTGTTCCTCAACTCCTATTTTGAGGTGCCTCTCCAGCACGCGCGGTATGGTACGTGGATTGTTGTAATGGATTGTGTTATTTTTTAGCCTTTATTTTGGTTATTGTAATTTTCTTTTGCTTTGGTTTGCTATTGTAATTTTAGTTTCACTCATCTATAAATAAATAAACCATATCTGTTAAAAGTTTGTTTATTCTATCTTTTCTATTTTCTGCTATCAAAATAAATACATCAACAAACAACTCAAAATACCAAAACACTCTTCATAAATCTGAATTTTCTTTTAGTGTAGGAATATTTTGACAAAACAAGCGTTTAAATTTTGCACAAATAAGAGTTTAACTTTTTACTTTTTTTTAAAAAAAAAAAAAAATTAGGGTGGCCACAGCCACGGCCACGCAGTAACCATAGCTTTTGCATATATGGTTGGGGTGGTCGCACGACGGCCACCCCAACAAGGACGAAACTACATATAGTCCAAGGGGTTTTCAATTTTTTTTATTCATTTATATATATTTATATATGATTTTATGGAGTAATGCTACTCTTTAAACTCATTTCACACTGGCTGATGTGACGTGTTTTAAGTGCATTTCCTTTTATTTTATTTTAAAAAAAACAAATGTCTGACATGGGCAGCCAGTTAAAACACGTTACGTCGACTAGTGTGAAGAGTAGCATTACTCATTTTTAGGCTAAAAAATTAAGCTTGGTCCATATCAAAATTAAATTCGATCCCTCATTCATATTTTGACCCCTCCGAATGAAAAATTCTAGTTTCGTCCTTTTACCTTGATGTGGTTAGGCTAGCCGTGCGGCTATCTCAATCTTGTCAGGGTTGCCACGTGGCCATCCTGGCCTCTTTTTTGAAATTTTTTTAACAAGTAAGACTATCTATTAGGACTTTTAAAAATAAGCCAAGTGTAGTCTACAAAAAATATTTTCTCAAATATAATCCAACATAAAACATTTTTAAAAACAGTTTTCAGCTTGAAAGGAATAGAAGACATTAATAGAAAAGGTTAGTTGAAATTAATTTTGGATGGTACGAGTGGAATTCTGAACCTGGAAAGACCTCCAGGCTAGTTTCTAACCTGGAGGATGATCCTAGGGGCCCAGAAACCCTAAGGATCGATTGTCCTTTTTTTAGGATCGATCATCATGTGTCTGAATACGATTTTAGAATTTTCTGAAGCCTTGTTGCGGTGATACAGTCTATATATTCATCCTAAACCTTCTCTCAACCTATTTGTATGAGTTCCAAGGAACCGAGCGGCTGCAAGAGCACCATGGTGAAGAGAGACTCATCGTTTCCTTAGTTTAAGAGCGTATTTGGGAGTCTCTAAGCCTCGTAAGGTTAGTGAGATAATTAGTTATTGGGTAGCCCAGTCTAGCATTCATTCGTAAATCTTGTGGTCAAATTGAGGCAGCTCGACCTCGAAATCTAATTCATGTGTCGATACATTCTTTGTCGTTGTATTGTTTCACTTTGTAGGTCGGAACTTTATTACTAGGTGTATTTTGATTGCTTGAGCATTGGTTGATTGTTGTTGATGTTGTCTAAGATGTTTAGAGACCGTAACAAGTTGGTTAAAGTTTTTTTTTTATTATTATTGTTTTAGACCATAAATGTCAAGTTGATTGAAACCTTAGAAATTCCAGAGACCTTAGGATTCATCTCAGGTTTGGTAGAGTCATTTTGTTGGAGAGTGTTCTTGATGTGTTGGGAAATGTTTCTGTCAATCCAGGATTGATCTTCCTCAGCCCAGGATCAATCGCAGGCTTTCAGACTCGATTTTGACCAGGCTAGGATCCTCCCCTGGCAAGATCGATCCTTCCCTAGCAGGATTGATCTCAGCTCTTCTAGGATCGATCACAGCACCCTATTTTGTCAATTTTTAGGTCCTAGGTCGATTTTTTTTTTTTTTTTTGGTCTGAGTGAGTTGTCTAACACTAGCATTTTTACAAAGAATGATATTAGAGAGTTTGAGGTCAATTTTGATGACTTTTCCTACGAATTAGGTGAGTGAATCTCACATAGATAGTATTATCTGTTTGGCATGATTTTTGCATACTATGTTAATATAAATGAAAGCATGGATTACTTTTACTTGCACGAACTATACTTTTTGAACGTGTAAACTCTTTCCTTTGTGCATATGAGCTAATTGAGTTGATGAGATACGATGGATTCATGTAAGTGCTTATCATGCATGGATATTAAAAAACAAAAGTTCACATAAGTTGCATCGTACGACATAACCACATCATGGGCTACTCTTATAGGGGCAAGGCCCTATGTGTATTCTATGTCTTTGCCATTGGATCAGAAAGGCTAGTTGAGTGGCCAGCGGAACCATGTACTCATGGTGGTACTAGAATATGGCATTGTTAGCCGCGTCGGCCACCCGTGGTCAGATCCAGTCGGGCCATTTTATGTTGACCGTTAATTTGTGCACACTAGAGTACTGGTGTTGTACCAAAGATTTTTTCGAGAATGTGCAAATCCTATCGGGAAGGGGTAAGGGTCTGAATAAGCCATATGGAGTTGAGCTACGACGATATGATCAAGATTACTCTTGTACTTATAGCATATTGCATTACATACTTCTTATTGATATCAACTGCCTTACACAATGATATGATTTTAACTTGAGAAAACCATTTAATAAAACTATGAGTTCACAAGATGATAATTGTCTTTCATATGATTTTACCTCATTAAGTCGTATACTTACACTTGATTTTCCTTTCCAACTGTGAAACAAAATTTTGTTTTGTAGTTAGTCAGCAGTTAAACGGTGAGCCCTATGAGACGATATGTACTTGTGGAGGATATAGTCAGGATCATCTTTTGAAAATTGAAATTTGACTTCAAATATAAAGTGTGTGCATAAGTGTCAACAAAAATTAAAGCACAGCGGAAAGTAAAATGACACAGATATTTTTGTTGACGAAGTGGAAACTCAGTTAAGAGAAAAACCACTCCGGGGCAGTCAAACCCAGGAATTCCACTATTCAGAAGACAAAGCTAGATACAAGATAGTAACACTCACATGTACCAATGCAGTGGTCGTACCTTGATCTCTGACGTGTAACCCAACACGAACGCTTCCCAACCAGGTTCACCTACCTGAAGGGGTCTTCAATGGAACTCCTTACCTTAGAGCCGACCTCTAAGATAGACTTCGGCTTACAACACAACACACTTGAAAAACGGCTTCAGAGGAGATATCTCGTCTCTGAGCTCTAATAGAATTCACACCGAATTCTTGCAGCTCTAAGTGCCCAGAGGCCCCTATTTATAGGCTGGGGGTCAGAATGGGCGTCAGGCAAAATAAGCCTGTGAGCCGTCCGGACGGTGGACCATGACCGTCCGGACGAACAACTGTGCGACAGGATTTTCCGAAATTTTCTCAGAGAAATCTTTCCTGTATAAGAACATCGTCCGGACGGGATGGCTCGATCGTACGAACGGACACACATCCGCTGCAAGTAATTTCCATAACAGGCTTCGCGCGTCCGAACCAAGGGGCAGGAGCATCTGGACGGCTAAACTTCAACACGCAATTTCCATATCTGATAGGCGTGCGTCCGGACCATAAGGGGGAGACGTCCTGACGGTTGAAGTCGAATCGTCAGTTACCATATACGATGCACCAGCGTCCGGACCACAGCTGTCAGATGTCCGGATGGTTCATTTTGAACTGCGATTCTTGCCTTACGGAGATACGCATCCGGACAGGATACCACATCCTCTGGACGGTTAATTGATCTTCCCTTTCTTGAACTTTGAAAGAATCAGTGAACCGTTCGAGAACTAATAGGCGTCCGGACGTGCTGCTAAAACGTCCGGATGGAGCAAGCTGGCACAGAAGCTTCTTGATACGATGTAGATGTCGGGATGAAAGAAACACGTCGTCCGAACAGATGATGCTTGTCTATCTGACGTCTAGACGGAAAGACACGTCGTCCGGACGGATGGAACAGTAGACAGATGGACGTCCAGACGGGATGACACATCGTCCGGACGGCTGACAGGGAACTTTGAAATTCTTCTGACTTCACTCTAAACAGTGGAATCCCTATTTACAGCATCCTTACATATAAGTGATTTTGTCCAAACACAGAATGAGGCCAAAATACTAACAAACTCCCCCTTTGGCCATTCTGGGACAAAAATCACTTGACCGGTTTGGAAATACATTCCCGGTCCAAAATAAAAATTACTCCCCCTTTTTGTGACAAAGGGACAAAGGGTAAACAGAGTAATAAAAACTAACTGTCATAAAAATTACTCCCCTTAACGGTTTTAGAAGGACCCGGGAAACCGAGTAATAAAAGTTTCAATAGCTTATCAAAAACAAAGACTGAACAAAAATGCTGACGAAACCTTCTGAAGAGAGAGAAATCAGCAAAGTTAGGGCCTTCACATGGAAAGTAGCACACGCAAGTATTTCTATCTGAAAAACTAGTCATAGAGCAAGTCAATATTATGAGAGCATGGAGGTGATAGACAAGTATAACACAAACAACAGTTATCCTGCCAAAATAATGAAGATAGCCTGCTCAACTCATGTAAAGCGTGTGTGTGTGAAGACTCTTATCCATAAGGTTTGCTTTTTACAAAAATGACAAGAAACCACCAGATTTTCTAGACAAGAGAGAAAATCAGAGACAGATAAGCCAAAAGTCAAACCTTATAACTTGCTAGGACCTAGACACCCTCATCTGATACACTCCCCCTAAGTGACAGCACATATTTAGTTTTACTTGAACCATGAAGGTCAAGGTAAAATTTTACTTGCTCATAGAGGGCAAGGTAGATGTAAGCACATAAGCAGAGATTAAACAATTTAAAGCACAAAACTTTTTATGAATTACTGCTTGTGACTAATGATACGGTAGTCTGTAAGGAGTGCCAGAATTTATAGGTGCTAGGTTCAACTAGCCTGTGGTCAATTTGGCCATCCAAACAAAAACCTCTTCTCTTATCCAAAAATTCTAGGAGCAAAGAGTCAGAGAAGAAAAAATACGCACCTTCGGGGAGTCTAGAATAGTGTATGAGGTCATCACATGAGGCAAGGTACTATCAAACAGAACAATGAGCAGGAAAAACTGTTGCACATGTCAGACTAATGTTCTCACCCACATGTAAGCATAATATATCAATGCTCAACAAACTAATAAAGCAGAGAGAATACATGAAATAGCTGACATACCTTGTGAAAGACTTAACTTGCTATGAAAACTCCCCCCTTCCCTTTTTTTTTTTTTTTTTTTTTTTTTTTTTTTTTTTTTTTTTTTAATACAACATCATGCTAAGGTACAATCAAACCTATGTGCGCTCAATGATGCCACTACAGAAAAACAGTTGCTCGACCTGTTTTTTCTGTCTTCCCCAAAAATGAACACCTGCAAAGTTTTCTCAAGAAAACACAAGGGGGCACAACAAATTGGTTCCTAGATAACTAGCACATAAATATGACAAGGGAAATATGCTAGCAATCAAACCTGATGCCTTAGGATTAGGAACCAAATCCTAGGCATGAACACCCGAATCCGCTAGGTGTGCCTATTCCCCCTCCTGGGGTAACCGTCCTACTCAACCCAAGTTTCCCTTCTAGTGGGTGGTGGCTGACAAGACTGCATCATCCACTCCATCATGTTTTGCATCCAAACAGGAGGCTCACCGATGTATTGCTCTTGAGGCCTTCTCAAATGCTTGGGTTTGCTCTTGGAAGTGCCACTCTGATTGGCTGGTACAAACCGTTGTTGAGACCGCTGATGCTGAGGAACATGAGACCAAGGGGCTTGGAATTGATGTCTCGGTGCTTGTCCCCATGGTGCCTGATGCCAAGGAGTCTGATGCTGAGCTGTAGGTACAGTGCCATAATGAGCTTGTCTTGGCACTTCTTTCTTGGCTTTGGCCCTTTGTGCTTTCAAGAGGGAGCACTGAGGCCGTACATGCCCACTGAGACCGCAGTGATGGCAAATAAGAGGTCTTTTGATGGAATGAGGCTGCTGGGTGCCTGGAACATCATCATTGACCTTTTCCTTCTGTTTTTCTTCAATAACTAGAGGAAGCTCTGGGACTGTAGGAGGCACAAACACAGTTTTCGAGGAAGAAGGAATATCATAAGAGAGAGCTACATACCCGAGACCAGTCTTGTCATGTGGGCTCTTCTGGATGGACAGCATACGAGCCAACTTCTCATCAGTGACTCTCTCTAGCTGGAGCTGTGTCTCAATTACTTTTTCCTCAAGCTCCTGTATCTTGAGCAGTAGTGAGCTCTTCTTAGTATGCAGACTGTTCAGATCATTAATTTGCTGCTTTCGGCCTTCCCTCAGCTTCTCAAACTCTTTCTAGAGAGTTTTGTATGCTTCCTTGAGCTCTACCTCATTCTCACTATGCTCAGAGTAGTATGAGTCTTCTTCTTCAACATATGGGGCCACAAAGGCCAGAAATTTATCAGACTCAGGAGCATCTTCTTCGGACTCATCACTGAGAGTCACATTGTAAGCCTTCCCTTTGCCCTTCTTGAGATTCCCACAATCGGCCCGGATATGCCCATAGCCTGAGCATTCAAAACATCGGGGTCCTCTGGGATCTTTCTCATCCTCTGGCTCAGCTTCTCTGAGAGGTTTCTTGGCTTTTTCAAAAAACTTCTTCTTGAATCGATCATCTTTCATTAGTCTTCTGAAATTTTTGGCAAGCATTGCCACAGCCTTTTCTTCATCCTCAGATTCTTCTTCAGAGGAGGCTTCTACCTTCTTCTTGGAAGCCTTAAGAGCAATGGTCTTTAATTTCTTGACCGGGGGTAGAGACAGCTTGTATGTTTGAAGAGATCCAACCAGCTCTTCAATCTTCATTTCTTCAAGATCCTTGCTTTCCTCAATAGTCATTACCTTAATCCTGAAACGCTCGGGCAAAGATCTGAGAATTTGTCGGATGAGTTTTACATCCGAGATAGGTTTCCCAAGACTCACCATGGAGTTCCTTAGGTCACTTATTTTTGGAGTAAAACTCTCCAAATGTCTCTTCCTCCAACATCTTAATTTCTTCAAATTTTGAAATCAACATCTGAAGTTTGGCAGATTTTACAAGTTTTGTGCCTTCATATGTTGTTTCCAAAATTTACCATGCTGCTTTGGCTAATTCGCAATTTGAAATTTTGGCGAATTCAGATGGAGAAAGTACTTGGCATAGAGCATGGAGGGCTTTGTCATTTGAAAGACGAGCGTTCTTTTGAGGGACTAGTTCAGGTGTTGTATCCTCTGGTTTAGTCCAACCAGTCTCAACAATACCCCAACAGTCAATAGATTTCAAAAAGAAACGCATACGTGTCTTCCAATAGCCATAGTTCGAGCCATCAAAGGCAGGAACAGAATTAAGAGTTTAAGACATAAAAAAGATAGAAGTCAAATATAAAAACACTCAAGAAATTAATCTTCTTAGAGTGTACCAAGCTCTGATACCAATTGAAAATTGAAATTTGACTTCAAATATAAAGTGTGTGCATAAGTGTCAACAAAAATTAAAGCACAGCGGAAAGAAAAATGACACAGATATTTTTGTTGACGAAGTGGAAACTCAGTTATGAGAAAAACTACTCCGGGGCAGTCAAACCCAGGAATTCCACTATTCAGAAGACAAAGCTAGATACAAGATAGTAACACTCACATGTACCGATGCAGTGGTCGTACCTTGATCTCTAACGTGTAACCCAACACGAACGCTTCCCAACCAGGTTCACCTACCTGAAGGGGTCTTCAATGGAACTTCTTACCTTAGAGCCGACCTCTAAGATAGAATTTGGTTTACAGCACAGCACACTTGAAAAACGGCTTCAGAGGAGATATCACATCTCTGAGCTCTAATGGAATTCACACCGAATTCTTGCAGCTCTAAGTGCCCAGAGGCCCCTATTTATAGGCTGGGGGTCAGAATGGGCGTCAGGCAAAATAAGCCTGTGAGCCGTCCGGACGATGGACCATGACCGTCCGGATGGACAACTATGCGACAGGATTTTCCAAAATTTTCGCGGAGAAATCTTTCCTGTATAAGAACATCGTTCGGACGGGATGGCTCGATCGTCCGAACGGACGCACGTCCGCTGCAAGTAATTTCCATAACAAGCTTCGCGCATCCAGACCAAGGGACAGGAGCGTCCGGACAGCTAAACTTCAACACGCAATTTCAATATCTGATACGCGTGCGTCCGGACCATAAGGGGGAGACGTCCGGACGGTTGAAGTCGAATCGTCAGTTACCATATACGATGCACCAGCGTCTGGACCACAGCTGTCAGATGTCCGGACGGTTCATTTTGAACTGCGATTCTTGCCTTACGGAGATACGCGTCTGGACGGGATACCACATCGTCTGAACGATTGATTGATCTTCCCTTTCTTGAACTTGGAAAGAATCAGTGAACCGTTCGAGAACTGATAGGCGTCTGGACGTGCTGCTGAAACGTCCGAACGAAGCAAGCTGGCACAGAAGCTTCTCGATACGATGTAGGTGTCCGGACGGAGGAAACACGTCGTCCGGACAGATGATGCTTGTCTGTCTGACGTCCGGACGAAAAGACACGTCGTCCGGACGGATGGAACAGTAGACAGATGGACGTCCGGACGGGATGACACATCGTCCGGACGGCTGACAGGGAACTTTGAAATTCTTCTGACTTCACTCTGAACAGTGGAATCCCTGTTTGCAGCATCCTTACATATAAGTGATTTTGTCCAAACACAGAATGAGGCCAAAATACTAACATCTTTGAAGAGCATGTGGGATAACAATGATGATACGCATAGCAAGATGATCGAGATCCTTTCATTTCATTTATCTTACTAAGACTTGACCTTGATATTTGGCATTTATGTGGAATTTTGATGTTTTTGGAGTTTCTTTACTTATGATGATTTGAGTGTTAGGAATTGGTTTGCAAAAATATGTTTGTGCAACGGAAAATAAAAAATTCTCAAGCCAAGATCAAACTTTATTAAGAACATGTGAAGAACTATGCTATTTAAAATTAAATCACAAAATAAAAATACTTACTTGAAGATCACGACCACTCCTTGGCTTTGGGGAACAACTTATCTTCTTACTCCTCAATGACAAACGTGTGATCTCAGGTGTAACGCCCTGCTTTTACAAAAAGCGTAAGTGAAAATTTTTTGAATTTCCACAAGACATTACTAACTTATCAGAGGTAATTATTGGCAACGGAATAAATGTAATATAAATTGGGAATAGGTTGACACCTCAGAGCTGCTACTGAAATACCTCAAAATATATAATAAGCCAGTCAGCATAATTATACAAACAATAATACCAGTCATGCCTCACAGGGCTAGATAATTATACAAGCCAAATATCTACATATAACTAGAGAATTATAAGTACTGTCTTAAGTTAGGCTAATGAACTACAACAGGGTAGTCCCAAAAGGTAGGCTATCCAGCCTTACAAAAACTGAACTAGGAACCATCTATGTGTCGGGATAGTCCTGATAATCCTCTTCTTCTTCATAGCCTGAACCATTATAAATACCATACAAAGAGAAGAAAACAACATAAACACTAAAGTGAGTCCGCTGTTTCCAATAATAATATGAGTGCTGATTTATTTAATTAATGCAACACAATGCAATGGCCATATAATCACATGTATATACAAAATATAATCTATGATCGCGAATCATAGACATAAAGTGAACATAAACGTAATCATAAGGCAATGACAGTTTTAAGTGTAGAGTTTTAGGTATTTCCCTTTTTCCACTACTCTGTTGGCCTTGGCACGGTTAGCGTGTTATTTGAAACCTTGGTTTCCTCACTTAACTTTTAATTGTAATCTTTGGGAGCCTTGGCTCCTGAAAACCTTGGTTTCCCTGGTGACCTTGGTACACCAGTTTTTGTATTTATTATTCTTTTCAGGTACCTCCTCATTCACTGAGAATCTTGGAACTCATGTGAAGCCTCGCATACCCACCGTGGATCTTGATCCAACAGCTTGTTATTAGACAGGTTATTAAAAATAATAAAATATGCAAAATCACATGCGCAAACAAGTAAATAAAACAGTAAACATAATATTAGAGGAAAAGTCAACCAGCTTCGTCCTCAGTAAGTATAGAGATACTTACTAGTTTATGCTCCAAAAGTCTTTCTCTATAACTGCATAATTCCAATCATATAGTAATACTAAATTAGTGAAAAGATGCTACAATATGTTTACTATATTTATCCTTAAAGTATCATTTTAACCGTTGTCCTAATACTTCCATTTTTGGTTCTCTTAATCAAGATATTGAATGCCATCTTAGGTTATTGAATAATGAAACTAAGACATCCTCTTTTACTAGCCATTAACTCCAACTAGTATGTTGATATATAACTCCCATTCATACCCATATGTAGCCAAAATAATACTTTCTACACACACACACATTAGCCATATACCCATATACACTTACTTACTAAGTTTATACTTTAATATTCTCATTCATGCAGGGAATTCCAGCATACAACACACACACACATTCACTTCACACATTCCTTTTCATTAATCAAAACTCCTATATTTCAGCAACTCATTCCCACACAAAAGTATTAAAGCAAAGCTACTATCTTGCTTGTTTAAAGCTTCATGAGTGTAATTCTTTTAAGAGGAGAAACTACCCATGATCCTAGGGAACACATACTGAATTTTAGAGAGTAGAAAGGAAGATTTACTTACCAAAATTCGCACCCAATAGGTTGGATAGAAGGAAGGGGTCTAACTCTAAAACAAAGTGTTTGAAATGAGTTGGAAGTTGCTGGTTTTTGAGCTAGAATCAGAGAGAGATTTCAGATGCTGATTTCTGGTGTTTTGTTGAGAAACAAAAGGAGATTTAAGGCTTCATTTCTGGCTATAAGTGCTGGCTTTCACAGAAGAATTAGAGAGATTTTCCATGGGAGATTCAGCACCAAAACAGTGAAGGGAAGAGGAGCTTACGTGAGTGGTATGGGGAGAGCTTAGGCTGGTTTTTGATGTCCCATGCATGCTATATATAATAACTTCGAATGGCTGAGATCAATCCAGCACAAATTCTTCCAATGGTCGGATCTTTGACAGCAAGAGAGAGAAATATCCATGCAAGATCATCTAATATCCAAGATTAGATTTTCTTCCATATCTAGTGTCATGATTAAATTGTACCACCATATCTAGTTCAATTTCAACCAAACTAAGCTAACTTAGGCTAACTAAATAAGTTTCAATCATTTGGAGCCGTCCATAAGCAATGGGTTCAAAATCAAAGGTAGAAAATCACTTCTCTGCTGTTTACCCGTAAGCTGCGTCGCACTGGATAAAATCGCTCGATCGAAACTTATTCTATCGATCGACATCATCCTATAATCACTCGATCAACCAGAAAGTCGCTCGATCGATTTCAACTTTACTGATCTATTTCTTTACATGCATAAATACATAATTTTTATTAGACTATATAGCAATTCTTAAGCCTTGTACTCATGCACATATCTTAATAACTTAGGTAGGGTGTCTTTCCCGGGTATTACATCAGGGATTATGAGACTTTTAGATCTTCTCACAAATGACTAATAATAACCGAGATTGTGGGCTCCCAACTTACTCTTCAAAACTTAAACTTATTTTCAAAAGTTAACTTAAGAATATCAATTCTTAGTAAAAACTAAAGAACTATAGTGATTCGATATTTTGCAAGAGCTACAGACTTATCTATTTATAGGCTTTGAATACTAAGAGAGGTGGGTGATATAAGCAATGTATGACAAGTAGAAGAAAACGTAGTCTATTTAGGGTGGGAATTCTTCCCTACCCTTATGCGTTTACATGTCCCCTTGGGCTTCTGGGTTTTATCCCAAGCCCAATCTTCCATACATGCTTCTTCTGTACTGTTTCTCTCTAGCACATGTTTTAATAAATAAAACAAGCATTGAATTAATTGGCAATATCTTTTGCTTTAATTCTGCTACGAAAGATTTCATGGATTAATCAAAAGTCAATATTAAGTAAGTGTAAGGGATTAATTGATTGGATAAAAAATAAATACTAGAGTTCAACTACATTTTTTAAGTGGAATTATATGTAATTAAATAGGAGCCTAGTGACAGTTACAGAAATAACTAGGTCACAGGCCTATTAAGCTAGTTTTATTTTTCCTTTTGGGTCCCTCACTAAGATGATATAATTTAACCAGTTCAGGCTTTTTATTTATTGGGTCCATTATTCTCGTACTTGTGAAAAACTTATCACATGTACATGATATTTCGGTATCTTATACCAAAATGATCCGACGAGAGACTGAAAATAATCCAATCCATAAAATCTATCTCAAGAAGAAATTTATTATCCTTTTTAATAAAGGACTTCGATTCCTTCTTGAGAAAAGCTTTCTCACAATATTATATGTGATCACCCAACGTATCGAGGATGTTGACCATAATAAAGGTCTCACTCATAAATGCATCAAAGTGATCTACACTTCACATCTGTGTACACAATCCCCTCAGGATTTAGAATCAATATCATAAGAAGTCTTGGCAGTTACAGTCTCTACCATTGACAATATTTTTGTGGAAAAACAACTCCCATGATCCGTTCAGTGCATAACACCTACACATCAACCCAAAGCCTCTAACTTTGTCTGATAAAGGTAAATCATCAAGATTCAGATCTTTGAGTTGATGCAAAAACAACTTTTTGTGAGTTTTAGGTGTATACATAGGCAAAGCCGTGTGCAATAAAAGAAGCAATTATGGCTTGGGGAGGGATTTTTAACAGTCTTTTCAAATGGAATGTCCAATTCCTTTATTGACTGTGAACTACTCAAAATTTAAAACTACAAGGTTTATAGACTAAAACCTTGTGTGATAACCCCATTACTCATACCATAGACCATATTCAATGTAATCCATTGGCATTTAAGAGCACTAGCAGTAAGCACCCAACAATTTTTCCTAAATTTATGGAACCAAACTACTTTTTACTTCCCTATAAAAATACACATTATAATAGATTCTTTTAACCTTTCCTTATATCATTAAAATATTACTTTTACTTTTTCTTTTGGTTTTTTATTCATTTATTTTCTACTGTCATCGTCTTTCCAGCCATTGAGGATGACACACCATAAAAGCAAACACCATGGGTCTTTCACAGCCATTGATTATACAGGCAAAGATCCAGCAAAAGCATATGCCATTGACACAACAACCAGTACTATGGGTTTCACCATGGGTTTGAACCTGTTGCTCCTCTGCGTTAAGAAATGAAACTCATCCCCTATTTCCCAATTTCTTGCTCAACAAGTTGAAGTCCTCCCTCCCCTTTTGTTGTGCATGACAAGAATGAGAGAGAGTGAGATGAGAGAGCGAGAGAGAAATGTTGTGGAGAGAGAGAGAGAGAGAGGTAAGAAAGAGGTAACCCAAAGAGAGAACGATGGAGGAAAAAAGAGAATGGGATTTCCGTGTGAGAAAAGAGAACCAATGTGAGGGGGTGAGGCGACGATGCTTGAACCGGTGAGGAGGGGAGGTGCTTGAATGAAGAAGAAAATGAGATAGGGATTGCAATTTGCTTGTATTGAGAGGTGTGAGAGGAGAGAGAACAAATTTTTTAGGATTATAATAATCCATTGGGTTGCTCTGTAGCTACCCAATGGTTTAGGGAACTTTTGGGAAATCTGTTGTACGTGTCTTTTGGTAGTTTTTCTGATATTTTCCTTATATTTGAAGAAGGGAACCATAAATATGGTATCTGCCGCTAGTGCTCTAACATGCACAATATACATAATCATTCTTAAGCATGTAAAAGATCATATGCCATATGCTCAAAAAATATATCAGTGAATAACATCATTTTATTCATTACAAACTTGAATCTCAATCGTACATTGAGATTTAGGACATAATCTCCAACATTGAGGTTATTTTGAAAATTGTAATACTTTAGTACTTAAGTTTATTTAAATGTGGAAAGGTAGTTTTGCTTTGGATATTTAATGTTTTATGGGATTATTTTAGGTACACTATATTGTATTAAGTTTCAACTATTTTCGATATTTATTTTATACAGAGTTAACTAGTTAGATAGATCCCTTGGGACTTATTTACTATGTAAATAGATCTTAAGAGGCGCATCGAGTTAACTACGGGTTCAATTCTCCGAGGCGTTACAAGTAGGTGGTCGAAAAACATGGCCGACATGGGCCGAAAAACAAGCTGGGCCCACTTGGTCAGTTATATAATCGGTAACTCGAATCTGCCTCGCGCATGTCACCCGTGGACTAAGCCCACTTGGGCTGGTTATCATATCTGGTAACCCGGATCTGACTCGCACATGAATTGAGCCAACTTGGGCCGGTTATTGAATTCAGAGACCCGGATCTGACTCGCACATGAATTGAGCCAACTTGGGCCGGTTATCGAATTCAGAGACCCGGATCTGACTCACGCATGTAGCGCGTGCACAAAACAGGTAAGGCACATCGCTAGTGCTTGAAAACATGTGGAACATGTTGGGAGCGAGTGAAAGAGCGTGAGGTGTGTGGATCGAAGGATAAGAACTTCTAGAGGCGCATACATGCACAAGAGGGGATATTGACAATGCATGACAATGAGTGTCATTTATGGACTGGCTGGAAAGAACTTTAGGTAGCGCGTGAGAAGTCCTTATTGGCTAATTTTTGTGTCTTTGTGTAGATCATGTTTGAAGCTTTTGATCCATTTCCTAATCGTTTTTAAAGAACACTTGGAAAGCTAAGATATGACAAAGGCAGTGGTTGAATAGCTTTGAAGGATTCGGGCAGGAAGTTTGAACAAGTCATTGTCGTGAAGAACACCGAAAAAATTGAAAGAGAACGTTGGGGTCTACAGGAAAGTGACTCTGATACCATGTAGAAATTTATGGAATAATAAAATATTGAGAGGAAAAGCGGAAGCAAAAAGAGATAATAGACACTAGGAATTTTGAGGTGGTTCAGTGTTAAACACTTACATCCACCACATCTAATTCCCAAATGGCTACATCTTGCTTTTATTCACTTTATTCTTCTTTACAGTACAAATCTCCCAATTTATAAGAAAACTGTGTTAGGTGAGAGAATACAAGTATGGTAATAGATTTGATTACAATTGAACCTAAATAGAAAATATTTTAGTATCAACCTAATTAAATCAAATGATTAAATTTACTATTTCCTATCAGCTTACCCTTTTGGGTTAAGTGGTGATTTAATATGGTATGAGAGCAAATGTCCTGAATTTAAACTTTGTCTCTGTCATTCACATCTCATTTCAATTAAATATCTCACATGTTTGACATTCCTTATTAAGAAAAAGTTTGGATCCCACACGTAAGTGGGAGTGTTAGAATATTAATTAAATGATTAAATTCATCATTTCTTATCAGCTTAGACTTTTAAGATAAATGATAATTAAACAAAGTTCGTAAAATCGACTTTAAATTGGCCGGTAGGAATTAAAACTTTGTTGGACTAAGTTTTGATATATTTATGTACTTTGATTCGTGACTGAAGTATTGACATGCTTAAGTTTATTGAGTTTATATTTATCAATTGTTATGTGAATTACACTTGGATGAGATTGAGGGACAGAGCTAGAAATTTTTGCCGAAATGGGCCAAAGCATGAATGAGAAATATATTAAGATAGGAGGAAAAAGTATGAATAAAAAAATATATTAAGATTGAAGATTAAATTAAGGGTTAATTATAATAAAGCCCCCAAGCTACTAGTCGTTTTTAAAGTATTCCTTGAACTACCAAATGCATTATTCGGGCCCCACAAACTACCAAAGAGTACCAAAAAGACCCATTTTGTTGAAATATTCCTATAATACCCTTGCCATGTGTCATATTTTCAGTTAACAAATAATAAAATTAAAAAATTAAAGAAAAATTAAAAATATTCAAAAAAAAAAAGGGGGGGTTAAAAAAACAAAATATGAAGGGGTGAGTTTGGCCACTCCCAAGGGCCACCCCCTTGGCCGAAATAGGGGTTGTCGGCCACCCCCATTTAGCCCAAAGTCACCCCCTTCATTTTTTATTTTTTATTTTTTTTTTATTTTTATTTTTTTAATATTTTAAATTTTTCTTTAATTTTTTAATTTTATTATTTTTAATTGAAAATATGACACATGGCAAGGATATTATAGAAATATTTTGACAAAATGGGTCTTTTTGGTAGTTTGTGGGGCCCGAGTGATGCATTTGGTAGTTCAATGGACTACTTTAAAAACGACTGGTAGTTTGAGGGGCTTTTTTATAATTAAACCTTAAATTAATATATTAAAAAAATAAAATTAATATCCATTTAGTATTAACAAAAATAGACAAAAGAATAATTGTTTCTTTTTGTGTTTCAATTTTCAACTCAATCACCTATCAAAATGAAACTCAACATTCTGTCATGGCTGTGTCACTTCAGGTTTTACATTGCTGCCATGGCTGTGTTAAAAACTCTTTTACGTTGCTCTTCGAGGCTATTGATCATACTTAATTTTTTTATTAATGACAAATTTAAGTTGTTGCTCCTAATAGATTTTGGTTGCTCAAAGTTACTTTCTTTCTTTTTTTAATGCCAGATTTGGGTTGTTGCTCATAATAAATTTGGGTTATTTAAGGTTTGAGTATAAAATGGTTTTTGTTATAAAAAAAGTCCAGGGCAAAGCTTTTTATTTGTGGGCAGGGGCCAAGTTTAATTATTTTAGCTCAAATATATAGATTTAACTATTTACATATTATAGTAAATAAAATTTTTAAAAGAGGAGGAAGGCCATGGTCAATACTGTCATCCTGACCATCCCTTCCCTCCTCCATGGAAGAGATTAATCTATCAATTAATGAATGTCGTCTGACTATGACGTCCATATATTATCTGTACGTTGACTGACTATAGGTATAAAAATACGTACTTTGTATCTTACCAAGCAATTCATATGTTTATAGATTTTTTTATTCCTTTTTTCAAAATTTAAAGGTCCAATGTTTTGTTATTAGCCTTTTTAGTCTTTATTATCAGCCAGGGACGGAGCCAGACATTTTAATGGGAGGGGGCCAAATAATTTTTTTCTTAAGTAGGGGTTAAAGTATATATATAAAAGCAAATTTTAAGTAAATTAAACATATATAACCCAGTTTTGATATTTTTATTATTTCATTCAAATTAAAAATCAATTAGCAAAAGTGAAAAGAGTTTTTGGAAAAAAAATACAGAAAACCACTGTCCAAAGATTCAAAAAATAAAAAATAAAAAATAAAATTAAAAAATGTCTCGGTTATTTTTTTCACACATTCTTAGGAAATCGAGTTTGGCCAAGCTTGTGACTCCTTAAATCCACACCTATCTTCTTCCAATGCACTACTTTACTAAACCATTTTCGTTTACTTTGAACAAAGCATCTACAACTTTGTAAAGATCTTTCCATTGTTACCTTATCAAGCATGTCCATTGTTACTCATGAAATATTAAAGGAAAAAATTTTGACAATAAATCTATCATTCCAAATGAAATGAAACCAGTTGAAAAGATGATAAAAGGGAAGAGGCTAAGGGGCGAAAAAAATTTCTTGCTAGGGGCCAACAGGCCAAAAACCTTAATTGGATTCATTTAAAAAAAAAAATACCTTCATTTAATTTTTTTTTTTTTTTTTACCTTAGTTTTTTTTTTCTTAAGAGTTGGGGGGGGGGGCCATGGCCCCCACCGGCCCCCCCCTCTCTCCGTCATTGTTATCAGCTCTACAATCTCACACCCCCTGGAATCAAAATATCAAATCCTGAGTCTACCACTCAATCTAATGAGTTAAACTTGTGCTAGTGTTAGTCAATTATGGCTGCATTGAACTGCACGATTACCTACTTGGGATCCAAATCCGATATAATGAGAGCTACACATTGCACATGTGAGAGGACATTCGAGTCCCATCCTACTCGTGCCGGTAAGAGTTCGAATACTTATTTGAATTGTTCGAACACCTGCCTGAACAGCTCTCATTACAATGGATATATATATATAAGAAGAAAACGTTCAGCAGAAAATCAAATCCAATGTCTGAAATACAAATAAGTCAAAGGTTCAAAATCACTTCAACCCCACATTTTTGTGATTGGTTCTCCGCTTTGTTTGTTTCAACATAAAATGTTTTTTGTTAGAAAATAATTTCAGTGAAATAATTTTTCAGAAAAATGACCTCAGCTGAAAACATTTTTCGGTGAAGGCGACAACGAATGAACTATGAGAGAAAATGCGTGCGAGAAGGAGATCGAGTATTGTGTGTCGAGAATGAGGTTTTTCTGTTCAATTGAAAATATTTTGCAGAAATTAAAAAAGAGAAACAATTTTACGCAACTTAAATGAGATTTTCCTGGTCAACTGATAATGTTTTCACTTCGAATAAGATTTTTTATCGTACAAATACCAAAAAATAAGAAAAACCTTTTCAAAAAAGGTTTTACACCGAAACAAAGCCTCCTATTTCTGAAACCTTTTATTTAGCTGGCCTTTTGTTCTTGGAAATATATTTGAGTTTTATACTAACAAATTTTTGGAACTAAACCAGCTACAGCCCAGTCCTGAAAGTGACATGAAAGTTAATTAAGTATATATGGCATATTCTCTCAAAGTAATTTATAGGCGCAGTCTCGGACCCTATACTCTATTTGAAATAAAAGTAATGATTCATCACTATCCAAAGATACAACTTTTCACCACTATGCCTATGTGGCAAGGTGGTTCCCCACTACTTTTTGAATTTTTTTATTTTTTAAAAATAAATTAAGGTGAGGGACCACCTTATCACAGAAGCAAAATGGTGAAAAATAGTATATTTAGGTGGTGTTAAATCATTACTCTATTTGAAATTAAATCTGACGTGGATCCTCGTTTTGCCATTAAAGGAAGTAAATATTGTGAAGTATGGGTGCCCAAGTCACAGGTGGGCACAGTTGGATCTCTATGCCAACTTTCTGAAAGTAATCCAATTGTTGCCTCTTGTTGTCACAGTTGGATGATTGGGTACTATGTCGAGTCCGACTGAAAGGTAACGTCTCAAAGAACACATATGAAGATGGGGACAGCTGTAGCATGGAACAGCCTAGCTACTCGCCAAAGATCCAGGAGGAGGTGCAGCTTACATCCACAGACTATAATGCTGACATGATCATGGACTACCCATTTAAAGACTGCCAACTGTTGCCTTTAATACTTGCAGGTGCTCTACCTCCCATTGAGGCCATTTCAAGCGTAAGCTTTGGAGGGAGCAACAAAGGGAACCATTTTACTTCAGTCTATGGAGATTGTTCCAATAATGTGAAATCTCCTACAACATTTTCTTCTTTGGAGAGTTATTTCAGGAAATTTAGTGAGGAAAATGAGTATGAGTATTTCCCATCCACCGAGAAGCTACAGGACAACAAGGAAATCAAGGATCTACAACCTAGCAAGACACTGGCCAATTATGATATGGACTGCTACAGCCAAAACCACTCTCAATATGACAACTTCAACCCTAAGCCCTCAGAACCCATCGGTGTGTTTCAAGAGCTTATTGAATTACCCTTCACAGAGAAGTACTTTGAGTCATGAAACTATTTTTCCCATAAGGCAAAAGGTCAGGTCACAGGTTTTACAGAATAAGATGTAGAGAATGTGTGTGAACAAATTAGTCTCCAGGGGCAAGGGCCAATAACAAGAACAAAATAAGCAACATGATGCGTACTTTGTATTTAATTCTGTGCTATAGAGCATGGTATGTTATGTATCTATATATTTGTGTGTTTCCTAAAATACAACAGTGGTACTATGAATAATCTCATGGCTAGGCATAAAATTTTATGCAGGACTACGAAAACAAATCTTTAAAACTAAGAAACCTGTTAGTTGTCTGTAGTCTAATACAAAATTGAATTCGAGTGTGTTTCAGCTAGTAATTAGTTGTTTCTATCTTACATTAGGTTCATCTTCCTTTAATAATGAGGCCTATTCTACACAGAGATGGCAGGGTTATCTGACTAAACTGCCATTTAAATAGAATAAAGGCCATAACGACTTGTTGATCCTATGAAAGCCCGGGCCCTGGAAAGGGAGATCTAGATATAGTCTTACAATCAGCACTTTTCCATAAACTTAACTACTACTAATAATTAAGGGGACGTACACTTGCCTCTCAAATAACAGGTAGGATGGTTTTCTAGTGATGAGCTCATTTTTAACTTCGGTCAATAATTAAGGGCTCATGCACTTGCCACTCAAATGACAGGTTGGAAAGTTTTCTAGTGATGAGGTCATTTTAACTATCGGCATAGCTCTTTCCAGAATATCAACATGGATTTCCCTCACAACATTGAACTAACGTCCTGAATCTCAACGATTAACACATAGGGCGTACAGATAATCTAATGGGACACCTTTGGACTGGAATGAGAGACCTAATTGGTACCAGAATCAAGATAAATGGAAATTGAAACTCAATAAGTTGTATTGTGCCATAACTAAAAGAAATAAAGTTTTCTAGTGGAAGAAGAAAAAGATTTAAAACATATTACAGCGACATATCTTGATCATTATCTATAAGCTTGAAACTCTTGTGAGCGTTAACAAATGTTCCTCACCAAAAGTTAGACCGGTCCTTAGACAGCAGCAAATTAAAGAAAAGATGAATAAATGAAGTTAAAAAGATACACGAAAGTCCTCCAATAATGAATATACACTGAAAGCCTTCAAATATGAAAGATATAGTACCAGATTGATTTATGGTCCGATAAGCTCTAGAAGAAACCTTTGAAATCAGTTCAGCTCAAGATACTGAAACAAACAAAGAAAATTTTGATAAATAAATTTTCAGGGTAGAAAACACTGAATGAATACAGAATCAGCAGATGTATTAGCAATTTATGAGATGATTTACTAAGCCAAAGGTAATATTCTAAACAATTTAGATACTCTTGAAATCTATAAGGCAATGAAGAAGGGTGTATTCACCCTAAGCTCTCCCCAACCCCA
The DNA here is from genome assembly GCF_958979055.1 of Alnus glutinosa. Classification (NCBI taxonomy): domain Eukaryota; kingdom Viridiplantae; phylum Streptophyta; class Magnoliopsida; order Fagales; family Betulaceae; genus Alnus; species Alnus glutinosa. The sequence continues at coordinate 18,852,566 of NC_084894.1, forward strand.
ACAGCATTTAGTTGAACATATACATAAGATCTGTGCTGAATGACAACATTATAGCATATTCAATGGAATATATAATCCTATAAAGCAAGGAATAGCTTATGACTTTTAGCATGAAATGTGCTCTTTATTGCTCCTTCCTTAATTTAAGTGATGAATAGGAGCTTCCACTATCAATGTTTGCAACAATGGCACAAGATATGAATCTACAAATTTATCAAATGAGCCAAATTACTTGAGAGTAGGTAATTTATTAACAATTAATGAATGAGGATGATAAAAGGATAGTGTTTTAACTATTCCATTAGCCATACATATGCCTACAAATGGCAGAAAAACTGTTGCTCTAAATGTGGAAAGGTCATCACAGATACCATGAGACCACCAAATAACACATAACACACACTACATACTTTTGTATAGATATAGGGCAAATGCTTACTCTATAAAAATTGACCTGAAAACAGGACCCTAGTGGCCTGTATTGGCTAACACAGGGGTCAACAATAAATTAGCTTTTATATTACACACACACACACACACAGAGCCGGGATGCAACGAACAGTTCAACTATGACTTCCAGAAAAGTTTGGTTCTCCCACTATCCTCCTCCGAACAAAACTAAGAAATTGTTCTCATGTGTTGGCCATTCAAAAGATGACAATGCCTTGTATTTAACTACATTTTCAAATGCAGTTGTTAACCAAGTGGTCTTTCTTCACTGGCATTTAAATATATTAATTTTAAACTTAACAAAATCCTCACGCATACTAGTTTTTCCCAGCTACACAAACCATTGTTTGACAGCTGTATCATTCTCTCTCTCTCTCTTCCTCTCTAGCAGTTTCATAGAGCTAAGTTTGCAGTCAGTCATTGGCAACTACATCTCTTTAAACAGCCCAAGAACAGCTTTCTCCTTGGTTTCGCCTTGTTTTTAGGTCAACAAACAAATGGAAAAAGGAGCTCATACATATGCCCACATACCTTTATCAAAGCGCTGGGATGACCTTGGCACAGCCTTCAAGTTATAATGCCATAAATATACATATATAAATTTGCATTGTTTATATAGATATATCCATATGCCATTATCAAAGTGCTGGGATGACCTTGGCAAAGCCTTCCAGTTATAGTGCAATATATATATATATATAGTTTTTTTTTTTTGAAGAGATATATATATATAGTTCACAACACTTGTAAATGCTGTTGTCCTTTTTGTGAAAAACAAAAAGCAAATGGATCGGTAAGTGAACACATTAAAACTTACTATGGTTTTGTCAAAAATGTTTTGTTTGTTAATGTGTTTTGCGAGTGTTTTTTGTTTTTGGTTAGAAAAAATATTCCTATATGACATAAAAGTGAACAATTGTGTTAGGAGTGTTTTAAGTTTGGATTGTTTGTTAATGTTTTTGTTTTGAGAAGAGAAAACAAAAGACATAAAACAAAAATTTTAACAAACGAAGCCAGATTCCGGCACACTTCACACTATGGAACGAAGTCATAGGGATGAGAGCCAAACACCTCACTTCTCATATTCCCCCCCATCAGGATTCTAATATTAAATCCCTTTGCTGATAGGGTTTCTGGATGCTGACCCATAACATGAATAAACATTGCTCACACATCATAACCATTACTGTATTTGTGAACATGTGATTGATTGGAATCAGATAAACGAATTCAACAAAAACTCTTACATAATTTTACTCAGGAGATGGTAAATATAAGACCTTTTGCCTAGGATGAATCAAAATTATTAAAAAACCGATAGCATAATCATATACTGCACTCTCAAAATAGGTCTTTAAACATACACATGCACAGATAATATATATAAATATATATACATAAATGAGAGAGAGAGAGAGAGAGAGAGAGAGAGAGAGAGATGGTAATTACACTTACTTATATAAGTAGGAAGCAATACCAAGAATTATACACAGCAGAATGATGTCGATGCAGAAGTTTCGACTGGACCTCAACTAGAACAAGACCAAAAGTTCTGCTTATCACAACCACACCAATCTCACCAGATAAAAATAGTGCATTGTATCTTAGCCAATTTTCAGACAAATTACCTGTGTCAGTGTTTTCTTGAGCCTGACATTAGCATTTCTGATATCAGATGTCGCGATGTCCGCCTATAAAACCACCAAAATACCACTAATTAATTGCAATTATCAAACATTTTTATCTTTTTTATCTTCATGCTCTGATTGGAAAGACAAGGGTCACGCTGAAGTGATAAATTTCTCACCTTTGTTTCAATCTCATCAATTAGTGGAACTTGCCTATCCAATTCCTGAACATATGGAAACAATTGATTAATCTCTCATTTATTCTGACAGCCCCAACAAACCAAAGTGCATGCACAATGACCAACCTCATTCATATCATGAGCCAAATTTTTCAGGGTATCCAATCCTTCTGATATGATACCAAGACCTTGGTCCTGCACAATTTACAAGCTTAATGAAATGAGAGTGCAGCGCTATAAACGACACCAAAAGCAGTAGCCTGATCAAACCATCTGCCTTCAGCGTTTTAATCATTGGATATAGACATAAAGACATTAATCAGGAATCTTACATGCCTGTTTCATTTTCCGCATTTCATATTCTTGTCTCAATTGACTTGATTCTTCAGTTTGATGGAAAAACTCACTGTCAAAGTGTCCATCTGAGGTTCGTAGTGAAACAAGCAAGCATTAACAATCAATTGAAATGCTCACACTCATTTAAATTTTGTCTCAAGAAGGAATAACAGAAGCACTGCTTCACCTGATGAGTCAAACTTGATATTCTTATGGGATGCTGAAGCTGTCCATCCTCCAGTCTGTTTGGCTGCAGTTGTGATACCATCTGGAATTACTTGAATCCTCTCAGCCAGTGCAAGAACCAGATCATCACGGATGACTAGTTCTTCTTTCGAAAGCCCTTTAACCTGTTTTATTAGATAGCAGTGGGAATACAACATTAACTTGTTTGCATAATTATTCTGAAGGATGTCACAATTGGCCAAGATGCAAATCAATATGAAAAGAAATGAAACTTTACAATCATTTGGAAATAGTCAGTGATGATAACCGGCCACCAACTGAACAGTTCAGATTCAAGAACTATACGAGCATCAGTGTGAGACTCAAATGTCATGCCCATGACAGCTATTCCAATCCTCTTGGAATGATCTTCAATCCAAGGCGCTTTTTTATTATTTTTAACTTATTTATATATCCTTTGGTTCACGGATCTTTACTCAATGGTTTACGTGTTTTACTAGGGGTAATATTTGGTGACCATTTCATCTATACTACTCTTCCTCTGTGTTCTGCTCTGGTGTTTCACAAGCTGGTTTTCTCAAGAACTTGCCCCAAAAAAAGATATAAAAAAAAAAATTGTCCTCACAGATGTTGCCCTCAAAATGATTATTAAGACCTAACTTCATGAAAACCATCAACTATGTAGCTTTAGGCACAGTCGTTAGGTTTGTAACATCTGGTTGTAACAGCAATCCCACATCAGTAAAAAAAGGAATGGTCAACAGAAAGGGCAACTGGCACTAGCAGTAGCATAATATAAGGTGGCAAGTGTCACATCAGAGCAGACTACAATCATCATAAATAAGAATGGGCTGTTATCTATAGTTAGTCCATGCTGTGTATCACAAAAGCAGGGACATTTCTGGTTGTAAGCTGTACAAAAATATTTTATGATGCATATGGGTTTAGGGAGATGTTTGACATGTTTTCCAGGATATAATATGGACAATTTGATATTCTGAGTGCCTCCAAGGAAGCAAACACAAAGAAGCTCCAAGGGTTGGTTGTAGTAAATCCAGGGATGAAGAACTGAAAAAATATTACAAACAAAAATGGTAGACGTCTCATTAAGCTCCAAAACAAAAGCTATAACAAGTAGAGATCAATGCATGCCTAGTGATTAGAGAAGCCAATGCAGCTTGATGAGGTAAGAACTCCCACAACGATCGTAAAGTTCAAAAGATGTCTTCCTATTTGCTAAGATAACCAAATCTAATGCTTCTTAAGCTTCTCCCTCCTCTCCTTTTTCATATGGAAGTTGTCCTTCCTCAATGGTCTAGGAGACATGTTAAATGGAAATATAAGGCAGAGACTTAGGAATGGCATCCAATAAAATTTTGATTATAGGACCAAGGTTATAATTTGTCTCATTTCAGCCTCCACCTCTAAACCTTCGTATAATTCTTCGTCCTTTATGTTCAATTTTGGTGGAGTCCAAATAGTTTCTAGTTCACTTCCTCCTAGATTCTCTTATAGTACTATGATTTTTCAGTTGATGGATAAAGATATGACCTTGATTACATAGTTTTCGCAGTTGGCATGAACTTCATTCCAAAAAAAAAAATTGTGTCAAAATAAATAGAATTTTAAACATAATAGGAACCAAAATAAGATAGGATGAAAACCATAAATATGAATAGATGTCATTCTCTACTTGCATCAAAATTTCACTACAAGACATGTTAATGTAACGTATCACAATACCTAAATTTAAAAGTGGGCGTATATTTTTATAGCATATATTAAAGAAAAAAAACCAATGAAAATTCACCTTCTTCAGAGCCAATTTTCGTAGCTTAGGAACTTCGTCCATCAATCGAGCCTTGGTCCGACGAACCTCGGCGTTCATCGCAGCCGCAGATGCCCTGCTCTTCTCCGCAGAAGCCATCTCAGATTTCTGCATATTCAATTGAATTTTCAAAAAAGAAAAAGGAGACGTTTTCAACTTGAACTTTTTTTTCTTTAATTTTCCCAATCTTCCCGAGAACCAAACAGAGCCAAAGATTCAAAATTGAAAAGGAGACTGAGGGAGGAGGATCGAACATGAACAGCAGCTTCAATCTCGGACTCGACGAAGTTGTAGAGGCGAGCGTAGGCATCGTCGCCGTAGGCGTTCAGCTCGCGCTGCTTCTCGACGTCGTACTTGTCGTACTTCTTGCAAACCTCGTCAACGCGGAAGAGAATGTCTATCACGCTCATATTTTTTACCCTTTCGCGTTCTTCCGAGAGAAAGCAAGAGAAAATTGTTCAGGAAAACGAGAGGAGAAAGAAGCCGTTGGGACCGGAAAAGGTCGTTGATTTTGGGACCCGACCACTGGTATTCCTGGCATTGTGTCTCTGGCCTTTTGGACGCCGCTGTGGCCGAACGAGGCGTGGAGCGTAGAGAGCGGTTTCGGGAAGGAAGAGAGAGAGAGAGAGAGAGAGAGAGAGAGAGAGATAACAGCGTGGAAACAAAATGATGGGTTTTTTTGGCGGGTGCAGCTTCATCCCCTCCAACTTTCTACACGAATTTCTTACAAACAGGAAATTTCTGTCCGCTTTCTAACGGTTCTTTCTTTTTGTAAATTTCCTTTTCTGGTTGCTTTTTTTTTTTAATTAAGATTGGACAACAAAATACCAAATAGCATATTTATTTTAGTTTTAGCAAAGGTTTTTCTTTTTTTTTTTTCGTTTTAAGGACGGTTTAATATAGAATTGATATATGTGAGTTATCACTAAATGAAAAGGCTCATTGGTTTTTAAAAGTTACAAATTTGATCATGGTAGATAGGGGTGTTCAGGTGGACAACTACAAATCGCTTCGTATTTGCTATTCTTCGCCTGTCCACATGGGTTACGGCTAGATTTATAGTCTTTAACCATATCCGATATCCAATGACGGAGAGAGGGGGGGGCCGGTGGGGGCCATGGCCCCCCCCCCCAACTCTTAAGAAAAAAAAAACTAAGGTAAAAAAAAAAAAAAAAATTAAATGAAGGTATTTTTTTTTTTAAATGAATCCAATTAAGGTTTTTGGCCTGTTGGCCCCTAGCAAGAAATTTTTTTCGCCCCTTAGCCTCTTCCCTTTTATCATCTTTTCAACTGGTTTCATTTCATTTGGAATGATAGATTTATTGTCAAAATTTTTTCCTTTAATATTTCATGAGTAACAATGGACATGCTTGATAAGGTAACAATGGAAAGATCTTTACAAAGTTGTAGATGCTTTGTTCAAAGTAAACGAAAATGGTTTAGTAAAGTAGTGCATTGGAAGAAGATAGGTGTGGATTTAAGGAGTCACAAGCTTGGCCAAACTCGATTTCCTAAGAATGTGTGAAAAAAATAACCGAGACATTTTTTAATTTTATTTTTTATTTTTTATTTTTTGAATCTTTGGACAGTGGTTTTCTGTATTTTTTTTCCAAAAACTCTTTTCACTTTTGCTAATTGATTTTTAATTTGAATGAAATAATAAAAATATCAAAACTGGGTTATATATGTTTAATTTACTTAAAATTTGCTTTTATATATATACTTTAACCCCTACTTAAGAAAAAAATTATTTGGCCCCCTCCCATTAAAATGTCTGGCTCCGTCCCTGCCGATATCCACACATACGGGCGAATAGTGATGTATAAGAGCGTGCAAAAAACCACACCCCCGTCCTGCCCCGCCACAACTGGTTTCCAATTATAATTTTGCAAGTACGGGTTGGATTTTGGTATACCCGTGCGGGGAGAGGCAGTTTGCAAGTTGGGTTTTTTAAAAAACCCTCGGGGCCCCACCCTACCCCGCAAGAAACAAATAAAAAATAAAAAATAAAAATAAAAAAAAAAAACCTTAAGTTTTAGACTTCTCATTTAACCTTAGCACTACAACCTCTTCTAGACTCTTCATTTTTCTCTTCTCTTCAGCCTCCCCTTGTTCTTCACCCTGCACAGTGCTCACTGCACACAGCCATACCCTCACCGACTACAACATTCAGAAGGAGTCGACCTTGCATCTGGTTCTGAGATTGAGGGGAGGGATGTAGATCTTTGTGAAGCCTCTAACAGGGAAGACCATCACATTGGAGGTGGAGCTCGAATACCATAGACAACGTGAAGGCCAAGATTTAAGATAAGGGATTCCTTCGAACCAGCAGAGGCTCATATTTGTAGGAAAGCAGTTGGAGGATGGGCGTACCCTCACTGATTACAACATTCAAAAGGAGTCCACCCTCCACCTTGTCCTTCGGCTCTGCGGTGATCACCTCTAATTACTTTTCCTTGTCTTTCCTTTCTTGTGGTATTGTGTTTGTGTTTGTGGTGGTCTATTAGTTGCTCAATAGCCGCCTTAGAAAAACCCAACCCGCCCCGTCCCGCATCAATTCGCCTCGCACCAACACTCCCCGTACGGATATAACTCATTTTTTGCAGTTCACGGATGAGATTTTCTAAACCCGATTGTGGGGCGATGGCAAAAATGGCAGAAATTCACCCCACCCCGTTCCGTGCCCAACCCTAGCATTATATAAGTAGACGAAGGGGATACTATCCATCTCCGCCTCCCTATATATATCAAAAATTGTTTTATCTTATTGAAACTTTATTTATGTGTGCTTCACGCATTTAATATTGGCTAATTTGGCTTGGTTTTATAAAATGTCACTAAAACACTATAAATTGACATTGTATATCCACTATGAAGATATTAATATTATTTCAAGGTAATTAAAGCCAATTCATTTGTATTTTTTTTTTCAGAGAAATAATTCAATTCAATTGTATTTTGTAGTTTTTTTCAATTTACTTCTAAATAGGTGTATTTTTTTTATATTAGAATTTAGTTTATAAATACTTATATTGCACGAGGTTTACAATTCAATTTGTATTTTCCTATTATAATTTACAAATGTATTTAGTTCAAAAATTAAATTAAGCCCATCTAAAATAATTTTCAAGTGTATTTATAATTTTCATATTAGGGGGGACATTGACATTTTTCGTCAGTTTAGGGAGAGAGATTGACACAATTGGAAGTTTGGGAAGACATTGACAATGAGATGGTAGTTTGAGGAGATTATGTGTACTTTTCTCCATTATTTTAATATAAAAAAAACTTTATATTTCCTCTTTCATTGCTCTAGCATTTATTTGAAACAATTTTTTAGCATTTAATTTAAATAATATTTAAATAATATAGGAAAAGTATAAAGAAAGATATTGTGGAATGCATTTAAACAATGAAGCAAAAAATGATTTAATTTTTTAAATTGAGAACAAAAAATTTAGAGAAACTGATGCTAGTGATCTAAGGATCCCAACCCATCATTTCTATTTTCTCCAACTGGGGTGGATCGCGGGGTACTTGCCTCATTGAAAAATGCTTAGTTACAAGTAAAAAAAAAAAAAAAAAAATTGCCTTCTCTCTTATTTAGTTGTTTTTTACTGTAGTTTTGCTTGTTTATCTAAATCTGCTAGCACAAAAATTGCCCCATCAGACTTTTGCACCCATAAGAAAGGACTTTTTCTTCTACCGGGGCATAAGAGAAAGAAACAAACCTCACATTCAATTGGTCAAAATAGCTGCCTAAGCATTCCTAACAACTTCATCAAAATAAGCTTGAGATAATTTAATGAAAACAAAACAAACAAACAAACAAAAAATCCACTCCCAACGGCCACACTACCATAACCAAAAAAAATTTGGTATGTGTAGTAAATACTGTTCACTCACAAAATCATTAAAAAACTGTAAAAATATGGTCATTTCTCTCTTAATTTTTTCTTTCTTACGCACAACTCTGTTTTGTTCTATAATGTTTTAGGCTAAAAGCTTTTTTTTTTTTTTTCTCTTAAACTACAATATTTTCACACTTTAGACATACATTGCTGTACAAATTTGTTGTTCATATATTCCAACAAGTTTTGTGGAATTGAAGGGGCATGTTTGGGTAGCATTTTATTTTTTATTAATTTTTAAAAACATGTTTGGGTAGGCTTTTTGATTCGAATTCTACTCAAGTTTTATTAAACCTTTCTTCAATTTTGTCTCAAGTTTTCTAAACCATCTAAACATAATTTTTTGAAGAAAAAAAAAAATTCTCAGTATTCACAATTTTAAATATAGTAAAGAATAATAGAATATAATACAAATTTTTAAAAATATAACCATTGGAATAAGACAAATATTCAAAAATATAACCGTTAGGAAAATACAAATATTCAAAAAAATATTGAATAGAGAAAGAATAAAGAAATCTGAAAAAATAAATAAATAAATAAAATTATTTAAATGGAATAGTGATAGTGAATAGTTAAAATGGCGAGGCTGCTGAGGTACATCAAAAAAGTAGATCACCAGAATATAGAAAAGTAGTTTTTAACTATTTTGACTAGTAAAATTTGGTGAGGTCCTTAGGAATGCTCTAAGTTCCAAAACATTGGCATAGCTAGTCCTCCGTTTTCTTCGTTCTCTCTCTTCTCAAACTTCTCTGTTTTTTCTTCAAACTTAGCCATCGCTGGGGAACTGGATCATCTCCAGTTGAAATTATAAAAATACCCTCCTATATAACTAACTGACTCCTCTCCAATTGAGTTTCCTGTTACCATCACTGGGAGGAGGGAAGAGAGGTTTCTCTAGCTATTTTAACCTCTCACGAGGCTCTATCTGTCGTCTTGTACTACTTATCTAGCCAAAAATCACAACCCCGGTATCAAGGCTCCACCACTGCGCCGATTTCTTTCTCCACCACAAGCTTCACCTCCTCCATCATATTGGTAGCCGATTTTGTCAAGGGTTTGAGATTGGATTTCTGTAAATCTAGACTTACTTTCCTCCGACAAACCCTGCATCCAACACGCCACTTCACTGCATCCACCAAACGATGCTCATATCGACATCCACGCGTCAGTGCGTGGATCTCACGTGCCAGTCAACTGCCATGGGCCTTCGTCCTCGACCCCTCCTGCTGCCGAAGCTATTGTTTTCCTGAATTTTTGTTGTTTTTATGTTCATGTGACTTTATGTTGCTTGGGTTCTTGGACCGAAATTTAGAAACAGCTGGAGTGATCTTTCCTCTTTGGATCCTATTGTTTTTACAGTGTTTTTTTCTTCAACAACCTCTTTTTCAGTGGTTATTGTAATTGTTACCTGCAGAATTTTGCATAGGGTTAAAGCTACTCGTTTTTTCTATTTTAAACGTTTAAACCGCTTTTTTTGGCCTTTAGTGAGAGGACTTGAACATTTTATGACTCATTTCTACTTTTAGCTTGTATTTCCTGCACTATGATTTTCTTGTTGGTTTTGATTTTGGGGAGTCCACCCATTTTCAGTATTTTAATCCTTGTAACCCTTTCCTTATTTGTTTAGAAAAAAAAGAAGAAGAAGTCAAAATAGCTAAAAGAAAAAGAGAAATGCTAAAAGTACTAAATCTTTTACCAAGAGATAATTATCAAGATGATGTGGAGTTTATTTATTGGTATCCTACCATTTCTTTTTATTAGTTGTTTTGATTATCTCAATGATTAAGCTCCATATCATCTTAATACCAATTTCTTAATAAACGATTTGGTACCCGTAACATTTCTCAAAGAAAAAAGCTCCACAGAATTTGATGAGTTGCTACAGTGCTCAGTTTTAGTGATAAGCATTGTAGCTCAACAATCATAATTTATATTAATAAAAAAAAAAAAAAAATCAATTTGATTATCTCTCTTTTTTAGAAATAGTGAAAAATAAATAAATAAATAAATAATATTTTAATTGTAATAGTAAAAGTCGATAAATAAAATATTAAGCCGAATGTGAGTGCTTTAAAAAAGTTTGTAGCTAAAATAAAAAAATATATTGTGTAGCTAAATATTTGTCATGGAAGATGTGAATGCTCTGAGAATTAACATTAGCTCAACGGCCAGGGCAAAGCTGCCAACAAACTATAAACTCGATTCAACTTGTACAATCTCCAATAATATCAAATAACCTTATTCTTATTATTTTAAATTTATAATCAAAACATCTTAAGGATTTAAAAAGAGGAAAATACTCCTCTTCGTGTGAGATAAAACTTAGATCTTTATGGATATAGTTTTGATGCCCAAGGGTGTACGTGTGTTTGTATATATATATATATATATATATATTAATTATAACATGATATATATATATCTATAGACTCGAGATGTAATTTTTTTTAATCTTCCATATAAGGTCATAGGAGAAAATGAAAATAGTCAATTTCATAATAGCAAAAATTATATATGATTTTTGCAGCTATAAAGTTGGTTAAGTTAATTTATAAATAAAAAAAATCAGTTAATGTAATCAACACAAGCAATATAATGTTAACAACGATTTAAGTAATAGTGATTAGCTCGGATTTACAAAAGGCTGTAAATAAAGGAAAATATTTACTTTATACCAAGAACAAATAAGTTAATTAAACAACTTTAAAACAAGTTTGAATTTGTTCAAAAAATAAGAAACCAAGTTTTAACATATAATGTTGCTCATGTCAAACTTCAATGGCAACTTATCCTAGTCCAGCAGCTCCATCTATTCCTCCTCCACTACAGACTGTCCGGTTTCAACCTCCTTTAGCCGTTCCTAGCCTCGGATCCGCCCCCTTTTTTAAATTTTCAGATTGGGTTTTTTCAAAACCAAATTTGTCAACTTCAAGAAGCTCCTCCTTTTGACGCATCTCTCCGCTTACAGCCGCCATCAACCGCATCGCCTCGCCTCCGGCCAACACATGTCCCACACGTGCCGACGTGTAGGTACCTATACACCGCGTGTGACGTCTTTCACTGCCTTCTACTGCTCTCACCGATCTCCTGTGGTGGTTCCCCTCCTCCCAATACCAATTGTCGGTGCGTAGGCTTCACGTGATGGCCCTCCACCGTGTCCACGCCGCCGCCCCCCTCCGCCAAACCATCCGCCTATGTTGCTATTATGTGCTTTTTTGTTCTATTTCTTTTCTTTGTGCTCTTGCTTTCAGCTTAACTCAAACCGGTTGGACTGCAAGGTCTTTGTCTGTGTTAGAGATCCTGTTTCCGTTGTTCTTTTCATCTTTGATTTATTCGGTTTCTTTGGAAATTTGTCTACATCCAAGTTTGTAGGGGTTTTCATACTCTTGATAGTTTTACCAATCATAGTAGGTTGCAGTTTTCATTGGCTGCATTTCTAAGTAACTTTCACCTTCCTGGTTTCCTTCATGTGCACAAAGGTGCTAAGAGTCTGTCTAAATTGGGTTTTTCACTTGTTCAGCTTGTATTTATTTTTACTTTTTTCTGTTCTTTTCTCTTGTCGTTTGTAATTTGTTTACGGTATACTTTTTTTTAAAAAAAATCTGACACTGAGTGATTGACATTACAACATCACGAGAAGATGGAAGCTTTAAGATATCCCTCGTCTCTCTCATAAGCTAGGTAGTAAAAAATCCTAGTACCACTGGCTGTATGAGTGACCTAATTTCTAGTTGGCTACACTTCCCTGCACTCTAGAACACATAATAAACAAAACAAAACAAAAAAAAACAAAAAAACACATGCATTCATTTGATAAAACAGTCGAGTTGTCAAATGCAAACTGCAGGCTTTCAAGTCATCATGCATTATTGGAAAACTTAAAACAGTAATTGGCGTGGGAATATTATTCTGCAATATGAAGGACAGAAGTCTTGTAGCTTACTGCATGCAATCTGCAGGCTTTCAAGTTTTCATGCATGACCGAAAAGCTATAATAGCTATGGAAAAAAAAGCCAACTATCTACTTTAACTACTGTTTATCTTATATTCTCTCCATCAAATTTACTATTCAACTCTTTATTTTCATTTAAATATTATTTCTCAATTTTTTTTTTTTATTTTATTTTCCTCCTTTTCCTCCTTTTTCCCTTCTTTCTCAGTTTCTCCATAGACTTCTTCCTTCACCCGGCTCTTCTTTTCCCTTCTTTCTTGTTTTCCTTTCCTCTCTTCCATTCAAAGGACACACAGAGAGAGATGAAGCGAAAGCACAAAGAGAGGGATTGAGTGAGAGGGGAAAACGAGAGAGAGACTGTGAGATGAGGGAGATCAATCTCGGCGATTGAAGGCCGACTCAGAAACTCCACACATCGAAGAACGGTTCCTCCATTTTACCGAAAATCAGCGACGAAATGAGGCCCGATCTACACGGACCATCGACGAGATCTCTGAGAAATTTTCTGGTGATTTCATTGAGAAATTTTCAGTTGGTAATTTCATTGAGATTCTACTTTTAATTATTGTTGATTTATGATGATTTTGGTTGGTTGTTCTTGGCCGGTTGCGGTGATGATTTTGGTTGATTTCGGGAATGCGTTTTGGTTGTTTGCGGTGATGAAGGAGAGAAAACACCGGTTGGTTGCGATGATGATTTTGGGGATGGAGGAAAGAAGGGTAGCGGTGGGTTTCGTTGGGCAGCAGAACCGGGAGGGACGAAGAGGGAGAGTGGGAGATTGAGAAAATATTTGATGAGGGATGGAGAGTGACAAAGAGGGACGGAGAGGGACGAAGAGCAATCGGAGAGGGAGAGAGAGGGAGAGAGAAAAAATTAATAAAAAAAAGTCTAAACACATGAACAGTGAATAGCCAATGTTGGTTATTTACTGTTCATGTGTTTAAAAAAATGGTTAAAGTAACCATTCTGTTGGAGAAGAAAAAAGAGCTAAAAAAGTTAAAGTTGACCATTGTGGCTAAAATAGCCACTCTGTTGGAGATGGCCTTATTGGACAACTTAAAACAGTAAATGGAGTAGGAATAGTATTCTGCAATATGAAGGACAAAAGTCATGAAGCTTACTGCTTATATATATAGATTTTTGTAAAAACTGTTCAATCCAGTTTTCTTAATCATCCTTCGAGGTTCCAAATACCAACGGTTTACTGACGGCTCTAGAAAAACCTGCTAACAAGTTCAAGGGAATTCACCTCAAATTTTTATCGATTGATTGTACACTAATCATTCAAGTAAATTGGGGGCTATTAGAGGGTCCAAATACAAATGGTGACCGGTGGCCCATGTAAAAACCTGCTAACAAGCTCAAGGCACTCACCTCAAATTTCCATAGATTGATTTGTACACTAATCATCAAAGGGAATTGGGGGCTACTGAAAGGCATAAATACCAACGGTTACCGACGGGCCCTAAAAAACCCAAGGGCTGGTAATTGCTGTATCCAAGCACCAAAAAGAATATATATATATATGTGCTAAAAAACCCAAGGGCTGGTAATTGCTGTATCCAAGCACCATGTGTGTGTGTGTGTGTGTAATTGCTGTATCCAAGCACCATGTGTGTGTTGTGTGTGTGTGTGTGTGTGTGGTCAACTTGTTCATACAAGAAAGAAACTGCATATTCAGTTGTCTAAAATAATTAACAAACTTGTTTATACAAGTTTAGTTTATTATTCTCATGATACACTCAATAACTTGATAATATGATCATAATTATTAGATATTTTCCATATCGTGTTAGAGTTCAATAAGGAACATATCTCCATTTATTTTATAGTCAAATAAAGAATAGATAATCTAGAATCTTTCCTTGCTAGAGTCGTCATAGTCTTAGAAGTCGAGACCTAATTAGTCTCTTATGTAATCAGTAGTCTATTGTTTCTTTATTTAAAAGGAAACTATCAATAAGAAAAAGAGGAGTTGATTATTGTTTTAGTATACAATTTTCTGTGTTTTGGAGGTTAATGCTCCCTCGAAGTAGCCATTGAAGATCACGGCTCTTTCGAAGTAGTTGATTTATCATTTCCTATATTTTGTTATTAGTGGGTTCGCATCACTTGATGGTGTTAGTACTCTGAAATCTCTACCAAAATCTGAAATGTCCTATTATTAGCTCTCTAGGAATATGGTGAAATGTCCTATTAAGGAAATCATCAAGAACCATTTCTTGATCAGGTCAATAGCTACCTTTGAGCCAAAACCTGAAGCACTAAACACAATCCTTACAAAGATTGTGCATAACCTCTCTTCAAGACACAAGCACCAAGACACTGAGAAAAACCAAAAGCGTTTATAACTAAAGCTTGTGCAATAATATCAATTTTCCCAATTTCTTACAAATTCTCTGTATGATCTAAAAATAGGTCAAAATGTTAAATAAAAAATTCAAAAGCGAAATTAGCAAACTCATCCAAGAGAATAAATCATCAGAGAACACCAAAAAAAAAAAGGCGCACATATCAAATGCTAAAAGGATTTAATCCAAGAAATTTTGAGCAAATAAGAGCAGATGATTGAAAACCAAGCAAGATCAAAACTCACTCGTTTCCTTCAAAGTAAAATCCGAAGAATCCGAAATCAATAAAATGGAAACCCTGTGATTTATGATCAACAAGCCTGCGAAAATGTACAGAGTAAAAGAAGAAACGTAGCATTCAGTTACCGAGTCAGGAACGCAAGATCACTCATCACTACGCCTCCGGCACAACAATCAAAGCTCGAAATCCGAACACAGAGCTAAGCTCCATCGCCGGATCGGCGATAGAGCTTGCCGAAGACGTGGAGCGCGGTGACGAAGCCGATGAAGCAGACGCTCATGACAAGCACGACAGTCGGTGTGATCTTCAATCCCGGGGCGTCGTCTGTGTAAAACCTCAGCATGTTTCCACCGGCACCGGAGCCGCCGCTGATCGCGCCAGAGCCGGTGGAGCCGGACGTGCCGCCGATTCTACGGCGGCGCATACCAGCCGTCGCAGCCGCGGAGCCGCGCGGAGGAGCCATAACGCCGGGTCTGGAGGTGGCCGAGGACGAGGACTGGGACTGAGATGAGCCTCTCACCATTGTTGCAATGTTGCACTCCGAGCAGAACGAGAAGAAGATGCGTTTGCGTGTGTGCGAGCGTGTGAGAGAGAGAGAGAGAGGGAGTGAGAGATGGTTGAAAAATGAGTGAGAAGATCGAGGATAAGGGTGAAATAAATTGGAAGTAGGTGGGTTATTTAATAGGCTTTAATGAGGGAGGTGGTTACGCACTCACACATTCCCAGCAGCTTCTTAATTAGTGTCTTTAAATATTGAGAACAAAATTATTATTTTTGCTTACCTTTTTTTTTTTTTTTTTTTAAACAAATTCCTTCATATTATAAAACTATCAGCAATAACTAGGATCAAAACATAGGGACAATAAGTTTCCTAATTACAATATCATAGATCTAGGGAGGAATTTCTTCCATCCAGATTGAGTCTACAATATGGGTGACAGCCGCTCGGGCTAATCCGTGAGCTGCAGAATTGGCCTCACATTTGACATGAACTATGTTCGCCGACCTAAAAGACTGCAAACCTGATTTTATACCGTCCAAAATATGGTCATATCTGCTCATGTTGGCCAAATTTGTCAAACATTCTTTAACAACCTGCAGGGAGTCTCCTTCAAAACAAATATCAAAAAAACCCAACTCCTTACAAAAAAGGATTGCTTGAGAGCTGTCTATGCTTCAGCCATTGTGGGATCAATTGGAAGAAAGAAAGTGGTACTGCGGGTAGCCAAAACATATCCCTCACAATCTCGAACAATAATGCCCACTCCAACTTGTCTCTCTTGTGCCTTCACAGCCGCATCCCAGTTTACTTTTAAAAAACCACTAGGTAGTGGCTTCCAAATAGGTTCTTGCAGTACAATACCCCCATTTTCTTTGTCATTAAACCTGTGAAACTCCTCCACACTCACCTTTGCTTCCTTGAATAATTGAACAGGATGAGCAAAAAAACCCCCATAAACTACAGAATTCCTCCGCAACCAGATTTTACGAGTTAGCACAGCCCCCAATTCTATCTCCTCACTATCACATCTGTCCATTAACTCCTCAACTAAGTTCAGAAAACTGAGTTGATTAGTAGATAATTTTTGTAATTTTGCCGGTCCACAACCCCAAGCATCTTGAGCCCCTGGACAGGCCCACAGAGCATGGAGAACTGTTTCCTCATCCCTTTCACAGATTGGGCATGTTGTATGGTCCACCACTCTTCTCTTGAACAAGTTGTCCTTAGTTGGGAGAATATTATTACAAGCTTTCCAGATGAATATTTTAACAGAGTTCTGAACAGCTAAAGACCAAATCGTCTTCCAAAATTTTTCCATAGAGCTGGTTCCTGAACTTTCCCCTCTACTTTGTCCTTGTTTCTCAACTGCCAAATAGTACACACTCCTAACTGTGAACTTACCATTTTTAGTACCTCTCCAAATTAATTGATCCTTTGGCTGAAGAGGACTTAAGGGAATGGTGGAAATAATCTTAGCTTCATCCTCCTGAAAAACTGCTCGGTTGAGTGTCAAATTCCAACTCTTGGTAATTGGATCAATGAGTTCAACAACCCGAGCTTATTCCACCATAAATCTCCTTGGAGTTTTAACTGCAAAAGTTGTTGGAATTGGAAGCCATTTTTCCCCCAAATATTAATATCTCTACCATTTCCCACCCGCCATACAAGCCCATTTTTAATCACCGGTTGGGCTGAGGATATACTCCTCCATGCAAATGAAGGTTTCCTCCCCAAAGGAGCCTTCGTTACCGAATACCGGGGATGATATTTGGCTTACTTAAATAAAAACACTTTACAGTAAATTTTCTATATCTTTTTCTATAATATCAAAATATTATTTTTAATTTTTTTTTTATTTCTTTTTTTTCTGTCTCTTCGTTGTCTCCGTCTCCCGCAAGATGTATTTTCCATTGAGTTGCTATGAAAGCCTTCGATCCAAAGCCAAATGGGTCGATGAGAGAAGATGAGCAGCAAATCCGCCATTTGTCAACGTTGTAGCATCACATAAAGAGAGAGAGAGAGAGAGAGAACCTCCATTTGCCAAGAAAATCTAAAATAAATGGTCATGACAAAAACCTCTCCAATCTCTTCCTGGCAAATCTCTCTGCCGCACATATGGATGGGATCTGAGAATTCATACCACCAAGGTCTTCCGCTTTGAGATTATCCAACGGGGAATTTCGGTTTTGGTCCTCCATGATCACACAGATAGTGAAGCATGTTTTTCTTCTGGTTTTGTAGATTTTTCTACGGCGGAGAGCCAAGGAGATGAAGAGGCGTGAGGGTTTTTGGAGGAGGGAATGCTGGAAGAGACGGAAGGGTTTGGGGGTTGCGACGGCGGAGAGTCCAACTGCCATGGCAGCACAGTGACAGGAGAAAGAAGAAAAAAAAAAGAATAAAGAAGAAGAAAGGAGTGAGAGGAGAGAGAATGTAAGTGTTTTTTTAAGATTATAATAATACATTGAAAATACTACAGTATTTCCCTATGCATTGGGAAGTACTATAGCATTATCAGAGAATAAAAAAATATAGGGAAGTTGCTGTGAGCAGCTTTTTATGATTTTCTTGAAATTTTTCTTAAAATTTAGTGAACAGGACCCTCATAAGGAAGCTGCTGTAAATGATCACGCTGAAAACAATTAGCAGCGGGAAAGATCAACGGGTTATACGGTAAAAAAAAATGTTCTAAAATTTCGTGTAAAGCTGCTATTCCAACTTTTATTAGCTTGAGGTCTTCAAGGAAGTTTGCGGGTAATGTTAATAGGTTATATACTATATTTTTATTTTATTTTTATTTTTATTTTATATTTTTAATGTGACACGGTTAATTAATGGTTAATTTTTTTTAAAAAAAAATAATAATAATATTAATCTAAAGGCTGATTAGTCGTATTATATCACAAAGTAAGTTAAAAGAGTAGTATATAACATTTTGCTTTTGAGTTACATTACTTTGAATTGATTTTCTTAAGAGAAACTATATAATGAAACGTCTTCCAAATTTTAAAATGTTGTAATTGATCCTTAAACTATTAGCCCTTTT
This sequence comes from Alnus glutinosa, assembly GCF_958979055.1. Lineage (NCBI taxonomy): Eukaryota > Viridiplantae > Streptophyta > Magnoliopsida > Fagales > Betulaceae > Alnus > Alnus glutinosa. Next base: position 18,871,176 of record NC_084894.1, read on the forward strand.
TCACATAGCCCTTGCGTTAGAATTCTTTGTTATATCCAATATGGATCATATGCCCAAAATGATAAAAAATACCCCTATGTTAGGTTTAAGAAACAAAAGTACCAAAAAAGAAAAAGATGGTGGCTAGGACGTTGTGGGTCTTCTTGGCCCACGATTGGCAGTATGCCCATGGGTCTCCAAAAAAGAGACCCAATCGTGGGTCGGTCAATACAAATAATTATTTTTTTTTTTAAAAAAAAATGGTTAAGTACCTTTGTGCCTCCTGTAATTTCAAATTTTTATTTTTTGTCTCATGTGCTTCATTTATTATTACAGATAGTACCAGGACTATTGGAAAAGACGGAAATGGTACCTCCGTCTATTTTTTCGTCCAAAATTAACGGATTTTCACGTCATCGATCTATTTTTCCGTCCAAAACTAACGGATTTCCACGTCATCGACACTTAAAATTGCGATATCTGTCCCCAGATACCACGTAAGTAGCCACATCAGCGTTGATGTGGCTGCCACGTTTTATTTTTTTAAAAAAAAAAAATTAAGGTTTTTTTTTAACCAAAAAAAAAAAGAGAAAAGAAAAAGAAAAAGAAAATTGTAGGAGCCACCCCTTTGGGCAAGCCCATTTTCGCAAAGGGGGTGGCACCAATTTTGGGGGCCACCCCATGGCCCTTAGTGAGGCTTTGATACCATATACGAAAAGATAATCAACACTTATTGGTTGTAATCTACCTGACTTTAACATAGGTCATCACTACTTTATATAAAAGGTTTGTTATATATTTGCATATATGAAATCTATTCTATCACACTATACAAGGAAGGTTTGAATTTCAAACTAATCACATTGTTATTCTTATTACATCACCTCCTGCTGAACCATGTTCTCAAGCTACTGCTCACGTGAACCTACAGCCACCTATTTCAGAACTAGAAGATGCAGAAGTTGCTGAACCATGTTCTTAAGCTACTACTCACATGAACCTGCAACCACCTATTTCAAAACTAAAAGATGCAGAAGATACACCACACTCTTCCTGGCTTAAGACATGTCTTTCATTTTATTTCTTTCTGTATCTAACCATGCCTTCTTGCTTCATGTGTTCATCTTGTATTTTCTGCCTTCTTGTACTTGTTAAATTTTGTTTTATTCATGTAAGATGTATCCATTCTTCTATAAATAGAACAGAGGACTCTGTCCTCAATGTGATTGCAGAAATACCTTTTTGTTTTATTATATGGTATCAGAGCCTCTCAGACCAACATCTTCCTTCCTTTCTGATCCTTCTCTTGACTATGTCTATTGTTACTCCTCCTTCCACTACCTCCAATACCCAACCCCCTCCACTCTCTTCTGCTCCTCCCTCTCTCCCAAACCTCAGCAACATCTCCCTCCACAAACTCACTCACGACAACTATCCAATCTGGTACACCATAATCATTCCTTTTCTTGAAAGCCAGAATCTCTATGGTTATGTCTCAGGTGATCTCACCCCACCACCCAAGTTCATTGCATCACCCAGCAGTACCTCTACATCTGCTGCTACTGTCTTCAATCCTGTCTATTCTATGTGGTACCAGCAGGACAAACTTGTCCTCACAGCACTCATTTCGTCTCTCTCAGAAAATATATTAGTCCACGTCTATGGTCTCAATACCTCTCGTGCTGTTTGGTTAGCCTTGGAAAAAATGTTTGCTTCTCAATCCAAGGCTCATGTCATGCAATCTCGTTTCCAACTTGCCACCTTAAAAAAGGGTTCCATGTCTATCTCCGAGTACTTCCAGAAAGTTCAAAGTCTCTCCCACTCCTTAGCTGTCATTGAAGAACCCCTTAAAGACTCTGAACTCATTTCTTATATTCTTGCCGGTTTAGGTCCCGAATATGAATCTCTTGTCACCACTATCACCACCAGAATTGATCCTATTTCTCTTGACACATTATATGGCTACTTATTCACCCATGAAAAGCGCCTTGAACACCTTCATTCTACTCCTGACTTCTCCATTTCCACTGTCAATGTTGCCCAGGGCAACCCTTCCACTGTCAAACGTTTCCAGCGCCCTCTCCCTCCTCATCCTGCTCGTGGTGGAGGCAGGGGACATGGTCGAACCTCATATTCACCCTTCCCGTACTCACCTATCCCCAATCGCCCCATTTGTCAAATCTGCAATCGAGTTGGTCATGCTGCATCCAAATGCTTCAATCGGTTTGATCACTCCTATCACTCTAACACTGTTTCTCCAGCATCCTTCCTCACAACTCAATCTTCTTCACCTTAATTTAATTGGTATCCTGACACGGGTTCCACCAACCATCTCACCAATGACCTCTCCAATCTCAACCTCAAGGTTGATGAATATCATGGCACTGATCAAATTCGCGTTGGAAAATGGACAAGGTTTGCCAATCTTACATACTGGTTTTGCTCATCTTCCCACACCTCACAGATTTTTTTCTCTTCCTAATCTCTTGTAAGTTCCTCACATTAAAAAAAAAACTTAATTTATGTTCATCAATTTACTCATGACAATCAAGTCTTTATTGAGTTTCACCCTCATTATTTTCATGTTAAGGATCTTCACACGGGCAAGCTACATTTTCAAAGTCCCAGTAAAGGCGGCCTCTACCCCTGGCCCTCATTTTCTTCTGCTAAATCTTCTTCTGTTGCTCTCCTTGGTGAAAGAGTCTCCATACATCAATGGCACAATCATCTTAGACATCCAGCCCCTCCGTTGGTCCGCCGCATTTTGTCCAAGCGTCACCTTCCTGTGTTGCCTCACAAGTCGTCTGTTCAGCTTTGTCCTGCCTGTCAGCAAGGAAAACTGCACAAACTCCATTTTGGTGCCACTCAATCTGCTTCCAGTGTCCCTTTGGAACTTTTGTTTCTTGATGTATGGGGTCCTGCCCCTTTTTTGTCTTTCAATAATAAACGTTATTTCCTTTGCATTGTGGATGATTTTAGCAAGTATTTTTGGCTTTTCCCTCTTACTCAAAAATCTGATGTTCTTGCTACTTTCACTAAATTTAAATCCATGGTTGAAAACTTCTTTGATCGATCCATTAAATCCATTCAAACTGATGGAGGGGGAGAATTCCTTGCCTTACAAAAATTCCTCTCCACTCATGGCATCTCTCATCGCAAAACACACCCACCATCAAAATGGCAGTGTTGAGCGTAAACACCGTCAAATTGTGGATACTGGCCTTGCCCTCCTTACTCACTCTCATGTTCCATTTGTCCATTGGGACTCAGCCTTTGAAACCGCCTGCTTCCTAATAAATCGTCTTCCTTCAAGTGTTAACCACAACTCCTCTCCCTACGAATTACTCTTTCATAAATCTCCCGACTATAAATTCCTTAAAGTTTTTGGTTGTGAGTGTTGGCCATATCTTCGTCCCTACAACTCCCACAAATTTGCCTTCCGTTCCAAACCTTGTGTTTTTATCGGTTATAGCTTGTCTCATCATGGTTATAAGTGTCTTGATCCTCTTACCAATTGGGTTTACATTGCTCGACATGTTGTCTTCAATGAACAAGTTTTTCCCTTCCAAAAATCTCCATCACATATCGAACCATCTCCCTCTTCTTTACCCGGCCTCTTACCACTTCCTTCCATTTCTCTTCCTCAAAATTCCTATAACCCGTGTCTCTCCACTCATGCTCCACGTTCTTCCTCCTCTCCAACACGTGTTATGTCCTCTTTTTTTCCCATCCCTCTGCCTCTTAGTCACACCCCTCAATCTGCTGCCACCTTTCCTTCTCGAGCTACTCAACCTACTGTCACCACTTCTCCTACTCCCAATACTGCCACATCCTCTCCTAGAGCTCCTCAACACACTGCCCTCCCACTAACTTCTTACAATACTGCTACATCCTCTCCTAGAGCTCCTCACCACACTTTGTCCCATGCTGTTCCTCCCACGTCCAATTCTCACTCTACACGTGAACCTCCTCCTACTCTTGTTACTCTTCCTCCCACTTCTCAATCTACCCCACTTCTCCCCTCTCTCCGCTCACACCATATGATCACTCGCTCTCAAACCCTCTCCCACTCCACCTCCATGTCTGCCTCTACTACACCTCATCTTCAATCCCACCTCATGACTACTCGGTCCCAAAACAACATCCATAAACCCACCCTCCTACCCGATGGCACTCCCAAATACCCCTTACCTCAAGCCTTTATTGTCACCACCTCCAATCCTGAAACTGAGCCCACATGCTACACCTCTGGTGTCTAACATGTTGTATGGCGAGATGCTATGGCTGAAGAGTTCCATGCTCTTTTGAAGAATGGTACTTGGACCCTTGTTCCTCCCACACCCTCCATGAACATCGTTAGCTCTAAATGGGTTTATCGCATCAAACGAAAGGCGGATGACAGTGTTGATCGTTATAAAGCCCGCCTTGTTGCCAAAGGCTTCCATCAACAAGAAGGAATTGATTACTAGGAAACTTACAGCCCTATTATCAAACCTGTTACCATCCAGACCGTTCTCTCCCTTGTTGTCTCTTCCGGATGGCCAATAAAACAAGTTGACATCAGCAACGCTTTTCTCCATGGTTTTCTTAGTGAGAAAGTTTACATGACCCAACCACCTAGTTTTGTGCATCCTCAATTTCCCAACTCAGTGTGCCTCTTAAAGAAAGCGTTGTATAGGCTTAAACAAGCCCCCCGTGCATGGTTTTCTCGCCTTAGCACTCGCCTACTTGAGCTCGGTTTCATTGCTTCCAAAGTTGACCCTTCATTATTTGTTTTTGTCTCTGAAGGTACTCACCTTCATGCCCTCGTCTATATCGATGATATCATCCTAACTGGCTCCTCAAACTCTCTCATTGACTCTCTTCTTCACTCACTCTCTCTTGACTTTCCCATCAAAGATCTTGGTTCCTTAAACTTCTTCCTAGGTGTCGAAGTCCACAGGTCACCTACAGGACTTCACCTCTGCCAACAACGTTATATAGCCGACCTACTCAAAAGAACCTCTATGTAGTTTGCTAAACCGGTTTCCTTTCCAATGTCAACCTCCTCTCCCCTTAGCCAATTTGATGGCACTCTCATGTCTGATAATACACTCTACAGAAGCACCGTTGGTGCTCTCCACTATCTCTCACTAACTCACCCGGACATTGCCTTTGCTGTTAACGAAGTCTCTCAATTCTGTCATGCCCCTCGTGATTCTCACTGGAATGCCATCAAAAGGATCTTTCGCTATCTCAAGAATACTCTCTCCTATGGTCTCCTCATTAAACCAACACCCTCCTCTCAATTATTTGCCTTCTCTGACACAGATTGGGCTAGCTGCCCTGATGACCGGAAGTCCACCTTTGGCTACTGCATCTTTCTTGGTTGCAACCTCCTTTCTTGGACTGTCAAAACACAGCCCACGGTTTCTCGCTCTAGCACTGAGTCTGAGTACAAAGCTTTAGCAAATACCACTGCCGAGTTGCTTTGGATTCAATCTCTTATAAAAGAACTCGGCATCTTCCTCTCTGCTGCTCCCATTCTTCACTGCAACAATATTGGTGTTACTTATTTAACCTCTAATCCTATTTTTCATGCCCGCACCAAACACATTGAAATTGACTACCATTTTGTGCGAGACCGAGTTGCTCAGAAATCCCTCATTGTCAAGTTCCTCTCCGGCAAAGATCAATTGCCTAACATCCTCACTAAGCCCTTAGCCTCCATTCGCTTTACTCATCTTCGAGCCAATCTCAACGTTTGCCTGCAACAGCTGCGATTGAGGGGGGGTATTACATCACCTCCTGCTGAACCATGTTCTCAAGCTACTGCTCACGTGAACCTGCAGCCACCTATTTCAGAACTGGAAGATGCAGAAGTTGCTGAACCATGTTCTCAAGCTACTGCTCATGTGAACCTATAGCCGCCTATTTCAGAACTGGAAGATGCAGAAGCTGCAGAAGATACACCACACTCTTCCTGACTTAAGACATGTCTTTCATTTTATTTCTTTATGTATCTAACCATGCCTTCTTGCTTCACGTGTTCATCTTGTATTTTCTTCCTTCTTGTACTTGTTAAACTTTGTTTTATTCATGTAAGATGTATCCATTCTTCTATAAATAGAACAAAGGACTCTGTCCTCAGTGTGATTGTAGAAATACCTTTTTGTTTTATTATAATTCTATCTTGTGGTTGAAGATGTTGAAGTGGTTGGACTACTATCCCTTGATATCTCTTCAATTATTATCTGCGGTTGTTTAAATGTCTGCAGGTCTTTGAGTTGTAGAAGGTTGCTGACCTGGATTAACAGAAGATGTTAAAGTGGTTGGACTGCTATCCCTTGATATCTCTTCCATCATTATCCGTGATTGTTTGAATGTTTGCAAGTCTTTGAGTTGCAGAGGGTTGCTGACCTGGATTAACAGAAGATATTTCGCAAAAGCATTTTTTTCCCACGTCTAATTAGTGTTTCTTGTAGTGGGGGTATTTGCAGCGGCAAAGCAACCACTGACCTGAGATGAAGAGAAGCAATGGATCTCAAATTTGATACATTAATATCCAATGGTACTTGGATCCTCTATCCTAGACCACTCGAACACAACATCATTCGAAATAAGTGGGTTTACAAGATTAAAAGGAAAGCTAATGTAGGACAAGAATTTCATCTTGTTCCCGAGATGCTCTTATTACCGAGTGGTCTCATTTTGACATCGGGATTGTTAACAAATGGGCTTGTTCAGGACAATCTTATTGTTGAACAAAGAGGTTTACCGAAAGGATTATTAGCAATTCGGGACGAAAAGGCTTTATTGTCGGAACCAAACATTAGGTTCCGACTAGTAAACTACTTTAAGCGGGACATTTTGTATCATCGGCACCAAGTGGATAGGGTCGATGAAGAGTAGGAAATTACTGACTGGACTTTTAGTACCACCGATAATTAATTAATTGGTTTATGATGTAGCGACGAGATTGATTATTTTACATCTATAACAGATATCATATTAATATACCAAATCGATCAAGAAGATGTAAGCAAGAAAGGAAATTGTCAACTACTAGATGTTGTTCAAGAAGGAAAGAAGAGACTATTAACAGATTGTGATTTGGAAGATATTCTGCAATAATAAATTTTCTAAATTTTATGATTTCCCTTTTAGAAGACTCATATTTAGATTGACTTAGGGTGCGTTTGGGATTGCGATTTCGTAGACACAGAACATAAATCGTTTGGGAATTGCGTTTTTAAAAATTGCATTTTGAAAACGCAGAAAATCTGTTTTTTTAAATCGCAAGTAAGATGATGCTTTTTTGAAAATGCGAAATTTTAAAAGTTAATTTGCGATTTTGCCAAACATTTAACTGCGTTTTTAAAAATCACTTTTTCAAATCCCACATTTTAAAATCGTTATTTTAAATTGCACTTTTTGAAATCACAAATCCAAATGGACCCTTAGTTGTCAAGAATTATCTTACTTATTATATTTTCCCTTCATTATTTATTAATTTCATTTCTTATAAGATTTTACTCTTTAATAGTTTTAGGATCTTTCCATATTTCGTACCAAGTATTTTCATAATTTGTTTCTTTTGTTTTATTTCCATTCCTAAAATATGTTATCATTTTGTAGTTTTAGGTTTTCATTATAAATTAAGAGCAATTGTACTATAATAAACAGTTCAATGTTGCCATCATTAATATTATCATTTTTCTCTACCAACGTGTGAGTTGATTTTGTATATTAAGAACATAGTTTCTCTTTTATGTTTATGGCTTCTGATCACTACAGTCAAAAGCTGATTGTTCTACATATATATAGAGAGATTTAAAGCTCGCCAATGAATTTTATCAACAAAGTGGAGTCAATTACACTAAGATCTTTAGCTCCGTCGTCAAACCTTCCACCATTCGCATCATTTTATCCTCGGCAGAACATTTTGAGTGGCAGATTCGACGTATGAACAGGTTTACATTGAACAACCTCAAAGATTTATTGACAAAGCCAATCTTATTTGAAAGTTAAAGAGTGAACAAGTTGAACCAAGAAATTAATTAACCAAACACCTACAGAGTTAATCTCTCACCCAAAAAAAGAAAAAAGAAAAAAAAATGAAAAATGTACAATCCACAAAGAAGATCGATCGATCATGAGCTTCGCCTCAGATCACAAAAGCTTTCTGAACCCTTTTCTTCAAACCCACCGAGCTTGTTCTTGTTGAGACAGGTGGTCTGCTCAGTAGCTTTGGCTGGGAGGGAGAGGACCACCATGGAAAGCACGAAGACGCGGCGTTGCGGGCTCCCGAGGGTGGGTTGGCTCAGCAGCAGCACAGACGCAGACGCAGTGAGCTATGGTTACAGACACAAGTAGCACTCCCAAACACAACACTGCATAGGACTGGCGACCCAGTTTTCCAAACAGCCCACCCACTATCTCCATCTCTCGCTAGCTTTCTGATGCTTATTCTGTGGATTTGCCAAAGCAAAAATATATAGAATATGTATAAGGAATTGAAGAATGGTATGGAGGGGAAAACAGGGGGCAGAGGTAGAAAGGAGATGGGCATGAGTGCAAATCTGGGGATTGTGGAGGCAGAGGTTGTCGTTTAGCTGCAGATACACTGAGAAACTGCGACCTCCTCTCCCTGCAACAACCTTTTACCAGAATTTTAACACGACACCACCATCTTCTGCTCAGCTGGCTGCGCGCTAACGCCATTTGTGCAGGCTTTACCAATTTTAGGGTATTTGGTGGAGCTCAGCCATTGGTGGGTGCCCTTCAAGCGTACGTTGCAAGCCCATGATTAAGAGTCTTAATTAGAAAGTATTTATTAAATTTTGACCATATTAAAGTATTAAAATTTGTTATAAAAATAATACTGTATAATTATTAAGTGGATCCTTGATTAAAGAGTATTTTATTAACTTTTTACTATACCAAAGCCTTAAAATGGTTTTTTTAGCTTTAATTTTTTTTTTAAAAAAATATATATACATTTAGTACATAATTATTAATTAAAAGCCTTATTCAATTGAGGACCGATCGTCTACGGCCCATGACTTTTTATTCATAGATTAGCAACAAGACGCAAATTCAGAAGGAATTGCAACATGCTGCAAAATTTTCACTTCATTTGGGCCACTTCAACATTTGTTTTTGTAGGGCCCATGAAATTCCTTGAATCTCCTCATTGTTAAGGGCCTTGGATTACCTATGAACTCCAGCCCTGATCATCCTTAGAAGACTCCTTTTTTTAATTAATTAACCAAAACAAATGCATCCAAATGCAATTCATTTTTTAGGTTGAGTGGTGTTCTAGAATTTTATTTGAAGGCCTCATTGGAAGACTCTTTGTGTTATTTATCCCCCAAATAAATGGTATTTGATTCATCGGTGGAGTGCGAACATGGTGGATGGTGATTTTCCTTCTCAATGATAAAGTGAGAAAAGAGTGCCATGCATTGATGCTGAGTTCTTAAAACGTCAACACTATTCCTCATTTAGAGAATCTGATTCAAAGATTATTTTTTTTTTTTTTTTTTTTAAGATAGAGAATAAGATTTAGAGAATATGTGGCTAGTGCTCTAAAACGTCAACACTATTCCTCATTGCTAGGATCGAGCCTCTACAATAATAAACTTGAAAATTGGGACATCAAGCTCTACTTTTTTTCATTTTTTGAAGTTGTAAAATCTTTAAACTAAATACATACATCTCCCTTATAAATTCTAAACAATTAGTATTCATTTTTATTCTTGGATCTTTTGGGTTAGTTACACCAATTACATTCATGGTAGGCTATATATGATGTTGGGAGTAAATATTAGACTCTAATCTTATTGGAATAAATAAATAAAAATCTAATAAGAAAAGGCATATCTTTCAAGTACCATTAATTGCTAGTAATATTACTCCTGGCTTTTGGAAGGCTCTCCTTCTAAAAATTATAGAGCAATGTGAACATATCATCATTATAAATGTATATTTTTCCACTAAAATTTTCAATTAAAGCATCTCAAGCACTATACAAGAATAAGGAGCAAATAAAGAACATTTTTTTTTAAAAAAAAAAAAAAAAAAAAAAAAAAAAAAAAAAATTATCACGAACTTGTTCTTTTATCAAATGAAAAGTCTTTTGGAGGCCCGATATCGATTTGGTGGTCCGTGCGGTCAGGCTGTGGAAGTGGAGCCACTTGACTTGAGGTCAGCTCTTTTACATCATACTCTATATAACTTTGGTCCATTTGGCGGTTGTGATAAGAGGACGAACCCTCGCCGACCGGGTTGTGGTGTGAGGGGGAGGGTGATTCGGTTTCCCAATGCTCAACATCAAAATTGGTTTTTCTCGGTGATGTATGAATGCTGTCTGCGGCTTCGCTCCGATAGTGGCGGAGGAGATGAACTGGTGACAAGTGGTGGGATGGGGTGGCAGGTCTACTAGACATGGGGGTTGCCGTCACCGAGCCACCCTTGTTCTGTTTTATGTGCTTCCTAGCCGTGTGGTGCCAATTGCGTAGAGCCGCTGCCACTCTTTCGTTGAATATGGTCGGTTTCATGCTTGAACCCATCTACTCATATGATCATTAATAAAAGAAGAAAATCAAGCATTGTGATGTTGAACTGTTTTTCTATGCATATTTTGATTTTTATGAACAAAAATATATATATAACTTTGTTACCTGTGTTACAAGGGCATAGAGTGGGAGAGTCACGTAGCTGCACAGAATTTGTATGAGGACCCTGATAAAATTAAGAGCCAACATTTTTAAGTGTATTAATTACAAAATTTGAATTGATTTAATTTCAGATTCATAAATATAAAAAGTGATCATGATCAGACGTACCCCATTGAGATTCTAATGACGATATCCTCAGTATGCTCGTGGAAACAAGATTTCAACCCGAATTCATACTGAAAAACCATCACAGTATTCATAATTATACAAAATCCTATAACATACAATAAAAACAACACACCACAATTCATACTTCTCTCTCTTTCTTCTTTTTTTTTTTTTTTTTTTTTTTTTTTTAAGTTTAGTTTTTGTGTAATACAAAAAGACTGGCTTCATTTTAAGCACTTTTTTCTTCCATTGTTCATACCTATTATTTGTTAGAATATGAATTAAATGATTAAATTCACTCATTTCTATCAGCTTAACTGATCATTTAACATAATATCAGAACTAGTTATTATGAGTTCGAATTCTGACTCTACAATTCACTTTTAATTTTAGTTAAATATAATTAAATGATTAAATTCACAATTTCCTATTCACTTTCAAAAAAAAAAAAACTCTGCTTTCGAAATAAATTATAATTTAATACTATTGAAGTGTAAAACATATATATATATATATGGACATGGAAATTGAATATATATATATATATATATAGTACGTAGCTTACCCAAGCCCATGCAAAGAAAGCAAGCTGAAAGGCATTCTGAAACAGCAAAGACAAAGATGAGAAAGAAGAATAATTAGCATACTACGATGATGGATTAAGTAATAGTAATAAGAGTAATATTATTTAGTAAACTGCTACACGATTGTCATATAATTAAGATGACGTGGCATTAAAAGTCAACTTTTGATTTTATTTTTTTTTTCAAGAGGAGATCTAAATACTAATTTTCACTGTCATGTCATCCATATATTACGTCGTATAAAAGTTTGCTAAATATCATTTACTCGTGTACGTAATAAAGTTAATAAAGTTAGAGAATTAAGGGAAAATTAATGAAGTACCTGAAAGAGAACAAAGTTAATGAGGTAGAGAATGAGGCGAGGACGGTTGAACCAGAAGAGGTCGTCATCCGGCTGCACTTGTATCAACCCCTGCACAACCTCTCCTCTCTCTTGGATTCTCAATGCCATTTTTGTTACGATCACCTGTAGTTTCGTCCCCACCAATAGGATGATCTGAACGCATATTTAGCCGTTAGATCTGCTGCATGCTAATTATTATATATTATATCAGACATGTGATATCGATATATATATATATATATATATATATATATTTGCTTACAATCAATGGGATAAATGGTAGCCATAGATAAGATTTCCAGCCTGCAAAAACAAACAACAGAACTTAGTTTCACATTCTTCATCCTAATGCATATATATATATATATATATATTTACTGTAGTAATTAAAGGTAACTAAGTTTAAATTACAAAATGGTGTTTACCCACCGTGAGTGTTAAAGAGTAAGAATACCACCGCGAAGAACCAGATCGGTGGGCTGAAAATTCAAAACAAAAGATGGTTACGAAAGTGATCGATAGATATATATATATATATATATATATATATATATATATATATATATATATATATATATATATATATATATATATAATTGTTTGACTTTAATAAAAGAGTCTGAAATACTTTTATATATATATAAAAGAAAGAAAAAAAAGAAGAGAACGAGTCTGAAATTAAGCACCAACCTGATCCCCACAACGACTTTGAAATCCTCCTCCAATGATCTCTTTATATATTTTTGGAAGTTAAATCTTTGATGACTTTGAGGTGCCAAATGTGCCTGATCGATGATCAGTTATTGCTTAGATATATAATAAGAAGAATCTTAAAATGAAATGATTTAAACCTCTAATATTGCTCTCCCGATCCGATCGATCGAGTATTCTTTTACGGTAGTTGGTAGGATATAGATATTATATATTTCCAAATATATATATATATATATATAACGTGTCAAGATCAATAAATCATCTTTAGAAGCTAGCCGATATATATATATATATAGGGTAGCCTGAATTGCATGCATGGTTTGCAATCCGAAATAATTAATCGATCTCCTACGTACAATATTAATTTCTTGTGAATTTTGGAGGTTAATTAGAAGAAATTAAGGTTACGTACCATGATAAATCCATGTCGCAAAGTCAAGTAATCAACTTTAGGAACCGATCTAACGAACTGCCTGAAGAAACAAACCTGCAAAAGAAAAAAATATTAAAATTAGTGTGAAAACAGAAACATATATACAATTTATTTAAGGAAATTGTTCACGCCTTCACAGCAGTCAAATGCACATGCACATGTTTGGACGGCCGCCTATTTTGTCGTTTTCTTTTAACAGCCGTCTTAAGACCGTTATCTCGTTTTGCCTCAATTTGTATCCCATTTTATTATTTTTTAATAGGTATATATATATATATATATATATTCTTCATGATTCTCTCAATTGAAACCTGAAATAGCTCTGATTGGGATTGATTATCAAATATTTAACCTTAAATATATATAATTTATCGGGATCGGATTGCTAGTAATTCCTCACCTGCTCGAGTAAGTTTTGGGTCGTTTAATTTGACTCACACATGGTTGAACAAGTAGCTAGGTACTATTTAAGAACTATATATCAAAGATTAATGGGTCTAACTTACCCTCAGAAGACCCCTTAAGAGGGAAGATGCCAGGGCTGATAAAGTAATTCACAAGTCAAGAAAATCCTGGCAATGTAGGACTCTTTTATAAGAACGTACTCTCTCGTATTTGTTACCTAAATTGATAACAATCCAGACACAAAATGCTGAAATCCAGACGTCTTTTTAACCAATTAATTAAGCTAGTGTTGCTTAGCAGAGGCAAGAAATTAAACAACAATGATTGAGCTCCTAATTAAGTGAGAAGAGAAAGAGGAAAGAATTCCTTACTATCCACATGAGGGCAGGCGTTTTGGCCCAGAAGCTTAAGTGCCTTCTCCCAAAAGAAGTGTCCCTAGCAAACCTGAATCGTTCTGGATCTGTCACACATGAAACATCATATGATTAAATGGCTGTTGGAGTATACTTTGAAAAATATGTTTACATATTAACAAAAAAAAACACCTTCACTTATAATCTTTGATTTTTCGTCACTTTTATAATATAATTAAGTAGTCAAACTTTAAAAAATGTCAATTTAGAGTATCTATTTTTCATTTCTTTTTCTTTTTAATTTTTTTTTTCAATTTCAACCTTACTTTAGAACTTTCTTTTAAATGCTGTCAAAAGTTTCCAAATACCCATAATTTTTTTTTTAAAGAAAAAATTGCAAGGATTTAAGTGTTGGAAAGAATTTAACAGAATTTGTAAAAATACCCATGCTTGAATTTTTGAAAAAATTTATAATTTTTTTTTTAAAAAAATAAAAAAAATACAAGGGTATTTGAGAAATTTTGATAGGATTTAACAGAAAATTATAACGTACGAGGATTAAAATTGAAAATAATTGAAAGATAGATTCCCTAAATTGACACTTTATAAAGTTTGAGTACTTAATTACAATAGTGATAAAAGATCAAAGATTATAAGTAAATGTTTCCATAAAGAAAAGAAAAAAAAGAAAAAAAAGAAAAGAGAGAAAATAGTAATTTAGGCTAACCGTGGGAGAACTGGTACTCAGCTGTTCTTGTCTCGGTTTCCCAATGCTTCCAACGTCTCATCTGGAACCAAACAGCCCTTATTATATATGAGTTGGGGTGGGGGAGAGAGAGAGAGTAATTATGTAAGTAATTAATTTGGATGAAAATGAAAATATATATAATACATACCTTGGCTCTGCCCAAAGCGAGGGTGATGACGCAGTAAAGGACGTGAAAAATAGCCAACACGAAGATAAAAATGTGTAGTTGATGAATACCTTCATTTGATACCAATGGGACTTGACCCTGCAAATTACCATACATATATATATATATCATCAAACACCACCCCGGCCAATTCAGATCTAATTAATCAAGTTTTGCAATTATCCTATAAAATGTTTTTTCTTTGACTAATAATATTCAGTAAATTGTTATATAATTGGACTGATCACATAGTAGTGAAAATTAACCCTTAAGTTTTTATTTTTATAATTGCTGATTTAATAACTAATTTTTTTTTTGTCATATTATCAATTTCAATGACAATCGTCTAGCTAGATTAGCTCATAAGCACCCAGAGAGATTCTTCTAATAAAATGTCGATTTACATATAAAGTTTAATATATATATATATATATATAAAGAGAGAGAGAGAGAGAGAGAGAGAGAGAACAAAGGAAAAATAATGTTTAATATCATATATAGAAAGTTCTCCCAGATATTAAAGTAAAAAAAAGGTCGGTATTTACGAGCTGTAAAAGTGTGAAAACATAATTCCACAAGTTGTCATGTGTTCCCCCATTCAAGACGTACAGTTCCATGAAAAATAAAGCATTTCGTCTCATACTTATTTTGTTTTATTTTTCTAATATATAAAATATACATGTATTGGCTACTACTACGTTTTTTTTTTTTTTTTGTAAATTTTAATAATAATAAAAGAAGAGATAAACGATGGAATATATACAAGTGGCCAAGACTCACCTTGGCTACACATTGATCTGTAGAATTCGACGAAGCCGACGCCAAAAAGCGGCGGAAAGTTGCCCCAGAGTCCGACACCATCAGTAGCTTCCGGCGATTGCTTTCAGAATCGTCCTCCTCCAGTTCGATTTCTTTTTCCTTGCTGCATGGATGCCACGACGCTCCAACTCTCTCCGATACGCATATATTTGATATTGGCCCTTGTCCTACCGTCAGAAGCAACGAGATAAATCCCAATAGCATAAGCTCTGCATTAAACAAAAAACCCAGAAAAAAAAAAAAAAAAAGTTAATAATTAATTAATATCATCTTTAACTCTAATAGTCTTATATATATATATATGGCTTTAAACAGTTTGATGAACGTACGTACCTGATTTGATCTTTTCTAGTGCCTCATATAAAGCTCTTTTGTGTTTCTTCTTCAACCACTGCAACGATTTCAATATTTCAATTCAGAATCACGAAAAACCCCCAAAACCCAGATTAAATATTGCCCGACTTCGAGATATATATATATGTTTATTACCTTTCCTATAAGATGGATGATGTGCTCGATGAATATGGATATTACAACCAAAACAAAACAGACGACGGCGACAGCCCATGTCGGTGTTTGTTCCAAAGATCTCCCTCCACCTGCCCCTGCCATGATCCTGAACTCCCCTCGCCGGCTTAGGAACTATACCAAAATTTTGTAGCTAGAAAGAACTCAACAGGAAAACGTAGAAGCCAGAAAACTAAGAAAACAGAGCATCCATGGAACTCTAATATATATATATATATATATAAATAGTTTGATTTAATTTGAATAGTAAGTACAAACGAGGGAATCCAGCTTGGGTATATATAATAGTGGAGTATTTTATAGGAACTGGAGGACAGAAGAAGAGAAGGGGCAAGTGGATTCATTTGACTTTTTGACGCGTAACGAGAGGGATAGAGAAGACCGAAAGAAATCTCTCTGGAGAGAGAGAGAGAGAGAGAGGGTCGAGTCTTGTCTTTATTAAAAAAAATTCAAATACGGTCTTCTCTGACTAATTCGTAAAACAGGTGGAGTACTCTTAAAGGATCTGGTATTTGGATCAACAGTTAATCCTCACCGTTGATCAGTCACCAAGTCAACACCTTTTGCACGTTTTATTTTTTATTTTCTTGGATGATTTTTTCCTTTGGTTTTTTAATTAACAAGTCTCTTTTGTTGACCCTCTGATTGGTCGGTCGACCATGGCCCAAGGGTCCATGGTTATTTTTGTAAAAAAAAAACAAAAATTTTAATTGTTATTTTAAAAAATATATTTTTTTTTTCATTAATTCATTACATATCAAATGTGATAAAAACATCTTTTTTACATGAATATTTTTATAAAAAATAAAAACATTTTTTTTTTTATTTTTTTCCTCTTTTACTGATTGGCAACCCAATGAAGTATGGTTAATAATTGACGATTGAGCTTCTCTAAAAAATTTTGTTTCAACATGTAATACTCACTAACAGCATAATTGTATAATTGCAAATGAGAAATGATTTTTGCATATTTTTTTTTTATTTTTACGTCACTTTTCAAAATTAATCTTGATTTTGTAGAATCCATAAAAATCTGAGACATGTTACATGCATATCTCTTGTACATCTTTTATACATCACTTTTTTTTTTGGATGTGTTTATTGCACATCCTACTTACACAATTCCTACGCAATGCATAGGTCCCACCAATGTATCTTGGGTTGTGTAGGAGTTGCGTAAGTGGGTTATACAAGATTCATTTTCCTTTCTTAGAATCCACATGTGAATCCTTGTGAGTTCTACGAATCAAATATTTGATTTTAAAAAGTGATGTACAAAAGATATACCGAAGATGTGCAAAAATCATTTCTCCAATTAAGGATTTACATGTGAGTCCTACAGATCTAATAGTTGATTTAGAAAAGTGATGTACAAAAAATGTACAAGAGATGTGCATGTAACATGTCTCTAATTGTTGCTAGAGGCCAGTAAGCTTTTTTTTTTTTTTTTTTTTACCTAAAATTTTTTTGGGATAACTTCATAAAAGAGTATCAAATTACACGTCGTTTTGAGATAAGGGTATTGAACTAGCAAACGTCTCAAATTGAAGTATCTAAGTTTCCAAACGTCTCACTTAAGGATACTCCGTTAGAATTTGCCATTAAATCCTAACGAAGTGTCGAAAATATCCCTATTTTTTTTTTAGGAAAAAAAAAAAGAAGAAAAAAATATTAGGATCTAGGTGTTGGTCAAAAGTGTGTTGGTTTTTTTTTTTTATGAAAAACGATTATTAATTAATAACCGCATAACTACCGGTTGCGGTTAAGAGAAAATAACCGCAATCACAACTGGTTGCATACTCTTAATTGGAACAACTCAAGTGCAAGGCTTACCTATCCGAACACCTCAAAACTCAAGATTTTTTTTTTATTATTTTCTGCCCAAATTGCTTAAAATTCAAGTAAGAAATTTTATGAAATCTCAATCCAGATGCTCATTCACATTAAAAATAGACAGAACAAAAAGACTTGCACTTCAGTTGCACAAAAAGACTTGCACTTAAACAGATAAAATAAAAGGAAATTTGACACAAATCAATCTGTCATTAAAAGCATGCCTCTTCGGTTCATAACTCTAAACGATGCTTTTTAGCATTTATTATTGAGGAATGCTACATATCATCCCTTTGTCCTCCTTTTGTCCTCCCAAAATTGATGTGGCTCTTAAAATTACCATTGAATTTATGATAGATCATTGTTGGATTTTGATCCAATGATGATTTTAAGAGCCAAATCAATTTTGGGAGGACAAAAGGAGGACAAGGGGATGATATGTAGCATTCTTCTTTATTATTCCTTCCCCCCGTTTTGACGTAAAAGTTAAAACCTAACGTACACCTAACCCAGCCGACTTATAAAGCCGCTCCCCGTTCCCCGCTGCAATTACTCCAAATTAGTACTGTCCAGATCGAACAATTCTCTTGAAATTAACCACTCCTTTGAAAAATGATCCCTACACTCATTTCTCATAACAGCTTCACAACAAGCTGACGTGGCTGGTAGTATGTTATTATTTTTTTACAAAAAGAAAAGAAAACAAGACAAAAAAGTAACAAAATATTACCAGCCACGTCAGCTTGTTGTGGGACTATTGTGAGAAATGAGTGTAGGGATCATTTCTCTTTTTACTCACTTAATTTTGGCTTTTCTATATATATATATATATATATATATATATATATATATATATATATATATATATATATATATATATAAGGTTTATTTTTATTTTTTTACACATTTTTTATTTATCTCGGTGCAAGCAAAATATAAATATAATTCACCATTAAATCTGTAAAATCACATATTCAATAATAAATTTACAAAATATATATATATATAAAAAATAATAACACCAAACACATCCTCATATATATATCTCCAAAAATTATAACCATGCACAAACCATACTTAGGACATCTCCATATACACAGACATCAATTACAATAATTGGTCAATTACAATTGTTCTACCAAAATAGTTATACTTGTAACGAAAGTCAAAATACAGAAATAATAGAGTTCATTTAGCCTCTCCTACCAAAAAAAAAAAAAAAAAACATATTTATAACTTGAAAACCGAAAAAGGAATATTAATGGGGTTGTTTTTAATCTTTTATATAATGAATGGGAAGACTTTAAATACCTAATTTTTTTTGTAGTGTAGAGTCCAAACTAGTAAAGATCTTAATCGGATAAAAGAAGCTGGTTTTATTAGATCTCTTTCAGGCATAAACGCAAGGAGAAAAAATGAAGGTATATATGCATATGGTAGGCCAGTCAATTCAAAGGCTTGTACCTCCGGAGGAGGAACCAGGCGTTGGCCCTGACGTTTCTGGTACCCCCCTCGTCAAGGATGGATTAAAAAAGAATTTAATTTGGAGGATCGGACCATAATTAGTAATGATGGCTGCGACCATCATTAGTAAAATATTTCTTTTTTCTTTTAATAAAAAAAGGTCCCTTAATTGTTTTTCAAAAAGAAATTTTATTAATATTCGCAATTTTAAAAAATAAAATTAAAAAAAGAAAGAGACCACGGCGTACGTGGCTATAGGTGACTCAAGACCCACGAATACCTACGTAGCAAGTCACCATCTATTATTTAGTGGTAGTTTTATCTCTTTGAAGATAAAAAAATATCTCATTGATTTTGGAAAATAATATATATAATTATATATACATTATATTACATTGAAGGTTGGTAATGAAATAAATATCTGATTCCCACAGAGGGTTAATTAGTTAGCGGTGTACCGCACGTTTGTTATAACTGCGTTTAGAACATTCTTGATGGTAATTGAAATTTTGACCAAATATATATATATATATAATGGGGTTTTCTTCTCTCGGAAAAATCCGTCATCTCATGATCACTCTATGGTCTTCAGGAAATTATGCATATTTGTATATGGCAGCCACACATGACGATCCGAGTCCTGAGGTATAGCCAAACGTAACCTCTAGAAATTTTGTCTGGCTTACGACAATTTGTTAATCCTTGGAAAAACAAAATGAGAAATGCTAAATATTCTTCCGGTATTTTTTTAGATTTTTTTTTTTTTTTTTAATAAAAGCAAGAGAGATAAATCAAATTGAAGTTTTTTAAAAAAAAAAAATTAAAAACATGGTGACATATCAGCATAGAAAGACTTTAGAGAACCCTAAAAGGAACTCTAACATTTCTCAAAACAAAATAAATCCTTTGTTTTTCCATTCTTGTGGTTGGTTTTTTTTTTTTTTTTTTTTGGTGGGGGTTTACAGTCTCTCTGTTTCTGTGTGACTTGATCTTGTATCCAGAGATTGTTGTTCTTGATTGATAGAGTTTGTACGGATTTTGGCAGTGCTACCTCTATCTCAACTGTATTTGGCTGTAGTTGTTCCTAAGCAAGGGTTTAGACAGGGTTGGAAGGTATTTCAAGAGTCATGCCCTTTGTACGTGTCCCTTGCATTAGAGATTCGGGTGGATCGAGTTTAAAAATCTTGCAATGATCATACTCTTATCTGACCTGAGTCTTCTATTTTAGCGCTTTTACCGCTTTATACATGCGACCGGCCGAGTCAATTTTTGACAAACTTTTTACTATTTGTATGCATTATTATCTGTATTATAATTTTCATTTTGAGTCAATCAACAAAGATTCCACCCGTCTTTTGATTGTTGTAACCTTTTTCCAATTTACTTAAAGAAAACGGAATCCAATAATCCTGACCACTGGGTTCCAACAACAAGGTCGCTCCAATGGTGTTCGATCTACGAGAAAATATGTGCGGTCCACAAAATGGTGCTCACTGCTGGCCTCACCAAACAAAACCAGTTGCAGCGTCGCTGTCTGAATCTGGTAGCAGTAGATCTTGCACCTTTTTTCTGTGGTAGTGAGACAAATATGAACATGCAACTTGTGGTGGATCTGAAGTGTGAACCCGGATAAGGAGTCCGAATGTCTGAGACCATCCAAAAAATCTCAATTGGTGCGCTATAATTTGCCTGATCAGGACCCACGACCCCCAAAATATTTTCCCCAATTTCTTGTGATTGAACTGAACAAGCTAGCAAACAGATTTAAAACAAGGAAAACAAGCAAACAAGCTAGCAAACAGGGTATAGTATGTGTGTAGAAACCTAGGAGGGAGGGAGGGAGGGAGGGAGCTAAAATAGGAATTTCCACATTTTTCTTCATTTTCCTAGCAAACAACAAACAAACAAACAAATCAGATTGAGATCCCAGTAATTTTTTAAAATTACAAACAATAATCTCAATCGTTTGTTTGTAACTAACACACAAAAAAAGAAAAAAAGAAAAAATTATATCATTAAGTATAAAAGAAATGTCATGAAAAATAATGTGTTTTGGATAGCTGGAAGAACGGGTTGATTATATAAAAGTTTGCATACGCCATCAACTGTTTTTAGGGGTGGTAGACCACCCCCTATTAGGTGGGGATGGCCAGCCACCCGCCTACACTTGAAGGTGAAAAGATAGTCGGACCACCTTAAAATATATTTTGGAGGTAATTCGACCATCGTCAACCAATCTCTAACTTATTTTATTGTGATCGATGACCTCAAAATAAATTGAGTTCACCTACCATTTCCTTACTGTTAAAAGCATATTTTGAAAATGGCCCTCCAAGCTACAGCTTGTTATAAAAGTGGTCAATCGTCTCAAAATAGGTTATATATGGTGAGCCATTTATATATTAGTAATTAGAGGCACATACAATTCTTTAATTACAATTTTAGAGAATTTCAGTCCACCCAAACTTCATCCTTGGAGGATAGCGGAGATGTAAAAAAAATTGTCACTAATTTCAAGGAACAGAAATCCAAACGGCTTCTTCTGGCTGTTGCCTGCCAATTTTTCCCCGCATGGCCCGCAGGAAGCACAAAATTCAAACATAACTCGATGTTTTTTAGCAACACATTGTCGATTATCATCGTCGAAGCCAAAATAGTATCATTTGGCCGAGTTGTTGATTTGAATGAATTTAATTAGTTTCATTTTTGTCATTTGTAGAAGGTTACGTGTCAATTGCTTAGATAACGACCGGGAATGATGACTACCCTACAATTTTATTCCAGGCGAGAAATCTGGTAATACCCGTAACCTGCCAACAAGCATGTAATCAGACGTAACACTTGATAATAACAAACGTGAATAAAGGTTGTATTTTTCTAAAACTAATTAAAATCAATTCTGTACGTAGCTTTCAACCCAAAAACCAATAAATAAATAAATAATTGTAACTAGAAATATTCAAGAATGGTGGATTTATGGAAAGAGTCAAGCTTCCATCGTAAATTAAAGTCAGAGAAATTAGTTTGCTGGTTTTTTAAATGGAAAAATTGCATAACTGATCGTTGGAGTTAGCCTAAATTACAAATTATTTTTTGTAGTAC
The DNA here is from genome assembly GCF_958979055.1 of Alnus glutinosa. Classification (NCBI taxonomy): domain Eukaryota; kingdom Viridiplantae; phylum Streptophyta; class Magnoliopsida; order Fagales; family Betulaceae; genus Alnus; species Alnus glutinosa. The sequence goes on from NC_084894.1 coordinate 18,893,476, forward strand.
AAAAAATTTATGGAGGGTCCTTGTGGTAAACTATAATTACAAATCAATCTCTGAACATATTTCCCATCCACAATGTTAACAGATTCTGTTAGTTAGCCACGTCACACTCAATAGAAAGCCAACATGTGTCTATTGTAATAAAAAAATATTATTAAATCTAATAAAATAAAAATATTTGTTTTTTTTTAAAAAAAAATAATAATTGAAGCGGTGGCTGCTGGTTGGGCAGCCACCCCCAGCCAATGGGGGTGACTGCCGCCGGTTCAATTTTTTTCTTTTTTCTTTTTTCTTTTTTTAGAAAAAATAATATATTTTTATTTTATTTATTTATATTTTTATTAGATTTTTTTTTTTATTGCAATTGACACATGTTTGCTTCTTATTGGGTGTGATGTGACTGACCAACGTAATTTGTTAACTTGGTGGATGGAAAACGTGTTCAGGGATTGATTTGTAATTATAGATTACCACAAGAACTTTCCGTGAATGTTTTGTACCAAAATGAGTAATTTCTAATTTAAGCCAATCACAGAGACTAATAGTACAATTATCCAAAAGCGAGGCCACAAAAGCTCTACCAAGGGAATCTTTACTACTATTAAGTGAGAGGTCTAATAAAGGATATAAATTTAAGGAAATCCTGTCAGTTGAAATGATGGTAGCGGCCCAATGAGCTATGTTAATAATAGAGGTAATTCTCTAATTAGTGGCTAGACTAAATATAACAGATAAAGAATCTCACTAAAGAAGTATGTCAATATATATGCTTTGAAAGAGACAAAGGATAGGGACTAAAATCCTTGTGAATTTTGCTGTTCCTAGCCATCCAAAGGAGATCAAAAAGATATTGCAGTAAAAAGGTTGGAAATGATGCATGGAATCAACTGCAATGTTCAAAGATTTTGACGGTCTGATGATGATATTTATTCTAAAAAAAAAAAAAAAAAAAAAAAGAAGAAGAAGAATTCAAAGGCCATGAAGAGTTAAGTTAATATGCGTAAATTTATGGTGTTTAAGCACTTCGGTTCAAGTCTTTTGAGTGCCCCCCAAAAGGGTTAACACCTTTGACCTTTTGTCAATCTGACCTATCACGACTTAGGGTCCTAGCTCTGAAGGCAAAAGGCAGGATTTTGGATCTTTTCCATTTTTTGTATAAAATAGGGATGTAATTATCTTTTTACATTCTTTGTGAAAAGGCAATTACATCCATACTTTTATATCTAAATGAAAAAAAATCCGTATGAGGGTTTGTTAATTTTGTCATCACTTTCGCAATATTTTTTTAAAGTTAAATTTTTTTTTCTTAATATAGTATATTTATCTTTTAATTGATTGAGATGTCACTCTTTCCTTATAATTTTTTATTGAATTTCATAAAAATTTCAAAAATCTATCTTCTTTTTTTAAAAATATAAAAAATAGCAAAACTTGAGGCATGTGTATTTTTTCAAATACTATTAAATCCTAACCAACTCTTTTTTTTTGTAAAACAAATAGGGGTAATTTAAAATTTTGACACTCCTCAGTTAGGAGTTAACAAAAAATCTTAACAGATGAGTGACATTGCGAACAATTAAAACATAAATACATTAAATTAAGAGAATCTGAACTTTAGGGAGACATTGCAAAAATGGTGACAATTCAAGGAGTTAAGCGAAGGTACCCCTTAATAATGAGTCATGATCACGATAAATATTTTTTTTTTAAAAAAAAGTGTTATACATAGTACTCTCTTGATCGTCCTTATTTTTCTTTTATTCTTTTTTTATTATTATTTTTTAAAATCACCATTAGATCTATGGGATTTATGTGTGTGACTTACATGGGCTCTACAGATCCAATAATGACTTTATAAAGTGAAATGATGAAAGAAAGAAATTAAAAAAAAAAAATCATTTATTTTTTTTTAAAAAAAATATAAGAACATCAAGAATTTACGACGTGTTCTCTCCCGCAAGGTTTGAGTATGGGTAAAGGCGATAAAAAAAGAGATTTATTAACAAAAAAACCCGAAAAACAATTATTTAAACCTAAAGCTTAATTACAAACATTCTTACTCTTTCTTAATTCAGGCTTAGTTTGGATTGCGAAATGAGTATTTTATTAAAAAATAAAATATTTATTACTGAAAATAAAAGATAGTAGAATGGAATAGTTATTCTTACTTCTTAATTTGATGATAACACATATATTTTAATTGGAATCGAATCATAATTATTAAAAAAACCCACATTATTTTTTTTCTTCAAAAAATCTCAAATTATAAATAATAATAATAAAAACACAGTAACTGGTGGGTCTAACCACCCCCACCCACCAAAGAGCAACCACCCCTGAAGCCCATCACTGGTGGGCAGGCCACCCCCAAGTGCTTCAAGGGTGGTTGCACCACTCCCGACTTTATCTATGGTTGGCCGATCACACTATAACGTAGGCTTGCTTTTTTGTTTTTTCTTTTTTTAAAAAAAAATTAAGAGAAAATAGAAAATAATGAGTGATATTTTTTTTTTTTCTAGAAAATGTTGTTTATTCATTTCAGAATAGTTATTTCTCTAAGGCCTCGTTTGGTTCGCGGAATAAGTCATTTGAATGGAATGGCTATTCCTTTATGGCTCGTTTGGTTTGCGGAATAGATCACTGGAATGGAATGACTATTCCATAGGAATAACCATTCTTATGTTTGGTATGGATCTATTCCTTGGAATAGTTATTCCCATTGGAATAACTATTCATTTACGAAGAGGAATACCTATTCCTTTAAAAAATGAAAGGAATAGCTATTTCAATGGGAATAGATTAGTTTTTCCAGAAAAAATCACTATTATATTTTATTTTCTTTCATTTTTTTTTTTAAAAAGAGGAAAAATCGAAACCCCACCCCCCTTAACAGTAGCTGGCCAACCACCCCAATAGGTGGTTGACCAGCCACATATGGCTCCGAGGGTGGTGCAACCACCCCCGAGGTGATTTGGGGGTGGAATAGGCCACCTCCGAATGGGCTTCAGGGGTGGCCATGGCCACCCCAAGAGTCATTCGGGGGTGGCCGTGGCCACCCCCTGGATATTTCGTGGGTGGTCGACCACCCATTGTGGTGATCAGCCGCCCTATAGTTTTCAATTTTTATTTTTATTTTTTTTAATTTTTAAAATATATATAATGTGGGGTTTTTTTAGTAATTTTGATTGTATTCCAATTAATATATATGAGTTGTTACCAAACTAAAAATTAAGAATAACCATTCCATTCCACTACCTTCTATTCCTAGGAATATCTATTTCTTTCCCTAATAGAATAGTCATTCCACAAACCAAACGAGAGCTTATTTGATATGGACCAATTCTTTGGAATAACTATTCCATGGGAATAACTATTCCCTTACGAAGAAAAATCTATTCCTTATTTTTGAGAGAAATAGTTATTCCTGAGGGAATAGACAACCTTTTAAAAAAAAAAAAAAAACTATATTTTTCTTTAATTTTTCTAAACTAAACTTAAAAAAAAAAAGAAAAGAAAAAGAAATTAGATCAGACCCACAGATCTAAGGTCCAACATTTATTATTATTATTTTTAAGATTTGAGTTTTTTTGTAAATAAGAAATTATGTAGGTTTTTTTTTTGTCAATTCCAATTGTGATATATGTGTTGTCACCAAATTAGAAGAATATGTATTACTCTTTGCAAAAGAATAGTTATTCCAATAAGAATAACTATTCTAATAAATAGATCTCTACCAAATAAAATAATGATTATTTCTAATATTTTTATTTTAATGGTCTATTCCTCGAACAAAACGAGACACAAGACAGATAGAATTACTCTTCCTCTTTAGTTTTCTCACAAATAAGAAGCTTTCTCCACTAAGCAGCACCCTATTCAAACCTACGGTGCAACGGTTAAAGTGAGATTTCTTGTAGTACGTACAACTGCATGATTGGGTAACATTTTATTTTTTATTATTTTTTAAAATGCGTAACTGTATTTTTAAGAATTATTTTTTCAAATTACACATTTTAAAATCGTTATTTTAAAATTGTACTTTTTGAAATCATAAATTTAAATAGATTCTGAGGGAAGGTCACGCTTGAGATAGTTGAAAATTGATTTCGTAAAGTTTTGAAGAGTGCTTCATAAAAATTAAAAAAATTTATAAAATAAATGAAAATTAAAAAAAGTTTTAATAAAATTGTTGTACCATCCACCGTGGCGGGGTGATCTGGTGGCCTTAGCGGTCGCCGTCAAATTTGATTGACGTTTTGAGAAATGTGTTAGTGATATTTAAGAAGAGTTTTGTTGCCTTTAAAAAGTGAGTAAGATTTTCTAAAAAATTACCAAACAACCCACAACTTTCCAAAATTGGGAGAAGCCGCCATAGCCTACGCATGTCCCTTATGTCGGTCACCATTAAAGAAATTGGACTTGCTGGTTAATGCTCAAATTGAGGTACACGGCAAAGTTGGGCCCAAGAGGGACCATTGCCAATCCAATTCCTATCACCTTCCTTTTTCTCCACTGCAGTTGTTGCGTGTATTAAACGGGCGGATTATAAAAATGATTCTAAGTATTATTAAGTCTAAAAGTGAGATTAGACTTTGAAAGTGATTTAGTTTTTTTTTTTTTTTTTTTTTTTTTTTTTTTTTTTTTTATATTAGTTTAAAGTGATTTAGTTGGTCTTTTTGATGCGATAACGCAAATGTAATTGACTAACGTCTCCTCTTGATATCAGAACAGCCTATTAGTACCACATGACATTAATCGATCATACATTAAAAAAATGAATCGTCCACGTTCCGTTGGTGGAAAAACGACGTATAGTGTACATCGTCCCCAATGGTACGGTGTCATCACAAATGCTCACATTTCAACAGTATAGATACGAAGAAAGGCAGAGCAAAAGAGGATTGAGCGTCCAATAAGTCATGGCCGGCGGAGGATTAATTGAAGTGAATGCTAGGGCATGCAGTTGACGTACGTATACAAGTGTTATATGATTGAGGAAGTGAATGAGCATTATTTAACATTTATATTGAAGATGGTGTCATGGCCCAATCTTTGTACAAAAGGTCAACCAACTTCTAGAGTGTTTTTTTTTTTTTTTTTTTTTTTTTTTTTAATAGACAACCAACTTTGAGAGTTACTCGATCGTCCCTCTCCACGCTTCTCGACTTCAAATCTATGGAATTTCCCAACAAGCCAAGTTGCACTGGAAATAATTGAACCAAATATATATATATATATATATATATATATCCCAACAAGCCAAGTTGCACTGGAAATAATTGAACCAAATATATATATATATATATATATATATATATATATATATATATATATATATATATATAGTTGGATATTGACGGTCACAAGCCTATCAATCAAATCCGTTAAATCTGATTGATTGATACAATCAATCCTCTAACAATATAAAGACATAATTTATTTCCCGAGATTTATTGCTACTTTTCCACTATTTCTCACTGATAATTTTAAAAGTCACATCATTTTTTAATGGACACTTAACATACTATTAAAATTATTCATGTAAATTGCATAATACTTTTTATTATGTATCCTTCTTAGCACTTTACTTGTGAAAAGTGAATATTTGTAGCCGTATTCACACTTTGCAGAATTTGCTCTTAACCGCACACATGGGTGTATTTTTTTTTTATTTTTTTTTATTTTTTTATTTTTTTTTTCTTTAGCTTCTTTTGAGTTTTTTTTTTTTTTTGGAACTATGAACTTAATTTATAAACTTTTTTAGATGGGCTTAATTTAATTTTCGAACTAAATACACTTGTAAAATAAGTGGGTTGTTGATGAACTTGATGTCGTTGCTGCTGGGGTTCTCTCTCTAGTGTCGGGACCAAACTATAACACATATAAGCCTCTATGTTATATACATGCAATCTCAATTTGTTAATAAAATTCATTGGGAGCCTACTCCTTTCCTTAAAACGGCTTTGTTTTAGTTTAATAAAACAAAACTATGTTTTTAATATATAGGGGTATGTGGAGGTCGATAATATTCACTTTTACCTACCCATATTTTGCTATCCGTCTGGATATATGCGGGTAGGGAATATGGTATCTCTCCACCTGAAATTAATTAGGGACTGAAAATACGCCTATAACCCATACAGACAGGCAAATAACGGATGTATGACGGTTTTTAACGGACCACCTAAACACCAATATTCCAACTTCTGAAATGGAATCAAAAGTAGAGAGCTCTAGGAGTAAATAATGTATTAGGATCCTCTCCAATTCAACTAAATTAGAGAGTATCCAATTAGTTGTAGTGTAGGGGCATTTTTGTCTCAAAAAATATCTATACACTTATAACTAACTAGATACCCTACAATTCAGTTAAACTGTAAAAAAATTTCTGTTCATAACGGGGGTAACTCTCTAATGGGTGGAGAGACGTGGTTCCGCAAGACTAAATATAACAAATAAAGAATCTCGCTAAAGAAGTATGTCAATATATATGCTGTGAAAGACTCAAAGGATAGGGACTAAAATCCTTGTGATTTTTGCTGTTTCTAGCCATCCAAATGAGATCAAAAAGATATTGCAGTAAAAAGGTTGGAAATGATGCATGGAATCAACTGCAATGTTCAAAGATTTTTGACGGTCTGATGATGATATTTATTCTATCAAAAAGTGTTAAGATAAAAAAAGAAAAGAAAAAAAGACCCCTTAAAGAATTCAAAGGCCATGAAGACATCCCGAAACTACTACTACTTGTTAAGGTAATATGCGTAAATTCATCGTGTTTAAGCACTTCGGTTCAAGTCTTTTGAGTGCCCCCCAAAAGGGTTAACACCTTTGACCTTTTGTCAATCTGACCTTTCACGACTTGGGGGTCCTAGCTCTGAAGGTAAAAACCCTTTTGCACGGACACTTAAATCCGTCTGACATTGCATGGCAGTTACGCACAAGGAAAGGAAGAAAAATAAAAAAAAAAATAAAAAAAAAGTTTTTGGGTTTGTTAATTTTGTCATCACTTTGGCAATATCTTTTTAAAGTTTAATTTTTCTTAATATACTATATGTATCATTTTTTTTTTTTTTTTTTTTTTTTTTTTTTTTCTTTTTTTTGTAATGTCACTCGTTCCTTCATTAAGATTTTTGTTTAATCTCATAAAAATTTTAAAAATATCTTTTGTTTTCTTTTAAAATAAAAAAAAAAAAGTGAAAATTGAGGCAGGTGTATTTTTGCAAATACTATTAAGGGTTAAACACCTAATTGCTATGGGAAAAGATGGAAATGGTAACTCCATCCATTTTTCTGTTCAAAACTAACGAATTATCACACCATTCAACACATGTCGGTGTAATATTGCGACACCTGTGCAATTTTTTTTTTCCTAAAACAAATAGGGGTAATTTTGATATTTTGACACTCCTCAGTTAGGAGTTAATGAAAAATCTTAACAGATGAGTGACATTGCAAACAATTAAAAGATAAATACACTCAAGTAAGAGAAATTGAATTTTAGTGGGAACATTTCAAAAGAGGTGACAATTCAAGAGGTTAAGTGAAGGTACCCTTTAATAATGAGTCACGATCACGATAAATAATTTTTTTTTTTTTAAAATGTGTTATACGTACATACTCTCTGTCTTTTATTATTTTATTATTTTATATTTTAAAATTACCATTAGATTTGTAGGGTTCCTGTGTGTGACTTAGATAAGCTTTATAGATCCAATAGCGGACTTAATAAAGTGAAATGACGAAAGAAGGAAAAAAGAAAATGAATCATTTATTTATTTTTATATTTTAAAAAAAGAACATCAAGAATTTACGACGTTCTCTCACGCAATGTTTGACCATGGGTAAAGGCAATAGAAAAGAAATTTATTAAAAATAAAAAAGCCGAAAAAGAATTATTTAAACCTAAAGCTTAATTACAAACATTCTTACTCTTTCGTAGATCATGTCTGGTTTGGATTGGGAATGAATATTCATTGGAAAAAGAGAATAGTTGTTTTTAAGAATAGAAGATAATAAAATGAAATAGTTATATACTTTAATTTGGGACAACGTATATATTTTAATTGAAATCGAATCAAAATTATTATAAAAAACTCACAAAATTATTATTTTTAATTAAAAAAACTCATTTGTAAATAATAATAATAAAAACACAGTAACTGGTTTGTCCGACCACCCCCACCCACTAAAGAGTCCGGGGTGGCCGCAGCCATTTCCGAAGCCCATCAGTGGTGGCCAGGCCACCCCCAAACGCTTCGAGGGTGGCCGCACCACTCTCGACTCCATTTGTGGCTAGTCGACCACATTATAACGTAGATTTCCTTTTTTTTTTTTTTTTTTTTTTAAAAAAAAAAAAAATTTGAGAGAAAATAGAAAATAATGAGTGATTTTTTCTAGAAAATATAGTTTATTCATTTTAGAATAGTTGTTCCTCTAATTGTTTTAGAGGAATAGGTATTCCTCTACGTAAGAGAATAGTTATTCCAAGGAGAATAACTATTCCAATAAATAGACTACAACCAAACAAAATAATGACTATTTCTAATCTTTTCATTCTAATGGTCTATTCCGCGAACCAAACGAGACATAAGATAAAGAGAATTACTCTTCCTCTTTAGTTTTCTCACAAATAATAAGCTTTCTCTGCAACGATTAAAGTGAGATTTCCTGTTGTTCGTAAAACTGCGTGATTGGGTAGCATTTTATTTTTTTATTATTTTTTTAAAATGCTTAACTGTATTTTTAAAAATTAGTTTTACAAATTGCACATTTTAAAATTATTATTTTAAAATTGTATTTTTTGAAATCACAAACTCAAATAAACCCTTAGTGAAGGTCATGCTTGAGATGGTTGAAAATTGATTTCGTGTAAAGTTTTGAAGAGTGATTTGTAAAAATTTAAAATTTAAAATTTTTTATAAAATAAGTGAAAATTAAAAAAAGTTTTAAAAAAATTGTTGCACCATCCACCGTGGCGGGGTGATCTGGTGGCCTTAGCGGTCGCCGTCAAATTTGATTGGCGTTCTGAGAAATGTGTTGGTGATATTTAAGAAGAGTTTTGTTGCCTTTAAAAAGTGAGTAAGATTTTCTAAAAAATTACCAAACAACCCACAACTTTCCAAAAATTGGGAGAAGCCGCCATAGCCTACGCATGTCCCTTATGTCGGTCACCGTTAAAGAAATTGGACTTGCTGGTTAGTGGTTAATGCTCCAATTGAGGTACACGGGAAAGTTGGGCCCAAGAGGGACCATTGCCAATCCAATTCCTATCACCTCTCTTTTTCTCCACTGCAGTTGTTGCGTGTATTAAACGGGTGGATTATAAAAATGCTTCTAAGTATTAATTCTAAAAGTAAGATTAGACTTTTAGAGTGATTTAATTAGTCGTTTTGATGTGGTAACGCAAATGTAATTGACTAGCATTTCCTTTTGATATCAGAACAGCCTATTAGCACCACATGACATTAAATTCACATTGAAAAAATGAATCGTTCACATTGTGTTGGCAGAAAACGACGTACAGTGTACGTCGTCCCCAATGGTACGGTGTCATCACAAATGCTCACATTTCAACAGTATAGATACGAAGAAAGGCAGAGCAAAAGAGGATTGAGCGTCCAATAAGTCATGGCCGGCGGAGGATTAATTGAAGTGAATGCTAGGGCATGCAGTTGACGTACGTATACAAGTGTTATATGATTGAGGAAGTGAATGGGCATTATTTAACATTGAAGATAGTGGCATGGCCCAATCTTTGTACAAAAGGTCAACCAACTTTTAGAGGTTTTTTTTTTTTTTATTTTTTTTTTTTTTTTATTTTTTATTTTTTTTTATTTTTATAATAGATAACCAACTTTGAGAGTTACTCGATCGTCCCTCTCCACGCTTCTTGACTTCAAATCTATGGAATTTCCCAACAAGCCAAGTTGCACCGGAAATAATTGAACAAATATATATATATATATATATTTTTACAAATTAGTCTTTAAAAGTAAAATGTTTCCTTAAATATATAAGTAACAATCGAAAGGATAAATAATTATGGTTAATTTTGAAGATTCTTGACCTGGCTTATAAATAAAGAATATATGTATTTTATCAGTATGACATTCAGTAGGCATAGGTCAGAAGAATCTCTCTAAATTTCTGTTTTTCAGACTCTCTAAATTTTCCTCACTTCGCTTGAGCAAAGCAATGGCTTGAACTATTTGTATAATTAATTATCCCGCTGTTTATTTACATTGTTAAATAAAATTTAATTATATATTGTTAACATAAAAGTGATACGTGTCCCTCAATATATAAATAACATTTGATTTTGATATACTTTTTTAATAGCCTGAAGTACACGTTTCACTTTTAAAAGTTGATTTGTAAGAAAACCATGTGATATTTCAAACATTAATTTTTCAGTACGTACTGAAGTTTCTTTGCTTGTTTTCCTTTTGTTTTTCTCTTGGATTCTAATATATTAGGCTTGGATAATGTGCTTTTAACATAATTAAATACTTACTCTTAACATCTATTGTGAAAGTCCCAGTCATATGTAGTGTTTCATACTCCCATTGACTCTGACGTGGGAACGTAAACATATACCCAGAAGGATGGCTAGTGTGAATGGGGTGACCTATGTACATGCTTCTTTTTCATTTGTTTCGCAGCTGGGAAGGTTCCCAGAACTAAGTGTCCCTTTTGTTTCTGTTGGTGCAAAGACCTAGAGTCACCTCAAACTAATTTTTAGGAAGGAGTTCAGTAAGAGAGGCAGAGATTTAGAAGGGTTGACCGGTGGGATCTAGTGAAGCCACTACTAGTGAGAGTTTGGTGAATGGGTATTTAGGCAGAGTTTGGCTAAGGGTAAGATTTCGCACCTGTGAGTTTCACCTTTGTTCCTTGTATAGACCGACAAGCCCGACACCCTCTTAGGGTTAAGTTTTATAAGCTTTCGCTAAAACTTTATTACTAATGTAAAGATTCTTTCCGTCAGTCTATTAGGAGATGTTAAGACTGTACAAGTAGTTACGGTTAACTGTTATTGACTATAATCGCTACCAGCAATCGCCCAAGGTGGTTATTAAAATTTATTAACTGCAACCGCTTTGCTTAGACGGTTAACGATTATTAAACTTATAACTGACAATTTGAAAACCGTTTTTTTATGTGGGTTTTGTGCTATTTTTGGGCTGCATGCTTTTAATTTTTTCTTTAAAAAAAAGAAAGTTTTTGGGCTGGTTTTTCCAAATACAAATCAAAAACATTAGAAGAAATGTAACAAATCTAAATACAAATCCAAACATTAGTACATTTATATATTACAACTCTAAAATCAATCCAAAAGCAAAAAACACCAAACATTTCAAATGACAAATCCAACTTGCATGATGCCAAATTCAAATAAACGCCAACATTAATTAGGCACAACATGAAGCCAAAGCACCCTTACAAATACAAATCATGTTGTCAAATAATATATAAAATATTAAAATATATTGAAAATTGTATTGTAAATTTGCAAAATAGCATTTTGCTTCTTATAATAAATAAGTAAAGTAAAAGTTAAACTTGGTTACTTCAGGATAATAGGATATATATATTAAAAGAAAAAAAAGAAAAAAAAAAGGGATAGTAGGATATAGACATTTACGTAACATGGCATGAATTTTCGGTTAGCTAAGCTAATGGAGGGAGAATCAGCTGTTAAAGTGGCATCCTTGTGGCGAGAGTGCACTTCAACACTTAGGTCCATTGGTATTCATGCCCTCCAAGGAACTCGATGCTCGCCATAAAAGTATTCTTAGTAGCTTAACAAAAATAACTTTTTAGTTATTTTGATGACCTAATTTGGTAAAAATTGTACAAAACGACTCTACAGCAACCTCTCCAATTTGGTGAAAATAAGTGAATAATACTCGCCATTAACAGTGAGTACTGTTCATTCACCAAATCTATAAAAAAGCTATCTCTCATCTTTTTATTTTATTTTATTTCTCTTTCATGTATCACACACAATCTTCATTTTGTAAAAGATTATTTAAATAGAATAGTGATAGTGGATAATTAAAATGGTGAGGCTGCTAAACATACTTTAAAAAAATAGATGGCCAAAAAAAAAAAAAAAACGATTTTTAACTATTTTAACTTGTAAAATTTGATAAGGTTACTTATCACTAGACAAATTAAGGGAGGAAAGGATTACTTTGTCGTCCAAATTTAAGGTTTCAAAAGGTGGCCCAGCTCGTTTTGATGGGCCAATTTTGGTTTTGCCCAATAAGGCCCATTAATAAAAGTAAAACGTAGCACACACCGGGCCATCCATTTTGAAGTGGCGGACTCATATAATTCACGCAAACCCTATCAGAGATTGAAATAAGAAAATTATTACGAAAAATTAAGAAAATGATGAAAATCTGTAGAATATTTGGGATCCTATCAAAATCAATTCATCCGTTATGCTTCACAAGTATAACTGCTCATGCGGGAACCTGTTGCCGCTCATTCTTAAAACTCAAAAACTTTCAAAACCTGCATAAAAATTCCTCTTTCTACACTGTCTCTCCCCATTCCAAATATTTCCTCAATCCCAATTCACCTTTCAATGGATCCTAATTCAACCCCATTTCCAGGTACTATTTCTTTTCCCCTTTCCTTATCAATTTTTATTTATTTTATTTTATTTTATTTTTAATTTGCCTAGCAAATCACTCCTATTTCTTCACCAAAAGCAGGCAAATCTCGTCCCTCAAAATCCAAAACCAACAGAAAACCCACCGATGCACCAAAAGCTCTCACCGATGAACTTCCAATTTCCAGGTAATCGGTTCTTTTCTTCTTCAAGTATTTTTTTGTTTTTGCTTACCAAATTTCTGCTCCTCTGTTTCCAGGCAAAGGCGGGTGTTTGGTACAGTTCGCAACGACGTCGACAACATACCGGTGATCACCGCAACTCAGAAGCCTATAGCCAAACCCTCAAGTGGGGTCGCTCAAAAGCAACCCAAATCCACCAAACTGAAGAATTCCCCTGAAAAAGCAAAACCCAAATCGAAGAAAAAGAGTGTTCGCTTTCCAGACCAAGTCGAAGGAAAATCTGCACAGAATGTGGAGGCGGTAAATGCTGTAGCGCCGGGGACTCCGGTGGCACTGCCTTCTCTAAGTAGGCTTAAAATTCCAGGCACGCCGTACCTGAGTGCGGAGAATTGCATGAAATGCCGGTTCGATAGGCTGGAGACTTCATCCTATTGGCTTGGTCAGATCAAGTTGGCAGAGTCCGTCGGGAAGCATTTCGTGTCGGCTGCTTTCTTTCGACTTGCCTTTGAATCCAGAGCTGAGGTTTGCTGTTTCTTATAAATTAGTCTATTAGAATGGAACTATATAGTTTTATAGTATTTATATCTCGACACGACTCGAACTCAATATACGATACTAAAATTGTCAATTTTTGATACTACATACAAACTCAATAGAAACCCAAAACGAAATTAACGAATTATGGTTGAAGGGTCTAATCTGTTTAACGAAATGAGTATGGTTAAAGTTGACTTGTATAGTTTTATACTAATATCTTGACACGACCTGCCACTCGAACACAAATTGATATTCTTAGTTTGAATCATTATTGGTACCAATTTTAGTTTGTATTTAAAAGTTTTCACATTAACCAAAAAATTGTGGGAAATTTGAGAATTAAAGATTAAATTCAAGATCTCTCTTCCTATATTATGTTATATCACAAATTATCTTAAAAACTTAAACTATTGATATGAAACAATGATTTAATTGTTTAATAATTCCAAAATATTAATCTTACTCGAAAGACTAGTGAAGATGTATATATCTTGAGAAAATATCATTTTAGCCCTTTAAATTACCATCTGTTTTACAATTAGCCCTACAAATTGCCAACACTCCGTCTCCGGTCTCTCAAACTACAAAAATCTTTGAAAAGGACCCCATTTGGCGAAATATCCTCATATTACCCCTGCCATGTGTCATTGTTTAACTAAAAAAATATTTTTTTTTAAAAAAAATAAGAAAGTAAACTCAAAAAAACTTATTTTTTTTTTTTTAAAAAAAAAAAATAAGGAAAATGGGGTGGCCACCGGCAGCCACCCCCAAATATCTTACTTTCTATTTTTTATTTTTAATTTTTTTTAAAAAAAGATAAAAAATTTAATTTTTTTTAGGTTTTTTTTTTTTAATTGAAAAATGACACGTGGCTGGAAAAATATGAGGATATTTCACCAAATGAGGTATTTTTTTAAAGGTTTTGATAGTTTGAGGGACCGAAGTCAAAGTGTTAACAGTTTGTGAAGCTAATTGTAAAATGGGTGGTAATTTGAGAGGTTAAAATGATATTTTTCCATATATCTTCAACACATAAATCATTTTATTATGTTTGGTTGATAAGAATAAGATGTGTATATGTAGGGGTTAATTGTGGGCTTTTTTTTTGTTGATGGTGGTTTAGCCCATTAGCTGCCTCCGTGTTGAGCTCAAGCGGTATTTGGTACGACACGTGTATCTATCTGAGCAGACAGAGTGGAAAGAAGCTTCTGTTGGCTATGGATTATTGAAGGACAGAAGCAACATTACGGGACAGGCAGAAGCATCAGCTGTGAGCTTCATCAAGGACAGACCAATTAAGGAACATTCGGTCGAACAGCCTGAAAACTAAAACAAACTGAAATCTGCCTTGCCTGCTTATGTTTATAGAATCTGGCATGTTTTTGGACACACGTGTCTCAATTTCGTTTCGTGTTGTACAAATATTTTGTCATTATAGTATTATTTTCCCAGTGTTTCTCATTCTACTAGCTATACAATATTTAGAGGAGGAATACTAGACATACAGACACTGTTTTTCAGAATTTAGTTCTAATTTGATGTGTCATAATCGCATGAGACCTATCATATTTGAAAGTGTGCTACAATCTCATAGAATTGTAATATATCAGGTTGAAACTAAATTCCAGAAGAAGAAAAAAGTGTTGGGATGTGTAGCATTTCTTTATTTGGATTATGAATGGATTGAAATTTTTGACAGATTTGATTGTAGAAAAATTCTTTTAATTTAGTCTTTAAATATGTCATTATCTCTTAATATGTAAAAAATATGTGTTTTATTTTTTATTTTTTTAAATACTATATTTCTTCATTTTTTTTAATAACATTAATAAAAAGCAGTTGTTTCACAATTTTTAGAGACTTAATTAGAAGAATTTTTACAACACAGTTAGTATGAAATTTATATCCATTTTAAATTATAGTATATACAACTATAGTGAGATAAATGTTGCCTTTATTTTTGACACGTATTGATATCTTTGTAAAAGGAATTAGAAGACAATATTGAAATAATAAAAGGAAAAGTACAATTACCCTCATCAAACGAGCATCACATTATTAATGTTTTCAAAAATTATTAATTGTGTCAATATTTCCTATAGGATCCGACTTCTGTGCGGTAATGAACATATCTATTGTGAAATGATTTAACGACTAGGATACAACTAAGGAAATTTAAAGCAAAAAACCCACGCATAACTACTGTGAAATTTTTCCGTGACTTCTCTGTTACTTCACTCTGTTCCAAAGCCAAAACAACCTTTTTTTTTTTTTTTTTTTTTTTGTGATTTTTCTGTTCCAAAAAAAAAAAAAATTGAAAAAAATAAAACAAAATTAATTGTTTAAAAAAAATAAAACAACTTTTTTTTGTTATAATTTTAAGAATTTTTTTAATCTTATGAAGAGTATTTGTGTCATCGGGGGAGACATTGATAATATTGTTTTGGTAGTTTAAGGAAGACATTAACACAATTGATTGTTTGAAAGGACATTAATAATGAAGTGATAAATTAAGGAGTGCGTGTAATTTTTTCCTAAAAATAAAAGAAAATGATATTGATAATAATACTTAAATGTGTAATACACGGTATACACCCACTAATAACCCTAAAGCCCAGCTCAAAAATAAAAATAGCGGTAAAGCCAGCCAATTGCCAGCTTTTGTATGCACCGTGCATACATTTTCTAAGAATAATTCTACAGGTAAATAATTAATTGTTAATTAAGTGTTCATAAAAAAAATAATGTAATTTTTAAAATTATCATTAAATGTGTGATTATCAAATAATAATTTTAAAAATTATCTTATTTTTATTTATTTATTTATGATCGCTACACAGAAGGCTTAATGCACATCCATGTAAAATTACTCACTTCTCAATGCATGTTGGGTCGCAGGGGTTTGCATAATAATTAATTTCACGTCAAACTCGACTTCCACCCTATGACTGGAATTAAAAACAAGCAATAATGTTTAAAATAATTGGCGGCAATAATATATATATATATATATTCTTGAATTTGATGATGCGTTGAAGGTCAAAAAATTTCTGATCACGTGGTTAATTTCTTTTACTTTTGAATTGCATGCTTTTTGACATCTCCAAATATCCAATTTTATAACAACTCTTCTCTCCTCACAATTTTATATGGCTCTGAGACTTGTAAATTTCTATAAAAAAATTGTCACGTTAGCAGGCGGCTACCTGAATTTTTTTTAATTTTATTTTAAAAAGAAGAATTGACGCAATTTAAGGGATCTGAGTTGCTTGAAAAACTATAGGGTTACAGAATAAAAAAACTACTTAATTAGTATATTATAATTTAGGGAAAACTTCAATTTACCCCCATAAAGTTGTCACCGATTTGCAATTCAACCACCAATGTTTCAATTTTGTTAATTGCACCCCATTAAGTTTAAAAAAATTTCAATCCACCCCCTTCCGTCCAATTGAGCCGTTTGAAGAAACGGAAGTGGACTCACGTGAGTGGCACATGCGATTTTTGGTCCGAAGTTGACAAAAATACCCTTACTCAAACGGCAGCGTTTTGTGTTTGTGGGGAAACTGGCAACTGGTTCGGTGGAAATCCATCCCTATCCACCCACGTGTCCATCACACATTCAGTTCTTCTCCCATCTCCATCGTCTTCTCACGGCTCTCCCCCGGAGACTCCCTTTCTGGCGATTCCTTTATATTCGGCGCCTTCGAAAGTAGTGGCAGAGTCTTCCAGCGAAGCCTTTCTTTTCCTATTGCACCGCTTGCTGTTAACAACATTGTTATTGCTATTATCTCTCACATACCTTCACTTTCCTCTCCCACTTTTGACGCACAGGTCAGCTTTCTCCGGTGTGGGACCTCCATACATCCACAACGAAGATACCTATGACAAGGGAGTACAAGGATTGGCATGTAAAGGATCCTCTTGCAGCAAGCATTTCCTCAAGCTCTTGCACAGCAACTTCATTCTCCAGATGGGACAATTCTGCCGCACAACATGGTCCATATATATTTGTAATTGTAGACCAACTCATCCATATATACGTACTTCACTTCCTGTCTCTCTTTGATCTCTCACACAATACATCGACACACACAACATGGATATTTCCTTGCGAATGAATCCGATAAATGCACCCAGCTAGTTCCAAAGCTGCGCAAAACTATATCATGCAGGGCAAATTAGTTGGCCATACAAAAGAAGACCAACTTTTATGAAGTTCTTTCTTTGTTCTGAGAATGTTGGCTTTGAGATGACATAAAGAAGGCCTACAGAAACTTGGCTCTTCAATGCCACCCAGATGTCTGTCCTCCATTTGCAAAAGAAGATTCCACCAGATGATTTGTTGAGGTTTGGAAGGCTTATGAGACACTTTCTGATCCAATTTCATGTAATGTCTGACATGGACATTGGCACCTCCCACGTAAGAGTATCTCCCTGTTTCTCACAACCAGGACACTCCTCCATGCACTATGTGCCTCTGAGGTAGACCACCCTCCATTATAATTCCCCCTCACCTCATAAACCATGCAGGAAAAAGAGAACTTTTTAAACTTTTTTTTTTTGTTTTTTGTTTTTTGTTTTTTTTCACCGGGACAAGCTCCTCTATTCACCTCTGTTTTCATGTTCTAAAACAGAGGCGAACATAGCCATAAGGATTTGATGACTAGAGAACCCCAGGGAACCCCAGTTCAAGTTTACTTGGCCAACCCCCTAGTAATTAGTTTACTTGGCCAACCAATCCTCAAACAAAAGCAACAACGACTCATCACCCCCAAAATATCAGCCTTGTTCGCCAAGTTTTTGAAGGCCGACGTTGAGTTGTTGAACAGAAAAAATAGAGAAGCAGGTGCTACGTGTGCACTAGAGAGTTGCATGGGGGAGAAGGTGGGTGGGACCTACCAAGACGAACTATACAGCCAACCACGACAAAAGAAATCAAACGTGGTACGTGGTGTAGAATAAGCTGTGGAAAGTACTCTTGATGCTACAAAGGAATTTGTAGCTTCTGTGTAATGGATCTCATCCCAATTTATGAGCTTAGATCCTTCCTCGCAGACCTGATAGCCAGGCTGACCACATGTCACCCTTATATTGTAATTGTATAGAGGACCTCCATTGCCGCTACATGCCATTAGTGGACTTGAGAAACCTACAATAGAGACCATACCTCTAAATGTGGCAGAAATGTGGTCGACAGCATTCTCGCATAGTTTTCCTTTACTCGTAGCTTTGTTGGGTCTCTGTTGTTTGCCCGGTCATTCTCTACACCGGCGCTTTCTGCATTACCTATGACATAATCAATGTGATGATTTGGCAACATTAACGCGCATATGATCCTTCCCAAGGTTTAATCCTGTCGGGAAACTATTCCCTTAGACCTCCGGCCAGTATCATCGTCCATCGCCTATGTAGACGTAGTACGTACACATATATTTACTTAAAAACATATGTATAAAAGTCACGTAACCATATGTCAAAGAAAGAAAGAAAAAAACAAGACGGCTCGAATATACAAGTTGTTGTCACCCGCCAGAGCCAAAATCCGGCAGGACCTACTCTACACGTGGCGCGAATCCCGCCCTCCATTCAGAAGTATTCGAACGCCGTGGATTGTGCTGCACTACTATTGCTCAACAATGGCCACGTTTTAAGCCTCATTTGTCCAGGAATCTCTGGCGGCATGAGCGACCGTATGAGGGTGAAGTTGAGGCTTCGGAAGAACGGGTGCTTTTTCACGTTGGGCTGCAAATGAATGGACTAAGAAGACGATGACGTGGAGTTATTTTTTTGGTGTTTTAGTTTTTTTTTTTTTTTTACCAAAACACTATCGTTTAATTAAGGGCATTTTCGGTAAGTTCAGACAAAAAATCGCATGTGCGTGGCATGTGTGAACAATTTCGTTAATTCAGACGGATCAATTGGACGGATTGGCTAAATTGAAAATTTCTGAAACTTTATGAGGTGCAATTGACGAAATTGAAACATTGGTGGTTGAATTGCAAATCGGTGACAACTTCGTGGGGGTAAATTGAAGTTTTCCCTATAATTTATTACTGAATTATGATAAATAAACATCACGTCCTTCCCTAAATAAAGCCTAACCCAGTTGTTACTTGGAAATTGGAAATCGTTTCTTGGCATATATATATATATATATATATATATATATATATATATATATATATATATAAAAGAACAATTCGATCAATATTGGGTGGCTAAAATTATACATCAAGAAGATCGAGGTCAAGCAGAAAGTGTTATGAGTTGTATAAACCAATCATATAGAAGTAGAGCAAGACCAAAAGTTGTCGACTTCCATCCTTGAGCCAATTAAGTTTCCCAAGTACTTGGTTTTATGGATAACAAATAAGGTTTCACCAACTATTTTTGGTAGGCTACGTGTTAGAATATAAACTAAATTATTAAACTCTTATCTTCCTATCACATTACAAGAAAATAGCTCTTTAACCGCGCCAAAATGTCACTGCTATTGATCAAGAGGGGCGAAACGTTGCCGCTAATAATCATTAGCAACGACCATACCACCAATAATTACTCAATAATAGCGACAAATGTCACCGCTAATAACGTTTTTGGGATATGCAAAAAAGAGTTTGAACTCGAACCATAAGTCGCCTCCGTTAGTCTAACTTTTTTTTAGTCCACAAAAGTTTGGTGCGAATTTTTTCACCAAAGCGCCATTCTTTCCCACTTTCTTTCATCAAAATGGGCAGTTTTGGTCAAGTTATTAGCAGCGACATTACTACGTCACCGCTAATAATTTGTCCAATTTTTTTTTAACATATTTATTTAATAATATTAAAAAAATCAATAAGACTAAAATATCCTAATAAATTCGTAAAAAAAAAAAAATTGAAAAAAGAGAAAATACTTGTTTATCCCATGGTTTTTCATTTTATTTTTGGGTTTTTGGTTTTAGATTTTTTTTCAAAAGTTTTTTTAGTTTGTAGCCTCCCAAACTATCATCCATTTTGTAATTACACATCCAAATTTTAAAAAATAACATAGCATGTTTGTAGTAATTACAAACTACCATATCTGATAAGTGTTGAGTGTTGCATATTCATACACTTCAACTCGCATATGTTAGCTCCTTAGTTTCATTCTTGGTGGGTATTGTTCTGACCCGGGTTTGTATGGCGTATAGTCACCATTACGGATTTGTTTTTGGAGGAACAATGTCGAGTTTCCACAGACGGTGCCGAACTGTTGGTACAATTTTCGGTATGGTGACGTGTCGTTTTGTGATTCGACTTCTTCCTTTCTATCTTTACCTTCCTCGTAATTTGCAAAATAACAAACAACTAGTTGGGGGTGCCAACTACACTACTCTGATGCCTAAGTCAGTTCAAACTCGTGACTTTCTATGGAGGACCAAAACAATCTAAGAGCTTAAAGAGTATATATCTAAATAGCTGGTGTAACAGTCTTATTTATAGGCTCAAAGTTACAGAATTACTGGAGTTCTTGAAGCACAATTGGATTAGGAGTTTGAGTCCTAAATCACATAAGCTTTAGCCTTATCTTCATAAAGTTTGAATCTGGTGGTAGAGTCCAAGTCGTATAGTACTCTACCTCTTCAGATTGATTACATGCCAATAGGTGTCTTATACCATTAATGATGGGATAAGGGTTAATCCCGAGATTCTCGGGATTAGAATCTTGTTAGAGATCTTGCAAAGTCCTATATTTGGACATAAACCACTAAATCTCGAACATAGTGCCCTAATAGTATTCGAACATTTACTTGTTGAATCTGAGGAGATATCTCTGAGGTGATGTATTGTACCTCGACTAATTCTCCGAGGCGAAATATCCCAAGACGTGTTCGTTCCATTCAAACTAAGAGATCTCAGAACATTCTGTGCCCTGTGGAGTCTTTAGGTCCAAGGTGGTTAATCAACCAAGATGTGTCATAGTCCGAGGTGTTCAGGCACCGAGGTGATCTCTTCGTGTAAGGTTGTGACTAATTACCTCTGAGATGTTCTAACCGAGGTGACCCAGCCGGTTTGGACCGGTAGGTTGAACCTCCGACTCGACTTTGAGACCACGTGCCTTCGGAACTGATTATTTCTCTAACAGGTTTTAAAAAATTTGATTATACTAGAATTATTCCAGTATTATTAAATTTTTTAAATTGGGAAACAGGTTTTCTGGTACATATATTTTGTGCCAGAAAAGTTTCCTGCCACATAAGTTATGTGCCAGAAAATGCATTTTCTCGACTAAGAGTTCTGCGACTTAAGTCTGAGGTAAGGAATTGAACATCGTGAAGGGTTTCTTGACTTTTAATACCTATTTCCTGACTGAAAATAAACGTCAAGAAGAGTTTTTTTTTTGATTTTTTTTTTTTGTAGTGACGTAAGACTTTTGTTTCCTTTTTATCTCCAAAAATTGATTTGACTTTTAAAATCACTATTAGATTTGGGTTATATCACTATTAATATTTGATTTAATAGTAATTTTAAAAGCTACGTCACCTTGATCTTTTGCTTACTTAGCTCATAACACTACGGAATACTACACTTTATTGGATTAAAACTTAAACAATATACAAATATTTTCATAAATTGTCTTTGTTATACTATAAAAGTAGGCAAAATATTTGGGGCCAATTAACTATGACGGAAGCCTTGATCGTGAACTAATTAATAAGCAATCTGAAGTCTGAACTGCCTTAAGTAAAGTGTCTAGCTTGAACTGATCAAAGGAAGCTTGGCTTTAATTTAGAGGATCTTTCCTTCAACGATTCTCCGGTCCTAGCCAGGGGTGTGCAAAACCCGCAATCCCCGCGCCGCCCTGCAGCACCCGCCTTGAAGAGGACCGGGTTTTCGAATTTTTTTACGGGTTAGGATCTTAATTTGAGAAATTTATGCGGGGTGGGGCGGGTTGCGGGTTTAGCCTTTTGAAAAACGCGGGTCCCCACCCCGCCCCGCCCCGCACAAAGGAGAAGAAAAAATAAAAAATAAAAAATAAAAAATAAAAAATAAAAAATAAAAAATAAAAAATAAAAAATAAAAAAATAAAGAGAAAACCTAATCGATTCACGATCTTCAGCCCTTTCTTTTCCCTCAGCAGTCAGCCCTTTCTTTTCCCTCAGCGTCGCACGGCTAACAGAGCACACCCGAGACCCTTCCGTCCTTCGTCTCTTCGGCAGTTCGGTCTTCCCCTTCACTCATTCAGTCCTTCGGTCTTCACCCTTCACTCACAGAGTCACAGCCCTCCCTTCACTGCGCCGAACTACCGCAGTTCGGCCTTCACCCTTCACTCCTTCAGTCCTTCGGCAGTTCGACCTTCACTCCTTCAAGACCTTCACTTCTTCTTCAATCTTCACATCTCCATCTTCTTCAATCTTCAACCAAAAACCCAAAGCCCTAAGTCCGGATTCCTGGGGTAAAGACAGTTCAATCTTCGTTTTGGTAATTTCTAGGGTTTAGACTCTTTTATTTTCTGATGGTTTATTGTTTTTTCATACTAGTTTAGTGGTTCATTCAATTCATTGTTTGGGTTTGCAGGTATTTTCAGAGAATCAAAAGCTTCAAGGAATCATGAATCTTGTTCGGGTTTGCATTTGCAGGTATTATTTCGGATTTTTTCTCTGTTTAGTCTAAATATTGCTGTCCCAATACTTTTTAAGCAACAGAAATTGAACACTCCCAATCTTTTATAATCTTATTGGTTTGCATTTTTCTTTTTCTTTTTTCTTTTTTCGTTTTGTGTTATAGTTGAAAATTATAATGGCTTTGGTTGCAGGGAGTGGAATTGTGTGTATATTTGTATGAATAGGAGGTGGCTGTTATAGTTGTGTGTATATTATTATAAGGATTTTATTATTATACTCATGCATTAAAGTTGTAACACTCAACAACCAGATTATGGTTTTTTTTTTTTTTTTTTGTGGTTTATTTTTTTTGTTTGGATTAACTTGAAGATCAGAAACTGCTTTTGATCTTATCTCCTGTTTATCATATCATATCATTTGGCATATGTTTATCAATTTATGCTCTAGCTGTTGTTGATTATGGTTTATTTATTTATTTATTTATTTTTTCACTTAATGTAGATTCAAGTCATGGATGGTAATTCAAGTAGTGGTAATAAGAGTTATAAGACTATTGGTTCTAGTTCTGCTTCATCTAGGCCTAGTCTTTTGGATAGTACCATGCCTCCCATTGGTAATGATAATGTTGAATGTGTTGGGGTTGGATCTACAACAACTATTGGCCCTCAAAATCCTAGTTCAGCTCTCCCACCAAAATCTAAAAAAGTTGAGACTACATCATCAGTTTCGGAACATTTTACTAAGTTACAGGAGGGTGATCCAAAGGATCCTAAATCAAAATGTAATTATTGTGGGGGTTTGTTTAGTTGTCATAGAAGCCACGGTACTTCATCCATGCTACAACATATGAGGAAAAGCTGCAAAAAATTTCCTGGTAGGTTTGATAAGTCCCAATCAAAGTTAAGTTTTGAAGCTAAGAGAGAAGGACAAGTGGGAGTGGGAGGGGGGGGAAGGATCATGTGGTAATCTTGTGATTGCTAAATACAATGCTCAAAAAATAAGGTTAGCAATTTCTAAGATGATAATTGTTAATGAGTTGCCATTTAAATTTGTGGAAGGTGATGGATTTCAAGAGTTCATGAAGATAGTTGAACCTAGGTTTTTAATCCCTTCCCGTTATTCTATAATGAGGGATTGTGTTAAGCTTTTTATGTCTGAAAATGAAAAGTTGAGGGCAGTGTTTTTGACAATTGGTGCTCGTGTTTGTCTTACCACTGATTGTTGGACTTCGGTGCAGAACTTTAATTACATGTGTGTCACTGCTCATTAGGTTGATAGTGAATGGAACTTGCACAAAAGGATTTTAAATTTTTGTTTAATTCCTAATCATAAAGGTGAGACAATTGGGCAAAAGATTGAGACATGTATGATTCAGTGGGGTATTAGTAACATTTTCACTATCACAGTTGATAATGCGTCTTCGAATGATACCGCTTTGGATTACTTGAAGAAGAGAACTGCTCATAAGGTTGGTGTCATATTAGAGAATCAGTTTATGCATGTGAGATGTTGTGCACACATTTTAAATCTAATTGTGTCTGAGGGTTTAAAAGAGATTGATGATTCAATTCTGAAGGTTAGAAGTGCTGTGAAATATGTGAAGTCTTCTCCTTCAAGATTTGAGAACTTTAAGACTTGTATAGAAAGAGAAAAAATTACTTTCAAGGGTTTGTTATGTCTTGATGTTCCAACTCGATGGAACTCAACATTTAAAATGTTGGAAGGTGCTGAAAAATGTCAAAGTGCTTTTGAATTAATGGAAGAGCACGATGGAAATTATGTTTCTTCATTGTCTGATGAAAAGAGTGGTAAAAAAGGTTTGGGACCTCCTAATTATAATGATTGGGCTCGTATTAGGATTTTTCTCAAGTTTCTCAAACTTTTTTATGAAGTTACAATGCGACTTTCGGGGTCTTTGTATGTCACATGTAATATGTATTTTCAAGAAATTTGTGGCATTCAAATGCATTTACAAGCTTATAGTGAGAGTGGGGATTATATATTGAGTTCTATGGCGGAGAAAATGTTGATGAAGTACAATAAGTATTGGGGGGATCTTGATAGGGTTAATGTGTTGATGTTTATTGCTGTTATACTTGATCCACAAACCAAGTTGGGGTCATTGGAATATTAGTTCAAAGATGTTCTTAGTGAGGAGCAATGTACTAAAATGGTGAAAAAATTGAAGCACAACCTTCAACAATTATATGATCACTTTAATGTTGGAGAGAGTTCATCTCAAGTTGAACATGGTGCATCTCCTCAAAATTCCTCATTCAATGTAGAAGAAACTGAGAACGTTTCGCTTCACTTCATGAATAGGTTTCATAAGTACCTAACTTCTAAAAGTGATGTTCATTGCAAATCGGAGATAGATCAATATTTGATGGGGGATCTTGAAAAACCAAATGCAAGTTTTGATATTTTAAATTGGTGGAAGGTGAACTCAACCAAATTCCCAGTACTTACCCAGATAGCACATATTGTGTTGGCCATTCCCATTACAACAGTTGCTTCGGAGTCGGCGTTTAGTACTGGAGGGCGTGTGTTGGATCCTTTTCGAAGTTCATTGGCCCCAAATACGGTTGAAACATTGATATGTGCACAAAATTGGTTAAGCTCTAAACCCCTAAGCAGTGACACAGAGATAGTTGAAGATGTTGAAAGTTATAAGCTTGATTCAGGTAAGCTTTCTATTATTCATTTCTTAATTTATTTTGCTATTTATAAATACTAATTATTGATTTCAATCGAGAATGTAATTCTTTTTTTTTTTTTTTTTTTTTTCTTTTTTGTTTCATTTTTTGTAGAAATGATTTTGAAGAACATCAATATTTTACTTGAGGAGGATTAGTGACGTGAAGACTGAAGAGTGGAGTGTCTGGAGACTGGAGATTGAAGAAGACTGGAGTTCCAATCTGACATTTTGCTACTATCTTTTAGTTTTTTTTATGTAACTTAAATTTTATGTGTGCTACTAGCTTAGTTTGGACATTTTGGTTGTGTTGAAACTTTAGGATTTGTTTGTTTATGCAATACTGTTAGATTTGTTTGTTTGTGTTGCAGGTTATGGAGCTTCCTAGAAGGCTAGTAGAGGGAATCTCTCTCTTTGTCTTCATCTTCTTCATTTTTTCCTTTTGTTTTAAATTGTTTTGGTTCACTGTTATATTTTTGCATGTTTACTAACCAATGGACTATTATATTTTTGTATATTTAGTTGTTTACTAACTAGTGGAGTCATTTCATTGTGTGAGAAATACAATTTTTTTGGTTCAATTTCATGGGATGTTAAAGTGCACACATTTTTATTGTATTGTTATTTGAAATAATCTTTTCATTACTTCTGGAAAAGACAAGAAAATTGATTACATGGAATAGTGAAATATTATAACTTTTTATTCTTTACATTTATTCAATTATGCTTTGTTGATGGGAGAAAATAGAAATCATGTTTCTTAGAATTTTATCTTATAATTAATAGAGCTTTTAGTTTAAAATGCTAATTCCATGAAAAATGTTCTTGAATGGAAATATGAATTTAATTTTTTATTTAAAAAATCAATATTTTTTTGAATTTTTATTTTTTACAAAATAAAATCAAAATTATATAAAAGCCACTCAAAATACCTGCCCCGCGCGAACCCGCCCCGCAGTTAACCGCTCTGCACGGTTAATCTTTATCAAGTGCGGTTTGCAGGTTGGAAATTGGAAAGGTGCGGGGCGGGGCCAAAAAAGGCGGAAACCCACCCCACCCCGCCCATGCACACCCCTAGTCCTAGCTCCCTAAGTTTGACCATCACTTTCCTCTCCATTAATTCCTCTCACTCACCACCGTCAATGTCTATGGTTAGGACTTACTTGTTGGGTAAGTAAGACTCTTATAATGAGCTTTCTCAAATCCGAATTTGCATGCCTTTATTAACACGTACCATTAATTCGGACAAACAATTGCTAGGAATTTGAATATGCAGTCAAGCTAGCGACGGCAACTGAAAAATTAGCAAACATTTATGTGTGTGCCCTTCCTTCTTCTATATATGTAAAAACATATCACATAGGTAAATTCACGATCATAGCTAGCTAGAAAACATATCACATATATACGACATTGGTCAAGGCTACAAACCGATAAAAATGACCCGTTTCATGTACGAGTTTTGTAGCCTAGCCTACACACACACACACACACACACACACACACACACACACACACACACATATATATATATATATATATATATATATATATATATATATATATATATATATTTGAAGTAGCTAGCTAGGACGGTTAACTTTTTACATGACTTGTAAATTTTACATGAATTTCATTTATAAAATTA
Organism: Alnus glutinosa; assembly: GCF_958979055.1. NCBI lineage: Eukaryota > Viridiplantae > Streptophyta > Magnoliopsida > Fagales > Betulaceae > Alnus > Alnus glutinosa. The sequence continues at coordinate 18,920,746 of NC_084894.1, forward strand.
ATTAGTGTATTAAGGTTGAGGGGTTTGACCCATTTAATTAAATAGGTTAAGTTATGATTGACCTACTAGAACCCGTCATGCAATATTTAAGAATTATAATTTTTTACTCGACCCGTAAACTCAACACAGAATTAGCAGAATATTATTGAGGGATTTGACCGGTCTGATTAAATGAGTCGGATTAATTAAGATTGAACTATATAATCATATACTTATTATCAACATAAACTTTTAAAATAAATAATAATACAACATGAAATTAGAGCATATATTTTGAATTTTAACATCGTCTTCATCATTCAACTCAAATTTCAATTATAAATTCACAGACGTTATGGTCAATTAAGATTTTGTCAAAGAAAATTGATTCAAGGAATGGAATTGGCTTCAAGGGTCCTGTGATAGACCGACTTGGCCAATCCTATTTGACTCTGGTAATTCTAATTCTAACAAAACGCTAGCTGTTCTTCCATCTTTCCTTAGCTTAAACGACAGACCGGGTCCCATGCACCCCGGATCTTGGACGATCTTTTATTGCTCCGGGCCCCACCCGTCCGCGCGAAGTTAAGACCTTCCCCGGTGAAAGTCAGTCACGTGGACGCCCCCAGAGAGAGCGGCGGCCAAAGTCAAACAACATTGAAGAGTTAAACGCTTCGATCTTTTCAACTCTGTTTTTTTTCTTCTTCTTCGTTGTTCATTCGACCCTTTTCCCCCATTAATCTTTTTCCTTTATTAATTTGATCTCGGCCTCCTCCCGATGCTAAACCAGCTCTCAAGAAGAAATACTAGTAAATGGCTGCCGAGGGAGGAGGAGGAACCAATGTTTCTCTCTCTTCTCACACCCTGCAAGCCACGCCCGTCTGGGCTCTCGCCACCGTTTGCTTTGTCTTCATCTCTCTCTCTCTTTTGTTGGAGCACCTGATCCACCTCCTTTGCAACGTAAGTAAATCCATCTAAGAATCATATGAAAACATCCAAAGATAAACTTATAGGGAAGACTTAAAATGGTATTTGTTAAATATTATTGTTTAATTTGCAGTGGCTCAAAAGACACCGAAAGACTGCTATGTTTGAAGCAGTGGAGAAGCTTAAATCAGGTAGCTAGCTATAGGTTTCAAGTTTTAACCAATTTCTACTGTGTCTATATATGTGCTTAGAAATTTTATGTGTATTAATTTACTTATTTTCATTTTGTGCATGGGCGTTGTTGCAGTGTTGATACTCTTGGGGTTCATGTCGCTCATATTAACAGTAACTCAAAGACCCATTTCCAAAATCTGCATATCCACCAAAGTTGCATACACCATGCTTCCTTGCCACAAAAGTGCATCAACAAGAACTACCAAAGCACTAGGGTTTGCTCACACATGGACTACTGCCACGTCTCACGAACATTCTTTGCCAGCGACAGATGTTTTTGAGGATGTTCCGTGGCAGCGGGAAAGAAGATTGGCAGCAGCTGATACAAGTAACGCTTCTTCTGATCATTGTGCTTCCCAGGTATTTATTTAGTATTAATTATCTTAATCATATATTAGAAAACGAGGAATTTTTTTTTTTTTTTTTTTTTTTTTTTTTTTTTTTTTTTTTTAAATTGCATGTGATCGAATTAATTGCAGGGAATGACCTCTTTTATGTCACAAGATGGGATCCTTCAGCTCAACAACTTTATATTCGTGTTGGCTGTTATGCAGATTGTCTATAGTGTTCTAACCATGGCTTTAGGAAGGGCCAAGGTATGCCTAGTTCTGCAAGTTACTTGTTTAATTTTTCAACTTTTAGTGAGTTTTGTAAACGTGATGCGATAGACTTATGCTTATATATATATATATATATATATATATATATATATATATATATTGTTTAAAACAAAGGGGAACTTTGACGGATATAACATAGACCTTCCTTAACCTACTTTGGAGTAGATTTTTAGGCTCATTTAAAATCTAGCCAAAAGAGTGGCATAGCAGCCCGGTATCCCTAAAAAGGGGTAAGAAGGGAGTCACAGTCACACCATGAGCTGGGCCACCCTGAGAGGTGGAGGGTAGCCAGAGCGACCACAACTATGGGTTGGGGTGGCCTGCAGGCCACCCCAGCCAATGAGGGTGGGGTGACCGTTCCGGCGACGCGATTCCTCAACTCATAGAGTGGGTGTTTTATTATTTTGGTATATAGTCCAAGTCTTGTTCATAATTTTTATGTATTATTTTTTTTTTGGGTGGGGGGTACTTGGGCATGATATTCATAACTTCTTCCTTTTTTTTTTTTTTTTTTTTTTTTTTTTTTTTTTTGTTTTAACCATATTATGTTAATTATTGATGAAATATATGGTTCTTCTTTTCCAGTTATGTGTTCATTTTTTTTTCTTACAAAATAAAATTGAAAATCGGTTACTTGTTAATTAAGTTGTTTGTCAAAGAAAATAATTCTCACATCTAAGTAATTAAGTTTTTGTATTTTTTTTTTTTAGCTTAATTAACTTGTGCATGCATATATTTCTATAAAATTGCAAAAAGGAATAAGTTATATCAATTGTACAAAATAAAAAAATTTACCGAGAAAAAAAAATAATGTTATTTGATTAATTAGCTAGTAATTAGTAAGAACATTTGTGTCGATAGTTTTTCCTCTTCTTTTTTTATTTTTTTTAAATTTTGTTTTCATCTCCAATTTGGCCTTGGGATTGAATTGAATGGATGCATGTAAATAGATGAGACGCTGGGAAGCTTGGGAGAAAGAAACTCAGACAATTGATTACCAAGTAGCTAATGGTGAGAAATATTTCCTTTTGGCCACTTTATTACTTATTAGCATTCTATTTAAGCATATATATATGATGTGAAATTCTTGGCTATGCCGCTATTACTTTTGACCATGATTATGTTTGTTAATTTTTTTTTTATTTTTTTATTATTATTTTTTTTTGTTCTTAATATAAAAATGTTGACAAATTATTCAAAATACCAAACACTCCTAAAATATAAAAACAGTTTTTATCTTTATGTCACACCAAATTATTTTTTCAAACAAAAAGTACTCGATCAAGAGTCAAAAGACTCAAAACATATTAGCAAACTCAATACATTAAAGAAAAAGGATGAAAAACATATATCAATTTGCTTTTGCTTCAAATTAAACTGAGAAAGAAGAAATTAAACATTCTTAATTAGAACGTGTCCACTACTTCTTAGCCTTCGCATTATCTTCTTACATATATACTTTTGGTGGCCTGTTCACATGTAGTCATTTATTTATTTATTATTTATAAAATAAAAAGAAAAATACTACACAAATTTTTAAGTTTACACTCTTAAATGCTTATTAATTTATTGACGGAACAATAAAAATAACCGTTAGATTCAAAATTCAACTATAATTCATCCAAAATTCAAAAATGACATCCTATAGTAAGTACTTAAAATTGTAATATTGAGGATTTGTATATTGATTTCTCAAATAAAAAATTAAGTGCAAGTGCATGTAAAAAGAACTTTTTAATTTACCCCCAAAAGTTGTAAATTTATTTATAAATTGATGGGACATATAATTAATAAAATAATTAAATAAGAAATTTGACTTATAAAAATATCTTCTTTTTTTTGAAGTAATTAATTCCTCCTAATTATTCCACCGATTATTAATTCTCACACCGACATGTTAATAACTTTGTAATAAAAGTTGTTGACTTCAGACAATGAGTTGCCTGGGGCGGTGGGGTAGATATATTGTTGTATAATAATTAATGAATCTTTGAAACAAAAGATTTTATTAACTGCTCTGGTTGTCTTTTGCTGACACGTTGGCTGGTCTTCTTTATTCTTCCATCTCCCGACCCATTGGAGGGGGCCGGGTGGAAAATGGAAATTAGGTTAACTCGTGAATCTAACCAAGCATGACTTTTTGTCATAAACATAAATAAAACCTTCAAACTGCCTCGGTGGATTAATTAATTATAACTACCTTCTTTTTCTTTTTTAATCTTTTGTATCTTCTTATATATATATATATATATATATAAACGATTGAATTATCTATTGTTTTCTATTATACAATTGAATATTCAAATATATATATATATATATACACATTCAAGATCTTGCAGCACCAATTGGTCCTGTGAATTATAACCATTGAATTTATGATAGATCATTATTGAATTTTGATCCAATAGTAATTTTAAGAACCACATCAATTTTAGGGGGACAAAAAAAGAACAAGGAAATAATATATAGCATTACTCAAGTTAAAATACCTTAGAAAGTACTTACTATAAAACCAAGAAGAAGGTACCCAATTACGTACAATTGGTCGTATGATCTCTTATTACTAAATAAAATGTTTGGATCATTTAATAATGATAGGGATAAGATTGCTAGATTAGGGTGAGATAGGTTTAAGAGTTGAGTTTAGGATTAGAATTTTTTTTTATTATTTGAAATCTTATCAATTTAGGTGTTATCTAATTGTAGTTGAGCTATTTAAAGGCCGTCTTGTTTTTAATAAAGAAATCAGAGAAAGTATTTTTGAAAGTTGTGGTATTTTCTTGCCCTAAGTAGAGTTTTGTGGTTTCTCTTATTCGAAATTAGCTTTTGTGGTGTTTTCCTATCAGAAGTAGAGAATTATTTCACCTAAACAAGTCCCTTAATTAACCGATTGGGTTCCATCAAATAAGTTAATAAAATATCTATAGTTTCTGTAAGGACTTCCTCTATTACCTCTCTCACATTCAAAAACTAAGGTCTCGTTTGGTTCGCGGAATAGATCCCTGGAATCAAATGACTATTCCTATGGAATAGTCATTCTTTTGTTTGGTAGGGGTCTATTTCTTGGAATAGGTATTCCCATTGGAATACATATTCCTTTACGAAGAGGAATACCTATTCCTTGGGGTAAATGCAATATTTTCAAAAAAAAAAACCATTTATTTTATATTTTATTTAAAAAAAAAAAAAAAAAAACCAAACCCTTAACTGGCCGCGGCCACCCCCAGACTCCCTCGGGGGTGGCCGGCCACCCCCGACGAGTATTTTGGGGGTGGCCACAACCACCCCCGGAATCTTTTTTTTTTTTTTTTAAAAAAAAAAAAATGTAGGGTTGTTTTAGTAATTTTGATTGAATTCCAATTAAAATCTATGTATTCTTACCAAACTAAAGATTAGGAATAGTAATTCCATTCCGCCACCTTCTATTCCTAGGAATGACTATTCATTTTTCTAATGGAATAGCCATTCCGCAAACCAAACGAGACCTAATAAGGGGAAACTTTATTTAACCCCCTGAACTTCATCACTTTTACAATTAAAAAAAATTCTCAATTTAGTGTATTGAACTTTAAAAAATTTGAAATATTATCACACCGTTAGGATTTTCTGTTAAATCGTAACGTATGGGGTAAGAACTTCTCAAAACTCTCTAATTTTCTAAAAACATTAATTGTAATTTAAGGGTAATTTTGTAAAGTTTACAGGAGTATAAGAGTCATTTTACCCTTTGACTGTTTGATCTAACTCAAAACCCTAACAGGAATGGTGAAATTGCAAAAAATGAAAGTTTTTGAACTTTGGAGAAAGATTGCTAAAACCAATGCAAAGTGATGAAAATTCAGAGAGGGTTAAGTAAAGTTTCTGCAACTAATTATTTTCAACTCATTGATCATTCAATTATATTTTTTTTGCCAAATTTTTTAATTTAATATAGAGTAATGTTGTATACCATATATATATATATATATATATAAACATCTCACAAATATCTTTTAAAGCTGATATGATAGTGTCTAATAGCCAATGACTATTAGATGTTACCAATCGAACATACATGCGGCATTACTCTTTAATGTATGCATACTAAATAATAATATGGAAGGCGCATCATGCATGGCTAACAACGAAAAGAAGAACAACAAGGAGGGCAGTAGTGTTTTAGGCTTAGTCCAAGGCTTTGTTTGTTAGTGCATTGTTTTAAAAAGTGTTTTAACATGACATAAAGACAACAAAAGATGGAAAACTTGTATGTAATTTTCTTTTATGCCATGCCACAATATTGCCACACCTCGCAGCATAAGACTACGTACATATAAATCATTATTGTGTCCATTATTTTATGGTTATTTGATTATGGGAAATAAAATAGGATTTAATGAAAGGGTCCAAAGTGTGTTAATTAATTAGTCGTTTGTATTGTTTAATTAGATCCTAATCGGTTTAGATATACAAGACAAACAACATTCGGGCGTCGGCATACGAATTCTTCTACAAAATTTACAACTCTTCATCTTTGGATCGTGAGTTCTTTTTCTTAATTTCTTTTAATTATTGTGATTTATTAACATTTTTCTTCTTTAATTCCTCCAAGAACTTGCATACTTAATTAGCTGATCATTGATCTATAAATTTGAATTGGAGCAGAAATGCTTCTTCCGTCAATTCTTTCGGTCAGTGGCCAAAGTTGACTACCTCACTCTACGCCACGGTTTTATCTCGGTTAGTTTCTCTAAATTATTTTTTGCTAATTAATTTCATTTTAATTCATCCTACCTGGCTAGTCATAATTATCATACCATATGATTGTTAAAATCCAGAGAATAACTTACAAAAAAAAATAAAAAAAAAATCAGAGAATATATATATAAGTGATGTTAGGGAGCAGCAGTTTTTTCGGAATTCATCCGAAAAAAGTACTACTCCATTGCACATTTGTAATTTAATGTACCATGAATAATTACAAGTGCGCCATGAAGTAGCACTTTTTCCGGATGAATTCTCTCTCTATTCATCGATTAGAGCAATCTACATATGTGATTTTGATAAAACGCTAATTCAAAAATGTTTCAAAAACTTAAGAGCCCGTTTGGGATTAAGATTTCAAAAAGTGCAATTATAAAAGCATGATACTTGATAACGTGATTTTTAAAAGCGCAATTCAACATTTGGTAAAATTAAAGTTGATTATTTAAAATTATGTATTTTTAAAAACACATCTCTTTACCTACGATTTGAAAACTCAATTTTTTTTTTTATCTTAATTTTATTAACGGACTCTCAAACGAACACTGAGTATGTCTGTGTCATGACTAATTTAACTGTCTGTTTCATTGATTTTGTAGGCCCATTTGTCAACAAAAAACTCTTTCGATTTCCAGAAGTACATACAACGATCGCTGGAGGATGATTTCAAAGCTGTAGTCGGCATCAGGTTGTGAATTTATACTCCCGGCCACTATAACAATATTCTGTATTTGGCGGCCAAATTTTTATTCTATCCCCGTAATTTATGTCTATTTTAATTAAATATTTTACGTGTTGAGTCTTACTTAATTGACACGTGAGAGAAAGAATATTAAAATATTAATTAAATGATTAAATTCACATTTATCTATTAGCTTAAGCTTTTAAGACACGTAGTGATTTAATATAGCTAGTATCAAAGTAGAAATCTTAATTTTGAATGATTTTCATAATATTATTTCCATTTTATCAAACTCACTCCATTTTTTTCATACTATGTGGACAGCCCTCTCATGTGGTTTCTTGTCGTCATTTTCTTGCTTGTCGACGTGCATGGTGAGCAAGAAGTCTTTATATATATATATATATATTACTTCTTAATTAAGCTAGTAATGCAATTTAGTAGACTATTATACGATTGCTATATAACTGGAATGATGTAACAGTAAAAATCAGCCTTCAAACTAATAAAGAATTGTAAAAAATAATTTAGGGCTAATTTTTATTACCACATCATTTATTTTATATGCCAATCGTATAACAATCTACTAAATGACATTTATCATTCCTGATTACTTTGTGTTCTTAATTTATATACTATTCCTTCTCGATAATTATCAACTTGTTAATTAATAAAGGGTATTAATTATGAACTTATCACAGGTTGGCATGTGTACTTTTGGATATCATTTCTCCCGCTAATTGTATGTATTCAAAATCTATAATGTGGGTTTCTTACTCTTAAGACTTTAATTACATTCTACCACTTTGGTTTTCTTAATGGCCGATTTTGATGCCTGCCTTGTAGATAGGTCTAGCTCTTGGAACCAAACTGGAAGTGATAGTAGCAAGAATGGCCCTTCAGCTCCAAGATCAGAATCTTGTAATCAAAGGAGCACCTGTGGTGCAACCTAATGACAATCTCTTCTGGTTCAATCACCCAAAATTCGTCTTGACCTTTTTACATTATACTTTGTTTATGGTACGTTAATCAGAAAATCGTTATCACTTTGAGCACGTAGTCGGTGGATAAGGATTCACAATAATTATTTGTCCGAATTGTTATCCATTTGGACAAGTAATGTGAGATATTTCATACAGAACCCACCTACTCAAATAAATTTTTGAATGTCCGGCCACCTATCCGGACAGGTGAGTCTCATATAAAATCTCTCGCTTTACTAGTCCAAATTATTCCCAATTCGGACTGATAATTGCTGTCTATCCCAATTCATGGTCGGTACGATGTTGAACTGACTGTCTAATTTATCATTTTTTTTTTTGTTTCCAGAATGCTTTTGAGTTGGCTTTCTTTGTTTGGGTCACGGTATGACTTGTTTTTGGTCTTCTTTTATCCGCGCTAGAGTGAATTAATTGTGCAGCTATTTAACAAGAGTTCTTCTTCTTTCTTTTACTTTTCAGTGGCAATATGGGATAAAGTCTTGCTACCATCAAAGTGTTGGATTCATCATTATCCGGATGATATTGGCGTATGTTAATGCTCTTTTCTTTCTCTCCCCACTTCCTCTTCTAATTTTCTCATCCCCTTCATTCTCCAAGAAATTTCAAAATATATACCATGTTGAATTAGATTTAATTCACTTAAAGCTAAACATTTTTGAATAAAAATTAATGTCTCCAGGGTGGTAGTTCAAGTCTTATGCAGTTACATTACTCTTCCCCTCTACGCTCTTGTGACCCAGGTATATACGCTTCAACCTCTCTGTGTACTTAGTAGTGAAAATTGTCATTAGATGTTACGTGTGCTTTCATTTGTTATTTCATTCGACGGTGATTTCTCTTACTATGCCAAAGAATAAACACTTTAGAGTATGTGTAGCACTTCTCGTATATGTGCGCATGTACAGACGCTCAGTAGCTTTTAGCGTATAATATAAACCGGGATCTTGTTTTTACACATGCATATGCAGATGGGCTCACAATTCAAAGGCGCTGCGCTAGAAGAGCAAACAGTGCATGTTGTAAAGCAATGGTATGCTGAAACGAGGGACAGAAGGAAAAAGCAACAAGATTTTTCACAAACTGGTCGGGACCGTTCGTCGTCAACTGTATCAAGCAGTAATAGAACCACGGGTTCGCTGGATTTGTCTTCTCATCACCGGAGTCATCCTTTTGGGGAAATCGAAATTGTTGAAGAACGTGATCATCAAGAAACTCACCAAGATGAGCTTGAGCTAGGCATGGTTTCATCTAATATTGTGCAAATAGAACTCTCAGAGGTCACTAAAATTCCAAGTTAGTTTTGGAGAAGGAAGCTAAGCGGATCAAGATGAAAAACGGAACTGTGCATTACAGAATTGAAGCTTGCTTTTGATTATAAATATTCATTCAATAACCTTGTATACTTACAATTTGAATGTTTTGATCTTATATATGTACATATTTTCTTTCAAAATTTCAAATTATAGAAACCAGAAAACGGCCAATAAGAAATACGTAAAACCAACAAAATTTCAATTGGCTCTTCTAAAACAAAGAGATAAAGTAGACATTGCTGAGATGCTTCTCAAGTAATTACATCAGTGCTACACTTATGGAACTTATTTAAGTAGTATTTCCTAATGGCCTTGAGGGCCTAAGGCTCACTACAAAAAAAGTTGTCATTCGCCACGTTGCTACAGTAGCGGTTCCTGTAGCCACGTGTCTAGATAGCCACAGGGACGGAGCCAGAAATTCTTATGGGCAAGGGCCAATGGCCGAAAAAAAAAAATTGGTAGGGACCAAGTAAGCTAAATTTTTATTTTTACCTTATATTTTTTTTAATTTTTTAGATTTTTTTTTCCCACCTTTAATTTTTTTTTTTAGTAAATTTGGGGCCATCCCCCCCCCCCCTCCCCCCCCCGGTCCCTGGATAGCCACGTGTCATACTGACAACGTGGCAACATGGAGCTGGGAGACGTTCGGCCACGTGTATGTATTACACGTGGCCACATGGCCGTGTGCAAATAATTCACGCGGCCACACAGACACGTGTAATAAATACACGTGTCCGAACGGCCACGTGAATTTATAAACGTGTCCGTGTGGCCACGTGAATATATACATGTGGCCGTTCGGATGTGTATTTATTACACATGTCCGTGTGGCCTCGTGGATTATTTACACGCGGCCATGTGGCCACATGTTCCAATGTGCGTGGCTGAATGGCCACGTGTAATATAGACACATGGCCATATGTGAGCCACGTGTCACCATGACATGTGGCGAACTTTTTTTTTTCCAAAAAAAAAAAAAAAAAAAAAAACAAATGTAGTTAGGGTTTTGTACACTATGCATACTAATATTACTATATTAGTGCATAATGACTCGAAATGTACACTATGCATATAAATTCTTGTATTTAATTTTTAATTTTATTTTTAAAAAAAAAACTAAAATCTTAATATTATTACTATATATATCATAACCTTAAATTTATGCTTTATATATAGGGTTTATGACTATATATAGTATATACACTTAGGGTTAGGGTTTATGGCTATATATAGTACATACACTTAGGATTAGGGTTTCTGGCTATATAAAACATATACTCTTAGGGTTAGGGTTTATGGCTATATATATATATATATATATATATATATAGCACCCAATTAGTTTTAGTTTTGTACACTAACGCCTTAACAATCCTTGTATATAGGAAAAATATATAAAAACATTTTTAACCTATAATTAATACTGTATACATGCATAATTCACGTAAGCGGTTTAAAAACTATATATATGCATAATAACTCGTATATATTACCCTAACCTTAGATTTGTGCTATATATAGTATACGTATATATATATAGTCCCCTCACTGCTTTTTCCAAATACAAGGGGATCTCTTTTTCTTTTTTCTTCTCTTCTTCGGAGTTCAAAAAGGCAAAATTGCTTGGATTAACTGATTAATAGTCAAGTACTTCAACTGTAAGGAAAAAAGCATGTCGCAAAATGGAACAAAAGAAATTAAGATATTATGATCAAATTTACACTTCCTCCCAGATAGATTATATGTGTTGATTGGAAATTATATGATTATTTCATTTCATGTTAGAGGTTATGTGGTTACTGGTTAGTAGTGAAATAAAAATGATAAACTGATTTTGCTTGGGATCATGTTCTAAGAGATACACTTCTAAGAATTCTAAGAACTTGGGATCATAGTTCTGCAATCAATGTGCTTGTAACATATATGCAATTCTGAAAATCTGAATTTGGGTTAGCACTCTAGTTTAAGTTGGTTTATGACAAGTACAAATTTTAAAAAGTAGGCTCTTTATAAGTTATTTTTGTTTCAACTTGAAAGGAACCTTTATTTTTTTGGAAATGATTGTCACTGTTGAAGTGAGTGCCTACACTTGAATATCTTCTTTCTATTGCTATACTGAGTTTGGGATTCTTGTTTCCATTGTCTTGTAAATTGTAATTAAGTAAATATTGTTTTCCACTTTTCCCCCCTTTATTTTAACTGCCTATATGTTAATCTCAGTTTGGTTAAAAGGGTTCTTTTTTTTTTTTTCTTCATTCTAATTTACTAACGATATGCGTGTAGGTGATTAACGAAGATTCGGTTATATTCGATGACGATGTGGTTGAAATAGATACAAGGGAGGATCCTTCTATTCATACAAATCCGATAACGACAAAAAAGGTCCCGAAGAAGCGTAGGAAGACCTCAACTGTTTGGACCCATTTTGATGAAGTTCCTTCTACATATCTAAATGATACAAGAATATGGACAAAATGCAAGTTCTGTGACCATAAGTATATAGCTAACAGTTCACATGGAACTGGAAATCTACAGGATCATATGAAGGTTTGTGAAGGGAAAACTGATCATGATATTCGGCAGATGCTCCTATCTAGAGATCAAGGAACTCTGTCTGTAAGTGCCTCAAAATTTTGTCCTAAAAAATATAAAGAATTGTTGGTTGGTACAATTATAAAGCATAACTTGCCTTTCTCATATGTTGAATATGATGGTGTAAGAGAAGTGCATAGATACTTGCGTAGTGATGTACCATTAATTTGTAGAAATACTGCCAAGGCTGATTTGATTAAGATGCATATGTTGGAGAAACAAAAGGTTAAGTCTTTGTTAAATGTTTATCATGGGAGGATTAGTTTGACATTAGATTTGTGGACTTCGTTGACAACCGATGGGTATATTTGCCTCACTGCACATTTTATTGACAAGAATTGGGCATTATCTAAAAGGGTGTTAAATTTTTCATTTATACCCCCACCACATAATGATGTATCTTTGGCTGAAAAGATATGTAGTTTGCTAGAGGAGTGGGGGATTGATAAAAAGGTTTTCTCTATAACATTAGATAATGCTTTTGCGAATGATTTGTGTGTTGTGAATCTCAAACCAAAATTAAACATGAAGAAAGCCCTTCCTTGTGATGGTGAGTTGTTTCATATGCGTTGTTGTGCCCATATTCTTAATTTGATTGTGCAAGATGGATTGAAAGAGATTACTGGTGCTATCCAAAAGATTCGAGATAGTGTTAAGTATTTTAGAGGATCACAAATGAGAAAACAAAGTTTTCTTCAAGCTGTCAATCAAATGTCATTGGATAGTAACAAGGGATTAAAACAAGATGTGCAAACTAGATGGAATTCGACATATCTTATGCTTGAGAGTGCAATTCATTATAGGCGTGCTTTTGCTTATTTGGAGATAATTGACAAAAATTATATGTTTTGTCCTAATGTACTTGAGTGGGAAAAAGTGGTTGATATTAGTAGTTTCTTGGGATGCTTTTATCGTGCTACATGTGCTTTTTCTGGTACCAAATATCCCACAGCCAATCTATATTTTCCCGTGGTAGCATTGATTTATGTGAATTTGAAGCAAGAGCTTGTGAGTGAAGATGGATATAAGAGATTAATGGCAAGTCAAATGATTTCTAAATTTGAGAAATATTGGTCAGAATTCAGTTTAGTGTTGGCCATTGCAGTTGTCTTAGATCCTCGTTACAAGCTGCGCCTTGTAAAGTACTACTATACTAAGATTTATGGAGCTGAATCTCAAGAGTATGAGAATGTGACCAAAACGTTAACCAAACTTTTTATGGAGTATAGTGCGGCTAGTGCTCCTGCAACTTCAAGCTCCACAGTTGTTCAACCTCAAGAAGGCTCAGATTGGGAAAAGGTAAATAATATCACAAGTTTCTTACTTTCTTAGCTTGTTAGTAAGTAGTAACTTAGTATATATACTCATAATCACTTATTAATTTTATGTTTATATTATCTCTTTTTATGTAGGATTTTCTAGTATTTGATGGAGTCGATCCTGATGCACAAAAGACTCAATTGGAAATTTATTTGGATGAACCCAAGTATTTGGAGAAGAATACGACATTTGACATCCTTTCATTTTGGAAAGGAAATGAATTTCGTTATCCTGAAGTAGCTGCCATGGCTCGTGATGTTTTGAGTATTCCTATTTCTACTGTTGCTTCAGAATCCACTTTTAGTATTGGTGGACGTGTGATTGATCAGTATAGAAGTTCACTCAAGCCTGATATTGTTGAGGCATTGGTTTGCACTAGAGATTGGTTATATGGAGAGCAATGTAATGTTAGTTATTTGCATATTTAATTTCCTCATTTACTTGTATTTTTTTATCTTACTTTAATGACATTAATTTCTTTTATCTTTTGATATAGAACAAACTTCAATGAATGTGGATAACGAAGAAGAGGATGTGTTGACATTGGATAGTAGCAGTTCTTGTGAGATCCCATGTTCTTTCTTTTGTTCTTATGTTATTGTTTGTGTTTTAGCATTTGAGGTAGAATGGCCAAACTTTTTCACATCCCAATGTAATTATTTTGTTTTTTTCCTTTAGGTATTGGAGTTGAATGACAAAGATGGACATGACAAACTAACTTACGTTGGACCTAATCTGATGGACAATGAGCATATTCATTCAAGGGATCAAGACTCAAGAGTGGACAATTATGATGTGGTTTTTTGTATTTGAGAATTTTTTGCCATAGAAAGGGCTCTATGTTATTAGAACTCTTTCTAACCTCCAAATTTCGAACTATCAGAGAAGTTCTCTATTGTCAAAAGATTAATTGTTAATGCTACTTTAGAAATAATTGATAGTTCTTTGCTTCAATGGAGTCAAAGCTGTTGTGTGCTTCATCCTCTCCAATATTGAATTCATTGCAGAATCACTTGCTTAGTGATCCCTTCAAACTCTCAGAATATTTCATTTTTGTATTTCCCTTTTTGCTAAGGTTGTCAGCGTCACTTAATTGCTAGAAAGGTTACTTCTTTCATCATTAGAAGTGTTTGTATAGTCAACTAGAGATGCTGGTATTGCTAGTTCTGGGTGATTTAGTACGTTACACCTCTCTGGTTGAGTCTATTCCTTCTAAAGTTGTCTGATCTTTAATATTCATTCAATTATCTAATCTTTTATGGGCTTTCTTCTCTTCTATTCTGACCTGTAATGCATATTTCAGGTCAAGGTTCATCTCTAATTATATGTGTGGGAATATTGACAGGCTACACAGAAACATTATTCAATATGTTGTCTCAGCTCTCAGGTACATGGCAAGAGATTAACTTAGATTCTATCAATATCTTGAACTTGTGACCATGTGACCCCCACCCCCCTTCTTGTTCATGACTTGTTCATGACTTAATTTCTGTAGCAACTTCTTAAGTTAAATGTTTATAATGCATCTACAATGGAAGTGTGACACAGCCCTAATTTTGGAGCTGAACTGACTGAAATGAATATCATAGTAGCAATTCTTGTAATGATAAATCCCAGAGTTATAGAATAATTGGTGTAAACAAGCACTAGCAGCACAAAATTTTATTACTTAAAAAACTTTTTTTTTGAGCTGATATATAGAGACTCAACCAAATTAGATACAATAAAATTCTTAAGATTAATATTTCACATGCATAAAAATTTGTTCTGAAACCCTTTTAACCACATAGGAATAGAGGATAGAAAATGTGGAGACTCTATAGCAAGAAATTGTACCTTGAATAGTAAAATTTCAGTAGAAGGTAACAATGTTGACCTTAAGCTTGTCAATATATTGCAGGCAGTGCTGTCAATTGGTGGCCCTATGTACTTGCAGAGTTGAAGTGTTGGGTATTTTCACTGTGGTCACTATGTGGGCAGTTGTGGTAACCGAAGGTTGCAGGGAAATTAAGCTGCAATATTATGGTTTCAAACTTGCTTCTGCTGCAAGGTAGATTATTTATGTCCAAATCTTTTTTTATTTCCCTTTCTTCTGAAACAAATTTAGATTAAGCAAAAAAAAAAAAATTCCCATGATATTACCTGATGCAATTATTTTCACGAGACTTGTTCTATAATGCTACTGGAGATATTGAGTTTGTTACCAACATCATAAGTTGTAGTTATAGTTTCTTGAACACGACTAATAATATGCATTAGCCAAAAATATAGTAGAGTTCTTCTCACCGTATTCTATAGCTATTATTACTCGAGCACAACACAATTCGATAATAAAATTGGATCATTGACACTCTTTGTTGCCTTTCCATGTTTTGGACAGAGATGACTCCCCAATCACTGAAGTGGAGCCCTATATCCCTTTCAATATTAATCCATCAGGAATGCAGCCTGTTCTTACGACCACTTATCTCTTGGGATTTCCCAGCATTCTTGCAAGGTTATTTTAGTGACAATTTTAGTTTCTTATAAAGGTTGTACTTATGTATTATTCTCATAGGGTGATTTGTTTGGCAGTCTCCTTGGATCGCATTTCTGGGAGCATGTGAAGGAGATATTGAACCCTGAAACTTTTGTTGGTGCAGAGCCTTGGGTTTACTATTCAATATATGCATTTTTTGTTTTCCTATTGAATATATTTGACAGTGCAAGTATCTTCTTAAATTTATGATCTAAGTATCTTCTTAACTTTATAATTATTATCCTTGAGTTTTATTTGCTACAAGACAAAATATTTCTAGGACATATTGTTATGATTTTCCTCTCCTCTTGGGTATTAATCCTCTCTGTAAATTACTACTTAGTTAGTTAGTTACATGGTACAAAGATTTTTTTTGGTAAGTACATGATACAGAAATATAAAACCAAGGATCCAATGTTCTTTTGTGCTAAATTCTCTTTGATGAATTCACTCTTGATAGCCTCTACGGTTCAAAATATTTTGAACCTTTAGACTATTTGATGATTTGGCAAAACTAAGTTATGGTTGGAAAGATTGACATCAAAATGCTACCTAAGTAGAAGCAGATGTGAATTATTGAATGGTAGATATAGTTGCAAACTATTGCATGTACCTGCACCTTCTATGTCGGCACAATGTACGATTGAGTCATGCAAATGAATCAGTAAACTTTTTAAGATTTTTATTTTATCTTTTCTTGATATGAATATTTTGAAATAAAGAGTTGCAAAATGCCATTTCAACATTAGTATCATCATCTGACAGAAGTATAGAACCATTGTTTATTCCATATAATGTAGGGGTGGCATGAAGTACAAATTCTTTTTTATGTAGAATGAAGTTACAACTCTAACCTTGATCTACTATGACATAAGTTCTACATAATTAATTTTCTTATTGTACAATTTTTTTTTTTCAAAAACAGTAAAATCTAAAATGTATTGTTAAGCTGTCCCATGCTTTGAAGTGTTACAATCATCCAAAAATGATGTTATTTTTTCTTTATATTTAGACTTTAGTTATCAATTTTGATCCTTTAGTTCATATTTTTAAATAATCTCATAACTGGTAATTCTGTCCAGGCCAACTTGCCAAAGGAAATTTCTAATTACTTAAATAAGATGGGTGCACGGATACCAAACATAAAACCTGGGAAGGCTACCATAGACTACCTCACAAAGATTCAGGCATCGACACGTTTCTGGGGTATAGATTTCTCTGAAAGTTGTAAAATATGCAATATAACTTTCTTTTAATATAAATACCAGTCATTCACTCAATTTTTGTTTGTTTGATTTTTGGTTTTTGGATGTTCTTTGATGGACATTGCACAGGGGGCCTGTTGTTAAGTGCTTTGCCAACTACATCAACCATACTAGATCATTACTTGCGCCGTATAAATGCGGGATTTGCAATTGGTTTTATATCTGTTTTGACCATTGTAAATTTGTAAGTATTACCAACTTTAGGCTGTATAGATGAGATGAGCATGTGCTCACTAATCACTATCTAGAAGTTCTAGAACAGTGGTGCTACCTCTTGATATATATTTTTTTCTCTCATAAAATTAACTACTGCTGATTTAATGAGGTGTTGACTACTGCATTTTGTGAGAATGCTGAACTTCTCTACAATAATAATTAAATTTCCATATATATTAAAGCTCCAAGCTGGCTCTAGAGAAATCATTCAGATCTGGCTATGAAACGCAGTTATATCTTTGTTGCTTACTCAGCCAAGTTTTCTTTTTCTTGCTTGAGGTGTGATTGGTTTTTCATTTTCTTTAAACGGGTTAAACGGGTCGTGTCTGGAGCCCCGACTCGTTAACATAAACGGGTCGTGTATGGCTCTAGCTTAAACGAGTCGCAAATCTTAACGGGTCGTGTCGGGTACCCGTTTTGCCAGCCCTAATTTCAAAGTATATACTTTTTATGAGTATATATATAAATATATATTGAACTTTAAGGTACCCTAGGGTAGTGCCATATATAGTATATATACTTAGTGTTAGGGTTTAGTTTTAGGGCTAAGGTTTAGTTTTAATTTATAGTTTACGGTTTAGTTTTAGGGCTTAAGGTTTAGTAATATTTACAGTACATACACTTAGAGCTGCATTAGGGTTTGTATTTGTGTTTACGTGGCTAAATTACATATATATATATATATATATATATATATATATATATATATATATATATTATAATATAATATTTTTATTTAATAAAAATGCTACAATGGGCGACGTGTATTATATTATAAATGAGTAGCTTCTAGAGGAAGCTACCCATTTCGCACTCTCTCTCTCTCTCTCTCCATCAAGCACAGCCGGCAACAACCCGTTTCACCGCCGCCCGGCCTTCTCTCCAGCGTGGTCACCGTCCACCACCGGTCATCTCTCTCTCTCTCTACTGGGACTACTCTCCGGCAGCCTACTCCGACCGTGCCTGGATTTGCTCCGGTAATGGCCAACTTGGTCGAGCTCAGTTTACTCTCTCTCTCTTTATCGGTTTCTACATAGATATATGTAGATATTTTTCTAGCTTTTTTTCTTCTTTGTTCCTCCAAATATGCAGGTATATATATAAGAAACCCTAAATCCAAAAACCCCGAAATCTATTGTGAGTATTTTCTCTCCTATTTTCTGTATTGAATTTTTTCTTTTATATATCTCTGTACATTTTGTTCATTTCTTTGTGATATTGTGTGATTTAAATTTGTTTGGATTGGGCAAACAGCACGTGTAGCAGAGTTTTTCCTAATAAATTTTTTTTTTATTGCAATGTTATTGATTTATTGTAATTTGTATATATATGATTTTCATTTTCATTTTTTGTTTTTATGGACTATTTTGGTTTTTCTGTATTTGGTTATTACATGGATGACGGAATTTTTGTGTACACTCATTCAAATTTTTTATCTCTTTTAGGGTTTGCTTTTTTTTTTTTTTTTTGGAAGCCACGTACTTTTTTCACTATGATGTTGTGTTTTTATTATTTTTAATTTTTTAATTCTAATTGTTGTTGTGAGGTTTTTATATATATTTTAATGTGTTATTATGAACTTAGGAGTTTTCTTTAACGTGGAAAAATCAAACAATATCTGCTATTACTTAAGCGTTATAAACCAACGATGACAATTTTGAAAAGGAAAAAAAAAAAAAAAAAAAAAACAAACAAACAAACAAAATAAGAAAAAAAAAAAATTTACCGTCCACTTTTTACCTCATTATTCGTATTACAAAATTTACAATATCATTTTTCGCTTTAAACGTTGGTGTGGTGTGAGGATAAGACATATTTATGAAAAGCATTCAGTACAATTCCCCTTAACAACAAAATTTAAAAAAGCAACACAAAATCAAAATATGCATTTTATAAATGGTCGACATATACTAATTCATAAAAAACCAAAATATGAAAAAATGAATTCTAAAAATGGTCCACATATACAAAATCACCTTTCTAAAATAAAATTGTGGAATTGTTTAAAATAAAATTTAAACAACTATGCTATACAATTTCAGCATTTTTTTTTTAAAAAAAAAAAAGTTTAATTGTTCATTTGTGTTGCTATTATCCTTTTCGACAAATTTTTACAAAAATTATTTTAAAACAAACTCGCCATCAGTTTATAATAAAATGATCGTACCCAACAATTTCAACCAAAATTAACCTCAATAATTTGGAAACAAATTTTAAACAAATTTGCCATCGTCTACCATTTACAATAATATATTTTATTGAACAATTTATAACAAAGGTTTAAACCCTAAACAATAAACCCTAAACCCTAAACAATAATATAATTTATTAACCAATTTATAACAAATGTCAAAACCCTAAACCTTAAACCCTAACCCTAAACCCTAAAACAAAATAAAAACCCTAACCCTAAACCCTAAACCCTAAAACAAAACAAAAACCCTAACCCTAAACCCTAAAACAAAACAAAAAGCCTAAACTCTAAACTCTATACCCTAAAAAAAAACACAAAAACCCTAACCCTAAACCCCAAACCCTAAAAAAAACAAAAACCCTAAACCTAAAAAAAAACAAAAACCCTAACCCTAAACCCTAAAACAAAACAAAAACCCTGACCCTAACGCTAAACCCTAAAACAAAACAAAAACCCAAACCCTAAACCCTAAACCCTAAAACAAAACAAAAAGCCTAAACCCTAAACCCTAAAAAAAAAAAAAAACCCTAACCCTAAACCCTAGCCCTAAACCCTAAACAAAACCCTAACCCTAAACCCTAAAAAAAAAAAACCTAACCCTAAACCCTAAACCCTAAAACAAAACAAAAACCCTAACCCTAACCCTAACCCTAAACCCTAAACCCTAAACCCTAAACTCTATACCCTAAAAAAAACAAAAACCCTAACCCTAAACCCTAAAAAAAACAAAAACCCTAAACCCTAAAAAAAACCCTAACCCTAACCCTAAAAAAAACAAAAACCCTAACCCTAACCCTAAACCCTAAACCCTAAAAACAAAAAAAAAAAAACAAAAACCCTAACCCTAAACCCAAAAAAAAAAAAAAAAAAAAAAAAAACCCTAACCCTAAACCCTTAAAAAAAAAAAAAAAAAAAAAAAAAAAAAAAAAAAAAAAAAAAAAAAACCCCTAACCCTAACCCTAAACCCTAAACAAAAACAAAAACCCTAACCCTAAACCGTAAACCCTAAAAAAAAATCAAAAACCCTAACCCTAAACCCTAAACCATAAAAACAAAACAAATACCCTAACCCTAAACCCTAAACCCTAAATGCTAAACAAATACACTAATCCTAAACCCTAAACCACCCTAAAGCCTAAACCTCAAAACCTAAAACCTAAACCCTAAACCCTAATCCCTAAAACCTAAACCCTAAACACTAAACCCTAAACCCTAAACCTTATTTATTAAACAATTTGTTGCCCAGATAATCAACCCTAGAGGGGGGGTGAATAGGGTTGATGGCAAACTTTTCTTTTAATAAAAATTATACTGAATTAAGAATTTAGAACAATATAAAATGCAGTATAATGCAAACAATATAAATATTGGAACAATAATAAAGAGATAGAGAGAAAGATTCAAACTCAGCGATTTATCGTGGTTCGGTCCACCTGACCTACGTCCACTCCCCAAGCACACCACTTGAGATTTCAATCCACTAAACCAAACTCCTTCCAGGTGGAGTTAAAACCTTTACACTTCAAGAGTACACTACTCTTCTTCACAAGGTGGAAAATCTCCTTCACACCTCACAAGGGTCACACCAACCCTCTTGATACAATAGATTGTGGATCGGATTTGAGATTTCTCTCACAATGACAATTCTCCTTTTTGAGAAGGATATACAATAAAGCTTTTACAACAATATCTCTCTCACTAGAACTCTTGTATGAATTGAACTTGAATGGCTCAAATGAACTTGAATATATGAAAGAAAGAATGCTTTGAGTTCTAAGCTTGTTTGTTTCTCACTTGATTGATTGATCGATGATTAAAAATGAGAACCAAGGTCATGTATTTATAGGACTAGAAAGAACATAACCGTTGGAGAGGATTTGAATGTTGCTAGCTGATTTTCAAACTTTAGAATTAAAAATTCAAAGACAAAATATTGCTAGCATAATTTTCAAGCTTGAAATCATATTTTCAAAGATAACTAGCAGAATTTTTAAACTTTGGAGTTCAATATTCAAAGATAAGATTATTGCTAGCAGAATTTTCAAAGACAAAATGATAACTAGCAGAATTTTCAAGCTTGAAATCAGATTTTTAAAGACAAAATAATTTCCAGCAGAATTTTTAAACTTGAATCTGATTTTTCAAGACAAAATAGTTTCCAGCAGAATTTTTAAACTTGAAGTCTGATTTTTAATGATTTTCGTATTTCAAAAAATCCATATATGCAATGTATGAAGGGCCCTTAGTTCATTCTAGAGTGAGGAGCCTCAGGAGTTCAATCATACAAGAACTTTACAAGAATACCCTAATAAAATACGGATTCTTCAATCTTGTGTTCTTCAGAGCTTACGGGCTTCTTGCTTTGAATTCCAAATGCTTTTGATTCTTTTTGGTCCTTTGAGAATGTGTGCTCGAATGTTCTTTGCAACTATCATACTTGAAGTAAATACATTAGAGCAACAAGATATAATTTGTTATCATCAAAATATTTGCAATATAATCGGATTGACGCCATAGGGCTAACACAATTTAATTGGCCATGTTACTAATATTTTTTTATTTAATTTAAGTTTAACTGTACATGTGAGAGCGTTATAAAAATTACAACCATTCTATGAATAGAGATGAATTTGACTATATTCGAAGAAGAAGAAAAAATGTGAAATTAGGACGTAGGTTAATGTCGAAAGGTTCTAAAAATACTAAACCAAGAGCAACGAGCATGTTGTATTTTTAATAAGTTTATACTGTAAGAAATTTAAGCAATTTAATTGCTGAGATCAAATATCTTAATTTGTTTCGATCTCTTAAAAATTATACAGAGAAATATGGACAAGTCTTGGATGTCAGCACGTAGGTGTACGCCACAGTATAACGACGGGTATAGAGCGTTTGTAAATTTACCGTTAGTAACTGTACGGCCGCCGATGACAAAATTTACTGCCCATGTAAGCACTATCGAAATAACCAGCGCCACGCCCCAGATTACGTTCTTGCCCACCTGACAGGGGTTAGGGGAATGACCCCGGGATACAATTTGTGGTATATGCACGGTGAGACCATGAGAGGGTCTGCTGTTCCTAGTCGGTGTTCGATTCATCCTAGTGTCATAGATCCGACAGCCGGTAGCACTGAACTGGGTGAAAGCACAGAATAGGGCGGGGGCCTAGAACAGGGTGGTGACATGCAGGCCATGTTGCGTGACACCTTCGGAGTGCACGATGTTGGTGAAGTCGTCAGTAGCCAACCGCAAGCAGTTAATGAAAGAATGTCTAGAAGGGATGCATTGAAGTACTACGAGTTGTTAAAGACTGTCGAGAAGCCACTTCACCCTGGTACCAAGCATAGTAAATTGAGTGCTACTGTACACATGTACAACTTGAAATGTGTTGGAGGTATTAGTAACAAAATTTTTTCAAATATTATCGAGCTTATCCATCAGTTGTTGCCTCTTTGTGATGAGACCTTGCCAGTTAATACATACGAGGCGAAGAAGTTCCTCAGTTCCATGGGTCTCGAGTATGAGAAAATTTCGGCATGCCGTAATGACTGTATGTTATTCTGGAAAGACAACAAGGACTTAGATTCATGTACCGTATGTGAATAATCTAAGTGAAGGGCTGATACACATTTAAATGAGGATGATGAGGTCATATCATCGAGGAAAAAATGTCCAATGAAGGTGTTGAGGTGGTTTCCAATCATCCCACTGCTACAGAGGCTATTCATGTTGGAGCATACTGCGCCCTATATGAGATGGCATGCAGAAGGCCGCACCAGGGATGGCGTATTGAGACACCCGGCCAACGGTGAGGCATTGAGATCATTTGACATTCTACATCCGAATTTTATGGCAGAAAATAGGAAAGTGCGCCTTGGTTTGATAGCAGATGGGTTTAATCCTTTTGGGAACATGAGCAAATCCCACAGCGCATGGCCCGTAATGCTCGTACCGTACAATTTGCCTCCTTGGATGTGCATGAAACAGACGTCGTTCATCCTGTCACTGGTTATCTCTGGACTGAGCTCACCTGGTATGAATATCGATGTCTACCTTCAGCCATTGATTGATGAGTTGCTGGAACATTTGATGCTTCAAAGATGAAAAATTTTAATATACGAGCTCAGTTGATGTGGATAATAAATGACTTGCCGGCGTATGCAAATTTATCCGGTTGGCCTAACAGGGGTGTGAAGGCATGTCCTTGCTGTATGCATTCACCACGTTCTAAATATTTGAAGAACGGAAAGAAATTTTGCTATATGGGGCACAGGAGATACTTGCCAACTGAACATCTGTGGCGGCTGAACAGAAGAACATTTGACGGTACTGAAGAATTAGAGTGCGCTCCAAATTTTCCATGCAGGGACGAGATCCTCCAACAGTTGGACGGAATTACATTTGGGGATGAGAACGCAGGTAAGAAGAAACGGAAGAAGCGTAAGACGGGTGGAGCAAGTCTTGATGATGTTGTGTAGAAGAAGAAAAGTATTTTCTTCAGATTGCCGTACTGGAAAGACAATTTGCTTCGGCACAATCTTGATGTCATGCACATAGAAAAAAAATGTCATGGACAATATACTTGACACTATTTTGGACATCAATGGGAAAACGAAGGACAACCTGGCAGCTCTGCTGGACTTGCAGGAAATGGGGTTTAGACCTAAACTACACCCATTCACAGCCACAAATGGTAAGACATATATGCCCGCAGCTTGTCACACGATGTCTAGGGAGGACAAAGAAAACTTTCTGAAGGTTCTTCGAAATGTGAGAGTCCCGGACAGATATGCCTCGAATATATCACGGTGTGTTCGGCTCAAGGAACGTACAATTTCGGGGTTGAAGAGCCATGATAGCCACGTACTGATGCATCAGCTTCTCTCAATTGCAGTGCGACTGTCACTGCTAGATAAAGTAGTTAGACCTCTTGTGAAGGTGTCTACATTTTTTAGAGGCATATGCTCAACCAACCTAACACAAGATGAGATGGACCGGCTACAGGGTAACGTCTGTATCACTTTGTGCAAGCTGGAACAGTTATTTCCTCCTGGGTTTTTTACCAGCATGGTCCACTTGGTCGTGCATCTTATGCAAGAGTGTAGACTCGGTGGACCCATGCAGTATACGTGGATGTACCTGGCGGAGAGGTAAAATTAAAGAATATATATATATATATTTAATTTGATACATTAATTATATTGATGTATTTGGTTGCACAAACTGAAAATGCCTTGATGTGCATGTGTGTACACCAGGAGCCTTGGGGGTTTCAAGTCTAATGTGCGTAATAAAGAGGCCCCTGAGGGGTGCAGTGCAGAGGGTTACATAGCGACAGAATTGGTAACGTTCTGTTCGAGGTATCTAGATAACGCACCAACCTTCCACAACAAACCTTAGAGAAATCCTAATGGTTCCAAGGGGGTGGGAACGTGAGTTAGCCTAAACCGGTTAACAATGCACTAGATTCACCGTTACATTGTGTTCAACTCTGAAGAGTTCCTCCATTTGCGGATGTAAATAGTGTTTACATATTTAATAGGATTCAAATAAAATTATTAATATTCGGTGTACGTAATTATATCCACTGAATGTAGGATGTACAAAGGCGTGCTTATGCGATCATGCACTAGGGGTCGCATCACGGACACTCTTATTGAAGTCCAACATCATGAGCAGTTCTGCGAATGGTGCCGTGCATATGTACGGAAATAGTGGTATTTTCGTATATAGTATTTATGCGTGTCCAGTGTAGTTTAAGATAGGAATTACATGCCGTAATTAACCAATATGGGCATTAATATTTGAAATTATAACATAGGTCGATGGCATGGACGATCAACGTAGGGACGAATTGGGCCCCAAATTGGTTATGCATTGTAGAGGGCTGAAGGAGACAGTAGTCAAGGATAACAGGTACGTGGTAAATAGCAAACTGTTCCACACGCTTGCCCATGATGTGGGAAGGAGGACTCAGAACAGCGGCATATGTGTGCCAACCGTTGAAGGCGAAACGTACTACGGGCAGTTAACCGATATAGTTGAGGTCAAGTACTATGACAGGACTACGTACGTCCTTTTCAAGTGCAATTGGACGGACCCCACTATAGACCGGGGATTCAGAATAGACGATTATGGCCTAGTGTTTGTCAACTTCAATCACATCTTCCACAGGGGAGAACTGATTACTAATAAGCCATACGTGCTGACATCTCAGGTAGACCAAGTATTTTACGTCGAAGATGGAAGGAACTCAAATTGGGTTTGTGCCGTGCAGACTAAACCGCGAAGCGTGTACGACGTTGGTCAGGGGAAAGGGAGTAATGATGTAGGTACAACCTATCACGAATGTGTTTCGCTCATATTAGCCACTGCTGACCTACATGATATGAACGATGAATTCGAGCACGACAGGCCCGACATTGATCCGATTGAAGCTCCCGCTAGATGAGTGATATATTTGTTGCTGGTACAATTCGCTTAAACTAAATATATTCCTAACCCTAATTTCTAACATTTGTAATTAGTAAATGCGATCATTGTATAAATCTCATTGAATAATTTGCATGTTCCATACTAATAATAAATTTTAATGTCTAAGATGGGGATCACCTCACCGGGACATGTGACTCGATGGTGGGTATGAAAGGGTCATGATGGGATACGCCCACATTGGGCTAATATGCCGTACTTTCCGTACCCCTATAGTGGACCTATGCCGTGTGGATTTGATAGCGAGACACAGGATGATAGGTCACCCTGGTACCAAGCATAGTAAATTGAGTGCTACTGTACACATGTACAACTTGAAATGTGTTGGAGGTATTAGTAACAAATTTTTTTCAAATATTATCGAACTTATCCATCAGTTGTTGCCTCTTTGTGATGAGACCTTGCCAGTTAATACATACGAGGCGAAGAAGTTCCTCAGTTCCATGGGTCTCGGGTATGAGAAAATTCCGGCATGCCGTAATGACTGTATGTTATTCTGGAAAGACAACAAGGACTTAGATTCATGTACCGTATGTGAATAATCTAAGTGAAGGGCTGATACACATTTAAATGAGGATGATGAGGTCATATCATCGAGGAAAAAATGTCCAATGAAGGTGTTGAGGTGGTTTCCAATCATCCCACTGCTACAGAGGCTATTCATGTTGGAGCATACTGCGCCCTATATGAGATGGCATGCAGAAGGCCGCACCAGGGATGGCGTATTGAGACACCCGGCCGACGGTGAGGCATTGAGATCATTTGATATTCTACATCCGGATTTTATGGCAGAAAATAGGAAAGTGCGCCTTGGTTTGATAGCAGATGGGTTTAATCCTTTTGGGAACATGAGTAAATCCCACAGTGCATGGCCCGTAATGCTCGTACCGTACAATTTGCCTCCTTGGATGTGCATGAAACAGACGTCGTTCATCCTGTCACTGGTTATCCCTGGACTGAGCTCACCTGGTATGAATATCGATGTCTACCTTCAGCCATTGATTGATGAGTTGCTGGAACATTTGATGCTTCAAAGATGAAAATTTTTAATATACGAGCTCAGTTGATGTGGATAATAAATGACTTGCCGGCGTATGCAAATTTATCCGGTTGGCCTAACAGTGGTGTGAAGGCATGTCCTTGCTGTATGCATTCACCACGTTCTAAATATTTGAAGAACGGAAAGAAATTTTGCTATATGGGGCACAGGAGATACTTGCCAACTGAACATCTGTGGCGGCTGAACAGAAGAACATTTGACGGTACTGAAGAATTAGAGTGCGCTCCAAATTTTCCATGCAGGGACGAGATCCTCCAACAGTTGGACGGAATTACATTTGGGGATGAGAACGCAGGTAAGAAGAAACGGAAGAAGCGGAAGACGGGTGGAGCAAGTCTTGATGATGTTGTGTGGAAGAAGAAAAGTATTTTCTTCAGATTGCCGTACTGGAAAGACAATTTGCTTCGGCACAATCTTGATTTCATGCACATAGAAAAAAATGTCATGGACAATATACTTGACACTATTTTGGACATCAAAGGGAAAACGAAGGACAACCTGGCAGCTCGGCTGGACTTGCAGGAAATGGGGTTGTGACCTAAACTACACCCGTTCACAGCCACAAATGGTAAGACATATATGCCCGCAGCTTGTCACACGATGTCTAGGGAGGACAAAGAAAACTTTCTGAAGGTTCTTCGAAATGTGAGAGTCCCGGACAGATATGCCTCGAATATATCACGGTGTGTTCGGCTCAAGGAACGTACAATTTCGGGGTTGAAGAGCCATGATAGCCACGTACTGATGCATCAGCTTCTCTCAATTGCAGTGCGACTGTCACTGCTAGATAAAGTAGTCAGACCTCTTGTGAAGGTGTCTACATTTTTTAGAGGCATATGCTCAACCAACCTAACACAAGATGAGATGGACCGGCTGCAGGGTAACGTCTGTATCACTTTGTGCAAGTTGGAATAGTTATTTCCTCCTGGGTTTTTTACCAGCATGGTCCACTTGGTCGTGCATCTTATGCGAGAGTGTAGACTCGGTGGACCCGTGCAGTATACGTGGATGTACCTGGCGGAGAGGTAAAATTAAAGAATATATATATATATATATATAATTATATTGATGTATTTGGTTGCACAAACTGAAAATGCCTTGATGTGCATGTGTGTACACCAGGAACCTTGGGGGTTTCATGTCTAATGTGCGTAATAAAGAGGCCCCTGAGGGGTGCAGTGCAGAGGGTTACATAGCGACAGAACTGGTAACGTTCTGTTCGAGGTATCTGGATAACGCACCAACCTTCCACAACAAACCTTAGAGAAATCCTAATGGTTCCAAGGGGGCGGGAACGCGAGTTAGCTTGAACCGGTTAACAATGCACTTGATTCACCGTTACATTGTGTTCAACTCTGAAGAGTTCCTCCATTTGCGGATGTAAATAGTGTTTACATATTTAATAGGATTCAAATAAAATTATTAATATTCGGTGTACGTAATTATATCCACTGAATGTAGGATGCACAAAGGCGTGCTTATGCGATCATGCACTAGGGGTCGCATCACGGACACTCTTATTGAAGCCCAACATCATGAGCAGTTCTGCGAATGGTGCCTTGCATATGTAAGGAAATAGTGGTATTTTCGTATATAGTATTTATGCGTGTCCAGTGTAGTTTAAGATAGGAATTACATGCCGTAATTAACCAATATGGGCATTAATATTTGAAATTATAACATAGATCGATGGCATGGACGATCAACGTAGGGACGAATTGGGCCACAAATTGGTTATGCATTGTAGAGGGCTGAAGGAGACAGTAGTCAAGGATAACAGGTACGTGGTAAATAGCAAATTGTTCCGCACGCTTGCCCATGATGTGGGAAGGAGGACCCCGAACAGCGGCGTATGTGTGCCAACCGTTGAAGGCGAAACGTACTACGGGCAGTTAACCGATATAGTTGAGGTCAAGTACTACGACAGGACTACGTACATCCTTTTCAAGTGCAATTGGACGGACCCCACTATAGACCGGATCTGGGGGAGAGTCAGATTCCCCATGAGCGGGATTCTGCGATGTTGAGTCCCGATCAGTTGGCCCCCAATAGCCCCCAGGATATGCTTTCAGATGACGATCAGCAACCTCCCCCGGGGGAAGGGGTTGGCGAGGAGCATGTAGGCGACCCAGCGGCATACAGACAGACCTGATTCGGTTGATGGGTAAGTACATATTTATACATCGGTGAAACCCATAATATTAAAATTAAATTTAATATTAAGTTTGCAAATAACATAAATTATATTATATTATTTATTAGTAAAATTTAGTTTTTTCGTATATTTAATTAAATGTTTTATATTTTTTTATTAGGGTACAATCCAAACGGGAGCATCTATTATGAGATGATTAGGGGCCCGGAGAGGAACTGGGTACTCCCAAGAGGGAAGAAGATTGTGTTGCAGTACAATGCTGCAACACAACCCGTAGGACGAGCCTACAATCGTTTTAGGCGTGCTATGGGCATATACGTATGCGGGACGAATGGGCAAAGGTAGATAAACGGATTAAGAAGGATATGTGGGACGCGCTGATGGTATGTATGATACTAATTTATTTATTTATTTAAATTAAAACTTAGGGTTATATTGTTGTTGAACTAATAAAATTAATGCTTAAATTGCACGTGCAGGAGGAGTTTTATCTCCCTGTATCTGTAGATGAGCGCAAGGCACAACACGAAACTTGGGCTGATATTGGACGCAAGCACCGTTCGTGGAAGTCAAAATTTAAAACATCGCTAGCTATTCGAGACAGTGACACGCCCGAGAGTATACGTGCAAGAGTGTCGGAGAAAGTTTTTGAGAAGTACGACAGAACAGATGTGGAGGACCTGCTCAGGGATTGGTGTACTGAGCAAAAAAAGGTATGTAGGTCTTTCAATGTATTAATATAATGTTGTGTATTTTTAATAACTGTTCATGCATAATTTTATTAATACTTTTAAAGTTTGTTAATTTAAATAATTTTTATGAAATGTTTAATGCGTAGGCGACCTGTGAACGGATGAAGCGGATGTGGGAGCAAAATGACCTCCCCCATTGTTTGGGATCAAAAAGTTATGCCAGATTTAATCACGATGAGGTATGAATAAATATATATAGATGTTATAATATTTGTGTGTAATTGTTTTTTTGTTTTTTATAGTAAAATAATATCATCATTTTTTATTTATTTCAATTTGGATGGCGACAGGCATCTTCATCTGGCATGCCCCCCACTCGAGCGAAGTCGTTCGTGAAGACGCACACAAGGAAGGACGGTACTTACCTCAACGAACGTACACGAGTCCTATGTGTATGCTACTAACTATTTTACTAATATTTCTAACCTAAACCCTGTGATAAAGTATACATTGAATTTTTTTTTGTATTTTATGTTGACAACGTACAGGAGAGGATGACACAGAATTTATCCAGTGATCCTGTCGCTACCTAGAGCGTGTCAGAAGACACAGTGCGTTGGACACCGAACGACGCATACGAACAGGCGTTGGGGAGACCTGAGTACGCAGGGAGGGTTCAGCAGGTTGGGCCGAACGTCACTCCTATACGTGGGACGTGATTCTCATATTGGGCTCGCTCACAGGGGGGATCATCTCAGGGCACATCCCGGGACTGGGCTGAACATGATAGGAGGATGGCGACAATGGAGACGTTGCTGCAGGCTCAGACCCAGAGGAATGATTTCTTGGAGCAGCGTATTCGGCAACTCGAGGCTTTCTACAGTTCCATGGGAGTATCACATGTGCCTCCAGTTGCTCATCAGTCTCCACCTGCAAACGAGGGTAGTACGTCATCTGTTAGTAGTGCTTCTGCAGGTATGATTAATATTGTGTAAACTACCTAATTTTAATTGTTTTGATTACTTGTTTAAATTTGCCTATAATTATTATATTTTTTAATTGTTTTTATTACTTGCAGGTAATTCGACAATGCTTGGTCCGTTGTCACCTATTGGACAACAGTTGAGTCAGCACTCCCCCGTCGGCACTCACCTATTGTTTTTATGGACGATTTTTTTCTAGACAGTTTGAACTAAACCGTCTGGAAATTTTCATTTCCAGACGGTTTTGGATGAAACCGTCTATAAATTTATAAACTATTTCATCCAAAACCGTATATAAATATTATTCTTAGAGAATTTTATGGACGGTTTGCTTTTTTTTTTTTGTAGTGGTTACACCATCCATCACCCAGCAATCGCCTGTTGGCGAGCACACACCTGCTACGGGACCACGGGATCAGTAGAGACGGTCCACCAATTTGTAGATATTTTGTGTAATTTTGTTTCGTTAGTAACTGACTTAATTATTAGTACATAATCTATTATTGTTAGATTATGTAGATTTGTATACATAATCCTTTAGTACAAACACGTTTATTAGTACATAATTTTCAAATTATTGATTTGTGTATTTTGATTTTGTGTTTATGGTATATTTTAAATGTTTTTTTAAAAATTTTGTGGTGTATTTGGCCAAAAAAAAAAATATTGACAAAAAAAATTGACCAAAAAAAAAAAAAAAAAGCCACGTGGCAAATTGCAAGCATCCGACAGTGGCCACGTGTATTTACTGTACATGTGGCAGAATGTGCAATTCACTACACCCGAATCTACCACGCCGCGCACACGTGGCCATTTACACATGGCTGACAGTTTGCCACGTGTAATGGCCCAATACACGTGGCAACCTGCAAGTGGCGAAAAACATTTTTTTTTTTTTTTTGTAGTGGCTGATAGGTACCTTACTAATACGTCAAAAACTTTAGAGGTAATGAAACGCATAAAGCTAGGTTTTTAAATCTATCACAAAATAGGTTGGTCTAATTTAGCGCCCATAACCCAAACTGAGTCTTACAGAGATCATAACAATCCACCATATTTTCGTGATGATGTCCACGGCGACCTACTTTATGACAACTTTCACTCTGGATTTGATAAAGCTTTCAACTTTTGTGGAGTCTTCACTTAGGCACTAGATGACCCTTTCCCAAGTCTCCCCCTTTGAGATTCAAACATGTGACCGCTAAAAAAAATATCAAGATTGTGTCATTTTTTAAACAACATGAAAAAATAATAAAAAAAAAAAAAACGACGTCAATCTATTAACATCGTTTTTCATCCGTCGTGAAAACTGGTGTCGAGAAAAAATATTTAATGTCATTTTTGAAAGAAACGACGATAATTTTCATCATTTGAACAGAAACAACGTAAACCATTTTATGTGAATTTTTTAATGCCGTTTGTACAAGAAACGACAATAATTTTAATAGTTTGTACAAAAATGACGAAAACCATTTTATGTCCCTTTGTTAAACGGCGTGACTTTTTAACTTTGTTTGTAAAAAAAAAAAAAAAAAAAAGATTAATTTTTTAATTAGTGTTTTTTTTTTTTAAAAAAAAAAATGATACTCTAAATCAAAAAAAAAAAAAAAAACTCATAATTTTCTTCCTCGCGTTTCTCAAC
This sequence comes from Alnus glutinosa, assembly GCF_958979055.1. Classification (NCBI taxonomy): domain Eukaryota; kingdom Viridiplantae; phylum Streptophyta; class Magnoliopsida; order Fagales; family Betulaceae; genus Alnus; species Alnus glutinosa. The sequence goes on from NC_084894.1 coordinate 18,953,378, forward strand.
AACCAATCAGAAAATCCAAAACAAAAAACTAATGAAATCAAACCCTGCTTGGATCATCTGAGCTTCTCCCTTCCACTGCTCTTCTTCTACTCCTGCACAAGAACAAAGACTTTCTAAATCTGAAATCGTGGAGATCAAGCTTGGAGATGAGGTCTGTGGCACTAACATAGTAGGCAGAGGTGACATCGAGCTTGACTAGGTCGTACCAGAGGAGGTCGATCTTATGGTAGAAGGCGGCAGACTTAAGCGTCGAAGAAAGGGATGCCAAGACATCACCGATGAGGGAGATGATGTCCCAAGCGACGTGGCAAGTTTTAGCATGGTGGTCGGTAGAGGGAGAGGAGAGGAGGAAGGGTTTGCGTTAAAGGGGATTGATAAGTGCTAAATGTTGCACATTCAAGCCCTTTAACTCCCATATGTTAGCCTCTTAGTTTCATTATGATATAATGTTTTGAATTGTTTTTATGTTTTAAGCATTCTCAAGTATCTAAGGCAAAACACAAGTAAATCCTTCGGTTTTAGAGCTTTAAAAGATAATCCAACATTCTGCAAGGCAAAATGCTCGAGCGCATATGAGCTCGAGCACAGCACAGCAAGGCTCGAGCGCAGAAACCCACCAGCATAAAGGCTCAAGCGTACATCTAACAAAGCTCAAGTGCAATATCAAAGGGCTTGAGTGCATTCGTGCGGTAGAATTGACAGCAAGGCAGAAACCAGAAAAGAAAAGAAGTTTTCATTCGCCTACATAGACTAGATGTTCCCAAAGACCACAAATTAGACTAGGATTTCTCCTGTACTCAATAAATGCACATTATATTTGTGCATTATAGGAGTGAGCCACATTCAAAAGCGCTTGAGCCTAGGAAATCTGCACACTAAGCTAGAGCTTAGTACCCATTGAGCTCGAGCGCACGTGCCTGGAGCAGACCAGTGACAACCCAGTATTACTGAAGCTACTGCATGCACCACAAAAAGCTGTAACCTTTGAATTTTTTGTGAATTTTTATTTCCCTATTTGTATATATTGTTATTTGTTTTACTTAGAGTATGATTGGACGCCGTTCTTTGTCACTTCCATTAATCTTTGCGACTTTGACGTTGAACCATGGCCATGGACTTATATGAAGGTTATCAAACTCACTTTGGGTTTGATCACTTGATTTAGAGCTAGTAGATACAGCTTTCTCTAGACCGGGGAATGATCTTTATTATGACCCAAGATGGAAAAACCATCCTAAATTCTAGTGGCAAGCTCAAGCCACGAAAAATTCAGCCCCACAATCTCACAGACTGCACAATCAAGCATATATGTAGTCCAACAATCAATCTTTATATCCATCATCCAACTTCAATCCTCCCCACCATCAATGGAAATTAGATCTATATCCACCTAGGAACTATGCCTTTGAGGATATGGTGTTGGCTGCTCTCAGCAGAATTGAGGCAAACACTCAATTTCTGAATTCCAATTCTCAATCCATAGCCATGCTAGAATCTCACGTGGAGCAGCTAGTTAATGCACTCAATCAGATAGAGGAAGACGAGCTTTGGAGTCAATCAGAGACCAATTCTAAAAGGACACTACATGATTGATGAGAATGCTTCAAGTAGTTCTCATCATGAGCAAGTCCAATCATCACCACACTTAAGAGTGGGAGGATGGTTGACAATGAGGAAGAGGAAAGGAAGGAAGAGCATGTTGAACCCCTGAAGAATCCAAATCCATACTCAACCATTTTCCTTCTTGAGATGGAATATGAGCCCAAAGCTCATTTTCCACAACATCTCGTAGTGCCTATTGAGAACGTGGGAGTAAAGCTTAACATCTTCAATGCCGCACAGCAATCGCCGTCTAAGAATGAGTGTTTCTTCCTAGAAATACTGAAAGAACTTGTTAAAGCCTCATTCGCTAGCATCCTAACAAAGAATCACTTTTCACTTCCATTCATTGATCAACCCATAGGATGTCAGTTTTGAAGGGTCTGGCTGAAGACGTTAAACTTAGCGCTTATGGGAGGCAACCCACTACATTCATGTCTTTTTCTTTTTGTTTATTTTTATATTGTTAACTTATTGACACAACTCCTGTTATTTTTCTTTCTCATAATGCTTATTTTCATTACACATCTAAAACTTGTAATGATAGCGCTTAAGGGAGGCTCCCCACGTCATTTTTTACTTGTTCTTTTTGGTTCTGCAGACTTTTAGCTTCAGAAATGGAATTTTGCCAATCACCTAACGTTCGAACCTTCACTAGATAAACGTTCGATGTCGTGGATGAACATTCGATTCTCTTATCCGAACGTTCGATGGTTAGGAAGAAGACCCATTTTGAGCGTATTAGAACTCATAACTAATTTTATCTTGGGATTAGGACTAATGATATGTCTTTTCATAGATTTCGAGGTTGTGGAGCCTCAGCAATACTTTACGGAGGAGTCTTAGGATACAAGTGAGTAAAACCTCCCAATCGATACTTGTTATTATTTTTTCCACATATCATGATTATTTTGTATACCAAACAAACATGTTTACAACTTACATGAAATACACTTTTGATTAGTTTGAATTCTATTTAGTGAAAATGAGTGATGAATAACAAGATAATGAAAATGATGAGTTTATAAAAGTATGCATGTAAAAGACGGTGAATATTAAATTGCATCATATGACATAGTACACCGATACATGCTAGATAAGGGCTATGGGCTTACTACTATACGGGTTTGTCCCTATGATCGCAGAGATTTATTTTTATGTTTGGCCTTGGATCCAATAGTCGTTTTGTAACCAGCGTATCATGTACGATTGGGGTCATAGTTACAGCTTTCCTAGTAGCGGGGGCCACCCGAGGTCGGACTCGGTTAAGCTGTTAGTGTATAATGGTATGCGTACAATATCTGAGGCACCGGTGTTGTACTACAAGTCTCTCAAGACAGTGCCAACCTTGCCGAAATAGGTTAATATCCTGGGTAGAGTATATGGAGTTGAATTATGACATGATCTTTTTATTACAACATATATTATATTTATACTGCATTCATGATAACATTGCGATGATGAACTATAACGCTGCATTTTTCTATGTGAATTATAAATACTTGAGTATGGTGCGTTTAGAGGATCTGATACGATTATCTTAGAGGAGCTGGATCCAATTTGGCTGAAGTCTATGTGGAATGGAGATAAGGATACTCGTAATGATATGATTGAGATTGTTCATTTGATGTAACTCCTTCAAACTAGGCCTTAAGTCTTTGTGTTTATTTATGACTCTTAGAATCATTTTGCAATATTTATGCTATATTGGAGACTAATCTTTGACCGTAACATTTGGAGACTTATCTATGTTATGATCTTTTAGTTTTCTCTGGTTGTTCATATTGTGAATTGTGGGTTTTAATTGCTATCTCTGTGTTATAACTAAAATTCTTGCATTGCAGACTCTCCACAGAGAGGATGAGATCCCTATAGTCTATTCCTTATAGCATGAGACTCAGATACAAACCATGAAGTTAATTACTAGTTAGTTAATTTTACCGGGTAGGCAACCTTATTGTGCTTAAATAGTGTTAGGAATGCACCCGTGAAAAGAATATTACAAAACTAGCTTTTATTGCAAAGTTGCTCGAACGAACCTATTATCTCAAATTTGCTCAAACGAACTATTAATTGAAATCTTGGTTTCTCTCCCGTAGAATCGTACTCGAGCAACCGACCAAAAAAAAAAAGTTTTTGCAATTTCACTCGAGCGACCCTCGAGCGAGAGTTGACCAAACTCTTGGGTACTTGCCAAATCACAAGTACCCCTTCCTGAAGCATTCTTCCTCACAATGTCATCAACCTAGATGAATTCATTATGCTATACTAATAATCAGAGTATACTATAACGGAAAGTGGAAATTAATTGATTTAAGACTTCTAACAATAAACCTTTAAGACAGAATCATGTATCATCAATACTAAACTCAGAGCCTCCAATCAAACATTACAATAACAGTTAACTACCAATTACCCACTGTAACAATACGAGCCATTCGCTTAGCATTTTCATCCTAGTGAATTTCTCACTCTACCGCCTTGCAACCTCATAATCTGCAAAACACCGAGGTCTTTTTACAGTGAAAGAGAAATAATTGTGTAAGTCCACGACTAGGTAAGAAAACTATTATAAAACCAATTATGCACCGAGCTCTAATTAATAAAACATAATCTTGAAATATTAGACATGAGTTTCAACAAATATAACGTGTATTGTCTCTATTATCATACCATTAAACTGTAGCTTATTTTTAGGAAGTGATGAGGCATAATTCTGGTAACAACCACTGATGTTTTAATATATTCGTTTAATCATAGCTATCCTCCATACGGTTTATCCAAGCCCTTAACCCCTTCTTGGTATAGTTGGGGCTATCCCGAAGGACTTGTAATACAATATTGGTGTCCTGGATATCGTACGCATATCGTCATATATTAGCAGCCTGACCGAGTACGACATTTGGTGGCCCACGCTACTAGTAAATCCGTATCCGTAACCCCATCCATACATGGAATGGCCGTCACAAAACAACCATTTGATTCAAGGCCAAGCATAAAAGTAAATCTCTGTGACCATAGGGTCTGAAAAATAAAATTGACTTCTAATTTATCAAGTGTATGATAGTATGCAACAAAATATTTAAATTGCGGAATTTAAAAGAAACAAATATTTTGTTGACGAAGTGAAAACTCAGTTAAGAGAAAAACCACTCCGAGACAGCCAAACCTAGGAATTCCACTATTCAGAAGACAAAGCTAGTACATAGAAAGTAACACTCACATACCTCGCTGCAGCGATCATTCCTATTACTCTGACACGAAACCCATCGTGAACGCTTCCCAACCAAGTCTCCTACTTGAAGGGGTCTTCAATGGAATCTTTTACCTTAGGGCTCCTCTCTAAGATAGACTTCACACAAATAGTTGAGCACACACTGGCAATGGCTAGAGAGCTAGCGAATCTTCAAATCTCCTTAAACACCCTCTCTAAGCACTATGGAATTCTATACTGAATTCTTACAAAATACAAGCCTAGAGCCATCTATTTATAGGCTTACAGAAAACCTAACTCTAATCAATTTCGGACTCTGGCAAATAGCGTCAGGACGGTCACTTAGCTGAATCCGAACGGTCTTATGCGATCGTCTTTCCAGAATAGCGCAATTCTTCCCAAAACAGGACCGCAACGGGACGGCTTGACCGAGCGTCTGGACGGTCAACGCTGTCACTCCTTTCCGCATCCGTAAAGGAGACCCGGAATATTCTGGAACGCTGAGTAGCGTCCGAACGTGTTGCCACGTCGTACGTCTAGCAGAACCTTCCCAACTAGTGTCTTCTGAAATCCGAATCCGTGTAGAACTCGGAGTAGCTTGACCTAGCGTCTAGATGGTGTAGCTCGATCGTCCAGACAGCTGCAACAGCTGAAGCTTCTAGACATTGAGGGGCGTCCGGATGCCTTCAAGGGCCCATCCAGACGGTTGCACAGGAACCATCTGTTTCTTACTTGGAAATAACATGGAATCTTCATGGACATTTTCTTAGAAACTTGTGAATAGACACATGACATGAATTGAGACACTGTCCATATTACTTGAAGACTCTGAATTAAACTAATATTCCCGTTAAAAAGTAACATTTACATAAAGTGTTTTTGTCAACCAGAATGTTGCCAATAAAAAATACTAACAAACTCTCCATTTGGCCATTCTAGGACAAAAATCACTTGACCAGTTTGAAAATACATTCCCGGTCCAAAAATTAAAAATACTCTCCCTTTTTGTTTCAAAAGGACAAAGGGTAAATAGAGTATTCAGAGAAAAACCATAACCAAACATTTTCAAAGAAACAAACAAACAAAGGAAGATAACAAGGTTAGGGCTTCAACAAGAATCCAGCACACACATGTATCTAAACCTAGAAAACAGCCAAATAGCTTGTCAAAAATATGCAAACATATAAAGAAATGTCAAGTAATCAATGAGCATAAATTTCCCTGCAGATAGAAATTTTTAATAATCAACTTAACTCATGCAATGCATGTATGAGTGAAGACTTTCTCAATAAGGTATGATCTTTGCTAATATAATTTAAAGCAACTGAATTTTCTAAATAAGAGAGAAATCTCTAGTTAGATCAGTCAAAAGTCACCCTCATCTGATACTCTCCCCCTAAGAAACAGCATTATTTTTCTTTTTTACTTGCACCATGAAGGACAATATTAATAGCTAAGTCAGCACAGAAGTAGTGAATTTATTCATATAACAATAAGCTCAAAAGTAAAACTGCTTGTATCTTTATGATGCTGCAACCTAGACAGAAAGCCAGAATTTCTAAGGTCTAGGTTCAACTAGCGAGTTGGTCAATTTGACCATCTTAACACATAAAAGGTCTCTCTAAAAACAATTTTTAGAAGCAGAAAATCAGAGATAAAAAAAAAAAAAAAAAAAAATGTATCTTAGGGGTTTCATCGCATGAGAAAAGCAACTATCTAATAGAGATGCAGCAAGAAAACTTAGCACAAATCAGACTTAGAATCTCAATAATATGTAGGCAAATTCTATCAAAACACAAATAACTGAGATAGCAGATAAAGATCCATGAGATAGCTGAAAGACTAGGAAGAAAAACCTTTCACCTTACCCCCCACCCGACCCTTTTTTTAAAATAAAAAAATAAAAAATCAACACGCATAAAAGGAAAAGAAAAGACAATCAGTTCAAGCATGTAGGGTAAGGGCAAACCTAACCTCAGGGAGAGAGGTTTACCTATACCAAGACAGAAAAGCAGTCGCCTGACGTGCTTTGTCTGTCATCCCTATAAAATACCTACAGAAATTTATCAAAACAACAATAGAAACTATATAAGGTATAGGGATAGACAAAATGGTTCCATAAGAAATATGCAAGGCATACACAGGATATGACAATATAAAAGATCCAATGCAAGTGTACCTGACATGCACTAGTATTTAGGAACCACAATCCTAGGCAAGTGTGATCTCACCTACTAGGCGGGTCCACTCCCCCTTGGGAAGTGAGTGTGCCTAACTTGTCCTCCATCCTTCAGCTACAGTTCCATATATCTGATCAAGTTCCACATAAAGCTGCCAGCAATGGACAATTCTTCATAGGATGGATCCTTTTTAAGTGTCTGTGGCCTTTCCTCATGATCTGAGATTTGTTCTTCTTTGGCAATCAGGCTTGTTTTACAGGAACAAACCTCTGTTGTTGTCACTAATGCTTTGGAGCAAGATATCTTGCATGAGGTCCAGACTTTCTAGGTGGGTCCTTCTGAGGCTGAGGACCCATGGGTTTGACATGACTATTAACTCTACATTGGTGACATATGGGAGTTTTGTGCACTGGTGGAGTATACCTTGATAGTTTAATTTCCTCTGAGCCTGATGCTTCCTAGGAAGTCAAGGGCTAGCAGAATCTTTCTTTGGCAACTCCTTCTTTACTTTAGACCTCTGAATAAGTACGTGTGGGCACTTAGGTCAGATGTGACCACTCAACCCACAGCGATGACAAATAAGGACAAACCTTTGAGTGGGTTGTCTCCTAAGTAGAGGAACATATTTTGTCTTGGAATGTTCTTCAACATCTTTTTCCTTCTTAGGAGCATTCTTCTTATTCCAAGTTCTTGGAAAGTTTAACTGACCACAATTTGGTCTAATATGTCCCACCATCTCACAATGATGACATGCATGTAGGCTTCTCTTTATAGAATGCTAAGATTTCGCAGGTGTAGTATTATCATTCTCACAAGAAACCATAATAGCCTTACCTTTGTCATTCTAAGGCTCTGAACCTGAGAGCTTCACAAACACGGTTCTGGAAGTAGAAGCAATGTTGGAGGAATCAGTAGCTACATACCCGAGACTAGTTTTTGTCAGATGAGCATTTCTGACTTGCTAGCATCTGAGCTAACTTGTTGTCTGAGAACTTCTCCAACTGTAACTATGCATCCATCAGTTTCTCTTCCAAGTCTGTGATCTTCTGAAGTAATGTGTCTCTTTCTGTCTTCATAGTGTTCAACTTCATCACCTTCTTCTGATTGGACTCTCTGAGCTTCATGAGTTCCATGTACAAGACACAATATTCCTCTTTTAGTTTTTCGTCACTATGCTTAGAGTAGTGAAGATCGTCCTGGTCTTCATGTGGAGTCACAAAGGTTTGAAAATTCTCAGGAGATTCTTCTTCTTTCTCAGACTCATCACTGAGAGTTATATTGTAGGCCTTCCCCTTAGCCTGTATAAAATTTGCACATTCAGTTCTCATGTGCCCAAAGCCGGAGCACTCACAACATCTATGGCCTCTAGGATCCTTCTCTTCTTTTTCTGGCTCAGCTTCACTAGGAGTTTCCCTCAGTCCTTCGATGAATTTATCAGTCTTCATGAATTTATTAATCATGTTAGCGATCATGGCTAATTCATCTTCTTCTTTATTGTCTGAGTCTTCATTAGAGGAGGCTCTGCTTTTAGTCGTTTTGAAGGCCAATCCCTTTTGCTTTCCGGACTGGGGGTAGGGAATACTCATAAGTTTGAAGAGATCCCACAAACTCTTCAATCTTCATAGAATCTAAGTTTTTGCTTTCTTCAATGGAAGTCACTTTAATCCTAAAACCCTCTGGCAAAGACCTTAGAATCCTTTTGATGAGTTTTACATCAAAGACCCTCTTCCCAAGACTCACCAACGAGTTTCTCAAGTCGTTGATCCTGGTGTAAAACTCACCTAATGTCTCATTCTATAACATCTAAATTTCTTCAAATCTAGAAATCAACATATAGAGCTTGGCAGATTTAACAAATTTGATGCCTTCATATCTTGTTTCTAAGATTTTCCATGCTTCTTTAGCGGATTCACAATTTGAAATTCTTGCGAATTCAGATGGGGAAAGCGCTTCACATAGAGCATGGAGGGCTTTATCATTGGAAAGTGGTGCACTATTTTGAGCAACAGATAGTTCAGCAGTTGTAGCCTCTGGTTTAATCCAACCAGTTTCTACAATTTGCCAAACATCAATAGATTTTAAAAAGAAGCACATACGAGATTTCCAATACCCATAATTCGTGCCATCAAAGGTAAGAATGCAATGAAGAGATTGAGACATTATAAAAAAAAAAAAAAAAAAAAAAAAAAAAAAAAAAGTCAAAAAGATCGCACTCAAGAAATAAATCTTAACTAAAGTGTACCATGCTTTGATACCAATTGAAAAATAAAATTGACATCTAATTTACCAAGTGTGTGATAATGTGCAACAAAATATTTAAATTACGAAATTTAAAAGAGACAAATATTTTGTTGACGAAGTGAACACGCTAGGGCAGCCAAACCCAGGGTTTCCACTATACAGAAGACAAAGCTAGTACATAGAAAGTAATACTCACATACCCTGATGCAGCGATCTCCTATACTCTGACATGAAACCCATCATGAACGTTTCCCAACCAAGTCTCCTACTTGAAGGGGTCTTCAATGGAATCTTTTACCTTAGGGCTCCTCCCTAAGATAGACTTCATACAAACAGTTGAGCACACACTGGAAATGGCTAGAGAGCTAGCGGATCTTCAAATCTCCCTAAACACCCTCTCTAAAAACTATGCAATTCTATACTGAATTCTTACAAAATACAAGCCTAGAGCCATCTATTTATAGACTTACAGAAAACCTTATTCTTATCAATTTCAGACTCTGGCAAGTAGCGTCTAGACGGTCACTTAGCTGCGTGTGGTCTTCTGCGATTGGCTTTCTAGAATAGCGTAATTCTTTCCAAAACAGGACCGCGTCCAGACGACTTGACCGAGCGTCCGAACGGTCAACGCTGTCACTCTTTTTTTATCCGTAAAGGAGACCAAGAATATTCTGGAACACTGGGTAGCGTCCAAACATGTTGCCATGTCGTCTGGACGTCTGGCAAAACCTTCCTAATTAGTATCTTTTGAAATCCGAATCCATGTAGAACTCAAAGTAGCTTGACCTAGTGTCCGGACGGTGTAGCTCAGTCGTCTGGACAACTGCAACAGCTGAAGCTTCTAGACACTGAGAGGCGTCCGGACGCCTTTAAAGGCCTGTCCGGAGGATTGCACAGGAGCCGGCAATTTTTGACTTGGAAATAGCATGGAATCTTCATGATATAATCATCCAACTTTCTTGTTACCAAGTTACTCACAATAGGACCAAAATATGGGTCAGCAAATAAATAATATCTGAATAAATAAAACCCCCAAGTATCGTTGTTCTCATAATCACCAATAAAGATGTCTAACTACTGAGCACATCCACCACTTGTTCAAGGCACCATATTTGTGCTTCATAACAAAGGAAAACTATTGAATGTATGTTGCCCAAATTACATGTCTAGATAAGAGTTTATCCTAACTGTGAATGTGTTTCGAAGCTCATGACATGAATACAAGATAATCTCATTATATGCCATATAAGAAGTCCAATGCTTCAAGGCCTAAACCTCTACATAGAACTCCATGTCATAGGTGTTCTAATTGTGTTTAGAGCCACTCAATTTCTCATTGAAACAAGACAAAAGTCTGCTACCCAAGCTAAGAACAGCCCCAATTCCAACATTGGAAGGATCACAATGCAAGTCAAACGGCTGAGAAAAATATGCCAAAGCAAGTACAAAAGCAGTACTCAACTTCTCTTTGATTAACTCAAATGTCATTGTGTCACACCCCCGTTTTGGGATATAAGGGGATACATAAACTTGAGCTTTAGAAAAAGTAAAATCATCCACAATATTTAACTAGGCAACAAACAAAAGATATAGATTAAAACTTATATTTTCATTTCATATATATATATATCAGTAGGTCTTTTAGTCAGTACAAATTTAGCCAGAGAAATCTACAAAAAGTAAACATTGTGCAGTATACAAAAGTTAGCCCGGTCTATGCTCTAATACTTTGGGAAGGTCTCCTCCATCCTTTATGAGAACCGATCCGACAGTGTTTTAGAAACTTTACATACAATATCAAAACAACAAAAAGGATCCCTGGCTACAAACTACTACTATGCAAAGTATGCGTAAACCCATTGGTCCACTTCCACGAGCCAAAAATCTGGGTTGTCATATGTGGCGACCCCCAGTGGTATGCCCCCCATGAGAACATTGATATGTAGTGCCATCTAAAAAGTTTGTAGGGGAAAGGAGTGAGTTCAATAACTCAGTGTAACACAACAAAACATATAGTAGTATAAAAATCACAATTTGGTATTTTAGAATTTACACTTGACAGATAGAAATATTAGAACAAATAAGAATCATGCATTCTTCATCATAGCGTGTAAGTTTTATCTACCACTGGCCCACTTCCGCATTTTTACCATGAATGGTGCACGTTAGGCTCGTCCAGATGACCGATCCTGAAGGACCCATAGGCTCATCTTGTCGTCAGAAGGGAGAGCTGCCGGGTTAGGAAGCTCTTTAGGTGAAGACTGATGAGTGCCAAATATTGTATATTTGGACCCCTTAATTTGCATTTGTTAAACCTTTAGCTTTATTATTTCTAATATTTTTGGTTAGTTTTGGTGTTCTAGTATTTTTGCAAGTCCTGGATAGAAAATGGCAATATTTTTATTGGAATTACAATAAAAAGAAAAGAGACACAGCAGCAGACTTCTTGTTTTCTTTACACATTTTCTCTTATACTTTGAGTTTGTAAGTCTCTTTACATTATTTCTTCATTGCATTATTTTCTCTTTTTTTTTTTTTTTTTTTGGTCTTTCAATTTTTATGTTTTCAATTGAAGCTAGTGTGTTCTCTTATACTAAGGTTAAAGATGAAACCTCGTCATTGATAACGCATGTTCTAGTTATTTTATTTATATAATCCCGTTTTTCTTTTTATCAAAATATTGTTCAATTAAGTCCAAATTCAATTAATTGATGTATATCTTTTCGATTGAATAATTACTTATTTAAAGTTGGGTATTCGAAGTTTTTCAACCGATGGATACATCGAATCATTCGATTGAAAGAGGATATCCATTGTGATTTGTTTATCAAAACAGATACATTGGATGATTTAATTTTAATTAGGTATTCGTTGTGATTTATTTAATAGTTGGATTCATTGAATGATTTAATATGCATTTTTTTTTTTTTGGAACTCTAAACAATCAATAAGGCATAATTGTTTGATATGGCGAGGTGGATTCTAAAACCTTAGTGGTTTTTTTTTAATTGTTCATATTCAGTGTTAATATAGTTTATTATTTTGCTTGATAAAAATCCCAAAAAAAATTGGCACTAAGTTAAAATATGATTAATTTAATTCGAAATTGATTTTTGCAACACAATTCTCTGTAGATTTGACCTCGCACTTGCACACACTATATTGCAAATGACTCGTGCGCTTGCAAGTAATTTAAAACTCACATCAAGGACCCCCCGGCCGATAGCATTCTTTTCATAAATCCGGATCACATCATTATGGTGCCGTGGGATAAAATTTTATATGATGCACATAAAACATACATTCATGTAAGTGAATCATAGTTTCATCATCTTCGTTCATATGGTGCATATATAACATATTCATAATTCATACTTGAGAGCTTTGTAATTTCGCTAACATATATAATCACATGAATTCTCAATCACATTTCATAATAAGAGAATTATCATAACTGTAATAAAAAGGCAAGTAATATTAAAAAGAAGAGTTTTGAAAAATCCCCAACTTTTTCTTTTTGAAAAAGTTTTAATAAAATTGCGTCGGGATTTTTAAGTTTGTGTTCTCTTCCTAGTGCTTTTTGTTTGAAAGGAGAACCTCCTTCCTAAGATAGGATCACAAAAATTTAGGTTTTAAAGGATATTTTTAAGAAATAATCAAATTGGGTGCATATGACACTAAAGATTTAAAGTAAGGACATGTTTCTGCAATGTAGTTTTTAAAATTTCTATAACACATGGATCATCACATATTCAAGTAGAAATAACTATATCATAAAATTCTAGCAACTATAATATTTCAACAGAAACTCATATTCATAATAGTTTAAGTGATTTACAAGAAGATTTTCTAGTCGTATTTTTTTTTTTTTTTTTTTTTTTTTTTTGAATGACCTGAACCTTTCCAAGATGTTCCAATTTTCATAGTGCAAAACATCCATGAAAATTGTGCATATAAATCTAGCTTAGATTGTGGTAACCAAAGGTTTAGTTCATGTTCTTAATTCTAAATTCGGGTATAGCCATTTAACTACAAATAGAGTAAATAAATGAACTAGGCTTCTGTAATTAGTTTTCATCAAGGTTAGTGTTTATAAACATTCATTTATACAAATTACATTATGAAGCATAATAAAAATCAAAAACCCATCTCTAACTTCAACTCAAATTGAAAACTTCCAACTTGGTGACACTAAAAATCCCTCTCAATTCTTCCAGATACAGTAAGCATTATTTCCTTGAAAGCACCAATAGAATCACACATAACAAAAGAGTTTGGGGTAATTACCTTTTTCCCCCATGAACTACCAAAAAATGCGCGATGCCCCCATGAACTACCAACTTGACCAAAATAGAGTATTCAACTACCAAAGACAACCATTTTCCCCCCTTCCGTCAGTTAGAGGGGTTAAAAGAAACAGTCAACGGGTCATGTTCCGTTTTACATAGGGGCATGTTGGAAGATGGTGGTAGTTCATGGGGAAAAAGAGGAAGATGATGGTAGTTCATGGGGGGAAAAGAGGAAGAAAATGAGGGTAAAACGGCGTGTGACGTTCACGTGACCCGTTGACCGTTTGTTTTAACCCCTTTGACTGACGGAAGGGGGGAAAAGGGTTGTCTTTGGTAGTTGAATGCTCTATTTTGGTCGAGTTGGTAGTTCATGGGGACATCGCGCATTTTTTGGTAGTTCATGGGAGGAAAAGGTAATTACCCCAAAGAGTTTAGATTAAGATGATCAGGTTTTTTGGTAGCTCAAGTCAGTAGCAAAGCACCAAAAGCAAGCACTCTAATAAACCTTTAAAAATAGAAATAGTGACTCTTAAACAATCCCATTATAGATTTAATTTAATGAATATAATCCCATTAATAACAATCCAAATATTAAGCCTTAATAGTATCAAATTACAGAGAAGTTTTACATAATCTGATCCAAAACTTTAAAGTTCCACATAAACTCTCTTTAAACTGTGTATAATACTTTTAAATTCATAATCAAACTAATCCACAACCTATTCTAATATACTTTTAATTAAAATAACTCAAAACTTTTCCTTATAAGATCAACCAAAATGAAGCCCACACAATTAATACTCATATGGCTATCATCTGGAAAAGTTCAAGAAATTACATCCCAATATTCTACAATATTCGGTTATAATCAACATCCCAACTTCCAAATTTTTTTTTCAGAATTTATAACACTTCCTAAGAGATTAACAAACAAATAGAAAATTAAACTCATGATATTTTTCAGAAATCATCATACTAACCCAAACCCAGATTTTAAATTTTCAGAAAATTTACACTCAAAAGTCTACCCATTCAGTTTTCAAAAGGAATTCTCAAGATTTCTCAAAGATCCATTCTGTTCTAAACAACCCATAATCTGAAAATCAAAACTAAGAATTTAATACCCCTGAAAATCCTTTTAAAACCTAGAAATTTCTTCGATCAATTTTCTTAACCCTAGAATAAGATCAAAACCCATAAATTTTTCACTTACCTAAAGAGTAATTTGTTCTCTGTTTTTGGGGACCCAAAAACCGCCGAAAATCCTCTCTCCGGTGGCGTCGTTGGCGTGGGGTCGTGGCCTACCGGCCCGGCATCGCTGTCCACCCAATCCGATGGCTAGCCCACCGGCTGGGTCTTCTCCCTCCCCCACTTACTCGGTCTCTTCATCATCTCTCTTGTCTCTCTCTTGTTCGGGTGGTTGTAACAGGTTTTTTGGGGTTTTAGGGATTTTAGGAAGTGAAGAGCGAATTGTAAGAGAGAGGATTGATTGTAATGAATATGAGAAGGTAAATTGATACTGAATTTTACTAGATAAATTGGCAAATTCGAGGATGCCAGAGCCTCCAATACACAATCAACTGATTATCCAAAAGCTGCCTTACTCTATTACCCGCTGGACTTATATACTGTCCATTAGGTATTACAAAACGCATAAGAAATTGAATAAAACGGCTAACCCTTATTGAAAGCATAAAACGACACTACAAGAGCATAAAACACAAGAAGGTCAGACTCCTCAAAACGCCACCGTTTGAGCTTGGAAAAGGTTGAATCCAGCTGGCACGCACCTCCTCTAAGCCCACTCTCTTGCTGCCACGTATCCCCTTGTCTTCTGAACTCAACTATCACTTCCACCCTTCTCTCATCAATCTCGATCAAACTTCAAGCTTCCACCTTCAGACTCCATCCTCCAAGCTCCATCGGCCGTTTCAAGGAACAACGGTGACAATACCCCCCGATTAAAACACCTTGCCCACAAGGTGGGGGTAGGCGTTCTTCAGAGCATAAAACTCCTCCCAAGTCGCATCATCGGCATTTTGGCCCTCCCAACGGATGAGGAGTTCGATGAGCAGCCGATTGTTGCGCGGACGCGAACGACGATCGAGGACCTCCACGGGTTCCGGCCGGAAAACTCCATGGGAATCAACTTGGGGTAGCTTCGGCACGGGGGCGACAGTGGACCCTAATTTCAATTTCAACTGAGAGACATGGAAAACAGGGTGGACGCAGGACTCCTTGGGCAGATCGAGCTTATAGGCCACAGTACCCACCTTCCGTAAAATGATGAAGGGACCATAGAACCGAGGAGCCAGTTTGAGCGATCTGCGGTGGGCCACAGTTGTCTGCCGGTAGGGTTGGAGAAGGAGGTAAACCATCTGACCAAGCTCAAATTTTCTTTCTGTCCTTCTAGTGTCCGCATATTTTTTCATGCGTTGTTGAGCATGCTTGAGATTGTGGTTGAGAATTGAAAGGATTTGCTCTCTGTTGCGGAGGACCTCATCCACTGCTTGAACCCAGGTTGTGCCCGGAATGTAGCTTAGAAGTTTAGGTGGTGGAACACCATAAACCACTTCGAAAGGGGTCAACTTGGTAGAGGAGTGCCAAGAAGTGTTGTAGGAATACTCGGCCCAGGGTAACCAATAAGACCAGTTTTTAGGGCTGTCCTGTGCAAAACAGCGTAGGTAGTTTTCTAGGGCTTTGTTGACAATCTCAATTTGACCATCAGTCTGAGGATGGTAACTGGTTCTGAGCTTTAATGTAGTGCCTTGTAGCCGAAAGAGTTCACCCCAGAATGTACTGGTGAAGGTAGTGTCTCTGTCCGAGACAATGGAATTGGGCATTCCATGTAGCTTAAAGACGTTGGCAATAAAAACCTGAGCGACCTTGGCTGCTGAGTAGGGGTGAGATAAGGCTATGAAATGGGCGTACTTAGACAATCGATCAACCACGACAAAAATTACCGAATACCCCTGGGATAAGGGTAAGCCCTCCACAAAATCCATAGAAATATCGGTCCAAACCTTAGAGGGAATGGGAAGGGGCTACAGCAAGCCCGCAGGGAAGAGATTATCATGTTTGTTCATCTGGCATGTGTCACAGTGCCCGATGAAGGCCTTGATATCCTGTCTCATACCTTGCCAATAAAAGTCCCTTTTAGCCCGTTGGAGGGTTTTCTCATAACCCGAATGCCCAGCCATAGGATCACTATGGACATAGAGTAAAACCTGGGCCTTAAGTTGTGGGGAATCACCCAAGACAATTCTGTGTTTATATAGAAGAATTCCATCCCGGAGAGAATACTTGCGGGTGCTGAGCTCATGATTATTCCAGCGAGTTAGTAAGAGTTGGAGCTTAGGATCCAGTAGATACTGAGCTTTTAAGTCATCCACCCAACCAAGGACCGAAAGAGATAAGAGGGACAAGGAGATATCCGCAGCCTCTGAGTCTCTTCGAGATAGAGCATCCGCCACCTTATTTTCCACCGCTTTCTTGTACTCCACCAAGAAGTCATAGCCGAGGAGTTTTGTGAGCCATCGCTGCTGGAATGGAGTACCAACTTTCTGTTCTAACAAGAACTTTAGGCTTTGGTGGTCAATGTGAATGACAAATGACTGTCCCAATAGGTAGGGTCTCCATTTATGCACAGCTATCACTAGAGTAAAGAGCTATTTCTCGTAGGTAGACATGTGGAGAGCTTTTCCTTTGAGGGCCTGACTGAGGAAGGCAATAGGGCGGTTTTCTTGCATTAGGACTGCACCCACACCCACTCCACTAGCATCACATTCAATGATGAAGGGCTGGGAGAAATTGGGGAGGGCTAGCACAGGGGCTTGTGTCACAGCCTATTTCAAAGCCTCAAAAGCAGCTTGAGCTGCTGCTGTCCATGCAAAGGAATTCTTTCGAAGCATCTAAGTGAGAAGGGCAGCAATGGAACCGTAGCCTCGTATAAATTTACGATAGTACCCTGTTAATCCTAGAAACCCCCGTAAGGCCTTCAGGGTTTTAGGGAAAGGCCATTCAACCATAGCCTTAATCTTGCTCGGGTCAGCACAAACTCCATGAGCCGAGACTATGTGTCCCAAATACTCAACCTCCAAACAAGCAAATTTACACTTAGACAATTTAGCAAATAAGGAATTCTGCCGTAAGGTCTCTAGTGTTAAGGAGAGATGAGTGAGATGGGTGTCCAAATCCTTACTATAAATTAAGATATCATCAAAAAAGACTAAGATGAATTTTCGTAAGTAAGGTTGAAAGACATGGTTCATGAGGCTTTGAAAAGTAGAGGGAGCATTGGTCAGCCCAAATGGCATTACCAAAAACTCATAATGGCCTTCATGAGTACGTAAGGCTGTTTTAGGGATGTCCTCATCAACAACCCTAATTTGGTGGTACCCGGACCTTAAGTCGAGTTTCGAAAAAAAATTTGAGCCCCATAACTCGTCTAACAGTTCATCAACCACTGGGATAGGAAACTTATCTTTAATAGTGACCTTATTCAAAGCCCGATAGTCCATACACATGCGCCAAGTGCCATCAGCCTTCCGAACGAGCAAAACAGGGGATGAGAAAGGGCTATGGCTGGGTCGGATAACACTCGTGTGCAGCAATTCTTTGACAATCTTCTCAATTTCTGCCTTTTGATAAAAGGGGTAGCGGTAGGGGCGGACAGAAACGGGTTGAGCCCCAGGTTGTAAAGTAATGGAATGATCATGGGGTCTGCGTGGAGGGAGGGCAGTGGGTTCTGTAAAGACATCCACAAAGGTCCTGAGAAGGGCGGCCACAGGAGGTGGGAGGCCCTGCTGGATTGGTGAGGACGGTTGCCCCTGTAAGGACAGACAGTGAGCAGGGCAACTCAGGAGTTGTAAGACTAGACCCTTTTGTTCCTGCTTGGGCAACCGGAAAGAGTCACTCCCCTCCAAGCTCAAGTGTGGCCCTTGTTTCAGGCCATGCAAAATGCAAGTGTCCCCATCAAGCTGGAATTCCATCGTGAGCTACAAAAAATCCCAAATGATTGGCCCCAAGGTACGGAGCCACTGAATTCCTAGAACAGCGTCGCAGCCAGCCAGAGGGAGGATAAAGAAGTCATTTTGAAAACTATACCCCTGGATTTTGAGCTCCACCTCTTTACAGCAACCGGGGCTAGGAATCTCAGCACCATTTGCAATTTTCACCCTAATAGGATCCTGTACGACAGGCCGAATACCCAGTGTAGCCGCTAATTTTGTGTGAACAAAATTATGGGTACTACCCGAGTCTATTAGAATCACAATAGGGTGCAATTTGAGAAACCCCACAAGTCGCATAGTCCTCGGATGGGGGGTGCCAGTAATGGCATTGAGTGAAATTTCCGGGAATTCTTCTAAAAAGAATTCACCCGGATCCTCCTCAACAGGTCCAATAGCCTTATCTGGGTCAGGAGGGGGTTCATCCGTAACTTCAAGTAGAAAGAGCTTGGGAACAGCACAGACGTGTCCCCTTGTCCATTTAGAATCACAAGAATAACAGAGTCCCTTACGCCGTCGTTCCTCCATTTGGGCCTGGGTTATCTTCTGCACCGGAACCAATGCTTGATTGGGTTTAGACCCCTCTTTACCCGTAGACTCCCCCTGCAAGATGAGGAAACGGCTGGGAATAAGGACCTGGGGCAGTATTCCAAGAGGACTGGGGGTACAGAGGGCTTTTAGTGAAGCCAGCCGGTATCTGGACATGAAGTCCCTAGTTGGACTGAGGAGAGTGGGAAGAATGAAAAGATGAGCGAGGGTACCTTCGAGTAGTCAGCACGCATTCCTCTTGCATTCGGGCGAGGGAATAAGCATCCACCAATGTACGAGGATTCAACATCCGAACGAGAAGCCGGATTTCATCCCAAAGCCCGCCCAAGAAATAGCTGAGTTTGTGAAATTCCGGGAGGTGCTGCACCTTCAAAGCCAGTGTGTCAAACTGGTTTTTGTAATCCTCTAGGGTGCCGTCCTGCTTTAATTTAAACAGTGTTTCCATAGGGTCATCATAAGACCCTCTACCAAAGCAGATCTGTAAAGCACGGACAAAATCTCCCCAACCATGAACCGAGTTACTAGAACGGAGCTCACGAAACCAGATGAGAGCGCGGCCGTCCATATGAAAAGAAGATAAGGAGAGGCGGTGTTCATCTAGTGTATTGTAGTAATCAAAGAACTGTTCAGCCCGGCAGCACCAATCAGCGTCGTCACCATCAAAACGCAGGAAATCCAAACGAACAGATTTAGGTTTCAAGAGACCCTCACTACCACTAGTTCCACCGTGAAAAAAGTTTTCGCCCCCCAAATGGTGGAGGAATGTAGTCATAGTTGTGCACCGGGGATTTGGAGCCTCCTCCAGCTTCTGATTGCTTCAAGATCAAGGCCTCTAGCCGATCCATTTGGGTTTGCAAGGTCTGGATCATGCCCGTAAATTCTGAGCGAGACACAGGGGCATTTTCTTCAGCCATAGTCATAGAACGGGTTTTCATGCGCAGGGGAAAAAAAAGAGGCTGCTGATACCAATTTGTAACAGGTTTTTTAGGGTTTTAGGGATTTTAGGGAGTGAAGAGCGAATTGTAAGAGAGAGGATTGATTGTAATGAATCTGAGAAGGGAAATTGATATTGAATTTTACTAGATAAATTGGCAAATTCGAGGATGCCAGAGCCTCCAATACACAATCAACTGATTATCCAAAAGCTGCCTTACTCTATTACCCGCTGGACTTATATACTGTCCATTAGGTATTACAAAACGCATAAGAAATTGAATAAAACGGCTAACCCTTATTGAAAGCATAAAATGACACTACAAGAGCATAAAAGGCAGGAAGGTCAGACTCCTCAAAACGCCACCGTTTGAGCTTGTGGAAGGTTGAATCCAGCTGGCACGCACCTCCTCTAAGCCCACTCTCTTGCTGCCACGTATCCCCTTGTCTTCTGAACTCAACTATCACTTCCACCCTTCTCTCATCAATCTTGATCAAACTTCAAGCTTCCACCTTCAGACTCCATCCTCCAAGCTCCATCGGCCATTTCAAGGAACAACGGTGACAGTGGTATGGGAAATAAGAAGAAATAGAGAAGGAAATGGGAAAGAGAGAGAAAAAAAATAGAAATGGGTCTGTGACCCTTTGTTCGTGTGATAGAAAGAAAAAGACATTATTCAAAACAAAGATAATAAAAGGAAAGCTTGTAGGGAAATACCTATTAGGTTGAAGTTTTCAAAAGCTTCAAGTATTTCTGAAGAAATCGAACTGCTGCTAATGTTTGAAGCAACGAGAAGGACGTTTTAAATAGAAGAAGAAGGAAGCTTGCATGGAATCAACGTGTTGCGCCTGATCCGAAATGTGGCAAGGGGTTTTTGCAAAGAGGCGATGTTTTCAGGCATTTTTGCAAGGCGTGGGAGAAGAAGAACTAATACATGGCATGAGAGGCTTGCAATATGTTAAATGGAAAGCTGAAAGGTGGAAGGCGTCTGGCTCGTCCGTGGTTTTAAAACAAAATAGATTTCCTTAGTAAAACGACACAGTTAAAAGGATTTAATTAATTCTTCAATTTTTTTTTATTATTATTGTTAAAAAAAAAATATATCTTTTAGTCCTTTCTAATGATGCTAAAAATATTCTCAATTTTTCTAGGATGTTATACATTGTGACATCTAAAAAATTTAGTCCAACATTTGGAAGATTGATTGTCTACATAGAGTGAATGGATTATAAAAGAGGTCATGGGCATTAAATTCTATATTGGTTCCTTACTAGGCGAAGCTATGCTTTATAAGTGACTTTAGGAAGTTCAAATTGCAACTTGACTAGTCCTTCTGGAATGATGCGCAAATGTGGCCAACACTTTCCCTCGGTTGTTACAAATAGTATTAGAATAAGTTTGTAACATCATGTGGCATTGAAGCACTGCATGATGTAACATTGACAATGACGTTAGGGATTTGAGTGGGGGAGATTGAAACAGTCCAGAAATTTAGTCCCACATTGGGAAGATGAATTGCTCACATGGAATGAGTGAATTATAAATGAGCTCATAGGTGCTAAGTCTCACATTAGTTCATTCATAAGTAAGACTGTGCTTTATAAGTAATTTTAGGGAGCTTCGATTGTAACTTGACTTGTCCTCTTGGAGTGATAGAGCAGATTTAGCTAGCGTTATTCTGAGTGATCGATCATGGCTTTTTTCAGAAGCCCTTTTTGACCATTCTAAGCCCCTAACACACAACCTAACTAAAACCACTTGTAGTAGAGAGTCTCAAAACACCCAAAGCATGCACTTTACAAACCTAAAGTGCATTTAGGTATCAAAAGCTCCACTTTTAATACAAAATCCTTCAAGGTTTTACCTTGATTACTAAAAAAGTCTCAAACATTATCAACCAACAAAAGAGACTCTATGTGAGTATGTAAGGCACTGGTTCAGACTCATACTTGCACAAACAAACCACAAAACATAACAACACATAAAATCATGAATCCTTTTCTTTTGAAAACAACCCAACCAACCTAAACTCATACCCTAAACAATCAAACAATGTAATTAAACAAAGTTTAACGAAAGAATAGGATTTTGGATTATACCTCAAGAAAAAAATGTAGGTTTCTTTCTTTAAAACACAAGAAACCCTAGAATTTGGTCCTTCACCCTTTCTTTCTCTCCCTTACTCTCTCTCTCTCTCTCTCTCTCTCTAGGTGGCTAAGAAGTCAAAGAATGAATTCTCTTAGGCTTTTTTAGGCTTTTTAAGGGAGTGAGGGTCGAGTTTCTAGTGTTTTGGATGCAAAAAAATTGTATGCCAACGAGAAGTGATCTATCATCTGCATGGGGTGATTGTTCACTCATAAATTTTTTTGCCCAAGATTATTACAGAAAAATAGACATAATACACGTTAACTTAAAAACCATGTGTATTTTTAAAAATGATTTTATTTTTCGAGGTATTACATTAGCTCTAATTATCGGCGACATGCTTTGTGTTTCTTTTTTTGGTCGGAACTTTTAGCTTTTTCCGTGTCCAGTGAGCAGAGTTGTGTTTGCTTAGGAGATCGAGCCTAAGTTAGCCCAAGGATGCCATCAATCAGTCATATACAAATGCAATATATTTTATTTGAGTCATTTAATTAAAATGAACGGCATAGATCGTAACAGTAGTAAAAAAGGTGACTTGGAGAATTAAGGGGTATTCAAATCACCCCATAGGCCACGACGTAGTTCGGTGGCTTCCATTGGTCGATTTGGGGGTGACCTTCGGTGGTTTAGCTACCCCAACAACTAACCATAATACTCTAAGTTAGGATTTTTATTTTTTTTATTTTTTTTTTTTTCCACGATCTGAGCCATTTATTTTAGATGTGTTAATG
This sequence comes from Alnus glutinosa, assembly GCF_958979055.1. Classification (NCBI taxonomy): domain Eukaryota; kingdom Viridiplantae; phylum Streptophyta; class Magnoliopsida; order Fagales; family Betulaceae; genus Alnus; species Alnus glutinosa. Next base: position 18,976,269 of record NC_084894.1, read on the forward strand.
TCATATAAAATGTATTGCATCCGATGCAATACCTACCGGATCTCAATCCAAAACGACACCATTAACAACTCTATAAATTCCAATCACGTACATAACGATTCCTGTAAGTGGAAACCATCAATATAAAATCATAACAAAATAAGTTGTTTATTTTTCAGGAATAATTGAACCATTAGAATCTGGGGTATGCCATAATTACAAATCACTCCCTATGGTTTAAAAAGTTCAGGGGAGGTCCTTGTGATAAACTATAATTACAAATCGATCCCTGGAGTCAAATTCCGTTAAAATTTTGGCAGATTCTGTTAAATGCCATGTCAGCGTCACATCAAACCAATAAAATAGCGACACGTGTCCATCTGAATAAAAAAATATAAGTTTATTTAAAAATTAATAAATAAACTTTTTAAAAAAAAAAAAAAACAAAAACAAAAAAGGGAAGGGGTGGCGTACAGCCACCCCAAGTGGCCTGGGGGGGACCTTCTAGGGTGGCCCGATGGCCACCACCAGTGGCCACCCAAAGCTTCCTTTTTTGTTTTTGTTTTTTTTTTTTTTTTTTTTGAATTTTAATTTTTTTAAAAAAAAAAAAGAAAAAAAGAAAAAAGAAATAAGTTTATTTATTTATTTTTTAATAAATTTATATTTTTTTATTCAGATGGACAAATGTCGTCATCTTATTGGTTTGATGTGGCACTGACGTGGCATATAACAGAATCTGTCAAAAAATTTAACGGAATTTGACGCTAGGGATCAATTTGTAATTATAGTTTACCACAAGGACCTCCCATGAACTTTTTAAACTATAGGGAGTGATTTGTAATTATGGCATAACTCAAGGACCAATGATGCAATTATCCCTATTTTTTAATATAAACAAAGCCCTTTAAATTAACCAAAAATAAGTTGCATTAAGACAATGTGGGGAACTCTCCCCAACAATGTGCTCCCTACCTCCCACACCACATGTACCATCAAAACATATGGTGAACACGAAAAAACAAGCCAGAACTGAATGGGCAATCCCTAAAACTGTCTTCGCCTTGTGCAATTACCAGATTGATGAAATAGAGGTTATTTTAGAAACATGTTTTAAGGAAGTTTAAACCAAGAAACAAGACAAAGACAAAGACAAAGACAAAGACAACTCCATCTCATGCATTTAAAGGGAAGGGCCACATTTTTTTAGAGAAGGCCCAGGGCATGCATATCAATTTCGAATAATTCTTGAATGGATCGGAGCAGATAATATGTGTTCATGTTCGACAAAAACAAAAATTAAACTTATCAAAAGACATGTCGGCCCACTAATGCGAGAGCAGTGTTAGACCTAAAACATGTCTCCAAATTTGACAAATGTGTCCAAAAATCATGGATATGGACATAGAGGATTACTCTTAATTACTTTATGGAGTTTTTCACCGGGAAAATAAAACATAAAATAAAAAAAGAAATAGCCTATCAACAAATAATAAATTCAGGATGTTTGTACAGTTTCTGGTATGGTGACGTGTTGCCTTGTAACTCGCATTGTTCTTCTTAATCTACAAAATAATAATCAACTTGTCGGGGGTGCCAACTGATCCCACTCCAATGCTTAAGTCAGTAAACAATTCCAAAAAGTATTCAATATAAATTAGATAATGCGATCAATTTAATACCGGGGTGTGTGTCTACAAATAGACACACAGATGCGGTTGGAGCGTTCTGAGGATCCTGAATCTCCCAAGATCCACGATCTCTTCAGGGGCAAATCATCCACGATCTCTCTATGGATCTCTCGGAATCCACAATCTCTTCTGCAGATCTTTCGGGATCCATGATCTCCTCAAGGAGAGGATGCTGAGATTCCGGGACCCCGGATCTTCCGTGAGCGTCATCTCTTTAGGGAGATAATGCTCTACAGATCCCGGACCTTACAGAATCCATGATCTCCACGAATCTTAACTATGGCACTATGACCGACCGGGCCTCTTCGGGTCGGTCAAACCCACTAGGCCCAGAATTCAGTTATGGGCTCACTTGGGCTTTGGGAATAATAATTGCCCCAACACAAGAGATTTTGAACACCATCGTGTTCAGCAGAATACAATGTTATGTTAGCATATTTTCCTCAAACCATCACAGAATTAATAATGTTTTTCCAAACTTTTAATTAAGACAATGTCTTTTCTAAACTATTAAAAAATTGTTAATATCTCTTCAAAATTAACAAAAAGACAAAAATAACATTAATTCTTTTAATAAAATAAAATAAAAAAAACCCAAAAAAAAAAAAAAACCTGATGGTGGTTGGGCTGCCATGATTTGTGTAGGCAAAGCAGGGAATCAACATGATTCATGAATAGTGTCGTCAATCAGGTAGGTGTGGTGGGAACTGGAAGTGACTAAGTCAGCAGGGGTGGAGCTAGTATGTGCAACTTGGGAGGCTAAATTAATAAAAAATAATAATAATAATAATAATAATGGGAGGCCAAAATTAGAAAAGATTAAAAATAAATAAATAAATAATTAAGAACAAAATTTAAAAAAATTTTAAAATTTTTTTTTTAAGAAAATTTTAAGGCTTCAGGGTTGAGCCTCAAGCTCCTTAGCGGCTCTGTCACTGTGAGTGAGCATTCAAACCCACTCTCCTTTTTTTACGTTAAAAAATAAAAATAAGACAGAAATGGTGGGCAGCCATGGTTCTTTCTCTTTCTTTCTATCTCTTTCTTCTTTTACTTTCTCAATATAGAAGGGTCATATCATTTTGATTTTGCAATGCTTTGAAAATTTGGAAACAGAGAAGTTGCTGTAGATCGATAGGAAAGGAGCTGGCGTTCGACCAGGGGGCTCCATAATTACAGTGTCAGCAATGCTGAGGTGTTTGGTCTGGTTCTTTCTTGCTGATTGGAAAGAGTATTTTGGGTCTTTTGATTGAATCTCCATCAAATTTGTTGACATACACAACAGGTTTACTCCTGCTCCTTGAATGTTTTCAATGTTGATTTGACTTGTACAATAGTTTTACTTTTTATTTTTTTAAAAAAAATATTTTATTTTATTTTATTATGTGCATTTTTTTTTAACAAAAAAGACAGCAATATTAAAGTATAAGTAATTAAATGATTAAATGTACATTTTTTTTTTGCTAGTTTAAGCTTTTAAAATAAATACTGATTTAACATGGTAGTGATTTAAAAGTAGTGATTTCACGCCTCTTCCTACCAACTTATCATTTTAAGATAAGTAGTGATTTAACAACTGACAATTGTTTCATACTTTGAGGGGAGATACTGTTCCAATTGAAAATTTAGAGAAAATATTGCCATTTAGGTAGTAATTTAACAAGGTATGTGAACTTTTTCCTAACAATATTATTCAACGGCTTCTTCGGAATAAGTAATAATTTAACAATTGAAAACTTTTTGATACTTTGGGGAAGGCATTGTTCCAATTGAAAGCTTAAGAATAACATTATTGATCGGAGAGTAATTTGATAAGATAAGTAGACTTTACCCTAACAATATTCTTCAGGCAGCTTCTCCAATAATCCTGATTGGTTTTTTCTTTGCATAAAACAAAATTAATTTTGAAGACGTACCAATTATTGTCATAGAAACTGATTTTTAATGTTTGTCACGTAGTCTAAAGATGTGATAAGAGCATCTCCCTGGTGGTTAATTTTGTAAATTTTGTTAAATTTTGGTCAAAGCTTAAATTCTCGAAAAATGAACAAGTGTTTTGAAAATTTTGACACCGCCTATCCGTTAGGATTTAACAAAAAATCTTAACGGAACATGGAATTAAAAATATTATAAGATGGATACACTAAATTGAAAGTTTTTTAAGTTTATAGGGTAAACGTAAAAGTAAAGACAATTCAGAAGGTTAAGTGAAATTTCTATTTTTTTTTATTAATGATATTTTCATTATTAAAGGAGCATTGACAACTTTTTAATATTTTTAAAATGGATATTATTTCAATTAAAAGTTATATATATGTGTGTGTGTGAATTAGATGGTAATTTAAAGAGACTTTTCTGTAACAGTATTATTCTTTTCCGACAGCTTCTGCAGTAATCTTGATTGGTTTTTCCTTTGCATAAAACAAAAACCATTTGGAGAAGGTACCAATTATTGCCATAGAAAGTGATTTCTAGTGTTTGTCAGATAGCCTAAAGATGTGATAATAAGTCTACATGTTTGATGATGATGTTATAACTACCCACCTAGCTATGGCCGATATATGAGACCAGATCATATTTTTAAGGATGTATTCTTCTCCAAAATTAATATTCCAAAGAAACACAGTCACATGAAAGGGGTCACAGTCTGCTTTGTTTCTGGAAGCCATTTCTTGGGCTAGCTTGCAAGGGGGCAGACACACAAACACATCTGTTCCATCTAATGAAAGGAAACAAAAAGAAAGGTTTGGCATGACCTTGATGGCAATTCATTCATCTTTTCCTTACTTGTGACCAATGTTGCCCCTCCAAAACCCAACACCCCCTCTCCCCCAACTAAGAGAAAAGAGAGATACCCCAATCTTTTTTATATGTCTTTAACTTCAAACCCTATACACGTTAGAGTGAATTTTAAAATATTAATTAAATGATTAAATTTATTACTATTTTTTATAATTTAACAAAAAAGAAAGAAAAAAACTTCATATGATTCCACGCGTTTAGTAAAATTTCTTATCTATCATACCCTAAAATATCCTCTCTCTTTTTTCTTTTCTTTTCTTTTTTTTTTTTTTTTTTTTTTTTTTTTTTTTTTTTTTTTTTTTTTTAACTATATGCATTATCAAATAGGATAGGGATAGGATTAGGGTGAGATGGGTTGACTTGGAATATATATTGGATCTGATACTAATAATTGATAGGTTTCTGAGGTTGGGTTGAGACTGGGGGTGTACATGTGGATATCCACACAATTATTTTTGACATTCACATCTACAAAATGCGGATATCGCTTTTAGAGATCCGCATCTTTTTTTAACTATCCAATCTATTTGTATCCACGCAATTACAGATATTATCCACTATCCGCAAATAGGTAATTGACCTATTTTAAATGTTTTTAAAAATAATTTTGAAAGATTTTTAGTCTTTTAGGATTGTTTTGAAAATATAATGCATCACTAAAAATATGTAAGATCGAGAAAAAAATGAGATGATAGATGTGACCTCAAAATATTCATGGTAATCAATGCTTACAAAAAACGCTCTTATGTTTTTTTATACATTATTCAATGAGCATAACAATCAAGCCAGCAAACATAAATAATAAAAAATTAAAAAAAATAAAAACCTAAATTACAAATCCAATATTAAAAAAAATAATATTACAAATTCATAACATAAAAAACATAAATTGTCTAAATATTACACATTCATAAGTGAAATATATAAAAAAATATATATATTAGACATAAAAATATAATATGTGTATATATATATATAAAGGATATGCGGATGCGATTATTATCTACATTCGCATATCCTAAAACCGATATCTGCAATTCTGCATCTGTATTTCCAGATAGTTATGTTTGTTAACCGCATCCGTATATGCAGATAGCAAATGCTGATGGTTAATATCCACCCGATATTTGCATCCGTATTTGTAGATAGTCAGGGGCGGTCCTACATGGAGGCTAGGGGGGGCCCTGGCCCCCCCAAGCCCCAAAATTTTCCCCTAAAAAAAATTTTTTTTCCAAAAAAAAAAAAAAAAAAAAAAAATTAAAATTTGACCCCTTAATTTTTTAATTTTTTTAATTTTGCCCCTTTTATTTTTTTTCTTTTCAATTTGGCCCCTCCATTTTTAAAAGCCTAGGGCCGCCACTGTAGATAGTTATATTTGTTAACCGCATCCGCATATGCAGATAACGGATGCTGACGATTAATACCCACATGCATGTACACCTCCTAGAGACTGGAAATGGGATTTGAGAGACCACAAAAATCTACTAAGAGCAGGAGAATATATACCACAACTTGCCAAAAAAAAAATTCTGATGCTTTTATTTACAACTAAATAGTCTTTAAATAGACTACAATTGAGTAACAACACCTAAAATGATTAGATTTCAAATAAACTGTAATCATAACGAGTTGAAATTCTTTTTCCTACTCAACCTGTCTCACCTAATTCAATCCCTATCAAAATAAGCTTTTAAATTACGTTGTAAATGTCTTTATATATGAAATTATGAAGGTGATGGGAAGAAGCTCCGAGTTGATGGGATTGCTCATACGCAGTGTCACATACATACCCCCCATCACATGTGCTTCGGATGTTTCTTGCTGAATTGAAAATCCGACGGACAAAATGGCGACAACCTGGTGGGCCTGTCACCTCTATAAGAGCCCTTTAATGAGCTTTGACAAGTACTTATACAACTCAGGACCCAGGAGCCTTAAATAAATTGGGCCCAAGCTGGGCATTTTGATTGGGTCTTCACCACTTCTCTATCACCTCCGCCAACATTTTAAAAACAAATATAAATAAGGTTAATGCTATTTACTATATCGTTATATAACTGTCATATCACTGTGAGGATTGATTTGCATTGCCATATTATTAAGTTATACAACAGTCAGTCATGTAACAATTTACCAAATGCATCATTTCTCATAAGAGAAATGCTACATACTCAACTATTATCTCACTCTCATCTGGTGTGCTAGTGCTAGTGTCAGTGCCAATGAGCCCTAAGATTATATATATATATATCTAAAGGCTAATGAGTGGTGCTACATCAGTCTACTACAATAAGAGTTAAGTATTTTCAAATTACTCAACTTATAAAATTAACCACCGAAATGCCAAAAAGACAACAGCTCGGTTTGTTAAAATTGTAGTTTGATTTTTTTTTTCTAAAAAAAAAAAAAAAAAAAAAAAAAAAAAAAAACCACCTAAACAAAGGGAGCCAAATTTCCCATCAATAAACAAACTTTTTTAAATTTTTGGGTGGAGAAAAATAGGAGTTTAGCATAAATGGATGAACTTTATGTGCTGTGAGACAAGGATGAGGTATGGTGATCCTTTCCTTATCATAATTTAGCGATAATGAAAGCTCTAAAAGCATATCTCAACCCGAAACCACAAGATCTTTTGTCCATAATAGTGTTTCTGAGTTTAGTATTATCCTTAAATATAAATGATCATTGTCTGGCCCTTACCTTTTTTTCTTTTAATTTATTTATTTATTTCCCCTGTGATGCTCCAATTGCAAGTTTGTAATCATGGGATACCATTTGTTCCCTAACCTGGACCCACCGGGTACAGTACCGGGTCTATTTTGGGAATTAGACCGTCTGCCGGGTTGGCTCCTTTTTGAGGCAACTAGATTAGCTTTTTAGCTAGTTAGGGTTAGTTTTACACGCCTGCCAATTGCCAAATGCCAAATGCCAACCAACTATATAAAAATTCTCAATTAATAATAATAAATCAAATAGAATAATAATAATAATAATAATAATATATAAATGGTAAAGAAGAGATATTATCCACCAACTTTGGACAAGTGTATGGCAAAGAGGCAGCGATGCATGCATGCATGGGGTAGTAGAGTAGGGTCATGAAATAAAGCCTTGGGTTTAGGGAGACATGGACATATGAGAAAGCGTACGATGAATGCGGGCGATTAGAAATTAAAGAAGAAGAGAAAAAGCTAAGCAAAAACAAAACACAACAGACCAGAACAGGAGACACACGCAAAAATTGATTAAAGTTGAAACACGCACACGACTAGTGTTTGTCAAGCACTGATTGGCACCAGCACAAAAAGTAAACCGGCATGTGTCTCGAGGGGCTTCTTTTCCGCTCTCTTTTTTCTTCTCTCTTTTCTCGCTCCGCTTCCTATTATCCTCCGTCAATCAGATTCGGATAGTCTAAAATTATTATTATTATTATTATTATTTTTTTTTATAAAGTGTTACTCCGTTACTCGATTAGGTGAGTATTATAAGTGATCTCTCATAATCATTTGTCCGAATTCATACAAATAATCGAAAACGATTTTAATTTTCCTATAGCAAGCACTCTGTTTGACTATACCCTCGCAAACACACGTATCGTTTCAAAAAAGAGAAAGGAAAAAGCAATGCTTTTCTGAGCGTGTTTCACGTTACGATTTTAAATAAAAATTAATTCTTGAATTAATACTTCTTAAAAAAATATAAAAAATTAATACATAATTTTTCCTATCAAACCATCCAAATTGTTAAGTAATAATATAAAAATCAACTTAAAAAATTAATAATTAAAAAAAAAAAAAAAAATCTTTTTAAGGAGACACTTGTATGGGCCTTTAATAAAGTGCCTCTTATCATATTCAGCGACAGATGTTGGTGTGACATCTCAGTCGCTTTCCTTTTGGGACAACAAAAATAAAATAAAATAAAATATCAACTCCACGTGGTTACGTATTTCCTTTTAATATGGGAAAAAAATATATAAAAAGCAACTTACGACTCCTTTTAGAAAAGGGAGATTAAAAGCTACGTGACAACTCGTATGTGAACCTCACCTATACATACGTACGTACTGAAACTATAAGGGAATTATATATGTTACCTAACTTAATTAATTAATTAATTAATCTATTTCAAAGTCCATGTGATCACTCTTAAATGATACCTAGCTACTCATTTTCTTCTTCGGTTTTGTGATGAAATGTGAAAGGAGAGAAAAAATAAAAGTACGAAGAAGAAAAAAAACACACAAAAAAGGAATTTTAGAGTAATTTGACGTTAAATGCCTACGGCTAGCTACTATTAGAAATTGCCCTAATTAAGAGTTAGGTTGTGCTTTTATTACTTGAATTGTTTACAATATACTAGGGTCTTTATTTATAAAGAAAACTATGGTCGTAGGTGAAAATAATACGGTAAATATAATTAAAATCCTATATAGATTTCTCTTTCATTTCAATTCAATATTTTACGTGTTGAGATTCACTTGTTAAAACGGATTTTGAACCCACCAGTGAAGGGGAGTGTTACAATATTAATTAAATTATTAAATTGACTATTTTTTATCGATTTAGATTTTTGGAATAAATAGTAATTTAACAATTTATTTTTCTTTAGAGAAAGAATTTCAAGACTAATTTATGTGATTGGGTAAACTCTAGATAATTATGATTTGGAATTGGAGAGTGTGAGCCGCTTGTGAAACTTGCAAAAACTTGGCTCAAATGGCGAGACAAGCTTTTACGCAGTGTCCATTTCAAAATTGTCTTTTGTAGACATGTGAATGCAATTGTGTATTTCAATCGCAAAGGCACTTTTTTTTCTTTTTTTTTTTATTTATTTATTTCCTATTCGATGAGGGAAAGGGGAAAAGGGGATTGGAGGGCTTTCATGTTGAGATCCGAAGATGAGACGTTCCATTGCCATTGGAGGAGCCAAGGGAACGTTTAAAAGCTAAGAAAGAATAAGACAAAGAGAGGACGACTAGAAGTATTTAAATATAGGAAATCTAAAATTAAAAAAAAAACTTCAAACCTTTTTTTGGTTTTGTTTTCTTTTCATTTTTGAATCATGAAAGTCTAATCTTCATTGTATACACAAGTTAGGTGTCTGCTTATCAATCGTGTTGGAGGGAGATGCACATGAGATAGTTCTTGTCGTGGGGAATGGAGGTTAGGAAAATATGGAAGTTTAGTTGTCGATTCGTGCAACCTCCTAACATTATTCCAATCATGGGTACTTGTTAGATTTGTAAAGAGAGAAGAGAACGGAGCTGCTCATAAGTTTGTGAGAATGATTGTCTCTCGGCGCTTACACCAGGTCTAATTTGAGTCGTACCCGAATTTTCTCTTGGCAATTATATGTGCTGAACAAGTATCCATTTCTAATGATTTATAAAAATTGAGACTACCTTCAAAACAAAAAAAAATATATGCAAGTTAGGTATACGAGAAATGAATGTGTTATTAGAAATTAATTTTTAATGATAAATTTTAGAACATATTATATGCTTTTATATATGGGTTTCCTTTATATAAAATGGAAATAAGTTGTTTTATGAACTTTTAGAGGATAATTTTAACTTTTTTGCTAAGAAAACAAAAGGCTACCTTTGAAAGCGTTGGCAAAACGAGCTCTCAATTTTGTGAAGTAGATATTTGTAAGATGATTTTCAACGTCATTTTCTTTCAAATTACTTTGAAATAAAAAAGAGGAAGAGGAGGTTGACAATCGTCTACGGATTGTTGTGAATACGATTGCAATAGCGTAACAAAGTGAGATAAGAGGAAGAAGAGTAAAGAACAATTTTTTTTTTTTTTTTCTCTCCTTTTGACTTGGAATCGATAAAGCCCCCCCCCCCCCCCCCCCCCCCCCCCCCCTTTTCTTTTTCTTTTTTTTTTTTTTTTTTTTTTTTTTTTCCTGTTTTTTAACGTTTATGTGTGATATAATTTAATAAAATGAAATGTTGGGGTATATTCTCACAATCACTGACAAATGGGCTTATCGAATTATGAAATACTCGTTTGGGTGTGCAATGTTTTGAAATATTATGAATACTGAGAGAATTTATTTTTTAAAATTATGTTTCGATAGTTTATAAAACTTAAGACAAAATTAAAAAAAGTTAGATAAAATTTGAGTAGAATTTAATATTTGAAAAACAGTTTTTGAAAGTGTTTGAAAACCCAAATATTAGGCTTCCCACAATGTTCCAAGATGAATCAATCCCGAGATGCTCTAGACATTGTGGGAATCTCTGAATCCCAATATTAATTCTAATATCGAAAATCTTACAAGCAACTCCTACCCTAATCAAGAATGACAGTTAGAGCCTCGCCTATCAACAGGCTAGCACGGCCAAGTATCAACGACATTAATTTTTGGTGTTTTACACTTAATGCGAATTACTCTTCAGAAACTAACTTAACATCGAAGTAAGATCCAAGTGGCACTCCGGGCAAGCGCCTTTGATTACGTTTATTGTTTTGTAGCAATCGAATACAGCATTCATTAAGACGTATTCCACCATACCAGAAAGTGTCCCACATTGAATATGGAGTTTTGAATGACAAGTCCATTCATCATTCAATGTTCATGGCTTCCACTGTTTTGGCAAAAGAAAAATTAAAACTGGCTCTTAAAAAAGTAAAGAAGCTGTGGCTCCCTTTCATTTTATTTTTTGTCCGTTGCATTTGTCACCGAATTAAGGCTGTCATGTTGCCATCAACGTATTTGCCTTTCATGGCCTAAAATTCTTCCCTCTCTATTGGGCACTTACGCAATTGTTGTACAATAACAGGATACCCTCATGGGACAATGAAAGCTCCACTTTACCAGAAATTCTAATTATGCCACATTATTTGCAACAATATTGAAAAACATCAAATAAAATAATGGGGAATTTGGCCTTTTTGTGTACCCATCTTTGAAGATAAACCTTGAATTGGTGCAAGGTGCCTCCATGTTAAGTAGGTTAGGCTCAGCTTCGTTACAGGCTTAACCTCAAGAAATTATTTGCAGGAAAAAAAATCGAACTTTAGATCTTGATGAGAATGCCACCGAATTCAAAACTTTCAAATTAAGGGTACGTAGCACTTTGCAACAAGGAATTCGTTTTTTTAGAATCAATGAAAACCTTCACTTATAACCCATGATCTTTCATTACTTTTGAAAAAAAAATCAAAACTTTAAAAAGTGTCAATTTAAGGTATTCATCTTTTAATGTTTTTCAAGTTCAATCATCCGTTAAATCCTTTCAAAATTCTCAAAATAATCATGTGTTTATTTTTTTAAAAAAAAAAAATTAAAAAACTTGTCAAAGATTCATGCATGGGTATTTTTGCAAATTTCGTTAAATTCTGACCAATGTCTTAAAATAGTAATTTTTTTCTTTTTTCTTTTTTTTTTTCTAAAAAAAATGAGGAGTATTTTGAAAATTTTGACTTAATTTAACAAAAAATTTTAACGGACGGTTGAAATTAAAAAAAATTAAAAGATTAAAACTCTAAATTGACACTTTTTAAATATTGGATACATATTTTCAAAAAAAGATGGAGTGTAATTTTTTCAAAAATTGAAAGGTAAAACTCTAAATTGACATTTTTTTCAAAAGTTTGACACTTATACTATTTATCCGTACAAACTTTAATGGATTGTTATTTGAACCTTATTTTTAAAAGTCCACCATCACTTTGTTTTTTCCGTTCAAATCAACTAATAAATTTAATGAGAAAGCATGTGAAAATGACTAAATTGTCCTTAACCTAAAAAGATTAAATATAAATATAAAAACCGATAATCTTGTTATTTTATATATGTTTCTAACTTTTTTTTAAAAATAAGTTTCGTACTTCTTTCCTATTCATAAAGAAAGAGCATATTGCTCTAGTACAACAATGTCACATATATAATAAAGAATTTCTTTTATCTAAACCTTATTTATCACATTTTTGACAACTGTTTTAGCTACTTCATGTGCAGCAAAGTTAGATTTTATTTTGACATTACTATCTTGCCAACTTTGCAACGTATTTGATACATTTTGAGTATCGTCCATTATCTGTCCATATCTACTTTTGTTTCACTCGTTAACTTTTATATCATTCACTATTTGAATCGCATAACTCTAAAAAAGAAATGATCCATTGAAGCCTCAAATTATAACTAAAACTTGCCGCTTACAAAGCTACCAACGCCTTTACTATAACTGGTTCTAATATTACAAAGTTGGTTGTGCTTCTAGCAGCAATAGCACATCCCTCATGATTTAACACAAAATTACCAAGGCCAATTCGTCTCTTTGAAAAATATATTTCTACATTTTAATTCACCTTTTGAGTTCTCGAATTGGGATTTTTTTCACTTCCGTTGTTCCTCTCCCATATTGTCTACTTCTTGCTCCACCTCCGTAGCACTTTGTTTCCTATATTTTGCAATAAAATCTATAACCCCCCCCCCCCCCCCCCCCCCCAAAACAACTCATTTTAATAAAACGGAAAAATTGACACTAAAATTTGAAGTAGAGTTATAGTTTATGAGATAAATGACATAGGAATGATATCCCCCCCTTTTTTTTTTCTTTTTTCTTTTGACATAAATGAGTAATTTTATGGGATAAGTTTAGTTATTTTATATATTTTTCTAACTTCACATATAATTTTGATAGAATAGGCAAATTAACACTAAAACTTTAAAATACCATTTGAGATAAATGGAATTTAAGTTTTTAGAATAAGTGATATTTTATTTTATTAATAATTATAAATAAATAAATAAATAAAGATAGTTTGTTAGTGAGTGATGCCCAACCATCGACGGAGGGGGTGAGGGTGCACCGTGCATGATAGAGTCATAGACCTTAGTAACACCAAATATCCAGATACCCATATTGTCCTTGCCCCCCGCCATTACGGTAGATTGGGAAAACTGAAAACAGCTTTGCAATTGCCCGTGCGCTGCAAATGTCAGTACGAAACGTATCCCAGATAAAGAAAGGATAGATTAGTAAATTAAGGAAAAAACGAGGGCAAATCGGGTTGGGAATTTCGAGGCGTAGGAGAGAGGAATATATGTGGTGGGGCTATGGAGCAGCGCCAAAGGCGCAGGCCTCCCGATTGTATGTATCCATCACACTCTCACTCTTTGACACCCGATTTCCACTTTCACTCGCTCCTCCCTCGCGTGTAAAACTCACTTGCCTATGCTACGTGTTTTTTTTTTTTTTTTTTTTTTTGTCGTAAAAAAAAAGATCCTGAAGCGGTTGAATTGCAGACGCTCTGAGGTGGAGTGGAAAGAGTAAGTCGAGAAAAATATAAAAGAACAAAGAGTGATGAGACTTGAGATACAGAAAGAGTGGGACTGCTGAGAGGTCTCTGAGTCACTGAGTCCTAAACAGCTAACAACACGCCCACGATAGTTGCTGCCAAAACTCACTTGGCCCCAAACTTTACATTGACAACTCTCTCTCTCTCTCTCTCTCTCCCCTTTTTTTCCTTGTCTTAATGAATCACTGTGCCACTGTCTGGTCTGGTATCTCCAGTCTCAAGTGAATGCAACATAATAAAATGGAAAAAAAGAAAAAAGAAAGATAACCCATTTATTTACTGGATCATTTTTTGAGCTTTTTTTATTTTTTATTACATCATATGCTATACACCCTTTATATGGAAAGATCCCATTTCTTATTTATGGGGAAAATTTGATTTTGTTTTTAGACTGGGCGAGGGGGGGGGGGGGGGGGGGGGACCCTGAGTGAAAGGAAAATATTTATAAAGAAATAGGAAAAGATAAAGCTTAGACAAAGCAAAGGAGAGGGGGGGGGGTGGGGGAGTGTGGGTTCTGTACTGTCTTAGCCTGTCCCCCCCACCCAACACAGTTCTCTCTCTCTATCTCTCTCTTTCTATCTCTAGCAGTCCAAGTCCAAAAGCCACTACCGCATTGGCTTTTATCGTCTTTTGTTCTGTGCTTCCTATGCAATTGTCTATGTCTGCTGCTTCTGCTCCCTCTTCTCAGTACCTGCAAATGGGGGAGGAATCATACTTTGAATTTCTTGTTATTATTTGATACCCATCTCTTTTTCTTTCTCTCATCTTTTAGCCCTCTGGCTGGGTATCCCTCCAAACATGACTTTCTTGGTGTTTTCTATAATTCTATTCATCCGCTTCCATTCCTCTCCTGTTTTTGCTTTGTGGGTACCCCTCAAAAATATGAATTCCTTACCATGATTTGACCCCATTTCCCAATTTTATATAGTTTTGGCTTTGTGGCACTCTTCTTATGACCACTTGATTACTCTAATCCCCTCCTTTTCTTTTTCCTTTTCTTTTTTAATTTTTTTATATTTTTGTTGGTGGGTGGGTTGGTTATTTGGTTGTACTTCTATTCACCCACACAAGAACCGCACTGGGTGTTCATGGAAATTGATCTGAACCATGCAGTGACTGAGGTGGAGAAGAATGCATATTGCAATGGGGACTGTGGCAAGGGTGCTTGTGTTTGTTGTTTGTCCTCTTCGACTTCTTCATGTTCTTCTAATTCATCTGGAGCTCCTGTGTCTTCTTCGATTTATCTGGAGCTTTGGCATGCATGTGCTGGCCCTCTCACCTCTCTGCCCAAGAAAGGAAATGTGGTTGTCTACTTCCCTCAAGGCCATTTAGAACAGGCCGCTTCATCCTCTCCTTTCTCACCCTCGGAGATGCCGAGCTTTGATCTCCATCCTCAGATCTTCTGCAGGGTTGTCAATGTCCAACTACTTGTGAGTTCTGAGTTTCTTTTTTAAGACTCAATTTTGTGTGCTTTATTCCTCCAATATAAACTTCCTCTCCCACAATTTCACCTTTGTCTCTTTTAGTTTGTTTATGGTCTCTGTTCTCTCTTGAAACAGGCTAATAAGGAGAATGATGAGGTTTATACGCAGGTTACTTTGCTTCCTCAGCCAGAGGTATGATTCTTAATTGATACTATAATAGCTTGGTTTTTAGAAACTGATATTGTAAGTCAAGACAATTTTTATCTTTTCTAGTAAGCGGTTTGTATTCTTGTGACTTCTCAGGTTCTTATTGCTTTGAAATCAAATTTTCTGTTAGAGTACGCTTTTATTCTAGGCGGTATCTCAAACAAATGTAATTGTGCTGATGACGTCAATTCTGGGGTTTCTGCAGTTGGCAGGCAAGAATTTAGACGGCAAAGAGCTTGAAGAGTTGGGGGTGGATGAGGAGGGGGGTGGAGGATCACCTTCAAAGTCTACTCCTCACATGTTCTGCAAAACACTTACCGCTTCTGATACCAGCACCCATGGAGGATTCTCTGTTCCTCGTAGAGCTGCTGAAGACTGTTTCCCTCCTTTGGTGTGACTTTTTAAGATATTATATTCAAGATTTTGAATAGATAACTTAGCTGTTTCACTCTGATGAAGTTGACTTGTAAACATGAGTGAATTTCCCTTATTGCAGGATTATAAGCAGCAGAGGCCCTCACAAGAGCTTGTTGCTAAAGACCTCCATGGGGTGGAATGGCCGTTTCGACATATTTATAGAGGTACTTCTGATAGAACTCCGTTGTGAGGTCTAATTGATGGAAATATTGTTGTAAAAAAATAAATTTTAAGATCCCAAAGAAGCGGAAAATACTGAATAAGAATAACCCAATTACACAGGATATCAAGATTTACATAGTTCAGCCTAACAAGCCTACATCCATAGGCAGAGAAAACCAGGAGGAAATTCACTATGAAAAAGATGGAATACAAACGGTAGTAGGAAGAAAGCCACTCAAAACCCCAAGCCCTAACAGGCCCAAATTCCACTCTCACACAAAAGAGATTTGTCCTCAAAGAAAAACACATAAGAGAACTATGACAAAATAGAACTATTTCTCTAATTCTCTAAACCTTTGGTGTGGCTCTCCCTTACATTTTTTGTTTTCCCACGCTCTAAATCGCCAAAGCTAATGCTCTTTATATAGAACTCAACGTTGGTTGCCAAGAGGAGTCCAAGTTGGTCCGAACAAGGACGACTAGGCGGTGATGTAGAAAGATGCAAATCCAACTAAAAGTAGAATTGGATGTTGGCTACAACTTCAAAGCCAAATCAAATAAAACAAATAATACTGATAGGCCCCACACGAAAGACTTAATTGATTTCAAGTTGTCATACAAATCTCCACCTTGACTTGAATTTCAACAAGTCCCTAATGCAAATATCCTTATGATGTCTCCTCCAACACCCCTAAGGGTAATCACAAATTACAAACACCAATCAAATCCAAGCAATGCTTGAATTTGAGAATTGAAACTGGTTTAGTCAATATATCCGCTAGATTTTTTGTCGTGGCAATTTTCTTCACTGTGATATCACCGTGTTACAACCTCTCGAAGAAAATAATATTTGACATCAATATGTTTGGTCCTCTCATGATAAATTTGATTTTTGGTCAAATACATTGCACTTTGGCTATCGCAAAACACGAGAGTCTCATCCTGTTGCAAACCCAGATCGCCAACCAGAGCTCTTAGCCGAATTGCTTCTTTCACTGTCTCTGTTGCTGCCATATATTTTGCCTCCTTGGTGGACAAAGCGATTGTTGACTGTAATGGCACACTCTGAGAGAGTAAAAACATAACCTGTCAGAGATATTCTCTTATCTACATTACCAGCATGATCTGAATCGACATACCCAATGACACTTGAACCTATACCATTGCCTCTGTCATAGACTAAACCATCATCTGTAGTTCCTCGTAGTTACCGAAGTATCAATTTCACTGGCTGCCAGTGAACCTTGTTAGGATTGGCCATGTAGCAACTAACAACACTAACTGTATGTGAAATATGTGGATGAGTGCAAACCATAGCATAAATGATGCTCTCAAGTGCACTGGAGTAAGAAACATGTGACACGAATTGCTCATCCTCACTCTGTGGTGATAAACGTGCTAAAAGTCTGAAATGAGCAGTAAGTAGAGTACTCATTGGTTTAGAATTATTCATACGAAAGCGTTCAAGTACTTTCTCAATGTACTTTTTTCTGTGACAAGTACAACTTTCCCGTTTTTCTATCCTTGTGAATCTCATCCTTAGGATTTTCTTCGCAACACCTAAATCCTCATTTCAAACTCATCAACCAACTGAGATTTTATTCTCTTAATCTCTAACATGCTTTTAGCAGCAATAAGCATGTCATCCACACGAAGCAACAAATAGACAAACAAATTATCTAACAATTGCCTATAATACACGCAATTTTGACGATTGCTTGTAATACTTTCAACTGTCATATGACCAACCATAAAGCAGTCAAAGCATTTGTAATACTGCCTCGGAGACTGTTTCAAACCATGTAATGATCTCCTCAATCTACAAACATGATATTCTTTTCCTTCAACAATGAACCCCTCTGGCTAATGCATATAGATAATTTCTTTGCCATGCAGAAAATCCGTTTTCAAATCAAGTTGCTTAAGCTCCAAATCAAATAGAGAAATCATGACAAGCAACACGAGAACAGAGATACGTTTCACAATAGGAGAGAGAACTTCATTAAAGTTCACACCCTCACTTGACTATAGTCTTTGCCACTAAGTATGCCTTGAACCTAGCATCTTCAACCTTTGGGATCCTTTCTTTTTTCTTGAAGATCCATTTGCATCCAACAACCTTAGAGCCCTTGGGCAATTTCACCAATTCCCATGTCTAGTTCTTATGAAGAGATTTAATTTCCTCATTCATCGCGATAACGCATTGTGCAAACTCACTATTTGTGACAGCTTCTAAATAAGTGAAAGACTCATGAACCCTAGTTTCCTTTGCCACTGTAAGTGCGTATGTTACCAAATCTGCATGGTCATATCTCTGAGGTGGCCTAATCTGCCTCATTTGTCTACCAGTCGCAATATGAGATTCTTACTCTTCTTGAGGATTATCATCATCAGAACTGGAATTATGTACATCTGTAACAGGCTAATCTCTAGTGCCATCCCACACCCTCTCTGAAGCTTCCACCTAATCCTTGCTATGACCATGTTCCTTTCCTACAGAAACAATAGACTCCTTCCTCGAGTGAAGCATGACATGTTCATCAAATACAACATTCCTACTTAATAAAATTAGGTGATTTTGGATCAAAACACCACAACAATAAGCAGAACATCCAAAAGTTTTCAAATTCGAATAATTAGCAGGAGTAACATACAATACTTTATTAGAATTTTTACAATCAATAGCTGTGCATGGTTGACCAAATAGCAATATGGATTGATAGCCTCAACCCAAAAATCCTTAGACAACCCCACATTCGAAAGCATGCAATGTGCTCTCTCCAAGAGATTCCTATTTGAATAATCAGCTGGAGTAACATACAATACTTTATCAGAATTTTTACAATCAATAGCTGTGTATGGTTGACCAAATAGCAAAATGTATTAACAGCCTCAACCCAAAAATCCTTAGACAACCCCACATTCGAAAGCATGCAATGCGCTCTCTCCAAGAGAGTCCTATTCATCCACTCAGTGGCCCCGTTCTACTGTGGAGTTTGACTAACTATATAGTGTCTAACAATGTCTTTATCCTTGTAAAATTTATTAAAGTCACGATTTTCAATTGTCTAGCAATGCCACTCAATTCTATGTCATTGTCTGTTCTGAGTTGCTTAATTTTCTTCCTAGTATGATTTTCAATTAATGCCTTCCATTGCTTGAAAGTGACGAACACATCACTTTTCTTCTTTATAAATTAAACCCAAACTCTTTTTGAATAATCATCAATAAATGTTACGAAATACTGAGCACCACCCTCTGATGGAATCTGAGAGGGACCCCAAAGATATAAATGGTGATAATCCACTGTATCACTCGTTCTGTGGATACCTATATTGAACTTGACTTTGCACTGCTTCTCAAAGACAATCCTCACAAAAGTCGAGCGATCTTGTTTTTTAGTCACAAAGCAAACCCTGCTTGCTCGGGATTGTCATACACCTCCCATTCATATGACCCAACCGCTTATGCCATAATCAGGTAGTGTCTTAATCAAGATCATCTGAAGAAGGCACAACAGCTGAACTTGTCACCTTACTACTCTGAAGATAGTAGAGGCCATCAACCTTGTTACCTTTCATCACAACCAATGAACCTTTACTAACCCTAATGACTCCACCTTCACCAGAATACTTGTATTCAAGAGAGTCCAAAGTGCCCAAAGAAATAAGATTTTCCTCAAATCTGGTATATGTCGAACATTCGCCAAAGTCCTAGCAATTCCGTCATGCATTCTTATTTTGAATGTACCAATACCAATAGTCTTGCAAGTTACATCGTTTCCCATCAAGACTAAACCACCATTGATTGGCTCATAGGTAGTAAACCAATTTCTTTTAGGGGATATATGGAATATACAGGTAGTAAAAAGGACCCACTTGTCGTTAAAATGACTATCAGAATTGGTAACGATAAGGACAAGTTCTGAACCATTAGATTTTTCTTCAACACCACCAGCCACAAAAGAGGAACTTGACTTATCATCTTCCTCTTTATTTTTCAGTTTCGGACACTCGGCTTTGTAATGCCCTATATATTTTTTTGCAATAGTAACACTTAACTTTCTTCTTAGACTTGGACTGCGATTAGCTTCTTGATTTTTCCTTACCTTTACCTGAGTCCCTCTCACTGGATCGAACTCTAGAATTAGAGGATTTTTCCAAACAACTTGATTGATTTCAATTCACTGCACAAATATTGATGTAGTGCAATGTTGTATTACTTGTCAGGTCAGCCAAGGCGGCATCTGCTCACTACAGGATGGAGTATTTTTGTAAGCCAAAAGAATCTGGTTGCAGGGGATGCAGTGCTCTTTTTGAGGTATATATGCTTAATCAAATTTATAGTGGCATTTGGAAACCACATGTTATTCGTATTCAGTCCATTTCTTTTTTCATTGGAAGTGAAGGTAAATTTTATTTTACATTTTTTTTCAATTCTATGCCAACAAAATTAGAAAACCTCATTTTCCATGTTATGTCCAAATGTCCCTCATTGTCTCCACCATCTAGTATTCTTAATATTCTTCAATCATTCATGATGGTCTTTTGTAGAGGTGAAAATGGAGAGCTAAGGTTGGGAATTAGAAGAGCTGTTCGACCTAGAAATGGTCTTCCAGATTCAATTGTTGGCAACGAGAATTCTTATCCAAAAGTGTTCTCTCTAGTAGCCAATGCAATATCTGCAAAGAGCATGTTTCATGTTTTCTACAGTCCAAGGTATCTATTGGCCATTATCTCCTAACTTAACCTAAGAAAAGGAACTTCATAAAACTATTGTTAAACTTGTGACTTTTTATACTACTTTTCCTCTGGCTAAGAATTTAATATGTTACTCTAGCTCATGCATGTTTTATACATATTTATGTATATGTGTATATGTATATGTATATATTTGAATCTTATTATCTCTTTTACAAGAATAGAGATTGAACAAGAAAGTAGGCATCAAGTAGGAATTCTAAACTGCCTCTCCATGATACCCCTTATTCAAGATTTTGTGCCTTTTGGAGTCTTTCCAAATTGAGAAGCACTAATTCGTGTGATATAAAGTAATAGCAGTTACTTGCATGTGAATAGGAAAAGGTTTTTGTTGTCTTTACCTTCCTGGAAACTTGTAAGCATGCTCTGTGAGGCATATACTTGGAGAGAAAGAACTCTTTAATATATTCAAAAAATGCTGAACTGCAGGGCAAGTCACGCAGAATTTGTCATATCCTACCAAAAATATGTCAAAAGTATCACAAATCCGGTGACAATTGGGACAAGATTCAAAATGAGATTTGAAATGGATGATTCGCCAGAAAGGAGGTATTCTATGCTTTGATTTGATTAAATAGCGTGACCAATATGTTTTCCCCATGATGATTGTCTTCTCAGAATATAATGTCTCATTCTGCATTCTCACAGGTGTAGTGGCGTAGTCACTGGAATAAGTGACCTGGATCCCTACAGATGGCCTAACTCCAAGTGGAGATCTTTGATGGTGAGCTTTGTTGTCTTTTTTTAAATGGACTTTTCCCTAAAAATTATTAACTATAGTGAATGATCTGAATTTTACTTGGATGATTTTTATAAGCTATTCTCTTATTGAATGAATATGCACCATTTTATCAACTTGTTTTGGTGTACCTTCTCTTATTCTTCTATAAACTCAGTACTAATTCCCCCCCCACCCTCCCCAACCAAGTAATTTCCCATGATGATCCATCCCAATTTTCTTATCCTGGAATCGAGTAATTGCCCAACCACTCTTTATGTGTAGATTTCAATGTCCATCCAATTGAACTTTTGGTCTGAAATGAAGTAGACATGATCCTAGTGAACCCATCAATGGACACTGCTCTCATGAGATTAAAGTGTCTTATGAATACACTACATACTCTTTTTCTTTCTTTGTGTAATGAATTTTACCTTGAGAAACTACAGTTCTCTTATGACTGTGTTGTGACCATTTGGCTAATAATATCCGTTTTACTGTATCCAACAGGTCAGATGGGATGATGAAGATATTGCAAGTGATCCTCAAGATCGAGTTTCCCCTTGGGAGATTGATCCTTCTGTTTCTCTCCCACCCTTGAGCATTCAGTCTTCCCCACGGCTTAAAAAGCTGAGGACAAGTCTGCAGGCAACCCCGCCTGACAACCCTGTCACTGGTACAAATCTTTTCATTCAGATGGGAAAGTTAGCATTTAATTCTTTTCTATTTTCTAATTCACTTGCCTTTGAAATCTGATTTTTCTTGCAGCAGGAGGGGGTGGATTTTTGGACTTTGAGGAGTCTGTAAGATCCCCTAAGGTCTTGCAAGGTCAAGAAAATGTAGGTTTCATATCACCATTCTATGGATGTGATACTGTAAACCGCCTGCTAGATTTTGAGATGCGATCCGCTGCACATCAAAATCGAGCATCAACTGGAGTAGGAAAGTCTACTAATAATGAGTTTTTGAAGACTCGTCCCACCACTTACACAGGCTTTGTGGAATCTGATAGATTTCCGAAGGTCTTGCAAGGTCAAGAAATATGCCCATTGAGATCTCTGACAAGAAAATCTGAATTCAATACTTGGGCAAAGCTGAATCCTGGTTGCAATTCTTTCAACATGTATCAAGAACCCAAACCCAATTTCTACCCCCTGCAATCAGAGAGCCTTAAAAGCATGTATTTTCCTTATAATGACATGCATCAAGCTGGCAAAAATCCCAGAATGCGCTCTTATGCAACTAACTTACCCAGAGAGAATGTCTCATTCAACTCATCTTCTGTTCAGACAGGGATTATAACGAATGAATTTGGAATGCGAAATCTACCAAATGAGCATACGCCAGCGGAAAATGTGTCTGCTGCCCCAACTTTAGGGGCCACTATGAGAAACACAAAAGATGAAAATTTTAATGGGAATGTGACTGGCTGTAAGCTTTTTGGGTTTTCCTTGACTGGGGAAACTCCGAACTCACATGTTTCTGGTAAGAGGAGTTGTACTAAGGTAAGCTACAATAGCAGCAACTTTGGATAGTTACGTTCCTTTCTTTACTCGCCCACTTATGTTACGTAATATGAGTGAAGGTTCACAAGCAAGGAAGCTTAGTAGGAAGAGCCATTGATCTCTCAAGACTGAATGGATATGGTGACCTGCTGAGTGAACTAGAGCGGCTGTTTAGCATGGAAGGCCTTCTACAAGATCCTGATAAAGGATGGCAGATCTTGTACACCGACAGTGAGAATGATGTAATGGTCGTTGGGGATGACCCATGGCAGTAAGTGTCTCTGCTATGGAATAACCTTCTGTTTTTTTGTTTTGCCAGCTCATTGCAAATCAAATGCATTTGTCACCTTGGCACATTCTTGTTGAAACTAAAAGTGGGGGGGGGGGGGGGGGGGGGGGGGGGGGGTGGGATCTCTCTATCTCTTTTTCTTTTTTAATTCTGAAAATAATAGTAGTAGCAGTAGAAGTAAATGAAAAATTATTATTTATTGTTATTTTTATTGATAATGACAATAAGGCTAAACTGCCATGGCGTGAACCTGAAGTTTTCACATCATATATTGCAAAATGCAATATAGACATGCATATTCATGTGGCGAATCTATTTTTTTATTTCAGCTGATTCATAAAACAGTATACTTATATATTTAAATATATGTTAAGATGGAAATTAAATAATATTGAAGCAATGGGAAGGAGGAAACCAAAGGAGGTAGAGAACTACTTACAACTATCTATATTGACTGTCATTAGTTTTCATTGCCACTGTGTGCGACAGAACCTGATGCCACTATGAACCTTGTTTATTGTGGTTCTTTCGGACAACCTTAGATATAAAGCTTTGATCTTTATGATTTTTAAATATGTTGATTCTTTTTTCTGATGGCAGCGAGTTCTGTAATGTGGTGTCCAAGATCCATATATATACCCGAGAAGAAGTGGAGAAGATGACCATTGGAATGATCAGTGATGATACTCAGAGTTGTTTGGAACAAGCACAGGTGGTCATGGAAGCGTCGAAGTCTTCGTCAGTGGGCCAGCCGGATTCTTCTCCAACTGTAATTCGGGTTTGAGGATTAGTGTTGTCTTAAGTATTATTATGTTTGCTCTGTTTGTATGTGCAACTTGGTGAGTTCTGAGTTCAGTAGTTGCCATTGTCACTAGCACATACTGAACATTGAAGTTTCATGCCTTGGCCACAGGAGTGTGAAGTGTTCATTGAACTCTTACAAGCCTGTGGTTTATTATGATGGGTATGTAGTATTATTACTAGTTCATGCCTTAATGGGTATAGATTGCTCTATCTATGTGTGGTGTGTAATCCAGGGTTTGCAACACTGGAGAAAATAAAAGCAGTTGTAAGCTCCTCTTGGATCAATCACTATCAAAGCAGGTTCTATCACAGTCAATACATTGGACAATCAGATGAGGTAAGTGGATTGGAATTCACAGTAATTAGCCGTTCGAATTGCTAACGTGAGAGAGCTCATATGAGATTTGCTTGCCCAGATAGTTGGCCGGACATTCTAAAATTATTTGAGCAGATAAGTTACATATAGACTCATCTTTCATTAGCTGTCCAAATTACTAATTCGAGCAGCTATTGTGAATCATTATCCGAGGTAAAGTGGTGACGTTCTTTATGGATTCCAAATGGAAGGTGCATGTGGGTTCTGTGAATTTGTGGTAAGCAGAAAAAATGGATTGTGTTTTCAAATATAAACAAAACGGTCTGTTTGGTAGCATAAATGAAAATTGGTTTTGGTTTTTGAAAATGAACAAGGCTATTTTGATGTGGCGTGCAACAATTTAAATTACTAGTTGAAAATTATTCTGCAACCAGAATAATTTCCAACTAGTAATTTAAATTGCCTGGAAACCAAAAGAGGTTTCGACTTTTCCTTCATGAAGTAAACCCATGTCCTCCTGTTGCTATCATCAGCAAATAAAATAATGTCTTCACGGTTTGGTAAAAAAATTTCCTTTTTTTTTTTCTTCAAAATAAAAACATTAACAAACACTTCAAAACATTCAAAAAAAAAAAAAAAGAAAAAAAGAAAAAGAAAAGAGGGGTGCTATTATAGAAAATCTCCTCAATTCAGACTCTTCTCTCTCCTGAAGACGCTTAAAACTCCCCTCCTTTTTTCTCCTCTCTCTCGCCTCTTTTGAGGATCAAACTACCTCTTCAAAGGGTCTATCTACCTCTTCGGAGGTTTTATTCATCGCCCTTGGTGATATGTCTTGGTTTAACATCACTACTGGCTTCTCCTCCATCGTGGATGGTCCGGTTTCAGCTTCTACATGTCATTCTCAGCCTTGGATCCGCTCCCTTTTTGAAGTTCTTGGATTTTATTTTTTCAAAATTAGATCTGTCCACTTCAGGAAATTTCACCGCCTCATGTGCCACTCCACCGTGATCTAAGCTCCCTCCGCTTCGCTTTGCCATCAATCGCTTCTCAATTCGGCCACCACGCGCCGGAGTGTATCCTACACGTGCCTTCGAGTAGATCTTACTCGCGGGTGCGTGTCCCACACGCACTGACACATGGACAATCCTACGTCACGCGCATTGACTTCCACCACCTTTCACAGCTGCCATTGGTCTCCAGTGGTGCTTTGCTTCCTCCTGACAACCATTGCTGGCAACTGGTTTTTACGTGTCGTCGAATGGCCTCCGCCACGCTAGCAGCCAGTGTTTTATTCATTGATTTTTTTTTTTTTTTTGCTTTCCCTAGTTTTCTTTGGTTGTTAAAGCTATCTCTACCATAGGCTTTGTTTTGACACTCATCAGTGTCTTCTTTGCTGCAGTGGTTTACCTTTAGGTGTGCTACTACAATTATTTCTTTGTTAGGCGATAGGGTTATTGGACCTCGAGATTTGTGGCCCTTCATGCCCCTCTAAACTGCTCCATTTTTAGTGCGTCTTACCAAACCACCTTAATTAGTAACCACTTTTCTTGATTTTTGTACCAAAAATATATAAGGCCGCGTCATTCATTTGATGCATTCCCTTTAACTTTTGTTTACCATCACTTAAGAAGTTCAAGGCTCTTTGTTGGGTTGCCTACCCCTATGTTTTTTATTTGTTGTAATTTCTTTGTTGATATAAAAAAAAAAAAAAAAAAAGGTTAAAAACACTATAAAAAACATTAACAAACAAAACCTCATAGGGCCACGTATCTCCATGTGCAAACTCCAAAGGCTAGCTTCTCTCTCCAAGAAGTTTTTTTCTTCAGAAAAGTTTTCCTATAGTATTCCCCAATAACGTAAGCTTCGCATACTTTGCGATAATTTATTAATAGTGACATATGTCGTTTTTTTATTGGTATTGGCATAATATCTGTCAAATGTTTAACGAAATTTGACTATGTGGACTAAATTATCTTTTTGTTTATCACAAGAACCTCTTAATTCACTTTGATACGATATGAAGCAATTTATAAATTAACAATTACCCCTTTATTTATTTTTTATTTTTTCATAGTAATAGTAGGGGGTAATTCCCCCCCTTCTCCACACCCCCTCTTCCTAAGCGGCGTTTCCCTTGAGGATTTCCTCAACCCTTCACCTATCGTGATCTTTGCCTAGCATTTTGTGACTTCTTCTCACATGGTCTCTTCTCTCATCTTCCCCTCCCTCGGAGCTCATTTCCCCCTCTTCCCCCAACTCTTTTATTTTTTCATGCTCTCTTCCTTCTGTTTGTCTCCCTTTGCTCCCCCTTCACCTTTTTTAATCCCCCTGTTTCCTATCCTCTCAATCTTGAGTTGTTCTTCTGCATTATCCTTCTTGCTTCTCACCTCCCCCCCTTTTTTCTCTTCTCCCTTCCTCCCATACGCATAATTTTGAAGCTGACTTGAAGAAGTTAGCCACACAAATTGAAGCTTTAGGTTAGGATGAAATCTAAATACTTCTGAGAGTGGATTTCAAAGAAAAGCAACTTGTCCTAGAAACAGAAGAGGCTTCTTCGGCATCTAACCTCTCTTTGGTTAGGAAAATTGTCTCTTCTAAGGCCATCAATAGACCAGCCGCTAGATCTGCCATCAGCCACATTTGGAGTTTTGCAACCATTTGCTGTTCACTTTCCTTAAAGGGTGTAATAGAAAAAAGGCATTTGAAGTTTGGTCATTGGAATGTAAAGGGCCATCTCCTCTTCAAAGAGTGGCCACCGGGAGCCTCCAGAATCCATGAGAAATATTCATCTTATATTCATCAATAAATCATCAAATATTCATCTTTATGAGATATTTTCTTTTCTTGGAATTTTTTTTTTTTTTTTTTTTTTTAAAGATTTTACTGTAAAGAAAACGTGTGCAGCAGGGAACCGCTTATGGGAGTGTCATGGAAGGTGGGGGATGCTGCAGCCCAGCAAGTCAAAGAAAATGCACAGCTTCTCTCCTACTGCTCCTTAAAAAGCTCACGACCTATAATAATTCTTCTGATCTCACTAGTCCCTGCCCCAATTTCATATAGTTTGGCATCTCGAAGCAGACGACCGGTTGCATATTCATTCACATATCCATTACCACCTAAACATTGTATAGCCTGCAATATTGAAGACAAACAAGAAAAAGGCACGGTCCACAAATTATTTTTCAGCAATAATACTTGAATGGGTATAGTCTAATGAACAATAATCCTGCTATAATGTATGAAAGACGAGCAGTTCTGATGGAGTGTACATATTTCTTAGCATAAAACCATTTGAACACGAATTCCTAAATCTGAAGTTACAGGCTTCAGCTAGGGCATTCAAGCAATATGGCCTACAGAGAGCATAAAGGTTTTACAGGCTAACTAAAGATGTTCGAAATTGAGTTTATTTTAGTAAAGATCCTTTCTCATGTTAGCATAGACAAGTTCTTTTCTTTTTTCCTGGGGCGGGGGTTTAAAAATCCAAGCAATAAGGTTTCAGATATGCATCAAATGACCAAATTCAACCATTATATAAGCATAACAAGGAATGGATACAGGTAGAAGCACTGCAGCGAATTTTCACCTGCAAAGCAACTTGGGTGGCTCTTTCAGCTGCACAAAGTATAACTCCAGCACAATCCTGAAAATTCATATTTAAGTTAGCTTACATTTCAGTGTAAGCATCCTATGCCACTATATGAGAGTATTATAATTTTTCTCTTCCATTAATTAACACTCTAAATTACGAGAATAAATAAGTAAATAAATAACTGCTGCATAGGGCAGAGCCGCAGAAACCAGAAAGCATTGCCAAAACAATTAATGGAAGCAATAGAAAACAGCAAAGCAGAAATTATGATAAATGAAATTGGGGCCACATAGGGAAAAATGGAAAAAAGGGAGGGGGTTGACACAACATTTCATGGACCCAAGCTCATTAAGTTAAAACAAAATTGGTATTAGGCAGATAACAATGAACCAACTTTTGCAGCATTTCTTGACATTTGATCAAACTGCATTTACAATTAACATATGAATGATAGATGTCTTTTTGTTGATATGTTATTTATTTTTTTTCTTTTAATAAGAATATAATCTCATTAGAAAAGCACATAAGGGCACAATCCTAGTACACAGGAAGTATACAAGAGAATCCCGTAAGTAGAAAAAGAACAAAGGTTCAAAAAGTTGAAAAAAAAAAGAAGAAGAAGAAGAAGAAGAAGAAATTACAGAGAATGTTGGAGAACCAATTATCCCCAAAGCTCATAGAAAGTGGGCTATCGATTTATATAGAAGGTACATAGTAATAACTGAAAATAACCGCAGATCCACCCAGTGACCTTGAAATGAATGCAGGCTTGTGGATAAAAAAAAAATAATAATAAAATAAAAAAAAAAAAAAACTAAAAAAAAAATTAAAAAATTAAAAATTTAAAAAAAAAAAAAAAAAAAAAAAAAAAAAGGAACATAAGCATTACCCAAACAAGGGTTGACCTCAAAGGAAAACAGGCGCTGATATGATTTTGGAGAACAGATTATGCAAAAAGATTAAGCTATAAAAAAAAGGCCAAGAATGTATATCACGCTCACAAACTTCAGCATTCACATAGATATAACTCATATAAGGAAGAATATTAGTAATCATATGGTAAAACAAAGAACACAAAGAGTAGCCAGTATTGCAGTCAAAACTAGTCTGTCTTCCTTATGTCACACCATGTATACCCCATAGACAAAAACTTTAAAAAAAAAAAAAAAAAAGAAGCAAAAGAAGTTGGACAATTTTTATAGCCCTGATGTTTGGCGAGGATGTCAGAAACTCCATTCGCCACCAGATTCACCAGAAATTATCTTCATTAAGAACTTAAGTTTACAAAATGAATTGAAAATGACAAGACAGGAAAATATTGAATAGAATTCAAATATTAATAAACACACTAAAATCTAAAGAATAATACTCCGAACAAAAAAAGAAAAAATAAAGGTAACCCAAAAAAACTAAGAAAAGAAAATTAAGATTCAAGGGCACCTTAGGGTTAGTTTTTCCATTGTCACAGTCCCTTGCAACAGAATACACGTAGGACCTGAAAAAAAAAAATTATAACTTACCATGTGAAAATTAATTGACTATAAAGAACAGCACATCATTAAATCAGAATCCCATACCTTGAGGACTGTAAAGAAGTATACATGTCGGCAATTTTACCCTGTAATTGCAGGTCAATAATCAGCACAAGGGCTAAAGATACATGCACATATATCAACTATACAACATCTAAATGAACAGCAGTGTCAATAATAATCACAGACCTGTATAAACTGAAATTCTCCAATTGGACGGCCAAACTGCTCTCGTTGTCGAACATAAGGAAGAACAACATCAAGACATGCCTGCATAATACCAAGAGGCCCGGATGCCAATACAAGCCGCTCCAAATCTAACCCTGACATCATGACATAGACTCCTGAAATCAAAGACAACCATCACATTAGAATATTATGTTAGGGCAAGGACTTGGGTAAAGTAAAAAATATTAGTGTGTCATCATAAATTGCTTTAACGGGAATCAGAAACATTGCAGTCGAGCTATTACAGTGACGCAATTATGAGTCTAACGGCAACTATGTTTGCTTAAGACAATAATTTGTGACACCCACAACTTTAATTCGTAGTTCAGAATCAAATTAACCAAAATTATGAATAATCAGGTTCCCAAAATTACAAGAATAATCAGGTTTAATCATGCAGCACGTTGTAGTTCATGTTAGATACCCAACATCACTGAAGTGGTTTCCTTCCAATAACATAATTATGAGATTACAGAATTCAAGACCTTTTCCTTCCTGTCCAAGAACATTTTCTTCTGGAACAAAGCAATTTTCAAAGACAAGCTCACATCTGCTCAGATCAATGCCATTATTAGTAGAAGAAAGGGAACAGGAGCCAACATAGGATTTTAACATAGATAATTTCACTTAGAACAATGGAGACGTACGTATCACTTCCTCGCATCCCAAGTTTGTCTAATTTCTGGGCAGTAATGAATCTGCAGTCACCAATAAAAAAATAAAACAACATTTATTAAAGAAACAAGGATTCAAGACGTTCCTTTTTCAAACTCCAACAGTTAAAAAAAAAAATACAGATTGTTACTGTATTTGCTTTTAATCATTTCAAGTAATCTTCATTTTATCCTTTTCGGAAAACATTGTAGTATCATTTTGACATTGATGAAAGGAAATCATCCCACCTTGGTGGTCCAACAGTTTAAGCACCATCAAAAGCACTAGTTCTGGCTCACACTAATGCTATTTGAAAAGCCCTATTTGCAAAGCCCACTCTTGGACTAACTGTAGCCTAAAATGAGATAATTGCTCTAGTATATTTCCAAATGAAATTCAATAAAATGTTGGACTTGCACATTTGAAAAGAGAACCACTCAGCTTCAGTGCAAGTACCCAGGCATTCCCTTTTCAATGATGAATGCTGTGATTCCTTTCGAGCCTGCTGTGATGTCCGTTTTTGCATAAACAACCTGGCCAAATTCTACAAATCAGTAGCAACAAATTTGTATGTATAGGAAAAATAGTACAGCCAAGAAAGCCGAATTGATCATTGGATAAACTATTAAATTCTTTTGTTATCAACAATTTTATATGACTTTGCAACATGGCAAAACAAAATTCTTTTAAGGATCCCTTAATTTCAAGAAAAATTGCAGTTAGAACCTAGATGATGTATTATCATCTTACCACACAAGCTGATAGATCATTTGCTTGCATGCAGAAGAATATGGCTCAGAAGCAAACATAAATGGTCAACTCTCAAAGACATAAAAAAAATTCGAGGCATTATTTTTTCTTTATCATGAAAGGGTGTCTTCATATGTTAAAATATCTATTTTCAATCTTGTCATTCCCACTGAAAGAACAAGCTTTTTGTCCTCGCTATCAATCAATTAGCGAAGAGGATGGCAAGAATAGTATCTTGTCAACTGGAACCAATGGAAAAAAAAAGAAAGAAAAGAAGTTCATATTCATTATTATAAAGCTCATACATGTATGCTAAAGAAGCCACTTCAGAAAATAGTGAGTTCTGAGGACTGAAACATAACCTCGCATGATGGTGAGCCTAACCTGAATATTACTAAAGAGAAACTAATCCCAATACTACAGCGCGTATACCATAGAGCAAAAGGTTGCATCTTATTAGTGCCAACCATCAACTTGTATGCCACTTACTCGCATCCCTCCATATGTGCTGTAGTTCAATCGTGAGATGATAGAGAGTTGACCACTACGCGTAGAAAGTAATGGCTCTTTTATGATAGTATCATGAAACGAGATCTTGTATTTATTCAAATGTGTTAGCCTACTCGCCACGGTGAACTATAGAAAAAATGAGACCCTCCCACATTCATGCAAAAAGAAGATATATAGGTTTGAAGAACACACTATATGTCGGCTGACATATATCTCATGCATATAAACTGAAATCTTCCATCTTGCCTACATATAATGAATGGTTTTGCCACTCTAAATGAGTATACAATGAGCTAATTACATATGACAATAAGAGCCATGCATAACCAGAGGAAAAAAAATTCAATAAGAATACCAATGTCTGAGCAGCTGGGCCATTGGTGCACCACATCTTGTTCCCATTTATAATATAACCCCCATCTACACGATCAGCCTTGCATTTCATGCTAACAACATCAGATCCAGCTGAAGACAACACAGAAAAATCAGCAAAACGACATAAAGTAAAGCTAGATGGTTCTCAACAACATCTATAAATAAGACAAAAACAGAGTAGTTTTTTGCATAAGTTACCATTGGGTTCACTCATTGCAAGAGCTCCTACATGCTCCCCACTGATAAGCTTCACGAAAAGAGATTCACTTGGTTAGCCGAAAAGAAGTGAGTGACACTAGACAGAATTGATCTGAATATAGGAAGTTGAAAATATGAGTCAATGACACTAAAGAGAATCGATCTGAATTCAGGAAGTTGAAGATATGGAGGAGGGAAGTGGTATCATGCATTAGAATTTAGAAGAGCTAGCAAATTTCAATTCAATTTACCAAGAGGTTTTTCCTATTTTCTTATTTATCAAAATTTAACTCAATCAGATTACCAAGATTAAAGACCATATTATGGGTAATGAAAAAAGCATATAAAGTTTTTCCCATGAACCAATATTGATATTGATAAATCAGTGGAGATCAAATCATTTAGCTCATTGTAGTATTCAACTATCTCTTTCACTGGACTCATCAAAAACTTGTTTTTCGATGAGCCATTCTTGAGGGAGTGGTCTACCTTTTTTTCTCCTCTTGTTCTTCTCATAGTTTGGCCATTCTAATATCTTCCTCGAAAAAAAAAATACAAAATACAAAATACAAAATACAAAAAAAAACTTATTTAAACATTTATCACAATTCATGTCAAAAGACTGGTCTTGCAAGACATCAAATGATATAAGAGCATGCTTCATATTGGCCCACAACGAGTCTCAAGGCAAAAACCATGCTAAGTTTGGTATCTACTGTAAACTGCTATGCCATAGATCTTTTTATGCTTTACTTGCTGAGGTAGTTGAATAGATTGAGTATACAAGAACCTTAAAAGTAATAGTAATAACAGAAGCAGAAAAGATAATGTGCATTTTGATCAATATGATTCATTTTATGTAGCATTGTTATCTTTCATAAGCATATATGTTGTCCAGAAGGCATTAGTACAACAAATCAAATTGGAGTCCACCGCTATTTGTCATCTGAAATAAAGCATGGCTGTAAATATTATATATGGAAATAAATAACTTTGAAATGGATCACTATAGAACCTTTGGCAAGTATTTCTGTTTCTGAGCAGGGTTTCCATTCCTCACCTACAAACAGGAAGGAAAAGTTGGGGATTAGAAATGGTTAAGTGACAGTCTGAATGTTATTACAAAGTGAACATTGGTTCTCTTGATTACCAACTGATTAATGCACAGGTTAGAATGGGCACCATAGGAGAGACCAACAGACCCAGAAGCACGACTTATTTCTTCCATCGCTATACAGTGATACAAGTAACCAAGTCCAAGTCCTCCATATTCCTCTACAAGAGAACCAAGAGTTAAGTACTGAAAAGTAAGTGTAACAGAACATGATTAAAATGCATAAGCTATGATTCAAGAATGCACTAAATTGCTGAACCAATGCTACATAGTGGACTAGACTCGTGAATGCTTCTTAATGACGGAAATTGAAACACTTGGTTCAATTAACTTAATGAAGAAAACATATTTTGGAAATATAAAAGTAGTAAACATAAATTGACAGCAAAACTATAACATTGTAAAACATATTCATGCCAAGGAGGGAGAGCTGGAAGAATTTGCTTGATTTTTATCCATTTGGAAACCATATACTTTCTGATGTACTTTTCCATGGACATGAATCCAAAAGAAATCATTCTTAGTGAGTAAAATCTATAACTTCAAATCGAAAGCTCATAACCAACTCCAGAGGAAGTTCTTGAAAACAATTATCCTACATATGTTCCCTGTGAGAGTGTGCACAAGAGATCAATATGTAGCCCGGAGCACTAATTGCAGCTCAAACAAGGATCTCAGGTGCATCATCTAATTCCGATTGAATGTTGTGACAGCCGGTGGAAAATGATAACTGCCAAAGTTGAACTAACCCATCCCAAAAAGTCATGCCGAAAGAAACTTTCAAAACATATGCCATAATAATGCAGAATCAATCCAGAACCAATGACGTCTCAACTCTCTCATTTCAGTGAATTAGAGAACATCAAAACAAACTAAGAATGGAAAAGGCAAAGTATTTAATTCTGAATTAATTGCGCAATGTTCGCATATATCGTCAAGAGTTTCCCCAACAGAAAAGTTTCGAAACTAGAAAATCAAATTTGGCCATCAAATTTATCCCTTGATAACTGATGCTGTGTTATTCGTACAATCTTTCCATGATGCAATCAAAGTAATCCTATTATAATTAACCAGTTTCTTTGAGGAACTGCTAGTATAGTTCTGTCAATTTCTGGTAAAATCCATAATCAAACACAATAGAAAAAGAGGGGGAAAAAAGGTGGCAGATGAATGGAAATTGGCGGAAATCTTCCAACAAGACGACATACCACAAACTACTACAGCAAAAGGTAGCAAAAACGCTTCTATTAATAGAAGATGGTGCTTTAATCAAAATTCTTGGATACAATGAAAACTCTACCTGGTGCTGTAATTCCATGGAGATTGAATTCGCCCATGAGTTTCCATAAGTTAACCTCCTGAAATAAGAAAACGAAATACATTCAGATTTCAACCACACAAGAAATTAAAACACGACAAAAGTTTGACTTATACAGACCTTTGGGAAATAATTTGTTTGGTCTATTTTTGACGCATGAGGGGCAATGTTTTGTTGCGCAAATTGAGAAACACTTTCTTTGAACTACATTCATTGCATAGAAATACGTCAAAATGCCATAGACATTAAGGAAATTTACTTACTAAAGAAGAAAAGAAGACAAATATGCTCATTGAACAAGGCTCTTCTAATAAAATAACAAAAAAAAAAAAGTATTCTCCAGTCAGATCAAGCTCTTCAACAGCTTCTTGCATTTCAGACAGAAAGCTCCTAAATATCCAGAAATTACATGTGCCCCCTATTTTTACAGTTTCATTTGAAAGAAAGTTTGAAGAGCTCACAGAAAACAAAAATGGGTCCCTGTTTTCTTTCTTATATGATACAAAGTCTCTTTCCAGTTTTTCAATATTTCTACCAAAAAAATTTTAAAAATTTCAAATTCAGAACATTAGCGTCTGCATATCTACGCCAAATCTCAAATATATTAGAAACGAAATTGAAAAATACAATACAGAAAATGGAATTCTTATTCACCAGGATTTCAACAACCAATCCAGTCCGTTTATGAACTCTTATACTGTTATACATACATATATATATATATAGAGAGAGAGAGAGAGACCTGTATCTGAGTATCATCGAAGAGTAGAGCGGTAGAAAAGGAAGCACACTGTCGCTTCCCTCTGAAAATTGCGGCACATGCAGACCTCGCTGCAAATAGTCTTTGCATAGTCATCACTCTATGATTTTCGTTTCAGTCAAACACAGGATTTTTTTAGATGAGGAAGAAGCCGATGATCAAGCTGATAAAGATATGGAACAGAAAGGATATTCGTACAAAGCTTCCCCACCCTCACCCAATTAAACCTGGCCCACAAAGCTAGAAAAAGACCCGATAATAAGGCATGGGAATTAAAACGGTTATATATCGAGCATTTTGTGAAGTCCTAGCCCGTCGTATTAAGTTTATGATTTACCGCATTGGGGTAATTAGACTTTCTAAAAAATTTATGAACTTGTTCGTGTTTTATCATGTTGTTATTGCTTAATACGTTTTTATATAGTTGTTATGAGCATCGGTTAAGTTAATATGTGAAATGAATAGACGTTTTGAGTCATTTATGGTCTGTTTGGATATTGAATTTTTAAAATCAAAATTGAATTCTTATTCTCTTTACGAATTTCTAGGCAAATAGAGTTTAGAGTGTTTTTTGAAATTGTGTTTGAGTGTTGAATTTTTGAGATTGAAAAGTATTATTTTTTAATGATAGGAAATGATTAAAAATGATTTGAGATATGAAAAGTTGTGTGTAATGATTGATGTTATGAAAAGTAACGTGGAAATATGATTGAAATAAATATAATAATTAAAAAATGACTATTAAAAGGAAAATTTCATATTTAATTAAAATTAATTATAAAATTCCTTTTGATTCCCTATCCATTTCTTGGTTTCCCATTTTGCCCCTAATCATTTTGTATTCCCTGTTGGTCTAGGGGATCGATGCTCTATGGATTTATGCCCAAAACTATTTTTGGTTTTAATTTTAAGTACATTGCTTTTTTCAATCTAAAAAAAATACCACACTTTTCGTTTAAAAGAAATTAATTTACTTTTTAAAATCCAATAAGCATACCTCTTTTTCTTCTATTTTTACTATAAATTAATTTTATTAAAATATCATTTAAAAACCAAAATTAATGTCATTTAACTTAAATTAATTTGGGGAAGATAAATCTAAGACAAATGTACACATATAATATGTAAAATAAAGAAAGAAAAAAAAACATACATAAATCTATGGACAAAAAAAAAAAAAAAACCATGCAGGTCAATTCCGAACAAAGCTTGGCAGCCAGTCAAATGCATAGCTCCATTACAGTTCACGAACGGTACTGAAAATAAAACAGTTCAAGTAGCAATATCTAGAAATATCTGACATATATTATACAATAAACTGAGTCCGATAGAAGCAACAGAGATGCATAATAAACAATGGTTTCACATACCACCCGACGCGCTACCCTGAGCACGTAAACCCATAGCGTCGTCATCATGTACCGCTTCTGGCAAATTTTGCATCAACTCATCTTCCCAATAAAAACCTCCGGGATGATTCTACAATAACAAATTAAAACAGAATGAGACTGCGATTGTTAAATACAACAAATGTGTCAAGAATCAAAAGACATAAAAATAAGGCTTCAATTTGAGACCTGTGATTGCTTATGAGTTCATAGCTTGCCTAGGGGACACTTGTAAAAGCGTCTCATATAGTTTCTTTCTGTTCTTGAAATGAGGAGTGTCATGGGTCCAGCACCACATGTACAATTCACCTTGACGCTCATATCTACTTGGTAATGCAGCATAAAACAACAAACTTCTCATGTACAAGTAGACAATTTTACATAACAAAATATGTAATTCAAATGACCCACACAAACAACATACATATCAGTCAATTCACATATTTGTCTTACATTGAAAAGTCTTATCAACCATAAAACAAACTCAACCATATCAAAATGCACGGGCATTATAAAAAATATTACTTCAACATTATAATTGGCATTTTTTTTAATTATCTCCATCTTCGTTTCCATGTGCATTATCCCACATTGCTTGTGCAATGCCTTCTCTAAAATTGCTCATTTCAACACCAGCTGCAGATGAGAAGTCATACTGTCCTGAATGTGAGGGGCCTGCCTCATCATTGTTGCCATATGCATAAGGCTGCTCACTCATCCCTGGTTCTGCTGCATCAGTGCCGTTGAATATTTGATCATTTGGATTTTGTGTCCCGATGAAGTTGTGCAGTGTACAGCATGCCATTATAATGCCAGGTTGACGTGGCAATAAGTACTTAGGCATATCGTATAAAATACGTCATCTCCTCTTCAATCTGGAGAAGCAGTTGTCAATAGTCATTCGTAGTGAGGAGTGTCTGAAATTAAACAATTCCTTGTACCCACGGGGCAGAGGCCTATTACGAAAATGGGAGAGATGATACCTCTCCCCTTTATACGGAGGCAAGAAACCTCACGTGTATGGGTATGCAGAATTAGCCACATAATAGTGTCCTTCATAAATAAAATACCCTAAGTTTATTTAAGAGCATGAAAATCTATGATGGATAGAAAATTACGCAATTATATGCAACGTATTAACCATCTGTAGGCTACTCAAAGCCTTGGTCATTTGTAACAGCATCCTTAAAAATTCGGTCATCGTTCGCGGTTCCCTCCCAACCAACGTACACGAACGTGAATAACATATCAAAATCGCATATTGCCATAATGTTATGTGTGCACTCATTTTTGCGGCCACGAAAGAGGCGTTGGTGCTCTACCGGGATTTGTGCCTTTATGTGTGTGCCGTCGACTGCACCAATACAATCCTGTAATAATTTTCAAACAAAAATAAACTTAAAAACGTACATTGTTTTACAAGTTTTGAACAGTGGCATTGATAGGACCGATGTGTCATAAATGAACAAAACTCACCTTGAACCAAGGATAATATTTAGGATTACCGCGTACATGTGGGTGCACCCCAGTCCTGTGTCTCACTTTGATGTAGACCTTGGCCAGATGGCCCATTGCTCTCAACACCTTATTATAATGCCGGTTTATTGTCTCCGTGGAGTGTTGAAAGCGATCTGCAGCGATCCGCTGCCCTTGGCAGTGCCCAGTAAGCAAAAGAAATATAGCAACACTTTCCTCAACATCAAGGTTCCTTGTACTCTTTATGAACTGGCGCTCCCTCAACTCAAAACACAAAGCTATAAAATCCGGTGGCTCCATACGAAACATTTGAAAACACGACACTGGGTGACCGTTCAGCATGTATGTTATGTACATGGCCCCTCGTAATGGCAAGTTGCGTTGCGGCATTTTGGTGTTTTCATCGTCGTTTAATGAGTCAATCGCACTCAGTAAAAAGAAAATCTCGTCATCAAGTTCCTCGTCTCTATCTTCATACACGGGTACGAAAGGGAGGTCAGATCCTTCCATCCTACTAACAGAGACTTAATTCAATACAGTTTAAAATAATTTGGTGAATAATACCATCTAACACACATTCAACACTTAATTATTGTCAGATATGCACGTAGTAAAACACATTGCACCAATTAAACTTGTCTCATAGCTAATAGCTAAAATACATTAAACTAACATAAAATAACACATTCCACCAATTAACTCAGATTGTCAATCCAGGGGCTTGACCTTTGATAGCCAAAGCAATCTGTGTTCTTTGTTCCAAAGGAGAAACAAGTTTTGAAGTTTTTCATCTAGTAGGGCAATTGATGCAGCCACGTAAGTATCGAGTGTAATTTCAGCCTGCAACTCATTAAGCACGGCGATTGCCTGGTTTATTGGAGGTGCGGATTTGCCAATGCTTAACTGTTGCATCGAACTCAAGTCCTGCTAAGTTTGCTGTTGTATGGATTCTCTTCTTGCCTTCGCCAGCTCCCTCATCTCATCGTACATAGCCTGCTTCGAAACATTTACCGTGGCTTTTGTTTCCCTGGAGGATTTTTTACCTGAGGATCCTTTCCTTGAAGATCCCATGCTGACGCCCAATCCGATACCACGTGCCGGGGCATTTCCCCTACCCCTTGTATCCTCCACCATTGGCTCTTTCCCACTACGACGACCTCTAACAAACGAAGGTCCACCAATCTCCTCATCATGTGGACTGCCAAGGTCAACAAATGTGGGTGACGGATAACCTTCGGGTTGACCTCTACGACCTACCCTACCATCGTACACGTGTATGCCTTCTGTCTGCATACGGTGCATAAGATGTGCTTCCTCATCGGTGTCAGGCGAGGACTGTGCAGAGGACCGGCGGAGAATGCCATTTGTTGTGGACCGATCGCATATGAGCCCGAGTTCCTAGTAGTTACGACACCCTTTTACTTTGAAGCGTGAAATTTTCGAATCCACCTACTCTAACCCGGAAAAATTATTATTCCTCAAATAATATATAAGAGTAATCATACCAAGCTAGTTTGGAATAGAGCATACCATCTTCACACGCTCCCATTTCGTCGGGGTCCCACAAACTGTGTTTAATATTGGATCCCAGCCAAAGCCAGTTTCATGATGTAACAGACCAGAAAAGTCATTGTGGTCTTTTCACAACCTTCCATACTTCGATGATAGCTGGCTAGGAGTCCAGGATTTACTCGCCCTCGGATTCAAAGCATTGGCTAGCTGCACCCACAATGCTTTGTTCACGGTCCCTCGGATGATGGAACCGTTGTGCACACATTCGACTAAAAGTTGGACAAAAAGATCCTCATCCTCTGGTGGCCACTTCTCTGATTTTTCGCTTGACATTGAGTCTCGTTTTCTCTAGTATGGTAAGGAAAAGTAGGGCTATTATAGAAGTATAGTAATGGCATATGGAGAAAACTTCAACCGAAACCAACAAAAAAGTTTACATATTGTTACATAACCCACTCGAACTAACACCTTGTTTTCTATGTCTCCCAAACTACCAATTGTGTCAATCTTCTTCCTCAAACTACCAAAAAATGTCCCCACTAACGACAAAGTTACCCTTAATTTTATATATTTTAAAAACATATAAACTAACATGAACGTATTAAAACAATAATAAAAGTAATAGAAAAAAAAAAAGGAAAAAAGTGAAAAGGAATCCTAATAAAAGAAATCCTATTAAAGGCACATGTCTTTAACATATAACCAAAATTTGTATTTTAATTAAAATAGGGAAAAAAAAACAATATTTTATATAAAATAGGAATTTACACTTTATCCTTAAGTTTAGCTACTTATTACTGAAAATGCATATGTGGAAAATACTTTCTTTATTTTTTCATTTTTTATTAATAACTTGGAATTCTCCCTTACTCTATTAATTAAAAATATGAGTTTTTTTTTTTTTATTAATAACTTTGTATTTTAATAACTTGGAATACTTTTTTTTTTTTTTTTTTTTTTTTTCATTTTTTAATAGAAAAGCATGAGTTTTTTACTTTGAACAACTCACAAATACTTATAAGTGAACAAGCATTTATATAAAACAGATAAAGAAAAAGGTTGTGCGTAATACCTTTCGAATATGATAAGAAATAGTCGCTCCTAATAAATTGTGATTCCCGCTTCTTGTTAGATAAGGCTGTACACCATGTAAATTCAATTAGTCCAGCATTGTGACACATGAGTTCAATATTAAAATATTTTTTTTAAAAAAAAAAAACACATCGCTAGGAAATTGCATTTGCCTAAAGCCATTGATTTGAAAACGTACAAAACCGCATTTTAAAATTGCAAGTATGAGATGCTTATTTGAAAGCGCAAAATTGGACGAATAATATACCAGTGCATAAATCTGTTTGAATTGGACAAATTATACTATATATATTCCATTTGTTTGATCAGTTTTGACCAATAAATATAACTAGTAGCAAAAAACTATTATGGCAAGATAATAAAATTAATGAAAATTAATCTTCATCTGGGTAAAGCTTATTTTCATAATATAATAAAATTGAAAAAAATATATTTATAAAAGCATGTCTCTAATGTGATCCAAAATAAATATATTGTTTGCATTTTAAATTATAATAACTATGCCAGTTTATTATCTGCTACATACTAATGACACGTGGTATTCTACTCCGCGAAGATGGAAAATACACGGGATTGAATTCTGATTTTTTTTTTTTTTCATTTAAAAACTAGTTTCATATTCTATATTTAATACTATAATACATTATATATTTTTCAGATTTAATAGAAAACCAGTCTTGTTTTTGAATAAAATTACAAAATTTTGTAAAACAATTTTGGGCAGATTGTTGTTGCATTTCCAAAACCTAAAAAAAGAGCAATTTTTTTCCCGTTCCCGTTTTTCATCTTCATGTGAAATATTTCTTATTAATAAATCGATCCAATTCTTTCTTCCATTAAAAATTGATAAATAAAAATTATTTTGCAAAACCAACAAATTTATTATTACCTGACCAAAAAAAAAAAAATACTTAAAAAAAAAAGACAATACCACAGAAAGATCTGTGGAAACAACTCGACGAAAATGAGCTCAAGATAAATACATACATTGCATTCAAACGGAAAGAACACCATTCAATACAACATTCAAATGGAAATTATATAAAGGAAAAACATTCAAACGGAAATAATTGTAAAGGAATTAAATAGACCATGATAATAAAAACCCAATAACAATCCGTTAAAACCCATTGGCAGTGTTCTTGGGCAACATTACAAACAACTAATAATAATAAAAAGGAACAACATACTAATCTCAAATTTATAAAACTAACCCTCCAAGATCGTGTTCTCAGACTGACCACGTGGACTGGCTTCACCGGAGGAACTGGGTACCACGAGGAGTTGGAACCATTGGATGAAGAAGGTGATTCCGAGTGAAGAGCATTCTCCGATGTCATGGATGGGTTCTGCCTTTCCAATGCTCGAAGTTATAGGCATAAGATGGCACTGTGCGAGGCCTCAAATCAGCCACAAGTCAGCCTCAAATCAGCCTCAGGATACTCAGAACACACTGCCCCAAAAACGGTAGGTTGAGGTCAGTAATAAGAAGTAAAAGCCATTGAAGGAAAAAACTTTAAAAAAAAAATACATACCGATCAAACTCTTGTTCAAGATCTGATGGGGAAGATTACGGAATATTGCGCTTTGTGAGGACAATGGCCGTAAGGAGGTGATGGATGCCTGGAAAGAACTTGACACGCTGCTACCTGGCAATGGCTTGTTGAGAAGAGTCGTCCTCACATAGTGTAGGTCTATAGGAGTAAAATGAGGGAAATTATTTTTGGGAAGACAGTATGAATGCATCAGGTTCAGGTGTAATGCACGGGTATTCCGGAAAACAGTTTGAATGGGCTATGAAAATCCAAGATTGATCTAACGGTTGAGAAGTTAGTAAAAAAATGTGGCCTATCGTGAACTAATCAAAGCCATAATGCCATCTAATACATCGGGGGTAGAAAAGCTGAAGACAAATGCATTCACGTTTCCCTTTGAAAAAGGGAGTTATAGGGTGTGGGCACATGGACGATGTTTGAATCCATTGGATGGTTCGGATGAAAAATCGTCTACAATTTACGCATCCAAAGGCTAATATGAAGTCAAACTATGAATATGGTGTACAAGTTTTACACCGTGAACTAATAAAAGCATAATGACGTCTGACACATCGGGGTGGAAAAAGCTGAAGAGACATGCATACAGATATATAGTGAAATGGGGAGTTATAAGGTGTGATTACTCAGACAGTGTATGCAAGAAATGGACGATTCAGATGACAAATAATATACAGTATATTAATCCAAAGGCTATTAATATACAGTGTTTATCCAAAGGCTTTCAATCATCCACGCATACAAGGATGGTGTGACCGAATTACATGGAAGACATACCATGGCATTAATAGCCTGTATGCGTCTTTGGGGGGTGGGTCTATAGTGTCCGAAAAAGCTATTTGTTTTTCGTGGCATTTATGGAGTCGAAATTCGAGTTGAACATTTGAAAAGTAATGGAATTCGGGTTTTTATTCGAATTTATTGCTGGTTGAATGCAGGTTTTCGGGTTTTGAAAAAAAAAAAACCGAAAAGAATAAGGTTTCTTTTCGGTATCCAAACAGACCATTATGCATTCTGACATTCATCGAATGTTTCACTCGATTTGATAGAACTTTCGACCCTTGTTAGTCGAACGCTCGACTTTAAAGCCGAATGTTCGACATTGACCAAAAATGAATAATTAGGGTTTTATTGATGGATTAGTGTACCTACTGCGTTATTAGGATTTTTATATGCATGGGTTAGAACCCTTGATGTATTGTTTATAATATTAGGGCATGTTTCGCAGTAGCATGGAGTTTGAG
Source organism: Alnus glutinosa (assembly GCF_958979055.1). Lineage (NCBI taxonomy): Eukaryota > Viridiplantae > Streptophyta > Magnoliopsida > Fagales > Betulaceae > Alnus > Alnus glutinosa. The sequence continues at coordinate 19,019,950 of NC_084894.1, forward strand.
ATGTCTGAGATTTTGGACGGGCGATTAAGGTAAGTAAATACTTACAGAAATAATTTTACTCTAATGCGTAATAAATGTCTTAAGACTGAGCATGATTTACTCTTTAAATAATATGTCACAAGGCTACTGATTTTATAACATGTTTATACTGCTTCAAATAGATAAATACTTATATATGATTTTTAAATAAATTAACAATATTTTGCATCATATTAGGTACATTGGTACGAACGCTAGAATGGCAACAGACTTACGACTTACCATATATATGATTGACACAATGGTCAAAGAGATTTACTTTTATGTTTGCCTTAGATTCAATGGTTCTTTGTGATCGGCACACCATGTACTGATGAGGTCACCACAACAATGACTTTGCTAGTAGCGTAGGCCACCCGAGGTCGGGCTGCTAATAAATAATGGTATGCGGCAATATCTGGGGGCACCAGTATTTTACTACAGGTTCCTCGAGACAGCGCCAACCATACCAAGAAAGGGTTAAGAGCTTGTATAGACCATATGCAAGAAAGTTATGACTATTAATACTTATATATGTATTGCATGATTTCTTTCATTAAAACACAAGTGGCTTGTTACCATGATCATGTCACTCCTCTTTATAATAAACCACACTTTTTATATAACATAATAGTGGAGACAACATACCATTTTATGAAAAACTCACATTTAATAATTGAATGTTATAAGCGGTTATTGAAGGCCCATTGCATAAATCAGTTTCATAATGATTTACTTACTAAGTTGTGGACTTACGCATTTACTTTCTTCTACTTGTCGGACACCTCAGTCTCTTGCATATTTTTGAAATAAGACAAAAATATCATTATAAATTCGAAAAAAAAAAAACTAAAAAAAAATAAAACAAAAATAAATGTTTGAAAAAAAAAATGAAAAACCACAGTTTTTTTTTTATTTTTTTATTATAATTTTATAAAGGATATTTTTATTATTACGGGACATTGATATTATTTTTGTAGTTTAGAGTGAACATTTGACATAATTAATAATTTTGGGAATAATTTGAGGGGGAGTATGGTGACAAATCAAAGGGGCACCTGTTTTAATTTCCAAACTATATTCGAGCGGTATTGGGTCGAAAAAGTTCGACTACACGAAGTGAAGCAATCAACCTAACAAAAGACATTCTTGTCAAGTCTGCAATAATCAACATAATACGAAGAAGTTTCGCTATAAAAATCTAGACTTGTTAACCCTTTTGTTTGTGATTGTATTTGTTCTAGTAGTTATATTTTTATAGGGGTAACTAGCATACTTTCTTGTTGTGGACAAACGTCGGCGCTTTAGGTCCAATTTCTGTTGTTTAGCTCAATGCGCTATCCAGATCTCAAATCAGCAAGCAATTTATCCATTGTTATTGGACAACATCTGAGAATTCTCTTTCATTTGTGCACACTTTTTTAGCTCACTCCCTCCTCCAAAGCGGAAGTTTTTGAATTGTGGAACTGCTGAGGCCTGAGAGTCTTGATCCAGTGACACCCCAACAACATGATCCTGTAACAGACCAATCTCTCACCCTCTCTTTGTTCCTAACAAACCCTAGAACTCACCGGTCATGGAATTGGGAGGCGAGAGAGACAAGGGCTCGCCTCCACCGAAGCCCTCCAAGTTCTCAGTGTACCAGGACACAGCTCTCTCTGCTACCCTCATTGCCAAAAGTGTTCAACCTTCCAAGAATACCTTTCTTTGCATCTTCTGTTTCTCCTCCACCTCCGCCTTTGCCTTCACTCTTCTCTCCCTTGTTTCATGGTAGAATTTGCTTCCTATCTTCGTAATTGTACTTGAAAATTAGGGTTTTTCTTTTCTTCTTCTTCAGCTTGCCTGGCTTTTAGTTTTTTCATTCTATGAGTGGAATCGTATGATATAACACTATGTTTGAAACTTGTTTTCAGTGCTTGTAGGAGCTAAAATTGAAGCAATAAACTTCGAAAAGTGAAGCTTTTTACTCGGTTTCTATGGTTCTAAATCTTGCATGTTCGAATTAAATTTGTAGGAAACTTGCTTGAGTTTCTTTTAGAACTAGAATTTAAATGAATTGTTGCTTTGAGGGGGTAAGAAAGTAAATGAATTGTTGCTAGTCTGGTTTATGGTAGTTTGTTTGTTAAGTTTGTTGTGGAATTTTGTTTTGTTGTATAGTTTTCTGGGTTGAGCTTTCTTATTTTTTTAGTTGAGGTTGTTTACTTTCTCAGAAGATTGATATTGTAGGCAGGGGTGAGGTTGTATAAAATAGCTTTGTTTTGTTGTCTCTAGCTTTTGCTTGTGAGACTTGTACTCTTTGTTTGTGTATATAAAAAACAATTTATCCAAAAGAAAAAAGAAAAAAAGAAGGGGTAAGAAAATGTCTCAATAAAGTGAATCGGTCAATGCCGTAGGGTTTTGTGGGGGTTCTAAGTGAGTACTTTGTTTTTGAAACTTTTGAATGTGCTCCCTATAGTTGATGGTTGAATATACTTAAAAGGGATAGATAGGAAATTTGAAACTTTGAGTTATGTTTATCTCATTATTTGGGATGTGCGGAAACAAAAACCTATGCTCATTTTAGTCTAATTAAACTAATAGTGTTAGCATAGCCGGGTTGTTCATTCTCAAGGAAGTAAGAAATGGAGAAGAATGGTTTGAAATTTCATATCTTGTTGCTATTGCAGAATTTCTTAGCACCTATAAAACAAGGATAGAGGGTAAGGTCACAGGTTCAATCCCATATAAAAAAAAAAAAAAAAAACAGAAAATACCAAATGGAGGGTCTCATTTTGTTTGGTTTCCCGAGTAATTGTAAATAAGTTATATTCACTTTCGTAGTTTTTGCCTTTCAGTTGCTAAGACCTAATTTAAGCAACTTTGTGCTGAATCTAATTGAGTTTATCTGTTATAAGGAACATAGATTCAAGGGTTTGATTATCCATGTAATTTTCTCATTAACTAAGAGGATTTCAAACTAGAATACTGTACTTTCAGATCTTAGTTCTGTCCATGGGCTTTGATTTTGTATTTCGCATGGCTAATTATCTTCCATTGACTTATTAAAGGGAAAACAGGTTCATTGATAATTTGAAGTTCAAAAGTCTGCCCCAGGAAACAACATGTAAGCTTAAATACAATTCACATGTCTTAGTTTGGCTAAATAAATGCTCTGATTGGCATAACTATTTTTGAAAAACTTCCATTTGTCCTTCAGATTTGATTGCCAAGGCACTACAGATAGTAGTGGGCTTAGTCTTTTTTGGAACTATATTTTTCCTCTTCAAAGCCATCTCTCTGTGTAGAGCAAGAAATGTCGCTGGAGTGTCCGTTCTATCTTCTAGTAAAGGAAGTAAGGATAAAACGTTTCTTACAAACTGTCAACTAGGACTTTGGGGAATAAAACCAAGGGTTGAACAATTCACATACAAGTCCTCGAAGAAACCTCCTAAGTTTAGACCGCACTCAGATGTCCTTGTTCCACTTCATCCTCCAATGACCAATCCAAATCATTCATCTAGAACCAGTGCGAATATATCAAACTCCAGTGAGCGAAGTAGGAGGCGTGCTGTCAGCACCCCGTCTAAATCACCAAGTTCTTCGTCCTCTTTATATCTCGTCCTTGGTGCTGTTTCACAATTGCCTTCTATTCAAAGTTCACCTGGGGTGGATTCAATGATCTCAACCCCTTGGTCAAACAAGAGAGCCTCCTCTGGAAAAAAGATAACATCAGAAGAAAAACTTGAACAATTCTTGGTAGAAGTAGATGAGAAAATCACGGAATCAGCTGGGAAACTGGCAACTCCACCCCCCACCATTAGTGGTTTTGGCATAGTTAGTCCAAATACTGTTGCCAGTTCAGCTAATACCTCTGGAACTACTAGAAGTACTCCATTTTGAGGCCTGTGAGGATGCCTCCAGGTTCCCAGAAGTTTAGCACTCCCCCAAAGAAAAGAGTAGGTGAGCTTCCTCCACCTATGTCCATGGAAGAAGCTATTGAAGCTTTTGAGCATTTGGGCATCTATCCTCAAATTGAGCAATGGTGTGATGATAAGTCTTGAATTATTCGATTCAAGACCCCTTAATTTGCATTTGTTAGACCTAGTTCTTGTTGTATATATAACGTGTTGTTGTAGTTTTTGTGTTTTGTCTTATTTTCAGGTCTTAATCGAAATCTAATTCAAAACACTTGAATTAGACTTGGAAATACATCAAGGGTGAAAAATAAAAGGACTTCTAATTTATACAAGTGTGTGTGAACAGTGTGCAACAAAATATTAAATGCGGAATTTAAAGGAGACAAATATTTTGTTGACGAAGTGGAAACTCAATCAAGAGAAAAACCACTCCGGGGCAGCCAAACCCAGGAATTCCACTATTCAGAAGACGAAGCTAGATACAAGATAGTAACACTAACATGTACCGATGCAGTGGTCGTACCTTGCTCTCTGACGTGTAACCTAACACGAACGCTTCCCAACCAGGTCTCCTACCTGAAGGGGTCTTAAATGGAATTCCTTACCTTAGAGCCGACCTCTAAGATAAACTTCAGTTATAGCGCAGCACACTTGAAACGGCTTCAGAGGGATTTTGAACTTCTCTGAGATCTTGTGGAATTCAATACCGAATTCTTCTTGCAGTTCTCAATGCCCAGGGGCCTCTATTTATAGGCTGAGGTGCAGAATAGACGACTGCTGTAATATGTACGGACGCCGTCCGGACGGTGAACTTGGGCCGTCCGGACGGACAACTGTGCGACAGGATTATCCGAAAATTTCGCTGAAAATCTTTCATGTTTAAGAGCCACATCCGGACGGTGAGACACTGACGTCCGAACGGTCGCACGTCCGCTGCAAGTAATTTCCATATAAGGCTTAGCGCGTCCAGACCAAGGGGGATGAACGTCCAGACGGCAATTCTTCAACACGCAATTTTCATATCTGCTATGCGTGCGTCCGGACCAAGAGAGGCAGACGTCTGGACGGTTGAAGTCGAATCGGCAATTTCCTTAACTGATGAGTGCGCGTCCGGACCAATGCTGACTGACGTCCGAACGGTAACATTTGAATTGCGATTCTTGCCTTATTTATGATCGCGTCCGGACGTTTGAAGTTGATCTTCCCATATACTGAACTTGGAAAGAATCTAAAGCCGATCGATCACTGATGGACGTTCGGACGGGCTGCTGAGAGGTCCGGACATATGCAAGCTGGAACAGAAGCTTCACGACACAGTGTAGGGTCCGGACGGAAAAGATACGTCGTCTGGACGGATGATGCTGGTCTGTCTGGCGTCCGGTCGTGATGAACATGTCGTCCGGACGGATGGAACATTGGACAGATGGGTGTCCGGACGGGATGACACTTCGTCTGGACGGCTGACAGGGAATCTGAAATCTTCTAACTTTTCGCAGTGCAGAGTCTTCTGAAAATGCTCTGTCAAGTGGAATCCTTGTTTACAGCATCTTTACACATAAGTGATTTTGTCCAAATACAGAATGAGGCCAAAATACTAACAAATGGTATTTTAGTCATTTCCAGAGTTCGAGATTGTTCCTGCCAGTTGAAGAATTGGCTAAGGCAATTAGATCGATCGACTTTAAATGAGATCGATCGAAATTTAGATCGATCTAAATAAAATTAGATCGATCGAAACTTAGATCGATCAACTTTATAATCGATCGATCGAATTTTTCGTCTTCCAGAAGATCAGATATTTCAAGATCTTTTGAATTCTTTATGCAATTCAAATCATAAGTTGGATTTTGTGGACAAAAATGGACGCCGACCAGCTCTGAATACTTGGCTAGAATTAATTCTTGATGGTCTTTTGTAAATCAAATTCTCTATATATATGAGATGAGGGATTTAGGTTTAGACATGCATCTTTTGGGGATTTCAGATTTGCTCAGGTGTATCAACTTAATTTCTTGTATTTCTAGTTTACTTTGATGCTACTCTCTGGACCGAAATCCAGAGAGCTTGTTTCCTTTGTTGTTTTTCCTTTGTTCTTCATGTTCTAGCTTAGGTTTATTTTCTTTGCTTGTAATCCGAATTTCTTAAGTTTTAATCTATTGTTTTAGTTCAATTTTAGCTTGTTCTTTTACTGTTTTCCTTTAATTTCATGCTTAGATTAGTTTACTTCATGTCTAGCTAACTTAGTTATTAGGGTTTGATCCAAATCCTCTCCAAAAACCATGAAGTGTTCTTGATGTTCTTGAGTTTTTCTTGATATGTTTGATGATTGTGTAAGGCTAGAGGATTTCAAAACCCATGCTAAAAGGTTTTGTTTTCAAGATTCCAATCTAATTATTCATGAAAAAGAGTTAAACTTGTCTATGAGTTTTCTTAGATTTCTTGAGTAAAACCAACGTTTTTGGAAACAAGAACGATGTCTTTTGGAATGGTTCTATTTGACATGATGTGTGTTTACCTATTAGAGTCACCTTATAGGGTATGCTAGGGAACACCGGTCAATTCATACATTTAGTAGTGTAAAATGTATTTCCATTGTAGTTTAATCTTTACATGGAATAGACCGGTGCAAAACTAGATACCTTATCATTGTGGCCTAATTAGGGTTTTCATGTATTGTGTATGTTATTAGGATGTTTTATAGAGTAGTAAGCTAGGGAGCATTAATCACTCAACACCTTTGGTAGAGTAAACGTTTTTCAATTGTAGTTTAAATCTTTATGTGGAGTTGTTTAATGTAAAACTAGGTGCTTTATGATTACGTCTTAACGAAAGTGTTTTCACGTCGAGGTCGTCGTAATGGTTGACGCCCATTACGCGCTCATATCATATATGTTAGGGAGATCCATATAGACTTTAAGCATTTCATTGGTTGAGGATTGGACAAGATCAATACCCTAAGTTTCTTTTAAGTTTGTTTTCATTTTCTGCATTCATTTCTTCACTTTATTGTTGTAGCTTCAATTCTACAGCCTTTACTTTGTGTTTATTTTTAAAGTTAAGTTAAATACGCTCTTTAGATATCCTGTTACACAAAACAACCCATAATATCTGTGGTTCGATCACCCTTACTATAGTACAATTGATTCGTACTATTGCGAGTGGTAAACTTATAAATTTAAAATTCACGTAGCTGGTTAGTCCGCTACCACGCGACCGCCTCATGCAATGGTTTTCTTCGGTTTTGCTTAATCATTTTCTTAAAAAGATTGAAACCAATCATATTTAGGTAAGTTTTTCTTTGGTAATAAAGTATAATTTTCTCAATAAATACTTGTGACCATGTTGTCTTTAATTGGTTTTTATCATGGTCAGAGTTTGTTTAATGTTAAAATGTGAAACTTGGGAATTGTCCTTCCTAAATTGAAATTCTAGAACTCCTTGAGTGGCATATGCAAAAGGTGGCAGTATTCAATTATGATTTTTCATTGAGGACGTGCACTTGAGTTTAGATGGAGCAAATAAGTATACATTTTCACTATAATATGACACTACATGTTTGAAAAACTCTTATTATACTTGGAAAAAAAAAACTCTGCATGATATGAGTATTTTTCAACTTTGCTTAGTAGTGATAAGATATATATAAGTTTAAAAGTTGGCACAATTTGGATCTGACTTGAAACAGTCAGAAAAATTGGGGAATTTGATGCTTTGGAATATGGGGGACTTGGGTTGCAGGAACAAAGAGTTAATAGATTGCAAACAAATTTCTTAAAAATTTGACCTAGCAACAAGTATTTTAAAGATTTACTTTAATAAAATATTCATATGTTGTAAGGACATGTGAAGGTCCACGCTGCCTAGTCATGTAGAAAAGTTGTACTGCAATGAGCTGAAATTATTGAGATAATTAGTGGCATAAGTTTCTCTAAAATGTCTATCTAATATACCAACTTAAATTCTTGTATTTGTAGGTAATGCCAGCAGCTGTCAGACTTGGCTTTTTAATCACAATCAGCCAAGTAGGAAGTGATTTACCTACTACTGCTACTCCTACAGTGACTCCAATTGATAGGATTAAGGATTGGCAACGAGCATTTACTCTAGATGAAGATGGAATTCTTCATCAATTAAGTGCCACTCTTGTGCAGGCTATTGATGCGTCCATGGGTAGGCTGATTGACCATCAATTATGATATATATTTTATTTTGACATTTACTGGAGGGATTTTGTTTACAGATCCTAGCTGATGTTTCGTGTCCCATCACATGCAGCTAAGTTGCCTCTAGCTAGTTTCAAGTGGTAGTTCAATCGGCTGGGACCACGTCTCATAAAGCGGAGGTCACTAGTTCAAATCTCCCTCCCCTCTTATGTGGACATGTCTAAAAAAAATAAAAAATAAAAAAAAAGTTGCCTTTAGCCAATCTGCAATAGTCCCCACAACAGAATCCCTTGATCCCTATCACGCAGGAGTGTGTAGATGCTATCACCGAACACTAGAGGCTTCATGCTTTGATGAAAGGAGAGTGGGTTAAAGGTTTGCTGCCTCAAAGCGGTGTTCGAGCTGATTATACCATACAACGGATCCGAGGTAATTAGACTATTGATTTTTAAATGCAAATCACCTTTCTCGGGTCTCTCATAAACATCTGAAATATAGTATGCTAATCTGGAGTTGATCTCGTGGCAACTGTTTAGTCTGTCGAATCTAAACCTAGATTACTTGCATGTGGAATTTCTCAGAGCTCGCTGGAGGAACCTGGTTGAAAAATTATGAGTATCTTGGAAGTGGGGAAGTTTATGACAAAAAGAACAAGAAGTGGACTCTGGAGCTTCCAACCAATTCTCAGTTGCTTTTTTATCTATTATGTGCTTTCCTAGAGCACCCAAAGTGGATGCTACATGTGGATCCTACATCTTATGTTGGTTTCCTGAGAAATATGTTGCTGTAGTATCTGGTGTACTTTCTGCTCTTCACCCAAGAGCATCTACACTGGCGCTTGGAAGACAAAGTCCCCCAATTTTTGCCTTGTACTGGGATAAGAAGGTGCAATTTTCTCTTCAAGTTGGTAGTTAATAAGATATGTTTTCTGAACACATTGAATACGTCTTGTACTATTGTATTTTCATACGGGTTCATTGCAAGTATAATACATGTCTAATAAGACCTGTTTTCTGGTTGCATTTTATGCCTTCTTGGGGCATGATTTAAACAAAAGGAACCAATGTCCCAATATGGTGCACTAGATTGTATATAAGGGCCATCTTATATACAGTGAAAGGTCATCCATGCGGTGATAATTCTATATCCTTCTGCTGAGTGATTCTTCCACTGTGTTGTCCTTTGTCTTTTTTTTTTTTTTTGGTTCTCATAATTCTATATTCATGAGCTAAGTGATTCTCCAATGAACAGGCAAAACAAAATATTTTTTTTCCTTAATTAGAAGCGAGGTTTAATATCTTGTGAGTGGTTTTGTCTGTTTGATCAAGTTTTGATTGCTTTATTGGATGAGACAAGCTTCCAAATTTTCTAGGTGCCTTTGGCAAGGTAGATTTAGGGTTTGGGATCCATCAATGCATATATGGCAAGCATTTTTAGTAGTCATTTTCTTGTTACTCATCCATTAGAGCAAAGCCATGTCCGCCTTGACATTTCTCTGTCCTCTCATGAGATGTGCGTGTGCATATGCGTACACTGTACATGTAAATTCTTGATTTAGTCAAAATAACAACTTTTATGATCTTTATTTTCAGGGAAGAACCGCGCTTTGGGATTCCATCTTGCTTTTGTGCCACAGGATTAAGATTGGATATGGAGGGGGATAGTTGGAGGTATGCATCTTGGTTCTTCAACTCTGAGCATCCTTCCAGTTCGGATTCGGAAACGGAAGACTAAGTACTTAGCTTGTTAGTGATGTTGCGTTTTGCTTGTACCACAAATTCTTAGTGCTGACATAAGCTACAAAGGACTCATGTATATGTGCCCAAACAGCGCTTTCCATTTCAGAACTTGCTTACTGAGTGATAAGAGCACTGTTTGAAAATTTTATTTCAGACAGCTGACTTGCAAAGTTATAAATAATTCTTAGAAACACCCCCTTCGAGTCCATTAATGATTGACTTAGGTTACATGGGGTTCTAGTCGATTTGTATTCCTAAGGTGAGAGGGCTTCTGACAAAAAAATTTAAGCATGTTTATATTTCTGTATTTTAGTAAATTTGCTTGTATTTCTCTGCCGAAAATTTCACTTATTTTCCCTGTGTTGATATGTGTCATGCAATCACCCAACAACATTCTCTGCTCATATTCTAAATACCCATATTTTTGTCCCCTTTCCCCTTCCCCGTATTGAATAATAATAAAAAATTTAATAAAAAAAAAAAAAAAAAAAAAAAACCAAGTTTGAATTGGAAGCTAGGGTTCATAGCCTCGCGTTCATGAACCTTAATTGAGAAAACTATGCATTATACAATTGGGTAGTCCCTATAGGCCCCCTTGATATTAGGGATGAAAAGGCAATTGGTTAATAACGTCCGCAAGAAAGTCTGAATCATAGACCCAATTATGACCGGGCTACGACTCTGCTGACGTGGCTCTATCCATGTTAGCTTTGTTTTTTTTTAATAGAAAAAACAAAATAAATAAATAAATAACCGAAATGAAATGAAAGATTTTTCGCGAAAACTCTTCCCCCCTTTCTCTTCTCCAAAATTTAAACAAAACAAAGGGAAAACATTCCCCCAAAACTCTTCTCCCCATCCGTCCGTTCTCCACCGTCCCTCAAGTAATCGAAACCACACCACGACCACAACTACGATGAAAAGCACCGAGGCATCAAGTTATTCAGTAAGTGTTTCATTATTCTTGCAACTAAAAAAAATTGTGGTCTTCTTCATCCTTTAGAACAGTAGTTTGCATTCATTTTCAGAAATCTGAAACAAAATTTTTTCAAGCCCTAGCTTGTTGGTTTATAAATTCAAATTTCTGTGATTCATTCTTTCGTTTCTGTATGGCTAGTTTAGAGAGACCCATTTGGGATTGGGTTTGATGTTGAAATGGGTATTAATCAAAGCGAATCTGGAATGATGTTGTTAATAGTTGTTCGTTTTGGAAGGATGTTGTTATGTAAAATATCTTGTCTTGCATCTGTCCTGTTTTACTTGATAGTAGCATCCAATGGTTGTAACAATGTCACTATGTTGATCGTGTGTGCACGTGCGATATTGTAAAAAAGTAAAAAAAAATATAAGGTAAAAAATAAAAATTTAGCTTATTAGCCTTTACCAATATTTTTTTTTTTTTTTTTTTTGGTCCATAAGAACTTTTGGTTCCGTCCCTATTTATATATGTTGTTTTGTTACTAATTCTATTAATCTAGTTTTTGTTTTTTGTTTATAAATTACATAGCAATCAAGGAGTTTTCATTTCTTACAGTTCCTCGAGCCCAAGTCAAAAAAAATTGAAGAAGACAGATCATTCTAGAATTTCTAGTTATACTACAACAATGATGCTCTTTTTCGTTGGGATTCCAAATAAAGTAAGTCAATTCATTACATCAAATTGGGAGGATTAGCGTTGCAGCTATTTGTTTCCTAGATTTATTATGTTTTGCGGGAATTGAGTTTCTTCTATTCTTTGAGTTGTAAAAATGTTTATTATATACTAATGTTTTTATCTTTGGGCGGTAGAGAAAGGAAAGTTGAAACATGCAATCGTGAGTCCACATCCAGGTGAGACAAAAGATATCATCAACTTTAATGGTGTGTGTCCTTCATTTATTAGTACATTGTATGTCCTAGAAGTAAAAAAAATCTGTTATCCATGGTTATCACTCCCTTTCATGATTCATTTGAAGCCAAGAAAAGAAAATGGAAATTAGGATTACAATTATGTTGGTCCTGAATATCTTCTCTACAACAAATGGGCATTCTCCTCTTTTGAATTTTGATTTTTTTTTTTTTTTTTGAATCTTGTTGTGAGAGAGTTAATTTTTATTTCAGACAGATTGGTAGCCATCCCAATATTTATGTGTTGGACACCCCAGGTGTTTTGCCTCCTAAAATTCCTGACACTAAGGTCTGCAGCAATTCAATTCAGGATGTGCACTTGATACTTTCAATTCAGTGAAGGAAGACAAAATTATGACAAGGGCCACATAATAGGCATCCTAACTAGTAGAAGCACTGGTTATTCAAGGGCTAAAACTGGCCAGAGTGTTGAGTCAAGTGAAGAAGCTGGCAGTGACTATGCTGGTGCTGGGATAGAAGAAGCCATCTCCATTTTTTAGCTGGTGGGTCAAATCTAACCATCTCATCTCTCTCTCTCTTTCTCTTCCCACCCTTTGATCCCAAACTTATAAATCTTTTACTTTCCTATCTCTTAATGATGGAGGGGTTTATGCAACTTACGCGGGACCAGCACATACAAGTTTGTGGAGCAGTGCATTAACAATGCAGAGTGCTTGACTTTTGGAGTGAGGAAGCAGAGCAGAGGCATGGGTGGCTACCTAATCAGCAGCAGATGGAGGAAAAACTTCTGGCTCTTGGCTTAGGCCTAGACTCCTAGTTATTATGACAAATATATACCGGAAGATAGACTTTCTAATATTAGCTTTCTTAGCTTAACATAGACTTTCTAATATTAGCTTTCTTAGCTTAACCCTCAGTAACTACTACTAATTGCTAAAGTACATCTCTCTTTGTATTAATCAAGTGAAAATAAAAGCTCCACTCTCTCTCTGTCTTTCTCAACATTGATGTCCACTCTTTTCCCTCACTCCGTTGAGCTAGATGACCATGACAATTATGCCTTGGGCTATTGCAAAACAAATTTTACAGTATGTTTCTTCAAATTCCAATCATGTTTCTTCTTTTTATTCTCTATTCTATTATTCTTAATGGAATTGGACTCACTTCATGAGCAAAAATACATGTAAGTGTAGAGTCTTGGGTAGTGAATGTCATAGCTGCAACTGCAAGTATTTGTTGAAGGATGATTGACAGCAGTCTCTTTTTTTTCTTTTTCTTTTTTTTCTTTTTTCTTTTTTATTTTGGTGAGTGGATAAAAGCATAGTCCTATTTGTAAGTATCTGTAAAAGGCAAAAAGACTCTAGCGCAAGAGACCTCCTGTGCTCCTAGAGCGCAGTCTCCGGCCTTCTAATTAACGGCGTTCACCTGCTTTATTCAAATTATTCTCACACAAATTGTTCACTCTAATCAAAAGGGAAGTAGAAAATCAATAAAACAAATTAATCATAGCACCATAATTACCAAGGAAACATATTCCAACAACTTGCCACAATTGAATGGTGGGATCACTAAAATTACACTTTGATCCCATTTCCTTCGTACTAACAAAATTACATTTTGATCCCATCAATAAAGACAAAACACCTAAAATCTACACATGCACATTACAACATGTCAACAACAAGTACAGTAGTACAGTACATCGTTTACAGGCCAATCGCATGGAATTGATGACTTACACGTGTGTGTTCTCTCCTAGTTCTTGTTGTTTGTTGGCGAATCTCTTTGGGTTTGTATGTGATTGTTGACTCATAGATGCGTGCAACCCAACCACACAGCTACACGATATCCCTATTGCAGTACCACTAACCTTCTTGAGAACTACTTCCAATTGCAGTGTTGAGAGAAAAGTATTATATTGAATCACACGTAAGCTGTATATGAGAGGCCTATATATATAGGCTAGTAATGAAAGAAATATACATCACAATAACCAATGTGGGACAATATATATATATATATACATATGCATAATCTAACACTCCCCCTCAAACTCAAGGTGGAGTGTAAGTGATCATCTTGAGGTTGGACACAAGATCGCGGAACCGCCCTGGAGGATGAGACTTGGTGAAGAGGTCCGCGAATTGATCATGAGACGTGACAGAATGAAGTTGTAGAGAGCCCTGAAGAAGAGATGATGACGAACAAAATGACAATCAATCTCAATATGTTTGGTCCGTTCATGAAAAATATCATTGTGGGCAATCTAAATAGCACTTCTATTGTCACAATAGACAGGAGTGGCGGAAGAAAAAGAGACACCCATATCTTGTAGAAGCCATCGCAACCAAAGGAGCTCCGAGGTAGTGTCAGCTAAAGCACGATATTCTGCCTCAGTACTGGAGCGAGCAACAACAGATTGTTTCTTACTGCGCCAAGAAATAAGAGAGGTGCCAAGTAGGAAACAATAACCGGTGGTGGAGCGACGGTCTGTAGGATCACCTGCCCAATCTGCATCAGTATAAGCATGCAACTCAAGAGGAGACTGAGAGGAGAAGTGGAGCCCATGAAATAATGTCCCCTTGAGGTAGCGAAGGATGCGAAGGACAGCAGAAAAGTGAGTAGAACCGGGAGTAGCCATAAACTGACTCACCTGATGGACATCATATGAGATATCAGGCCTAGTAACAGTAAGATAGACAAGGCTACCAACCAAATGCCAATAAAGAGTGGGATCACGGAGAGGCTCGCCATCCTGTAAATTAAGACGGGCATTGAGCTCAGTCGGTGTGTCGACGAGCTTACAGTCTGTGAGATTGGCCCGTGAAAGTAGATCAAATATATATTTAGCCTGTGTCAAATAGAGACCATCAGAAGAAGAAGAAATCTCAAGGCCAAGAAAATAGCTGAGATTGCCAAGATCTTTCATCTCAAAATGTTGACTGAGAAACTGCTTGAGCTCCAAAATACCAATAGAATCATTGCCAATGATGATCATGTCATCAACATATAACAATAGAAGAATGATGCATCGATCAGTGCTGCGAATAAACAAGGCAGAGTCATACGAGCTGATGGAGTAGCCAAGACGAGAGACAGTGGCGCTAAATTTAGCAAACCATGCCCGTGAAGCTTGCTTTAGACCATAGAGAGCTCGACGAAGACGACAGACCTTGTTTGGAGGAGAAGAGAGGCCAGGAGGTGTCTGCATATAGACTTCCTCACTGAGATCGCCATTAAGGAATGCATTTTTGACATCCATTTGAGAAAGGGACCAATGGCGAGAGGCGGCAACAGCCAATAGTGCATGCACAGAAGATAGGCAAGCAACAGGAGCAAAGGTCTCCTCATAATCCACACCATACTCCTGAGTAAAACCCTTGGCCACAAGGCGAGCCTTGTATCTGTCAACAGTACCATCAGAACAAGTCTTGATTTTGTAGACCCACTTACACCCAACAACAGACTTCCCTTGAGGCAAATCAACCAGATCTCAGGTATGGTTCTTGTGTAAAGCATCAAGTTCCTCTTTCATCGCGTCTTGCCAAAGAGGGTTAGTGGAAGCCTCACGATAGGAGTGAGGTTCATGTAAAGCAGCTAAGGCATGAAAACAATGAAAATCCTGAAGATGAGATGGAAGAGACTTTACTCGAGTGGATCGGCGAAGAGCAGGTGGGGAGGTATGAGCTGGAGCCTCGGATGGAGCAAAATCTGGAGACTCAAGCGTAGTGACATCATGAGCATCTGAAGATTGCGGCTCAAGTGAGGAAGACTCAGGACAAATATCCCCAGTTGTAGAAGGAGACAGAGGCGGCTCTAGGAGTGTGGTAAAGGGAGGGAAAGAGGGCATGCTAAATTTCCCTACTTCGTGAAATAACTTATGCTCCCAGAAGACCACATGACGGGAGATGCGGAGACGGTGTGACACGGGATCATAACACCGATAACCTTTTTGTTCCACCCCATACCCAAGAAAGCAACATAACCGAGAACAAGGCTCAAGTTTGGTGCGTTCATGAGTTTGGAGCAAAACAAAACAGGCAGAACCAAAAACACGAAGTTGATGGTAAGTGGGAGAAGAGCCAAACAACCGTTCGTGAGGGGTGCAATGGGCAAGAATAGGTGTAGGCAACCTGTTGATAGTGTAGACAGTTGTGAGAGTGGCTTTACCCCAAAAAGGAGTAGGAACCAAAGAGGAAAGGAAAAGAGCACGAACAGTGTCTAGAATATGCCTAAGTTTACGTTCAGCTCTTCCGTTTTGCTGAGAGGTGCCTGGACAAGACAAGTGAGGAGCAGTGCCATAGTGTTTTAAGATATTTTGAAAAGCCTGTTGAGTATATTCTAAGGCATTATCAGAACGAAAAGCTTTAATGCATTTTGAAAACTAAGTCTCAACCATTTTTGCAAAATTACGATAGATATCCAATCATTCAGAACGTGATTTCATTAAAAACACCCAGGTGTAACGGAAAAATCATCAACAAAAATCACAAAATAACGTGAGCCACTCATACTAGGAACAGGGGAAGGCCCCCAAACATCGGAATGAATTAAATCAAAAGAAGCAGATGCAATAGACTCACTATTATTAAAAGGCAAAGCTGGTTGTTTCCCAAGTTGACAAGAAATACAATCAAAAGACTTATTAGACACTAAACCTAATACACCCTTAAAAGCTAAAACTTGTACCCGAGACACAGATCCATGACCAAGACGTGAATGCCAAAGAGCAAGAATTGGTGGTGATGAAGCAACAGCGGCAGAAACACCAAGGATGGAAAGGTGTAAGGATGAAAGCTCAAACAGTCACCCAACTCTACGCCCGGTCCCAAGTGTCTGGCTCGTCCGAGGATCCTGCACATACACACCAGAGGAGTCAAAAACAAGTTTATAACCCAATTCACACAGTTGGCAAACAGATAAAAGGTTAAAGGATAGTTTAGGCACATGAAAGACATCAGAGATAGAAAGAGACGGTGTATGGACAGTGCCTATGGTTTGAACAGTCATAGAAGAGCCATCCGCTGTGTGAATTAAAGATGTATGTGATGGAGGGGTAGAAGAGGTAAATGAGGAGGCATATGGCGTCATATGATTGTAGCAGGCGGAGTCAAAAAGCCAAGAGGGAGATTTACCTGGCAAAACAGAGAGGACAGAGGAAGATGCATTACTAGAACGAGCGAGGACCTGGTTGATAATTGCCTCAAGATCAGCTGGAGATAAGGTGAGAACAGATCCTGTAGAATCGCCAGAGGAGGCAGCTGGAGTAGCTAAAGAAGAAGCACTCTCAGTAGTGGTAATGATTGTGGCAGATGCAGAAGATTTGGCCTTGCGCCAACACTTGTCAATAGTATGTCCACGACGGCGACAATAGCGATAAAAAGGATTGTCACGGTTCTTGGAATGTCCACGGCCAGACCTGTCAGACTTGTCAGAGAGCTCAGGCTGAGGCGATGGGGTAGCTAATACTAAATGAGTATGCGGAGTGTGCTGAGAGCGCAAGGTAGACAATCGAGTCTCCTTTCGAACAAGCTCACAGACAGCCTGGTCCAAAGTAGGAAGAGGAGAGCGGTGTAAAAGTTGCGCCCGAACAGGCTCAAAATCATCCCTCAGAGCCATCAGAAACTGATAGAGACGATGTTGGTCCCGGCGATCAGCATACATCTGAGCATCAGTAGGATCCTTCCAAGCAGGATCAGAAAGAGCCAACTGGTCCCATAAGAACTGCATGCGAGCAAAAAAATCAGTAATAGACTGGTCGGATTCTTGCTTCAAACGAAAGAGATCAAGGATAATCTGGTACTCCCGAGAACCATCAATCGAGGAGTAGCGAGAAGCAAGCATATCCCAAGCACCCTGAGCATCATCAAAACTGCCAAATAATGCCGCAATAGAAGGAATAGTGGTGTTACGAAACCACGTAAGAATCTGATAATGTTTGTTGTCCCAATCGATAGGACGAGTGCGGAAAGCATCATCACTTTCAGCAGTGACTTTAGTCGGCTTGGAGATATCCCCAGTCACATAGAGCCAGAGCTTGCAGCCTTTAAGAAAACTCCTCATAGACTGAGACCAAACAGTGTAGTTGGTGCCATCCAACATAACATGAATATGAGCAAGAACCTCATTTTGGGCCATCTGGATATGCCAAAAGCATAAACAGACTAGAAAAATGAAATTAGAACGAAAAAATAAGTAGGAAACACCTGGTCAACTGATGCAGAAGTCAATGGTCAATGGTCAACGGTCAAATGTCAACGGTCGAAGGAGTTGACGTGGTACTGTGCTGACGTGGCACCTCGGCTGACGTGGCACAGCAAGGATTGGCGCGTGATATGCACACGCGGATGTGGAGGCGCTTGAACCAAAAAGGCCGAATCTTCGACTGGCGCGTGGCGGCATGTCCATCGTCCGATGGAGGCGTTCTCGGTGACCCTGAGCAGCTAGGTGTCTGGACTATCGAACTGGGCGGCAACAAGAGTGATTGGCGGTGGAATGGCAGAAACTAGTGGCGGCGGCAGAATCTTCAGGAGGCGCGTGTGGGAGCGTGGAAGCTCCGATGTGGCTGTTCTCAACGACTCTGGCACGGTTGTCTCCCAAGGTTTCGATTGGTATATGAACCAGCTCGAGACAAGGACTGGGAGAAGGATAACCGAGGAAGACAAAGCGAGGAGGAATGGCAGAAGCAACGGTGGCACCGGAAAAGTTCTGGGAGAAGGCCGAAAAAAAAAAAAATAGAGGTGATTCAGAACCTGTGCTCTTACCATGTTGAGAGAAAAATATTATATTGAATCACACGTAAGCTGTACATGAAAGGCATATATATATAGGCTAGTAATGAAAGAAATATACATCACAATAACCAATGTGGGACAATATATATATATATATATATATATATATATACACATATACATAATCTAACAGAAACACTTTTTTTCGTCAATTCATTAATCATGTTGAGCACTTCCATTACAGAACTACCTCCATTGCAGAAGTTCTGTTGTCTCCTGGCAGGGAGAAACACTGTGAAGGATCTGAAAGAGAAGAGGACTTATTGTTCTATGTTGTAGATTAAAATTGTATTTGAAGGGTATTTTAAAAAACTTAATTATATTATGATTCTATTCACAGTGTATTGTGCTGTACGAGACAGTAGAATAAAAATAATTATTACTATTTCAATGTTACAACCAATAGCTATCCATTCAATCTTCTTTCTTTGATGTACGTAATAGCTTTTCTCTTTTCCAATGAAATAATCATACCGTACCAAATGTGTTTTAAGTCTTTAACCAGAGGTATTACAAAAATTCTTGTAACCCCCCCCCCCCCCCCCCAACCTCGACGCGGTTATTTGATCCAATAAAGATCATAAATTTACTCATAATTATTGGTTTGAGTTGATATTTTGTTTTATTTCACATATCATTTTTTAGATATAAGTAATAGCATATAACTAATGATGTTTCAAGCAAACTTTAAAAAACAAAAACACTCAGTTCTCTCTCATACTTAGATTTTTTTCTTCCTCTCTTTTTAGCCGACTTAGGGAGGAGGGAAGGACCTCATCTTTTCCCTCCTCTCCTCCTCCTCTTTTCTTTATGTATTTTATTTGGCTTATGCGCGCTGTTGTTTGGCTAGAGGTTTCTCTAGCTCTCCTCACCAATCATGAGGTTTTATCTGTTATCCCCTCCAACTTATCCCACCCATTATCGCTCGGTGTCTTGGCTTCTCCACCAAGCCGGTGGCTTTCTCCTCCACACTCGACGTCTTATCCCCACGCCGATGGCTGGTTTTATCCAAGTTCTTAGATCTGATTTTTTAAAAGCTAGATCTACGTTCCTCTTATGGTCTTTGTTTCCCACACGCCACTCCACTACACTCACCTGCATTCCAGCTTCCTGATGCCACCGGCCGTGCCTCCTTCCCCTTTCATGCACCGACGCCGAGTCTTTTGTTGTCCTCCACTCCACCAGACACTGGAGTTGTTGTTTTTTGGGCTTTTTTGCTGTTTATTTGCTTCTGTTATTTTATGTTGCTTGGGTTATAGTCTCCCATTAGGGGAGATTCTTGTATCTGGATTTGTGTTAGTGCCTCTCTATTCTGCAGTCTCATATTTAGACTCTAACAGTACTTCTACTGCCTCAGCCTCCCTTCGGGTGGTTGTCGTTGTTTCCAAGTAGGGGTACAAATAGGCCTACCTTACTCTGTACCCCTTTAGCTTCTGTAATCACCTTGTGTGGCCCATTGAGAGGACCCGGTCACTTCTTTGACCTATTTCCTACCCTTTATAATTATTTTAGCACTATTTTAGTTTGGTTTGGATCTATTGTTCAGAGTTCACCCATTTTTCGTTTATAGGATCGTCCACTTCTTCTTCCTTTTGGATCAGAAGTGAGAAGTATTCTCCCCTATAATCCTTTTTTTAAAAAAAGAAAAAACTAATGAAGTTTCAATAGCATATAATTATTAACTCCTGCCGAAAAAAGAAAAGAAAAAGAGAGCATATAATTAACGATAGTTTGCTAACTCTCTTTAGACATCAGATTATAAAAAGCATGTTGGGAAAACCTATAATTGCGACAAGTGGGGTTCTATTATTCAGACAAGTGTCGGTGTGTTTTGTTATATTTTCAACCACTTTCAAAAACTGCAAACAACAACAAATAAACAGTACTTGAAATTTGATTGAATCACTCTTTCCGAATACAAGCGCAGTTAATTGTTTTCTCCTTCTTGCAATCTGCCTTTATATTTTGTCTATGTAATACCCCAGATTTTAAGACAGGGCGTTTTAAATAGAATTTAAGACCTATGGTGATTAATTCACACTTTTAATTGCTTGATCGACATTATTCTGATAAATTGCATCTTTATGTGCTATCTGTTCCAAAACCTAAATATTTAGTAAATTGATTGGAATAATAATATCTCTAATATTATTATACGAGAATATTTTGTAGAATAATATTATTAATATATAATATTATTTTGAAATATTTATTGTACAAGATATTATTTTATTTTGTATAATAATATTATCCGTGTAATAATGTTATTTAAAAATTAACATTATTTATGAAATGAACCGGACTCAAAACGAGTTTAAAATTATACCCTAGTGAGTTATTATATGATAAAAGCCTAATGTAAGAATACCTACAGATTAACTTAATCTATATCATGAACATAACGTGCAAATAGGAAGATTCATGAACCAGCTGTCCTAAACTCTGCGTCATCCCCTTGCATCACTACTGACTCACCCTCTACAGCTCACTCCTACAACTTGTTGCCCACGCCTGGTCTGTTTCTCACGCCTATATAACAGATACTTCCTCCTTCAATTTCATCACATCTCTTTCTCCTTTCTTTCCTTCTTCATTCCTCTTTCTTGATATTGTCTGAGTGAAACAGAGAGTGAGGGAGAGAGGGAGATCAAAAGAAACTGAGAAGAGAGATAAAGAGGGACCCGAGAGAGAGAGAGAAGTTGACTGGGAGAGAGAGAGACCGTGGGAGAGCCAGAGAGAGAGTGAAACAGAGAGAGAGAGAGGCAGAATCGAGAGAGGGAGAGAACAGGAGATGACCCGTGGCCCAACGAACCCGGAGAACCCATGACCCGAATCTCTTCTTTCCCTTTCCGTGATTCTTCTTCTTTCCTCCTTGTCTGGCCGAAATAGAGAGAAGAGACCCAATCCTTTTCTCTTTTCTCTTCTTTTGATCCCATTTCTTTTCTCCTTCTTCTCAGCTGAATCCGAGTGAGAACAGAGAGAAAGAGAGATGAGAGCTGAGGGAGAAACACAGGGAACCCGAAACAGAGGGAGAGAGAGATCAGGAGAATAAGAGAAATTGAGAGGCCGAGAGAGAGAGAGACAGCCGAGAGGGAGAGAGTGAATCAGAGAGGGAGAACCGAGAGAGGGAAACCGACGGAGGAGAGGACCCAGAAGAACCGGAGCTGAAACCCGACTCTCCGACGAGACCCAGACCCGATCCTCCGTGGGTCATCGCCGGTGACGAACCCAGGGGCGATTTCCGGCGGTTCTGGCCGGAAATCCGGCGACTTCCATGGGCGATTTTCTGGTGAATTTCCCCAGCCTTCAATTCCTGATGATTTCTTGTATTTTCTATTTGATTTATTGTGGTTTTCTGTTGTGTATTTGGATTTATTGAGTATTTGGATTGACCCGGTTGTGTGTTGTTTCGGTTGTGTGGACTGGTCTACGTTTTGGGTTGTATCGGTGAGTTTTGATTGGGTTTGGTTGGTTGCTAGGTGCTGAGTATTTTCCTTGATCAGCCGGTTTTGGGTGGTTTCGGGTGGTGTAGTATGTATATGTTATGATACTGTGTATTTGGTGTTTTTGTACCGGTTGTGTGAAGTCGTGATGGTGTTCCTGTTTTGGGTTAGGGTATCTTAGAACTATATTTTAGTATTTGGTTTTATGGTTTAATGATGTGATGTGTAAATTGAGGATAAATGGGTTTTAATAGAATTTGGTTAACTAATTATGCCACAGGAGAAGTGTCTCAGCTGTGATGTTGGATAAATTGTATTTTCAAAGGTTGGATCTTAAAATGAATTGCAATATGGATTTCAAAATAATCAATTAAAATGGTTATATGGTTTAATTAAAAATTATGACAATAATATTGAGTTCCTTAAACTCGTGTTAATAAATATAAATGATTTCCAAGAAAAAATGGGTAATTGTATCTATATATGTACAATTATGATCCTTGAATAATAATATTAACACTCTCTATATATAAACATATATTTATTGCAGAATATGAGCTATTATGAGAACTGCACCAAAAGGCTGTAAGTATCTCTATACTTACTGAGGACGAAGCTGGTGGATTTTTCCATGATATTGTGTTTACTGCTTTATTTATTTGTTTGCGCATGTGTTCTTACATGTTTTCTATTTTTAACTAAAATGGTTAATAACAAAGCTGGTATGCAGCGGGGGGGGGTGATGGCTGCCAGTGGAACCTTTGGCTTCCGTGACACTTAATAAATAAACGGGTTATGACCTTTGGCTCATAGTCTGCTGGGACCTTTGGATTCCAGTAACAAACTAATAAATGTGAGAGTTGGCTAATACAGCTGGGGTGTTGATGGTATTGCCAACTGGGACCGTTGGCTCCCGTGACACGCTAATCCGGACCGTTGGTTCCTTCACGAGGGGAGTGCATAAAATTGATAATTAAGCCTTGCATTTAAAACTGTCATATTACTGTTTTATGGTTAGGTATACATTTAATATATGACTGTGATTAGCTACCACGGATTATATATTGCATATATACGTGACTATAAAACCATATTTGCATTATGTGGCATTTATTAGTAAATCAGCATTCATATTATTATGGGAAACAGTGGACTCACTTAGGTTGTTTTGTGTTTTTATTTCTATATATATATATATACATTGGTGCAGGTTTATAGACAAAGATTAGAGCTCGAGTGGTCTTCAAGTTAAAGATATATAGTTTGTATTTTGTTTGTACTCTTCTGTGTTTATAACATTTTATGTTGACAAGATTGCTAATAATTTCCATGTATTCTCTTGTGTCACTATGGACACCTGTTTCCATGTATTTGTTCTAAGTATTTTCTAATGAATGTCTAGAGGTATTTAATTTAAAAGTTCTGATGTGTTATTTAATCCAAGTCTGTTGGATAAATTATATTCCGCTACCAATTTATAACTCTGATGTTGTAGTAATGTCACGTGAAAATCGAAAATTTTTCACTTACGTCTTTTTGAAAAAGGCGGGGCGTTACAGTCTACACTTAATGATATTTGAATATCTTCTACTAAAATTTACAACAACCCTCTAAAACTCCATTCCCTCTACCCTGAGTAAGGTTAATGTGTTTTAAAATTCTTTTTAAAATAAGTTCTGGGGCTGTGTTTTTTAGGCTTCTCCATAGTGTATTTCTCTACGATCATGTATTTGTAACCGTGTGTTTTACGGTGTTATGTGATTTAGTGCGTTTAGTTCTATGAAAGTAAAAATTGAATTTGTGAAAATGAGTGTAGTGCAGATAAGAGGTTGTCTTGTTGTTGCATATATTCGAACTAGTGTGTTGCTTTTGCTGTTGTAGGTCTTGATAAGCATGCAGTGAGTCTCCATGTTATGCAGAAACATTAACATTATCATGAATGATGTCCTGAGATTCTCTAGCAAATTCTTGGGTCTAAAAAACTTATACAATGCTTAACATCTTTATAAGACTACAAAAACCCATTTACTTGCAGTTCTTTACTTATTTAAAGATTGAAAAATCATTATAAAAATGAGGAAGACTTACTTGCAGCTTTATACACACAAAGATGGTTGAAAGAAAAAATTTATATTGGACGAGACTTCTTTTTATATCTATCAATTTCTTTTCCTAAAAAAAAATTGGGGTATTTTGAGAATTTTGACAGGATTTAACGGAAAATTCGAATGGAGGGTTGAAATTGAAAAATATTGAAATTGGATACACTAAATTGTCATTTTTTAAAGTTTAATATTACAATTGCAAAAATAATGAAAGATTGGGAGTGATTAGTGAAGTTTTTCCTTATTTTTTTCTTTTGTAAACATTACATTGAATTCAGAAAAATGATTGACAGAGATAGAATTTCCTATCGTTGTTTATGGTACAAGATATGACGATTTTTTAGTTTACGTTGTTGTTCATTGAGTAGTTTTATAATAATAATAATTATTATTATTATTATTATTATATTTTTTTTGTATAATGCACATTGTGTTTACTTGATTAATTAATGGACGACATTGGCTTTCAAGATTTTATTGGAACCGGGAAAAGTATACATAAAAAATAGTTATTTTCTATTATATTATTTTTCATTTGTCGTTTTTTGTCTTTATTTTCGTCGGTATGTTTTTCCATTTTCATTTTTGTCCTTATTCTCTGTTCTAATTTATATTATTTTTAATTCAAGTAAATGATTTCTTTATTTTGTAAACGTTACATTGAATTCAAAAAAAATGATGGTCAAAAAGAGAGTTTCATATTATTGTTTTTAGAACAAGGTATGACAATTTTTGAGTTTACGTTGTTGTTCATTGAGTAGGGTTTATTATTATTATTATTATTATTATTATTATTATTATTATTATTATTATTATTATTATTATTATTATTATTATTATTATTATTATTATTATTATTGTTTTGGGTATGTAATGCATATTGTTTACTTGATTGATGGACAACATTGGCTTTCATTAAGGTTTTTATAATGTATTACAATTTTTTTTCTTATAATTTTTTATGGAATTTTATCGAATTTGTTTATGAGTAGCTTATTAATTAATATGAGAAATTAACCGGCTCTGTGTTAATATGTTATTTTATTGTTAGAAATATTTGATTGACTCATTTAGATACTTATAAGATTGTTAAAGTTGGATTTTTATAGTGGGAATAGTTAAAAGGTTGTCTTGAATAGTTATATTGCCAAAAAAAAAAACTTCAAAGGAGTCACTGTATATTAAGTAATGAGATGTTAATAGTACTATAAACATTTTAGTTATTTTTTCACCGTTCAGGCCAAATGTTTTCGTTCATGTTTGTGTTTTTTGGTTCTCAATTTTCTTGCAACAAATTTTTGTTTCCTAAAAGAACCACAACATTATTTTAGTTACAAATTTAGTAAGCTAATTGGAATTAGGTATCATGGTATGAAGGGTTTGAACCAACCATAGCTTATCCACGACAAAGCTTCAAGAATTGTAAGTACAAATTAAGAGTATATAGGACAAAGATATTGAGTACATATGTGCCAAATTTCCAATATAGATCGAAAACGAAAGGGGATATATATATATTAGGCTCTCTTATGATTGCTTGGGATATACATATAGATCTGTCCTGATAGAACCCTTTTTATAGCCTCATCTAAACCATTTGTTGTAAAAATCGTGTCTATTCACCCCCTTAACACTTGATTCCTTCTATGCAATATTATGTATACAACACAAAGTTATAGAATTTTGGTTTAAGTTAAACGAGTTTGTGTCATAAACGGGACACAACTCCCTTAACATTCTCATACAGTCATACTTTTAAACTTCATGAATTTCTAAATTAATTGGATATGTGGGTTTATGCTTGTAAATAAAGAAATATGGTACAAAATTAGGAATGGCAATAATAATAAAAACAAAATTTATTAAGGCTGACAATTTTTTACATGACTAGCAAATCCGACAAGAATACAACACAAAGTTATAGAATTTTGGTTTAAGTTAAACAGGTTCGCATCATAAACGGAACAACCTAATTAAAAAAATAAATAAATAAAGAAGAAAATACAATTAACCCTTTCCAAAAGTTTGATAACTTTTTCAATCTTGCCTCCAATCTTTAAAAATTTGCAATGTGCCCCAACGAAGTTTTCAAATTTTTCAATGTGGCCAATCCATTAGTAATTTCTGTCTACTCTGATGGAAAGGGCCCCACGTGCTCCACACGTGATTTTTCTGTCACGAGTTTCTTCGTTTTACCCTCACACAGACCCTCAGTTTCTCTGTTTTACCCTCAGACAAACCCTCAGTTTCTCCATTTTACCCAACATCGTTGTACAAGGACCCATGGCATTGACCACACCAACAGTATGGCCGATTCTCAGTTTGTCCGAGTACACCTCACACCCTTCATGGAGCTACGCCACCTCCAATGGATCGTCGAACCGGTTGCACAAAAAACAAAGAAACTTCTGCTTATCGTAAATTTCCAACAAGAAATCCCTCAGCATATGAGCCTTACTACTCCCACCACCCTAACTGACACTCATCGCCATCGTCGACGACGAGTTATTCGCCACCTTGGCCCCGACAGAGGTCATGCTCACCATAGAGTTGGTCAACTCGACGCCGGTGGGAACATTTACGTTGGTGTCGATAAACGACGAGTAGGCATGGCTGACATGTTGAATATCATGGGAAAGAAGGACCAGATCTGGGGGCATTAGTTCGAGGAGGGTCCAGGTTGGGCCTGTGGGATCATCCAAAACGCGTTGGCTGGGACCATCATGCCCGTGTTCCCCACGGCATAGACCGAGACCAAACCCTGAGGGACCGCAAAAGTTGCAGGCTGGACCGACGCCAGAGTCGAGGGCTGCGAGACATCGTCGTTTATGTCCACGAATTCGTTGTTCGACAATCGTTTTCATTTCTGGGTGGTTGTGGTGGTGGAGGGGATTGTGATTGTGTTCGAGGTAGTGGTGGTGGGGATTTTGAGGGTGCCGCTAACGGATACAATGATGGTGGGGACAGTGCCAATGCCGGCGGCCTTTATGATAGCATGTTCAAC
Organism: Alnus glutinosa; assembly: GCF_958979055.1. Lineage (NCBI taxonomy): Eukaryota > Viridiplantae > Streptophyta > Magnoliopsida > Fagales > Betulaceae > Alnus > Alnus glutinosa. Next base: position 19,046,960 of record NC_084894.1, read on the forward strand.
GTGTTCGAGGAGCCACCAGACGATCTCGCCGTCGAACTTGTGACCAAGTTCGTGGGTCAGTTGGAAGATCCGGGCAGCACAAATGGCGAGTATTCAGATCCTTCGGCCACGACCCTCCACCTTTGTATGCCGGTCCTTTTTGGACGACTACCTCGCCGTCGTCACCAGCATCGCAGCGGGGACCATCCCGATCGACTGTGCGAGCATCGCCGGCGGGAGGGCTGGGTGGGTCTTTTAATTCGAGTTTAAGTCCAAGGGCTCCTCTTTCAACGGCATGGCCTGAAACGCCATCATATTCTCAAAAGTTTGTGGCTTTCGAGATGCCCTTGTGATTAAGGTTCTCTTCTGGGTCGCCGATGTTGGTGCTAAGATTGGAGGTGCCCCTCCGTCGTCGTCTTGATCCATGTCTTGCTTCTGATACGACATCATTTCGAGGGAAACGAGGCACCACTGATGTCTACTAAGGGTAAAACAAAAAAATCACTCAAACTTTAGGGGGTTAATTGTATTTTTCAAAATAAAATAAAAAATAAAAAAGCGAAAGTGAAAGTGTGAAACATCGAACAACCCTATTCGAGCTTCATTTTCTTTTCTTCACACTTGTGGTTTCTTTACTCTCCAGCACAGTTCGTCCGAAAGGTAGTCCCTTAATAGGTAGACTTCCAAACTAACTCAAACACAAAGACATATTCCCAGTAATCACTTTCCAACCTCGATTTCCTTTGTTCATTGACTTCTCCATCCAATTTAGATTCTTCAGTGCTTGCCAACTACTTTTTCTTCTGTTCTATAAAAAATTTATAATAAAATTTGTAATTTGTGAATTTTTTAATGTAATTCATTTCAGATGATTGAATGTAGGAAGTGATTTGGTAGTGTGTGTGCTGGGCAAATCATAGAGTTTGGTTGATGAAAGATTTCAAGTATAATCATAAAACCTTGACCTTTCAATCCAGAGAACACACTAATTAACAGTGAAATAAACTCAAATATTTGGTAAAAGATGCAGCACAACGAGGTCATATGGCAGGTAATCAAGCACAACCTGTAACAACCCAAGGAGAAGCACTAGCCAGATCTGTGCTCATCTAATAACTAAGTAATGTAGGACTTAGCATTCATGATTACCTTTATAAACCACACACTCTATGTGGGCTACTCATCTTTCCAATATGGAACTAGGGTGTTACAAACTGTCCCTCTTAAACTCCTAACATCCTCGCCAGGGCCACATCATATAGTGCTCCAGTACCACATGACCTAGCGTTATTAGGTGGCTCTAATACCATTTGTAACGACATAGGAAAAAGTGCTAACTAGATCTGCGCTCACCCCAAAATGACTAGTCAATTGAGAGTTTCTTAGAATTCCTTATAAAGTCCAATTCCACTTAATAACTAGGTAATGTGGGACTTAATACTCATGACTATCTTTATAAACTACCCACTATATGTGGGTTCCTTATTTTCCCAATATGGGATCAGAGTGTTACACAATCACTACTACAGTTTCATGGCCAAGTGAGTATTTCTTAACCTCAAAAACTATTGATTTTTCTGTCTCTATAAGAATCTATTGAAGTTTTGATTCATTTTGTGTATTGTGGCTAGGGGTGTAAGATGAGTGCAACCACTCGCGAACTCAGCTCGATTCGGTTCGATTAAATTCGATTCGGTCTCGGTTTGAATAATAAATGAGTCGTTTGTGAGCATAATAATATGTTCGAATATTAAACGAGACATACTTGTATAAACTCAGCTCGACTCGGATAAGCTTGTATAAACTCGTATAACTTCATTTTTACAATTTTTTTTTTTTTTTTGTATTATTTTAATTTTGTAATAAGAATATCGTTAGTAAAAACAAATTATCTTTCTAATATAATAGATATAATTTGAATTATTGTTGTGCGTTTAATTTTATAGATTTGTGTGTAAATGAGTGTGTTTGTGAGTATGTGTGGTTCTATGTGTGTGCATGCATGCATGTAATTTGTATATGCGCATAATGAATTTATATACATACATATAAACTCGAGATTATATTATTTAAGATTCAAGTTAATTTTATTAATGAACTCAAATGATAAAATTTTAACAATACTTAATTAATTAATGATTAGTAAGAATTTAAGAAAATATAAACAATCATGATATTTACTTTATATAAGAAATGAATAAGTTAATTTAGCGGCTCGTAATAAGATCGAACTCGACTCGTGTTTGAAATAAAATTAAACGAGCCAAGCTTGAACAGAATATCTCGTTCGGTGATAAATTCGAGCTCGACTCGTATTCAAAATAAAATTAAATGAGCTAAACTTAAACATTTTATACCCTACTCGATTCGACTCGGCTCAAATACCGCCGTAATTGTAGCTCTGCTAATATTACGGTGTGTTTGTAGTTTTGTAGAATCGAGACCGGGAAATTCTGTAGAAATCCGTATAACGTGACCGGGATTTGCAATCGGAGCTCGTTTCCGTAAATAAAAATACGCTAGTCCAAAAAGGAAGAAAAAGGAAATAAATGGGGATGTTAACCGGGCTAACCCGACCCATGGAGAAGTCGGCACCACTCCACTTCGGAAATCAGAATATTTGATAGTCGCTGCGGAAGAAACAATCGGACCGATACAAATCACAGTCATTCAGTCTTATACAAAGGAAGCTCTTTCTGGGCTTCGCAGCTTTGGACGAACAGGTATCTTCCTCTTCTCTCTGTTTGGTTGCTGAGAAAACGATAGAAAAGTAGAAAAGAAAAAACTAAACTCTTGAATCGGAAACGATCTTCATACGTTGAGATTGAGTTGTATTCCATTAGGATTTAGAGTTGCTGATTGGTAGTGTATTATACGATTTTATGGGTAGTTTAATGCACCTAATCATGGTAAGCGACTAGGCGTTCTCTGCAATATATAGGACTTCGAAAATAGAATAAACAAAAATAAAAAGAGTGTAAATTCCTCTTTCTCTAGATAACTATTGCATTCTTATTCTCATGTTTAACATTTATTGACTCTCATGATCAACCATTTGCTCGGAAGTATTTTGTGCTTCATCTCAATGGATATTTAGTTGTTAATATTGGGTAAAGTTCATCATATTTGGTCAAAGTTTTGGCTTTTGTTGTGAAAAAAGTTTGTATCGGTGATAGTTTGCGTTATAACAAGTGAACAGAATTTTCTGTCATGGCTGCTGTGTCTCAATCTGAGAAACATTTTGCTTCTTTGGTTTAGGGGGAACATGAACAATGGAGATGGGAAACGAGTGAATGGAGAGGCCGAGGAAGACGATGATGAGGACGAGGGAAATGGGGGAGGCCTTGATGCTTGGGAGAGAGCTTACGCGGATGAGAGGTCATGGGAGGCTCTGCAAGAGGACGAGTCTGGGCTTCTCCGCCCTATTGATACCAATACCCTTTACCATGCCCAGTATCGCCGGCGCATTCGCTCCCTTTCCTCCCTGGCAACTACTGCTCGTATCCAGAAGGGCCTCATTCGCTATCTCTGCATTGTTGTTGACCTCTCAAAGGTATCGTATTCATAACTTCGACACCTGTTTCATATAAATGTAATTCGTTTTCAATTGTTAATATGATCTTCTAGAAATGATACATTGGTTCCTATTCCCTGGACTGAGAAATCAAAATAGCAGTAGGTAATATGTTGCGTCTCTGTGGTGAATATTGACTTGTAAATTGTGGGATTTACATGAATTTTGTGATTGGCATTTCTTTTGCTTTGGCTAAAGACTGTATCTAGGGGATATAACATACAATAGATAGCAACATCTTTACTACCCTTTAAAAATTTCTGCTGAAAGTGTCTGTGAACTTTTTCACAGAACCTGAAAGGGTTAAAGTATTATAACTTTGAAACCAACAACTATAAATGGGTTAATTGTGAGCTGAATGATGCTTAACCATTGGGGAATTGCCAAAACGTATGGAAATCTGGCAGTTCTACCTCCTAAAAGCACCAAAAATCTGGCTTATAATTGGGGAATTGCCTTAGACCAATAATGGCAATGATAGATTAGAAGATATGGGTTTATAAGTTTTGGCAGTTCTTTTGATCAATTATTATGCATTGTTTATTTTCTTTTCATTTGCCTGCTTTCCATATGTTTAGGCAGCTGCAGAGATGGATTTTCGACCAAGCCGAATGGTTGTGGTTGCGAAACATGTGGAGGCTTTTATTAGAGAGTTCTTTGACCAGAATCCGCTTAGTCAACTTGGTCTTGTGACTATAAAAGATGGGGTTGCTCATTGCTTAACGGATCTTGGTGGCAGTCCTGAGTCCCATGTTAAAGCTTTGATGGGTAAACTGGAGTGCTCTGGTGAATCCTCCCTGCAGAATGCCCTGGATCTTGTTCATGGGTATCTAAATCAGATTCCATCATATGGTCATCGAGAAGTTCTCGTCTTATATTCTGCTCTTAGTACTTGTGATCCAGGAGATATAATGGAGACTATCCAGAAATGCAAGAAGTCAAAAATTAGGTGTTCAGTTATTGGTCTCTCTGCAGAAATTTTTATATGCAAACATCTCTGCCAAGAAACTGGTGGTTCATACTCTGTTGCATTGGATGAGGTGAGGTCAATCAACTACTGGGTGTTTAAAGATCAGGACTGATATCTAGATGAAATAATACTCCCTAAATTTGTTAAAATGACAACTTAGAGCAAACAAAAGTAGTGGTTTTCATAGAAATCCACCTTGGTCTAAAGAAGTTCAAGAAAGTGAAGTTATGATGAGAACTAGTGGTGTTTAAGTGCTCCTTACTGCATTTTTACGGTATTCATTTAAATATTTTATGCAGGTCCACTTCAAAGAGTTACTACTGGAACATGCTCCCCCACCTCCAGCAATAGCAGAATTTGCCATTGCTAATTTGATAAAGATGGGTTTCCCACAAAGAGCAGCAGAGAGTTCTATAGCAATTTGTTCATGTCACAAAGAGGCTAAGGTTGGAGGGGGTTACACTTGTCCAAGATGCAAAGCACGTGTATGTGAGTTACCTACGGAATGTCGAATTTGTGGATTGACACTTATTTCTTCGCCCCATTTGGCAAGGTCATATCATCATCTCTTTCCAATAGTACCGTTTGATGAGGTGTCTCCATCACTTCTGAATGATCCACATAACAGATTACCAAGATCTTGTTTTGGATGTCAACAATCTCTTCTAAATCCTGGTAAGTAGTTATATAGGGTGTGTATGCAATTCCAATTTGACCTGCCTATTGATCTTCTATGATTAATAATGCTGAAATTGCATTTGGTAATTGGCGCGTGCGCACACACACAAACATGTATATACACACACATTATGCAAGAGAAAGCCCACCGTAGGAAAAAGTCTCTCTTCCCGTCCCAGATCATATTCTAGTGTGTCCACACGAGGAAATTGCAATGCATCTTTCTCAGCAGGGATAGCTTGGACTACATACAAATATGTAGCTGACTCATATTTGCTCTATACTCTCTTGAAGAACAAAATCCTTTTAAACAATTATAAGATATACTTTCCACTAAAAAAAAAATCATAAAGGATCTGGGGAAGTCTAGATAATTTGGCACCCTTAGGCAAAGTGCTGCAGCAGCCCAACTTGTTTGGGAATAGCATCGAAGGCAATAGGTAGCAGGGTCAGGCCAGTGGCTGTATAGAAGCAAGAACTAGGATGGACTGACTTATGGGACCGATTTTGTATTTGTGATATAATGAGAGAGAAGAGAGCTGATATATCCAATACAACCAGCTACAGGAATCTTAGAAAAGTTGGGTCGGCTATTGAAGTTCTAAAAATCTCTTGTTGTTTCTTTTCTTTTCTAATGACTTTGAATGTACTATATCCATCTCCATGTGAATATGTTCAAGCCTATTCCGCTTACCCATATCTCTTTAAACTGATTTTGACACAGGAAACAAACCTAGCCTTCGCGTTGCTTGCCCAAAATGCAAACAGCACTTCTGCCTTGATTGTGACATTTACATTCATGAGAGCTTGCATAATTGCCCTGGTTGTGAGAGCTTCAGGCATTCCAAGTCAGCCATTGCTAGTGAAGAATGATGGTTCCTGTGACTTTATAATCTGCTACCCCTGTGCAAAAGAAGTTGTATTTCAACACACTTTCTCTAAGCCAAAGTCTTTCTTGGAAAGTATTCTAAGCCAAAGTCATAAGACAATAACTATATGCTTTTGGAACCATCCAGATTTCTAGACCATTTAGGACGCTGGGATGGTCTTGATCCAGCCTTTTGAAGAGGGGTGAATTATGCTGGAGAGAGAGAGAGAGAGAGAGAGAGGTGGTTAAAAGAAACCGAGTCGGTGATTTTTCCGTATGTACTGTGGTTCAGTTATTTATTTATGTAATTACTTGGGGAAGAAAGTTTTCAGTATTTAAATACACCTTTTGTGGCCTTTGATGTCTCCGGAGAATCAAATGAATCTTGGTAGTATCCTTCATGATTTTGGTAGGGGATGCAATGGATATTTTCATTTTTCATTAACTGTTATAGAAAGTTTTTCTTTTTGAACTTCATAGATGAACCTTTTTTATTTTAGATGTCTGACGCATTGGTGAGCCACAATTTTCAGAGTTTGTGTGTTTTCTTTTGATGATATTTGTTATGTTAATTTTCCACTTACGTCATCCAACGCACTTATGTGTTCTCTTTTCTCGTTGCTGAAGTAACTAACTCATGATAATAATCTATTAAAAAATTAAGAAAAAAAAAAATCAAAATTAAAATCAATCAACGTGGTTTCAGTCCAGTGCATTTAGCTCCTTAGGGTATAAAAATCGGCTAGAAACTCTTCATAGTAGGTAAAAAACACAAATAAGCTACATGTCATTTTTTTATCCTTACTATGGATAACCTCAATAAGCAACATGTCATTGTTGTGAATAGATGTTGCATGTAAGAGGAATAGGGAGTCTATCGACCATTTTATTCTTCATTGTGACGCGGCTTATGACATTTGAATTGCATATTTCAATCGTTTTGGACTATCTTGAGTTATGCCTAGACGTGTAGTCGATCTGTATGCTTGTTGGTAGACCTCTGCCGGTCCACGAAGTGTTGTTGTGTAGAAGATGGTGCCTACGTGCTTTTCACGGTGTTTATGGAGGGAAATGAATGACACAAGTTTTGAGGTCCTAAAGAGGACTTCAGAGGAGATTAAGTTCTTATTTTCAAAACTTTGTATCTGTGGACAACTGCTTATGTGTCTCTTTTGATAATTAATTATAATAATTTCCTTATTCTTTTTGCTCCTTCTAGCTAGATGTTTTCTTTTGTTGCATACTCCTTGTTTTTTCTTGACATGGGTTATGTCCAACAAGAATCACTTAGCCCAAGCATCAACCCAAGTAAGTCTACAAGCTCAACAGAAGATGAAAGGCCAACTTGAAGAGATCTCGAGGCAAACTGTTGGGTTCTAAAGCCCATTATGGTCGGCCTAATAAATTCACAATTTAAATCACGTGGCCAGATCTATTTTGAAGTTCAAAATATCATATTTCCAATAAAACAAGTTTCAAAGCATTTGGAGTCATGTACAAGGAGATCTGTGCGTTTTTAATACGAGAGTTTAAAGCAACCGGGATTTCAAGGGGTTTTTGCTTCCCACTCTTTGGTTTAGGGTGATTGTTTTGACCTCTTGATTTCCATTCTTAATTTCATGCTTGTTTTCTAGATTTTTATCATTTCCTATTTTTATAGGGTTGTTCTAAACTTCTATAAATACTTGTGTCTCCAAATATGGAAGGATATAGAGTTTGAAATTAAAAACCAACCTTTGGATTGTGAGAATTGAGAGTTCTTCTTGTAATTCTGTATCTCTTTGGTTATCCCTTAGAATGGTGAATTTCTTTAGTTCTGTATCCCTCGCTTAATCATTAGGGGGTGATATTCTATATCACTTTGGTATTATCTTTTGGGTGATGAACTCCTATCTTTCATTTGTGTGTTTGTTTATCTTTTTTATTTTTTCTCGATCTCCATTACAATTAGGTATCAGTACTTAAGGACTCCTATATATATATATATTGTGACACTTGTTATCTACAATAAAAATAAATAAAAAAACAAAAATAAATAAATAAAAAAATAAAACACACACACACACACCCTTTATGGCCATTGGGGGTGGTTCGACGATCCCCCATTTGGCCAAAGGGGTGGCTCAACCACCTCCTCCATTTTTATTTTTTTTTTTTACTTTTTTTTTTTTTTTTTTTTTTTTGTAAATGCCATGTGTCACAATATGATTTGTGCCAATGTGAACTAATGTGGCAATCTAACGATTTCCGTTAAAATTTTAGACGGAATATGGATGCATGGACTAATTTGTGTTTGAGAATGCTACACACTCCGATTCCTACACTCCCAAATGTACATTTCCTAACGTGGCACTAAAAATCAACATTAGATCCATAATTCAATAGTAATCCATCCAAAATCTAATGGTGATTTTTAATGTCACGACAAAGAGTATGCACTTGGGAATGTGTAGCATTTCTTTGTGTTGTTTGCTTACCACAGAGAATTTTAGCCAATTTTTATACTCTAAGGAGCTAATTGCAACTAAGTGAAACCACAGGGACTGATTTTACATTTTTTTCCAAAAAAAAATAATAATTTAGAATATGAATGATATGGGAATGGAAATATAAAGGCAATACTGCACAAACATTCAATTAACATAAGCTAAAAATGGACGTAGTTCCGCATTGCTAACTAGAAAGTTGGATGATGGCTTATAAATACTTAAGCTAGTGTGAAAGGTGAAGTACTCCTTTTTGGGCTAATTCAAAACAAACTAAGAGTTCGTAAGTGCAAGTTCAAGTTCTAGTGAGTCAAAGTTTAGACGTATGAATGCAAATGGGGTGATAGTTTTTGGGGTTGGGGGGGGGTGGGTAAAGTATAATTTACCTTCTTTTTAGATGATATAAGTATTTGTATTATCCAAAAGAAATGAAACAATATACAACAATATCCAAAACAAGCAAATGGGTGGAAGATACCATTGAGCATAAGCAAAAGAAAGGGAGAAGGAAGAATTAAAATAAGAAAATGAGAAGGAGAATGATAATGATAATTTTTCTCTAGCTTTGTCTTGGTTATTATGTGTTAAAGCTCGAGTTTTTATGTGTTGAAAGTGTCAGATTTGGTTTGTTGGATTGAGTTTTAAGAGTGAAGTAGTTGTTGATGCTTTGTTGTGAAGTTTGATGGAGGGTAGCACTGTACACATGAGCTTCGTATGGATGGTTTGTTTGTGTGTGTTTTAGATTTGAGTATGGTATTATTTTTTAGTGTGTTTTTTTAGATTTGTGTATGGTATTGTTTTTTAGCTTTGGGTATTGTATTTTTATTATTGTTGTGTTGTATTTGATGAAGAGTAGGGTTAATGAGGTTTTGTTAGAAGATGGGGGATTTTTTATACTTCAAACCTTTTTCTATGTTGTTGTTGTGTTGGTAATATAGAGTGAGGTATCAAAGAGGAGAAAAAGTGGAGAGAAATATATTTTTTGAGGTGTTTTCATTCAAAGAAGACGATGAATAGTAAGTTCGATCGATTGAAATTGAGAAACTGGAATTCCATCGATCGAATGAGGAACAAAATGGTTTGGTCAATCGAACCGGTAACAATGTTGAGAGTGAATAACGCGTGCAAGTAAAACAGTGCGTTGTGGGTTTGATTGATCGAACGAGAGACAAAAAGCCTATTTTTCTATATATGTTTAACCTCAAGGCCAGTAGAAATTAGCATAACAACCCCCGACACTGTGTTAAAATAAACTTAAACACCTAATAGCACGGCACAACTACGTTGAAGTACGTTGAGAAAGTGTGGGCTATCACCTGGGATTTTTTTTTCTTGATTGTGCCACCCATGGCAACTGTCTAGTGCCCAGTCATGGTCGATCAAACATGTTTTTTCCCAATTAGTTTAGTGCATCTTGAAGCCACAAGATATACTCAGATGCCCCAAGGGGAACGTCAACCCTAGATTGTACATTAGTATATGTACAATATGCTGAGGGGGAAGGCCATAACAATTAGACAAAAAAGTTAGAAAGAACGTATTTTATAATAGAGTATTTTCAACTTTATTATGCAAACAAAGTATATATTACAGAATATTTTTCTAAGTATTAAGAATGTAAGTTAGGGAGAAAAAAAAATAGTTTTTATGTTACAATATTTCTAGCTCTACTATGTATACAGTGTATAGGGGTGAAAATGCGGGCGGTTAGTAACTGTCTACTAACCCCTCTAAACTGCTAACCACTTTTGTAGGCTATATGGAGTTTTAAATGACACGAGGCTCGTTTGGCGAATAAATTTTTGTTTTTGTTTCTGAGAACTGTTTTTTAGAATAAAAAATAATTTCTATTCTCACATATTGATTTCTTAAAAAAAAAAAATTGCAACAAGCCCATTTCACTAATACCCAAAATATAAGCTGAATCTGGGACCCAAAACCAATCAATATATATATATATATATATATATATATATATATATATATATATATATATATATATATATACACACTATGGAATGGAACTCAACAGAACATATAAGAGAGAGAAATTATTATGAAAGTAAGCAAGTAGGACTGTAAATAAACATATATAACTACTCGTAACATATTTGAACTCGACTCGATTATTAAACGGGATGTTCATGAACACAAAACTATTCTTGATTATTAAACGATACATACTCATATGAATACGATTTGAATCGGTTAACGTTCTTGAATAAGCTCGTATAAGGCTCGACTCACATGTGTGTATGCGCGCGTGTGTGTAAATATATAACAAATAATTATATGTATAACATTTTTCTTGAAGGAGGAAGAAAAACAAAGAAGACTAAATGAAAACATTGAAAACTATTTCTGAAAACATGCATGAGTTGTTCCAAGATTTTTGTTTTTTGATATTTTTGTTCACTTGTTTTCGTTTTTAAAACGGTTTGTCAAACGCATATAAATAAAATAAAATAAAAAACTTTCCAAAACAGGTCTCTTATATTTGGCTAAAAAAAAAAAACTCTAAAACATCTAAAACAAGATTTAAAAAAAAAAAAAGAAAAAAAAAAAGAGGTCCGATGAAGGACAAACACCCAAAATAGTCACTAAAATACCCAAATTTAAAAGCGGTTATACGGTGCGGTTATAACTTTAAATAACTAACTGCTAAAGGCGGAGCGGTTGTGGTTATAAAATAGAATAATCGTCTTTCCACCCTTAGCATACACGCGTGAAGGTTAGCTAACACAAATAGGATCTCGAGCCAACTTTGGGTCAACCTATTGGGCCAAAAATCAGCAAATTCTGAACCCACAGCCCAATTTGAATTTACAAAAAGTAGCCAATTTAGTTATAGGGAATTTTATTTAAATTAAGACTAGCTAGCTGATTGAGAGAAGTAGGAAAGAAATTTGGAGGCTTGTTCTAGTTTATTTGGGAGGCACTGCTACATTGAATCTGCCACTTTTAGATTTTCATTTGCTCCGTTTGTTTCGACGTAAAATGGTTTCCATCATAAAATATTTTTAACGAAATCATTTTTCAAAAAAAAATGATTTCTTTAAAAATATTTTTCAACGTTTGGCTCGTACGAAAAAATTACCAACGACAAAAAATCACAGATGAAATTCCGTCACTGACGGGCAAAATTTCGGCTTCTGTTTTTGAATTCCAGCAATGAAGGCCAAAATTCGGCAAGTTTCGTGGGAATCTGGTCGGTCGGATTCTGGCGAAGGTAGCTGAAATCTGGCCATTTATTATAGATTCTTGCCAAAATGGCCAAAATCTGGCCAGAACGGCTGGAATCCAAGCAAAATGGCCAGAATCTAGCACAGAAAGGCCGCATCCTGGCCAGCTAGTCGAAACCCGACCGTTCTTTCCAGATCCTAACCAGCTGACCGAAATCGAGCACAAATAGCCAAATTCCGACCAGTTTGGCCAGAATTTGGCACAGTATCACTAGATTCCAGCTAGTTTAGTTAGAATCTAGTATGTCGAAATCCAGTAAAGGTGACCGGACGTTGCCAAATTCCAGAAGAAATTTCCAAATTCCAACAATCGACTGGATTCCAACCAATGCCGGAATCTGGATGTCAAAATCCGACGACGGTTGCTGAATTTCACAATGATCAACTGCTTGAACGTGAAGGTCAACCAAGTCTAAAAAAAATGATTTCTACTTTCAAAAATCATAAATCATTTTCTGAAATTTATTAAACATTTTTTGTCCATCAAAAATTATTTTCAAGTTGACTATTATTTTCGCCTCTACCAAACACTGAAAAATGACAAAAACATTTTTCAAAAAATATTTTACGCCGAAACAAACGAAGCATTAGTTATTGTCAAGTACCTTCCGTTACTACTTTTCAAAAAAAAAAAAAAAAAATGTAGCTTGTTACGTCTGACCATCATGCACCATTCCACTTATTTCAGGACCGGTCTTTCTCTTTTTTCTTGCCTTTGGTCTTATTTTGTCAATTTTGAATTCTTGACATAGAGGATGCCCCGCTGATCCACCAAGTGCTCTCTACCTGTCAAAATGGAGTTCTAAACAAGCATAAAACCTAACAAACTAAACCTACCAGTAGATAGCAACATGAAACACTCCCGAGTAAAAAGATCCACTTGAAAATTATTTAATTTTTCTATAAATAAGTGAACCCAAATTAACATTTACAGGCTATTTGCTCTCAATATAAAACAGAGACAAAAAGGCAGATTATGTGTTTGTAAGGGAGGCAACCCCGCCTACACCCAAAGGTTTTAAACCAATGGATCTAATTCCGACTATCCCAAATAAAATGACTATCAGCTGTACAAATTACCAGCACTGGACCTGCAGGTCTCCATGGAGAATTGAACAGAGAAGCATGAACTAAACCTGATAAAGCAACATCCATTAGAAACACAGTTGACGTGCAAAAGGAGACAACTGGAAATGATATACAAGACGGCAACTTACCAATTGTTAAAGAAAAAATTTCGCAGGTGCCAGCACAGTTTTTTCACAAGACAAGAACAGCTTTCCTGTGTTGTTGTTCCACTGTGGATGCCTTGCACCACATCTAAAACTTCCCACTCCATGCTCAACAAATGTTTGTCGACTTTCTTTGGCTCTACTAATACTGAACTTGGGCTTATCCGACAAAATCATATGTTTTCTATCACCAGAAAAGGTTCAAACGTGGGTCCAGTTACCCTATTCTGAGTCCGACTCAATAGAAAGATACAATCGCGGCCTCACAGAACGTTTCTGGCGAGGAAAAGAAAAAGAGAGAGGGCTATCTGATCTTTGTCTACTTGATTTGTCAGATCTATCGTCGTTCATACCAAGAAGCAAAGAAGCTGCATTACGGAGAACAGAACAATCAGCCCAAATAAATCTGGAGAGAAAAAATAAAATGGAAAATTGAAGAGGGGAAAGGCAAATATTGGAGATCTCCAAAATCAAGTCCCGACACACTGCTTTTTACATGCACATTTAAGCTTCAAGACAGGATAGTTTCCTGGGATGTCCAGGCTGAAAGATGGCACCACACTCACGTAAACAAAATAATAATAAATAAACAAATAAACACCCATGTTGTATCCAGATTTCAGAACCTGGCTTCAAATCCTGAGAAAAAGGTGGGAGGAAAATTTCCAAAACTAATAGAACAATCATTCGACCAGAGACACCAGTTAGATACACAACAATGCCATGCACGCTTGTATAAAGGATCTCAAGCATGAAGGATCCTCCAAACTGCCTAGCAGGACGTGATCTCAGATAAATTAGAACAAAAGCTATAGCAATTCAAAGTCAAGTTGGAACAAACCAGTGTCAGCCAAAGAATTCAAGCCATCTTCTCTGGATGGTATTTGCTGTCTCGAATTCAATCCATTTCGAGGCGTCATCTCACCATTATTGCCGCTGGCACCACCCCCAAGCCTAAGAGAAATCCAATCCTCAGTTCGAACACCATTTGACACATCAGCCTGATCTCTCATATCATTCTGTACTGACGCATCTGAAGGCCTTGTGGGAAGAAATATTTTAAGTGAGGGATCGTCCCCAGCAAACGCCAAGGGATTATCAACCAAACCATCAAGAAAATCGGTATCAGAGCGACCAACAGAAGGATCTGGGACTAGGGTAGCAGACCCCATGGCATTCTCTGGAGCCAATGTGTAGCCATTCATTGAGGTGGAACAATTCATAGAACCATGCTGCAAATCGACTAGGCCATCTGGCACATCTGCCTCAGAACTAAACAACTGAAAACCTGGTCCTGCTTGAGTTCCAGAAGGTTGAGGCCAGAGAGGGATCCCAAATTCATCCTCATTGGCATTAAAAAGACCCAAGCATGAACTCCCACCATTTCCAAGAGTGGGATCTTCTGGGTATGTTTCAGTGATTCCGTGAGGGGAAACAGAAAAGGTTACCGCACCAGTATCACTTCGATTGTTCTTGTAAGTTCCAGAAGATATTATTAGATCATCCTCTCCTTCCGAGTCACTAAGAACAATAACTTCAGCATTTCCTACTGGAGCAGAGGTACTTCGTCCACCAAATCCATATGCTGAATCAACATTCAGAGATATAGAATCCATCTCAATCCCAGTGGTGGTAGAAAAATCAAAATTTCCACCTCCATCCTGATTTACACTTTGATCTTCACCATCCCTACCACTTCCAGTGGCACTGCTGCTCATTGGGATAACTTTCTGTTCATGGATTCCAAATTTTTCTTGTAATCTATTATCAGAAGAGGTGTTAAGATCTTCAGGTCTACTGACTTCCCAGAAGCCATTGCGATTCTTCCTTATTCCGAGCTTCAAACCAGTATGACCTTCTGAAATACCTTCCTGTTTGATCTCCTTCAACACTTCCACTTTTGGTTTAACTTCTGTATCAGGGACACAAATAGTACCATCAGGAAAATGCCAATATGCAAGATCCCCCAGATCCCTCCGTTCACTTTCATTTTTATTCTTTACACGCCAAGATCCATCAGGCTTCACCTCAATCTCCGTTACATCTTCTCCACAATGCCTTAACTGCACCACAATAATAAAATAAACCATGTTTGTTAATGCATCTCTTCAACAATGCTATGACAACCCTAGGTCCAAATAGCACAGAAAAGGTACTACCATAGTTGTAATACGATTGAAGTAAGGATCAATAATGATATTCTCCAATGCATAGTTCTTGAGACAAATGGGGCATTGCCACTGCAGCCAAAATCAAATGCTCAATTAAACACGTAAGTCACTATAAAAGGACAAAATGAACAAACTTTGCAGTACGTCTTGAAGCTTGCCTTTCTAGAACGTTGATTTATTTCCACAAAAACCTCAAGATCAAAACAACCCATGTGAGCACAAGGTTTGAATCTTCCGGCAACCTTCATTCTCGAACCACTCATCTATAAATTACATGAAGTAAATACAATCATGTTAAATCCAAATACAAATTGATGAAACTTTGAATCAAGTATTGACAGAATTACTACACAAGAAAGCCTCTGCCATTCACTTGTAGTTCACTGTACTAAAGAAAACAGTCCAATCCAATTTACAATAGATACATGAAGAATAATATTTAGTGTTTTGTATCAAAAAAACTTAACGTATATTCATGTGCTACAAAACCAAATGGTCATAGCAGCAGTATATTCACACTATATGCATACAGTGCTTGAAATCAAAGGTAAAAAGGCAGGGAAAGGGGCTAGCGGAATAACTCATTCCACGTGGCACTACTACTTTTCTTTTCTTGTACCACTACCAGCGTATTAAGTATGCAGCAAAAAGTTATAATTAAAATTATATACAGAAAAAAAAATAAGTTAGAAGTCATTTTTAATCTAGATTTTGCCACAGGAAATCCTAAGAAACCTTTTTAGTAGTTATGATACAAAATAAAATCACATGGTATCAGCTTATACAGTTCTCAAGATAAAGGAATGAATATAATTATTACACTCCATTAATTTTTCCAACCAGTTGGGCTGATTCTTCCAGCAAACTTTACGGGAAAACATTTCAAACTACTTTGCATGCATTAATTGTGGTAAGCAATTTTTTTGATGTTTTGATTGTTAAGCTAATCACAAAACAGAAAAGGGAAAAAGTAAAATTTAAGAACTAACAGCGTACTTTTCTTTTATGATGAGAAACCCCTCCAAGGCAGGGTCATTTTGTGTACCCACCCCTGAAGGACAAACTCCAGACCCGTGCAAGGCGCAAACTAACAGCATACTAAATGCTTCCTAAGTAGTTAAAATTACTTAGAAGCTACACGTTAAAAATCACCAATTTTATAAAGAATCAACAGCAATGAATGAAGTTACAAACAAATTGCTCCTTAACTGTATAGTTAACAGAAAAAGTTAAAGAACAAATAATTGCTGACATATTGTATACTATCAAAAATGAAAGACCGACTCATTTGAAGAACTTTTTTTAAATATAATCAAGATAAGGCACTGAAGCAATGTTCAAGTATGCAATTTAATTAATTAGCCCACCAGAAAATTTAAGATGCTTGGTAGCTTCGAGTTAATCATACAGATACCTCTGGGAAGAGAATTATACGTTGATGCTTAAAAAAAGAGCATTTTTTTTTTATATATATATAGCAACTGTGATTGAAATACTGAGTTTGCAGCACATATGCAGATGCACTAATGTTAAAATCGTAAAAAAATAAAAAAAAAAATAAACACTACTGCTTTATCTAATGTATTATTTTTCCTGTGCACAGCGCACAGCTACATGCCTGAATTTTTATAAGTACGAATTTCACAAATTCTAAAATGTGACTTACCGGACAACGTAGATTTACGCCAAAAAAATCTGCAACAACTTCCAAATCACTGTCACTGTCAGCATTATCTGTAGTTGTTCCACCACCGATACATCGACAAACACGAGCAAGAGCATCTTCAAAATGCTCACCATCAGAATCTTTGGGAATCAAGTTAAGAATCTAGACAACAAAGGGAAAATAACATAAGAAGGTTGACTCAAATTTTTTTTAGCAATGACTAGAAGCATGTAGCAAAAGAATTTGAAACTTAAAGCTAAATTATTTACACCAGACAACAAATTCAGGAAAAACATTTTTTTAAAACAATATTTAAAGCAAAACTATGGGTGCCCCATCAGTGCACATATTCTGTGATGCAAATAATGAAGTCAGAATTTTTATTAAATAAAGCCATCCAAATTATATCCCAAAACTAAATGTGTTATTCTCTCTCTTGTCCTCAAGCATTATAGGGCTGCAATTATCAAAAGTAGATACCATGATCTGTGGACAAATGTAAAATTATCATATTCAACGTCGACATGGACTTGGTGTCCAACACAATTTATCCTTAATCCCTTATTCTATGGAATTACTATACGATGCTCATATGATTACCAATGTATATGTCTTCACCTACATATAAACAAGCCAAAGGAAGAGAATGATTAAAACAATAAATAACACCACCTTTTTAGAACAAAAAAAAAAACAAAAACCAAATATCTTAATTAGATACAATGACAGATACTTCCAAGCACGGGCAGAATGATTGCCACATTTGTAAGTGTTTGATAAGGCAACTGGAAAAATGTGTCCATATGAGTTATACACAGCTAACATGACAATATGAAACCAATGAAGATAGAAAAACCGATCACAATCAAATAGTACCAGCACTAGTTCCAAAGCACCAGCAAACCTTAAATACAAGGTAAGAAATAATTATCAATCAAAGGCTACAACCTGAATATGCTTTGTCTCATTCAAAGTGAAGCAATGCCAAAAGCATAACTGTCTGCAAACAGCTATAGCAACAAGAATCAGAAAACAAACATGATGATTTTTCTTGTTTTCCTTTTAACTAGTTTTCTTGCCTTGATTTGTATCAAGTGGTTCCGGCATGATCAGATGCTTGCAACAATTGAGATGCCAGATTAAATTA
This sequence comes from Alnus glutinosa, assembly GCF_958979055.1. Lineage (NCBI taxonomy): Eukaryota > Viridiplantae > Streptophyta > Magnoliopsida > Fagales > Betulaceae > Alnus > Alnus glutinosa. Next base: position 19,064,973 of record NC_084894.1, read on the forward strand.
GTCCATTATTAGAGATGAAATAAGAGAGAAGAAAGCTAGCAAACCCAAATTTCACTGATCTGACTATAAAATAAAAAAGCAATGACCCAACTACACATTTAGTGTAATATACTTGGAGAGAGCGGACTGCTAGGAGCTTTCAAGATGGAGAGACTTCAGTTGTAGAGCTGAAAAATATACGATCAATTCTCTTTACACATGAACAGCGATGCATAATAGTTTGTTTATTCCAGTTTTTTATTTTTTATTTTTTGGACCTTTTTTTCTTTTTATCCTTAATAGAGGGTTTTTCTTGTATACTTTGTATTACGGTTGAAAAAACAAATGCAAGACACCCTCTAGCACATCATTCCATTAACAAAATCCACCTTCAAAATTCCATGAGAACAGCCTTTTACAGGACTGCATAGTAATTTCCTTTTCCATTACCAAGAGAAATAACCAAAGGAACTCAAAGTTTTATAGACTACAGTAAATTTTATAAGTCCAAACATCTCCAAGCCAAAAACAAAGCTACCTGTTGAACAGTTCGCCGCTTTACAATTCGAACACCTAAACAGAAAATGCGAGCATCACATACTGTTAAAGAAATCTTATTAATTCCGTCTTTTGTGAATGCTTTGATCTGAAAAAAAGAATTAAACCGGTAAATTAGACAATGAACTTAAAGAGAGCGAGAAAAAAAAAAAGATAAAAAATAGCAATCTAATAATTCAGATATGTGCAGAGCTGATGCACAAACACAAGATTACACAGAAATCTCACAAAAAATACACATGAAGTGGGACCACAACTAAGATGTTGACAACTACAAGAAAAAGTCTAAGTAGAGGCAGAAACTCACAAGTGGACCATCATCACGACCATTAGCTCCAAGCAGTTGCGCACCAGGTCTATTGATAGGACGAACAGCCATACCTGTAAGTGATTAAGAAAATATACAAGACATAAGCAAAAGTTTGGTTTTAAACACAACCTAAAGCCACAATCAGTCGTCAAACACTAGTGCAAAAGTTTTGCCTTAATCACCATACCATTGACCTGAAGATCTGCATATTGCGGCCACTGCATCCTAAATGGAACCTTGTCGTTCAGAAGCATACACCAAGCCTAAATGACAATGTCGATATGCACAAATCAACACATCTATAACTGAACAGGTCGTAGGTTCATCATACGTCATTTTATACATACAACTGTAATTTATATAACCAACCTGAACATCATATTCTTGTTTTGACAATAAGTCTTTATCCACCCTTGCGAGTTGAAACGTTTTCTCCAGACTTTGCACAGGGTTTGTTCTGGACAATTTACAGAGGATCAAGAAAAAAAGTACAAAGCCCAGATGTATTTTCAAAATCTAGTTGCAGTTAGATTAGGACATGAATTTACAGGTATGAAAAGTGTGATTTTCTATGTAAGTGTGAGTATGCATGGATTATGAAATTATTAGTTAATTGGTTGAGTAAATATCCACTTCATTACCCAAAACCAATTTGTCAGCCCAAACCTAACAAAGTTTTCCTTCCAAATAAAACACGACCAAGTGGCCCAAATACAACAAGAAAAGACAGGATCTTCTAAAGACCCACGTCACAAAACAAAATTTAAAGATTGAAAACACCATACTGCTTACAGCTGTTTGTTCCACAAATACCATTCATTTATCAACCTATTGGCAGCTAAATATACAGTTGTAAAAGGGAAGTGATTATAACAAGTGAAGATAGCTTTAAACTCTAGGGAAGACGAGAAACCATGTCCATATTATGACCTGACCATCTGTGGGAAGTCATGAAGCCAGAATTAATCACATTTTTCATTTGTCTCACAAATCCAGCAACATATATAGGATAAAATCGTCAATTCTTAAATTCCAAAACAGAACACAGTTGTAATTTGACCTCATGGTTTGCTTAGCTCAGTTAGCAAAACTATTCAGGCATTAATAAATATAAATATTTAATAGGCAGAACTTCAATGATTCATGAATATTCCAAAAAGATTATTGTGCCCGGCAAAAACCAAAAATCTTTAGCAGAACAAAGTTTCTAAACTAAACCAAATGTTTAGTCCAGCAAAACAACTGTCTACACAGCGCAATCCTTTTTCTTTTCAACAATTAAATCAAAATTTTTATTTCCAGCTTTCTCCACTTACAAACCACCAATAATTACATAACTTCAAGAGGAAGGATAAAAGATGAGGTTCATATTCAGAAGTAGAGGAAAAACAGCCTGACCCACTCACCCATCAGTTGCAATATTTGTAGTAGTCAACTTCATAGGATGTAAAGGATTTGAGATCGTAACCAAAAAGCTGTACACAAATAAACACATCAGAAATAGTCCCAAAAAGTTCATAAAATGCAAGTTATATACCATAAGGAGAAAGAAAGGAGATAGATTATGCACCATAACAACTTATTGCACAATGATGGATGGGCATTTAATGAAATGAATTTAACAAAAAGCAAATACTAAAACCAGATAAAAACTTTAGAATAACAGAAAACCTCAGAAAGCGGCAGATACTATTGACTATGATATATTATGCTGCAGTTTAGGACAAGCAAAGTCAAGAATTGTCAGAACTAAAAGAGACCTCTTAAACAAATGCCCCAAGCCTAGTATTCCAAACAGTTCTGCTTCCACATCACCAATTCCAAAACCTATACCTTATCCGTTCCATTCAATAAATAACAAACCACATCATTATCTTGAGTATCACTGCCTCTCTTTCATCCATAGCACAAAGCAACCTTAACATTATCTCAAGTTAAATAATAGAAAAGATTCAAATTGTACGTAAATACATGGTAAGTACTGAGTTCACTGCTCCCAACCATTTTTTCCTAAAATCTTGTAGTGAATTACGCACATGACAGACATCAGATCAAACATCATTCTAATGCCTAGGGCATGTATAAATCGAACAATTTTACTATTTTGAGCATGTAGCCAACGTGAGTTGAGAGAAGCACACATCCATGCATCTTCATTTTACTATTTAAGGAAAAAAAAAAAAAAGACGAGAAAAGGAAACAATGGTAATGACAACATATCATATACACATTTTTTCATTTCAACAAAGCTTTGAACACAAATCCTCCACATATCATTTTCAGGGAACCATGAATCAGAATTTGCCAGTCAGCTCCACCTAGATTTTTCTTTTCTTTTTTTGATAAGTATATTGCAAGAAAAGCGTAGAGGCGCGCAACCCAAAGTACACAGGATGTATACATGATACTCCTAATTCAAAGAGAAAGAAGCACACAAATCTAAAAAATCAGAATAAGAAGCTCCACCTAGATCCACAAAATCCTCAGTCATTTTGTTCTTTCTACAGCCTCTAGTTATTGAAGCCCAACATATTGTTCTAACATGCATAACAGCCTTACAGCCATCACATAAACTTTAACTTTCACTAACAAAGCTGTTAAAGCCATCACATAAACTTTTAACTTTCGTTGACAAATAAGAACCTCTGCAATTTATCTATTGCACACCACTATTTTTGGCAATATCCACTTTGGACAGCCTAATTATTAGGCATTAATGGGGCGTTTGGATGAGGAAAATCTTGAATGGCCCTCGTCCTTCGCCACCATTGGAGTCTGTGGCAGTTAGGGAGCCTCCGATCAGCTTTTGTCAGCATGGGTTTCTTCTTCCGCGCAGTCCTCCTTCCCCGCCACTTGAGGTGGGAGAATCTTCGTGGGGAGGTGTTTCTGTAGAGGCTGTAGGTTCTCCCAAGGTAGCGTTCGACGCTACGTTGTGCCTCCAAGCTGTGGGGATCTCCTTTGAGGGGAACATAAAGGGTTTTTTCGGTGTCATGGCTCAAGTGGTTGAGGGGCAGCATCTGGAGGTCCCAGTTTCCACTCCTAAGATTAAAGGAAATAGAGAACTACATAACCTTGAGTATGATATCAATTATGATGCTAGGAGTCTTGGTTCTACTCGGAAAATGCAAGAGGGCTCTTGCTATGATGTCATCTTGCTGAGGCTTTTTTTTTTTTTGATAAGTAGTAAATTTTATTAAAAAAAAAAAAGCGTAAGGCGCCCCTACGTACATAGGAAGTATACACAGGAACAAACAAAACAAAAGAAAAAACCCAAAACCCTAAGACCCTCAAACCCAAAACCCACATGGAGCAAACACACAAGAAGAAACCCAAATAAACCCTCAACCCTAAGACCCTCAAACCCAAATTAAACACATGAACAAACAAAACAACCCACTATGAACTGCCCACAAGAAGAAGCTCAAATAGACCCAAATAAACCCTCAACCCTAGGACCCTCAAACCCAAAAAGCACAAGGAGCATACACGCTACCAAACACGAGCCTTGCCTTTCCTTCGCCGAGAAGACACGCTTGCATTGTCGTAGTTAATAAAGCTCTTTAGATTCCACAACTCCCTCATAGCTTTGTTCTTTGGACGCCCAAGCTTCACAATCCGAAGGTGGTCCTCTTCAATGGCATCCAGAAACTCCAAAGGGGGATCCTCCTCACCATGCGACACCCCACCATTGCAAACAGCGGGAATGTCTGAGAAGCTACAACCCAAAAAGGAGGGAGAAGCAACCTTCACTGCAAACAAGTGAGGATTATCCACAAAACCCTCCTGATCACTTACTTGATCCGAAGGAACCTCCAACAGCTGCTGGGGATGAGGGACTGCTCGAGAAGAACATCCCCAAGACTTAGAGGGCCTCGGCTTCAAAAAACCCCGTCGTAGAAAACCCAACACTTGCTGGAGAAGGCCTCTCCGACTTGGCTGAATCTTGAACAGCAAGGCTACCATTCTCGGCATGGACTATAGAGTTAAGGCTATTCAACTTCTCAGCAAGTGAAGCAGTTTCAGTCAATTCGACGCTCGCATGATAGATGGCTCGTCAACAACATTTTTATCAAGGTCTCCTTGAACGAAATGGCATTTTTCACTGCAAATGTTACCATAATTGTCACCCAGGTTCTCACTGTTAAGCTTGATTTCTCTCTCCACAAAGTTACCAGGTTTAGAAACTAACTCACTAGATCTGTAATTATACTCAATTCCACAACCAGAACCAATAGAAGTAGGAAGGCTAATGAAATCTACAATTTCCATATCTGAATCACCCGCATGCAAAAGATTCTCGCTATATAGTTTGTCTTCTTTATGCTCAGAATTAAAAGGTTGATGATCAATTAGCCCATCATTAGAATTATGAAGTTTATTGCTCTCACTTTCGTCGGCATAATCACCAATTGCGGGTAGGCCACTCAAATCCTCAATTTCCATACTTAATGAAGAAAAGCTGTTGTTGTTGCAGGTCCAATACGCAAATTGAAGGAGGTATTCTCAGGCCTAGGAGCTACTAGAGGCGCCAAAGACATCACCTCTTGAGACCGCTGGAGGGAAGAGAACCTAGAGCTAGACTCGCCATTGACTAAAGTAACCAACAACGCCTCAGGCTAAGCATGAGTGGAAACGGGTTCCAAACCAGTCGACAAACCTAGAAAATCAAGATCATAAGCTACTGAAACCGACCCAAGGACTGCAGAAAATTTCTTCACCACAGCCTTAGACCCAACCTGGTTGCCACACTTGGGCTTCAGACCCAGCCCAGCCCACTTGAACCCAGAAGCTGAAACCCGGTCTAAAGAATCCCAAAGCCACTCTAGAAGCTTCTTCCATGAACAAAAAATACCCTACCTTCTTCTTCCAAGCCACGCCGTCACCTCCGTCGACCCGAGCGGTTGCTCCTCCAAAGCATAGCAATTCACCGCCAATCTCCCATCTTCGACTACCCTACACCACGCCTCCGGAAACAAATCCAAATCACCTTGCTCTAACTCCGAAGCCCGCAAACCCGGATGCTTGACAAGAGAACCAACTTTCCCCCGGACCACTTCCGCAAAAGGGGGACCGCCACCCAAATGACAAGATGAGACACCCCCCTTCTTAATCGCCTCCAATGTAGATGCCTCAGAAACCAGTGGCCGAGCCTTTAAGTCGAGAAAATAAATCATCTTCCGCAGCTCACCCACAATCCGAGACCAGGCCCATCATTCACGGCCTTCAAGGAGCCAAACAACCCCTTTATGACCACCCTCAGCAAAGGAAGCCACCTCAACGTAACGACCGGCCTTATTACCACCCCCATTAAGCTTCAAGACATTCACATCTTCCCAGAAGGACTTGACAAAATCCTTCTTCACAGGTTCCTTCAACACCTCCTCAACCGTGGCCAAAAGCCACTCAGAACCTTGGAGACCCAGAAAGATATACCCAGAAAACCCCTTCCTCCTTTCCTCCAAATGAATCTCAGTCACCTCAGCCTTCACCAAAAAGTAGAAGACTTTGGCTTCCACAGAGAATCGACACTCCATGTCTGCTGTACTGAGAAGCCTCTAGGAGAAACACCACGAAGACATACCCACGTAACAGCCTGTCGAAGAAGACTAAAGAAAACAAACCCAGAAATGCTCCAATGGAAGTTCCAACCCATTGGAGAAGACCAGTATTAGGTATATCAAATGATTGAAAGGAGGGATTCTAGTATTAGATAATGTGAAATAGCAACCAAGTGCATAATATGCAGTGGGAATAACTCCACTATGCAGGCCATCAAATCTCTTTGCAAGGGCAGGGGCACTCAAGTGCTTGGCAATTCGGGTTAGCAGGTCAGGTTCGTGTCGACCCTGCTGACCCATTTACACAAACGGGTTCAACACGAACCCGACCCGATTATTAATTGGGTTAGAACATGTGACCCGAACACGACCCGATTGCAAACCAGGTAACACGAACCCGACCTGCTAAACACAATTGAACTCGGTGTTATTTGGAGCCCCGTTCTGGTAGATCTTGTTTCTTGTGGTCATGACCCATCACCCACAGCTTGTAAAGCTCTGTACGAGATGCAATTCCAGACATTTCTAACGGATATCAACCAAATCTTGTAAGGCCCTAATACCGTTTGGAGAAGGTGCTATCGGAGGTGACGGAGATCTTGTTCTTCTCGCAGGTGACGGTGACAGATTCGCCGAGAGCGCCGACCTTGCCGCCGACCTTAATGCGCTCCTGGAGGAACTTCTCCAGTGAGGCGATGTCCATGATCTTGTCCTCCACTGGCTTCGCGCGGTCGACCATGAACGCCGCTCCCTTCTTCTTCTATGTCAAAAGGCGTGCTGTTGGTTTGGTTTGGTTTCATTTCTCCGTCAGAAATGTGTGTTTGGTTTGGTTTTGTTTCTTTTCTTCTATCTCCTTATGATTGAGGGGGAAGATTATTTGGTGGAGGAGGGCTTTCACACCGGTGGAGAAGCGTGGTGGGGATTGTGGTTTTGAGATGGGTCTGTAGGTGCGGTGATGAAAACACTAAAAGGGCCAAAAGGCGTGCGGTGTGGCTAGGGTTCTTCACTGAAGTCTGAAATCTAAATCACTATTTAAAAAAAAAAAAAAAAAAAAAAAAAAAAAAAAAAAAAAAACGAACACGATTATAAACGGGTCATAATCGGGTCAACCCGATTATGACCCGAACCTGATAATATTAAACCCAAACCCGATTTTTTCATGTCGTGTTCGTGCCGGGTTCGCGGGTCGTGTCAAAAATTGTCAACCCTATACTCAAGCCTGTAGAGTTCACAACAAGCCCAAAAATGAGTACCAGCTCTGGCTGCAATAGAGACCTCCCATTCCAGTTCTCAAGATGTTTAGTTTCAGATACATGGAGGCAAAAGTTATTTCCTTGCTGAGGGTTTTTGGGTTTTTGTTGGGGTGCCTTAAGATTTTTGTTGTGATTGGGTCTTTGTGGGTGTTTTTTTTCATGTTTCTCGCCATTTTTGCCTTTTCTAAATTTGTCTCCTTTTGTATACTTCTTGCATGCTCATGGGCGCCTACATTTTCTTATAAAATTTCTCCGCTTACTTATCAAAAAACTTTTAAGTAGAGGAAATCTAGATACCCAATAGAATGTGGATTCCCTCCCCACTGCCTTTTGCAGAGAATGTGGATTCTCTTTTAGAGAGGTTGGAATCCCTACATTCCCTTGGCTTTGAAAATTTTTTCATTCTTTTTGTGATTTTTTTGCTTGTTTGAACAATCTCAGGAAGCGACATATCATTGTGATTGATAGGTATTATATGTGCAAGAGGAATTGGGAGTCCGTGGACCATCTTCTCCTCCATTGTGAGGTCGCTTGCGCCTTATGGAATGCCTCTTTTAGTCGTTTTGGGCTGTCTTGGGTGATGCCTAGTAGTTTAGCTGATTTGTTTGCTTGCTAGTGGACTAGTGGTAACACTCAAAAGTACTGATGTGTGGAATATGGTTCATTCTTGCCTCTTGTGGTGTCTTTGGAGGGAAAAAAAATGAAATAAGTTTTTAGTACCGTGAGAGGTCGTTGGCAGAGTTCGAGTCCTTTTTCTTTTTTACTCTTTATACTTGGACAGCTGTGTTTGTAGCTCTTTGGGAGCTTAGTTTTCATAATTATGCATGCTTCGTTACCAACCGATCTCCATCTGCAGCAATTGATTTCAAGGTTCCAGAAGAAGTATGGTCAGGTAAACCGGTTGCCGTTGATAGGGCGAGGTCAAAAACAGAAGGAAAAATTCCTCACAAGAATCATCATGAAGTAGAAAAAGGAGATTGATTCAAGAGACCGTCTTCTCATCTTCATCTGCACCTGACACCAGTAGTTAGACATTTTAGTCCTAGACCTTCAAAGAAAGCCATTTTTCAAGAGTTGTGCATCATATTCTTAATCATTCCCAAATGTGGATTTAGTCGCATTCCTAGGAATCCCAACTCCCAGGTATCACATTCCTACGAATGAGAATGCCGGGGGTATGTTAGATTTCACAAACTACACGCCACGTAATTGTAACATCTGGTCCAAATATTTATGACCTCTTCATAATAAACTATGCTTTCAACCAAGATACAGAGAGTTAACACATCGAAAAATCCCCGTTGTTCTATGTCCCATCCAGGTTTTATGACCACACGAGAAAGTTATTTATGTTCAAGCCAATAAAAACCCTGCACTCTGATTTAAAAATGACTTGACAAGTTAATAGAACAATGAGAATCATATAAAATGTTCTACAGTCCAAATGAGACAATGCCACAAATGATGAAGCAAAATGAACCTTTATACTCAATCTACAAGCTACATATATATATCACAGTATTATAGTACATATGTGATGCGAAAGGATATATGCTACAACTCATAAGTATACGACCACTACAGATCGGAAACTATAAGGATTTATAGAACAAGATAAAGAACCATGCATGCACATACAGCAGTACATGAATTCCCAAAAACAATAAATAAACATGAGTACTTAGCCCCCTTCATAGTTATAGAGTAACATGCCAACCATGCCCAGTAAAAAACATGAGATACATACGGGTCAGCGCGACTAAGTCGACAGAGTTCACAATAGAATAAGTCAGGAACTGGGGGACTGCCTTCCATAGGTTTCTCCGGAACTATAACACAACCAATATGTTGCCACACATGGCATCTTGGATCCTCACACTGCCAATTAAAAAAGTAAAAAAGAGAGAGCAAAAAGCATTGCCAATTAATTTAAGATCTTAGGAGGAATTGTGATCAATAAACCACTGTGAATGAGATTGCACATCCATAGAACTTAACCAAGCATCCAGAGAGAAGAAATGGCATCAACTAATAAGTTTACCTTAATCATTGACTCCGACTCCAAAGAATTCCCACAAAGACAGCGAACCTTTGTATCTGATTGAAAGTGCTCGTCAACTTCTCCTTTGACTTTCACATTACTACTATCGGAGACACCCTGTCCCTTCGATGCTAAATCAGGGGCCCCAGAGACCTGCATTTTTCTGGAAAACAAAAGATACATGCATGTCAAAGATCGGAATGTGGAAAAAAAAAAAACAGTTAAAGCATGCCATTTGAGCAGACAGAAGGCATTATGAAGCACAAACTACAGTAAAATTATAAGTAGAAATAATACAAATCAAATAAGTAGGATAACTGTAAGAATGTCACAACATAAAAGTTTACAGAACTTAAAAACAAAGAAAACAAAAATGAAAAGCACACCATCAGCAATACACCAATCAAATCATGAAAGAAAGATATAATATACAAAACACAAACCTATACGTGTCATCTACTAGTTTTGCCACCTGTTCCTTTCCAACAGGATTCTTCTTTTCCCACAATCTGGCAACTGTAAAAAAAATAACATTAACACTTACAATTCTTACCAAAGCTATCAAAAACAATTCACATTTACAATTTATGGAACCTAAGTACAAAACCTGAAGAATTTAAGTGCATAATGCAAGAACTAACATGATTCAAAGGCATTCTTAAACATTACAGATAGAACACGCAGGTATTCAACTCCCACCACCAAGAAAGAAAAATGGCACATATGAACTAATGTGAAACACCGGAACCAAAGAACTAAAAGAAGCATGAAACCGGTGAGGAGCAAATTTGGGTACACAAGCACAAAGAACTCGTCATTCAGAGTCATTAAGATCCAGAAATGAACGAAAAAAGCGGGTCATGAAAACATAACTTGCGTCTATGCCATCAACGGCAATAAATAAGTTTGTTCAAAGAATGAACAGATAAGAACCTCTCTCATCAAAAAACAAATAATTTCACAAAATAAAAGTAAGCACATAGGATCTTCTGAGAAATTACAAACTAACCTATCTTGCAAATAAGATTTGAATTCAATATCTTGAGATTCTATGACACCAGAATCATGTCTTGCAACTTTCTCAGTTGATCACAACAATCTAAATGGAAGCATTGGGCTTATCAAAAAGAAAGTTTTTATCAAAATCTAAATGGAAGCATAGATAAAATAAGAGCCAACTAGAATGCCACAACCTACCCAAAAGAAAAAGGGTGGGGAGAAAAAAAAAAAAGGGTGGGGGGGAGGACATGCAATCTTAGAAATGTATTATTCTCTTCACTGAGCTTTATGTTTGCTATTTTGTAACATTTTTCCACATCATCTGCAGTGACATTAGAAAGAATAATAAAAACTAGAGAAATAAAGCACATAACCATCATGATTTTCCTATTCCTTTTACCCCTACCTACTACCTAGATAGCCTCTCTTGTATATTCCCTGTGTACATGAGGAGTCTTACACTTTTAATGATATTTCGATTAATTATCAACGAGAGAGAGAGAGAGAGAGAGAGAGAGAGAGAGAGAGAATAGTGGAAACAATTTTTCCATTCAAATTCATGAGGAAAACAATAGAAGAAGACTTTTACCTTGATCATCAGAGAGAATGGCTAATATCCGCTCATAAAGATCCTACATTCAACAAATTATGGACAAATCAAATTCTTTATTTCCTCCAATTTAGACATGTGGAAGAGATGAATTTTGAAGAAATCACTAATAATACATGGGCACGTAAATCGATAAGTAATGAAAAGGCCAAATTTGGCTAGAGTTTTTGTCGATTTTATATCATCCCAGCAGAAAGCCAGCCAATTCATGCCCAATTGAATACAAATTGACAGAGAGTTCTACGGTACTGACAAACTTAATCAATCCAAGCTCATACTGGCCGTGCAAAAACAGTAAGGGAAGCAAAGAGAAAGAGAGAGATTCTGAAAACAAGCATCATTTTTCAAGTACTTAAAAAAAAGGAATAAAATAGGTGCAAAAAGTGCTATTAAAAATCATAGACAGCTAGTATTGCGGATAGGAGCAAAACCTCTCTAAATTATGACAAAATTCATACAAAAGAAAAGGAGAAAACAAAAGGAACAATGAAATCCTCAAAAAAGCACTTCATATAACAAGTATAAGTCACTGAGAGTGCAAGCAAGGTTAGATGAGACCCAACACTGGGGCAGCTTTATTTTTCACACAAGACAACCATGATTGCACTGAGTAACATGTTGCTAGTAGCAATAAATCTGCATCTCACCTGCTTCTTCCCCTGCTTTGAAAGACCTAATTGAGTAAGCACATCTTTGAGCTCTTTTATTCGAAAATATGATAATTTATCCTACAAGAGGAAACTGAAAGTTGTTATTGAAATCACTCCAAACAGAAAAACACCTACCAACAATCTTAAAATACCCAATCCCAGATTCACAGGTAATAGTGAAACCAAAAGAATTAATAAACTTTGAACAGAAAAAGCAAACAGGACATGTTCTTTCCTTTCCAAATTTGAGGTTATGTTTAAAGCTAAGTGTAGTGAACTATTAATAAATTCCTTAACCACAATAACCCGACATTCTTCTTTCCAACACTGAAAGCATTTGCATCGACTCTGAAAGAAACAAATTTGCATTAAGAAAATAGATATTCTCTAATTAAAATTGCTCATTAAGGGTTCTAAGTTCATAGTTAGCAATTGCATATTTACAAGTGCAGCATGACAGTGAGAAAGTGAGAAACAGATTAACCTGGCAAGCCCAATCTATAAACATCAAACCATCTTCTTCAAAGAACAACGTAGTAAATCAATAGAAAAAAAAAAACCATGTATTTCACTTTATTCACGCAACAAATGTGTCCTGAGACTTGCTCTGCTCGAAACAACCATAAGAAGTTAACATGTTACTCTTTCTATGGATACTTAAAGACATAACTCACAGATTTACAACATATGTGCAACCATACCCGCTATATTCCACATAAGCATAACAAGCTTGATTAAAGGTTAATACCTATGGTAAAATTTTCACTTACTCAAATTCCTGCAATACTTGAATTTCCTTTATTCATCAAAGACTTACTAGGGACCGACTAACAATTCTAATAAAAGTTATCATGAGCAAGCAGGAATGAAGCCACTTGAGTTTACAACAGCACCCAACATCATTTTTGGTAATAGAAAAAGGATAACCAAAATGCTCTGCAACTAGAACACGCCAAAACTGCTCTACATAGGCTGCTTTCACTAACAATAACAACAATACCACGCGCATTAACTAATTGGCCAAATTCTTAATACTAAATTAAAACACACCACACAATTTCACGATAGTTCGAATAAACTGCACAATTACACAGCATAACTACATATTTACAGGAACAAAATTAACACAAACATAAACAGAGTAAATTTTAAAAGTTTCAACTGTGTACAGTGTACAATTAAACAGAAATATGCATAAAGTGGCTAAATACCTTGCAACTAGCTACCAAATCCATTTCGTTACCCAAAAAATTAAGCCCCAATCAGTACAAATCCTTAGCCAAAACCACGGATTATCAGCCAGCAAAGGAACAAAACCAGCGCATGGTTTCCCGAAAACAAGAATCGATCTAATCAAAGAGCACAAAAATTAATCAAATTTCAAAACTAAACCACGGAATTACCAAACAGGAAATGGGAAACAAAGGCTCCAAATTCGGTGATGAAACCGAAAATCTAAACTCAAAATACAAGGAATCGATTGGAATCTTACGTGCGCGAAGGTATTAAAGACTGATGGTGAAGAATAGGGTTTGGAAGCTCACGCCGACTCTCTCTTTCCCACTCGTCCCTGTTGTCCGCGTTTGCGTTCTTTTTTGACCGAGACCCCAGCCAGAGAACCACTTCCCCATTAACAAAGTTCGGACCTATCGACGATTATTCAATCCAGTTTATGACAGGCACAGGTCCGGGTTGGGTTTCAGTGCGCTCACGTGTAAGGTGCTATTATATAATTTTATTAATTATTACTCTTTACTTTCCACGTGGGAATGTCTATAGTGCGGACCTTTTTCCCAGTGACAAGGTTATGTGCCACTGCGATATTGCCACGTCGGCAATCTGGAAAGGCAGATGGAAATCCGATGGATATCAGAGGCTCGGATGGTCAGGCCAATTGAATAATAGCTCACCATCAGATTTGCATAATCTTTTTCTTTCTCTAAATGCTACACCTATTGAATGACGTCACGAGTATTTCTCTTAAAAAATTTTCTGGTGCGAACCCAGCCCATGATGGTATTGACGTGGCATGATCAAAGAGGCGTAGGAAAGTCCATGCGTGGGCCAAGTTAAAAGAGGAAAAAATAAGGCAGGGATGGCACCAACCTCCTGGTTCTCGTTGGAGCAGTATAAGCGGTCGGTTATTAGAGTATACAATCGGTTGTGATTATTTGGTCATAAACGTAATTATAATCGGAGTATTTAATTATCCTAGTTTCAATAATTGCAATCACAATCGGTTGTGATTTTTACTAACTGTCGGTTATCCGGTATTCATATATTGTTCAATCTTTTTAAATTTTTTTTTTTAATTCAATATTCAATGTTAAATTTTATTCTATTTGTGATGCTTCTTTTTCTTTTCTTTTTTTTTTCCTTAAGCATTGTGTGATGTTCCTTGGAAAAATAGTACTAGAGTAGCTATTGTTAGAATTTCTATTGTGCGCATAAATCCAAAATAAATAATAAAAAAATAAAACATATAAGCAAAAATAAGTCTTTGACGAGAACATTAGGTAATTAAGTCATGTCATGGTTTTGGGTTGTTTTGGTTGAAATTGAGTTGTGAACATTTCGCTGAATCTTCCATGACCAATTAAGCCAGTTCACATCCTCAATTTCTCGTAACAATGATTTAGTGTGTCGCAGGAATTGTAAAATATATTCTCATAACAATGATTTTGTTTATGTAATATATCTATATAATAATAAAGTTTGTCATTTTGAGCTTTCTACTAATGCTCGGAGTTCTAATGTTGTTTTCATTAGTTTATAATAAATTATTGTTAGTTTATAATAAATTATGTAAACAATAGCAAGATGTTGAGATCCTTTCATCATATTATAACAATGGGTTTTATATTTAATTTTAAAGCATGTAATAAAGTGGGATCAAATAATGATAACGAAAAATTCATAATTATAATTATATATAATAAAAAAAAAATTGGTTTACTCGATTATTAACCGGTTTTTTAAAATTCTATAACCAGTAACCGCAACCGAGTACCCAGTTATCCGGTTGCGGTTATTTTCGATATCCAGTTTTTCGATTTCTCCAGTTAGCGGTTATTAGCGGTTACCAGTTATTTCCAGTTAAAAACCGCCTCGCTTGTACACCCTTAGTTATTATGAATAAAAATTTGGTTACGGTTATTGGTTATTAGCTAAAATCGGTAACCGTAACTATGGTAGCTGGCTGGCCAAAATCTCCAATCGACTCCGATAATCAAGTAGTCGGTTATTTAATAATCGGCGGTTACCGGTTGGTACCCAGTTATCTGTACCAATAACTGAATTTTTTTTAAAAAAAAAAAATGGTCTTTTTGGCCTATTTTGTGTATTGAGCCTACTTTTTGAACTTTCTTTAGACATTTTTAGCCATTATTTTTAAAAAAAAAAAAAAAAGTTTCAGCCTTTTTTAGCTTAATATGATATGCTTTGTTAAGGTTGTTCCAAAAAAAAAAAACAAAACAAAATACGAATTTTTGGGTTTTTTTTTTTTTTTTTGGGCCGAAAATCGAATGTTTAAAAATGCCCTAGAAATTCATTTTAAATGCTTACATGATATTAAACTACGGCCCTGTTTAATAAACCCCTCCCCTCCCCTCTCCCCTCCCCCTTAAGTCTTTGTTCCCCATAATACGGATGCTGCGATTTCAACATCCCAAAAAGCAAGTTTTGAATCTTGCTAAAAACAATACCCATTTTACCCCCTACATACCAAAACAGCAAAAAACTGGAATCCTGCTCGCCTATCGCCCTGTAGCTGCCATCACCCCCGCATACTCTCCCCTGTACCGAGAAAACCGCTTCCCTTCCATAAGCAAAACCCATAAAGCTCCCATTACCTACCCGATTTTGCTTTATACACGGCTTCTGCTTCACTGAAACTCACAAAATTTGGTGAAATTTTAGAAAACCACCTCTGCATCAAGCTCTTCATCCTTTCACCAAAATAGGTTATATTAGAATCCATCTCTAAATTTGGCTCCAGATTTTTTCACGCCATTTGTCTTTTAATAATTTTTTTTCCTTTCCCGTTTCTCCCCTTTCTTCCTCGGCGCCTCTTTCCTTTCATTTTCTTGTTCCTTTTTCCTTTTCTGAGGATTTCTCCCCTCTCTTCCTCGGCCGCCCTTTCCTTTTCTTGTTCCTTTTCCTTTTTTGAGAATTTGGGCTTGACAAGGTTGACGACAGAGATGCAGAGAACACCGAGAATGCCGGAACGCCAATAACCCAGACATCGCCGGAACACCGAGAACCAGACAACATCAAAACGCCTGAAAGCCGAGAACTGTAACACCCTAGATTTTAAGACAAGGTGTCTTAAATAGAATTTAAGATCTATGGCGATCAATTCACACTTTTAATTGCTTGATCGACATTATTCTGATAAATTGCATCTTTATGTGCTATCTGTTCCAAAACCTAAATATTTAGTAAATTGATTGGAATAATAATATCTCTAATATTATTATACGAGAATATTTTGTAGAATAATATTATTAATATATAATATTATTTTGAAATATTTATTGTACAAGATATTATTTTGATCTAATGTTATTTTGTATAATAATATTATCAGTGTAATAATGTTATTCAAAAATTAACATTATTTATGAAACACACTAAACTCAAAACAGGTTTAAAATTATATTCTAATAAATTATTAAATGGTAAAGACCCGATATAAAAATATTCAGAAAATATTTTATATACAGATTAATTGAATCTGCAGATTAATTGAATCTGCGGATTAATTGAATCTGGGTGAAGGAATCTACTGCGTAATCCCTGTGCGTCATCTACTCTGAATTACCCTTGCTGCCCACGGTTTCTCTTCTATAAATCCGAACTCCCTTCTTCATCAGAAACTCGCACATCTCTATTAACTGAAGCTTTTCTTTCTTTCCTATTTGTTCTTTCTTTTTCCTCTCTATTTATTTTGGACTGGGTCCGAGTAAAACTGAGTCCTTGTTTATTTTCTCTACTTTCTTCTCCTTCTCTTCTATTCTTCTTTCTTCTCTTCTAAGACCGAGAGCCCGAGAGAGAGGGAAGTCGACTGAGGGAGAGAGAGACCGTGGGAGAGCCAGAGAGAGAAACAGAGAGGGAGATCACCGAGAGAGAGAGAACCCGTGTGCCCCAAAAACCCACGAGGAGACCCGACCGGAGGCCGAGCTTCCGGTGGAGCCAGAGGACCCAACGGACCCAGAAGGATCCGAAACCCAGAACCCAGCAAAAACCCGACCCTCCAACGACCTTTGACCCAACAAACCCATGACCCGAACCTTTTCTTTTTCTGCTTCTTCTTCTTCCCTCCTTGTCTGGTCGAAACAGAGAGAAGAGAGATCGGGAGAGCATAGAGGGGGAGAGAGTACCGCCGGAGATGAGACCCAGACCCGGTCCTTGTTTGGGTCGTCGCCAATGGGCCAGAGGACGCAATTCCGGTGGCCTGAAGCATGATTTCTGACGATCCTTCGTTGAATTTCTAATGGATTTTCACAGAAAATCCTCAAGGTAATTTATGATGAATTATCGTAATTCTATTTCGAAATTGTTATGGGTTTATTTTGATTTACGGGTTATTGTTGATTTTGAGTGGGTTTTTGTTGGACTGATTAACTAGGTATTTTGGTGTTATTGCCTTCGGTTGGTTGGGTGTTAGTTGTGCGTGTGTGGATGATTGGCCTTGCCCCTGTTTTGGGTCCCCTGTCTCGGCCAGCCGTGTGTGTGTGTGTGGTGTTTGTCCCTGTTTCGATGATGATGGTTCTGATCATGGGTGTTTTGGGGTTGTTCCTATTCCGGCCAGTGGGTGTGTTTTGTGTGTATGTTCGGTCATGTGATCCCCTGTGCCCATGTTTGGGAGATTTCTATATAGGTTTGATGTTGGGTATTGCCTGGGAGGACTGATTTAGAATGGGTGTTTTGAAGTAGAATTTTGATGTTGATGATGGAGTTGCAGTGACCAATTGGTAGTGTGTTCTGGGCCAATTAACCGGGTATTTTGGGTGATAACCAATTATGGGTATTGACTTGGTATTTCCCTGTTTTTGTGTATTTTCTATTCTTGACCAATTGTGGCTAGTTGTGTGTGTTTGGGTAGTGTCCTGGCCGTATGGGTAATGATTTCTTATGATTTTATTTTGATGGGTGTTTTGAGTGACAGTGTGTGTGTAGTGGCAGTGTATCCCTTTGGAGCTATTCCCCTATTCCACCCAATCATGCAGGTATGACTGGATATCGTTCAATTTTAGCGGGTGTTTAAGTAATGCGGTTCTAGTTGGTCATGTATGGGTTTATGTGGTTGTGGTTAATTCTAGTTAAAGGGTCTGACTAAATAAGTATATTTGGAGTTGGTGTGGTTTTGGGTATTAATGTTTGATTTGCATAAATAAATAAGTTTGGGAATTTTACTGTCCTTAGATAGTTTTAAGTATAGAATAATAAGCTCTAAATAAGGAGCTCATGGTTAAGTTTGTATCCAGAAAGTAGTTGGAGATTTTATAATAGTACAGTATTAATTTTATTTAAAGGTAGGATTGTATTTTTAAGCATTTCTATATTATTGCAGATGATGACATGAGAAACTGCACTATATGGCTGTAAGTATCTCTATACTTACTGAGGACGAAGCTGGTGGATTTTTCCATGATATTGTGTTTACTGTTTTATTTATTTGTTTGCGCATGTGTTCTTACATGTTTTCTATTTTTAACTAAAATGGTTAATAACAAAGCTGGTATGCAGCGGGGGGGTGATGGCTGCCAGTGGAACCTTTGGCTTCCGTGACACTTAATTAATTAAACGGGTTATGACCTTTGGCTCATAGTCTGCTGGGACCTTTGGATTCCAGTAACAAACTAATAAATGTGAGAGTTGGCTAATATAGCTGGGGTGTTGATGGTATTGCCAACTGGGACCGTTGGCTCCCGTGACACGCTAATCCGGACCGTTGGTTCCTTCATGAGAGAAGTGCATAAAATTGATAATTAAGCCTTGCATTTAAAACTGTCATATTACTGTTTTATGGTTAGGTATACATTTAATATATAACTGTGATTAGCTACCACGGATTATATATTGCATATATACGTGACTATAAAACCATATTTGCATTATGTGGCATTTATTAATAAATCAGCATTCATATTATTATGGGAAACAGTGGACTCACTTAGGTTGTTTTGTGTTTTTATTTCTATATATGTATATATATACATTGGTGCAGGTTTATAGACAAAGATTAGAGCTCGAGTGGTCTTCAAGATAAAGATATATAATTTGTATTTTGTTTGTAGTCTTCTGTGTTTATAACATTTTATGTTAACAAGATTGCTAATAATTTCCATGTATTCTCTTGTGTCACTATGGACACCTGTTTCCATGTATTTGTTCTAAGTATTTTCTATTGAATGTCTAGAGGTATTTAATTTAAAAGCTCTGATGTGTTATTTAATCCAAGTCTGTTGGATAAATTATATTCCGCTACCAATTTATAACTCTGATGTAGTAATGTCACGTGGAAATCGAAAAAATTTTCACTTAAACCTTTTTGTAAAAGGCGGGGCGTTACAAGAACCCAAACAATCTTGTGTTTGACCTCGAATTTCCCTTCCCATAGGTGAGTTTCATAAATTGTTTTCAATTGATTTAGGGTTTCGATTCAATTGATTTAGGGTTTGAAATTGTGGGTTTCGATTCATCTTGTGTTTGACCTCAAATTTAGGGTTTCGATTCATCTTGTGTTTGAGCTCGAATTGGCTTAACCGATCTAGTGATTTTGGTATTGTGTTGATGTTTGGCTAATTCTCTGGTATTCTATTGATGTTTGCTTGATTTTGAGATTTCGATTCTCTAGGTAGCCGATTGTGGTGAGATTGTTTTTGGTAGGAAATTTTGATGTTCATACAGTTAAAATGGTTGGTTTCCAAACTAATAAAAAAAAATATATATAATTAAAATAGAGAAATATTTAGAGAGTTTGATGTAGGAAGTGTTTCAAAAGTGAGAGATAAAATCAAAAAAGTAGATAATTTAGGTTAAATTTAGAGAAAATTTTGAAGAGCTTAATGTGGATGCTCTTATGTTCTTTGGTTTTACTAAGTTTATAGTTGGAGTTCGTGCTTGGTTGAGATGAAAATCATGTGCCAGTGTGTGTGTTAAATCTTGAAACTCTTGACCTAAAACCTATTTCTGCTTACTAGCCGGTTTGTTATTGCTTAAATGTTCCCCGGTGAAAACTGCCTGGACTTTATACATAATGATTTGGAGCCTAGAAACATTTGTGGATGTTCTCAAGTGTATATATGGGTGCCCAATGGATGTTACATCGAATAATTTGGTTCCTCTTTTTGAGGTAAACAATTGCATAGTTTTGATGTTTATACTGTTTCACCCCTTTGTTGCTAGTGTTGTAATGATGGGCAAAATGGACCGGGCGATCTGAAAATGTTTTACGTATTTGTCTTACAAAGTTTAAGCTGGTAAGCCCAATGTTCAATCTGATTTCTTTATTAGTTATTTTTTTTTAAAAAAAATTCACTTATAACACCAGATTTGTTGTGTTTTTATTTTCAATTTTTGATTTGGTAGTCTTTGATTTGTTGGTGTTGAACGTGAGTCTATTTTGTGTAGAGTGTGTTGTAATTTTTTTGATGACTGTTAGTTGTTGCTATGGAGGTCTATTTTGTGGTGTTGATATTTATGTGATAAATATATTCAATGAATTTGGGGAAGACACGCATGTCATCACCTATGCTTGCCAATGTAGGCACGCGTAAATATGTCTACTACTAGCGACATATCAAGTTGTCCTCCATTATATAAATGTGGAGTTCCTTCACAAGTAAGATACTCTTCGACCTCAACCAATTCTAGTAAAAAGTGGTACGGATGTATTAACTATAAGGTAATTTTAGCCGTTACCAATGTATTATTTTCTGACGTTAGTAGTTCTTGACATTCTCACTATTTCCATGCAGAAAGCCGGAGATTGTGATTTTTTTGTATGGGCTGATAGGGAAATGTCATTGTACAGAAGGGTTTAGCGAAATATCTAAGAGAAATGGAGGAGAAAAAGACTGCTGATAATGACAGAATTAGTGCATACATTGGGGAGAAATGTATAGAACAATACGACAAATTACGGCGAGACTTAGAGTTGGGTCAAAATGACAAAGTTGATGCATTGATTGGAAAAAAATGCAAGAAACATTATGACAAACTACGGTAGGAGCTTGGGTTGTGTCAAAATAATTCAAAACTGTTGAAGGCTGCATTCTTAGTAGTCATTTTGGTTTTACTGTTTTATGTTAGTGGTTATAGTGAAACTAGAAGTACTAGGTTAATGTTAAAATGACAACTACGAAAACAATTCACCTGTACGTTTTCATTTTGAATGTTATGTCTATGTATGCACCTAATTGAGCTTCTACGTATTTTGAATGCTATGGTGGTATTAAAAATAGAGCATTCCGAACATGTATTGATGAAAATAGGTTTTGTGTATTCGACACTGCGAAAAACGTACATAGCATAAACAAAGCTTCCTTTCCAAACATATCCAACTCCTAAGTCAAATATCATTAGCCAAATACTATATCCATCGCTAATCCATTACAACCCGACATATCGGATATCTAACTCATCAAAACACTTTTCAACCAAATTACAGCCAAACAATACATCGCCAAATAGCAAAATATTGATATTGTTGACGTTTATGCCCTATTGAACCAATCCCACATGCTATTCTTCATTGTGTTCCTATATGCCCCTATGTATTGTGCACTCGACTGTGATTGATCTGTTCGGAGTCTAGGTGTTACATGCGTTTCACCTGGCATATTAACCCGCTGTGAGATATCGATCCAAGCTTCATCGTATAGTTGTTACAGAGCGTGTCTGAATAATGGATCAATATCCCCACAGTCCTTGCGGATGAAGTTGTGTATAGTACAACATGCAACCACAAGTAATCGTTGGTTCGGTATCGCGTACGAGGGCATATTTTCCAAAATCGGGAACCAATTCTTCAAAATCCCAAACGTATGTTCCACCGTTGAGCGCAATGAAGAGTGTCTGTAGTTAAACAACTCTTTACCATTCCTGGGTTGGGGTCGGCCACGGCGAAAGTTTTCTAAGTTGTACCTTTCATGTCGATATGGGGGCAAGAAACCCTTGTAGCAACCATAAGCTGAATCCACCAAATAATAATATCCTACAAATTACATGTTTTTCATTTATTGTAAGTATACCATTGTCAAAATAGTAAACTATTAAGCCGAGAAACACAATTGTGCTACTAACAGTACCTTCGTCAGGCGTTGGGAAGTTCATGGTTGGATCGTTTATTGTCTTAGTAAAAATTCGTGCGTCGTGGGCGCTGCCCTCCCACCCACTGCAGACGAATGTGAAGCAAAGGTCAAAGTTCGTCACGCACATCACATTTTGCGTCAGGGTTGAGCTTTTGCCTCGAAAAGGGACATCGTTGTGATTCGTCACGCGCACCATCAGGTGTGTGCCATCAATAGCACCTAGACAATACTGAAATTGGATAATGGTTAAAATTCGAATATTAACAAATACGGACATAATAAAATTTATGTAACTTAAACCACGGGTTAAATCGCACATCATGGGCAACGTAAGGATGGGGAATCTCGGTGCTACAAGGCGAGATGATCGTCTTGCCCAATCTGAAAAGTGCCTTGCATACGCGATTAGCATATGCACTAATAGTACCAGTTGATCGCCGCAGCCTGTCAGACACAGTCCTTTGTGATTGTGTTTGTGCAACTACTAGGCAAAATGCTGCTACTTGCTCTGTGATTTTAACATAGCGGCTATTTCTCAGATAGCCGTTATGTTTTAAGGGGCAGCATAGTTTCATGAAGGTGCGATGGTACATACGAAAGCGCTCGTAGCATGTATTCGGGCTAGGGTTGCTCAAGACCTAGTGGATCCACATTGGGCCCGACAAGGCAAACGTGCGTTGCGGAATACGCACAACTCGATCCAAGTGTTGTACGGTATAATTCAACTCTTGAAGCACCCTGAACAGTCTATGAAATGCTGCATCTAACTCCTCAAGGACCTCTTGCGTGTACCTTTGCCCATTGTCTTCATCATCATCCATGTCGTTCTCCAAATTGGGATCGTCATCTATAATATCTACCCAATTTACAAACTCACTTGATGAGCCAGGGTCATCCATGTCAACCAACCGAAGCAAAAGGTATCACCTACATGTGGGTACTAACAACTAATCAAAATAACGAAATAGAAAGCAGGACGTAGGATAAATATCATAAACTTGAAAATATCCCTACATGGTTCTTGTTAGTCATAACATAGCCAAACTACAAACAACATTGAAATTTAAAAATGTCTAGGGAAATGCAAAACAACGAAATATAAATAAGGCTCAATCGTCATCGCCGTCAAGGAAAGTCGTGAGCCAGTCTCTCTGGCAATTTTCTGTCATCGCTAAGAACACCTTCGCGATGCTGTTGTTTGTCATCATGGCTTCACACGCCTTACGCTATTGACGGGTATTCAATCCAGTCTCAGGGGACAATTTGTTTACTATGCTGACTGCGTCAAAGAGCCATTCTCATTTATTGCCGGTGCTACAACCTACATTCCCAACAGATCCAAACGTCTTGGACTTTATCAGCGTAAGCTCAATGTGATCTGCGATGTCGTAAAATTCTTTTGTAAGGCCATGCATAACCGCCTCCTTGCGACGACCGTTTGCTGCTGTGCGGCGATGGTTTGTCGGGGAAGCAACCCTCTTACCTTTCCTCTTGTGACTCCGTGGGGGAGGCTGTTGGGGGTCAGTTAGGTCGATTATAGCTGGTGAAAGGTTTAGGTCGACGCATGCGATGTCGTCGTTGTCGGAACTTTCCGGTGGGGACTGTGTGCTAGCATGTCTGTATTGACCAATTGCAGTTGACCCTCCAAAGACGTTGTTCAGGAGAGAGTAGTTTGCCGGTGCGCCGTTCCTAAATCTGTAATATTTACTTGTGCCATGTTGCTGCAACACAACATGAATGTGTTAAAGGATGAATAAAGTTTGACAAGTTTATATTTTAAAACAACAAATGATAATGAGATACTCACAGATTTCAGTTGTTGTCATTGGCGCTCGTCTAGCGCGACCGTGTTGTCCACCTCGTTCCAACCCAAACCTGTCGCAACGTGTCCGGTGAGGAGGTCTGTGAATTCCTTCCAGTTTTTCTTCAAGTTCTCTATCTTTTTCACCTGATCCTTACTGTAGTGCACGCCATCCATTTCTATACGTTTGTTCAAATTCTCGGTGATGGTCCCAAAATGGCCCTTGAACGACTACCGCACACCTTTTGTGGCTAGATCCAAGAGTTCGTAAACAAGTGCCAGTTCATGCTATTTGTTCCATTTAGAGGAACGGGGTCTTGATTGTGTGGAGGCCTCGGCTGGTACCGGGTGTTTCCTTGGAGACTTTCGTGGGGTAGAGAAATATGACATCTATGAAAATGTTGAGATATGCATGTACACAATTTCCAATGTAATATATGTTAAAGTGATGACAATAGGAAATCACATCACAATGTTTAAAACCAATGACCAACCGTTTAAATTTGAAACAGCATCATACCTTTTTAATTGTCAGACGTGGGCATAAGAAGTACCGTGGGTGCTAGAATGAACAAAGCTATTAAACAAACGGAATATAAAACAATATATTAACAACACTAGAAAACAAACAGAATATAATAGTTAAAAATATTAGGAAGCGTATGTGTTAGACTGCGTCCCTGGGTTCCTTTAGGTTTTTTACATAATTAGTCACTTTTTGGAAAAACTAAAAATAAACACAAGGAAATGAAGAAATATCTAAGTAAAACAAAATGGCTAAAATAGTTAGCTTCATAGATTCTAAATTCGTACATTGCATTCAAATCACTTCATCTCAACAATCCTAGCCTCACAAGTAAACAAAATGACACTTTGAATCTTAACTTAAGACCCAAGTAAACAGGTGAAGGGCAAGAGTTATCAGTTCATATACTTTTTTGCTAACTACTATAATTTCTCACAAAACCACTATAATTTCTCACAATGCCAACATATGAACCACCAGCATAGTTTATCTTTGAGTTGTCGAAATATAGAAAAAAAAAAAAAAAGAGAGAGAAAACAAAGAAAGAAGAAGAGAGCTTTCATTTCTGTGGAAGCTAAATGGCAAAGAAATGTAGCAGGTAACCTATTTCTATTTCTTTAATTCTTTGAAATTTACTTAGCAGCCAAATGCAAGGTTATTGGTCTTGTAGATTCAGAACCACTTATAATTTTACACTCGTGATAGGGATGCAGATTTGGTTCGAAAGATTGGGGAAGCAACAACACTTGAAGTTAGGGCAACCGGCATTCACTATACTTTTGCTCCTTGTGTGGCTGTAAGTATTATAAATTTGTTTTGAAGTGATTGTACTGTTTAAGTTAACCGATAAATTAAGTTTCAAAGCATGATACCAATTGATAAGTAACCCAACTTGGTGTAAACGCATAATTTCTTGCAATTTAGCAATTGGTTTCTAATTAGAAGAAGATTGTGGTTGCTCACTGATTTGGCAATGTTTTGACACGCTGGGGAGACCTAGGCAACTGACCCTTAGAATTTGGTTGGAGAAAACTAGCTCTGGGTACAATAGCTACTCATAAAATCTTTTACACTCAACACCTACTTTTGGCTATGTGAATCATTTCTTTCCATTTGCTGTATTTAGGGTGCTACTTTTGTTAAAAAAATACCCATGACCTTCAGGGTAAAACAGAGCATCACCAACAAAACAAACAAAGAACAAAGAACAAAGAACAACAAACAGAACCAGACCTACACAAAACAAAGAAAAAACTAGAGAAGCATATCAGCGGCAGTGAATCCAACTAACTTAAGTAACTGTAATTTGCATTTCTTTATTATTTTAATTCTTTCTTTTCTCTGCATTTGCATTCAACAATGACACAAAAAGCTTGGGTTGGAAATCTGTAACAGGAGCTTTTATTAGATATCTACCTGAAGTATGCAGAGTTGCAACGATCCAAGAGAAACAAGCATAAACAATCAAACCCACTCTTTAATCGATCCAAGACACCCCCAATAAATTTAATATTAAACATATAATCATATCTTGTAGTATTATTTTCGTGTTCTACATTTACAGAGTCAAGCAATTTATATGGACCAACCACTGTTCGACAGTTTTTTTTTTTTGATTAAGTCAAGCTTGATAACCAAACCAAAAGGAGAAAAATGGAACTCATCCAAAATCATAGAAACTGCTACAAACCAGCAAAACGTCTAACAGAAAAACAAGTAGCACAAAAAGAGAAGAGGAGAAAAGAATAAATTAGCTACACACCTTGGAACGTGATCTGGTAGTTGGACCCGTGGCTATAGAAGTCGACGACCGTCGGGCCGGGCATGCACCGCCGAAGGCAAACCACCTAGCTTCCCGTGCAGACCAAAGTCCGATCGACCCAATATGCACCGACATCGGATGTTGCTGCATTTTGGAAGAACTTCGATCGGTTTATAGGCAAATAAAGAAGGATTGCGAAAATCCAAACAAAAGGGTTGATTTGCACAGATTCTCGGGGGAGCAGATTCAAAGGACCGGCGATGTGAAAACTGTCTGGAGCGGATCGTACGGTCTCTGGCCGAGAATCTAAGAGTGGTTGAGGCATAAATGATCTTCTTGCCGTTGGGTGGTTGAAGGACTACTAGGCATGCTGCTGGAGGTAGACCTGAACAGGGGTGTGAGAGATTTGACGGAGGAGGGATTCGCTCAGTCCGGAACACTATCAACTGTAGAAGTTTCAGGGGCATTTGGGTCTGGCCACTGTGCATGGAAATGAGAATTGCAAGCGTGGAGAATCACGTCTCGGGTAAAGGTGGAAATTCACACCTGCATGAAGTGATGTGAGAGATGGAAAGGGCGATAGGCGGGAAAGGAATTCATGGGTTTTTTGCTGTTTTGGTATGTGGGGGGTAAAATGGGTATTGTTTTTAGCAAGATTCAAAACTTGCTTTTTGGGATGTTGAAACCGCAGCATTCGTATTATGGGGAATAGGGCCTTAAGTGGGAGGGGAGAGGGGATGGGTTTATTAAACAGGGCCTACATCTACATATATCAACTACAAATCTCATGCTTATGAGACTAAACTCTACAAACACAAATAATAATAATAATAATAATAATAATAATAATAAATAAAAGAGTATGTAAACAAACTAAACAACCAAAAAGATACCCCTTACAATAAAAATAGTTCATGAACATATTAAAAACACAATATATTGTCTATTGATATAATCCAGCATTGACCGATTTATGGCTTTCTGCACTCAATCACAGCTTCTAAAGTGGACTTTGTCAGCAAACTATCCACAGCAACACAAAATGATCCTCCATCTTCAATTTCTCAACATTCACCATAACTGTAGCCATGAATAACATAAATAATAGTCGGCGAGGAATAAATCACTAGAAACCTCAAAAATAAAAATAAAGAAATGTCTTTTGTGTTACCAAATAGAAAGCCTAGCAACACAGAAAATGAAAGAAACACAAATATTTAAATAAGTAGAACGACATAAAGTAAAGAGAAAGAGAAATAGGCGGAAAGTTGGAATGGAAACGAGAAAGTTAAACCCTAAAGGCTAGAATTTTATTATTTTTATTTTTTAAATAAATGAATACATTTAAATATTTATATTTTATATATATACCCAGCTACTGGCTATAACCGATTTAAATATTTATAAACCTATAAACGTTCTAGTAGGGCAGGTTACCGATTATTTTCAACCGGTAACAAAAGCGATTAGCCGATTTGCCGGTTACCAGCTAGCTTTATATATATATATATATATATATATATACACCCCTAGTGGTTAATAACCATATATATACATCAACACCAATTTTTGAATGTGTTACATTTAGACTTAATATATATTTTTTATGCTGTGGATTTGTAATATTGTTTTTCTATGTTGTGCCATTGTGGCCTTCAGCGACTTCGTCAAGCCCCACCCAAAAATAGAGGAGGTATTCGCCCAGTAGCAACAGATGGATATGCGCTCTGATGCAGTCAAGGTATCACCGACCATGGTTCGAACGCAACCTTAATAAGGAAACATGTGAAGAGCGTTATGGAAATGCGGTTGCACAGTTAACCATCCGGACGCTCTATGCCTCCGTCTGGACTCCACCTACAGAAATCTGAAACAGTGTCGATTTAGATCTTCTAAAGCCTATAAATAGAAGCGTCTAGGCATGTATTATACAAAGAATTCGGTATTGAATTATATAGAGCTTAGAGAGGGTGTTTAGATAGAAATTATATAAAATCTGCTAGCTCTCTAAGAGTTGCCTTATGTGTGATATTGATCGTGTGAAGTCTAACTTATGGAGGAATTCTAAGCTAAAGGAATCTATTGAAAACCCCTTCAGGTAGGAGACCTGGTTGTGAAGCGTTTGTGTATAGGTACACGTCAAAGTGCAAGGTACGATCGCTGCATCGGGGTATGTAAGTGTTACTGCTTTGTTACTAGTTTTGTCTTCTAGATAGTGTAATTTTTGGGTTTGGCTACCCTGGAGTGGTTTTTCTCTTAATTGAGTTTCCACTTCGTTAACAAAATATTTGTCTCATTTAAATTTCATACTTTGATATTTTGTTATACATTGTTTATACACACACACAGTAAATTAGAAGTCTCTATATTTTTCACCTATTTTAGACCTTCCTTAGGCGTGATTTCCTGGATTTCAATCTATTATTGGCGTAGAGGAGCTACT
Source organism: Alnus glutinosa (assembly GCF_958979055.1). Lineage (NCBI taxonomy): Eukaryota > Viridiplantae > Streptophyta > Magnoliopsida > Fagales > Betulaceae > Alnus > Alnus glutinosa. Next base: position 19,093,782 of record NC_084894.1, read on the forward strand.
AATTTCAAACCAAATTAGTGCTAATTTTAGGCTCCTCACTACACACACACACACACACACACACAAAAAAAAAAAAAAAGAGGCTTTTTGAGCCTTTTTTGTTAAAAAATAAAAACGACTTCATTTATAATAACTCTAATCCTATATACTATATATAACATTAATCAATATATATATATATATATATATATATATCACTACATACGTTGTATTTAGGGTTGTAATTGAGACGAGACAAGCTTTGAGATTTCAAGACTATCTCATTTATGAGTTCAGCTTAATTAAATAGTTGATCTCGAACTAGAGCCGATCATAACAGGATCATAGGAGCGATAGAAGATCTGATTGATCCAAGTGCATTAGTTTGATCGATCATGATAGAGTTCAATCGATCATGATAGAGTTCAATCAATCAAACTTAACACAATGAAAGTTCGATCTAATGTGCAATTGATCCTAAGTACCGGTCCGATCGATCATGATAGGATCATAGAATCGATAGAATCATCCAATCGATCCTGATGTATTACTCCGATCGATCCTAGTGCATTAGTCTAATCGATCGTGATACGATCCAATGATCAATCAAACTTGACACAATTGAAGGTTTGATCGAATATCTAATTCATCCTAGTCCATCGTCCCGATCTATTGTGATATGAATATTCGATCAATCAAAATTAACACAGTGAAAGTTCGATCTAACATGCGATCGATCCTTAGTACTGGTCCGATCGATCATGATATGATTAGGGATGTAAATAAACCAGTCCGTTCGACAAACCGCTCAATACCCGCTCGGTTTAGTCCGATCCGAACTCGAGCTCGATACTGTAGAAACTCGATCGTTACTGTAGAAACCCGTTCGATTAATAAGTGATACATATCCGACTCGCTCGACAAAACTCGATAGGGGCTCGCGAGCTCAGGTCGTTTAAAGCTCGATTGGATCGCTCGCCCGGCTCATTAGTTCGACTCGTTAGCTCGTTCATATCTTACATATATATTAGTAAATATAGTATAATATATATAGTATTACATATTAATTATAATACTTTGATAACAATATTTAGTATGTTAAATTAACATATTAAGTTATTAATAGTTAGTATATAACAATATTAAATAGCAAATACGTATATATATATATATCACATCACACATGGTTAACAATAGTTATATATTATATTTATATTATAGTTACTTAGTTTTATAGAATATATTAGACTTACTATTTGTTCACATTATATATATACCATAGTTTATACTTTCTAGTTATATGTAATTACATATTGTTAATTTGTTACTTATAAACTATAGTTATGTACTATATTTTATAATATGCCTTATATAGTTACATACTATATATTTATATTATTAATAAATGCATAGAGGTTGTTCATAAACTTGGGCTTGAATTCTGCTTTGATCACTCATTGAAAAATTTAATAGTCTACCTCGAGCTCTAGTTGAGCCGAGCTTGTCGAGTAACCCGGCTCGGCTCAAATGTCATTTTCAACGAACTCAAGCTTGAGCTCGAGCTCGAGCTCGCCTGAATTTTAAACGAGCTGAGCTTGAACATGCAATTTATAGCTCGGCTCGAATTCGAGCTCAACTATTTAGGCTCGACTCATAAACAAGTCAGTCTTGAAATCTTCAAACTCGACTCGGCTCGGCTCGATTACATCCCTAGATATGATCATAGGATCGATAGAATCATCAAATCGATCATGATGTATACTTTGATCGATCCTAATGCATTAGTCTTATCAATTGTAATACGATCAAATGATCGATCAAATTTCACACAATTAAAGATTTGATCGAATATCTAATTCACACTAGGGCATCGGTCCGGTCTATTGTGATACGAATGTTTGATCAATCAAACTTGACACGGTGAATGTTTGATTTGACGTGATATGTGTGTTTATATATTTATATATATATATATATATATATATATATATATTATATACTAACTATACAATATATGTTATATACTAAGTATTAATAACTAATTAATACTTAGTATATATATCTACTATATGCTTATTTAGTAGATATATTTAGTGTGTGTGTGTATATATATATAATCTTTTTTAATCAAAAAACTAATTCAAAAATAAAAATAAGTGATTGGAGCCTTTTTGGCAAAAACTGCTCCAACTGGAGCCGTTTCGTGATAAAAACAACTCTAACATTTTGGGGGGCCCACGCGTGCTACTCCCAAAAAAATTTCAGGTTTTTGAGTTTCAAAATATTTTTTTTCTTTCATGGGACACCCATAAAATATCTCATTCACTCTCATCTCTTTTAATCTCTATTCTCTAGAAACACCCAGATCTCTCTCTGATCTCCATCACTCTCATCTCTCCATCACTCTCCAATGTTTTCCTTTCTCTCCATCCCTTTCTTTATTCTTTCTTGTTCTTCTTCTCTCTTCTTCATCTCTATATCTCTCTCCCACTCTCCCTCCCTCTCTCGACGACCACCGTCGTGGGTCACTTGAGACCCACAACCATCGTCTCTTGAGACCCAGTCGTATATGATATTATGTCTGGATGCCACTCTTCTGCTGCATTATTTCTGTCAAAAACTTGGATAGCATATCCAACATTTCCCTGCATACAGTAGGCATAAATTATAGTATTGTATGTGATGGCATTAGGCTTGAGACTCACGACGGTGAGACCCAGTCGTGGGTCTCACGACCATCGTCTCTTGCTAGCTAAAGCTAACTTTTTTTTTTTATTTGTATTTTTTTTTTCATTATGTTGCTTTAGTAAAATATATATATATATATATATATATATATATATATATATATATATATATATATATATATATATATATTGTGTGTGTGTGTGTGTACTTTAAAATCTGCTATTGTAGTTATTGTAGTTTAGAGACTATGTTTTTGTTTTGGTTGATTGATTGTATGGAAAATATTTTATTCACAGAGTTTGGAATAAAAGGCTAAAATGAGCAGCTTAAGGGAGGAATCACCGGATTGATTGTGTTCTTTCCAGGTAATTTTTAGTCAATACATAAAGATTGGATTTTTTATGTGGATTTTGTGTATTTGGTTTGTGGTTTGTGGGTGTTCTTGTTTTCATTGGTCTTGCTTCAGAGGGGAAGTTTTAGATTGTGGGTGTTAGTGTTTATGAAATGTAATTGGAAGAAATAATTTTATTTTCATGTTTCTATTGTGGATTAGTTTTTCTATGAATGAGAAATAAGGTTTGTTTAAATGTGAAACTGGGGGTTCAATTCGTTTTTGGGTAAGGCTTCTCTGTTTTATGGTTATTTAATGATTCACCAAAATTGAGGAAAAAGAAATTAAATTTCCTGAAACTTTGGAGTTTTTGGTGAGGAATAGATGCATAGAATGTGGATTTTTTCTGTCTTCAGAGAGGCTAATGAAACCCAGAAGACTTGTTTTATAGAATCATCAAAAATGAAAATTCCTATTATGTTGATAACCATGTTCTTTTTATTTTTGGATAAAAATGTTATGGGTTTTCCATAGTTGCTGTGCTTTTATTTTATTCTTGCTATATCAGGTATTAGAGTCGTTTTAGGGGTCCTTAAAATGACTTCAAAAAAAAATGATTTTTTTTTTTTATTTAGAGTCATTTTAAGGACCCTAAAACGACTCAAAAAAAAAAAAATATATATATATATATATATTTGATTTATTTATTTAGAGTTGTTTTGGTTAAAACGACTATAAGTAGAGCTGCTTTGGTTAAAACGGCTATAGGTAGAGCTATTTTCATCTAAAACGACTCAATCTGAGACTTCAATACTGAATGTGTTGACTCATTGTCAAAACGGTTCAAAAAAAACGGCTCCAATTGTTTTGAGCCGTTTTTAGGGCTTAAAATGGCTCAAAACACCTTTTTTTTTTTTTTTTTTTTTTTTTTTTTTTTGTAATGCTTATTTTTTAGTAATTTCTTTATCTACTTTCTCATTTTGAAACCAAGTTAGTCTCATTTTCCTTATAGTGGGCGTGTAGGGCTTAAAAGGTTATAACTAGCATGCACTCATTGTAATGAAAGATGATTGAATGGAAATAAAAGAAAACGTGATATTTGTTTCCTCTATTGGTTCTTTAGAGAACTTGTAAACTTATCGAGGATTCTTCCTTATGGCGTTAAAATTTTATACCTTCGGTTTGTGATTCAATTATAATCATTGGGTAGGGGTTTGTTACTTTATACCTTCGGTTCACGTGTTATTTATAAATGTTGGGTCTCAAAAGCGTGTCGGATGAGGTTCGTATCATTAATGTAGTCAAATGGCTGGAGAATGTAGATAAACCATCCACAAATCTTCGATAGTAACCGGCTAACCCCAAGAAACTTTAAATTTCCTGGATGTTAGTTGGTCGTCCCCAGTTGATCATAGCTTGAATCTTGCTTTGATCAACAACAATTCATTCCTTGATACATATGTTCGAGAAACGATACTTATTATGGAAGATGCCGCCATGACAAAGGAATGACGTAGGAATGGGTGATAATGGCAAGATGCCTTTCTAACTTGATAGGACAAGAGAGTTCAATGATATCACCCAAGTTCTAGAAGTGGGGCATCAGTTGGTATTCGCAATATCCAATGTCCATGAGCCAGAGATAACAAATGAGGAGAGGGGCTGCTCCACGAGGGAGTTTAACACACAACACTTCTCCATTTTTTATGAAAGTTAGGACCTAACATGTAACGCCCCCAAACCGCTAAGGGTTAGGTTCGTCCATTTTTATACACCAAACTGCAAAGATTCGTAAGGTCTGCCAATAACCTAGCTAATATGCTGAATTACATAAATTAATTAAAGAGAATAATAATAATTTTAAAACTAAGAGCTTTAATAAATGCGGAAACGTTTATTTCAAAAAGAGTAATACTGTTTGATACCATAAATGAAAATGCAAAGGAAAACTGGATTTATTGTGCGAGTGCACTTATTAAGGTAACAGAAAAATAATATCCTACTGCTAGCCTAGATCCCATCCCGGCCGCCTAGGTCTCTCTGTTCATAACCTGAAAACAAAACAAAAATAAGGGGTGAGCGAGAAATGCTCAGTAAGACAACCCTCAACCATAAAACGGTTGAGTTAACTTCATTTTCTTTAAAACAATTATTAAAATACACTTGAAATCTAAATTTCTAGAACACAATTCAAAATTAGGCATTTTACTTAACATATAAAATACCCTTTAACAATTAAGACTTCTCATATATAGGGCCCATGTACACTATTACGCCCCGTCAGCTAATTAATTGAAGTGCACTTAGCATGACATAGGGATGGATTACCGCATTCTCTAAGTCCTTCAGCGGTTGTGCTTCCATCCAAGCAACGGTATCGAGCTTAAACTCTGCAAATCTCTGTGAATATATCTGGGGCCAAAATAATAGTCCCATCCACACACGTGCCTCATTTATAAAAATCTCATTTTCATAAATTATTCTTATTCTTTTGATCACTCTTGAGGCAACATGTGAGAGGTTTTTTACTCTCATTTTCTCATTAATTTCAAAAAACTGTAACTTCCCGTCTCGAGAACCAACTAAACAATTTACTAATAATTAGAAAATCCTCTATAACCAAAGCTTCTTTTAAAACAGTGATTTCAAGATTGACATTTATACCGACAATTTTCATCTCAAAACTATTTTTAAAACAGTCATTCATGCATCAATATAATTTGAAAAGGGGTAGAGGATCCCTTACCTCTTTGATTGCAATAATTCGCTGGACTATCTCGACCGCTAACTAATCACCTGGTACAGGTTTAAATAAATTAATACCTCGCACTAGTCATCAAACTACATACTAACACCACTAAGATTCATCTTGCTAACCTATCGAGAATGGATTCCCTAGATATGTTTAAAGACATTAATAAAGGTAATTGTCATCAGAAATATTCTCCTTCAATATAATAAAGTTTAATAAAGTTTAATAAACTCTGATATCACGAACTATACTCTTAATAAAAATGGTTTATAAAAATGATCCATGATTTTTAAGAAATTTACAAGAAGGTTTGAAACAGTTGAACTAAAATAGTTTTGCTTCTTTGTGAAAAAGATTTAAAAGAAAAATAAAATAAAAAGATGAAGATAAACAGTAAGGCTAGTCTGCTATGTTTACGGCTAGAAGAGAAAAATATATATATAAAAGAATTTATAGATGACATGTACAAATCAAACGGTATGGGAATTCCGGGGAAAGAGTTATGTCCCGGCAACGACGTCATGCTTATGAAAATAACCAATAGTTTCTTAAAGAGAAAATCACGTGATAGTGTATGCTATGGCTAGGATTCAGAAACATCAAAACAAAACAATGAAGAGGGAATGGTCTTGTTGTAGCAGGTAGTAGAAAGAAAAGGGTAGGAAAAAAAAATAAATTAAAATAAACAAAGGTTGGCATCACGTACTGCTGTAGAAAAAAAAAAATAGGAAAAGAAAGCAACAAGGAAAAGGACAAGTCAATGAAGTCATGCCTCTAGTCTCTAGGCCTACTATGGTTGGCAAAAAAAGAAAAAGAAAGAAACATGGGGAGGATGCTACGGCTGATCCAAAACGAAAACAAGAAAATAGACAAGGTAATGTACCTGCTGACCTTCGTACGCACAGTGAAAGGAAGAGGCAGCTTGTGAACAATTTTTGCGGTGAGGGGAAAAGTATGACGGCTAATGGGTATATATATAAGGGTTAGGGTTTTATTCTTTGACTGCTAGAGTTTTATATAATAAAACAGGTATTTTAATAAGAGTAAAATTGCATAAAAATATAAAATCTGGTCCTCATATTTTTTTTTATAAATATAAAATATAAAAGTGGAACTTAAATTGATATAAATTTATTAAATTTAAAAGTAGGTGTTTTAATAAAATATAGGAGTGGTTATTTAATATCAAGAAATATGAATTAATATCAAGAAATAAAATTCATATGTAAAATCAGGTGTTTATTAATCCCGTCTAGTTATCCATTCTCATAGGTGGTAAAAACTATTTTACCCTCAAAAGGGGTCGGGGTTATTACAATCTCCCCTCCTTATAAGAATTTCGTCCTCGAAATTCGGTAATCGACTACGACAGTAGCTATGAAAGGTACCTGATAAATCAAAGTCGTACTTAGTCTGTTCTTCAACTCTTTAATAAATCGGTCCCATGTTTGACGAGGTCGGGAACTAGGGCCGTGCGCTTTGGTTCGTCTGGTGTACGCCCTGAGGTTGTTATTGCACATGTTAATCGAATAGTTAACTAATAGGCATACTCAATTCCAATAACTACAAAACTGTAACGCCCCCAAACCACTAAGGGTTAGGTTCGTCCATTTTTATACACCAAACTGCAAAGATTCGTAAGGTCTGCCAACAACCTGGCTAATATGCTGAATTACATAAATTAATTAAAGAGAATAATAATAATTTTAAAACTCAGAGCTTTAATAAATGCGGAAACGTTTATTTCAAAAAGAGTAATACTGTTTGATACCATAAATGAAAATGCAAAGGAAAACTGGATTTATTGTGCGAGTACACTTATTAAGGTAACAGAAAAATAATATCCTACTGCTAGCCTAGATCCCATCCCGGCCGCCTAGGTCTCTCTGTTCATAACCTGAAAACAAAACAAAAATAAGGGGTGAGCGAGAAATGCTCAGTAAGACAACCCTCAACCATAAAACGGTTGAGTTAACTTCATTTTCTTTAAAACAATTATTAAAATACACTTAAAATCTAAATTTCTAGAACACAACTCAAAATTCGGCATTTTACTTGACACATAAAATACCCGTTAACGATTAAGACTTCTCATATATAGGGCCCATGTACACTATTACGCCCTGTGTACTAGGGTTGCGCGGTCTACAGCGACCTTAGGCAGGTAAACTGTGGCCACAGGCCCTGCCCCGTCAGCTAATTAATTGAAGTGCACTTAGCATGACATAGGGATGGATTCCGCCTCCTCTAAGTCCTTCCACGGTTGCCCTTCCATCCAAGTAACGGTACCGAACTTAAATTCTGTAAATCTCTGTGAATATCTCTGGGGCCAAAATAATAGTCTCTTCCACACACGTGCATCATTTATAAAAATTTCATTCTTACAAATTATTCTTATTCCTTTGATAACTTTTGAGGCAACGTGTGGGAGGGTTTTTACTCTCATTTTCTCATTAATTTCAAAAAGCTGTAACTTCCCGTCTCGGGAACCAACTACACAATTTACGAATAACTAGAAAATCCTTTATAACCAAAGCTTCTTTTAAAATAGTGATTTCAAGATTAACATTTATACCGACAATTTTCATCTCAAAACTATTTTTAAAACAGTCCTTCATGCATCAATATAATTTGAAATATTGAACAAGAACAATTAATTGCAAATATGTTTAAAAAAAGGATAAAGTAATATGACATAAAACAATTTGAAAAGGGGTAGAGGATCCCTTACCTCTCTGATTGCAATAAGTCGCTGGACTATCTCGACTGCTAACTAGTCACCTGGTACAGGTTTAAATAAATCAATACCTCGTGCTAGTCACTAAACTACACACTGACACCACTAAGATTTGTCTTGCTAACCTACTGAGAATGGATTCTCTAGATATGTTTAACGACATTAGTAAAGGTAATTGTCATCAGAAATATTCTCTTTTATAATTATAAGGTTTAAATAAATTCCGATATCACAAACTATACCTTTAATAAAAAAATGATTTACAAAAATGATCCCTGATTTCTTTAAAAAATTTTACAAGAAGGTTTGAATGTTTACTTTAAATTACTTTGTATCAAAATAGAATTTTCAGAACTAAACATCCCTCTGGGAAGAATTTATGGCAACAGGTGAGTAGAAGAAAAGAAACAAAACCAATTAAGTCAAAATTTATAATTTCCCCAAAACAGCATCCGATTGTATTGAAAAGGGAGAGAATTCCATAAATCAACAAACTTGAATTTGAGTTCGGCCAAGACAAGGAGAAAGAAAAAATAATAATAATAATAAAATATATGTATCTATATCAATGGTTCTCGGTGGTGATGGAAAAAAGGAAAGAAAAAGAAAAAAGAAAACTATCTATATGTTTACCCAAAAGGAGAAGACATGAAAGGACAAGTCAAAGTTATCTCCTACGGTGGTTAACATAGAAAGAGAGAGAGTTTGAGAAAAGGACAAGTGATGCTTCATCACATGGTTAGGAAAGAGAAGAAATATATATATATATATATATTGAAACACAAGGCACACGCTTTGAGAAGAAGAAGCCTAAAAGAAAAAGTAGCAACCAAATGCCTTATTAACAAGCTGATAGAGGGAACAAATAGAGAACAAAAAAAAAATATTATAAAATAAAATAAACGAATGGTCAAACCAAACCTTAATAGAGGAAGGAAAAAAAAACTGAAGAATTAAACCAAGGTGTACCAGTACGTTTGCACAAGAAAGTTAAAGAAAAGAGATAAGAGGCAAGCATATACCTCTGCAGAGAACCGAATATGAGACAGGGACGTGCGGCTACAACAATGGAAAAAAAAATAAGGCGTATGCTAATTTATTTATATAAGTAGGGTTTGTTCTTTTTGAAAGGGAGAATGACGGCTAGGGTTTGATAATTAGGGTTTTTTAAAATATTAGCTGAAAAGATAAAATGTAAATTGATATAAAATTTTATTAAATGTAAAGAAATCATATATGAAAACAAAATAGTAATGGCTATTTAAATAAAACACAAATTATTATTATTATTATTATTATTATTATTATCACTCTTTATTTTTAAAAAATAAAAATAAAAATTTTCAGTCATCCATTCTCATAAGTAGCAAAAGACTAATTTACAGTGGGTCGGGGTTATTACAATCTCCCCTCCTTAAAAGAATTTCGTCCTCAAAATTCAATACTCGACTACGACGGTAGCTATGAAAGGTATCTGATATATCAGAGTAGTACTTAGTATGTTCTCCAACTCCTTAATAAATTGGTACCATGCTTGACGAGGTCGGGAACTAGGGCCGTGCGCTTTGGTTTGTCTGGTGTACGCCCTGAGGTCGTTATTGCACTTGTTAATCGAATAGTTAACTAATAGGCATGCTCAATTCCAATAACTACAAAAAGAAGGGGGAGAGAAAAATATCAGTAAATCTGCGGAATTTATCCAAAATTAGTTTAACCTACCTCAACTTCCTTATTCGGTTACTAGGCAAACAAATGCGGATAATTGTCACGCATAGTCTCTTCCAATTCCCACGAAGCTTCCTCTGGCGATTGGTGGTTACTCCACATTACCTTGACCATTGATATCCATCTCCGGCGTAATTCATTCTCTTTCTTATCAATGATCTTCATGGGTATCTCCTCGTATGACAAATTTTCCCGTAAGGGAATCGTTTCAGCCTCCAACACATGTGAGGGGTCTGCAACATATTTTCATAAAGTCGATACATGGAAAACATTGTGCACTCCAGACAAATGGGGCGGCAATGCCAAGCGATATGCTAAAGGGCCAACTCGATCCAAGATTTCGTAGGGTCCAATGTATCGAGGGTTCACCTTACCTCTCTTCCCAAAACGGGTCACTCCTTTCATCGGTGCTACCTTCAGAAATACTTTATCTCCATTTGTGAACTCCAAATCTCTCCGTCGGTGATCCGCGTAGCTCTTTTGCCGATTCTGAGCCTCGGTCAGTCTATGTCTGATTAGGGAAATCTTCTCTGCAGTTTCTTGGATTAGTTCTGGTCCCGTCAATTGTCGTTCTCCAACCTCGTCCCAATAGAGTGGTGATCGGCACCTTCTCTCGTAGAGGGCTTCATATGGTGCCATCGTCAACGACTCATGTCATATGTTGTTTTAATGGGCAGAAAATGTGCTGACTTTGTCAGACGATCGACCACTACCGAAACTACATCCAATCCCATCACCGTCTTCGGTAAACTTGTGACGAAGTCCATGGCTATATGTTACCACTTCCATTATGGAATGGTTAATGGTTTGAGCATCCCCGCTGGTTTCTGATGTTCTGCTTTGATCCGCTGACAGGTAAGGCAACGTTCTACAAACTGTGCAACTTCCCTTTTCATGCCGTTCCACCAATAGTGCTCCTTTAAGTCTCGATACATTTTGGTGCTTCCCGGATGTACTGTATACAGTGATTGGTGAGCTTCTGCTAAGATCACCCTTTTTAGATTGTACTTGGGTAGCGCAAAGGCTATCATTTGGGCACGGTTCAATGAACAATTCTTCAACCAGTACTTCCCGAAGGTACGACAAGAGGCTAATGCTCAGGAATTTATGGATTTTGTACAAGGTAGCATGACAATGGATCAATATGTGGTAAATTTTACCGAGCTATCATTTTTTGCTCAATATCTCATCTCGTATGAGGAGAAGAATACCAGGAGTTTGAGAGGGGTCTCAATCAGAGAATTCAATATCGAATTGCCTGCCTCCAAGTCAAGGACTTTGTAGAACTGGTTGACAAGGCAACGTTATAAAAGAAGGCATCGTGTAGGCTATAGCTACGCTGACAGATCAGAGAATGAGGCAGATGTCCCAGGGGTCACAGTCAGGGAGAGGTCAAGGACCCTTAAAGAGAGTAGCCTATAACAATAGCTTGGGGAAAAGGTTGGGGCAAGGGAGCCCGACTCCTTTACCTGTATACTAGAAGAGGCCCATGTGCCCTAAGTTTAGTTTCACCTTGGGGAATTTAAGGCAAGTATGGGTGTGAGCTACCAATGTGGGTAGTTGAGTCATTCCTCCAAAAAGTGTACTATGATGACTGTTAGTAGTTTGGCTGCGCAGAAAGGAAACAACCAGAATTCGTTTACTTAGGTGAAGGTATATGATCTTACCCCAGGGGAGGCAAAAACTAAGGCCAGGGTGGTGACAAGTACTCTCTGTAATACTCTTGAAAATTAATTAACTTGTAATTAATTCGGAGTGTCACCGTAATCTCACTTAGCTTATTCAACAAGTAAATAACCCGAAAAGTTACTTCTACTCCTCATAATCATACTACAAAGCAGTGAAAGTATATATCTTTTTTTTTTTTTTTTGGCAACTATCAACACAATTAATTACAACCAGAGCATCAACCAAGTAACCATCATATTCAGTGCAATCATAACATAATATTTGTTGATACAGTTTCCGATGTGTTGTGGACAATAGGGCTGAGCATGGGGGGGGCGGGGATGGGAATTTTTTGACCCCACGGAAAACCCCATGCACTCGCACGGGGTGGGTGTGGATGGGGCGAGGTTGCGGGGCGGGGATCTCCGCGGGTTATGCCAAGGTGAGAAAAATTGGAGAAGAAAAACCTTCATGGTGTTTTTACACACACACACACACATATTAAAAAAAGACTTGAATTGTGTTTTTATATTACTTCTTTGGTATGATAATTCGATTTCTATGGTCTAATGTTACATTTTACTTCTTAGCAGTCAAACAAGCGTAAGTCGAGCCCCAAGATGAGCAGCCCAATTGAGAAGAAGCTTGATTTTAATGTCACCCTTGCAATTGAACTCTCTTGACTCTGAAATGCAAAGGTTCTAACAAATTCATGAATATGTCTGATGTTTTCTTCTTCCCCGTTGGTAATTCTCTGTATTCATGCTCAGCCCTAACCATATCATGAAGAAACATTTTGGCCACCAGAAGGTAAGAAAATAAAGGAAACTAAAAGAGAATAAAAAGATTAAAATTTAGAGAGCATCAATAATCAATATCTTGAAGAAAGACAAGAAGGTAAGAAAATGAAAATAGAAAAATCTTAAGCTTTATCATCAAAGACTCAAAGTAACCACTAACCAGATCAATTCAAATAAAGGAAAATAAAATTAATTACCATTTTGTAATAGATAACCCTAATTCAAATTCCATCATCTATTAAAATGTAAGAGGGAAAAAAACTTAAAAAGAAGAAAGAAAGCATTTTTGCTTGCAATGTTTTCAATCACTTAGTGCCAAAAAAATTGCAAAAAAAAAAAAACCAGATTACAAAGCAAAAACATAGTAGATTAGTAGGGTTTAACTGCTAATGACGAATAGAAATTCAATCCCATAAATGAACAAATTACTGACAACGCAAAGAACATAATATTACAAGATGAAGAAAACTCAAATGTTAAATGTTCCAAAGCATCAAGCACCTCCCAATCGGTCACCACAAGCATCAAGCACCCAAGTTTCAACCAAAATTTTGAGTCTTCACTTCACTAATCATCCTCAAGCAAAAGATTGATGTTCTTCAAATTTATTTCTACAAAGATTGGAACCGATAATTAAAAATTTAGAATATTTAAATAGCAAAATAAATTAAAAAGTGAATAATAGAAAGCTAAAAGCCTAAAGCTTACCTGACTCGAGCTTGTAATTTTCAAGATCTTCAACCATCTCTGTGTCATAACCATTGATGAGTTTTGATTTTAACCTGTTTTGTGTACACACCAATGCTTCAACCGTTATTGGGGCCAATGAACTTCGAAAAGGATCCAACACACGCCCTCCAGTGCTAAATGCCGACTCTGAAGCAACTGTAGTAATAGGAATGGTCAACACAATACGTGCTATTTGGGCTAGTACTGGGAATTTGGTTGAGTCACCTTCCACCAATTTAAAATATCGAAGTTCTCATTCGGTTTTTCAATCTCCTCCATCAAATACCGATCTAACTCCGATTTGTGTTGAACATCACTATTAGAAGTCATGAGCTTTGAGTACCTATTCATCAATTTATATGTACGTTTCCCAGTTTCTCCTGAGGAACCTTGAGGAAGTGCACCACTATGTTCACCTTGAGAGTTTTCTCCAGTGTTGAAGTGATCAAACAACTTCTGAAGGTAGTTCTTCAATTTTAATATCATATCATTGCATTGCTCAACACTAAGAATATCATTGAACCAACATTCCAATTATCCCAACTTGGTTCGTGGATCGAGTATAATAGCAACAAACAACAACACATTAACCTTATCAAGATCTCCCCAATACTTTTTATACTTTAACATCATTTTCTCCGCCATAGAACTCAATATATAATCATCACTGTCACAATATTCTTGTAAATGCAGTTGAATGGCAGAAACTTCTTCAATGTACATATTACATGTCACATACAAAGACCCCGAAAGTCGCATTGTGGCTTCATAAAAAATTTTGAGGAACTTGAGAAAAACCCTAATACGAGCCCAATCATCACAATTAGGAGGTCCTAAATCGTTTTTACTATCCCACAACGTAGGACCATTATATCCATCCAACTCTTCCATAAGTTCAAAAGCACTTTGACATTTTTCTGCACCTTCCAACATCTTAAATGTAGAATTCCATCTAGTTGGAACATCCAAACACAACAACCCTTTGAAATTAATGTTTTCTCTTTCCAGACAAGTCTTAAAACTCTCAAATCTTGTAAGAGAAGACTTCACATATTTAACTGCACTTCTAACCCTCATAATGGATTCATCAACCTCTTTCAACCCCTCAGTCACAATAAGATTTAAGATGTGTGCACAACACCTCACATGCATAAACCGATTTTCTAATATGGCACTAGGCTTATGAGCACTTCTCTTCCTCAAGTACTCCAAAGCAGCATCATTGGAAGAAGCATTATCAATAGTGATAGTGAAAATGCTACCAATGCCCCATTCATGCATACACGACTCAATCTTTCCCCCAATGGTCTCACCTTTGTGATTAGGAATTAAACAAAAGTTTAAAATTCTTTTGTGTAAGTTCCATTCATTATCAATAAAATGAGCAGTAATACACATGTAATTAAGGTTCTGTATTGAAGTCCAACAATCAGTGGTAAGACAAACCCGAATACCAGATGTCAAGAACATTTCCCTCAACTTTTCTTTCTTAGACATAAAGAACTTAAAACAATCCCTCATCATAGTAAAACGGGAAGGAATTGAAAACCTAGGTTCAACTGTTTTCATAAAGTCCTAAAACCCTTCACCTTCCACAAACCTAAATGGTAACTCATCCACTATGATCATCCTAGAAAGTGTTGCCCTTATTTTTGAAGCATTAAACTTAGCAATCACAAGGTTACCACTAGATCCTTCACCCACTGCCGCTTGTCCTTCCCTCTTAGCCTCAAAGCTCAACTTCGATTGTGTCTTATCAAACCTACCAGGATATTTTTTACAACTTTTCCTAATATGTTGTAGCATAGATGAAGTATCATGGCTTCTAGGGTGACAATTAAACTCCCTCTTACAATAATTGCACTGTGATTTATGATCATCGGGGTCACTCGACTCTAACTTGGTAAAATGTTCCCAAACCGTTGATATTTGCTCATTTTTTTTAGGTTTTGGTGGGAGAGCTGCACTAGGATTTTGAGGGCCCATAGTTGAAGAACTAGAATCCATATTAGTATCCAAAAGACTAGGCCTAGATGAAGCAGAACTATAACCAATAGATCCAATAGTAGCACTAGTTGAATCGTCCATGACTTGATTCTACAATTTAAGTGGAAAAAAAAAAAAAAAAACATAATCAACAGCAGATAGAGACCTAACATAATCATACATTGATAATCCTAACATATTCTATTAAGACCTCACATGCCCCTTGATTCCTTGAGCCACAAATTCAAATTTAAATTATAGGCACACATGTATCATCATTCATAAACCAAACAAAGAACAAACAATACCTGGAAAGCCTAAATCCCTTAGAAATTAGAACGATACCCGTGAACCGTGAACGTTATTCCTCTGAAAATACCTGCAAACCGTGTAAGTCAAGTAAATGAGGGTGAACACTTACTTACAAGTTACAACTGTGAGAAATGAATTGATAAAAGGAAGCTCAATGATACATCATTCTTACTGTGAGAAATGAATTGATTTGAAGTTGATGCATCTTATGGTATACATAATTTCAAATTATTTAAATTTATTAAAAAACGTGCAATATAGGAGAATGGGCTAGAGTTAAACCCTATGTAGTAGCAGATTGACAATAGAAAGGTTTCCCTTTGTTTTCTTCTTTCTTTTCTTGTACTCTATACTTACAAAAACAAAAATTACAATCTGAACAATGCTTCCACCAATAGCCACTTCCGCCAACCTCATTATCATCTTCTTGATATACAGCAAGAAGGAAATATGGCCCCCATTTATATATCACAAGAAATTAGTCAAAACAACTTCTTTTTGTAAGAGACAAACAATTTCTGCCCATGTCATATTAGTACTCAGAAAAGTAAATCCAATTAATTAAATAAAACAATTGGTATAACTGTCTGTGAGAATAATTTGATACTTTGGTCCGATCTGGCAGTACATCTTCCTCAAAGACCAACTCATCATGCAAGCCTAGATCTCTTTCAAAACAATGTGGGGGAAAGGTGGAAGTTTAAGCTGTGATTGGAATCATTATGAAACAACAAATCAAAAGACTATATGACATTGAACAATCATGGCTTGCAACAGGAGCTTCAAAATGTGAGGGGGCTGACCATCAGTCCCAGTAAATGTAAATAAAATCCCTCTCTAGCAACTATAATATTGAAACAGAACATCAGTCCCAGAAGAAGCAAATTTACCTTTTGAGTTGCAGCAAAGATTCCAAATCCCTTTTTGGAACCGACCAACAAATTCTGTCTATAAGAATAATATGTTACTTTGGTCCAATTTGGCAGCACAGCTTCCTCAAAGACCAACTTATGCAAGCATAGATCTTTTTCAAAAGAATGTGTGGGATAAGCTGAAACTTAGAGCTAGTTGTGATCAGAATTATGAAATAACAAAGGATTTAATAAGACATTGCATAGATATATGATATATCACTAGAAAAATACTTACTTTCTTGTTGGTCTTCTCCAAAAATTACTTTGAGATGAGCTACACTTTGAAAAAATGTCATATGACTTTGGAACCAAAAATGGCTTTGGTGATCTGATAATCCAAACAAAACCTAAATTTCAGTATCATTGAGTTGTAAAATTAAATGATAAAAAAAGAAAAAGAAAAAAGTTGGTCATCAAACACATATGCAAAAGAACTAGGTGCATGAGGCCAATCGTTCACTTGAACAAAAAAAATACCCACTCAGATAAACTTGTGTCTATATGACTGTGTGTAAGAGAAAGAGAGTAAAAAATTGAACCTGTAGTTGAATAGGTATGCTTGAGACGACTAGGACTGCCGACTGCAAGGGCCTTCCCCTTCCTCTGCTGCGGCCTGCGGGTGTGTCTGTGCGTGTGGGGAGGTGAGGGCGTGAGGTGACGACTAGAAAGTGAGGGCCGTGAGGGCGTGAGGGCCGGTGAGGCGAGTGGCAGAGTGAATGTGATGCGGGTTGCGATGCTTAGGGAGTTAGAGAAGTTAAAGTTAGGGTTAGGTTAGAACTTAGAAGGATAGGAAAGTAAGAAAAGTTGAAAAGGGCCAAAGGGCTGCAAGCCCGCAACGGCTGTTTTAGACCTTTAGCCTGCTTACCGTTTTTTACATTTTTCTGCCTCTTTCTTTTTCTTTTCTTTTTTTCCAAAATTTGCGGGGCGGGGCGGGGCGAGGACCCGAGAAATTTCAAGGGCCCCCTGCTCCGCACCGCGCGAGGGGTCCAAATAAGGCCCCATGGCCCACACCATGGGTGCGGGTTTTAGGCTTTGCGGGGTGGGGCAGAGCGGGTTCTGTAGGGATTTGCTCACTCTTAGTGGACAGCACGGTCTACGATGTTGTTCTTCACATCCCATGTTCACTGCAAAACTACAAAATCAAGAGAACATGCTGGGGGTTGGCCGGCGTTCCTTCCCCCGATACCTAAGTGTTTTGATGAATAATCTCTTCCAACATAATAAAATTCAGTTCATTTTTCATACCTGGTGTAAGTGTATTTATAAGCTGAGAGGTAGTGGCAAACCTGTGTTAGGATTCTATTTCTTACTTGACGGCTTGACCTAATATTTAATTAGGGTTCCACTTATGGGCTGATTATAGGCCTGGAGGCCCACAACCTTTCCGAGTGGGCTGGTC
Source organism: Alnus glutinosa (assembly GCF_958979055.1). Lineage (NCBI taxonomy): Eukaryota > Viridiplantae > Streptophyta > Magnoliopsida > Fagales > Betulaceae > Alnus > Alnus glutinosa. Next base: position 19,111,802 of record NC_084894.1, read on the forward strand.
CGAGTTGTATTATTCTCAACATTACCCCCCAATTCCCTTATCCAAGAGATGCTTGGACAATGGGAATTATGTGCCTCGAAAAATTCGAGGTTTCGTTTCTCCCACGACTTGAACATTCTTCAGCTTCTAACCCTTGAGTTTCTCGGGTGCGCCAGCTGGAGCTTCCAATCATTGCCTCCATCAAGAGACGCTTTGATTGTGACAATCTTCATTAATGCCGCATGTGGAAGGCTCTCCGGTTTCAACAACTACTGCTGCGCGCCCTTTTCTTCCTGGGCTGCTTCCCACGGTTCTCGGGGCTGTTTAACACTAGAGCATGCTCGTGGCACGCATCTTTCTTTGGCTAGGTGGTTTAGCACATCTTTCCTTGCACCCACGTGTCTGTTTCTCGAAGTTTAATCTGCTACACTTCTTGAGGATATTGGGTATCGGATGGCTACTAGGAGTTTTTCGAGGACGAAGTTGCCGAAGGCGGTGAAATTTTGTTTTCTTTAACTTTTGTAATCTTCTCCCGATGATGAATGAAAGAACTTATTCCTTTAATATCTTCCGGAGTTGTGGGATGCCTTTGTGATTTTTGCAATCAAACTTGTTAATATACAACATGATGCATGTACCCCCATGGCAGGGGCTCAAAACCTGGTTTAATTAGTCGCAATTATATCTTTAAACCTGAAATCCAAGGGTGGAATTCGGGTTAAATTCAACCCTCCCTTCAAGACTCGATTTTTTTTTTTTGAAAATCAAGTTTAAACCTAAAATACTTGAAACTCGGGGTGAAATACAACCATCTTTTCAAGGTTGAAACCTTCAAGTCTAAAATCCGAAGATTAAACCTGAGGGTTAAATCCGACCCTCCCTATAAGTGTGAGACCTTCAAGTCTGAAATTTGAGGAATCTGAGGGTTGACCCTCCCTGAAGAGATCAATCATGGCCTCCAATCCTGCAGGTATTGAGTTACTTTATCTGCCTTAGGACTCCGATGATAAAGCTGAGGCTTTTGTAATCTTGATTATATATCCTTGTACTTTCTTCTCTTTATGTGTATCTTCAGCAGTTGCGGAATGTTCTTGTGTTCTCTGTACTTAAATGTCTTTAATGATCTGAGAGTGAAGTCTGGCCCTCCCTTCAAGGCTCGGTTTTGAGAAAAATTTGAGTTTTAACCTTTGAAACTGGAAATCTAAAGGCGAAGTCCGGCCCTTCTTTCAACGTGATTGACTTTCCGATTGATCTTTGACTTCTCGACTGTTCTTCTTATGCATTTTGTGTCATAGCACTATATATGTACACCCTATAGTCGGGGCTAAACACAAATTTAACCCAGGCTAAGAAAGGAAAATTTCAAGTGGTGAACTCAGGTTGGGAAGTTCTTATTAAGGTAAGATCCTACCCCCCGGCCCTTCCTTTTATACTTGGTTTTGAGAAAAACCAAGTTTGAGAACCCGAGCTGGGAAAACCCTATTACTAGGGTGAAACTCGGCCCTTCCTTTTAGACTTAGTTTTGAGAAAAACCAAATTAGAGAACCCGAGCTGGGAAAACCCTGTATCTAGGGTGAAACCCGGCCCTTCATTTTAGACTTGGTTTTGAGAAAAACCAAGTTAAAGAACTTGAGTCGAGAAAACCCTATATCTAGGGTGAAACTCGGCCCTTCCTTTTAGACTTGGTTTTGAGAAAAACCGAGTTAGAGAACCCGAGTCGGGAAAAACCCGACCCTTCCCACAGATGGTGCCAAACTATTGATACAGTTTTCAGTGTGTTGTGGACAGCATGGTCTACGATGTTGTTCTTCACATCCCATGTTCACTGCAAAACCTGCAAAGTTAAGAGAACATGCCGAGAGTAGGTCGACGTTCCTCCCCACAATGCCTAAGTCAGTGTTTTCATGAATAATCTCTTCTAGCATAATAAAATTCATTCCCTTTTTCATACTTTGTGTAAGTGTCTATTTATAGGTTGAGAGGTAGTGGGAAACATGTGTTAGGATTCTGTCTCTTACTTGATGGCTTGACCTAATATTTAATTAGGGTTCCACTTGTGGGTCGATTATGGGCCTAGAGGCCCACAACCTTTCTGAGTGGGCTGGTCTGAATTGTATTATTTCCAACAATATTTACCACATTTATAATATTTAATACACAAAATCATCTCAAAACATTTAAGTTTGCAGCTTCATCCAAAGACAGTAATTATCACGAGTGGTCTATAAGTCCTTAAGTGATATATGGTCGATATTATCATGCCAAATAGTTGCATATACCTTGAGATTTTCCTTGCTTAAAACCTAGTATTGGCTTATCCATAAAAAAATTGTTTTACAGCTAGAAAATAATGAAATTGGAAGTCTAAGACTTTGTTTTACAGCCCACCTTAGCAAGGTCTATAAGTCAACAAGCGATATATGGTTGATATTATCACGCCAACCAGTCGCATATACCTTGAGATCTTCCTTGCTCAAAACCTAGTACTGGCTTATCCATAAAACAAATTGTTTTACAGGTAGAAGCAAATAGTGTAGATTAGAGCTATTCGTGAGGCTTGAGATGTTGAGCCCAGACTTTTAGAAGCAAATTTATGAATATAATTTATGTATGGTTGTATTCCTGGAAGATAGTAGTGTACTCCAGTTGTTTGTAATTTAAGTCTCTGGTTTGTATTGATGATAGAAAAATATTATGAGCCATAGGAGGTATTTAGTCTTTCAGTTCAGATCAGTAGTACACTTTTCGCTGCATTTTATTTAGTCTTAGGAGGACGTTACGAGTAACAACATAGTTAATTACTTTTTGGGTAACAATTCGAGCCAAGCTAGAACTTGTTCGCGAACGGCTATGTTCATATATCAGTTCTAAGAGAAGCATATGTGAAAATTGGTGAATAGAAGATCATTCATTTCACTAGGATTTTTTGAATTTTGTTTTGTTTTGTTTTTTTTTTTTTAGGGGAGCACTAAGATCACTAACTAAATTCTTATAGTTCTTAATTTTTGTCGTGGTGAATCTACTTCATATAATACATTTGATAAATCTGGACCCAATTTTTTTTTAGTAAGTTAGATACCCAAGACAAAAAGATAAACAGTAAAAACTGAACACAATAACCACACAAAGTTGCGAAAAAGTTTAAGAACAAGGGATAAATGTAACAAAATGGTCTATCAAGCCAAAAAATGGACCAAGTAATTTTACATTCTTTTGGAATTTATCGAACAATCTTTTTCATAGCATGTTACAAATGGCATATATTAACAATGAGTTTGGCTTCTTACACTCAAAATAATTATTGAAAATTCTCACGTGCAAAAATAAACAGTAAACATTGCCTCAAGTAAAAAACTAATTAAAGTTCTCTCAAAATTTGACAATCTGTTTATTTTTACACTAAAATTTTTCAATAAATTTTTAGATTTGTAAAAAACGTTACAATATATGTTATAGTTTTTTCAATGGATCAGATTTAATTATAAGTTTTTTATGAAAAAGAGAGGAAAGTGAAATTAAATTTGGATCGTTGAAAAAACTACAACATATATTTTGTAGTTTACTCAATGCAAGCTTTTATGGTCAAAACGAGCTATATTTTCAAGATTTTCTCAAAATTGAGTTTTGGCTTCTTTTTTTTTTTTTTAGAGTAAAAAATTCAAAAAGTACTTTTTTGAAATTTTTACCAATTAAAGCCTTTTTTGCCTTGCACAGTTTTTTATGTACTAAAAAGTGCTTTTTAAATTTTTTAACTCAATTCTAAACAAGCCCTAACAAGAAGTTTGTCTAGAAAAAAAAGCTTAAAAGAGCATTTTTTTTTTTTAAAAAAAAAAAATCACATTTTCAAGCTTTTCCAAAACTAAGTTTTGGACTTTGTAAGAACAAAAAAGTTAAAAAAGTGTTTTTTTTTTCTCTTAAATTTTTTACAAAATAGATCAATTTTTCTTAACACAACTTTTAATATAATAAAAAACATTTTTTATGCAATTCCAAACCAGTGATAAGCCGCTCGTAATAAACTCTTTTTGAAAAAATAAAAAAAATAAAAAAATTTGAGAGAGCACCCGAGCTCTGTATTCCCCTTTTGCACTTCGATTTAGCTTATGTGCCGTAAAAAAATTTCCAGTATAATTACTGTAATTTTTTCAATGGTTAATATTTAATTTAATTTTTAATTTTTTATATAGTATTTATAATTAAATTTTAACCATTAAAAAAATTACAGTATATATACTATAGTTTTTTTTTACGCCACCTAAACCAAATTTTGGACGTAGAGTTGATCCTAGCTCACGACTCACGAGTTGTATTAGTTGGGCCGGGTAGGAGCAGCCCATCTAAAGCATTTCTTGAGCAAAGGGAAAGGAATCTCAGGAACTCGGTACTCCTTCTCCCTTCGCTCAACTTCAAACCGCTCAGTTCTCCTCTCTCTCTCTCTGCTCCGCACAGCTCCTCTTTCTCAGGAATCTCGTCTCTCTTCGGCTTCCGTGTCTCAGGTACTTTCGTCTCTCTCTGTTGGATCTCTCTGAAGTTACAGTCTCGAAGCCTAGCTAGCTACCGTATCGGATTTAGACTTAGACTTAGATTTTTTATCATTCTAGAGAAAGAGAAGCTTTTGATATGTGATTTGTCTCTGTAGATTTGGCCATTTTCGGTGAGAAAATGTTTGATGGCTGTTGAATTGGTTGTTTGAGTCTAGCTTTCTCTGTTTGGATTCAAAACTTTTGGTTGCTTTTGGCCAGCTCTTCGTTGGGTGGCGGTTGAATTTATTTTGAAGTACTGAATTTGGGTTTTTTGATTTTCTGTTGTTTGGGTTATTGCTGGTTGTATGAATGGTATATTTTTTTTACGACACGGACTCTTCGTTCAACAAGTGGAACCGCATCCAAGTCCCTAACACCAAAAAGCCCCTCCTCTTCTTTTACGTCCATCTCACCAAGGGTTTTTTTACTTTTATTTTTTTTCCTCTACTGGGTTTCTTTCTCTTTGTCATTTTCGTTTTGGGTTTTTACCGTTCACTTCCGTTTGGTTGCTAAGAAAACCCAAGGGAAGAACATAGTTTTTTTTTGGGTGCTCTGTGCTAAACTGGGTAGTTTGATTTACGGATCTTTTATTTTAATTGCTTTATTTTTTTTTTCATTTATTTTTGAGAAAAGAAATGGAGAAAAACTGAGTAAACAGAGCAGTGTCACTCTCTTAAAAGGGAAAGTTGGAGACAACGAAGAAGTTCAAGACCCAGTAGTTGCTTGTTGGAGCTTGATTCCTGGGCTTTGAGAATCGAGATGTGACAAAAAAAAGCACCTGAAAGAGTGAATTAAGGAGGTACTTTTGCAGGATGAATTAAGGAGGTACTTTTGCAGGACAAAGAGCACTCCTTGATTTTAAGAAACAGAGAACAAAATGAACACCACAGCACGAAATATTTAAAATCTCTCTTTATCCTCTGTCTGTTAGCTTCTATCAATGTACTTTTTTTTTTGGGCTCTCTCCTCCCCCAGTGTGTTGTGGAGGCCTTTTAAAATAATTGGATGAGTCTATGCACTGGTACAGATCCAAATCTCAGTTAAGTAATAAGAGAAACCTCCATAAATGAATTAGAGAAACCTCCTTTGTCATTGCCAATTGCCAAGCTTCTAGAGAAATATGAATAAAATGGATGGTGGAAATATGTGGTTTGGAGAACCTATGACATTCTTTAAGTAGTTGAGTCCTTTATGTCTGAGCATATTCGATTGTCCGACTATAGATTTCTCACTGATTTATAGACGAGGTTGCTTAGAAAGGAACTTTGCATCAGTTTGAACGTTGGCATCCATAGCATGATGTTGCTTGGCACTCATATCACATCGGTATTGTCCACCATGCTTTGATTTGAGCAAGAAAACCATATCTGCTAATGCTGATTATGGTTTATATTCTTTTTTTCTTTTGTAATAATTATGGCATTCTTTTTGGGCTAGATGTCTGTTATGTTTGCTCTTAACTTATCTTTACCTATCATTTTTGTGGATCAGCTGCCGAACCATGTATTGGTATGTTTCCCATTTTGGCTACCGGTTGGACACCCAAATGACTTCATGTCATTTAATAATTTGCATGTCGTGTTGCATTTGATATTGATATCATGGGTAATATCTACCATTGGATCTAAACTATTTAATCTTTCTATATGAAAATTCTTGAATAATGACCTTCCCTTTTCAACTGTCATTGCCATCTAATCACATCTTTACTTATAGAACATCTTTTGTTGTGTCAGGGCATTGAGCTTATGTAGTTTTTAGCTGTATTTTAAAACCTTGATTAGTGCACTTGTCAAGAATTTGGTGTCACCCTTCTTTCTAGTGATAGCAAATGGAGACTTGACAATATGAAGATGCTCATCAGTACTTCTGCACCATACCTTCAAATTGTGCATGACATTTGTTTTCATATTTGTGTTTTCTTTATTATCCCTTTTACTCTGTTTCTGTGGAAATCATTTCTAGTAGAGATCTCATGTTTGACATTGGCAACTCTTTCTGTCCAATATTTGTATCTTTTAGTTGGTGAGAGGAAGCCTTTTCTCTGGTCATTTTTGTAGTCAGTAGAAGGCACCAGTGATATGGTTACCCAGAGAAATCTTAAAATAGTATGATTTCCTGGAATGATGATGTGATACAGTGATGTAAATCCTAGATTAACTTGGAGCATCTATTATTTAAGTCTATCATTGTTACTTATATATAAAAAAAATAATCATTGTTCAGGTTTTTAGGTGTGTTGCTGGTAATATGTTGTAACAAGTCTGGTTTAGTTCAATTTAGTTGACTCAAATTGTAAATAGATAGAAGGTGGTAGAATAGGTCTGACTAAACTTGTTGCAACTTTTGTTTTCTTACTTATTGCTTCTCTCACTTGGGACTGGCTCCATTTTTTTGTTGAATCTTAAAACCAAAGTGGTAGACTCTACCAAACACGAAGGAAAGTTTGAGAGGAAAGTAGAGAATGGATAATCAAAAGGGATGCAATATGTCATGTAATGTGGGATGATTATAAAAATAGGGAAAGTATGTAGATTTTCTTTTTCTCATATGGTTGATGTTATATGTCTCTTTCTTGAATTGTTCATGTTTAAAGACGGTTATGTTTCTATCTTTAATGATTTGATTGTATGATGCACGTTTAATATTTAATCTAGCTTATGATATGAGATGTTTCTATCTTATAGGATATTTTAATTAAACATAATTTTTAGGTTGATTTGTTTAGTTGTTTTATATTAATATTTTTATGTTGTGAATAAAAATTGATATTCGTAGGTTAATATGATTGCATGAAAATATAAAAATATTTGCTGATTTTCCATACTCGCTAAATGCCGTAAAATGTTTTGAGCTGAAATCATTTTTCATCCTTGAAAACATTTTCTGGCAAACAACATTTTGCGCCGAAACAAATGGAGCCTAAGTCTTTCTGAAAACGTAACCATTGTTTTTTTTTTTTTCCTTTCTTTCTTAAATCAGATCCTCTCACTGAGCGCCTCTTCTTTGTTCTCTACTTAGTTGACGATGGATTCTAACCAAGCTGCGAAGCAGCATAGCCTACTTGGCTCTGAAGCTGCCTCTGAAAGAACTCTGTATGTATATGTGCATGTAGATTTAGGTTTTAGGTTGTTGGGATTTGGGAATTCTTTGGAATTGGTGTCTTGTAGTGGCTGCTAGGTCAAATTGCTAGTCTAGGTAGAAAAATAACAATCTAACCCTAATTTTTTTTTTTAATGTTTTTGGGTTGGTTTAGGTACCCATATGTTACTGGGACGTCTGTAGTTGCTCTCAAATACAAAGATGGAATTCTTATGGCTGCTGATATGGGAGGTTCAAATGCTAAACTCACTCATCCTCCTCTATTGCAAGTTACATATAATTCTGTTTTTACTAAAGTATTTCGATTAAATTAACGTTGTTCTTGATCATAAACCCTCGCTTGGCTGCTGAGGAAACAATGGCTGTATGGATCTATGTATGTATGAATGTATATATATCTATCTGCCTGTGTATGTGTGCAGGTATATCTATGTACATATATGTGTATTGGTGGACTTATGACTTTAATTGGAAAGAAAAAAAAAACTGAGTCTATTTAATTGTTTTCCCTCTTGAAATTGTCAAATTGCAATTGAGATGTGTGAATATGGTTTCCAATTTGGCTAAGACTTGTTCTATTGGAATTTTATTTTTAATTGATAGATAGAAATATATGAGATCAAATTTAGCCATGACAGTGTCCGATAACTGTGGAACTTTAATAAATTATGATTTTGGTCATGATTGGAAAAGAAAAGAAGAAAAAAGAACGAGCTCTGTTCTTGTATGCTTCATGTCTTTTATTAATGTCATTTGAGGAGGAAGTGTTCTATTTATCTTGTTTTCAGTATTTTGATTAATTGTTTATTTCTTTAGGGAAAAAGGCTACTCCTGTCAAAACTCTCTATGTACTGTCTGTTTAAGACTATTCCTTTAAACTTTGTTATGTCATCTTCCTACGTTCTTATTGATTCAGCAAGTAATTTATCTTGTCTGACCTTGTACTCTTGCACTTCCGTGAGTGAGTAGGGATCACTAGTTAAGGTTGTAAGTAGCTCCTTATTGGTTCTAGGAGTTCTGACCTCCTTATAGTAGTCTAAAGCAATTTTATTTGGCTACTTGCTTTTGTCTATGCTGAAATTTTGATTGTAAATCTGCTTCCTCTTACCCCAGACATGCATGGGACACATTATGTACTTTCCGTAATGATTATGTCCGTATATATATATATATATATATATATGTCCCTAAAAATATCTAAGAGCCAGATGCCCATCATATTTCTAAAATTATTTTGTTCTGAAGAAAAATTTCTAAGGTGCATCTTTATTTCAATTTTTTTTTTGTTTGGCCTGACCCCTCATTGCGGATAGCTTTAGACTAATTTTACATTGAGTCTTTAGATCCATTTTAGAATATATGTTTTTGGTACATATCTCATATCATTTATGCCTCTAGACTAACTGGTTCACGTATAACATTTTGAAAACTTCTTTATGTTTATATATGTATCATGTTAATAATGTATTAACTGACAGGTTCCTATGGGTCTACCCTGCGATACAAGAGTGTGGGGCGATTGAAGGCTGTTGGAAAACATTCTCTTCTTGGCGCAAGCGGGGAAATAAGTGACTTTCAGGAGATTTTACGTTATCTCGATGAGCTTATGTAAGTTCTGATTGTTTTGGAAGAGATATGGATGGAGCTGAAACTTTGCACCTTTTTATACCTTCGTTCCTTTTCCTTTTTACGTGTCATGTGAGAATGAACTTTTTTTGTTGTTGCAAGGTTTGTACCTCTTTTTACTGTTTTTGCTGAGAGATTCTTAATTCTGTGGTTTGGTGTTTGCAGCCTGTATGACAACATGTGGGATGATGGGAATTCTTTTGGGCCTAAAGAGGTGCACAGCTATTTAACTCGTGTGATGTATAATAGGCGTAACAAGTTTGACCCACTGTGGAACTCACTTATTCTGGGTGGAGTGAAAAATGGTCAGAAGTACCTTGGCATGGTAGACATTACCGATCATTTTATTTGATGCTTTGCAGCTACCTATCTGTGTCTAAGAATATTACTCAGACGAGTAATTGTGATTCTTATCCAGGTTAGCATGATAGGTGTAAATTTTGAGGATAACAATGTAGCAACTGGGTTTGGAAATCACCTCGCACGACCTATTCTTCGTGATGAGTGGCATGAGAACTTGAGTTTTGAAGATGGTGTCAAGTTACTGGAGAAATGTATGCGTGTACTTCTATATCGTGATCGGTCTGCTGTCAACAAGCTTCAGGTTTGTTGTTTCCTTATATAATTGGCTTCAAGATGCCCTTTAATTTGTAAAACCCTTAATAAATAAGTTATAGCTGTACAATGATATTACCGGAAAACAGTTAGACTTTGTTATAGTTGTTGGACAAAATTCTGCAACTTCTTTGGATATTTTTAATTTTTGTATCTCATTTTATCCTTATCTTTTTATTTTTTAGTCTCTATTTCCATATCAAAATTTCAATTAGATATTTATTTTTCAGTTTTTGGTGTACCATATGTCTCTAATGTTGTTATTCTACCAAATTTTGGTTGTATTTGGAAAATCAATAAGGATTGCAACAAATTAAAATCGAACCATTGATTGCTTTTGTTATTTCTGTGAAATTGTGGTTTGAATTTTATTACTCCCTCCATCCCAATTTAAATGTCTTTCTTTTTAAAACACACCAAAATATATCCACTTTTTAAAAGTGGGAGTTCTACTTCCTCAATTTCCTATATTACTCTCACATTTTTAAAAAGCAAAGAAGATTCTTATTTAACATTCATGTCACTTCTGATATACCTCAATTAGAAATATCACTAATTTTTTGCCATTTTCATAATAGTCATGTCATTTCAAACCAAGACTTTTTTTTTTTGAAAGAGATATTTTCATTCTCATACTGTGTTGTATTTTTTTATATAAAATTTTAAAATGAGATATACTTAAAATGTTCTTTTTGAAGAATTAGAGGACTTCATCTGTCTCAAATGTGTGAGCTCTTTTCTCTCACTACCTGTTCTGGATTTCACTGTCACAATAGTTTCGACCTCATTCTGGTAGAAATCTTCTTGAGCCTTAGAGACATGGTTTCTGAATCACTGACCAAGGACTAATTATTTTTGCTGGGTTAACTTGTGGGGTGGTTTTCCTTTGGAATTTTACTCTAGCAAAAAGCTAAAAGAAGGGCTTCAAAAGAAAGGTTTTGCTAACATGAATCTTGACTACCAGGCAATGATGAGGTACAGCCAATATCCTAGCAAAATATTTAAACAAAGAAAAGGGTGACAAGATTTGGGAACTTCAGTTTTATTTTTATTTTCTTTTCTTTCCCCTACATGCTTTATTGAGATTCCTAGAATTTATAATAGATGGTCAAGATTTTCATTATTCTTACTCTCCAAGCCTGTGGAATATGCTCACTCCCATTATCTATCCACGTGTCTTTACAAGTAAAGGTGAAACATGTTCAAAGTGGGCACTTAGTTCCCAGATTCGGTATTCTGCGTCTTCCTGTACCTTTCCACTCTCTCTCTCTCTAGAATGGTCTTGGTGTTTGAGGAGGCTCATTGTGTATCTTTATGGGTTATGATGAGGGCAAGACAGCAAATTCAATCTGCTTCTTATTGCAAAGTGTTCAGGCATTTGATTATGGACAACCATCTACCATCTTCCTTTTTGCACACATTTCTTAGTACCTATAGGCCATTCTGATCAGTTTTGACGTTCTCTAAATCTAGGATTGGCAAGTAGATTATTGCTTCCTTGACTTGGCAGATTTATGTTTTTCAAATTAATGTTTTGTTGAGCGTTTTTTGCCTTTCTGAACTTAAATCTTCAGTAACCTCAATCATATAATGCCTAATTGTACTACTAGATAGCCTACTGGAATTTTGGGATGCATTTCCATCTTTTGATCTTTTGTGTGAATGTGACATGGATTAGCTATTGAATGAGTTCAATTTGTTCCTCAGCTGTTGTATATTTGAATTATCTTTTAGAATATGATTTGAAATTGTAATCTAATCTGGCCAATCATTCGGTATATGTCACTTACCAAATAAGAAAAGTTTTTTCAGATTGTAATTTAATTTGGTTGTTTTCTTTTAATCATTCTTATTAGCTAACATACGTGAATTTTGCAACTTGCAGATAGCAAAGATCACAGAAGAAGGTGTAACTATTTCACCACCGTACGCATTGAAGACATTCTGGGGATTTTCTGCTTTCGAGAACCCAACAGTGGGTGCCGAGGGATCGTGGTAAGCCACAACAAGAGCTAGATGGAGCTGGCTGGCTCTCACGTTTGTTAGAACTTTTGCTTGAGTTACTTGTAATTGTTGGGACTTTCAAGTTAAACATCATAGGCTGTACCTTCATGTCACTAATAGTATAATTTGACAAGCGTTTTTAATCACAAGAATTTGGCACTTTGTTTCTCATATCTTGTCTTATCTACTAGATATGGCACTATAGATGTGGGTCAAAACTTTTGTAATGGGATCCTATGAATTTTATAAAAAATAAAAAATAAAAAAAATAACGTTATTTAGCATGTTGGTATACGATTGTCATTACAACTTGATGATGTGATAGTGAAAAATCAGCTATTGGATTAGCACTTGTAAAAAAAAAAGAACTAATTTTTACTGTCACGTCATCTCATTGGTATAGTCGTCTATTAAGGGTCTTTTTAGGTTTGCAAGTTTAAAAAGTTTGATTTAAAAATAACGATTTTAAAATGTGATTTGAAAATGCAGTTAAATATTTAGTAAAATCATAATTTGGCCTTTAAAATTGTGTGTTTTAAAAAAAGTATTCATTTGCCTTCAAACACAATCTCAAATGCCAACTGCACTCTAAATAGCGTTACTCTTTGTTGAATAATTTGCCAAGCATATGGATTTCAATTTGATTTGCTTGGATGTAGAGACTAATGCCCCCTTACAATATAAGGATAGAATCTGGGCCAAATCCTGTGTAACATCAATTGAATCGACTGCTGTATGATTGTGATACAATTAAGATGATGTGTTAGTGAATATTAATATTTGGATTACACTTTTGACTCTAAATTCAAAAACTGATTTTCAACTACCATGTCATCCCAATTATATAGCAGTTGTATAACAGTATGAGATATGATACATTACTACCTCAATACACAACTTCTGGCCGCAATTTTTTTTTTTTTTTAATGAATGAAAACTTTTATAGCCCAAACAACCAAGGATTACATACCAGAAAAAAAAACACTGGTTCAAACATTACAAAGGGCAAGAGATGAACAGAATCTCAAAAGCCCTACAAATTAAACAAGCCAAAACATAAACTACATCTGCAAAACACCATACAACACAATGAATCAAACGCATGAAAACATCATCAACTAACAGGCTAAGAGAAAATCTTGTGAAGATTCCACAAAGCCGCAAACTGCAAATTCATGAAAGTCTTTTTATAAGGACCTTTAGCCATTATACGAGCCCGAATCTCCCACTTTATCTTGGCTATAATCATCTCTTCCAAACTCAAAGCATTCCCATGTAGAATTAATGTCATTTTTATGCTTCCACAAATTATAGACCGTTGCACCAAGGCTCAAGATACACAAACTACTTTTTAGGCAGTCATGCCTCATCTCAAGCACACTCCAATCAGCAACCGCCTCCTAATATTTCTTCGGATCTGAAATCAAACAAAGGCCAAGAATTTCATTCCAAATTCTGTAGCCAAAACTACACTCAAAGAAAAGATGGTACCTTGATTCCATTCCACTACGACAGAAAGGACAAAGACAATCCCCATGTATCCCCAACCAACACATTCGGCTTTTAGTAATCATAGCATCTCTGAAAACAAGCCATAACAGAAAAGCATGTTTAGGTATTGCCACTGAATGCCAAACCACCTTCCACCATTTTACCCGAACCTCATTCTTTCTAATTGCATCCCAAGTTTCAGAACAAACATATTTCCCATTCTTATGGTTCCAAGCAGGCAAGTCATATTCACCAATTTCCACCTCTGAAAGCTTACTTTGTAATTCAACTAATTGGTCTGACCTTGCAACAGAACAGTACCAAATCACCATTACGAATAATGGTAGACAATTTGGCACTTACTGAATTTCCAGCATCATGGACAACACGATGCCCATAGTTATCTAAAAGACAACCATTAGGGTGCCATACATCCAACCAAAGAAAAATATTACAACCATCACTCACTTTGAGTTGTGTCTTGGGGTGGCAAAAGATCCTCTCTCTCTCTAACATTATACCATTCCAATACTAGCTATCGAAGAAAAAATGGGTCAAATCTTGTGTAACATCAATCCATGAGTTGTTGCCTGGCTATAACGACTTTTGTCTGCTCCCAGAAAGAACAAGAAAAAAAAAAACCAAAAGAATGAAGAAGATTGTTGCTGCATAATAATATATAATACACATCGAAGATCATTCGAACATGGCTTCATACCATGCATTACGCCTGAAAAGCACACATCAGTTAAAAAAAACACAACAACAAAACAAGAAACAAGGCAAAAGGTTTAAAGATTGAGATCGAAACGAACACGTACAGAAAGGATATGAATTATGAAGCACCGTACCAAGCCGGCCTTGACAGTGGAGCTAGTTGTTGAACATGAAAGGTTTCCTATGCAGGAGAGAAGACGCTGGCTCCCTCCTCTCCCCTACCCACCCACTATTTTTTGTAGGGCAGTTTCGGGCGACGGCGCCATCTCTCCTGCGTAGCGAACCTTTTAATGCTGCCGGCCAGTTTAATTATAAGCTTACTCAATGTTTTTTTTTTTTTTTTTTTTTTGAAATATAAGCTTACTCAATGTTGGATAAGCCTTGGGTAGTTGGGTATATACAGAGGCCAGGAAAATTTTGGTCATATTATTGTTTATAGTCGTCATAAAATAGTCAAATCTTTATCGAGAGAGTACTGGGCTCCATAATCCAGCCAAGAGGGCAACTATATGGTGGTGGTTCATTTTGGAGATCTAGCAATGTCGTTGTTTGGGGCAGTCACTCAATGTTTTTGTTGACCTGTGTGTCTTTCACATGGCTGGGATTGCCTTTTAAAACCTCTTTAATTAATTTCTGATGTCATCCCATGTACGTCATTTGGTACCATTGTAAATTGACAAGACTTGGGGGGTGCCATTGTCTTTTATAACTTTTGTCCTATTATTTTTACGTGGCTGTTTATTTATTTTTTATTTTTAAGAAAACAACCGAGGATTAGTTTGGCAAATTACTCAAACTTTCCCTCTAGTTTTTTTCATTTCTAAAAAATAAAAAAAAACATTCTAACTTTTTTACATTTTTTATATCACATTAATCATTTTTTATTATTATTTAAATAAAAAAACCCATTGCAAAACAAAACTTTTCAACTTTTCTATAAAATATTCTCAAATTTTATATCACATTAATCACTCTTTACTACACAACACACAGATATTTCACAATAAAATTACTTACCAAACAGGCCCCTAGTATTTTCTTTTATAGTAGTTTTAGTTTTTTTGAATTTTTTTTTTTTTTTTTTTTTTTTTTTTAAAAAAAAAAAAAAAAAAAAAATCATGTAGACAAAGTTGTGTTAAGAGCTGTACAATTTTACCGTGTGCCCCTTTTGTTAGAGCATTTCGACCAGATTTTTTATATGGCTCATAATAGTTATTTTTAGCTTTTATGAGTCACTTAATCCTTTTGGCAAATACTTCAAAATATAGTATCTTCATTCATTTTGCTACAATGAAATATGAAAGTTCATATCAAAATCCTATACAATTATTTGCCCAAATTTGAGAGAATTCAGGCAGGTGATTGTGATAGACTACTTATGAGATCCACCTGACTGGATAAGTGGTTGTGTAGCCTAATTTTTATTTGTTTAGGTCGGTCCCATAAGTGGTATCTCATAATCACCTGCCCGAATTCTCTCAAATTTGAGCAAATAATTGTAGAGGATCTTAATCCTGAAAGTTCACTATAATATCTTTTAGTTTTTATTTATTTTATTTTATTTTATTATTATTATTTTCTCTCTCATCTTTTTCCCTATGTCTCTCCCCCTCCCTCTCAACAAAGTATATATACCTTCCTTAAACTACTATATAATTGTCAATGTGCCTCCCAAACTACCAATTGTGTTAATATTCTCTCTAAACTACTAAATAATGTAAATGTTCTCCAATGACAAAAATACATTTTATAAAATTATAAAAATTCTTAAAATTATATTAATTTTTTTTTAAAAAAAAATGAAAAATAATAACCAAGGTTTTAATTATTATTATTTTTTTAAAGATTGTTTAATATAATTTTCAGTTTGGGCCACCCATTGGATTTTAATTTCTCTCTTTTTTTTTTTTCTTTTTTTTTTCAATCTTTCAAAAAATTTTGTTTTAGTTTTCGAATTTATAAGAATATATTTAATTGCTTTATTGACACTTCTTTAGGGTTATTTTTATCTTTTTGTTGGTTTTAGGAGGATATTGATATTTTTTGATAATTTAGAAAAAAATATTGACAGAATTGATAGTTTGGAGGTATTTTAACAATAGTGTGATAGTTTGAGAAGAGGATATGTTTATTTTTTTTTATTAAAAAATTAGTAATTATATAAAAAAAAAAATTTAATAGCTAAAATAATCGTGGAATTTCCCTGAGGTTGGCAGCTATCATTATGATTTCGGTGGCATTCATTTGGAAAGACCTCCCCTTGCCTTTGCCTTTGTTAAGAAAAGGGTTACTTTTCAAAAGTAATAAAGCTGAATGCATGCCTTAACTATTCACCGTTTTTTTTGTTTTTGTTTTTTCTCATCATGACAGGCAATTGGCTTTGGAGGATTTGCCCACCAAATAAATTCTACTTAAAACTTGTATTATTTTATATCAAAGTCAATCACCACGTTTTAAATTTAAATCACGAAAAAAATAACTCATAAAATAAAATAAGTCGTCGCAAATGTCAGATTAGGAGGGGTGATCAGATGCATGAGATGAAAATGGTAAATTACTGAAAGAGACTTCAATCTTCCCTTAAAAGCAATGAATGGGGTAGGGCTCACAGGAATAAAAATCCACCCACTAGCCTACAATCCAATGATTTCGGGCTGAGTGTACACTATTTGGCCACCTTGCGGTGCATGAATGATCAAGTGGATCATGACAAGAAAGGTGGGCCATCTCACAATTATTTATAAGAAAAAAATACTGTTTTGGCAGAAAGCATCAACTTTAGTCGTCCTTCTCCAGCTTTCAAGCATT
Organism: Alnus glutinosa; assembly: GCF_958979055.1. NCBI lineage: Eukaryota > Viridiplantae > Streptophyta > Magnoliopsida > Fagales > Betulaceae > Alnus > Alnus glutinosa. Next base: position 19,128,667 of record NC_084894.1, read on the forward strand.
TTGCATTCTGGCAGAGTATACTATATAACTCCTCATGTCATGGAAAACAAAAACTTATCTACATCTAGCTATGTACATAGAGTGCAGCTTCTGTCCGATTATGGTAAAAAAATAAGGGTTTTATGCCCATCAATAAAAGGTTGACACATCAGCATGAAACAAGAAAAGCAAGTGTCATCAAAACACTAGATTTAATCCCCTTCTTTCACTCTTTTGTCTGGAAAAAAAAAAAAAAAAAAATCTCAACCACCGCCCACCCTAGACGTTGCTGCCACTGCCGGTTCCGCCGCTCCGCTACCGGAATGTTGCCGCCACTGCTTGACGCCGGCCGCCGGCCGCCGCCGCCAGCCTTAATGATGCTTGTGGTTTTGGATCGTTTTATGAATCACCCTAGCCTAAATGGCCTCTCTTTCTTCTTCTTCCATTTTAGCAGCTTCCGTTGATGATGCAGATTAGGGATTGAACTTCAACAGGCATTAGCCCACCTGGTGTAACTGGAAAGAAGCAATTTCCTTGCGTTTTGGAGTCTTGCCTTGCAGCTTTGGAAGTCTACTCTACTATAATGTGTAGAATAATGTGTAGTGCTTAAATGGGAACCCCTCTCTCTCTCTCTCTCCGGTAGTAAACAAGGCCAGGAAGCACCCAGGATTTTTTTTTTCAGAGAGAGACCCACACTGCACTACAAAAATTCATGTTTTTTGCCACGTGCATTTCAGCACATGTACGGACACTGTACACGTGTCGAACAGGTTGCCACGTGCATTTTGCTACGCTTGCGACTCGTGTCAGATGTGGAAGTCACTAACTGAACAGTTGGACACGTGTATTTAATACACGTGTCTAAGTAGACATGAGTATTGCCATACACGTGTCTAACTGTCAGACACGTGTATTGAAATACACGTAATACACGTGTCTAACTGTCAGACACGTGTATTGAAATACACGTGTCCAACTGACACGTGTATTTCAATACGAGAGAGAGAGTGAGTGAGCTGGCCGGAGGAACGGCCGGACGCGCGGAGGTCGGTGAGGTGGCCGGTGATGTCGACGGAGAGGGAGAGAGAGAGTGAGGGTGAGAGAGAGACAGTAAGAGTAAGAGAGAGAGATATGATCGATGGGTAGCTGCTACCCATTTAAATATTTTTTTTTTTTTTAAAAAAAAAAAAAAAAATTTAAGAAATGGCCAGGTGGCGCGCGGGAATTGTCCCACGCTGTGCACCTGGCCAAATGTTGGCCATGAGGCAGGTGGCCACGTGGCCAATTAGGAATGTGTACTAATATACACGTTCCTAATGGGATATTACACGTCTCCAATTATAAAACTGATTTTTAATTTTTTAATAAAAAGTAAAAATTATACATATAAATATATAAACCCTAACCCGACCCTAAGTGTACGTATATACTATACTATATATGTACATAAACCCTAAACCTAGGTATATTTAATATATATGTACATAAACCCTAACCCTAAGTGTATGTACTATATATAGCTATAAACCCTAACCGTAAGTGTATGCACTATATATGTACATAAACCCTAACCCTAGGTGTATGTATTATATATGTACATAAACCCTAAGTGTATATACTATATATAACTATAAACTCTAACCCTAAGTGTATGTACTATATATAGCCAGAAATAATAAACGTAAGTGTATGTACTATATATAGCCATAAACTCTAACCCTAAGTGTATGTATTATATATGTACATAAACCCTAAGTGTATGTACTATATATAGCTATAAACTCTAACCGTAAGTGTATGTACTATATATGTACATAAACCCTAACCCTAGGTATATTTAATATATATGTACATAAACTCTAATCGTAAGTGTATGTACTGTATATAGCTATAAACCCTAATCGTAAGTGTATGTACTATATATGTACATGATCGCCTAATCCTAGGTATATGTACTATATATGTACATAAACCCTAACTCTAAGTGTATGTACTATATATAGCTATAAACCCTAACCCAAAGTTTATGTACTATATATATCTATAAACCCTAACCATAAGTGTATGTACTATATATAGTCATAAACCCTAACCTTAAGTGCATATATTTGATATAGCCATAAACTCTAATCCTAAGTGTATATGGCTATATATATATATATATATATATATATATATATATATATATATATATATATATATAATTTTTATTCCCATTTTTTTTGTTGGAAAATTTAATATTGTATTTATAAAACCCACATATAGTACATAAATTCAATGATCGATTTACACATCTCTTGTACAAACATGGATAACAGACGTGTAAGAGAATAAAACTAAACATTTCTCTTTAAAGAATGAGAAAAATCAATGTTTAGCTTTTTAATTTTTAATTTTTAATTTTTTAATCGTTTGAGGAGATTCTCTTTTTAACTTGATTGAATAAAATTCAACTTAAACGCCGTAAAAAACTATAAGATATACGCTATAGGTTTTTTTCATTTTTCCAATTGTTTAGATTTAATATCACAATCTTTCTCATACAAATTTAGGATAAATATATTGTAGTTTTTTGTAACAGCACATAAGCCAAATTCATTCGAATTTCTATAATATCGGAACAATCTAATTATAATCAATCTAGGATTTAATGTTATATTTAAAAGTGTACAATAATGACACGTGAAAATTATATTGACATTATTATTCATAAAATATAAAATCAATTAAATTATAACCCATAGCCCTAAGTGTATATATTATATATACCTATAAACTCTAAAACCCCTAACCCTAAGTGTATATACTATATATAGCGATAAACCATAACCATAAGTATATATATATTATATATAGCTATAAACCCTAACCCTAAGTGTATATACTATATATATCGATAAATCCTAACCCTAAATATATATACTATATAGCTATATAGCTATAAATCCTAACTTTAAGTGTATATACTATATATAGCCATAAACCCTAACCTTAAGTGTATATACTATATATAGCTATAAACCCTAAGTGTAAATATTATATATAGCTATAAACCTTAATCCCAAGTGTATATGCTATATATATCGATAAATCCTAACCCTAAGTATATATACTATATATAGCTATAAACCCTAGCTCTAAGTGTATATACTATATATAGCTATAAACCCTAACCTTAAGTGTATGTACTATATATAACCATAAATTCTAAGTGTATGTTTTATATATAGCCATAAACCCTAAGTGTATGTTTTATATATAGCCATAAACCCTAAGTGTATGTACTATATATAGCCATAAACCCTAAGTGTATGTACTATATAAGGGACTAAACGATAAGTATTTAATTTATTATGTAGCACGGAAAACCCTCAAAATAATTGCATTTACTATATATAGCTATAAATAGCAAGGTTACGGTATATATATACAAGTCATTATAAATGTATATAGTTTCTAAACCGTTTACATGCATGCATACAATATATATATATATATATATATATATAGTATTAATTATAGGTTTTTTAACTTTGTTATGACCTTAATTTTTTTTTTTTTTTTGTTTCTAAACGTAGATGGTGTACAAAACTAAACCCTAATTTGAACTATTTGGTTTAATTATACATATAGTACAATATGTAAATTATGTTAGGGTTTACGTACTTATCAGTATACCATATATATATAAATAAGGAACTTAAAAAACATAAACTCCAAGTATAGAATTTACATATAGCATATAGCTTTAAAACCTAACCTTATATGTATATGCTATGTACACCGTAATTTCACAGATTTATATAGTTAATAAGATAAGGAGTTTTTTTTTTTTTTTTTTTTTTTTTTTTTTAGAAAAAAATGAACACAAAACTTTTTTTTTTTTTAATATATATTTGGAAATAAATAACAGTTGGCCACGTGTAATAATACACGTGTTCAATTGGACGCGTGTAACCTGGACACGTGTAGTAATACACGTGTCCAATTGGGGTGTTTATACAACTAGCCACACTGTCAAAAAGACACGTAGCTAATTGGACGCGTGTCTACAGTAACCGGTACTGTAGACACGCGTCCAAATGTAAGGTTTTTTGTAGTGCTAGCTGAAACCATAGAGACTTAGAGAGAGAGACCCCCACCATGAGAGAGAGGAGTTGAACTTACCGATGGAGGAGCGGCGGAATCGGCGGTGGCGTCTGGGGTGGGCGGAGATGATCTAGGTGTCTAGGTAGGTGCCGGGTGGTGGCTGGGAATCTGGGATGGTGTTTTTTTTTTTTTTTTTTTTTTTTTTTTTTTTTTTTTTTTAAGACTAAAAGAGTGAAAGAAATGGTTATATCCAGTGTTTTACTAACGATTGTTTTTTTTGTTTTATGCTGTTGTGTCGATCTCTAATTTGATTGGTTTTTGCTATTGCCATATTGAAGTTACACTCATGTACATATGTTTGAATATCAGCATGCTTTTGATTACAATTATCTCATATCTAGTACTTGTTAAGGAAAGTGATACAGCCCATAGAGGACCACGCACAACTGTCATAGCTAGTCATGATTCTAAAATAATACTCAAAGCAGTAAGAGAAGATTGTGCCATATTCAGTCTAGACAACCATGGTAAGAACATTTACAGTAGATTATGTAAAACTTACTTTTGACTAGACTAGAAGAATAGATAACAAAACTCTTAAAATCATCCTTCATCAGCTTATGTAAACAAATAAATTATTCTTGTGTCTCCGGTGGAGTTCTGGATGAGCCGCAGTAGTTTTCATCTTCATGATTCCAGATCTACGTTTCTCTACTGGTTCTCTCTAGACACGCACTTCCTAGCTGTGATCACCGTCGTCATCTGGACCGGCCATCTCCTGTTGATGGCCTTGCCGTTCTTTCTTGCCTGTGCGTGGTCTGCACGTGGGGGGATCTCTCTCCCGAGATTGGCGCGTGTGGATCTCGCCATCTTGTCAAGTCATGGTTGGCGATGATCGGTGGTTGGAGACGGTTGTTTCGCTACTGGGGAGACTCCTATGACGGCGCGTGCTGTTCACGCGCCACCTCCGGTGGCGGTTTGTCTTCTTCCAGCGTTGAGGACAATGTTGGTGCTTCTTGTTGTGTTTGTCTGTGTATTCCCTTGTTGTCTGTGTGTTTCACAGTGCCTTTGTAATGCACAAATACTTACTAGACTTATTTGTAGAGTGGAGCTTTAAGGGATGTTCATGTAATATTTGTGTATTGTTTAGACAACTGCTTTGTCAGATTTGTTTCTGACTTTGGATGTAGGAGTGTTTTATACCTTTCATTCAGTCTCTGTAATACCTTGTGGCTTTTAGCAATAGAAGGAGCACATGCTTCTTTGTTAAAAAAAAAAGAAAAGAAAAAAGAAAAGTAAGGTAGTGGAGATTACTCTGAATCAGTGCAAACAGGAAAAGATATTCAGCTCTATTTGAAAACAAGATCCTAATTCTCATAGGAAGTCAATATACTTGTCCAATACTCATGTACTTGACAATCCCACATTCCAGCTAGCTGCCCATACCTTGCAGAACACACTGCATCTTTGTATATAATGCTACGGCATTCTCTGTTTCTTGTATCAAGGAAAATTTTCCTCTGTTCTTCAAATTGTTTTAGTACTCCTATAGAGATTTTACACTTCAGTCTGCTGGTCCGCCTGGTCTGGTCGGTTCACATTGTTTAGGTTTAAAGTGTCTTAAGTTTTTTAATCAATAGAAACCTACATTTAGTGACTATATCTAAGCATTTGATACTTCTTTTTCAGCGGACCTTTCATATGTACCACCATCAAGGTGGCCTTCTTTTCAACCTTTTGGTCAAGGAAATATGAGACTGAATCCGTTCCAATATATTTCCCGTTTTGTAATGACTGCTTTGGGTCTTTCACCCCTATTATTGCAGTTTTATTTTCTTTTAATATTATAATTTTCTTATTCGGGAAAAAAAAAAATTATTGTTACCGCGCACAATAATGATAAATAATACGGAATCTAAAAGAGAGAGAAAAAGAAAATAGAGACATAAACTTACGTAGTTCGACAATATGCCTACATCCATAGAAGTGCGGCTATATATATTTTAATATATCATTTATGGTTTCAACATAATATACTTAAAAGAAAACCTAATACTATGGACGTATTTTAGAAAACTCCAAAATATCATGTACTATATTGCGTGGACGTTGCCCTCGCACCCCAACAACATATTTGTCCACAGGTTCCGCTCCAACAACTGGCATTTATACTAGAATTTCATAGTACTCTCTATATCCAAAAAAAAATTAAAAAATAAAAAATGAGCCGCTTAGTTGCAACAAATTTTGATACTTGTTGATTGAATCTTCTAAAGCAGAAATATGAATATCTAATAAACCTTTGAAAGCTAAATTCCATACGGACAAATAACCTATCATTAAGGTTCATGCCATAATACTTGACTACGTGTTGAGATTCATTATAAAGTTGCCGGCAACAAAAAAATATGCTTAGGAATTTCAAGGAATAGTCTGTTTGTTTTAAAGTAAAAAAACCGTCCGGAAATTTAAATTTCCAGACGGTTTTTCTCCAAACCGTCTATAAATTTATCGATGGTTTTATTAAAACCGTCTAAAAATGTAAATTTCCGGACGATTTTTGTCAAACTGTCTGTAAATTTATGGACGGTTTACTCAAACCGTCCATATTTATTTATTTAGAAAAAACCGTCTATAATTGTCCTTTTTTTTTGTAGTGATTGAACCTTACTCTTCCACAAAAGGTACTTTAAGAGAAGACGTTTGCTCAAAGCTTATAAAGCCCACAATCTATGCATACCTTGACAGTGTTGGACTCTAAACGGTGTATCCACCTTTTTCTGTGTCTCCACCGAGTTATGCTCTGCCTCTTCCCACTTACGCTCTTCTGCTTTATATGCATGATTGACAAGTAACTGGGGTTTCCTACCACAGAATATACATCAGATCTTGATATTTTTATTTCCCCGTTCAAGTTTTGTGCCCACAGTTCATAAAATTCGAGCCAAGCTAGCAGGAAATTGCAGAAAATCATAATCTGCAACATTTTTGATTCAGTTACAAATATTCTTGGGTCTCCCAACACTTCTAGCCACTGGCTTTTTTTCACTGGCCATATTACATGTCATTCTCTATCCCATCTTCCAACCATCTTTTTTGCAAATCCACCCATCCACTGTACGCAGATGACTGAGAGATGGGTTTGAAGAATGATTTTTATCATTTCTCTGTTTTAACCCAGGCAACATCAAATCATCGACAGGGTTCCAAAAACAATATTGTTAATCAAACCATCTCTTTGCAAATTCATCATTAAATTCACTTATCCATTGTATGGGGATGAATGAAAGATCGGTTTGAGAATGATTTTTATCATATTTTTTATTTTTTACTTTAAAAAGGTTAGTCAATTTAAAAATTTCTTACCATTCTTTATAAAGCTCAGTTTCACCTAGTAATTAGGCAATGTAGGACTTAGCACCCATGAGTATCTTTATAAACCACTTACTCTATGTGAACTATTCATCTTTTTTCAATATGAGACAGGGGGTGTTACAAACTCTCCTCTTAAACCCATGACAAAAGAATTAGTCAATTTAGAATTTTTCTATAATTATTTGTAAAGCTTGATTTCACTTAATTAGTAGGCAATATGAGACTTAGCACTCATTATTATCTTTATAAATCACCTATTCTATAGGGATATTCATTTCCTCAAAATGAGTAAAAATGAGTTGGAGAAGGATTTTTATCATTTCTCTTTTTAACCCAGGCGACATCAACAGGATTCCAAAAACAATTTTTGTTAATAAAAAAGTTAAAATGTGTCCATTAAATTCAAGATACCAAAACTTTTGACATCAACTGTCCTCAAAACTACGCTACAAAGATTTAATATGTAAAAATTGACAGCCAAAGGGGATGTAAGACAAAGATTAAAAGAATTTCAACCTATATTTTTACTTAATTATATATTCTTATAATTGCCCCAGAAAATCGGCAATAATGATGGTCCATAAAAAGAGACCAATTTGAAAATTGCGTAAAAATGGTGCAAAATGAAACCATATAGCCAAATGACACTGAAGCTACTACCATCACAACAGTGACTCCATATATAATAATTTTTAGGGAAAAATATAATTCAACCTTCTAAACTATTATTCTTTTTTAGATGACCCCCCAAACTACTAAAACCTTTGAAAATTGCAATTTTGACAAAATATTTCCATAATACTCCTGTCACAGCCATTTTTCAATAAAAAAATAAAAATAAATTAAAAAAAAAAAAAACTAAATTTTATTTCTTATTTTAAAAAAGATGGGTGTTTGGGGTGGCGTTATTTCCCAACCGAGACCCGATCTTCCCGACACCCCTCCGGTCATCGTCTGTTTGCAATGCCGTGATGACCGATTTTATAGCCCGGTTCGGTGAGTTTCGATTTCGCAATCATCAGCTCCCTGATCTCAACCGAGCACATGCTCACCCTGCTCTGGAAAATATCATCCACCTAAGAGAAAATATTGTGATCCTTGAGCTCCAGGTAGCTATTGGCCAATGTTTTGAATGCCAAAAAATTACAGAGAGGAAAATGGATATGAACATCAATGAACAAGCTCACGACCGTTGATTTCTCCATCAGAAACTGATCGAGGTCTTCACAATGATGATAGACTTAGTCGTCGTTTGTAACAAAACAAAATTTAAATTTGAATCATTCATAACCTTCGAAAGATCAATATCATAGACATCGAAGGATAGGAAATTTGCCATATCCGCGTTCGGAGAGACGGGGACGAGTTCGCTGAGCTGCAGGCGTGCATTGTGTTCAACGACAATACTGGAAAGAAGTAGTACGTCATCCGGTTGACTGCACCATTTTTTAAAAAATAAAAAATAAATAAAATTTTAGTTTTTAGTTTTTTTTAATTTTTTTCTTTAAAATTTTTTTCTAATTTTTTTTTTCATTTTTTAATTAAAAAATGACACGTGGTAGGGGTATTATGGGAATATTTCGTCAAAATTGGCATTTTTCAAAGGTTTTGGTAGTTTGGGGAGCCAGAGTGCAAGCCTTAGTAGTTTGGGAGGCCATCTGGAGAATGTGTAGTAGTTTGAAGGGCTAAATTATATTTTTTCCTAATTTCTAGGTTAATAACAAAGATGCAGATTTTTTCTTTTCTTTTTAATAAGTAATTTGCTTTAAGTGGAGGGGTGTTTGAATCACTACCTAACATGTAAAATATTTAATTAAAATGACAGAAACAAGGTTTAAATTCAAGACCTTTGCTTTGATACCAAGTTAAATCATCACTTGTCATAAAAGTTTAAAAGCTAATAGCAAATGATAAATTTAACCATTTAATTAATATTCTAATATTCCTCCTCACATGTAGGCTCAAATTCCTCCTTAATAAGGGAGGCCCAACACGGAAGATATTTAATTGAAATTGAAGGTGAATGGTAGAGACAAGGTTTGAATTCGGGACCTTTGTTCTAATATCAACTTAAATCGCCACTTATCCCAGAAGTTTAAGCTTATAGGATATGATGCTTTAATCATTTAATTAATATTCTAACAATGGGGAAAGAGAGATTCAAAGTACTGACCTCCACTTTAGAGTGTGATTCCTACCCGATTGAGCTACTCCTTCAAATACAATGTGCATAATTTTTTGGTCATACAAGTCCCTTTCAATGTAGATAGATGAACTTGCTGTTTACTTAACTACCTACCCCATTTGTGAATTAGAAAATAAATGTACAATAGTAAAAGTGCACTCAATAGAAAGGTGAGTTAACATTAAGGATCCAAAACAACCAACTACTACACAAATACATGGAAATTCTAGCAATTGAATATAAAAGGGCATTTGAATCAGTTGATTCAGAAAGAAACACTAGAAGAAGTAACTGTGCAAAATGGTGTGTATATATATATTTATTTTTCTTTCAAAAAGCATGGAAACTAGACATGAGACTGGAACTTATACATCGTCTGTTTGGTTGCCAAGAAAACGTGGGAAAGAAGAGAAATCATACAATAAAAACTTCACCAGAATAACAACCACAAATCTTAACAGTCAAATTTCGCTCCAGCTTTCAGCAACCAATTTAAGTGCTGATAAATTTAAATTCCTGAGAAAATTTCATTAATCTATTTGATTTTTCTTACTTGAGCCAAGAAAAGGATTAGAAAAGAAAAGGGGATTTATGTTTTATTGTCTTCTAGATCCTCTCGTTTTTCAGCCTCCAAACAAGTGAAATCCTAAGATGAAGACTCACAGCCAAACGGCTATTGGATTCAACTTTTCAATTCTTGAAAGCTTAAGAATAAGAGGAATAAAAGGAACGTATTATACGTCCCGACATATATACATATTATATAATAGCACTAAAAATCAAAATTTCGTTTTCTTAGCAACCAAACAGACAAGAAAATCCAAAAATTCACACTATTTGTAAGGGGTCTATTATATAATGGGCCTTTATGGGTTTATTATGTTAGTAGGCCTTTAATGGTTCTATTAGGTTAGGGTCCTTTAATTGTAGTTAGGGTTTTATTTGTAATTGTCTTGCATTTTGATTACTAGGAAACAGCTGGACATTCTCTTAGCAAATTGTAATGATAAATGAAGTCTTGTACATCTTATATATATATATATATATTTTATTTTATTTTATTTTGTATATCTTCACACAATCAAGTTTTAAATCTACCATTAAATTTGTAGGGCCGAATGCAAGTTCTATAAATTTAAAGGTAGATTAGAAAATAAAATGTACAAGGGATATACCATAATCATTTCTCAATTGTAACCAATTGAGTTGTTCTTGACCCAATTGGCAAGAATAGGAAAAGAAAAGAATGGGTTAAATATATTTTAGCCCCTCAAATTATCGCATTTTTTTCGGATGGCTCTTAAATTATCAATGCTTAGATTCTGACCCCCCCCAAACTACCACTTTTTAATTTTTTGGCCCCATCCGTCTATTTATGCCGTCAATTCTAACAGAAATTTGCCAAAAACCGAAAATACCCATCCCTTAACCGTGGGAATTTCAAAGTGTAGGAGGGGTATTTTCGGATTTCTGTTTAGAATTGACGGAATAAATGGACGGATAGAGCTAAAAAATCAGAAAGTGATAGTTTGGGGAGCCAGAATCTAAGCATCGGTAGTTTAGGGGGTCATCCGGAGAAATGGTGGTAGTTTAAGAGGCTAAAATATATTTATCCCGAAAAGAATTGTCTGAAGTTTGTTATTTGAAATTCTTTTGAGATCGAGCAATCTCGGATCTGCTCTTCTCATTTCAATACAAGTTTATCCGTATTTCTACCATCAACGTCATCTTCAATCCATGTTTCACCAAATATCCATATCAATCATATTTCAATACACAAATCACCAAAAATATACATAAAACTAAGAAAATCCCCATTACACTAGTACCAGCCTTTTGGTTTTCCCTCAATTTCTTAGCGACCAAACAAGAACAAAGCGCAAACTTTTCCCGTTCTTAGCTCTCTATCTCTACGAACTCCCTCCCAATACACGCATGTCAGATGGAAGAAAAATCAACCAAAATAATTTAATTCCGAAAGAGATCAAATTGAAGACAAGCATTGACACAGAGACACAGAGGGAAAGAGAGGACGAAATTATTTCTTGACAGAAGGGGAATAAGCTATTCTTTCGCAAACCGTAATGCTACATATTACTTTTGTGTCCCTCTAAAATTAATATGGCTCTTAAAATTATTATTGAATCAAAATTCAATAGTAGTCTATCATAAATTCAATGGTGATTTTAAGAGCCTCATTAATTTTGGAGGACACAAGGATGATATGTAGCATTATTCGTTTATGAATGCTACATATCATCCAAGTGTCCGCTTTTTGTTCCCTCAAAATTAATGTGGCTCTTAAAGTCACCTTTAAATTTATAGTGGTCCATCATAGATGAGTAATGTTACATATCACCCTTGTGTTTTCCTTTTGTCCCCCCAAAATTAATGTGGTTCTTAAAATCACCATTAGATCAAAATCGAATAGCGGTCTATCATAAATTCAATGGTGATTTTAAGAGTTACATCAATTTTAGTGAGACAAAAGGGAGACACAAGACTAATATGTAGCATTACTCGACCACTATTGGATTTTGATACAATGATGATTTTAAGAGCCACATCAATTTTGAGGTGACAAAAAGGAGACACAAGGGTGATATGTAACATTACTAAAATAAAATAATGTTATCTATCACTCTTGTGTCCCTTACTGCATATAACCATAACATCAGCAGTCAGAAGATATTAAGCCATGATGCACCAACCAGCACATCTAGGTGTGGATTTAAGGGAGGGCGGGCGCCTTGCAACTTATTTTTTTAAAAAAAAAAATTATATGTCTATTTAAAGTCCATGACCACTCTCGCCCCTTCAAATTTAAGCCCGATCAACTGGACTAGCCCTTTAAAAAAATTAGATTGCCCTCAAATTTGGGCTAACCTCTCACAAAATCAACACAAGTTACCCAACCAAACTTTTTTACCTAGCTACAAACGTATAATATTCTTATCTTTTTAGTCTTTATGCGGCAGTAACACAATCTGATTCATCTGAAACTACGAAGCAAACAATGAAAGTTATGATTTTTATGAAACAAACATTTTCATAATCTTCTTTCTGTAAACCTTTGTTGTTGCTGTTGGGCTGAAAGTTGAAGAAAATTGCTCAAGAAGTAATGGAATGAGTAAAATGTAAGCCTTATGTTTTGTAGTTCTATAAGTCTTCTGGAAATGGAGCCTTGGTTTATGAAGATGGAGTAAAAGAGAATTCAAAGCCGTGCTTATGTCGGTGTTGACTTTCGTTCGGTGTGAAACGAAATGTATTGCAGCTCTAATTCTACGGTCCTTTTTTTTTTTTTTTTTGAAGAAACTAATCCTACGATTCTTGATCTGCCCGAAAATTCAAATTTTCAGTCGCTATATAATATCAATATTCAAAAATCAGAACTTCAACTTTTATGTCTGTTGTGTCAATGCCTTTATTGAGCCCAACTCCCTTATTAAAAAAAATTATTTGTCTTTTGTCATAATTCATTTGCCATAGACTCATCATAAAGTCTAGAGTCTAGATACATAGACTCATCTTTTTATTTGTCCTTTTCACTCAATATTTTTTTTTTTTGGTTTAACACTAGCTACACGATCACCACTCATATGTGTCATCAATCATCATACATAATTTCTTTTTTCATTCATAAATTATAATTTACAAATATGTGTGATTTTGTTTAATAAAAAATTATTTTATGTTTGATTACATATGTGCTTTTAAATGAGTAGTTGTGTTTGTGTTTTGTAGATCAGTAGATGTAAAGATGTATTAACTATTTGAATAATCTTAGTGTTGTTCACTTGTGGTGTATCATGAATTTATAATTTTTTTTTTTTTATGTTAACAATTTTTTGGATTATTTATTTTACATTTATGTGATTGGAAATAAATTTACTGGCCATTATTTTTTATTATAATTGTTTTATTATTTAGATAAGAACAACATTGACATCTTTTGAGAATGTTTTCTTTATACTTTTTTGCTAGTGTCAACAAGTTTCAGTAAATTTTTGCCACTATCAAGTACGTTATTTGTTATTATTTGGTCATTTTATTAAGATATTTTTTAAAGATCGGTTAGATTAATAGTGATCATAATATTGTAATAATTTAATTATACATTGGAATATGTGTTATAAGTCGTGAATTTTTTTTAGTGTAGAAACACTTAAAACTAATAGATAAATAAATTTTTTTTTTTTGTTTCTAAAAAGAGTTTACCTTCAATAAGAATGGGCTGTAAAACCTCCATTTTACAGCATCCAATTATAAGTTAACAACTCATAAAAAACTAAAAATTACAACAAAAATACTATAAACTTGAAAACACCAAATCCCCTACTCATCACTGTTCTCTCTAATATCTGCCGGACCCACCTCTCCAGCCAAAGCTTTCGCCAGAATCCATGGAGCCGGCCACTGTTGGGATTCGCCCAGAATTGAGATCACTCATAAGCGAGATTCGGCTGAAACCCACGCACATTGGCATGGGTTTGGGTGGGTTCGGCCGAAAACCCACGTCTGTGTGTGTGGGTTTCTGGACAAAGAGAGATTCGGCTCTCTATGGCCGGATCTATGTCGACGTCCGAAACCCACGCACATCGGCGTGGGTTTGGTGGGTCCGGCAGGAAATATTGTATTTGTTACAAACATTATTTCTTTTTTGAAGTATTTAAAATATATTACCATTTCTCAAAATATTTATGAGTTTTTATGAAGAAGAGAAATCAGTTTTAATAATTTGGTCTTAAAGAGTTTTGACCGTTTATTTATTTTTTCTTAAAGAATTATGACGGCTAGTCATAAAATCTCAAAATATAACCGTTGGGTGTTTACAAATCATTAAATCTTGCTTTAACTATTTGGTCATTAAGATGCATTAATATTTTAAACTTTTTTTTTTTACCGTTGGTGATTAAAACTCGTCTTGGTCATTAAAGAGAAAGAAAAAACTGATGCTCATTTTTTCATATATATATATATATATTAAGTTCCCAATAAGTATTTGTAAACTTACTTCTTCTTTGGCTTCCAACATATTTTCCAGTGTGTAGTTTATTCCAAAGTGAATTTGTTTTAAGCCAATAAGCTATTTGTTATATTAATATTTTTTCTACAAGAAAAAATATTCTGAAGTCCCCCATCCACTTTGATTAAATGGTTGTTCTATTTGATCTTCGTTCTTGGAAGTGTGTCCTTAACGAAGATAGACGCTATAGTCTAATCCTGAGAGGTTGCGTGTCAAGAGATCCGATCACACCGAGTTATACACTCCGGGAGACACGAATTAACCTTTAAGGACAACGCTTCTTTTTGCGTGATTTTACAGCATTGTGAGATATTTCCTTAATTTAATTTTAATCTTTTGTATAATATTTATTTTATTATTATTATTATTATTTTGGATCAATATGGTCTAGTGTCAACAATAATTTTTCAACCAATTATTTGTTTAACAATTATTTATTTAATTGTTAATTTTCAGATTGATATTATTTTATTTCAATAAAAACTTTATACACCATCCAAAATTATTTCCAACAGGAAACTCATGTTGGTATGCGTGGGTTTTCGGACAAAGAGAGATCTAGCTCTCTGTGGCTGGATCTATGTCGACGTTGGTGGTTTTCGGCCGGATCTTTGTGGCCGGATTTGGCGGTGGCGGTCGGCAAAATCCGACGGCAAGTGGGGCTAAACAGGTGGTGGGTTTAAAACCAGTTGAGCTCTTTGAATGGGAAAATATTTGGTGCTCTTCATGCTTAATGTATTTTAGTCTTTTAATGATGTGTCAACTCTTTCTTAGATGCTGTAAAACATCACTTTTACGGCCCATCCTTATATAAGGGGCTCTCTTCTGAAAAATCTTAGATTATAACATGGACAAGCCAAAAAGAATTGATTCATTTTTTAAGAAAAAAGGATGCAGATTCCAACTACTTAATTTCTGAAAACGTCAATTCAAATTTGTACTATAACTTATTAATATATTAATTATGACATTTCATATGCCTAATATATATATATATATATATATATATATATATATATATATATATATATATCTTTTGTAATTCAAATCTACCTATTGTGTTATTATTTTTGTTTTAAATTGTGTTCACCATAATTTTACATATAATATAAATAAATATATAATGAAAATAAAAATTTATTTTATTATTCTAACTTCACCCGTATTAAGAGAAATTTCTGACCCTCCCTCTGAGGACATCAGCAGATAACCAGCACATCAGCAGATATTAAGCCCATCCCTAGACGCTTAACTACCCGTCTGATTTCCTGTGACAGCAAGTGCAGAAATCATGAATCTCAGCACACTCTCACCTGCCCGTGCTTCATGGGACAGCCGTGTAACAAGATGATAGTAGTCTCATCATTTTTCTTTAGTTTTCCCTTTGTACCTTGCCCTCACTGTTTTCTTTGTAATTTAGTTGTATAGAGTTGTCCTATAAATATGAATATAATTAAATTCACTGTTTTGGAAAAGCTCCAAAAACATATTCTTCAATCTTTTCAAGAAACACCCACCAAACTGCCAAATTTGTACTATAAATCCAACAACGAATCACAATGAGAAAAACCCTAAACCCCCCGAAATTCAACGATCCAACGAACACCACTCCCCCAAAACAACTAACATTCACCAACTATGACAAGCACAACGAAAGCAATTCAGAAACTTAAGGATATCGAGCTTGACCACGGACTTGAAACTTAAGGGTAGGTTGATGCACTCAGAGCGTTGGCGACCGATGTGGTCGTCCACCTTGAAGATCTTCTTCTTGCATGAGGAGAGCTCGGAGTTGCTTTAAGAATACGATTGACTTTGCGATTCTATAAATAAAAAATGAGATTTTAAATTAAATTGTGTAATAGTGACAAAGTAGTTTGGACAAAATAAAAATTATTAATTTACCGCGTGCGCGCAACTCTACCAACTTTGCAGCGATAACATGGTCTCGCATTAAAGAGTTTGAAAAGGCAATTTTAATATATAAAAAGTTGTGTAAAGTAAAAATAGATTCATTTGGTAAAAAAAAATCGATTAATACTTTCTCAAAAAAAAAAAAATTCTCTAAAAATGTTAAAACGTACTTTTAAGAAAAGTTTAAAGTTTTTATTTTTTTTTCAAAAGTTTTTTCTGATTATAAAAGTTTTATTTTCCGACACAATTCTAAGCAAGCTCTTACCGGTTACAAAAGAGTTGGAAATTTAGACTAATAGTGACTATGACAGTCGACAATATATATCCAGATGAAATGCATTTTCCTTTAGAACATGCAGTGGACTTCCGGTTTACTCTAAAGAAAAATAAATTTTATAGAATAAAATGTAAAATATATCATTACTAATGTTTTGTATATAAAATACAAGAAAAATATTTATATATTTCTCGAATTATCGCTCAATTGACAATAATCCCATGAAAAAAAAAAAAAAATTGTCAATGTTGATTTTGCAACCAATGTTGCCTAGGAATTTATAGCAATTTGGCTTGTCATTGGTCATTTGTCTCTGCTTTTCTTTTCTTTTTTCAATCAAACCCACTAATATCCTTTTTCCTTTTTATTATGCAATGATGGATATATTGTATCTTTCTTTTAAAATATTAGGTATTGTAGTTGTATGGCCCATGTCAAGTGGCAGGCCATCAAAAGCTGATATTCCCAGGTGCAATTACCCCGGTGGCGGTGGCCCTATGTGTTCTGAGTTTCAGTCAGGTTTAAATTTTGACAAATGATTCTGGTACCATTTGGACATAATTTTTGTCTAATTTTACTCAAGTGACAATATATATATATATATATATATATATATATATATATGTTATTGAAACATGTTACATATATATATTTATTGTATATCACTTTTTTAAATTATGCTTCGTTTGTTTCGACGTAAAATGATTTTCGTTGTAAAATAATTTCGACGAAATCATTTTCAGAAAAAAAATAATTTTCTCGAAAATATTTTTCGGTGTTTGGTTCGCATGAAAAAAATTATAAAATGCAAAAATCAGAGTTTGGCAAATGTCGCCAGAATCCAGCAATGTCCGATCGCCGTTGCCGGATTCCGGCGAGAAAATTTGACCGGATCCGGCTGGATTCCAGAATCCAGCAATATACCGGATTCCGGATTACAATTTTGGCATGATCCGTCAAGAGTCGGCTGGATTCCAGCCTGACCGGAATCCAGCAATATCCCGGCCGGAATCTGGTCCGCCGGTGGCCGGATTTCGGCACCGGTTGGATTCCGACGACCGACAATTGTTAAATTCTGACAATCAGATATCAAACATGCGTGTAAGGACGAATAGTTTAATTTCGGAAAACGATTTAAAAACCGTAAATCGTTTTCCGAAAATTAAATAAGCTTTTACGGTCAAATTGAAAATAATTTTCGTTGACCATTATTTTCGCCCCTACCAAACACCGTAAAATGCCGAAATGATTTTACGCCGAAACAAACGGAGCATTAACTATTAAATTTATAGGACCCGAATGTAAATTCTTGTGGATTCTACAAATTCAATGGTTGATTTTAAAAAGTGATGTACAAAAAATATGCAAAAATCATTTTTCATTATCTACATATGTGTGTATGTTGAGGGGGGGAGGCTGCCAAAACATGTGCAGGTATAGATACTTGCATGGTTCTTTTTTTTTTTGTTCTTTTTTTTTTAAAGATGGCCCTTTAAGTATGGTTACTTCTCTCTCTTCACATTTGTAATTGAACTAAATATTTTTTTTCTATGAACATGATTCAAAAAGACATAGTAGTGTGATGATCAGTGTTAATATATAGTCGTCTACAAAAGCTTCCCTAGCTTCTAATTTAATAGGTATAGAATAATTGCACCATTTTTAAAAGCAGTTCTCAACTTGATCTAGCTTTCTTTAATTCTTTAGCTTGATTCTTTCTGATCTATTTTTCTGTAACAGATCAAGCAATACTTTGAAATTGTTGCTCTTTGGTACATGATCGTTGATTATTTTAATTACTGATTTCTTAGCTTAAACCATTTATATGGAATATGGATATGTCTGATGCATTTTCTGTCCAGCAGGGATGGAACTGGGGGGCCGGCAAGGGCCATGGCCCCCCTCAATACCACAAAAAAATAGAGGTAAAAAAAATTAGCCTATTAGTTTCTATCAACAAATTTTTTTAGTCCCTACCCCATTCCTATAAGATCTTTTGACTCCGTCCCTTCTGTCTGGCCTCTTAATAAGTTAATGGGGGTACAAAGACAAGGTCGTGGTCATGCATGTGGATCGTTATACGTCACCGTCTCTCATTGAAGAAGATCAAGGAACGAGTATAGGTTTGCAAATTCCTAGCGATTCATCTGATCGACAACTATCACCAATAAAATGATCAATTTTTTTTTATTTTTCTTCTTTTTTATTTTTATTTATTTATTTATTTTTTGTCGTTAAGATCCTTACTGAAAATAGAAACATCAAAATGAGTAATATTGACTCAATTTGAGGTATCAAGACAAAGTAGGGGAATTACTGGATCATTATGATTAATAAAATTCATTTTAGTCCCTTTTTATTTATCTTTTATGGAGGCTTGATATATGTCTACCAAATATTTTGATGTACAACATGTATGTGACTAATGTCATTTCATAACACACCTATACCATTTATTTTCATGGTTTTCTAAAGGTTTATTATATAAACCTTTGCTTTTATCTTGTTTCACCTCAGTATGGTTCCGTTGTCTTATGGTACTAGCTTGTATCTCTCCCTCAAATTATTCAACATAATCAAGGGATCCTTTACTATAAGGTACTCAATTTTTAATTCTTCGTGTAGATGATGGCAAAGAAAAATAATTGCTTTAGCGCAATCTTGTTGGGATGCCGGCCTCGTTTGTATGTGCAATTTATTTTGTTTTGAATTTTTTTTCGAAATTTCAAATACCGAGAAAAGAAAAGAGTAAAAATTATGTTTGGAAAGATTAATTAAATTGAATCTATTTAAATAAATATATTTAGAAAAAGAAAATAAAAAATTAAAAGAAAAATCTGAAAAAAAAAATTAAAAAAATTAAAAGGTTTCAAACCACCCCTAGCCGTGGCTCTACCACCCCCAAAAATTACTTGGGGTGGATCGCCACCCCTAAGTTTATTATTTTTATTTTTTCATTATATATATATATATATATATATATATATATATATATATATATATATATATATATATATATATATATATAATTGGGTTGAAAATGTTTAAGATGGGTTGAAACAAATTTGAGTTGGGTTGAAAAGAGATTGAGTTGAGCCAAACATGATTTCTTAATAGCATTTCCAAGGTTCATTGCATCAAGATGGATCTCAGTATTGAGGACCCAAAAATAAGTAATTATTGCTAGAAACATCGAGAGTGACGAATTCAAGTTTTGAAAGGTTTGACATCTTCTATGACAAAGATATATTAGGAATCAAATTAATAAGTATTTATATCATTTAAAGTCCAATTAAGCGATACCCAAATTTTTCAAAAATAACTATAAGACGTCATATTCGTAGCATTAATTTTATTTTATTTTATTTTTTTTGAGTTTATATTCGTAGCATTAATATGATAATATCAACTTCATATCAATCTCACATGAAACATATTAGCCAATATAACATTTTATAATATGATTCTCAATCAACTAAAATTTATAGGCACACGTTAGCATAATAACTAACAAGTTAGATATTAAGGTTACTAAATCGTTAGAAATGTTAAAAATTATTTCATGAAAATTTAAGTTTCTCTCAAATTTTTATATTTCAACTTTTCTCTATTTTTTCAATTACACTTTGTCTCATATTGAAAAATTATGGGTTTTTTGGTGTGTTTTATAAGTATTTATCTTATTCTTATACTAGATTGGATTTTGGGTACACACATGTTAGTTGTGTCACGCAGTGCGAAGCACTGGCTGTTGCATGCACGCACGCTTGTCGTATAGTCGCTTTAGACGCACTTCACACATGAGTCATGAGCTTTTTATTTATGTGTATTTTTCTAATGTGTACAACTGCTATTCTAACAATCATATTTTTTAAAAAATATTTAACTGCTTTTTCAACCGTCAGAAACTGTAATAAACTATTTTTTTGTAAGTTATAAAATATACTTTTCAGCATATTTGATGGCATCATTTTCTTTTCTCTCCTTCTTCTTCTATGTTATTACAGAATTTATTATTTAGAGTAGCATTCAGAATTTGCAATCTGCACACTACATTCGGACAGTATTGTATCTTGAGGACATAATTTTCTCTATTGCAAAACTTATTATATAAGTGGGAGACAATATTTATCTAAGAGACAGATTAATATTCGTCTTACTGTCCAAAAATTCAGTGTTTTAATTTCCATTCAGTTTTTATTTTGCTTTCACCAATTTATGTAATTCCCATGTATTTATTTTTAACAAGAGAGAGACTTACAGTGAAGAATGTTACACAGATAGCTTTTGACGACAAAGATAAAAAGAACACAACTTTCTTTACGATTGGCTAGAGCTTGGTGTCGAAAACTTGTTGTGAAATTAAAAAAAATAATAATAATGGCAAGACAAGATAGTGAGATTGCAATGTGTGAAACTAGTTCTCCACTAACCTTCAAGAACTCTATATTATTCATCCCCTTTGTTGTTGTCTCTTTTATAGGCATAGAATCATAATAAGAAGATAACAAAAAAAAAAAAAGAGGAAAAAATGTAGATATAATCTTCTAAAACTATTATCTTATTGTCAATGTTCCCCAATAAATCAAAATAAATATATAAAAAATCCTTTATAAAATTATATATAAATTTTTTTTTTTAAAAAAACTAAACACTAAAAATTTAAAAAGAATTCTAAAGAACAAAAAAATTTAAAAAAACAAAAAGAAAACCAAGGGGTGGCCTTTTTTTTTTAGTTATAGTTATAGTTTTGTTTTGATTTTTTTATAAATTTTTATTAAACGGTGATAAATGTCATCATTTTATTAGTGTTGACATGGACATTAATGGAATCTGTCTAGTGGTTTGACTGTAGAGACTAAATTATTATTTTGGTCTTTCCTGATGACTTCTGAATTATTTGTATACAGTAGGAAGCGATTTGTGATTTAGGCTAGTTATATGAACTGATTTTGCATTTATCTGGAAAAAGAATTTTTTTTTTTTTTTTTCTTTTTTTTTATAAAAAACTGTTTTTTTAATTAATTTTTTATTTTTAGAGGAAAGGGTATTATTGAAAACAATGACATTTTTGAAATACAGTAACAATTTAATAAGTCCTTTTAGCACACTTAAAAATTTAAAGGCGTACTCTAAAATAAGCTGTTAATTTAAAATTTTGAATGTTTTAAAATTTACAACATCTTATTGCCCACCATTCACCAATCGGCTTTAAATGTTTTAAGAGAGACGCTGCAACCACAAATAGAGAGAGAGAGAGAGAGAGAGAGACCAGACGAACACTTCTCCCAACATAAAGTCCCAAACTAAAATCCGATAAAACTAATAATAAAAAAAAACCGATATTTATACTCGTCTCTCTCATTCCTATTTTCACATCACTCCAGAGAAAAAAAAAAAAAAAATGCAGTCCATGTTAAACCTCCATGGTTCCTATGGCCTTCCTCTCTGTGTTTGTGGGATTGCCCATCACCTCCCTCTCTCAAAAGAGTATTTTTTTTAGTCTTTTTTTTCGCTCCCCACTCTCTCTCTCTCTCTCTCTCTCTGTGATCTGTATACTATGATTTTCATCTTTCTTTTCTTTGGTGGCGCAGGATAGCAGATCATGATCGCAGAAGGGAGGCTATAAAGCGCCAGAGATCACAAGCCGGAGAGGAACTGCATGCAAATCAAGAAATGTCTACCCAGCTGGAGAGAGTGCTTAGAGGGACCGAAGAAGGTGAGGTTGATGGAGATCTGGCCCACTGTTATTTGGCTTGTACAGCTAAAGCTGCTTAACTTTATTGAAATTACTACCGGCCGGCCATGTTTTGACATGCTGTTTTCTGCTTTATTTGATTTTATGTATATTGCTTTGTAGCTTTGTGTTTGATCTGGTCTCTCTCTATATTTAGTTTCTGTGATCTTGCCTTGATGATTTGATCGATCTGCTTATTCTTTGTTATTTTTCTTCTGGAGTGATTGTCTGTACATGCACCATATCCATATGTAGATCATACATGTCAGAAAACTGATTTTAGCATCCAAGTTTTCATGTCCATTTTCATATAAATTATATAATAAAGGTGGTGTTCATGAAAGACATCTTACATAAAAAGGTGGGTACTGGAATCCTATCTCTACAGTTTTGTTAAGGAAGGATTTGATTTTAAATCTCTAAGATTCTAACACAATATTGAAAAGGAATAAATAAATAAATAAAATTCATGGACCAGACTATTATGTGGTAATGGCAATTTGTGTTTACATATTGAGTTTGTTGAGTGTACTTGTGAGGTGTCCCATATTATTAAAATGTAAGAAGAAATGGTGATTTTTATAGCATTGTTGGGCTCAAACCCATAAGCTTAACATTTTAGGTTGTGTGATGTTTCGACATGCTATATAAAGAGCTTATTAAAAAGACTCCCCATTGTCCCCAATGTGCCTATCCCCTAACAGTTGATATCAGAGCCATGATTAGCTTCCTGGAATGAGTGTTTGGACATATCTATTTTTGCTCGGTACACATGATACTCTTGGAAATGTAAAAAGACTGTTTTTGCTCGGTCCGCGTGACATTCTTGAAAATATAAAAAGAATTGAGTTGATAGAAGAGTTGAGTCAATGTGGATCACAAGTGAGGTATCCGACATTGTTAAGATGTAAGAAGAATGTGTGGTTTATAACATTGTTGGGCCCAAATCCATAGACTTAAACTTTTGAGTTATATGGTGTCTCAACATGATATATAATGGGTTCACTAAAAAACTCTCCAATGTTTCTATCCCCTAAAAGAGTTCTCGTTGTGTCAATAAGTAGATATAACACTATGTAAATCAATTCTATTCGAATTATTTAATTTTGTATATATATATATATAAACTGTAGAAGTAAACTCTAACTCGATTTATTTATTAATCTTAATCCGTTAGTTTTATGTTGAGGTCCTATCGAGTTTGGAGATCGTATAAAAAATTAAAGTAAACATAGGATGTTATATTTTCATGATTAATTTCATAGACTTGAGTTCTCTTGGAACATGTCTTCTAATCTTAAGATACCATTACACCAACTTAATAATTTTCTTAATTCGATGGATGCACCTTAAAACATTATTACAATTCTTCTGCATTCCAACGATCTTTCCAAAAGGTCGAGGAAAAAAGGGGGATGACTTTGCGATTTTTTTGAGTAAAAATAGGCGAGGGTAAAATTTGCTTTTTATATATTTATTTATTTATTTATTTATTATTATTTTGTGTCTGGTCCGGCAAAACGTAAAGGTAAAATTTACTTGAAAAAAGTAAACGTACAAACAAGTGGTGAAGGGTTTTGCCAAAATTGAGGCGACAATAACACGTGAGATAAAGATAATTCCTGTTGGGAAGAGAGTGTGGTCACATCATCAGGCCATGCCGTGTGTCTTCGATTAGATTTGGGGGAGCCGATGTTCATTGTGGGCTTTCATAGAATTTTTTTTTTTCCTAATTAACATGGGAAAAGTGGAAAAAAGTGGTTTCCATGAGAAATTTAAGGTTGTAGTGGGGTCGAACTTAGCCAAACTCTAAAATTTTAAGTTTCATTTGCTTATGAGCCGAGCTAATTAATAATTGAGTTTGAGTTTAAGTCGAGCTATGAGTTTGGCTAGTTGAAAGCTCGGGCGAGTTCATTGAGTATGACATTAATTAGAAATAATCAGAGCTTGAACTATGTTATTAAATTTTTTAATATTTGTTTCAAGCGGAGTTCAAACCCGAATTTGTAAACAACTTCTATACATTTATCTATAACATAAATATATAATATGTAACTATATCGAACATATTCTATATTCTTTAAGTAACGACTTAACAATATGTTATTATATATAATTAAAGAGTAGAAACTATAGCATATATAATATAAGCAAGTAGTAGATCTAATATATTATATATAATTAATTAACTATCGTATATGCATAATATTTAACTATTGTTAACCATGTGCGATGTGTTATTTATATGTTGGGTCAACACCGACCTCGAAAAGAAGAAAACAGCAGGACTCCCGGGAAAGTCCCATCTCGAGAGACAGGTACTAAGCAGCCAAAATAGCAAGACTCTCAGAATAGTCCAATCCCGTGAGGGAGACACCGAGCATCCATTTCCGAGAATGCAAGGCAAGAGGTATAATCAGATTAGGTCGTGAGAATACAGACACATTCTGAGACCGAGGTCCAATTTAACCAGTGAAGGCTTAGGACAAGCATGTCCCGAGAGCTTAGGTATCAACCGCATTCCGAAAAATCATAAATGAGAAGCCACTATCTAAGGATAGACATACAGTTCAGATCTCCAAAGATTGTGCCCAGCCCCTGAAGATCCGGGATTGAAGATAAATCCCAGATCCTCAGGAAAGTTGCGCTCAAAGAAGAAGAAGAAGAGAATCCCGAGAAATCCGGAGATCATGGATCTCGGACTTCCCGAATTCCTCAGCACTCTTCAACTGTATCAGAAAGCCTATAAATAGGCTTAGACCCCAAGTATAAAGCAGATAAAATTTTGGCAATTAAGCAAACTTTTTTTTGAGCTGAAGTTGACTTAGGCATTGAAGAGGACCCCCGGAAGGGTCCCTTAGGTTTGCTCATTTTTCAGAATTCTTGGAGAAAACTAGAAGAGCTCAAGGAACATGCTATATTCACGCCATACTGGAAATTGTACCAAAAGTTTGGCGCCGTCTGTGGGAACTCGATTCTCATAAAAATAAGAAATTTGCAATGGTGATGAACATACGTTCCAGCAGCCAAAATAACCGACAACCCAGAGTCCAATTGGACCCGGTTATTCAAAGTTACCCACAGCCTGCACCGTTTCCTCCCCCAAGCGGTGGAGACCAAGAACGCATAGCAGCGTTAGAAGCCCATATTAAAGCCCTGATGCGGCAAAACACAGAGTTGCTGCTTAGAAATATGGAATAGCCCCATTATGAGATGAACCGGGTTGAGCATGAAGAGGAAGAGCGTAACAGCTATGTCAATGGCCAAGGTTACCGAGAAGAGGATCGTCGGGAGGACGACTACCAGGAAGACAATTCTCGGCATGGTGATCCCCGAAAATTAAGAAACAAAAGGCCCCACCACCCCGAAGGTCGGGAAGAGGATGTAGGAGACCTTAGCAGAATTCTAGCCGAGCTAAACAGAAGGTGCACTCACATAGACATGGACAGGAAGGACGAGAGCAAGTCCCTAGTGGTGGACAGGCTCTTGTCCGGCATTGACTCTCCCTTCACCAGCCGGGTAGCAAACTACCGACTACTCGAGAAGTTTAAGGTACCTCAGATCATGAGTTACGTTGGAGACGAAGATTCTCCAGATGATCCGAAGAATTTTCGAGCCCACCTAGACCTTCACGAGACATCTGATGAAGTAGCATACCAGGCATTCCCTCTAACTCTTTCAGAGAATGCTCGAGACTGGTTCAAGAGATTGCCCCCCAACTCAGTGGACAACTTTAAGGAGTTGAGCAAGATGTTCCTAACGGAATTCCTAGCTTTCCGAACAAGAAAGAAGACGTCTGGGTACTTGTTAAGACTGCACCAGCATAGCAACGAAACTCTTAAGGAGTTTGTGGCTTGGTTCAACTGAGAGAAGATAGCGGTTGAAGATCCAATTAAGGACATGGTTTATGCCACCCTCTATCAGGGCATTTCACCCGGGGAGCTACTAATGAGGAAGTTGGCTTGGAAGCAACCGAGCAACTTGCAAAGCCTGATGGACAAGGTAGAAGAATATATCCATCAGGAAGAGACGCTAAAGCCAATGGCCATTTCAAGGCCATCCCGAGATAGGTCCCTGGGAGGAAAAAAGAAAGATTTTAGGAAGGTTGAAGGAGAAGATCAAAGGCAGGTAAAGAAATTTAAGGATTATAACTTTACACCTCTGAATGCCGAGATATCGGAAGTCCTTATGGAAATTAGAGAGATCTGGAGTTTCATCGGCCACCTAGAATACCAGGTAACCCTCATTCGAAGAATGAAGGTAAATATTGCGATTTCCATGAGCAGAGAGGTCATCATTCCGAAGGGTGTATAACCCTGAGGCTGTTGATTGAAGAGCTCATAAGTACATCAAGCTAGTCCGGTTCTTAGGAGAGCAAAGGAATCGGCCCGAAAATAATAGGCCCCAGAATTGCCGAGACTATCAGCCCTGATGCCGACCTCAGCCAGACGAAAGGGATCGGGAAGATGATCCACAGAAGGATGAAGAAAGAAGAGAGGATTGGAGAAGTAGGAGCTTACGGCGTAGAAAGCCGAGGCTGGAACAAGCTATGGCCAAGATCAGGTAGTCAGGTTAGCCGGTAGTCCCGGAAAAGACTCATATTTATTAGTAGTTATGTTTTAAAGAACAAGATTATTATCTTAGTTGTAATAACGATAAGAAGAATTTCCCAGATTTGGGATGATTATTTTTTTGAATAAAATAATACAGCTGACTTAAGCATTGGAGTGTTCACGGTCTAGGGATCGGGAACCCATTGATATCATTTCTTTTACAGGAATGAGAAAGATAGCAAGCAGAACTCCAGGATATTCCTATCCCGAGATATAGAAAGAGTCTCTCGGCTAGTCCTATACCGAGAGCAAGAAGAAATAGTCTCTCGGTTAGTTCTATACCGAGAGCAAGAAGAAAGGGTCTCTCGATTAGTCCTATACCGAGAGCAACAAGGAAAGTCTCTCGGTTGGTCCTACACCGAGAGCCAGGGAGAAAACCCTACATAGAAAACAAGGCAAAGCCTCTCGGATCAGTCCTTATCGAGAGCAAGAAGGTAGACTCTTGGTTAGTCCTATACCGAGAGCAAGAAGAAATAGTCTCTCGGTTAGTCCTATACCGAGAACAAGAAGAAATAGTTTTTCCGTTAGTCCTATACTGAGAGCAAGAAGAAATGGTCTCTCGGTTAGCCCTATACTGAGAGCAACAAGGAAAGTCTCTTGGTTAGTCCTACACTGAGAGCCAGGAAGAAAACCCTGCAGAGAAAACAAGGCAAAGTCTCTCGGATCAATCCTTGCTGATAGCAAGAAGGTAAACTCTCGGTTAATCCTACACCGGGAGCCAGATGACAAACTTGTAGAAAAAACAAGAAGGTTTGGGGGGTCGGATTTAACCTTCGGTGTTGCAGATTCTCAGCAGGCAAGACTCTCAGTTAGCCCTATATCGGGGAGCCAGGGAGACAACCCTATAGGAAAAACAAGAAGGTTTGGGGGGGTCAGCTTTAACCCTTAGTTTGTAGGTTTTTAGAAGACAGGAAGACAACCCTATTAAAAACAAGGAGATAACATGTTTTTTGAAGGAGCCAAAGCTTGGATTTTTCGAGACAGAGAATTCATGTTACCCAAAGCCTTGGATGAGAGAATTGGTGGTAACTGTTGGAAATATTTCCATTCAGGCTAGCCTTCGGGTCAACACTGACCCTGAAAAGAAGAAAATAGCAGGACTTCCGGGAAAATCTCATCTCGAGAGACAGGTACTAAGCAGCCAAAATAGTAGGACTCTCGGGATAGTCCAATCCTGAGAGGTAGACATCGAGCAGCCATTCCCGAGGTCAAATTTAAGCATAGTTAAGTAATTATTTATAGTCTATAGGTTACTTTGATATATATATATATATATATATATATATATAGCAAGACTCTCGGGATAGTCCAATCCCGAGAGGTAGACACCGAGCAGCCATTCCCGATGTCGGATTTAAGCATAGTTAAGTAATTATTTATAGTATATAGGTTACTTTGTTTATATATATATATATATAAAACAAAGTAACCTATAGACTATAAATAATTACTTAACTAACTATGCTTAAATAGTTAGTTAGTTGCTTAGTAATATTAAGTTAGTATATATTAACCAACTAATTAAGAACTTAATATGTTAGTTAATATTGAGTAAGTATATGACTTAGGTTCGCAAACTTTAATCGAGTCGGGCGAGCGAGTTGGGTTGGGCTTTATACAAGCTAGGTTCGCGAGCCTTAATCGAGTTTCGTTGAACGAATCTGGTATGTATCACTTAATAATCAAGTGAGTTTCTACAATCACGAGCAGGTTTCTGCAGTCACGAATTGAATTTGGATCAAGTTTAAATGAGTGGGTATCAAGCGGGTTATTAAACGAACTGGTTTATTTACAGCCATACATGAGATCAAACTAGGAGGGGGCAGACTCCTCGACAACATACCCGAATAGAATAAGTAATACCCAAAAATAAGAAAAGAAAATAGAAAATCAATCTATAAATGAACCTCAAAGGGACCATAAACAACAGAAATATAACCAAAAAAAAAAAACCCAATAACAACAGCAACAACGATGGAAAAATAGGAGATGTGTGGTGCGTGAAGGCTACGTGTGGTTGCGTGGGGGGCAAACGGGTGCGTGAAAGGAGGCGTCGGGAAGTGGAAAGGCTACAGATTGCGATGATGTGGCGCTTTAGTTGGGAGAGAGAGAGAGAGAGAGAGAGAGAGGAAAGATGGCAGATCTGATTTGAAGACAGAAGGCAGAAGACGGAAGATGGTAGATCTGGATTATTAATGAAGAAGTATACAAATGAATATTGTTTGGTATAATACAGTTTACTGTGTTTAGAAAATCATTACTCTATCGAAGTAGCCATTAGAGGTCACGGCTCTCTTAAAGTAGTCATTGAAGATCACGACTAAGATTAAGACTGACTCTATTAACTCTAAACTAAGACCCTTAACTCTACTAAAAAGAATCAAAATCAAACTCTTTATTAGAGATTTATTTCTTATTGAACTCTAAGTACAAAATAACATTTGACTAACCAATGAAAATGCTCTAATGTTGTACTGAGAAGAATCTTTTTCTTTTTTCTTTTCACTTTTCAGCGTCGGGTTGTGTCCTACCGGGGAGATATAAGCCAAACTGTTTCCTAGCAGTCCTTGGATTATTTCTATACAACTAATTAAAGCAATCCCATAATTAAATTTAAATAATTTGTATGCTTAAAATCAAATATGTAATTAGTAATATATGAGAAGAGGAGAACTGAATGAAAGGAATAAGAGGAAAAGCTACTAACATGATCATTACCAACAAAAAAATAAAAAAAAATAAAAAAAAAAAAAAGGGAAAAGATACCCAGATTAATTGTAACATGATTAATTACGAACATTAATTGTAAGTAGGGAGGTGGTTGTATAGTATCAATTCCCTATCCATCCTCATCAAAAGGGACCCAGATTGTCAAGGAACTTTTAATGTCGTTGCATGCATATATAATCAACATGGTTCAATGTAAATTGCATTGTAGATGGAAAAGGTCTACTGTTTCTGCACACGTTAACTCTGGGTAACTACGGCTTCAATTCCACAATAACTTGTATTTTCGAATAGATCAATGTTTTACATAGTTTTACTCTTCTATTCTTACTTTTGTATTATTTAATTGACGTGACTTTTAAAATTATTTTTAAATTTTAAAATACATAATTATTAAATTTTGGATCCAACAAAACCGGGTAAAAAAAATATCAGAATAAAAATGGATAATAGTAGTCTCCATGTCAAACAATACACTGTGATAGCAATAAATGGAAAAGTGGCCGGCCATATATATATACGCAACACGTTGACAGAGCTCCACGTAACGGTGCAATAGCTAGAGTCTTAACCAAGATGGGAAGCTACAAAATAGTCCAACATGTAGTAGCTAGAAGTAGCCTAAGTGAAAGTAACAAGAATAGAATTTCTATTTATCTTCTTAGTCGTATGGTAGTTGTAGTTGCAGTATAATATGAATCGCAGTAGTAGTATATAGTCTAAGTTTGGCAGTAGTATTACTATTACGTATATATTGTTGTTTTCGTAGACCAGAGTACGTAGTATAAATAAGGTGAAAGTATAAGTAACGACTAGAAGTTAATTATTAAGCTTGTGGATTTTCTCCATCCCCAATTGGAGTACTGTGGTCGCTCCTACCCGAAATGAGCTATTGTGGTTTCACTTACTTGAAAGGAGTTCAATGTCATCAATATATTTAGAGAAATTCTATATCACTACAAAAAAACAGGCGTTTCGTGACCTTTTTTTTTTGTGTTGTTTACAACAAGCTAAGCGACATTAATTTTTGAATTAGCGTCATTTCTTTCAAAACGACGTAATTCTCACGTCCTTTACTTTTAAAGGACGCTAAATTAAAATATTTAATGTCATTTTTTTTATAAATGTCGTGAACTAAATAGTGCCGTTTAACTTCGATAGTACCGTTTCTTCTTCCCTTACCCTATTCTCTTGGTATTGCATGGAACTGTTCATTTTCTCATATTCAGCTTCGATAGTGCCGTTTTCCCCCCTCACCCAATTCCCTTGGCATTGTGTAGAAAAAGCAAATGTGCTTGTCCCATATCCGCTAAGGAGCAGAAGATTGATGAGTACAATGGGTCCTCTTTCGGTGAGCAATTGCTTGGAACCATTCTCTCTCCCCTTACGGATCAGACTATTGATATAAAATAAGCGTGGATGTCTTAAATCCTGATAGTCTAGTAGTAGATCAATTAGCTTTGAGAATGCTTTTGTTCCGATATTCGTGTGCCAATCAATGGATTAAAACTTAAAAGCAAATTTTCTTTTGCTTTTCGTGTGCCAATCAAGTTTTGAAGCTATCAATTTACAGAGGAAAAAGGTGTAAAGATTGCACACATCAATTGATCCCCCACTATATATATATATATTAAAATGAGGATTGAATTAGGATATTATGATCAATGGATTTCACAACTACGAAGATTCCAAAACCATTTTGCTTAACACTCACGTACAAAACAAATAGCTAAGTGTTAAGAAATTAAATTGAAACTAGCTATTGAGCTTTTGTCCTTTTTTATTTAACTCACTTGGTTTTTAACTTTTGCTACTGAATTCCCATTGATTTTGCCCGGTTCTAATTAAATCCTTCCATCTCATTTTTTACAAAACTCTTCTGCTTTTTACAAATAGTCTCACTGCTTCTATCCTTATCCTTTTCAATTTCTACCATGCCCACCGGCACAAACAGCCAAAAACAGAAGAGGAGGAAAAAAAAACTTTGCATTTGGAATTGATTGTGCTTGGATTTTTTTTTTTTTTTTTTTTAGGGCCGGCAATTCATGTTTATATGGCTTTTCATGTGGTTTAAATATATGAATATAAGACTATATAGGTGGCATATAATTAAACGGGTTTGATTCTTTAACCATAACCCTCTAATTTTGTGTTGGGTTCTTGTCGAGTTCGCAGATTGTGTCAAAAATTGACAGTCGCATGTCAGGTTTGGATCGTACTGAGGTGCGTGTTTATAAGAATGTAAAAGCTAACCCTAATCCGAACTATTTAGATAAATAGGCCAGATCCCTCCACTTTAATTCAATAATTTCGTGTTAAACTTGCAGGTCGTATAAAAAATTATCTGCGTAATTTATTTTTATTTTTAGGTTTAAGTAATGAGAAATCTTAAGTTATACATTCTTGATAACAAGAGAATCTAACAAAGGTTGCATTTGGTAGTAATACAAGTAGCTTTTCAGCAAAGATTGTGGGCGGTAGCTGGGGAGACGACGATGGAGGCCGGAGGGTTAACATTGGCCATGAGAAAAGCATGAAGAGAGAAGGAAAAGAATAATTGTTTAGATAAGGTATCACGCACTAAAATTGGGATGTATGGTCCCATTTGTTGTCTATTTTGAATATCTATATATGATATATGATATATATATATATATATATATATATATATATATATATATATATATATATATCATATAGTTGCTTTTAAATTTGAGAAATAATATTTTTACATCTTTTATCTATTTTTTTGTATATTTTTTTTTAAAAAAAAAAAAAAATTAACCGTTAAATCTACATATCAAATAATTAATTTAAAAAATAGAGGTACAAAGAACTCATTGTGTTTAATGGAAGGCGTGTGAAACTATTTTGCTTGGTAATTGAATTGGCTTTGGGACCGTAAAAGCAGTCCAAGGTTTGCATGAACCGTTTTCCTCCATAGGGATTTAGACAGTCTGCTTGTCATATAGCCTGAAAGATCTTCTCGTTACAAACTGATATGCTACTCATCCACATCACATACAACTGAAAGAAATTTAGAATTTCGTCTTTTTGTTAAACATGAATTACATTTTTTTTTTAATTTCGTCTTTTTGTTAAACATGAATTACAATTTTTTTTTTTAAAAAAAATGTTACGTACCCCACCACCACATCAAAGTTTTACCACCAAAAATTCATCCTCACTGTTCAATCGGCCAACACCAACCAATAGCCAAACCGTTGTTCTTGACCAAAACGGCGTAAGTCTGGCCATTCTACTGTGATACTTCGCCAGCTTGGGTTGTCATTTATGCATGGAGCCACACTGATCGTGAAGCAACTTGGGCTACAGATCCGTTCACCCAGCTACCATCATGTACTGTCGTTTACACAGAGGCCGCTCATAGAGGAGAGATTTAATCCACTAAGAGAATGCTCGCCTAGGAAGCGAATGAAACAGCCAAATTTCATCTTTTGTCCTTGAGGACAAGGGCCATGTGACGTATTTGATAGGTAGTAAGTCTGTTATGAAGTATTATCTATTAGTATTTTATTATTAGTAGTAGTTGTTATCTCTTTTATTGCTCTAGTAGACAAATTTAGGAGAGAATTCTTTAAAAGTGTAGCATTTTTTGATAAAAAAAAAAAAATTGTAGCATTTCTCTAGCAAGCTTGCAACTTTTTCCTCTCAAAGAAGATGCATAACTTTGCATAGCAAGAAAGTTCTCCCGTGCCACTGCCTATGAGTCACCACTATGCACATGTGACAGCCATGATCAACCCTTGAATTTGGTTTTTAAACAAATACTAATCCATTGGTTAATTTGGACTCTACGTCAATATTGTGAGATAGTTATGAACTAAAAATATAATTTATAGCATTCCTTAATTACAAATATAAAACGCATAAAAAAGTTGAAGCGCACATGCTCACATACCTTGAGGGAACTAACAAAAGTTTCTTTTCCCCCAGGTTCAGGTAAGGAACTGAGATTATGTCAATCAAATCTAGAGAAAAAGTGGTTTCAAACAGGAAGTAGAAGCCTGAGAATTAATCAGGCAAACATAAAAACGAAAAGATAAAAACCCAATAATGATGAATTTCCAATTACCATTGGTAAGCATTTATTAGAGGGAACAAACGAGATACTTCAAGAATACATTACTCCAAACCAGGACCTTAAAAACTATGAAATCTGAGCTGCCTCATTCTTTCTTTCCAATGCCATGTGACATATTATAGATCCCTCGTCCCTGGTGAAATGCATGACATATATAAAAGATTAGTGCAAGCAATGCAAAGTTCTTCATACAACAAGCAGCATATCAGGACTCACAATAAGAAATAACGAAGTGGCCGCCAAAGCAACTGGAATGGCAACAGAGGTTATCTTATCAAATGGCCCTTTGAGGTACGTGTGTTTGTGGACGTTTTGGAAATATTTTTGCCTCTCAAGAAGCTTCTCCCGTGGTCGAAATGGTTGTTCTGCGACTTCTGTCATGCTGCATGATGGAATTAAAATCTTCTGAACAATTTCATTATATTATATATTATATTTACAAAGTTCTCCTCAAAACGTCAGATACCCTTGCCCTAAAAAAAGAGGCGAAGTGCATATGGACATTACAATTTTAACTGAAATCACATTTCATAAAATGATGAAAGGGGTTTTAATCCATGTAGGTACCAAGTAAATGAGACAAGAATCAACAGGAACATAGAAACATAAAATACAAAAACCGGACTGGCTAATATCCCAGAACCAAGAACAAAGGAATATTGTTACCTAATTTTCTTTTAATGAGATTCTTATACCACTCCTTCCAAATATACCCTACTCGGGTATACATGAAGTATTCAACAGAAACACCTAGTTAGAAGGAGAAAAAAGAACAAAAGAATCATGAAAACTAAACACAGAGAGCTAAAAACGCAACTGTCCAAAAATAAAGAGTACTAAAAAATGACGACTTAAACTCCAGCAACGTCTTCTCGCAGTTCTCAAAATTTCTATCATTATGTTCCCTCCAGAGACACCACAAGAGACAATGCACCATCTTCCACACAGCCAACATGAAACATATCCACTACACCATTAATTCCAGCATACGTGTTCTATTCGACTTATTTGGGAACAAAGATAATTTTTTTAAAACAAAAAACCAATAACTTTTCACTTCTAACCACAATAGTCGACAGCACTCTTCAAGCCTCATTTTCTCCAGAGCTAATGTGTCATTGCTGAAAATAAGTAGCCTTTGTTCTCCCTAGACATCACTGGTAAACCAAGAGTCCAATTTTCATGTCCAAACTTCATCCCCAAATTATCCTGTTTGCCAGTGCTATAAGAAAATGTTGGTTCAGCTATTTCCACCAAGAAATCTTGTTTGCCTATGGTATATGAAATATTTCTCCAAAGGTGTACAACTCTATAGAAGTTGTAACTTTTCAGGACCGATCCTAGCACATCACTTCCATACTTAATCAAGCTTAGAAGATTGACCGCATGATTTCACACAAACAAACAACTATATCTCATGGAAGTTCTCTCCTCCAACATTCACAAAGATAAACATAGATAGATGCTCCAAAGGCAACCCTCAAATAAGGGTGCTGATGGTCCAATGAAAGCGAATGAAAATACAGAAACTGAGGTTCCAGGGCCTCATTCATCTTTGCATATATCCTCCAACCTCATAATGAGAAAATTGTGTTCTCATGGGAGGAAAGGATATAACCTTATAATCTTTAGAAGAGATGCCAAAAAAGGTAAATGCTCGGCTCTTCGGGAGCGCTTTAGAAGGGAAGACAAACAAGGTGAATGTTTGCAAAGACTTATTAGTAGCTGACACTTGCCAATCAAGATTACTCCATTGAAGCTTAGCTGAAAAAGTAATCAATTATGTTCCTCCACATTCTTAGAGAACAATGAACCGGCTTGTCATAGCTTAATCCCATAAATATTTTGCTGCAAAATTTGTGAAACATCAATCACTATAAAAATTCTCCTGAGAAATCTTGTCTTCATTTCTTTTTTGATAAGTAAAAATTTTATTAAAAAAGTGTAACGCGTTAACCCGCAAAACAACCAAAAGATCATCCAAAAACAGCCCACAAAAGAACCCATCTAAGACACAAGGAAAAAAAAAACCCTAGGACCCAGAATCAACCTCGAGACCCATGAAGGCACCCAACCCTACGTCATGTGAGCCTTGCCTTTCCAACGCCTAGAGGAGGTGTTTGCGTCGCCATAATTGATGGAGCTTTTCAAATTTAGGAGCTCCCTCTTGCCTTTGGTCTTCTGCCGCGCTATCATCTTGTCCCGATTAAAATCTTCTTCCATGGCACATCCAGGATAGCCAAGGAATCCTCACCATAAACACCATCCAATGCCCAATCCAATGGCATCCCATCCCAAAAATCAGCATCCTTCTCCCAAACCACTATCTCCCCATTATGATCAAACCGGACATGCCATTCCTGAGATTGGGAAAAGCCATTGCCCTCATCGGAAGAAGGAATGATACAACAACTCAGAGGGGGGAGGAAGGCCCTACCCCCTAACATCCTTGACCTCCCGAGGCAAAGCGGGAGGGGCTATCACAGTCGAGTGAGGGTTGAGAAAACCCTTCCTAAGGAAGCCCTTCTTCGCAGAGACTGAATAATTCTTCACTGGAGGCTCTGCAACCGTATCCTTATTAATAAAGCCAACAGTCTTCTTCGAAGCTTCTAAGGAATCTGCAAGTAACACATCGTTCCACTTCACAGAAGGGCCTTCCCTGAGTTCCTAGCCCTCCGGTTGAAAGGGTTTAGGAAGCTGCAACACGGGGAGAGAAGAGCGAATTCTCTCACCCAACTCAGGGCGAAGGCGTCCTTGAAGGGGACGACATCAAACCCAAAGCTGCTAGGCAAGGGGGTAGCATCAAACCCAAGACCACCAGAAGAACCAGACCCAACAAGAGAACTCGCTGGAGCCGTAGGGGCATCCAGAGACACCAGGGACGATGTCTCTGGTGCCGGCAAGGGAGTAAAAGCAAAATGGGAGCTTGACCCACTCCCGAAAGAAGGCAAACCCAGAACCACCCCCAGAATCAGCTGCCAAAGACGACTCCAGCCGAGAAGAGCTTCCAAGGCCAACCGTCATACATTGAGAGTAAGCCGCAAAAACAAGACCCGATACAGGGCCCGAAACCACAGGGGCTTCCAATGAATGCGGTGGATGCGATTCTAAGGGTTTGGGGACCCCCTGGTATTCTGCCGCCGACGACTTCTCTGGCCGAAGAAAATACCTAAAGACGACCGACGGATCCACACCCACTGAAGCTACTGATTGTTGTGAGGCTTTGGGTTTGGGTCTCGACGAGAACCGACCCAGACGGAAGCCTTTACGCTTGAGGCCCAGACCAGACCCAGCAACCCGACCCAAGAGTTTCGCGATCACTCAGCCCATTGCCAAATTGAAACCAACCAGCATTTTGCTCCACGTGCGCAAGTTCAAATTGAAACTAGACCCCTTTGCTGAAGCCAACTTACCTCGTGCAAAGCAACAAGTTGGAGTTTGCTGCTTACCCAGCAGACAAAGGGACTTGGCCATGTCCATTGGATCAACTGGGATGAGCTCCGATTCAGTGCAGTCCACCGCCGTTCTTGGATCCTCAAGGACTACACTCCTCAGCACCGGAAGAAGGTCAAGGGCACACGGCTCAGCCAGAGGAGCCCTCAACCTGGGAAGACGACCACCCTCGAAGGATAAAGATCAAACCACAAACAACCCCCTCTTGAAATCTTGTGTTCATTACCATGAGTTTAAGGATGGTTGGGGAGTCATATTTGATACGTGACTTGTATCGTAAACTTTTCATTACAAGAGCATAAAACAAGGCAGTATTCTAAGCCAGATTAAGTACAGATTTAGTGGAAGAGTATTAGAGACTATTTGAAAAGCCAAAACAGAAATAGGTCTGGCGATATCTATCATAATCCCATCAAGGGCATTTGAATGCAACTAATCCAAATCCATTCTTCAATAATGAAACCATACACCCTCTTCTCAACCAGCCCAAACAATACATTACTTTCAAGGTTTATGGAATATTAGTTGCGATAACACAGGATCCTATTTTTTTTAATAAGTGACACAGGATTCTCTATTTAACTGTCATATAACGATCCATCAGCCAAAATGAAGCATATTCCAAATATTTAAGAGCAACTTCAAACAAAAAATAAAAATACTACTAAAGTAATTTGATCCTATGGGTTAAGGATCAAATTAAGCCATAGGATCAAAACAATAAAAACAATCTCCTTCTAGTTAGGCGTTTCTCTTGAATACTTCTTATGTACTTGGGTTGCGCTTTTGTTTTTGATTTTTTTTATAAATTATAATTTATTGGAGGAGAAGAAGAAGAAGAAGAAAAGCTCACATACGCGAAAAGTATACAAGAGAAGCAACGACGCCTAATGGGGTCGAGAATCTAAAAAGTTAATAAGATCTACAAGATTAAAGGAAGAGAAATTAGGAACAAAAGATGCAGCTAAATCTAAAAGGGAACTCAAGAAGGAGGCTTTTAATTGTATCACACTAGAATCGCGGTCTTCAAAAATATATTGATTTCTTTCTCTCCAAATGCTCCACAAAAGTAAAGTAGGGGATGACTTTCCATAAAGCCTCTTGGATGAACTCTGGTGCTTTGTTTTGTGCGTGCAATGGATTGTTTGGTTTTGTGCGTTTATGGTGGTGGAATGGGTTTTTTTTTTTTTGTGTGTGGGTTTTTGATTGAGGATTTGGCTTGGGGCTTTTGGTCGGGGATTTGGCTTGGGGCTTTTATCATTTTAGATCTGAAGATTTCTTTCATGTTTGAATTTACTGCAGTCTGCAAGGCCAGGAGGAGCCAATCTCACGTTTCATTTCAAGGTACCTACTAAGATATGTTCTGTTTGACCTCCAGGTTTTTTGCTTGAACTGGAATCAGTTGTTATCTTTATTTTTAGCATTCTTTCCAAGCTTGTGTTATGGTTAATGGGTTTTATTTATTTATTTTTACTAATTTTGTTATTTAGGATGAAAGATCTCTACTTGTTTTAGAATTTTGGGCTTTCTGAATCTCTGATTATTGTGTATCTTCTATATTTTTTCTTCTTGTTAGCCAATGGTTTTATCTGGTTTGTACAAAATTTGTGTCCTGAACAGTTTTTGTTTCTTTTTTCTTCCATTAATTGTTTAAACTTTTGTTTAATTTGTTTGTTGTTATTTTTTTATTTTATTTGTTCTGCTACGTGATTTATGTCTAATGGTTCGAATTTAATTGATACAGAAAGTGCAGTGAATAAAATTCATTATCTCATCTCTCAACACCTTGAGGGAGAGAATGATTTGGAATGTAAGTTGGAGGTGGATAGGTATTTGTTGGATGGGTGTGAAGCAATAACAAAGGACTTTGATGTTTTAACTTAGTGGAAGATTAATGCACCCAATTATTCTATCCTTGCAGCGATAACCCGTGATGTATTGGCTATGCCAAATTCCACTATTGTCTCTGGGAGACGTATTTTGGATCCCTTTAGGGGTACATTGCCTCCACTTACCGTTGATACGTTGGTTTGCACACAAAATTGGATAAGGAATACTCCAATTGACATTCGGGAGTTGGAGGAATTTGTGGAAAGCTACAATGAAGAAGGTAAATGTTTGTAAATTAGTTGAAACTTTTCAGTTGTGCAATTATTATTTATGAAACCTACTTTTCAATTAAATTAAGCTTCTTCTTTCGTAGATGAAGCTCAATCAAGGACCAAAGCATCCTTGGACTTTATCTAGAAGGATGTTAGTAATGAAGGTTATTGTACTGTTTTGGTTTTGGATTTGTTTGTGTTTTGGATTTGTATTTTTTTTTAATAAATATTTTGGATTTGTATTTAGATTTGTTAATTTTGTACCAAAAGGCAAAAGGTCCAAAAATTATTAAATTCTTTTTCGAAAAAATTAAAATCTGCACAAAAACCGGCCCAAAACCTGTCCAAAACCAGCCCAAAACCCAAATTGAAAAGCGGTTTTCCAACTGCCGGTTATATACCTAATAACCGCTAACCTATGGTTATAAAAACAACCGCTAACCGCCTAGGCGGAGGTAGTTGCAGTTGGTAAAATGCAATAACCGCCTTAGGTGGGTGCGGTTAGCGGTTTTAGCCAATAACTGCCGGTTGCAACCGCTTACATACCCCTAATTATGCAGTTAGCGGTTGTAAAGCGGTTATAACCGCTTCGTTTGTTCACCCCTAAGAATAATAAACTCATCCCAGTTGGTGTACTATATCCAATTTTAAACCCAAAAGAAAAATAAACCGAACAATCAGTAACAAACTTTAACGCTTTCTACAAAAAAATTTATGCTTCTATGAATAGGAACGAACTAATTTAGATACACTAAATAAGAATTCCGAAATCGTTAGCACAAACCAAATACATCTACTAACAATGACTTTTCCCGATAAATTGGGAACCCAAGTAAAAGCCACTGTAAGCTATCGAATATTTTCCTTTCTCAGCTGAGTTGAAATCTACACAATCGAATTTCATATTCCGATCTAATACGAGAAGCTAAGAAACTGAAGACGAAACCAAGCAGTTAATAAAATATAATTAGAAATCAAACATGAATCCAACACATGCATATATACGTTCAGCAACAAAAACCACAATCAGAGCATTTCAGAACCAAACAGCGAAAACCTAATATATAACAACAGAAAACAGTGATGAATCCAAGCGTAAATCGCGGGCAGATCGCTCACCTCGTAAGAGAGATCTAGGGCTGAAACCCTAGCCGCAACAGGGAGCAGAGTTATGAGAGGATTAGGCTATGCGTGGTACTTTCTTTTTCTTTTTCTTTTTCTTTTTCTGAAAAAACTAACGCGTGGTACTAGACGACAGGCCTCGGATCTGTTATTTTTATATGATGAAATGACTTAAATACCCTTCCCCTGAGCTTCTAACGTTTATTTTGGGTTTCCGATTTAAAAAAATACGATTTAAAAATAATAATTTTAAAAAGTGTGATTTAAAATAATAATTTTTAAAAACTTAATTAAACATTTAGCAAAATCGCAATTTGATTATTCAAATTATTCATTTTCAAAAAAACACCCACGGCCTGTGATTTGGAAAAGTAAATTTTCTACATTTTTAAATCGTAATTTTTTTAAAACAAAAAATTCATAAAAGATTCATTTACTGAAATTTGATTTAAAATCGTACTTTTTGTTTACGAAATCGCAATTCCAAACGCATTCTTAATCGATAAAATATTGAAATTTTCTACAACTCGCCTATAAAAGAGATACGTGTAACTTAGTGCACCTCCAGCAGACCCTCGTATGGCTCATACTATATTTAATTATTATGAACAACTTTATCCCTCCAACAGATGCCTTAAAATAGAGTTCATCCATTTGGCCACAGTGAACTTTTATATACGAAAGTTCACTATAGCACCTTTTAATATTTTTTATTCTTTTCTCTCTCCTCTTTCCCTCTCTTTCTCTCTCCCTCCCCCTCTCTTTCCCTTCTCTCTCCCTCTCCCTCAATTTTTATAATAAAAAATATATTGAAAAATAATATTTAAAGAAAGTAAAGAGTATAATTTGTTGGAGTTTATATTGAAAAATTAGTAGCTAAATAAGAACAATGTGTATTTTGAATAGTTAAAATTAAGAAGCACATGTTTTTTATATTATGTGCTTTTTATATGTTTTTTTTTAATAATATTAATAAATAAATAAAAAGCATGTGTTTTTTACATCCTTAAAAGACACATGTCATTTTTAAAGACTGATTTGTAAGAAATTTCTACAACCCAATTTGTAAGAAATTTATGTCTACAGAACCATCTTATAAAAGGTATTGATCTTTCAACACTCTTATATAATTAAGAATGATATTTTAGAAGAAAAATTATATTATTTATAAATTTGAGTATTTGGTATTTGTGGCATATTTTAGTCTTGTAAATTTCTCTTTATATTTATATCAATAAAATTACATTATTAATTATGACACTAAAAGAATTATGGGTAGATATTTGGGATTTAGATGACAGCTTCTAAAAAGAGAATCATCGGTCATTACTAATATATTAAACTAACCATACCTAAACTCTTTAGAGGTTTACGATTAGATGCAAGAATATCATCAAGACTATAGTACCTCATGCTAAATTATGGTTAGGAATACCTTCAAATTGTTAAGATAATAAATAAGGAGTAAAGAATAAGGTGAAAAGTAGAAGAAGAAAAATGGGGTATGAGAAACACTTGGAAAAATCTGTTTGAGACTATTATATTTGTGGGAAGAGACCTATCGAACAATGTGCTACATAGAAAGTCGACAAAACCCTATTATTCGGTCGATGGCCAATACCCTTTGAGTGGTTAGGTGAGGAGCCTTGTGGGTTGCAGAGAAAAGAAGGCTATCATCTGCGCACAAAAAAAGAAAAAAAAAAAAAAAAAAAAAAAAAAAAAAAAAAAAAAAAAAAAAAGTGACTGAGTCGAACCCTACCTTTGGCAATAGGGACAACTGTAAGCTCGCACAGTCTTTCGATCAGCGTGTTGTAACATAGCACTAAGAGCCTCCATACACAAGACAAATAAATAAGGAGATAAGGGATTGCCTTGTCGAATACCAAAAATTAGAGTAATATGGCCATGAGGCTCCCCATTGATGAGAACTGCATACGAAACTAAACTGATGCACTTCAAAATTAAGCTGATCTATCTGCTATCAAAGCCCAACCTGCTCATAACCTCTACCAGAAAGCTCCATTCAACTCTATCATAAGCTTTACTTATATCAAGTTTCAGAGCTATAAAGCCTTTTTTCCCTTTCATATTTGTATTCATAGTATGTAAAATCTCGTAGGTAGCTAGAATATTGTCGCTGATATGACGCCCCGCAACAAAAACCACTTTGGTTAGGAGAAATAATATGGGGTAGAATTTTTTTAATCTGTTGGCTAAAACTTTATACACTATTTTGTAAACCACGTTGCATAAACTGATAGGTCTAAAATCTGTAACCTGAGACGATACTTTTTTCTTAGAATGAGCACAATATTGGTGTGATTGATAATTTCAAGAGAACATCCTGAATTTAAACAAAAATGAATAGCTTGGGCCTACTGGTGCAGACGAAGAAAAATTAGACCCATAGTAGTCGAGAAAGGCGTGACTAATATCAGCTGGAGTAGTATAGGGAACCCTTTCGCCATTAGTGACCTCACTAATGCAGTTTGCTTTCTTTCGTTAGAGCACTAGTAGCAGTCTCCCTATATTGGTTCCCTTCCCTAAATATAGGAAAAATTTCACCAAAACTCACAAAAACCACCCCACAATAAATACCTCAAATTTACATTTTTTGGTTGGG
Organism: Alnus glutinosa; assembly: GCF_958979055.1. Classification (NCBI taxonomy): domain Eukaryota; kingdom Viridiplantae; phylum Streptophyta; class Magnoliopsida; order Fagales; family Betulaceae; genus Alnus; species Alnus glutinosa. The sequence continues at coordinate 19,171,994 of NC_084894.1, forward strand.
TAGCTACAGTGCTACCCAATGTATTGGGTAGCACTGTAGCTTCCCAATCAATTTTTTTAATGAAAAAAATCTGTCTCTCTGACTCTTTCTCTCTCCTTCACGCCTGGCTTCACGCATCTCCTTCGTCTCTTTCACGGCCATGTCCAAACCAAGCTTTTTTTTTCTGCGTTTTGCTGGGAGGAAGAATATATATATATATATATCAAGAAATACAAATCCTCCAGAAATCAGACAAGGCATGAAAACAGCATAATTTGAAGAAAACCCATTTGGCTAACCAACCTCTTTGTCTCTTCCCACAAAGTAATTGAAGAAAAAAGAAGAAAATCTTCTAACAGAATCGTAAGAACCAAACAGTCCAAACATAATGAAACACCAAGAACTGGTACACAAAGCAACTGAAAAACACACATGAAAAAGATATATTCATCAAAAAAAAAAAATTAAATTGAAGATTTGATACCCAGACTCTGAGAGTGGAGTGAAGGTGGTGGTTGATGCCCATATTTCCTGCAATCTGCACCGAAACAATGCAAGAAAAAAAGGAGCTTATGTTGTTGCAGCTGTAGTGAGCGACCGTGGAAACAATCTGCCTTGGATTTAATTGAGGACTGGGTTGTGATGAGGTGAAGAAGGTAGACGGCCGACTGGCCGAGTGTTCTGGAATCAAGATAAAAATGAATAAAAAAATAAAAGTATGAAAGAGAAAAAACAATAAAATAAGAATAGAAAATAATATTTAATTGATATAGGGAAAGGTATGAGAATCTATTGTGGGGTGTTTTTTTATAGGGAAGTAAAAAGTAGTTTTGTTCCCTAAATATAGGAAAAATGGTTGGGAATCTGCTGCTAGTGCTCTTAGCTTGCATACATATGAAAAAACTTAGTATTTCTATCACCATTATATACGTAACCAATAAACTTTCGTCCTTTGCTTTCACTTTTAGTCTTCTCTTTCTAGCATATCATCAATCTTCCCTCCATTTTCATTGATCTCACCCACCGTTTCTGGCGCCACCCAACTTTAAAGACTCTCTCTCCGCTTGGTTGTCTTTTTAAGCCATGCAGACCGCCTTCTTTTACCGTTTCATTTGCTCCATCTCATCAATTGTTGCTTGCATTGTTCAAGTTTGCTCACGAGAATGTCAAGTGGGTCCCCCTCAAAAACCCTATCTTTTCAAGCATCTTTAACTACTGAAGGACATGCATCATTGACCATCTAGCTGGCTTCGAATTTAAAAGTCTCAACCGTATAGGTGTCTTTAACCCCATTATTTCCAATATTAAGGAAAAAAAAAAAAAAAAAGGCAATGATCTGAACTTCTAGTCGCCAGAACAAAAACATATGTCTCCCCAAACTTCTCACACCAATCCGGATTGGCCACAGCGCGATCAAGCCATGCCTTCGTGAAATATTCATCCTCTCTGTTATTGTACCAAGTAAATTTGGACCCAATAAAACCCAAATCACTGAGTTGGCAGTCCTCCAAAGCTTCTCTGAAAGCTTCCATCTATCTATCAGGCCGTAAAGCAGCACCATGCTTTTCAAAATGTTCCATGATCTCATTGAAATCCCCTACGCATAACCAAGGTAGTGGAGAAAAAGTTTGAAGATGGCACAATAGGCTCCACCCTTCTCCTCTCCGAGCTGTTTCTAGGTTGCCATAAAACCATGTCAATTTTCATTGAAAGTCTCGTCCCATCTCTTTTATAACGGCACTGATATGTCGAGCGAAATAATTTTGGATTTCCAAATCAATGCCTTCATTCCAGAAAAGCGCCAAACCACCACTATGTCCGATACAATCCACCACAAATAAACTATCAAAAGCAAGTTCTCCCCATAAATACGACATTTTATCTCTCTGGAGTTTTGTTTCCATGAGAAATAAAATATTGGGTGTCTTATCCTTCACCAATTGACAAAGGTTACGAACTGTCCAAGAGTTCCCAAGCCCTCAGCAATTCCAACTTATAATATTCATAATGAGCAGCAGGCTTGTTCACCAACCTCCGCCACTCCATCTGATTGTAACACATCCACTGCCCCCACTACCACATTTCTCACCCTTAACCCTTTTAGTATTGTTTCCACCCTCCTCCTTTGTCAGTAATCTGTCATCATGAAGCACACTATGAGCAGATTTCCCCGGGTATGGTTTCCTCTTTTTTTTTAAGGGTCTCAGTTGAGATACCTTGTGAATCCTTGCTTGTGCCATTTTCCCGTGCCCTTCTCTTCCACTGCTTTTGTTTTGAAATAAGTTTGCAGTTTCCTTTCGCCGAGCTCACCATGCCTCCTAAGAGATCGTTTGAAAGATTCGGACCCATCTCTCCACCAATAGTCACTACGACATTGGATAGTTTATAATCTTCCATCTCAAGATCCTCTTCATCTACCAATTGAAATTTCCCCATATCATCTCTCTGTTTGTGCTGAAAGGCATCTTCACTGACTGCTATTGTTTCATTCTGCACGGTTACTTCCCCACTTTTAAAAGTAAACAGTAAATTAGCTTCAGTATCCTGCATGTAGTCCACACTAGCCCCCAAAGAAGAATGTGTCTCCCCTAGTTTATTATCAGCCATGCCACTCCCCAATTTTTTGCCATTAATATCAGCTCCCTCCACATAGCCCAATCTCTCCTGCCCACTCCCACACGTCAAGCCATACCCTTCTGCCAACCTCCAGCTCATTCTGAGGAGACACATGCTCCTTGATATCCACACTACCCAGCATAGACTTCTCTTCTCCAGTCACACAAATTTGTCCCACTTTGAGAGGCGTGAGACTATTGCTACCAGCAACTTGATGGGTATCCTCTTTGTTAAGACAAATTTCCGGTTGGTGACGTGTAGATCAGTGATTCGTCTGAGTACTTTATCTATCTGCAAACAAGAACAAACACTGCGTCGGGGGGATGCCAACGACCCCGCTCCGATCCTTAAGTGTATTGTTTGAGAGTAAATGCGCAGAGTAAGGTTATAGAGATTAATCAGCGTACCTTAATGTTTGAGGGGACCTTGGTATTTATAGAGATTAAGGAGCAGTTGAGATTATTCCTATATATGCGGGAATCGGTAGTTGACGGACGTGGCCTCGGGCGCACGAATATTCCGGGTTCCACGACCGCTAATCTCGGGCATTCGATCTTATACGGGCAGCATGACATTGGTGAAGCTCCGGGCGCACGATCTAGTTTGGTGTCATACGTCGTGTCTCTTAAATCCCGGGTACTCCCGAGATAAACGCGGATGTTGGTATCGATTGGTATCCGGGTCGGCTACATCCGGGTCGGATAGTCGGGTCGGCTGAACATGTTAGGCCCGGATGATCTTGGCGGGCCTGGATGGATGAAATTCTTGAACCGCTCTGGCCTGGTTGGGTGGACCCAATGGGCCTTGTGTTTGGGCTGGGCCTGGCTACCGAGGAGTACAATATTTTTCCCAACACTCTTGAATCAAGCGTCTCCCAAATTCATCCATCTCCTCCCCCCGGAAACGTTCCCAGAGCTCATTTGAAGACCATCTTGAACCTCGCCACTCGTCCGCCACTGCCCATTAGCCTCTGGGTGCCTTGTCGTCGTAGGAGATCTCCCCTTCTCCGCCCATTCCCTCTCGCCACCATAGAGTTTCGTCACACCATCCCGAAGCCGTGTTCCAAATTAATCATGCCATAGCGAAAGGAAAATTTGGGCAGGCGTTCATATTGGAAGGGGATCCACAATCTCCTGGCTGGTATATTCAAGATTCGCCCCAACCCATTCCTTCAGTCGTGACATCCACCACACCCATTGTCGCTCCCATGCTCCCACCCACTTCTCTTGTCATACACCCAAAAGGTAAATCGTGCATCTGTACCCATAGAACCTCTTTGTTAAAGTTTGTCTCTTTGGGTTGTTTCAGTCCATCATACTGTTGTAATACAAAAATATTTATGTCAAACAACCATGGTCTTCCTTCCCAGATCCTTTGCATCTCCTCCTTCGTTTTGAACTTTATGACGAACAGATTGTCCCCCACTTCATGAAAAGCCACCGAATCTGTCAAGCCCCAGAAAAAGGCCATCGTCTTCGTTAATCAATTTCTCCACATAAAGGCCTCCCAACAGACATAGATGTCCCTCCTTCCCTATCTCTTCTAACTCCATCGATGGAAGCGTTACACCGCGTTCCTCTTCTACCAAAAGAGATATATTCCCACACATCTGGATTATCTCCTCTGCCAAAATGAACATAAAAACATACCAAAACCCCTCCACGTTTTCCTCCATAGGGATTCAGACAATCTGTTTGTCATAGCCTAAAATATCTTCTCGTTAGAAATTGATATGCTACTCATCCACATCACATACAACGGAAGAAAGAAATTCAGAATTTCATCTTATCGTTAAACATGAATTACAATTTTCAAAGAAAAAACACGACAAGTCTTTTTCTCAATGTAGACTCTCGTTGTACTAACTTCTCTATAAATAGACGTGCTTAACTCTTAAGGGTCCGTTTGGGTTTGCGATTTCAAAAAGTGCGATTTAAAATAACGATTTTAAAATGTGCGATTTGAAAAAAGTAATTTTTAAAAAAGCAGTTAAGCGTTTGGCAAAATCGCAGTTTAGCCTTTAAAATCGTGAATTTACCTTTAAAATTCTGCGTTTTCAAAAAAACACCATCTTATCTGCAATTTGAAAAAGCAGATTTTCTGTGTTTTCAAATCGCAATTTTTAAAAACGCAGTTCCCAAACGATCTATGTTCTGCGATTTGGTTTAAAATCGCACTTATTGTCTACGAAATCGCAATCCCAAACGCACCCTAAAGTCCAAAGCTTCGAGACCAAGTCTTATAGTCTACGTATTGGTTGTACCCTACAAGAGACACAATCCTAGTGCAATTCGGCCTATCCCACAAGGGAAATAGAAAAATGATACGTTTACAACTTCTGTACAACTCCAATAATTTTTTTTCAAACTAATCATTGGATATGTTTTACTATATCTAGGTCCTATATATCCAATAATTAATTATTTTTTTAAAAAAAAAATTGTTGGAGTTGTACAGAAGTTGTAAATGTATCATATCTCATGAAAATAATAGCTTTGAATATGGACTTAAGGGAAAAATAAAACTAGTTTCAATGAGCTTAGGAAACGTGTAATCGCATAACTTGTCTTAAGTAACCATTCATTATTACTTATTCCACTAAAAAGTTGTAATTGTGCTCTAGTGTTTATTTAATTATACAAGAGCTTCCCGACTTCTTATAATTACATTTGACCCCTTCATGAAATATCCATAATAAAATAAAGTCAAATTAAATTCTCCGTCACTTTATTTTCACTATCCTTTTATTCCTTGAGTCCCTAATTTAATCTTTCAATTATTCTTATTCTCCTAAAATCAAATTATTGAGCATATTTATTTTAGTAACTCTTTACTAAAATACTCAGGCCGAGATTCAGGATAATTAATTCCCATTAAATCTATTTCAATGTGATATTTTTTATCTCTTTCATTCCTATTAAAGAGAGTAGTGTTCCCATAATACTACATGTGATTACCCAATGTAGCAAGCTTTTGATCAAGAAAGATATATCTTAAATGTATCAAAGTAATCTACAGTTCAAATTTGAGTTCATATTCCTTTCAAATTAAGAGTCAATGCTATATGTGGTCGTCAGTTCAAGTATCCAGTTGACAGTAGTTTATAGATAATAACTTATAGTGGTTCAATTCAGTATATCTCGAACACACCAACATATTAATCAGAAGTCTCTATTTCCATGATTAAGATAAATCATCATGATTGATATATTTTAGTCTGTCAAATGAAATGCCAAATTTTATAACCGACAATGAATTAAGGTTTATAAATCACAAATAATTGTGATTTAGATCATTTGTGTATTAATATCATTAACGCACTTTAACCACATACAATATGACTTGTGGACTACATTCATCAAATGAATGTTCAATGTTCTTGTTCATCTTAAAAAATAAACAAATTTATTAATAACCAAAATATCAAACAAAACAAATTGAATTTTAAGGTATTAACCCTAACATCTCTCACGCCTTATCATTACAGAAGAGGTAAAAAGTATACGTGAATCAAAACCAGCCAATTGGTTCTGGCTCTCTCTCATTTGCTTTTTGCAAAAAAAATTAAAAATTAAAAAAAAAAAAAAAAGAAAAAAAAAGAAAAGAAGAAGAAGCATCTGTTTAGGGCTTGAGCGACCTTCATAGAATTTGTAGTCGGATTATCTCCATTTCATTCAAATGAAATGGAGTGGATCCGCCGAACCGGTTAGTTATTTTATAATTTATTAGATATAAAATTGTTTACAAAATTAAAATGATAATTTTACCCCTTATTAAACAACTAACCGGAGGACCCGTTTTCCCGTAAACGGGCATGAAGCACGAAAGGATGCAATGACATAAAAGCATGGTTTGAACCGTTGAACCACTTTCTCTTGTAGTGATGTCACTGGCATGGGTCATCATTGTTAATGCGAGGGACGTATAATTCCAAAGAACTACTTGCTGGCACATGAGTCATCAATGACGTTTTGAAAAGGTGTGGAAGTGGGATCTATCGATTGGAAAATTACAGAAAGCAAAAAACCATTAAAGGAGAACCGAAGCAGCGCAGAATTGCAAGCGATGACTCCAACAAACAACGACTTCAATGAGTACTAAAGCTAGTGGAGATGGATGCATATTTTAACAGCTCCATCTCCACTTTCCATTCTACTTTTCTATTTTTTCTTCTTGACTGACTCACTCTAATTTTTGTGGCCGGGCCCCCCTTCTTTTCTTTTCAAAAAGTAATAAAGCTTTTTTTTTTTCATGGGAAGAAAAAACTATTTGAGATGCAAATTAAAACAAGTACCAAAAAAGTAAAGTTTTCAAACTGCATACACCTAAAACCAAAAAGGTCTTTAGCACTAAAAACAAAGCTAGCTAACAATTTAGATCCTCAAAGGTGCAAACCAAATGATATAACACTTTTTAAATAGCTTTGTTATCATGTAGAAATCATCTATACCTTTATATAAAACATCAAATCCAAACCATAAAAATACCTAAACTCCATTCCACTTGAAAGCTCATCTCCATTTAGCTTAAAACTGGGAGAGAATCCTATTCACACGAGATGCCATGGACCAATTGCGTAACCAAAACATCCTACCACAACCAGCTCAATTATGCTCAAAGAGTAGTAATTTTAGATGGGGGGAAGCCCCCGATTAGAGGAGAGAATCAAGTATGTACCAGACAATGCATCATTCTACTCATAAATTATGGTAGTCATAGATCAAATTTGCATTAACATAATTAAAAATTGTTGGAAAACCAAGGGGCTCGGGGGATAAAAAGCATAAATAGAAATTAGTTTGCAACTCTGGCCGAAATAACACAATGACAACTTTTGAGCCGCCTCAGAAAACCTGAAGCACCTCTACACAAAAATACTGCAAAATAAACACAAATAACTTAAGGGACTATGCCATAGTGTGATGCCACCGCCTATCAAGTACCCAATTCTGAGACCGGGTACCCAACAACGAAGGTATAAAACTATGACATATGAAATAAAGCCAACATGCCAAAACCGCACTGACAATTACCAAGTTTTTATCATAACTATTATCAATGTGATAGTAGGCATGATCTGCAGGAATCTGAATATGAATAACCTGCACGGTTCACTTCTTCTTAGCTGCAGACTTGGTGACCTTGGCACCACTTGGATCCTTCTTCTCTACACCCTTGATAACTCCAACAGCCACAGTCTGGCGCATGTCCCTCACGGCAAACCGACCAAGTGGAGGATACTCAGAGAAAGTCTCCACCACCATGGGCTTGGTGGGAATCATCTTCACGATCCCTGCATCACCATTCTTCAAAAACTTAGGCTCCTTCTCTATCTCCTTACCAGATCGCCTGTCAATCTTGGTCACCAGCTCGGCAAACTTCACGGCAATGTGGCAGGTGTGGCAGTCGAGCACTGGAGCATAACCATTACCAATCTGACCAGGATGGTTCATGATAATGACCTGGGAGGTGAAGTTGGCAGCCTCCTTGGCAGGATCATCCTTGGAGTTGGAAGCAACAAAACCACGCTTGAGATCCTTCACAGCAACATTCTTTACGTTGAACCCAACGTTGTCACCAGGAAGGGCCTCCAGGAGAGCTTCATGGTGCATCTCAACGGACTTGACTTCAGTTGTCAGTCCAGTAGGCCCAAAGGTCACAACCATACCAGGCTTGATGATACCTGTCTCAACACGTCCAACAGGGACAGTTCCAATACCGCCAATCTTGTAGACATCCTGGAGTGGGAGACGGAGGGGCTTGTCTGATGGCCTCTTGGGCTCCGAGAGCAAGTCAAGAGCCTCAAGGAGGGTGGGGCCCTTGTACCAGTCGAGGTTTGTAGACCTCTCAATCATGTTGTCACCCTCAAAACCAGAGATGGGGACAAAGGGGATCTTGTCAGGGTTGTACCCAACCTTCTTCAGATAGGATGAGACTTCCTTAACGATTTCCTCATACCTTGCCTTGGAGTACTTGGGGGTTGTAGCATCCATCTACATACAAAAGCAACATTAGTAAAAGGCACATTTGGCACTTGCAACCACAAGTGACCGTAAGTATTCATTGCAATTTATAAATCATAGAGCTAACCTTGTTGCAGCAGCAAATCATCTGCCTCACACCAAGGGTAAAAGCAAGTAATGCATGCTCACGGGTCTGACCGTCCTTGGAAATACCAGCTTCAAAACCACCAGTGGTGGAGTCAATAATGAGGACAGCACAGTCAGCCTGTGAGGTACCGGTGATCATGTTCTTGATAAAGTCACGGTGTCCAGGAGCATCAATGACAGTGCAGTAGTACTTGGTAGTCTCAAACTTCCACAAGGCAATGTCAATGGTAATACCACGTTCGCGTTCAGCCTTGAGCTTGTCCAACACCCAGGCATACTTGAATGACCTCTTGTTCATCTCAGCAGCCTCCTTCTCAAATCTCTCAATAACACGCTTGTCAATACCTCCAAGCTTATAGATCAAGTGCCCCGTGGTTGTCGACTTTCCAGAGTCGACGTGGCCAATGACCACAATGTTGATGTGAAACTTCTCCTTACCCATATTAGAATGCTAGAAGATGCTGTTACAAAATCCAGATAAGCATAAAAAAACTAGCCATAGATAAGCCAAAGGAGTCAAAACCAGAAGCTATACAGTGCCAAGAAATTAGATAACGAATTAAGAACTTATGATCAATTACTAGCTGCAGAGGGTATAACGTGTTCTAATTAGAACTTCAAATTCAAGTACATATATCAAGCATCAAATGAGTTCTATTCAAAACTTCAAAATGAAAAAATAAAAATGAAACAGGTTGCACAATCCAGTAAAAAATTTGTACACCAAGTATACAGCAAACCTTTCCTACCTCAAAGTAAACACTTCTGGACATGTACCTATCCTGGCTATCCTTGCTCAAAGTAAAGTTCCAGACATATATGATTTTCAAGGGAAATTTTACACACTCGTACAAAACAGTTGGTACAACCAGAAATCACCTAAGAGTAGTACATAACTCATTAAAAGGTTATTTAAAAAAAAAAATTATATAAGGTTGCTTGGACCACACTACAAATAACGAAGTCGATCAACATTTTCCCAGCTTAAAGTTCACAAATAAGCCCAAAGACATACATCTAAACCCAATCAGAAACCAAAACAAAATAAGAAAAACCCATCATATTATCGTTCAACAGAAGTAAAAAAATGCAGTCCGAGGATTGTCAACAAGCAACAAAAGATATCAAACAGAAAATGAAAAATAAACTCATCCCGGTTGGCGGACTAGATCCCATTTTAAACCCAACAGAAAACAAAACCGAACAATCAGTGACAAACTTTAACGCTTTCTACAAAAAATTTATGCTTCCATGAATAGGAACGAACTAAATTAGATCCACTAAATAAAATACCGAAATCGTTAGCACAAATCAAATACATCTACTAACAATGACTTTTCCCGATAAATTTGGGAACCCAAGTAAAAGCCTCTGTAAGCTATCGAATATTTTCCTTTCTCAGCTGAGTTGAAATCTACACAATCGAATTTCATATTCCGATCTAATACGAGATTAATAAACGAGAAGCTAAGAAACTGAAGACGAAACCAAGCAGTTAACAAAATATAATTAGAAATCAAACACGAATCCAACACATGCATATATACGTTCAGCAACCAAAACCACAATCAGAGCATCTCAGAATCAAACAGCGAAAACCTAATATATAACAACAGAAAACAGTGAAGAATCCAAGAGTGAATCGCGGGCAGATCGCTCACCTCGTAAGAGAGATCTAGGGCTGAAACCTAGCCGCAACAGGGAGCAGAGTTAAGAGAGGACTCGAGGGTATGTGAATGGTATGCGTGGTACTTATAGACGACAGGCATGTCACAGCTAGGGTTTCGGGTCTGTTATTTTTATATGATGAAATGACTTAAATACCCTTCCTCAGCTACTGACGTTTGTTTGAATTTGCAATTTAAAAAAATACGATTTAAAAATAATAATTTTAAAATGTAAGATTTAAAATAGCGATTTTTAAAAATGTAATTAAATATTTGATAAAATCGTAATTTGGTTTTTAAAATTACAATTTAACCATTAAAATTATGTATTTTTAAAAAAGCACCCTTAGCCTGTAATTTGAAAAGGCATATTTCTGCATTTTCAAATCGCAATTTTTTTTTAAAACGAAATTTTTAAACGATTCATTTTTGAGTAATGCTAAAAATGTCCTCCTTTTGTCCCCCCCAAAATTGATGTGGCTCTTAAAATCACCATTGAATTTTTAATATATCACTATTGAATTTTGATCCAATGGTGATTTTAAGAGCCACATCAATTTTGGGAGGACAAAAAGAGGACAAGGGGATGATGTGTAGCATTACTCTTCATTTTTTGCGATTTGATTTAAAATCATACTTTCTGTCTACGAAATCGCAATCTCAAACGCACCCTAAATCGATAAAAGACTGAAATTTTCTACAACCCGCCTATAAAAGAGATATGTAACTTGGTGCACCTCCATCAGACTCTTCATATGACTCATACTATATTTAACTAATATGAACAACTTTATCCCTCCAATAAATGCCTCATCATGCCTTAAAAGAGAGTATCTTCATCCATTTGGCTATAGTGAACTTTTATATAGGAAAGTATTTCTTATTCATTTCTCTTACCTATTTCCCTCGCTCTCTCTCTTTCCCTCACCCTCAACTTTTATAATAAAAAATAATATTTAAAAAAAGTAGATAGTATAATCTATTAGAGTTAGTATTGAAAAATTAGTAGCTAAAATAATAATAATAAAAAAAAAAAGTGTGTATTTTGAGTAGTTAAAATTAAGAAGCACGTGTTTTTTAATATTATGTGCTTTTTATATATATATTTTTAATAATATTAATAATAATAATTAAAAAAAAAAAATATGTGTTTCTTACATCCTTAAAAGACACGTCATTTTTAGAGACTGATTTGTCATAAATTTCAACAACCCAATTTGTAAGAAATTTATGCCCATAGAACCACCTTATAAAAGGTATTGGAACCTGTTTGGTAACTCATCCAAACAATTTTCATTTTCATTTTACTTCTCCCAAAAATATCAAATAAAAAATATTCTTACTTTTTTACACTTTTTACATCACATCAATAATTTTTTATTATTATTCAATCAAAAAAACTCACTATAAAACAAAACTTTTTCATTTTCCTATAAAACATTCTCAAATTTTATATCACATCAATCATTTCTTACTACTATTCAAATAAATATTCCAATTCACAATCACTTACCAAACACACTCTTGATCTTTTAACGCTCTTACTTATATAATTAAGAATGATATTTTAGAAGATAAAGTATATTATTTATAAATTTGAGTGATTGATATTTGTGGGATATTTTATTCTTGTAAATTTCTCTTTATATTTATAACAATAAAATTTCAATATTAATTATGACACTAAAAGAATTATAGGTAAATATTTGGGATCTAGATCACAGCTTCTAAAAAGAGAATCATCACTCATTACTAATATATTAAACTATCCATACCTAAACTCTTTAGAGATTTACGATTAGATGCAAGAATATCATCGGGACTATAGTACTTCGTGCTAAATTATGGTTAAGAATACCGTAAAATGGTTAAGATAATAAATAAGAGATAAAGAATAAGGTGAAAACTAGAAGAAGAAAAAAATGGGGTATGAAAAACACTAAGTGAAATCTGTTTGAGACTATTCTATTGGTGGGAAGAGACCTATCGAACAATGTGCCACGTAGGAAGTCAGCAAAACCTTATTGTTCGGTCGATGGCCAATACCCTATGAGTGGTTAGGTGAGGAGCTTTGTGGGTTGCAGAGAGTAGATAACGTTCGGTCAATAAAAAGTAACGATCAAACGGTATGAGCGAAGGCAAATAGAAAATTGAAAAATCCTGGCAATCGAACGACATGAACACTTATCTAACAGTGACAGACTATATACGATTTACATAAGTCCAAAAGTTGCAAAAATGGGGGAGTCTTATTTAAGCATTGATGTAATCTTTTCTTGGGAGTTAAGTTAGAGACTAATAAAGAGTAAATTTTCATTTATTTTATAGTCTAATAAGGAATAGATCTCTAATTTAGAATCTTCCCTTACTAGAGTCGTTATAGTCTTAGAAGTTTAGACTTAATTGGTCTCTTATGTAATCGGTAGTCTATTATTTCTCTATTTAAAGATGACCTGTCAATAAGAAAAGTATGAGTTAATTATTGTTTTAGAATACAATTTACTATGTTTTTGGGGTTAAGGCTCTCTCAAAGTAGCCATTGGAGATCACGACTCTCTTGAAGTAGTCGATTTATCATTTTCTATGTTTTGTTACTAATGGGTTTGCATCAAGTGGTATCAGAGTAAGGTTAATTGTTTTCTATAGCAATCATCGATCCATGACTACACAACAACAACATGATGATAGGCACCTTGAGATTCTGCATGAGATATGCTCCATCATGGAGCATATCAGCAACGTGTGCCATCAAGTTGTCATAAAAACCCAACCTAGCATCCCAACACTGTGCAACAATACACAACCAACAAATTAAATCTTAACCTTTTACCACTTACCCCACCGTCACCACTCTTTCCCTCAGTCTTACCTAAACCTAGTGTTCCTCTCGATCCCCAAACAACCCATTCGACCACCTAGCAACCCAAACATGCTGTTAAACACCAAAGTCACTGGTGCTTCATTAGATCTTTCAAATGTGCAACAAGCCATCGCACCGCTACTCCCTTCAGTTGCATATCACCGCACCACCACCTCCCCACGCTGCCGATCTCATTGGTCTCACAAACCCCTTGCAAAGTCGTGCCATTTGGGTCCTTTCCGCACATTAGTTCACTGGAATTGTGGCTCATGAGAAAGAAGAAGAAGAGATATGTTTCCTTTGTTGGGTGCAGAAAACAAAAAAAGAAAGAGTCCTGGTCACACAAGTTAAACAAATAAGAAGAAAAAAAGCGTTAGATGTGCTTCTTAGAGGAAGAAGAAAAAAAAAAAAAAAAATTCAAGAAGAAAAGGTCACATGATGACCTTTGCTAGGATAGAAGGAAAAAAAAATAGAAGGGAAAGAAAAAGGTCGCATGATTGAAAGGTAAGAGGTCATTTAATTGTCTGACATTCACAAAAATGGAGAACGCGTCTTGATCTTAGTGATTTTTAATATTTTTTTTTTTATTTTAATAGTTGTTAAGTGATAGTTTTAGAAGTGTTAATTGGTTTTTATTGTCAGGGTTTTAGTTTTCATAAATTTTTCTTGAGGACAAGAAAATTGTTAGTGGAAGGAAATGATGTAATCTTTTATTGGGAGTTAAGTTAGAAACCAATAAGGAGTAAATTTCCATTTATTTTATAATCTAGTAATGAATAGATCTCTAATTTAGAATCTTTCCTTATTAGAGTCGTCATACTCTTAGAAGTCAAAACCTAATTGGTCTATTATATAATCGATAGTCTATTGTTTCTCTATTTAAAGGAGAACTATCAATAAGAAAAGTATGAGTTAATTATTGTTTTAGAATGCAATTCACTCCCTCCTCCTCTCTATTTACCTTTATACTCCCTGCTCTTGCCCTCCTCTTCCCATACTGGTTTTTTCTTTTGTTTGTAAGTGTTATTCGACCAGATTAGCAATTTTGGTCACTCCGCTATGCATCCATCCATCTACCTCCGTGTTGTGCTATTCATCTCCTTCATGGCCGTTGCTGTTATTTGCTGGGTATACTTTTGCTTTGAATAAGAATTTTTTGCTCTTTAGATCTGCCCTCATGGGAGATCTATGGAATGGAGGTTAGTCAGGTGTGAGGGGTTATCTCTCACGGCCTGAATAGTTCGGTGCAAGGGGTTATCTCTCACAACTTGAATGGTTCGGTGTGAGGGGTTATCTCTCACGGCTGGTTTAAATAATTTTTTTTTAGAATATTTGGCTACCAGTGTCTTAGATCTAGTCTGCTTGGAGCAGATATGCTCTTTAACTATTTTTGCATATGGGCTAGCGGAAGATGAAAGTTATAGAAAGTACTTTATTGTAAGAATTTTGTTTGTATCTGACTATGTAACTTCATAGCATGTGGCTATGATTTTGTAGAGCTTTATGCTCGTGATCTTTGATCAATGAAATACTCAGATCTTTCATTCAAAAAAAAAATTCAATTTACTGCGTTTTGAAGGTTAAGGCTCCCTCAAAATAACCATTGAAGATCACAGCACTCTCGAAATAGCTGATCTATCATTTTCTATGTTTTATTACTAATGGATTCGCATCAAGCATATTTTCATAACATTAACGTCCATTTGGTCGTCTAAAGCCACCAACTGAGAGAAAGGGAGTAAAGAGAGAGTATAGGAGAGGGAGGAGGAAAATGGGAGCTTTACTTAAGAGGTTACAAATTGCACTTGCCCCATTGGACTGGGATGGTTACATAATGTGCAGAAGATGAACTAAAATAGTGTGAAGCTGTATCAATCTTGATAAGATAAATCCCAATTTGGATATTTTTATTTTTTTGGGTGTAAAATTAAGATTTTTATGTTCTTTGTTATAATTTTATTAGATATTTTTTGAAACATTATCTTTAAAATAAATTATTCAGATCTTACCATATTTAGAAGATTCTTTTTTTTTTCCCCCTCAATTCATTACATCTCAAATATGATAAATGCTTAGTTGTCAAAAGTTGGATCTTTTAGTTTAGTTTAAAATTAAGGAAAAATTATACCATTGGTCCATGTGGTTGGCCTAAATTACAAATCACTCTCTGAGTCCCTGTCGTATCAACATTAATTCAGAGATCCCTGTAATTGGTTAATTTACAAATTGCTCACCGGAGTCAAATTCCATTAAATTTTTTGACAAATTCCATTAGACGTCACGTTAGTACCAAAAAGATGGCGACTCGTGTCAATCTTAATAAACAAATATAAAAAAAACTTGGCAGGCATTCTTTCCAGTCTTATTAAAATAAGAGGGTGGGTTTGGTTTGAACATAGGCTAATAAAAATATAAATAAATAAAACTTAAAAATATATATATATATATATATATATATTTTTAAAAAAAATTAGAAAAAGGAAAGGGGCAGTTGCTAGTTCCTTTCATTTTCCCAAATTTTTTTTTTAAAAAATAATTTTTTAAGTTTTATTTATTTATTAAGAGTGACAAGTGTCACCATCTTATTGGTGATGACGTGACGCCTAATGAAATTTGTCAAAAATTTTAACAGAATTTGACTTTAGAGAGCGATTTGTAAATTAGGCCAACCATATTGGACCTAGATATTTTATGACAGAGTTTTCCTCCAATCTAATCTATAAAATGACATGTGTCCCTTGAGTACATAAGAATCACATGTTCAATTTTTTTAATAGCAGAGACAAAGTTTGAAGAACTTTAGTAAAAAAACATGTGCAACTCACATGCTATTAAAAAAAGTATGTGATTTTCACATGCTAAATGACACATGTCATTTATATAGATTGGGTTGAAGGAATTTTTTCCAACCTAATTTAGAGGAAATCTTTGTCCATTTTAAACCTCAATTTGTTTAACCAATGCATAACGTTGTATAGATAGATGAAAAAATTGCACTATTGGTCTTTGTGTTGGCCTAAATTACAAATAGCTCATTGGAGTCAAATTCCGTTAAAAATTTTGGACAATTCCGTTAGCCGCTACATCAATGTCAATAAGATGGTGACACGTGTTGATCATAATAAAAAAATAAAACTTAAAAAATTATTATTATTATTATTATTATTTATTATTATTTTTTTTTTAAAAAAATTTAAAAGAAAAAAAAGGGGATGGCTTGGCCACCCCTTTGGGGCCGGGAGTGGCACGCAGCCACCCCGAAATGCATCTAGGAGTGGCCTTCGGGCCACCCTGGCCTCTGGGGGTGGCCGCGCCCCACCCCTGGCCACCTCTGGGGGTGGAGCGCGGCCACTCATTTTTTATTTTTTATTTTTTTTTAAAAAATATATAATTTTTTAAGTTTTATTTATTTATTTATATATTTTTATTATGGTCAACACGTGTCGCCATCTTATTGACGCTGACATGGTGCTTAACGGAATCTGTCAAAATTTCTAACAGAATATGTCAAAAATTTTAACGGAATGTGATTACAATGAGCGATTTGTATTAAGCCAACTATAAAGATCTTTGAATTAATTTTGATAACAAAGTAAGTGATTTGTAATTTATGTCAACTCCAACTCTAACTCCAAAGACCAATGATGCAATATATGTTTTGCATTGCATAGTCTTTGTGCTATTCTCTATCAAATTGACAATAGAAAACGTTTTAAGATATAATTATGTCCTTAAGATCAAAATAATAATAATAAGAAAACAAAAAAAACCATAAAAGGGCCAATGGCCATAAAGCTTGGCCTGGGGGCTTTAATTTTTCTTTTCTTTTTTTTTTTTTTTATTTCTTTTCCTTGGGATTATAATCGTAATGTTACATATTTAATGTTATCAATTTGATGAAGAATAAAAACATAATGTGCTGCAACCAAAAATTGAAAATTGGTTTTAATTTAAAAAAGAGTAATGCTATTTAGTAAAACGTTGTATGTTTGTCATACAATTTAGATGACAGTAATTAATAGTCTATTAAATAACATTATTTTTTTCAAACCAAAGCAAGAGGTCCTTAAAAGAAAAGGTCATTTTTAGTGAAAAATATTTAATGTTTTTTAATATTATTTCCTCCAATATATCTTATTCTTAGTTAATTTATTAAGTTATATTTTATATTTTTCTAATATAAAATGGAAGCTCAACCGGCAGTGATGCCCCTTTATGCCCCCCATGGGCATGGGATGCTTTTCTTTTGCCTATTCCACTTTGTCTAACTCCTATTGGCTATTGCATGCTGCACAATGGTTTTTCCATACAACAAGGCCAAGAAACAGAAAGTGATGCTTTGACATATCGAATTATTTACTTTTCAGTCTTTAAATTATTTGTTTATTTATTTATTTATTTATTTTTTTTTTGTGGATCCTAAACATAATGAGCATTTTTCTATACTTCAATTTTTATTTTTTTTTCTCACTTTAGGTTTTGTTTGTTTTGATTTAAAACATTTTCAGTTAGAAAATATTTTTCGAAAAAAAAAACTATTGAGGAAGGCTGGTATTGATAATGTGAACTCATTAACAAAACAAATTTCCAAACAAAGCTTTACTTAAACAGTCTTTTCAAAGCCTTCTCATTTTCACCCATGAGTTCTACGACAAACATATAAAAGATGCAGTTAGGACAATAATATTAGTTAGGTTTGTGGGCTGGCAAGCACATATAACCCACTAATCTGACCGTTTTGATTCAAACACTAGCCCACTAATCTGGATTTACCGAATACATGCAATATGAATCCACTCCCACGCCATAGTGCAAGTGAAAGAAAGATCATGCAGAAGCAGACGAGAAATAGTTGAAGCCAAGCCACCATAAAAAGGTAACCCTCAGCAGCAAAAAAAGAGACTTTTGGTCTCTTCCCAAAAACTAAGCTTATTTAAAATTATCACCTTCCTCTTTAAAACTCTGGTTGACTTGAGCATTCGAATGCTGGTAACCTCCGGCAAGCCCCATTGATCGTTTCATTACAAAATCCAAATGTCGAAACTAAATCAAGGAACGTTAGAAATGATGGCAAAGCTACCAACCCCAGTGTCGATCCATCTGGAGAGCGTATTGAACCTCGAACCCTCAAGCTCATGATAACAATTATCTTATATCATCATGTGAAAGGTGGCCGAGGACAATGCCGAATTGCTGAAATGCCAAAGGTTGTTCAAGCATTGTCACTTAGAAGTTAGAAAGTAAGGGTGTACAAGCGATTACGATTATTAGGGGTTTACATGTGGATGCGAATACGGATAAAATACGATTATTTGCAATATCCGTATTCGTATCCGCAAAATGCAGATATTATTTTTAGATATCCGCACCTTCATCATATTTTCACTAATCGCATCCGTGTAGTTAATATCCATTATCCGCATATTAGATAATGAGTTTTTTGAGCCTATTTTAGTATTTTGAGCTTGCCTTGGGTCTTTATTATGACATATTTCAAACGATTTGAAAAACAATTTGGGATGATTTTTAGTGTTTTGGGTTTTTTATATATATATGTAAAGGATATGAGCATAGCCTAAAACTATTTAAGTATTTTCTTCACAAAGAAGAGTAGCAACAGAAACACTAGATAACAATCAAAAACCAACTAGCTTTATACCAACAAATCTTTTTGGCATAACATTGTGCTCAACACACACAGGACAGATAATTTATCCTTTCCTAATTTCATGGAGCAAGATTAATTGCTTCCCCCCCCCCCCCGGGCGATCCATTGGGGAGCCATGGGGCCTATGGACAAGACAAAGGGAGGTGGCCTTATCACATGCCTTAATCGTGATGTGGTTTATGAGGAGAGAGAGTAAAAAGTACAACATGAAGCTGCCAGAAAGAAAAAATGACAAATTGAACATCAATTTAATTATATATGAACATCTTATACAACAAAAGCGAGAGGTCTTACATGGGAAGGCAAGAAATAAACTTCGGTGATGAAGCATCAAGCAATCTTATGGAGAGAAAACTAATTCCAATTAATCAGATAAGTAAATTGATTTAACTAGAAATTCACAATACAGAACCATAATATATTGTGAGATGTATAGCTACCTTGATGCATGTCTTATGAACCAATTCCATCAGAAAGAACTAGGACCTTTTCCATTTGATGTTGAGTATCGGCCAGCTAGAAGGGTGTATCCATATCTAATTGACCATTTGAGGGCAAAAGACTGGCCTCCTACTAGAAATATGTAGGAAAGAAGCAGGTAATACGATCCCAACTTGATGAATGGTAAAATGAAAGAAAGAAAGGAAAGGAACAAAAATAAAACCTCAAGAGTAAACAATTAGCTCTTCGGAAGATGGGGATATAGGAAGCACCGATGCTCCGTTTATTGATCACATATGAGCACCAACAAAACTATGGACAGGATAATATGAGCTCAACCGGAAAATATGAAAATATATGAACTCATATACAATACAGCCTACTTCTAAGTTCTAAGGAAGCAGACTTATCAAGTAGCATTGACATAGATAGAGGGAACAAAAAGCTTTACTAACTCAAACCAAATGGCCCCAAGCTTTTTGCTCAAAATATGCAACTTGACTGTATGGCAAAATATACATTATAAATTGAAATTTACCACTCATCTTGAATTTATTAAAATCTTACTTGAAGACATGGTATGCTGTATAAGATGATATTTGACTTGACTTATCAAAAGATGATATTTGACTTCAGTGAATGAAGATGCAAGATCCGTGACTTGTAAGACAGAACAACCACAGCCTTTCTTTTTAATCCCCCCTGTCTTTGACAATGAAACAAGTTTTAGATCTTGGATCAATTATCTGGGCAAATATCCAGTTCAACTCAAACGAACATATGTTCTTAGAAAAAACCAAATGAACATATGTTATTATTGTGGTTCTGAAATTATATCGATTCAACACAGTGTCATAACAAACATAGTATGTACCATATTGTACTGGCATTACATCTCCAGCATTCTTGAAAGATTTTTCCCTCTACACCCAAATGATTTTGAAACATATGCTTGAACTGACTCAATTGCAAGTTGCAACCATGAAAAAGATTGTAATTTAAATAATTACTTTGACAACAATAACATATCAAAAAGAAAAAGATACTTTGATAACAGTAATTAATATGATGGTATAAAGTTTACATTGAAGATACAGAAGCAGAAAACAAATAATTACAAAAATAAATAAATAAACTGAAGATCATGGTTTTGGCTTTTAATTCTCAATCTTGTAGATTCATTTATAATAACTTATGCAAAGGGAGGATTTCATAAAGTTCTGCACCCAAGCTTAACCACACACCTCTCAGAACATGCATGTAATACTAGCAGAGTTGTACTAAGATAAGTTAAAGCAGTTGCAGCTAACTTTCAATTCAAAGCAAGTACAATAGGTTACATGTAATGATGAAAATCTCATGCTCAGTACCTGAACTGATTTTTGTCAACTGAATTTCCAAAGTTATCTTCAAGCACATATAGAAGCTTCCTGTAAGTATGCCCATCCACAATGTCTTTTTCTTGAAACTCCTTCAACAACCTCATGGCCTCTCCTACCCTTCCTCGTCTACAGATCTCATCCAAGACAGTTCTGTAAGTGATGAAATCAGCTGACCTCCGCTTTTCAATCATCTCCCATAGGCACCTCACTGCCTCATCAACCTCTCCACCAAGAGCCAAAGCATTCACGAGCGAGTTATACGATTTACTACTTGGAAGAAACCCTTTTTCCTTCATTTCATCACACAACTCCCTAGCATTGTTTGTGCGGCCTTGTGCACATAGCCCATGGATCAAATAATCATAGGAAAATGAGTTGGGCAGACACTTATATACCACACCCATCTGATGAAATATCCTTAGAGCATCATTAACATGAAGAGAAAGTACATAACCCTTTATAATAGAATTCAAAGAAAAAATATCAGGCTCAATCCCATCATTTACCATCTGCCTAAACAAGCATCTAATAGTCTCCATATACATGTGGTTTATATAGGAATTATTTCCCCGACTCAAGAACGCCGCATAAAGAAGATTATAGGTTCTAACTGAAGGCCTACAATCCAAATTTCTGCTATTCTTCATGTGCTTAAATATATTGACAGCTCGAGTCAGCTTCCGCGCCTCTGTGAAAAAATAGATGATGGTATTGAAAAGGGCCTCTGAACCAATATATGGAAGAGCAAGCACTTGGTTTACAACATCATCCATTTCTTGGTACATTTTCACTGCACCAAGCTTCTTTATTGTAATGTGGTAAGTGCAGACATCGTGCCTAAACCTCGATTGTTGCGACGCCCAATTGAATAGCCCCAAGCACACTTTAGGATCTTCTTGGAGGGTTATGACATTGCAAAGCTCTTCAGCAGTGAATCTCGGCGGAAGTTGGGAAACCGCACGTTGAAATTGGGCTTCATCAAGAGGGGTTTCAGAGTTAGATTTTGATCTCTTACGCTCTCTCCTTCTAAAAGATCTCGACGGGGCGTTAGTAGAGTATAAAGAATTCAAGGAAACGCGCACATTGGAAGGTACTTTGGGACGCAGGCCGACATGGGTCTGATTCGAAAGGCGTATATGCTTCAAAGCGAGATCAATGGGATTTGCATACTTGGAGTAGCTTTTTGGGTGTTGATAAAAATGGTGAAATGGGTTTGTGGAGCATATCTGCCTGGTTGAATTTCTGCCAGAGAGAACATAATTCAAGCGATTTCCCCGAACAAAAACCATACTATCAGAAACGAGGAATACTACATGGCCAATAAAAACAGCTCAAATCAAGGAATTTCTGACTATCGCACATATAAATCAGCCAAAACAAAAAGCAGAAATTGTGAAACCATATGATAGGATTTCAGCACCATGAAAAAGACTTTTGCTATTTGGTCAGCTTTGAAGTGAATAATGAAGTAATGCCAAGCTGAAGAGTTCGAAAACATAGAGAAAGTTGGAGCCTGACCTCTATGTTATTGCCGAAATGAAGAAGAAGAAGAAGAAGAAGAATGATTGAGGATGCAGAGCGGTGTCGTTTTACGGTTTCGAACCCTGGAGCCCGGAGGTGGAGAGAAGGGAAGCAAGCAAGTGGTTTTTGTGGGTTGTGGCATTGGGTGGGCCATTTGCTGGATTGGAATGGGCCGAATCAGTTTCGGCCCACTGCTGAGTCCCATAGAGGACAGCGTGCCAGCCTGCCAGGTCATCAATAGTTTGACAAAAAAAAAGAGGCCATTAATTTTTAACTTCCTATTTACTAAAAATAAAAAACAGGGGGAAAGAGAGCTTTTCTAATTAATCCCTAAAATTTCAAGATTTTTGAAAGCTAGCCCAAGTTATTTGAGACCGGATCATAATCAACTTAGGTGTTTACTAGGACATTCGGTGGAACTTGATCAGATTACAATGAACTGATTTGAGAGACAATTTACAGTTTTTTCGTTTAGATCCTTTCTGTCATTAGTTACCAACAAGTAAATGCTACAATGGTCACGCCCATGAAAGCCACTTCGATCCCTCTTTCTCTCTCTCTCTCTCTCTCTTTTATTTTCAAAAAGAAAAAATAATAAAATTATTTCATGGCTTAAAGGTAGATTGTAGAGATCTAATAGTTATAAGTTATTATGTTGTTACTTAATTTAAAATTTTCAATGACAAAACACTATGGACACCATTAAATATAACAAAATAAAATTTGAACTATAAAATAATTCTTCTCTATTTTCACTTAAAATGAAAAAAATAAAAAATTCTTATCCTCAACTTCATAAAGAGCTCTACTTGAATAATTTATTATTTGATCTGTGGTCTTTTTAAAACCCAACTAGATAAAAACTGGTTGGAATAGTTCGCGATCATTTCGAACTATTATTTGATCTTAAATAGTTTGAGATCATTTCCAAACCAAACAAGTCAACTAGTTTTATCATTAAGACTAACAATCCAACTTAAATATGCTACTTAGATCTCTATAATCTACGACTTAGATTGTAGAGATCTAATAGTTATTATGTTGTTACTTAATTTAAATTTTTCAATGACATGATACTATGGACACCATTAAATATAACAAAATAAAATCTGAACTATAAAATAATTATTCTCTATTTTCACTTAAAATGAAAAAAAAAAAAAAAATTCTTATCCTCAAATTCACAAAGAGCTCTACTTGAATAATTTATTATTTCATCCAATATGATCTGTGGTCTTTTTAAAACCGAACTAGATAAAAACTGATAATATCTGGAATGGTTCGAGATCATTTCCAGAACAAACAAGTCAGCTAGTTTTATCATTAAGATTAACAATCCAACATAAATATATTTTTTTCAAATTATATTTAAATTTAAAATTTGAAACATGTGAATGGGTTATTTTTTTATTTTTTTATGATTTATAAATTTTATTTATGGGTGTGAGAGAGAATCGCTTTAAGAATAGAAACATTTACTTAACCATGAACTAAATTAAAATAGTGTATTATTATTCATTATTTATTGGTGTGCTAGTAGTGGCCAGTGGGGCACTTGATCCAATTATGCAAAGCATCTTTATTTTCTGGGACAGGAATATTCTATGCTGGTTCTGCTAACAACATATAACCTTATCCAGGACCGCACTAATTGAGTTGCCAAAAATCCCATCTGTTATTTCCGACCCAAACTTTTCCATATTTGCTTTCCTGCCCCAGGCTCCGCTACCTAACCAAAGACAGTTTAGTCAATTAAGTAATTAGTAAGGGTGTTCAAGTCATTTCAGTCTATGAAAAAATAACCTAAACGAGGCAATCTATCGCATATAAGTACCACGCAAAACCTTCTCAAACCCTCAAGTTCTCTCTTTGCTGCCGCTTTGCCTCTCTAAATTCTGCTCCTTGTTGAGGCTAGGGCTTCAGCGAAGGTCTCCCGTACGAGGTGAGCGATCTGCTCGTGATTTACGCTTCGATTCTTCACCGTTTGCTGTTGTTATAGATTTGGTATTCGCTGGTTGATTCTGATTGTGGTTTCAATTTTTGAACATATATTTGCATGTGTTGGATTCTTGTTTGATTTCTAATTATGTTTTGTTGATTATTTGATTTGCGCTAGCGATTTCGGTATTCTTACTTCGTGGATCTAAATTAGTTGGTTTCTATTCATAGAGCCATAAACTTTTTTGTTGAAAGTGTTAAAGATTGTCACCGAGTGTTGGGTATGTGTTTCTTTTGGGTTTAGAATTGGATCTAAATTACCAGCTGGGATGAATTTAATATTCTTTTTCTGTTTGATATCTTTTGTGGCTCGTTGACAAACCTCGGACTGCATCTTATCTACTTCCGTTGAATGATGACCTGGTGGGATGTTTTTGTTTCCTATCGGGTTTAGATGTCTACATTAAGCCGGGAAAATGTTGACATCGTTTGTTCTTAAAAAACGTTGACCTCGTTTGTCTGTGTGAAATCTTGTGTGTGCAGTGGTTCAAGCAACCCATTAATGAGTTACGTACTATTATGGGTTTTGGATGAGTGTAAAATTTCCCTTCAAAATCATATTTGTCTGGAACTCTTTACTTTGAGGTCAGATTGGTATATGTCCAGATCTGATTACTTTGAGGTAGGGAAGGTTTGTTGTATAGTTGTCGTACGAAACATTTTTACTGAAATATTTATACTGGGTATGGTTTTTCTTGTCAATTTATCATTGTATTGTGCAACTTGTCTCATTTTTATTTTTTCAATTTTAAGTTTTGAATAGACGTCATTTGATGCTTGATATATGTACTTGAATTTGAAGTTCTAATTAGAACACATTATACCTTCTGCAGCTTGTAATTGATCATAACTTCGTAATTGGCTATCTAATTTCTTGGTACTTGTACCTGTGTGTACTTATTATGCTTCTGGTTTTGACTCCTTTTGGCTTATCTGTGGTTAGTTCTTTGATGCTTATCTGGCTTTTGTAACAGCATCTTCTAGAATTCTAATATGGGTAAGGAGAAGTTTCACATCAACATTGTGGTCATTGGCCACGTCGACTCTGGAAAGTCGACAACCACAGGGCACTTGATCTATAAGCTTGGAGGTATTGACAAGCGTGTTATTGAGAGGTTCGAGAAGGAGGCTGCTGAGATGAACAAGAGGTCATTCAAGTATGCCTGGGTGTTGGACAAGCTCAAGGCCGAACGTGAACGTGGTATTACCATTGACATTGCCTTGTGGAAGTTTGAGACTACCAAGTACTACTGCACTGTCATTGATGCTCCTGGACATCGTGACTTTATCAAGAACATGATCACCGGTACCTCACAGGCTGACTGTGCTGTCCTCATTATTGACTCCACCACTGGTGGTTTTGAAGCTGGTATTTCCAAGGACGGTCAGACCCGTGAGCATGCATTACTTGCTTTTACCCTTGGTGTGAGGCAGATGATTTGCTGCTGCAACAAGGTTAGCTCTACAATTTATAAATTGCAATGAATACTTACGGTCACTTATGGTTGCAAGTGCCAAATGTGCCTTTTACTAATGTTGCTTCTGTATGTAGATGGATGCTACAACCCCCAAGTACTCCAAGGCAAGGTATGAGGAAATCGTTAAGGAAGTCTCATCCTATCTGAAGAAGGTTGGGTACAACCCTGACAAGATCCCCTTTGTCCCCATCTCTGGTTTTGAGGGTGACAACATGATTGAGAGGTCTACAAACCTCGACTGGTACAAGGGCCCCACCCTCCTTGAGGCTCTTGACTTGCTCTCGGAGCCCAAGAGGCCATCAGACAAGCCCCTCCGTCTCCCACTCCAAGATGTCTACAAGATTGGCGGTATTGGAACTGTCCCTGTTGGACGTGTTGAGACAGGTATCATCAAGCCTGGTATGGTTGTGACCTTTGGGCCTACTGGACTGACAACTGAAGTCAAGTCCGTTGAGATGCACCATGAAGCTCTCCTGGAGGCCCTTCCTGGTGACAACGTTGGGTTCAATGTGAAGAATGTTGCTGTGAAGGATCTCAAGCGTGGTTTTGTTGCTTCCAACTCCAAGGATGATCCTGCCAAGGAGGCTGCCAACTTCACCTCCCAGGTCATCATCATGAACCATCCCGGTCAGATTGGTAATGGTTATGCTCCAGTGCTCGACTGCCACACCTGCCACATTGCCGTGAAGTTTGCCGAGCTGGTGACCAAGATTGACAGGCGATCTGGTAAGGAGATAGAGAAGGAGCCTAAGTTTTTGAAGAATGGTGATGCAGGGATCGTGAAGATGATTCCCACCAAGCCCATGGTGGTGGAGACTTTCTCCGAGTATCCTCCACTTGGTCGGTTTGCCGTGAGGGACATGCGCCAGACTGTGGCTGTTGGAGTCATAAAGGGTGTAGAGAAGAAGGATCCAAGTGGTGCAAAGGTCACCAAGTCTGCAGCTAAGAAGAAGTGAACCGTGCTGGTTCTTCATATGCAGATTTCTGCAGATCATGCCTACTTTCACATTGACAGTTGTTATGATAAAAACTTGGTAATTGTCAGTACGGCTTTGGCATGTTTGCTTTATTTCGTATGTCATAGTTTTATACCTTCGTTGTTGGGTACCCGGTCTCAGAATTGGGTACTTGATAGGCGGTGGCATGAGACTATGGCATAGTCTTTCAAGTTATTTGTGTTTGTTTTTCTGTGTTTTCGTGTCGAGGTGCTTCAGGTTTTCTGAGGCGGTTCAAAAGTTTTGTCATTTTGTTGTTTCGTCGGAGTTATAAACAATTTTCTATAGTTTTTAATTATGTTAATGCAAATTTCATCTATGACTACCAATTTATGAGGAAAATGATGAATCGTCTGGTTACATACTTGATTTACATACTCATAGGGAGCTGCCCCCCTTCTAAAATTGCTAGATTTTGAGCATAAGTGAGCTGGTTGTTGGTGGATCTAAGTTGATCAATTGAAAGGCCATGGCATCTGGAGTTATGATCATTTACTAAAGAGTTTGTTATATGGGTATTTTTGTTGTTAATAATTTAGGGATGTAAATTCGGCCGGTCGGAAAATCTAGAAATCGGTTGGTACCCGATTTTAAATATTTACTAACCGGCTTAGAGCCCATTACCGGTTTTAGCCTTTTCATAAATTTGGTTATAACAAAAATAAAAACCTGGTATAAAAATAAATAATAATTAATAAAATATAAAAATTACTACATGTTACAATTTAGTTATAGAAATGAGTCCTTTACCTCGGCCAAACCAACAGCCCAGCCTGCAAGTCTTTAAATGTTCAAGTTTTGTTTCCACTCATTCCATTGCAATTCCTCAACCCAACCCGTTTTGTTTCCACTTATTCAATCGCAATTCCTCAACCCAACCAACAGCCCATCCCGCAAGTTTTGTTTCCACATGATTTCACTTTTTTTTTTTTTTACATATCCACACAAGAGGAGAGAAAAGATTCGAACCGGTAACCTCCGCTTTATGAGGCATGGTCTCCAGCCGATTGAACATTTGAACTATCCTCTGGAGACTTGTTTTCACTTATTCCATCGTAATTTCTCAATTCTCCATATACATTTTTTAGATTCTTCTTTATAAGATCATTAACAGTAGGTTTTAACTCACTTTTGGCTAGAATAGGTTACAAAACTTCTAAAATATTGCTGTATCAGATTCTCTAAAGCAAACCTAAAATACATTTGGTAGCGTTGCACTGTTCACATATCTATCATTATTTTATTCTTTTTTCTCACTTTCTTTCATCATTTTTCCTCTTTCTCTCGTCATTCATTAATTCTCTCTCTCTCTCTCTCTCATACTCTTATTCTTCTTCCTTATTTATTTATTTATTTTTCATTGATTTGGCATTGCTTTCGTGTTTGGTGAATTTTTTGGCAGTCTTGTAGGCTCAATTGGAAGTTGTTACTAGAGAGGGCGTTGTTAGCCAGAGAGAGTTAAGTGAGGTTGGGGCAGCGGCCGAAATCAAGGGTAGAGAAGTTGCTAGAGAAATTGTTGTGGGAGAGATCCAGATAGAGAAAAGAAGCAGGTAAGTCGCCCACGAAGCAAGTGGGTATCTCCCCATACGAGATTGTAGGAGAGGTCAAGAACAGAGAGATCTTTACAAGGCAAGAGAGTAAGAGAGCCAAGTGTTCCAGTGAGCTTGTTGTCGGAGAATAAGAGACGACTCGCCATGAGCACGAATCACCATCATGCCTCCAATTTGCTAAGAAACCCTTGGGATCGGACTGAACAGAGGGGCTCGAATGTTCTGGTTCTTATCCTGGTCCTGTTTGGCGAATTTTACGGTGACGATGTGATTAAAATTAAAATTGATTATTTTAATAAAATAGAGAAGAAGTTTAAATAAGTTGATGGAGGAATGTGTTAAAAAGTAGTTAGCTAAACTAACAAAAGTGGGTTTTAGTTAGCTATTCTAGAAATTTTTTTCACACAAGCCACTATAAATGCTCTAAGCCTCCATGATGAGCAAACCCTTAAATCCCAAATGTCAACTGTTCTCCACCACTCCTCTCTACCCGATCAAGCCCATAACATGCCTACCCGTACAAGCAACAGCCCTACACAGGAATGAGAACGTCATAGAGGGATTTGCCCATGAAACATCACCATCTAGAATGAGAATGTTAGAGAGGGATTCGCCCATTGAACACAAAGTTTCAAGATCCAGACACGACGAGGCTTTAGGCAAACAACAGGGCCCTTTAGATTAGAGATCGAGATGGAGCTCCTCAGCTCCTCACAAGGCTCAAGTTCGGTGCCAAACACGTCTCCGTCTCCATCGATTTGGGTTTTTTTTTAAATCTTTTCAGATCTAGGTATTTTGTGTGTGTGTTTTCTATGCACAGATCCAAAGTATATGTTTGCATGCCTTGTTTGATTGGTCTTATAATGCAAATGTTCGTTGAAAATTCTTGATATGATTGATTTTTTTTTTTTTTTTTTGGTTCGTTTGGTTGCTTAGAAAATTCTCGAAGAGTCGATCTGTTTGTTGTTGTTGTTGTTGTTGTTGTTATTATTATTTATTTTTTCCAATACCCAGCCTAGATAACTGGGTACCAACCGGGAAAGCCGGTTAACCGACTACCAGGATCCAGAGCCGGTTGGTATTTTTTAATAACTGGGGACCTCGGAGCTAGTTACTGGTTTTAGTCAATAACCGGGAATCGGCTTCGGGTTTACACCCCTATAAAAATGTAGAAAAAAGTTAAATATGAAGAGACTATTGTGAGTGCTCTTACTTTTGAGCATGGAGTTCCAGTGGTCTCAGTATGGTCGTTGAGGAGCCTAGCAATGGTGGCCCACTTGTTGTCGTAGTGGCATGGGCTTTGACGATGATTTGGTCCTTTGACGTGAACTGCCCATGCTTAACCTCTAATGAGTGCTGTTTGCACTACCAGGGGCGGAGCCAGGAATTAATTGGTGGGGGGGCCAAACTTAAATAAATAAATATGTATATATAGTCATTTTATATGTGCGCCCGCTTGTAAAATAAAACAAAACAAGTCTTAAACAGTTAAATTTAACTTCATACTAAAACATAAGTTATAACTGTATACAAGTCTTAAAAATAACTTTACTTTCAAATACAAAAGCGTTCTAGTTAATAGACATGTACAAAACAAAAAAAATCCAAAAAGGAACTTCATATCTCATTCGAATTGTGCTCAACGTCGACGGTCTTTCATGGAATAAAATTCATCAATTATCATCTCTGTCGTGAAATCCTTAGCAATTTCTTTCTCGATATAAACTACCAAATTATCTGCTAGAAACTCATCTTCCATTCTACTACGTAATCTAGTTTTTACAAGTTTCATGGCAGAAAAGGCTCGTTCAGTAGTAGCGGTAGAAACAGGGAGAGTCAACACTAGACGAATCAACCTGTCAATCAAATTATAAATCTTCGATTTTCCTGAAATTGCTAATCCTCTGCACAACTCAGATAAAGTGGACATATTCTGAAAATCTGAATGTTTTGGCACATCAAGCTTATAATGATCTAATTGAAATCTCAAAATCATTTTCTCTTGCTCAGTAAAATCTTGAGGATAGAACTTCTCAACTAAGCTACATATATCATCAATCTTAAATGATTTGTATGCATCTAAAGGGCTTAAAGCGGCACTAAGACAAAGAAGTTCCACTGCATGCTCACTAAATCTATTATCCAGTTCTTGTAATTGGAAGTCTATTGCAGCAATAAACACATCAATTCTAAAATGATGCTCCATTGTCATGGAAGATTCTTCATTTTGGCGACATGATCTACCTCGAACTCTAGTGTAACGAGCATTCATATCAGGAACATCTATTTCATTTTTTTCACAAAATGATTTAACAGTATGAAGGAAAGGCTCCCACTCTTCATTTCTCAAATTCTGAAGAAGTGATTTTGTAGTAGAAACCACTTTCATGGCATTTAAAATGTCTTGAGAATTTTGTTGCAAAGCTTGACAAAGACAATGCGTATATCCCATAATCTCTTTCATCAAATGCAATATCAAAACAAATTCAAATGATGTTAATACCATATAAGCCGCTTCAGCATCACCGCGTTGAGAATAGTTGGTTCCTTCCTTTGAGATAGTGTCAAGAACTGAACAAGTTGCACGAAACATTCTTATCATGCTAGAAACAGAATTAAAATGAGAAGACCATCGAGTATCTCCAGGTCGTTGCAAAGTACCAATTTGATTTGCCCCCTTTCCAGTCTCGATTTCATTAGAAGCAATCATACTTTCAATCTCAGCAACTTGAGCAGATTGCAATTCATCATTGCGTTTTGAAGAACCAACAACGATGTTGATAATAAAATTCAAATTCTCAAAGAACTGATGAACAGATTTTGCTTCTCTAGATGCTGCAACCAAAGCTAATTGTAACTTATGAGCAAAGCAATGCACATAATATGCATATGGACATTCTCTAAGAAATAAAGCTTGTAGCCCATTCCATTCACCACGCATATTACTACCTCCATCATATCCCTGACCTCGAATATTCTGAATTTTGAGGTCGTTACAAGAAAGAACATCACATATCTTCTTTTTTAAAGTTAATGCAGTAGTATCTTTGACATGGACAATATGAAAGAATCTCTCTCGAATAAAACCATCTTTATCAACAAATCTCAAAATGATTGCCATTTGCTCCCTTTTTGACTCATCCCGAGCTTCATCAACAAGAATGCAAAATTTAGCATCCCCAATTTCTTTGCGAATTACATCTCGCACTTTAGTTGCAAAGATATGCAAAATTTCTTTTTGAATTTGGGGTGATGTATATTTGGCATTCCGTGGAGCATTTGTCAACACAACTCCATCAACTTTATCATTAAAAGTTGCTAATAACTTTATCAATTCAATGAAGTTACCTTGATTTTTTGAGTCGGAGCTTTCATCATGACCTCTAAATGCACATGCTTGGAATGCTAGCCATCTAACACTATCTATTGAGGTTTTGAGCCGCAATCAATTATTCTCTATTTCTTGTGATGATTGCTTTTCAATCAACTTCCCAATATGCTGTGAATAATTCTTCAAATCTTCACAACATTTCACAGCAATTTTATGTGGTGAATTTGGATCTGTCCCCACATGTCCCATTAAAGGACAATTCATTCCATCGTTCACCTTTTTCCAATTCCTAAAACCTTTCACTGTAAATGCATCTGATCCTGGACGGCCTGTTGATTTCTTAGCAAAAATGTAACATGGATGACAGAAGATGGCATCCTTTGATTCCGAATACTCCAACCAACTTGAGTATGTCTGAAACCAAGAAGCTTGAAATCGACGACGATGATTCTCCGGTCCTGAAGGTGGATATTCTGTAGGTAAAAGAATAGGTTGACATGGGCCAGCTCTAAGATAAGCACGCCGCATTTCATCTTGTAAGTTTACAGGATATTCCCATATTTGCGGACGTTTCCCTGGATCACGTTGCAAAGTGGTGGCATCAATTTCTTCAGGAAGGATTCTTGGACATTTAGAAGGCCGCTCATTAAGATCCGTTGCTAACGGTCTATTTAAAAGTGTATCACTATCAACCTCTGAATGACTCGCATTCTTTTTCTTAAAGAATGAATCGATTATTTTTGGTTTGCTCATATTTTTTTAAGTTGTAAAAAAAATTTATAGATTAATAAATTAACCGAAAAGTACCCCTAGAAATATAAGATCTTTGTTAGAATTTTTTAATTATAATAATTCTTATTAGCATTAACAATTGAAAAAGGCAAAAAGCAATGAATAATTAACCAAATCAAATAACCCATCAAAATAGCAAACAAGAA
The DNA here is from genome assembly GCF_958979055.1 of Alnus glutinosa. Lineage (NCBI taxonomy): Eukaryota > Viridiplantae > Streptophyta > Magnoliopsida > Fagales > Betulaceae > Alnus > Alnus glutinosa. The sequence goes on from NC_084894.1 coordinate 19,204,528, forward strand.
AAAATATAAACTAATTGACAAATAAATTAAGCACAGTTAATAGAGTATAAAAAAAAAAAAGAGTACCTTTCAGTGAATCAACGTTATCTTGAGTTTGAAGGATTTCTTGAAGACAAATTAAAGATAATAGTGTGCTAACTGAACACTGCAAACCAATAAAAAAAAATAATAAATTAGAAGAATAAGTGATGGAACACAATTAAAAAAGAAAAAAAAGAAAGAAAAAAAAGAAGGCGTAGTTAGTTCCTTTTTTTGTGTATTTATTTTGTAAGTTTCTTTAAGAATTCAATCTAGACTAAATACTGAAAAAAAAACAAATTAAATAATAAAAAAATATAAAAAATTTTATCAATAAAAAACAAATACTAACAAAACATATTTGATTAATTGATTATTTATCATATTAATAACATAATCACATTTGAAATTTTAAATAATTTGATTCCTAATTTTTTTTTTTTAAGAAAAGGTCATTGATTAATTCCCTTCCCAATGTACATTTAATCTTCAATTAATTTCCTCCCCACCAAAGGTTGATGGTCCCCACGAATAGCACCACTCAATGCACAGTATGCACTCATCCAACTATCCAAGTGATTGAACAAAAGGACAAATTCACAAAGAGTCAAAGACAATTTATCAAAAAGTGGTTTTGAAGCCCAATAACCCATTACTCATTGATTCACTCATGACCCACCCAGACCCACGGTATTCACTTCCAGTTTCTTAGTTTCTAGGACCTTCTTCTGGCTTCTTGGCTTCTCACTTTCTGCCTTTAATAATTTTGCTCTCCCCAACGCAGTGTCAACCACTCAACACAAAAAGGCACAACCGCACAAATGCTTCAAGCTTTCAAGCAAATCAAATTTCACAGATGCACGATCACAACCTTCAGTTTCAGTTTCACAGTTCACTCCTCCCATCCTCCGTCAGTCCGTCTCCTCGTCTCCTTTTACTTCCTCACTTCTCTAGTTTTCTCTACACTCTCTTCTTCTTCTTCTTTTTGTTCATAGAAAAGCCCCAAATTTTAAAGCAAAAATTGCAAAATACTGAAATAGCCTACGGAAGTGAGATCTAGCAAATAACTCACAGTGCTGGACGGCTAGACCTGCTGGTGGACCGGTGGTGCGTGGACCTTGGACGGCCGACGGTGTTTCCTCCAAAGCTGTTCTTTTCAAATCTCAATCTCAGCTCTCTCAGTTCTCTCGAGCCTTCGGTATTTTGAAGCTGTGTTTTTCTTTTCTTTTCACTTAGGGTTGAATGTGAGAACGAGGTTGAGTGAAATTTGAGTTATTGAAAAGTTAATTTTGCCTCTTTTTTTTTTTTTTTCCTTGTGCAGTGTATTTTTTAATTTTTTGATTGATATTGCCAGGTTGGGTTGCCGTGTTGAGGAGGATTTGCTATTTTTTTTTTCCTTTTAAATCTGTTGTGTTTGCTGTGGATTTGCAGGGTTATATATATATATTTAAAAAAAAAAACAAGGAAAAAAAACAAGGAAAAAAATTATATTTGTAGTTAGAGTAGAGTTTTTTTAGGGGGGGCCTGATTCTATTTTTGCAGGGGCCAATGCTTAGCAAAAAAAAAAAAAAAAAAAAAAAAAAATTTGAGGGCTTTGAAATTTTTGGGGGGGCCAAGAACAAACGTGCCTCCGCCCCTGTGCACTACTAGAGTTGACATTACTTCTTGAAGTGCCTTGATGAGAGCTGTTTGCACTATTAAAGTCGACATTACTTCTTGAAGTGCCTTGGATTTGATGTTAAGTTTCCAGCTTCGTGTTCTTGATGATGTGACATGTTTTTTTACCATGGATTTCTTTATAGTAATTTCAATCGTGAACCAACTCCTCTTCATTTCATTTGAAATAGGACCCTGTACTGAAATAGCTAATATGTTGAAATATGTTGTTTGGTTAGTTTTTTATTCATATGAGTAGCTATTCATTCCAAAAATGCGAGGAATGGATATTCTTTTTTTGGAAGATTATCATGTTATTCCTGTGAATAACCATAACCTTGACCTTCATTCTCATTACGAACTCACTTTTTTGGCCTTTGGCCTCCTAATATCACCGGGATTCGATGCTTATGCTAAAGTGAGCCCGTTCGTTGTCTTTCTTATCTCTTCAAGTGGGACATGACAACCCTTTGGCCTCCCAATATCATCGAGATTCAATGCTTCTGCTAAATGAGCCCGTTTGTTGTCTTTCTTATCTCTTCAAGTGGGACGTGACAAACCCTTCAAATCGACTTTCTTCTTTATTTACACACATCTAGGGAGCCAAAAAGAGATGGCGATGTGAATTGCTTGAGACATTTTCTTAGCCCTACATTGTGATGCCCTCAAAGTATTTATCTAGTAAATAGCCTAGAAGTGTCACTACCGCATCTTGACTCATTTAACAAGCAAATGATTCAAGGGCTGCCACAACTCCTCTATAATTAGGTAACTATGCAACGTATCATATATGTTTTTTTTTTTTTTTTTTTGGGTCAACCACAACAACTATAGGACTAGATCACATTTAGTAGTAATAACCATAGTGCTATAAAACCATAAACTATCTTAAATTAGCTTAACATAATTGACCAAATAGCAATAATGTCAACATCATCAATACAAAACCCCTAAAGGCGTCTTGCCCTCCTCTCTGCCACATGCCTCCATTTAGGCCAACTCTAGGGTGGACTCAAAGATCAGCCTAGCTAGGTCATCCATGGTCAATCTCTTGGACGAATTTGGCTTCACCATCTTTAAAGTCCATCCATGTTTTACAGGTGAAACACACACACAAATGGTAAGTCAATGAATTAGTGAGTAGTAAAGCCTCGTAAACATGGTAATGAAATGAACCCTCTTTTGATGCAGGAAAAAAGTGGAATATCACATGTGTAATGTCAAAGACATTAATTAAAAGTTAAAAACACAAATTAGACTAATTAAGAGAGTAAGTAGGTAAAGAATGGAAAAAGAACATTTATAAATTGCTTAAAATCTGACTTTCTGGGTTTGTGTCCAAACATAACATTTGTTGTGTCCGGATGGGTCATGCAATAGGGTCTCATTCGCTTCTGTGTCCAAACGGTCTGCAGGCGGATTTGGTTAAGAGTCACAGGTTCAGCATGTGTTCAGGCAACTTTGGCAGGGAGTTCGATTTTGGGCTTGTGTCCGGACAAATCAACCTGAGAGTCAGGATACGCGTCTCACACTTGGCGTGTCCGAATGGGTCACTAATCTGTCCGGACAGGCTAAGGATTAAGTTTGTTAGACGCGTTTCCAGCTCACTTTTCTCCCCTTTCTCCTTTCCCAGACCGTTTTCCCTCTTCTCTCTCCTAGGGTTTTCACCCAAACCCTAGATTCTAGTATAAAACTCCGGTTCCATATTGGGAAAAAATAAATAGCTCACATAGAGTCAGTGGTATATAAGAGATAGTCATGAGTGTTAAATCCCACATTGCCTAGTTACTACGTGAAACTGAGCTTTATAAGGGATTCTAGGGAAACTTCAAATTGACTAGTCCTTTTTGGTTGAGAGCGCAGATGTGGTTAACACTTTTTCCTAGGTCGTTACAAATGGTATGAGAGCGACTTAGTAATGCTAGGCCATGTGGTATTAGAGCACCACATGACGTGGCCCTGACAAAGACGTTAGGGGTTTAAGGATGAGAGTTTGTAACACCTCTGTCCCATATGAGGAAGAGATAAATATCTCACATCAAGTGAGTGGTTTATAGAGATAATCATGAGTTATAAGTCCCTCATTGCCTAGTTACTAGGTGAAACTGACTTTGTAAGAGATTCTAGGGAAGCTTCAATTTGACTAGTCTGTTTGGGGTGATAGCGTAGTTGGCTAGCGCTTTTACCTGGGTCATTACATCTAGTGTTTTGTAGCTTCCAAGCTCAACTCCAACATTGGAAACACTTTTCTTGGCACGAAAATCATTGTTTTCACCTATTAATTTAAGGTAAATCCACAAACCCTAACTTTTATTGCATGTTGGTAAAACCGTTAGAGTTTGAGCTTAATCCCTCAAATTTCTCTAGGTATTTGGTGTTTAGAGAAAATCTAAACAACTTCCAAGCAAAGGATTCACTTTTGGTTGGAAATTAAGGTAAGGCCCAAAACCCTGAATTTTGCTTAAGTGTTGTAATTTGGGATTTTTAGTGTCTAACCCTAAGATTTTCTTATAGGTTAGTGTTGCTGGTTACTGGGTTGTCATATGGAACCCTAGAAATTCTATGGGTTTCCATGGGTTATGGATCTTGAGACAAATCAAACACCTATTTGGGATTTAGAGTTAGAAATGTTGTGGGTTAGCTTTAACGTGTCATTGCAATGTAATATGCAATGGTACATTGTAGCTTATGTTGGGGATTCCTTCATAAGCTAACAATAAAGCAGCCTAGGTGAGTATTTAACTCACTGAGAAAAAATACTAAGTTTTAAGACTTTTTGATATTACTAAATGCTATATTTACTTTAATTCGAGCTAATGATATTTTGTGATGATATATGCTTTAAGAATGCTTTCGATACTTCGAATTATGTTGAGAAATGATTGGGGTAATTACCTTTTCCCCTCATAAACTACCAACTTTTGCACAAAGCCCCTACAAACTACAAACTCGACTAAAATAGAGGATTCAACTACCAAAGACAATCATTTTCCCCCATTCCGTCAGTCAAAGGGGTTAAAACAAACGGTCAACGGGTCACGTGACCTTCACATGCTGTTTTACCCTCATTTTCTTCATATTTTCCCCCATGAATTACCACCATCTTCCAACATGCCCCCATGTAAAACGGCACGTGACGGTCACGTGACCCGTTGACCGTTTGTTTTAACCCTCTAACTGACGGAAGGGGGGAAAATGGTTGCGTTTGGTAGTTGAATCTTCTATTTTGGTCGAGTTGGTAGTTTATGGGGGCTTTGCGCAAAAGTTGGTAGTTCATGGGGGAAAAATGCAATTACCCCGAAATGATTTGATGATGATTTTGTGAGCTTTAATGTATGTTTAGTGAAATTGAGAATTGAGATATGTTTTGTGAGTTTTATAAAGTGTAAAGGATTTCATGATATGTTTGATGAAATATTGATGGTGAAATGTTGTTGAATAATGCATAAACACGAAAGCAAAAGTATGATAGTTTTATAGTATGAAGCATGATCATGAACATGTATAAAGAAAAGTATAATGAGCTGAAGTTGCCTCCAAACATGTTTAAAAAGAAAAGTATAATGAGTCGAAGTTGCCTCCAAAATGATGCAATGGGAGCCAAAGTTGTCTCCATAATGAAATCATAGGAGCTGAAGCTACCTCCATAGTAAATAATAGGAACCGAAGTTTCCTCTTAATATGACGACAGAAAAGGCATAAGTTTATGAAGAAGTTATGATGATGATTTATGTGGTATTTCATAATAGACTTATTAATATACATATGAGTTTGAATGAGACAAAACATATGCGTACCATTACGGCTGGATTGTGTATGATGATTTACATGTGTTTCTTGCTTAGATGTACCCGTATGCTCGTGTTTCCCAAAGTTGTGGAGTACTTGTATACGTGTATAACCGAGTATGATGATAGGATGGTAGTATTCTCCAAAGTTATGGAATATCATGTACAAGTATATCCAAGTTATGAAGTCATTTGTTTTCATGCTTAGATACGCATGTATGCCTGTAATTTTTTGAAGTTGTGGAATGTTTGTATACAAGTATAGCTGAGTTATATGCTACACTTATATGTATAATGTAGATGGGTTTACAAATGTGTGCCTATAAGCGAAAGATTGGAACATGTGTAGATATTCACAGCTACATAGTATGAATTCACAATTTTATGGAACACCAGTGTTTACTTTATCAGCTATGAAATGTTTAAAAAGAAAATAGTACATCAAATCTAGTTGTTACTATAAACATATGGTAAAAAGAAAGAACAGTCGGCTCATTATGAAAACTTAATGAGTTTTATACTACTGAAGCTGTGGACTTATAATTCTGTTGTGAGTTTTAATGAGTACTCGCAAGCGCACGAATCGTTTGCAATATAGTGTGTGCAAGTGCGAGGTCGAATCCACAGGGAAATGGTTAAAAATCAGTGTCTTGTTTAATCAACCTCATTTTAACCTAGTTCCAAAGGTTTGAGGGTTGAACAAGAACAAAAGCACTTAGCAAAGAGATGAAGTGAAATATGCAAATAAAAATGAACTAAGGCTAAGGAATCTACCAAACCAAATCCAACAACTCACACTCTTGGTTCTCACTTGAACACTCAAAGAACATTAAGCTTTGGATGTCATTCAAATTTCTTAACCACAAACTCTAGAACCATTAAATGAATCCAACTCAAAGATAAATCACAAAGAGTACCCATTTGAAATCAAATCATCCAATGTATCCATTCAGTGAACAAATCACAATGGATATCATCATTCAAACCGATAAAACAATGTATCCATCGGTTGAAACACATTAAATGTCCTATATCTACCACCAACCACATTCATTGCAAAAGATAAAGCATTAAATGAATGGAACTTGAACAATAAATATGATATATCATTAAATGTGCAAGTAGTATAACAAGAGTGTGAGTGTCATCAATGGAAATGTTTCATCCTCAACCTTAGTTGAGGTTACTAGCCTTCCATGACTAAGAACACCACAAGAAAATGAAGAACAAACATGAAAATAGAAGAAAAGCTTTACAAAGACAAATGTCTAAAGAAAAGAGCTACTGAAATCAACTACAAAATGCACGAAAATTAATCCTAGCTACTGCTCTCTGAACTCTCCCAACAAGGAGGCATGACTATGGCTTTATAGAAGGAAATTAGGGCTAGAAACCCATGTAAAATGACTCCTCTAACCCCTTCTAGGGTTCCTCTCTTGCTAGAGACAACCAAGGTCACGAAACCAGCGTGTTCTGCTACGAAAATCAGAGGGAGAACTGCTTTTTGTCATGGAGACGCTCCTGATTGGGTGTTCTAGCGCGCTTATGCAAAAGTAAGTTCTTGGAAATTTCGATCGATCGACTTCGGGCAAAATTCGATCGATCAAATTTAAGTTCGATTGATCGAGTTCTTCAGAACTTCCGAATTTTCCAAGCAATTCCATATGAATTTTGTCATTCCTCACTTATTGACCTACAAAACATAAAAACACAAAAACTAACCAAAGCATCAGAAAATAACAAGGCTAAAGGTCTAACTAATGTAAATCAAGGGGGTCCAAATATACAATATTTGGTACTCATCAAATACCCCCAAACTTACATTTTGCTAGTCCCTTAGCAAAAACAAAATGAAAAACTAAATCAAAGCATGAAACATAAATCCTTTTTCGTGGGAGAAACGATTTCATTTAGCATATGCAACAAGCCTTTTAAACCCCTAGGACTTCCTAGTGGACGAGTGAAGTCTCGTGAGGGTTTGCCAGAAATGATACCCACAAACATTGAAGTACTGAATTATCAATTGAGCAAAAATCATCATTCAAACACATGGTTCACACATCATGAGTATATTTAACAAAATGAATATCATATTATCATGTTATCAAAAATCAATAAGCTCATAGATGGAAAATTGAGACAACACATGTTCAAAAGTGTAAGGTGTGAATAACATAGAGTCATGGGGTTTCAATTTTCCTCAAAGCACATATATCCAAAAATTCGCAGGACTTCCATCAAATAAAAATAACCAAGGCTTAACTTACATTTATTATTTTTGTGTCGGCTGTGCAATGTTTGACACCATTAAGCTTTCTAATTGACCCATGTAACGAGTGTTGGGCCAGTGACTCCCAAACTAGATGGTTTTAGGGCACTAGATGTAAAAACATCCCTAAGGGCTTAATTACTCAAGTCAAAAAGGCTACAAAGTCAAACTAGCCAAACAAACATCCAAGCTGAAATTCTCATCTTTTTACACGAACACCCAATGCTTAATGAGGCAAGGGGCCCGGTTACTCAATGAGAAGTCAAATTGGTGATATTATTCTAAGAAGATTTATTTTATTTTATTATATATATATATATATAACAATAAGCCAAGGTTTCATCAACAAGTCATCCTACAAATCTCAAGACACATAATTTTTAATTCAAATCTCATACCCCACAGAAACAATGCTAATGTGCTTGTGATAAACAATTTAAACATGTCAAGTCTCTCTAATCCAAAGATGAGTCAAAAGATCTCAGATTTTAATGATATGCAAAATTCAACATGTTAAACAAACCAATGAGATGCAAACCATAGTAAGATGTAACTATGCTCAACTAACAATAAGGTATATATATATATTTAAGCAAGTATTAACAAAGCAAACATTAAATGAAAACAGACAGAAATGTCTACCCCACCCCCAAACTAGAATGACACATTGTCCCCAATGTGGCTAGAGATACAATACCGAAATGGTGATGCAAGTTGGACACATTGCAAGAGAAGCGCTCCCCCAAACTTGAATGGCAGACACTGTCCTGAAAATCTCAACTAAAACACAAGAAATAAAATCAAATGATAAGGAAAAATGATGAGGGTTGCCTCCCACAAGCGCTAAGTTTTCAGTCTTCAGCCAGACTTTCCATCCTGATGACAATCACTCCGAGTAACTCGGATCCTCTAAAAGGGTTGTCTCAACCTCCGAGCTCTGTAACTCCAAAAATGGCTTCAGTCATTGCCCGTTCACCTTGAACGTGCTGCCATTTTTTGGATCCTCAATCTCAATGGCCCCATTAGAAGACACTGATCGAACTATGAAAGGGCCTATCCATCGAGATCGGAGCTTCCCTGGAAACAGATGCAAACGTGAATTGTAAGGAAGGACTTTCTGACCGGGCTCAAAAAATCGCCTCAATATGTTCTGGTCGTGAACCTTCTTCATCCGTGCTTTGTACATCCTAGCACAATCATACGCATCGTTCCTCAGCTCTTCCAATTCATTGAGTTGGAGCTTCCTCTGTGAGCCAGCCTTTGTGAGATCGAAATTCAGCTACTTAATGGCCCAGTAGGCTCTGTGCTCCAACTCCACAGGCAGAAGGCATGCTTTCCCGTACACTATACGGTAAGGTGACATGCCAATCGGTGTCTTGAAAGCTGTCCGGTACGCCCATAATGCATCGTTCAGCCGGAGAGACCAATCTTTCCTTGACGGGTTCATCGTCTTCTCTAAAATTCTCTTGATCTCTCTATTTGAAACCTCCACTTGTCCACTCGTCTGAGGGTGATAGGGAGTGGCAACCTTGTGCGTAATGTAATACTTCTTCATCAGCTGCTCGAAGACCCGGTTGCAGAAATGCTTTCCACCGTCACTAATAATTGCTTGAGGAGTACCAAAACGAGCAAATATAGTGTCCATTAAAAACTAGACCACAACTTTGTGGTCGTTGGTCTTGCAGGCAGCAGCCTCTACCCATTTGGACACGTAGTCCACCGCAACAAGTATGTACAGATAGCAGAAGGAGGTCGGGAAAGGTCCTATGAAATCGATGCCCCATACATCAAAGATCTCAACAATAAGAATGGGGTTGAAGGGCATCATATTTTGGCGTGAAATACTCCCTAGCTTCTGACAGCGCTCGCATGAAACACAATAAGTGTGAGCGTCTTAAAAGATGGTCGTCCAGTAAAAACCGCACTGTAAAATCTTTGAAGCGGTCTTATTTGCATTGAAGTGGCCTCCATAGGTATGATCATGACAGAAGGAGATGACACTGGATTGGTCAGGCTCGGGAATGCATCTCCTAATGATCTGATCGGGACAATACTTGAACAAATAAGGATCGTCCCAGAAAAAATTCTTCACCACGGACATGAATTTGGACTTATCTTGCTGCCCCCAATGCAAAGGCATTTGACCGGTGACAAGATAGTTCACTATGTCAGCAAACCATGGTGAGTGAGCATGGGCAATATGCATCAACTGCTCATCGAGGAAGGTCTCAAAGATGGGAACGGCTTCTTCCGTGAAATCCACGGTAATCCTCGAGAGATGATCGGGCACCACATTTTCGAAACCCTTCTTATCCCGAATCTCAATGTCGAACTCTTGTAAGAGCAAAATCCACCGAATGAGGCGAGATTTAGCATCCTTTTTGGAGAAAAAGTTACTTCAATGCCGCGTGATCCGAGTAGATGATGACTTTCGATCCTAGTAGGTAGGATCGAAACTTATCCAGAGCAAATACGACTGCCAGCAGCTCCTTCTCAGTGGTCGAATAATTCAGCTGGGCGTCGTTCAGAGTTCGACTTGCATAATAAATGACGTGGGGAGTTTGTCGATGCACTGTCCCAACACAGCTCCAATGGCGTAATCGGACGCGTCACACATGATCTCGAAAGGTGTACCCCAGCTCGGGGGCCGAATGATGGGTGTGGACGTCAGAATTGCCTTCAAAGCCCTAAATGCCTTCTCGCAGTCCTTGTAAAAAATGAAAGGGGCCTCCTTCACCAACAGTTTGCACAAAGACCGGGTGATTTTGCTGAAGTCCTGGATGAATCGCCGATAAAATCCTGCATGGCCCAGAAAAGACCGAACCTTTTTCACCATTCGTGGGGGCGGAAGGTTGGATATCAGATCTACCTTCGCCTTGTCTATCTCTATCCCCCGACAAAAGATGACGTGCCCGAGCACAATTCCTTGCTGTACCAATTGAGCACCAAGTTCTTCTCTTTGCACCTCACTAAGACTAACGTGAGGTGATGCAAACACTCCTCAAAAGATGAACCGAAGACTGAGAAGTCGTCCATAAATACCTTCAGGAAACCCTCCACCATGTCAGAAAAAATGCTGATCATGCATCGCTGAAAAGTAACGGGTGCATTGCATAGCCTAAAGGGCATGCGTCGGTAGGCGAACGTCCCGAACGGACAAGTGAAGGTCGTCTTCTCTTGGTCTTCAGGGTCCATAGGGACCTGGTTATATCCAGAATAACCATCCAAAAAGCAGTAATACTCGTGCCCGGCCAATCGCTCCACCATTTGATCAATGAATGGAAGAGGAAAGTGATCTTTCCTGGTGGTGGTGTTTAGCTTGCGGTAGTCGATGCAGACTCTCCATCCAGACTGTACTCGAGTTGGGACCAACTCGCCTTCCTTGTTCTGCACGACCGTTACTCTAGCTCGCTTGGGCACGACATGAATGGGGATCACCCATTTGCTGTCAGAGATTGGGTAGATGATGCCAGCATCCAACAACTTGATTACTTCTCCTCTAATGACTTCCTGCATGGTCGGGTTGAGCCTTCTCTGTGGCTCCCTCGATGGTTTGGTGTCTTCCTCCAGATGTATCTTGTGCATAACCACCGAAAGGCTGATTCTCTTAATATCTTCTATGGTCCAGCCTATAGCTTCTTTGTGCTCTTTCAAAACGTCTAGCAACTTCTCCTCTTGAGCAACATGAAGATCCGAAGCTATGATCACCGGCAGAGTGTCGGCTGGACCGAGAAACTTATACTTAAGATTGTCCGGCAGGGGCTTAAGTTCCTTCTTAGGAGGCTCAGGTACTGTTGCCTCCTCTTCTTCCTTGCTCTCCAGAGGAGCAAACTCTAAAACGGCATTTGCTTGCTCGAGTAACGCATCCAGGTCCAGATCCTCTCCGAACTGAGCAAAGCATGCCTCCAAGGGTTCTTTGGTGCTTGATTCTTCCTCTATGATCTCCTCAATCAAGCAGGCACTTCCGATCTCATCACATTCCCTCAGCCTCTTGCTGATGTCAAAGATGTTCAGCTTCACTGTCATATTGCCGAAAGAGATCTTCATTACCCCCGTCCTACAGTTGATCAGGGCGTTAGCCGTAGCTAAGAATGGTCGCCGGAGGATCACCGGTATTTGAACTCCAACGTTCTATACCGGCTCAGTATCTAGCACTATAAAATCAACGGGGAAATAAAACTTGTCCACCTTAATCAAAACATCCTCCATTATTCCCCGTGGTATCTTAACTGACCGGTCAGCCAACTGCAGTGTCATGGAGGTGGGCTTCAATTCTCCTAACCCTAATTGCAAGTAAAATGAATAGGGGAGGAGATTGACACTGGCTCCAAGGTCAAGCAGAGCCTTCTCAATGTGGCTGACTCCTATCGTGAAAGAGATAGTAGGACATCCAGGGTCCTTGTACTTGATAGGCAGCCTACATTGGAGAATTGAGCTGACTTGCTCGGTCAAACAAACTTTTTTCGGGACATTGATTTTCCGCTTGACGGTGATCAAGTCCTTCAAGAACTTAGCGTAAGACGGCACTTGCTGGATGGCATCCAAGAATGGGATGTTGATCTGCACTTGTTCGAACACCTCCAGAATGTCCTTGAACTTTCCTCCTTTCTTGGGAGCGAGAAGTCTATCAGGGTACGACGCCTTATGTATAAATGACCTAAGAGGAGTCTCTATGGTCGGAGCTAATGTAGATGGCTCGGCATCTCTCTTCTCTACGCTCCTGCTTCCTTGTCCTTCTTGTGCAGCAGGGTTTTCCTCAGGGTGAACCACTTGGTTGTCTACTTGTTTCCCTGACCTAAGTGTGACAACGGCTTGCACATGCTCCAGCCCATGCATTGTATTTGATGAACTTCCCTCATGGAACTGCAACTTTGGATTTGGCACAGGCTGACTAGGGAGCTTTCCCTTCTCTCTCTCCCCCAGGTGACTAGCAATTTGCCCGATCTGGGTCTCCATCTTGGCAATAGATTGAGTGTTCACCATGGTAGCATTCTTCACATCATTGATGGATTGCCCTGTAAGCTGAATGAAGGCCTTAAGAGTGTCTTCCAGAGTGGATTGTGAAGAAGAGGCAGGGCCTTGAGTAGGGGCTTGGTATGATGGTGTTGGCTGGGTAGGACGGCTCTGCTGGTGAACCGGCTGATGAAATCCAGGGGGGTATTGAGTGTGGGATTGGTGAGGAACTCCCCCTTGAGTCATAGGCTGGTTCTGCTTCCAAGAAAAGTTAGGGTGGTTCCGCCACCCTGGATTGTATGATTCGGAGAAAGGTCCATTGGATTGTTTCCGATAATCGTTGAAAGCGTTCACTTACTCCATTGGTGACTCGACAAAAGCCGACAATGATGGGCAAGTCTGTGCTAAGTGCATGGGACTAGCACAGATGAAACTAGCACAGATGGAACAGCAGTCAACATGGAATGGATTGGCAGCACTGATGGATTTGCTTACAACTAGAGCTTCGACCTTCTTTGTGAGAGCATCTATCTTCATTTTTAATTCTACATCCTCTTTAACCTCGTAGATGCCTCCCTTCTTCTGAATGCAAGCAGCTTTATCTCGACAGCTTGAAAAATCCCACTGTTGGGAATTGTTGAACAACTGATCTAAGGTCCTATACGTCTCCTCTCCCGTCAAACTCAGAAATGCGCCTCCGTTCATTGACTCGATCATGCTACGGTTGGATTGAGTTAATCCTTGATAGAAAAATTGCCCGAGTCTCCACTTCTCGTATCCATGTGGAAGGCACTTAATCAACATATCTTGAAATCTCTCCCAACTCTCAGAAAATTTCTCATCTTCTTCTTGAGTAAATGAGCTTATCTCTTTCCTACACTCATTGACTTTGGACATGGGGAAGAATTTGTTGTAGAATTTGTTTAGCAAGTTTTCTCAAGAAGTGATGGAACCAGGTATGTTTGAATCCAACCATGCCTTGGCTCTATCATGGAGTGAGAAAGGAAATAGCCTAAGATGCACAGACTCTTCAGAAAATTTTGAAATTTGAAGGTGGCACAGATGTCTTTGAATTTCTTCACATGGCTATAAGGATTTTCCAGGTCCAAGCCATGGAATGCGGGTAGGAGTTGGATGACATGAGGCTTGAGGTCAAAGTGAGTGGCATTGGTTGGGGGTAACACTATACGTGAAGAAGAATTTGTTGCAACGGGTGCAAACAAATCCCTAAGTGTCCTAGTATGATCAACGTTTACTCCCCGATTCCTCTCATTCTCATCCGCATGCATGTTATCTCCCATCTCAACAGAATTTCTAAGCCTTCTCCTAAGAGTTCTTTTAATTTCGGGATCTAAAGATGTCAAGTCTAGGTTCAATGATCTTCTACCAAGCATACACCAAACATACACAAATGTTTAACAAAAAAAAACAAACAAAAATAAAAAAAAGAATTTGCTAATGGGGAGCAAAGTTCTCAAAAGTACAATCTAGGCTAGTTCCCAGGTAGGTGAGGGGGGTCACATTGGACACACTTAAATCCTAAGACCTTTCCTTGCCAGAATTCTCCTTGTCATTGCCCTTAAATAGTTAAGCAGACCCACACTAGCAAAAAAGTTTTTTTTTTTTTTTTTAAAAAAAAAATTCAAAAGAAAAATAACACAACCAAGATAAAAGGTAAAGACTAACAAAAATGCATACAATTTACACAAAGATAGCAGCAAAAGTAAAAATAAGAATACTTACAAATTGGGACCAAAAAGAATTTTTGGTAAAAATTTCTGCTACTGATCTTATCCAGGAGCTGCCTTCTAAGTTGAGGTCGATCGATCGAATATAAAGTCGATCGATCGAAGTTGTAAAAGATCGATCGAATCTTTGAAATGTTGCAGGAACAGAAACAGGATAAAAAATAGAACATAAATTCTCTTTTTTTTTTTTTCTTTTTTTTTTTTCTTTCTATTTTGTTAGAACAAAACAAAATAAATTGAGGGTAATATGAAACACAAACTACACAGAATTTGAACTAAATTATAATGAACTAAAGTGATAAGTCTTGAATTATCCGATTCAAGACCCCTTAATTCGCATTTGTTAGACCTAGTTCGTATTGTATATATAACGTTTTGTTGTAGTTTTTTGTGCTTTATCTTATTTTCAGGTCTTAGTGGAAATCTAGTTCAAAACATTTGAATTAGACCTGGAAATACATCAAGGGCATTTTGGTCACTTCCAGAGCTCGAGGCAGATCCTGAGAAGATGAAGAATCGTCCAAGGCATTTCGATCGATCGATTATTTGTACAGCAATAATTCGATCGATCAACTCTTCGATCGATCGACATATTTTCGATCGATCGAATTCGCCGACTTCCAGAAAATCAGATATTTTCAGATCTTTGCATTCTTTATGCAATTCAAATCATAAGTTGGATTTTGTGGACAGAAATGGACGCCGACCAGCTCTGTTTGTGTGGCTAGGATTAGCTCTTGATGCTCTTTTGTAAATCCAATTCTCTATATATATGAGATTAGGGTTTTAGGTTAGAACATGCATCTTTTGGGGTTTATTCAGATTTGCTCAGGTGTATCCCTTCAATTTCTTGTATTTTCATTCACTTAGATGCTACTCTCTGGACCGAAATCCAAAGAGTTTGTTTCCTTGTTGTTTTTCCTTTGTTCTTCATGTTCTAGTTTAGGTTTTTCTCCCTTTTTGTAATCCGAATTTTATGATTTTAATATAGTTGTTTTTAATTCATTTCCTTCTTGTTTCTTTACTGTTTTCCTTTAAATTCATGCTTAGATTATATTCAATTCATGTCTAGCTAATTTAGTCTTAGGGTTTGATCCAAATCCAATCCAAAAACCATGAAGTGTTCTTGAGGTTTTTAGGGTTCTCTTTAGATGTTTGATGATTGCTAAGGGCTAGAGGATATCAAAACCCATGCTAAAAGGTTTTGGTATCAAGATTCCAATCAAATTTATTCATGAAAAAGAGTTTAACTTGTCTATGAGTTTTTCTTGAAGTCTTGAGTAAAACCAACATTCTTGGAAACAAGAATGATGTCTTTTTCAATGGTGCTATTTGACATGATGTATGATTTCTCATTAGAGTCACCTTATAGGGTATGCTAGGGAACACCAATCATTTCACCCCTTTGGTAGTCTAATTGTCTTTCAATTGTAGTTTAACTTTATGTGGAATGATTTGGTGTGAAACTAGATATTTTGTCATTGTGGCCTAGTTAGGGTTTTCATGTATTGTGTATACTCATTAGGATGTGTTATAGAGTAGTAAGCTAGGGAATATTAGTCACTCCACACCTTAGGTAGAGTAAATGTCTTTTCAATTATAGTTTAGTCTTTACGTGGAGTTGATTAAGCTAAATCTAGGTGCTTTATGATTCCGTCTTAACTAGAGTGTTTTCACGTCGAGGTCGTCGTAATGGTTGACGCCCATTGCGCGCTCATATCAAGCATGTTAAGAAGATCCATATAGACTTTAAGCATTGCATAGGTTGAGGATTGGATAGGATCAACACCCTAAGTTTTCTTTTAAGTTAATTTCATTTCCGTTTTCATTTCCTTCACTTTATCGTTGTAGCTTCAATTCTACAACTTTTGTTTTGACTTTTGTTGATTAAGTTAAATACGCTCCTTTTCATATCCTATTACGCAAAACAACCAATAATCTCTGTGGTTCGATCACCCTTACTATAGTACAATCGATACGTACTATTGCGAGTGGTAAACTATATAAATTTAAAATCCACGTGTAGCCGGTTAGTCCCGAGCTATACCATAAAGGAAAATTAATCAAACAGCAAAATACTATTAAACAGAAACAAATTATGAACAAAAATGAACAAAATGGACTAAAAGAAGTACTGGAACAGAGATACTCACCTTGTTCTAAGTTGCGGCTGTGCAGGAAATTCATTCGATCGAAGTTTATTTCGATCGATCAAAACTCGATCGATCGAATATCTTTTCGATCGATCGACTTTATATTAGGCAGATGCTAACTTGATCGATCGAAACTCGATCGATCAAATTTATTTTCGATCGATCGATTCTTCAGGGCACCCAGTAAGTTGCAGAAACTGCAGAATAGATCCGGGAGAAACAAAGAAAGAACTTAGAATACAAAACAAAAGCTAAACAACAGAAAAATGAAACAAAAATCTATCTAACTAGTAGAAAAACAAAATCAATCAAACAAAAACCAATTTTTTGAACCGATTTCCCTGGCAACGGCACCAAAACCTTGTTGTGAGTTTTAATGAGTACTCGCAAGTGCAAGAATCGTTTGCAATATAGTGTGTGCAAGTGCGAGGTCGAATCCACAGGGAAATGGTTAAAAATCAGTGTCTTGTTTAATCAACTTCATTTTAACCTAGTTCCAAAGGTTTGAGGGTTGAACAAGAACAAAAGCACTTAGCAAAGAGATGAAGTGAAATATGCAAATAAAAATGAACTAAGGCTAAGGAATCTACCAAACCAAATCCAACAACTCACACTCTTGGTTCCCACTTGAACACCCAAAGAACATTAAGCTTTGGATGTCATTCAAATTTCTTAATCACAAACTCTATAACCATTAAATGAATACAACTCAAAGATAAATCACAAAGAGTACCCATTTGGAATCAAATCATCCAATGTATCCATTCAGTGAACAAATCACAATGGATATCATCATTCAAACCGATAAAATAATGTATCCATCGGTTGAAACACATTAAATGTCCTATATCTACCACCAACCACATTCATTGTAAAAGATAAAGCATTAAATGAATGTAACTTGAACAACAAATATGATATATCATTAAATTTGCAAGTAGTATAACAAGAGTGTGAGTGTCATCAATGAAAATGTTTCATCCTCAACCTCAGTTGAGGTCACTAGCCTTCCATGACTAAGAACAACACAAGAAAATGAAAAACAAACATGAAAATAGAAGAAAAGCTTTACAAAGACAAATGTCTAAAGAAAAGAGCTACTAAAATCAACTACAAAATGCACGAAATTAATCCTAGCTGCTGTTTTCTGAACTCTTCCAACAAGGAGGCATGGCTATGGCTTTATAGAAGGAAATTAGGGCTAGAAACCCATGTTAAATGACTTCTCTAACCCCTTCTAGGGTTCCTCTCTTGTTAGAGACAACCAAGGTCACGAAACCAGCGTGTTCTGCTGCGAAAATCAGAGCGAGAACTGTTTTTTGTCATGGAGAAGCTCTTGATTGGGTGTTCTGGCGCGCTTCTGTAAAAGTAAGTTCTAGGAAATTTAGATCGATCGAATTTTATTCGATCGATTGACTTCGGGCAAAATTCGATCAATCGATCGAGTTCTTCAGAACTTCCGAATTTTCCAAGCAATTCCATATGAATTTTGCCATTCCTCACTTATTGACCTACAAAACATAAAAACACAAAAACTAACCAAAGCATCAGAAAATAACAAGGCTAAAGGTCTAACGAATGTAAATCAAGGGGTTCAAATATACAATATTTGGTACTTCAGTGCAAAGAAGACCGCTGCAAAGATTTTGCAGTGCGGTTTTTACTGGCCTACCATCTTTCAAGATGCTCACACTTATTGTGTTTCATGCGAGCGCTGTCAGAAGCTAGGGAGTATTTCACGCCGAAATATGATGCCCATCAACCCAATTCTTATTGTCGAGATCTTTGATGTGTGGGGCATCGATTTCATGGGACCTTTCCCACTCTCCTTCGGCTATCTGTACATTCTGGTTGTAGTGAACTACGTGTCCAAATGGGTGGAGGCGGTTGCCTGCAAGACCAATGACCACAGAGTTGTGGTTCAGTTTTTAAAAGACACTATATTTGCTCGTTTTGGTACTCCTCGAGCAATTATTAATGATGGTGGAAAGCATTTCTGCAACCGGGTCTTTGAGCAGATGATGAAGAAATATTGCATCACGCACAAGGTTGCCACTCCCTATCACCCTCAGACGAGTGGACAAGTGGAGGTTTCAAACAGAGAGATTAAGAGGATTTTAGAGAAGACGGTGAACCCGTCAAGGAAAGATTGGTCTCTCAGGTTGAACGATGCATTATGGGCGTACTGTACAGCTTTCAAGACACCGATTGGCATGTCACCTTACCGTATCGTGTACGGGAAAGCATGCCACCTGCCTGTGGAGTTGGAGCACAGAGCCTACTGGGCCATTAAGCAGCTGAATTTCGAACTCACAAAGGCTAGCTCACAGAGGAAGCTCCAACTCAATGAATTGGAAGAGCTGAGGAAAGATGCTTATGATTGTGCTAGGATGTACAAAGCATGGATGAAGAAGGTTCACGACCAGAGCATATTGAGGCGATTCTTTGAGCCCGGTCAGAAAGTCCTTCTTTACAATTCATGTCTGCATCTGTTTCTAGGGAAGCTCCGATCTCGATGGATAGGCCCTTTCATAGTTCGATCAGTGTTTTCTTATGGGGCTATTGAGATTGAGGATCCAAAAAATGGTAGCACGTTCAAGGTGAACGGGCAACGACTAAAGCCATTTTTGGAGTTACAGAGCTCAGAGGTTGAGACGAACCTTTTAGAGGATCTGAGTTACTCGGAGTGATTGTCGTTAGGATGGAAAGTCTGGTTGAAGACTGAAAACTTAGAGCTTGTGGGAGGCAACCCTCATCATTTTTCCTTATCATTTGATTTTATTTCTTGTGTTTTAGTTGTGATTTTCAGGACAGTGTTTGCCATTCAAGTTTGGGAGCGCTTCTCTTGCAGTGTGCCCAGCTTGCATCACCATTTCGGTATTGTATCTCTAGCCACATTGGGGACAATGTGTCATTCTAGTTTGGGGGTGGGGTAGACATTTCTGTCTGTTTTCATTTTATGATTGCTTTGTTAATACTTGGTAATATATATACCTTATTGTTAGTTGAGCATGGTTACATCTTACTATGGTTTGCATCTCATTGGTTTGTTTAACATGTTGAATTTTGCATATCATTAAAATCTGAGATCTTTTGACTCATCTTTGGATTAGAGAGACTTGACATGTTTAAATTGTTTATCACAAGCACATTAACATTGTTTCTGTGGGGTATGAGATTTGAATTAAAAATAATGTATCTTAAGATTTGTAGGATGACTTGTTGATGAAACCTTGGCTTATTGTTATATATATATATATATATATATATAAAATAATCTGCTTAAAATAATATCACCAATTTGACTTCTCATTGAGTAACCGGGCCCCTTGCCTCATTAAGCATTGGGTGTTCGCGTAAAAAGATGAGAATTTCAGCTTGGATGTTTGTTTGGCTAGTTTGACTTCGTAGCCTTTTTGACTTGAGTAATTAAGCCCTTAGGGATGTTTGTACATCTAGTGCCCTAAAACCATCTGGTTTGGGAGTCACTGGCCCAACACTCGTTACATGGGTTAATTAGAAAGCTTAATGGAGTCAAGCATTGCACAGCCGAAACAAAAATAATATATAAACAATAATAAACGTAAGATAAGCCTTGGTTATTTGATGGAAGTCCTGCAAATTTTTGGATATATGTGCTTTGAGGAAAATCGAAACCCCATGACTCTATGTTATTCACACCTTACATTTTTGAACATGTGTTCTCTCAATTTTCTAGCTATGAGTTGATCGATTTTTGATAACATGATAATATGATATTCATTTTGTTAAATATACTCATGATGTGTGAACCATGTGTTTGAATGATGATTTTTACTCAATTGATAATTCAGTACTTCAATGTTTGTGGGTATCATTTCTGGCAAACCCTCACGAGACTTCACTCGTCCACTAGGGAGTCCTAGGGGTTTAAAAGGCTTGTTGTATATGCTAAATGCAATCGTTTCTCCCACGAAAGAGGATTTATGTTTCATGCTTTGATTTTGTTTTCCATTTTTTTTTTGCTAAGGGACTAGCAAAATGTAAGTTTGGAGGTATTTGATGAGTGCCAAATATTGTGTATTTGGACCCCTTGATTTACATTAGTTAGACCTTTAGCCTTGTTATTTTTTGATGCTTTGGTTAGTTTTTTGTGTTTTTATGTTTTGTAGGTCAATAAGTGAGGAATGACAAAATTCATGAGGAATTGCTTGGAAAATTCAGAAGTTCTGAAGAACTCGATCGATCGAACTTAAAGTTGATCGATTGAATTTTGCCCGAAGTCGATCGATCGAATAAAATTCGATCGATCGAAATTTCCAGAACTTACTTTTGCAGAAGCGCGCTAGAACACCCAATCAGGAGCTTCTCCATGACAAAAAGCAGTTCTCCCTCTGATTTTCGCAGCAGAACACGCTGGTTTCGTGACCTTGGTTGTCTCTAACAAGAGAGGAACCCTAGAGGGGGTTAGAGGAGTCATTTTACATGGGTTTCTATCCCTAATTTCCTTCTATAAAAGCCATAGCCATGCCTCCTTGTTAGGGAGTTCAGAGAACAGTAGCTAGGTTTAATTTCGTTCATTTCATAGTGTATTTCAGTAGCTTTTGTTCTTAGACACTTTCTCTTTGTGAAACTTTTCTTTTATTTCCGTGTTTGTTCTTCATTTTCTTGTGGTGTTCTTAGTCATGGAAGGCTAGTAACCTCAACTAAGGTTGAGGATGAAACCTTTCCATTGATGACACTCACACTCTTGTTATACTACTTGCACATTTGATGATATATCATATTTGTTGTTCAAGTTCCATTTATTTAAATGCTTTATCTTTTGCAATGAATGTGGTTGTTGGTAGATATAGGACATTTAATGTGTTTCAACCGATAGATACATTGTTTTATCGGTTTGAATGATGATATCCATTGTGATTTGTTCACTAAATGGATACATTGGATGATTTGATTTCAAATGGGTACTCTTTGTGATTTATCTTTGAGTTGGATTCATTTAATGGTTCTAGAGTATGTGGTTGAAAAACTTGAATGACACCCTAAGCTTAATGTTCTTTGGGTGTTCAAGTTGAAACCAAGAGTGTGAGTTGTTGGATTTGGTTTGGTAGATTCCTTAGCCTTAGTTCCTTTTAATTTGCATATTTCATTTCATCTCTTTTGTTTAGTCTTTTGTTCTTGAATCAATCCTCAAACCTTTGGAACTAAGTTAAAATGAGGTTGATTAAACAAGACACCAATATTTGACCATTTCCCTGTGGATTCGACCTCGCACTTACACACACTATATTGAAAACGATTCGTGCGCTTGCGAGTACTCATTAAAACACACATCAGTAGGGTTTGCACGTCTAATAAGGACTTCAGGCAGGGGCAGACCCACATGAGGCTTTGGGGGGTCCATGGCAACCCCAAGATTATATAGAAGTCCAATAAAAACTCTAAAAATATTTGTTTTTACAAGAAATGCCCCCTCAAATGTATTTATCCAACCCCTCAACTAACACATGCAGTCCTTCCAAAGCCAATACTTTTAAAGAATTTGCAAACTTGCAGCAAAACCTACCACCTATGTACATTCGAATTGGACTCACAAGAGAAAAGGTTGACTTCAGTGCTCTTTTGCTTTTTACTGTTAACGTACAATAATCCACAACTTACCGTTTTCAGAAGCATGTTTTGTTTTTAAAAGAATTAGCTTCCCAGGAACCAATTACTTTTTTGAGGTCCAATCATAAATTATTAGAATGCTTCAAGCCCATCAATTTATATACTCGAGTAAAAGGGAATATTAGCAGACTAACAACAATTATATTAGAATTTCGAATAGTTTTGGCTACAGGAATGATGCTCATGGTGATACTAATTATATTGGCACAAAAAATGACAAAAGGAGTTTAAAGAAATAAAATAGAATTAAATTTATAGGAAACTAGAAAACTTTTGTATTTGAAAGGGAAGTTCTCTCTAAAGATGATTTTATGGACATGTAACTTTTGTATACATTTATAACTTATGACTTAATCTGGAATTAAGTTTAAGACTTTTCTACTTTTATTTTACACAAATATGCTCGCACACATATGGAGAGACTATATGTATCTATGTTTTGAGTAATGCTAAAAATTACATTTTTATTCAATAATTATCTTACAACACTAACATGACAGTCTCAACCAATCATTGAATTGATCATTGTCAATAAAAAAAAATTCAATGGCTAGTTAGGACTGCCACATAAGCATTGTGAAATAATTGTTGGATAAAAAATGTAGTATATAGCATTTTCCTATGTATTTATTTATTTACGTAGTTTCGGACCCCCACACAAAAAAAAAAAAAAAACATGGTTCCACCTGTGACTTCATGTATAATTTCAGTGGCCTGGAAATGGATATAGCAAGCCATCCCTTATTTGGCTAACCGAGTCCGACCTCGAGTGATCCACCCAACTAGTGATGCAAGCAGTGGTTGACTCCACCTCTACATGGTTGGCCTAGTCACGATATCCCTCGAAATCCATGGTAGAACTCATACACAGAGGGGCAAAAGTAGCCCTCAAATGATCCATTCAGCTATTGAAACTAGTAGGGGGTGACTCCACCCACACGTGGTTGTGCTAGTCATGATAGCCCTCAGAATGCCGGGTAGAACTCTCTCACAAACACAAAGTGGCAGAACTACGCCTCAGAATTTAGAGTATTACTCTAAAAAAATATTCAAAATCCCCCAAAAATATATAGACCCTCAAAAATTAATTTCCTCCTCCTCCTCCAAATTATTATTATTATTATTATCTCCCTTGCGCACACATATCATCTTGGTGACAAAGTCAAGTATATATAAATAGTATGTCATGCCGCAGGATTATTTCCACAAAGTTTCTCAACCTTTACAATAGTGACCATGACATACAATTAGTTGTGTTATTATGTGCATGTAAAATCAAAAGATAATAATCATTTAAACATCCCCAAGGTAAAGTTCCTTCATCATGCTTATAAAATTTATGGCTCAAGTCCTTAAAACATTCATGGCATCATAAACATGCATAGTTTATAATAGGGAAAAGTACACATAACCCCCTCAAACTATCATGTCATTGTCAATGTACCCCCCAAACTACCAATTGTGTTAATCTCCCCCCTTAAACTACCAAAAAATGTCAATGTCCCCCTAATGACAAAAATGCCCTTCATAAAATTATTAAAATAAAATAAAAACTAAAAAAAATTATTAAAAAAATATAAAATAACAAAAAATTATTCCAAAAAAAAATTTAAAATTAAAACTGTTTTTTATTATTTTTTTAAAATAATAATTTTCAGTGTTTTTTTCCTTTTTTTTTTTTTAAAAAAAATTGTTCTTTTTGGGTTTTTTTAATTAAATAAAAACTGGTTTTCTTTTCATTTGTTTTATTTTTAAAAAAATAAATAAATAAATTTCAGTTATTTTTTCTTTTTTCTTTTTTTTTTTCTTTAAAAAAAATGTTCTTTTTCGTTTTTTAATTTAATAAAAACTGGTTTTTTTTTTTCATTTGTTTTTTTAAAAAAATAAATAAATAAATTTCAGTTATTTTTTGTTTCTTCGTTTTTTTTCTTTAAAAAAATTTGTTATTTTTTGTTTTTTAATTTAATAAAAACAGGTTTTTCTTTTTTCTTTTTTTTCATTTGTTTTTTTTAAAAAAAAATTCAGTTATTTTTTGTTTACTTTTTTAAAAAAAAAAAATTAAAAAATTTGTTCTTTTTTTTAATTTTAATTTTTTCGTTTTTTTTTTAATTTTATTTATTTTTTCATTTAATTTTTTTAGTTTTAGTTTTAATTTTTTTGAATTTATGAGGACATTTTTGCCTTATTCAAAAAAAATTAGCGTCATTTTTGTCTTTTTGTTGGTCTTAGGAGGGACATTGATATTTTCTGGTAGTTTAAGGGGGGAGATTGACACAATTGATAGTTTATGGGGTACATTGACAATTGAATGGTAGTTTGAGGGGGTTATGTGTACTTTTCCCTTTATAATAAGATACTCATGCTCAAAAGCTTAGTTTAAAAGTTCACGTGAGATTTTACTCATTAAGTCTGTTGAAATCGTCCAAGTAGTGGTTAGGGTAATCGTCTTCTCACTCATTTGTAAGATATTCTATCATTAGTCACACTTTTAGACTAAAACTATAACACCTTGCTTTAAGATTAGGGTTAAGAGTGCTTGATTATTACCTAAGTATGTTAGCGTTGGTTCGAAATACTAAAGTGGGAGAAAGTGTATTTTTTTTTTGGATAACTTTACAAAAGTGTATCGAATTGTACGCCGTTTTGAGATTAGGGTATTGAACTAGCAAACCTCTCAAACTGTGTTTCCAAACGTCTCACTTAAGGGCATTCCGTTAAAATTTGCTATTAAATCCTAACGGAGTACCAAAAATACCCAATTTTTTTTTTTTGAAAAAAAAAAAAGAAAAAAAATGCTAGGATTTAGGTGTTGGTGATAATTTAACGAAATTTGCAAAAATACCCATGCTTGAATCTTTGAAAATTTTTATATATTTTTTTTCAAAAAATAACATAGGGGTATTTTGGGAATTTTGGCAGGATTTAACAGCAAATCCTAATGGAGTACCCTTAAGTGAGACATTTGAAAATGTGGATACCCAGTTTGAGACGTTTGCTAGTTCAGTACCTTGATATCAAAATGGTGTATAATTCGATACCATTTTATGAAGTTATCTTTTTTTTTTTTTTTTTTTTTTTGACTTATGTGAAGAATCAGTGAGGTTCAACCCTAATGATTGATCAGTGCATTCTACATACAAATACAATTTGAACATCTAAGCATGGGACTCATGGGGATATGGATATTTAATATTAAGAAACGACCCTTGGCCCCCATTTTTGCTGCTCTTCAGTCGGAAACCCTAGAGGTGAGAGAGAGAGAGAGAGAGAGAGAGATTTTGTTGGAGGTTGAGGTTCCTACCTTCAAGAGAGGTAAATCTTATGCCTTAATCTCAATTTTTTTTTTTTCATGTATTAAGCTTGTTTAATTCGTATTTAGCTTTTGTTTAAGGTGTATTTTTGTAGTTAAATGTGTGGGTTTGATGTTAAGGAGATTTTAGGATGATATTTGGAGGTTTGATGATAATTCTAGGGTTAGGAAGTTGTAATCTTAGAGAAAAAATGGTTTATTTCGTTGCTTTGTTATGCATATCTTACTGTTTTAAAAGATCTTGTGTAGATCCATGTGTTTTAGAAAACGTTTTAAGAAAGACTTTGTGTTGGTTGATAGAAAGCTTGAATTTTTGAAAGAAAGGTTGGAATTTTGGTTTTGAGATCTTGTATTGAGCTCTGGTTCATGCTTAGAACAATGTTAGGAGTTGTATTAGGACCTTAGAACGTGTTATATGAGTTAGAGTTAGAACTTTTTGGGTTTTGAGTAGTTTGCCCAAAATAATGATTGAGGTCAGTCAACAACTATCGGTTGTTATTGACAACGATTGATCGATAAAATTGATTGAATGGTCATAGAACGATCGATCGGTCAACTAATAGAATGTATAAAAGTTTGATTTTGGGGCTTTTATGTGCGTTTTAGTTTAGAAGTGTGACTAATAATAGAATCTTTCACAAACTTTGGAGTTTGTTATTACATGGACAGTTACAAGAGGACTTTTACGAATGTGAGTTAAGCTCACATGGATACTTGTAACTTTTTTATAACATACCTATTTTAAATGTATCAAACATGCATGCTTTATACTCACATGAAATACTTTGCAAATATTGTGAACACTATCTTTTGGGTAAACGTAGTGTTATTAACAGAACGTTGCATCGTGCGAGTTTTATAAGTGCTTGCATGTAAGAGACAATGATTAATTGCAACGTATGACGTGGCTATTTGTGTACGGATGGCAACCATGAGCTTACTTGAAAATTGAAATTGACTTCTAAATAAAAGGCAAGTGTGTGCACAAAGTGTCAACAAAAATTAAGCACAGCGAAAAGTAAATGACACAGAGATTTTTGTTGATGAAGTGGAAACTCAATCAAGAGAAAAACCACTCCGGGGCAGCCAAACCCAGGAATTCCACTATTCAGAAGACAAAGCTAGATACAAGATAGTAACACTCACATATACCAGATGCAGTAGTCGTATCTTGCTCTCTGACGTGTAACCCAACACGAACGCTTCCTAACCAGGTCTCCTACCTGAAGGGGTCTTGAATGGAATCCTTTACCTTAGGGCCAACCCCTAAGATAGACTTCAGATGTAGCGCAGCAACAGCACACTTGAAATGGCTTCAGAGGAAAAATCACGTCTCTGAGCAATTGTGGAATTCAATACCGAATTCTTGCAGTTCTCAATGCCCAAGGGCCTCTATTTATAGGCGGGGGCTCAAATGAGCGTCAGGCAAAATATAGCTGGGCGCCATCCGGACGTACAACTGTGCGGCAGGATTTTTCGACAATTTCGCTGAGAAATCTTTCCTGTTTAAGAGCCGCGTCCGGACGGGATGACAATTGTTCGGTCGGTCGCACGTCCGCTGCAAGTAATTTCCTTATAAGGTTTCGCGCGTCCGGACCATGGGAGATGAGCGTCCGGATGGCTGAACTTCAACACACAATTTCCATATCTGCTATGCGCGCGTCCGGACCATGAGAGGCAGTCGTCCGGACGGTTGAAGTCGAATCGGCAATTTCCATATTAGTTGCACGCGCGTCCGGACCAAGGCTGACTTACGTCCGGACGGTGATATTTGAATTGCGATTCTTGCCTTAAGGAGACGCGCATCCGGACGGGATACGACATCATCCGGACGGTTGATAGATCTTTCCTTTATCGGAACTTGGAAAGAATTTGAGACTGGTCGAGTATCGAGAGGCATCCTGATGGGTTGCTGAGACGTCCGGACGGATGCAAGCTGGATAGAAACTTCTCGACACAGTGGAGGGTCCGGATGGAAATGCACATCGTCCGGACGGATGATGCTTGGTCTGACTGGCGTCCGGACGGTATGGCACGTCGTCCGGACGGATGGAACAATGGTCAGATTGGCGTCCGGACGGGATGGCTCGATCGTCCGGACGGCTAACAGGGAACCAAAATCTTCACAGAGCTAAGTCTTCTAAGAGTGCTCTGAATAGTGAAATCCTTGTTAACAGCATCTTTACACACAAAAGTGATTTTGTCCAGAATGAGGCCAAAATACTAACATTACTGTTATATAGATTTTTACCCTATGGTCCAATTTACTTTTATATTGATGGTTTTGGATTCAATGGTTGTTAATGATCAGCATAGTTATGTATGGGTAGGGGTGTAAACGAGCCGATCTTGAGCGAGTATTCCTTGTTCGAGCTCGGCTCGTTTTTTTTTTGTCTGGCTCGAGCTTGAGCTCGAGCTCGACATGAGCCTCCAATCTGTGTTCGAGCTTGGCTTGTCATGGTGAAATCCCTGTGCGAGATCAAGCTCGAACTCGATCATTTTGGCTGAGCTCGAGCTCGAGTACTCGGCTCGAGCTCGGCTTGACGATCAGCACCACACGACTGCAGCTCCTCCTCACTCCACTAGATAACACCGAGCACACAGAGCACTCCTCCGTATGGCCACCGTCAACCCTATAAAAAGCACAATTCATTGCGCACCACAAGCCCAGGGGCGTGTAACAGACATCACACTGTGTTATGTAGATAGTGATGTACAATGTTCAGAATAAGAAAGAAGGCAGAGAGTCAGAGACATTGTAACTTACAAATAAAGAGTTGTTACCATGTGTGAGAAAATGGTGAGAATGGGAGAAACGAAGAAGGGTTTGGTAGCTTTGAGAAACCAAAAAATTGTGAAAATAAAGTACGGAAGAAAACCAAGCGAGAAAATAAAGTCCATGTTTAGGTTGAAAGGCAGCTTCTTTTTAGTGCAACGCATAAGGGTGAAAGACTTGTCCACTTGGGCTTACTGAATTCATTCAAGGCTGTTGTTTTTTAAGACCAGATCTGCCAAACAAATCCAGCCGTTCATCACTTCCCACTACGTCGAGCCCATTGGACATCCACTGATGCGTGCCAAATATTGTGTATTTGGACCCCTTGATTTGCACTAGTTAGACCTTTAGCCTTGTTATTTTCTAATGTTTTGGTTAGTTTTTGTGTTTTCTGTTTCTGTAGGACAATAAGAGAGGAATGACAAATTTCATAAGGAAATAGCTGGAAATTCGGAGACCCTGACAAGTCGATCGATCGAACTTAAAATTCGATCGATCGAATATTTGCCCGAAGTCGATCAATCGAAATAAAAGTCGATCGATCAAAATTTCCCAGAAACTGCTTTTGCAGAGCGCGCCAGAACGCCCAATCAGAAACCAAAAAGCAGTCCTCCCTCTGATTTCCGCTGCAGAACACGCTGGTTTCGTGTTTGGGGTTGTCTCTAGCAGCAGAGGAACCCTAGAAGAGGGTAGAGGAGTCATTTCTTGCCCTAGCTCTCTTCTATAAAAGCCATAGCCATGCCCCTTGTTGGGAGAGTAGTAGAGAGAATAGGAGAGGAAAGAATAGAGCAGAAACTCTGTAGATAGGTTTAATTTCGTGCTTCTTGTAGTGTAATTCAGTAGTTTATTTTGCAGATACTTTCTCTTTGTAGAGCTTTTTCTTTCATTTCCATGGTTGTTCATCATTTTCTTGTGGTGTTCTTAGTCATGGAATGCTAGTAACCTCAACTACGGTTGAGGATGAAACCTTTCCATTGATGACACTCACAATCTTGCTGTACCACTTGCACATTTAATGATATATCATATTAGTTGTTCAAGTTCCATTCATTTAAAGCTTTATCTTTTGCAATGAATGTGGTTAGTGGTGGTATTAGTCGGTTTGAATGATGATATCCATTGTGATTGAATGATACATTGGATGTTTTGATTTCAATCGGTACTCTTTGTGATTTGTCAATGTGTTGGATTCATTTAATGGTTCTTGGGTTTATGGTTAAGAGACTTGAATAACACCCTAAGCTTAATGTTCTTTGGGTGTTCAAGTGGAAACCAAGAGTGTGAGTTGTAGGATTTGGTTTGGTGGATTCCTTAACCTTAGTTCCTTTTAATTTGCATATTTCATTACATCTCTTTCCATTAGTCTTTTGTTCTTCAATCATTTCTCAAACCTTTGGAACTAGGTTAAAATGGGGTTAATCAAGCAAGACACTAATATTTGACCATTTCCCTGTGGGATCGACCTCGCACTTGCATAACACTATATTGCAAAACGATTCGTGCACTTGCGAGTACTATTTAAAACACACATCAAGTTTTTGGCGCCGTTGCCGGGGAAATCGGTTCAAAAATTGGTTTTTGTTTGATTGATTTTGTTTTTCTACTAGTTAGATAGATTTTTGTTTCATTTTTACTGTTGTTTAGCTTCTGTTCTGCATTCTAAGTCTTTCCTTTGTTTTTCCCGGATCTGTTCTGCAGCTTCTGCAACTTACTGGGTGCCCTGAAGAATCGATCGATCGAAAATAAATTCGATCGGTCGACTTAGAATCTGCACTATAAAAAGACGATCGATCGACAATATATTCGATCGATCGACTTTCGATCGATCGAAATATACTTCGATCGATCGACTTTCTGCACAGCAGCAGCTCGGAACTAGGTGAGTATCTCTGTTCCAGTACTTTTTTTTTTATCCATTTTGTTCATATTTTGTTCATTTTTGTTTCTGTTTAATAGTATTTTGCTGCTTGTTTAATTTCCTTTTAGTTCATTATAACTTAGTTCAAATTCTGTTTAGTTTGTGTTTTATATTATCCTCAATTTGCTGTATTTTGTTCCAAAAAAAAAAAGAAGAAGAGATTTTCTGTTTTATTTCTGTTTCTGTTCCTGGCCCTGCAAATTTCGAATATTAGATCGATCGAATATTAGTTCGATCGATCGACCATTACATTCGATCAATCGACCTCAACTCAGAAGGCAGCTCCTGGATAAGATCAGTAGCAGAAAATTTTTACCAAAAATTCTTTTTGGTCCCAACTTGTAAGTATTCCTGTCTTTACTTTTACTGCTGTCTTAGTGTTAATTGTATGCATTTGTGTTAGTCTTTACAGTTTATCTTAGTTGTGTTATTTTTCTTTGATAAAAAAAAAAAAAAAAAAAAAAAAAAAAAAAAAAAAGGAGAAAATATTTTGCTAGTAAGGGTTTACTTAGCAATCTAAGGGCAATGACAAGGTAAATTCTGGCAAGGATTGGTCTTGGGATTTAAGTGTGTCCATTGTGACCCCCGTCACCTACCTGGGAATTAGCCTAGATTGTACTTTGGAGAACTTTGTTCCCTATTAGCAAATTGTTTTCTTTATTTTTGGTTTGTTTGTTTCTTTTTCTTTTGGTTAAACATTTGTGTTTGTTTGGTGTATGCTTGGTAGAAGATCATTGAACTTAGACTTGACATCGTTAGATCCCGAAATTGAAAGAACTCTTAGGAGAAATCTTAGAAATTCTGTTGAGATGGGAGATAACATGCATGCAAATGAAAATGAGAGGAATCGGGGAGAAAACGTGGATCATACTAGAACACTTAGGGATTTGTTTGCACCCGTTGCAACAAATTCTCCTTCATGTATCGTGTTACCCCCAACCAATGCTACTCATTTTGACCTCAAGCCTCATGTCATTCAACTCCTACCCGCATTCCATGGCTTAGACCTCGAAAATCCTTATAGCCATGTGAAGAAATTCAAGGACATCTGTGCCACCTTCAAATTTCAAAATTTTTCTGAAGAGTCTGTGCATCTTAGGCTATTTCCTTTCTCACTCCATGATAGGGCCAAAGCATGGTTGGATTCAAACATGCCTGGTTCCATCACTTCTTGGGAGAACTTGTTAAACAAGTTTTACAACAAATTCTTCCCCATGTCCAAGGTCAATGAGTGTAGGAAGGAGATAAGCTCATTTACTCAAGAAGAAGATGAGAAATTTTCTGAGAGTTGGGAGAGATTTCAAGATATGCTGATTAAGTGCCCTCCACATGGATACGAGAAATGGAGACTGGTGCAATTTTTCTATCAAGGATTAACTCAATCCAATCGTAGCATGATCGAGTCAATGAACGGAGGCGCATTTCTAAGTTTGACGGGAGATGAGGCATATAGGACCTTAGATCAGTTATCCGACAATTCCCAACAGTTGGATTTTTCAAGCTGTCGAGATAAAGCTGCTCGCATTCAGAAGAAGGGAGGCATCTATAAGGTTAAGGAGGATATAGAATTAAAAATGAAGATAGATGCCCTTACCAAAAAGGTCGAAGCCCTAGTTGTTAGCAAATCCATGAATGTTGCCAACCCATTCCATGTTGACTGCTGTTCCATCTGTGCTAGTCCCTTGTACTTAGCACAGACTTGCCCATCATTACCAGCTTTTGTCGAGTCACCAATGGAGCAAGTGAACGCTTTCAACGACTATCGAAAGCAAGCCAGTGGACCTTTCTCCGAATCGTACAATCCAGGGTGGCGGAACCACCCTAACTTTTCTTGGAAGCAAAACCAGCCCATGGCTCAAGGGGGAGCTCCTCACCAATCTCATACTCAATACCCCCTGGATTTCATCAGCCGGTTCACCATCAAAGCCGTCCAGCCCAGCCAGCACCATCATACCAAAACCCTACTCAAGCCCCTGCCTCTTCTTCACAATCTTCGTTGGAAGACACTCTTAAGGCTTTCATCCAGATTACCGGCCAATCCATCAATGACGTGAAGAATGCTACCATGGTAAACACTCAAGCTACTGCCAAGATGGAGACCCAAATCGGGCAAATTGCTAGTCACCTGGGGGAGAGAGAAAAGGGAAAGCTCCCTAGTCAGCCTGTGCCGAATCCCAAGTTGCAGTTCCATGAGGGAGGATCATCAAATGCAGTGCATGGGCAGGAGCATGTGCAAGCCGTTGTCACCCTTAGATCAGGGAAACAAGTGGACAACCAAGTGGTTCACCCAGAGGAGAGCCCTGCTGCACAAGGAGAACAAGGAAGCAGGAGCGTCAAGAAGAGAGATGCCGAGCCATCTACATTAGCACCGACCATAGAGACTCCTCCTCCTAGGCCGTTTATACCTAGGGCGCCTTACCCTGATAGACTTCTCGCGCCCAAGAAAGGAGGAACATTCGAGGACATTCGGGAGGTATTCAAACAAGTACAGATCAACATTCCATTCTTGGATGCCATCCAGCAAGTGCCGTCTTCGCCAAGTTCTTGAAGGACTTAATCACCGTCAAGCGGAGGAACAATGTCCCGAGGAAAGTTTGTTTGACCGAGCAAGTCAGCTCAATCCTCCAATACAGGCTGCCCATCAAATACAAGGACCCTGGATGTCCTACCATCTCTTGTACAATAGGAGTCAGCCACATTGAGAAGGCCCTGCTTGACCTTGGAGCCAGTGTCAATCTCCTACCCTATTCAGTTTACCTGCAATTAGGATTAGGAGAATTGAAGCCAACCTCTATGACATTGGAATTGGCTAATCGATCAGTGAAGATACCACGGGGAATAGTGGAGGATGTTTTGATTAAGGTGGATAAGTTTTACTTCCCCGTGGATTTCATAGTGCTTGACACCGAGCCGGTACAGAACGTTGGAGTTCAGATACCGGTAATCCTAGGGTGACCATTCTTTGCTACGGCTAACGCCCTGATCAACTGTAGGACGGGGGTAATGAATCTCTTTCGGCAACATGACGGTAGAGCTGAACATTTTCACCATCAGCAAACAGCCGAGGGAGTGCGATGAGATCAACAATGTCTGCTTGATAGAGGAAATCTTGGAGGAAAGCATTGAAGAATCAAGCATACAAGACCCCCTGGAAGCATGCCTTGCTCAATTTGGAGAGGATCTGGACTTGGATGTACTGCTTGAGCAAGCAAATGCTGTTTTGGAGTTTGCTCCTCTGGAGAGCAAAAAGGAAGAGGAGGCAGCAGTACCTGAGCCTCCAAAGAAGGAACTTAAGCCCTTACCGGACAATCTCAAGTATAAGTTCCTCGGTCCAGCAGAGACTTTGCCTGTAATCATAGCTTCAGATCTTCACACCGCTCAGGAGGAGAGGTTGTTAGATGTCTTGAGGGAGCATAAGGAAGCTATAGGCTGGACCATTGAAGACATTAAGGGAATCAGCCCCTCGGTGGTGATGCATAGGATACACTTGGAGGAAGACACCAAGCCATCGAGGGAGCCACAGAGAAGGCTCAACCCGACCATGCAAGAAGTCGTCAAAGGGGAAGTCATCAAGTTGTTGGATGCTGGCATCATCTACCCTATCTCTGACTGCAAATGGGTGATCCCCATTCATGTCGTGCCCAAGCGAGTTGGAGTTACAGTCGTGCAGAATAAGGAAGGCGAGTTGGTTCCAACTCGAGTACAGTCTGGATGGAGAGTCTGCATCGACTACCGAAAGCTGAACACCGCCACCAGGAAAGATCACTTTCCTCTTCCGTTCATTGATCAAATGGTGGAGCGTTTGGCCGGGCACGAGTATTATTGCTTTTTGGACGGTTATTCTGGATATAACCAGGTCCCTGTGGACCCTAAAGACCAAGAGAAGACGACCTTCACTTGTCCGTTCGGAACGTTCGCCTACCGACGCATGCCCTTTGGCTTATGCAATGCACCCGCTACGTTTCAGCGGTGCATGATTAGCATCTTTTCTGATATGGTGGAGCGTTTTCTAGAGGTGTTTATGGATGACTTTTCGGTTTTCGGGTCATCTTTTGAGGAGTGTTTGCACCACCTCACGTTGGTTTTAGAGAGGTGTAAAGAGAAGAACCTAGTGCTCAATTGGGAGAAGTGTCATTTTATGGTGCAACAAGGAATTGTGCTCGGGCACGTCATCTATCGTCGGGGGATTGAAGTCGACAAGGCGAAGGTAGATCTGATATCCAACCTTCCTCCCCCACGGACGGTGAAAGAGGTTCGCTTTTTTCTGGGCCATGCAGGATTCTATCGGCGATTCATCCAGGATTTCAGCAAGATCGCCCGACCCTTGTGCAAATTGTTGGTGAAGGAGGCCCCTTTCATTTTTGACGAGGACTGCAAGAAGGCATTTGGGGCCTTGAAGGCAATTCTGACGTCCACACCCATCATTCGGCCCCCGAGCTGGGGTACACCTTTCGAGATCATGTGTGACGCGTCAGATTACGCCGTTGGAGCTGTGTTGGGGCAGCGCGTTGACAAACTTCCCCACGTCATTTATTATGCAAGTCGGACTCTGAACGACTCCCAGCTGAATTATTCGACCACTGAGAAGGAGCTGCTGGCAGTCGTATTTGCTCTGGACAAGTTTCGATCCTACCTCCTAGGATCGAAAGTCATCATCTACTCGGATCACGCGGCATTGAAGTATCTTTTTTCCAAAAAGGATGCTAAATCACGCCTCATCCGGTGGATCTTGCTCTTACAAGAGTTCGACATTGAGATTCGGGACAAGAAGGGTTCCGAAAACGTGGTGGCTGATCATCTCTCGAGGATTACCGTGGACTTCACGGAAGAAGCCGCCCCCATTTCTGAGACCTTCCCCGATGAGCAGTTGATGCATATTGCTCATACTCACTCACCATGGTTTGCTGACATAGTGAACTATCTTATCACCGGTCAAATACCTTTGCATTGGGGACGGCAAGATAAGTCCAAATTTATGTCCATGGTGAAGAATTTTTTCTGGGACGATCCTTACTTGTTCAAGTATTGTCCCGATCAGATCATTAGGAGATGCATTCCCGAGCCTGACCAATCCAGTGTCATCTCCTTCTGTCATGATCATGCCTGTGGAGGCCACTTCAGTGCGAAGAAGACCGCTGCAAAGATTTTGTAGTGTGGATTTTACTGGCCTACCATCTTTCAAGACGCTCACACTTATTGTGTTTCATGCGAGCGCTGTCAGAAGCTAGGGAGTATTTCACGTCGAAATATGATGCCCCTCAACCCGATTCTTATTGTTGAGATTTTCGATGTATGGGGCATTGATTTCATGGGACCTTTCCCAAACTCCTTCGACTATCTGTACATTTTGGTTGCTGTGGACTACGTGTCCAAATGGGTAGAGGCAGTTGCCTGCAAGACCAACGACCACAGAGTTGTGGTCCAGTTTTTAAAAGACACTATATTTGCTCGTTTTGGTACTCCTCGAGCAATTATTAGTGATGGTGGAAAGCACTACTGCAACCGGGTCTTTGAACAGCTGATGAAGAAATATTGCATCACGCACAAGGTTGCCACTCCCTATCACCCTCAGACGAGTGGACAAGTGGAGGTTTCAAACAGAGAGATCAAGAGGATTTTGGAGAAGACGGTGAACCCGTCAAGGAAAGATTGGTCTCTCCGGTTGAACGATGCATTATGGGCATACCGGACAGCGTTCAAGACACCGATTGGCATGTCACCCTACCGTATTGTGTACGGGAAAGCATGCCATCTGCCTGTGGAGTTGGAGCACAGAGCCTACTAGGCCATTAAGCAGCTAAATTTCGATCTCACAAAGGCTGGCTCACAAAGGAAGCTCCAACTCAATGAATTGGAAGAGCTGAGGAACGATGCCTATGACTGTGCTAGGATATACAAAGCACGGATGAAGAAGGCTCACGACCAGAACATATTGAGACGATCTTTTGAGCCCGGCCAGAAAGTCCTTCTTTTCAATTCAGGTCTGCATCTGTTCCCAGGGAAGCTCCGATCTCGATGGACAGGCCCTTTCATAGTTCGATTAGTATTTTCTTATGGGGCCATTGAGATTGAGGATCCAAAAAATGGCAGCACGTTCAAGGTGAACGGGCAACGACTGAAGCCATTTTTGGAGTTACAGAGCTCGGAGGTTGAGACGACCCTTTTAGAGGACCCGAGTTACTCGGAGTGATTGTCGTCAAAATGGAAAGTCTGGCTGAAGACTGAAAACTTAGCGCTTGTGGGAGGCAACCCTCATCATTTTCCTATCATTTGATTTTCTTGTGTTTTAATTGTGATTTTCAGGACAGTGTCTGCCATTCAAGTTTGGGGGAGCGCTTCTCTTACAGTGTGCCCAACTTGCATCACCCTTCGGTATTGTATCTCTAGCCACATTGGGGACAATGTGTTATTCTAGTTTGGGGGTGGGGTAGACATTTCTGTCTGTTTTCAATTAATTCTTGTTTTGTTGCCCTGTTAATACTCATTCAAAAAAAAAAAAAAAAAAAAAATTGCCTTATTGTTAGTTGAGCATGGTTACATCTTACTATGGTTTGCACCTCATTGGTTTGTTTAACATGTTGAATTTTGCATATCATTAAAATCTAAGATCTTTTGACTCATCTTTGGATTAGAGAGACTTGACATGTTTAATTTATTTAGCACAAGCACATTAGCATTGTTTTGTGGGGTATGAGATTTGAATTAAAATTTATATGTCTTGAGATTTGTAGGATGACTTGTTGATGAAACCTTGGCTTATTGTTAAAAAAAAAAAAATGCTTAGAATAATATCACCAATGTGACTTCTCATTGAGTAACCGGGCCCCTTGCCTCATTAAGCATTGGGTGTTCGCGTAAAAAGATGAGAATTTCAGCTTGGATGATTGTTTGGCTAGTTTGACTTCATAGCCTTTTTGACTTGAGTAATTAAGCCCTTAGGGATGTTTTTACATCTAGTGCCCTAAGACCATCTGGTTTGGGAGTCACTGGCCCAACACTCGTTACATAGGTCAATTAGAAAGCTTAAAGGAGTCAAACATTGCACAGCCGACACAAAATAATAATAAATGATAATAAATGTAAGATAAGCCTTGGTTATTTGACGGAAGTCCTGCGAATTTTTGGATATATGTGCTTTGAGGAAAATCGAAACCCCATGACTCTATGTTATTCACACCTTACACTTTTGAACATGTGTTGTCTCAATTTTCCATCTATGAGTTGATCGATTTTTGATAACATGATAATGTGATATTCATTTTGTTAAACATGCTCATGATGTGTGAACCATGTGTTTGAATGATGACTTTCGCTCAATTGATAATACGTCATTTCAGTGTTTGTGGGTACCATTTCTGGCAAACCCTCACGAGACTTCACTCGTCCACTAGGGAGTCCTAGGGGTTTAAAAGGCTTGTTGCATATGCTAAATGCAATCGTTTCTCCCACGAAAGAGGACTTATGTTTCATGCTTTGATTTTGTTTTTCATTTTGTTTTTGCTAAGGGACTAGCAAAATGTAAGTTTGGGGGTATTTGATGAGTGCCAAATATTGTGTATTTGGACCCCTTGATTTGCACTAGTTAGACCTTTAGCCTTGTTATTTTCTAATGTTTTGGTTAGTTTTTGTGTTTTCTGTTTCTGTAGGACAATAAGAGAGGAATGACAAATTTCATAAGGAAATAGCTGGAAATTCGGAGACCCTGACAAGTCGATCGATCGAACTTAAAATTCGATCGATCGAATATTTGCCCGAAGTAGATCGATCGAAGTAAAAGTTGATCGATCGAAATTTCCCAGAAACTGCTTTTGCAGAGCGCGCCAGAACGCCCAATCAGAAACCAAAAAGCAGTCCTCGCTCTGATTTCCGCTGCAGAACACGCTGGTTTCGTGTTTGGGGTTGTCTCTAGCAGCAGAGGAACCCTAGAAGAGGGTAGAGGAGTCATTTCTTGCCCTAGCTCTCTTCTATAAAAGCCATAGCCATGCCCCTTGTTGGGAGAGTAGTAGAGAGAATAGGAGAGGAAAGAATAGAGCAGAAACTCTGTAGATAGGTTTAATTTCGTGCTTCTTGTAGTGTAATTCAGTAGTTTATTTTCAGATACTTTCTCTTTGTAGAGCTTTTTCTTTCATTTCCATGGTTATTCATCATTTTCTTATGGTGTTTTTAGTCATGGAAGGCTAGT
The DNA here is from genome assembly GCF_958979055.1 of Alnus glutinosa. Taxonomy (NCBI): domain Eukaryota; kingdom Viridiplantae; phylum Streptophyta; class Magnoliopsida; order Fagales; family Betulaceae; genus Alnus; species Alnus glutinosa. The sequence goes on from NC_084894.1 coordinate 19,242,951, forward strand.
AACCTCAACTAGGGTTGAGGATGAAACCTTTCCATTAATGACACTCACAATCTTGTTGTACCACTTGCACATTTAATGATATATCATATTAGTTGTTCAAGTTCCATTCATTTAAAGCTTTATCTTTTGCAATGAATGTGGTTAGTGGTGGATAGAGGACATTTTATGTGTTTCAACCGACTAATACATTGTTTTATCGGTTTGAATGATGATATCCATTGTGATTGAATGATACATTGGATGTTTTGATTTCAATCGGTACTCTTTGTGATTTGTCAATGTGTTTGATTCATTTAATGGTTCTTGGGTTTATGGTTAAGAGACTTGAATAACACCCTAAGCTTAATGTTCTTTGGGTGTTCAAGTGGAAACCAAGAGTGTGAGTTGTAGGATTTGGTTTGGTGGATTCCTTAACCTTAGTTCCTTTTAATTTGCATATTTCATTACATCTCTTTCCATTAGTCTTTTGTTCTTCAATCATTTCTCAAACCTTTGGAACTAGGTTAACATGGGGTTAATCAAGCAAGACACTAATATTTGACCATTTCCCTGTGGGATCGACCTCGCACTTGCATAACACTATATTGCAAAACGATTCGTGCACTTGCGAGTACTATTTAAAACACACATCAAGTTTTTGTCCAGAGCTAAGTCTTCTAAGAGTGCTCTGAATAGTGAAATCCTTGTTAACAACATCTTTACACACAAGAAATTTTGTCCAGAATGAGGCCAAAATACTAACATTACTGTTATATAGATTTTTACCCTATGGTCCAATTTACTTTTATGTTGATGGTTTTAGATTCAATGGTTGTTAATGATCAGCATAGTTATGTATGGGTAGGGGTGTAAACGAGCCGATCTTGAGCGAGTATTCCTTGTTCGAGCTCGGCTCGTTTTTTTTTTTTTTTGTCTAGCTCGAGCTTGAGCTCGAGCTCGACACGAGCCTCCAATCTGTGTTCGAACTTGGCTTGTCATGGTGAAATCCCTGTGCGAGATCGAGATCGAACTCGATCATTTTGGCTGAGCTCGAGCTCGAGTACTCGGCTCGAGCTCGGCTTGACGATCAGCACCACACGACTGCAGCTCCTCCTCACTCCACTGGATAACACCGAGCACACAGAGCACTCCTCCGTATGGCCACCGTCAACCCTATAAAAAGCACAGTTCATTGCGCACCACAAGCCCAGGGGCGTGTAACAGACATCACACTGTGTTCTGTAGATAGTGATGTACAATGTTCAGAATAAGAAAGAAGGCAGAGAGTCAGAGACATTGTAACTTACAAATAAAGAGTTGTTACCATGTGTGAGAAAATGGTGAGAATGGGAGAAACGAAGAAGGGTTTGGTAGCTTTGAGAAACCAAAAAATTGTGAAAATAAAGTACGGAAGAAAACCAAGCGAGAAAATAAAGTCCATGTTTAGGTTGAAAGGCAGCTTCTTTTTAGTGCAACGCATAAGGGTGAAAGACTTGTCCACCTGGGCTTATTGAATTCATTCAAGGTCGTTGTTTTTTAAGACCAGATCTGCCAAACAAATCCAGCCGTTCATCACTTCCCACTACGTCGAGCCCATTGGACATCCACCTCACACGATTTTTTTGTTCGTTCCAGCATCCCAACTCATATAAAATTCACCTGTGTTAAGTTGTTTGGAGAAATCGAAGCCACATCAGTCATCGATGCAATATTGACCTTCAATTAAAATGTTCGAGATGTTGACTCAATGTGCACCGTTGGATCAAGTCAACATATAGACATTTCATGGACGTAGAAGCAGCTATGCATTTTCCTGCCTTTACAGCTGTAACCCGCTTCGCTAGATCGACGGTCCACATGGATTAGAAAAAAAAGAAAGAAAAGTTTTAATCAACGGTGGATAGTCATTGGCGTCCTATCAAAAACCTGCACCAAAATCAAATTTGAATATTTTCACCTGCTTTGTCTGACACGGTGAAAGTATAGCAATAACTATTCAGTATATTCAAATCAAGAGAGGGTAGAGTAATGATGGTGGGGTGAAAGTAGAGTAATGATTATTAAAAATAAATAAATTAAAAAAGATGAGTAACGATGGGCCTGCATTGTGAATTCAATTTTTTTTTTTTTTTCCAAGTCAAACCCTTTTCTTCTAATAAACAAAGTTTTTAGGTTTCAAACTTCAACTTAATAATTACCCACTTTGGCATCTACGATGAATTTCTGTTAATTAATTGATTATTATTAAACTCAAAAATATATATTTAATTCTTTTTTCAAGGAAAAGTATATAAAGTTGTTGAATGTTATGACATTTCCGTAGTTCAAGAAAGCAAATTGTTTCTAAACTATGCATCTTAATAGTGCATTTTTATTGTATTATCATTAATTCTTTCTTGTAATTGACAGCAAATACTTAATCATATTAAATTGTCATGACATTTTAATTACACCTATTTTCTAAGTTTGGTTTTGTTTCTATGTGGGCCTAAATGTGCTGGATTTATCATATAATATGATCTAAATATTATCATATGATTTTGAATAAAAATGTATTATCATTTTAACTTAGATCTTAAATCATATGATTTAAGGATTCCTAAATAATTAATGATAAGAAAAATTGTAATAGTAGTCCATATAAAATTAACTAATATATACTAAGTTAATAACATTAACAATGATAATTATTATATAATCATATGGTCATATGTATCTAATAATAATATTTTCTTTTAGTCTAATGATAATACTGAGATCATATGATCTAATGATTATATAGCACAATGTTAGATCATATGATCATGTGATCTAAATTTCAATGATAATACATATAATCATATGATTTAAATTCTACTGATAATATTTATGATAATACTTAATTTGTGATTATAATTAACATATTGGTGATTTCAATCCTAATCACTTCATTTAGATACTTAGATACTTATTTTATATACTTAGGGTTTGTTTAGGTTTGTGATTTAAAATAACGATTTTAAAATGTGCGATTTGAAAAAAGTGATTTTTAAAAACAAAGTTAAGCATTTGATAAAATCGTAGTTTAGCCTTTAAAAGCGCAAATTAACCTTTAAAATTATGCGTTTTCAAAAAAACACTATCTTGCATGCGATTTGAAAAAGCATATTTTCTGCATTTTCAAATTATAATTTTTAAAAATGTAGTTCCCAAACTATTTATATAACATAATATGGTCCTATGTATCTAATCATACTTTTTTTTTTCTTTTTTTTTTTTTTTTTGAATCTAATGATAATACTTAGATCATATTATTTAATAATTATATAACACAATGTTAGATTATATGATAATGGGGTCTAAATTATAATTATAATATATATAATCATAAAAATCATATGATATAAATTATAATGATAATACTTAATTCGTGATTATAATTAACACATTGGTGATTTCAATTAATCATAATCATAATCATAATCCTTGTTATTGTATATGAATAATGTTATTAAGTTTTGAAATTGTCATTATATCATATGATTAATGTGAATTCATACTTACATATGTAATTTATATAGCTAACCATTGTATTTAAGTATAATTAAGAGTGATTAGATACTTATAATTTTAAACATACTTAATCTTTGTAACTAATTAGCTAGATACCCAATCATTTTATTAGTATGAATTTGTATACATATAATTTAAGTTATATATATATATGAATAATATTATATGACTTATAAGATTATCTGTGATAAATATGATCATTATGAATCATAATTATCATAATTCATAACTATGTACTGATAGTATATATTTCATATGATTACATGATCTAAGTATTATCATATGATCATATGATCTTATATTTTGAATCACGTGATCTAATGTTTCTTAAGTATCTAATGATAATACTTATAACATATAATCATATTTAACTGATATAGTGATTATATGGCATATGACACAATGTTATATTATTATATTATTATATAAAGCTATTATATTACATGAATAATATGATTGGCAAATTAAGTATGACATATGGCACAATAGCTTTAGCCTCTTGATAATACTAATTAGATCATATCTAACGGTTATATAGCACAAATTTAAATCATATGATCTAAATTATAATGATAATTCATAACTTGAGAATTGTGATTATAATTAATATATAAGTTATTCCAATCCTAATAACTCAACTTGGGATTGTATGAATCACATTATTATTATATATGAATAATATGATTAAGTTTCATAAATGTCATTATATCATATGAATAATGTGAATCCATACTTACCGTAACTTACGTATATAATCTATATACATAGTCATTGCATCTAAATATTACTAATAATTATTAAATACTTAAAATCATAAATCATACTTATTAAATGTATGAGTGTATCTAACTAAGTATCTAAATACTGAACCATTATATTAGTATGAATTTGTATACTATATCATATATGACACTAAATTATATGTAGGTATAATTATATATGTTACTAATACTTATCAAAAAAAAAAAATTATATATGTTACTAATATGTATATATATTTATGATTATGAATTATGAATCATATCATATCACTTGATTTATAAGATTAGCTATGAATCTATAATAAGTAATTAAGTATGATCATTATAAATTTATGAGTCATAAATCATAATTATCAAATTTATCATAATTCATAACTACCTACTAATAATACTAATATTATATGATCATATGATTTAAGTATTATCATATGATAGTATATTTAACATATTAACATGATCTAACAATCCGTATGTAATGATTATTAAATATTTAATGATAATACTCATAAAATATAATAAAGTGATTGCATATTTTATATTTATATGTCATATGGTAGTATGGTACAGTGTTATATTATTATATGATCATATAATCCTATAAATTATAATCCTATTATATTACATGAATAATTTGATTAAGTATCTGGATTGTCATTATATCATATGACTAACAATTAATTATTGATATTTTTTACTTTTACTATTTTATATACATATGACCAATTAATATATATTGACTAATAACTATTGTTATTTGTTACTTAATTTATTCTTACATAATACACATAGTATATTATTCATATATATATATATATATATATATATATATATATATATATATATATATATATATACGAGTCGAGCCTTAATAAACGAGTCGATCCTTATACGAGCGGGTTCACGAGCTTTAGTCGAGTCGAGCCGAGTTTATACGAGTTTGCATCGTTTAATAATCGAGTTTGATTTTCGTGTTCACGAGTAGCTCATTTAATAATCGATTCGAGCACGAGTCGAGTTTATTCGAGCCGATCTCGAGTAAGCTCAAGAGTAGCTCAGTTCGTTTACACCCCTATGTATGGGTGGTGGTGATGCCTTGCAGCATTGCCAGTGGTGTGGATCACCCAAAGTCGGACCTGATTGGGCCATTAGTGGTGGCTTTCTATTGTGCTTCACTGGGGGACCAATGTTGTGCAATATGTACTTCAAGACGCGCAAACCTCACCGTAAGATGGTAAGGGTATGGATAGACCATATGGATTTTAACTATGATATGTTCACATGACGTATAAATTATAGTTATATTGCTTTAACACAATTTTCTGCCTTGGCATTTGACAATAACACTGTTAAATAATATTGTATATAATCTATTAACATTTTTATAAATTGTTTGGGTTCACTGCATGATGACATATTCGTGTTGTGCTAATTAACTAAGTCGTTGACTTATGCTTTGATTTGTTTCCACTTATAAAACATGTTTTTGTTTTATAGTTTGCCTGCCCTTAGATGTCGAAACCTACGAGGACAAAGCCTTTTTTTTCCGAAGGCCTTGGAGAATTTGGCCAAGTTGGTGTTTGAGGAATTAGACTCTGGTTTGTCTGATTACTTTTGGTCTGAGCATACCATAAGGGAACTCATGACAACTTCATAGGGTTTTTGTTGATGGTGTACCATATCCAATGCAACATCGCCGTGCTGTATTGGCTACCTGCAGGAATCGATGAGCCAAATTTAAGTGTCGAGGAGGTTTATAATTTAATGTATAAGCTTTGAGGTATTAGTTGGAGTTGTTTCATATATTTGACTTGATGACCGGCCCTAGACTGAGACACTTGATGATTATGCTTCCACTATACTATGTTATGTCATGATGTTTTTAAGTTATTGCTCTAGTTATTATTAATTGATGTGGGTAGTAATGGCAATCTCTTTATATAAGTGATTCGGTCTTCCACTGTTTGCCCTCTGATGAGGGTCTCAGTTCTCCCTTAAGACTTATTTACTTGGTAAATAATTATTGGGAGGGGCATCAAGTTAATTAATAGTTAATTAAATTCGGGGGCGCTACAAAAAACCTAACTTAAAACTTAGAACTTAGACTTTTAAGCATTCTGCCAATCAAACAACTAGGACGACATAAGGAACATTGTGATAGTTCTTGGACCATCGGGACGATCTTTGGGTAGAATCTCCTAACTTCGAAAAGATCATATCTTAACCCATCTAACACATTATAAGACCTAAAAAGGCTACATTTCATTGACTTAAACACTAATTGCAACGACACAGGGAAAAACGCTAGCCACAAGCAAGTATCATAATCACAACCTAAACATGTGATAGAATGAAAAACAATAAAGGATAATGAGAGGTTACCTTCAAGCTTCAATGAAAATCCTCATTTTTTTCCTTCTCTCTCATTATCCTTCTCACTCTAGGGTTTTTCAGAGGCTGGGGGCGAGCTAAAGAGTGAATTTAGCTTTTTTAAATCACACCTTTTAAAATTAAATGTGTTTAAATCGCAAACCGAAACGAACTAATCACTACCTGAGGAAGAATAAATAAGAGTATCCCTAATGAGCTCTCCAAATTTTAGCTAAACAATCTGTTTTTGTTATTTTATCTTTTACTTTTAAAAAAGCTTTTTACATCAAACTCTCTAAACATTTCTCTATTTTAACCAGATATTATTTTTTTATTGATTTTGAGAGCAACCACTTTAACAACTTTAACTACCATGCAAATTTGCTCAAAATGAGTAAAAAACATTGTAATGCATGGTGTTTGAAACGTTTTGAACAAAGAAGCATTTAACTTTATCTTTTTCCGAACAATAGTAGAAGCATTTAGAATAGAGAAACCAAGGTCTTGCCAGCGTGGCAGTAAAACTTGTGCTACCAAACCAGCGAATTATTAAAGAGCTGGAGATCTTCTCTTTTTGTTGGGTCTCTTATGGTGTGTTTGGATTCAGAATAGAATCCTTATTCTATTCGGGTTTTCTAAAACCCGCCGAAAATACCCGAATTCCATCCAAATTTTGTCTCAATTTAAGATTGACATTCTGATGAGTCTGATTTGATGGCTGGGACCCACGCGCAGGACAAGTTGTCTCCAAAAACGCGTGGGTCCCACATTTAATTAATAAAATAATTAAAAAACTAAATAAACAAAAAGAAAAAGAAAAAAAAAGGCAAAGGATGGGGGTGGCCGCGCGCCACCCCCGACCACTAGGGGTGGCTGCGTGGTCACCCCCGACCACTAGGGGTGGCTGCGTGGTCACCCCAACCCCTTTGCTTTTTTTTTTTTTTTTTTAAAAAAAATTATTTATTTATTTTTTAATTAAACAATCAATATATAATAAATTATTATTCTACACAACTTTTCACAATACCAATCATTATACACAACTTTTCAAACCTCAAATAATTTTCTACCATTAAAAAATAATATTTTTCAATCTAAAAATTCAACACCCAAACACATTTTTTTGCCTCGAAATTCGCAAAGAAAATAAAAATTCAATTTTGATTTCAAAAATTCTTACTCTTTCCAGGAGAAACTCAAAGAACAGAGCAAAAATAGCAAAGACGGAGATAAAAGGACCCAGAAAATATCACCCAAGGGCTCATTGAGATATCGCCGATGGACGTGATCAAGCCCCAGCAAGTATCATCTAAGCCCATCGAGAAGGTCATCGTTCACCCATTGGTTCTGCTCAACATTGTCGACAACTACAACCGAGTCGCCAAGGACACGCGCAAGCGAGTTGTCGGAGTCTTGTTTGGTAGCTCCTTCAAAGGCACTGTCGACGTCACCAACAGCTATACAGGTCCGATAAAAATATTCAACAGCTAAAAGTGGAAAAGAAAGCAGGAAACGAAACGAAAATAATAAAATATTTAATAGCTCATTATATTCATGAGTTAAATTTGAAGTAAAATTCTGACGAGAGCCAACCTAAATAAATTATAGAGAGTTTGATAAAGTAATTTTCTTTTTTTGAATTTTTCATCAAATTTTAGTGGGAAATTTAAAATGGGAAACTCAAGGGATGCTCTAAGATTAGGGATGCTCTAAGTTCAAATGAAGGGTATCTAAGTCATTTAATCATATAAAAATAACAGACCCGAAACCCTAGCTGTGACGTGCCTGTCGTCTATAAGTACCACGCAAACCCTTCATATACCTTCGAGTCCTCTCTTCGCTATCGCTTGGCTCTCCTCACTCTGCCTCCCTGTTGCGGCTAGGTCTATCTTACGAGGTGAGCGATCTGCTTGCAATTGACGCTTCGATTCTTCACCGTTTGCTGTTTTTATAGATGGTTGATTCTGAGACGCTCGGATTGTGTTGGATTTCTAATTTATATTTTGTTAACTGTTTGGTTTCTTCTTTAGTTTCTGAGCAGATTGATCTCTATCTTATTTAGCTTCTCCTTTATTAATCTCGTATTAGATCGGAATATGAAATTCGATTGTGTAGATTTATATATATATATATATATATATATATATATATATATATATATATATATATATATGTAGAGATTGTGTAGACTTCAGCTCAACTGAGAAAGGAAAATATTCGATAGCTTAGAGAGGCTTTTACTAGGGTTCCCAAATTTATCGGGAAAGGTCATAGTTAGTAGATGTATTTGATTTGTGCTAACGATTTCGGTATTCTTATTTAGTGGATCTAAATTAGTTTGTTCCTATTCATAGAAGCAAAAATTTTTTGTTGAAAGCGTAAAAGTTTGTCACTGATTGGTCGGTTTTGTTTTGTTTCCTTTTGTGGCTTGTTGACAATCCTCGGACTTCATCTTGTTTACTTCTGTTGAATGATAATATGATAATATGATGGGTTTTTCTTATTTTGTTTTGGTTTCTGATTGGGTTTAGATGTCTATCTGTGGGCTTATTTGTGAACTTTAAGCTGGGAAAATGTTGGCTTCGTTTGTCTATGTTGCTTATCTTGATCTATTATTGTCAATTCATCATTGGATTGTGCAACTTGTGTCATATTTATAAGTTTTGAATATAACTCATTTGATGCTTTGATATATGTACTTGAATTTGAAGTTCTAGAACACATGACACCTTCTGCAGCTTGTAATTGATCATAAGTTCTTAATTGGTTATCTAATTTCTTGGTACTTGTACCTGTGTACTTATTAGGCTTTTCTGGTTTTGACTCCTTTGGCTTATCTGTGGTTAGTTCTTTGATGCTTATCTGGCTTTTGTAACAGCATCTTCTAGAATTCTAATATGGGTAAGGAGAAGTTTCACATCAACATTGTGGTCATTGGCCACGTCGACTCTGGAAAGTCGACAACCACAGGGCACTTGATCTATAAGCTTGGAGGTATTGACAAGCGTGTTATTGAGAGGTTCGAGAAGGAGGCTGCTGAGATGAACAAGAGGTCATTCAAGTATGCCTGGGTGTTGGACAAGCTCAAGGCCGAACGCGAACGTGGTATTACCATTGACATTGCCTTGTGGAAGTTTGAGACTACCAAGTACTACTGCACTGTCATTGATGCTCCTGGACACCGTGACTTTATCAAGAACATGATCACCGGTACCTCACAGGCTGACTGTGCTGTCCTCATTATTGACTCCACCACTGGTGGTTTTGAAGCTGGTATTTCCAAGGATGGTCAGACCCGTGAGCATGCATTACTTGCTTTTACCCTTGGTGTGAGGCAGATGATTTGCTGCTGCAACAAGGTTAGCTCTATGATTTATAAATTGCAATGAATACTTACGGTCACTTATGGTTGCAAGTGCCAAATGTGCCTTTTACTAATGTTGCTTTTGTATGTAGATGGATGCTACAACCCCCAAGTACTCCAAGGCAAGGTATGAGGAAATCGTTAAGGAAGTCTCATCCTATCTGAAGAAGGTTGGGTACAACCCTGACAAGATCCCCTTTGTCCCCATCTCTGGTTTTGAGGGTGACAACATGATTGAGAGGTCTACAAACCTCGACTGGTACAAGGGCCCCACCCTCCTTGAGGCTCTTGACTTGCTCTCGGAGCCCAAGAGGCCATCAGACAAGCCCCTCCGTCTCCCACTCCAGGATGTCTACAAGATTGGCGGTATTGGAACTGTCCCTGTTGGACGTGTTGAGACAGGTATCATCAAGCCTGGTATGGTTGTGACCTTTGGGCCTACTGGACTGACAACTGAAGTCAAGTCCGTTGAGATGCACCACGAAGCTCTCCTGGAGGCCCTTCCTGGTGACAACGTTGGCTTCAACGTAAAGAATGTTGCTGTGAAGGATCTCAAGCGTGGTTTTGTTGCTTCTAACTCCAAGGACGATCCTGCCAAGGAGGCTGCTAACTTCACCTCCCAGGTCATCATCATGAACCATCCCGGTCAGATTGGTAATGGTTATGCTCCAGTGCTCGACTGCCACACCTGCCACATTGCCGTGAAGTTTGCCGAGCTAGTGACCAAGATTGACAGGCGATCTGGTAAGGAGATAGAGAAGGAGCCTAAGTTTTTGAAGAATGGTGATGCAGGGATCGTGAAGATGATTCCCACCAAGCCCATGGTGGTGGAGACTTTCTCCGAGTATCCTCCACTTGGTCGGTTTGCCGTGAGGGACATGCGCCAGACTGTGGCTGTTGGAGTCATAAAGGGTGTAGAGAAGAAGGATCCAAGTGGTGCAAAGGTCACCAAGTCCGCAGCTAAGAAGAAGTGAACCGTGCTGGTTCTTCATATGCAGATTTCTGCAGATCATGCCTACTTTCACATTGACAGTTATGATAAAAACTTGGTAATTGTCAGTACGGCTTTGGCATGTTTGCTTTATTTCGTATGTCACAGTTTTATACCTTCGTTGTTGGGTACCCGGTCTCAGAATTGGGTGCTTGATAGGCGGTGGCATGACACTATACTATGGCTTAGTCTTTTAAGTTATTTGTGTTTGTTTTTCTGTATTTTTGTGTCGAGGTGCGTCAGTTTTTCTGAGGCGGCTCAAAAGTTTTGTCATTGTGTTGTTTCTGTCGCAGTTATAAACTAATTTCTATATATGCTCTTTATACCCCGAGCCCCTTGGTTCCCCAATATTTTTAATTACGTTAATGCAAATTTCATCTATGACTACCATAAATCTTCGTCCTGGGTTATAAATATTTCAGTATTCAGATTAAATTTTGCAATGATTTTGCATTTATTTCATCAAAAGTTTGAGAGTGGAGTTGATGATGATTGGATATGTACATGTAAAACATGGACATTAATGTATTACATGGACATTAATGTATATGTCCAATGTTTAATATATATTTTGTATTTATATATGTACATGTAAAACATTAGTTTTATATTTTCAATGTTTATTATTATATAATTATGAAAAGCATAATCAATACAATGGGAGTTTTAGAAACTAGACCCAATCTGTACATACCATGTATTGCAAGAGAGTGGTTTAAGATCATGTTAGAGATCTACAAGGACCTTAGGTTGAGTCAGAAAGTGGTCTATAAAGAACTTTTGGTTCATAATGTGTTGGAAAAAGATGATGAGATGATGCTATTCAAGAATTAATCTTGTAAGGAACTTATGAGACTACATATGTTCAGGTGATGTTACTATTCTTTCTTGTATTATTGTTTTGAGATTTTAAAATTTTAATGACGAAATTTTTATTAGGAGTGAGGAATGTAAGAATTTGGTTATTAATTATAATTGATTGAGCTTTGGACGGGTTAATGGGTTTGTTAAGATTCGTTAGAATTTGTTGGAAGTGAGAATGTTGACTTTTGTTCATGGCCGAACGCTTGAAGTGGGATAGTTGAACATTCAAGTTGAACCCTAATGCTGAACGTTCGATGTTGGAAGTCCGAACGTTTTCGTGTAACCCTAGATTCAAACGTTCGATGTTGGATGTCTGAACGTTCGAACGTTTGTCGTATTGCACAGTCGGCCATATATCAGAAGGTACAATCCACTTGTTTGGTATGTATTTCAGATCGTACACCGAACGTTTAATTCATACATTGAATGTTCGCGGACGCCCTAATAGTACACGAACGTTTGACAGTTAGCCTGAACATTCGATGACTCACAATACTGAAAAATAACACTTTAGCCTTATCCACTTGAATCTAAAGCCTATAAATACGCCATCCCACGCTTCTTTCACCTCCATTCCGCCCTTCTACTGCTTGACATTCCTAGTAAGAGTGAGAATAATTTGGAGATATGGAATAAACTCTTTTGGTTATTGTTATTCTTGACATTCCTAGTAAGAGTGAGAGTGATTTGGAGATATGGAATAAACTCTTTTGGTTATTGTTATTCAAAGGAGGTAACATTCATATCCCAATTCGTTTCATTATTTGTTATTATGCTGTTGGTTTGTTTTTATAGCATAAGCTCGTAAGTTTAAGCCCTCAGATGGTGTTGTTGGCCTTAATAATAGATTAATGATGGTTTAACATATTGATAATATCAGACGTACCACGTGTTGCATGAGGATGTTATTGTGACTTAGGGCTCAGTTAGGAATCATGTCAAGACCTTAGAACTTGCTAAAAAGTGATTTGGTTGGGTTTTGGTTCGAAAATAAGTTTCTGCCAAGCACTGAACGTTCGACCCTCCATGACCAAACATTCATTGTTGTAGCCAAACATTCGAGCCTCTCTACCCGAATGTTTGACAATCAAACATAAAGCCTATTTTGAACGTATTAAGACTTATGACTTGTTTTAGCTTGTAAGTTTAAGCCCTCAGATGGTGTTGTTGGCCTTAATAATAGATTAACTATGGTTTAACATATTGATGATATCAGACGTACCATGTGTTGCATTAGGATGTTATTGTGACTTAGGACTCTGTTAGGAATCATGTTAAGACCTTAGAACTTGCTTAAAAGTGGTTTGGTTGGGTTTTGGTTCGAAAATGAGTTTTTACCCAGCACTGAATGTTCGACCCTCCATGACCAAACATTCATTGTTGTGGCCAAACATTCAAGCCTCTCTATTCGAATGTTCGACAATCAAACATAAAGCCTATTTTGAACCTATTAAGACTTAGGACTTGTTTTAGCTCGAAATTAGAATTAATGATAGGTCTTTTCACAGATTTCGATGATATGGAGCATCAAGAGGATTTTACTGTGGGGCCATATGATACAAGTGAGAAAAACTCACATAAATACTTGTTATTATATTTTTCGCAGAAGTATGATTTTATATATATATATATATATATATATATATATATATATATATATATATATATATATATATATATATATTAAACATGCACGTTTTTAGAACTTAAATGAAATATCTTTTAGACAAGTGTGAACTATACTTTGTGAAAATGAGTGATGAATTAATAAGATGATGAAAATGATGTTTTGTAAATGCATGCATATAAAACACAATGAAGAATAATTGCAACGTATGACATGAAACACCAGTATGTGTGATAACAGTGATGGGTTTACTATACAGGTTAATCATGGGCTTAGGGAGTACTTCCGACAAAATTCTTCCTCTCCAAGTTCATAAGCCAATTCTTTGCTCCTTTGGGGTTCAGATTTCCTTTAAACAGAGGGAAGTGATGCTCATCAAATTCCTTAAATGAACAACCTTTCTTCCCACTCGAAGTCCCTTCTCCTTGAATGTTGACCAATGCCTTCAGAAGTAGACTTGCCATCTTCTCCACGACATTGGTAGCATCTAGGACATTCCTCGTCCTTCCATCCGATTGGGAAGGTCCCTCACCATACTTGCTGCCCATGTCGTCACGTCTTGGTTGCATTGACATCTCTATTGTTTCCACAATGATTAGTCCTTCTCCATAACACTACGTCGAGCCTTCCTTAAGACATTGAACCCTGATACAAAACTTACCCTACTAAGCTTCTATCCTGATACCAACTTATCCTATATCTTAGCGTAGATCTATACCTAGCACTTGTATTGACTATCCTAGTTAAGATTATTCATAATCCTTATATCGACATTAACATAGCGATCATGACCTAACTTTAAAACAATATCCTATCCTCCAAGTCTTTCTTGTTAAGACTCTGTATTCCTTGTACACTTATCCCATCTTATGCTCTAGTAGATCATCTTCTAACACCTAATAGATCAATTCCTATAGTTCTCAGAGTATAAGGATTTGATACCATCTGTAATGCCCTGAGAATTTAATTAACTGGTAATTAATTTCACGGTTCGCCTCCTAGTCCCATTCCATAAAGAATAAGACCTAGAAATCTCTACTTCTCAAAAAGATAATACTATGCAGCGGAAACATAAAATATTCTATTAACATTAATCATTATAGTTAGAGCATCTACTAAGAGTCTCACACTAACTGAAATCACTATACAAATCATCGATATAAAATATCAAAACTAAATCTTAATACACAATCGAGCCTCAAATGCTAAGCCTACAACATCACTTAAAAGTAGTAATTACCATGAGCAGCCTTCAAAATTCTACAATCAGTCCTCAAGCATTAATTGGATCGATATCACTACACCAAACAGCCGCATCCACTTCGAGGTATATCTCAAATCCAACATCTAAAGGTAGTCCAACTATAAAACAACACATATTTCATAGATGAAAAGATACAAGCGTAAGTTCATGACTTAGTGAGTAATGATACACATTGTTAGGAATAATACCACTCAAATAAGCCAATCCAATTTGAAGAATCATGTGCCTCAGAATCAGTATCGACCCATGGAGAATTGTGGGCCTCAAGCCAAGACAACAAGACTCCCGAATAAGCCTATCCCGGGAGATAGACACTCAAACTAGTTGTCCCCAGAAAAGGCTATTTCCGAAAATAAATGACAGGTGGATCATCCATATGGAGTCTTGAGAATAGACACATTTTGGGACCGAGATTCAACTTCTTCAGCCGAGGCTCGAGACAACCATGTCTCTGGAACTCAGGTATTGGTCTCATCACAGAAGATGTCAAGTATGTTCACTTCTTGATCCGCACAAGGATGCAACTGGGTCTCGACCCCTAAAATTTCGGGACTAGGTCTTATCCCATAAAATTCGGATTAAGACCCTACTCCAAACTTAATTGGGGGGTAGGAGTCGTAGTTTGGGGTCCAATTAGGACTCCTTAAAGAATCTGATCAACAATTCTACTCCAAGTTGAATTGGGATAAGACTCCCGGTCCAAATTAAACTCCTAGCACTCCTAGTCCAAGTTTGAGTAGAAACTCTAATCCAGGTTTGCCTCTACCTCTTAGTTTATAAATAGGCCATTATACCAGATATAAACAAAAGATTGAATTATTGTGCTTTGGGCATACTTGTCTCTTAGAAACTGACTTAAGCATCGGAGTGAAACCCTAACAGTGTCTCTTAATTTTAGTTGTTTTGTAGTGATTGTGAGAGTATGAACAACATCGTAGAACGTGTCATTCACACCGAACCAGAATTTGGTCTTACAGTTTGGTGCCATCTGTGAGAATCGATTATTCATTTCTCGTAAAAAAAATGTCATGGTGATGAACATGTGTTTAGAAGATGCTTGAAGAACTAGGACTACTCAAGATGATGTGTGGACTTTAAACGATCCCCATGCGCAGCTAGCAGATCCAAAACTCATATATGACAAATTTGCACCAATTTACCGTCATGCTTGGTTATCATGTTCGACTGTAATGTATATGTGTTCAATAACGCTACATTGGTGTTTGCCTTCACCGGATCTATTTTATAAGTTCATCTTTTCACTATTGTTTGTTAAACCGCATTAGTTAATGATGTAAGAGAATATTTTTGTGGTCATTGGTTTCACATGAAATAGGTGAAAAAGACAAGTCTGAGTACAAGAAAAAAACCTTTCTATAAAAAAGCATTAAGGACTGAGGAGTGATGCAGAGATGATTATTTGTGAAAATAAACAATGACTTCTAACAATCAAGTGTGTATTTGTGTGCAACAAAATATCTTAAATGCAGAAAATAAATGAGACAAGATATTTGTTGACGAAGTGAAAACCCTGTGAAGAGAAAAACTACTCAAGGGCAGCCAAACTCAAGAAATTCACTATCCAAAGACAAAATAAGTTACAAAGCACTCATACTCACAAAACCTATTGCAGTAGGCATACCTTTAACTATAACACAAAACCCATCGTGAACGCTTCCTAACCAAGTCTCTTACTTGAAGAAGTCTTTGATGGAATCCTTTACTTTAGGGTCGACCCCTGAGATAAACTTCACATGAACAAAGTAGCACACACTGGCAACGGCTAGAGAGCTAGCTGATCTTCAATTCTCCCTAAACACTCTCTCTAAGCACTATGGAATTCTATATTGAATTCTTACAAATAACAAGCCTAGAGTCCTCTATTTATAGGCTTAAAGAAAACCTAATTCTGCTCAAATTCAGACTTTGGCGAGTTGGCGTCCGGACGGTCTTCTGCGACCGTCCTTCTAGAATAGCGTGATTCTTCCCATAACAGGACCACATTTGGACGGCTTGGCCGAGCGTCCAGACGGTCTTCACTGTCTGTCATTTCCGCGCTCGTAAAGGAAACCCGAAATATTCTGGAATGTTGGGTAGCGTCCGGACGTGCTGCCACGTCGTCCTGACGTCTTGCAGAAACTTCCCAAATAGTGTCGACTGAAATCCAATTCCGAGTAGAAATTGGAGAAGCTTGACCTAGCGTTCGGACGGTGCTGCCCTGACCTTCGGACGTCTTCAACGCTGAAGCCTCTAGGCACTGCGGGGCTTTTGGATGCCTTCAAAGGCCCACCCGGACAGTTGCATAAGAACCGGTTGTTCTAACTTAAAAATTGCATGGAATCTTTATGGACATCTTCTAGAAACTTGTGATCAGTCACATGACTTGAAATAAACATTGTCCATATAACATGAAGACTCTGAAATGAACCGATCATCCTGTTTAAATTGCAACCATTACATAAAGTGTTTTTGTCATCCAGAATGTTGCCAACATAAAATACTAACAATTTGCAAATCCAAGGAGACAACCCTGTTGAGAAAACAAGATAGGGAGAAAATCTTCCACATCCTTTGCACAAGTTGGCTTGTCCAGCCATTTGAAAATTTGCATGCAGCTTTTGTCTGTATGTTGAACTATAGCATTTAGTCAACAAAAACTCACTCAAACTATCTATAATTATAATAAAATGCTTACTCTTAAGTTGTAAGTGACGCAACCCCAAAATCTTCTTCCAGGGTTTTTCGTAGTCCACAAGGTCTTCAATGGTGCGGGTAAATCACATAAACAAAAATAGGATATGTCAACAGGCCTACCAAGGACGATCCGGATAATGACTTCAAGGAATGAAGAACACAAAACACATAACAAACAAAAAAATTGTCTAAATCTTCAAACAAAACATTTTATTTTATTTTTTAAAACCAAAAAAAGTTAAGAAAAAATTAAAAAATTACAAATTTTTTGGGCCTAAGAACCGACCTTCTCTACACCATGGGAAACTTCCCTCCCTTTGGAATCTCGTGTGCGACAAAAAGCCATCTCATCCGGAAGAGTAGTCTTCTCAATAGGAAGTTAAAAATCGGTTGATTTGTTGCAGATTCCGAAGATGGTTATGTCTGAGCTAGGCAAGTCATCCAACTTCTGTTCACCTCTGGGAGACTTAATGGAGAAAATCGGCAAGTCTGCAATCCAAAAACACCGGCCAGCTTCGTCTGATTGTGTTTCGGAAAGAGTCCGGGAGAGAGCTTGAGAGATTTCACTTCTTGATTTACGAATAGAGTTCGGGAAGGAGTCGGCCGGTTCTGTGGATTCGATGGCAGAGAGTTTGGGAGGGAGTTTAGGGATTATAGGAATTTTAGGGTTCTTTGTCGTCCTCTTCTCTTCCGCAATTTGTTTTTGAAATTAGATGTTTCTCTTCTACTTTCATATATTTTTTTTTTTTGAAATATTTGAGTCTTAGATTTAAATTTCTTAAATTGCATAAAATATTTTCCCCCCAAAATAATAAAATGACGTCGATGTGTGATGTGGAGGTGTTTGGGTAATTTGGAAATTAAGTGGATGTTGATGTGTCTGATTGGACAGGTGTCGCATTCCTAGTGGTGCTAAGTGGCAGGCCGTTAGTTTTTGGACGGAAAACTTGACTGAGGTACTAATTTGGTCTTTTTCCAAAATTGAGGTATCATTTGTGATGCGAATTGAAACTCAGGGACTAAAAAATAAAGTTTCTAAAATGTAGGTTCTAGAAGTGTATTTAACCCTATTTTTTATTGGACATGTTTGTAGGAAATTTCTTACAACCCACATATAAAAAGGACATGGGTCCTTTAAACATGTGAGAATCACATTTTTTTTTTTTATTAATGATATTAAGAAAACATGTAAGAAGCACAAGCTATTTAAATAACATGTGATTCTCACATGCCAATGGACAAATGTCAATATTATATATGGGTTGTATGAAATTTCCTACAAACCAGTTTGTAAGAAATTTCTATCCTTTTTAATCTATATACATATCTTTGGCAAAATATACTGACAGGCCAGCTAGAACATTAAATGAGGGATTTTGCTTTCCCAAGGCAATATTCCCATCAATTAATAAATGCTGAATAGGAAGATTTTGTTTTGCTAGTAAATTTACTTATGATGATTTCATTGGGCACGCCCGAGCTTCATATAGGAACGGAGTCTACCGTCTTTCGCTGGTATTTGGCCATAAGGACAAACTTGGATGCATTCGAAGACAGTTTGGTGCTTCTATGCTTTTACCTTCTTCAAGGAAAGTATCCTAGAGTCCTGAACGGTCTTTAGATTCTCTGATCAGTTGTTACCAAGACTGGGTCGGTCTTCTTTGGTTACAAGAATCAAATTCCCCGACTTTTCCCTCACCTGGGCTATGGAAGCTCTCAGCATGGCTGGATCAGAATTGCCCTTCGCCTGATCTTCGATCTCATGCATAGACTTGGACTCCAAAGGCCTAAAGTTCGTTGCCGTACTTCAAGCTTGGACAGAGCCCAATCTCTATCACGATCTAGGAGATGCCGAGGTGCTAAACCCCAATGCTTCGGGTTTAGATTGGTGGGACATCAGGGCCCGAACAGTGCTGTTGTCCCTCTGATTTGACCTAACTCCTCGTTCCACATGATGTCGAGTACCCCTTAGAAGGATTAAAAAAAAAAAAGGAGTTGGGAAAAATTATTAGGAAATCTCTCAGTTCTATTTTAAATCACAAGTCAAAGATCCCAAGGCCGTAACACTCCGAGCCAATGGACCATTCCAACCGAGGATCCAATCTTCCCGAGGGTCCAATCCGAGCCTAGAATGCAATCCAAGCCAAGGGTAAAATTCCGAGCCAAAGGTGAAATCCGAGCCAAGGATAAATTCCGAGCCAAGGGTGAAATCCGAGAAGAGGTTAAATTCCAAATCGAGAATCAAATCCGAGCTGAAGATAACGTTCGAGCCGAAGATACATTCCGAGCTGAAGGTCCAATTTGACCGAGGCTCAAATCTGACCGAAGTTCCTACCTGACCGAGGGTTCCATCCGAGCTGAGGGTCCAATTCAACCTAGGTTCAAATTCGACCGAGGGTCCAATTTTCCCGAGGGTCCAATGTACAACTTCATCAGAATATTGAGATAAGTTCACTCTTTGTATTTTCGTTTATGCTGGCCTACTCATAACGCTTGGTAATTCAAGAAACACAGTTTTTAGCAAATCTTTGTCATAAAGAGTCATCAAATTTTGAGACAGTCAAATGTATCTCATGCATTTATCGATGACATTAAAAATTAGCTTCTCACCGCAACACATAAATGATTACACATCATTACTTATTTTAACATACAACTGTTACACTTAATTGAGAATCAGCTAAGTATAAAAGTTGGGGGGTACCAACCCGGTGAAATAGAAAATTGAAACAGAAAATTATATCAAGTCGCATGATCAAATCTTGATACAATTTTGCATATTTTCTCACATTAATAAATTGTTAATTGCTAGACTCTGCTACATATATGCATACATATGTGCCTTTACACAAACGAGGCTAACATTTCAGGCCAGAGATCTCTATTAAGCGAGATTGGAAAATTCTGAAAAAATGCCCGCTCGTGACCAAAACATGACCAGGCAACTTCACCATACCCATGCTTTGTCAAGCTTCTCCTATGCAGGTCTTCCTTGGCTATAGAAGTCAAGAGCCTGTCGAGAGAATTTTGATGGCAACCAACTAAAGGTTTGGAAGACGCCACTTTGAAGAGAAACCACGAGCTCACTAATGCTGTATTCACAGCAATTGACTCCTTTCCTAAAGCCGTTTGGAAAGAGTTTCTCTCTTTAGCCTAATAACGCTAGGTTCCATCGTTTATTTATTCCCCCGATTGCACTAATATTTTTGCTGCTTTATCAATATTTATAAGACGGTTTGAATCATTACAAACTCATAGGGGATTCACCCCGGAATATTTAAAATCTTAATGTTCATTTGAGATCCAAATGAAAATAGTTTCACATAATTGGATCCTATTATGATACACATTGATAATGGGTAAAACCCAAAATATTCTTTGGAAGACAGGGCATCATCGCCAATTTTGCTCTACCACGGTTCTCAACTTCTCCAGCGCCCTTTGAATTCTATGTAGCAACGATGGGGGGTACATAGGGTGGGCAATTCGGGTTCACGGGTTGGGTTCGTGTCAACCCGACCGACCCGATTACATAAACGGGTCTGACACGAACCCGACCCGATTATTAATCGGGTTGTAACACTTGACCCGAACACGACCCGACAAACACGACTAATAATCGTGTCACCTGTTTACTCGACACAACCCGGAATCAATTTCATAATATGCATGTTTTTTCATATGCTTTTTACCTTCAAATTTCAATTGCCGGTTTCTTTTTTTACCTTCAAATTTCAAATTTCAATTTGGCTAGAAGCCTAGAATGTCACACTATGTTGTCTAACCACAAGAAATATAATTTTACTTTTATTGTATTAATGAGTATCTCATTTAATTTTATTAACACATTTTGCTAGCATTTGATGATAGTATTATTTATGGTGGTAGGCTACTAGGCTGGTGATGAATTGTAAAACTCTAATTTTTGGATTCCAACCATCACTAATATATATGCACCAAGAATATTGATCCGACCTCTATATTAAGAAATAAATACTAGAATCTCCTTTAAATATATAATATTTTTTAATAAAATATTTAAGGTACTACAATATTTTTAACTCATGCAAGATTAAATTAAAATATTACATTAACTACCCATTTTAATTTGCAGTCTTGAAAAACTTTTGTATAACATTTTGGACACTATATATGGGATAAAAATATCATATCAACTCGATCGTTAATTGATCAATTAATCATATCTTATCCTTTTTTTCTTTTTTCTTTTGTTTTTTTTTGGTATTTTCATAAAAGTTTTGCAGTTTGGAGCGTTAGGGAGAACATGTGTATATCAACTTAACATTACTTTACAGACAATATTTAATTATCTATATTCTGTTAAAATTTAAGAGGAATACAAAAAGAAAAATGCTAAATTGTTCCTCTCAAATTAAACTTAACTAAACATAACTAAAAATTTTACAACTAATAAAGGCAAAACAGAATTCAGTTTCAGTCAATTAGTAAGGGCAAAACAAAACCCATAATTAAAACAAACCCCATAAAAAGAGCTCATCCACATATAAGCCAATGTCAAGGAATATTAATAGAATTTGTTCCTGATAAACTTGGAACATCATTGGAATTGAAATTCAAAGTCAAAATATCTTCTCCAGGCTCATCAAACTTCGTTTGTGTCAATTCTACATCAAAAGATAAGAGGAATTAGTGTAATAAAAAAAAATAAGTTAATGAAAAAAAAAAAATACAAATAACAAATATTACATTTCTCTTCAAATAACCAATCCCGAGTGCATACTAGTGCCTCAACAATATCAGGTTTGAGCAAACTCCTATATTGATCAATTATATGTCCACCAACACTAAAAGTAGATTCTGAAGCAACAGTAGAAATAAGAATGCTCAAAACATCACGAGCCATAGCAGCTACTATAGGATAACGAAATTCATTTCCTTTTCAATATGAAAGAATGTCAAAATGTCCATCCTCATCAATTATCAGTCTGGGTTCATCCAAATAAAGTTCTAATTGATTCTTATTTGTTTGAACATTATTCCCGCCAGAACTATGAAACGCCTACAATTAAAAAAAGATAACGTGAACATAATTTACTAAGTAGTTAGAAGCATATATATTATATTCTAAGTTACAAACAATAACACATAAATCACAAAATAAACATATAATTTTACCTTCATCATTGCGGAAGTCCGCTTGAAAGCCTTGACTTGTGGTTGGGGTACCTGGGAATTAACATGTCTTGCATCAAGAGATATGGCGCTTGAAGATGTAGATGAGGAACCACCGTACTCCATAAAAAGATAGACCAATTTATCACGAACATGACAATATTCTCTAGAATTATTAACTCCATAAAGCCTCGAATAACAGAAATTTACAAGTTCAAGCTTGTAACGAGGATCTAACGCAACTGCAAGAGCCAACACCAACTAAATTCTGACCAATATTTCTCAAATTTAGAGCATTTGTGTTGCCATCAATCTCTTATATTCATATTCGCTCTCAACTTCTTCCTTCAAGGTTATATAAATGTCAAAAATCATAGGAAAGTAGAGGTTGGCTGTGGGATACTTGGTACCAGAAAACTCACATGTAGCATGGTAAAATGGAGCCAAAAAACAACATATATGAGTCGCTTGTTCCCACTCAGGTGCAGTAGGGCAATGCTTATAGTTTGAATCAATCATCTCTAAATAACTAAAAGTACTCCAATAATGAATACCAGTCTCAAGCATAAGATATGTTGAATTCCATCTGGTTGGCACATCTTGTTTTAGCCCCTTTCTACTATCCAATGACATTTTATTCACAGCCAAAAGGAAATTTTGTTTTCTCATTTATGATCCTCTAACATACTTCACACTGTCATAGATCTTTTGGAGAGCACTATCAATCTCTTTCAAACCATCTTGAACTATCAAATTGAGAATGTGTGCACAACAACGAATGTGAAAAAACTCGCCTTCACAAACAAGGGCTTTCTTTATGTTCAATTGATTTCTTAATAAACCAACACAAACATCATTAGAAGAAGCATTATCCAATGTTATACTGAAAACCTTGGTCTCAATCCCCCACTCTTCTAGCAAATTATACGTCTTTTCACACAAAGATATACCATTATGTGGTGGGGGCATGAATGAAAAGTTTAACACCCTTTTAGTTAAGACCCAATTCTTGTCAATAAAATGTGCTGTGAGACACATATATCCATCAATAGTCAAAGAAGTCCACAAATCAGATGTTAAACAAATCCTACCAGGACAATCATTCAACATAAATTTAACCTTTTGCTTCTCCCTCATATGCAAATTTTTCAAATCAGCCTTAAGGGTATTCCTAGAGATAAGAGGTGCATCAGGATGCAAGTATTTTATCATCTCTCTCAAGCCCTCATACTCAACAAATCGAAAAGGCAAATCATGCTTAATGACCAAAGCAACCAACAGTTCTCTAAATTTTTTAGGACAAAATTTAGAGTTACTTACAAACAGAGATCCCTGACTTCTAGATAAAAGCATTTGCCCAACATCACGAGTGTTTCTCCTCGGACAATTGTCTATGTGGCGCTTCAAATTTCCAGTTCCATAAGTACTTGGAGCCAAGTATACAGTACCACACAACTTACATTTTGCCTTTAACTTCTTACCCTCCTTACCATGAATGGCATCAAAATGTTCCCAAACGGCTGAAGTCTTCCTATGCTTGTGGCCTTTTCCACCTTTTCCCTCTTTCTCCACACAAACAGAGTCATCATCTTCTTCTATTGTAGTCAATTTAACCACATCATCCTCAAAGTCTCTAACAATATCATCACCAAGTACTTCATTACTCATCTGCACATATCATTATTAGTAAATTAGTTCTTCAATCCAAATTAGATAGTACATAAAATCTAACACACAAAGACTGTAAAGACCAAGAAAATAAATAGGGCAGTTATTGATTGATAAATTGTACCTATTAAATAAAATGAGTTTTAAATAAAATAATAGAATAGGAATAATAATAATAATGAGTCCTAGAGTAATAAATAATTAATTGTATGAATAAAATGTAGTTAAATTAAATAAGGGGCCGAATATTAATTGATAAATGATAGAGGTAAAATTAGATGGGGTCCTACTATAAATAATAGTAGTTTGAGGGTTTAAAGAAAAAGAAATCCTATCCTGCCAAGTGTCATCGCCAGATTGGGTAGGAGAAGATTACTCTATCTTCTCTCAACCACTCTCAAGATGACTCATGGCCATTTCTTCTTTCTCTTCCCTTTCTTTTTCTTTTTCCCTTATTTTCTCTCTTTTCCGAATTCCCTTCTTTTCCCCCTCACCCGCACGGCTCTTCTTCTTTTTCTCTTTTTCTTCTTTTCTCCTTCCCGTCGCACACCCCCTTCTCTTCTCCTCTTTCCTTCTTCCTCTCTTCCGCTCGGCTCCAGGCAGCAGCACACCGGACTCCTTTTCTCCCTTTTTCCTTTCTTTTCTCTCTTTTCCCTCCACGCGCAGGTCCCCCCCCCCCCCCCTCTCTCTCTCTCGGTTTCTCCCCTCGCCTGAACCCCTCTCTTTCCTTCTTCTTCCGCCACAGCAGCACCGACGCCCTCCTCTCTTCCCTTCCCTCTTCTTCCCTTCAGTTTCCACCTGCTGGCCGAGTAAGAGTTTCTGCCGAGAAGATGCAGCCCAAAAGAGAAGTAGGAGAAGAAGAAGAAGAAGAAGAAATGGGTTCCGGCCATGTACGTCCGGAGAGGTTAAAATTCTTAGCTTTTCTTTGCATTTCCATTTTACCCATTGGTTCTATATTACAAAATTAGGTTTATTTGGGTTGGAAATTATGGGTTATCTTTGGATTTGATTTAGATGAAATTCTAGGGCATGGAAAGCTACGAATTTAGGTAAATAATTTTATGGGTTGTGATTGGGAACTACTTGAGAAGTAAATTTAGGGTTTATGGTGATTTTTGGGGGTGATGGCTGAATGGTATTTGTTATGGGTTTTGATTCTTGCTTTTTATAACCCATGATTGATGCTTTATTGTGAGTGGTTAATGTTTGAAATAAAAGTGGTTATGAAGAGTATTTTGATGGAAATTCAGATGTGGTTTGTGTTTACAATTTGGGGATAATGGTGTTAATCTATGGTTAATGGCCTATTATAGATTATAGAATGTTTGGTTGGATTAGATTCAGTTTTGAAAAGGAATTTGATAGATGATATATGGAATTTTGATAGTTTGATGAGAAGAATTTTAGGGCTTAGCTTGGTGATTTATAGTTGAGCTTTGAGGAATGTATGGGCTGATTTTTAGGAGTGTCCTAATGGAATTCAAATCTGATTTGGATTAATAGTTTAATGATGAATGATTAATGATTATTTGATAGGGATTGAAGTTAATGTGTTAGATTCTTTTAGTGTAAATGACAAATGGGGTGAACATAGAAAAGTTGATGATGATGGATTGGTACTATGGTTTCTATATATGGGTAAATTTTAATTGGATGGTTTGGTTAAAAGGCCGAATGGATTATGGTTTGGGTTTCTTGATAATATTGATTAGTAGCTATATTTGGGACTTGTTATTGAGTTATTTGCACTCATGGTTAGTAACTAATTGAGTGATGGGAGACAAATAACTAAGGAATTAAGATATGTAGCAAGTGAATAATGATTAGCTCTAGTAAATGAATACATGTTCAATATGTAATTATAATTTAATTTAATAAGAAGTACTAGACTCATAAGTTAAATTAGATTAAGGTTTTATAATCCAAACTACTTAGATGATTAATAACTAATGTATGTAAAGCATTAAATGTAATGGCGAATTATTCATGTAACCCTTAGGCAACATGTGTAAATTGACAAGGTAGTAGAAGTACATAAATGTACCTGGAATCCAATGTGAGGTAACTAAGTAACTAATCCACCTATCCATGTACACATAATATTTTTGTGTATTATCGGATTAGGTTTAAGTCTACTAAGTGTGGTATGTATATAATTATATACATACATAAACATGCACATGAGTTCAATATATAATGTTAACTTAGTAAATAAAGTAAATATAAAAGTATAGCAAATAAATGGAAAACATAAAGATTATAACATGGAAATCATAGTTCAATGTAAAGGAATTACTAAACCAATATTTTAGTGTGCAAATCATTAAGGTTTTATAAACTAAATACCTGGATGTTTAGTTAACTAAAAGAGAAAGTATTAAATGTAATAGTAGATGTATTTAAAGGTTAAGAAACGAAATAAACACGAACCTAAAATCAAGGCTTAATCCAATTGTAGCCAAGGGTACCTAACTAGCTTTAGATGCGGGTAATACGACGCAGGAGCACGCGGGTAGTTTATACGTCAATAGCTTAGTCTAATATCATATATGTATGCAGGCACAGAAGGTGGAGACTTCAATTGTTCCCCAACGGTGAGTTCAAGGTAACTAGAACGTGGGGGATATTCGAGTCATGAGTCCAATGCAGCTAGGTGAGTATTCTACTCACTAGGAATCCTAGGAACTTAGATTTACGTATTGTTGCATTTGGTTGCATTTATGATTATAGAATTTGTTGGTGAAGATGCATGTAATTGAATTGTGAGTTATTGGATTGGGAATTGTAATGATAAGTTGATATTGATAATGATTGGTTGTATTTATGATTATGGAATTTGTTGAGGAAATTGTTTATGATTGAGTTGGGATATATTGGTTTGTAATTGTGTGGATAAATGGATGTTGAGGAATCTTGATTGTTTATGATTATGGAATTTATTGAGAAAATTGTTTATGATTGAGATGGGATATATTGGTTTGTAATTGTATGGATAAATGGATGTTGAAATTGTAATGTATTTATAGTTATGGAAGTGTTGGTAAAAATATATGTGAATGGGTTATGATATATTTGGATTGAGAATTGTGATGATAAATGGATGTCGTTGAAATTAGAATGTATTGATGGTTATAGAATTGTTGATAAAAATGAATGTGGTATGTGTTGAAAGAAAAATGTTTGGGAATACACATGTGATGATATGTATATAGTGTGGATGCTTTGGTATTATGAGAACTCGGTAGTTGATAGCTGGTAAGTCCAGTGTTGTAGTATCTGGCACAGTGGTAGGCCATAGTGTAGCAGCTCTTGGCTGAGATGAGTGGTAGGCCAGAGGGTAGCAGCTCTTGACTGAGATGTGTGGTAAGCCTAGCATTGAAGTGCTAGCACTAGTGAGATATGTGGTAAGTCTAGCATTGAAGTGCTAGTTCACGTGAGATGTGTGCCCTGCGGGTCGTAGCTTTACGGGCGGTGTTGATGGTAAGCCTAGCATTGAAATGCTAGCACTAGTGAGATATGTGGTAAGCCTAGCATTGAAGTGCTAGTTCACGTGAGATGTGTGCCCTATGGATCGTAGCTTTACGGGCGGTATTGACGGTAAGCCTAGCATTGAAGTGCTAGCACTGGTGAGATGTGTGGAATATTGTTTATGGTACGCGTGAAATATTGTTAGTGGAAACCGGGATAAAATAATGTGTGATGAACGAGACTTGTACTTGATAATGTGTTGTTGCGGGAACTTAATAATTTGTGAATAACGTTGTTGTACTCTACAAGCAATTATGTTTGTGTATATTGTATACTTAGTGAGTTTTATACTGCTGAGGTGGTGAACTCATACCTTCACCTGTACGGATGTGATTAAACCCACAACCGTACAGACTCTGATGCTTTGATTGCAGGTTCAGTGGATCTAGTGAATGACGTTATAGCATTGTAATTGGGATGTTCTGACTGAAGCCCGACGCAACAGTTATAATGGGTGGACTATGGGTTGTTCGCCTTTTGGTAGACTTAGTTTATGGCTCGTGTTGCCTGTGATACTTGTATTTATGAGCTAGTCTTTTGGTATGTATTTAATAGTTATGTAGAAGTCTTAAATAGATAAACATTAATGGCTCTTTTGTTGTAATTAACTATTGTTTATAGATGGACCTTCCGCTATGTTGATAATGTTATTATATGTTATCCGTTGAGTAAATGGAACTCTGATTATCAGGTACATGTTATGGAATGTGTACTGTATGTTGGTTGAGCGACATGTAGTCGTGCCACTGTGATGACTCATTTTATGTTTCAAAAAAAAAATAAAAAAATTGGGTCGTCACAAAGACAACTTGAAACTTAAAAGGCTAATAATCTTACCTGCTCAGGCTGCTCTTGATCTTGATTCATGATTAGACACAAGTCACCCAATCGATGAGCTGCGTATGCTACTTCGTTTGTCTATAAAAGCTACACAAATTGCAAAAGAGTATTAGCAATTAGCTCTATTATAGCAGCAACAATTTAAATAATTTCAACTGAAATTGTTAAATCGGTTAGCACTTAACTGCAACCGAATATGGTTATTAATCGATAATTGCTTTCCATAAATTATTCATAAAAAAAATATAATGAATTGTTGATTTGTATTTTTGTAATAATGCAAATGCATTTCAACTCTCACATTTTTCCAACCTAGCATCACCAAAGCATTTGTACGTGAGGGATCTGATTTTCCAACACATAACCCAATTCAACTCTCACATTTTTCCATCAACCAAACAGACCCATACACAGTTATATTCAATGCCCGCAACAATGTCGATTACCCACTCCCACTGGATCTTGTTCAATTTGGTTGCTGTTGCAAAGATAATGAATGCCACTCTGGTTCTTCCTTCTCTTGATCATGAGTCATTTTGGACAGATCCGAGGTATTATTCTAAAAGTTAATTAATGTGGTCGTGTGATAAATGGTATTTATTAGTTTCCTACTCATTGAATTCTATTAATAAATTATTCTGTTATTTTTGCAGTGATTTTAAAGATATCTTTGACTGGAGGCACTTCATGGAAGTTTTAAATGATGATATTGAGATAGTTGAGTATATGCCACCCAAATATGCAGCAGTGAAGCCCCTTCCCAAGGCCCCTGTTTCCTGGTCTAAGGTTTGAAAATAATATGCAAGCTGAAGTATACATTTTTTCAACTCTTATTTTTCCATTTCTAGAATTGTATCTCAGATGCTTCATCTGCAGGCTAGTTATTTTATCGTAAAGAAATAAAGTTCTTTACAAACACCTCACACAATGACAAACATAACTAAAATTAATTTAATCTAACAAAAATTAGTTTTTCAAGGGCTAAAATTAGTTTAATCTAGAAAGTAAAACTGAAAACATACCGGTTGTGGCGTCGTTCGGGGGGGGGGAGCCGCGGAGGTGACCAAACCGCGTGAGGCTCAGCGAGATCGGCCGGATGGTGGGCGGTGACACTGACGGTGGTGTGGCCGGGTATATGGTGGTGGGCAAGAGAGGGGGGAGGGAAAAGTTTGGCGTAGAGAGAGGGGGAAAACTGGAAAGGGCCGGATGGTTGGCGTGCGGGCGGGCGGCGTGCGGGCTACTGGGCAATGGGCTAGGGTTCGCAAAAATCAAAATCACAGTTTTAGAAAGAATGGGCATTTCGTGTTTCGGTTCGGGTTAATCTTTTCTCCTTTTTTTTTTTTTAAAAAAAAAAAAAAAAATCGGGTCAGAATCGTGTCTGGCAGGTCAACCCGCGGGTTGACCCACCATACACGATTGTAATCGGGTCAGAATTGGGTTGACCCGATTTCGACCCGAACCCGATTATATAAAACTCAAACCCTATTTTCCCGTGTCGTGTTCGTGTCGGGTTCGCGGGTTGTCAAAAATTGCCAACCCTAGGGGTACATTACAACAACAAAAAAAGTTGTACTACCCTGAGCTTGCATAACACACAAAAGAGCTTTAACGCCGCTTCATTCAGTGACAGCTAAAAGCCTCACGAGAATTGATGGTTATTCGAAGCATCTCTTTTCAAACTTATGTTCTTGATCTGTTTATCTTCTTGTGTTGTGTTAATAGAGGAACTCCACTTTGTCCTGACAAAAGTAACTCATCATGCCTCGAGTCAATCGGCATGATGGGCCAAATAAAAAGGCTCGAAATCATGCCTCGATAGAAATCGACATGACAGACACGTACATATGAGACTCGAATCACGTTGAGATGATTCGAGTCAGAGAAGTCTCTCATTCCTCGAGTAAATCGGCATGACAAACACGTACATATGAGACTCAAATCACGTCGAGATGATTCGAGTCGAGACTCGAATCACATCGAGATGATTCGAGTCGGAGAAATCCATCATGCCTCGAGTAAATCGGCATGATGGACAAGTACATATGAGACTCGAATCACGTTGAGATGATTCGAGTCGATGAAGTCTCTCATGCATCAAGTAAATCGGCATGATAGACAAGTACATATAAGACTCGAATCACGTCGAGATGATTCGAGTCTGTGAAGTCCCTCATGCCTCGAGTCAATCGGCATGATGGACAACTACGATTCAAGCACTACAGCCTTATCTTGCCTCCAGATTACTCGGCATGATTTGAGGACAAAAAGGCCTCGGCACAAGCTGAGTTGCCCTAAGCTTCGGGCCACCATAAGCCACGAGCCGCTGTAAGCCTCGGACCACTAAAGCCTCGACACCAGTCTAAGCACCCAAAGCCTTAGCCAAGGCTGCAAACATCATTAAATGCCAACAACCACAGTTGTTGGAAATCAGTCTATCAACTCAGGTATGCAAACTAATCGTTATTCAATATCTATATATATAGATTTCAGGGATCTTGCTTCGGCAAAAATCATACGGGTAGACAACCCCTACAAAAAATCATACGAGGAGAAATTTTGCTCCAGAAATAAACCAAATCATACATGAGGAAGTGGAAAAGCTACTGCAAGTCGGTTTCATCCGAGAGGTTGACTATCCAGAGTGGCTAGCCAATGTTGTGTTGGTAAAAAAGTCAAGTGGAGATAACCCCTACAAAAGAAATCAAGTAGGGAGACAACCCCTACAAAAGAAACACATAGCAGTACCCTACATGATCTACGTGCCATAAAATTCCTAGGCCAAGGCAGAAAGATCATGAGGCTGAAAGTTTTCTGAGATAATTGAAAGCTCCTGAGGCAACGAAATTTTCTGGCTTTGTGAAATTTTTCGAGGCACAAATTTCTCGATGTTGAAATGTCCTGGGTAAATAAAATTTAATAGTGTGGAGCTTGATTGACTAAGAATTACACTTCAAGTTGATGTTGAAATTGTTATATCCTATTATAGTCATTTGTGAATCTCAGATGGATGATGGAGTGCACTGTGAGAATGGAAGACAGAAATCAGCTCAAAGTCAGTGATTGATGCAACATCAGCCAACGATGAAACAAGTAGTACAATTTCCCGAGACTGAAATTTTTCAAGTCTGAGAAATTTCCCGAGACTGAAACTTTCCGAGTCTGTGAAATTTCCCGAGACTGAAACTTTCTGAGTCTGTGAAATTTCCCGAGGCTAAAACTTCCTGAAGCTGAAATTTCTTAAGGAAATAAAGAATTTCTCGAGATGGAAATAAAATTCTGAGGTCTAGAAGACGAAAAGAACTTCCCGAGGCCAAGATAGCTCGAGTATCCCAAATAGAAGATTATCAAATAAAAAAGATTGTCGTGTTGACACAGCTAGGAGATCTTCCGATTGTCAACAAACAATGAAAGGCTCCAACTGCGAACAGCTTTAAGCTTTCAAAATTTCTACCACATGCAAAGTGAAATCTTCTACACTTAGTCTCCGTTGAGATTTCAATTACTGAAGTCACAAGCACATAGCGCAAAAAACTATGCCGCTTGCTAGGCACTCCGACAACCATGATCTCTATAAGCGACTAACGATCAACATTGAATTCTCACTATCAACGGATAAAAATAGCCCCATCTGCAAGTACAAAAGAAGATTCGCAATGCCCGGCTAGCTGGATAAATCAGCCAATGGGAATCATGGGGTATCTGTTGGGGAAATTATCATCCCCTAGGCAGATGGGCCTATACCCGAACCAAGGGCCAGTTGATCTTGCTAGCCCAATTTGACTCACTCAGTCACTAGGGTTTAATAGAGTCCTATAACACATTGAATGCTATATTTAGAACACATGGGATAAGATTCAAATATCCTATGAACAGTAAATGTCCCACTCTCCCACTCTACCACTCTTCCACTCAGCCTCTATCTCATCCCACTAAGAGTCCCACTCAGCCATGACATGAAGGTGGAACAATGCAGTTGAGAACTATGTACCTAT
The DNA here is from genome assembly GCF_958979055.1 of Alnus glutinosa. Classification (NCBI taxonomy): domain Eukaryota; kingdom Viridiplantae; phylum Streptophyta; class Magnoliopsida; order Fagales; family Betulaceae; genus Alnus; species Alnus glutinosa. The sequence goes on from NC_084894.1 coordinate 19,275,596, forward strand.
AAATAGGTTGCTACTCCAGGTACAAAATACACTCTGATTAGAAATTGAAAATATACTAAAAAACCCGACTCTCAATATACTCTCCAAAATTGTCCACTGACTTAGGCATCGGAGAGGGGTTGTCGGGACACCCCCTTTGACATATTGTTTGTTATTCTTTGCAGATTATGAAGAACACGGCGAATCAAAGATCCATATGTCACCAGACTGAAAATTGTTCTAACACATATATTGGTCGAAAAGGGATTGTTACTAAAATGTTATGGCTGTTTGTAATTTTCATAGGCGTTTCACCTTTGTTTAGGTTGGATGGGAAGGTGCTACACATGATATACATTTTTTTTGGAAGCTATTCGAAAGTAAGAATTGTGATTTCCACACCCACCTAGAGGTTTGTATTTAATAAGAATAACAATTATGAAGTATACATGATAAATATATGTTTTTCACTATTTGTTGCGACCATTATTCGTATATTTTAAAGGGGAGTGGTATCACCTACCAGACTCTTGTCGAGGAAGCCAACTGAGGGGTATGCACAAAATATTTAATCATGCCCATTCATCACTTAGATGCCCTATTGAAAAAACATTTGGAGTTTGGAAAAATAAGTGGAAGATATTGCATAACGTGCCGAATTTTTCTTATGCTAAACGAGTGAAAATTGTGGTGGCATTTATGGCTCTAAATAACTCCATTAGGGAGCATGCAATAAAGGATGCTAACTTCCAACCATAAGATGATGATGAGGATTTACAACCCACTGAAAGTAGTGTATAGGGGATGCTGAAGAACTAGACGAGTCAACCATACAATAATCAAAGACATCCAATAAAAATTATATGAATATTGAGCGTAATCGTATGGCTAATCTACTTATGAGCAGTTGATATTGTCCCTTTTTTATGCAATGAATACTTTGAAGTGTTGTACGAATCTATTTGAATGTTCTTTTTATTTTTATTTTTTATGCACTGAATACTTCGTAGTGTTGTTCTTATTTTAATGATGTTTGTTTTTTTATTATTGCATTTCATTTTGTGTTTGTTTATTTATTTTTTGGTATTATTTTGGTTTCGTATTGAAAGCTTATTTATAGCTGGACATCACTTCTTATAACAGGCAGGTACGAAAAAAAGAAAGATAGAAAATGGTGATGTTTTGTTACATAAGTTTTTACCTTTTAAATCATCACCTTTTATTTTATTTTATTTTTTTTATTATAGACAATTTTTTGAGGTTAAAAAAAGACAAAATGTTGGACGTCCAAGTTAAAAGTATGGAATTAAACCTTTAAACAAATTAAAAAGTTTACAATAATCATTATAAACATTGCATGTTTTTTATTGTCATTTTTGCATTATAAAACACTTTTTAAGTTTTGTTATCAAACATCAATAACATCCAGGATAACTAAAAAAAGCTCTCTAAAATACCAGCCGCTTTTAAAGTAGTTCTTGAATTATCAAGTGTACTAATATAACCCTCCAAACTATCAAAGAGTATTAAAAAAGCTAATTTTATCGAAATATTCTTATAATACTATTGCCACGTATCATATATTTAATTAAAAAAAAATTAAAACAATTTAAAAATTAAAATTAAAATTAAAAAATATTAAAAAGAACTAAAAATAAAATAAAAAATATGAAGGGGCGGTTATTAAACAGCATTTTAGTAGAAGCACTTTTGACAAAAACTCACACACAAAAACTCTATGAACAAAAGCATTTATTTCTCAATGCAATTACAAACAAACCCTTAATAGAGTTTGTTTAACGGTGATTTTTGTTGATTTTATTAAAAATTTAAAGAAAAAATTAAGTATAAAAATGTCATCGGGCGGAGTGCTCTACCTAAGCAAGACTTTTGAAAGATCAACACCTTTTATAGGATAGTTTTGTCGATGCATGGAAAATAAAATAAAATAATAATAATTCAGGCGAAGGGTATCAAAGTCATTTCATCATATAAAAAATTAAAAATAACAGACCCGAAGCCCTAGCTGTGACGTGCCTATCGTCTATAAATAGCAAGCAAAGCACTTACATACCCTCGAATCCTCTCTTTGTTATCGCTTGGCTCGCTTGGCTCTTCTCGCTGTTGCGGCAAAGGTCTCTCTTACGAGGTGAGCAATCTGCTCGCAATTTACGCTTCGATTCTTCACCGTTTGCTGTTGTTATAGATTAGTTTTTCGCTGGTTGATTCTGAGATGTTCCGACTGAGATTCTGGTTGCTGAACATACATATATATATATATGCATGTATTGGATTTCTAAATTATATTTTGTTAACTGTTTGGTTTCTTCTTTAGTTTCTGAGCGGATTGATCTCTACCTTGTTTAGCTTCTCGTTTATTAATCTCGTATTAGATCGGAATATGAAATTCGATTGTGAAGATTTCAACTCAGCTGAGAAAAGAAAAATATTTGATAACGCTTTGACTTGGGTTCCCAAATTTATCGGGAAAAGTCATAGTTAGTAGATGTATTTGATTTGTGCTAACGATTTCGGTATTCTCCTATTCCTAAGCATAAATTTTTTTTTTTTGTAGAAAGCGTTAAAGTTTGTCACTGATTGTTCGGTTTTCTTTTCTTTTGGGTATAGATCCAATTTTAGAGTTCTAATTGGATGAGTTTATTATTCTTTTTCTGTTTGATATTTTTTTGTAGCTCGTTGACAATCCTCGGACTGCATCTTATTTACTTGAATTTGAAGTTCTAATTGATCATAACTTCTTAATTGGTTGTCTAATTTCTTGGTACTTGTACCTCTGTACTTATTAGGCTTTTCTGGTTTTGACTCCTTTGGCTTATCTGTGGTTAGTTCTTTGATGCTTATCTGGCTTTTGTAACAGCATCTTCTAGAATTCTAATATGGGTAAGGAGAAGTTTCACATCAACATTGTGGTCATTGGCCACGTCGACTCTGGGAAGTCCACAACCACCGGGCACTTGATCTATAAGCTTGGAGGTATTGACAAGCGTGTTATTGAGAGGTTCGAGAAGGAGGCTGCTGAGATGAACAAGAGGTCATTCAAGTATGCCTGGGTGTTGGACAAGCTCAAGGCCGAACGTGAACGTGGTATTACCATTGACATTGCCTTGTGGAAGTTTGAGACTACCAAGTACTACTGCACTGTCATTGATGCTCCTGGACACCGTGACTTTATCAAGAACATGATCACTGGTACCTCACAGGCTGACTGTGCCGTCCTCATTATTGACTCCACCACTGGTGGTTTTGAAGCTGGTATTTCCAAGGACGGTCAGACCCGTGAGCATGCATTACTTGCTTTTACCCTTGGTGTGAGGCAGATGATTTGCTGCTGCAACAAGGTTAGCTCTATGATTTATAAATTGCAATGAATACTTACGGTCACTTATGGTTGCAAGTGCCAAATGTGCCTTTTACTAATGTTGCTTTTGTATGTAGATGGATGCTACAACCCCCAAGTACTCCAAGGCAAGGTATGAGGAAATCGTTAAGGAAGTCTCATCCTATCTGAAGAAGGTTGGGTACAACCCTGACAAGATCCCCTTTGTCCCCATCTCTGGTTTTGAGGGTGACAACATGATTGAGAGGTCTACAAACCTCGACTGGTACAAGGGCCCCACCCTCCTTGAGGCTCTTGACTTGCTCTCGGAGCCCAAGAGGCCATCAGACAAGCCCCTCCGTCTCCCACTCCAGGATGTCTACAAGATTGGCGGTATTGGAACTGTCCCTGTTGGACGTGTTGAGACAGGTATCATCAAGCCTGGTATGGTTGTGACCTTTGGGCCTACTGGACTGACAACTGAAGTCAAGTCCGTTGAGATGCACCATGAAGCTCTCCTGGAGGCCCTTCCTGGTGACAACGTTGGGTTCAACGTGAAGAATGTTGCTGTGAAGGATCTCAAGCGTGGTTTTGTTGCTTCCAACTCCAAGGATGATCCTGCCAAGGAGGCTGCCAACTTCACCTCCCAGGTCATCATCATGAACCATCCCGGTCAGATTGGTAATGGTTATGCTCCAGTGCTCGACTGCCACACCTGCCACATTGCCGTGAAGTTTGCCGAGCTGGTGACCAAGATTGACAGGCGATCTGGTAAGGAGATAGAGAAGGAGCCTAAGTTTTTGAAGAATGGTGATGCAGGGATCGTGAAGATGATTCCCACCAAGCCCATGGTGGTGGAGACTTTCTCCGAGTATCCTCCACTTGGTCGGTTTGCCGTGAGGGACATGCGCCAGACTGTGGCTGTTGGAGTCATAAAGGGTGTAGAGAAGAAGGATCCAAGTGGTGCAAAGGTCACCAAGTCTGCAGCTAAGAAGAAGTGAACCGTGCTGGTTCTTCATATGCAGATTTCTGCAGATCATGCCTACTTTCACATTGACAGTAGTTATGATAAAGACTTGGTAATTGTCAGTACGGCTTTGGCATGTTTGCTTTATTTCGTATGTCATAGTTTTATACCTTCGTTGTTGGGTACCCGGTCTCAGAATTGGGTGCTTGATAGGCGGTGGCATGATACCATGGCATAGTCTTTCAAGTTATTTGTGTTTGTTTTTCTGTATTTTTGTGTCGAGGTGCTTCAGTTTTTCTGAGTCGGCTCAAAAGTTTTGTCATTGTGTTGTTTCGGTCGTAGTTATAAACAATTTTCTGTAGTTTTTAATTATGTTAATGCAAATTTCATCTATGACTTACCTTAATTTATGAGGAGAATGATGAATCGTCTAGTACGTACTTGATTTTGAGCTGCCGTCTACTATAATCGGGAGCTGCCCCCTTCTACAATTACTAGATTTTGAGCATAAGTGAGCTGTTTGTGGGAGGATCTAAGTTTATCAATTGAAAGGCCATGGCATCTGGAGGATGTATGACAATAAATTGTTTGTTGTGCTTTTAAGAAATTAAGATAAACCCTTTCTGTTTTTTGTTAATTTCTATCTAATTCACATTATTTACAATTTTGTTAGTCAACTTCTTTCAGTTTTGTTGTTTATTATCGGACGGATACTTTTGCGTCATTTTTGGCTTCATTACTATGTGTACGTTGAAATATGTTGTTTGGTTAAATTTTTATTCCTATGAATAACTAATTATTCATTCCAAAAATAAAATGAATAGTTATTCTTTATTTTTGGAAGTATAGCACGTTAATTCTAAACACGAAAATCCTATTGCTTATGTTGGATTCCGACATACTATTTGGTGGTCAAAAAGCATTGGTATCAGTATGGCTGTTGAGGAGCTCAGCGATGGTGGGCCGCTTGTTGTCGTACTGGCGTGGGATTTGACGATGATTTGCTCCTTGGAGTGGGATGGATTTGACGATAAGTTTCCAGCTTCCTGTCCGTGATATGGCACGTGTTTTTTTACCATGGACCTTGTGATGAAATAGTTAATGAGTAATGATTCATCACTACTCCTATTATTTTTTGAGTTTTAAAAATAAAAGAAGGAAGAGGATTACGTTGCCACATAAGTAAAGTGGTGAAAAATGATATTTTTAGGTGGTGGCGAATCATTACTCATAGCTAATATGTTGAAATAGGATCCGACTTCTGTGCGCCGTGGGAAACTACAACATATATGCTATTAAAATATTGAGGGTTCAGATTTATGCTTCGTTTGTTTCAGCGTAAAATGATTTATGAAAAATGATTTTAGCATTTTCTTGTATTTGGTAGGAGCGAAAAATTCCGACACCGACCATCTGAAAAATTATGCTAGAATTCGGCGATGTCCGGCTACTGTTGCCATACTATTTTTTTTTTTTGTCGGACCACTTTAATATTTGGCCGGATCCGTCCATTCTGGTGGAATCCCAGGCCAGTTTGGCCGGGATTCTCCCAGAATGGCAAGATCCTAGCCAACTTGCCGGGATCTGGCCAAGACAGTTGGCTTTCGGTCAACTGGCTGGGATCCTGCCGTTTTGTGCTGGATTCCTTCGATTTTCGTCGGAATCAGGCACAAATGGTCAGTTTCGGCCACATTTTCCGGTCACTTTTGCCAGATGCGCCAAATATAAAAAAAATATTTTTATATTATTTTATATTAATATTTTTTATGTTGTGAATAAAATTTAATTTTTTTAATTTGTATGATTGAATAAAAATATAAAAAAAATATTTGTAATTTTCCGTACGCGCTAAACACCAAAAAATGATTTCGACAGAAAAAATATTTTTCTGAAAAATGACTTTCCTGAAAATATTTAACGACAAACACCATTTTACAACGAAACAAACGGAGCATCAATCACAATTTTAATAGCCACACATCGTTGTTTATTCCTTAAAGTCTTCTTCACTTCCACACGAGACTTTTTCCTCCCTTTCACGTCTTTTTTCTCTCTCCTCAAACAAGAAGCCACTTTTTATTCCTTCTTCAAAAGAAAAAATATGCTTACGAGACCGGTGAAGTTTCAAGAGAAAAATTTCTAGTGAAATTTCACGCCACTTCATATTTAGTTTTTCTCTATATTTTTAACAAAAATCACAATTTACCCATATAACATACTCTTTAGCAAATGTTAAACTTAACATTATAACATACTCTATCTAGATTCAAAGAGCCAAAAAGACTATTATAATTTTTTTTGCAAACTGTGTCAAAGTAGAGAAAAATAGTGTTTATTTACAGACAATGGTATTCATGGGGAGATATGATTCTCCACCACCTAAATATACAATTTTTCATTACCTTGTCTATGTGGCAAGGTGGTCTCCCATTAGCTTTAGAGTTTTTTTATTTTTAAAAAATAGTATAAGGTGTTGAACCACCTTAACACATGGACAATGTGGTGAAATGTTGTATATTTTGGTGGTGAATATTCATATATCATTCATGGTAGTTATTGTGAATGATTAAAATATAGTATTTATTTAAAATAAAAAAACATTTAGAGAGTTTGTTGTTTGATTGTTTAAAAGAGTGACTAGCTAAAACCCTTAAAGTAGATTTTTAGCGTTAAATTTAGAAAAATTATGAATAGGCCATTGTGAATGCTATAAGCCTTGAAATATTATTTGGAGTTGTTTCATATATTTTATTTGATGACCAATCTTAGACCGAGACACTTGATGATTATGCTTCCACTATACTATATTATGTTATGATGTTTTTAAGTTATTGTTATAGTTATTATTAATTGTTGTGGGTGGTGATGGCTATCTCTTTATATAAGTGATTCAGTCTTCCACTGTTTGCCCTTTGATGAGGGTTTCAATTCTCCCTTAAAACTTATTTACTGGGTTAATAGGTCTTGGGAGGGGCATCGAGTTAATTACCAGTTAATTAAATTCGAAGGCGCTACAAAAAACCTAACTTAAAACATAGAAATCAGACTTTTAGGCATTCTGCCCGTGAAACCACTTGGACAACACAAGAACCGTTGTGATAGTTCTCGGACTGTCGAGACGGTCTTTGGGTAGAATCTCCTAACTTCGAAAAGATCCTACCTTTCACCCATCTAACACATTTTAAGACCTAAAAATGCTTCCTTTCATTGACCCAAACACTAATTGTAACGCTCCAGGGAAAAAAACTACCCACATATGTTCTATCACTCTAAAAGAACTAGTCTATTTGGAGCTTCCCTATAATTACTTATAAGGCACAGTTTCACCTAGTAAGTAAACAATGTGAGACTTAGCTATGAACATCTCTTATAAACCCCGCGCATTCTATGTAGGCTATTCATCTTCCCAATATGGGACCAGAGTGTTACATTAATCACACCTCAAAACGAAATCCAAACATTAAAGTCTCAGGCTTTAACTAAAAATCAAACGTTTCTTTAAAAAAAAAAAAAAAAAGCTTTCATTTTGAACACCTCAAAAGCACATGTTATCTACACAACAAAACTGTTAACAATAGAAGATATATCCTTAATACAACATCAAATCCCGAATATGACTTACCATTCCTCAAGACTAATGCTTTCTAAACTGAAAGTCCACATTCGTCACACAAAACTCTACTTAATCCTCTTAAACAACTCACCCACTCATACACACATAAAAATAACAAGAAAGTATTATAATCACAACCTAAACATGTGATAAAAGGATAATGAGAGGTTACCTTCAAGCTTCAATGAAAACCCTCATTTTTTTCACGCCATTTCATATTTAGTTTTTCTCTATATTTTAACAAAAATTACAAATTTACCCATATAACATACTCTTTAGCAAATATTAAACTTAACATTTTTCAGATTTTCTATCTAGATTCAAAGAGCCAAAAAGACAATATTATAATTTTTTTTAATAATTTTTTTTGCAAACCGTGTCAAAGTAGAGAAAAATAGTGTTTATTTAAAGACAATGGTATTCATGGGGCGATATGATTCTCCACCACCTACATGTACAACTTTTCACTACCTTGTTTATGTGGCAAGGTGATCCCCCATTAGCTTTAGAGTTTCTTTATTTTAAAAAAATAATATAAGGTGTAAGACCACCTTGATATATAGACAAGGTGATGAAAAGTTGTATATTTAAGTGGTAAATATTCATATCTCATTCATGGTAGTTATTGTGAATGACTAAAATATAGTATTTATTTAAAATAAAAAGACATTTAGAGAGTTTGTTGTTTGATTGTTTAAAAGAGTGACTAGCTAAAACCCTCAAAGTATATTTTTAGAGTTAAATTTAGAGAAATTATGAAGAGGCCATTGTGAATGCTATAAGCCTTGAAATATTATTTGGAGTTGTTTCATATATTTTACTTGATGACTAGTCTTAGACCGAGACACTTGATGATTATGCTTCCACTATACTATATTATGTTATGATGTTTTTAAGTTATTGCTATAGTTATTATTAATTGTTGTGGGTGGTGATGGCTATCTCTTTATATAAGTGATTCAGTCTTCCGCTGTTTGCCCTTTGATGAGGGTTTCAATTCTCCCTTAAAGCTTACTTATTGGGTTAATAGGTCTTGGGAGGGGCATCGAGTTAATTACCAGTTAATTAAATTCGGAGGTGCTACAAAAAACCTAACTTAAAACATAGAACTTAGACTTTTAGGCATTATGCTCGTGAAACCACTTGGACAACACAAGAACCGTTGTGATAGTTCTCGGACTGTCGGGACGGTCTTTGGGTAGAATCTCCTAACTTCGAAAAGATCCTACCTTTAACCCATCTAACACATTTTAAGACCTAAAAATGCTTCCTTTCATTGACACAAACACTAATTGTAATGCCCCAGGGAAAAAAACTACCCATATATGCGCTATCATTCTAAAAGAACTAGTCTATTTGGAGCTTCCCTATAATTACTTATAAAGCACAGTTTCACCTAGTAAGTTAGAAATGTGAGACTTAGCTATGAACATCTCTTATAAATCCCACACATTCTATGTGGGCTACTCATCTTTTCAATATGGGACCGGAGTATTACATTAATCACACCTCAAAACGAAATCCAAACATTAAAGTCTCAAGCTTTAACTAAAAATCAAACGTTTCTTTCAAAAAAAAAAAAAAATCTTTCATTTTGAACACCTAAAAAGCACATGTGATCTACACAACAAAACTATTAACAATAGAAGATATATCCTTAATACAACATCAAATCCCAAATATGACTTACCATTCCTCAAGACTAATGCTTTCTAAACTGAAAGTCCACATTCTTCACACAAAACTCCACTTAATCCTCTTAAACAACTCACCCACTTTAAAGTATTATAATCACAACCTAAACATGTGACAAAAGGATAATGAGAGGTTACCTTCAAGCTTCAATGAAAACCCTCCTCTTTCTTTTTCTTTTTTTTTTTTCTTTTTTTTTTCTTTTTTTTTTTTTTTTTCCTTCTCTCTCCTTTTCCCTCTCACTCTAGGGTTTTCAAGAGGCTGGGGGTGTAACGACCCACTCAAACAACACAATATTGTCCGCTTTTGGTTCACCCGAATCAGACTTCCCACGAGGTTACCCATCCTGGTACTACTCTCGCAGAAGCATGTTTAACTGCAGAGTTCTGATAGATTCATGGCCATCACGGCTTTAAAACACGTTGTGTCAAAAAAGGTGCGTTTATAAATATAAGCATATCCTCATTCTCTGGCGATGTGGGATGTTACAGAGGGTGAGCTAAAGGGTGAATTTAGGTTTATCCAAGGTTTTTATAAGCCCCTCCTCGCATCCATGCCGGGTTGGGTAATTTAGATTTGCATGCAAACCATCATCGTTTGGACGGTGTTCGCACCGTTTGGACGTTTTGCTGGGGTAGACTGTTGGGACGGTCCTAGGATTGTCCGGACATCTTTCTTATTTTGCGGTTACCTACCATTCGGATGATCTACACAAAAATTCTCTTGTGTTTAAAACTCATTTCCTCACCTTTCTTTTTTTAGATTTGAGATTGATCCAACTCTCTATAAACACTAAGACACTAAATTGCGTGTCCTCGATAGTGCGTAGTATTACATACATGATATCATGTGGCTTAAAAATAGTAGAATTAAATTTGAACTGTTTGTTGTTTTGAATGGAGATGTCTTGTACTTGTTTTTACAGGGCCTACGCTGGATCCCTTTTAAAATCTTATTAAATTTTTTATGATTGATTCTGTTACTTTATTTTGCTGTTTTTGTTGTATGCAATTCTACGTTGTAAATGGTCCACATTTCTAAAAGACTGTTCATTGTTTTCATTCTAGTATATTGGTATTATCTAGCACTACCTATAGGGGTAAAAGTGACTCTTACATTGGTAAGTCATGAAAATCCGTTGGTCAACTCGTTTGTTAAGCTAAAAAGACACATTTTAGGGTGGTCCCTGTAATGACCCCCATATTATTTAATAGTAAATAATCCGAAGTGTTACCATCAACTCCTCATTTATCATATAATTGCAGCGGAAATTATAATTTTTTTTTTTTGTGCCAACCACACTGATGAAGCACTAAATTTCGAATACATAATCATAACTTGAATGTATCACCATAAATATAATATTTGTGCGGTCATACTACAAAATAGCTAAGTCACCAAAGAAAGTATAAACACAGTCTAAGCCATCATAAAACTACAAATTAGGTCCCTTCAATGTAATGACCCTGATCTTCTTTTGGGGAGAGAATAGTAATTTATTGATAGTTGAGACATTAGGAAATGGTAGTTTCAGTCAATGACAATGGATAACTACATGCATAATATAGTTATATAGACATAAATAAAATAAGAAAATGACGTAATGTATATATATAAATTTATAATAATAATAATAATAATAATAATGAATTTTATAACATTTTCCTTATATACAATTTTCTTTTGGTGTGTCTTAAACAAAAACTGATATTTTACTTCCCTAAACCCCAACCCTAGCTAAGCTGGTTGCCGCCCTATATATTCCTCTCCTTGTCTTTTCTCTCCCTACTCTATTTATTGGATGTTAGAGAAACCTAAATCCGTTAAGCAACTACTTTTCTCTATGTTGTTGGTCTCCCTCTTGCAATTTCTAACTGCTTCCTCTTCCTCACCGTGTGTGTAAGGTAAAACATTACTATTGTCTTAAACTACACGCTCCATTGTATAGTTGATAGGTCTTGAAATATTCTATTCAAGACCCTTTAATTCACATATGTTATACCTAGTTTGTGTTGTAAATATAATGTTTTGTTGTGCTTTTGTGTTTTGTCTTATTTGTAAATCTTAATTGAAAACTAATTCAAAACATCCGACTTAGACTTGAAAATACATCAAGGATGATTTCCATCATTTTCAGAGTTCAAGTTTGCTCCTGCTAATTGAAAAATCAGCCAAGGCAAATTGATCGATCGACTTTATAATCGATCGATCGAAATTTATCAGTCGAAGAAAAATCGATCAAGTGACATTCGATCGAGCGACTTCGAGGGTCAATCGAGCGATTTCAAATCTTACGAATAAAGCTGCAGATATCAACCCAATCTTTATGTGATTCAAAATTCAAATGCAAGAGATACAGTTGATACAGGATGTCGACATCTATTTTGTGCAGCCGAAAATCGATCATTGATGATAGTTTGTTAGATTAAAATTTCTATAAATATGAGATGATAGATTAGGGTTTAGGCATGCATTTTATTGGGTTTGATTTTCCAAGTGCATCTTAGATTAAATTTCCTCCCCTTTTAGTTTCCTTTGATGCAACTCTTTGGGCCAAAATCCAGAGAGCTCATTTCCCTTGCTTTTCTTTCATTGTTCTTCATTTCTAGTTTAGTTTGTATTTCTTTCTTTCCTTTTTGTAATCCGAATTTTCTAAGCTTTAATATAGTTTTTGTTCTTCATTTTCTTCTTCTTTTTTTTTTTTTTTTTTTACTTTTTTGATAGATTTAATTTTATCATGTGTAGCTAAGCCAGTTCTTAGGGTTTGATCAAATCTTTTCCAAAAACCATGGATTGTTCTTAATGTTCTTAGGCTTTTCTTGAGATGTATGATGATTGTGTAGACTTGAGGATTGCAGAACCCTTGTTGTTACGATTGCAAACGGTTTTGTTTTTAATATTCCAACCCATATTTGTTCATGAAAAAAAGTTGTTCTTGTCTATGAGATTTATTGATTTCTTGAGTAAAATCGACGTTCCCAATTTCTGTGATTGAGGGAACGATGTCTATGCAATGATGCTATTTGACATGATGAATATTTATTTATTAGAGTCATTTTATAAGGTATGCCAGGGAATATTGATCACTCCACACCTTTCGTAGTTTAAAATGCTTTTCAATTTTAGTTTAATATTTTCGCGGAGTGATTGGTGTGAAACTAAAGTATCTTATCATTATGTATTTAGTATGGTATTCATAAATCATGTATGCTTACTTTTAAGTAATTCCATGTCGAGGTCGTCATATGGTTGACACCCATTACACGCTCATATCATACATGTTAAGAAGATCCACATGAGTCTTTAAGCTTCTCATTGGTATGCGGATTAGATAAAGATCTATACCTTAAGTTTACTTTTCATTTCTTTTCATTGTCCACTGTTCATCAATTTATTTGTTGTAGCTTTCAATTCTACAACCTTTATCTTTTCTTTTTCAAGGTTAAGTTAGATACGTCTTAGATATTCCATTACGCAAAACAACTCCTCAATCCTTGTGGTTCGATAACTCTTACTCTAGTACAACTAATTCGACTACTGCGAGTGATTCAATTATAAATTTTAAAATCCACGTAGTCGTTCAAAGCCGATTTAGTTTTCAAAACTAAAATCACTATTTTTAATCATTGGTGAGAACGCTACCAATAGTGTATACCGCCTGATTTCCATAGCAATTGCCATTCATGTTTTGGTGGTGCATGTGCATGGAGTTGTCTTTTCGTCTTTAGTGAGGATTGCATTGAATGTTGTCTTGTTTGTACTATATCTATTTCGTATTGTATGAATGTCTCGCTTGGTTCATTGACGTGTGAGTGGAGATGTCTAGAATTGATTTAATATTGAAGGTCAAATTTTCATCTCTGAAGCCATCATATTCTTTTCTTTATTGAAGCAATTGTTTTACCACCCAAAGTTTTGGTTTCTAGTACTACCGTTTTAATAGCAAAAAAAAACACCCTTATATATCTTTTTACATTCCTTCATTCTACACCCTGAGTGGTTGTTGTATCACTAAACAGTTGCCTTACCAGTAACGCACACACACTGTCACGTGATCTTTAAGGAACTCATTAGTTATTTTTTTTTCGAAAATATAACACCTTGGTTGGGGCAGAATCCATTGGCCTCCCTAGAGTCTTGTATCATTCGTTTATGCATGTCAAGTATATTTATAAAATTTTAGAAACTGCTTTGCAGCCATAAGTCTTGGCTAGGATATATATATATATAGTGTAGTTTATTTTCTGCATTAACTCAAAATGTCTTTTTTAGTATAAAGATTTCACGGTTTCATATGAGATAATTTATTTTATCTAGAAAGAATTTCTTAAAGTCTAAAATTTATAACTTAATAACATGCCTTATAATTAGAAAAAAAAAAAATAACAAATACCTCAATTAGTCCATTCTTATTTGACTAGCAAGCCTAATCCATAGTTGTATTAATATGCTTCCCTAGTTGTGGCTATGAGGGTAGTAATTTGTTTAAACCTGTACTCAAGTGACTAGCTAACTATCAAAGATTTCTCTTAGCTGCGTTCAGAGAGGTAAGTAGATCATTTGCCCCTTCTAAGGTTATTTTATGTCATGTTATTTGATCCATTGTTTTTAGCATTATAGATATGTACATGTGAATAATTATTGTATTACTACATTGCGAATTCACCTTGCTTTCATAAAGGGTTTCTAAAGTGCTTTTGAAAATGAAAGTTGTTTATTGATATGAATTTTAATTGTACTCGGAAGTGCACGAATCGTTTGCAGTTAATGGATTGCAAGTGCGAGGTCGATCTCACAGGAAATTGTGTTTTTGAAAACAAATTTATGTTCCAAAAAAGGTTTGATTTTTGTGCATAAAAGAAAACATAAATAAAATAATATAAAAGAAAACAAAAGAAAATGTACTAAGGTTTTGGAATCCATACTCATCGAATCATAACAACATACTTCATGTTCATCAATATTAATCTGAAGTTTTCATAATTAAAATCTTAAGTATGTTTTACTATGCTTCAAATATCTAATCAATATCATCTCATGTATCCATTCTTTACACAAATCACAAAAGAAATCCAATTTAAATCAAATCATCAAGTGTATCCGTAAATCACAACTAGATATCCAATTTAAATCAAAACATCAATTATATCCGTAGAATAAATCACAAGGGATATCCAATTGTTTTATAAATAAAAACCAAGCAATCAATTGTGTAAAATTATCTCAAATCATCAAATGTATCCTTAAATCATAAAAGATATTCAAGAATCATTCCACACATTGAAAAGAAGTAAGAAATTGGAAAAATTAAACTAAATAAAATCATATAACAAAGACTTTCGTGGAAGTATTGTTGTTCTTCATCGATGAGGCTTCATCCTCAACCTTAGTTGAGAAATTAGCTACACATGATTATGAAAAATAAAACCTAACTTAAAGAAAAATGAAACTAAAAAGAAGAAAATATATTTGGTCTCTAGCTTCCCCTCCTTTTTCTTGAGGCTTAGCAGTCTATTTATAGGGAGTAAATAAACCCTAGAAGCCTTTGAAATCCCAGGAAAATCGTGCTTCAATCTCCTAGTCAAATTTGGAAGTAATCCTAGTACAAATCGGAATAGGATTCGTCCAGATTGTTCTTATATTACAAGACACTTTTGGCATAGCAGACGTCTGAATTAGGAAAATCTTATTTCACAATGATTTGTAGTATTTTGAGTTATCTTTCCAACACCATTAGTTTTACCTTAATCAGATACTTGAGCGAAAAGTTATATCCAAAATACTATGACATGTGCAGAATCTAAAATTTAATCCAATCTGATTTTGACTCCAATTAAAGAAATTCCTATTTAATCATTTCATTGATTTGGTTAAACATAACCACATCATCTAGGTCGTCTCAAAGTATGTTTTTTTCCAAGCTTTTTATTTTCCACCTTAAAGCTGTCGTTTTCTCTTAATGTCTTGCAAAACACTAGAATACCAAAACTAACAAAAAACATTAGAAAATAACAAGGTTAAAGGTTTAATGTATTTAAATTAGGAGGTCCAAATATACAATATTTTGCTCTCATCAAATACCCCCAAACTTACATTTTGCTAGTCCCTTAGCAAAACAAATAAAAAATAAAATCAAAGCATGAAACATAAGTCCGTTGTCGTAGGAGAGACGATTGCATTTAGCGTATGCAACAAGCCTTTTAAACCTAGGACTCCATAGTGGATGAGTAAAGTCTCGTGAGGGTTTGCCAGGAATGATACCTATAAACAATTTAAAGCATTATGTTATTTTCAAACAATGACTTCCTCGCAAACACATGGTTCATACATCATGAACAGGTTTAATAAGATGAATATCACACTCACGTCGTCAGGACATCAGAAATCATTTAACTCATAGCTGAAAAATTGAGACAACACATGCTCCAATAAGTGTAAATGAGATTAACATAGACTCATGAGGTTTCAATTTATCTCAAAGTTTGTGTACCCCAAAATTCATAGGAATTTTATCAGATGAAAACAACCAAGGCTTAAAATCAATATATGCATTTTTTTATGTAGAAGCATCCCTAAGGGCTTAATTACTTAAGTCAAAAAGGCTACGAAATCAAACTAGCCATACAATCAACCAACTTGAATTTCTCATCTTTTTACGCGAACACTCAATGCTTAGTGAGGCAAGATGCCCGGTTACTTAATGAGAACTCAAACTGATGATATTTTTATTATTATTCTTTTTCCTTTTTTTTCTATTTTTTTTTCTTGAAACTTTTTTTTTTTTTTTGAATTTAAGCTAGGGTTTCATCAACAAATCATCCCTACAAATCTTAAGACACACATCCCTCAATTCAAATTTCAAACCTCACAGAACCAATGTTAATGTACATGTGATAAATAATTCAAACAAGTGAAGTCTCTCTAATCCAACAGATGAGTCAAAAGATTTAGATTTCTAAAGACATACAGTGTTCAATATGTTAAAGAAACCAATGATATGCAAACCACAGTTGTGATGTAATCATGCTCAACATAACACAATTTTTTTTTTTTTTTTTGAAAATTTTCTAGAACAAAAGGACAAATAAACAAACAAACAAATAGACAGAGTGTTTTTTCATACCCCCAAACTTGAATTACACATTGCCCTCAATGTGTAGTATAGAAATACCTTACCAGAAGTAGGGAAACATCAAGGTGTGAAAAAGGGCAGGGCGTCCCTCAAACTTGAACACCAAAACACCTGTCAACAAAACTAACAGCAATATTTTCTCATAGAAACAAACATCAAAAGGTTAATTGTTGTCAGTTCAAAAAATAAAATGACAAGAAATAAAATGAAAAAGGAAAAAGAACTCAGAAATTAAATGCGAAAAAAAAAAAAAAATTACCATACCTTCCCCGATCATTTGGATGTCCAACCAATCCCTTTTACCATTTCTTCTTTAAAATTTGATAGCACTCTGGGAGGATGTCTCGCCATCTTAGGTAGCCAACTTGCTTGCTTGGAAATATTTTCTTAGGACGATGATTCATAGATTTGTGCGCTTGTCTGCATAAATCCTTGAGAATCTTTGGCATACGATGACTTTTTGAGATATTGAAGCTTTGGATTCATGATGTGTTTCAAGAGGGACAATGATGAAGGAATGAGCTTTAGTACTCACTTCCTTGTCATTGGACAGACTTGTATCTACTGGGAGCTCAATTTTCTCTTTATGCTCAACTTGCTCTATGTGCTTAATTTGCTCATCTTTTTCTTCCTCCTCATTATTATCCACAATTCCCTTATTCTCGAGTATGGTGGTGTTAGGGACATGCTCATGACAAAAATAGCTAGCATCATCCTCATCAATCATGTAGTGCCCTTGAGCCATCAACTGACTTTGAAGCTTTTCTTCCTCTATTCGGTTGAATTCAGCAACTAGATAATTGATTTCTCATTCATCTTGACAATAGCTTGATGCGTGAACTTATTTGAATCCCTGATCTCATTTGTAAGCTCTTGTATATTATGGCTATTGCTCATAGTGGCAGTTTTAAGCTCTTGTATAATTTGGTTGTTGCTCATGGTGACATTTTTAAGCTCTTGAATATTCTGGCTACTTGCCTTTATGAATGCTTTGACTGTGTCTTCAAATTATGACTGTGGCTCCGGATAATTGTAGGATGAAGGATTGGAAGATTGGTGATCGAACTACAGATTTTCAGGATGGTGCAGATCATGGTATTGGGGAGCATAATTTCCCGTGGCTTGACCTTGTCACGAGAAATCAGAATGGTTGCTCCAATCCGAGTTGTAAAAATTTGAATTTGAATCAAACTCTAGGTTGGAGAAGTTTGTGTTCATTTGTTCAAAAGATAAATTAAAATGCTAGACAATCACTAACATGATGATAAGAATTGAAACAATATGAACATGGTTCATGTGGGTAGAAATTGTGAGGATAGTTGGTTGGAACGGATGTCCTACCACTAGGTGAAGCATGTTGTGTAGAAAAATTGCTATTATTGTCAAAAGAAAAATACATGCTTCACTCTCACTCTTTAATATGCAAATATTCCACATAAAACATCAACCATTTTTTTTTTTTTAGAAGAAAACAATTAACAAACAGAGAAAAGAATTTTTTTTTTTTTTTTTTTTTTTTTTTTTAGAAACAGGAATAACAAAAACAAATAAAAATAGAAAATCCTAACTATAACTAGTAGGAAGATAAAATCGATTTAGAAATAAATTGTTTTCAAAAATCAAACAATTCCCAGAAAACGGCACCAAAAACTTGATGTGAATTTTAATTGTACTCGCAAGTGCACGAATCGTTTGCACTTAATAGATTGAAAATGCGAGGTCGATCCCACAGGGACTAATTAAATCTTAACCTAGTTTCAAAAAAAGGTTTGATTTTGGTGCATAAAAGAAACATAAATAAAATAACATAAAAGAAAACAAAATAAAAGGTACTTAGGTTTTGGAATCCATACTCATCGAATCATAACAACATATTCCATGTTCATCAATATTAATCCGAAATCCTCACAATTAAAATCTTAAGTATGTTTTACTATGCTTTAAATAGTTAATCAAAATCATTCCATGTATCCATTCTTTACACAAATCACAAAAAAAATCCAATTTAAATCAAATCATCATCAAGCGTATCCGTAAATCACAACAAGCTATCCAATTTAAATCAAAACATCAATTGTATCCATAGAATAAATCACAAGGGATATCCAATTGTTTTATAAATAAAAATCAAGCAATCAATTATGTGAAATTATCTCAAATCATCAAATGTATCATTGAATCACAAAAGATATTCAAGAATCATTCCACACATTGAAAAGAAGTAAAACATTGAAAAAATTAAACCAAATAAAATCAGACAATAAAGACTTACATGGAAATATTCTTGTTCTTCATCGATGATGCTTCATCCTCAACCTTAGTTGAGAAATTAGCTACACATGATTATGAAAAATAAAACCTAATCTAAAGAAAAACTAAACTAAAAAGAAGAAAATATATTTGGTCTCTAGCTTCCCCTCCTTTTTCTTGAGGCTTAACAATCTATTTATAAGGAGCAAACAAACCCTAGAAGCCTTAGAAATCCCAGAAAGATCGTACTTCAATCTCCTAGCCAAATTTGGAAGAAATCCCAGTACAAATCGGAATAGGATTCGTCCAGATTGTTCTTATATTTCAAGACACTTTTGGCATAGAAGATGTCCGAATTAGGAAAATCTTATTTTACAATGATTTGTATTATTTTGAGTTAGCTTTCCAACGCCGCTAGTTTCATTTTAATCGGATACTTGACCAAAAAGTTATGGTCAAAATACTATGACATGTGCAAAATCTGAAATTTAATCCAATCCGATTTTGACTCCAATTAGAGAAATTCCGATTTAATCATTTCATTGATTTGGTTAAACATAATCACATCATCTAGGTCTTCTCAAAGTGTGCTTTCTTCCAAGCTTTGCATTTTTCACCTTAAAGCTGCTGTTTTCTCTTAATGTCCTGCAAAACAATATAATACCAAAACTAATAAAAAACATTAGAAAATAACAATGTTAAAAGTTTAGCATATGCAAATTAGGAGGTCCAAATATACAATATTTTGCACTCATCATTTATGAAAAAAATATTTCATTGAGGAAATATATATATATATATATATATATATATATATATATATATATATATATATATATATATATATATATATATAGTTTTTATCATGAAATAATTTCTAGATATATTCAATTTTTGGTTTCGGAAAGTTTCCAAATTGGGAAAATGTTATTTATTTATTTTTTTAAAGTAATAATTATGAGAAGTATAAGATGGAAACCCTCCTACACGTCGCCCCAAAGAAATCAAGAGAAGAGAAAGAGATGAAAAAGTTTCTAAGATAAGGGCACGTGCAGAGGAGATATTTTTGGCCCAAGAGAATTAAAAAAAAAAAAAAAAAAAAAGCACGGCTCGGTACTGATGCTGGGATGGAGGCACAACCATTGAAGAAGGCTCTGCCATAAGGTGGTATTCAATCGCTTTTTGTCATGTTGAGTGCACCAAGTAAGTTAATCGGCTGGCCAGAGGGCACGTCAGCAGCCGCATGCGTTGCCATGGTCGAAAGGACCGCTCAACCCTAGTACGCGGGGGGTAATAGTGTACATGGGCCCTATTATGAGAATGTTAGTTATAAATAAATATATTTATGTGTTATGAAGAAGATGAATGGTTTTACCGTAGCTTTATTGGAAATCGATTCATTTCAAAATTATTTTGTGTCTTCATTTAAAAAGTGATATGTGTTAAATATGCTTTAAAGTGATTTTCAAAGAACAAAAAGGTTTTTAAAGAATAAGGTTTTATCTTCGCCCTAATAGAGTTAGGTGATAAATATGCTTTGAAGTGTTACAAGAAATAAATCGATTTCAATGAAAGGTTTTAAAGAAAATGAATTTATCCCAACTGTTTTATGGTTGGGGATTTACTTACTGAGCATTTCAGCTCATTTAGTTTACTTTTTGTTTTCAGTTCATGAGCAAGGACTAGGTAGCTGGGATGTGGGGCTAGGATATCCATAGGGAACATATCATGAACGATTTTTCTTAAATCAAATAAGTACAGTGGCACATTAGCATTTTGAATTATGAACTTGTTACTATCGAAATATCACTTTACAAGTTTTGATCAAATAGTTCCGCATTTAAATAAAATTTTAATTACAGTAATGTTTTCTTTTTACCATGCATTTATTATCTCATTTAGTTAACTGCTTTGGTATACCTTATAATTGTTTGGGCCTTTGAATGGGAAAGTTGACGAACCTACCTTTTTTTGGGCTGAGGATGTTACACTCCAGGGTTCTAGTGAAATGTTGTATACCACCACCACAGAAATGCTAACACAGAGCATCCCCATTCTCAATGATGTGCCTTCATATAGACAACAAGCTCCTCATTTTGGCCGAAAGTAAGCCTTACTAGGCTATCAAGTGTTAGCCTTTGGTATGGGTCCCTCTTCACCATTGTTTAAAAATTGATTGGTTGTAGAACATGATTGTTTTACAAATGAAAGAATATAATTTAAGCCTACGACTTAGTGAGTATAATAAATGAAACATGTCAGCGTATAGTGAACTCAATCATTTAAAAAACACACATTATCATGTAACAGGGTTTCCAACAAGTAAATAAGGTAGGGGTGTACAACCAGTTGTGGCTGCAATTATTTCCTCATAACCACAACCGCAATGGGAGTACCTGGTTATTCCTATTTTAATAACCATAACCAATCGATTATTACCAACCGTCAGTTATCCGGTTATTAAAAATCGGTTATTAATCAGGTAATTGGTTTTCATACATTGTTGATTTTTTTTTTTTTTAATCCAATATACATTGGTTTTTATACAACTGTCTTTTTTGCGCCTGTGGTATACATTATTGATCATTAATTTCGCTCTCTTTCAAGTGGGTCGATGATTTACATCTGGGAAAACCACATATGTGATATGGCAAAATGAAACTGGCCCCAACAAATTTTTTTCATAAAGCTTCGTTGAATAGAAGCAAAATCTGGGTAGGGCCATTCTTAGGCTATTGAAAGGAATACAACTTTGCATGGGCTTCTTTCATATCATTAAGCCCTTCTCTGGAATGCCCATCACAATTCCAGCTAGAAGTTGGTTATCTCCATGATGGTACTTAGTCTAAGGAGAAAATTGATTGTTCCAAAACCCCATAACCGATAACTGCAACCCAAGTACCTGGTTATCCGGTTGCGGTTATTTTTGATTTTCTGGTTATTCGGTTAGCGCTTGTTGGCGGTTATTAGGTTTCTGATTATTAGTGGTTAATAACTGCCCCACTTGTACACCCCTAAAATAAGGTAGAAAATCATTCTGATGCATTACATAAACATATAATACCACCTGTGTTCCATAGTCATAATCATTCACCGTATAACCCTCTTACAGTGAAGTTTGCGTGTCTCGATGTTGCACAACAGCAAGTGTCCCTTCTTGGCACCTCAGCTTCATTGTCATCTTTGAATCTCAATTTTATGGTTGGCATGCCGCGTATAGCCGGAGGTATATTGTAATGCCCTTATAAAAATCAATATTATTTAACAAAGGATTACACATTATGTTACTGCTTGTGATTTATAAACCCTTTTTGTCAAACAACTGAGTTCACCATTTGATAACATGCTTACTTTGTGCGCTATTACTCATTAAGTCATGGACTTGCTTTATCTTTATCTTTTCATCTGTAAAACATGTGTTGTTTTATAGTTGGTGGTACTTGGGTGCCTGAGTAGGAGGATGTCTTTGGATGATCTTGCTAAGTTGATCTTTAGGTCCGAGCCTGAGTATGTAGCATTGACGGAGGTTGGTGGCGCAGAGTTGGGTTGTACACCCCCAGGGTTTCTTTATATGTGGTATTTGATGTTTTGTATTCGTTGAGGATTTGTTTTGGATTGAATAAGTCACTAGATGATTATGTTATGTTATGTCTTGATGTTTTAAAATTGCTTTGGTATTTATTTATTGTGGGTATAATGAGTGATTATTTTTATTATTGTAAAGTGATAAGTCTTCCACTGTAAGTCTATGTTGAGAGAGTTTAAGATCCCCTAGTCTTATTTATTTGGTAAATGAGACTGGAGGCAAATCAAGAAGTTAATTACCAATTAATTTTTCGATGCGTTACAATATCATTCTAACAGCTCGAACAGTACAACACTGTTCATCGTCTATACCTTCAAAAAAAATTGATTTTTTTTTTTATTACTTACAGGCGCCCAAGCGCCCCAGAGTATCTAAAACCCCAAAAGTTTCACATTTATTATGTCTAAGTTTAACACTATTTAAGGCCTGAAGTCGAGTTTTTTTACAATATAGGCATAAAGCTCTTAACTTTTCATGTCTACCATTTTTCTTTCACCAAAAACTCTATATGGCAACCTATATCTACATCTTACGGAGCTTAAGACTTGACTTTGGTTTGATCTCACAGAGCCTAAGAAAAACGTTATCTACCATAAAGTTAGAGTTTTATACAAAAAATTTTACTCATTTCCATCCTTATACCCTTTTTCAAAACATACACACACATACTCATATATTATACGACTTACTAAAATGTAAAGGCAGTTAAACACAATGACTGAGCTAGGGTGAGAGATTAACTCTTGGTGCCTTGGATTTCTAAAACCTCTAAGTAAAGCTCCCGTTTTCCTTCTCCCTCTCCTCTCCATTTACTCACTCTCTCTCAGCTGGTGGCTGTAGAAGACCAAATGGACACTAAGGTTATGAAAATATGCTTAAATAACACTTCCCCTTTTTTGGCAACTTTTGGACTTATGTAAATCACATGTAGTTTGTCATTGTTAGATAGGTGTTTGTGTCGTTCAATTGCCAGGATTTTTCAATTTGTTCTATATGGCTTCGCATAATACCGCTCGATCGTTACTTTTTATCGATCGAAAGATATCTTTTTTCTGCAACCCACAAGGCTCCTCACCTAACCACTTGAAGGGTAGTGACCATCGATAGAACAATAGGGTTTTGACGACTTCCTACATGGCACATTGTTCGATAGTTCTCTTCTCACCAATAGAATAGTCTTAGACAAATTTCACCAAGTGTTTCTCGTACCCATTTTTTTCTTCTTCTAGTTTTCACCTTATTCTTTATCCCTTATTTATTCTCTTAACCATTTTAAGGTATTCTTAACCATAATTTAGCACAAGGTACCATAGTCTTGATGATATTCTTGCATCTAATTGTAAACCTCTAAAGAGTTTAGGTATGGATAGTTTAATATATTATTAATGACCGATGAATTCTCTTTTTAGAATCTGTCGTTTGGATCCCAAATATCTACCCATAATTCTTCTAGTGTCATAATTAATAATGAAAATTTTTATTGTTATAATTTAAAGAGAAATTTACAAGACTAAAATATCCCACAAATACCAATCACTCAAATTTATAAATAATATACTTTTTTCTTCTAAATTATCATTATTAATTATATAAGTAAGAGTGTTGAAAGATCAATACTTTTTATAAGATGGTTCATTTGACATAAATTTCTTACAAATTGAGTTGTCGAAATTTCTTATAAACCAGTCTCTAAAAGTGATATGTGTCTTTTAAGTAAGTAAGAAACATATATATATATTTTTTAATTTATTAATATTATTAAAAAAAAGCATATAAAAAGCGCATAATATATTTTTTTTAAAAAAAAACATGTGCTTTTTAGTAGTAGTGGTTATTTAACTACTCAAAATACACATTTATTTATTTATTTATTATTTTAGCTACTAATTTTTCAATATAAACTCTAACAAATTATACTCTATACTTTCTTTAAATATTATTTCTCAATATATTTTTTGTTATAAAAGTTGGGGGGGGGGGGGGGGGGGAGGGTGAGAGAAAATAATAAAAAAAGACTAAAATGTGCTATAGTTAACTTTCATATATAAAAGTTTACCGTAGCCAAATGGATGAAGATACTCTATTTTAAGGCATCTGTTGGAGAGATAAAGCTGTTCATAATAATTAAATATAGTATAAGCCATATGAAGAACCGGGTGAAGGTGCACTAAGTTACATCTCTTTTATAGGCATGTTGTAGAAAATTTTAGTCTTAAATGTCCGATTTTAAACTAAATTACAGAATAAGAATCCTTTAAGAATTTCATTTTTTTAAAATTAAGATTTGAAAAAACAGAAAATCTGTTTTTTAAAATTATAGGTTGAGGAATACTTTTTTTTAAAAAGTAAAATTTTAAAACATAACTTACTTTTTTTTTAAATCATACGTTTTAAAGTCGTATTTTTCGTAAACCAAACAAACCAATCTTTAATAGTTCGAAATGAAGGGTATTTAAGTCATTTCATCATATAAAAATAACAAACCCGAAGCCCTAGCTGTAACGTGCCTGTCGTCTATAAGTACCACGCATAGCGTTCACATACCCTCTAATCCTCTCTTTCGCTATCGCTTGGCTCTCTGAACTCTGCTCCCTGTTGCGGCTAGGGTTTCAGCCCTAGATCTCTCTTACGAGGTGAGCGATCTGCCCGCGATTTACTCTTGGATTCTTCACTGTTTTCTGTTGTTATGTAATAGGTTTTCGCTGTTTGATTCTGAGATGCTCTGATTGTGGTTTTGGTTGCTGAACACATATATGCATGTGTTGGATTCGTGTTTGATTTCTAATTATATTTTGTTTACTGCTTGGTTTCATCTTCAGTTTCTTAGCTTCTCGTTTATTAATCTCGTATTCGATCGGAATATGAAATTCGATTGTGTAGATTTCAACTCAGCTGAGAAAGGAAAATATTCGATAGCTTACAGAGGCTTTTACTTGGGTTCCCAAATTTATCGGGAAAAGTCATTGTTAGTAGATGTATTTGATTTGTGCTAACGATTTCGGTATTCTTATTTAGTGGATCTAATTTAGTTCGCTCCTATTCATAGAAGCATAAATTTTTGTATAAAGCGGTAAAGTTTGTCACTGATTCTTCGGGTTTGTTTTCTTTTGGGTTTAAAATGGGATCTAGTCCACCAACCGGAATGAGTTTATTATTCCTTTTTCTGTTTGATATTTTTTGTGGCTTGTTGACAATCCTCGTACTGCATCTTATTTACTCCTGTTGAATGATAACATGATGGGTTTTTCTTATTTTTTTTTGGTTTCTGATTGGGTTTAGATGTCTATCTTTGGGCTTTTTTTGTGAACTTTAAGCTGTGAAAAGGTTGACTTCGTTTGTCTATGTTTCTTATCTTGATCTATTATTTGTAGTGTCTGAGCAACCGTTGAATGAGTTTTTTTCTTTTTTGGGATAAGTAACCTTTGAATGAGTTGTGTACTACTCTTAGGGGATTTCTGGTTGTACCAACTGTTTTGGATGAGTGTGTAAAATTTCCCTTAAAAATCGTATGTCTGGAACTTTACTTTGAGGCGGGATAGGTACATGTCTAGAAGTGTTTACTTTGCGGTAGGAAAGGTATGCTGCATACTTGGTGTAATTTTTTTTTACTGGATTGTGCAACTTGTCTCATTTTTATTTTTTCAGTTTTAAGTTTTGAATAGAACTCATTTGATGCTTGATATATGTACTTCAATTTGAAGTTCTAATTAGAACACATTATATCTTATGCAGCTTGCGATTGATCATAAGTTCTTAATTGGTTATCTAATTTCTTGGTACTTGTACCTGTGTGTACTTATTATGCTTCTGGTTTTGACTCCTTTGGCCTATCTTTGGTTAGTTCTTTGATGCTTATCTGGCTTTTGTAACAGCATCTTCTAGAATTCTAATATGGGTAAGGAGAAGTTTCACATCAACATTGTGGTCATTGGCCACGTCGACTCTGGAAAGTCGACAACCACAGGGCACTTGATCTATAAGCTTGGAGGTATTGACAAGCGTGTTATTGAGAGGTTCGAGAAGGAGGCTGCGGAGATGAACAAGAGGTCATTCAAGTATGCCTGGGTGTTGGACAAGCTCAAGGCCGAACGCGAACGTGGTATTACCATTGACATTGCCTTGTGGAAGTTTGAGACTACCAAGTACTACTGCACTGTCATTGATGCTCCTGGACACCGTGACTTTATCAAGAACATGATCACCGGTACCTCACAGGCTGACTGTGCTGTCCTCATTATTGACTCCACCACTGGTGGTTTTGAAGCTGGTATTTCCAAGGATGGTCAGACCCGTGAGCATGCATTACTTGCTTTTACCCTTGGTGTGAGGCAGATGATTTGCTGCTGCAACAAGGTTAGCTCTATGATTTATAAATTGCAATGAATACTTACGGTCACTTATGGTTGCAAGTGCCAAATGTGCCTTTTACTAATGTTGCTTTTGTATGTAGATGGATGCTACAACCCCCAAGTACTCCAAGGCAAGGTATGAGGAAATCGTTAAGGAAGTCTCATCCTATCTGAAGAAGGTTGGGTACAACCCTGACAAGATCCCCTTTGTCCCCATCTCTGGTTTTGAGGGTGACAACATGATTGAGAGGTCTACAAACCTCGACTGGTACAAGGGCCCCACCCTCCTTGAGGCTCTTGACTTGCTCTCGGAGCCCAAGAGGCCATCAGACAAGCCCCTCCGTCTCCCACTCCAGGATGTCTACAAGATTGGCGGTATTGGAACTGTCCCTGTTGGACGTGTTGAGACAGGTATCATCAAGCCTGGTATGGTTGTGACCTTTGGGCCTACTGGACTGACAACTGAAGTCAAGTCCGTTGAGATGCACCATGAAGCTCTCCTGGAGGCCCTTCCTGGTGACAACGTGGGGTTCAACGTGAAGAATGTTGCTGTCAAGGATCTCAAGCGTGGTTTTGTTGCTTCCAACTCCAAGGATGATCCTGCCAAGGAGGCTGCTAACTTCACCTCCCAGGTCATCATCATGAACCATCCCGGTCAGATTGGTAATGGTTATGCTCCAGTGCTCGACTGCCACACCTGCCACATTGCTGTGAAGTTTGCTGAGCTGGTGACCAAGATTGACAGGCGATCTGGTAAGGAGATAGAGAAGGAGCCTAAGTTTTTGAAGAATGGTGATGCAGGGATCGTGAAGATGATTCCCACGAAGCCCATGGTGGTGGAGACTTTCTCCGAGTATCCTCCACTTGGTCGGTTTGCGGTGAGGGACATGCGCCAGACTGTGGCTGTTGGAGTCATCAAGGGTGTAGAGAAGAAGGATCCAAGTGGTGCCAAGGTCACCAAGTCTGCTGCTAAGAAGAAGTGAACCGTGCAGGTTCTTCATATTCAGATTTCTGCAGATCATGCCTACTTTTTCATTGACAATAGTTATGATAAAAACTTGGTAATTGTCAGTACGGCTTTGGCATGTTTGCTTTATTTTGTATGTCATAGTTTTATACCTTCGTTGTTGGGTACCCGGTCTCAGAATTGGGTGCTTGATAGGCGGTGGCATGATTCTGTGGCCTAGGGTCTTTTAAGTTATTTGTGTTTGTTTTGCTGTATTTTTGTGTCGAGGTGCTTCAGTTTTTCTGAGGCGGCTCAAAAGTTTTGTCATTTATTTGTTTCTGTCGGAGTTATAAACTAATTTCTATATATACTTTTTATAGCCCGAGCCCCTGGGTTTCCAAATATTTTTAATTATGTTAATGTGAATTTCATCTTTGACTACCACAAGTCTTCGCCCTGGATTTGAAATATTTCAGTATTCAGATTAAATTTTGCAATTATTTTGTATTTATTTCATCAAAAGTAGAGAGAGGAGTTGACGACGATTGGTTTTGTCTGTCGCAGTTTTCTCAAGCATTCTTTTTGAGGGTTTTTATTGAAAGAATAATACGATGTGTTATTCTGAAATGATTAGTTATTATTTTCCTTCATTAGGAATAAGTATTCCTGTGTAATAGCTATTCTCAACATTAAAATACTAAGTTAAAGACAGTATATCTATTCAATTTCTGGTAGGGCTGGAAATGAGCCGAGCTTGAGCGGGTAGTGTTTGCTCAAGATCGGCTCGTTGAATTTTTTACGAATTTGACAGGAGTGATTCGAGTTCAAGCATTTTGGCCGAGCAAAAGCTCGGGGGCTCGGCTCGGCTCGAACAGGATTTTTAATTTTTCAATTTAAGTAAAAATTAAAAAAAATAAATAAAATGCAAAATGACGAGAGGAGTGAAGAAGACGTAAGTTTAAATCTCTCTATTGGCTTCTTTAGCTCGTCATGCGCTTTCTCTACTAGTTTTTTCTAGTTTTCGAAGGCATTGTTAGTCTCTGTCTATGCAGCTATGCTCTTTGTTTCTACCTCGCAGATCGATGAGTGAATGAATGCCATGGTCGAGAGAGATTTCAAACTTAGAAAGGCTGTGTCTTAGAACACTCCCAATTGATTGTCTATTTGCAACTTTAGGCTAAAATAGATAACAAAAGTGTTAAAAAGATACTCTATCGGCCATATATTCCAACTCTAAAATAGATTTTGCTTAATTCTGTAAATAGTGCAACGTTACATGTAACGTTGCACTATTCACATATCTGTCTTTGCAAAAATGATGGATTCTCAAGCAAATAGGTTTCAAGAAGCTCCTAAAACCCGAACCTCTTCAATGATGGAAAACCACCGCCAACACTCTCTCCAATCCCAAACCCCTCCCATTGTGCTCCCCACTCTCACTCTCTCCGACCCCACGGCCACCCACCACGGCCACCTCATTTGCTTCCTCAAGAACCATCTCACACCACCTAACACCCACACCCACTCTCATTCTCTTCGACCACACGGCCACCCACCACAGTCACCTCCTCCACTTCCTCAACAACCTTCTCACACCACCTATCACCCCCACCCACCTCTTCAATTTCCTCAAGTCCAAGCTCCACCACCACCCTTTGTTCACCCACTACGACTTCCACATCTTCAATTGAGCCTCCACCATCGACTCTTTCTGCAACGATCTCTTCACGCTCGAATGGATGGCCCGCACGCTCGTTGTCACCGACCGCTTCAACGACCTTGATTCCCTCCTCCACTTAATGGCCTCTAGCCCCTGCCCCTGCCCCTGCTCCTGCTCCGATGGTATCTTCTCGTGCCCTCCCACCGAACCCATCTTTAGATTTTTGATCAATGCGTATTATAGAGTTGGGAGATTGGATGTGGTTGTGGTTGCATTTGAAACTGAGAAAAATGATCGACGGGAGGCTCAGTGTGACGATGTATAATATTTTGATTCAAGGATTTGTGAAATGTGGGCAGCATGAGAATACATTGAAGGTGTTTGATGAAATGATTAAGAGTAGGGTTAAGTCGGATGTGTATACGTTTAATATTTTGATTAGTGGTTATTGTTGAAATTCGCAGTTTGGGTTAGCTCTGGAGTTGTTTAAGGAGATGAGAGAGAAGGGGTGCAGACCAAATGTTGTTAGTTTTAATACTTTGATTAAGGGGTTCTTTAGGGAGAGGAAGTTTGATGAAGGGGTTGCAATTGCGGGTATTCTGCCCGATGTTTATATTTACACGGGTGGTTCGGAGTTTGTGTGAATTGAAAGATTTTTTTAGAGCTAAGGAAATGATTCGGCGGACAGAGTTGAATGGATGTGATTTGAGTGTTGTGATGTATAATGTGTTGCTTCATGGGCTCTGCAAAAGCCGAAGAGCATACAGCGAAATTTGAAATTTGAACATACAGCGAAATTTGAACCCACCTAAAAACTTATGGGATCATTATTGCTGATGAACATGCATGTTTACACCACCTATTTACATGGATGTTTGTAAAGGGAAGAAGAAGAGAACAAGAAGGTAAACTAAAGGACTACATCTTGTCTGATTTTCATTACATGTTTTGGTTACAAGATAGACCAGTATATAGACTTAATAAAGGTTGAAGACCAGTGTACAAAAGGAAAAACTAAATGACGATTACATCTAGGTATGGGTTGAAGATTGTCTTTGGAGTATGGTTCTTGTCACAAGAGATAGAGGAGTGGTTAGAAAGATCATAGGAATGGATTTGTTGGGGTCGATTTACTCTCTGAAACTGTAAGAATGTTAATTAATTATCTGATAGTGGTTCTCTCTACAATTCTACCAATCCTCAGATTGTAATGACTGACCAAACTAGTGGATCCATGTTGGAAGGACAAAAGCATAAAAAAAAAATTATGTAGCAAATTGTGATTAATTTTGTGCCTGAAGTTTGTATCCTCCAAGCTCGTGATTTTGATTATGGTCTTGTCATAATGTTACATGCAGGAGAAACGGCTTTGTGGTGAGATCAGAATACTGCCTTCTCATTATGTCAACACGCTGGAGGTCTATCAGTAGAAATTTTGAAGGGCAATGTCACCAACAAGTCCGATGCCCATAGCCTGTTCAAGGTAGAACCGAGTGAAGTTGATAAAGTGCATGATATACTTGTGAAAAAGGGAGGAGTTGCTTAAGCATGATGACATTTACCATCTTCATCTTTGTATAGAAAATTGTACAGTTTCTATTTGTTAAAGCAAATATACCTGTGGAAAGTCTATAGGCTTTACTCACTCTCAAAAGACGCTTTGAGAGAGAAAAGGACATCATGGCTTATAAAGTGTCCAGGTGAAGAAAATTTTAGCAATGTGGAACACTTTAACAATACCAATGTAAAAAAAAAGAAGCAAATATATCAATTTTGTTATACATTTTTTGGATATCTTTTGCTATTACGCAATGTTGTAACGAGGAATTGGTTGTAGTGAAGTAACTTTTACCCTATCTATTCTTTGTCCCTCGATGTTTGCCGATGGTGAAGATGGCTCGTGGGCCAATTCAAGGCCCTTTGGATTGTGAATTAGTATGAATTTTGGGTACATTTGGCACCCAAGAGTAGATCCAGAAATAAAATTGCTATTCCTATAAAATAAATTATGTTATTGGTTGCCCTGACAATTTTTTTTTTTAACAAAAAAATGACTGTTTTAATAAAACAGCCATCGACAAATATGACCAAATATGACAGTTTGAAAAAAAAAAAAGAAGTCATAATATATGATAATTAAAAAAGAATAAAGAAAGAATGTAAAGTTAATAATAGATAATTGGATGTATGGTAACTTTTAAAACCCATTAGTTAAAGCAGATAAAGTGGATTGTAGTTAGCTATTTTAAATTGAGATATAAATAAGCCATTGTAAGTGCTAGAAGTAGGGGTGTAAACGAGCTGAGCTACTCGTGAGCTTACTCGAAATCGGCTCGAATAAACTCGACTCGTGCTCGAATCGATTATTAAATGAGCTACTCGTTAACACAGAAATCAAACTCGATTATTAAACAATGCAAACTCTTATAAACTCGACTCGACTCGATTAAAGCTCGTGAACCTGCTCGTATAAGGATCGACTCGTTTATTAAGGCTCGACTCGTATATATATGTATATATATATTAATTTGTTAATATATAACTTATTTTTATAATATAATATATTAATAAACAATATACTATATATAAGCATAAATTAAGTAATAAATTCATACTAATACAATGATTGAATGTCTAGATGATAAATTGATTCATATAATCCCAGATTAAGTAATTAAGATTAAAATCACCAATTTGTTAATTATAATCACAAATTACGTATTATCATTACAATTTAGATCACGTGCTCATATGATCAAAAATTGTTCCATATAATCATTAGATATGATTATATGACCTAAATATTATCATTAAATACATATGATCATATGATTATATAATAATTATCATTGTTAATGTTATTAACTCAATATATGATAGTTAATATTTATATTGACTATTGTTACAATTTTCTATCATTAGATACTTAAGAATCATTATATCACATTTTATGATTCAAAATCAAATAATAATACTTTTTTGTTCGAGATCATATGATACGATCATTAGTTATATATTAAGTATGTAATTATATACATTTCGTATCTAGATTATGAGTAGGTATATAAATTATGAATTGTTTGTATCATAATTTATAAATGTATAATTAGAAAATTAGTTATAGGTTTGAGTTCATACAATCACATTATAATATTCATATAATTACAAATTAAGTTATGAATATTAAACAATTAAGTAGGTGCTAAAAGTAACCTAATCAAGTATAATTCAACTAATTGGATCACTTGGGAAGAGAAAAAAAAAATGTATTTTAAAATTAAAAGTCTAAGTTCATAAGAAGATTAAATACAAATTTAATGAATTATTGATTTCAAATATTATTTGATATTAAATTGCAATCTCAGAATTATAAAGGATCTTGGTAATTGAAAATATGGAAATAGGATTGACCAAATACGGCTAATAAACAAAGATTTTATTATTTCAAATTTTTCATTAAAGATTTTACAATCAAACTTTCCTTAATTATCTAAAAGAATCTTCTTCTTCTTTTTTTTTTGAAAATTCTATTTTCCATAGTTACATGATCTCATTCACTCTTGATTTTTTTAAATCGCAAGACAAAATCAAAAGGAAAATAATTTTTTTTTTTGAACGAAACAATCTAAGTTTAATTTCACTAAAATCTCATTAAATTTCACTCAAAATTCTCCTATAATCAGCTAGCCCTTAGTTTTGCCAAATTCTTCCCTCCAAAAGTCACACACGTTGCATAAAAAATTTGAAAAATTATTCTTAATTTCTTTAAAAAATCTCATTAATTAAAGACTTAAACCTAAAACCCCATTATTTCATTGCATTGAACACATTCCTTAAATTTGATTTAACAAAAATAAATACGATATATTATTGATTTCAAATATTTGATGATATTAAATTGAAATCTTATAATTATAAAGGATATGGGCAAATGCAAATATGGTAATTGTATTGACCAAATTCACCTAATAAAAAAATTAATTATCTTTTAAAATTTTCACTAAAATCTCTCTCAAGATTTTTTTATTTTTTGGCCCTCCCTTAATTTTGAAAAAATCTCCCCCCCCCCCCCCCCCCCCCCTCTAAAAGTCACAAACCATTTAAAAATTAAACTAAAATTAAAATTTTAAAAATTTATTTCAAAAATTACATTAATTAAAAACCTAAAACTTAAAAGACAAATCTACCTAATAAAAAAACAACTCACCACCAACAGATCCCCACCTTTATAGCTTTACAAGCCCACTAGCTCAACTATTAACATTTACTCAAAACTGTGCGTAACAAAAGCCTTCTATTAATTACATATATTTCAAGATGCTTCTTAGATACGCTAGTCCAACTATTGAACACAACGACACATTTCTCCATCTGATCGCACTGCTCGTGGTTGGCTTTCACACGTCTCAATACTTCACATCACGCACGCCTAATGTCTAATTTCACAAGTCTCTCCAAATTATCTTATCTCTGCAACCTGCCGAATACTCCATTTCCTCCTTCTTCACCTTTCTTCCTCTACCTCTTACAAAACATCAAGCAAAGGTCTTGGTCTCAGTTGTTCCGTGGGCCGCCATCTTCGGGTAATGTTCCGGCATTGGGTATAATGTCGTTGGGAGAGAGATTCAAGGGGCTAAAGGGGCAGTGCTAGGCGTGTCGCTGGCCATCGCAGTAGTCTCCGACAAGAGAGCACGTCGGAGAAGCCATCACACACAGTTCCCGACCTTTGGGCGGTGAACTCGTACCGTTTGGGTGCCAGCCGTTT
This sequence comes from Alnus glutinosa, assembly GCF_958979055.1. Taxonomy (NCBI): domain Eukaryota; kingdom Viridiplantae; phylum Streptophyta; class Magnoliopsida; order Fagales; family Betulaceae; genus Alnus; species Alnus glutinosa. The sequence continues at coordinate 19,309,872 of NC_084894.1, forward strand.
CTATTGCTTAAACCGAGCCGAGTCGAGCCAATTACCCGAGCTCATGCTCGTCTAATAGGTGAGCTCGAGCTCGATCTCGCACAAGGTTTAACCCTTGGCGAGCCGATCTCGATCACAGTTTCTTGGCTCGTCCCAAGCTCTAGCTCGAGCTCGAGCTCGAATAAAACTTGAACGAGCCGATCTCGAACAAGCACTACTCGCTCAAGATCGGCTCGTTTACACCCCTAGCTAGAAGGCTTTGTGGGTTATATGATTTACATGATTTGGGTTACATTGAAAGTTAGCAAGCAAAGAAACAATGAAAGGAGAAGATTGGAAAGAGTGGTGGAAAGATTGAGAGAAGTCAGTCAATTGAGATGGCCATTTGTCTTCCAAAATTCCCAAGGTACATCAAGGTAAATCGGTGGGCAGCACCACTAACACAAATGCACGGGCAGCCAAATCAAAGATCTTCGCCTTTGATATTAATTGGGCATTTGATGATTTAATGCAACTCGTTGGATTTGGGTGCTTTCATGGACACGTAGAATACGAAATAATTTTTTATGGGAGTACATGCATTACAGTTGTAACCCACAATCACGCATCGAACAGTTAGGATTTATTCTTCTTAAATCACACGGCCAGGATTTGGCAAGGGATTGGATGCAATGTGTGCAACGTGGGACAAAAGAGTAGTGTTTCTTGTACAACAAATGTACACACTTCGTACAACAAAGTCAATGTGTCTAATTTTTTTTTAAAAATAAAAATAATTTTCACATCAGTTTTGTTGCACATAAAACATTACTCGAAACAAAATGAAGTGTTTTGTGAAGATTAGTGATGTGCGTTTTAATGAATACTCGCAAGCGCACGAATCGTTTGCAATATAGTGTGTGCAAGTGCGAGGTCGAATCCACAGAGAAATGGTCAAATATTAGTGTCTTGTTTAATCAACCTCATTTTAACCTAGTTCCAAAGGTTGGAGGATTGATTCAAGAGTAAAAGACTAAACAAATGAGATGAAATGAAATGTGCAAATTAAAAGGAACTAAGGTTAAGGAATCTACCAAACCAAATCCAACAACTCACACTCTTGGTTTCTACTTGAACACCCAAAGAACATTAAGCTTAGGATGTCATTCAAGTTTCTCAACCACATAGTCTAGAACCATTAAATGAATCCAACTCAAAGATAAATCACAAAGAGTACTCATTTGAAATCAAATCATCCAATGTATCCATTCAATGAACAAATCACAATGGATATCATCATTCAAACCGATGGATACAAATGTCCTATATCTACCAACAACCACATTCATTGCAAAAGATAAAGCATTTAAATGAATGGAACTTGAATAACAAATATGATATGTCATCAAATGTGCAAGTATTATAACAAGAGTGTGAGTGTCATCAATGGAAAGGTTTCATCCTCAACCTTAGTTGAGGTTACTAGCCTTCCATGACTAAGAACACCACAAGAAAATGAAGAACAACCATGAAAATAAAAGGAAAGCTTTACAAAAAGAAAGTGTCTAAGAACAAAAGCTACTGGAATACACTACAAAATGCACGAAATTAAACCTAGCTACTGTTCTCTGAACTCTCCCAACAAAGAGGTATGGCTATGGCTTTTATAGAGGGAAATTAGGGCTAGAAACCCATGTAAAATGACTCCTCTAACCCCCTCTAGGGTTCCTCTCTTGCTAGAGACAACCAAGGTCATGCAACCAGCGTGTTCTGCTGTGAAAATCAGAGGGAGAACTGCTTTTTGTCATGGAGAAGCTCCTGATTGGGTGTTCTGGCGCGCTTCTGCAAAAGTAAGTTCTGGGAAATTTCGATCGATCGACTTCGGGCAAAATTCGATCGATCGACTTCGGGCAAAATTCGATCGATCGACTTTTAAGTTCGATCGATCGAATTCTTCAGAACTTCCGAATTTTTCAAGCAATTCCACATGAATTTTGCCATTCCTCACTTATTAACCTACAAAACATAAAAACACAAAAACTAACCAAAGCATCAGAAAATAACAAGGCTAAAGGTCTAACTTATGTAAATCAAGGGGTCCAAATAGACAATATTTGGCACTTATCAATTAGTTGTATTGTATAGGAAGAATAAAAATAGTGAAAAGAAAAAACAGATGAACTGGGCTCAAGGAATAGCTGAAATAATGATGGTGGAGTCATCTGACGTGCATCAAGAATTGAAGGGGTGTACAGGTTCGTTTGGGTGTTGAATTCGAATATTATTTAAATTTATTGCATGAATTACGATGTTTGACTTTGTGAGATAAAATTTGAAAAAAATTAAATGAAATATGATTTATTTTTTTAAAAAAAGTAGAATATTATTCAAACTAATATTAATAAAGCATTTATAGTGGTAGGTTAAAGCTATATATTTAATCTCACCATTGGTTCATATCCATTTCAAATGAATTGAATATGATCTTTTGTCATAGCTAGCTACGAATTATCTCTTTTGTATAGCATACCCATGAATGCTTCGTTAACATGTAAATTAAGTCTTAAATACTATAAAAGAAAATATGGTTATCTAATTACACTTTTACAAATTAAGCTATCCATTATGAATTAAGTTATAAATATTACTTAAACTTATGTGACTATGTGAACTAGAAATATAAAGATGATTATGAAATTATATTTATAGCTTAATATATATATATATATATATATATATATATATATATATATATATATATATATATATATATATAACTTAATTTGTAATAATGTGAACTCAAACTTATACAAATGTGATTATTTGAACTCAAAACCTATAGCTTAACTTCTAATTATACATATTTATGAATAATGAATCAACCATTCTTAATTTAGATACTTAGATACTTAAACCATAATCTAGATACTTACATATGTACTTAATTTAGATACTTAATCATTATATCTAAGTATAATTATGAATCGTTAGATACTTAGATCATACTTAATCATTGTACCTAAGTATCTAGATACTTAATCATTATATAAGTATGAATTTGTATACTTATATGGCATTATGTGACTATAATTTATATTTATAACTTAATTTGTAATTGTATGTACTTATGAATTATGAATCATGTATATATATCCTAAGAATTTAATGATAATACGTAAATCATATAATCTAAGTATTATCATATGATTCTAATCATTATGTCTAAGTATGATTAAGAATTATTAATTAGTTCTTATGGGAAAATTCTATTGTATATTCGATGAACTTCTCTATGTTTTTTCCTAGTGAAATTAAAGATTTCAGGAACTTTAATTTGTAGTAGAGCCGAAACAAAGTTTTGGAAATTCAAAAAAGAGCTAAAATGAGGTGTCTGTTTTGTGCATGCGATTTAGCTTTTGTTTTGGTTTTTTCTTGTTTGAGAACCTTGCATAGTATATTGTTTATTGCCTGGACATGTATTTAATTTGTTTCTTTTATAAAATTGTATTGTAAAGGCTTTTTTTTTTTTCTTTTTTTTTCTTTTTTTTTTTCCAAAATTCGATTACAATATAATTTTATTTACTAGCGTATTATACTATATCAAAAAGTGAAATACATATTCAAAGTTCTATTTTAGTTTTACAACCTTACAAATGAATATTGAATAATTATTTTGTTCCAAATTCTTTTATTCCCGATAATAGCAATTCTTTTTTCAACGAAATAGTTATTCCGTATATAACACGTGACCTAATAATTTTTTTTTTAGTTAAATACATATTTGGTACTTGTGATTTAAAAACTTTCTTTTTTGATAACTCAATTTTATTTCGCTTCACAGATGACATCTGGGTTTTGGGAAAAGATTAACTTGGTACCTCTGTCTATTTTTCCGTCAAAATTTTAATGTCCTGCCATGTGTCAACCTTTAAGGGTTGACACAAGGCACAATATTAAAAATAATAATAATAAAAATCTTTAAAAATTAATTAAAAAATATTAAAATATTAAAAACAAAAAAATAAATAAAATAAGAGGGGTCCACCATAGGTGTGGCCGAACCACCCCCACCCATGGCCAAAGAGAGAAAATAAAAAATAAAAAATAAAAATTGAAGGAGGTTTTGGCCATTGGGGGTGGCCGAAACCCGCTTCTTCAATTTTTTTTTTCTTTGGCCATGGAGGTGGTTCAGCCACCCATACTAGTCAATGGGGTGGCTCAAAAATGGGGGTAGCCGGCCTCCCTCATGGTAGCCAAGGGGGTGGCTCCTCTTATTTTTTTATTTTTTATTTTTGTTTTTTCAATTTTTTTTTAATTTTTAAATATTTTTGTTTTTTTTATTTTTTTAATATTGTGCCACGTGTCAACCCTCATAGGTTGACACGTGGAAGGACGTTAAAATTTGGATGGAAAAATAAACGGAGGTACCAAGTCAGTGTTTTTCTAAAACCCAGGTACCATCTGTGAAGCAAAATAAAATTGAAGTATCAAGAAATAAAGTTTTTAAACCACAGGTACCAAATATGTATTTAACACTAATTTTTTTTCTTCAATCCAATTTACGTATATCGACACACACAAAAACACTTCTTCGGAAGGCTGCCTAAAAAAAGCAAGGTAATTGGCTCAAATGTTACTCCTCAATTTGCTCAATTTGAATTTTTTAAATTTGAATGGTTGTTACCTTTTTTTTTTTTCAAAGCAAATTACCGGGGAGGGGTAGAGGGAGAGGGGAAAGAAACAACAAAGATCAAAACAAAAGAACAACCAGGGCAGTGCTTGAAAAAACCTAAAACCTATTGGGGATGGGCATAAAGATTGGCCTGATTCACTAGGTTCATGACGCAAAGCCCAAGAGAGGGATCGGGCTGCCTTAGATGGCGGTTTGAAGGGGCCAGTGAACTACCTGAAATACCTACTATAACAAGTATTGAGAACCACAGTAGGAGGAGCAGTGAAGTTGGCTAAACCGAAGTTGCCATAAGGGAGCACCACCGTGGCATCCAATGAAGAGGGTACCCAGAGAAATAAGGTTGGTAGACAACACATCTAGATCAAGAATTCTCCTTCAACAATAACAAAAAAAAAAAAAAAAAAAAAAAAAGAAAAAAAAAGGTGTTGGGTTTTTAATTATTGACAAATTTGGTGTCAAAACTTAATTAATTTATTCAATAAAGGAAAGAGCCAAGTAAGGAATAATATTGCAGAGTATTCCTCAAGAAAAGGAAAGAGCCAATAAAGAAAGAATATTGCAGAATATTCTTCAAGAAAATGAAAGAGCTGAATGGTGAAAATATTGCAGAATATATTAATCAAGAAATGAAAGATCTGTGATGTGGAAAATATTCTGCATAATTAATTGTTCTTAATTGGTTCTTATTCTGCTGACAAAAGATTCCTTATCTGTGCACTGCTTAATCAGGGACATCGTATTTCAGAAGCTACTCAGGTATTGTTGCAGAATTAATTCTCCAACATGGAAAGGACTAGACAAAGCAAGATCTGCAATATACTGCTCAAAAAAAGGAAGGTTTCTAGTACAAGGAAGAACCTAAAGACTTTATAGCTTAGAAAATGTGATTTTCCCTAGTGACCATCCGGACAGCCAGAGAAAGCGTCCAGACGCTCACCAGTGTTCAAAGAAGTGTCTGAACACCTCAGCAGACACCAATCACAGAGAGCACATGTTTGCACAGATGTCCGGACAACCCAACAGACACCTAGACCTAAGAGCTCATGTTCGATGTAGTGTCCGAACAGCAAACTGAGGGTTGCGAACAGTGAAGATAGCATGCAACCGTCCTAATGCTAGGGCAACACTGTCCAAACGAGCTACTGAAGACTTCTAAAGAAAATGGTGTATTTTGAAGTCGGTTGCTGCTTGATGTCCGAACGTCCTCTGTCCAAGTCTGAATGCCGCCTAGTGAAATCCGTATCAGTGTCGATTTAGGGTTTCTTAAGTTTATTTAAAGGGGCTTCTAGGCTATTGTTTTGTAAGAATTCAGTATTGAATCCAGTGTGCTAAGAGAGGGTGTTTAGGCAGAGATTGTGAGATCAACTAGCTCTCTTAGAGTTTTTATTTGTGTGATTTGATCAACCCATTGAATTCTAGCTTAGGGATGAGCCATAAGCTAAAAGAGTCCATTGAAGAACCCTTCAGACATGAGGTCTGATTGAGAGGCGTTTACGTATAGGTACGTGTTAAAGTTCAAGGTACAACTATTGGATCAGGGGTATGTGAGTACAACTGCTTTGTAACTAGTTATTTCTTCTGTCAGTGAATTTCCTGGGTCTGGCTGCCCCGGAGTGGTTTTTCTCTTGGATAAGAGTTTTCACTTTATCACCAAAATATCTGTCTCATTTACTTTTCCGCATTTATATTCTGGTGAATTGTTGATCTCACACACACACTTAAATTAGGAGACAATTTATATTTTTCAAAGGGTACCACCTAAGGAGAACCATCCTAGTGTTGAAGGACACCACAAAAAAAAAAATATGCAACAAGATTTTCAAAACTTCATAGCCCAAAAAAGAGAACCAATTATGGAGATCCTTTACATATACTTCGGGGAAGACGAGAAGCAAGCGTGTGGCCCAAAACAAAATGGAGATGGGAGTGGTGCGTGCAACACACGAGTACGAAGGAGCTGGGTGAAGAGCACACGCTACAGTGGAGGATGGTGAAGGAGACTAAAGGTGACAAATGGAGGGTGTGTGCATTGAGATGTAGCGCCAAACCCAGTAGATCAGACCTGGTTGCAGAAGGAAGAAGAAAGAGGATAAGGACCTTCGAGCTAGTATTGACTCTGCTATCTTGCAGATCATGCCGCCAAGAAGGAACACAGCGGGTGGCGGAGATGTTGGAGGTCAAGAAGGAAACGACAACCCACTGACAAATGGACATGTGGAGGTCCTGATACACGAGGCTGAAACCTTGACGTGGCTTGGCTTTTGACCACAGCTGCTCAATTAGTGGAATCCATAGCGAATTCACATGTGCCTGGGCCTCGTCCAAAAGAGCAAGATTGCTCATTTTGAGAATTCTATAACTAGTTTTTTCCTCTTTTCGATGGAACTGGAGGGCATCTTGTCGCAGAGTATTGGATTAATAACATAGAGGAGCTTCTGGAAGCTACCGAATGCACGAAGGAGCAAAATTTGACTTATACTGCCTACAAGCTTTTTGGGGAAGCTAAGAGGTGGTGGCAGACTAGGAAGGACTTGTTAGTTATGGAGCTAGCTAGGTCTTGGGAGGACTATTTCTTGGGCGATATTTAAAGACTAGTTTAATGACCACTTCTTGTCTAAACGATTTGGCTAAAAATGAAAACAAATATTTGCTTTCCTGCATCTCTAAATCATACTCAAATGCATTATTTATGGTCTAAAGTATGTCTTGTGAAGAGATCATGAATGATGCCACAGTTTCAAGAGATACTAACTGTTTAATTGGCACACAATGTAGTTCTAAAACAATCACAAATAGCAAATAGCATAATGCAGTTCTAATATCACAACAATAAAAATACAATCAGAAGTGCTATATGGAGTCAAAAATCAAATATGATTAGGCCTTCAAGTGGCTACAAAATATGATTAAGCCTCTAGGGCATGCTAGAAAAGTGATATTTTGGCCATCAATGATTGTCTTTTAGACTTTCAAGGATTTTATTTTGCGTCGGCAAACATATTCTTGCTCATCTTCATCCAATATACTCGTATCCATAAACATAAATTATTTTTCCTTTTTCTCTTCTTTCAACAATATCACTCTTTCTTTACGTCGCAATTCCTATTTCTTAAGAAGAAACATCTCTTTGTACTGCTCAAATGCTTCTTCAAATATTTTAAGTTTCTACTTCTTGTCTTCATTCATGTCAGTTAGTATCACACAACACTCGGATTTGTTTTTTCTTTAGTCTTTCCTTTCTTATTTTCAGCTTTTCGACCTATTGGTCCCTCCAAGTCTAGACAAGCTCCTTGCGAGGCCTAGCTTTCCCCTAGATTTATCACATGTGATTTGTTCTTCTGTTTTACACATTCCATATGAGCTGCCCATTTTAGGATGAAACCTTAAGATAATCCAAGAATGTTCAAAGTAAAATGGTGTTTTTCGAATTTGATGAACATTTCTTTTGCTTGCGCAATCTGAAAAATTAACAAATACAAAATAATTAAATCTTTTGGAATAAATATCACATTTTCCAAGTAAATTGTTGAAAAGCCATAAGTTTCGAACATACCTTGTCTATTTAGTCAAACCACTTGCTTGCCTCTTTTCAACTTGGGCTAAGAAACCACAAAACTTATTCACTACAAGTTGTATCACAGACCATCGATTCATTAGAGATGTCTAACTACGGTTAGATCCAAAGGTCTACTGCTTGTGATAGTAGTCACAAACTCTTTTCTAATATGCCTTATGTTTTTGCTCATTTCCTATTACCGCATCCATGGTAAAATAAAGCCACGCCGACACAAGCATATTGTCCTTGTTCACGGTGAAGTTGCCACCCCGATGTGTTTTTTTACCGGTAGGTTGAACCTTAACATAGGGTGAAGACTCTTGGTGTTCACACTCCTCATTTGTGGATTCTATAAAAAGATCGTCGTCATTTAAAACAAGGTTGGTGTAGTAGCTGCCTTGGTGAGTTTGTGAATCCATCACTAATACAAAGCACAATACTTGATCAATCAAGACTGAAACAAACCTCAACAAGGGATATCCTACCTACAAATTTGGAACAATTACACACATCACAATTAACGGCCATTCAACAATATAAACCGTTTACATATATATATATAAACAATATAAACCATACTGCAGCAAAACTGATTAGTTACATGGCGTGGCTTTCACATTGGTTTTCACATGTTGAGTTTTATATTCCAAATCTTTATTGCATTCCTTGTGTTTATACAGGTTTGGCAACACTGATTATCTATACATTTATGTTGCCTTCATCCATATGCTTAAAGCCTTGAGTATGTTAATATTTTGTATGCGTTGGAAAATACTAAAAGGCTAAACATACAAAAAAATTGGATTTTTTCACAGAGCCAGTGGTGACATTCCTCACTACAGTTGTCTGTGGCATTGAAAAATTAAAGTCTGATGTGTTCTTGAACATGGAGTTGGTCAGTGTTGGAGTCGTCGTGGAAATGTTTGGTGAAGCTCTCAGGCTGGTCTTAACACAAGTTCTTCTAAAGAAGAATGGATTAACTCTAAATCCTATCACCACCTTATATTACATAGCACCATGCATGTATCTTATTCTCACATATTTAGAACATTTAAATTATTGTTCTATTTGTGAGTTTGACATGTTGATTTAGGCATTAATGGTTACTTATTTGGTGGTTCTGATATAACTCGGTCCTATTATGCCTCAAAACCTAACTAATTGGGGAATTCATGAATCCTCTTTTGTAATTCGCGAATTTCTCACACTAACACTCAAGCGGAACAAACGTGGTATAGTATTTAAATAAAAAAACAAAAGACAACAAGATTTACGTGGTTCGACAATTTGCCTACGTCCACAGTGCAACCACAAGGAGTGATTTCACTATATCAAAAGGAGTACACAAAATAGTGTTAAACACTTACAAACCCAGATCCTAAATACACCCAGTTTTCTCTCACAAATCTATCTACTTAGTTCCTGAAACAAACTCCATTTTATAGGAGAAAAATATGCATGAATGAGACATTGAGAAACGTATTGCAGATGTTGGAAGACTAAACATCATTCGGTGAATCGGTGCCTTGAAAGAATAACAAATTCAAGACTTGCAGATAAGCTTTAAAGAGAGCAATCAAATATTGGGCATACCAAAAACTTTTCGTTAACCAATATGAACTTTTCGTTAACCAATTTGAACTCTTCGTTAACCAATGCGAACTTTTCGTTAACCAATATGAAGCATTTACTTTTCAACAATTCTCCACCTTAGCAAATATTCTCCATTTTACTGTTGCACTCCAATATGCTTCAAATTTCCTCTATATTGACCAAGTCCGAACAATGTTTGAACTTAGCTCCAGTAACCACTTTGGTTAGCATATCTATAGTTCTAATCTTCTGAAGAAGAATATCACCTTCTTCTATGATTTCACGAACAAAATGGAAACGAACATCTATGTGTTTTTTTTTCGAGAATGATGAACTTGATTCTTCGCTAAATGAATAGCAGTCTGACTATCACACAAAACTTTCACATGTTTCTGAAAAATACCCAAGTCCCCAATCAAACCATGTAACCAAATTGCCTTCTTTATGACATTAGCAACTGCCATATATTCAACTTCAATAGTTGACAAAGCAATGTTGACCTCCAACTGACAAGTCCTCTGGCTAGTGTAAAGATATAACCTATAGTAAATTGCCTTTTATCCAAATTACTAGCATAGTCCGAATCCACATAACCAACCAAAACTTGATCGAGTCCACTATCAACTTATTCAAACTTCAAACCAACATCTATAGTACCCATAATATACCTTAAAATCCATTTGCTGCTTGTCAATGCCCTTTTCCTGGATCATGCATATATCTACTTACCATGTTGACTGCTTGCAAAATATTTGGTCTCGTACACACCATAGCATAAATCAAGCTACCTACTAAATTATCATATGGAACATTAGCCATGTAGTCACGTTCCTCATCTATACTTGGAAACATAACGGCGCTAAGCTTGAAGTGTGGCACCAATGGTGTAGTTGTTGAGTTGGTATTACCATCCATACCAAAAAAACGCTTCAATACCTTCTTTAAGTATTGTTTCTGAGTTAAGCAAACAATACCCTTCGCCCTTTCTCAAGTAATTTCCATACCAAGAATCTTCTTGGCTTCTCCAAGATCTTTCATTCAAATTTGTTTTTCAAATGAGTCTTCAACCTATCAATCTCCACAGTACTTTTACATGCAATTAACATATCATCAACATATAAAAGTAAATAGATGAAAGTACCATCTTGTAGCTTGAGAAAATACACACAGTGATCAAATTGGCTTATTGTGTACCTCTGCCCTATCATGAATCGATCAAATCGTTTGAACCACTGTCTAGGAGATTGCTTCAAACCATACAATGATCTATTCAGTTTTCAAACCCAATTTTCCTTACCAATAACTTTGAACCCTTCTAGTTGAGTCATAGAAATATCTTCTTCTAGGTCCCCATGCAAGAAAGTAGTTTTCACATCTAGTTGTACTAATTCTATATCAAACTGAGCAGCCAAAGCCAATAAAACACAAATGGAAGAGTGTTTAACAACTAGAGAAAATACCTCGTTATAGTCAATACCTTCATTTTGAGTGTAACCCTTGGCTACTAATCTATACCATCTTGCTCTATGGAACCCTCCTTCTTGGTGTATACCCATTTGCACCCAATCGCCTTTTTCCCTCTTGGTAGATGAACCAGCTCCCAAGTTTCATTCTTGTAAAGAGAATGCATCTCCTTACCCATAGCTTCCTTCCATTTAGCCTTTTGTAAGTTGCTAATTGTTTCTCTGTAGGTTAACAGAATATCATCGTCAGTAATTGGTAGTGCATAGGCCATTGTATCAGTAAACCGAGCAAGCTTCCGTATTTCTCTTCTTAGTCTACTGACTACAATAGAATCTGGTTGTTTTAGAGACCTTTGGGTTGGGGTCTTTTCCTCGACTTCATTTGAACTCTCTTCTTCAGTCATAATTGGGAAATTTATCTGTTTAGGTTGCACAGATACTCTTGGAACCTCAAGTTCCACCTGTTGCGTACTTTTCTCTGTAGAATGATCAGATTCTTCAATTTGAGAATTATGCTCTTTGCACTGACTAACCATTTCATCTTCATTGAAAGTTACATCTCTACTGAGAGAATAACTTTCTTCAACTTAGGACGCTAGAGTCTGTAGCTCTTTACACCTAAGCTAAATCCCAAGAATACAACTTTCTTGGCTCACGGATCTAACTTGCTGTTTCTGACATGAAAAAATGCTGGGCAACCAAAAATATGCAATTTATCATAATCATTAGCCAGTTTACCTGACCATACTTCAATAGGAGTTCTTCCATCAATTGCAGCAGCTGGCAACCCGTTATTAGACGACACGCATAATTCACAGCCTTAGCCCAAAAACTCTTGCCCATTCCGGCATCGGACAACATACATCGTACATTCTTTAGAATAGTACGGTTCATGGGCTTTGCCACTCCAATCTGTTGCGGAGTCCCGCTGATTGTGAAGTGTCTAACAACCTCATCATCCAGGCATATCTTCAAAAATGGATTTGATGTGTACTCTCCACCATTATTTGACCTGAGTCTCTTAATTTTTCTGCTAGTTTGAGTTTCAATCATTTTCTTCCATGTTAAGAAAATTCCCAAAACTTCATCTTTATGCTTCATGTTGTACACCAAAATTCTTCTAGAGAAATCATCAACAAATGTAACAAAATAATGTTTACTTCCCAATGATGGAACCTTCGTAGGTCTCCAAACATCTGTGTGAATGTAATTAAGAGTCTCTTTCGTGTTGTGAACTGCTGTGCCAAACTTAACCCTTGCCTACTTGCCAAGAATGTAGTGCTCACAAAATTCAAATTTGTCTGCCGTGTTACCATCCAATAGACCTTGCTTTGCTAGCCCTTGCGAAGCCTTCTCACCTGCATGACCCAATTTCATATGCAATAATTTATTATTATCAGGAATTACCTTTTTAGAGTTGTCAGAAATTATGGCAACTGCTCCTACAATGGTAGTCATTTGTAGATTATACAAATTATTTTGTCGAGTAGCTTTCATCACCACTAGTGCGGCCGAAATTACTTTCATGGTTCCATTCTCCATAGTGATCTTGTAGCCTTTCTCTTCAAGAGTACCCACAGAAATCAAATTTTTCTTCTTGTCCAGTACATACCGAACTTCTTCCAAAACTCTAGCTGATCCATCATGTAACTTCAAACGAATTTTTCCTACCCCTTTCATCTTATAGGCGACATCATTTCCCATAAGAATTACTCCACCATTAATCAAATCCAAAATAGAAAACCACTCCTTGTTTGGACAAATGTGAAAGGTACAGGCAGAGTCCATAATCCATACCTCTGAATTGCAAACAAAAGATGTTCCAGCCAAAGCAATATTTGAACCTTAATCCTTAGTTTTCGTACTCACCACATTAGCTTTGTGCTATTTGCCCTTAGTTTGCAACTTAGGACAATCCTTCTTCCAATGGCTTTTCTGGTGACAAAACGCACATTCATCCTTCGCTAAAATTTTCTTGTTTGACGAAGTACCTCTTTTCCTTGAAGCATAATGGTGCTTACCCGAGGGCCTCTTACTTTGAGATCTGCCTCTTACTGTTAATGCTCCTGATGTTTCGTTGTGAGTTTGCTTATTCTTCATTTGATACTCATCATTCGTCAAAGCATTAGATAAATCATCAAATATAAGCGTATCTTTACCATACATTAAAGTAGTAGCAAGATGTTCATATATATCCGGAAGCGAATTAATTAACATCACAATTTTATCTTCATCAGCAATTTCAACTTCTAAATTTTGCAAATCAACAAGTATTTTATTAAGATTATTCAAATGCTCTGGCATAGAAGTACCTTCAACATACCTGAAGCTGAAAAACTTTCTATTTAAAAATAGCTTATTTTCGATGCCCTTGGTCAAATATTTGTTTTCCAACTTGTTCCACAATTCCCTTGCCATAGTCTCCTTCATAACAAAATACTTTTGATCCTTTGCATGATAGAGCTTGATTGTTTCCCAAGCTTGACGATTAAGCTTTTTCCAATCTGCCTCTTACATCTTCTCTGGCTTAACTTCGGCATATGGCAGTGCAAAGTGATAAGCCAAAACATTCATAACAAAATACTTTTGATCCTTTGCATGATAGAGCTTGATTGTTTCCCAAGCTTGACGATTAAGCTTTTTCCAATCTGCCTCTTACATCTCCTCTGGCTTATCTTCCATAATCGTATCAAGTTCTTGTTGAGCCAAAACATCCATAACTTTGCACTGCCATATGCCGAAGTTAATTTTTCCATCAAATTTTTCCACATCGAATTTAGCATTCGAGACAACTGATCTCACCACAAGTGCAGAACCAGCAGATTTCGAAGTTGATCCCTCAGCCATCGTAGTATTTCAATTTTTTTTTTAAATAAATACTAAAATCAGCCAAAAAAAAAATTGCTTAGGTCGAAACCTAAAGATCTGATACCAATTTGTTGTGCGAAAAGTCATGAATTTCTCACACAAACACTCAAGTGGAACAAACATGATATAGTGTTAAAAAAAAAAAAAAAGACAACAAGATTTATGTAGTTCGACAATTTGCCTATGCCCATAGTGCAACAGTAGTGAGATATTTCACTATATCAAAAGGAGTACACAAAAGAGTGTTAAACCCTCACAAACCCAAATCCCAAATACACCAAATTTTCTCTCACAAATCTATCTACTTAGTTCCTGAAACAAACTCCATTTTATAGGAGAAAAATATGCATGAACGAGACATTGAGAAATGCATTGTAGACGTTGGAAGACTAAACGTCATTCGGTGAATCGGTGCCTTGAAGGAATAACAAATTCAAGACTTGCAGATAAGCTTTAAAAAGAGCAATCAAATATTGGGCATACAAAAAACTTTTCGTTAACCAATATGAACTTTTCATTAACCAATGTAAACTCTTCGTTAACTAATGAAAACTTTTTGTTAACCAACATAAACCATTTACTTTTCAACAATTATAACATCCACTTTTTTGACTCTTTGAATGTAAAGAGAGATACTAACAAATGTTAAACTTAACATTTGGTAAAGAGTTTGTTAAATGATAGTTTTAATTGATTTTGTTAAAAATTTAGAGAAAAATGAAGTATAAAAAGTTCATCGCTATAAGTAAGACTGTTAAAAGATCAACACCTTCTATAAGAGTATTTCTAGTAGTCTCACCAAAATAGCTTTTTTAGCTATTTTGATGAGTCAATTTGATGAAAATACTAAAAACTACTCCTAGCAGCCTCACCACTTTAACCAAAAAGTTTTGGTGAGTGAAAATACTCACCAATTTTGATGAGTAATATTCACTCACCAACTCTATCACCAATTTTGTTTCTCATTTCTCTCACACATGATTAGCACACTTTTTTCATTTTTTCTCTCATCTCCCATCTCTCTCACATGATGATGTCCTTATTTCATGGACATGAAGGTTTCTTTGTCCCAGACATAAACTTTGTGGTTATTTCATTTATCTTTTCTTTATTTCTTTTTTGAATTTGGTTGAGAAGCAAATGAAAACTTCAGTGAATTTCTTAGCAATGATATAATCTCAAGATGAAAATGTATAGTAGCTTGTTGAATAAAAAGATTAAATAGAGAAAGAATAAAGAAATCTGAAAAAGATATTATTTAAATGAAATAATAATCAGTGACGGAGGGAGGGGGAGGGGGAGGGGGGGGCGGCGGCTGGGGCATGACCCCCCCTCAACTTTAAGAAGAAAAATACTTTATCGGCAATGAAATCTTCCCCAAGTAACATTAAAAATTCTTCACTCTTTTTTGTTTGAGTTTTGTTCCACTTTTGTCGCTTCATTTTCTTTTGCATTTGCCAAAATTTCTTCTTCTTTGTAAGTTTGTTTCGTTTGTATTTCTAGCTTCTGTATATACGTGAATTTATGTTTGTATGTGGCATGTGAGTGTGTTTTTGCAGAATTATGGGTATTTTTTGTTCTCAGTTTTTGCAATTTGGGTTGTGGGTGTTCTGGGTTGCTGGGCTGTGATAAGATCAGTGACTCTGGAGTTTTATTTTGGTTGTGGGTTGGTTTGCATATTGGAGGATGTTTTGTGGGAAACGAGTGATTTGAGGAATGAGGTTCAGTGTGGGGTTAGTGGGTGGGAAGAGATCTGCTCTGAAGTCTGAGAATTTGAAGATCTTTGCACAGTTTTTGTTGTTGTTCTTGTTGATCTGTGCTGCGCGGGTATCACGTGCAGTGACTAATCCAAGTGATGGTAAGGGCTGTTTAGATTGTGTTTTCTGGGTATGTTGCAGCATTATGATTCTTTTGTCCGTTTGGTTGCTGAGAAAAAAATGTGAGAAATTAAATATAAACCAAAGTCATAAATATTATGTTTATGCTGACTTTTAGGTTTTTTGATTGTATAAGTTCACCGAGAGTTTGGCAAATTCCTCTGTTTAGTTTAGCTCACCTGAGTAGAAGTTTTTGTTTTCTGGGATGACAATTATTGATAGTCTATGATTTAGAATTATATTTTAAATATTTCTTTCCCATACTTAAATGACAACCAAACAAAACCCATTAATTTATGTTTTCTGGAGATGATCTACCTATTTGGAAAACCCTTCGAAACTGATACTTTTTTTTTTTAGTAAACTTTCTTTTCAATTTTGTTTATTAATTTTAAATTTGAAAGGAATATTAAAAATATAAAAATTGGGTTATGTTTAATTTACTTAAAATTTGGTTTTATATATATATATATATATATATATATATACACACACTTTAACCCTTACTTTAAAAAAAGGGAAAAAAAATAAAATTATTTGGCCACTCCCACTAAAATGTCTGGCTCCGTCCCTGATAATAATAGCGAATAGTTAAAATGGTGAGGCTGCTGGGAGAATTTTTAAAAGTGGCCTACCATAATAGAGATAAGTGATTTTTAACAACTTTGATAAATAAAATTTGATGAGACTACTAGGAATGCTCTAAAATAGCTTAAGAAAATAATAATAATAATAATTCAGATGAAATTCGTCTTCTAAAAATAAAATACTCGAAGCCCTAGCTGTGACGTGCCTATCGTCTATAAGTACCACGCAAAGCATTTACAGTCCCTCGAATCTTCTCTTTGCTAACTCTGTATCTGTTGCGGCTAGGGTTTAAGCCCTAGATCTCTCTTACGAGGTGAGCGATCTGCCCGCTATTTAGGCTTGGATTTTTTAATGTTTTCTGTTGTTATAGATTAGGTCTTCGCTCTTTGATTCTGAGATGCTCTGATTGTGGTTTTGGGTGTTGAACATGTATATATGAATGTGTTGGATTTCTAATTTGTATTTTGTTAAACTGTTTGGTTTCTTCTTTAGTTTCTGAGCAGATTGATCTCTACCTTATTTAGCTCCTCGTTTACTATTCTCGTATTAGATCGGAAAATGAAATTCGATTGTCTAGATTTCAACTCAGCTGAGAAAGGAAAATATTCGATAACTTACAGAGGCTTTGACTTCGGTGCCCAAATTTATCGGGAAAAGTCATAGTTAGTAGATGTATTTGATTTGTGCTAACGATTTCGGTATTCTTATTTAGTGGATCTAAATTAGTTCATTCCTATTCATAGAAGCATAAATTTTTTGTAGAAAGAGTTAAAGTTTGTCACTGATTGTTCGGTTTTTTTTTTTGTTTTGTTTTTTTTGGGTTTAAAATTGAATCTAGTCCACCAACCGGAATGAGTTTATTATTCTTTTTCTGTTTGATATTTTTTGTGGCACGTTGACAATCCTCGGACTGCATCTTATTTACTTGAATTTGAAGTTCTAATTAGAACACATTATACCCTCTTTAGCTTGTCATTGATCATAACTTAATCGGTTATCTAATTCTTGGTACTCGTACCAATGTATAGCTTCTGGCTTTGACTCCTTTGGCTTATCTGTGGTTAGTTCTTTGATGCTTATTTGGCTTTTGTAACAGCATTTTCTAGCATTCTAATATGGGTAAGGAGAAGTTTCACATCAACATTGTGGTCATTGGCCACGTCGACTCTGGAAAGTCGACAACCACCGGGCACTTGATCTATAAGCTTGGAGGTATTGACAAGCGTGTTATTGAGAGGTTTGAGAAGGAGGCTGCTGAGATGAACAAGAGGTCATTCAAGTATGCCTGGGTGTTGGACAAGCTCAAGGCTGAACGTGAACGTGGTATTACCATCGACATTGCCTTGTGGAAGTTTGAGACTACCAAGTACTACTGCACTGTCATTGATGCTCCTGGACATCGTGACTTTATCAAGAACATGATCACCGGTACCTCACAGGCTGACTGTGCTGTCCTCATTATTGACTCCACCACTGGTGGTTTTGAAGCTGGTATTTCCAAGGATGGTCAGACCCGTGAGCATGCCTTACTTGCTTTTACCCTTGGTGTGAAGCAGATGATTTGCTGCTGTAACAAGGTTAGCTCTACGATATATAAATTGCAATGAATACTTACAGTCACTTATGGTTGCAAGTGCCAAATGTGCCTTGTACTAATGTTGTTTTTGTATGTAGATGGATGCCACAACCCCCAAGTACTCTAAGGCAAGGTATGATGAAATCATTAAGGAAGTCTCATCCTATCTGAAGAAGGTTGGGTACAACCCTGACAAGATCCCCTTTGTCCCCATCTCTGGTTTTGAGGGTGACAACATGATTGAGAGGTCAACCAACCTGGACTGGTACAAGGGCCCCACCCTCCTTGAGGCTCTTGACTTGATCTCGGAGCCCAAGAGGCCCACAGACAAGCCCCTCCGTCTCCCTCTCCAGGATGTCTACAAGATTGGCGGTATTGGAACCGTCCCTGTTGGACGTGTTGAGACTGGTATCATCAAGCCTGGTATGGTTGTGACCTTTGGGCCTACTGGACTAACAACTGAAGTCAAGTCCGTTGAGATGCACCATGAAGCTCTCCTGGAGGCCCTTCCTGGTGACAACGTTGGCTTCAACGTGAAGAATGTTGCTGTCAAGGATCTCAAGCGTGGTTTTGTTGCTTCCAACTCCAAGGATGATCCTGCCAGGGAGGCTGCTAACTTCACCTCCCAGGTCATCATCATGAACCATCCCGGTCAGATTGGTAATGGTTATGCTCCAGTGCTCGACTGCCACACCTGCCACATTGCCGTGAAGTTTGCCGAGCTGGTGACCAAAATTGATAGGCGATCTGGTAAGGAGATAGAGAAGGAGCCCAAGTTTTTGAAGAACGGTGATGCAGGGTTTGTGAAGATGATTCCCACCAAGCCTATGGTTGTTGAGACTTTCTCTGACTACCCACCTCTTGGTCGTTTTGCCGTGAGGGACATGCGCCAGACCGTGGCTGTTGGTGTCATCAAGAGTGTTGAGAAGAAGGATCCTACTGGTGCTAAGGTTACCAAGTCTGCAGTGAAGAAGAAGTGAAGTTTGTTTTATAGATCTATCGTAGATAGAGTTGTTTTCTCTATCTTTGGTGTTAATCATTTTCAATTTTGTTTTGGCCGTAATGGAAGTTTTGAGGGCAGCTACACAAAGTTTCCATCAGTCCCTAAGCTTGCTTACGAGGATGAAGGGGTTGAGCAGGCAGATGCCTTCTGGGTGCTCGGCAAGCTGTGGAAGCTTTGGTTTCCGTTTCATATTTTTTGTTTTATAGCATTGAGATGAGTTGTGTAGTGAATTTATTGTCGATGAACAGCTTCATTTTGATGTCAACTTCATGGGTTTTAGCAGTTTAATCAGCATATCTCCTGCCATTCTTCTTCTGAACCGACTTCTATGTTATGTTGTATTTCTCGTGAATGTTGTTTGATATTGTTCTATAAATGAGGATATTATTGTTAATCATTCTTCTTCTAAACAGCAGGGATCTGGCCGGAATTTTCTGGCCAGATTCCTGCCAGATGGCCGAAATACGGTCGCCGGAATTTGGGCTGACCGGATCCCGATGAAGATGACCAGATTCTGTCGCCGGATTCTGGTGACATTGACCAGATACTATTGGATTTCAATACCTGCAAGATTTCGGTGATAGTCGACTGTGTCGTTTAATAGGGATTGAATACGTATGGCGTCTTCGGAAAATGATTTACGCTTTTAAAAAGCGTAAATCATTTTTCAAAATTTACTAAGCATTTTTGGTCAAATAGAAATCATTTTTCGGTTGACTATTATCTTCGCACTACCAAACACTAGAAAATACCGAAATCATTTTTCAGAAATAATTTTACACCAAAACAAACGGAGCATTAGATAAAGCTAAAATTTCGCAAACCACGGAGGAGGGGCGTGTATAAAACCCAAGGATGACTCTAGGACACCATCCGGCATGTGCCTTTGCCTCCATAAAGAGAAAGAATGGAGCTTTTTTGGGTGATCCATGGTTGACGATATAACACTCTCTTTGTTTATTATTATTGTTTATGGAATGTATTTACGATAAATGTTAGTGCATTTTTGCACTCGCGTGCCCGAACACTATAATGGAGTTGTTGTGAGTTTAAAAGAGTACTCGCAAGTGCATGAATCGTTTGCAATATAATGTGTGCAAATGCGAGGTCGAATCCACATGGAAATGGTCAAGAATCAGTGTCTTGTTTAATCAATCTCATTTTAACCTAGTTCCAAATGTTTGAGGTTTAAGCATGCATTATGACACTAAGTTAATAATTATGAAATAAAATGTGTAAAAAGAACTAAGGCTAAGGAATCCACCAAACCAAATCCAACAACACACACTCTTGGTTTCTACTTGAACACTCAAAAAACATTTAAGTTTAAGGTGTCATTCAAGTTTCTTAACCATAAATCTTAGAACCATTAAATGAATCAAACTCAAAGACAAATCACAAAAAGTACCCGTTTGAAATCAAATCATCCATTGTATCCATTTAAAGAACAAATCACAATGGATATCTTCCTTCAAACCGATAAATCAATGTATCCATCGATTGAAATACATTAAATGTCATACTTCTACCACCAACCACATTCATTCCAAAAGATAAAGCATTAAAGTGAATGGAACTTGACCAACATATGGATAGATCATTAAATGTGCAAGTAATATAGTGTGAGTGTTATCAATGGTGATGTTTCATCATCAACCTTGGTTGAGAGTTCTAGCCTCCCATGACTAAAAACACAACAAGAACTTGAAGAACAAACATGAAATTAGAAGAAAAACTTTACAAAGAGAAGTATCTAAAGAAAAGAGCTACTGAAATAAACTACAAAATGCACGAAATTAAACCTAGCTACTGCTCTGTGAATTACTCTCCAACAAGGAGGCATGATTGTGGCTTTATAAAAGGAAATTAGGGTTAGAATCCCATGTAAAATAACTCATCTACCCTCTCTAGGGTTCCTCTCTTGCTAGAGACAACCAAGGTCACGAAACCAGCGTGTTCTCCTACGAAAATCAGATGGAGAAATGCTTTTTGTCATGGATAAGCCCCTGATTGGGCATTCTGGTGCGCGTTTGCAAAAGTCAGTTCTGGGAAATTTCGATCGATCGACATCGGGCAAAATTTCAATCGATCAAACTTAACATTCGATCAATCGACTTTCCAGGATTTCCAAATTTCATAGTATTTCTCGAAATTTTGCCATTTCTCTCTTAATGTCCTACAAAACACAAAAACTAGCCAAAACATCAGAAAATAACAAGGCCAAAGGTCTAACTAATGTAAATCAAGGGGTCTAAATATACAATATTTGACACTCATTAAATACTCACAAACTTATATTTTGCTAGTCCCTTAGCAAAACAAAATGAAAAACAAAAAACAAAATCAAAGCATGAAACATAAATCCTTTTTCGTGGGAGAGACGATTGCATTTAGCATATGCAATAAGCCTTTTAAACTCATAGGACTCCCTAGTGGACGAGTGAAGTCTCATGAGGGTTTGCCAGAAATGATACCCACAAACATTGAAGTGTTATATTGTCAATTAAGCAAAAATCTCCACACATATGGTTCATGCATCATGAGCATGTTTAACAAAATGAATATCACATCAAAAATCGATCAACTCATAGTTGGAATATTGAGACAACACATGTTCAAATAAGTGTAAGGTGTGATGAACATAGACTCATGAGGTTTCAACTTTTCTCAAAGCATGTGTACCCAAAAACTCACAGGAATTCCATCATATGAATGTAACCAAGGCTTAAATGTGCAACTGTTTTTTTTTTTTTTTTTTTTTTTTTTTTTTTTTTTTTTTTGTAGGCTGTGCAATGCTTGACTCCCTTAAGCTTTCTAATTGACCCTTGTAACAAGTGTTGGGCCAATGACTCCCAAACCAGATGGTTTTAGGGCACTAGATATAAAAACATACATAAGGGCTTAATTACTCAAGTCAAAAAGGTTACAAAGTCAAACTAGCCAAACAATCAACCAACTTGAAATTCTCATCTTTTTACGCGAACAGCTAATGCTTAGTGAGGCAAGAGGCCCGGTTACTTAATGAGAACTCAAATTGATGATATTATTCTTATGCCATATTAATTTTATTTTTTTATTAAGCCAAGGTTTCATCAACAAGTCATCCTACAAATCTCAAGACACACATACTCAAATCACATTTCATACCTCACAGATCCTATGCTAAAGTGCTTGTGATAAACAATTCAAACATGTGAAGTCTCTCTAATCCAACTGATGAGTCAAAAGATTTCAGATTTTAATGACATGCAATATTCAACATGTTAAACAAACCAATGATATGCAAATCGTAGTAAGATGTAACCATGCTCAACTAGCAATTTTTTATTTTTATTTTTATTTTTATTTTTATTTTTTGAAAATGAAAGCAGTCAAATCAAAATATCAACAAAAACAATCAACAATAACAGACAGAAATGTCTAACCCACCCCCAAACTAAAATGACACATTGTCCCCAATGTGACTAGAAATACAATACCGAAATGGGCGATGCAAGATGGGCACACCCCAAACTTGAACGGCAGACACTGTCCTGAAAATCACAACTAAAACAAAAGAAACAAGATTAAATGAAAATAATGAAGGTTGCTTCCCACAAGCGCTAAGTTTTCAGTCTTCAGCCAGACTCTCCATCCTGACGACAATCACTCCGAGTAACTCGGATCCTCCAAAAGGGTCGTCTCAACCTCCGGGCTCTGCAACTCCAAAAATGGCTTCAGTCTTTGTCCGTTCACCTTGAAAGTACTGTCATTCCTTGGATCCTCAATCTCAATGGCCCCATGAGAAAAAACTGATCGAACAATAAATGGGCATGTCCATCGAGATCGAAGCTTCCCTGGAAAAAGATGCAGACGTGAATTGTAAAGAAGAACTTTTTGACCAGGTTCAAAAGATCGTCTCAATATGTTCTGGTCATGAGTCTTCTTCATCCTTGCTTTGTACAACCTTGCACAATTATATGCATCATTCCTCAGCTCTTCCAATTCATTGAGTTGAAGCTTCTTCTGTGAGTCGGCCTTTGTGAGATTGAAATTCAGCTGCTTAATGGCCCAGTAAGCTCTGTGCTCCAACTCCACTGGCAGATGACATGTTTTTTCGTATACAATACGGTAGGGTGACATGCCAATAGGGGTCTTGAAGGCTGTCCGGTACGCCCACAATGCATGTTCAAACAAAGAGACCAATCTTTCCTTGACGAGTTTACCGTCTTCTCCAAAATCCTCTTGATCTCTTGGTTCGAAATCTCCACTTGACCACTCGTTTGAAGGTGATATGGAGTGGCAACCTTGTGTGTGATGCAATACTTCTTCATCAGCTGCTCGAAAATCCGGTTGTAGAAATGCTTCCCACCATCACTAGTAATTGCTCGAGGAATACCAAAACGAGCAAATATAGTGTCTTTTAAAAAATGAACCACAACTCTGTGGTCATTGGTCTTGCAGGCAACCGCCTCCACCTATTTGGACACGTAGTCCACTGCAACAAGAATGTACAGATAGCCGAAGGAGTTTGGAAAAGGTCCCATGAAATCAATGCCCTACACATCAAAGATCTCAACAATAAGAATGTGGTTGAGAGGCATCATATTTCGGCGTGAAATACTCCCTAGCTTCTGACAGCGCTCACACGAGACACTATAAGTGTGAGCATCTTGGAAGATGGTCGGCCAGTAAAATCCGCACTGCAAAATCTTTGCAGCGGTCTTCTTTGCACTAAAGTGACCTCCACAAGCATGATCATGACAAAAGGAGATGACATTGGATTGGTCAGGCTCAGGGATGCATCTCCTAATGATCTAATCGGGACAATACTTGAACAGATAAGGATCGTCCCAGAAAAAGTACTTCACCATGGCCATAAACTTGGACTTATCTTGCCGCCCCCAATGCAAAGGCATTTGACCGGTGACAAGATAGTTTACGATATCAGCAAACCAAGGTGAAGGAGTGTGAGCAATGTGCATCAACTGCTCATCAGAGAAGGTCTCAGAGATAGGGGTGGCCTCCTCAGTGACATCAACGGTAACCCTCGAAAGATGATGGGCCACCACATTTTTGGAACCCTTCTTGTCCCGAATCTCAATGTCAAACGATTGTAACAACAAAATCCCCCGAATGAGGCGAGATTTAGCATCCTTTTTGGAGAAAAGATACTTCAATGCCGCGTGATCCGAGTAGATGTTGACTTTCGATCCTAGCAAGTAGGATTGAAACTTTTCCAAAGCAAAAACGATTGCCAGCAACTCTTTCTCAGTGGTCGAATAGTTCAGTTGGGCATCGTTCAGAGTCCGACTTGCATAATAGGTGACATGGGGGAGTCTATCAATGCGCTACCCCAAAACGGCTCAAACAGCATAATCGGACGCGTCACACATGATCTCAAAAGGTGCACCCCAGTTGGGGGGCTGAATGACAGGTGTGGACTTCAAAATTGTCTTTAAGGCCCCAAATGCCTTCTTGCAATCCTCATAAAAAATAAATGGGGCCTCTTTCACAAACAACTTGCACAAGGGCCTGGCGATCTTGCTGAAATCCTGGATGAATCGCTGATAGAATCCTGCATGTCCCAGAAAAGAGCAAACCTCTTTCATCGTACGTGGGGGTGGAAGGTTGGATATCAGATCCACCTTTGCCTTGTCAACCTCTATCCTCCAATGAGAAATAACGTGCCCAAGTACAATCCCTTGCTTCATCATAAAATGACACTTCTCCCAGTTGAGCACCAGGTTCTTCTCTTTGCACCTCTCTAAGACTAGAGTGAGGTGGTGCAAACACTCCTCAAATGTTGAACCGAAGACCGAGAAGTCGTCCATGAATATCTCTAGGAAACGCTCCACCATGTCAGAAAAAATGTTGATCATGCACCGCTGAAAAGTAGCGGGTGCATTGCATAACCCAAAGGGCATGCGTCGGTAGGCGAACATCCCAAATGGACAAGTGAAGGTCATCTTCTCTTGATCTTCAGGGTCCACAGGGACCTGGTTATATCCAGAATAACCACCCAAAAAACAGTAGTACTCATGCCCTGCCAAGCGATCCACCATCTGATCAATGAAAGGAAGAGGAAAGTGATCCTTCCTGGTGGCGGTGTTCAACTTGCGGTAGTCGATGCAGACTCTCCATCCTGATTGAACTTGGGTCGGTACCAACTCGCCCTCCTTGTTCTACACTACCTTCATTTCAGCTCGCTTGGGCACAACATGAATTGGACTCACCCACCTGCTGTCAGAAAATGTATAGATGATACCAGCATCCAATAACTTTATCACTTCTCCTCTCACCATTTCTTGCATGGCTGGGTTGAGCCTTCTTTGTAGCTCCCTCGATGGTTTGGCGTCTTCCTCCAAGTATATCTTGTGCATCACCGCCGAGGGCTTGATTCCCTTAATGTCTTCAATGGCCCAGCCTATAGCTTCCTTGTGCTCTCTTAAGACATCTAACAACTTCTCCTCCTGAGCAGCAAGTAAATCTAAAGCTATGATCACAGGCAAAGTCTCTGCTGGACCTAGGAACTTATACTTGAGATTGTCTGGTAAGGGCTTAAGTTCCTTCTTTGGAGGCTCAGGTACTGCTGCCTCATCTTTCTCATTGCTCTCCAAAGGAGCAAACTCTAAAATGGCATTGGCTTGCTCAAGTAACATGTCCAAGTCCAAATCCTCTCCGAACTGAGCAAAGCATGCCTCCAGGGGGTCTTCAATGCTTGATTCTTCAATAACTTCCTCTATGATCTCCTCAATCAAGCAGACACTTCCGATCTCATAGCATTCCCTCTGCTTCTTGCCGATGTCAAAGATGTTCAGCTCCACTGTCATATTGCCGAAGGAGATCTTCATTACCCCTGTCTTACAGTTGATCAGGGCGTTAGCCGTAGCTAAGAATGGTCGCACAAGGATCACTGGTATTTGAACTCCAACGTTCTGTACCGGCTCTGTATCTAGCACTATAAAATCTACGGGGAAATAAAACTTGTCGACCTTGATCAAAACATCCTCCACAATTCCTCGTGGTATCTTAACTGACCTATCAGCCAACTGCAGTGTCATGGAGGTGGACTTCAATTCTCCTAACCCTAATTGAAGGTAATCCAAATAGGGTAGGAGATTGACACTATCTCCAAGATCAAGCAGAGCCTTCTCAATGTGGCTGACTCCTATCGTGCAAGAGATAGTAGGACACCCAGGGTCTTTGTACTTGATAGGTAGCTTGCATTGGAGGATTGAGCTGACTTGCTCGATCAAACAAACCTTCTTTGGGACATTGGTTTTCCTCTTGACAGTGATCAAGTCCTTCAAGAACTTGGCATAAGACGGCACCTGCTGGAGGCATCTAAAAACGGAATGTTGATCTGCACTTGCTTGAATACCTCCAGAATGTCCTCAAACTTTCCTCCTTTCTTGGGTGCTAGCAATCTGTTAGGGTATGGCGCCTTAGGTACAAAAGACCTAGGAGGAATCTCAATAGTGGGAGTGGCTGTAGATGACTCCGCATCTTTCTCCTCTGTGCTCCCACTTCCTTGTCCTTCTTGTGCAGCAGGGTTCTCTTCAGGAAGAACCACTTGGTTATCCACTTGTCTCTTTGACCTAAGTGTGACAATAGCTTGCACATGCTCTTGCCCATGCACTGCATTTGATGAACTTCCCTCATGGAATTGCAACTTTGGATTCGGCACAGGCTGACTAGGGAGCTTTCCCTTCTCTCTCTCCCCCAGGTGACTAGCAATTTGCCTAATCTGGGTCTCCATCTTGGCAATAGCTTGAGTGTTCACCATGGTAGCATTCTTCACATCATTGATGGATTGCCCTATAAGCTGCATGAAGGCCTTGAGAGTGTCTTCCAGAGTGGACTGTGAAGAAGAGGCTGGGGCTTGACTGGGTGCTTGGTATGTTGGTGTTGGCTGCGCTGGACGACCTTGATGATGAACCAGTTGGTGAAATCTATGGGGGTATTGATTAAGGGTTTGATGAGGGGGCCCCCCTTGATTCATTGGTTGGTTCTGCTTCCACGAAAAGTTAGGGTGGTTGCGCCACCCAGGATTGTAAGTCTCAGAAAATGGTCCATTGGATTGCTTCCTAAAGTCGTTGAAAGTGTTCACTTGCTCCATTGGTGACTCGACAAAAGCCGACAAGGATGGGCAAGTCTGTGCTAAGTGCATGGGACTAGCACAAATGGAATGACAATCAACAAGGAATGGGTTCGCAGCATTGATGGACTTGCTCACGACGAGAGCTTCGACCTTCTCTGTGAGGGCATCTATCTTCCTATTCAACTCAACATCTTCTTTCACCTCATAGATATCTCCCTTCTTTTGGATGCGAGCAGCTTTATCTCGATAGCTTGAAAAATCCCACTGCTGGGAATTGTCGGACAACTGATCTAAGGTCCTATACGCCTCCTCTCCCGTCAAACTCAGAAATGCGCCTCCATTCATTGACTCGATCATGCTACGGTTGGATTGAGTCAATCCTTGGTAAAAGAATTGCACAAGTCTCCACTTCTCATATCCATGTGGAGGGCATTTAATCAGCATATCTTGAAATCTCTCCCAACTCTTAGAAAATTTCTCATCCTCTTCTTGAGTAAATGAACTTATTTCTTTCCTACACTCATTGACTTTGGACATGGGGAAAAATTTATTGTAGAACTTGTTCAGCAAGTTTTCCTAAGATGTGATTGAACTAGGCATGTTTGAATCCAACCATGCCTTGGCTCTATCATGGAGTGAGAAAGGAAAAAGCCTAAGGTGCACAGACTCTTCAGAAAAATTTTGAAATTTAAATGTGACACAAATGTCTTTGAATTTCTTCACATGGCTATAAGGATTTTCAAGGTCCAAGCCATGGAATACAGGTAGGAGTTGGATGACATGAGGCTTGAGGTCAAAGTGTGTGGCATTGGTTGGGGGTAACACTATACACGAAGGAGAATTTGTCGCAACGGGTGCAAACAAATCCCTAAGTGTCATAGTATGATCAACATTCTCTCCCCTATTCCGCTCATTCTCACCCCCATGCATGTTATCTCCCATCTCAACAGAATTTCTAAGCCTTCTCCAAAGAGTTCTCTCAATCTCGGGATCTAAAGTTGTCAAGTCTAGATTCTTAACCAAAAGACAAACAAAATAAAGAAAAGAAATTGTAAGTAGGGAACAAAATTCTCCAAGGTACAATCTAGGTTAGTTCCCAGGTAGGTGAGGGGGGTCACACGGACCTCTTAAATCCCAAGACCTTTCATAGCCAAAATTTACCTCGATATTGCCCCTTAGATAGCTAAGTAGACCCATACTTGTAAAATCCTTTTTTTTTTTTTTTTTTTTTTTTCTTTTGAAGATTAAAAGAAAAATAGCACAAACAAAATGAGAAAATTGAAGATTAACACGAATACATACAACAAAACAAAGATACCAAAAAGGGTAAAAATTAAAACTTACAAGATTGGACCAAAAAAATGTTTTGGCAAAAATTTCTGCTACTGAACTTCTCTAAGAACTGCCTCCTGTGTTGAAATCAATCGATCGATCGACAATCCGAAATTCTGCAGAACCAGAACCAGAAATAAAAACAGAAACTCTGTTTGTTTGTTTTTTTTTTTTTTTTTGTTAGCACAAAACAGAAACTAATCAATAGTAATATGAAAAATAAATCTACCTAACTAGTAGAAAAACAAAATTAATAATAAAAAAAAAAAATCCAATTTTTGAACCGATTTCCCCAGCAACGGCGCCAAAAACTTGTTGTGAGTTTAAAAGAGTACTCGCAAGCGCATGAAAACTTGTTTAAAAGAGTACTCGCAAGCGCACGAATCGTTCGCAATATAGTATGTGCAAGTGCGAGGTTGAATCCATAGGGAAATGGTCAAGAATCAGTGTCTTGTTTAATCAACCTCATTTTAACCTAGTTCCAAATGTTTGAGGTTTAAGCATGCATTATGACACTAATTTAAAAATGATGAAATAAAATGTGTAAAAAGAACTAAGGCTAAGGAATCCACCAAACCAAATCCAACAACACACACTCTTGGTTTCTACTTGAACACCCAAAGAACATTTAAGCTTAAGGTGTCATTCAAGTTTCTTAACCACAAATCTTAGAACCATTAAATGAATTAAACTTAAAGACAAATCACAAAGAGTACCCGTTTGAAATCAAATCATCCATTGTATCCATTTAAAGAACAAATCACAATGGATATCCTCATTCAAACCGATAAATTAATGTATCCATCGGTTGAAACACATTAAATGTCCTACTTCTACCACCAACCACATTCATTCTAAAAGATAAAGCATTAAAGTGAATGGAACTTGACCAACATATGGATAGATCATTAAATGTGCAAGTAATATAACAAAAGTGTGAGTGTTATCAATGGTAAGGTTTCATCCTCAACCTTAGTTGAGAGTTCTAGCCTCCCATGACTAAAAACACCACAAGAACTTGAAGAACAAACATGAAATTAGAAGAAAAACTTTACAAAGAGAAGTATCTAAAGAAAAGAGCTACTGAAATAAACTACAAAATGCACGAAATTAAACCTAGCTACTGCTCTGAGAATTACTCTCCAACAAGGAGGCATGGCTGTGGCTTTATAGAAGGAAATTAGGGTTAGAAACCCATGTAAAATGACTCATCTACCCTCTCTAGGGTTCCTCTCTTGCTAGAGACAACCAAGGTCATGAAACCAGCGTGTTCTCCTGCGAAAATCAGAGGGTGAAATACTTTTTGTCATGGAGAAGCCCCTGATTGGGCGTTCTGGTGCACGTCTGCAAAAGTCAGTTCTGGGAAATTTCGATCGATCGACATCGGGCAAAATTTCTATCGATCGAACTTAACATTCGATCGATCGACTTTCCAGGATTTCTGAATTTTAGAGTATTTCTCCTTGAAATTTTGCCATTTCTCTCTTAATGTCCTACAAAATACAAAAACTAGCCAAAACATCAGAAAATAACAAGGCCAAAGGTCTAACTAATGTTAATCAAGGGGTCTAAATATACAATATTTGGCACTCATCAGGAGTCTTTAGGGTTTGAGTGTGTTGATGGGTAGATCTATAGGCCTTTGGGGTGTTGGTTAAAGGAAAAATGATGGTAGGAAGAAAGTTTGAGATTTTTTTAAAGGTTGAATTTTTAAGTTCAAGATAGAGTTAAGAGGGTAAATGAGTGGTTTTTAGGGGCCCTATGGGAGTTTGGATGAAGGGTGGTTCAGAAAAGATGATGAACAATGTCATTGTTCGAACCACCGTTCTAACAAGACTTGGGCAACAAGTCTCATTCGAACTGCCATTCTAACAAGGCTTGTTCAAACTGTTGTTATAATGAGGCTCATATGCACATCCTTTTAACAAGGTCACTGTTCTAACGGGCACATATCGGGTAAACTGGATGAAGTGTTAAAAATCTTAGGTTTAGGCTATAGGTTATGGATTTTGGTTTACGAACCCAAACTAACAATAGAATACATTGCATATGAGGGAGCTGAGCTCTTTGAGGGATATACTTTGTTGAGGATTATTACGACCAAGGTGAGTAAACTCACGTGAAATCCTAAAACAATGGTTTTTAGCATGCTTATTTTGATATGAAATGTGCATCTTTATACTGCCATAAATTGCCTTTTAGATTATATGCTACGAGTCCTATGATTTGGAATGAAATGTGGGGGCTTTTATACACTCAATTGCATGGTTTACAAACATGAACATAAAAATAATGGAAGATAATTTGTATGACATGGCCATAAGTGAATTATTGATGAATATGTTGAAAATAAACTTTGTGGCATGTGCATACTAGTTTATATAGATTTGACCCTATGGCCTAGTTATGCCAATTTGTATATTGGATTTGAGTACTATTGTGACTGGCGCAACCACCTAAATGGTGGGGCCACCATGGTACGAGTATCACTAGTTGAGTGGCTCAACGAAGTCTACCGCTAGGGACTCTCTCGGTGCGACAGGAGACTTCAGAGGGGGCGAAGAAGTAGCTTCGCGAGATCCAGGCGGGGTTCGATTTGCGGCAGGAGAAGCTGAAGACTTAGAAAAAAGCTCGTCCAAGCTTGGGATCCTCCTATCCTTCTAGGTATTCTTCTTTGGGGGCTTCTTTGTTAAGACCGCCGTTGGAGTCGGTGCCCACAACGCCCAAGCAGATTTATCCTACTTCTTTTTGGCCGACCCAGAAGACCTGGTAGCCAGGGCCTTGCTCTTTGACTACTGCCGCTTCATCAGGACTTTCCCCTTCAGAATTTGATATCCAAACAACTCCCGGAGGGCGGCATTGGTAACACCATATCAAAGCCCCTTTCGGCGTTTGTCTTTGGTTTAACGAACTTAAGGGCCGCCTTCACCTGCTTCTTTTGGTCGCGGGTTAGCTTCGGGAGTTTGTCCCATTCCTTCAGTGTGCCCCATTGCCGGGGCACCTTTTGTTCCTTTGGAAGAACTTCACCAATGGGAGACTCCCACTATCCCGAGACGTAGAAGAACTCCTGGTCCCAGTGCTTGTTGTTTGAATAAGGGCCCTTAGAATCTACCCAATCAAGCCTCAGCTTCCCTCGGGCAGCGAAAGACATTGTCCTGGAGTCTTTGAAAAGAGGACGGTAGATGGTGAAGATCTCCGACAGAGACATCATGTGCTCTGGATGGATCATTGGCCAGACCACGTACGACCCCAAAAACAACCTCCATCCGTTAGGAAGCACCTGGAATGAAGACAGTTGGAGGAAGGCGAGCAACTCTCGGATGATGGGTTGGAGGGGGAAATGAAAGCCCGCCATGAGCATCCGCCTATTAAGGTAGATATCCCCGAACCCAGGCTTCGGGAAGACGTTCCCATCCGGTTCAGGAAAATGGAGTTTCACGGATGTCGGGATATCATAATTATGGCGGAGGATGGCCTCGTCCGCCGGCTAGTACATAGAGCATGACCCACGAGCATGCTACATGTCTAGTGGAACATCTCCGAATAGCAGAACTTCGCTCGTGGCGGAGACTTCGCCGCCCTCAATAACCAGCTCAGGCTGATCAACGTCGAGGAGGGCAAGATCGATATTTCTGTCATCGTCACCGAAGAAAGAGGCCAGAGAACCGTTGGAGGAAGACATTGTTTCTGGTGAATGGAGGATTGAGTTGCAAAGCTCAAGAGAGAGAAAACTTTTAAAGGCAAAGGCACGAATGATGGAGAGGATTTCAGAAGAGAGAAAGGAGGTATTTATACTAGAAGCCCCAGAACGTGTGGCATGATCGCAACAGTTGTCATTAAATACCCGAGATAGGGATTCAACAATTCCACCCCGAGAAGTACAACGGTCAAAATATTGGAGTCAGGCGACGCTCGAGTTTCTAGTGACCTTTTAGTAGCGGTACAACCTTTCGGCCTTCCGAGACACGTGGCAACATCGTATTGGAGGATGGAAGGTAATCATTGAACACACCACATGAAAACCCAGAATGTCGTACATTGAGAAGTGTAACTGTTAGAATGTCAAACGAGCCTGTCGACACGTGACACATGGAGACAACCCATTATGACTCGACGGTGGACCACCAGATACTGGATGCGTGTCCCAACTTACGTCACGGGTATGGAGTCTCGAGGATTACAGCTGGTGAGAATTCGAGACGACGGCACGTGGGAATAGTCACAGTACGTGGCATAAGTACAGTCAAGTCGTCTGAAATCCCTGGAAAATGGAGGCCCAAGTTTGAAGAGTGGTAATAATTCGGGTTAAATACCTAATTGCTTCCTGTGGTTTCAAAACTTTATTTTTTTTCCCCTGAGTTTTCATTTTTTTTCATAGGAGGTACCTGTACTATGGGAAAAGACGGAAATGGTACCTCCGTCCATTTTTCCGTCCAAAACTAACAGATTGCCACGTCATCCAACACGTGTCGGTGTAATATTGTGACACCTATCCCCTAGCACCACGTGAATACTGACTTGTAGTTTGACATATGTATGTGAATTATGTAACTTTGAACCCCGAGTGGTTTTATTAATTTCATGTTTTGCCCCATGTGGTTTCATTAAGTATCACAAATAGTACATTGGTTTTTCAATTGTATACCCCTTGTGGTTTTATAAATTTCATGATGTACCCCCTATGATTTTAATAATGCTCCGTTTGTTTCAGCGTAAAATGATTTCTGAAAAATGATTTCGGCATTTTCCGGTGTTTGGTAGGGGCGAAAATAATAGTCAACCGGAAAATGATTTCTGTTTAACCAAAAATGCTTAGTAAATTTCAGAAAATGATTTACGCTTTTTAAAAGCGTAAATCGTTTTCCGAAGACGCCAGACGCGGTCGATCTATTTTAAACGACACAATTGACGTTCATGTTCAAGCAGCCGACCACCATCGAAATATTGCCGGTATCGGAATCCGACAACATCCGGTTAATGTCGCCGGAATCCGACCAGCCCAGATTCCAGCAACCAATCTGGCCAGACCGGCCGGATTCCGGCCATCTAACCGGATATGGCCAGAAAGGCCGGATCTGGCCAGAATGACCGGCTGGCCGAACGGATCTGGCCAGATCCGGCCAGCCTGCCGGATTCCGACGAAACTGCCGGAATTCGGCCACTTTCGCTGGAATCCGGCTATTCCAGATTTCGACGAAACTGTCCGGATTCCAGCCTTTATCTCGAATTCTGGCTATATTAGTCGGAATCAGGTAAAAATGGTCAGAATCTTGTCGGTCAGTGACCGAATCTCGTCATCGATGATTTTTATATTATTTTATATTAATATTTATATTTTTTGAATAAAAATTAATTTTTATAGGTTAATATGATTGAATGAAAATATGAAAAATATTTGTGATTTTCTGTACGCGCTAAACACCGAAAAATGCTTTCGGGAAAAAATATTTTCCAGAAAAATGACTTCCCTGAAACCATTTTACAACGAAAACCATTTTACGTCGAAACAAACGGAGCATAAGTATCATAAATGGTGCATTGGTTTTTTATTTTATGGCCTTTTTAGAAAATAAAAATAAAAATGTAGGGGTAGCTTAGCCATCCCTTTGGGCCACATAGGGGTGGCCGGGCACCCAATGGGGGAAAACCTTTTTCTTTTCTTTTTTGGCCCATGGGGGTGGTTCAGCCACCCCATGGGGGAAAACCTAATTTTTTTTTATTTTTTTCCACTTTGGCCCTTGGGGGTGGCCGAACCACCCCCGTGACCCTTGGGAGTGGTTCAGCCACTCCGAAGGCCTCTTTCTTTCTTTTTCTTTTCTTTTCTTTTCTTTTCTTCTTCTTCTTCTTCTTCTTCTTCTTTCTTTCTTTCTTTCTTTCTTTCCTTTTTTTTTTTTTTTTTTTTTTTTAAATATATATATATATGTAGTAGCCACATCAACACTAACGTTGCATCTGAGGACAGGTGTCGCACAGGTACACTAACACGTGTCCGATGACATGGCTAGATGTTAGTTTTGGATGAAAAAATTAACGGAGGTACTATTTTCGTCTTTTCCCATAGCACATGTACTTCCTATGAAAAAATGAAAACTCAAGGAGTAAAAAATAAAGTTTTGAAACCACAGGAGTGTGTAAGGTATTTAACCCTAATAATTCCCATTATCCAAGCTTTAAGCTCGGATAAGGGAATTGGTAGGGTAACTGTTGGGAATAATCTCACTCCGGCCCCGCCCATATTCAGAGCCACAAGCCTGACAGCCCATGTCTATTCGGGCTGGAGCCTGGGCCCAAGGCCCGCTTGATATAAGCCTGCAAGAATAGGCAATCAGAAGTCCCGGTCACCATACTGCCCAGAAGGAACACAACAGACTAGAAGTCTATTATGTCCGACCCCAAGTATCCAGGGAACGAATCCCGCGTTATCCCTAATATTTAGAAACCGTGCCTCGCCCTAAATAATCTAGGATTTATGTTAATCCTGGATTTACCTCTGTAAATCTCGCCTTGAGATTATTAAAGAAAGAGTGTCGACATGGAAGGTGGGCGGTTATGAGCTAAAGTCTGAGCTCGACAATGTTCCTAAGGGAGGGAGAAAGAGACAAAACCTAGGGGTAAGAAGGTAATTAACACCCGACTTCTAAATATGTCAGGACCTCAGGCACGAAAGCAAGACTACAATTTTATACACTTTTACTCAATACACACTTGATGACTGACTTAGGCATTGGAGGGAGGAACGCCGGTCAACCCCAGCGTGTTCTCTTCACTGTGTTTCTTTTGCAGTGAACAGACGACGAAGACCAAGGAAAAGGAGTGAGCTGTCACAACCATATCAAAAACTGTACCAACACTTTCTAGCTCCATCCATGATAAAGCCACTTCATCCATTTCATAGTGGGTATGGACCTCGGTACATGGATGGAGGCTTGGAGGGTAGTGGAAGACTTGGACCATACATTCAATGGTTCATGAGATTGGGACCTTAACTTGGATTGACAGATTCATAGGTGTGTATTTAAGGATACCCGACACATTAGATCCCTTCTTTTCAACATGGTTGCCGTATTGTAGAAGCACTACTCTTCAGTAGCCCGAGCTCTTCTTGTTTTCCCTCCCCCCCCCACCCTCCCTTTTTTATTTTTATTATTTTTTATTTTTAAAATTTTTTTAAATACCTCAGCGGTACATGTAGTATGGTCATAATCAAACGATCGCCTCAATTTTAAAAAGCATCGCATGTGATATCTCTCATTAATGGAAATACTCATTTGGTACTTTCATCTAGGTTCTATCCATTTTCTTTTACAAAACTCCATGTCACTACCAGTAAAAACGCGACACATGTCCCTGTGACGACAACTCAGCATATCTTATGACATTTTACGATACCTATGGTATTTATTCCAAGTCAAATGCCACATGTACCTACGAGTTATTTAACCCTTTGTTTTTTTACAACCATACATGATTTTTTTAATGCACATGGTATAATTTCATGAGATGTGTTATTTCTACATCACTTTGGTTTACATTAAGTTTACACCAAGACGCATAGGGTGTGGGATCCATGTATATGAGATCCACATGTGTAGGTCCCACGCCTTATGTGTCTTGGTGTAGACTTGATGTACACCAATGTGATGTAAAAAATTCATTACCCTAATTTCATTGGTTTTATGCGGAGAAGTTACCAACCGGCACTTCTACAATTCAAAACTTGATGAAAATACCAATTTGTCGTATTGTCAACATTCTGATATTTAATTGTTAAAATTAGAAACTAAAGACTTATATGTCACAAGGCCAAATTAGGAGATATGGGACAATTTTGCTTTTAAAATACCGTATTGCAACTTACCGTATTTTAAATGTATAATAGGGTAAATGTTTAATAACTCCTTGAGTCAATGCGCGATTTAAATCGATCCCTCATTTTTTAAAAATCAATTTTTGCTACTTAATTTTTTCGCGGATTTGAAATCAGTCATTCCGTGATTTTTCCGTCCATTTTCACAACTTCCGTTAGTGCCACGTTAGCCTTTTCTCCAAATCATCTTAAAATATTAGTTATTATTATTATTATTATATTACAAATTTAAAAACTTAAAATTTTATTTTTATTTTAAAAAAATAATAATAGGAAAAGGGGGAGGGGTTTGTGGGTAGCCACACTCCCCTTGGGGAGGGGGGTGAACTGCGAGCCACCTCTAAGGTGGCTCACGACCACCCCAGAGTTTGGGGAGGCCACGCAACCACCTCCAAAGGTTGCCAACGCCATTTTTGGGGTGGCTCGTGGCCTCCCCCATGGGCTAGGGGTGGCCGCACGGCCACCAAACCCATCTGGGGTGGCGCCAACCACCTCAAACTCCCCTGACTTTTCATTTTTTTTAAAAAAATAAAATAAAAAATAAAATTTTAAGTTTTCAAGTTTATAATAGGATAAAAAAAATATATTTTAAGATGATGTGGCGAAAAAGCTAACGTAATACCAGCGGAAGTTACAAAAATGAACCGAAAAATCATGGAATGAATGATTTCAAATCCGTAAAAAATTTAAGCAGCAAAAGTCAATTTTTCAAAAGTGAGATCGATTTCAAATCACACATTGGCTCAAGAATTTATTAGACATTTATTATTTTTTATAATGAAAGTATCATATTGCTATTACTTATCTAAAAAAAAATTTCCTAGAAACTGGACTGTAGGGTCAGCTTGGGATACCATTACCCAACTGGAATGCTCAGATTTGACTCCTTACACAAACGCCCCGGTCTTAAGCGATACTTATCTCTTGCGATGGGTCAGGTAGGGGTTTACCCGTCCCACTGAAGGTGGGATTGGGGGTTTCACGTCAAAAAAGAAACAGGAATTTCCCCACAACCTAATATCTACAAGTACCATGTGTCCCTTAACATATATAAACATATATTTTTTTAATAGCATATACTTCCCCTTTGAACATTCAGATGATGGCTGGGCGACGGCAATATGAAAGATTGACTGTAATACAGAGTAGTTCATTAGATGATCTACTTATAAAAAAAAAAATAGTTCGTCAGATGATCTGAAACAGTTAGAATAAATTTGTAAGATTCCATACCCAAATACAAAGGCTAGATAATTGGCTACTACGCTTGATAATATGCAACCTTCAATCCATTTTTCTTTTTTAATTTAATTCAAAAATTATAAATGAAGAAAACAAAAATTTCTCATAAACATGATTTCATGAGATTCAAAGTTCATTAACACAAACTGATTCTCTTTGTCCCCAAGATTAATTCTAGGTTGGTCTCTTCGTGATTAAACAAATTCTGATCACAAGAACAAAGGTGGAGTTCATTTTCTATAATTACTGCTAGAACCCACAACAAGATGATAACTGAGCTGGGGTGTCCATAAATGTGAAGTCTGCTGTATAGAGCTATGGCGCTCCTTGTTCAAGTAGAAAGTTCCACAACTGCACCACAAGAAAGTATTTAAAATTATTTTCTCCAAATAATATTCACAAAAGATCTCACTGGAGTAAAACAAACAGAAATTTTGTTTATCAAGAGTGGTTTCCATACTCAACCTTTCCAGGGTACAACAAGAAAAGCTAATAAAGAGAGATAAGGTTTCTACCTTACACGTTATTACAATTCTTGATCAATGCCAAGCTGTGCTTTTGCTGCTGCCTTTTCAGCTTCTTCTAAGACAAAATTTTTAAGTGATTCGACGTCCCTTGGTCCTGATAATTTGTGCAATATGCAAAAGGAAAGTCAGATCTCCTGGTTACAAGAATAACTTTTGCTTGGACAAGGCTCAAAGCATCAGCCTAAAATTTACTACATAGCACCACTTGGCTCGTGTCAAATCAACCAAACAAATAATGTACAGAGCACAAAAAACGCTGACATCTACAGGGCTTCAACATAACAATTTAATTTCTTTCATTGTGTGAGCATGATGCCCCAAAAGATTTTTTTTTAAAAAAAAATAAAAATAAAAAAGAAGGAAATACAAGACGATAAATTACTGAATATAAATTTGGAAGCCTAAACTTTTCATACTCATAAATGTAAGACAGTTATTTGCTAACATTCAGATCTACTCTAGACAAACATTTTCCTCCTCAATTTGACTTTTGTTTCAGTGGTACAAGTCATAAAATTGCCATATTTAGCTAATGGACTTTAGACCTAATGGCAATTTCATCTCCCACAAGTATAGGGTGGTAAGTGAAATCAAGAGTTCAAATCCCATTGAATGCATGATTAGTTGCCAAGCAAAAGAAAAAAATTGCTATATGTAGAAATCTGGAAGCCTGAACCTATTTGTGGAACCCAAGTATTTGGCCAGAATCGAACTAACATATCATCACGTATTCAGCATTGCTCAACACGAACTATGCTATCATCATTACCACCACCATTTCATTTTAAAGCTTGCTCTCACTGTCTTCATATCCCAAGAATTATTCCACATCCATCAGTCTCTATGATCTAATCATCAATTCCACTGCAACCATCCAACGAGCAGGAGTTTGGTAATGTGAAGTTCCTTAAAAAAGCTTGCTTGGAAGAATTGAGTGCTCTTGATAAATTGGAGGAGGAGCGTGGGTTAGCTCTTGAAGAGAAGGTGAGGAAATGTTTGGTCATTAGAGATCTGGAAAATACTATTCTTCAGGAGGAGATTAGTTGGAGACAAAAGTAAAGGGTTCTTTGGCTTAAAGAGGATGACAAATGCACAAATTTTTTTCATTGAGTAGCCAACTAGAATAGGAGGTTCAACTCCATCGTGTCTCTCTATGTAAACGGCTTAGTTTCTTCTGATTAGCCAATTATTAGCGATTATGCTGCTCAGTTTTACGAGACCTTATTTGCATAATCGTACATTTGGCGGCCTATGCTGGATGACCTTGCTTTCGACTCTTTGGATGCGGCGGAGACCTCTTCGTTAGAACTTCCTTTTCAGGAAAAGGGGGTTTTAGAGGTAGTTAGAGCCATGAACAGAGATAAGGCTCCAGGTCTTGATGGTTTCTCCATCGTGTTCTTCCAAGACTACTGGAATGTGATCAATACTGATATCATGGGGGTTTTCCATGACTTTCACGCTCATAGTAAGTTTGTCAAAAGCCTTATTGCCACCTTCACCGCTCTAATCCCGAAGAAGTATAGGGCGATGGATCTTAAAGATTTTGGGTCTATTAGTCTTGTGAGTGGAGTCTACAAGATCATTGCTAAAGTTATTGCGAATAGATTGAGAAGGGTTGTGGAGAAGGTTATCTCGAAACCTCAGAATGCTATTGTGAAGGGTAGGCAAATCCTTGATTCAGTTCTTATAGCAAATGACGGTTATTTGCTAACATTCAGAGGAAATTTAGACAAACATTTTCCTCAATTTGACCTTTTTTTTTTTTTTTTTTTTGTCATAAAATTGCCATATTTAGCCAATGGACTTCAGACCTAATGGCAATTTCATCTCCCACAAGTATAGGGTGGTAGGTGAAATCAAGCGTTCAAATCCCATTGGATGCATGATTAGTTAACTACCAAGCAAATAAAGAAAATTGCTTTATGTAGAAATCTGGAAGCCTGAACCTATTTGTGGAACACAAGTATTTGGCCAGGATCGAAGTAACATATCATCACGTATTCAGCATTGCTGCTAACACAACTGTCAACGTGACCTAGCTATCATCATTACCACCATCATTTCATTTTAAAGCTTGTTCTCACTGTCCTCATATCACATGAATTATTCCACATCCATCAATCTCTATGATCTAATCATCGATTCCGATGCAACCATCCATCAATACCATCACTATCTTTTTTTAAAATATCATGGATTTTCTTTTAGGACATTACAACATCATGACTACCAGTCATCAATATCATAATCTATCACAATCACATTTGGCTATCATCATTATCACTCATGAGCCATAACTCATGCCATTCTAATTACAACCACCAGCACCATTATTCTCAACCCCACATCTTATGATGCCCATACATGATCACCCTTGCCACCACTTTGGTTATCGTGTCAACTGATATGAAACTATTGTTTAAGTAACATAAGATGTCAGAAACACATATACTATTATATTCTGGTTTGGGATGGAAGCACTGAGTCCAAGGTGGAGCTATGAATTGCCGCTTCAAAATACTTAAGAGGACTAAATCACATCCAAGCATCGATACAACTTTGCTCACTTAAGGTATTTCAATTATGTAAAGATAAGCAACTTAATTATTTGCATTCTTTTACCAATAATCACAACCAAAGATTAAAAACATACAATTTCCAGCACCTGTGGAGTTTGGAGTACAATTATAATTGATAGCTCCAATATCTGATCAACAGGTATAGACATATAAGCATCCACACAAATTGTTAAGCCCTAGGTTTATGAATAACATGTGAATATTTGTGATGCATGTCCCTCAAAAGTGGCATGCTCATACGATATGAAAGGCCAAGGAGTATAATATGTTTTCATAGTTTTGGGCCTTGTCACATAAAATTGATATTTTCATCTTGTACAACGTCTCCAAGTAATGCTGTAGCTCCAACTTCACAACTATCTAGAAGGCAATTTAAGCTGCTGGACAATATGTAAGACCAACATGTATAATATGTATTAGTTCTTTGAAGTGCTCGAGAATTATGGCTGATATATGAAACTTTTCAGACTTAATTTGGACGAAATCTATTTTTTTTTTATAAGTAATTTTGGCGAAATCTATATGAATATATAAAGCACTTTCAATGCTTCCTTATAGAAGCTTTTCAAAAATGCTATTTCACATAAGGTAGCTGAAGTAAATGCACAAGCCTTGTCTGCTTGGAATTTCCGTATAATTCACAAACCTAACAAAAGGATACCGTTAGATTCTCCTATATCACTCATCTTTATCGCTTAAATGAGTAAGAGCTGGTATGTGCTTCTCATTTGTGAGGACAT
The DNA here is from genome assembly GCF_958979055.1 of Alnus glutinosa. Classification (NCBI taxonomy): domain Eukaryota; kingdom Viridiplantae; phylum Streptophyta; class Magnoliopsida; order Fagales; family Betulaceae; genus Alnus; species Alnus glutinosa. Next base: position 19,351,417 of record NC_084894.1, read on the forward strand.
TTTCACGAGTAATGCTATAAGGGGGACAGGACATGAGTTCTCCCAAAGTGATGTGCCTTTAAAATTATCATTAGATCAAAATTCAATAGTGATTTATCACACATCTAATGGTAATTTTAAAGTGGCATCACTTTTGTGAGAACTCAATTACTCCATTTCCAGACTTGCATGTTCCCCACCAAATTGCAATTTCCAATGCGAAGCTATATCATTGGGCACATAAAAATTTGCACGACATATTCACGCACTAGCCTACAGAGTTTTCAGCCCATTTAACACTATTGGCGTTCCTTGTCTTGACCTTTTTATTAGTTATTTTGAAACCTAAATATATACTAGGAACCACACTAATAGTGCCTCAGTTGATGTTTTAAATGCTTTGCTTCTTAAGTAGGAATTTCAAAGGCATTGGAATAACATAATCGATGAATATCGACAAACATTATGACAGCAACACAACTGAACAATGAAAATAATATGCAATATCCATCTAGCAAAGAGAGAAAAATGTGAACTTTACCTTGGTATTTAGCAACTTCTTCTCCATCATAAAAGACCTTAAACTTAGGATACGAATGGATATCAACTTTGGAACACACTGGTTTACTCACAGCGCAATCAACCTCTCCAATTTCTACCTCATCCTCTCCCTCCATCACCTTCCCAAGTTCCTCCCACAATGTCCCCAAGTTCTTACTGAAACCCAATTTGACAAAAATATAAAGATTAAAAAACATAAAAAATAAAAATTCCACAATTTAATTCTAGCTTATTCAAAAAATATACACATATATATACATTCCATAATTACCAATGCTTACACCACGGAACGCAGAATTTCACAAACCACGCCGTGCCTTTCTCCTTCACCTAAACAAAAAAGATATACCAAAAACTGAAATTTTTGGTTTTTTCTTCCATTGATAGGCAAATATCAAGAAATTGCATACTACGCTCTAGATCGGACGGCTACAAAGTTGTTAGGGCTCGGATATTAAACATTTCCAAGCGATAAAAAATGAGGTGCTTATTTGACATGTGATATTGAGCGCAAATAAGGAAATTGAAGGGGTTAAAAGATAAATTAGGGATTTTATTTTGGGGGTCGTTACCTTGTCGGAGAAGGTGTCGGCAGTTAGGGTTATGACTTCGGCTCTGGTGTGAATCGTTAGCCGCAGAAGAAGGAGAAGGAGAAATGACACGAGAGTGAGAGAACGAGGGCTCGCTTTCATCGCTGATGATTCTGAACAGAGTCTGAAGCGTTTCTTTTCCGCTGATAGATCGGTAACACCCTGAGAGCACAGCCCAGTTCGGAAAAAATGTATTCTAGCTTTTGTGAACATGCAGGAAGAAGGGAGTTTAAGTAACATGTGCTTTGCACGTGAGATATATCCCTCATTTTTATTTTCTTTAAAAATATAATTTTTTATAATGGTTTTGAAAAATATTTTTATTTTAGTTTGAAAAAGTATTTTGACTTAAAACAAATGTGAGAAATGCTTTTTGGTGGGATTAGATTTGAAAAGTATTTTGTGTTTTGAATTTTTTTTGTTTTTATTTGTTAATTGTTTCGAAAAAAAAAAAAAAAAACAAATGTGTTTTTTGTTTTAAAGATAGAAAAGTGTTTTTAAAATTGTTACCAAACTAAGCCTATACTTTTTTTGTTTTTTTTTTTTTTTTTTAAAAGGGATATACTTTTCTTCTCTTGAGAGAAAGTAAAAAAAGATAAAATTAAGAAAAGCAATAGACTTACAACTCTTTTGTATAACTTGTTGATGTGTTAGCATGTGATTGAAAGGACTTTTTTTTTTTTTTTTTTTTTTGGTGGGGGGAAGTCCATTACCCCTTTCAAACTACTATTTAATTGATAATATTTCTCAAACTAACAAAAAATTGTCACCGTCACCCCAAAGCAAAAAAAGATGAAAGGAAAAACTACATTTAAGCCTCCAAACTACCACCATTTTTTAGGAATAATTACACCACTGGTCCCTGGGGTTGGCCTAAATTACGAATCATTCAATATGGTACTATAATTACAAATCACTCTCTGAACCCGTTTTCTGTCCACAAAGTCCATTAGTAGATTACAATACAAATGATATTTAGAGGTTGTTTTTACTATTTATATGACGTGACAAACTAAAGAATTCTGTTAACTTGATGGACGAAAAACGGGTTTAAAGAGTGATTTGTAATTATAATTTACAACAAAAACTCTCCATGAACTTTTTTGTACTACAAGGAGTGATTCATAATTTAGGCCAACCCTAGAGAGTCGAGACCAGTGGTGTAATTATCCTTGTTTTTTAAGTAGCACATTGAACTACTAGCACTCTGGGCCCCAAACTATCAAAAAGTACCAAAAATATCACTTTTGTTGAAATATTCCTATAATAGCATTGTCACATAAAAATTTAAGATATGAAAAAAAAATTAAATTAAAAAAATAAAGGGGGTGGCCGAACCACTCCCAAAGAGCAAAATGGGGGTGGCCGAGCCACCCCCGTTTAGCTATGAGGAAATATATCTAATAGAATACTAAAAGTGAATAGTTAAAATAGTTAAGTCAGTGAGAAGTTAATAATAAAATAGAAAAAAGTAAATTTTAGCTAATAAAATTTCTTGATTCTATTGTTTGCGCTTGTTTTTGTTTCTATGTGAGTGTAGGCTTCTCTCTTCTTCTTCTTCTTCTTTTTTTAGTTATAAAAAAAAAAAAAAAAAAGGAAAATATTAATAAAATATAAAATATTTAATAAAAAAAAAATACTCCCTAAAAAAACATTAACTAAGGAAGTCCTCTGTGTTTTTCTTTCTTTCCTTCTTATTATCAATTTTTGCCTCCAACTCTTAGTTTATAAATAAGTCTTTATACTAGGTATAAACTAGTAACTGATTTATTGTGCATTAAGCAAACTTTTTTTTCTTCTTTTATTATTTTTTAATCAAAGACTTATTTAGATATCAAAGTGAAACCCATCGACACCCCAATAAATTTTCTTAATTATATTTGTTTTGTAATGATCGTAAAAACGTAAAAAACATGCAAGAGCGTGCCATTCACACCGCACTAACAATTTCCTTTCCCTGCTCTTTGATAATGTTATGCAATTTTGGGCATTGCCATAACCAAAACTGGAGAGAAGAGAATGATTGCCTAAATGAAGCCTTTTTCTGATGAGTAATGTTACACATTATCCCTCTGTCCTCTTTTTGTCCTCCTAAAATTGATGTGGCTCTTAAAATTACCATTGGATCAAAATCCAAGAGTGATATATCAAAAATTCAATGGTGTTTTTAAGAGCCACGTCAATTTTGAGAGGACAAAAAAAAGATAGGGAGATGATGTGTAGCATTACTCTTTTATGATGCAGACACCATGGAAGGTCAACATTTCACTTAGAAGGCAACCTGTTTCTTCTTTACAATCTTGCCACAGATTGAAGAAACCATTCTTAAGCAAAGCGGATAAAGACTTGAAGTAAATCTAGTTCAACCAAAAAACAGAAGTCGATCTATCTTATTCACAACTCTGGAAATTCATGAACAAACTCTGAACAGAAACGAAGAGGAAGAAGAACCAGAGTGAGAAAAGCCACAAAAAACTAAAATAAAAAGGAAAAAAGGAAAGAAAAGAAAGCTGAATAGATAGAATAGATCAAACTAGCATTCTAATCAAAACCCATAATCATATCATTCCCAAAGCTCTTGATGACCCTTGGCGCCCTCGCAAACTTCTTCGTCTTCTTGTCGGGTGGCGCCGCCCATGTTGAAGGCAGTATAACAGCCTCTTGCTGAGCCTCAACGACGTCCCGTAGCCTTTCCTCGTCCACACCAAAGGCGGCAGCGAGCTCAGGGCCTAGCATGGTCCGGAGAACTGAGCTCGCACCAACCAAGAACTGTGGCCGGTTCTTCCGTGCCGACGTTGTGAATCCAAAGAACTCAAGCGGACCAGTTCTTGACGCAATTTGGCAGAATGGGAAATATCTTGGCACCCAAAACACGTCCCCTTCCGTTATCTTAGCATTCATCGCAGAGGTTCCATTCGGAAACACAACCTGTATCGTTCCAGATCCGCTTAACACAATGCCGTACTCTGTTGCAGTTGGATTCACATGCGGCGCCATCATCGATCCCTGTCATATAAATGTATATATCTATTGACTAAATTGCGGTTTTCATGAATCATATATACATGAATATAAGAAACAAATATAGTGGAATGGATTACCGCAGTGAGATTGACGAGATAAACGCCAATTCCGGAGCGTTTGAGAGGATCATAATCAGATTCATCGAGAGCGAGGCTCCATCCATAGTTGTTGCTGAAGTCGGGGCGTCTGTCGTAGAGGTTGTACGAGTCAGGGGATTTGCCGGTTCCCTTGTCGCCTCTTCTCTTGGTTTCCTTTCCCAACATTGAATTCAAGAGCTTCCTCCATGACCAGGTTTGCTCTTCTTGATGATCATGATCAGGTTCTTCTTGGAAGTCCAGCACCATTCTCTTGAGGTGTTGTAGTCTGTCTTGGTCTTTCATTTGCAAGAATTTTGCCCAGACGCTTGGGGAACGAGCATCTGGCACGTACACGATCGGACCCTCTCGTTGCCTGGTCAAGATCTCTCTTACTTCTGAGAATGAGACCTGTGATGGAGGCTCTATTAGTTGCAGGTTTTAGTATTACAATCTGCTAAAGAAGTTAACTGTTTGCTTACGTTAAATGCATGCGAAAGCGTTTCACGATCAAATCCAGCAAGAACAGAAGTTGGGTAGGATCCTCCACCAATGAAGAAAGACTGCAGAAGTGAAAACTGCAACGTTGGAAATCATAGATAGAAAGAAGAGGGATTGAAAAGGTTGTACTTGTCGATGAATGTACCTGGAAAGTACCGAGGCCCAAGCCCTCAGAAGTGTCAATGCTGCAGATAATGTGAAGCCTCTGCCCCTCCCCTGTGTTCACCAAGTAGAATGCCGAACCGGCTGGAAGCCGGTACACGTCCCCTGTCTTCAATCGCCTCTCCGCCAGTGCATCTTTGTATATAAATCCAATCTTTGCTTCCCCTGCAACAAATTGTGCTTACAAATCAATCATCAAAGACCCACCCCATCAACCGAATAATGCTACACCCATTTATCATACTTATATGGTTTTAAAGTGACTTAATTTTTTTTTTTTTTTTTAAAGAATAAAAAGAGTGAATATTTATGGAAATTAGGAATAAATTGTGGAGTAAAGTTGGACGTCTACTCTTCCAATACTAATTATTCTAAAAATTGTTTAATACTAAGTTATCCTAAAAATTAGAAGATAATAAAGATTAATTTGATAGGAAATCCTGAATCTATTATGTAATTAATATTCTAATTAGAAAAAAAAAAAAAAAAAAAAAAAAAAAAAAAAAAAAAAAAACATGCATTTCTCTGTTGCATGGTTCTTGGGTAGGAGAAAGAGAGAGGAGACATCAAGTATACGTACCTCTGCGGATGAAGAGAATCAAGCTGGAGTCAAGGTACTGAGGGATGAAGAGGGTCTTGGGCTCCATGGCAATAAACCCAATATGCATGGGCCTATCGACAATCCTTCCTCCAAGGCTTCTCACCACTCTCATCTCCCCTGCATCGGTCGTCACCACTTTCTTTGAGTCTTGCAACAAGAACCAGTCCTCTGTTTCCTCCTCCTCTGTTTCTTCTCTTTCTCTCCTCCAGTCTTCCCTCCCTTCCTTCTCCCTCCGCCAGTCTTCATCTCCTACAGAACTCACAGCCATTGCCAATCCATAGCACAGTACAATTACTAAGACGAAAAGGGCCGCTCTGCTTCCCATTTTTCTCTTCTCTCTATCACTCGCAGGCTTTCTCTGTGGCAGTTTCTCTGCTGGGTGGAGGGGTTTAAGAAGAGGGGAGAGAGAGAGTTGAGGGGGACGCGTGTCGTGCATGCAGAGTTCGTGGGTTTGCTGGCGGGTTTTGGTTTAGACACAGTTGATCAGATCCGGCAAGCAGCATCCGGTCACTGAGAGACAAAGTCTTGCTTGAATATCTCAAACGAAACATCATTTTCAGATGTCTTTACTTACTACTAATTCTTCGCTTCCTTAATTACTTCGAGCGTCCACGTGGGTGAAAGTTATCAAATAGTGAGTGAATGGTTCTTTGATAACTCTCCACTTATTTCAACTATACCTAAATTTGTCTGTTAATAGTATTCCACTAATTTTGAGTTGTTTAATTTAATTGTACTAGAACTTTTCCCTTCTTTAACGATTCTAGTAGAGAAATAAGCACTCACAAAGCATTAAACAAAAAAATAAAAATAAATTAATGCTCCTCTTTCTAAGAGTTGTTTGGAGTGAGATATATGGAATAACCCTGTTTTAACAATATAGTTGTCAATAATATATATATATATATATATATAACTTTTGAAAAAAAAAAAATTTGTATTGACTAAAGAAAAATGTTCACATAACCACCAATGTGCCTATAACACCACGTATTTAAATTAGGATTAAGAACACCCTTAATTTAGGAATAAGTATGTTTGGTATAGTTGGTCTAGCTTTAAATTCCAAAAAAGAGAAAAATGGGGGAACTGTTGGACACTTAGGGTATTTATGGAAGACCGATCGAATGGTTGGTACCGATGAAGAAGGGGCATTGATCAAACCTTTCATGGACCGTTCCAACGGTACAGCTTAACAAAATATTCAAACTGTGACAGTCCGCATGCAAATGAAATTATACCATTTTAGCATGCATGGGCGAGAGGGGGGGCGGGGGGGAAGGAATATTTGTAGCGACCAAGATTGGGGTTTAAAAGGAGATAAGATAAAGATAGGAATAAATGAAATCTGGGCTAAATTCTAATTAAGAGAAATCATCGGGTCAAAGTCGAATTTTAGAAGACTTAAACTTGTAGGCATGTCCGTAATTAACAGAAGTAGAGGGGTCAAAATCTTATGTTAGAGAATGCAACGTGATGGCCACAGTTGCAATTAAGATAAGTTTTGGGGTCAAAAGTAGAAATTCAAGAAATTGGAACTTGGTGACCAAGTTTCTAAATTTTATAAAAGTACCCCTTCCCTTTTTTGTTTCGCTCAGCCTAACCCGAGACGCACCCGATTGTTTCACAATAGAAAGGAAGTATTGTGTAAGTCCATGACTTAGTAGATAAATTGTTATAGAAATAGTTTTATGCAACGATATGAACCTTAAACTTAAATAACATTATGTAACCTCCTTTGATCATGCATAGGTTTTCTTTCACAAAACTCATAAGTGTTGTCTTCATTACTATGCCATAGAAAAATGTGTTTTATTTTGGGACGAAATAGGCATAGTTCCGGTAACAATTCACTTGTATCTTAATGCAAGAAATGCATTATACATATATAAATATTAGTAGTCATAGCTTTCTTTCGTATGGCCTATTCGAGCCCTTAATTCATTCCCGCTTGATTCGGTGCTATCTCGTAGGACTTATAATACAAAACCGGTGATTTGGATATTGCCACATACCGTCATGTACTAGCAGCTTGACTGAGTTCAACCTCGAGTGGCCTATGCTATTAGAAAATTTGTAATGATAACACATATGTACATGGTGTGCCATTCACAAATAACTATTTGATCCAAGGCCAAACATAAAATAAATTTTTTTGACCATATGGTCAAGCCCATATAACATGTGCTCGCCATCCGTACATGACGATTCACACAAGATGTTCAATATTTATAAATCGTATAATAAGCAAATACCCATTTGAAACATTTATAAACATGTTATGAAAATTAGTAGGTTCAAGACATATTCTTTTGAAAAGTTATTCATGCTCAATTTATTAACATATCACATGTTGAGAAAATACATTTCCATAATCACTTATTTACCTCGGGCGATCCTCCTTACTTCTAGACATCTTAATCATCAATTCACTACAAATCATGTTCTAATATTAGACATTATATGCTAGGAATACTAATCTACACATGTAAAAACCTTAATCATGCGGTCGAAGCTCTAATCCGTCATTAAAACCGTAATCTACTTAAAATAACTAATCTTTCATCACTTTTATAATTAGGGTATTCATCTTTAAAAAGTGTCAATTTACGATATTCACCTTTCAATTTTTTTTATTTTTATTTTTTTAATTTCAACCGTCCGTTAGAATTATCCGTTAAATTCTATCAAAATTTTCAAAATACCCATGTGTTTTATGTTTTTAATTTTTTTAAAAAAATTTCAAATTCTGACTAACACCTAAATCCTTACAAATTTTTTTTCCTAAAAAAATAGAGGTATTTTGAGAATTTTGACAAGATTTAACAAAAAATTCAAACAAATAGTAAATTGAAAAAAAAAAAATTAAAAGATGGATAAATTAAATTGACATTAAAAATAGACACCCTAATTAGTGATGAAAGATCATGAATTATGAGTGAAGTTTAAAATAAAAAATAGAAAAAAAAAATAGAATAAAGAAAAAAGAAATATCCCCTTAGAGAAACAGGGCTTTTTGCTCAGGGTCGTAAAAAAAAAAAAGGATTTGGGTCTTTGGCTTTTGGTAGCAGGGAAGAGTAATAAAATAAAAAAAAATAATAAATAATAAAAAAAAAAAAAAAAAAAAAAAAAAAGAAAAGAAAGAAAAAGATTAGTTCAGTTCTATATCTTAATTCTTCGACAGTTTGGACTTTGGTTTGAGAATTTGGTCAGAATATTTCGTGAGTTTCATCTCCACCACGTCAAGCATCAATTCTAGACCATTGTAAAGGCTACTTCTTTCTTTTTATTTATTTATTTATTTATTTATTTATTTCTTCTTCTTTTATTTATTTATTTATTTTATTTATTTATTTTTAATTATTGTAATGGCTACTTAACCTCTTTCACCCACCGCCTTACCGTACTCCAAAAAGTACTATATTACATGCCGATTTTTTTTAGCGTATATATGCTTTAGTTTTTTCAATGGTCTTTAATTTCAATTTCCCTCTTATAAAAAATTTGAAATTAAATCTAACCATTTGAAAATATTATCATAGATTTTTTACGGCACCTAAGCTTTGAGAAGCATGTATTCATTATGTGACAATAAAATCTTCATTGTGCTTATTGTTGTTTTATTCTTTTAACATTTTGGTTTAGAGTAATAGATTATTCGAGGTTAATTATATAATAAAAACCAAATACATAACATGGATTCTTATTAGATCCATTTAGAGAATTAATGATAAGGAGAAGGAAGATGATAAAAGGCTCAGGGAGAAGATGCTAGGAAATCCCAAACCATTTGTTTAAACATGAAAAGACATACAAAGTTATTACATACTACTTTTAACTACTTCATAAAAAGTGAAAAAGAATCACCTTTTGTAACTCTTATTTTCTCCACTTGAATAGGAAAAAAAAAAGAAGAAGAAAGTACTTTATAAAAGTCAAAAGAAAAACTATGCAAAACCCATAACCCATATCAAAGATATCGAGCACCCCTGTTTCTATTTTCATAAAGTCTCAGTTTGATTTTGTTAAGCTTGACAACCATGTCTTTGATATCGATTCTCTCATCTGATAATTCTTCAGAACACTTTAAGCCTAATTTGATTATGGACGAAAAAATATTTTCCATGGAAATTACATCTCTTCCATGTTCTATTCTTAATAAACTGTCATCCACAACTTCCATCATTTTGTCAGGAAGTGATCCGTTTATCCATTGTCTCAAAGTCAATTCTCTCACAAACATGTCGTCGGTAGGTTTCTTCCTTGTTATCATCTCCAGCAATATTATACCATAGCTATAAACATTGCCTTCGATTTATACTTTTCCCTCGAAACCAAACTCTATCAATCCTCGCAATTTTCAAGAAGGCCTTAAGTTAGTAATAATTATAATAATAGTATGTAACCTAGCTCCTTAGATATGCATGTGTTTTCTTTCACAAAATCATAAGTGTTGCCTTTGTTACTATGCCACAGAAAATGTGTTTTATTTTGAGACGAAATAGGCATAATTACGGTAACAATTCACTTGTATCTTAATGCAAGAAATGTATTATACATATATAAGTATATAAGTATTAGTAGTCATAGCTTTCTTTCATATGGTCTATTCGAGTCCTTAACCCATTCCCGCTCAATTTGGTGCTATCTCGTAGGACCTGTAATACAAAATTAGTGATTAGGATATTGCCACATACTCGACTGAGTTCAATCTCAAGTGGCCTAGGCTACTAGAAAAACTGTAATGATGGTACATCCGTACATGGTGCGCCCTTCACAAATAACCATTGGATCTGAGGCTAAACATGAAATAAATTTGAAAAAAATATCATTTTAGCCCTCCAAATTACCACTCGTTTTACAACGAGCCCCACAAACTTCCAACACTCTGACTCCGACCTCCCAAACTGCCAAAACCTTGAAAAAATTTCCATTTGGTGAAATATCCACATATTATCCCTGCCATGTGTCATTTTTCAATAATTTTTTTTTTTTTTAAAAAAAAAACAACTAAAAAAACTAAAAAGTAAAAATAAAAAATTAAACTAAAAAAAAAAACTTAAATTTCTTTTTTTTTTAAAAAAAAAAAAAAATGGAAAATGGGGTGGCTGGTGCCACCTCTGGGGGTGGGTCGCGGCCACCCTAGGAGTCAAGGGTGGTACACGGCCATCCTTTACACGGCCATCCTTGGGGGAAGGGGTGGCCGCCTGGGCTGCCCTCAGTGGCCTGGGAGTGGCCCGAAAGCCACCCCAAATGGATTTCGGGGTGGCTCGAAAGCCACTCCTAGGGGGTTGGGGAGTGGCGCGTGAGCCACCCCAGGAGTCAGGGGGTGGTGCGCGGCAACCTCTGGGGTTGGGGGGTGGCCGTGCAGCTACCCCCAGTGGCCTAGGGGTGGCTCGAAAGCCACCCTTAGGGGTCGAGGTGGTGCATGGCCATCCCTGGGGGAAGGGGTGGCCGTGCGGGCAGCCCTAGTGGCTGGGGGTGGCTACGCAGCTACCCTCAGTGGCCTAGGAGTGGCCCGAAAGCCACCCCTAGGGGGTCGGGGATTGGCGCGTGAGCCACCCCAGAGGTGGCATCGGCCACCTGCGAGCCACCCCCAAACACCTACTTTCTATTTTTTTTTTCAAAAAAAAAAAAAAAAGAAAAAGTTTTTATAGTTTTCAATTTTTTAATTTCTTTTTTAGTTTATTTATTTATTAATTGAAAAATGACACGTGGCAGGGGTAATATGGGGATATTTTACCAAATGAGACATTTTTCAAATGTTTTGGTAGTTTGGGGAGTTAGAGTCGGAGTGTTGGCAGTTTGTGGGGCTAGTTGCAAAACAAGTGGTAATTTTAGAGGCTAAAATGATATTTTCCTAATAAATTTCTTTGACCATATGGTCAAGCCATATAACATGTGTCCGCCATCCATACATGATGATTCACACAAGATGTTCAATTAGTATAAATTGTATAATAAGCAAATACCTATTTGAAGCATTTATACACATGTTGTGAAAATTAGTAGGCTCAGGTCTTCATGACATATTCTTTTGAAAAGTTAAGCATGCTCAATTCATTAACATATTGCATGTTGAGAAAATACATTTCTATAAGTACTTATTTACCTTGGGCAATCCTCCTCACTTTTGGAAATCTTAATCATCAATTCACTGTAAATCATGTTCTAATATTAGACACCATATGCTAGGAATACTAATCTACACATGTAAAAACCTTAATCATGCAGTCGAAACTCTAATCCGTCATTAAAATCGTAATTTACTTATAATAACTTATCTTTCATCACTTTTGTAATCATGGTATTCATCTTTAAAAAGTGTTAATTTAGGATATCTATATTTCAATTTTTTTCAATTTTAACTATCTGTTAGAATTTTCCATTAAATTCTATAAAAATTTCCAAAATACCCCTGTATTTTATTTTTTCAAATATTTAGGCATGAGTATTTTTGCAAATTCCGTTAAATTCTGACCAACACCTAGATCTTTACATTTTTTTTTCCTAAAAAAAATAAGGGTATTTTGAGAATTTTGACAGGATTTAACGGAAAATTCTAACAGATAGTTGAAATTGAAAAAAATTAAAAGATTGATACATTAAATTAACACTTTTTAAAGATAGATACCATAATTGAAAAAGTGATGTAAGATCAAGCGTTATAAGTGAAGTTTTTTTTTTTTTTTTTTAAAAAAAATAACCCGTTAGAGAAACAAAGCTTTTTGCTCAGAAATGACTGTTGTACAACTTTGGTACAACCCTAATAACTTTTTCTCATGATCAATCATTGAATTTGTTTTCGTACATGTGAGCCCTAAATGTTTAATGATTGACTTTAAAAAAAGTTAAAATTGTACAAAAATTGCACGAAAATTGTGCAAGAAACACTACTAGCTCTTTGGGTCTTTGGCTTTTGGTAGCAGGGGAGAGTAATAGAAAAAAGAAAAATAGAAGAAGATTAATTCAGTTCTTTAACTTAATTCTTCAACAGTTTGGCCTTTGGTTTTAGTCTTTTAGAATTTGGTGAGAATATTTAGTGAGTTTCATCTCTACCGCGGCATCAATAACTCTAGCTAGACCATGCATTGTAATGGCTACTTAATTAATCTCTTTCACCACCACTTTATCTTACTCCAAAGCTTTTTATAAAAAATTATATTACATGCCGATTTTTTTTTAGTGTATATATGCTTTAATTTTTTCAATCGTCTTTAATTTCAATTTCTGTCTTATGAAAAAATTGAAATTAAATCTGACAATTTGGAAAAACTATTGTAGATTTTTTACTGCACCTAATTAAGCTTTAAGAACCATGTATTCGATCATTATGTGACAATAAAATCTTCATTGTGTTTATTGTTATTTTATTCTTTTAACATTTTGGTTTAGAGTAATAGATTATCGAAGATTATATAATAAAAACCAAATATATATATAACATGGATTCTTATTAGAATTTAGAGAATGATAAGGAGAAAGAAGATGATAAAAGTCACAGGGAGAAGATGGTAGGAAATCCCAAACCATTTGTTTAAACATGAAAAGACATACAAAGTTATTACATACCACTCTTAACTACTACATAAAAAGTGAAAAAGAACTACCTTTTGTAACTCTTATTTTCTCTACTTGAATAGAAAAAAAAGAACAAAAAAAAAAAAAGAACTTTATAAAAGTAAAAAGAAAAAACATGCAAAACCCATATCAAAGATATCGAGCACCCCTGTTTCTGTTTTCAGAAAGTGTCAATTTGATTTTGTTAAGCTTGACAAGCACGTCTTTGATATCGATTCTCTCAACAGGTAATTCTTCTGAACACTTTAAGCCTAATTCGATTATAGACGAAAAAATGCTTTCCATGAAAATTACGTCTCTTCCATGTTCTATTCTTAATAAACCGTCATCCACAACTTCCATCATTTTGTCAGGAAGTGATCCATTTATCCATTGTCTCAAAGTCAATTCTCCTACAAACATGTCGTCGGTAGGCTTCTTCCTTGTTATCATCTCCAACAATATTATGCCATAGCTATAAACATCGCATTTAATGGATACTTTTCCTTCAGACCCAAACTCTATCAACCCTCGCAATTTTCAAGAAGGCTTTAAGTTAGTAATAATAATAAAATAAAGGAATCCACATATTTTAGCCAAAAACTAAAAAGGTATTTTACAAATTAATATAAGCTTTTATTACACACACAAACACGTACACCAAGAATATGTGTAACAGATTATTTGAAAAGGAATTATAATTATGATATGAACAACTTTTGATGAGTCCATATATATGTTTCATGTGCTGAATTGTATTGTTGGGAATAATTGTTACATACGCTTAATGCATCACAACAACAATGTTCCTTTTTTTGATAACTATTTACAGAAGTAAAAATATCTTCAATTACATGGCCAAAATATCTTCATATATAGACCTTTATACGTGCATATGAATGTGCTTGTTTGACTTTGAATTTATTTTGTATTGGGTGTTGATCAGCACTACAACTAAGGGTTTGGGTAGTACATTTGTTTTTATTATATTTTATTATTTTTGAAATACATGGGTTGTTTGCTAAATTTGAATTCTACTCAAGTTTTATTCAATTTTTTTTTCAATTTTATTAAAGGTTTTCTAAACCATCCAAACATAATTTCAAAAAATAAATTTTTTTCAATATTTACAATTTTGAATATAGTAAAAAATAATAAAATATAATACAAAAAAATAGCACACCTAAACATGCCCTTAAACTTTTCTTGTCAATATATTCTAAGAATGTTATAAAAATGTGTATAAAGTGAGCATACGATAAGTCAAACCAAAATAGTTGTTGCATTTAATCATTTATGAGTCCAATATTGAAACTTACACTACATATATTGATTCTAATGAATTACTTCATATAACACAAATTTCCTTACTATATATATATATATTAACATATTGTAGAAATAATTAGCAATCAATACATAAAGAAATAAATAGGTAATTATCCATCGACTAAGCAATCATATTTTGTGTAATTTTTTTTGTGAGTGCAACTATGAATTTAATGCCTAGATTTAAAACGGAAAATTGACATGCATGTACATTGTTATTCTTGAAATAGCCACTACTGTTAAGTTTGTCATTAATGATATTAGCTTATTCTTGAAATTTCACACTATATATTGATCATGATGTTAGCCACTATTAGTAAGCCCTTTAGCAATGAAAAACACAAAGGTAAAGTTGTCTACCTGGTGCGATGTAGCCGAGTGTACCAAGAGTTTTGGTTTGTATGAAATCTTTGTTTTTGGCTAAAATTTTTGCAATGCCAAAATCAGCAACATGTACAACCATGTCCTCATCTAAAAGGATATTGGTGGGCTTCAAATCACAATGAACGATAAGTTCTGATTGACCATGGTGGAGATAGTCCAACACCGATGCAACATCAACCATAATGTTTACTCTTTGAAGAAGATTTAAGCAGTAGTTGTGAGAGTATAACCATCTTTCAAGGTTGCCGTTCGATATGTATTGCAGGACCAAAGCTCTAAACTCGGGGTTGGAACATGTACTTATGACTTTAACAAGATTTCTATGTCGGATTGTTTGTAACACCTTGCATTCAGCATCGAAACTCTTGAAAGCACCAACCAATTGCAAATTTAGAACTTTGACAGCAACAATTGTCCCATCAGACAACACTCCTTTGTACACAGAACCAAAACCTCCGGCTCCAAGCAAGTTACTTTCACAAAAATTGTTTGTCCCTTGACAAAGTTCTTGATATGATATCATTCTATGCTCCAACAGAGGCATTGCATTAGGTAAACTTGGAACTTGCATTTTACTTTCTTGATATCTTCTCAGCATATAAACCAGTGCTAGGAGGATAATAATTGAACTAATTCCAGGTAGAAAATATTTAAGCAAAATTTCTTTCACCCTTAATCCTTTGGAGCTTGCAGAACTTGGACAAGGTGGAACATCGAAAAGTTGATTCCCACAAAGTGCTTTATTTCCTAAAAATGATTCAGCTGTAAATTTCACAAAAGGCCCACCTGATGGGATCTCTCCGGATAGTTCATTGAAAGACACATTCAAGTACTTGAGAAATGAAAGTGCCTCAAGAGACTTAAGAATTGAACCAGAGAGATTATTATATGAGAGGTTTAACATATCCAATCCCTTTAAGTCTCCAAAAGTTTGTGGAATCTCTCCTCGAAATGAGTTCCTTGATAAGTCAAGAAAACTTAGGCTTTCGAAAGCTCCAATGATGGTTGGAATATTTCCAACAATTTGGTTTCAAGATAAATCTATGTGTTCAATAACATCCAATTTATTCATGTTTGGAGACAAATCCCCACCAAGGGCATTCAATGAAAGGTCCAAACCCGTAGATATTCAAGGCTCCATAAATTTAATGGTAGTGATGATTCCAATCTATTAACACTAAGGTTTAGATATTGCAAATGACTGAGATTTGACATGCAATTTGGGATGGATCCAGAGATTTTGTTTGTTGAGAGATCTAACTCGCCTATGTTCTTTAACTGACATACGCCTTCTGGAGTGAATCCTTCAATCTTATTAATATCAAGATACAATCTTTGCAAACTCTCCAATCCCCCAATCGTGGACGGTATGCTTCCTGTCAAATTGTTACTGCTCAAATGAAGCCAGTTCAAGCCTTTCAAGGAACCGATTTCCATAGGAATATGACCCTTTATTTGGGTTTCAGATGCAACAATGGACTTAAGGTAATCAGAAAAGTTTCCAATGGAACGAGGAAGAGTAATATCCAAGGGATTCTTTGATATGGACAACATTTTCAAATATCTGCAATTAGATAATGATGAAAGAAAATTAAGCTCTTGATCTTCTGGCTCTGCTATTAGCTGATTGTTATTCAGATAAATTTCTTCAAGGTTTTTTAAGCGTCCAAGACTTGTGGGTATTGGCCCAGAGAGTAAGTTTGTATGAAAATCTACAATGGAAAGCTTGGAACAATTTGAAAGACATGATGGGATCCGACCACTAAATTGGTTCATACCAAAAACCACATATTCAATATTAGGGCAAGAAAGGCCATTATCAAATGGAAGATTTCCATAAAAGGAATTATTGGTCAAGAGGAGTTGTCGTAGAGAGGAACTGTTGAAAAGGCTTTGGGGGATTGCCCCAATGAGATCATTGGATCCAAAATTCAATTTATACAGATTTGGAAGACGCCATAAATCACTGGGAATGCTTCCTTTAATGTTGTTTATCTCAATTCCAAACTCAACTAACCTCGACAAGTTACTTATGGTAGGAGGTATATTACCAGTTAAGTTGTTGCCTCCACGAACCAGATATTTAAGCTTTTCCAAACTCCCATAGCCTTTTGGAATGGTCCCATCAAATTTATTGTATGATAACGACAAGACTACAAGTTCTGTGCAATAATTCATCTGTGAAGGGAGCCGACCGCTGAATTTATTGTCCGTAAGATTAAGTTCTTGAAGTTTAGGACAGTGGCTGCACAGATCCATTGGAAGAGTTCCCAAAATTTGATTTTCTGTAAGACCAATTTTGGTTAGAGAGGATATGTTAAAGATGGCAAAAGGAAGTGGACCAGTGAGGCTGTTGAATTGCAGATTCAAGTACTCTAACGAAGAAATATTGCCGAGGGTCGACGGAATGGCACCCACAAGATGGTTCGTGCTAAGCTCTATTTTTTGAAGCTTCCAACAGTAATGCAAAGTGGGAGGGATATTACCTTCCAATAGGTTGGATGACAACTGGAGTATTCTCAAGCGGCGGAGGCGACCGATCTCATGGGGCAGAAAGCTGGAGAAGCTGTTGTTTCTTAGATCAAGCGAGACGAGGAAGGAGAGATTACCAATGTGAGGAGAAATGCTGCCTTGGAGGCCATGTAGGAAAGGTCCAAAGCGGTGACTCTTTGCCTGCGCCGGCTACACGAGACCCCAATCCAGTTGCAGAAGTTGGTTGCTGTGGACCAGTTAGCAGCCAGGACAGTTTGGTTTGGACTAGAACTGAGATTGGATTTGAAGGTAATGAGAGCTAATCGATCAGTAAAGTTACTGAAAGTCGATTGAGACAGCTGAAACATGCATGACTGCACCAACAGAAAACTCAAGCAGAGGAAGAGAAGGGATGGCCTTTCTATTTGCATGGTTGATCGTAGTGCGCGCGAGAAAGAAGGGTTTGAGTGGTGGCGGTGGGGATGACAATGGTGTTGACGCGGGTTATATATATATATAGTGGAAGTGAAAGATTAGACTCTCTTGGTTTGGGCTGAGTCTGTACGTAGTGCGCAGAAGACTTGAGTCTTCTTCCATGACTGGAAATAGTTAGGAAGCGTAAGTCACGCGTCTTCCTCTTAAATAATTGGCCATGCACTTGGAAGTCTGAGCCACACAAATTCCTCTTTAGATATCAATCATATAATGTGGAACAATTCTCAAAAATTTCCATTAGAGCATGCCTCTTTAGATATTTTGCAATATCATGTGGAAAAATTCTCAAAAATTTCAATTAAAGCATTCCTCTTCAGATATTTTGCAATGTCTCCTCTTTAGATATTTTGCAATGTCATGTGGGAAAATTCTCAAAATTTTCCAAAAAGTCACGGACATCAGATGCTTTGCACCTTTCACAAATATTGGGTAAGCTACAGTGTTTTATTGGGTAGAATTTTAACTTTCTTTATCTGTTATTTTAACGTAACAAATATTCCTCTTTATCTCTACTCTTTCTGCTTTGTTTGTTGAAGTAATCATATTGTGACCCAATGAGTTACTTTCAGCTTACAGACTTACAGTAATTCTTATAGAGTAATACTATAAGGAGGATGACTAAAGTCTTCTCACAGCATTACTCCTCCTCATAATTCCAACTTCATCAATGCCTTTAGACACAGGATAATTTCAATTGTTTGTGGTGGTATCATATAAAAAAAACAAAGAAACAAAGGAAAAAGACCACGTGGTGTGGAGTCCACCACACTCGGCCACATTCAATGGACCCAAAGCTCACTCGCTAATGACCGAAGACTAAATCAGAGAGAGCCACGAAAGCTCTGTAGTAGTTTGAAGCTATTCAATATATGTCTACTTTTCCTGACTACCCCTTTCAGCACGCAGTAGCCTGTAGACTTCTAAACTCTCTTATTAATTTGGAGAGAAGAGTATGATCACTATTCACTAGCATTTTGTCATTACATTTTGAAATAGGCCAAAAAAGAAAAAGAGCTTATGTACGTACGTGTGCATATATAAGCTCATGCTGAGAGATATATATCAAGTACAACTATTTGCTCGTGATCGTCATGTCTCTGTTCTTTCTTTGTTTTGGTGTCCATACTGGTTTTGCTCGTGAGAATCATGCTCTTGCTTGTCCTCTGTTTTGAATCTTGATGCATATACGTCCTCTGTTTCGATGGGAGCCCAACCTCTCTGGGATATATTTTTTCAATGGAACCCTCTCTTTTTTAATATAATATATTTTACTTCTAAAAAAAAAGAAAAAAAGTTCAACTACTTGTAAATTATATATGTCTTTAATTTATACACTAGCTTTCGTAAGAAAAACGTGCGTTAAATATAAGTTGATTAACACATACGACACATATTTACATAAACGACGGGAAGTTTCTTGTAAAGAGCTAGTTTCGAGAAATGGCAACATTTTATTATGCAAAATGCTCCTAAAGGAGGCAGTTTTAATTTAGAGCAATTGTTCCGATATATACCATATTCTCAATGGCCATAAATTAATGGGTGCATGTAATTTGTTTTCCTCTCGTGTTAGACCAATTTTTTTTTGACATTAATATACATATTTTTAAATATTTTGTCTTGTTATTAAATGGAGGACTAATTAAATTTTTCCCTTCCGAAATATTTAACTCGGTCCAATCAAATTTTTTGATACGCAATCTCTTATATTAGGATTAGATTATACATAGCGTCTAGCTACTTTTGTTAAGGGCACGCTTCTAAATATGAAGGTCAAAAATAAACAACCATTTAATCTGTTCAATAAAAAACCACAAAGAAAAACACTAAGAATAAAAGTCATGTACACTAGGTGAACTTTGCAATCAGTCATTATGCTGCTAGTAGTAAAGCTCACAAAGTTTGTATGGGAAAAATTCTATATATAAGTACATATCTTTAGTTTTTTATTTTTTATTTTTTTTTTATAATTGAATAGAAAAATCAAGGGAGAATCCTTACCATTCCTGAATAAAAAAGAAGAGAGTGAAAGAACCAAAAATCAAAAAAAGATTGAGCTCCCTAACAGCAACACTAAATCGAAAGAAAACAATGAAGAAATACAAAACAAAGGTTATAAAATAGAGATCGCGTGTCAATGTCACTTGATACTTTTCTAAATGAAGAGAATTCTCGAGATGATTTATGACCAACCGTCAAAACGATAGAACATCAATTTACAATGTCCGAACGGTCAAAATGAAATTCAATAGTAACATCATCTAGTCGTTAGAACAACAACAAAAATGTTTAGTTTCTTTTTTTCTTTTTTTCTTGTTTATTTCTGTACAAAAATGTGTAAATTCATAATTAAATTTGTCGGACTTACATATTGGTCTCACAAATTTAATGATAATTTTTTTTTTAAAAAAAAAATATGTAAGTTAATAGCACTAAACAAATCTCTAAATCAAATCAATGGTTTGTAAAAGAGTTTAAATGACCCAACGGTCAAAAGAAAAATGCATAAATAAATGATATTCCTTCTAAAATATTAATTGTGTTAATATCTCCTCTTAAACTATCCAAAAATGTTAATGTCCTTCTAAAACTAACAAAAAAATGACTATAAATTTTTTTGAATAAGACAAAAAAGTCATTATGAATTCAGAAAAAAAAAACTATAACTAAAAATAATAATAATAACTAAAAATAAAAATAAAAAAGAAAAGAAGAAACGAAAAAAAAAAAAGAAAAACAAAATTAAAAAACAAAAAAAAAAAAAAGAATATTTTTTTTTTTGTTTAAAAAAATTAAAATTATAAAAAAAAATTTAAGAAGGAAAAAAAAAAAAACCAGTTTTTGTTTTTTGTTTTTTATTTTTATAACTTTTTGTAATTTTATTTTATTATTATTATTTTTAATTATAATAATTTTATGAAATGTATTTTTTCCATTAGGGAAAACATTGATATTTTTTGGTTGTTTGAGGGAGAACCTTGACACAATTGGTAGTTTGGGTGAGATATTGACAATTAAATAATAGTTCGAGGGGATAAGTGTATTTTTCTCTATTAATTTAATAGTTTATATTTTTTTAAAAGGAAAAAGCAATTTGAACGGTGCAATAAGGAATCTTCTTTACTTCATCTGATAAAGGTGGAGCCCTTTGTAAGGTTGATATGGTATCGTTAGGTCCATCCATCTACAGGTAACTCCCCGTGATTTACACATGGTTCGGTTCTGAATATCTTATTTAATATTTGAAACATGATATATTTTTTTTTAGTATAAAAAATAGATCTTCACATAATTTTTTTTTTTTTTTTTTTTTTTTTAACAAAATAGCATGTGCTATCATTAATACTGCAGACAACCCATAGGCTTACAACTTGAAAGTAAGGGATATGACCCCCCCAACTCTCTAGTAAAACAGCTGCCTAAGCAGAAATACAAATTTTACAAAAATGACGTTTTGGCCTCTCTTACAATAACGCTCATTCTCTAAAGAAAGATGGTTAATCTAGCAATTTGCAAACAAATATTCTCATAAAAATTGATCCAAACACAAGCAGGCCTAGACCAGAGACAAATAAGATAAAAAAACACAAAACACAAAAAGCAGAAAATCCAAAAACAAGCTGCCGGCAGTGGGAGAGGGGGCTAAAAACCGCCGAACGGAGGTGCGTGTACTACACGCGCCGTCACCGGACCCACCCAGACGAAGATCCGACGCCGGAGAACCCGCTGCCACCAAGCACGGCCCGAAAAAAGGTGGAGCGTGACCACACGTGCACCAAGGAGCAAAGAGCTCCCAGGCGCGTGTACACCACGCGCCGATCACTGACGACCAATACGACCGGTGCTTGTGGTGGCAGGGGCGGAAAACGCCGGGGAACGCGGCTGGGGAGCGCGTGTCGATCAAAAATCGGCGGAGATGTGTAAATCTGGCTTCTAAAATCAAAAGAAAAACAGTAAAAAAATCGGCCAAAAGATCCCGTTGACGACACTTTGGCTCGGCCACTTCCCTAAAAAAGACATCTTGAGATGAACAATCTTGCCAAAACGAAAGAAAAACAAAGAAAAACCGTTAAACAAAGCCTCCATAGCCCAAGCAGGCTAGAGGATGGTCAGCCTCCACTAGATCTAGCCGGGAGGAAACAAAAGCTCCACAACCCTAGAGGTTGGGAGAAAACTAACCTCACTGAACCGTCTCAGGGGGAACAAAAAACACCCTGACTCACGAGAAGCCAGAGGGAAACCAACACCGATAGGGGGAGGTGGAAAACCAACCCCTCCCAGTGAAAACCATCGGCTCGATATCTTCACATAAATTTTATTTATAAAAGTTGATCATTTTTAGGTGAGAATAAAAGGTTTAGAAATGATATATATTACAATCCCGTTCCACCGCTATCCCATTATTAAACGTTGTTAAGATATATATATATATATATATATATATATATATATATATATATATATATATATATATATATATATATATATATATATATATATATAAAGGTTGATGAATAATGTTATTTACTAAACTGTTATATGACTGTCATACAAATTGATGATGTGACAATAAAATTTATAAAAATAAAATAAAAAGAAGCCCTAATTTTCACTTCCACAGCATTTTAGTTGTATGATTGTTGTATAGTAGTATACTAAATAGCATTACTTAAAGACTGATTGACACTACCACATTAACTTAATGAGATAAAATTGTTGTATATAGCATTACTTTAAAAAACTATTATAAATGGATTAATTGTTATAAAAAAATAGATAATCAAATGAAGGGTTAAAGACATATTTGGTATATGTGGTTTAAAAACTTTAATTTTTGGTACCTAAGTTTCATTTTGCTTCACAGATGGTACTTGAGCTTTGGGAAAAGACTGACTTGGTACCTCCGTCTATTTTTTCGTCCAAATTTTAATGTCCTACCACGTGTTAACCCTCAGAGGTTGACACGTGTCACAATGAAAAAAAATTTAATTAAAAAATATAAAATAAAATCTTTAAAAATTAATTAAAAAAAATTTAAAATAATAAAACTTAAAAAAAAAAAAAATTGAAAAAACAAAAAAAAAAAAATTGAAAAAAAAAGTGAAAAAAAATAAGAGAAGTGTCTGAGCCACCTCTTGAACGGTTTGGGATGGCCATGGCCGAAGAAAAAAAAAATTGAAGGGGTTTGGCCCTCGGCCACCCCTAAAGGCCAAAACTCTATTCTTCAATTTTGTTTTTTTCTTTGGCTCTTGGGGGTGGCCAAACAACCCTGTGGGCCCTCAAGGGTGGTTCGGTTACCGTCAAGGGTCAAAACCCCCTTCTTAAGCAACCCCCAAAGGCCAAAACCTATTTCTTCAATTTTTTTTTTTTTTTTTTCTTTGGCAATGGGTGGTTGACACCCCAGACCAGTCAAGAGAGTGGCTTAGCCGCCCCTCTTATTTTTTTCTTTTCTTTTTTTAATCAATTTTTTTTTTTAATATTTTTTACGTTTTATTATTTTTAATTTTTTAATTAATTTTTTAAGTTTTTTATTTTTAATTTTTTTATATTATGCCATGTGTCATTTTTAATTGGTTGACATGTAATAGTTCGTTAAAATTTGGACGAAAAAATAGACAGAGATACAAAATCAGTCTTTTTTCAAAACTCGAGTATCATTTGTGAAACGAAATGAAACTGAAATACAAAAAAATAAAATTTTTAAATCAAATGTTACAAATATGTCTTTAACCCTAAAATGAAAGTCAAATCTCAATAAATGAAAATGAAGGGTTTAAAATTTCAGTTATCCAATAGTTTTTTTGAATCATCCAATTTCTGATGTGATTTAATAATTGTTTGAACCATCCGATAGAGAAAAAATAATAATAATTGTTAATCATCCAATATGATTGTCTCAAAAATTTTTTTTTTTGTTTGATTTTAATTATTAATAAAATGTTTAAAGGGTACATATAAATTAGGTACAAGTGACACGCAAAATCGGTCCGAACTTGAAAACGTTAAATTTACAGGACAATGTACCGATGACTCGCCCCTCAAGCGTGCCGATCCCAACGGTCATTTCTCCACGAAACCCACCCGATCGCCCACGACGCCCAGGATGAGCGGGTCGCTCTCCGAGTCACCCCTTAAGAACAGCGTTCCCGAGATCCCAATCGAAATCGTGAGCGAAGAAGAGATGGCTCTCATCGAAGCCGCCTTATCCGCCGCTCGCTCTTCGATCCCTGCAATTCGTCCACCTTTTGATTTTCACAGGAACGCGAGGTCTATTCAGTCAATCACTGTCCTGTCCAAGAGGAGCTTCTCGGGTCACACCGAAGTGGACATCGAGGATTCGGGCGACTTTGCGAACACCCAGAAGAAGGGTAAAGAGGCTGTGCCCCTCTTGCATCGGTTTAGAAGAAACAAGGGCTTGTCTGTCACTGATATCACTGCCACGGTATTGAATATTTTTTCATAATGGGTCTGGGTTCTTGTTGGTTTCTGTTGAAGTTTCAACTTTTGCTTTGAATATAGAAATTTTCGGTTCTGGGAAATGGGTTGAACTGGTTTTTGCTAGAATTTTAAGTTTAGTGGTTTTCTTTTGAAGCTTTTGTGATGATGAATGCTAGAGATTGATTTGTGTGTGCAAGTAGGTTCGTTTATATTTATGTTAACGTTATTTGATGCATATAGGGACCGTAATTTTGATTTTGATAAGGGAAGCAACCATTTTTGTTTAGTTTGAGACTTGCATAAACAAATGCTGCTGACTAATTGCGGCAACTTCCGAAAACTTGCATATATGGTTTCTCTTCAGCAAACTATAGTGCTTAAGGCGGTGCCGCGGTGGTAAGCTCACCTGTAAGTGTAAATCAACGATCACTGTAATCTTAATGCAATACGTATGCACAATTTGTATGTGTAGAGATAGCATGAAGGAGTTCTGCTTTATATTGTAGACATACTCTTAATTGTTAGTTCTCAATGCCATTTATATTTTAAAAGTCAAGTTGACTTGCGCATGACTGCTATGAGCATTTCCCATGTATGAATCATTATATGAGAATCATTGTACTTTTGGTTGTAGTTGTGCTATCAACTTTTACTTGCGTGAAGCTAGAATAGCGAGGTTTAGGTTTGTATTATCTTGATCCTTTTTATCTATTAGATGGCCAGTTGGCCATGGGATTTTGGACAAATTGATTATATAGAATTGACTTCCATAACGATAGGAGGTTGATACCGTTTGCTTAATCTCTAGTACTTGTAACTCCTCTTGAGCTCACAAGTGGAAACACAAACTCATCCAGATGGTTCATAAATGAGAGGTAACGCTGAGATGAAAGTTAGAGAGGGCAAGGATCATAGGAAATTGCTTGTGAAGCAAATGCCAATCTGTTTCTTTTCTAGAGCAAGCACCTTCCTATCTTATGTATGTTGGTTGCCTCATTTATAGACAACCTAAGTTAATTTATTTTCCAAATTTGGCTTTTGCATTCCTTTCTATGACCCAAATTAATGAGCAGACCTAATTTTCGTACTCCTGAATGTGATATTATTTGTTATAGAAATTGTATTATCAAACTTAATTTACATCAACAATTCCATTTCTTTTTAATTTCATTCTATAGTCCTGCAAGGCATCTGAGCAGGTAGAATTCTAGTAAACTTTTTCATGATGCTTTTATTGAACATTACATTGTTTCTGGTATCATCATAATATTTCCTAAAGGTAAAGTTCATAATTGATGTCATGAAGCTAATGTGTCATCCATTTAACTTATTGAAACCGAAACATATTCATTTCACATTGGTTCTAATTTCATGTTCACAACAGGAATGGTGCCAAAAACAAATGGAGTTTGTTCTCCTCCGTGGCAAGCGTAAAACTACTAAAGCTATGAAAGCAGGTAGTGCTCGGCACACAAAACTTGAAGAAGAGGTACACTTTTAAACTCATGATATACAACTATGCTGCATTTTACATGCATGCCTCTTATTGCCATGATCTCATAACTCCCCAAGTCCAAAATGGATTGTTTTTCTGGTAAATTTGGTATCATTCATCAACCTGTCAAACTTAAATATTATAGCAGACATATTTGGCTGAAATGCTGTTGTATGAAATTAAGTGAATGAAATAGAAATAATATTAGCTACAGTACATATACATGCACACTGTATAGTACTAAAATAGTATAAGTGCATATTGTATTCATTCTTATAATTTCATCAATTTGGTGTTTGGAAATAATTTTTTGGTACACATTCTACATTTAATACCTTGAAGGTCATTCAACTTACCTCTATGTTGTCCATGCAGATTTGTAACTGTGAATAGATGTTTTGTTCGGTCACCTTCTATGTCTTTCTTATGTCCACTGTGTACAATTATCCATCTCAATTGTATATTTGGCAGGTTGTGAAAAAAGTAACAATTCGTGTCAAATCGAAAGAAGACACATGGGCTTTGAAGCTTCTGAACTTTATAATTGGTGCTAATCAATTATTGTTTGAAGGATTGACTCGTGAGCTGCCACTGTAAGTTTTAGAATATTAAATTAAATTATTAAATTCATCATCTCCTACTAGTTTAGGCTTTTGTATTAACCCTGGCTTCACAGTTTATCCCCCATTTTAATTAAAATATTTCACGTGTTGTCTAGTTCCACACGAGCGAGTGTTAAAATATTAAATTAATGATTAAATTTACTATTTCCTATTAGCTCAAGCTTTTGGGAGAATTGATGATTTAATAGTAAGTTCAATCATATTTGGCTATCTCCTAACTAAATTTCTAACTTGTTATGGTTTTAGCTAGCTCTTAATGACCACATGGCAATCTTTGTTCTGCACTTGCTAGTGGTTCATTGTATAATTTTGAAGCACATTGTGTTTTATTTGAGTTAAATGTTACTTTGTTCTGGATGCAGGATTTAGTTTTGAAAAATTATTTGGAATTGAACTTTTTCCATATTATTGGTTATCATATCCTAATTGACCAATTTATAGCATCTAAAATAGATAAGTTATTGTATAGTACAGGATAACTAGATCATAGTTCTATGTGAATGATGAGCAGATACCTTGAGAACGGTTTTGTATGGGTTGGAAATGAGTCCCAGCTTGAAAAGAGTGTGCTGACCTTTGATAAACTGCAATAGTTTTGATTATTTATTTCTTGGTGTTTTACCAAAGTCCTTCGTATTGTCCTAATTGGATAATGCTTTGGATATACTGAAATCAGTATGGATAACAAAACATGGAAAGTTTAAATGCTTCCTCTTTTGTTGGGAAGAATAGAGAAAATGCCTCTACACAGGCAATAGAATACTTTTCTAAAACTTGATAAGAAATAATATATATTGATCTTTCTGTCAGAGGGTATCCTTTTCCTTTATATTTTTACATCTGTTTCACTCATACGTGGATGGAATTCGGACCACTGATCTTAATATTTGTTTCCCCCTTGCTGATGGACTATAGCTGCTTATGAAATCAGAATAGGCTTCATAGAAGGTATATGGATGGTGGGAGTGATCGATGAGATCCGAATGCCTGCAACAGAAACTGATAGAAACCCGA
Source organism: Alnus glutinosa (assembly GCF_958979055.1). Classification (NCBI taxonomy): domain Eukaryota; kingdom Viridiplantae; phylum Streptophyta; class Magnoliopsida; order Fagales; family Betulaceae; genus Alnus; species Alnus glutinosa. The sequence continues at coordinate 19,378,719 of NC_084894.1, forward strand.
TATTAGTTGACACAAAGACCCGTGTTCGAGACACTCTTCCTGCTGAACCACAAAGAAGGAATGGAAGGTATGCATAGATGAAGAATTGTTAACTAATGCATCAGAATAAAGTTTTGACATCGACTTATATTTTGGCAGGCTTCAACTAATGTGCTACAAGTATATGTGGGACAATTTAGTTGCTGACCATTTCCCCTCCAAACAATTTTTTGATTTTTTTACCTTGAATCCTCATTCTGTCTTATCTGAAGAAATCAGGGAAAGAACTGCTGATTCAGGGTTCCCAGCAGAGGTAAGCACTCTCTCTCTCTTAAATCATTAATTAAATAGTTTGAGATATAGTGTGTTTGATGTTCCCATCATCATAATGCTCATTTCCTAGGTTCTCCAAGTAAGAAAAACAAGTCCTTCTTACATGTTTTAGAGGTACCTATACATGTTATTGAAAATAGAATTGCTAAAATACTTTTAACAATGTGAGAGTAGCTTCTTTTCATCAGTGGTTTGACATGTTTTTGATAGTAAGTCCTAGAAGATGTCTACCAACTAATTTGCGTGAATCTCTACATAACCATGAAAATGTGAATAATATTATAGCATTAGAGAGTTTTCAGATAATTAACAATTCCATCCATGCTTTTATATTATATCCTTTTTACTTTGGCCTTGCAGACCCTTGATGACATGGTGAGATTATACAGAAATACATGTAGCATGCTGCCCCCTGCTCATGACCAGCTTTTGTTGAGGTGAGTAGAAAATTGATGCTTTTCTTCCCTTGGTTAAATAGTTATTTTTCTAGTTAGGTATTTCTCTTTTCTGTGTACTTGGGTTTTACCCTTTCAATTTTTTTTATAACTTTTGATTACTTATCAAAAAAAATAAAACAAGGTTTAAGAAATTTCTATTAGTATGCATGGAGCTGGATTGCCACATAAAATTGCATGTTCTGCGTGCTAAGTTTGACAGACCAGTCTACATGAAATGTTTTCTGAAAGCGGGGAATGCTATATTTTTAATTGGCTACTCCACTCTGGCTGATATTGGACTAGCATTTCTTATGTTAGTGCCTCAAATATAGCCATCTTCTTCATGAATAAAGGAGGAAACTCCTACCGGGAAGTGGGTTGTCGAGCATTATTGAAATTTTCCTTATTGTCTGATATATATGCTTCATGTGCATATATTTGGTGACAATATTAGTCAGTTGCTTCTAGCAAGACATTTACCCGGTTGCTTTGAAGCAGATATGAGTTCCAAAAAGATAATTCATTGCTTGGCGAAGATCAATTTGCATTTGACTCAGATTGGCTCAAGAATCAAATTCAGGGGTGTCTTGAGTTCTGGCTAGGGGAGCGGGAAGCCTGTTACACTCCAGAAGAAGAGCGTTGGAAATGCCGGTTCTGTCAGTTTGCTTCTATCTGTCCTGCAAACACTGATCCTGATCCTATGACTCCAAACCATACAAACACCTAGGAAAATAGTAAACTAAACTAGAGAAAAGTACTGACATTCTTTTAGTGTCTTCCAATCGGTTCTCTCTATAAACTCAGTGAGCAAAACATGCTACCTTCCTGCAAAGAAGCATAGATGTTATTGAAGCTTTCTTTGCGGTGTATTGCTGACCTGAAGCTGGTTGAGAATCACATGATTGGATTATGTATCTTCTACGCACAAAAATGCGTTTGTTGTAGGCTATGACGATTCATTGTTGTAAATTCGAAAACAAAATTCATTCTGTAAAGAATATGTATATCAACCCCAGAATGTGTTCGTGTCGGTGTGCGTTTGTGTTGCAAAAACTTTGGCAAGCACTTGGACAACCTCCACAGATATGAACATACCATTTTTTTCATCGATCTTTAGCTCATTTAATGATAGAGCTTAAAAACTGCAAGTTTCATTTTGTAAAAGTTGCTGGAAGTTTATATGTTTTTGGGAAAAGTCAAATTTAGTCCTTAGCTTTTCATGCAGTTTTAATTTTATCCTCAAGTTTTCAATTTTGGCAATTAGGTCATTTGGCTTTTCTCTCGTTTCAAATAGGTCATTTCATCAACTTCTTGTCCAATCAATTAATGATATGCCACATCAAACCAATCAATTAATGCCATGTAGCATTGTTTAACATGTCGTGTGCAAATTGTGTGCGCTATGTAACAAAGTTGGCTGGTCACTTTTTCTTCTTCTTCTTCTTCTCTTTTTTTTTTCTTATTTCTTTCTTTCTTTCTTTCTTACTTTTTTTTTTTTTTAGAGTATATTTATAACTTAAATTAATTGTCCTGTGACACGTACAAATAAGAGTGATGAGAAATTAATTAATTAGTCTGATTGGCATGCTGTTAATTAACTGGGTGATAAGTTAAATGATAGTCCTATTTGAAATCATATAAAAACCGAAGGACTTAATTGTAAAAATTGAAAACTTAAAGGCTAAATTGAAATTCAAGAAAAAAATTAGAAATTAATTTCATTTTTCCCTTTCGATTTCGGTTTAGTTTGGCTCTCTGGTTCAATGGATTAATGAGATTCATTCATGATTCTTTCACACCATTCCCTCTCTCCTCCACTCTTCATCTTCAACAAAACTACTGTCCACGTCACAGATTAAGAGCACTAGTAGCAGATATTCTATAAGTAGTTTACTTCCTTAAATATAGGAAAAATTTTAAAAAAGTCACAAAAAATCATCTACATTAGTTTCCCTATATTTCTCCTAAACCATTGGGTAGCTGCAGTGCTACCCAATGAATTATATAATGATAAAAATGACAAAAAGTAGAAATGTAGAAAAAGAATAAAGAAAGAGTATTTAATTGATATAAGACAATATAAGGGAATATGTTGTGAAATGTTTTTTTTATAAGGAAATAAAAAGTAATTTTGTTCCTTAAATTTAGAGAAAATGGTTAGAGCATTAGCAGCAGATACCCTATAGATGGTTCCCTTCCCTAAATATAAGGAAAAATGTAAAAGAAAATCACAAAAAAACATTTGTAGCAGATTCCCTACAAGTTTCCTAAGCATTGAGAATGCTAAAATTGGGAAGCACCGTAGCATTTCCAATGATTATTATAATCATAAACTCCATTCTCTCTCCTTCTACAGTAGCCCCAACCCTTCGTCCCTTTCTTCTTTTTTGTTCAAACAATTCCCCCTTCCCCCTTAGTTCTTGCATAGAGAGAGAGAGAGAGAGAGAGAGAGAGAGATTAAGTTGGAGGAGGTGAGGTGGGAGGTGGAGAGCTCACTGGAGGAGGAGTCGGAGGCGGTGAAGCACTTTCCGTCAGCAAAGATTGGAGGTTTAACCGGTCTAGAGAGTGATATTGAGGAGATTGGAGGGCAATCCTGGTCTAGAGCTCGCCGGAGCTAGATCAAAATCCGCTGCCTCAGTTGCTTTCCACGCAAGGCTCTTCCCACGCAAGTCCAAGTTTGTTTAGATTTTTCAGCAGATTTCCAGTAAACCCATCACTGACAAGTCCAAGATTTTGAGCCAAGTCCAAAATTAGAAGACTTCAGATATGTCTTGTTCAAAAATTAGAACATCAGAAGTTGAACAAGGTCGATTTGGAGGGAAGGAGTGGCTGACTCAGTGTTTGCCTTCAAGGACGAGAGAGAGAGAGAGATGAAATGATGCAGAGGGATCCAAATAAGATAATGCTGAGTTGTCAGATTGCACATTGATGGCGCTAAATTACCTGGAGCAGGCAGATCAGTGCAAGATTGGAAAGAAATCGTGATTTAGCCTAATTGGGGCAATTTTCGAGTGCGCTGCAGTATTTTGGCCATAACTTTGGCTCCGAGTATCCGATTTGCGCATATGACCTCAATTCGGAAAGCTCTCTTCGGTGCGCACATCGTGGCCACCCAGCTACGCTCGATGCGCCTCGTTTCGAGCCCAAAACCCGTTGTTTTTCCTTCCAAAACCTTAATTTTAGATATATTTTTTTTCCTTTTATGGTAACTTTTCGTTTATCATTGATTAGGAGGTGATTCTAAGTCCAATTTAGGCCATATTTTTGGCAGACTGTTTATTTTATTCTGTATTTCGTTTTATTAGAGTTTTTGGGATTTTGCTATTTTTGGTAAAATTCTGAATTTTCAGCTATATTAGCCCGGCTTGTGGACGTTTTTCCAACAGTTGTTGATTATTGATAATTTTATCGAATTCAGAGTTTGTTTCTGTGTTTGGGGTAATTTTTTTGTTTTCTTCCTTGCAAACTACCTGTTGGTTAGCCTATAGAATAATCGTTATTTTGTCCGGCGTCATGAAATGAAAGAAAAAAAGAAGTAAAAGTAAATATATATATATTTTAATGGTTTAGGAAAAAATTAAGAGAAGCTATTGTGGATAGATGCGATTATTCGCAATATTTGCAGCCGTATTTGCAAAATGCGGATATCACTTTTAGATATTCACATCGTGTTTTAAATATCCTCATTCGAGTGGTTATTGTGGTTATTATTCGCTAACATCATATTAGGTAATGAGTTTTTTGGGCCTTGTTTGGGTCTCTATTAGAGCATATTTTAAATGGTTTTGAATATAATTTAGGCTGATTTTTAGTAGTTTGAGCTTGTTTTATTTTTTATTTATTTTTTTAAAAAGTTAATCTTTTGAAAATATATTGATTTCACAATACTTTTGTTTTTTTCCCAAGTGCTACATAAGAAAGTAACACAACCAACCAAACCAATGTATATATAACATATTTTCTCATTCAAAACAACATTATTTTGGTATTAATTGCATCTGCATCCACATGTGGGGATAACGGATGCGAACGGTTAATATCCACCCGCATGTACACCTCTAATATAAATAGAGAGACCCTACTCAAACAATTAAGGGGCCTTATCGAAGGCCTCTCACCACCCCCTACACGATTGCACAGAGAGAAAAAATTGTTAGATCCCAAGATATCCCTATCCTGATACTATAAAAGACGTGTTAAGAATATTATATTATTCTCTATGTTTATTTCCATTCCATTCTAGGGTTCATTTGCTTTCCTTAGTTTACGTACTAGGTTTACTTATTCACTACTTACTCATGGCTCTTTATAAATAGAGGCTTTTGTAATAGTTTTATGGAAAATTAAATATGGTAAAAATGTAGCCCATATATCTCTTTACCCTTCCTCTCTCTCATCTCTCTTTTTTTATTTTTTCGATATATTTAACAGACCATTAATGGTATTGAAAATGCAATTGCCAGCAAGACATCAACGCGCCTTGTTCTCAAATCAGAACGAAAGCCAAACTATATTAAAGTAGGCGAGACTTGCTTTATTTCCTACTTTGCTGAATGTGACATCTTGGCTTTAAAGAAAAAAACAAAGAAAAAAGAAATGGAGAGCGAAAGAAAAGAAGTAGAAAAGAAAAAACGAAAGAAAGAAAAGAATATGGCATGTTTACTTGAACTTTGCTTACCTGGTAAGGAAGACGGATTTCTCTTTGAGCAAGGAGCCTTGTAGTCTGTAGTTTCTATTAGTAACGGTAACATGTAGCAGGGAATTTACAAAAGTAACAGTAAAAACCCACGGTGCAACGGTCAAAAGGTCTGAAACCCAGAAACCTTCAGAACAGAGCGACTATATATCTGAAAATGAACTAGTCACTCTCCAAGTTATGCATTAACACCACCACCGCCACCGACAGTTGTGGTCTCGGCATTCAAATGGAGCTGAGCGAGGAAGAAATGGCTTCCATTGAAGCTGCCTTAGCGGCCGCCACACCATCTTTTCTCTCTTCCTCTGCAACTCCTGCAACTCGTTCACCCTCTCAGTTCCAGAGAAAAGGGAAGTCTATCCAACCAATCACTTCCCCCCCATCCAAGGCTAAGAGAAGGTTGTCGTTTTGTGCGGAATTCGATATTGAGGATTTAGGCAGTCTTTGGAGTGCCAAGAAGAATTCATCCAAAGAAAAAAGAAGTCCCAAGAAGAATTCATCCAAAAAAAAAAGGAGTGCCAAGAAGAGGAGCAGAGTGGCTGAGACGTCGTTTTTCCACCGATTTAGGAGCGAGACTGGATTGTACGTCAGTGATGTTACTTCCACGGTATGGATTTTTTTTTTTTTGGTTAGTTTGCTTTCGTTTTGGGTTTTGGCAAATGGGTGTGATATATGCTTCGTTTGTTTCGACGTAAAATGATTTTTATCATAAAATATTTTCGGCGAAATCATTTTTAAAAAAATAATTTTATTGAAAATATTTTACGGCGTTTGGCTCGCACGAAAAAATTATGAAAGGCGAAAATCTAGCAACTGTCACCGGAATTCGGCAACTTTCGGCCGCTGTTGCCGGATTCAGGCTAGCAGGTTTGGCCGGATCCTAGCCATTTTGGCCAAATCCGGCTAGATCCATCCAGATCCGGCTGCTTCTGACCATAACCGAGATCCGGCCGGATTTTGGTCCGCCGGAATTTGGCGACGGTGGTCGGATGTTGTTGGATTCCAATGCTGGTAGGATTCTGGTGGCAAAATGTTGTCGGATTCCGGCGCTGATTAGATTCTGACGACTAACCATTGCCGGATTCCAGCAATCAGATATCAAACATGTCTGCAAGGACGAAGAGTTTAATTTCGAAAAACGATTTAGAGTTTTGAAAATCGTAAATCGTTTTCAAAAAATTAAAGAAGTTTTTACGGTCAAACTGAAAATGATTTTTGTTGACCATTCTTCTCGCCCTTACCAAACACCGTAAAATGCCAAAATCATTTTTCAGAAATCATTTTGTGCCAAAATAAACGGAACATTAGTTTTTGAAGATTTTCATGTTTGACTGTGGTTTGAAGTTTGGAGAAATGGTGATGAATGCTAGCTACACAGCTAGAGAGTGATGACGAATATACATGTATTAATATATGACTTTGTTTGTTAACCCTGAATTAACAACCATAACAAACAAAAATGTTTGCTTATGATAACTTGGAGAAGTCCGAAAGTTAAACTTAATTTAGCTTATGTGGCACAAAAGTGAGACAGTTAGCTGAGATGAAAGCAGGAGAATGCTTTCATTGCACATTACATTGTTTCTGGTAAAGTTCATAATATATTGATGTCATGAAGTTAATGTGTCATCCATATAACTTATTGAAACCGAAACGTATTCATCTCACATTGGTTTAATTTCATGTTCACATCAGGAATGGTGCCAAAAACAAATGGAGTTTGTTCTCCTCCGTGGCAAGCGTAAAACTACTAAAGCTATGAAAGCAGGTAGTGCTCGGCACACAGAGCTTGAAGAAGAGGTACGCTTTTAAACTCATGATATACAACTAATGCTGCATTTTACATGCATATATGCCTCTTGTTGCCATGAACCCGTAACTCCCCAAGTCCAAAATGGATTGTTTTTCTGGTAAATTTGGTATAATTCATCAACCTGTCAAACTTAAATAATATAGCAGACATATTTGGCTGAAATGCTGTTGTATGAAATTAAGAAACTGTTGAAATTAAGTGAACGAAATAGAAATAATATTAGCTACAGTACGTATACATGCACAGTACTGTATATTACTAAAATAGTATAAGTGCATATTGTATTCATTCTTATAATTTCATCAATTTGGTGTCCGTGCAGATTTGTAACTACAAGAGCCTCCACGGACTCCAGGTAAATATCAATCCCCTCCATCTCAACCTTGCGGTTCCTTTCTGTGAATAGATGTTTTGTTTAGTCACCTTCTATGTGTTTCTTATGTCCACTGTGTACAATTATCCATCTCAATTGTATATTTGGCAGGTTGTGAAAAAAGTAAAAATTCGTGGCAAATCTAAAGAAGACAAATGGGCTTTGAAGCTTCTAAATTTTATAATTGGTGTCAATCAATTATTGTTTGAAGGATTGACTCGTGAGCTGCCACTGTAAGTGTTCGAATATTGAATTAAATTTTATAATTGGTGTTAATCAATTATTGTTTGAAGGATCATATCCTACCCGTTTAAGCTTTTGGAATAATTAGTAATTTAATATATAGTATTAGAGCATAAGTCATGTGTTTGAACCCTAGCTCAACAGTTTATCCCCCATTTTATTTAAAATATTTTATGCGTTGTCTAGTCCCACACCCAAGGGAGTGTTAAAATATTAATTTTTATTTTTATTTTTTATAAGTAAGAAACCAATCTTATTAATAAAGTGTAAGGCGCAAGTGTTAAAAATATTAAATTAATGATTAAATTCACTATTTTCTATTAACTTAAGCTTTTTGGAGAATTGATGATTTAATAGTAAGTTCAATCATATCTGGCTGTCTCCCAACTAAATTTCTAGCTTGCCATGGTTTAGCTAGCTCTTAATGACCACATGGCAATTAATGTTTTTTCTGCACTTGCTAGTGGTTCATTGTATAATTTTGAAGCACATTGTGTTTTATTTGAGTTAAATGTTACTTTGTTCTGGATGCAGGATTTAGTTTTGAAAAATTATTTGAATTTAGAATTGAACTTTTTCCATATTATTGGTTATCATATCCTAATTGAGTGATTTATAGCATCTAAAATAGATTAGTTATTGAATAGCACAGGATAACTAGATCATAGTTCTATGTGAATGATGAGCAGATACCTCGAGAACAGTTTTGTATGGGTTGGAAATGAGCCCCAGCTTGAAAAGAGTGTGCTGACCTTTGATAAAGTGCAGCAGATTTGATTATTTATTACTTGGTGTTTTACCAAAGTCCATCGTATTGTCCTAATTGTATAATGCTTTGGATAAACTGAAATCAGTATGGATAACGAAAACATGGAAAGTTTATAAAATGCTTCCTCTTTTGTTGGGAAGAAGAGAGAAAATGCCTCTACACATGCAATAGAATGCTTTTCTAAAACTTGATAAGAAATAATATATATTGGTCTTTCTGTCAGAGGGTATCTTTTTCCTTTCTATTTTTGCATCTGTCTCACTCATACGTGGATGGAATTTGGATCACCGATCTTAATATTTGTTTCCCCCTTGCTGATGGACTATAGCTGCTTATGAAATCAGAATAGGCTTCGCAGAAGGTATATGGATGGTGGGAGTGATCGATGAGATCCGAATGCCTGCAACAGAATCTGATAGAAACCCGATATTAGTTGACACAAAGACCCGTGTTCGAGACACTCTTCCTGCTGAACCACAAAGAAGGAATGGAAGGTATGCATAGATGAAGAATTGTTAGCTAATGCATCAGAATAAAGTTTTGACATCCACTTATATTTTGCCAGGCTTCAACTAATGTGCTACAAGTATATGTGAGACAATTTAGTTGCTGACCATTTCCCCTCCAAACAGTTTTTTGATTTTTTTACCCTGAATCGTCATTCTGTCTTATCTAAAGAAATTAGGGAAAGAACCGCTGACTCAGGGTTCCCGGCAGAGGTAAGCACTCTCTTACTCTCTTAAATCATTAATTAAATAGTTTGAGAGATGAGAGTGTGTGTGTGATGTTCCTATCATCATAATGCTCATTTCCTTGGTTGTCCAAGTAAGAAAAACAAGTCCTTCTTACATTTTTTAGAGGTACTTATACATGTTATTGAAAATAAAATTACTAAAACACTTTTAACAATGTGATGGTAGCTTCTTTTCATCAGTGGTTTGACATGTTTTTGATAATAAGTCCTAGAAGATGTCTACCAACTAATTTGCGTGAATCTCTACATAACCGTGAAAACGTGAATAATATTATAGCATTAGAGAGTTTTCAGATAATTAAGAACTCCATCCATGCTTTTATTTATATCTTTTTTACTTTGGCCTTGCAGACCCTTGATGGCATGGTGAGATTATACAGAAATACATGTAGCATGCTACCCCCTGCTCATGACCAGCTTTTGTTGAGGTGAGTAGAAAATTGATGCTTTTCTTCCCTTGGTAAAATAGTTATTTTTCTATTTAAGTATTTCTCTTTTCCGTGTACTTGGGTTTCGCCCTTTCGATTTTTAATAAATTTTGATTAATTAAAAAAAAAAAAAAAAAAAAAAAAAAAGGTTTAAGAAGTTTCTATCAGTACGCATGAAGCTGGATTGCCACATAAAATTGCATGTTCTGCGTGCTAAGTTTGACAGACCAGTCTACATGAAATGTTTTCTGAAAGCAGAGAATGCTATATTTTTAGTTGGCTACTCCACTCTGGCTGATATTGGACTAGCATTTCTTATGTTAGTGCCTCAACTATAGCCATCTTCTTCATGAATAAAGGAGGAAACTCCTACTGGGAAGTGGGTTGTTGAGCATTATTGAAATTTTCCTTATTGTCTGATATATATGCTTCATGTGGATATATTTGGTGACAATATTAGTCAGTTGCTTCTAGCAAGACATTTACCCGGTTGCTTTCAAGCAGATATGAGTTCCAAAAAGATAATTCATTGCTTGGCGAAGATCAATTTGCATTTGACTCAGATTGGCTCAAGAATCAAATTCAGGGTTGTCTTGAGTTCTGGCTAGGGGAGCGGGAAGCCTGTTACACTCCAGAAGAAGAGCGTTGGAAATGCCGGTACTGTCAGTTTGCTTCTATCTGTCCTGCAAACACTGATTCTGATTCCTGATCCTATGACTCCAAACCGTACAAGCACCTAGGAAAATCGTAAACTAAGCTAGAGAAAAGTACTGACATTATGTTCTTTTAATGTCTTCGAATCAGTTCTCTCTATAAACTCAGTGAGCAAAACATGCCGCCTTCATGCAAAGAAGCATAGATCGATGTTATTGAAGCTTTCTTTGACCTGAAGCACCTGAGTGGATTATGTATCTTCTACGCACAAAAATGTATTTGTTGTAAATTTGAAAAAATAAAATTCTTTCTGTTAAGAATATGCATGTATATCAACACCAGAATATGTGTTCGTGTCGGTGTGCGTTTTTGTTGCAAAAACTTTGGGAAGCACTTGGACAACCTCCACAAATATGAACATACCATTTTTTTCATTGATGTTTAGCTCATTTAATGATAGAGCTTAAAAGCTACAAGTTTCATTTTGTAAAAGTTGCTGGAAGTTTCTGATTTTGCAAAAATTAAATTTAGTCCTTAGGTTTTCATGCAGTTTTAATTTTATTCTAGAGTTTTCAATTATGGCAATTAGGTCATTTGGTTTTTCTCTGATTTCAAATAAGTCATTTCATCAACTTTCCAATCAGGTTAATGATATGCCATATCAAACCAATAAATTAATGCCACGTGGCTCTCGTTTAGTTTAACATGTCATGTCCAAATTGTGCGCACTATGCGACAAAGTTGGCCTGTTACCTCTTTTTTTTTTTTTTTTTTGGAAATATATATATATATATATATATATATCCCCCTTAAACTATAATCTAATTGTTAATGTACTTTTCAAACTACCACCCAATTGTCAATATACCTCCCAAACTACCAATTGTGTTAATATCCCATTTCAAACTACCAAAAAATGCCAATGTCCCCCCCCCTAAGACCAACAAAAAGATAAAAATAACCTTAAAACTTTTTGAATAAGACAAAAATGTCGTTATAAATTCGAAAAAAAAACTAAAACAAAAAAAAAAAAATTGAATAAAAAAAACGAAAAAAATAACTGAAAATTACAAAAACAGTTTTTTTTTTTTTTTTTTTTTTTTTTTTTTTTTTTTTAAAAAAAGAAAAACATAAGAAAAAGAAAAAATAAAAACCTGTTTTTTTATTAAATTAAAAAAAAGAAAGATATCTTTTTTTAAAAAAAAAAAAAAAAAACAAACGAAAAAATTACTGAAAATTTTATTTAAAAAAAAGAAAAAGAAAAACTAGTTTTTTAATTTTTTTTTTATATAATGTTTTGTTATTTTATATTTTTTTAATAATTTTTTGGTTTTTTTTTTTAATTTTAATTATTTTATGAAAGATATTTTTGTCACTAGGGGGACATTGACATTTTTTGATAATTTAGGGGGAAATATTGACATAATTGATAGTTTAGAGAGACATTGACAATAAAGTAATAATTTGGGGGAGTTACGTATACTTTTGCCTTTTTTGTTTTTTGTTTTTTCTTCTTTTTTTTTTTTTTTTAAATGAAAGATTTGAAAAAAGTGAGTATATTTATAATTTAAAGTCATTGTTTCCTGTGGTACGTAAAAACAAAAGCGATGTGACATTAATCTTAGTTTGATGTTGCATTTTGTTAATTAACTAGACGATAAGTTAAATGAGAGTCCTATTTGAAATCATCTAAAAACCGAAGGCTCTCTGGTTCAATAGATTGATGAGATCCATTCATGACTCTTTCACACCATTCCCTCTCTCCTCCGCTCTTCATCTTCAGCAAAACCAGTGCATATCACAGACTAACACATGGACTTTTTCTCACTGGGGTCTGTGCGCAATACTACTGGTTGGGTTGGTGGGTTTTATGAAGTGGGGGAAGAAGAAAACTAAATAATTTTGGAAGGGAATGCATGTTTTGAAGCAGAGTTTGTGAAATTTATTTTTTTATTTATTATTTATTATTATTTTTATTATTATTTTTTATTTTTTTTTTATAATATGTGCTTTTCAAATGTTCAAGGCCTCACGGGTGTCAATTTTATAGACTGTGTTTGAGAAAATTAATCTAATCCAGTTTGGAAGAAAATTTTTGTTCATCTGTTATATTCTTTTTACAAATCATTCATATTCTTTTTACGGTGGGTTTGGGATTTCATTAAAGAACTGAAAAAATAGAAAACTAAAGTAAAGAAGAAATAGAAAATATAATTAAGTTCCTCTTTTTGTTGTTTGTTAGAAAAATAAATGAAAATCGTTTCTCTTTTTTTGCAAATATTTAAAAAGGAATATAGAGTATTAGGAATGTAATTCTACAAATATTTCTATAGTAACCTTGTATAAAAGTTGAGAATTATTATTTTATTTTGGAGAAATGTTTAGTTTTATTCTCTTGTTAATTTTTATACAAGAGATTTACAAATTTACTATAAAATTTATAAAACCGCACAAAATTCTACAAATTTAATGATAAATTTAACGAAAAAAAAAAAAAAAAAAAAACGTAATTTGCATTACTTCTCGTATCCTTGTGTTCCACCTAGTTTTGGATAACAAAAAAAGCTAGGATTTGATAGGAATGAAATAATACAACGCCTGTTCTATTCTTTTTCAAAGAACTTCAAACTGAAGAATGGTCACTGAGTCTAATTTCTTACCATTTCCTTTTTCCCATCCTCCACCTCCCCAAATAGATCTATTAAATAAATAAACCTACACGTCTAAAACCTAAGTTTATCCTTTGAATTTGTGTCACATCAATCTCTTATAAAATGTTTTTTCTCTAGATGTCTTTCTCTTTTTCTTTTTCTTTTTCTTTTATTATTTTTCCAATATATTTATCCAGACCAATCGTATTGAAAATGCATGCGTCATCAACACGCCTTGTTCTCACTGAATCAGAACGAAAGCCAAACTGTACGTACAAAGGCAAGACTAGCTTTATTTCCCACTTTGCTGCGTGTGACATCTTTGCTTTAAAGAAAAAGAAAAGAAGAGCGAAGAAAAGAAGTAGAAAAAAGAAAAAGAAAGAAAAGAATACGGCATGGTTACTTGGACTTTGCTTACCTGGTAAGGAACATGGACTTCTCTTTGAGCAAGGAGGTTAGGAAGGACCCATATATGTGGACTTTAGTTTCTGTTAGTAACGGTAACATGTAGCAGGGAATCTACAAAAGTAACACTACAACCCCACGGTGCAACGGCCAAAAGGTCTGAAACCCAGAAACCTTCGGAACAGAGAGACTGGTATATCTGAAAATGCACGAGTCACTCTCCAAGTTATCCATTAACACCACCACCGCCACCAACAGTGGTGATCTCGGCATTCAAATGGAGCTCGTGAGCGAGGAAGAAATGGCTTCCATTGAAGCTGCCTTAGCGGCCGCCACTCCCTCTCCTCTCTCTTCCTCTGCAACTCCTGCAACTCGTTCACCCTCTCAGTTCCAGAGTAAAGGGAAGTCTATCCAACCAATCACTTCCCCCCCATCCAAGGCTAAGAGAAAGTTGTCGTTTTGTGCGGAATCCGATATTGAGGATTTAGGCAGTCTTAGGAGTGCCCAAAAGAGGAGCAGAGTGGTCGAGACGTCGTTTTTCCACCGATTTAGGAGCAAGACTGGATTGTACGTCAGTGATGTTACTTCCACGGTATGGAATTTTTTTTTGTTAGTTTGCTTTCGTTTTGGGTTTTGGCAATGGGTGTGATTTAGTTTTTGAAGATTTTCATGTTTGATTGTGGTTTGAAGTTTTCAGAAATGGTGATGAATGCTACACAGCTAGAGAGTGATGATGATCAATATGTATTAATGTATGGCTTTGTTTGTTAACCCTGAATTAACAACCATAACAATCTCAACGTTGTGACAGTTGATAACTTGGAGAAGGCCCAAATTGAAACTTGCTTTCAAATGGTTGACAGACACTGTTGATACAGTTTCCGGTATGGTGACGTGTCGCCTAGTGATTCACTGCTGGGTTCTGATCTACAACCTCAATCCTGCAAAAGAACAAACAACTCGTCGGGGGTGCCGACTACGCCCACTCCGATGCCTAAGTCAGATCTAAACCGATTTTCTGAAGATTATCTGTAATCTCAAAAGCACAGAGAATGCATGTACCTTCATACCTGGTGCGGTGGTCTTATTTATAGGCCAGCAGTTGTAATCTTATTAGAATCCTTAAAACGCAGTTGGATTAGGAGTTTGAGTCCTATTCTGTTTGAACCCTGTCCTTACCTTCAGGGAATTCGAATGAGGCTGCAGAGTTCAAATTGGATTGCATTCATACCTTTTTAATTCCGTGTCATTATCTACCTTGTCCCATTAATTATGGAATGGAGGCTTATCCCTGATCTTTTGGGATACTGGCCTTGTCAAATTCTAAGACTGCTGCGGTGCACTTCGACCAACCCCCGAGGTGATAATACCCGAGACATGTTCGCTCCGACTAGGAGATCTCGGGATATTACCGCACCATAACAGGATTGTGGGAGATCCGAGATGTTCTTATGCCGAGATGATATTATCCGAGGTGTTATCACACCGAGGTGTTATTACTCCGAGGCAATCTTCTATTTCGGGTTGTAACTCAAACTTCCTGTATGGTCTTGTAGTTTCTGTTAAATCTCTGAGGTATAAATATCCGAGATATGTTCGCTCCGACTAGATTAGGAGATCTCGAGATATTTCATACCGAGACGTCATTATACCTAGACGATCTTCCTTTGCTAGGTCGTAACAAATGACCGAGATGTAACTCCGAGATATAACACCGAGACGTTTCCATATTAGAATCCACGTGTCTTCGGGGTTAATTTTATCCCCAACAGTTACCCCCCTAATTCTCTAATTTCAAAAATAAATCGAAATAAGAGAATTATTAGTTGTCTGCCAACCTGTACCTGCTACTGTAAAGGGCACGTCTTTTCAAAAGTTAAAATGTTTGAACCTTACCGCTTCTTTTTCCAGTAACGACGTCAGCTCTGTACCGCCGTCCTTTATCATCATGTCGCGATATTATCGAGGTAGTGCCATTTAATTCCTAGATCTGAAACGCGCGCCTTTTCAGTTTTCGGAGATATTGACATGATGGCGCCCTTTGATATTTCAGACACGTGGGGGGGGGGGGGGGGAGTGGATTTAATGTTTTGGAATACTTTCACTATTCATTCTTTGACATATTCTCGTTCTCTTTCTTTATCCTCCATTGTTGTCCTCTTCCTAAGTTCTTTTCTTTCTCTGAAACCTCTGTTCCTCCTTCCTTTTTCAAATGGCTCCCAAGAAGGCAGCTTCAAATGTTCCTGCTACATCTCGGGCCCGAACTAAAAGGTCCGACGGCTTCATAGACCTTTCTCTCCTAGAGAGTAGGGTGGAAACCGCTCTTCTTGAAAGGCATGAGGGTGTTCAGTGTCTGAACTATGACATTCCTCCAACAGTGAGGATGTTTTATCAAGCACCTGATGCTTGGCTTATCGATGGCGGCGACATCACCTTATTCGAGCGGATGTTTCTTGCTGGGCTCCAGTTGCCTTTTCCGGAGATTGCTCGGGATTTTGTCCTGTTTCTGATGGTAACTCCTAGTCAGATCATGCCTAACGCCTGGAGATATCTGTTCGCTTCATACATCCTCTGGAGGCTCGTACTGAAGAAGGAGATGAAGATTCTGCAGTTTTTCAACATTTATAGACCAAGGCAGACTTCAGAGGGAATGATTGAACTATATGTTTGTCACCCCCCTATATTCATCAAACTCAAGAGTGGGTTAACAAACAACAAGTTCTGGGAGCAGCAGTTTTTTCGAGTTTCTGGGGAATGGGAATGCTCCAAAGGTACTCTTTTGCCCGAGAACCGTAGGATGCCTCGGACTTGGCAATTGCTACGGCCCGACCGAAGCGAGACTCCTTCACTTAGTATGTCCGAACAGGAGGATGTTAAGAAGATAAGTGACTGGTCTGCAGTTAGGGTCAAAGTTGAGAAATTTGAGGAAGTCGATTTCGACAATCTTGTGACCGAGGAGAATTTGAGGCAGTTTCTCGGATACAATATTCCGAGAGACAAGAGGACAATCACCAAAAGAGGGGCGGTCAAGAGAAGAAATGATGCGCCTCCGTCTCCAAGGCCTTTCATCAAGAAGAGACCTTCTGGCCGAGCTGAAGAAATTCTTGAGGACGCTCCTTTGAGGAAGACGCAGAAAATCCCGTTGGCTGCCTCGGGTGTGAAGAGAACCCCTCTGAGAGTGTCTATGGCTGGAACCAATACCGAAGAGGGATCAGAGAGCTTTCAGGGTTTCGTTCTGGAAGTTTCTCCTACACAAGAAGCTGGTTCTACGCCCCCTTTTATCTTAAGGGATGAGTTCGGCTCCGAGGCATCGTATCAGGGCCCCGAGACTCCTCTTGAGGAAACTCATGCTGGAGCTTCCACAATAAATAGTCCGGCCCCAGGGAGATTTGAAGAGGGGGATGAACCAAGAACTGAGGCCTGCGACGTGCAAGTCACACGTAGGGTGAAGCATCCGGCAAGGAAGCGAAAATTCAATGCTCAAGATCATCTTGTCGAAATAATTTCAGAGGCTGAGCGGATGTGGGGTAAGGCGGTTATAAGGCCTTCTGACGCCAAGAAGGTACGGCAAAAGTCTGCCCCTTCGGGTGGTGAATCTGATGAAGAGAGGGATGAGGATGTTGGTACTTTCCGAGATGAAGCTTCGGTCGAAGGCTTTGTGGAAGATGGCACTCCTCGGACTCCTTCATCAGAGCGTCCAAAAACTCCGCCACCCCCCAGTTGTGATTGTGAAATGGGGCATGAAACCCCCCAAGAACCATGTACAGCTCCTGATCCAAACGAAGCTCAAACAGGAACAACTGAGAGGGGGAATACCGGAGAACCAGAGACTTCTCAGCGAGAGGGTGTTTGGGATACACCGGGCGTTGGTCTCGGAGAGCCTGAAGGATCGGGGGTTAATGCCGAGGCCATCACTCCCGAAGCAGATTTGCATCCCAAAGCTTCTAGGGACAGGTCCCATACCGAAGTCATCACTCCCGAAGCAGATCTGCTTCCCGAAGCTTCTGCTAGGGACAGGTCCCATACTGAGGCCAGCACTTCTGAATTAAGGCCTTTTGGGTCTGAGGCATCTCCGAATGCAGAAACCGCTCCCTCTATAGGCCCCAGTTCTTCTTCCAGAGTTTCCGCGGGCTTTGAGGTCTTGGGCCGAGGCCTTCTTGGTCATCCAATGGAGGCCATAAAGAATCTGATTCCGGAAGGGTTCTTAGGAAATGCAGGGGTTTCATCCCCCGACAAAATTGTGCAAGGCATTCTTATATCTCATTATCAAGTGAGTTTCCGAGAACAAGCCTTCATTTAGACCCATTTTTAGTTCTTAATCTAGAGTTTGCCTACCTTTTTCTTGTAGCTTCTGGTGAAGATGACTGCCCTCTGGCAGAGGTATGAAAATCGTCAGGTTCAACCTATCGCTCCAGCCCCTAAAGTGCAAGCTCAAGTCTCGAGTTTGGAGAAAGAAGTGGCAGCTTTGAAGGCCCTCCTTCAATCTAGAGATGAAGAGCTCGCTGCCCCGGACTTGATTATATCCGAGGAGCGCTCTGCCAATGCTCGTTTGAAGAAGGAAGTGATGGAGGCCAATGAGCGGTATACTCTCTCTGTTGCAAGTCTTTCTACCGAGCTTGATTGTGCAGATCAGTTATCCTCTCGCTTGTCAGCCGTACAGAACGAATGCTCGGAAGCGTGCAAGAATGCCTTAAATGCTGAGGCAGAAAAGGACAAGCTGAAGGCCGAAGTTGAAAGACTTGAGGATGAAAGAAACAAAGCTGTTAAAGCGCAGGATCATTCGGAGAGTCTCTTAATTAGGCTTAGGGCTAGATATGATGCGGGTCAAGCAAAACTGAAGCGCTATCTAAAGCAACTGAGCTATGTGCCGGTCCTTCGGGACCAGAGCTGGGCTCGGGGATGCAATTGGGGTTTCGAGAACTTTCGAACTTTAGTAACAAGCTCCAAATATAAGTTTGACCCCAAAACAGTTGGGCCGCAACTGGTTGGGTTTCCTGAGAGAGCAATCTTAGAAATGGATGAATTCGGTAAAGAAGTCATGCCAGACATTCCAAGTTGGGATGACGACGCACCGGATCCCCGAGAGGATCCTCTTGACGATCCTACAAGCTAGAAGCTGTCCTCGGGCCTGAATCTTTTCCTTATTTCTAAAATTTTGTAATCTGTAAAAGAGTTTATATATCAATGAAATGAAATTACCTAATTGGAGTCTTATCCTTTCAATTTCCTCATTTCTGAATTTAGATGATCTGTGTTCATAGCATCTGGAGACCTCCAACCAAGAGGTTTCCTGTCTTTTCCGAAACTTTCAATCTTGCCGTTGTTTCATTTCCATAACCCTTTCGGGTCGTTCGAGGAAAGGATTTGGACCCATTCTTAATCTTATCCTTTCGGAAACCCCCAACCGAGGGGTTTCTTCCCATTGAATCCTTTCCATGACCCTTTCGGGTTGTTCGAGGAAAGGATTCGGGGGAATTCTAATCGGGATATCCAACATCTTATCCTTCGAAAACCTCCAACCGGGACTTTTCAACCCTCTGTGTCCTTTCCATGACCCTTTCGGGCTGTCCGAGGAAAGGATCCAGGTGGATTCTTCTTTGGATATCCTTAGCCTTATCCTTCGGAAACCCCAAACTGAGGGGTTTCAACCCTTTGTATCATTTCCATGACCCTTGCGGGTTGTTCGAGGAAAGGAATCGGGCGGATTCTAGTCCTCATCCTTCGGAAACCCCCAACCGAGGGGTTTCAACCCTTTGTATCCTTTCCATGACCCTTTCGGGTTGTTCGAGGAAAGGATTCGGACGGATTTCTTTCCTGAACATCCCACCATAACTCTTTCGAGTCGTTCGAGGTGAGGAGTCAGATGGACGCTGATGTAGCTTGATCATCTTCGGGGAGGTTTGATGAAGAAGTGTTTCCATGCTATCTCAGACTGCTGCTCATAGATCGATCAAATCCAGGAGACTATTTGTTCTTTCTTGCTCTCAGTGTTGGACTAACTGAGAAACTTCGGACCTTCTCAGCCTTCCCTTAACCCCTAACCGAGGGGTTTCTTTCTACTGCATTCTTTTCATGACCATCTCGAGTTGTTCGAGGAAAGAATGCAAGTGGATTCTTTTCTAAGTGTCACCCATAACTCTTTTGAGTCGTTCGAGGGGGAAGCTCAGATTGATTCTTGGATTTCTACAATTGATGACATGTACTGGAAAGAAACATTCTTTATTGAATATAAAATTGTTTGGAAAAAACAAAAAATTACATGAAATATTTCTTCAGGTGCTCGGCATTCCATGATCTCGGAAGTATCTTCCCTGTCTTGGTCATTAAGTGGTAAGCCCCTTTCTGATGGCATCCTACTACCTTATAGGGGCCTTCCAATTCAGGTCCCATTTTTCCTTCCGTTGGATCTTTCGTCATTAAGCTCACCTTCTTGAGTACCCAATCTCCGAGCTGGAACTTTCTGGGTACTACCTGTTTGTTAAAGTACCGAGTTGTTCGATTCTAATATGCTGCCCATGTGACTTGAGCGTCGTCTCTTTTCTCCTACAAAAGATCCAGATGTACCTTAGCTTTTTCGTTGTTGAGTCCTGGATTGTAGTGAGCTACACGAAAGCTTGAAGATCCTACTTCGACCAGTATCACCGCCTCGGTTCCATACGTAAGTGAGAATGGTGTCTCGCCTGTTGGAGTTCTTCTTGTGGTTCGGTACGACCACAGCACCTCTGGAACATATTCAACCCATGCTCCTTTCTTCTTATCAAGCTTTTTCTTCAGAGTCTTTACCAGGGTCTTATTCGTTGCCTCTACCTGACCATTTGCCTTTGGGTAAAGTACCGAAGCATAATGGTTTCGGATATGGAGTTCCGAACACCACTTCCGAAATGGTTCACAGTCAACCTGCTTCCCATTATCCATGACGAAAGCATGAGGAATCCCGAACTGGCACACCACCGACTTCCAAAGGAAAGTTATAATATTTGCTGTGGTTGTAGCTGCTAATGCTTCTGCTTCCGCCCATTTAGTAAAATAGTCTACAGCTACAACCAAGAACTTCCGTCCACCTTTCCCTATCGGCATTGGACCAACTATATCCACCCCCCATTTCGCAAATGGCCATGGAGAAGTGAGGGGGGTAAGCTTCTCGGGACTTGCTTTCATAATTCTTGAGAACCTCTGGCATTTGTCACAGGTTTTGACAGAAGAGCCGAATCTTTTTTGATTGTAGGCCAATAGTAGCCTGCTCGGATGGTTTTTTGCGCCAGCATCCTTCCTCCTGAGTGGTCTCCGCACACACCTTCATGGATTTCCCTAAGAACATAATTCGACTCGGCCTTGGAGAGGCATTTGAGCAGGGGTTCGGAATATCCTCTTTTGTACAGTGTTTCTCCGAGAAGGCAAAACCGTGCCGCTTGTATCTTCACCCTCCGAGCCGCGACCTTGTCTTCGGGCAGCAACCCATGTCTGAGGAACTGAATTATCTCCCTTGCCCACTCTGGTTCATCCGGTGTTGAATCTGCTTCCATAACATTGGCCCTTGGGGCTATTGACGGCTCGGTCAGAACAATAATTTGCCTTCTAGATGCTTCAATCTCCTTATCTGTTCCCGATGCAATCTTCGAGAACTCATCGGCTCGGATGTTTTCCTCCTGAGGTATCTTTGTGATGACGAACCTTTTGAAATAAGATTGGAATCGGCGCACCTCTTCCAAATACCTGGCCATTCGGTCTTCTTGTGCTTCGAATTGTCCTTGGACTTGGCCTACGACCACTTGAGAATCACTTCGGATTTCGACATTAGTTGCTCCCATCTCTCGGGATAATGCCAAACCCGCTATCACCGCTTCGTATTCAGCTTCATTGTTCGTTGTGACGAAGTCCAGTTTTACAGCAAAATCGAACTCTTGACCTTCAGGATTCCTGAGGAGAACACCTACTCCGCTTCTGCCCTGTGTTGAAGAGCCATCTACAAAAACAACCCAGGTTGACTCCTTAGGAAGTTCTTCTGCTTCAGGAATGTTGCAGAATTCTACCAGGAAATCTGCCAGAACTTGTCCTTTGATAGCCGTCGGTGGATGAAACTCGATATCAAATTGTCCGAGTTCCATTGCCCAGTTGACTAATCTTCCCGAGAGGTCAGGTTTTTGCAAAACCTTCTTCATCGGATACTCAGTTAAGACTCTGATAGCATGATCCTGAAAGTATGGCCTCAATCTTCTAGCTGAGATAATCAAAGCAAATGCCAACTTCTCGATCCGAGGGTACCTTTCTTCCGCGCCATGTAATGCTTTACTTGTAAAGTAAACAGGTTTCTGAACTCCTGAATCTTCTCGGACTAGCGCCGAGCTTACCGCTGAAGGGGATACTGCCAAATAGAGATAAAGTATCTCCCTTTCGGTTGGGCGGCTCAACAATGGTGGGTTGGCTAAGTATTCCTTCAACTTCCCGAAAGCTTCCTCACACTCTTCACTCCACATAAATGCTTTCCTTAAAATCTTAAAGAAAGGAATGCACTTATCTGTTGACCTTGATATGAACCGATTTAGGGCCGCAATCCTTCCTGTCAGCCGTTGGAGTTGCTTTATTGTTTTCGGGGCTTCCATTTCAAGGACAGCCCTGACCTTCTCTGAATTTGCTTCAATGCCCCTCTGTGACACCATGAACCCCAGAAACTTGCCTGAAGAAACTCCGAAGGCACACTTCGTGGGGTTGAGCTTCATGTTGTATTCTTTTAGAGTCCGAAAAGTCTCTTGGAGGTCTTCTATGTGTCTGGTTGCCCGAATACTTTTAACCAGCAGGTCATCTACGTATACTTCAACGTTTCGGCCAATTTGATTTTGAAACATTCGGTTCACAAGTCGTTGATATGTGGCTCCCGCATTCTTCAAACAGAAGGGCATCATCTTATAGCAGTAAAGTCCTCGGTCTGTGATAGCAATTTTTTCTTGGTCTGCTTCTTCCATGTAGATCTGATTGTATCCCGAGAAGGCATCCATAAAGCTTAAGAGCTCGTGTCCGGCCATCGAATCGACCAATAAATCTATTCGAGGCAGAGGAAAGCTATCCTTCGGACATGCCTTATTCAAGTCAGTGAAATCTACGCACATCCTCCACTTGCCATTAGACTTCTTTACCAGCACCACATTGGCTAGCCACTCAGGATAATCTACCTCTCGGATAAATCCAGCTTTCAGCAACTTCTCTACCTCTTCCGCAACAGCTATGTTTCGTTCGGCGGCAAAAGCCCTTCTTCTCTGTTTCACAGGGCGATGATTTGGGTCCACATTTAGCTTATGGACAATGACCGAAGGATCAATCCCCGACATATCTTCTCCAGGCAAATACATCATTGTTGCGCCTCAAGAACGCCACCAGATCTTCCTTCATGGGTTGAGGGAGTTGTGAGCCTATATAAACTTTCTTTCCTGAGTCACCTATTTCGTACTCCTCCAAGGCTTCCACAGGCTCCCCCAACGATGACTGCTATTTTTCGTCCTCCT
Organism: Alnus glutinosa; assembly: GCF_958979055.1. NCBI lineage: Eukaryota > Viridiplantae > Streptophyta > Magnoliopsida > Fagales > Betulaceae > Alnus > Alnus glutinosa. The sequence continues at coordinate 19,401,751 of NC_084894.1, forward strand.
TAGTTTTCTCACCTAGATTGTGCTGCCTCGGAGTGTCTTTTAAGGATAGATTGTAGCAACGCCTAGCCTCCTTCTGGTCTCCTTTAACCACTCCAACTCCTTCTTCTGTTGGAAACTTCATGCCGAGATGCGGTGTTGAAGTCACAGCTTTGAAGTCGTTGAGAGTTGTCCGTCCTATGATGGCATTATAGGCCGAGACTCTGTCAACTATCAGGAACTTTACCATAATGACCTTTTGCCTCGGATAAGTCCCTGCCGTTACAGGTAGATCAATAGAACCGAGAGGCAACACCTTTTCTCCAGCGAAACCCTGTAACTGGCATGAGACCGGGACCACCTTTTATCGTGGAACTCCCATATAATCAAAAGCTGATTTAAACAGAATATCAGCCGAGCTTCCTGTGTCAACGAGGATCCACCGAGTCTGATAATTTGCTATCGTTAAGGTAACCACAAGGGCATCTGTGTGCGGAAGCGAGACCCCAGCATAATCATCATCCGAGAACCCTATTTCCGAGACTTTGGGGGCTTCTGGACCGAATATACTTCGAAATCATTCAGCTGCCTAGCATACGCCTTCCGAGCCGAGTTGGACTCGCCTCCTCCTCCAAATCCTCCCGAGATAGTGTGGATGATAGGGAGATTGCCTTTCTGTGCCACTCGAGCTCTGCTCCTACTTCTCTCCCTTCTTTCGTCCCTCCGAGGTTGAGGTGCTGGCTCTCGGCTTCTTCCTCTTCTTTCTTCTTGTCTCGGTTGATAATTTCTCCTTTCATTCCGATCTTCCTCCCTCCTTGGCCGCGGATATTGGTCCCGCTCCCGTTGATTTCTTTCATTAACGAGGAATCGGACTAGTTTCCCGTTCTCAATGAACTTCTCAATCAACTGCCTCAGTGACACACATTGCTCGGTGTGGTGACCATATGAATCATGGAAGGCACAATATTTGTGAGCCAAGCGCGGAGGTGGATCTCCTGGAATGGGTCTCGGTCTCTGGTAATTCGGATCTTTTCTGAGCTCCATAAGCACCTCAGTGAGATAGGCATTTAATGGAGTCCACTTGTAATCTCTGAAATTCTTCTTCACCTTCTTATACTCTCCGGGACCAACGTCTTGCATGGGCTCGGGATTCTTCTTCTTCTTGGGCTTCTCGATGGAAGGCTGGTGTTGCTGCTGGGAATTATCGAGAAAGGCTCGGAGTGTTTCCTCTTGATTAATGTACCTGTCTATCTTTACCATAAAGGTATGAAGATCCTTCGGTGGTTTCAACGCCAAGTCCGCCATCAGTGGTCCGTCTTTCTTCAACCTTTGGAAAATTGCACCGTAAATGAAGTCGTCTGGTGCGCTTTTTGTCTCCAGTTTCTCCTGGTTGAATCTCCATAAATAGTCTTTTAAAGACTCGTTCGGTCCCTGCCGCACAGAGAGTAGGTACCCTCTAGGTTTTCTTTTGGCTCTTCCGGACACGAACTGGGCCAGGAATTTCCTCTCAAGAGCATCGAAACTATCAATCGACCTTGGGGGAAGATTTCTGAGCTAGTCTCGGGCCTTTCCTGACAAGGTGAGAGGAAAAGCTCGGCACGCCACAGCGTTAGGTGTCTTGTGCAAGGATATGTGAGATCGAAAATTATCCAAATGCTCTACCGGATCTTCACTACCTGAAAAAATAGGGATATCAAGTACCTTAAACCTTTCGGGCAGGTCGAAGTTGGATACTTCTTCGGTAAATATTGACTCCTGGTGCTGAAAAAGGTTGTCAACGAAAGACTCCTTCTCGTCACGTTTCTGATCAATAGTTCTCGATAGTGCATCGTACTTTGCGTCCTAGTCTAGGACCATCTTCTGCAGCCTTTTTTCGGAGTCCGTAGGTGGAACCAAATTGACGGGCACCACATGGTCCTCATTTCGTGGCACGGCTTTCTCCCCTTACCCCTCGGGGTTTCCATCAGGATTTGTTCCTTCAACCGCCTCGTGATTGAATGGTGGCGGAGTCTGAGCAGCTGTGAGCAAAGCATTCTGAGCCAGCAAATCCTCTACATTCTTCTGCGCCTGGGCCAACTGTTGACTTAGTTGGGTTATTCTGGCCTCTGGACCAGTAGATTCCGCTTCTCCACGGACATCATCTTGATTAGTAGGTTGCACCTCTCCTTGGGTTTCGTTTTGAACCGGATTGGAACATCTCGTAGTCACCATTACGGATTTGATTTTCATAAGAACAACTAGTCGGTTCCCATAGACGGCGCCAAACTGTTGATACAGTTTCCGGTATGGTGACGTGTCGCCTAGTGATTCGCTGCTGGGTTCTGATCTACAACCTCAATCCTGCAAAAGAACAAACAACTCGTCGGGGGTGCCAACTACGCCCACTCCGATGCCTAAGTCAGATCTAAACCGATTTTCTGAAGAATATCTGTAATCTCAAAAGCACAGAGAATGCATGTACCTTCATACTTGGTGCGGTGGTCTTATTTATAGGCCGGCAGTTGTAATCTTATTAGATTCCTTGAAACGCAGTTGGATTAGGAGTTTGAGTCCTATTCTGTTTGAACCCTGTCCTTACCTTCAGGGAATTCGAATGAGGCTGCAGAGTTCAAATTGGATTGCATTCATACCTTTTTAATTCCGTGTCTTTATCTACCTTATCCCATTAATTATGGAATGGAGGCTTATCCCTGATCTTTTGGGATACTGGCCTTGTCAAATTCTAAGACTACTGCGGTGCACTTCGACCAACCCCCGAGGTGATAATACCCGAGACATGTTCGTTCCGACTAGGAGATCTCGGGATATTACCGCACCATAACAGGATTGTGGGAGATCCGAGATGTTCTTATGCCGAGATGATATTATCCGAGGTGTTATCACACCGAGGTGTTATTACTCCGAGGCAATCTTCTATTTCGGGTTGTAACTCAAACTTCCTGTATGGTCTTGTAGTTTCTGTTAAATCTCCGAGGTATAAATATCCGAGATATGTTCGCTCCGACTAGACTAGGAGATCTCGGGATATTTCATACCGAGACGTCATTATACCTAGATGATCTTCCTTTGCTGGGTCGTAACAAATGACCGAGATGTAACTCCGAGATATAACACCGAGACGTTTCCATATTAGAATCCAAGTGTCTTCGGGGTTAATTTTATCCCCAACAGACACCGTGCTCTCTAGTTTCTTGCTTGAGAGGTAAAGAAAAAAAGCTGAGCACTATGAAATTATCACAAGTTGCCATTAATGGTGATAGTCTTGGGCTGCAGGCACAAGTGCCTCTCCATCTAGGACCCTACTTTGGTGGGATTTTACAATGAACATCCCTGTCTAATTATTCATCTAAGTGAAGGTCTTTAATCGTGGGTGAATCGTAATGCTTCAGGTTGCAAATTTTTATTTTTATTTTTAATTGGGAATATTAATTAAGTTTTATTGACTAAATAGAAGCAAGATACAAACTGGATGGCTCGAGTGGTAAGTCACTTGACCATGATGCCTCATAAAGCATCAGATTTACAGTTCGACTCCCATGAATACAAACAATTCTTTGGGGTCACATTCACGGGTGAAAACCCGAGCTTTGTCCGACGCAAAAATTTAGTCGCTTTACATGATGTCCCAAAAATCTAGTCGAGGCGAAGCCCGAATACTTTGATTATCCAAAAAAAAAGAAAAAAAAAGATACAGGGATGGGTGGAAGAATCCCAACAAATCTACTACTACAGTTGAACAAGGCCAAATAAAAAAAATTTTAAAAAAATTCCCTAAGAAATGACATGATCTAATATCTTATGTGGGTTTACTTACTAATCTCACAATACTAGCGATGAACAATTTTGTTATCACACTTATGAATATCATAATCTTAACAATAACTGGTTGTGCTGGCAATTAGAAACTATCAAGAATTTATTCCTCTCTCTCTCTCTCTCTCTCTCTCTCTCTCTCTCTCTCTCTCATTCTCCCTCTGTTAGGAATGAATTTAGAGTGAGATAGGTTTAGGAGTTGAGTTAAAATAGAATTTCAATTAAATACGATTAGGTTATTTAAGATTACGATTAAAGTTAATCTTAGCATTATTTTAACACTTGAAATCTTATCAATGTAGTCTATTTAAAGACCATTTTTGTTGTTAATAAAGTTATTAATAAAATGGTACATTCTCCTACCTGAAATAGGGAACTGTTTCATTCAAATCGATTTCCAGTTTACAATTCCATCGTCCGGCCAATCCTATTTTCCAGTTACATCTCAATCACCAGTAACCTATCACCCTTATATGTGTGTATGTGTGGGCTCGGGTCCTGCCTCACAAATTTTTAGGCCCTTTTCAGATGTCAAATCATATGTATGTAGTAATTGTAATGTCAAGCCTAATATGCTGAGTTTTGTTATAGAAAATTTACTAATTTGAATTTCATTATCATGCGATTAAGTCCATTCAACTAATCGAATTAATTTGAAACATATTTGTCTCACATTCTTTCTCATTTCATGCTTACAATAGGAATGGTGCGAACAACAAAAGGAGTTTGTTCTTCTCTATCAAGAGCCAAAGAGTACACAAGCTATGAGAACAGGAATGGCTCGCCATGCAATACTTGAAGGAGAGGTATGCATTTAACCTCAATATTTCACATTTTCTTAGTTAATTTTTGATGTGGTCATAATTATTTGGTATTGCCTAGTGCCATGTTAGAGTCCAATAAAGAATATATCTGATCTAATAAGGAATAGATTTTTAATTCAAATTCTTTTCTTATTAGAGTCAGAGTCCTAGCTAGTCCTAGAAGTTAAGACCTAATTGGTCTTTTATGTAATCAGTGGTATATTGTTCCTATTTAAAGGGAACTATCGATAACAAAAATATAAGTTGATTATTGTTTTATAATACGGTTTTCTGTGTTTTGACCGGAGGTCAAGACTCCCTTGAAGTTGCCAATGAAATTCACGGCTCCCTCGAACGAGCCCATATATCATTTCCTGTGTTTGTTACTAGTAGGTTCGCATCAATTTTCCCTGAAAAAATTGATGTGAGTAACCAAATACTATATACAAAGTGCACAGAGAATATAGGTAGCAGACTTGGAGGACATAGTAATTAGTTACTAGACGTCAACTTAGCCACTGAAAGTAATTTTGCTCTTGAAGATCATTCGATTAACCCATCTATTTTCTTTTGGTCAGCAAAATGAATGCTTTGCTTTCTATTTGTCAACTTCTATGTCCTCCCAAACTCACTTGTAAAATAATCTGATCCTGATTCTATTTCTGGGCAGGTTGTACAAAAGGTGGAAGTTCGAGTCAGATCAGTTGAGGACGTATGGGCTGTGAGGCTGATGAATTTTATAATTCGTGCAAATCAATTATTATTCGAAGGATTAACACGCGAGCTGCCACTGTAAGTTCAATCATTTGCGGCAATCAATTAGGAAAAGTGGTGATTTACCAACATAGAAATTTATAAAATCATATTTTCCCTTTGGCAAAGCTCGTAAGAATGTTTCTTTTTTTGGGTAATTACCTTTTCTCCCATCAACAACCAAAAATTGCGCGATACTTTCACGAATTACCAACTTGACCAAAATAGAGCATGCAACTACCATTTTCATCCATTTAGCCCCCTTCTGTCAGTCTAACTCGTGAAAAGACTTAAATACCCTAATTCAAATTCAAAAATTACATAAATGCCCTCAATTTAGACAAAAAAAAATTAAAAAAATGTTTTTATTAATATTTTTTTGACCAATTGAGGGCATTTTTGTCTTTTAATCAAATTTAACAGTCAAAATTTACATATTCCGTCCAAGTTAACGGGTCTGACTGACGAAAGGGGGCGAAATATGTAAAGTTAGTAGTTGGATGCTCTATTTTGGTCGAGTTGATATAGTTTGTGAGGGCATCGCGTAATTTTTGGTAGTTGATGGGGGAAAAGGTAATTACCCGTTTCTTTTTGGTATATACATGTACATTTTTCTGTTTTTGGCTGGGGCAATGCTTTTCTAAAATTTGATTTTTCCGCTTCATTTCTGTTTGGAGGATTGATCTTTATTACCTCTTTTTCCCTTGCCAATGGACTAAACGAAATCAGGATAGGCTTTGTAGAAGGTGTATGGATGGTGGGAAAGATTGATGAGGTTCGGATATCAGTAACTGAAACTGATACAAACGCAATCTTAGTAGAGACAAAGACTCGTATGACAAAAACACCTCCTGCTGAACCACAACAAAGAAACGGAAGGTATGCAAATTATAGTGGCTTCCCCTTCCAAAGTGATTGAGATGAGCGACTGTTAGCTAATGCATCAACAAAATCATGACATGCACATTTATATTGGCAGGCTGCAATTGATGTGCTACAAGTATTTGTGGGACAATTTAGTAGCTGATAACTTCCCCTCTACACAGTTTTTCAATTTCTTTTCCTTGAATCCTTATTATATCTTGTCCGAAGAAATCACGAAGAACAGTACTAAGTCAGGGTTTCCTACGAAGGTATAGATCCTCTCCGTCTTGAATTACTACTTACTGCAATCTAGAAATCAGGGAGGCCAAATTGCATGGTGCTCCCTTTATTTGGCTTGTGGTTAGTGATTTATCATTTACTTTAATCTGTACCAAGAAAATGGGATGAATTTATACAGGCAATGGTAAAATGGCAAGCAATATAGAGTCAAAGGTAAAGGGCTTTGGATAATTGTTTGTTATTTTACTTTGGTTGTGCAGACCCTTGATGATGTGGTGAGGTATTTTAGACATACATGCTGCATGCTTCCCCCTGCTCATGACCTACTGTTATTGAGGTAAGTACAAAACTAATGTTGTTTTCTCTATATTATTATTGCTTGGATTTTTTTTTTTTTTAGCTGAAGTTGTAGGAACTATCTTAAGATGCAGAGGATGGTGTAAAAAGGACTACATGAGATCAATCTCCTGTAGTTTTTTCAACTGTTCAAATTTAATTTCAAGTTTTTTTACGAGAAAGGGAAAGGATAAAATTAAACTGCATATATAGGTTTTGATTCTCGGGTAGTCTAATCTGACTGGTTAGTTGACATCAGCTAAAAAAGGTAATTAGTTTATAGTAAACGGTTTTAGGAAAGAGAAACTCTTCAAGATATCCACTTTTCCACCTTGATTGAAGTGGGAATGACACTTTTGAAACTGTGGCTGCACTTATTGCCGTATTGTTCATTCATTAGAGGAACCGTGATGGTCCACACTAGCAAACTCACTAATCATACTAGGATGTTTCTTCATGTCTGTACCTCGGTACTTTTTAGCATGCAACAACCTTTGTAACATTCCTTTTTAGCAAGGACTTGATTTGGTTAACTTGGAGCAGATATGAATTCCAAAAGGATAATGCAGTGCTTGGTGAAGAACATTTTCCCTATGATTCTGATTGGGTCCAGAGTGAAATTCGTTCTTGTCTCGAGTTTTGGATGGGAGAGCGAGAAGGTCGTTGCACACCAGAGGGTTGGAAATGCAGGTTTTGTCAATTTGCTGATATCTGTCCCACTCAAACCAAGCCTGTAGATGGTACACCAAGTTAGGAGAAGCCACTGACCTCCGTCTATGTTGCTTTAATCAGCTTCCTTCGTGATATTGTTGCGGTAAGCAAATAATGCAACCTTTCCACTGACCAGAGCCATATGCCAATGGCTCTTTTTTTTTTTTTTTTTTCCTTGTGGGATATGGCACAGTAGTCAATAGTTTATTATACATGTATGTATAATTTGTGCATCAAATCAAATGTATCTATTACCATTATTTTGTATTCGATCATTCCATAGGAATGAGGGATAAAGATGATTTGTAGTTGTAAAATTTATTAGCTAATTGTATTTTTTTTTTCTTCAGATTATTACATCTCTCTCTCTCTCTCTCTCCCCCCCACTCCCCCGGGCATGTGTTTGCATGAGCGTTTACTTGTCACAATATTGTCCGCTTTTAGCTCCTCCGAACTAGACTTCCTAGGAGGTCCATGGCCGTTGTGTCAAAAAGTGTGCGAATATATATATATATATACACCAAGGCGATGTGGGACGTGTCACATTCTCGATGGGCTTCTATTTTTGAAGGGGTACGGTTTGTTTGACCGTTAGGGTCAATTACAAGCGGGGTTACTCGAGAGCAACCTTACCATTAGGAAAAGGGATTTACCAACTGATTGTTAGTAAGTTAGGAAGGAAATATTTTACCAATGTTCCAATGGATAAAGGATTTTAAGCGGGACATCCTAAACCGTTGGCATCGGGTAAACAGAATGTCAACCAATCTCCATCGTACATTACCAGCCGGGCTGATGGCTGGAGGTGAATTACCAGTGGGTCAACGAAGAGCAAGTAATGACCGGCGGTCATGAGCAAGAATTTACCAGCGAGACCTTCAGTACTGATAAGAATTAATTAATTGGTCTCTGAGGTGCCAACAAAATTGATTTTTTAGATCATAACATATATTATATTAATGAACCAAACCAAGGAGATACAAGCAAGAAAGGAAATTGTCAACTACCAGATGTCGTCCAAGAAAGAAAGATTCGACTGATTGATTATGAAGATCTCCACCATGATCACTTCCCATAAATCTCTTAATTTCTTTTAGAATATTTCCATCTTTAGATTGACGTAGCCATCAAGTATTTTCATAAATATTGTATTTTTCTTATTTTGTTTTATTTCCATTCTTAAGAGAATTTTATTACATTTAGTAGCTTTAGGGTTTTACTATAAGTTTGGATCAATTGTATCAATGGAATAATAAATTTTTGCCAGCATTATCAATTTTATTTATTAACGTGTTAAATGATAGAAATCTTTTGAGATAACTGTTTTTGTATCCCATAAATCAAGGGATTTAAATGATTTGATTACCGTAGATTAAAAGATTTGTTAACCCTAATCTAAGGGATTTGTTTGTATTTAAAGTTATTCAAATCACATGTAAAGCTCTATAAATAAAGCATTGTTCTCATATCAAATATGAAGGAAATATGTAGCTTATAAAGCTCTAACGTGTAGATGTAAGCCAAATGTCAAACCATCATAATCTCTGTAGTTTCTCTATTTTCTTTATCTCTCTTTGTTTTATTATCAGTTTCTATAACTTATGTTAATGTTTTGTATTGAGAACACATTTCTCTTTTATGTTTATCGCTTTCACTACGTCAATAGAGGTATATGTTAACATACTTGATGAGAGTAATATATATGATGTTTCCTTGTTAATTTGAGATAAATTGTTTAGTCAAATTAATAGAAAATCCAGATATTTTATATCCTTTTTTTGTAATGGTATAGAGAGCATGGATTTCAACCGAATGAATGAAGTAAAATACTAAAAATATATTTGCTTTTGTTATTTTTCCATAAATGTTTGAATTTAATTCCGTATGGTTTTATGCCTTCTGGTGTTGTACTGGTTGGAGAGATTATTATTATTATTGATAAGTAATCAATATATTATTAAAATTGTAAGATCCTATCAGGAATACAAGAAATATACATGACAAAACACATAACTAGAAGCAGGAAAGAGAATAATGAAATCATGATAAGGGGTGGAGTGTGAGGTATGGTAGAGAAGAATCCTCTATTTCATTTAAAATAGATAGTATTTATTTTATAGTCAGGATTTAAATTAAAGTTGGTGGAATAAAATTGTACATAATGTTATATTATTTAAATTGTTTGAAAGATGTGTTAATATTGGTATCATGTACACCGTTAAATGCAGCAACTTTAAATTCTGACCATAAAACAAATACTAACAATTTCATTTGAAATTGAGACCATCATATTCTGTGTGAGGTGTAGTTGAATCCTTTATATCCGTGTGAATTCAAGCAAAAATCAGTAATGCATATGATACGCTCATTGTATTGGGGATTGGTCCACTTACAGAGTACTGATTTCACTACAAAAAAAAGGTTTTTTGAGCTGTTTTTGTTGGAGCTGCTTTAACAAAACGGCTCTAATTAGAGTCGTTTTAACTAAAATAGCTCTAATTTGAGCCGTTGTAGTTAAAACGGCTCGAATTAGAGCCGTTTTTTTAAAACAGCTCTAATTAATTTTGAGCCGTTTTAGTGAAAACTATACTAATTAGAGTCATTTTAACAAAAAGGATTCGAAATGGAGCCGTTTTGATCAAAACAGCTCTAATTGGAGTTGTTTAAACAAAAAAAAAAATGTCTCAAATTAGAGCCATTTTTGTTAAAACAGTTCCAATTGGAGCCGTTTTATGAAATAAAAAACGACTCCATTTATAATAACTCTAACCCTATATACTATATATAACATTAATTAATATATATAGCATAATCAATCACTAGATCGTACCACGATCGATTACATAGATCGTACCACGTTTCATCACATAGATCGTACCACGTTCCATCACATTGATTGTACCACGATCGATCACACTTAGATAGTACCACGATCGATCACACATGATCGTACCACGATCGATCACAGAGATTGTACCACGATCGATCACACATGATCGTACCACAATCCATAACATAGATCGTACCACGATCTATCACATAGATCGTACCACGATCCATCACATAGATCGTACCACCACCCATCACATTGATCGTACCACGATCGTTCACACTTAGATTGTACCATGATCGATCACACTTAAATCGTACCATGATCGATCACATTGATCGAACCACAATTGATCACATAGATCGTACCACGATCGATGACATACATGCAGCATGCTGCCCTCTGCTCATAACTTGCTCATACCACGATCGATCGCACTTAGATCGTACCATGATCGATCACATTGATCGTACCACAATCGATTACATTGATCGTACCACGATCGATGACATACATGCAGCATGTTGCCCCCTGCTCATGACCTGCTGTTATTGAGGTAAGTACAAAACTAATGTTGTCTAATTTTCTCTATATTATTATTGTTTGGTTTTTTTTTTTTTTTTAGTAGAAGTTATAGGTGAAACACAAACTAGTTTACTAACTAGTCACCTTTCTATCTCTCTTTCACTTGTTCTCTCTTTTATTACTAGAAGACAAAATAAGACTTAGAAAAGAGTCGAGAAAATAGAGAAGAGTTGAAGAAATATTCTTCACTTTTTCTTATTTCAAAACACCTTACAAAGCCCATATATATATAGGCATACAAAACACAAACGACCAAAGGCTTTTCTTCTTCCTCTTTATTACAATAAATTAACACAAATAACTCTTCTAAGTTAAGGCTTCAGTTTAAGAAAACTTAAGACATCAATTTAATAAACCAAATGCCTTTATTTATTAAAAACTTTTAACTTCTTTACGTTTTGGATTTTTTGAGCTTCCAACACACCCCTCAAATCAAAACTGTCCTCATGCCAAGCATGTCTCTTAGCCTCGTGAAAATTGCACCTGATAATGGCTTAGTAAATATATCTGCTACTTGTTCAGTGGTGTGGCAATATTGGAGCTCTATTGTCTTCCGCTTCACATGGTCTCTAAGAAAGTGGAACCTAGTGTCAATGTGTTTGCTCCTCCCATGTTGTACTGGATTTTTTGCTAACTTTATAGTTGATTGGTTTTCCACGCAAATCACAATCGGTTCTTCTTGTGGATGTTCTAGTTCCTTCAAGAGATTCCTTAGCCATATAGCTTCACAAACCGTAGACGAAGCCGCCACATACTCTGCCTCATAGGTAGATAAGGCTACAATTGTTTGTTTCTTGGATGTCCAAGAAAATGCTATAGAACTAAAATAGAACACATAGCTAGTAGTACTTTTCCTCTCATCTTGGTTACATCCCTAATCACTGTCCGAGTAACCAACTAATTTTGCTTCATCACCATATGCATAGAATAAACCAAAGATTCAGAGTACCTTTGATGTACCTTAAAATCTTTTTTGCAGCTTACCAATGAGTCTCCATTTGTGTCTCCATGTATCGACTTACAAGTCCAACTCCATAGACAATAGGGATAATTGCACCGTTGGTTCCTGTGGTATACCATAATTATTTTTCACTCCCTATAGTTTAAAAAGTTTATGGGAGGTCCTCGTGGTATGCAATAATTACAAATCGATCCCTGGCGTCAAATTCTGTTAAAATTTTTAACAGATTTCGTCAAATGCCACGTCAGCGACACGTGTCGCCAATAAGATGAAGACACATGTCCATTTTAATAAAAAAAAAAATAAATTTATTAAAAAATAAATAAAAATACTTTTTTTTAAAAAAAAAAAAAAAAAAGAAAGCTCAAAGGGGTGGTGGCTGGGGGCGGCCAGGCCACCCCTTTGAGCTTTCTTCTTTCTTTTTTTTTTTTTAATTTTATTATTTTTTTAAAAAAATAAGTATTTTTATTTATTTTTTAATAAATTTATATTTTTTTATTACGATGGACACGTATCGCCATCTTATTGGGACACGTGTCGCTGACATGGCATTTGAAGGAATCTATTAAAAATTTTAACAGAATTTGACGTTAGGGATCGATTTGTAATTATTACATACCATGAGGACCTCCCATGAACTTTTTAAACCATAGAGAGTGAAAAATAATTATGGTATAACACAGGGACCAACGGTGCAATTATCCCTAGACAATATATGGCCTTGTGATCGTCAAGTACCTCAGACTTCCAACCAAACTCTTGTAAAGAGTTAGTTCAATAACTCGACCATCTCCTTCTTTTGACAACTTTATACTTGTTTCAACTGGGGTACTCACAAAGTTACAGCTTTCCATCTTGAATTTCTCTAATATCTCATTCACGTACTTCTTTTGAGATATGAAAATTCTATCATGTTGTTGCTTCACTTCAATGCCAAGAAAGTAGGACATCAACCCTTTGTCTGTCATCTCAAACTCCCTAAACATTGATTGCTTGAATTCCTTGAACATTTCACTACTATTTCCTGTGTATAGCAGATTGTCAACATATAGGCAAATAATTAGAAATTCAACTCGATGGTTTTTCTTCATATAAACAGCATGCTCATATGGACATTTGGTGAAGCTATTTCGATGAAGGTAACTATCGATGCGTGCATTCCAAGCTCTTGGTGCTTGCTTTAAGCCATATAATGCCTTTTTAAGGCAGTACACCTTGCTTTCTTCTCCTTCCATTATGAATCATTCCGGTTGTTCTATGTATACTTCTTCTTCAAGGATGCCTTTGAGAAAGGCTGACTTGACATCAAGTTGGTTTATCTTCCAATTGTGATGAGCGGCAAGTGCGATCAACAATCTCACCGTGTCAAGTCTCGCAACTGGTGCAAAGACCTCTTCATAGTCGATGTCGTACTTTTTGTTGGTGTAATTGGCTTCATTTTGTTGGACAAAATCACTTATGTGTATGCTTTTATACAAGGAAGCTGTTTTATCCAGGGTCTACTCTTCTGTTTATGTTTTTCAAGAAGACTATGTGAAGATTTCAAGGCAGTTAAATTTGGTTCCCTTGCAACCGTCCGGACGCTCAACTGTCCAAAGCATCATCCGTCCGAACAACGAGAACTTTCCATTCAGATCTTCCTCTTTTTTAAGAAGCTTCGCACTGTTTTAGCTTGCATCCGTCTGGACGTTTCAGCAACATGTCCGGACGCCACTCAATGTTCGATTAGCTATGGATTTCTTTCCAAAACACAGATATGGGAAGACAGCTGCAACCGTCCGGACAATGTGGATTCCCGTCCGGATGCGCTCATCCATAAGGCAAGTCGTACATTCAAAATCAAGACGTCCGGACGTCAGTCTTGATGGTCCGGACTCGGAAGCATCATATATGGAAATTGCGTGCATCAGATCAACCGTTCGGGCGACAGATCCTATGGTATGGACGCGCCAAGCCTTGTTATGGAAATTGCGTGCAGCTAAAGTGCGACTGTCTGGACGTGGCTCAAATCAAGAAAGAATTTCTGCGAATTTTGGAAAGCCGATCGCACAGTTGTTCGTCCGGATGCCTTATGTCTACCGTACGGACGGCGCCTAGGTATTTCAAGCCAGATACTCATTTGAACCTGCAACCTATAAATAGAGGTCCCTAAGCTTGAGAATTGTAAGAATTCGATATTGAATTCCGTAGTGCTTAGAGAGTTATAGTTTAGAATTATTATGCTAAGTTAGTCTCTCTTAAACTGTTGCTGTTTGTTTGCTGTTGCTGAGCTGAATTGAAGTCTATCTTAGGGGTTGCCCTAAGGTAAATGATTCCATTGAAGACCCCTTCAGGTAGGAGACCTGGTTGGAAGGCGTTCGTGTTGGGTTACATGTCAGAGTTCAAGGTACGACCACTGAATAAGGTTATGTGAGTGCTACTACTTTGTAACTTGTCTTGTCTTCTGAATAGTGGATATCCTAGGTTTGGCTGCCCTGGAGTGGTTTTTCTCTTAATTGAGTTTCCACTTCGTCAACAAAATATTTGTCTTCTTTAATTCCATTTTGATATTTTGTTGTACACTTTTCGCACACACTTGTGAAATTAGAAGTCTATCTAATTTTTCATTTGGTATCAGAGCTTGGTACACTCTGTTTAGATTCAATTCTTGAGTGTTATCTTTCCTTTGACTTCTACTTGTATTTCAATGTCTCAAAATCTTAATACTGTTCCTGCCTTTGATGGTACGAACTATGGCTATTGGAAAGCTCGTATGCGGTTCTTTTTAAAATCTATTGACTGTTGGAATATTGTTGAAACTGATTGGGCCAAGCCAGCAGATACAACTCTCGAACTAGTCACTGAAAAATCCACACGACTTTCCAATGATAAAGCCCTCCATGCTCTTCGTCAAGCGCTTTCACCATTTGAATTTGCAAGAATCTCAAACAGTGAATCTGCTAAAGTAGCGTGGAAAATTTTAGAAATAGCATATGAAGGCACTAAACTTGTTAAATCTGCCAAACTTCAAATGTTGATATCTAAATTTGAAGAAATTAAGATGTTGGAGGATGAGACATTCAAAGAGTTTTATTCCAAAATGAGCGACCTAAGAAACTCAATGGTGAGTCTTGGGAAACCCGTCTCGGATGTAAAACCCATCAGTAAAATTATAAGATCTTTGCCTGAGCATTTTAGAATCAAGGTAACAACTATTGAAGAAAGCAAAGATTTGGAAGAAATGAAGATTGAAGAGTTTGTGGGATCTCTTCAAACTTATGAGCTATTCCTGCCCCCTGGTCAAGAAAATGAAGACCATTGCCCTAAAAGCTTCCAAAAAGAAGGTCGAAGTTTCATCTGAAGATGACTCTGAGGATGAAGAAAAAGTTGTGGCCATGCTGGCCAAAAATTTTGTAAGATTAAGGAGGAATGAGCGATTCAAGAAGAAGTTTTCCGAAAGAATAAAGAAGGCCCCCAAAGAATCTGAACATGAGGAAGCTGAGAAGAAAGATCCCAGAGGCCCATGTATTGAATGGTCAGGGTTTGGGCATATCCAGGCTGACTGTGGGAACCTCAAGCAGGGAAATGGGAAGGCATATAACGCGACTCTCAGTGATAAGCCCAAAGAAGAAGAAGCTCCTGACCAAGAGAAATTTCTAGCCTTTGTGGCTCCGCATGTAGAAGAAGAAGATTCTTACTCAGAGCACAGTGATGATGAGGAAGAACTCAAGGAGGCTTACAAAACCCTCTATGTAGAGTTCAAAAAGCTGAGGGAAGCTCGCAAGCAGCACATTCATGATCTAAACAGTTTACAGACTGAGAAGAGTTCGTTGCTG
This sequence comes from Alnus glutinosa, assembly GCF_958979055.1. NCBI lineage: Eukaryota > Viridiplantae > Streptophyta > Magnoliopsida > Fagales > Betulaceae > Alnus > Alnus glutinosa. The sequence continues at coordinate 19,417,438 of NC_084894.1, forward strand.
CTCAAGATATAGGGGTTGGAGGAGAAGCTACTAGAGACACAGCTTCAATTGGAGAGGGTCACTAATGAAAAGCTGACTCACACGTTGTCAATCCAGAAAAGCCCAACTGACAAGACTGGTCTCGGGTATGTAGCTCCTGCTTCTAATTTTCTCTCCACTTCCAAGACTGTCTTTGTTAAGCCTACAGTCCCCAAGCCTCCACCCGTTGTTGAAGAAAAAGGGAAGGAGAAAGTCACTGGAGATGTTTCGGGTACTTAAAAGCCTCCTACCATCAGAAAATCTCCTATATGCCATCACTACGGTTTAAGTGGGCATCTTCGACCCTAGTGCTTCGTCCTCAAAGCTCAGAGAGCAAAGGTCAAGAAAGAAGTACCCAAAAAAGCAAATTACGGCACAAGACCTCTAACTCAGTATCAAGCTCCATGGCATCAGGATCCTTATCAAGCTCCATGGAGGCAAGCTCTCAGGCATCAGGCTTCTCAACATCAAGCCTCATGGCATCATGCCCCACGGCGCCGGGCTCCTCAACATCAGCGGCCTCATCAGCGATTTGTACCTGCCAGTCATAGTGGCAAATCCAAGACCAAATCCAAACACTCTAAAAAGCCACAGAAGGAGGAAGATGATCTATACTGTAGGGAGCCACCTATCTAGATGCAATGCATGATGCAGTGGATGGATCAGCAAATGAAGTCCTGGCAACAACCACCCATAGGAAGGCAGGCTTGGCTCAGGAAGAAGGAAGACATTCACCCCATGAGAGGGAATGAACTGACCTAGTCGGTGAAGGTATTTATGCCTAGGATTTGGTTCATAATCCTAGGGCATCAGGTTTGATTGCTTGATCTTTTACTTACTATATCTGGTGCTTACAGTGCAATCTTGGAACCACTATTATTTGCCCCCCTATTTCTCTTGAGAGAACATTGCAGGTACTATCTGGGGAAGACAGAAAAAGCATGTCGGGCAACTGTTTTTCTGTATTGGCAACGTTGAGCCTTCACAGGTTTGATCTTGTCTTGCATGTTTATTTTATGATGTTATTTCCATATAACATGCTTTTATTTTTATAAAAATAAAATAAAATAAAATTTGGGAGAAAATGCAAGAATTTTCTTTTCTTTTCTTAGCATGTCGGATATTGCTTGTATATTTGCTTGATATCTTAGTTCATTGTGCATCAATCTACTTTGCTTAGATATGATTGAGAGTTTACGACTATATCTGTCAAGTTTTTCCTGTGCATGCAAAAGTTGGATAGTTACTTTCCTCATGCGAGGAAAATATGCACTATCCAAGGCTCCCCTGGTATATTTTTTTTTTCCTCTCTCACTTTTTGCTTCTGGAAATTCTGAATAAAAGAGAAGTTTTTGATAAGATAGTCAAATTGACCAACATGCTCGTTGAACCTAGAGCCTTAAAATTCTAGCATTCTCTCTAGGTTGCAGCACAAACAAGAAACAAGCAGTAATTCTTCTGATTTCTGTGCTATATGCTTATATTCACTGCTTTTGTGCTAAATTAGCATTATATCTTATCCTTCATGGTGCAAGTAAAAATTTTACCTTGTCCTTCATGGTACAAGTAAAACAATTGAGTGCTGCATCTTAGGGGGAGTATATCAGATGAGGGTAGCTAGGCCCTAGTACCTTATAAGGTTTGACTTTTGACTGATATTTCATTGATATTCTCTCTTGTTTAGAAAATCTGGTTGCTTTAAGTCATATCAGTGAATTTCATAACCTTTTGTAAAAGCCTTCACACATACATGCGTTGCATGAGTTGAGTAATCTATTTTAAATTTTCTGTCTACAGGAAAATTTTGTTCTGATTGAACTCTGAACTCTCTTTTATATCTCTGCATAGTTTTGAGATGTTATCTGACTGTTTTATTAGTTGACTATACAAGCGTGTTCTAAAGCTGACATTAGGAAAAATATTTGTCTGCAAATTTTTCCTTCATTTTCTGTATTGTCAATGTGAAGTGTCTGGACGGCATCTCCTTTGTCCGGACGGATGCGGCACAGACGGCCGGACGGTAAGGTTATATGTCCGAACGTGCGCGGCCTGTCTCATGCTTATATGGCAACGCGCGTCCGGGCGGGTTAGTGAATCGTTCGGACAAGGACCCCCTAGGTTTTAAATCGAGCTTTTAACCCTAGCAGCCGTATATCCTTGTCCCCACTCGATTTTTTGGCTTCTACTGCTCTTTCTCTCGTTGTTTTCTCAAAATCTCAGCTCCTTTTGTCCTCTTGTGCTTATTTTCTCTTCTTTCCAGGTATTTTCTATGTTCTCTTTATTCCTCTCAGTATCTTAATAATTGATAGAATATTGAATATCCTTTGGAATGTTTTTGAGAATATGAAATGCATATTTGTGATTTCTGCTGTGTTGGGATCTTATGTTTCAGTGGAATTTTGGACCATATTGTGATTTTTGTTGGGTGTAATTTTTTGAAAAAGTCTATTTCACTGCCGTTATAATGTCGGATTTTCTTTGGAACTAACAAGAATCTAATCTTTTTAAGATTATTTTTGGCAAACCTTGTTGGTTATTTTTGCAAAATCATGTCTGCTGGCAGTCCACGACGCAGAGTCCGACAGAGGACAGAAGGAGATAAGGCAGCCCTTCGAGCTAAAATTATGGACAGACCAGTCATTGCCGAGAGAAATGTGGTTCGTTCAAACATCATGGTGGTTCCTCTGGACAGTATCCACGAGATTATTCAAACCTACAACTGGGGTTATCTGCACAATTGTGCCTGTGTTGTGCTCACCAGGCTTGTCCGATTATTCTATGCAAACCTCGAGGTTCTTCAGACTGATGATCATGGAGTAGTTCTTCAGTCTTCGATGGACGGACATATTATCACTGTTGATCCTCAGATCATCAGTCAGTTCATTGGGGTGCCAGTACTCCAGATTTATGCCAATCCATATAATGAGGTAGTCTTGCCTCATTTTCTAGATGATCTCAGAGAATTCTTTCATGTTGTCCCTCAGGGAGAGGAGAATGCCACTTCTATCAGGATCGGTGCCCTGACTACTCCACATTGCATGCTTGCCAAGATTGTTCAGCACAACCTCTAGCCCATTGTTAGGCACAATGATCTGATCTTGAAGAGGGCCCAGTTTGTATATGCCATCTGTCCTCACTTGCCCTTCTGCCTGTGCAAGTATATTTTGGGGATTATCCTGGAGGCCCGCGATGAGGGCAACACTTGTCTCCCTTTTGGCTGTCTGCTCACACGGATTATTCTACAGTCAGGCATCGGTGTTGTTGGAGAGCTGAAGATGAAGATCCAAGATCCCATCAGCAAGCAGACTTTGATGAAGTCCAATGCCCAGCTGCGGTGAGATGATCAGAATAATGATGTACCACAGCCCCCTCCTATTCCTATAGCAGTACTGGATATGGCATCCTCTTCTCAGACTGCTCCACCACCTCAGTAGAATGCCAATTATGCTCAGATTTTGGAGGCATTGGCATCTATACAGGGGGGTATGAGCTCCATGCAGTTGACCATGTCATCTATGCAGTAGTCCATCTCTACCATGCAGTAAGAGGTTCACTTTATTAACCTCAGTGTAGAGCAGAACCAGCTAGATCTCCAGGAGTGTCTCAAGTACCATCATCCATCCAGCAGTGATGATGAGGAAGATGCATCTATGGCAAAGGCTGCTTGATTTTATTTTTGAGACAATTTTTCTGTCTATTTTTGGGATAATTTGTTAAACTATTTTAACTCCTGGATTTTATAACTCTGTTTACCCTTGTCCTTCTGAGACATTTAGGAGGAGTAATTGTTGTGTGGTTTTTCTCATTACTCTGTTTTACCCTTTGTCCATTTGTGACGAAAAGGGGGAGTAATTTTTGATTTGGATTGGGATTGCATTTCTAAACTGGTCAAGTGATTTTTGTCCCATAATGGCCAAATGCGGGGTGTGTTGGTGTAATTGGCTTCATTCTGTTGGACAAAATCACTTCTGCGTAATGATGCTTTTACATAGGGAAGCTGTTTTATCCAGGGTCTACTCTTCTATTTATGTTCTTCAAGAAGACTTTGTGAAGATTTCTAAGCAGTTAAATTCGGTTCCCTTGCAACCGTCTGGACGCCCAATTATCCAAAGCATCATCCATCTGGACAACGAGAACTTTCGGTCTAGACCTTCCTCTGTGTCAAGAAGCTTTTCATTGTTCCAACTTACATTTGTCCAGATGTTTCAGCAGCACGGCCAGACGCCACTGAATGTTCGATCAGCTATGGATTTCTTTCCAAAACACATATATGGGAAGACAGCTGCAACTGTCCGGACGATGGGGATTCCCGTCCGGACGCGCTCATCCATAAGGCAAGTCGTGCATTCAAAATCAAGACGTCTGGACGTCAGTCTTCTTGGTCTGGACGCGCGAGCATCATAAATGAAAATTGCGTGCATCAAATCAACCGTCCGAAAGGCGGATCCTATAGTCTGGACGCACCAAGCCTTGTTATGAAAATTGCGTGCAGCTAAAGTGCGACGGTCCGGATGATAAGGCAACACCGTCCAGACGCGGCTCAAATCAAGAAAGAATTTCTGCGAATTTTGGAAAGCCGATCGCACAATTGTCCATCTGGACGCCTTATGTCTACCATCCGAACAACGCCTAGGTATTTAAAGCTAGACGCTCATTTGAACCTGCGGCCTATAAATAGAGGTCACTAGGCTTGAAAGTTGTAAGAATTTAGTATTGAATTCCGTAGTGCTTAGAAAGTTATATTTTAGAGTTATTATGCGAAGTTAGTCTCTCTTAAGCTGTTGTTGTTTGTGTGCTGTTGCTGAGCTAAATTGAAGTCTATCTTAGGGGTTGGCCCTAAAGTAAAGGATTCCATCAAAGATCCCTTTAGGTAGGAGACCTGGTTGGAAGGCGTTCGTGTTGGGTTACACGTCAGAGTTCAAGGTACGACCACTGCATAAGGTTATATGAGTGCTACTGCTTTGTAACTAGTCTTGTCTTCTGAATAGTGAATATCTTGGGTTTGGCTGCCTCGGAGTGGTTTTTCTCTTAACTGAGTTTTCACTTCATCAATAAAATATATGCCTTCTTTAATTCTGCATTTTGATATTTTGTTGCACACTTTTTGCACACACTTGTTAAATTAGAAGTCTATCTAATTTTTCACTTTTGTTTGTAGCCTTTAGCTACTAGTCTTACCTTGTATCGAGAAACTTCACCTTCTGTAGTGCATTTGATCTTGTACACCCACTTGACACCAATAACCTTTTGGTTTGGTGGGAGTGTTGTCAACTCCCAAGTGTCATTCTTTTAAATAACACGTATCTCCTCCTCCATTGCGAATCTCCAACAATCTTCTTCAACAGCTTCTTGAAAGGTAAGAGGCTCATGATCAGCATATAGGCTGAAAAGATTAGTCCTCCATCTTCTATTTGCTCATAGATTTCCCTAAGACTTCTCATCTTACTTTGATTTGTGGAGGATCTGCTGCTGCTACCTCCTATAGAAGGTGTAGAGTCTCTATGTGCTGCGAACGGTGTGGTAGGCTGAGAAGATGGTGGGGTACTTGATGGAGCTTCTGTTGTGAGCTCTTCAGGCTCCTCCAAGAGTTGTTGTTCTTTGGCCTTCTCTTCATCACTCCAGCTCCATACTCTTTCTTCATCAAATATAATGTCTCTACTAACCACTAATTCTTTTGTTAGTGGATTGTAGAGCTTGTATACTTTCGACTCTTCACTATATCCAAGGAAGATACATTTTTCACCACGATCATCAAGCTTCTTTCTCTTGGATTCGGGAACTTGAGAATATGCAACACACCCAAAGATTCTTAGTTGTGCAACACTTGGCTTGTAGCTATTCCATGCCTCTTGAGGTGTCATATTCTTGACACTTTTGGCAGGACATCAGTTGAGTAGATAAGATAAGCACGCCACAGCTTCTGCCCAGAATTGTTTTGGCAGCTCTTTCTCCTTGAGCATAGTTCTGGTCGTATTTAGAATGGTACGATTCTTTCTTTCGGCAATCCCGTTTTGCTGTGGTGTGTAAGCAGTAGTCAACTGATGCTTTATGCCATGTTCCTTGCAATACTTATCAAATTCTTTTGAGGTGTATTCTCCACCTCGGTCAGAATGGAGAGTTACAAGCTTATGACCACTTTGATTTTCAACAAGAGCTTTAAAGTTCTTGAATACAGTAAATGCATCTGATATTTCTTTAAGAAAATAAACCCAAAGTTTTCTGCTAAAGTCATCAATGAAGGTAATAAAGTATCTATTACCTCCTAAGGACATGGGGTCTATTGGTCCACATATGTCAGTGTGAACTAGTTGCAATGGTGATGTTGCTCTCCAAGATTTTCCGCTGGGAAAAGAAAGTCCTGCTTGCTTTCCAAGTATGCATCCTTCACAAACATTGCTCGGTGGCTTGATCACTGGTAACCCATGCACCATGCTAGCTGAAGATAGTAGCTTTAGGCCGCTGAAATGTAGATGACCAAACCGAAAATGCCACTTCCATGACTCACTTTCCTTAAGTCCATAGAAGCACTTCTCGGATTTTATGTTAAGATGTAACGGGAACATGCGATTATTGGCCATTGGAACATGAGCCACAATTCCACCATGTGTATCTCTTAAAATGAGAGAGTAGTTCTCCATATGTATGGTGTACCCCTTCTCGAGCAGCTGCCCAATGCTAAGAATATTTCTTTTCATGTTAGGCACATAATAAACATTAGAAATGTACCCTTTCTTACCATCATTTTGATAGATTTTTATCTTCCCTTTGCCTTCAACTAATAGTTTGGAGGAGTCCCCCAAGTTCACATTTTCGTGAACTCCTTCTGTGAGTTCTACGAACAGATCTTTCTTCCCGCACATGTGATTGCTTGCGCCAGAATTGAGGTACCAAACCTCATCTATTGAATTTGAATCATCATGAGCGAGAAGTAAAATAGAATCACTACGAACCTTATTCATCGTCTTTGTGACAACAATTCGAGACATAGTGTCCAAACTTCTTGCAATTGTAGCATTGGATATTTTTGGAGTTTCCACGTCCATATGTGATCTTCCTCTTCCTCGGTAGCCTCCTCGTCCCCAACCTCTAAAGCTTTGAGTCTCCTGCTGACTTTGACGTGGTTGTTGAGAAATACCACACCCCTGGCCTCTACCACGACCATGGTTGGAGCTGAATTTGCCTTGACATCATTTAGAGTGATTTTTTACTCTAGTGCTTGTTCTAATACACCAGAATTAGCTTTTTTCTGCATCCTTTGCTCATGTACTTGTAATGAACCCAACAACTCCTCAATTGTAAGATTCTTCAAGTCCTTAGACTCTTCAATAGCTACAACTACATGCTCAAATTTAGAGGAAAGGAATCGAAGTACCTTTTCAACGGCTCAGATGTCATTAACCTTTTCATTGTTTCTTTTTAAACTATTCACGATTACCAACAATCGTGAGAAATAATCAAACACCAATTCTCCATCCTTCATGTGAAGAGCCTCGAACTAGCCCAGTAATGATTGCAGACGGAGCCATTTTACCTGTTCGTCTCCTTTGAAGATGGAAGCTAGAATCTCCCATGCTAGTTTACTTGTCATTGCTTCGGCAACTTTCTCGAAGGTAGACTCGTCCAATGCTTGATAAAGTAGAAACAAGACCTTTTTATCCTTCTTCCTTTGCTCCTTAAGATTCTTCTTCTCATCTGCTGTGTATTCAACTTCCTGATCCTTAGTTGGTTTTGTATATCCGTCAGTAATGAGTTCCCACAGATCTTGAAACCTAAACAAGGCTCTCCTTTGGATAGACCACGACCCATAGTTATCTTTTAATAATTTAGGGATTTGTTGCTAGACCATGTTGGAACCCATTTCTAGAATGGACAAAAAATGGGAATTGGCGAAATGTACAGGGCTCTGATACCAATTTGAAAGACAAACTAGTTTACTAACTAGTCACTTTTCTATCTCTCTTTCACTCTTTCTCTCTTTTATTACTAGAAGACAAAATAAGACTTAGAGAAGAGTTGAGGAAATATTCTTCACTTTTTCTTATTTCAAAACACCTTACAAAGCCTATATATATAGGCATACAAAACACAAACGACCAAAGGCTTTTCTTCTTCTTCTTTATTACAATAAATTAACCCCAATAACTCTTCTAAGTTAAGGCTTTGGTTTAAGAAAACTTAAGACATCAATTTAATAAACCAAATGCCTTTATTTATTAAAAACTTTTAACTTCTTTACGTTTTGGATTTGTTGAGCTTCCAATAATAGGAACTATCATTAAGATGCAGAGGATGATGTAAAAAAAGAACTACCAGAGGTTGATCTCCTGTAGATTTTTCAACGGTTCAAATTTAATTTCAAGTTTTTTCTGAGAAAGAGAGAGTAAAATTAAACTGCATGGGTTCTTATTCCCGTGTAATCTAATCTGACTGGCTAGTTAACATCAGCAAACAAAGGTAATTAGTTTACAGTAAATGGTTTTAGGAAAGAGAAACTCTTGAAGATATCCACTTTTCCACCTTGATTGAAGTGGCAATGACACCTTTGAAATTGTTGCTGCACTTACTGCCATATTGTTCATGCATTAGAGGAACCGTGATGGTCCACACTTGCAAACTCACTAATATTCATACTAGGATGTTTCTTCATGTCTGTACCTCGGTACTTTTTAGCATGCAACAACCTTGTAACATTCCTTTTTAGCAAGGACTTGATTTGGTTCACTTGTAGCAGATATGAATTTTAAAAGGATAATATAGTGCATGGTGAAGAACATTTTCCCTCTGATTCTGATTGGGTCAAGAGTGAAATTCGTTCTTGTCTCAAGTTTTGGATGGGAGAGTGAGAAGGTCGTTGCACACCAGAACGTTGGAAATGCTGGTTTTGTCAATTTGCTAATTTCTGTCCCACTCAAACCAAGCATGCAGATGGTACACCAAGTTAGGAGAAATCACTGTCCTCCTTCTATGTTGCTTTTATCAACTGCCTTCGTGATGTTGTTGCGGTAAGCAAATATTGTAACCTTTCCACTGACCAAAGCCATACGACATTGGTTTTTTTTTTTTTTTTTTTTTGTGGGATATGGCACAGTAGTCAATAGTGTATTAGACATGTATGGATAATTTGTGCATCAAATCAAATGTATTTGTTACCATTATTTTGTATTCATTATATAGGAATGAGGGATCGATAAAGATGATTTATTGTTGTAAAATTTACTAGCTAATTGTATTTTTTTTTTTTTAGAGTATTACATCTCTCTCTCTCTCTCTCCCTGTGTGTTTGCATGAGCGTTTACTTGTCATAATATTGTTTGTTTTTGGCTTCCCAAACCAAACTTCCCAGGAAGTCTACCCATCCTGGTATTACTATCGCAGAAGCAGGCTTAACTACAGAGTTTTAATAGGTTAATGACCATCAGGAGTTTAAAACACATTGTGTCAAGAATGGTGCGAATATATATATATATATATATATATATATATATATATATATATATATATATATATATATATATATATATAAGCACATCCTCATTCTCATACCCATGCGATGTGGGGCGTCACATTTCCAATGGCCTCCTATTTTCGAAGGGGTTTGTTTTACCATCTGGGTTAATTACAAGCAGGGTTACTCAGGAGCAACCTTACCATCTAGAAAAGGGATTTACCAACCAATTATTAATAAGCTAGGACGAAAATGTTTTACTGTCAGAATCCTGTTGTTCCAACGGATAAAGGATTTTAAGTAGAACATCTTGAATCGTCGGCATCGAGTAAACAGAATGTCAACTCAACCAATCTCTAGCGGTGGAAGTACAAAAGGAAAAGGCATCGTACATTACTAGTCGGGTTGATGGCTAGAGATGAATTATCGGCAGGTCGAAGAAGAGCAAGAAATGACCGGCAGTCATGAGTGAGAAAAAATTACCAGCGAGACTTTTAGTACTGATGGGAATTAATTAATTGGGTTATGATGTGCCGACAAAATTGATTCTTTAGATCATAACATATATCATATTAATGAACCAAACCAAGGAGATAAAAGAAAGAAAAGAAATGGTCAACTACCAGATGTTCTCAAAGAAGGAAATATTTGACTGATTGATTATGAAGATCTCCACCATGATCACTTCCCATAATTCTCTTAATTTCTTTAGAATATTTCCATCTTAAGATTGACGTAGCAATCAAGTATTTTCATAAATATTGTATTTTTCTCAATTTTTTTTTTATTTCTAGTCTTAAGAGAATTTTATTTCATTTTGTAGCTTTAGGGTTTTACTATAAGTTTGGATCAATTGTATTGGAATAGTAAGTTTTTGCCAATATTATTAGTTTTATTTATTAACGTGTGTTATAGGATAGAAATCCTTTGAGATATTTAAATGATTTGATTACCGTAGATTAAATGATTATTAACCCTAATCTAAGAGATATGTTTGTATTGAAAGTTATTCAAATCACATGTAAAGCTCTATAAATAAAGTCTTGTTCTCAAATCAAATATGAAGGAAAGATGTAGCATATAAGGCTCTAACGTATAGATGTAAGCTATAAGCCGAACCATCATAATCTTTGTATTTTCTCTCTTTATTTTATTATCAGTTTCTATAAGTTGTGTTAATGTTGTGTATTGAGAACAACTTCTCTTTTGTAACGCCTCGCTTTTTACAAAAAAACGTAAGTGAAAATTTCAAGTTCCATGTGACATTACGACATCATCAGAATTAAGAATTGGCAGGGAATTATATATTTTTTTTTCTTAACAACTGGGAACATAACACTTCAGAGCTAACTGAATTACCTCATTATAAAAAAATACGAACCATGTGTTCTAATATAATAGATACATTCCAAGCAATAACATATGTGCCACATGCGGCACTTAATAATACTTAACCACTGTTTTATCATAATACAAACGAACACATAAAAATATTACATATTAAAAGGTCTCAGCCTTAAACATAAATGTTAGTAGTTCATTCCTTCCTTCCATCCTGCATAAACTCGCATGTAATTGTGGTTATCACCACAATCCCACAGTACTGTGGTCAAGTGAGTTAACAGTCCTCAATAGCATAATGAAATATTGCATCATTTAAAAGTACACTATACAATCATATGATAACAGTTATATGTATGCATAATCTTCTATACTTATTTTTGCCTCGAGACTTGAACCCCCAGTTATTGCCTTAGGACTTTAACCGTTGGTCTTATTAATAATTATTGTCTTAAAGACTTAAACCCTAGCCGTATTATTATTGGTTATTATTGATTAGTGTCTGGAGACTCTAACCACTTTTGGTCTTATTTGAACCTATGGTTTGAATCAGTATTACCTCAGGACTCCAATCGTTGATCTTTGCCATGGCACTTTAACCTTCGGTCTTCAAAGATTGATTGATGGTGCTTTGAGACTTTAACCCGCAGTCTTTGCATTGGGACATTAACCATCGGTCTTTCTTATTAATAGGTTCATAATTCTCAATAGTCTAATATGCAAAAACCGTAACATATGCAATGCTCCAAACAACTCGTATACAATTAAATAAAGCAGAAATCAAAACATCGTCAAAGACCACTACGTATCATCCCCAGTCAGTAAGAAATACTCACAATTATTTTCTTCAAATAGTGTTCACAAATAATTGTTCACTGCAATATATTTTAGTACAAATAATAGTGAATTAGTATAATTCACTAAAAATGCATTTAAACACTATTCTGATTTTTGACCTTTAAACCTTACTATAATCTCTATTTTTGCTTAAACATTATCTCGGCATATAAAATTAATCAAATTACATTTTAGTACTAATATTTTATGCGGACTTTACCACGGTATTTATTAAGGCCTTTAATATCTATTTATCCATATAGATCTCATAATACCTTTTTTTTTCTTTTTTTCTTTATATATATATATATATATATATATATATATATATATATATATATATATATATAAATAGGTATAATAGTTAAAACTCACTATTTTTACAACAAAGTTTTGCAACCCAAAATATCTGAACTTTTATAATATCAAAGCAGCCACTATTTCAGTTTTTTTTCTAAGGCACTGTTTCAGATATTCTAACTGAAATGGTGAGATACCAAAATAGATTTAAGCCAACATATGGCTTATTTTTATATCAAATAAACTTAATAACTACATTAATATAGATAATGAGATTTACATTTTAAAAACAAGTGAATGGAATAATATCACAAATAACCTTATTTTAATCTTATAAAGTCTGGGCTGAATAACTGCATTTAATAATGCTTAAAAATACTTTAAAATATTTGAGTGGCGTAATGACACTTTTATAAAATAATCACTTTTTTTTTTGGGCATCACAACGGCATGACTTATTACTTAAATATGCCATTTGGAATACCCTATTAAAACATAACTTTAAACATTAGATACTTAAAATAATAAAAACTGCAAAATTACAAAATATTAAAAAAAAAAACTAATAACTTAGAAATTACATAAAATAAATCCAAGTCTTATTTAGAAACTCACCAAATGCTTTAAATATTATTTTTGCAAAAATCATTTATTTTTCTTCATTCTATCTTTTCTTTTTGTTTCTTCTTTTTCATTTTGTTTATGTGTCGACTAAGAGAGACTTATAGTTTTTGTCCTTTTCTTTTATTCTTTGTTCTTTTTTGGGAAAAATACAATTTAGCTCTCCAAACTACCACTCTTTCTCCGAATGACCCCCCAAACTACCAAAGCTTGTATTCTGGCCCTCCAAACTACCAAAACCTTTGAAAAATGCCAATTTTTAGAGAAATATCCCTATAATACCCCTGTTACATGTCATTTTTCAATTAAAAAATAGGTAAATAATTAATTTCAAAAATATTAAAGATATTAAAAAAATTTAAAAAAAATAAACTAAAATTTTATTTCTTATTTTTAGTTTTTTTTTATTTTTTTTTTAAAATAAGATGGGTGTTTGGGGTGGCGTTATTTCTTAACCGTGACCCGATCTTCCCGACACTCCTCCAGTTACCATCCGTTTGCAACGCTGTGATGACGGATTTTATAGCCTGGCTCGGCCAGTTCTGATTCTCAATCATTAGCTTGCTGATGTCGGCCGAGCTCAAGCTCACCTTGCTCTGGAAAATATTCTCCACTTGAGAGAGAAGTTTGTGATCCTTGAGCTCTAGGTAGCTATTGACCAACGTTTTGAAAAATCACAGAGAGGAAAATGGATATGAACATCAACAAACAAGCTCTTCCACAACGATAGAGGTCTTCCACAACGATGATAGACTTGCTCATCGTTTGTAACAAAACAAGATTCAGATTGGAATCATTCATAACCTTCGAAAGATCAATATCATAAACATTGAAGGATAGGAAATTAGTCATGCCCGCGTTCGGAGAGGCAGTGACGAGTTTGTTAAACTGCAGGCGTACGTTGTGCCGAACGACAATGCTGGAAAGAAGCAGTACGTTCTTTGGTCAACTGCAATATTTTTTTAAAAAGAAAATTAAAATAAAATTTTAGTTTTTTTAGTTTTTAATTTTTTCTATTTTTTTTTAATTTTTTTAATATATTTTTTGCTTTGAATATATTATTTTTTTTTAATTGAAAAATGTTATGTGGCAGGGGTATTATGGGGATATTTCTCCAAAATGAGCATTTTTCAAAGGTTTTGGTAGTTTGGGGGCCAGAGTGCAAGCCTTGGTAGTTTAGGGGGAAATCTGGCGAAAGGATAGAAGTTTGAGGGGCTAAATTGTATTTTTCCCTTCTTTTCTTCTCTTTTATGTTTATCGCTTTTGCTTCGTCAATAGAGGTATAAGTTAACATGCTTGATGAGAGTATAAATAATGTTTCCTTGTTAATCTGAGATAAATTGTTTAGTCAAATTAATAGAAAATCCGGATATTATATATCTTTTTTTTGTAGTGGTATAGAGAGCATGGATTTCATTGAAAGAATGAAGTAATAATATATTTGCTTTTGTTATCTTTCCATAAATGTTTGAATTTACTTCTGCATGGTTTTTTGCCTTATGGTGTTGTATTGGTTGGAGAGTATCTTTTTTTTTTTTTTTTTTTTTGATAAGTAATCAATATATTCTTAAAAAGGTAAGACCCTATTAGGTATACATGACAAAACACATAACTAGAAGCAAAAAAGAGAATAATGAAATTATGATAACTAATAATCAAAAGAAAAACAAAAACTATTTACCAAAGATACAAAGTATAGAAAAACAACTTTTATTCTTCATAACCATAGATTGGCAATTAAAATCTCTCCAACCAGTTCCAATTTATGGTTATGAAGAATGGATGTCGATTACGTGAGTCTCCATGGATACTTTGAAAGAAACATGAATATGTAATTGACAACTCACAATGCATGATTAGACAATGGTCTTTGGACCAAATGGTGCATATCCGAACCCGTAAAATAAGGGGTGGAGTGTGATGTAGACAAGAATCCTCTTCATTCCATTTGAAATAGATAATATCTATTTTATAGTTAGGATTTAAAGTTAATGCATATAAAGGTGTATATGATATTATATTATTAAAAAAAATTAAAAGATGTGCCAATATTGATATCATGTATACCGTAAAATACAGCAACTTCAAATCTTGACAAAAAAATAAATACTATTAATTTCATTTGAAATTGATAGGATCTTATTCCCTGTGTGAGTTGAGGTTGAATCCTTTATAAATTATTTCCGTCTGAATTCAAGCAAAAATTGGTAATGCATATGATACGTTCATTGTAATATTGGTGATAGGTCCAATAATAAAGTGTTGACTTTGCAAGTTTGCGATGAGCTTGAGGATTTGATGTAAGGAGGAGGGAACATAGTTGACTACCATGGTTGTGATAATTCTTTCCCGAGCGATGGTTTGATCGAATTGTTGCATGTGCTTCACACTGACAACTCAGTGTTGTATGATCGCTTGAGTAGGAGGTAGTAGCTAGGAGTGTACATATAGATGTAGATGCGGTTATTTGCAATATCTGCATACGCAAAAAATCGGATATCATCTTAGATATCCGGACCCGCACCCGCGTCATGTTTTTACTATCTGCATCCACACGGTTATTGCAGTTATTATCCGCTATCTGTATATTAGGTAATGAGTCTACTTTAGTCTTTTGGACCTTCTTTTGGTCTCTATTAAGGCCTAGTTATTTTAAACGATTTTGAAAATAACTTAGGTGGATTTTGAGTATTTTTGACTTATTTTAATTTTTATTTTTTTTAAGCCCTAATCTTTTGAAATATATTGATTTCGTATTACTTTTGCCTTTTTGCCAAAGTGTTGCCCGAGAAAGCAATACAGCCAACCAAACAGTAAAACATAACATATATATAATCTAAAATG
The DNA here is from genome assembly GCF_958979055.1 of Alnus glutinosa. NCBI lineage: Eukaryota > Viridiplantae > Streptophyta > Magnoliopsida > Fagales > Betulaceae > Alnus > Alnus glutinosa. Next base: position 19,432,844 of record NC_084894.1, read on the forward strand.
ACGTCGTTTTTATTAATGTATTAAATATAATTCATATATAAAATATATAATATATAAAGGATATGCGGATATAGTTATTAACCGCATCCGCATACCCTAAAATTGTTATCCAAATCCATATGTGCAGATAGTAATTTTGGCTATCCGCATCTGCATGTGTGGATAACAAATAGTTGCAGATAGCGGAAGCAGGCTGTTAATATTCACCTGCATGTACACTCTAAAGGTACTGCCATTACCTTTTTCCATGTCACTAGATTTTTTTGTCCTTGTTTTTGGTCCCTCTCTCTAATCTTATTGACCCTCAAAAACCATTGATGTGATAGAGGTTACACAGAGTCGAAGCTTTCAAACAATATTATTAAGTGTGAAATCTTTCAAGTTCTGCTTTAGGAGGCGAAAAAAAGTTATCTAGATTGAGGACATTGTGGTGGCATTGAAGAGCGATACAATTGAAGACATTACCAGAAATGTTGGGAGTTTAACAAATTGGGTGTGGAGTTGGCACCCTGCTTCTTAATCATAACTGTTAGTGTACACACATCATCCGAGCTCGATATGGAAAGCCTTCCCCATGCAACATCTCCCAACAAGGCAAGTCTTACCTGTGCAGCCTCCCATGAACCCACGCATCATTCCATTACAGCAACAATGTTGTCAACCTTGCATCACACTCATCACAACTGCCTACATCCTACAAGAAAGGAAAGCATCACAGCAGCATAAGGAAAGTAGTGCTGCTGTGATCACAAATCTGCATGCAACATAAATAGGAAATACACAATCTCTATAATCATGCAATTCCCTGTAATCTTGCAATCCCATTTCTGTATTACTCTAGCTGTATTCTCTATTTTCATAGCATAGGCAATTTTGTATAAATAACCGATGTATCATCACTGAAATTAATGAGAAATACAATACAATTTCCCCCAATACTCAAACTCTTTCATGGTATCAAAGCCTTCATAGGCCAACGCCTTTCTTCTCTCAATTATTCTCCTTCCCAATTTCTCCCCATGGCTTCCTCATCTGCAACCCCTACCCCTACCCTTGCTTTCACTCTCTAAAACGTCACTCACTTCTCATCCATCAAACTTGAGGGTTTGAATTATCTCTCCTAGACTAATCAACTTGCTCCTATTCTGAAAACACATGATCTCATGGGCATTGTGGATGGTTCTGAACCCTGCCCACCCAAATTCCTGCCTGGTGATGATGGCAAGGAAATGCTAAATACAGCCTATTCTATTTTGCAGAAGAAAGATCAATATGTTCTAAGTTGGATCAGTGTCCATCTCAGTGAATCTGTTCTTTCCACTATTTATGGACTCCAAACTTCTCAGCAAGTTTGGACTTCCTTGCCAACAAAATTTGCTTCATCTACCCAGTCTCATGTGTCTCATTTAAAATGCCCACTTCAGACTCTCAAGTAGGGCTCCAAAACTTGTTCTGAGCACCTGAAGAATGCCCAATCTTGGTCCAACCAACTTGCTGCCATTGGCAAACACATTGATGATGAGGATCTCATCTCCTACATCATCAATGGCCTTAATCCCTCTTCCAATGCCTTTGTCACAGTTTTCTCTATGACCTCTAAGGACAAGGCACCTTCATTTACTAAATTTCAGGATGAATTAATCTCCCATGAGATGCTGCTTAATCAACAACAAGAAGTTTCCTCGGATAGCAGCACCTTTGCTCTTGTCATCCAGAAGTAGAATCAGACATTCAAGCCAAGCACTCCAAACTACCACAACAGGAAAGCAAAGAACATACCCTTTAACAGATTTTCACCAAGGCTTGGCCCTCCCAAGTCCTTCAATAATTCTGGCGGACACCAAGCTCCTCCACTGCTGCCGACCCCTCCTCAGCCTGGCTTCTCTTTCAGCAACCCTCCATCACAGTTGACAACAATGGTGGCACACATCAACTCTGAACTTGAGGACCAGCAATGGCTTGCGGATAGTGGGGCTAGTTCCCACATTACAAATGAATTGGAGAACCTCTCACTTTAGCAACCATTCAAAGGCAATGATTCAGTGGCTATTGGCAATGGAGCTGGCCAGCAAATTGAAAATACTGGTTCCTTTATTCTCAACTCTAAAAACTATCATTTTCACCTTAAAAATATCATGCATTGTCCTCATGCTGCCACTAAACTTTTGTCAATCCAGAAATTCTGTTAAGATAATTATTGTTATTTTATTCTCACCTCATCTCATTACTTTGTGAAGGACATCCGGACACATGCAACACTGCTGGAAGGAAGGAGTGAACATGGCTTATACCCTTTAAGGTTTCGAGGCTCTTCTTTCACAAGCACCAATAAGACTTTTCCTACCTTCACTGCCCTACTTCGTTTCAGAACTACACCTGATGAATGGCACTCTAGGCTTGGCCACTCTTCTATTTCTACTGTTAATCATGTAATAAAGGCACCACTTGCCTCTTTCATCCAATAAAATCAATAAAATTTCATTTTGTGATTTCTGTCAACTTAACAAAGGTAAACAACTCCCTTTCACTCCTTCTCGAATGAGCATTAGACCCTTGGAACTCATACACACTGAAATTTGGACCTCCCCTATCCCTTCCATGAGTGGCTGCAAGTACTATATAATCTTCATAGATGACTTTTCTCGGTACTCTTGGCTTTACCCACTCCACTATAAATTTGATGCATATGAAACCTTTGTCAAATTTAAGCTTCTAACAGAAAATCAGCTCTCCTCTCCCATTAGGCAACTACAAATTGATGGTGGTGGAGAATTCAATTCCACCCAATTCTAAACCCTTCTCACACAAAATGACATTCTTCATAGAAAAACCTATCCCCACACTTCCCAGCAGAATGGAATAGCCGAAAGGAAACAAAGGCATATCCTTGAAACTGGCCTTACCTTGCTAGCACACTTGGGTCGCTCTAAAAAGTTTTTAGTTGATACCTTCCTCACCTCCATTTATGTCATCAATCGGTTACCCACATCTGTCCTTAACAACTCCTCTCCCTTTGAAAAGCTCTTCTATAGAAGTCCAGATTACTCCCTCCTCAAAGTCTTTGGCTGCAAGTGCTTTCCTTTGCTTCGCCCTTACACTTCTCACAAACTAGATTTCAGGTCCAAACCCTGCATATTCCTTGGCTACTCCTACAAAGGATACCGCCGCTTCGACCTCCTTTCTCAAAAAGTTTACCTTTCCAGGCATGTTGTGTTTGATGAAGCCTCATTTCCTGCAAAGGAGACAGCCAATTTATAACTTTCTGCCACAGGTATTTTTGCTCCTGATGTTTCTTCTCTGCTACTTGTAAGTCTCTCTCCTCCTGATTTATTTCCTTCTGTCACTTTACCTACTGTTACACACACCTCTCATTTTGCACCTCTTGCAGTGATACCAATCTCACCCTCTCTCCCCATTATCACCCCTGCTCACCTCCCTCTATAACTTCTGCCGAGATACCAACCTCACCATCCCTTTCCCTTTTCATCCCTGCTACTACTACTAAGCCATCTAGCAGCCCTGATCCTCATTCTCATGCAGAACCTCCCTCTCCTGCCACATTTTCTCCCATCAACTCTGCCCTTGACTCTCCTCCTCGATCTCTCTTTGACCCCTTACCCGAATTATCCCCCTCCCCTTTACCCCATCCATTTAAGGCCTCATCCTCCCCTTCTGCTCCTCCTTTACATCTCCCTTCCCTTCCCTCTAACTTGCCCTTGGTTCCATCTCATCCTATGCTCACTCGGTCACAGCACAGGGTCTACTAAACCCAAAACCTATCCTGATTACAAAATGTTCTACACCTCCAAACACCTTCTAGCTTCTTTGCCTACAACATCCACTGAGATTGAGCCTTCTTGCTACACTAAAGCAGCCTCAGATGCTCGGTGGAGGGCTGCCATGTCCCAGGAATTTGCAGCCTTAATTGACAATGGCACCTGGACATTGTCTCCTAGACCTCTTCATCAGAAAATTATCAAAAACAAATGGGTCTACTGCATTAAACACAAACCGGATGGGAGTATAGAAAGGTTCACGGCTCAGTTGGTGGCCAAGGGGTTTGAGTAGCAAACTGGGGTTGATTATATTGAAACCTTCAGTCCAGTCATCAAAGTCTCTACCATCCGAATTGTTCTAGCTTTGGCGGTTCACTTTGATTGGACCATTCGGCAATTGGATGTCTCCAATGCCTTCTTCAATGGCTCTCTCATGGAGGAGGTGTACATGGAGCAACCCCAGGGATTCCTTGATCCCACCAAACCAGATCATGTTTGCCGCCTTCACAAGTCTATCTATGGACTTAAACAAGCTCCTCAAGCTTGGTTTACTTGTCTCTCATCCATCCTGCTGGAACTTGGTTTTGTGGCTTCCTTGGTTGACTCCTCTCTTTTCATTTTCATCATGCATAATGTTAAAATATTTCTCTTAATCTATGTGGATGACATCATTGTCATAGGGACTCACACGGAAGTTATTATCTCACTGATCTTTGCATTGTAGCTCAAATTTCCAGTGAAAGACCTTGGCCCTCTCAGCTTCTTCCTTGGCATTAAAGGACATCGGTCTCAAGATGCTTTGCACCTCAGTCAGACCAACTACATCACTGACCTGCTGCACCGCACCCACATGCTTGGTACTAAACCAGCTGCCTTTCCTTGTTCCTCTGGTTCCAAACTGTCGAAGTTTGATGGTACTCAGCTCCCGGATCCTACTGAATACCGGCAAGTGGTTGGTGCCCTCCTGTATTGCACCCTCTCTTGTCCTGAGCTCACTTTCTCTGTCAATTAGTTGTACCAACACATGCACAACCTTTCATCCACTCACTGGTCTGCTGCCAAGAGGGTCCTCCGGTATCTCAAGAACTCGATTGACCATGGCTTACTCTTCACCAAAGGCCCTCTTCACTTGCAGGCCTTCTGCGACTCGGACTGGGCTGGTAGTCCGGATGATCGCCGCTCCACTTCTGGCTTTGGGGTGTTCCTTGGTCTATGTCTCATCTCCTAGAGTGCCAAGAAACAGGCCGTAGTATCTTGCTCCAGCATTGAAGCCGAATATCGGGCACTCGCCCTCACCACTGTTGAGCTTTTTTAGTTGCGGATGCTCTTCAAGGAACTTGGCATCCAACTGCATCAAGCTCCCACATTATGGTGTGACAATGTTAGTGCACTGGCCCTTGCTTCTAATTCGATTTACCACGCCCACACCAAGCACATCGAGGTGGACTATCATTTTATATGGGAAATGGTTGTCAATGGCGGCATTCTTCTCAAATTCATCTCCACTCTTGATCAGATTGCTGACATCTTCACCAAAGGATTGTCCTCTGCTCGGTTTGCTGAACTCAAGTCCAAGCTCATGGTCACTGTCCTTCCCATTCGCTTGTGGGGGGATGTTAGTGTACACACATCATCCGAGCTCAATATGGAAAGCCTTCCCCATGCAGCACCTCCCAACAAGGCAAGTCTTACCTGTGCAGCCTCCCATGCATGAAACCCGCGCATCATTCCATTACAGCAGCAAAGTTGTCAACCTTGCATCACGCTCATCACAGCTGCCTACATCCTACAAGAAAGGAAAGCATCACAGTAGCATAAGGAAAGTAGTGCTGCTGTGATCCCAAATCTAAATGCAACATAAATAGGAAATACACAATATCTGTAATCATGCAATTCCTTGTAATCTTGCAATCCCATTTCTGTATTACTCTAGTTGTATTCTCTATAGTCATAGCAAAGGCAATTCTGTACAAATAGCCGATGTACATCATTGAAATTATTGAGAAATACAATACAATTTCCTCCAATACTCAAACCTTTTCAATAACAACATCAATACATCATAAACTCCGATCCACTTTGTCCTGTGTTCCTTAATTTTATCATGTAATTGTCGTATTTAAGGGCACTAGTCCTTGCTTGAGTAGGTTTTTGAATAAGAATTTTTCTTTCCTATGGCAAATGTTTTGGAGTTTTTATGTCATTGTAGTGAATAATGAGTTGCATTTTCTCCTCTTTACATGGAGATAACTTACAGGATGGTTCATTCTCTTGTATTGGAGATAGCTGGTGGAAAAAAAAATTTGTTAGGGGGAGTTGTAAATTTTATATTCTTTATCCCTTGTTATATTTATAGTAAAAGTAGCTTGTGTATTGAAGATGGTATATATCTTTCTAAGACCCTGTTTTTTTCAATGTAAAATGTTTTTTTATATTTAGTTTTTATTTGTTTTATTTTGTAGTGTGTGGCGCAACGTAAATTATTGGTCAACCTGAAAATGTTTTTATACCAAAGAAAATAACTTTTTATGAGGTGTAAAATGATTTACACTTCTCATCTGTGTAAACTATTTTTTGTCGTTCTCCCACACCCCAGGTAAGTAATTGTGAGAGGGCTCCTTATAGGGTCTGCCTACTCGAGTAGGTCTCGAACTGTTTGAACACCTGCTTGGACAAATGGTGTTCTAAGGCCTTTGATTCCCACACACTTAGCTTTGTAGCTCCTCTTCGCTATATCTTTATTTTTCTTGCAACTTCTCAAATTATATGAAAATATAAGAAATATTTTGTGAATTTTTCATATGAGCCAAACACCAGAAAATGTTTTTTGAACCATTTTCAAGGCTATAAACAAACAACAAAAAATTGCTATTTTTCAAAAAAATATTTTTAACTAAAAGCACTTTTCGACATAAATATTTTACGGCGAAACAAACGGGCCTAAGTGCGAAATCTGTTGGCCTTATTCTTTCTTTGTTTGCTTGATACAAATGATACCCATGGTTAAGATTATACTTAATTAATGCTTGAAAATAGGCTTGCAAATGGAAGTTGTCCAAGAGCTTATACACATATAGTAAAGATTACACTTAAGCCGTGTGAGACACTTAGGATCGTATCATACCACCAAGCTTCTGACTCCGAAATCTATAGCCGCTCATTCTATTCTCTAGGTTGCCCCTGGCCTCTATGACTCAAACTCGAGACGTGGTGTTTGGCTCTAATACCAAACTATACGAACCTTGAGTATAACCCACATTTGGAAACCGACTTGCAAGGGGAGGATGCCAAAGAACTTATAATCACATGGTTAAAATTATACGTACTTAAACCATGTGTGACACTTAGTATCATAATATAATCATATTCGCTTAAAGTGTGAAACTCAAAGCCAATTCACAAGCCCTTCATTTGCATAGCTTCATTGATGAATGACTCTCAAACGCTGTACTCATTTGTATGATATAAGATCTTCTCAATTTCAAATAAAATGGATAGTATTTATTTCAAACAATATATATATATATATATATATATATATATATATATATATATATATATATATATATATATATATATATATATATATATATATATATTTAAAGTTAGTACATTGAATGTTATACATGAAATCAATATTGGTACACCTTTTAAAAAATTTAAATAATATGACATCATATATATGTATTGTTAAATTAATACACCAATTTTAAATTCTACCAAAAAAATAAATATTATCAATTTCAAATAAAATTGCGAAGATCCTTGTCCCTGCCGAAGGTGTGTTATGGGTTTCTTATCTTGCCTTCTCAGCAACTATATATTAATTTATGGGCGTCTGCTAGATTAACAAAATCTTCATGCTGTACGTCTTATTACAGTAATTAAGGTGCAGGTAGACTGTTATCAATGTGGTAAGAATTTTATCACATAATATTCCTGCCTTGATACAAAGCATGCAACATATATATATGCATAGATTTTTCCACATTTATTCATGGCTATGAGGCTATCTCACATCATCACTTTTAATTAACTCCTCATCACAGAAGAATGGGAGGTCCGAAGCTGTTTGTGCTTGGCCATGGAGTCTCATAGTCCCATATTTTGTCCTCCTCATCATATGCATACAGCCCATATCTGCCGACCGACCATTTACACCGTTTGTAGCACTCTCTTGTTCTGATCCTCTGCTTATTGTCGTACACCACAAAATGACCCCTCCTCATCCGGCCATCCAGCAGAAACTCCATGTTGCACTCAAATCTCGTACCTCCGATGTAGTTGTCGATGAAGTTCCAGCATGTTTCGTGGTTGGGATTCAAGGTCTGTCTGAACAAGTCGTTGTCTTTGGACCAGCAATGAATCCTCAGCCTCGCGCCGTTTTCCAAGTTGTTTCGAATGTGTATGTATCTTCTGCCAAGGTAAAATCCGCAGGATGCTGGTGTAACCACCATTAGCAAGAAGAAGAGAAGAATATAGTTCAGCTTCGTCAAGTACCGACTCATCATCTTTCCTACGTTTTTCGCTGCTGCTCAGCTTGGTGATATCTTCACTTGGCTTCTTGTCATTGCATGCATGCACGAATTGAACCGGTCAAATTCAATGAGGAGATGAGCGAGAAGATAGGCAGTTTTTGTTTGTGATTCTGTTTTACAGATAAAACACACTAATAAATAACTGAATACACAGGATAATCAGAAATATTTTTTCGCTTTTATCTTAGATTGGAATACCTTTTCAAACTAAAAATAAGAAAACACTCTCAACAAACATTTTATTTTTTACCCTCTTTGTGGACAAGCTCCGAAGAGCCTGTATTTCATTCATGCACATCGATCATCATGCCTTTGAGGGGTAAAGAAATTGACAATTTAAAACAAAAACAAAAACAAAAAAAGGAAATCGAAAAGAGAAAATAATAATAATAATAATAGTATACAAAAAAAAGTAGAAATTTTTTTTTCATATATACCAGCAACAATCAGTGGAGCAGGGAAAGGTGGCAAAGTGCCGGGGATCGATATGATTCAAGCTAGCTTCCTGGAAGGCCTGTCTCCTCTGGAGGATGAAATTAGGTATTTATTATTCCAAGGCCTGAGGAAAAAAGAAACATGAACCGAGGGTAGTTGAAGGAGAATCATAGTATTATGTATGGTTGAATTCCTTTTCTCTAGTTTGCAATTAATATTTCTTATCTGGACTTGGGTAATTTTGTTGAGTTTTTTACTTTTTTTCGGGTGTAGGTTGGGAATGTGGTCTCATCATTTAATTGTACATGTTCGAGGTTGTTTTCCTTTTTCTACAAGGATGGGTAGTCTTTTGGCAGTAATATGCAGCTAATTTAGAATCTTTGGGAAACAAATTTTTGCCTTTTCTAGTCTGAGTCAAAGGAATGCATATCTATTTTTAGGATGAATGTCTATTTTATAAAGTGAAAACTCTTTAGAGCCGTAAAAGAACAAAGCTATTCGTGAACTTGCTCGTGGTCAACTCAATTAAGCTCATCTCGCGCTCGGTTTAGTTATTAAATGGGCTACTCATGAATACGAAATTAATTAGGCTCGATTATTAAACGAAACATATTCGTTTAAAACTCGACTCGACTCGGTAATGTTCGTGAGCAAGCTCATATATATATATATATGATCTAATGACAATTTCAATACTTAATCATATTATTTATATACAATGACAATGTGATTAATTTAATACCAAATTATATGATTAGCATTGAAATCAACAATGTGTTTCTTATAATTACAAATTAAGAATTATCATTATAATTTAGATCATAATTAGTCATAAAAGGGAATAGGTTGAAATGGTGATAATCTATTTTATGGTCAATATTAAATTTAACATATACATCAGTATATGAATATATAGGTTATCGCGTTATTTAAAAACTTTAAATGACGTACACCATGTACTCTATTAAATAACATTATCTCCTATTAAAAGTTTATATAATAACAAATAGTGTTTTAAAAATAAATGTTGTTAAGTCGGTATATTAGTAGCGGAGTCGTCATTTTATTTAGGATTAAATACCTTACACCCTCCTGTGGTTTAAAAATTTTATTTTTTGCCCCCTTAGTTTTCATTTTCTTAATAGATGGTATCTGTGCTATGAAAAAAAACGGAGATGGTATCTCTGTCCATTTTTCCATCCAAAACTGATGGATTTTCACGTCAACGACACGTGACACCATTAAAATGGTGAGATATACATGGCCCTCATATTTTTTTTTAATTTTAATTTTAATTTATATATATATATTGATACTTTTTAAAAAAAAAAATTAAAAAATTTGTAGGCCACCCCCATTGGGCCACATGGGGGTGGCCGGCCACCCCCATTTTGGGCAAGGGGGTGGCTTAGCAGCCCCCAAGGCAAGTTTTGGGGATGGCCGAAACCATCCCCATTTGGCGAACCACCCCAAAGGGTCAAAGTGAAAAAAAAAAATAAATAAATAAATAAAAGAAAAGGTTTTTGCCCATTTGAGGTGGCCTAACCACCTTAGGCCAAATGGGGTGGCTCAAGCCAAATGGGGTGGTTTCGATCACCCCCATTTTGGCCCTTCGAGCCACCACCCCCATGTGGCCCAAAAGCCACCCTTACAAATTATTATTATTTAAAAAAAAAATGTTTAATTTTTTTTTTTAAAAAAAAAATTGTGCAGTCACGTGTCGCAATTTTAATAGTGTCACGTGTTGTTGATGTGAAAATCCGTCAATTTTGGATGAAAGTACCATCTTCGTCTTTTCTTATAACACATGTACCACCTATGAAAAAAATGAAAATTGAGGAAGTAAAATGGTATTTAACCCTTTTATTTATTTAAATAGTGTACGTGTTAAGTTTATTTGCAAGAGGCATTAATTATGAAAAAAAAAGTGTATAAATGTGAGTTTATAAGTATTAGTCTATTAGAGACGATCTTTCATAGCCTTAACTTGCCGCAAATAGTCCAGAAATATATATATATATATATATATACTTTAGACAAACTCTTGATATTTGACAGTTGAGGTCCAGAAAGTCTTCCATGTTCATCAAACATACACATCCTGAAGCTTGCAAGTATCATTAATCACAATAAAAATCATATTCATAAATATTATAATTGCCGGCGAGGTCGCACAAGCTTAGGAATTCTTCTTGGCAAGCCGAGCCAAGCTCAAATTTTAGTAGTAGAGCTTGGATAGGCACTACTCTCTCAAGCGAAATAGCAATATCAATACACAAGCAGTGAAAACGCGATTTTTAAAAAGCTCAGTTAAACGTTTGATAAAATTGCAGTTTAGCATTTTAAATTAAGATTTGACCTTGAAAATCATGCGTTTTTAAAATCATACCCCTTTGCTTGCGATGTGGAAACATGAATTTTTTTCATTTTTTCAAATTGTCATTAAGAAATGCACTCCTAAATGGAACACGTTGTGCGATTTTGTCTAAAAATGCACTTTTAACGTATAGAATTGTAAGGCCAAATCAACTCGTACCTCTCGTACATAATAATTTATAGTTTTAGAACAAAATAATGCTAGAAATAATACTTTTATCGCATAACTATCTTACAATGCTAACGTGTTAGTTCCTACTAACCCTTAATTTTCTTTTATTATTATATTTTTTTTACTAAGAACTGATTTAAGGGCATGCTGAAAAAACTACATCAACATTATCAGATAATTGTGAGATAAAATGTGATTACTCTTAAGAGAAATTAATGGCATGGTTTGGTAAATGCTTGTTTTGTGAAATTTTTGTTGGAATAGTATTAAGATGCGATTGATGTGATATAAAGTATAAAAAAATTTAAAATTATTTTATAGAAAAGTGAAAAAGTTTTGTTTTGTAGTGGGTTTTTTTATTTGAATAGTAATAAAAAAAATGATTGATGTAATATAAAAAGTGAAAAAAAAAAAAAAAAAAAAAGTTAAAATACTTTGGAGTTGACTTTTTTTAGGTTAAGTGAAAAAAAAAAAAAAAAAAAAAAAGAGAGAGAGAGAGAGTGAGAGAGAAAAGGTTGCCAAACTCAGCCAATATATTTTGAGTAACGCTAGATCTACACCCATTCCACTAGGCTAATGTTACAATGTTTATCAATTTTTTTTTTTTTTTGGTTAAAAAAAAAAAACAAAGGTCGATGATATTGTTATATCAACCAAATGAAATAAAATGTAATACTTAATATTTAGTATTACTCTTATTTATTTTTACTTTTTTTATTAATAACCGGGTCATTCATTTAAAGAAAAAGCATAATGATAAGGATAGATAAAGTATATGCTACTCTTAAAAGAGTAACGCTACTGTAAATCAGAGTGAAGATTATGATCAATCAGTGTGAATATTACTACTCCTATAAACATGATTTATCATATTTGTAATCTATAATGCAGGGGGTCCGATTTTTTATTTTTTATTTTTTATTTTACCTTTAAAAGGAAAAAAGGAAAAGAAAAAGAAAAAGAAGAGGAAAAAAAAAAGAACCAAACAAGTGTATGCACAAATAACAGAGTGAATAGAGCCGAAGGGGTTGGAATCTAAACGCGAAAGCGAGAGAGACAAAGGGCCATCACACCAGCTACAACAGGTGTGAAAGAGCAAAGCTTTTCGGCATTCAGGTAATTAACGCTTGAGATGTTCCAAACTGTCTTCTTCTCCAGCTCCATTCCACTGTAATCATTAAGTCTCGTGTGTTAATCGCAACACTCATAGGTTGCACTTCACATGTTCGATAAAATGCTCATGAGACGTACTTAAACGTTGATTCATTTACGTATTTTACCAAACCTCTCTGTGTCATATTTGTAGTCAGCCAGGTAACAAAAGGGCTGCCTTGTCTTTTATTCGATGTCTCACGGGCGATGCCCTGGGCAGATCGAGCTTGAATGGTAGCCTGTTGGAAAGGGACGTTTGGTGGACGTGTAAAAACCATATATTCAAACGCTATTCCCATTCTATTGTGTCCTTCAAGTGTTAAGCTCGTTTAGGGTCTTTTCTTGTGCATTTACTGAGGCTGCTCCTTTAACATTTCTAAGATTTTATCTCATCAAAGAAAAATGTGGAAGGTCTTCTGTGGGTATGAATCTGGTTATATGGTGCAACTTTTGGTTAGAAGGTCATAGTGCTTTTGCTGCTCAACTAAGAGTTCTATGTAATTTAATTTTGGCCTTCTGATGCATGATATTTACCAGGTCAAAATCAATGTGGTTTTTGAGGTGGTTAGAACAGACTAAGTAAGATATGATTGTGGAGGATGTGGTTTTAGATAGAGCTGAATGATTGAGAAAAATTCATCTAGATATAAAGGGTTATAAGGTTTGAGCAAGTCTAAAACTTATTTACTGTAATTCTTGGGGAAGATTGCATTGAGTCATTTCAACCGAGAGGTTTAAAGCTTTTAGGATGTTGATACGACTGGATACTTTGAAACTTGAAAGCAAAATATTATGCTTGAAGCGATACACCTTTCACTAAATTCTTTGTTCTTTGCAGGTACCTTTTTTTTTTTTTTTTTAATTTTTTATTCTTCTTGATTTTGCTTCTAGTTTTATTCTCAACTTTAATGATGTACAAATACCATATTGATGCCAAAATTGTTACTGTAATTGATGGTCATACATCCTACTGTTATAGGTCGAAACACTTGGAAATATGTGTTAGCTTTTTCTTTTACTGTTATGGAGGGGCAATCTTTTGCATGTTTGGGCCTGCTTTGCTGAGAATATTAAGCTGCAGTCTGCTTTGATTTGAATCTGAGGGACAATACTAGAACACCTCTTCAAGGCTTCTACAACTATGTTCATTAGGAGTTTACTTTCAGTTAATGTCCTCCCTTTGAGATGCTTTTCGTCATCAGCACTTAACATTCTAAAAACTGGAGATATCTTGAGGCAAAGAAGAGTTTTTTCAAATGAAGATGTCCTTCAATATTCTAAGGTGACTCATGACTCAAATCCTTTACATTTTGATTCTGATCTTGCTCGAAATGCTGGATTCGAAGATAGACTTGTTCACGGTATGCTTGTTGCTGCCCTATTTCCGCAGATCATTTCTTCCCATTTTGTAAGTCACGAATTGTTCTCCATCTCTTTAGTTTTAGTTTTCTTTTTCAGATTGTTGCAGTTAATTAACCAATTGTTGGAAGAAGAGCAAGTGAAAGAAGTAAATAAGTGTTTGACTTTAAAGAGCTAAAACACGGAAAAAAGCATTTACATTATTTTGTCCCTACAAAAAAAAAAAAAAAAAGCTAGGATCAGAACCATGCATGCATGTGAACTCCACATGGGTCTCACGAAGACCCCCACATAGTGGAGAGCCCAGATTCTTCTCTTGCTGGAGGAAATGTATTTAGGCACTGATATGATTTGAGCTGTAGCCAGCGTATGTGTTTTTGCAACAAACATGATGAATGGATAAAAAATATTGGGCCAAATGATTTTGGCTTGCTATATTAGATGTTGGATATTATTTTAAGGTTGTCTTATGACGTGTTCAATCAAATAGTTCATAAGCTTCCTTGATGACAACTTTGAAAGAATTCTCTTTCATGGGGCAGGATCTATGGGCTTTTCAATTAAAACACAACCCAGAATTTTAGTCCCCTTTGATCCAAAAAGCACACAACACTTATCCTCTCCAAGATGGTCTAATTTTTTGAAATGTTATGCTTCATTTGCAGCCTGGAGCTGTATATGTTTCCCAAAGCTTGAATTTCAGGTTGCCAGTCTATATTGGTGACAAGGTCACTGGTGAGGTACAAGCCATCTGTATAAAAGAAATCAAGAAACGATACATGTAAGCTACATCACCAAATCAGTTCTCCCACTCTGTTAAAACTAAAGAAATATTTTCACATTGATTAATTGGAAGTTTGATTATGCAGAGTAAAATTGAAGACCAAATGCTTCAGGAATGATGAGATTCTTGTTCTTGACGGAGAGGCGATGGCTATCTTACCTTCTCTAGGTGTGGAACAAGTGCCTTGTCTGGACTGAGAAGCTGGTCGAAGGGTGTTGATTCTTTCTGCGGTCTAATTAACACCACAGCATCTTAAGCTTCCATGTATTTATCAATTTCCTACTTGTGAGGGTTCCAAAGAAACTGAACAGAGCTTTTTGGATGGAAGTCATGCTTTTAGAGAGCCTTGTTGAAATCTGAATCTGTGTATAATTTTGACGGCTTTGCCTATCAGTTTCACGCAAATTAGAATCAAGTCATAAGCAAGTGAAGCATATTCTCTCTCTCTCACTCTAAATAAATAAAAATGTTTCAGTGTCAAACATCACACGGAATGTAATCATTAGAATCTTAAAATTGCCACCCATATTTACAAGAATTACTTCCACGTGCACCTTAAATGCCTCAGACCGGAACGTTGGATCAAAATCCCCTCTATTTTACTATTTTATAATTAAAATTAAATTTTACTGATTTAATAGTGTATATGTTGCCACATAGTAAATATATTGACATGTCATTTAAAAATTTCAAGTGACGTAACATTGTGTATACAATTAGATGCAATAAAACAAAATTTAGACCATGCAAGTAGATCCTCTCTATTTCAAGCGAAATGGAGAAGCCAGTGACTAATAAGTTCAGTCTCTAAAATTGATTCCCTAAGGCACTTTAGGTTTGAAAACCTTTCACCGAATAGGTTGTGCCGACATGGTGGGTAAATGGAGGATTTCCCTTTAGCAAAGACAGATGGCAAATTTAGCAAGATGTGCCGACTATGTAGAAGCACGAAAAATTAGTCTTCTTTTACCTACAAATGAATTATATTTTACAACGCCTCTAAGGAAATCACTAACGGAGATTGGTTTGTCTAACATAACATAACACAGTGCATTACAGCAATAATAAGCTTTAAATAATTATATTTATTTATTTATTTTAAAAAAAGGATATCAAACAATATACCACTTGGAGCTGCAAATGAC
Source organism: Alnus glutinosa (assembly GCF_958979055.1). NCBI lineage: Eukaryota > Viridiplantae > Streptophyta > Magnoliopsida > Fagales > Betulaceae > Alnus > Alnus glutinosa. The sequence goes on from NC_084894.1 coordinate 19,448,581, forward strand.
AAGTCAATATCAGTCAAATTTTGTTGAAACTAGAGTGGAAATGGAAATCCAAGTATAACTTTATTGCATAACTTGGTTATAATGCAGCTGTTGGAGTAAGACTATGTAATAACCATCATTGAACTTGCTTCTAAATATACCTCACAGAATCTACAGATCTCAATTAAATGATGTGGAAGACCAAGTAAATCACACACTACTCCACACCAAAATAGAAGTTGGTCATAAAAGATTGTCTGGACTTCTCATTGAGTGAAAGTCATACACACTCTAGTCACTGAAGAATTCAATCTTAGGTCTCTTCTATTTTAAATGCTTTTAAATCCAAAATTTCCACAAATCTTCCAAAACTTTCTCCTTCCCTTTACCTAGTACACTCGAAAACTCATAACCTTTCAAAGTTAATTCCCTAGCTATTTCTATACCATTGTGTATTGAACTTACTGCCCCAAGCAATTCGATGATGAAAAAAAGGAGAACGACTCAGTAAAATTCCATTGTGCCGAATATGCAGATGGGTGGGTTTATTTGAATGAGAGTTGCCTTCCCCTCCGAAAGCAACTGTGGCAATGTGTTGGCTTCCTTGGCTGCTACTCCCTCTCCAGTCCATATGGTAACATGAGGCCACTCGTTTTTGGAAACAACTTTTTCACCATTTACAGAACCGAGGCAAGCTTCGATTGCAGCTGTTTTATCAGAGAAGAGCAGAGCAGTCAAATCCACTGGGACTTTTTCATGAAGGAAGATGCCATATCTAGCTACAGCTGTAACCCCATGACTTCTCTTGTGTGCGAGGGTCACATGAGCCTTATTTAGGGTTTTCATCATATCCTTGTCCTTCAGGAAAGCCTTAACCTCAGGATTTTTTTCAGCCAACTGCTTGGAAAAATATGAATAGTCAAATATGGGGAAAAATAAAATATCCATCATCCCTATATGTGTACATTAAATGGAAAAATAAAAGACATAATACCGATGACAACCAACAATAACAAAACAAAATAGACATCCACCTCTACAGGAGGATGGCATCTCAGGAAAAAAAAAAAAAAAGCAAAAAAAAAGAAATTCAATTAATGCAAGGTTCTTAAAAGCTGAAACCCAATCAATTTTGGTTTTTGTTTTTATTTTCCCAAGGGCTGGATGAGTTCCAATCAGTTTGACCAGAAACGACCAAGCACGCATGACTGCTCATAGCCTTGGCCACAAAAAAGAAGAGCTGTGGGTCCACCCAGCTGATGGCAGCAGCGAATCGGGACTACATCTACAGTAATTAATGTAGTTGAAACCATGTACATCAAATAAAGATTCTTTCCTCAAGCCTAGGCTGGGCCCTACAAGGTAGACGTTCGACCTGACTCTTGAAAACCCTTTTGTATCAGAGAGTCAAATATTGCTTCATTCAGAGGATGTTAAAACCAAGATCTTTCTCAGCCTAAGGCCAAGCTCTATATTTTTGGAAAGAATCAATGCAATATCAACATGTAGATAGCTAAGCCCAGATTACAGTTGTAGACAGCCAGCTGGCGAGGCCACAGATCTGTTGAAGGTCCTCAGGCAAGGTTTACTAACAAAAGTTAGTACTTAATAAACAAATTAAATAAAATTAATGAGGTTATTCAGTTTTGGTTTGTTATCTCAAGTAAATAGACTCAAAATAACAGATGACAAGACAGATCTTTTACATACATTATTAAGGAGGCTTTGGATTTCTGTAACAGGCAGACCAACAGCAGCAAAAACAATGGTTCCAAACTTCCTCTTCTCAGTATCTGGTGTCATATAATCACCACTAGCAATCTTTTGTAGTTGTTCCAACACTTGCTTGACAGAAAACTCAAAAGGAACCTGGGGCCATTGAGATCGTAAATAAGATTCTTTTAGCGATTTATAACAATAATCTTTTGCTCAAGTTGCTTTCAAAAAACGCCATTGGCATTAAACTTTACTGAATATATTAAATTATATAAAAACAAAAAACAAGAAAATTTGACCTGTATAGAGTTAAGATAATCGGCATTGTTGATTAAAACCTCCCGCAATTGTTTTTCCCATTTGGACCACTCCTTTGCATAGGATCCCTTGGTAGACTCTATTCTGAATAGTGAGTGGCAGCAGTCAATAATAATAGGAGACCAAATCAGAAAATATCCCTTGGGAGTAAATGGCAGATAACCAGGAGATAAGCAAATTCTTTTTTTTTTTATAAGTTACTAGGGGATAAGCAAAATGAAGAGATCTAAAATCTTTATTTGATATAAGTCAAATGAAGCAGAGAAGAAAACAAAAGCAAATAGTAGATGCAGCCTTAATAGTAAGCATCTCGTAAATAACAAGAACATCACAATCTTATTATAACTATCATTCTAGTTTGTGTGTTTATTTAAGGACCTTACAAGAGAACAGTGCAATCCTATTTCCGTACAAGTCAAATCAGAATTTTTTTTTATATACTAATTCTTGTAGTTCTCATTTCCATTTTTTCTTTTGGGGGAAAGAGGGAGGGTGGGGGTTGGGGTTGTTGTAGGCTAAGCAAACCTCAATAAGAAGCACACAGGGATGCAGCTAGATGTACACAGAAGCATACAAAAAGCTGAAGCAAAGACTGTTCTAAAGAAAACAGACTTTGATTGGCAACTCAACTTTTTCAGCTCAGCTGATTCTTTCCAGTTAATAGTGCTAAATTTAGATGGTTCACAGATTTCCATGCCAGTCTTCTCTGTTTTTTTGTCTTTTGTTTTTCGTTTTGTTTTTGTTTTTTTTTCTTATTAATAAGTCTGATAAAGATTTAGAGGTGATGCACTCCAAACAAATTAGAAGTCGAAGAGCAAAGCTTTCTTGTAACCAAACAATGCAACAACAGATGATCCATTGAACTATTTTCTTTCAACAAGAATTCTATATTGTCACTATCAGTTCTGGGCAGCCAAATTTAATTGATCTCCAAATGGGTCAACTATGTTTGACAGATTGATAATCACCTCCTACATGACAAATTAGAAGTCGAAGAGCAAAGCTTTCTTGTAACCAAACAATGCAACAACAGATGATCCATTGAACTATTTTCTTTCAACAAGAATTCAATATCGTCACTATCAGTTCTGAGCAGCCAAATTTAATTGATCTCTGAATGGGTCAACTATGTTTGACAGATTGATAATCACCTCCTACATGGCTAAATTGTTTCGAAGTCATTGGATCCTTTTACTTAAATTGAGCACTACTTAATATGTACCTTATTCTAACCTAATAGATATTTCTCGCACAAATTTTTTTAACTAAATATATTAGATGTTAAAAGTGTAAACTAAATACAGAATTAGGGTAAAAGCTTTAGGCGCTGAATAATGTTTATTGATATTGATGCAGTATATATAGAGTTACAGGCTGCCATGTATATATGGCATATTATACAGTAGTTATTCTATTCTATAATTACAAGGGTTTAAATAAGGAATAAGTATCATGTCCTCATAGGCAATATAGCCGTTGGCTGAGGTGGAGTTAATGAGAGATATGGAGGAGATAATTGGTTGTCTAATTTAGGAAATCTTCCTAACGGCTCTAGGGTTTGTTTGTGAGCTGTAGTAGCGGCTAGGGTTTCTGTAGAGGGTTCGGCGACTAGGGTTGTATCCTTAACACCCCCCCGCAAACTGATGGGAGGAACGACCGGAAGTTTGGTACGCAAGCAGCAGAACCGATCAGCATTGAGGCCTTTGGTGAAGATGTCAGCTACTTGATCAAGTGTGGGGATGTATCGAAGTTGGATGTCTCGGTTGGTTACTTTTTCCCGTATGAAATGGATGTCAACTTCAATATGTTTGGTGCGGGCGTGGGAAACCGGATTGGAGGCTAAGGATAGTGCTCCGGAATTGTCACACCAAAGAGTTGGTGGAGACGGAAGTGAAACCTGCAGTTCTCGGAATAGCATACGGAGCCAGTAAAGGTCTGAGGTGGCAAGGGCCATTGCACGGTATTCGGCCTCTGTGCTGGATCGGGAGACGATGTGTTGCTTTTTGGCGGACCATGAGATGAGGTTGGAGCCGAGGAAGATGCCAAAGCCAGTGGTGGAGCGGCGGTCGTCAGGGTTACCAGCCCAGTCAGAGTCACAGAATCCGGTTAGGTGGAGGGAGCCTGGGGTGTAGTGAAGGCCGAAATCAATGGTGCCTTTGAGATACCGAAGCACCCTTTTAGCTGCAGTCCAGTGAGTGGATGTGGGGCTGTGCATATGCTGGCACAGTTGGTTGACAGAGTAGGCGATGTCTGGACGAGTGAGGGTGGCATATTGGAGAGCTCCAACGATTTGGCGATATTCAGAAGGATTGGGAAGGGCATCTCCATCAAACTTGGACATTTTGGAGCCGGATGTGCAGGGGGTGCGATAAGGCTTGGAGTCAAGCATGCTGGCACGGATGAGAACGTCCTGGATGTATTTGGATTGCCGTAGGTGTAACCCGGAGGAGTCGCGGGTAGTCTGGATTCCAAGGAAGTAGGAGAGTGAGCCGAGATCTTTGATAGCAAAGGCAGCTTTGAGCTTGGTGATGATGGACTGAATGGTGACCGGATTGTTACCTGTAATAATAATATCATCCACATACACTAAAAGGAAAATGTGAGAACTGTTAGAGTGATATAAAAATAGGGAAGGATCGACTTGTGAGCTAGAGAAACCAAGATCGAGTAAAGTTTGAGAGAGACGGGTGAACCAGGCCCGAGGAGCCTGTTTAAGGCCATATAAAGCCTTGCGCAATTTGCATACATGATGGGGGAAGGCAGGGTCCACAAAACCTTGTGGTTGCTCCATGTACACATCTTCATCAAGTAATCCATGGAGGAAGGCGTTGGAGACATCGAGCTGTTTGAGGGTCCAGTTGAAGGTAATGGCTAAGACTAAGAGTAGACGAATGGTGGCGGGTTTAATGACGGGACTGAAGGTGTCATGATAATCAATACCGCAAAGTTGGTCAAAGCCTTTGGCGACGAGGCGAGCTTTGTAGCGTTCGACAGTGCCGTCCGGATTCTGTTTAATTTTAAACACCCATTTGTTGCGAACAACATTTTGGTGCAAAGGACGAGGACATAAGGACCAAGTGTCATTGTGTAAGAGAGCTTGAAATTCAGTAGTCATAGCAGTAGCCCATTCGGGTTTAGAGGCTGCCTGCTTATATGAAGATGGTGCGGGTGGAAGAATGACAGATGTGAGTGTAACGAAGGGGTGTCTGCTGAGGAAGGAGGTGAAGCCAGGGAATGATCTGGGTTTGGAGGAGCCAGTAAGGGAACGAGTGACGGGACGGTTACTTGGAACGAGAAGGGGAGCAGGGTTAGGGGAGGGAATGGAGACAGGGCTGGGTTGAATAGGGGAGAGAGGGTTGGGAGGGGCGGGTAGGGAAGGAGGGATAGGGGGAGAGATGGGGGATGATGGAGTGGAGTCAAGGGTTGGGGAATGAGTGGAGGGGGAAATGGGAGGTTGTGAGGAAGGAGTTGAGGGCAGGTGGGTGGATAGTTGGGCAGGTTGAAAGAGGATCGGAGTTGCTGGAGGTGTAGTGATTGTGCAGGAACCGGATGGGAGAGTTGAACTCTTAGAGGGGAATTTTGATTCATCGAACACAACATTGCGGGAGAGGTATACTTTTTGGGATTGGGGTTCAAGGCAACGGTAGCCGCGTTGGTTGGCTCCATAGCCAAGGAAGATGCAAGGTTTGCTTCGATAAGTAAGTTTGTGGGAGGCATACGGGCGAAGGAGTGGATAACATAGGCATCCAAAGCTTCGGAGAAGTGTGTAATCGGGTTCCTTCTTGAAAAGAGTGGAGAAGGGAGACTGGTTTTGAAGGACTGTGGTGGGTAGTCTGTTAATAAGGAAGACTGAAGTGAGGAAAGAATCGACCCAGTACTTGGCAGGGAGACCGGACTGGGCAAGGAGAGTTAAACCAGTTTCGACGATGTGGCGGTGCTTTCTCTCAGCAACGCCATTCTGTTGAGATGTGTGGGGGCATGTGAGGCGATGAAAAATGCCATTGTTACTTAGAAATTGTTTGAAGGCAGTGGAGGTGTATTCTCCACCATTATCGGATTGAAAATACTTAATTTTGGTGTCAAATAAATTTTCAACAAGCAATTTGAATTTGATAAAACAAGTAAGAACATCACTTTTATTAAGTAAGGGGTACAACCATGAAAAACGACTGAATTCATCAACAAAAATGACGTAAAACTTGCATCCACTCAAAGAAGGAACTGGGGAGGTCCAAACATCCGAGTGAATGACTTCTAAAGGCTGAGTAGACCCCCTGGTGGCTGCTGAATAAGGTAACTGCTTGGACTTGCCAAGTTGGCAGGACTCGCACACTGAGGGGGTACTGACTGGACCAAGGAGAGGAAGATGATGATGACGAAGGAGATACTGAAAAACTGAAGTAGAGGGATGGCCCAACCGTTGGTGCCAAACCATGTCATTGGTTTTGACACCAAGGAAGGCAGTGAACCCACTGCATTTATTGGAGGAGTGATGATTCAAAGGAATGGGGTAGAGCCCATTTTCACTGGGACCGTGGAGTAGAATTGTTCCTGTCAAGTTGTCCTTCACAGTAAAGTCAACATCAGTAAGAGCAAACCAACATTTATTATCTTTGCAAAATTTATTAATAGATAGTAAGTTGGCTGAAGCAGTAGGGCAGTGTAAGATATTTTTAAGGAGAAAATTGTGAGAAGTAGATGTAGGGGAATTAACTAAGGAAGAACCAATGTTTTGAATATGCAAACCTGCGCCATTTCCTACACCAACAGTGTTGGATCCATCAAAGGGCTGAGCATTGGTGAGATTGGAGGATTCTGCAGTGACGTGCGTGTTGGCTCCAGAGTCGGCTAGCCAGTCTTGAGTGACAAATTCTTCATTGGCTTGTGCTGTCATGGCAGCGAGCTGCACTGGGGGATGGCGCCCTTGGTATGCATAATCCATGCGATGGTAGCAATCCAACGCACGGTGGCTTGTTCTTCCACATATCTGGCAGGGGGAGTATTGGCGTGGAGAGGAAGAGGATACGGGAATAGGATTCTCAGTAGTAGGACGAGGTGGAGGAGGAGGGGGTTGATATCTGGGAGAAAAGGGAGGATTGTGTCGAGGGGAGAATGGAGGATGGGAGAAACGATTATGGGGTGAAGAGTGACGATATTGACCAGATGGTTTGGGAAATTGAGTTTTTCTGAGGCTCGGATTGTTGCTGTAGGATGGTTTGGAGCGGTGTGCATGGAGTGCAAAGGATCCAGTTTCAGGGGTTAAGGCTTGTTGTTGATTCTGGAGTAGTATTTCATGGCTTAGCAACTCGGATTGAAAGTCATGGAATGTGGTTTCTCGATCACGTAGGGAGAAGGCAGTAACAAAAGGGTTAAAAGTAGGGTTGATACCGTTAATAATGTAGGAAATAAGATCATCATCGTCGACGGGTTTACCGACAGCGGAAAGTTCATCAGCCCACGACTTGGCTTGATTGAGATATTCGGTGCACGACTTAGTCCCCTGCTGCAAGCTTTGCAACTGACGCTTGAGATGGGAGATGCGTGATTTAGATTGACCAGCAAACCGTGTGGACAGAGAGGTCCATGCAAGCCTCGATGTGTTCAAACCGTACATCGAGGGCACAAGAGAAGGTGCTAAAGAGCATATGATGAGACTCAGGAGCTGTTGGTCTCGTCTCAGCCATGTAACATAGGCTGGGTTCGGAATCTGAGCGTCACCAGTGGTATTGGCGACGGTTCTGGGCGGACAGGGATCGGTTCCATCGAGTAGGCCTTGGAGATCATAACCACATAGGATTGGTTGAAACTGAGCAACCCAGCCTAGGTAGTTAGGACCTTCCAGTTTGATGCTGCCGAGTTGAGTAACATTGGGCAGAAAATTGGTTTCAGCAGTATTTGTGTTGGCCATGGGAAAGCGTTGGCTATTGGTAGGCTCTGATACCATGTAAACTAAATACAGAATTAGGGTAAAAGCTTTAGGCGCTGAATAATGTTTATTGATATTGATGCAGTATATATAGAGTTACAGGCTGCCATGTATATATGGCATATTATACAGTAGTTATTCTATTCTATAATTACAAGGGTTTAAATAAGGAATAAGTATCATGTCCTCATAGGCAATATAGCCGTTGGCTGAGGTGGAGTTAATGAGAGATATGGAGGAGATAATTGGTTGTCTAATTTAGGAAATCTTCCTAACGGCTCTAGGGTTTGTTTGTGAGCTGTAGTAGCGGCTAGGGTTTCTGTAGAGGGTTCGGCGACTAGGGTTGTATCCTTAACAAAAAGATTCTAGGCACTTGATGGAGTGCACAATTTGGTAACCGAGGATACATGGCTTTTAAATGTTCTCGGGATATGGCTTCAATTTCTCTGCACGAATTACAGATATAAAATTGAATTTATATGAGTATCAACGCGTATCCATATTATGATGGTAATTTTAATCATGCACCTTCCATGTCGGGTAGTGTGAAGCTGGTATAGATTTACTCCCTCCTCCAAAATAGACTGCACAGGATCAGGTAGGGGACTCCTGCATATGCATAAAAGCACTAGCGAGATCAATCATTCATCAAAAGTACTTAAATCTCAGGTTGTAATACTGGAAAAAAAATCACCTTATTAGGGTACTAGTACTGGTTACTGAAATACTTGTAATACAAGGGGCAGGTCTATGTAAGCCTCAAGCTTCAATTTTGGTGGGGGGGCGGGGGGGGAATGAGGCAGACTTGGCATAGGAATTAGATTAAATTTCAAAGTACATTACTTTAAAGGTAAAATATTAATAGTTTAATACTTGTGAGAGGAATCATCCATACAAAATTTATTGAAGATGAAAAAGGGGCATAACTTTATTGTGGAGTATGTGACCACATTGGAAAACTTAAATCAACCACACTGAACTGTAGTGCTACTAGCCACAGCGGGTCCAGTTAGAAGATTTTTTTTTTTTTCCTTGGGGGGTGGGGGCTGCATTCTCATTTTTATTTCGTCAGTAGTGGTTTTAGTTGGAAGCCTAGTATTTTAGGAGAAAACTTGCTAAGTACCTATCAGATTTCAGCAATGGCATCTTCACAAGTGAGCCAAATCGCTCAACTAGTTCACCCTCAAACTCTTTGCGACTCTGTAAGATGTCAACAGAAGTACCTCAGAAAATGTTTCAGAAATAAGAACATGCCATGAAACATGAAAACATTATAAAGAGGGGGAGAAAGAAAGAGGCAGGTGTTAATCATACCTTGCCCTCATAAAGGTGATAAAACATTAGCAGCACATAGCCAGCATTTGGAGATGCCTTGTCAAGATTTCCCTGTAGATTCAAAGCAATAAACAAAATACAAGGTAGATGGTAATCTTATTTTCGATAAGGTGTCTGACTACACAAGTGGAAGAATCAGAACTGAATGGATACCGGATGATTAACTCGTTGAAGCACACGAAACATGAAAACAGATAATGCATCAAGAGAAAATGGATTTGAATCAGTTCCTGCATATTTAAGAGAGACCCAATTGGATACTAAATTAGCAATACATTTAATATTTTTGAGAAATCAACCAAGAAAGTAAGCAGGTCAGATCACTCTTTCTCAAAAACAGAGAAAGTACATATAAGTCCTTACCTCATAGCATCTATGAAAAGTAGCTACGCTGCAGTTTTACTTTATTTAAAGACCCAATTTGCAAAATAATGTCTCAGAAAAAAAAAAAAAAAAAAGGTTATGAAAAGTAAAAAGAAAAAATTGAAAAGATAATCTGTTTAGGTGTTCAGTACGGATCAGAGGATGCAAGGTGTCATACTCAATGAGAATATGCAGTGATGACTTTTTTGTGCCTTAGAGAAAACTGTTAAGATTGAGGTTCACATTGATGGGATTTTAATCAAGCACAATGATAAAGAAGCATGGAGTCAGCTATCAAGAAGCCAAAATGTAATTCCAGCAAGGATCTATTATAAATGACTAGCAACTGAGACCACCAGAAAGATTAACAGCTTTATGAGTAACAGGAGATATAACCTTCAGAATCAGATACAACTGGAACTGCAGAGGCTCTGGTGCTGCGGCACATGTCTTCAATCTTCACAGTAACCATGATGTCAACAAAGTTGAGAAGAGAACAGATAGTTTTTTCTTTCCCCCTTTTTCTGGGGCAAAAAAACATACACAGTCTATAGGGGGAAAACAGGAAGGTTGATTTGTAATTTTATGTAACTGTAATGTACTTACAACAGATTAAATGAACTAAAAGAAAGAAAATGGGAGAGAAAAGCGGCAACAGCCAGAATTAGGTTGACTAACTCTATAATATCTAAACTTTTTACATAAACATAACTAATTTTGTTCCATGTCCGATTACATATTTGCAAAGTTATAGTGCAGCAAATTTATGGCACAGGCATGCATACCCCATAGGTATAAACATTATTGTTTACCCTACATAAAACAAAATTCATCTACCATAGAATTTGGTAGACTTTGTAAAACATGGATCTTACAAGCAATCAATCCTACAAGCATCCAGTGATGCAACTTCAATCACTAAATAAAATATGTTGGCACTAGAAAATGATGAACCCACAATCTATTAAGTGTATATTGGATTGTAAATAATGTCCCTGCATTAAGGGGAAAAAAACGTAATTGACTGTTAACCGAATTAGAGCAAATTATCTAGTAGGTGCCTTTGAGAAGATGAAGTGAAACAAACATCAGCACAATCTATTACATTTCAATCAACCAAGTGGAACATTCTTAAAACAAATTTGAGTTTATTCCATTAGATATTTGTTAGAATCACATGCCTTGAATGATGAATCATTAGAATGAGCTCGTAACCAATAGATTTTTATCGACAATGTTTTTTTTTTAGCCTGTCAAAAGAGTAAATCCATTTCAGTGTTCTTTAAACATGTAATCAGAGCCTGTGGAACCATCACTTTTGCTCTCATGCACTCACTTGAGCGATGGCTTCTGAATTCTACTGTTTGCATAAAGGAACTCTGCCCATAGGTATTTCTCAAAAGAAAAAATAAAAAAATTGAGTAGTAAAATGAGGGGTCCAACACAAGGGCTTTCCCAAAAGTTGCCCATCCTATTATTACTCTCACCCAAACACGCTTAACTGCGGAATTCTGGTGGGATTCGGTGCCTTAGTGCTGGCATGTTCGCCATCCTTTCTCAAAACATAGCCAAAATTTCTGTAATCTCATTCAAACCTAAAGGGGACTCATCAAAATTTCACTGCAGCCTAATGTTCCTTACCCCATTAAGAATGGATTGGGATTTGTCTAGCAGCCATAAAAAGTAATATCATACTATTCCCAGCACAAATGTAACTCTCATCAACAGAAGGGTCAAGATCTGGGTACAGATCTTGTGTCTATTTAGCATAGCAGTGCACAAGGTTTCTCGGTGAATCATATGATATAGAAGAAGACATAGCAAATTTACCTGTCTCCATACTTCTACATTTGGTGCATTCTTGTCTGCAAGCATTATAGAGTATGGTTTTCTCTTGCACTCATCAGCAACCTTAGGCCAATATCTTCCTGTTGTTACATAAACATATTATTTTGCATGCATTTAAGATACAACTGAGCAAAAAATTCAAATTATTCAAGTATCTTGACATGGCAAAATCCAAGAAGTTGTCTACAGCTGCAGCAACTGACAGAATAATGCATAACATATCTATTTCTGCATCACGAAATAAACAGCTTTAATGCTTAGATCTAGAATGAATTATTCCATGACCATCTGATTCTTTCTGAATAGCGCTTGTACCTTGGGACCATAGATCCCAAAAGAATGAATGACCAATCCATATATGTCTGTCGGTTATAATGAGATGATATAATAAAACCTCTGACCTGGCTTTTTTTTTTTAATCGTTATAGCAAGGATTACAGTCCTAATATTGATTTCTAGAATTCTAAAATTGTATTATCATCTTCCACTTAAAAAAAAAAAAAACTAAGGGTACATTTGGTACACGAAAAGGCTATTCCATTAAAAAAAAGAAATAGCTTTTATTAAGAATCCTTATCATACACTCTTAACACTTGAATAGCCATTTTCATGGGAATGACTATTCTATTCCACTTTCTTCCATTCTCAATAAAAGCTATTCATTTTTCTAATGGAATAGTCATTCTGCGTACCAAACGTACCCTAAATGATATTAAATCAAGATAACACTTTTTTTTTATAAGTATTAAATCAAGATCAGAATTGAGAAGTAATGAGGTTTCTAGTGCTCTAATATCTAATTTTCAAGTTTCAAGAATTCACCACGAAGCTATAGAGATAGGATATGGCAACACACTCTTAGTCATTGAGTAAGTTGGATTATTTAACACACCTACTCATATGGATTTCCAAGATATAACTCAATAGCTCACATAAAATCCAAACATTTCAGAATTATAGTGAACAGATTCCTAATAATTAATATGATTTGAAAGTAAATGGTTTACTGAAACGAAAAAATAATTTGTCCTTTTTATAATATGTATCTCTTGTCCTAACTGATTCTCTGTTAAACTTCAATCCACAGTTACCATAAATATTGTAGATTTTTATTCTGAAAACAAATCTTAATGGTTTCTGGTGTTGAAAAAAGCCATTTTCCAGTCACAATGATGTTAAACCAACCGCAAGTATGCAGGGATGTCTACAATGAAGGAATTCCAGATTCAAATACTTCTGTGCCATTAGTAACACTTGTATCAAGGAAAACTTGAAACTGTATCTAACTTGATCAAACTGGTCAACATACATGACGGATGAAGAGACAGGATGACATCATATATTATATAAGAAAAGATATAACCACTGATCATTGACCATGATTGGGGGGGCAGTGCCGAAATGAAGATACAAGGAGATGATGGAGATTTTTAAAAATATCCCAGAGATCTAAAATTCAAATTCAGAACGAATCAGTTTAAAACATCTTCTTGACAGTGTCATACCTTTGATAAGGTCACCCATGAGACTATTGATGGGTCGATCATCTCCGAGCCCTCCAGGTGCATTTAGTAATTCCTTGCAAAGTGCAGACTTAGCACAACCAGGTATTCCTGCAAATGGCAATCCAGAGGCAGATATAAGACAAATGAATAGAAACAATGTCTGAAGTCCCAACGGCAGAGAGAGGTAAAACTTAATAGGTATGCGTCCAAAACAAGTACAATATACAAAGAGATGGTTGAACCAAGAACCATCACGAAACATTCAAATTTTCAAAAGGCAGAATATGTAAGAAACAGCTTTGAATAAGAGATAAACAATGGTCTACTTTTCATGATGTTAGAAGAGCAGACAAGTACAAGCTGTTTCTTTCAGCATGAAGGTGGAGCAAAAATTGCTTTTACGACACATACATGTAAAATGACACTCAAATTCTGTTGTATGAAAATACAAAGAACATGAACTTTTTGATAAGTATGCAGAGAAATATTATAAAAAACATATAAGAAGTATACAAAAAGGACACCAAAACAGAAAAAGAAATAAAGAAATAAAGAAAACAAAACCAGCAAAACCCAAAAACAGGAGGAAACCTAAGCACCCTAACAGGAACCAGCCCACAAAATCCAGAGAAGAACAATACATCATAGCAAGGGCTCTCTTGCCTTTCCTCGGCTAGAACCAAAACTCATAACATCATAATTAATCGAGCACTCTAAGTTCTTCACCTCTCTACTCTCTTTCAACTTAAGAGTGGAGGCTGAAAACTCTGTTTTTTTTTTTTTATAAGTAAGAAGACTTTATTAATGAAAGAGTAAAGCGTCCCTACGTACACAAGAAGTATACACAGGAACAACCAAAGCTAACCCGCTAAAACTCAACAGAAAAAACAAAACCCAAACCCCCGAAACCGAAGAAAAACCCCAAAACAAACTACAATAGAACCCAAGAAGGAAACTAAACAACCCACCACCCACCAAAGCACACAAACCTACATCATGTGTGCCTTGCCTTTCCTACTCCTAGAAGGATCTTTCGCAACACCATAATTGATGGAGCTATGCAAATTAAGCTCCCTTTTTCCTTTAGACTTTTGGAGCGCAATCATCTTCTCCCGCTGAAAACTCTTGAAGCTGTCATTCATCAATTTTAGACATTAAATCCCAAAAGCCCTTCACATTTCCCCCATAAACTTATTAAAAGTAGAAATAGAATATGGAAAAATTATCCAAAACCCCGAAGTTTTCACCTTTCGCCAAGAACCTGAGTTTATTTTTTTTTTTGCTAGATAAGGACCTAGAATTAATGTCATCTACCAAGTAGGTTTGCTGTCCAACTCTCCATTCAAATTTTAACGGAAGGTCTGCCATGGCTAATTTTACACTTTCAAAACCACTAAAAAGGCACCGCATGTAGAGGCTATCGTGTCAAATTGTCGCATCAATTAAATTATATGAAATTTCCATTGTACCCCTAAAATAATATTAAAAAGACCTGAAAGGGGTGGCCGACCACCCTAAAAATGGCTATTGGAAGTGGCCAAACCACCCCTTCATTGACCTCAAGGCTCAGGGGATGATCGACGATGTAACAACCCACCCCCAACAACACAATATTGTTCGCTTTTGGCTCCTCTGAACCAGATTTTCCAGGAAGTCACCTATCCTGGTACTACTCTCGCATAAGCACGCTTAACTGTGAAATTCTAATAGGTTCATGGCCATCACGGCTTTTTAACACGTTCTAAAGCCGTGATGGGCATGAACCTATCAGAACTTCGCAGTTAAGTGCATTCTAAAGCCGTAATAGGCATGAACCTATCAAAATTCCACAGTTAAGCGTGCTTATGCGAGAGTGATACTAAGATGGGTGACCTATTGAGAAGTCTGGTTTAGGGGAGTCAAAGACAGACAATATTGTGTTATTGAGGGTGAATCATTACAAATGGTATCAGAGCTATTGCCCAACCTGAGATGGAGGGAACGTGCACAAGCCCATGAGGGTCATTAGCGGGCACTCGTTGGGACGCGAAGAATGGGGTGATCCAATGAGGGTCGCCAGCAGGGATGCTGAGTCTCAAGAGGGAGTGATTGTGATGTCCCATATCACATGTGTATGGAAATGAGGATTTACTTATATGTATATTCCCACCCTTCTTGACACAATGCGTTTTAAAGCTGTGATGACCATAAATTTATCATAACTATGTAGTTAAACGTGCTTATGCGAGAGTAGTACCAAGATGGGTGACATCCTGGGAAGTTTGATCAGGGAAGCCAAAAGCGGAAAATATTGTGTTGTTGGAGCTAGGTCATTACAAATGGTATCAGAGTCATTACCCAACCTGAGATGGGGGGAGCGTGCACAAGCCCATGAGGGTCATCGGCGAGCACTCTGTGGGATGCAAAGAATGGGGTGATCCCATGAAGGTCACTAGTCGGGACACTGAGTCCCAAGAGAGTAATTGTGATGTCCCATATTACCTGTGTATGGGAATGAGAATTTACTTATATGTATATTCACACCCTTATTGACACAATGCGTTTTGAAGCTGTGATAACCATAAACCTTTTTTTTTTTTCCTTTTTTTTTTTTTGATAAGTAATTCCAATTTATTCAGAAAAAGCGCAGAGGAGCGCAACCCTTATACACGGGAAGTATACAAGAGAGCCCTAAAAGGGACGAACAAAGAATAATTTTAAAAAATCTACATAAGTAAAAACATTCAAGCTATGATGGGATGCTATCCAAATATATAACGTATTGAGCAACCGCTTCCGTAGCTCCACCATAGATGTCTCTACATCTTCAAAGAGCCGTATATTCCACTCCCGCCAAATACACCACAATAAGCACAAAGGAGCTAACCGCCAAGCTTCTTCAGCACTACCATACCCAATCGCTGCCCCCCCAAACTATTCAACAATTCCAACACCGTGCGTGGCATAACCCACTCTACCCGACATAAAATAAGAATGTAGCTCCAAAGATCCCGGGTGACTTCATAATGAAGTAACAAATGATCAATAGACTCTCCACTCTTCTTACACAAACAACACCACTCAATCACTATAACATTCCTCTTATGCAAGTTATCATGCGTCAATATTTTGCCCAAAGCTACTGACCATACGAAGAAAGCCACCCTAGTTAGAGCCTTAACACGCCAAATATTCTTCCACGGAAAAGAGGGAAATATGGGCCATCTTTCCTAATAAGCTCTTCATAGAAGGATTTCACCTCAAATAAACCATTTTTAGAGGGATTCCACACTAACCTATCACTCTCTCCATGTCGAGCCGAAATGGAGTACAGTCGATCGAAGAAAGAAAGGACCATATCCATCTCCCAATCCTAGATTTGCCACGTAAAAATAACATTCTACTGAATAACACCATTATGAACAATCAAATTATCCACCACCATCGCATCTTTGTTCCTCACAATACTAAAAAGAGTTGGATAGCATTGCTTCAAGGATCTATCCCCACCCCACCAATCATGCCAAAAACTAATATGTGATCCATTCCCCACCTCAAAACGAACAAAATTGCGAAAATTTTCCCACCCCCGCCTATTATGTTTCCACACACCCACTCCAAAAGAACTCGACACCTCTTTCAAGCACCACCCACCCTTTAGACTCTCAAAGTTGGCATCAATCACCGATCGCCATAAAGCCTCTCTCTCCCTATCATATCTCCACAACCACTTACCCAGGAGTGCTCAATTAAACTAGATGAAATTGTGAACTCCCAACCCACCTGCATACTAAGGAGTACAAATCTTGTTCCAATTCACTAGATGAAATTTGGCCTCGTCACCAATGCCACCCAAAAGAAAATCCTTTTGAATTTTATCAATACGATTAGCCCCCCTCACTGGAATAGGAAACAACGACAAGTAACACGTAGGAATATTGGAGAGCATACTATTAATAAGAGTCAACTAGGCACCCTTTGACAAATACATTCGCTTCCATCCCACCAACCTCTTTTCCATTTTCTCAATAACACCATTCCAAATAGAAGTGGACTTGTAAGAGGCACCCAAAGGCAAAACCAAGTAAGTCATAGTTAAAGATGCAACCCGACATCCAAGAAGATTAGCCAACCCTTCGACATCCTCTACTTCACCAATAGGGACAATTTCTGATTTTACCTAAGTTAATTCTCAAATTAGAAGCAGCCTCAAAGCATAAGAAGATACATCTCAGATGTCGAATTTGTTCTTCTTGAGCACCACAAAAAATCAATGTGTCATCAGCAAACAGCAAGTAATTCACAACTAAAGCCTCAGAATCCTTGGAACCCACTGAAAACCCTGTCAAATTACCTTGATCCAATGCGGCAGTCAGCATTCGGCTCAAAGCCTCCATAACCACCACAAACAACAAAGGACAAAGAGAATCTCCTTGTCGCAAACCACGAGAACTACTAAAAAAACCCGACGGGGATCCATTCACAAGAATAGAAAATCTCACCGTAGAAATACAAAAACGTATACAATCCCTCCATTTTTCTCCCAAACCACACCGCTGCAACAAATAAAGTAAGAAGTCCCAATTCACATGATCATATGCCTTCTCCAAATCCAGCTTACACAAGAGTCTTGGGTCCCCCGATCGAATATGACTATCCACACATTCATTAGCAATAAGCACAGCATCCAAGATTTGTCTACCGCCAATAAATGCATTCTGTGTGTTCGAGATAATCTTGCCCAATACTGATTTAAATCTGTTCGCGAGGACCTTGGATATAATCTTGTAAATCCCTCCAATCAAACTAATAGGGTGAAAATCTTTCACATCTATGGCACCAGTCTTCTTTGGAATCAAATAAACAAAAGTAGCATTAAAACTCTTTTTGAGCTTACCTCGAGAATGAAATTCTGCAAAGATAGCCATAATATCATATTTTAAAATATCCCAACACTTCTGAAAGAATGCCATAGTGAAGCTGTCTGGACCCGATGCCTTATCACCGTTCAACTCCCTAATCACATCCCACACCTCCTTCTCAAAATCTCTTTCTAACCAAACACATTCATCCTCATCAATGGATAGAAAAGGTAGACCCTCCACCCTTGGCCGCCAAGAACAATTCTCAAAGTACAAATTGTTGTAAAACTGGACTTGTGCTCCTAAATCTCCGTAGGGTTCTTGAAAATTTCACCATTGATCTTCAAAGAGTTCACTTGATTGAATTTACGATGAGAGTTTGCCACCCTGTGAAAAAAATTTGTATTCTTGTCCCCTTCCTTCAACCACAAAGCTCTAGATTTCTGTCTCCAGTTCAATTCCTCAAAAAGAAGAGTTTTCTCCATCTCTCTCGACATATCAATCTTACGAACCCTTTCGTCCTCCTCTAAGCCACGACATTCTTTAATTACATCCATCTCTCGAATACCCTAAACCATAAACCTATCATAACTACGCAGTTAAATGTGCTTATGCGAGAGTAGTACCAAGATGGGTAACTTCCTGAGAAATTTGGTTCAGGGAAGCCAAAAGCGGACAATATTGTGTTGTTGGAGGTGGATCGTTACAAATGGTATCAGAGCCATTGCTCAACCTGAGATGGGAGGAGCGTGAACAAGCCCATGAGGGTCGTTAACAGGCACTCACTAGGACGCTAAGAATGGGGTGATCCCATGAAGGTCGCCAACGGGAACACTAAGTCCTAAGAGGTAGTGATTGTGATGTCCCACATAACGTGTATGAGAATAAGAATTTGCTTATATGTATATTATCACCCTTCTTCACACAACGCGTTTTAAAGATGTGATGACCATAAACCTATTTAAACTCTACAATTAAGCGTGCTTATGCGAGAGTAGTACTAGGATGGGTGACCTTCTGGGAAATCTGGTTCAAGGAAGCCAAAAGTGGACAATATTGTGTCGTTAGGGTCAGTCGTTACAAATGACCTCCTCAACTATCTGAGGCTAGTTCAAACACCCCCAAAAGGAGCTTTTGATGGTGGTTAGACACCCCAAAACTTGTATTGGGGATGGTCTGACCAACCCCTCAATCCTCCCTCATTTTTTTTTCTCGTTTTTCTTTTTTCTTTTTTCTTTTTTAATAATTTTTGTGTGGTATAATTGAGATTTCACATAACTTACTCATCAAAAAATGGAGACTTCACATAACTTAATTGATGTGGTAGTCTAACATGGTAGCCATTACAGTGGCACCTTTCTGTATGTTTTGACGTGTAAAATAGGCCATCTAGCAGAGTGCCTAATAAAATTTGGATGGTACACCTACTTGGTAGACAGCATCAATTCTAGGTCCTTATTTGGCAAAGAAAAAAAAATCTAGGTTCCTACTTGGCGAAAGGTGAAAACCTAGAGGGATTTGAGTCTTAAATATAATTTTAGAACAAAAATGTGTTACATAAGCTTCAAACATGCAATCATCTAGAGTTCTTATAAGCTTCAATAGTAGGGTTGAAAAAAGGGTGAGAAAGATATTCTTCCTGAGAATATTCATCACCAATAGAAAGCCATACACAAGGCCAATGATGTGATATAATCAAAACGGATAGAAGAAGTTTTGTAAATAGCCATCCAACTCCTAATCAATTTATCAACTTAAGCTCCCTAAGATATGAAGATCCAAACGAAATCTAGAAGCTCACCCACGTAAGCCTCCAGTTTGCAATTTATTTAGAGGGGCAGGGCTATTTTCATTCTTATCTCAGCCATTTAGCTTTTGACTATAATATCCCCAAAGCTCATTTTGGTTTCACACCCAGAATTTGTTCTCTCAATATAAAGCCCTTTCTTGAACAAGAAAGCAAGTCTGAACAAACCTAAGTTGATTCATGTTACATATCAGCCCAACTGTAGTACAGCACACTCCAATGGATTGATAAGATATAAACAACTAATCCTAAATCCAATAAGGCTTCTAAGATCCTCTCTCTCTTCTTCAATAGGTGAACCAAATGATTAAAATCCAAGTATTTTATTTGATGAATGATTAAAATCCAAGTATTAAAGCTTTCATTGAAGAAAATAGCCAAAGCTTTAGGCCAGTTGCAGATATTTTTACCTGGAAAGAATACAATCAGCCCCTCTTTCTTGGGAACAATATCCTTTGCCGAGGGACTCGGGCTTGATGGTGCTAACTCCCACTCCGTCTCAAGATGACCTTCTTCATCCATGCCTCCCTCAACAATGGCCAAGAAATCTTCAGCTATTACCAAGTTACCAGCAGAACCTATCAGAGTCTGATTCTGTGGACTCCGTTTTGCATATTGTTCGAGAAAAGGCTCAGCTTCACTAAGGAATGTTGATTGCGATAGCTGTTTATGTCCATACTTCCTTCGTATAAACACAGCCCTGAACATGGAAGAAAAAGAAAAAAATATTCAATTCAACGAACCACTCAAACCAAATTCTGAAAGAAATTTAAGTTAGAAAAATACTAAGGACTTGTGAAGAATGATTCAAGCACTACCATTCATCAAGCATCTTACTGAGTTCCCTCTGCTTTCCTGTTGAAGTGCCCCACGTTTTCATTTGCCTATAATGTTTAAAAGAAAGAAGGATAAATTGTTAACTAAATTTAAAAAAAAAAAAAAAAAAAAAAAATTACCATTAAAATAAATTTTTGACTTGAGCCTTCTCAAGATAGTAGCCAAATATTTTAGCTTTTCAGAGAAATGTGACCATTACAATAGCCAACAATTTCATCAAAGTGTACCCCATAATATTTTGAAGAATGTAGTAGCACCATTGATGTATTACGTCAAAAGAGTTGTGGGACAACTTGCGATTTAACATAATATCAGAGCAGTAGTTTTAAGCTCGAATTCTGCCTTCTTAACTTATCTCACAATTTGATTAAATATTCTACTTATTGAGCCTCATTTATTAAAAAGAAGGTTGCGCCCATATGTGATGAGAAGGGTTATAATACTAATTTAATAATTGAATTTCCCATTTCTTGCCAACTTAAACTTTTGAAACAACTAGTGATTTAACAAAATATAACACTAAAGTTAGTCTTATATTTCTCCCCGGTCCTTCAATCACCAGAGTATGATAACAGGTAGCCAGTGAAGAAGGTGTCTATTAATCTCATCCATTAAACGTCTCATTTCAGATTTCAAACGCATCTTACAGTAAAACACGCATGGAACCTTACCTCAAGTAATATGCCTTGTAAGCAGCTGGACCTTCTTTAAAAAGAATCGACAAGCCATTGCGTATTAAAAAGGTTCTCAACTGCCAAAAAAACAGAAACATGATGAGCGTACAATTTATTGGCTCATCTCACAAAAATTCAATTCTGGAGAAGCACCAAACAATACCAATCTAAAACTATTAAGGATACTACCTAGGAAATCAACTTCTATTCAAACTCTAGTGTTAAGCTAGATAAGATTCAGTTATATTAGAATTCAAATTCTATGATAAATAGATAAGAGATAAGATAGCTAAGAATTCTAATCCTATTGTATAGGAATGAGATGCAGTCATGTATTGTTATTCAAACTCTCTTGTATCCTCCTATATATATCAATGAGAACTCAATAGATGGGTACGGTTTAATAGCCAAAATATTCCTGTTCTATCAAAAACAAAGAATAAAACTTTTGTAAATGAACAATTTGAACTCAGTGGATCTGGCATCAACTGGGGCTAGATGCTGCCGGTAGTATCTAGTGGGAGTCCTTTTTAGTCAGTATTTGATCCTCCGCTAGCAACATTTCTCCCCCAAAATTATTGCCCGCCCAGAAATTATACTCAGACTTCCCAAGAACATGAGTCAATAAATTAAATAGACTCGGGTCAGATAAGAGTTACAGATTCCTCCCAGCATAAATCTCAAGACTCCAAGGCAGGGAAAGTGTCAATAACATTTCCTTTTATATGAGAAACCTATCTTCTCATGAAACAGACCAACAAAGTATAGAAGTATTTTGAAAAATCGAAATTTAATGCCTTCAGGACTTTGCTATGAAAAGAATATAGATGATAAGTCCTTCACTAGATCCACCAAAACCTCACACAAGGATCTTTATAATTGTATGTTTACCTCCTTGGACCTAAACCCCCTATAACAAAATAAAAGAATTTAAACGATATCACAACTTTTTTTTAATCATAAAAGAAAACGAGCAACCTCTAATATGCATGCATAGGAGAGGACATCCAAGGATTACATTCTAAAGTTGAACAGTTCCAAAATATCCAAAAAGGAAGAATATGAGACTGCCCAAGACAGTTTTCCTTTCATACAATACTGTTAAGAATAAATCTTTCAGCATATTCATTACTTATAAATTACATATTTATACCAATAGTTTTTTTCTTTTTTTATAAGTAATTTCATATCATTAATAAAGCGCAAAAGGACGCAACCCTAGTACACAGGGAATATACAAGAGAACCCCCTAAAAGGTAGAAAGAGAAGAACATAAATTCAAAAAATCTGCAAAAGTAGAAACAATCAAGCTATGATGTGCCGCTATTTATACCAATAGTTAAGAATCAATAATTGTAGTCTTCCACCATAATGAATTAAGCCATCCAAGTTGCAGAGGATGCTAATTTTACAATGTTATGGTCATGAAACCAGAGGAGCTACAATCATGAGAAATCAAAAAGGTCTTCAGATAGGAAAGACCAAAGCAGTGTAGACCAAAGACAAAAAGAGCTTCATAAATACATACTTAGATGAGGAAATGCATAAATTAATGAAGCATAAAGAGGGTAAGAATGTGAAGAATCAAAACAACATGGACCACAGAGTTAGCATGAACACACCTCTATGATAAAGAGGCTTGATTAACAACATAGCAAATAAGGAAGAGGATGAAAAAACAGAAAAAACAGTCGACATGGTGAAAAGCATGGCAGCTGCTTCTACATAAAAAAAAGAGGCTTCATTACACCAAATGAAGAGCATCGAGAAACAGAAAATTGGTCAAAGCGGTGAAAAGCATAGCAGCTGCATCTAAGAAGTGTTATCTGACCCTGAATAATCCAGACTGGTGCAGTGATCTCTTGATTCCACGAAGGGTTGGAGTTGTTACATTAATAATTTCAAAACTATTTAAAATAAAATTCCCCAGAAATATAACTCTTTCCCCCCAACAGCCTTCATATAAAAACTCTCGTGTGGAATTTTACAGAAATTAAAATTTCATGCCCCAGTATAAAAGTTTCCCCCTCAATAGCCATTATATAAAGTTCTTGCAAGGCACAGAAATTAAGAATGACCTTTTCAAATCCATTCATAGCAAATATTTGGCCAATACCTCAAAGTAGGGAAACAACGTTCTTACAATTGAAGTATATAACATAACTGCATCAAAAAAATGGTTAACATGCAAAAGTTTAGGAGATGGTGACAACTTTAAAACTTTAATCAACTGAAGAAAGGCTTAGTCCCAACTAAATCTTGTCAACTACATGAATCTACATGATCAAAAGCCAAATTCTCTGTCAGGCCACAAGCATCCATGATCTTACTACCTCTACCCTACCCAAATCACTTCTAGCATTTTATGCTCCCCTTTTGTTTGAAATTGAATCGGTCACTTGTTTGCACTATTGCACTGTCGCACATTGTTAAACTACATCTCAAGTGGCATCACTTCCATCTTCTTTCATTGCACTCATTTTTCAGTCTTTCTTTTCATCATGGAATTGCTCATTAATTTTCGCATTCTCAACTTGGCAATGCTTATGTCTTGGCAAGTTGCTTCTTAACTGCCCAAGCTTACATCATATAGCAATTATTGGCCTTAAAGCCTTTCCTTTTATAATATATATAGGTAAGATTTGAACCAAAGGTGTACATGACCCAAACCTCACATAACCTCTTCCCTAAATGAGCTGATTCCCAGGGCAATAGCCATCCCAGCCGTCTTATAGAATCTTCTGTGCATCTTTTTAGAATTTTCCAATCAGTAAACCAACATACCCAAAATATTCCATTATTTAAACTGATTTTTGTGGATTTCTCACATTTTCTAATCAGAGTGGGACTTCTAGTGAACTTTGACTAGGAAATCCAAGCAATAAGGCCATGCATAAAGACCACAATAACTGCAAGAGTGGCCTGTCTCCAGCAGTTACACAAATAACCAGTATATAAATCAAAAAAGAATTCCGTAGTTTTTTTTCAAGGAATATAATATATTGAGAAAAGGGTCAATTGCCCCAGTTGAGCCTCTCTCTCTTCTTTCTCATCCCCTCTTTCTCTCCTCCCTAGCAGTGGCGCGTCCAGGCACATCCCACCTAGTTCCAGCACCATCCCACCTTCTTCTTTTTTTTGATAAGTAGAGAATTTTATAAAAAGTGTAAAAGGCGCCCCTAAGCATACCTGAAGTATACAAAGAGGAAACCAAAACAAGAGAGAGGGGGGGAGAGAGAGAGGGAAAACACCTGAAAAACCCAAAAACAAGAGGAAACCCAAAGACCCCTACAAAACCAACCCACAAAACCCAGAGACTAAAACATCACATCAGAGGCCTTCTTGCTTTGCCCTGTCCTGCCATCTTCTAGCGCGACGGCCCTTGGTGAGCCAGGATGTAGCCCTCACTGTCGACTGGGGTGGTTTTTGAGTGTTCATTGCAGTGGGATTTCCGCTGCGATCTTGTTTCTTCGCTGAGCGTGCGTGCGCGAGACGACATTCTTCATTGGGTTGTTGCTCTAGGCTTCGCACTGGGGTGGATTTTGGGTAGATGGACTTCTTTAGAAAGTTTTTTGTTGAATCCAAGGTGTTTGAGTTCTCGATACCTGTAGGAGGATCAATCTTGAGGCTGGTTGAGAGAAGAAAGGGGATTGTTTGGGTTATGATGGTGGAAAAGTACTGCGTTGGGTGGCTAAAGATAGCGGTGGAGAAGATGGCGCGTTTGGCTGAGAATCATGCTTTCACCGAGTCTTCTAGGGATGAGGATAGGGCTTTCTTTGCTCAAATAGGTGCCAATTGAGAAGGGAGATATTTGGAGGTGGTAGAGTATGTCGTGGGTGGCCGTTGTGGTCTTATTTTTGTTCCAGAGGGTCGTGATGGGCAGGGATGGAAGACTTTCGCCGAGGAGTTGGAGAAGGTGGTGGCAGTTCTCAATTCCGTGCCGTAGACCCATTCTCCACCGCCCAGGGATAAGGAGGTGGAGCTACCGTCAAGAGTAAGGCTTCATGCGTTATCGGTGGTATTGGTTGTCATTCGTATGCGGAGGTGGTGCGTACAATGGACTCCATCCCAGCCTCGAAGATACCGGGTTGTGTCCATGGTCTGCTTGTCAAGGCCCTACCAGGTGCTGATTCGTCGGAGATGGGAGGGAAGAGGTCGTTTACTGAGGCTTTGGTTTCAGAGGCAAATCGCAAATCCAACGACAGGTGGCAAGGCTTATCTGAAGCCACCGAAGATGGAGATGAACTCTTCGGCAAAGGCCCATGCACAGAAGTCAAAATCTTCGACTAAGAACCTTTCGAAGGGAGATGCGACAGGTAGAGGTGGGTGTCAAGTATATCGGTGTCGGAAACACCATTTCCGACCGCCGACCATAATTGTCGGTAAAGTCGGGTAATTGTCCAACTTTTTTTTTAAAAACAATATTTTCGAAAATTTCAGATAATTCGGCATATTCAGATGAATCGGTAATTATCGGTCAGGTAAATCAATAATGAAACCATTAATTCAACAAGATTACAACCTAAAATTCCAACAAACCCAACAACCTAACATATTCGGGAAAATGGTTATGGCCAAACTTACAAGCACAAGGCAAAGATTCAGAGAAGGAAACACGTTTAAAGCTTTTCAAGCAAAATGTGGATTTCATTTAGTCCTTCAATAGTGGTGGGAATTGGGCATATAAACTGCGCATCAATGAATTCCGGGCCACTCACAATGGATACAAAAGGTCCTCCAATGTCTCTAGGCCTTCTACGACTGAAATGAAACCATTTAGGCATGGGCGTGAGGCGTGAGCAGCGGGGAGGGACGATCTAGGGTTAGGTTCAGCAGCAAATGATATGGTTTGGGGAAAAAAATTGACTACATAGAGTACTAAAACGACACCGTTTTGGTACTCGGGTCGGGTCAGTAACTGGGGAAAATCTATTTTTCACCGATTATCGACCGACATGAATTTCGAAAAAAAATATTTATTCCGATTTTCGATTTTTGAATTAGATGGTAGGCGGTTTGGTGGTGGTCGGTGGGTTTTCGGTAATCGGATAATTTGCCCACCCCTAGTGACGGGACAAGTTTCTACCTTGGCACGTGGGGTGGGAGGACCTGTTGTCGTAGTGACAGTGCATTCCAGAAGAGTCGGGGCTTTTTTTTTTTCTTTTTTTCCACACATTCAGAAAGACGATGGTGAATTTAAAGAAGGATGCAGCTAGCTGTTTAAAATGGGTGGAAATGGGTTTGACGCATGTACTTCTGGAAGACCTATATGCAAAACCCATTGCTTTTGAGGACCCGCGTGTTAAGAAGCCTTGCATTCAGTCGCGAGCTAGGCCTTTTAAGCTTGGCTTTGTAAGAAGGTGAAGCGGGCTAGGCTTTGTAAAATTCCTGGGGGCCTCACCCCGAGCCTTGCCACCAGTCCGAGTCCGATTCACTCCACCATGGATGGTGTTTCTTAGCCTTCGTTGAAAGTGTTGAGTCAACCTGGGGATGGGTTTGACTCGAAGGTAGGTCTAAATTCGCCGGCTGCTCTGACTGAGGTAGGACAATTTTCGGTAGTAGTTCAGTTCTCGTTGAAGGTGCTTCAGCCCTCGTCACAAAACTTACCTAAGCCCTCGAAGTAGTACTACCGCAAGTGCGAGGCTAATAGGGTTTCAAAGTTGGATGTTGGCCTTCTCGTGGGAGAGGGTTTGCTGGATTTCAGTGCCCTGCTTAGTTTTCTGCCTTTGGTCGGCGGCCAGAGCACATCTTCAGGGGAGGATAATGCCGGGTTTTCTAGGCTATTCTCAGTAGTGGAGCCTTATGGCTCGCAGGAGGTCACATTGGAGGATGGGTCTAGTTTGGTGAGGTTTGATGACACCGGAGGCAATTTGTTGTTCCCGCCGAGGTTGGTGTTACCGTCGGTAGCAATGTGCTTCCCCCAATTTTTGCCAGGTATGCTATCAGTGCCTTTTCAGCATCTTTCTTCTTCTTTGAGTGTCTATCGGTTGGATGGGACAGCGCCGGTTTTGATACGGTGGCTTCCCCTCGTCAAGGTTGATGTTGCCTTTCACGTCTATGGTTAAGTTTGCTTTCTCTCCTCTAACCAAGTTTTCTGAGTTGGGTAAGTCTTCAAAGCAGCTGATGGTGGCCCTTGATCAGCATGGGGCTCAGCACGAACAGGAGTCCGTGATTGTGCAACATGCGATGGTGATTGGCCCTTTGTTGGGGATTTCTTATGGAGGTCATGGGAATTCGTAACTAGATCTCTTGACAACCCTTGATATGGAACATTCTCAAGAGGTCCCGGCTACTCCTCCTAAACATGGTACAAAAAGGCAGAAGAGAAGTCAAAAACTTGGAATGTTCCATTAATTTGAATAGAGGTCAAAAACTTCGAATGTTCCATTAATTTTGAAAGCTCTAGCGGCGGCAAAGGCAAGACGGCTCTAGCATTATGAGGTTTGGCTTGTGTTGTTAGGCGGGTCTGCTTGTAGTTTTTGGTGGGTTTTAAGGGTGAGGGTGGGGGTTGTTGTTTTGGGCTTTTGTGGGCCGTTGTTTCCATTTTGTTTTCTTTTTTTGGTGTTTCTTTTGTATACTTCATATGTCCTTAAAGACGCCTCACGCTTTTAATATAATATGACATTATTTATCAAAATAAAATAAATCAAAAAAGATACAGTTATCAAGATACGATTATGTCAATAAAGAACCACGAAAACTTATTTAAAAAACTAAAAATCTTCCTAGATATTAACACTTGGAGATCTTGCACAAACACTAGTTCCGTTTTTGTTTTTTAATGAATTTGCCACTTATCCCAGAGAACTTCCCCCCCCCTAAAAAAAAAAGTGATCGTAGATGTGGCGGGAAGCACATCATTTGTCTTTGGCTTTTTTATTTTTTATTTTTTAATAAGTAATCGAGATGTATATAAAAAGTGTAAGGTTACCCCAAGTACACATGGAGTATACAAGATAAAACAACTTGCTAGAAGGAGAACAAAAAAACGAAATCATGAAAATTAAGCTCAAAAGGAGATACAAAAGCCGTTGTTCAAAGACAGAGAGTTTAGAAGAATAAATATATAAGTACCTCAAACGTCTTCTCGCGGACCTCACAAGTCCTATCATTCATTTCCTTACAAATGCACCACAAGACGCAAATAGGCAACATATTCCACACAGCAGCACTCAGGGTGTTACCAGCAGTCCATCAACAAGCAAGTAAATCAGCAACTCGTCTATGCATAAACCAAGATAACCCAAAGAGGTTGAAATAGCACTCTATAAGACAAGCAATCTCACAATGAAGAAGAAGATGGTCAACAGACTACCATTCTTCTTACACATACAACACTTGTCGACCACAATGGCATGCCGCTTCCTAAAATTGTCCATGGTAAGGATCTTTCCTAGAGCCCCCGACCAAACAAAAAAAAGCTAACTTCGAGGAAGCCTTAGTCCGCCAAATACTCTTCCAAGCGAAATGAGAACCTTCATTACAACCCAGGATACTGTAGAATGATCTAACATTGAACAACCATCTTTTGAAAGAAGCCCACCAAACTTTATCTTCACCTTCCCATCTCACTCTAACTGAATTCAACAAACTATAGAACGAGATGAAGATATCCACCTCCAATCATAAGCTGCTCTAGCAAAGCTTATGTTCCACTTATTGGAGCCACCAAGAATTTCAAAGTGAGCCGTTGCAAAAGCATCCTTCGCGCAAGCAATACCATATAACACACCGGAAGGCCTTCCTTTAGGGCCTTGTCGCCACACCACAAATTATGCCAAAAATCGACATTGGAACAATCTCTCACCTCAAATTTGGTATGACTTGAGAACTTCCCCCAACCCCTCCTAATATTCTTCCATAACCCCAGCCCAAGGGACCCACGAGGCTCATTAGAACACCACACACCGCATGAACTACCAAATTTGAAGTCCACCACAACTCTTCACCAAGCCTCTCTTTCATTCCCATAACGCCAAAGCCATTTACTTGAGAGAGCTCGGTTGAACAATAACAATTTTCAAACCCCAAACACCCCTCAATGATTGAATAGCAAACCTTAGATGAACTTATCCGATAAAATTTGAATTCTTCGCCAAGCCCACTCACAAGTAATCTCGATGGATCTTCTGAATACGATTTGCAATACTCACAGGGAGAGGGAATAGAGACATGTAGTACGTGGGTAAGTTGGAAAGTGTCCTCTTAATAAAGGTAACCCTACCACCTTTTGATAAATAAATTCGTTTCCAACTAGCCAACCGACACTCTATCTTTTCAATAACGCCGTCCCAAATAAACTTGGCCTTTAGGAGCCCCCAATAGAAAACCAAAATACTTCAAAGGTAAATAAACCCCACAACACAATATACTTGCCAGTCCCTCCACATTTATCCATGTTGCCGACAAGGACCAATTCCGACTTAGCCAAATTGATCTTTAAACCCAAAATAGTTTAAAAAAAGCCGATGGAAGTGTCTTTCACCAAAACTGAAAAACACACTAAGGAGATACAATGAGATATCCAATACATCTTTCCCAAAACCCGCACCTCCCCGGCATGCACAACAGGAAGTCCCAGTTAAAATGATTATAGGCTTTTTCTAGGTCCATATTCCAGACTACACCAGTCTCCGTAGATTTTAATCTACTATCAAGACATTTAGAGGCAATAAGAACAGGATCTAGGATCAGCCTCCACCGGATGAAGGCTTTCTGCATCTTATAAATAAACTTCTCCAACACCATCTTAAGCCCATTAGCAAGAATCTTCCTATTAGGGGTTCTCTTGTATACTTCATGTGTACTAGTGTTACACCCCTCTGTGCTTTATTAATGATATGAAATTACTTATCAAAATGAATCTTAGCAATAATTTTGTAAATACCACTCACTAGGCTAATCGGGTGAAACTCCTTTGGGTCAATTGGCCCTTGAATCTTTGGAATGAGGGCAATGAACGTGCCATTAAAGTTCCTTTCAAACTTACCTCTAGCATGGAAATCATGAAAGACCTTCATAATGTCTTCTTTAAGGACACTCCAACAAGCTTGGAAAAAAGCCATAGAGAACCCGTCCGGGCCCAGCGCCTTGTCCCCATTCAAACCTTTCACAACCTCCAACACCTCCCCTTCTTCAAACTCTCTCTCTCTCTCCAACTAATTAGCCTTAGCCTCATCAATAGAGTCAAAAGAGAGGTAGTCCAACACAGGCCACAAATTAAATTGCTCGGTATACAACTTCATATAGAATTGGACAATGTACTCACTAATTTTTAGTTGGTTAGTAGACAAAGCCCCATCAATCAATAAGGAGTAACTCGAGTTCTTTCTTCTGTTAGAGTTGACCACTTTATGAAAAAACTTTGTGCACTTGACACCCTCCCTCAACCACAAAGCCTTAGATTTTTGCCTCCAACTCAACTCCTGTAAGAGAGTGGATCTCTCTAATTCGCTCACTACTTCTTCCTTCTTCAATTTCTCCTCTTCACCTCAAACCCTCTCTTCTGCAATGATATCAAAAGCTAAAAGCTCCTCCAAACGTAACTTTTTCTTCCTCCCTACATTTACCAAACACCTCATTCCATCTCCTTAAATCCACTTTCAATGCCTTGAGCTTGCTCATCACAATGAAGTTTGGAGATCCTTGGAAGTGATAAGAGTCTCACCATTGTTTCACCCTATCCACAAAACCCTTAGACTTGAGCCACATATTCTCAAATTTAAAGTATCGACTACCCCAATGAAAGTCCCCGCAGTCAAGGAGGATCGAAAAATGATCCGAGCAAAGTCTAGGAAGCCTTCTCTAGGTTACACCTAGAAATTGAGCTTCCTAAATAGGAGAAACTAGAAATTTGTTAATCCTGGACCAAGAGGCAAGTTCCACTAACTCAGCATATCAACCAGCTCATCCCAAAGAAGCCTTCTATCCCTCCATCTGAATTAGGGCCATAGACCCCCGCAAAAGCCCACGTAAGATGATCATCAACGTTTTGAAAGGTAACAACCAAGGTGAACTCCCCCACACACTCATCAACCTTTTCCACTACCCTTCTATCCCACATAATCAAAACACCACCTAAAGCCCCTCTAGAATCCAAACCACATCAATCCATGTGATGGCAATCCCACAACCTACGCACAATACTACAAGACATAACCTCAAGCTTAGTCTCTTGAATACAAACAATGTCGACCTTCCATTCTCTGAGCAAGTTCCTCACCCTCAGACATTTATCCCCCTCATTCAACCCTCTCACATTCCAAGATAATAATTCAGGCTCCATAAACCACTGATAGCTCCCTTTCTTTCGCTTTACCTCAACTTGAGCTCTCTCCTTTAGGATCATTATTAATGGAGCACTCCAGCACTATTAATTCCCTACTTCCTTTGTTGCCAGCTTAAAGACGACACCTTACGACTACAACTTGCTTCAATAACAGAAAAGATAGCCATAAACTGTTTTTCATAACTGACACATGAAACCCCCACAACACGATGGAATTCATTTACTCTTCTTAGCACCAAATCAAAATATGCTACACCTTGGCAATTGTCTATTCCTGACACAACAGGGGAATAGGAGATTATGGGAGTGCATACCTCAACCCCCCTGCACAGTGTCGGGTCAACCTCAAATAATGGGCCACAACCAAACTCCATTCCAGTCAATGCAAACAGGGCAAATCCCTCCCCCCTATAACCATTAACACCAACCTTCCCCCCACCCCACCCCACCCCACCCCAAACAGCCAGATGAAGAACAAATGACAAAGGGCTCAAAGATCAGTGAAGGAAAACCCTTATTAACTGCAAGAGCCCACTCAAAGGACACAAGTTCTTCCACATTGTCAACATGCTCTATGCAACAACAACCAGTCTGACTGACCACGACAATAAATTGAGACAATGCCACTAGGCACTACGTGAAGCTCACCTGAGGGAGGTTGAGCTACCTTATTGACATCGCCAGAAGAAGCTACTATATGGCTAATCACAACACTAAAGTTGTCACCGTTGGTAAGGTATAAAGTCGACTAAGAGTTACCAAGTGGCCCACCGGGAAGCTCACCTAAGGGAGGTTGAGCAATTGGTTTCAAGACAGCTACCAAGTACTCAACCTTCAATCCCTCATCGCTGGCGATCTCTAGACCAATCTGAGAGCTCACTACCATCTCAGCGCCAACTTCGCCAAGCTTTGGGAAGCTCGCCTTGCTCCCCTCCTTGATGACTGGCAAACGTGGAACACTGCACACGTCCAAACGTTCTGAGACACCCTAAACACAACATCCCAACACTAGATGCCTTTTTCATTTAAGCGACTTCATCTTGGGCTTTAGGGGAAATTTAGCCTGAGCTCTCCCCGAGCCCAAAGGTTCCTTACCCTTATTGACCCGAGTCGCATGGGCCACTAGTGGAGGGTAAGAGGCCAACTTAATGCAAGGCATGGGTGGGCCTTTCTCTACATTGGGCATCGGCTCATGGCCCTCAAAGCCACATTTACATCCATGGATACCTGGGTCCGAGCCCAAATCCAGCCATTTTAAACGGCATCTCACGTCCTGATTGAGACACTGCAACGAATCTTTGAAGGAATAAAAGTCAAAACTTTCACCAAACCAGCCTTGTTATCTCGGGCAAAACCCATCAGCACAGTACCCAAACGCTTCCTTCTCCCCATACGCAACATGTCCCATCAGTGCAGCCATCTTGGGGATCCCCGAGGTGCCCTTCAAGGCAGGGGTCGGAGATTGCAGCACCTCTGCAAACAGTTTCTTCCCCCTCTCCACCGGAAGAGTCAGCTTCTTACCCTCATCCATTGACAAGCGGGTGGCAAAACTCGATTGGAAAAAATTCCCTACTAGGCAGAGCTCTAACGTGAACATCCTCCAACCTTCACCATTTCTCCCTTCCGGCACTAGGATAAGACCGCTCCGCCTAACACCAACAAGTTCCTCCACGACCAAGAACGCCCATACTTGCTAGAGCACCATTGGGCAAGGAGGGCAGGGAAGCCAGCTATTGATCTGCAAAACACCACCTTCTCCTTCTGCAATAATTCCTCTAGGGTGGCTAACAACCAACTACTTTGAGCTCTACCCTAGGAGATGACATGAACAGTACCCCTTTTCGGTTATGTGAACCATGGTGCTTCACAGCGCCAACTCAAAACCTTTGGATTGGATTGAACACCTCCATAATAAACCCATAATCCTGAACAACAGACAAACTCCAATGCCTAATGGTAAAAACTGGTCC
This sequence comes from Alnus glutinosa, assembly GCF_958979055.1. Lineage (NCBI taxonomy): Eukaryota > Viridiplantae > Streptophyta > Magnoliopsida > Fagales > Betulaceae > Alnus > Alnus glutinosa. Next base: position 19,481,985 of record NC_084894.1, read on the forward strand.
TACAAACAGTCAGATGGTTGTGGCAGTTTCCCACCTGAGTAGGTGCCCAGATGCAATTCTCTCTACATATTCCAACATCTGATAATCAGGAACAACCAGCCACAATCTCATGTTCACTCTCTACAGGCTTCTGGTCTCGTCTTTGGCTTATAGAAGAATATTTCTTCCCTTTCCATGATCAATTCCTGGGTTTCATTGTAACCCTAATTGGGGATATGGCAAAAGTGGTAGACAATATGGACCATATTACTAGTGATTACAAATTTGTGTATTGTGTGAATGTAAGCAAACACAAGTGCATAATTATTTAGCTGCATAATGAACTACCATATGCTTTTAAGTATTTACCAAACAAGAGTGGCATTTCCAGATAAGTATACAGAACCATCCTATCACAATTTTACACATTTATTCATTAAACATCTGGAGCATGATTGTATATCCATTGAGATTTGTATAAGAAGAGATACCTTATAAGTAAGAAATTTCAATTTGATCATTAAATTTGCATCTTCATCAGCGAGTCCATCTTTTGCCGATGTGCTACTGCTACTGTGTTCTACGATATTACTGCTTTTACCAATTTCAGTAGCTCTCTCCTTGTTTGCCTTGAATAAATTGATGTCAATAAAAAAACCTGGGTCAATATGAACTATATTAGCAACAGATTTGCACCTCACAGTAGCGGATAGGATACAATAACATTCTATGTATAGTTAAGCGCCATTTATTTAAAAAGATACTTGAACATCATCATACCGTACATTGTCTCAGCAACTTTAAGTAGATACTGATTTATACCTAACCAGCAGATAAGACGCATTCATTCTCTAACTTAGATGGGTCTACCAACACAGGAGCTATATCAGGCCATTATTGCTTAAAATTCTTATTGAAATAATTGAACTCCCAAGATTAACACTAGGGAGAAAAAGATATCGAATATGATCAATAGATGCATTTGACATCCTCATCTGTTTTCATTGCCGGCACTTATCTGAAGCTTTATGGGCACAACTATGATGTTTGTGTTGTCTCAATGAATATGGGTTTGCATAGTCGTGACATATGATGCAATACAAACAGGAAAAACCATACATCAACTGATTAAACAATTTGAAAATCACTGAGTGCTGATTGGCTGTTAAACAAATAGAATGTATGGTACTGATAAAATTTGGATTGCTTACATCCCTTCTAAGTCTTCCATTGTTGTCGAGTACTTCATACCTATCTTTGCTTCCAACTTCACTATACGAAGTCTCAATCCATGATGAGAGTCAAAAGGTCTTATAAACAGCATAAATTTCATTGTTCATCACTTATGTGTGGGTAAAATGTTCAAGATATATTAACATCTATCTAGGTTTTTTCCATAAGATCATTTTTACTTCTATTTTTTCTGAGGAACACATACATTACTGCAGAAAAATGCATTACAACCCCCAAGAGCATGCAAATAATAAGAGGCCCATATGTATCACAACCATTATTAACAAAATAATCTTACTACGGTGTCCGGGACAAGGAGAATTATCAGGTATAAGATTTGGAAATGAAGTAGATTATGATTGTTATGTACAGCGAGAAAGATTCTTACCTCGATATAATGGCCACAATTCTGGCTTGTACCTGGAACACACCAAATATCTATCACTTAACAAATGCATAACATAAAATAATAAGGAATAACCTAAGCCAGTTTTTATTTATCTTTCTGATAATTAATAATTTTATTAGAGAAGTGCTGAAAGGAACCTAAGCCAAGTTTTATACTGAAGAAAAAGGTTCAAGATTAAGTTCAAACAAGACCTCATCTCTTTTTGGTATCGCCGGAAGGCAGAGTCACCGTGGACGTGAATGACCATTTTGTAGAAAAGGTTGTCCCTTGAAATGGAATCAATTTTGTGAAAGTTAGGGTAACATTTAAAGGCAGCAGGGAACCGCTTTTCTCTCATCAAGCGTAACATTTCCTGGTTCAATCGAACAATAGTAATATCAATAAAGGATAAATCAAAAGTCTGAATCACTCAAACAGCATTTATAACAGTAGGTGATTTTAACAAACAAACCATTTTGCAATGAGAAAGGCTATCAGTACTGTCCACAAGCAATCCGAAAACCAACACAATAAGGTAAGAAGCTAAGAAGCTACATTTACTTTAGCTAAGAAAATCAAGCAAAAGAAATCAGTTTGGTGGATTGTAGCAGGACCTGGAGTTTGGTGGTTGAATAATCAGCAGGATGAGATTGTAAAATTTTTGAAACAACAGTTCTATCAGCATCTCTTGAATGGGCCTCACCACCTTCCTTCACAAACCAGTCTGTATAGTTGGGGCAAAAGGAGGTGCCAACACTCTGAAGAAGTGCTTTTATTTGCTGCAGTTGTGTGAATAGAAAAAATAAAAGGCACACTTGATATCGATTCCTAAGTATAAATGCCACAATAGAATACCAAATTTCATATATAGTAGCTCCATGCTACCTGCTTTTCGTCTGACCTATTTGCAGAACAAATTTCTCTAAGGCTTGGTCCCAAATCAAGGCCAGCTGAAACACAAAGCAAATCAGGTATAGTATGATCAATACTCAATTTCTGATTCACCTAGCATTTCCATTGGTCAAGAAAGTAAACTTCTATCTGGAAAAAAGCAATCAGCTATACAATAACTTGAAAGGAATTGCAAAGTGCTAGAAACAGTAGATCTAGAAATGACGTAATTGTTAGAATATTAATTTAAATGATTAAATTCGACTTTTCTATCAATTTTAACTTTGAGAATAACTAATGATTTAATATAATATTACCATCGGTCCTATGTTCAAATCCTGACCCCACAACTCACTCCCAATGTAATTAAATGTAAACATGTTGTACCTCACTTGTTGAAGGGGAACTTAAGCCCATTCGTGAGGAAGAGTGTTAAAATATTAATTTAAATTATTACCATTTTATATCAGCTTAAGCCTTTGAGATAAATTAGTGATTTAAAAGTAATTTATACCTGTAACTATTTTTTGTGGGTTGGGTTGTAGGTGTTTTGGCTTTGTTTGGGTTTCAGGCTTGTGGGAGCTCCCTATGTATACAGCCTGTTTACTTGAGCCGCCTTACACTTTCTATAAAGTTTAACATTACTTATCAAAGAAAAAAAAAAAACTATTTCTAATAAATATGAAAAACAATATGCATTTAATGATATTGCCAAATGAGTGGTCATAAAAACAATTTTTAGGCAAGAGAACAAACATACAACCAGAACTACAAAGAGGGGGTGGGGAGAGGAAAAGAGGTAACATAATGTAAAGACTCCTATCTGCACTAAACGTGGATACAATTCTACAATCTATCAGACACCTGGAATTAGAACTGATATTACACTATATTAGAGACAAATGAAGTGAGCAATTTACTTTTTCTCCCACAAGTTCTGAATCTGGTCTTTCTCCTTGCTCTCCTCCTTCATCTCCTTTACTTTTTTATGAAATCTAAAAAATTTCTCAAATGCATTAACATTTTAGAGAAGGATGTTGAGATTCTACAACATCCTCCTTTGGATCCATTCTTTAGATCCAATTACAAATAAGTTCACTGTTTCGTCAGTTGCTAGTACTCCTCACACCACCTCCGCAATTTTAAAGAAGGCAAGAAGGTTTCTAGAAAGACAGGATGAGAAAACTGATGTTGCACGTAATTCATTATATACAACAGAACTTCAGAGAGTTCCACATAGGATGTGTTACCATCTGTTTCAGATAGATTCTGTTTCTGTTCCTTATATTTTTGGACTAACATATTGGTCCATGAAGCTTAAATTATAATTACACACCATACTTTTATCAGTCTTAACATAACCTATCACTTTGAGGGCAGATGCCATCTCAACTGGGAAAAAAAAAAAGATTAACCAAGTGGATGAGGTTGCCCCTGTAACAATAACTTCGGATAAAGAAAAAAAAAAAATAAGATGTGAGCAATGCATAAGAATGAAAAATAAAACTGGAACCACAGAATTTCCTAGCTAAGGTAACCAATACAAACATAAAACTCATAACAAAACAAATTCATGTACCTCCCTCAGCTGGCGGAGGTGGAAATTCTTCTAAAACTTTCTCCATATGCTTGGAGCTCTCTTGGCTTACAATACGAGCCACAAGACCCTCTAAGATTTCACCCTGCACCTTTATATGATCTTTTGAACCTGCATATTAAGTTAAAGCTGAGTTAACACCCAACGTTTTCACACAGATCTCACTTAAAAAGAGCCAAATTTTCTACTGTGGCTATAACCAGCAGTAGTTTGATGGTAAAGGAAAGTTCGTATAAAAATCAATTCCAAGTAGAGATTGACACTGAAAAAGACACACCAAAAGAAAATAATAATTCTTACTTTACATGACAACATGACATGGGAAGAAGACGCTGAAAGAAATATCAAAGGCCTCATTTGGCAGAACTTGGTGATGGTATGGATGTTATAACAGAGATTTGGGATACAGCTCAAAACATGCTGGTAGAGCTTGTGGCATGCGTGATCACTTTACTGTTGAAATGGTAATGTTGGACAAAGAATTTAAGACAAGGATGGTGTGAAGTTAGACGCATGGTGGTGGCAGAAATCCATTGCAGTAGTTGCATTTATGGTGAGGCTGTTATGGCAAAAGGCCAAGGTGCTAGTGGTGCGGCATATGAACCATCCATGTTTTCTTTTTTTATGTCATCCAATCTTGTAAAGAAAAGCAGAGGGATGCAACTCATGTATACAATAAGTATACAAGAGAAACACCCAATGAGAGAGAGAGAGAGAGAGAGAGAGAGAGAGAGAGAGAGAAAGAGAGCACAAAATAAGAAATTAGAGAAACGATAATAGTTTTTTTTATAAGTAAGAAAAGTTTTAATAGAAAAAGCGTAAATCGCCTTTAAGTACACAGGAAGTATATACAAGAATCAAAAAGCCAACCCACAAAAAGAACCCAACTAAACCCACAAAGACCTGAACCCTAAAACTCGAAAGGAGCACCCAAAAACAGCCCACAAAAAGAACCCATCAAAACCAACAAGGAACTAAACCCAAAAACCCTAAAATCACAAGACCCATGAAGGCACACAACCCTACGTCATGTGAGCCTTGCATTTCCAACGCCTAGAGGGAGCGCTTACATCGCCATAATTAATGGAGCTTTTTAAATTCAAAAGCTCCCTCTTGCCTTTGGTCTTTTGGCACGCTACCATCTTGTCCCGATGAATTTCTTCTTCCATGGCATCCAGGATTGCCAAGGACTCCTTGCCATGAACACCATCCATTGGCCAACCCAAGGGCATCCCACCCCAAAATTGGTCATCCTTCTCCCATACAACTACCTCCCTTGTATGATCAAACCCAACAAATCATTCCTGAGATTGAGAAAAGCCATTGCCCTCTACCGATGAAGTAATGATGTGACAACTCGGGGGGAGGAAAGCCCTACCACCCCAACATCCTTGACCTCGCGAGGCGAAGGCGAACCCAACTCTACAAGCGAGGAAAGAGAAGCGGTAGGGGCTATCACAGCCGGGCGAGGGTTGAGAAACCCCTTCCGAAGGAAACCGTTCTTCGCAAAGCCCGTAGAATTCTTCACAGGAGGCGCTGCAATTGTTTCCTTATTAGCAATACAAACAGGCGTCTTAGAAGCTACCAGGGAATCTGCTAATAACACCTCATTCCACTGCACTAAATGAACTTCCTTGAGTTCCCTAGCCTTCCAATAGTATCTCTAAAAAGGCTTGGAAATCTATAACACAGGGAGAGAAGAACGAATCTTCTCACCCAACTCAGCCGCCCCTGAGAGAGAAAAGGGAAGATAGGTTGAGTCAATCCAGAACCAACACCAACTGAGCTGCTTGGTAGAGGAGCAGGAGCACCATAAGGGCGAGAACCCGTTGTTGGCCTTACAGGAGCCGGAGGAACATCCAGGGTCACCGGAGGCAGCAACTCCGGAGCCGGCAAGGGGGAAAAAACGAACGGGGAGGGCGGCTTGACGGGATGGCTCGACCCACCCCTGGAAGTTGACAACCCCAGAACCACCCCAGATTCTGCCGCTAACGACATCTCCGACTGAAGAAAATTCCCAAGGAAGACCGTCGGACCCAGACCCACAGAAACTTCAATCTATGGGTTTGATTCTCGGCAAGAACCAACCTAGACGAAAGCCTTTGCGCTTGAGGCCCAAATCGGGCTCAGCAAACCGACCCAAAAGTTTCCCAACAACCCAGCCAAGAGCCAAATTGAAGCTGACAAGCATTTTGCTCCAGGTGCGCAAGTTTAAATTCAAACAAAACCCCTTAGCTGAAACCGCCGCACCTCGTGCTAAGAAACTAGTTGTATTTTGCTGCTTACCCAGTGGACAAAGAGGCTTACCCATGTCCATCGGATCAAATGGAGGGATCTCCAACACAGAGCAGTCCACCGCTGTTTTCGGAGCCTCACGGTCTACAATCCTCATCACCGGAAGGAGATCAAGAGCACACGGCTCTTCCAATGAAGCCCTCAACCTGGTGTGACGACCATCCACGATGGGCATCATCCTTGCAACAAGAACCGAAGCCGACCTCACCACTGCCGCAGACAAAGGCCCCATCCTTTCAAAGGTTAAACCCAGCATTTTCCCTTACTTCTTCCCACCCTGCTTTACTGTCGCATCCGAGGAACCGCTCCCACAACCAACCATAACAGAGAGAAAGTCAGAAGCCTTTCTCAACTCGCCGGAAAACTTGTGCCAGCCCCATCCTCAACGACCCTCAGGGATCACAATGATCCCTCTCCGACCGCCCAACCCATAAGCTGCCGCCTCTAAGAACCGGCCATCTTTATTTCCACCTCTACAAGCAATTAGAATCTTCGAACCTTCCCTGAAAGACTTAATGAACTCTTGATCTCCAAGAAAACCCAAGAGAGACTCCATCGTCGACGCAAGCCAAACAAAGCACTGGGTGCTCAGGACGACCACGCCCTAAAAGCCCTTCCTCTTCTCATCCATTTGCAACACCGACACCCCCTCCAAAACCGACAGGGCAAAGGATTTCAACTCCACAAGAAATCTCTTCTCCATCTCAAGGCACACCCAAGCTCAAAAAACCAACCCAAAGGAGATTCGCATTGTCGCCGGAGAAGAAAGCCACCCAGACGCAAGACCCACCAGCTGATTCCCCTACACGAACTAACTAGCGCCGACCCAAGAAAACGCCTGAAGCACAAAACTCTGACCTCGCACCGAACCTGAGCATCTGGAAGGCGGAACATAGGAAACCCCTAGCTTGACGCGCTCTCACACGCTGCTGCTAGGCCAGAGAGGAGAGAGAAAGCTAGAGAGTGTCTAAAAAAGAGCTATTAATTCTCTAAACAGTTCCTTTTTTTAGGAAGCCATCCAAACATAAAGAGATTTGAGCATTATGGCTTTTAATTTTGTCGCCGTCCTCTTACAATCTTCTAAGTTTTGAGCATTGCGTTCTCTTCAAATATACCACGTTAACCACAGAGGAATCATCTTCCAAACTTCAAAATTGCAATATCTTCCAAACTATCATCCCCAACAATCCAACAGTTCCACCACCCGTTGGGGCATAACCCACTCTATCTCGAAAAGACGAAAGATCGATTCTTATAAATCTCTGGCTACTTCGCAATTGATTAAAAGACGATAATTGTTTCTCTTCTTACATATACAACAACCAATCACTACTATAATGTGTCTCTTTCTTAAGTTATCTATAGTTAGGATCTTCTCCAAAGCTGCATTCCAAACAAAAAAAATGCCACTTTCGAGGGAGCCTTATTACTCCAAATGCTTGTCCAAGGAAAGGGAGAGCCATTAGGGGGAATTAGCACCTCATAAAAATATCTAACCTCAAAAACCCGTCTTCTAGAAGAAGAAATCCAACAAATCTTATCATCGCCACCTCTCCTCAACTTGAGTGAATACAAAGGGTTTAAAGAACAAGGTAATTGCATCTACCTCCCAGTCACGCATCGATCTAATAAAGGTCATGACTGTAATGTGTAGTTAGAGAACTGCAAATGATTTTCCACCAAAGCCTCCTTGAAGCAAGATATACCAAACAACTATGAGAAATTTGTCTTCAAAGTCTAATCCACACACCACACATCATGCTACTCCCGCCTCAAATCTAATAAATCTAGAGAATTCTCCGAACCCCTCATAATATTTTTCCACACCCAAACCTCGTAAGATCCAATAACCTCATTAGAACACCACCCTCCCCACATGTTATCACATTTAACATCCACACCCAACTCCACAAAGCCTTTCTCTTCATGGCACAACACCATAACCACGTCCCCAAAAGTGCTCGGTTAAAAAGAAGCAAGTTCCAAACCCCCAACCACCTAAAGAAATCAGAGGGCAAATATTTGACCAGCTTACTAGATGGAATTTGAATTCATCACCAACTCCACCCCACAAGAAATCCCGTTAAAGTTTCTCTACACAATTAGCAACAACAAGGATGGGGAAAAGAGCAAAAAATAAGTGGGCAAATTAAATAGTTGCTTTTTCTTTTCGTTTTTTATAAGTAATGTCATATTTATATTTATATTAAAAGCGTAAGGCGTCCCTAAGTACACAAGAAGTATACAAAAGGAACACCAAGAAAAAAAAAAATGAAAAGGAAATAACAACACACAAAAGCCCAAAACAACAACCCACACCCCCACCCTTAAAACCCACCAAAAACTACAAGATAGTTGCTTTTAATCAAAGTGATCCTACAACCTTGAACAAATAAAGACGCTTCAAACCAGCCAAAAGAAATGATTTTTCCTTAAAAGGAGCCCTCACGGAAGACCTAAATACTTCAAAGGCAAAGAAGAAACCCTACAACAAAGGATAATGTCAATCCTTCAACATCTTCTACGGCCCCAACAAGGACTAACTCTAAATTAGCCAAAGTTAATTTTCAAACTTGAGACATCCTCAAAGCATAAGGAAAGACAATGCAAGTAAGGTGATTTGGGTTTTCCTCACAAAAGATCAAGGTGTCATCCACAAATAGGAGATGAGACAAAATGAGCTTGTCATTATTCTTCGACCCCACAGAAAAACCTGGTAAAAGGGCCCCACTGTAGCGATCAACATTCTACTCAAAGCCCCCATAACAATAACAACAAAAGCAAAGGGAATAAAGGATCCCCTATCTCAACCCATGAGAACTGTTACATAAGGCAAAATGAGCTTCATTAATCAAAATAGAGAAGCGCACCATGGAAATACAATGAGTTATCCACTCACACCTTTTCTCCCAAAAACCACATATCCTCAACATCTACAGCACAAAATCCCCCCAATTAACATGATCATCAACCTTCTTTAGGTCTAATTTACAAAGCACACATGGTTCCCCATATCTGATTCTATTGTCAAGGCATTCATTGGCAATAAGGAATGAGTCTAAAATCTCTCACCTTGATGAAAGCATTTTGAGTCTCGGAAATAACTTCTTCAAAACAATTTTCAGCCTGTCAGTTAGAAATTTGGAAATAATTTTATAGACGCCACCCATTGAACTTGTTTTTTTATGAATAAAGGACGAAAGTCCTTACCATCCCTATCCCCCGCTTTCTTAATAAAAAGGGAACAAAAGATGCATTAAGGCTTTCTTTCAAACTTACCTCAAGCATGGAAAACATTCACGATATCTTCTTTGAGAACACCCAACAAGTCTGAAAGAAAGCCAAAGAGAAACCATCGGGGTCGAGGCCTTATCACCATTTAGAGCTTTCACCACCTCAAAAAAATTCACTCTTCTCAAAAGCTCTCTCCAATCACATAGCCTCCTCATCACCAATAGAATAAAAAAGAAGACCATCCAATTTATGTTGTTGACTAAACAATTCAGAGTAAGGTAATTGTAAAACAGCAAAACATGCACTCGAGTTTCTGAAATATTGGAAGAAATTGGACCATTAACATCTAAAGATTCAAGAGTGTTGTTTCGTCTGTTTGAATTAGCCACGCGGTGAAGACAATTTGTATCTCATCTCCCTCTCTCAACCATAGGGCCTTTGAATTCTATCTCCATCTTCTTCCATTATAGTTGTCCTCTCTAAATCACTTATAACCTTAGCCTTTCTCAAATTCTCAGCTTCAAATAAGGTTCTTTCTTCTGCAATAACATTTTTTTTTTTATAAGTAAATGCAATTTATTCAAAATAAGCGCAGAGGAGAGCAACCCTTATACACGGGAAGTATATAAGAGAGCCCCTAAAAGGGACAACCTCGGAGTTTTGATGGAGGTGTGACCTGCGGTGAACTGCTATGATCTAGAGAAGCAAACTCTAGATCTGCCGGGTAAGTACATCGAGTGCAAACTCTGGATCTGCTGGTTAAGTACCATCGAGTTGAAGAGGGTGACAAGACGAAGGTTTTCATTAGTAATCCATTGGGAAAGACCCTTTTGACGCCTAGCAGCGGTCCTCTGCACGAGGCAACGTTGCTTGCTATGATGGAGATGCAAACGTTGGGAAGGAGATGATGGGTTCTCTCCTTGGGGCCTGGAAAAGTCAGCTCGTGAGGCTAAAGGAAGAGATTGATCACGCTTTGGGGGATTTTCTCGAAGGTTTGAAGGGCTTTGGGCTTGCGCTTTCTGAAAAGCCCAAGCTTGTTGGGCGTCATAAGGGCGAGTGGCATTGGGATTCCAAGTGCAAATCCAAGATCCAACCCAAGTCTCCTAAGATCAGGGTTGCCTCGCCGGAGGTAGTTCTGGTCCTGGCAGCTTCGTCGAAGGTGGCCTTGCTTCCAGCAATCGCGTCTGAAGAGGCTCGGTAGGATGGGCTTTAGCTAGAGACTGTCAAGCTTGCAACCCAGATTTCGCCATAGGCTGGTCTAGTCTCGAGGACCGCATGAGTTGATGATGTTGGCTCAACCATTACTGAAGATCGTCCCCAGCAGTTCATCAGCCCTCCAGCCCTTGCCGTAGATTCCCAGAACCAACCTAAACCTGTGAAGTATTACCATCGCAAGTCTAAGGCCAGGAGAGGTTCAAAGAGGGACGTTAGCCTTCTTGCGGATGAGTGGTTTTCGGTGATCAATGCTCTGCCTGTCTTGCCTCTCTACTTGAACCTGAGCCCACCTTCAAGGTTTTATTTTCTTTTTTCTTTTTATGGGTCTTCTGGGCTTTCTTCGGCAGAGGAGACAATTGATTGTCCTTTGGTCCCGACAATGTCTGACGCCAGAGTTCTCTCTTTGTTCCCGCATAGGCCGGTGTTCTCCCCGTTTTTGTCGGGTTTGTCTTCTATTTTCCGTCTCCATCCTTCTCAACTCTCGGGTGCTTTTCGTTGGCCCCCCCCCCCCCTACTGGTAGATGGTTCCCCTCGTTCCATCTCTGGGGATGGAGAGAATGGGGAGGTGGGGCTGACAGCTACTCCAAGGTAGTACTAAGTGCGAAGGGCTCGCTCCCACTCTAGGATCTCCTTTGGGGGTAATGAGAAAAGCTTTCTGAATCTGTTGACTGTCCTTGAAGAGGGACAAACATCATGAGGTTGTGGGTTCTGCTTCTACTCCGAAGGGGAGAAGGGAGCTAAAAAATTTGGAATGTTCTATTAACTTTGATGCTAGAGGCATTGGTGTCTTGGTGTTCCTCTTTTTGCTTTGGTGTTCCTTGTATAGACTTCTTATGTACTTAGAGGCACCTCACGCTTTTTTAATAATATTTGTTTGATTACCTATCAAAAAAAAATTATCAAAAATCTCCTCATTCCATTTTTTCAAGTCAATTTTCAAAGCTTTCAGCTTACACACCATTATAAAAGTAGGAAAGCCTTGAAAACTATGACAACCACCATTGTTTCACCTTTTCCACAAAGCCTTTTGATTTTAGCCACATATTCTCGAACTTGGAATAATGTATTCTCCTATGAACAACACCAAAACTTTTCACCTTTGTGCCTTCTGTACTTCTCGAACAATCAGGCATAATTGGAAAGTGATCCGATAAAAATCTAGAGAGCCTCCTCTGAGAAACATCTAGAAATTGGGCTTCCCAATTAGGAAAAAAAAGAAACCGGTCTAGATTATTAGACCACCTAAAATTGTTGCCCCCCCGAGAGGAATATCCATAAGACCCTACTCAAAAATAAATTTAGAGAACTCCACCATAGCTGGGGAGGACTAGGAATTACTCGCTCTCTCGCTAAGAGAGCGAATGATATTGAAATCACCCAATCCACCATGGAATATTTCACCAATTAAAAAATATTCATCAAAAAAAAATATTCCACCAATTAAGCAAACCTGCCAATTCATCCCAAAACAAACTTTTTTCATAGTCGACATTAGGACCATAAACACCCACAAAAGCCCATACAAAATAATCATCGATGTTTCTAAAGGAGCAAGCAACAATAAATTCCCCCACACACTCCTCAAGTTTTTCAACACCCTCCTATCTTACATTAACACCATCCTTGCAAACTCTTGAACCCAAGTAACACCAATCCACACGTTGACAACACCACAAACTGCTCACAACAACCCTTAATAAATTCTCCAATATAGTTTCTTCTAAACATATGACGTGGGCCTTCCATTCTTTAAGTAGATTCCTGACCCCCAAACGTTTATCCCTCTCATTCAACCCTCTAACATTCCAAGACAAGATTTTAGGCTTCATAAAGAGCTGGAACAAACCCTTCCATTACATTTGTCTCTACTAGAGTAACCTCTCATAAGATATTAATTAATAGAACAAGTGTCTTTTTAATTCGCGGCTACCTCTATTCATTGACTTAGAAAGAGAATTAGCAGATCTAACCACATCCTTCTAATCACGACTAACTTCGATGGCAGTGAACAAAGCCATTAGCTTATTTACAAACCCCTCACACGAGAGCCCCACAAAACGACTAAATCCTTTTACTTTCTTCAACACCTAGTTTGAAGTTTAAGGAGTGGAAGAACCTATCTTTTCATTTCCAACAAGGAGACGAAAATTCAGCAGCTCACAGTAACAAGGCTCCCCCATGCATAAAAATCGAGTTCCAAATGTGAGGGCAACTCATCGCTGTAGCAACTAATCACTTCTTCATGCTCAACCAGAGAAGTGACTTTAGCAGAGCCCGAGTTCTCAAACTCGTTGATTTCATACCAACTAAGAAGAGACTGGTTTAGCTCAGCATAAGCAACGCCATGGAGTAGGCCTTTCCTTGTATCACAAACCTCAAACTGGGTCAACCACACTTGCTCCTACTTCTGACCCACACTAGAGACTTCGCCCCACCTCTTCTCATGAGAAGAAAAAAAAGCCCCGAGGGTTTGAAGTAGGAACTAAGACCCTCTTTCCACCTCTAAGATCAATCGCCCACTCCAATACCTCATGATCGACCACACCACCAAGAACGCCCAAACGAGAATCAGCCAAAGTAACAACGTCGACTTTACCTAGAAGCGCGCCCGTTTCCAAGGACCCAATAGCCCCCACACGAAGAACAGAGAACCTGACATCTAGGTTAGCACCAACCAGAACAGAGCTTAACTATGTATTGCCAACAAGAAGCAGCAGCGACTAGGTGTCAGAGATCAACACCTCTAGCAAGGGACCACCAACAAAAGAACTCTCTAAGACAACGCCCAACGAGATGCTTCGAGTCCCCTTCAAACCCCCTCCAAAGCGATCAATAGAGTCCTTGACAACTTACGGCGGTGCTTTCGGCGGCTGAGCAGGCGGGGCAGGAAGTGTCATCGATTCCGTACCCGCACACGAGCCCAATAAAAAGGCCCCAACCATTAGCAATTGCACTTTCAACTTAAAAGTGGATTTGGGTCGGGGCTGAAGCGGGTGTTTAACCCAAAAACCATTAACATATAGTGGCCATTTACATCTAACTTTCACACTATGAGACTGGCCCAAAAGCATCATGTCTGAGGTTTGAGTACCGACAGGAGGCTTTTTTGAGAGGCTCGGACCCTCCTTGCTGAGTTGGGCTTTTCAGTTCAGCAACAGCAGCCCACTCCAGGACATATAGCAGGCCTATACCTCTAGCTTTCGCACTATCAGATGGCCCAAGAGCATCATGTCTAGGGTTTGAGCACCGACAGGAGACTTTTGGGAGGATCAGACTCTACTGAATTGGGCTTTGACTCAGCAACAGCAGCCCACTCTGGGCCAACTCTGCTCTCAAAACCAAAAGGAGCCAAGTCCACATCAATCCTATCAATTAAACTGTCTACTTCCCTTTTAAGAAGCTCCAGCAAGTTCCCCAGGTTTTGAAAATCAAAGCTGGCACCCTTATCAGCCCTAGAGCCACTTACACAGTCTGCACCAGTGGAAAATCTGGGATTTTCTGTGCTCTTATTCCCAGACACTTCCCTACTATTGACGTTTCATACCTTTCGCTCTGTAGCACAGAAAAAACTGGAAGAACCTCTGTGCGTCGCGATGCTTGCCTAGATCTACCTCGACCCCACCAACGCCTCCGCGTATGACCATTTACCATCAGCCTCAGTCAAGCTCTCAACACCGGCACCAAAGGAAACACACCCATGCCAGTCAATGGGTAACCACCTTGAGATACCCCAGGAGGATTCGCTCTGATTCCAGTGCTGCAGGACGGCTGGAGAGATTCTAGAAACTTTTGCAACTCAAGCGCAAAACCTCTCCAACCCCTACCACATCTTCCTTTCGGTATGACAACAAGTCCTTTCCGACCACCACCTCCATACTCCGCAACTGCCAAGAAACAACCATGTTTGTTTGAACAGTGTAGGGCAATGAAGGCTTTATTTCCAACCTTGGAAGACTTCACAAACTCCTTCAACCCCTCTACTTGAGACACAGCCTCCATAGTGGCCAACAACCATCAAACTAACTTTACCCAAGAAGACTGAACATAAAACTCCCCTACTTCTTTCATAGATCTGTAAAACCACAAACTCTTTTGAACTCAAAAGACTTAGAATCAACAAAAAACCATCTTGATTTCCCCATTCCTCCTCTCATAGATGATAAGCATCACTTAAGTTCCGCATGAAAGGATTGACTAAAAGGCGTTATGTTGAGCAGAAATCAATGTGTAAGGAGGTTGCTGGAGGAACAACTTTGAACCTTGATACATCTCAGTCCAGCAACAATTTGAATTGGACCTAAGGTGGTTTCAGGAACAGCAGATTGTATTGGTTTGTGCTTTACAACATCCAGTTGTCATTTATGTTTCAAGATAATTTTTGTACTTTTCTTTTTTTTTTCCCTCAAGTCACAGAGATTATTACCACTTGCTTTTGGCTCAGTGGTTGAGACAAAAAAGAGCGGACGGTGATCATTCCCAACAAGCATGAATTGAAAATGGTTTCTAATAAAAGTTTTATATTAAAAAAATAAGTCTGTTTAAGATTACAGTTTTCAATTAGAAAAAACCAAATGAGGCCCCACAAAATTCCAAGCTAAGTAGAAGCACACCGTACTTAAAAACACTACCTGACACAGATATATCTGCAACTTCATCAAGAGCCTTACATACAGTTGTTGCAGTTCCTTCTTCACAAAGAGCATCATAGGCAGCAAAAAATGAAGTCACTGATTTCCTTCAGTCACAAAAAATATCAATTAGAAGTAATACAACAATGATTTTACTATTTTGTTTTAAAAAAAATCAGCTTATCTCATGACAAAGATGAAGATGTAACTTCCATCGCTTTTGAAATGAGAAAAGAAATCTGAATATAATTTCCCATAATACCAACAAAAAAAAAAAATAGGGAAGTGTATTATATAAGGAACGGCTATTATTGTGATACTGATACACACCAGCAACTAGATATACTAAGTTTATTGGAGAAAAAAAGCAGAACTTAAGTACATGGGGCTGGGGGTATATAAAAGGCTCCCCTAGAAACCTATATTTTAGAAGATCTAAAAAAACCAGGAAAAGAAGAACCAAATTTTAGGGTGATAGCTTATTAAAATTCTACCACCTAAGCAAGAGTCAGGACACAGACTGATGCCTACACCTTTAGGGCAATAATATCATACAAATATCTGCTTTTCTATAGGCTTGATACCTCTCATTCAGATATCTCGTGTACATACAAATTTCACATACTTAAAAGATCCTATTTTCATAAAGCACATACTATCTACATACTATCGAAGCATTTACTATCTACATCAGATTTACTATTAACATTAAGCAAACAGGACCACAGAGAACTTCTTATGAGCGAAAATAAATTAATAAATAAAGCTTATTAAACCCAGGAGTCGCCTGATTGCAACCTGCAACCAAAGCAGATTATATATAGGTTTTGAAGTTGTTATATTCGCCATAATCAATCAAGCAACTAGTGCAACAGAAATTGCCTCACAGTAACTAATTAGAGAATTCTCAATGCCTGTCAATATTTGAAACCATTAACCATGATCACATAAATCATACACTAATAATAGCACATGAAAAAGGAAAGGCATATGCAAAAGTAAAAAAGAAAAATTAACTCCAGCAGAATTATCAGATTCGTAATATCAGCTTGATTAAAGGACCAAAGGGCCATGCTTTGAGCACACATGATAATTCAAACCATTTTTCAAGCTATGGAAGTAATAGGGATCATAGATCATTACCTTGTTGTGAACAACCACACATGATTTGTTGGTAGGCGCCATTTTCTACAAAAAGCAATTATTTCAGGAGTAGAGTAAAACTTTGGCTTTCCATTGCCCAATTCCGTGACTGCTGTTACTACCACTGCTCAAAAAAAGAAAGCACATAAGTTAAACAATGTTGTTAATGAACTATGACATAGTTTCATCATGACAATAATAAAGAAACCCGCATTGATGTTGAGGGAAAAAAATCTAAGCAAGGTGCAAAAGGAGGCCATCTTAAGGAAGCTATAGGCATGAAGTAACATAACTACATCAAAATAGGAACAGTTCCATCTACAGAGCACCAGTTAAATCCTTAAAAGAAGTTCAAACTACATATCAACATGTCAAACAAAAAGCATGAACCCAAATGTTCCCCATTCATTTAAAAGAAAAATTTAAAGAGGCTGTGAGAATTCCATAAAACAACCAGTCCCAGCAACCAACCAAAATAGCCCAAACTTACAATCTGCAACAAAGATAACCAATCCCAATGAAAATATAAGAAAAGAGCACCTCTAAACCGAAGGTAAGTTCCATAAGCAACCAAGATTATGTGGCTCACTCCTACTTCTAGGTATCTCTCTTACATTTTCTTTGTATCTTTTTCAAATTCTTCTTGACCCTATCTCTACCAGGGAAACCCACTAAACAACAAATATTAAGGAAATGACACAAAAAAGTTGCAGTCATCGATTAATCCTAACTGCCAATATCATAAGATATATATAAAATATTGCAATACTTACACAAGAAAGATTATAAGATTTTTGGATGTTTTTCTCTTATATACTTCGCGTCTACTTGGGTTGCACCGCTTCCACTTTTAATGACCTTGTTTTTTACTTATTAAAATAGAAAGATTACAAGAGTTATCACCAAAAAACAAAAAGGAAATATTTATAAATTAGAAACAGTGAATCAAACATGTTGAAACTTCAATCATAAAAAGTAGTCATGTCGCACTTGACAATACTTTTTTTGATAAGTGAGTGCAAATTTTATAAATAACAGCGTAAGGCGCCTCTAGTACACACGAAGTATACGAAAACAAACACCTCAACACCAACCCACCCCAAACAATATCCCACAAAACAGTCCAAACCCCTAATCCCCTTAAGCTCTCAACCCACAAGCTCCTCCTGAATATACTCCTCATCAAGGGCAGAGAGGAAAGCCACAGTCTTATCCTCTTGCACCTTGGACCGAAACCCCACCGTGGAACAAAACAGAGACCACTCCAACGGAGAGAAAGACTAGACACCACCCGCAGCTTCAACCACCGAAGGAGTATCAAGCAATGTGCTAGAGGAGAGGGACGACACAAAATCACCACGATCTACTAGGAAATGAGAGGACGAGCTCGACTTGAGAAACCCCCGCCTAAGAAAGCCCACATCATCGTGCTCTCCTTGACCCACAACCAACTTCGGCTTCCTCATGTCCTTGCATTTGCACTTATACTGAATCAGAGTCTTAGGCGTGTAGTCTTCCAAGGAAAATTTTGGAGAAACCCTACCTTCCAGCAAACCCACCTCAGGAGAGGATTGAGGAAAAGAAAACCTTGAACCAACACCCAGAACCAGCCCTGCTTCCTTCCTCTTCCACCACCCAGCATCAACGGTTTCCAATGCCACAGTCACCTAAGCTACGGGAGGAGGCATACCCGTAAGGCCAAGAGTATCTAACATCCACTCTTCAGCGGCAGCACTGACCTTCGGACCTCTCTTAGCCTTGGACCTGCAGAACTAGAAGTTCAGAGGCTTAGACATTGCCAGCACATGCCCCAAATCCACATGACCATTGAAAATCTTCTCCTAAACAGCTGTCGAGGAAGCCACAGAAGTAACCGGAAAATGAAAAGGATGAGAAATGGCGCCCGGGTCCAAAACAGCATATGGGCCTGTACACGGATTCGACACCATACTCGGATCTGAAACCAAACCCAGACCCAAACCGGACTCTGACACTACAGAAGTGAGCTCACGCCCCATAATTACAAGCCCTCTAGCCTTCTTCAGGATGGGATTAAACCCAACCTGAGCACTCTTGACACCTAGAGAGAGTTTGGGCTTCAGATCCAGCCCAAATAACTGGGCCAAGGTCGTTGAAACCCGGTCCAAGTCTGACTTGAGGAGCCCGAGAAGGTTCTTCCAAAATCTAGGAAACTCCAGCTTCATCTTCCTAACCTTGCCGCCTCCATGACTCAGGATCTTCAGTTTCTTCTCCATTAACCCCGATGACTTCTCCAAATCAAAGCAGTTCACCGCCACTCTCATATCATCTTCGTCTCTAAACAACAACATCGGCAGCAGATCCAACTCACGCATCTCCGCCATCGGCACCAGCGTAGCCGAGATCTTAACAAAAGAACCAACCGCCCCACGCACCACCTCTGCGTAAGACGTAAACACCCCACCCTTCTCGGGGCTAGCCCCAAAAGAATGCCCAACGGAAGAATTCTGCAACTCTTTCCCCTCTGAAGAACCCTCTGCAACAACCATCGACCCAGACAGTGATTCTAGAAACGCCACCATCTTGCTAAGCTCGCCCACAACTCGCCTCCAACCCCGCCCTTCTCAACCCTCAAGGAGCCAAATAAACCATTTCCGGCCACCAACTACGAAAGAGGCCACCTCCAGAAACCTACCTGCTTGATTTCCACCTCTCCGAACAATCAGCACCTTCGAATCCTCCCAAAAAGACTTAACAAAGTCCTCAACCCCCGGCGACTTCAGCGCCTCCTTCACCGTGGCCACCAACCAAGCGGAACACCCAAAACCACCACCCCTAAGAAAGACTTCCTTTTTTCCTCCGAACAAAGCTTAGATAAACAAAACTTCGCCCAAAAAAAGAAATCTTTAGCTTCCACGACAAATCTGCGCTCCATGACTTGCCTCAAGCGTCAAGCTCCGAAAAACTGCATCACGGAGGACAAACCCAAAAAATAATGGGGGAAAAAACAAGCCAAGGTATACGAAGAAAAAAAAGGAAGAGAGAATATGGCGATCTGAAACTAAAAGCTAACAAGATGCGCCTGCACGTGCCACCGCTAGCGGATGGAGGGAGAGAGGGAGTGAGAGAGAGGTGAGAGAAAAAGTCGATAGAGTAGAAAGCAGAATAGCATTTGCTACAAAATCACTAAATCTAAAGTCAAAGCATCATATACAAATTGTGTAGTAAATCACACTAGACAATACTACGTTTACAAAATGTATCAATACCGTTAAAAGAGTAAAAAAATGAAAGTAAAAATCCATACAACAAGGAAGTAGAAGGTGACAGACAGCTCTACAAATTTGAAACATGCTTTGGCTTCCCTCATGCAGAATATTTTATCTCAAGAAGAAATAAGTTAAGCCTTCAAAAAATAAACTCAAAGTTTTGAGCTCCAAAATGAAACTTATGCAAACAGCCCAGCCTTCATTGAAACAATACGTAAAGCATCTGGCTGAGAAAACTACTGGAGCATTATCTGAACTATAAAGCAAATTTCAAACTATATGTAAATAAATTGCGAGTGTAACAATCATATGAATGATGTTCAACATGCATACCTACATACTTCTTCTTTTTTAAAAGGTAATCAGAGAAATTTTATAAAAAGCATGAGCACCCTGAGCATACAAGAAGTATACAAAAGGACACAAACAGAAAAGCAAAGAAAAACAAGAAAAAACACCCGCAAAGACCCAACGACAACATAAACCCCAAAACACCCCAGCAAAAACCAGCCCACAAACCCTAAGGAACACATCACAGCAAGAGCCCTCTTGCTTTTGCTCGGGTTAGAACCAAGACTCCTAGCCTCAAAATTGATATCGCACTCAAGGTTCTTTAGTTCTCTTTTCCATTTAACCTTAGGAGTGGAAACTGGAACCTCAATTAAGCCATGACATCCAAAAAATCCTTCACGTTCCCCTCAAAGGAAATCCCCACAACTTGAAGGCACAACGTAGCGTCGAACACTGCCCCAGGAGAACCTACAACCTCTACAGAATCACCTCCCCTCGAGGATTCTCCCACCTTAGTTGGCAGGGGATCAAAGCCCAGCAATTTCATACCCACTGCGGGGAAGAAGGAACCCACGCAGAAAAAGGTTGAGCGGAGGCTTCCTAACAACCATGGTCTCAATTGGTGGTGAAAAATGAAAGCCAAGCGGAAAAAGAGGGACGGTGGTCACCGCCATAGACTAAACTATCAAAATCTCGTTTAGTTGCGCATCCTTCCGCCTCCAAGAAAACTTCAACACCAACTTAGATTCCGACGGATAGATAGGCACCCCAAACTCCGACATCATGGGAAAAGAGAGACGAAGTAGTTTACCTAACACTACCGCCCCTGAGAAATCACCAGAAAATGCTGACCCATAGCCTGCTTTCCAAGCCTGGGGAACTTGCGCCTGACCCAGAGCCACCTCCAATGAAGCTTGCTGCAAAGAGCTCTCAAAACCATGAATCAAGAACCCTGAGGAATGACGGTCAGCATCTTGAACCAAAACCAAGGCATGCGAACCAAGACCCTAGCTCAGCGTCTCCAGTGAATTGAGGGGAAGGACTTGCACTAAAGACACTTAACCCGTTAAACCAAAGACCACACCCAGCTTAAACAAAGACCCATAACCCGTCAAGCCCACAGCCGGCACAAAACCACCAATGGCTGATTCTGAAGACACTGGAGAAGGCACAAGTTGCCGGGCGCTAGAGAACGCAACCTGGGACGATAAACCAGACCCCACCAAAGCGAACCCGACTGGGGGCGGCCAAGCGGTCGTTGAAGAAGCCACCAACGAACTAGACGACCGGCCAGGAGGCTCAGTTGACACTAGCCCAAACTCAATCGTAGGACTTGCAAGGCCCCAAAAGCAGACGAGGACAAAGCAAACTCACCAGAAAAACTACGTCTCTTCAGTCTTCTCTGAAGTCTCCAACCGATGAAGACCACCCTGGGCGACCGTCGACAACGTCTCCGGCAGATGAAGACCCTCCGCAAACTCAAAACGCACTACCAGGTCCGAAATAGGACCCATAACCGCATAGCCCTCATCTGTCACCTTGGATTTGGGCATAGTCATGAACCGGCCTAGTCAAAAGCCTTCAGGGTTTTGGCCCAACCCGAAACCACCAACCCGACCCAACAAATTCCCAACAACCCGGCCCACTACTAACTTAATTATGACAAGAAGCTTCCTCCACGTACGTAAATTCAAATGAGCCCTTGTCTTCCTCGCAGAGCCTGACGTGCCTCAATTAGAGAGACAACGTTCAAGAAGCTTCTTACCCAACAGACACAGCAGCATTGCCTTGACCATCAGACCAAGCAGAAACTTCTCCAACATAGAGCAGTCCACTGCCGATCTCATATCCTCAGAGTCTTCAGACCTCACCGTCAGGAGGAAATCAAGATCACACGTCTCCAACAATGGAACCCACATCCTGACGGGATGGATTGTCTCTGACCACTCCTTCGTGAACAACGAAAGAAAACCACCCAAAGTGGGCCAAGCCCCACCTAAGCGCCCAGAAAGGGAATCCTTCGAGAGGACAACACACCAGCGAGATGAGACCCAGACGTGGCTTCGAAAAAAGCCAGCACCTCACACAACTTAGCAACCACTATGTTCCATCCCCACCCTCCTTGTCCCTCTAGGAACAAGATGAACCCTCTCCGGCCACCAACTGTATAGACCGCCAGCTCCAAGAAGCGACCAACCTTATTATAGCCTTTTTGATTGATCTAAGCCTTCGAATTTTCCCGAAAAGATTTGACAAAATCCTCAACCCCCTAAGACCACAAAGCCTCCTTCACCACTGCAACAACCCAAGCAATACACTGCAAACCCAAGAGACAAACCCCTAAGAAGCCTTTCCTCCTCTCCTCCATTCTGAGCACAAACTTACCTTCCTCCACCGAGAAAAGGATAGTTTTGGCCTCCAAGAAGAACTGCCTCTCCATAGCCCTCTTCTAGAGAGCAAAATGAAATGGAACCCTAGTGGGACGCGCATTCCCGCGCCGCCACTAGAGGAAGAAAGAGAACGGCAAGGGAAAAAGAAAGAGGAGTGAGAAAAAATGAAAGATTTTGATTTTCTGATCCACCCATACCCTACAAATTTCTCTACTAGATAGTCTAAAGACCTAAAGTCTTAAGCATAACAGTAGCCAAAGGCCCAATCCCTTGATTAGAATCACACACTAAATCTTAAGGTTCAACATATTTCAAAACTCTACACATTGATTCTCGTAATAAAGACTGAACTTCATCTCCAAGTTTAAAGCTTTGAAAAGTCATGTATTAGAAATTTAATATGCCTAATATTTGTGAATGTTTTTTTTTTAATATAAGTAATTGCAATTTATAAAAATAAGCGCAGAGGGGCGCAACTTTTATACACGGGAAGTATACAAGAGAATCTCTAAAAAAGACGAACATAGAATAATTTTAAAAAGTCTACATAAGTAAAAACATTCAAGCTATGATGGGACGCTATCAAAATATATAACGTATTAAGCAACCGCTTCCGTAACTTCACCATAGATGTCTCTATATCTTCAAAGAGTCGTGCATTCCGCTCCCTCCAAATACACCACAATAAGCACAGAGGAGCTAACCGCCAAGCTTCTTTAGCACGACCATACCCAATCGCTGCCTCCCAACTATTCAACAACTCCAACACCGTTCGTGGCATAACCCACTCTACCCCAAATAAAATAAGAATGTAGCTCCACAGATCCCGGGCGATTTCGCAGTGAAGCAACAAATGATCAATAGACTCCCCCACTCTTCTTACATAAACAACACCACTCCATCACTATAACATTCCTCTTACGCAAGTTATCATGCGTCAATATTTTGCCCAAAGCTGCTAACCATACGAAGAAAGCCACCAAAAAATTTCTTAGTTGAACAAAGTGGAAACAACAATCTTACCATAATCTTCTTGGGGACGTTGTCCGTGGTCTCCAAGAACAGCAGTTACCAATTCCATTGATATGCAAATGCGGTTCCTCTGAAAAATGAATAAAAACCTCAGTTTCTTAGCAACATGGGACCAAAAAAGAAAACAACTAAACAAACATAATTTTAATTTTTAAAGAAAGAAAAGAAAAGGTTTGGTATAATAACCATAATATCCTGCTAGCTACCAATTAAACATAACATAGACATGATGTGGATAGGTTAAGAACTTAAATTCAGTCAGAAAAACCACATTGTGACTAGAATGATTAACAATAAAAGTTAGTTGCTTGAATAGAACGGAGAAAATTTACTATAACAATTCTAATCATTGCAATGCATCAATGTCACAAATATACCAATGAACTCGAATTCCAATGGAACCTCCCTCCCCTAACAACGGGATGGAGGGTGTTGAGGTGAATTCAAGACCCACTAAGTGTGTGTATAAATAATACTAGTAAAGATACCCAAACATAAGAAAATCAAATGAATATAAGCACACACATAACGTGAACATGTACAAAACTTAAACTCAGCTAGATCAGGCTCTGATCAGTAATTTATAATATGTTTGGGGAGAGGAAAGAATAAGAAAAGGAAGGAGATGCAAAGAGAGACAAGAGGGAGTTATTTCTTTCCATTGTTTCAATTTTTTTAATAAAGAATAAGAGGGAAATAGGAATACATATCCTTCCCCTTATTTAAGAGTGCAAATAGGCTGTTAGTAGTTACTACCATGTACATTTCAATCCATCTTTAAAAAGCGTCAATTTAGGGTATCCATCTTTCAATTTTTTTCAATTTGAACCCTCCGTAAAAAATTTCTATTAAATTCTGTCAAAATTTTCAAAATATCCTTGTGTTTTTTTTAAATATATATATATAAATTTTCAAAGATTCAGAAATGAATATTTTTGCAAATTCTGTTAAATTCTTACCAACATCTAAATCTTTGAAAAAAATTTTCTTTTTTTTTTCCTAAAAAAAAAAATGATGGATATTTTGAGAATTTTGATTGGATTTAACGAAAAATGGCAAAACGGGTTTGCGTGTCGGGTTCGAGTTAACCCGTTTAACCCACCAACCCATTAAGGGTCAACCCTGACACGACCCGTTTAACTAAAAGGGTCAGACCCTTCGACCCTAATACGACCTACTTAAATAACGGGTTGACACGAGAAAACTTGTTTATTAAACAAGCCGTGTTGGGTTGACACAACCCGTTTGACCCATTTTATAATAAAGCCTATAAAAAATAAAAATAAAACACAAATTTAAACTAAAAAAATCATATTGTTTGAATAATCATGTTACACCACAGTTGAAATTATAAAACATTGAGTTACTTTATTGTTTACTTGTCTTGGTTCAACTTCAATTTCGAAAACTTAAGGGAAAAAAAAAAAAAAAAAACCTCAACTAATTTTTTTAGTCTTTGCCTTTTTTGTTCAAGTTCTAACTCAATACAAGAAAAAGACTTGTTTTGTCTTTTGTGAGATTTTTTTTTTGATAGATAATAGCAATTTATTGAAAAGCGCTAAGGGGCGCAACCCTTATATACGGGAAGTATACAAGAGAGCCCTTAAGCGGGTCGAACAGAAAGTAAATTTAAGAAGTCTACAAAAGTAAAGACACTCAAACTACGATATGGCGCTATCCAAGAGTATAAAGTGTTGAGCAACCGCTTCCTTAGCTCCACCATAGGTGTCTCTACATCTTCAAATAGACGAGCATTCCGCTCCCTCCAAATACACCACAACAAGCATAGAGGAGCTAATCGCCAAACTTCTTTCGCATGCCGACTCCCAATAGCCGCTCCCCAACTAATCAATAACTCCAACACCGAAAGTGGCATAACCCACTCAACCCCAAATAAATTAAGAACGTAGCTCCACAGGGCCCGAGCTACCTCACAATGAAGCAACAAGTGATCAATAGACTCCCCACTTTTCTTGCAAAGACAACACCACTCCATAACTATAAAATTCCTCTTACGCAAGTTATCATGAGTCAAAATTTTGCCCAAAGCTGCTGACCATACGAAGAAAGCCACTTTAGTTGGAGCCTTAACACGCCAAATATTTTTCCAAGGAAAAGAAGGAAGAGAAGGGCCATCTTTCCTACAAAGCTCTACATAGAAGGAACTCACCTCAAATAAACCTTTTTTAGAGGGATTCCACACTAATCTGTCACCCTCACCATGACGAATCGAAGTAGAATATAATCGGTCGAAGAGAGAGAGAACCATATCCATCTCCCAATCCTGGATATGTCTTGTGAAAAGAACATTCCACTGAACTACACCATTAAGGACCACCAAATTATCCGCCACCATCGCGTCTTTGTTCCTAACAATACAAAAGAGAGCTGGAAAGCATTGCTTCAAGGAACTATCCCCACACCACCGGTCATGCCAAAAACTAATATTAGCTCCACTCCCCACTTCAAAACGAACAAAATTCCGGAAATCCTCCCACCCCCTCCTAATATGTTTCCATACACCCACTCCAAAGGAACCCAAGACCTCTTTCGAGCACCACCCGCCCTTAAGACTTTGAAATTTGGCATCAATAACCAAACGCCATAAAGCCTCTCTCTCCCTACCATATCTCCATAACCATTTACCCAAGAGCGCTCGATTGAACTGGATGAGATTGTGAACTCCCAACCCACCTGCGTATAAAGGTGTACAAATCTTCTTCCAACTCACAAGATGGAACTTTTTCTCATCACCAATGCCTCCCCAAAGAAGATCCTTTTGGATTTTATCAAGACGATTAGCCACCCTCACTGGCATAGGAAACAAAGATAGGTAATAAGTTGGAATGTTGGAGAGCGAACTTTTGATAAGAGTCAACCGGGCACCCTTCGACAAGTACATCCGCTTCCAACCCGCCAACCTCCTTTCCATTTTTTCAATAACACCATTCCAAATAGAATTGGACTTGTAAGAAGCACCCAACGGCAAACCCAAGTAAGTCATAGGCATAGAGGCAACCCTACATCCAAGAAGATTGGCCAACCTTTCAACCTCCTCTACCCCACCAATTGGGACAATTTCTGATTTTCCTAGATTAATTCTCAACCCAGAAGTTGCCTCGAATCCTAAGAAGATACATCTCAGGTGGCGAATTTGTGTGAGATTTTTTTAATTTAGCCTTTACTCTTTAGACAGTGAGAGAAAGAGACAGGTAACATGGTTGTTTAGGTTTGCTTTTTAATGTTGAAAAAATAGGTTTAAGTATATGGGTCAAACGGGTCGACCCACAGGTCAAACGAGTGGACCCATTTATTAAACGGGTCAACCCTTTTAAGCTTAACCCTAACCCTTTAACTTCATATCAGATTTGTAAGTCGTATCAAAAATTGACAGCCCTACCTAAATTGACACTTTTTAAAGATAAATACCTCAATTGCAAAAGTGATGAAAGATCAAGAGTTATAAGTAAAGTTTTCCCTATTTTTAATATCAAGTTTCAAAATGAAAAAGCATAAAATCAAACTAGAATGTGCTACATAATGAGACATATTTCTCAAACCGACTTTTTTGAGTTTCTACCAACTATACTGCCAGATGAAGCAAATTAATTGGCAACAAATTTTCTTTGACCAGCAAGCCTCTACATGGCACACATGAACATTAGTACACATTCCATAAAGACTTTGAACCCTCTAAATGTTTTTTTCTATAAGTAAGCAAATTATCATTAAAAAGAGCAAAATATAAACCAAGTACACAAGAAGTATACAAGAGAAAGGCCTAATTAGAAGGAGAAAAAAGAACAAGGAAATCATTAAAACTAATCACTAAAGGAGCTAAGAATGCAACTGTCCAAGAGAAAAGAGAATAAAAGAAGAAGGTCTTGAGCTCCTCTAACGTCCTTTTCTTGATCCTCGAAGCTTCTATCATTTTGTTCCCTCCACAAACACCACAAAATGCAAGGCACCATCTTCCACACAACGACACTTCGGGAAGGAAGTAATTTTTTATAAGTAAAAAGTAATGTAAGTAATTTTTATAAGAGACGACTAATTTGCACTTTTAAGGACATAACAAGCTCTCCTCACCTTCACGCCTTGCAACTCCCCCATGCCCAAACAAAAAAAAAAAAATCTCCCTTTTCTTCTTTTTTAAAAAAGAGAAGGCATTTCTATTACTTATTTTATTTTGACCCATGCATCATGTATACAAGTATAAGCATGGATATATATTACTAGGGAGCAGAGAAAGACAAACAAATAGATAGATAGATAGATAGACACAGATTTATCATCAAGCATCCCTAGATTAACGGGAAAATGCAAAAAGCAAGAATGACAATTTTGTTGTATTTCCTTCCCATTCAAAAAGTTTTACGAGAATACTACCTCAAGAAAATCATTGAACTCTGCTTGCTTTTTTGCTGCTTGAGTTCCCCATGCTTCACGAAACATCCGTCCAAGAACAAAAACACCTACAGCAGTGTATCTGTAACAGATACATCCGGTTCAGCAAACTATAGAGCGAAAATATATACACTGAAATAACAAGGATAAAATCTAGTGCCGTATAAGGGAAAAAGATTGAGCACCATGACATTCCTAGCACATCTTTACTATAAGAGAATTTAACACCAGAGTGGTTCCACATCATGCTGCATTACCACATAAATGTAAGTATAACTTCCAACTGATAGTGATACTCATACATAGCAATATCACATATACCAATGTCAGTTTATTTTTAATGCAACAGAGATGTCATGCCCTTTTGATCAAGACATTAAATCAGAAGAATCTGCCACTGATAATAAAGAGCATAGAATGGGTTGTGTCAGGTGCATTGCATGTGCCTTGCCTAGAACAACTAATATTGATGGATCAAGGTTTCTTTTTTATTTTGAGATGGAACAAGAATAAAAAAAATAAATAAATAAATAATATATTAACAAGTGTCCTAAGCATACATATTCCCAAAGCTGTTTTTCGCATATGCTCCACCCTCATGACCGGCATACATAAAAAGAGACCCAGAGTGTTTGAGTGAAACCTGCAAAAAGCACCATTATTTAATAAACCAACCTGATGGGATATTATATATATTTATAAAAAAAAAAAAAAAAAAATCAAATAAAATAAATAAAACTTGTGTAACAATTAGGTTATCAATGCTAGAATATATTATAAACTCAAGTAGAAATAAACAAGAAGAAGATCTATTTTATGTTGGTACTTACAGCAAAGGAAAAGAACAGATATAAAATGAAGCCAGCAGAGGTGGAAACTCCAATGCTTTCAAGAAAAAAGTGTTGGTAAAACTCTTACCTCCACAGTAGCCAAGCCTTTAGATACCATCTCTATCATCCTTGTCCTAACCTGGTGAAACAGATAACCAGTAAGTAACACTGCCAAATTAAAAAATGAGATATAATTTGTAATCAAACAGATGATGTCATCACCCACAAGCAAAAGAAAGCACACAGTTCTAAAAAAGATTAGCATTAGCTAGACAAGAAGGCATAAGAAATATAGGCACAAGAGTGAGAACTTGTGCTCACACAATATGAAGACAATTTTAGAAAAGAAGCAATAATATGGAAACCCCATTCTGAACACCAGATAGAGTCATTGTCCAGAAAATGTAGAACATACTTTCATTAGGTTTGTGAAGACACAGTTGAGAGACAATTTAGAATAACAGAATTGGAATAAAATTGTACCTCTTGATCTGACTTCTCATTTTCAAATTTTGGATAGAACGTAGCTCTTATTTGCGCAAGTGAGTACGTGGAGTTATCCACAGTGAAATTTTCAAGCAGATTTCCCCGGAACAACTTACTCAAACCAGCACTAGTTATCTGAGCTGCTGCTGTTTCAACCCCGTTCCCCTGGACCATTTCATCAGTAGGTGCATTTTCAACTTCCACTGCAGTAGATCCACTAGCAATATTGAGCCCACTCATTCTACTACTGACAGCTTCAGCTACAGCTGCTGACGCACTGTCTGTAGCTGAAGACATGTCAGTTTTTGGCTTCTCTTTCCCTCTTTGATCTCTATGTTTACCCCTTCGCTGCAAATTGAAAAGAAAAATCTCTCTAAATTAGTCAGTTAAGCCAAGAAATTCAACTCTAAAGACACGATTGTTTTCTTAAGCACATCATGATAAGCCACTAAGGCGCTTGTATCGATTGCGACTGTCACCATTGCATATACTAAATCATAATTCAAACTAAATTAAGATACAGAATTTTCACCCACTCTTTACTTGTCAAAAAAATAACTCAACGTACAATAAGATTACTCAATCAGTAACGATTAGTTCATCCCTTTAGCATAATAAAACAATATGGCAACTACTAAAGCAAATACAGACAATCAAATCTTCACCAAAACTGGCATCAGAACACAACAACGAACAATCATCCATATGATAACAAACTCTATCAAGAATCCATATGATAACAAACTCTATCAGCAATCAATTTTTCCTTATATCAAACAACAGCTAACCACTCACCAACGGCGAAACACTTATTAAAGAAATAAATCCAGAAAACCATTAAATCAATAAAAATCATCAGTAATCCGTTCAAAGAATTTTGACGCGTCATTTCAGAAAATACAACAAAAAATTCGAATAGTAAAATAAATAGCGAATTGAACGAAATTATACAATCCAACAAACAAGAAGAAACATCAAAGATTATAAGATTTTCGGAAAACAGAACCAATAGGTCAACGAACTCAAAAGCACCACTCTACATTTTATCCAAATAACAGCGAACGTTAGATAACCTTCCAATACAATCGCAATAACAAAAATTATTGCGAATAACAATGACAAGAAATATACATATATAAACTTATGTATGTAAGCAGTGATGATAAGGTGTAGTAGATACCTGGTTGTAAGGCATGATTGGCTGAAAGAGAGAGGAGGAGGAGGTAAAAGCGAGAGAGCGAGCTAGGGTTATGTACGGCGGAGGAGAGCGAAGGAAGAGGAAGGTTCTGGATTTGAAGGTGGAGGAGGAACATTGAGAGCAAGAAGAAAAGGTCAATGCGAGAGTGCAGAGAATCCTCTGCGGTGCCGACATTCAAATGCTTGCCTAGGCTCGCAACAATGTCTATATAAAAGGAGCCCCGGATGGGCGGGAGATAGAGAATGAGAGCGTGAATTTAGCAGTGAACACACGGCGCTCTTCAGAGCTGCTTTTGTTGCTCAAGGACGGATTCGGCTTCGCATAGATGCTGTTAGTTTAAAACGACGTCGTCGTTTTATACTAACAGCAAAAGCCTAGTCATAATTCTATAATAACAGTAAAAAAAAGCAACAAAATGCGGGTCTCACATCAAACGTAGCCCAGGTGTCATAGGAAACGGCTGTGAGCCTGTGACTTGACTCTAACAGTGAGAGGACGGCGTTTGGGAAGGTGAAACATCACAGCAAATACATATTTTCAGTTGCAACGCGGGAATGAAAAATATGAAGAACCTCCAAAGCAGATGTTGATGACGTCCATGCCTAAGATTAACATAGACAATCTGCAGATGTTGGCCTGCAAGGATTCTTTTCCTCCCAGCCCATGACATCTGTTCAATTTCTGGTACGGAAGTGATCTCGGCTTTCCACTCCACTGCAACAGAACCCACAACTAATATCTCCTCTGAATCCCCATTGAACTAATCGATCTACTGTGGCTCAACAACTTTTCATGACTAGCCACATCACAAAAGTTTGCTTTGGAGAATGACAATCTATTTCTCCAACACAAATAAATTATCTCCGTTAACAAAAAAAATCAATTGCACACTACATGTTCTACGAAATCACACCAAAAAATAAGGATTTTTGTCAAGCTCGATGGGATAATATCAGGCATTCCAGAACCAGAAAACCAACCAAAACATCAGAACCATAAAAAACCCAAATCAAATATACACAGAGAGAGAGAGAGAGAATGGGATACCATCGAGGGCGACCCTTCGGATTCGCTCACGGTGGTCCATGGCTTCATTCTAAGCCGAGGCGCCGGCGTCGACGAGATTCTCTGTCGATTCAGGCTCCGACGTCGACAAGTAGAGGTCCGGTCAAGGTTTGGCCTGAGTTTAGAGAGTGGGTTGAGGAGAATAGGTCTGGTTTAGAGTCGGTTGAGGAGATCGACGTTACCAAAACGGCGTGAAGTTACGGATAGATTAGAAACCAAATTTGACTGTGTTTAGCACTGTTTACTGCATGGATTTTCTTCTCCCTCGCCCAGTCGCCCTCCTATGCTTCATAGGATGTGTAATTGTTGATTTTTGTGTATATCTCGTGCACCGTGGCAGACAAAATTTTTCGAAATCTCCCTTTTCTCTCTCCGATTGGACCGATTTGTAAAATATCATTTGTAATTATTGATTTAGGTTAAAGGGGGTTGGCCAGTCTTTAATTAACAGCCTAAATCATGATGGTGGGGCTTTTTTGTCAATCCATGGACAAAGATCAGTGATGTTGCTGACCACTTTTATCATTGAAGTGGTCAGCTGCCTTGCACCGCTCAGTTTTTTTAAATTCTATTTCCTTCTTTAAATGTATAAGAAAATTTAAAAAAAAAAAAAATTTATAACCGATTCCTTTGGTACCTTCAATAAAAAAAAATAAAAAACCAAATCTAAGGTAATATTTTACTTCCCTCAAG
This sequence comes from Alnus glutinosa, assembly GCF_958979055.1. Taxonomy (NCBI): domain Eukaryota; kingdom Viridiplantae; phylum Streptophyta; class Magnoliopsida; order Fagales; family Betulaceae; genus Alnus; species Alnus glutinosa. The sequence goes on from NC_084894.1 coordinate 19,514,228, forward strand.
ATTATTTTAATAAAAAAAATGTTTATCTTTTATCTTCTTCATCTTTCTTTATCTTACCATTTATTTGACCGAATATTAAATTGTTTTCTTTTTTCTCTCTTTCCCCTTAATATTTATTTGAAATAATATTTTCAAAATGTTCAAATAGTATAAAGAAATAATAGGTAAAATTTCTGTTGAGTTTATTTAAATAGTAAAGTAACAAGTAGTTTGTTCCCTAAATTTAACAAAATCTATGGAAAGAGATTGCTAGTGCTCTCAGTAGCTTCCGTAAAACCAATTCAATTCCCTAAATGTAAAGGAAAACTTTTAACATTATTTAGGGTAGCAATTTTGCTTCCTTTAACATTATTTTAATATAAAAAATATTTATCTCTCATCTCTTTCCTCTCTCTTTCTCTTAACATTTATTTGAATTAATATTTAAATGGCTTTTTCTTTCTTCTACCATTTATTTAAAATAATATTTAAAGAATATTTAAATGGTACAAGATAAGGGAAGCTATTATGAAATTTATTTGATTAGAGAAGTGGCAATAATTTTCTTAAATCTCATTATCTTCCCCAAATGTAGAAAAAAAACTCCCAACTACAATAGACTCCCATGGTGTTCCTTAAACTAAGGGAATACCAACTGAACCAAATGTACTACCCTAGATTTAGGGTAGCACTTTTACTTCCTTAACATTATTCTAATATAAAAAGTCTTTCTCTTTTGTCTCTCTTTCTTCTAGCATTTATTTAAAAAAATATTTAGGCGTAATTACCTTTTCTCCCCATGAACTACCAAAAAATGCGCGATGCCCCCATGAACTACCAACTCGACCAAAATAGAGCATTCAACTACCAAAGACAACCATTTTTCCCCCTTCCGTCAATTAGAGGGGTTAAAAGAAACGGTCAACGGGTCATGTGCCGTTTTACATGGGGGCATGTTGGAAGATGGTGGTAGTTCATGGGGGGAACAAAGGAAGATGGTGGTAGTTCATAGGGGGAAAAGAGGAAGAAAATGAGGGTAAAACGGCGTGTGACGGTCACGTGACCAGTTGACCATTTGTTTTAACCCCTTTGACTGACGGAAGGGGGGGAAAAGGGTTGTCTTTGGTAGTTGAATGCTCTATTTTGGTCGAGTTGATAGTTCATGGGGGCATCGCGCATTTTTTGATAGTTCATGGTGGAAAAAGGTAATTACCCCAAATATTTAAATCGCTTTCTTTTTCTTCTATCTTTCTCCTACCATTTAATTTAAAAAAATATTTTTAAAAAAATGATATAGAAAAATGATAAGTGAAGCTATTGTGGAGTTTATTTGAATAAATACACAAAAAGTAGTTTGATTTCCTAAATTTAAAGAAAATCTAAGGAAAGCTACTAGTGCTCATTAAGCAAAAAGTAGCTTGATTTCTTAAATTTAAGGAAAATCTAACAGAAGGTGCTACTGATACTTTGACACTAAATATAAATCCTTGGATAAATATGTCACACCTATGAAAATAATAAAAAGTTTATTGTAATTAAATTAAACAAATAAGAATTAATCAAAATAAGAATTTCACTTAGAAAGTTTAGAAAGAGTTTATTTTGAAGCCTTGGGTTCAAATTAAGGATTTTCAATTTGAACGGGCCATTGAAATACACAATAAAAGCTTGACAAAGAGTCTTGTTCCAAGTCTATTCTAAAAAAACCTTAAGACAATTTCTAAGAGTTAACCTTTTACTTAAAAATCACCCAAGTTGTAAAAAATATAAGGTTTCATGAATTTTCTTTAATTTAATCGGTGGAATTGTTGTTCCAACACCGAAAATAAGGTATGCTTGCATTCTGGTAATGCTGAACTCTCCAAGCCTTGCACAAACGTTCATCACTCATGAGACGAGCGATCGTCCTTGATTGTCAAACGTTCGGAGTATGCTAGAAATGCTAAAAATAGGGTTTAGTCATAGATTAAGGGGTGTCATTAATCTTAGGTTATGTTTTTCAGTAGCAGAAATTCAAGATTTTTATAACGCCCCGCTTTTACAAAAAAGTGTAAGTGAAATTTTTTCGATTTCCACGTGACATTACTAACTTATCAGAATTATAAATTAGCAGTGGAATATATTTTTCTTTAACAATGACACATCAGAGCTGACTGAATAACCTTAAAAATAATAACATTTTGTTCTGATATAATAACATATGTGCCTCATGCAGCACTTAATAAATACATAACTATTGTTTTCTCCAAATAATGATTATATGCTAAAAGTTTCATGCTTAAGCTGCTTCCTTTATTCCTATAAAAACTAGCATGTGATTGTGGTTAACACTATAATCTCATGTTGTGGTCGAGCGAGTCAACGGTCCTCAACCACAGTGATACACTGATTTATTTAACCATATATAATGCAATCAAATGATGACAGTTGTATCCACATACATTTAATCTCATTCATGTATCTACTTTAACTCTTTATTTACTTAAGTCATATACTTGCATTCATTCTTGCTAAAGCCTTATGCTTAGGTAAGGCGTTATCTATGAGCCTTGTGCTCCTTAAACTGTAAAGCTTGTTGGTTCTTAGAGCATTGTGCCTCAACTGTGAGCCTTGTGCTCGCCCGTCTACTACGGGGCCTTGTGCTCCCATTGTGGGCCTTGTGCCCGCCAGTTTATTATTATTATTCCTTCAACCTTTGGTTTATCTGTCGGTCTTATCAGAGTATTGATGCCTTGGTACCTAAACTTTCAGTTTACCCGTTAATCTAGTCAATTGCTTGACGCCTTGGTACGTAAACCTTAGTTCATTCATTAGTCTCCTCAATTCACTGACGCCTTGGTACCTAAACCTCCAATCTTTTTACTAACATATTCATAACTCAAAACTTTACCAAAGTATAATCATGCAAACAACATCATATACATAATTCCAACCAAAGCATGCTAAAAATATCAAATTCCAAACCATATACATACAATTAAATAAAACAGCAATCACTAGTCATTAAAGACTAAACCACACGTATCATCCTCAGTGAGTAAGAAATACTCACAGTAATTCTTCTGGCTTCAGGAAAGCGTTCACAGATATAATCGCTGCAATATATACATATATAATACAAGTAAATAGTGAATTAGCATAATTCACTAAAAATGCATTTTAATCCTGTTATAATTTTTGACCTATTTAAATATTATCTCCTATTTTCGCTTGAACATTACCACAATATATAAAATTGGTCCAATTACATTTTATTACTAATCTTTTATCACGACATTTATTGAAGCTTATAAACTTCTTTTATTATTAAAACGATTCTCATAATAACATAATATTCTTTTGTCGCTTTTGATTTCGAAATAACATAATGTCGTTTGGACATTATAACGGAATATAAAATTAATTAATTATAATGCCACATATTTCATGCGGGCATTATAATAACATTTATAAATAACAACTAAAATACTCATTTTAGTTAAAATGGTATTATAAAAGCTTTAACATTAAAAATCATATATGTTTATTTTTATATCAAAGAAACATAATAACTTACCAAATATAAATAGTGAGCTTTATGTTTCAAAACAAGTGAATATAATAGTAACCTTATTTTATTCTTATAAAATATGGGCAAAATAACAACATTAATACAGTATTAATAATGCCTAAAATACTTTAAAAATATTCGGGCGGCGTAACAGCACTTTTGTAAAATAGTGACTTTTTACTCTGGCATTATAACGGCGTGATTTATTAATTAAATACGCCACTTGAAATACCCTGTTTAAAACACATCTTAAAAACGTTATATTACTTAACAAATAACTCATAATATCACAATATTAAAACAAAACTTTAATTAAAACCAAATATCCTTTTTCTTTTTCTTTCCTCATTTTTCTTTTATTTTCTTCTTCTTCCTCTTCATCTGCAAGTAGAGCCGAGAGAGAGATAGAGAAATAAAGAAGGGGAGAAGAGCTTGGGGGAAAGAAACTTACAATAAGAATCCTCCTAATTTCTTCTTCTTCTTTGTTGGACTGACCCAAGAGAGGGAGAAAGATTCAGAATTTGAGAGAGATCGGGAGAGAAACCGAGAGAGATTTGGAGAGAATTGAAGCATGAATTGAACGTGAGGGGTGGGTTCTGTTTTATAGTGGTTTGGACGGCCAAGATCGTCCAAAAACGATTGTATCCAACGGCTAGGATGAAGATTCAGGTATATTTTGTAATAAAAATCTAATCCCAAGTGATTCGGTGCATGAATCTGTATTCTGTAGAAAGTCGATCAATCGACTTTTTCGGTGGATCGATCGACACACTGTTCACCCTTTGTTTAGTGTCGATCGATCAACTATTTGTGTCGATCGATCGACATGAATAGTAAGTGGATCGATCGACATACTGTTCATCCGAATTTTCTTTTATTTAAATCTCTTTAATAAATTAGACTTATTATTATATTTCTAATAAATATTTAAATCTTGTAAACATTTATACTTAAAATTGATGAATAAAAAGATAGATGAATATTTATCTAATAAATATTCATATTTATTATATTTATATTATTAAATCTTAAATCTTAAATCTTATTTTAAGATATTTTATTTAATATCTTAAAATACGGTGTATTACAATTTCTCAATTTATGGATGAGAAAACGAGGTAAGTAAATACTTACAAAACTGAGTTCATAATAGATGCAATATGTCAGCTGACTAAGCATGATTTAATTTTCTTAAACAATATGATATAAGCTTGTTAAATTTACATTAGTATTTGATAACTGTTTCAATATGTGTATTACTATTTTTAATGATAAATTAATCATATTATTGCATTGTAAGACATGGTATACCGGTACATGCGGTAGAACGGCCATGGGCTTACTATTATACAGGTTGTTCTTTATGGTCAATAGTTTATAATGTACGTATTATGATGGGTCTCGGATCCAATGGTTATTTTGTTGACTAGCGCACCATACTTGAATGGGGGTCACGATTACGGCTTTTCTAGTAGCGTGGGCCACCCGAGGTTAGACTCAGTCGGGCTAATAATATATGACGATACGCGTTTATATCCGGGGTACCAGTGTTGTATTACAGGTCTCTCGGGACAACGCCAACCTTGTCGAGAATGAGTTAATATCTTGGGTATACCATATGAGATGACATATATGTATACAAAATATATATTAGCATGATTTCCCCCTACATTAAACTGTAGGTACTGTCACCGGGATTATGCCTCTAAAAATATTCAAAACAAACCATGACCTTTTAATGAGAGCATAGTAACGGAGGCAATACCCGTCATTTTTGCAAAGTAATCATGTTTATGATTCCTTAATTAAAAGTTGATTCTTAAAGCTCATTTCATAATCAGTCTTGTAATGATTCATTTACTAAGTCATAGACTTATTCAATGCTCTCCTTTGTCTCGAAACCCTCTATAAGTCGATATTATCAGGATGGCTTTGATTAGAGTTAGGAAGTTTGCAAGGATGAAGACGCAAAGTGAACGATCCCTTAGTATCAGGTTTGTTTAGATTAGAATTAATTTTTGGATAACTCTCGGTCTATATTTGATGATAGCATTATTTAAAGTTTAATTGCTTTTAGATTCTCAGGTTTCATGTTCTTCCGTTTTTCGCTTGTCTTTCACTATGATTAGTTTATAGAGAGTGGTTCCACCATGCAATTACTAATTAATTGTTCTAGAGGCACTGCTAGTAACTCTCCATGTTAAGTAAAATCATTACCTAATTTTAGGGGCGTTATAGGTCGTGGGTTACAAGAGGTATTTTAGGAAGTGTTTTGTCTTGGAAGTGAAAGCAACAATATGGTGAAATTGACTACGCTTAAATCCATATTTATAAAAGATTTGAATGGCCAAGATTTCTTCTAGCAACTTTGGATGAAGGGATAGGATTTGTCTAGCAAAGTGGCTAGCCATGTGATGAAAAAATATCAAGCTTTTGCAACCATGAAAAATATTGGCTGTGTTTGGTAAAGCTTTTTTAGGTGATTTTTTTTTTTCAATAGTAATAAGAAGTGATTGTTGTGATATAAAGTAGAAAGAAATTTTAATTTTTTGTAAGGAAAATGAAAATGTTGGGTTTCATACTGAGTTTTTTTTTTTAATAGTACCAAAAAGTGATTGATGTGATAAAAACAAAATGAAAAAAGTTGGAATGTATTGAAGTTGACTTCTTTTAGAGAAAAGTGGGGGGTGGGGTGGAAGGTTTCCTAAAAAAAAAAAAAAAATTTATCTCTTTACCAAATATCTCATATTTTTGTAGATTTTTATTTTTCAATTAAGGTAACTTTGGTTTATGTAACGCCCAAAAAAATAAATAAGAGTTTAGTATTAATATATTATATTTATTAAATAAGAAGGAACTAAAATTAGATTTTTTAGTGATTACGTTTATATAACTGAAATAAAAGAGATTTAAGATAAGGTAACATAATTAGAAAATAAAATACTAATACTAAGTCTCAGTGTAGTGAATAATTAATTGTGAAGAGAAGTTACAATAGAATAATATTTAAGGGGTTAAATAACAATTAACAACAAGAGAAAACTACATGAGGTGAGGGTAATTTTATAATTTAGAACAATAGGAGGTTAAAATGAAAAAAAAAAAAAAAATAAATCTTATTTGTAGCCATGTTTCAAGCAATGGATCACTATTAGAATATCTTATCTCTTAACCTTATCCTTAGCAAATAGGAAACAAAAGCAAAGTAAGAAGGGCAAAGCCTTTATTCGGTCAACATCCTCATGCTCTCCCCCCTCCCCCCTCCCCCCTCCCCCCTCCCTCTTCCGTTTCTTCCCTTTCCTTTCTTTTTCTCCTATTCCTCTCTTCCCCTTTTCAGCTCCTCGCCAAACACACCATATCTCTTTACCACATATGTCATATTTTTGTCATTTTCTTAGATTTTTATTTTTCACCTAAGGTGACATTGGCTTAGATATATATTAATATTAATTTACCATACAAGACAAAAGTGGACACTTGTCAACCCAAGAAAAGATTTTTTTGAAAAAAAAATCCGGTAATAGTGTGGTAGACATACAAGCTGCCATAGGTAAAATTAGTATGTCTCGTGTTGTAAATTTATGAGAAATTATGATTGTCTTTATGCAATCTTATTTCTATGAAACTTTTCAGTCAGATAGAGGACTACAAGTTGAGCATTTTGGGCTTTGAATTCACTCATTTCGAGTTCGTTTGGATTGCTCAAGAGAAATAAGGCTAAAGGGTGAAGATGAGTCTACAAAAAGAAAAAGTCATTAGAAAAAGCTATGTGCCCAATATGACTAGTTGAGAAGCATGATGTTATGTATAAACTAGGTCTTATGCTCAAGTTCAAGAGACACTTGGACTTGAGTGGCACTTGTAGATTATGATTGCCCTTGCAGGCAATAGGCAGAGGCATATTGAGAGGTGATTGTTAGACTTGATGAAATTCAAGTGAAGTGGGAGATTGTTATAGTATGACTTGTATTTCTCAACTCATATAGTGGGGCCCATCTGTTGTAACAGAGGCACCAAAATAAATTGAGAAGTAAAGATCAAGAAAGAAAACTATGAAAATAGACACAATGATTTAAGTGGTTCAATCCCAACTTAGCCTACTTCTATTGGAGAAGACAGATCAAGATTTTTTACTATGAAAATAAGGGAGATACAAATAGTGGCTCACACCCAAAGACCCAAGTACACCCAAAACAACACTTGATAGTGTTTCTACAAAGAGAATTCTCTCACTCTCTCAAATGGCTCACTTGAGCGTTGGATCTTCTTTCTCTCACTATTCTCTAGCTCTCTTAGAATAGGATGATCCACAAATGAGTTTTCATTCCTTTATATAGGCAAGCTCGACCAACCCTTCTTAAATGCCCATGAGTCTCTCAACTACCCATGTGCAATTAAGAAGTCCAACTCTCAACCATGAGCCTCTCAACTACCCATGTGCAATTAAGATGTCAAACTCTTCAACCATGAGATAGCAAGACTAATTGATGGGTGACAAGTCATACCTAACACCATCATTATTAGAAGAGACCTTTTCTATTGATGACTCATGTGATGTAATCGTAATTGCTTTTTGAATCATTTTCCTTGTAATAGTAGTATTAAGACTTGGACTTTGACTCCTTCTCCAAGTTGGATTAGGAGTTGGTTTTGCTCCTTATAAAAGGAGTAGTGCCCCACTTATTGTTAGATACACCAAAGGCAAAGGAATTAAGTTGTCCTCTTATAGCTTAGTGTGCTAAAGCTCTTAGAGAAGAAAAAAAAAAGGTTTTTCTTTTTGTATTCTCCTTTGTATAAGAGTAAGATTTCAGTGTATTGAGGTTTTGAGTTTTGAGTGATTTTCTTCCTGTAACCATCTTCATAGTGAATCTCTCCATGATTGCCTCCTCCAGTGGACGTACCTCACATTGAAGGAACCACTTAAATCTTTGTGTTTGTTATGATTGATTTAATTTTGTTGTCTTCTTATTTTTTGTATCTCATGGGTCTTGGGAAATAAGATAAACTTCATAACAGACGTGCCAGACATACGAGCTGCCATGTGCAAAATTGGTATGTCTCGTGTAGTAAATTTGTAGCGCCCCAGATTTTTAGACATAAATTATAATGGTTTAAATTAATTTTTAAAACATTTTTATAAGGAAAAAGAATAACTACGATTATTTATGAAAATAAATATGTATTTTTGTTTGTAGAAACGTTTATAGTTACAATTTGATAAAAACTCAAAACAGACCTTAAACTTTGGAATAACGGAAACATGGTCAAACGAACTCCATTTTGGTCGATTCAAAATTCTGAACGCTCGTCTTGAAGTCCTCTAGCTACCCTCCAAATTTCATAATTTTTGGACTCTATTTGATACCCGAAAACATCCGTGAAAAATTATACCTCTGAATAGGACGAAAATTCAGTTAAGTTATAATGGGCCCATTTCAAATTCAACCCATTTGTTTACCCACAAACCCAATCCACATGTCAACCCAGCTTCTAATAATCACAAGAAAACCGATCAGCAACTAAGTTAGATTTTTTTTAATTAAAGCAAGCACTAATAGTTATAGTGTTCATTATTATATTCATTAAATATATGTAAAGGTTGAGGTGTTCAGCACCTTGCACTAAACAAGGTTAGAAGACTAATATGCGCAGACAAGGAGTAGGTATGGGTCCCAGCAGAACCTTCTTCCACTCACGTATCCAGCTCCTCCAACGCACCAACTTGCTGCCAGGCAGCATTCCTAACCCTTAGATTAGATCAAAAGCAAGCCATCCAAGCCACCCAATTCACTATAAAAGAAGGAGCATTCCCCTTGGATTTCACACACAGATTTTCCTCTTCTTCATTCTCGGTTCCTCTTTTCTTTTCCAGCAGGAACTCCGTTCCTCTCTTGATCTCTGTAGCTTTATGCAGCAGCCTTTCTTTTCTTTCAAGGCATTCTCTTATTTTCCTCTCAACAAAACTTCCACCTCTCTCCTTCCTTCTTCTTTCTTCTCTGTTCTCCTTCTCTCCCGTCCTTCCCTTTACTCTCTCTTACCGAGAGAGAGACAAGGAGACTGAACGAGAGAGTGAGAGACCGTGAGATGGAGAGAAGAAACTGAGTAGGGAGAAAGCTGGACAGCAACTTCCTTCTTCATTCTTTCTCCATTTTCTGCAAAGCTCTCCCGGTCTGCGTTATTTTTCTGCAACTTTCTTTCCTTATATTTTTCTGTTTTGTCCATTGCAGCAAACAGCCCATCTCTTCCTCTTTTGCAGAAAAGACAGCAAGACAAAACCACAGGAATGCTCTCCCCTTTTTTTTTTTTATTTACAGTAGCACGAACCAGCAGCATTTGTTCTCCTTTGCTGCACAAAAACAGCAAGTTAAGTACCTGTTTTCTCTCCTAAAAACCAGCAGCATTTCTTCTCCTTTGCTGCACAAAAACAGCAAGTTAAGTACCTGTTTTCTCTCCTAAAAACCAGCAGCATTTCTTCTCCTTTGCTGCACAAAAAAACAGCAAGTAAAGTACCTGTTTTCTCTCCCAAAACAGCAGCCTCTTCTCTTTAAAAAGCCAAAGAAAACTCTCCTTCTTCTATAGAAAAATAGTAAAGCTAGATCCCGATGCTTATGGAAAGTCCAAGTAAGGGAAACCTCTACCCCTTCAAAAATTATTTTATTACTTTAAATATTCCTTTATTTGCATAATTTCGATTTGATTCGGTATTTCAAATTATTTTGTTTACATGAAGAATTTATTTTAAATTGATTTTTATTGAGTAAAATGATATTTTGGAAATTGTGATTTTGAGAATTTATTATTTTAACTGAGATGTGAAGTCAACTTTTTGGAATAACAATAAAAGAAGAAAAACATTTGTGAAACCCTCCAACACGTTGCCCCTGGATATACAAGAAAAGAATGAGAAAGTTTTGTGAGAAAACTCTATGAGTTATATATAAAGGAGAAATTGTTGAAAAGGGCACGTGTGTGGAGGAGTTTTGACAAATGTTTTGGAGATTTTTAAAAGAATTTAACTCAACTGTTTTATGGTTGAGGATTTCTTACTGAGCATATTTTTGTGCTCACCCCTTATTTTGTTTTTGTTTTCAGGTTATGAACAGAGAGACGTAGGTGGCCGGGATGGGATCTAGGAATACATTAGAACATTTCATTTATGTTACCCTAATATGTGCACTTGCACAACAACTTTAGTTTTCTTTAAATTCTCAGTTATTGTATCTTTTATAATTAAATTTTCTAAATAACCGTTTCCGCATTTATTAAAAACTCTGAACTTTAAAATCATTATTATTTTTATTTATTTAAATCAGCATACTAGTTAAGATATTTGGCAGACCTTACGAATCTTTGCAGTTTTTAAAGAGAAAATGACGAACCTAACCCTTAGCGGTTTGGGGGCGTTACAAAATTCATGAGCAATTTTGACCATCTTTATTCAGTATCATTTCTATGAAACTTTTCAGTCAGATAGAAGACTACAAGTTGAGCATTTTGGGCTTTGAATTGACTCATTTCGAGTTCGTTTGACTCATTTTTTGTCTATCCAAACTTTTATATCCGTTAAACTTTTTTCACCCAAATTGGACACATAAACGTACTTTGATTGACTTCAAATGGAAACCTTTAAGGTAAGAAGCTTACCAAAACACTTTGGGATGAAACCTACCAAACTTTAGAACTAATTCTTCATATTTTTTCTGCTATGGTCGTGGGTTACAAGAGATCCTTTAGGAAGTTTTTTTGTCTTTAAAGTGATTGCAACAATGTGGTGAAATTGACTATGCTGAGGTTCCTATTTATAAATGGGGATAATTGCACCGTTGGTCCTTGTGGTATGCCATAATTATTTTTCACTCCTTATGGTTTAAAAAGTGCATGGGAGGTTCTTGTGGTATGCAATAATTACAAATCGATCCCTGACGTCAAATTCTGTTAAAATTTTTAACAGATTCCGTCAAATACCACGTCAGCGCCACGTGTCGCCATCTTATTGGCGACACGTGGCGTTGACATGCACATCTTAATAAAATAATATAAATTTATTAAAAAATAAATAAATATACTTATTTTTTTTTATAAAAAAAAAAAACAAAAAAAGAAAAAATGGGGCAAGGGGGTGCGCGGCCACCCGCGCACCACCCCTTTGCCCCATTTTTTCTTTTTTCTTTTTTTTTTTTTGTTTTTTGTTTTTTAAAAAATAAGTATATTTATTTATTTTTTAAAAAAATTATATTATTTTATTAAGATGTGCATGTCAACGCCACGTGTCGCCAATAAGATGGCGACACATGGCGCTGACGTGGTATTTGACGGAATCTGTTAAAAATTTTAACAGAATTTGACGTCAGGGATCGATTTGTAATTATTGCATACCACAAGGACTTCCCATGCACTTTTTAAACCATAGGGAGTGAAAAATAATTATGGCATACCACAGGGACCAACGGTGCAATTATCCCTTATAAATATTGGAATAACCAAGATTTCTTCTAGCAACTTTTGATCAATGGATGAGGTTTGTTTAGCAAAGTAGTCGGCCATATAGTGTAAAGATATTAGGCTTTTGCAATCTTGAAAAATCTTAGGAGTGTTTTATAAAGGTTTTTGAGATGCTTTTATTTTTTTTAATAGTAATAAAAAGTGATTGATGTGATATAACGTACAAAAAAGTTTTAAATTTTTTGTAAGGAAAAGTGAAAATGTTATGTTTTGTAGTTCTTTTTTTTTTAATAGTAATAAAAAGTGGTTGATGCGTTATAAAAGGTGAAAAAAGTTACAATATACTAAAGTTAACTTTTTTGGATAAAAATGAGTGGTGCGGTGGAGGTATGCGAAAAACTCTTTATCTATTTATCAAATATCTCATAATTTTGACAATTTTTATTTTGAAAAAATTACCTTTTACCCCCGAAGTATCCAGTACTTGGCGATTTGGTGCCCAATGTACAAAAAATGGTAGATGACTCACCCAAACTAGCCAACCTTTTGTGATAAATACCATCTGTCCACTTACACGTTAGTTTGGATGGAAAGTCAGTCACATGCATTGCACGTGACCGTTTAAGGCATTTCATGTTCCAAAAATACCCCCGTCCCCATCCGGCCGCGTGCGTGCCTTAGAAAATGACTTGTGTTTGTCTTAGTCCCCACTTGTGGCCAAACATTCGATGGTCCTACACAAAGAGCTTCCCTGAAACCTAAACCTAGATGGTAACATTGTGAGCTTCCTTGAAACCTAAAGCAAGTTCAAATGTATCTGAACCAACCAACTAGAAAAAAACGTTGATAATCGTTATTAAAAGAGGGGAGTGGTTTATTATTATTATTGAGAAAAGTTAGGGTTGTCAGCGATTTGGGGGTTTAACATTTAGGATTGTCGGTGATTTGGGGGTTTTTATAGATGTTGTTTGTTTAGTTTAATTTTTTATGTAGAAATTGTCGGCGATTTGAGTATAAAAAATGTTATGGTCCATTTGGCAACGAAAAGGAATTTGTTTTCTATCCGGGTTGTTTTTTCAAAATCGGGTATTTGAATAACAACCCAGTTTCAACCCCCCCCCCAAAAAAAAAACCTGGATACCCCTTTTATTTCAAAAACTACCGAACTCCAGGGGGGACCCACTTGGGCTGACACATAGAGAAACATGGGTTGCAAAAGCAACCAATGTATACAATCATTCAACCTATTAATAATTAAATAATAATTTTTCATATTTTTTTTTATAATAAATAATTATTATTTCAATCATTATTTCACATTACTTTTTATAACATTATTCATTATACACAACTTTTCATACCTCCAATTATTTCCTATCATTGTTATCCGTGAAAAAATAATCTCATACAACTCTCACACAAACAGAATTTAAATTCTACTCATCACCACAACACATTTTTTTTTTTTGTCACGAAATTCACAAACCAAATAAGAATTCAATTCTAATTTCAAAAATTAACACCCAAACGGACCACTAATGTGACGACCCATTTTTTTTTTTTTTTTTTTATACAAATCATTTGCTTAATCATTAATCTCTTAAAATACAAATGGATCCTCACAGTGGCACGACGATATGTCGCAAAGCCAACGTGTGGTACATACCCCATAATATGTACCCGGTAAATCAGAGTACAACATCTAATTACTATGCAGCGGAAAACATAGACCTAATAGCAGAAATCACATCTTACTCAACAATTATAAATTAATAACAAGAGCCATTTATCATCTATGTGTTTAAATCTTTCGTCAATATCAATACATAAAAAGATGGCTTATACAATAACGAGTGACACATGCGTCACAAGTCATAACAAAACCTATAAAACTGAAGACATCCATGCTCCTGCAATTACGACCGTCGCGGCGAGCTTCGGTCATAATATCCCATGCGCACCTCTATAACACCATTACTACGACCAGAATACCTGCAGCCAGAGGAACATCATCTATACGGTTGTGGGGGTTTGCCACATCCGTATAGGTGAAGGGATGAGTTCACCACCTCAGTGATATTAAACTAACAGAGTTTTTCCAAATGAACCAACTTTTCTTTTTAGTCTCGCGTACACTATAACAGCTACCAATTTATAGAATTTTGTTTGAAAACCCCCATAGCTGATATAGCCTACACCGACTATCAGAAAACCTTTAAAACATACTATGCAGTTAGACCCATACGTAGAAGTTCCATTGGCTAGGAAGCAACCTTGTATAAACCCACCTACAATAATACTTTTATGTTGGTAGCTCAAATGCACATAGGCCTAACGTTATTAACTGTGATAACACTATGCCTCAGGGCATTACAACTTCATGCCGAGCCCATAGTTGTCCATGCGGTTACTAGAGTAAGACTCTGATATCCAAGCACTTCTTACTGATGTGACACGTCAATCCATCTACCTACTCCCAAGCCACACCGATATCGCAACCAATAACATCAAAACCAAGCACACTAAGCTCAAAACATGCCATCTCGCTCTTTAGTACAAGCTTACTACCATTTTCCGAACATGGTTAACACGGAACCCTAGGGCATTACAACTTCATGTCGAGCACGTAGTTGTCCATGCGGTTACTAGAGTAAAACTCGAGTATCCAAGCACTTCTTACTGACGTGCCACGACAATTCATCTACCTACTCCTAGGACGCTGTATTACTCATACCGAACCATGACAATATTCTTGTTCGTCCAAGCTCAATGTTATAAAATTATGCAACTAGACGATAACAGTATACATAAGCTCTTTTGCCATCAAAACTCTTAGGCATACTAATACGTCTAGCATCAAAACTACAATATTCTATATCATGAAAACATCATTTAATTTAAACAATGATATGCATGCTAATGATGGTCTTTCCATTCCTTTAAAACTTTCCATTCCTTTCATTCCTTTCGTTCCTTTCGTTCCTTTTATGCTCATGCTTTATGCTTTATGCTTTACAGTTCAAATTCTATTCTTCTATTCTTTACAAATCATGATTTCTTCAAATACATTAAACCAATTAACATGAAACTTTATCATTCTACTTTGCATAATTTAAATCCCAACCGCAGCTCACATTCAAATACTTTAAAAATAATTCTACACATTTCATCCATACATCATTTCATAACATCATTAATATTATTTGAACATAGTTGAAACTACTCAAATCAACCAAAACGGATAATCAACATACAGTTGGTTCAAATTTATAAAACATATATATATTTTGCAATCTATAATATATAAAAATAACAGTTTCTCAGTGAGTAAAATATCACCTGACTGCATTGGACTCACGACTCCAACTCTACATTGAAGGACCCATCGAAGTCTCCAATGATGATACGATCCTGCAAATACTTATAACATTAGACTACGCTATGGAACTCTACACCCTAGGACACATAGACTACCTGCGTGCTCACACGTCGCATTACCCGCTTCTAAGGCTAGCTAGATACCTTAAGCTATTAATAGGTTGACGTTCAAGCCTTGTTTTAAAGTACTTTGCGTACATGGACAGGTAGATTAGTTACTAAATTACCACATATTGGATTCAAAGTACATTTCTGTACTTCAACATCCCTACTAATTTCTATTTGTTGTCTTAGGGTTATATAGATATTTACCATTTTAAAACATTCTCATCTTAACCTTTATTTTTAATACTTAATCCTTATTAATTACTAATCACCTTAGTAGTTTAGGCTATAAGACCTTAATCTTATTTAACAATTAATCTAACTTTTATTATACAAGATTACAATCACATCTTGAGTATATTAATTTACTAAAGCTCGAGACACACTTAGATTTCCTACAAGAATTACCTAGACACATACATTCGCAACTTTAGCTTCAATCCCTAGTTGGTCGTATAACAAAGGACCTATATACATTAACTTAAACTCTACAAAGGACATCATCTAAAATCTTATTATTACATAACCTATACACCTAAATAAACTATAGCAAAGAATTCAATTATTTATCATAATCAACTTTAATCAATTCAACTTCATCAACACCTAGAATATCCAACTCATAAATATAACATAGAACATATTTTAGCCTTATTCATCAAACCATAACCAAGATGTCCTGACTAAAATACCATTTCACATTGACACATACATACTCGGCCTATAACAACTAAACATCCAAACCCATGCCAAATTTCAACCCATTTACATAATAAGATCAATCTCCTACCACCAAACCTTCAATATCCATAGCCTTACATCAAGATCAATCAAAACCCCTCTTTTACATATAATGAGCCATAGCCATTAAGGACTACCAAGGATCAACCACAAACATTAGACGCCACATAAAACTAAATCCATAAATCCATCACAAGTATTAACCTTAATCCTCAACAATTAATCATAAACTAACATCATCAAATTACCAATCCAAAAATCCATATTTGAATCCATTAAAACACAACATCAAATATGGCAAGGTTTTCCCTCACATCAACTCACCAAAATTCCAATAATCATAGCCACTATCTTCTACCAATTTCTTCCAAAACTAAACCCAATTCAATCAAACATTCTACCATCAACATAATGGAGCAATAACCGTCAATTAACACAATTATCCCCAATTTACAAACACAAACCAGATCTGAATTTTCATCAAGTTACCCTTCATAATCACCTTTCATTCAAACATCAACCACTTACAATAAAGCATCAATCATAGGTTATAAAAATCAAGAATCAAAACCCATAAAACAAACACCATTCGACCAACCCAAGAGCTACCTCCTATAACACAAATTCCAGGACTTCCCATCAAGCAAAACCTAAAAATACACACATCAACACCACAACTTCACCACGTAAGCCCATCCAAAGTTCCAACAACCTAAACTAAAATCATCAATCAAATTTACGAATCCACATCCAATTCAGATTCCACCAAGAGCAACATAATATAAGCCTAATAAAATATCCAACAACTCAAACATCACACCGCCATGAACTCAAGAGGACAAAATTCCATACTAATATCACACGGCCACATCCAACCAAAAGCTACCTAGAATCAACATCAAGATGCTAATTACCCATCACAGCAGAATCACAAACCAAACAATTAGGAACAAAAACTATTTAGCAACACACCCAAAGAACACTACACCAACCGGTTGACACAAAAATCCCAAAGAGAAAGACCCATTCGGCTAAATCCCAAAATTTGTCTCTATAAAAACCCTATATTTTCTTCTAATCCAAACCCAACTCAAAGCCCTAAAGTTATGACATAATTTCATGCTATAGACCATGGATGACCCGAAAGTTAGGGGTTTTTACCATTTTGTGTTCTCCCATACTGAAACCCCCATGGACAGCCGACTTCTACCATCATGGCTCTCACTGTCACAAGCCCTCATTCATGGTTCTCTCTCGCAACTCATCTCTCTCACTCCATCTCTTTTGGTTCATCTCTCGGCTGGGCATTAGGTGTTGGAGAGAAACTAGAAGAAGAGAGGGATATATGGTGTGGCCGAGTGGGGCAGAAGAGAGAGAAAAGGGGAGAAGGTGCGTGCTGACAGGGAGGAAAAGAAAGAGAGGGGCGTCAGGTGGGGGAGAAAAGAAAGAAAACAAGAAAAGGAAAATGAGAGGCGTGAGAGGGGTCTGGACCCACAGAGAAGAGAGAAAGAGAAAAAGAGGAAAAGAAGAAAAGAAAAGAAAGAGAGAAAGGGAGAGTGGTCGGGTGAGTGGGGAAGAGAAAAAGGGAAAAAGAAAAGAAAGAGGAAGAGAGAGGAAGTGGGCTGAATGCTTGAGAGAGAGAGAGAAATAAAGAAAATAAGAAAAGGAAGAAAGAGAAGGAATGAAAGGTGTGGGCTGGTAAGTGGGGTTTGATAGGAGAAAAATATCTCCCCAAAGTAACCATAGCCGCACACATGGCTATGAATAAGACAAAGCCTTTGTCTTATTTTAATACTAGCCTTTAACCTTTCTAACTTGCACTATTCCACTATCTTATTTTATTATTTTATCCAAAACTCACTTTATTTTAGATAACACAAATATTATCACATAGAACCTAATTATTAATCAATCTTATTTAAAAATATAAATCATTAAATGCTAAATACCTTATTATTTTTCTTGGTCTTTACAACTAATATCTTTATTCCACATGGCCGACCACTTTGCTAAACAAAACTCATCTATTGATTAAAACTTGCTAGAAGAAATCTTGGCCATTCAAATATTTATAAATAGAAACCTCAGCATAGTCAATTTCACCACATTGTTGCTTTCACTTTAAAAACTTCTTAAAAGACCTCTTATAACTCACGACCATAGCAGAAAAAATAGAGAGAATTGATCATAAAGTTTCGTAGCTTTCATCCAAAAGTATTTTGGTAAACTTCTTACCTTAAAATTTTCTATTTGGAGTAAATCAAAGGACTTTTAAGTGTTCAATTTGGGTGAAAAAGTTTAATAGATATAAAAGTTTGGACAGATGGAAAATTAGTCAAACGAACTCAAAATGAGTCAATTCAAAGCCCAAAATGCCTAACTCGTAGTCCTCTATATAAAGACCAAGAAAATAAATAGGGAGTTTAACAATTAATAAATTATATTTATTAAATTAGATAATACTAATAATTAGATTCTAAGTGATGATATTTATATTATCGAAAAAAAATGAGTCTAAGATAAAATAATGAATGTTGGAATAATAAAATACTACTAATGGGTCTTTAGGAAATAATAATAATGATGTATCCTAGAGAATAAATAATTATTTGTATTGGTAAAAATATAGTTAGATTAAATGTGGGGTTCAATATTAGTTATTAAAAGACATGATGTTAATATAATGGGGGTTCAAATGTAATTAATAAAAGTTGAAGTTTTAAAATAAAAATGTAATCCCCTTGTGCCACGTGTCATCACTCGGTTGGCCAGGAGAAGATAGTCTTATCTTCCCCCAACCACCCATACCCTTACACATGTCCCACTTACTCTCTCTCTTCCTCTTTCTTTTCTTTTCTTCTTTCTCTTTCTTTCTCTCCTTCACGCACACCACTCCCTCCCATTCCCTTTCTTTCTCCTCTTTCTCTCTCGGATTTGCAGCAACCCTTTCCCTTCCTTTTCTTTTCATCTCATCCCACACAGAGATGCATAGATTATGAGGAGAGATTCTGCCGTTGAAGAGAAGAAAAGTGAAAGAAATGGGTTCCGGCCATGGGGGTGTCTTTGAGGTAAAATCCCTAATCATTCCTTGTATTTTCATATTACCCATTGCCTAAATAGCACGAAAATCATATTACACTGTTAGAGCTTTGCTTGAATTTGATTCTTGTGGAGATTTCTGGGGTGAAACCGAATGGGTCTCTTTGGGTTAGAAATTCTGGATTTTCTATTGTTATGGATTTCTGTTGGAATATTATTAGGGTGTGCTGTTGGGATTTTGGTTGGGTTCCATGGAGGTTGGAACCAATTGGGTCTTCCCTTTGGTTCCTTGTAGCAATCAGTTGTGGTGTTCTAGGGGATGTCGTTGAAAGGTTTCCATTCCTAGTTGCTTCAGATTCGTAATTTTGGATTGGGGTAGCCAAATAGAACCTGTGTGTGGTGATGTTTGAATTTTGAAGGGTTTGGTCAATCTCTTATTGTGACTGTGAATGGAGGGTGATTTTTGATGGGTGTATTTTGGTTGAAATTCTGGTTGGGTTGTGTTAGCCATGTGGGCTGATTTGGAGTGGTTTTTGGTGGGTAAATTTAGAGTGATTTATAATGGTGCTGAATTGTTAAATATGGTTTGAGTATTGGTTGGTTGAAGAGTTTGAAGTTAACGAAGTTAGACCCTTTTTGTGTAAATGGAAAATATGGTTGAAATAGAGAATAGGTTGTTTATGCGATGGCTAATTAGAGATGCTTAAGTGAGAAGAATGTAGTTTTGGAATTGAATCTTTTGGTTCTTTTGCTGAATGCTCATTGTAACGCCCCCAAACCGCTAAGGGTTAGGTTCGTCCTTTTCTCTTTAAAAACTGCAAAGATTCGTAAGGTCTGCCAAATATTTTAACTAGTATGCTGATTTAAATAAATAAAAATAATAATGATTTTAAAACTCAGAGTTTTTAATAAATGCGGAAACAGTTATTTAGAAAATTTAATTATAAAAGATACAATGACTGAGAATTTAAAGAAAACTAAAGTTGTTGTGCAAGTGCACTTATTAGGGTAACATAAATGAAATGTTCTAATGCATTCCTAGATCCCATCCCGGCCACCTACGTCTCTCTGTTCATAACCTGAAAACAAAAAAACAAAATAAGGGGTGAGCACAAAAACATGCTCAGTAAGAAATCCTCAACCATAAAACAGTTGAGTTAAATTCTTTTGAAAATCTCCAAAACAATTGTCAAAAACTCCTTTTTATATACAAAATATAATATATGTTTGAAAATAATCATTACTCATAATATGCCCGGTACACTATTACGCCCTGTGTACGTAGGGTTGCGCGGTCGTTGCTGTGACCTTGGGCAGGTAACGCGGTTTACCTGTGGCCACAGGCCCCACCCCCGTCAGCTAATTAATTGAAGTGAACTTAGACTGACATAGAGACAGATACCGCTTTCACTAAGTGAATCAGCGGGTGCGCTTCCATCTCGAGCTACGGTACCGAGCTAAATCTCTGCGAATCTCTGCGGGTCTAGGGCCCAAAATAATAGTCTCCTCCACACACGTGCCCTTTTCTCAAAAATTTATATATAATCTCATAGAATTTCCTCACAAAACTTTCTCATTCTTTCTTGTATATCCAGGGGCAACGTGTTGGAGGGTTTTTACTCAAAATCACGATTTCCAAAAATATTATTTTTACTCAATACATCAAAACCAACAAATCCTTTATATAAACAAAATAATTTAATAATTTGAAATACTAAAAAAAATAATCAAATCGAAATTATGCAAATAAAGGAATAATTAAAGTAATATAATAATTTGAGAAGGGGTAGAGGGTTTCCTTACTTGGATTTCCCATTAGCATCGGGATCGGGCTTTGTATAGTTTCTTAGTTTATTAAATAAGAATTTTCACTAGAAAATCCAGTGAAAACGATGAGTTCGGTCACGGGAAAATCGCCGAAAAATCACCGGAAAAGTAACCGAAAAGTCGCCGGAAAAGTCTGCCGGAGATGGGTCACCGGCGGGTCGGGTTTCCGGGTTCGGGTCACGGGTATGGAGTCGGGTCGGGTCTTCGGATTCTGAGATGGGTCGGGTTTTGGGCTCGGTGGTCTTGGGCTTGGTTGGGTCAGATCAGATTGGGTTGGGCTGGATTTCTGTTGTGTTTGATGGGCTTTGGGTCGACTGGGTGTCTTTATGGTTGATGGGTTCGGGCTCACAGGTTTTGGGCTGGATGGTTGCACACATACACGGTTCAGGTGGTTTTGGATTGTGGGTCACACAAAGTCGCACGGTAGAACACGTCCATCCTGTTGCTGTTGAGCAACAGAACTGCATGCGTAGAAGGCTGCCCCACGTAGGAATAGTTTATGCTTTCCACCCAACAGGCAGTCCACTCACTCCATAAAATAATCTTTGTTGTTGTATACTTGTCTGCCATGTTTGTGGAATCACATCTATATTGAAGAAAATATTCACAGAAGCCCAACACTAACAGTCATAGAGTCGAGACCCAGTGACTACTGCCTCAACTTCTCGCCTCAAACACCGGAGATTGCACAGCCTCGCCGGTCTGGGTTCACTGGCTTTGGGTCGGCTGGGTCACGGTGGTTCTGGGTTCTTTGGTTCGGTGGGTTTCGGCTAGTCGGGTTCCTGCTGATCGGGTCGCCGGGATGGGCTGGGCTGACGGCCACTGGTTTCGGCCGGATCTGCCACGGCCCTCCTGGTTTGGATTCGAGCTGGGTCACGGGCTCCTCCGAGTTTCCTGGGCTACGGGTCTTCTGGGTTTGGTCTCTCTCACGACAAATCTTACTTTCTCCCTCAATTCTTCTTCTCTCTTCTCTCAATCTCTCGGTCTCTCCCTTAGTCTTTTAGCACCTCTCAATTTCTGTTTCTCTCTTCTATTTCTCTCTACCTCACCATCTCACACTTTCTCACTCTGTCTCCTGTAATCTCTCAGTTTGTAGAGAGAAGGAAAAGAATGGGAAAGAAGAAGAAAGGAGAAGAAAGAATGAAGAGGAGGTGAGCGTTGTAGAGGGGAGATGCCAGTTTTATAGGAGGGAAAATCGAGTGTATGCGTTTAATAAAATGAAAGTGGAGGAGTTTGGTGAAGTGGTCTTGCAAAGTGGAGGATATGGTGGAATTAAATTAAGCCAGTGGAGAGGTTGGTCGATCAGTGGAGTAGAAAAATAAGAAGAAGGAACAAAAGATAGAGGAAGGAAGGAGGAAAAAGAAGGAATCGAGCGATTTGGTATATTCAGATTAAATACATCCGAAAAGATAATTGTATAATAATATATTACAAATTTATGAAAATAGGGTAAATAAATTTTACGGTTAATTATCCGTCTATTTATTAACTCAGAAAATATTTTTGGTGATAAAAATAATTGTCAGTTTATTAAAACAGCGGTTCATTAAAATCAATTGAAAATATTTATAAAACAATTTATAAAACGAATGATAAATAATCATTCATATTTTTAAATATCAAAAATATGTTTTAAAAACTGGGGTGTTACATTCTTCCCCCCTTAACAGAATTTCGTCCTCGAAATTTATAAGCTATGCTTCGTATAAAGTTTATATTAAGGAAAAATTTAGATTTTTAAAACATAAGTCTAGTAATACAGTTTTATGTAAAGCATCAAGAAAATAAACAAGTATACGACCGTATGATTAATTAATGGGTAGGTTGCAGAAAAGAAAACGTTTCATTTCTCATTAAAGGAAAATTTCTACAACAAATTTCTTTGTGAGGATGTTTTCTGATAATCTTGGTGGAAAGCTTGCCAAATGAGAACATGGAAGCCTCGAAGGAGAGGAAGGTGGGGAAGAGAAGGTCTTGCATGATCAAGAATAATCTTGTTTCGCTGTTTGTGAATCTGGTTGTGATGCTGCATTTTTCCAACTTTAGACCTTGAAATTGGTTATGAAACTACATCTTCCTTCTCAGGAAGCGATGACAAGCTTAGACCAGAAGAAAAAAAATTTTGTCTTTCAAAGCGTGAAGAGTTGAGAGCTCAGAGGTGTGCTTTGCAAGGAAGAAGATAAGCGAATTTATAGAAGAGATTTGAGAAGGAACGGTGCAAGTGGTGCCGACAGTGGATCGCAATATCTCCATCCTTTTCTCGGAATGCTCTTCCACGTCTGCTAGGTACGAAAAGTGCGGCGCGAAATCTGGAAAAGTCTTGGGTGAATTCGAAATTCGAGAAGGTGAAAATGGTGAAAGTTGAAAAAGAAAGAGAGCTCGTGATTCAAGAGCTGTCTGCTAGTGGTAGTGGCAGCTGCGCTCAGAATGACGTTGATTAGACTGCGTCTCGTTCACTGATTAAGTTCTCTTTTCTTTCAGATCTTTTCCAATAACCGCTTCATTTCTATCTTTTCTCCTTCAAGTCCTTTGAGGAGTATCATCATTTCCTTAGTTTTCTAAAAATGGCTTCCTCATCCTCTCAAAATAATTTTGATCTAAATACTGCGCCTGAAGTGCTACCAAAAATTTGGCGTCCATTGTTCCTATCTCAGAGAGGTCCTCTTATGACTAATGACTCTGTGATGCTGAGTGATGCAGTAGCTGCATCCGTGGCTCAAGGCATCATAACTCCTCGAGATGAAAAGTTATTGGCGGATAGGACCGATGTCCAAGCCATCAATGATTCTTTGGCATTCAGTATTCAGGGTGCTACTTCAGTTACAAATATGGCTCGACGTCTGCAAGTTCGGGGAAATGAAATTCAAGTGCAGAAAGCTCAAATTTCGACTTTGCAGCGAATGTATATGGACTTTAGACGAAGAAATAGGGTTCTTCAGCAAGAGAATAAAAGGCTGAAGAAGGTGGTAGATTCGTATGCGAAAGACTTGGAAAAGAGGTATGCTGACTTGGAGCAGAATACTAATCGTCTCCAAGAACAATACCAGGATCTCTTGCGTGCAGTCCAAGATCTTAGGGTTTTCCGCTCTGAGGCTTAGCCAGGTATTCTATTTGATCTAGCAGTTCTTTACTAACAAAAATAAATAACTAACTGCAGTTTTATAAAATACTCGCAGGTATAAGCATACCTAACTCTCCGGGAATGATGCAGAAAAGGTCCGATTGCAAGTCTATGGTTTTTCTTTGAATCACCAGTAGTCTATCTTGTAAGACAGTAATTATTCTCTACGTACTGTTCTTATCTCTAAAACTCTCCTAAGGTTGCTAAAATCCTTTGAACTGTTATTTCATTTCGACCTATTGCTAAGGTATAACTCTTGTAAAATATCATGATCTTCTTTCTTATTCCTGCATAATTACTATCATCCTCAAATTGCAATAGATTAAAACCTTAGTATTACTCCAATTTAGTTATGCAGTCAATCAATACTCAGATTTGCTAATTATAAACTTATCCGCCAAGCAAGGATATCTAAGAAAATCAATGAATCACATAATCAAAATTTTATTTAACTTAAGCTCTAGAAAGACCTCCAATATATATATACTTCTCCAAAGTTCGTCAGATGCATAGGGAAAATAATCTCTCCAAAAATCATTAAATCATTTGATCAATTAATTTCCTCAAATATATATAAATCAGTAATTTACGCTTTATACACCTATCTTCAAAGATACCAGATTTGGAATAATAGATACCCATTAGTCATAACATATCTTTCCTTTACATCCTAGGGTTAATCGGATAAACCTCAAATGTGTTCAGCTAGGAATCAGACGTTCACTTAATATCTAATTCATTAAATCAGTCATCTCAAAAAATCAATGTGTTATCAACATCTAATATTACAATCAATTACCATATTCCTGTAGCCTGATTTAGGAACAACTTCCTTTTGTCCTTCACATAGCATTACTCACTTTTCTAAAATTCAACTAAGCATCAATATAAGTGGTATATCATAACCTATTCTCCATATATGTTCATCAATAGGGGTTGAAGTTTCCTTCCATTAGGAAATTCTTTAACATAAGTCTAAGTCTAACCATTCTTATCTTCAAGTAGACGATAGTCGTTCATTCCTTAGACCTCAAACACGTAAATCACATCAGGGAAATTACACTAAGCATCAACTATAAATCAAGATATGGTTTACCTCAATCATCCTCAAATGCAGCTTAGTGGGAGGCAAAATAAATTCCTCAAGTAAATTCTTAGTCTATAGAATTTTCCAATGTCCAATTAGTTAGCTATCTCCTCTAGTCAATTCAATTGATCTCTTATACCTCAAAAATTTGTTTCGATTGTACATGTATTACATCATCAGCTAGGGTATAAAGCTTTAAATAAAATCTTGTAAATAACCCTTACCTGAAAAGATTTTGTTTCTCTTATCCTCAAAAGGGTGTACGAAAATTATGTCTCTTACCTTTATCCTCAAATTAGTCCATAGACTTCAATTTATCATTTAGACATTATCCTCATAGGTCAATGGATTCGACCTTAACCTCAATCCAATTCAATTTTACCATTGATCAATCCTCAAATATGATAATTAGAGCATTTCTCAAACTTAAGATCTTCCGAAAGATTCATCTTATCATGTGGATTATCTTATCCTCTAGAAAACTTCAATAATTTCTCAATATATTCTAACTTCACTAAAGTTATCTGATCACAAGAATATAATTGTCTCAAATATCATCAATTTACTCGATCAACTTATTCTCTTAAATGTCCTTAAAACACATGAATCAGCATCTATAGATTAAGTGTCCATCTTCAAAAGGATACCAGATTCAAGATCATAGATATCTTTGTTTACATCCTACAGTAAATCAAGAAATCTCTAAACTTCAATAATTTTCTCTATGTACATAAAATATCTATGTGATGCTTAATATATTTATTGACTTAATATCCATAAATCTGCCAAGTTATTAAGCATCCGAATTTCTATAATCTTTATCTCTAAAAGCATTTCATAAATCATGACTATACCTCAAAATATTGTGGTCATCAATACCTAACCATCCAAAACAAGTTGGTTTATAACCGATGCAATTTACTATTCCTCGAGAAAGATTGTACAACTTAACACTTAGTTAAACAGGTCTTGAAAACCTATCATACTTTGATACTGATCATAACTTACATCCTTAGTATTGATTCCAACTTAGAGACTTCAACCTTAATAAGATCAATCCTAGGGTTCACAAAGTCAAACTGCTATGATGCAATTCCCTACAGGGGTAGCTACTGCTAGGTCTACATCTAACTACTCAGACATCAAGTTATAGTCTCGTGAAAAAGAGTATGACATAAATGAATGCGTTGTACCAGAGTCAAAGAGTCTAGTGGGATGAAATCAAAAGTGTACCCGTCACTACTTCGTTTGACGCTGCTACATCACCTGGAGTTAGAGTATATACACGTGCAGGCGTAGTATTCCGTTGTTCCCCTGCAATCCTTAGCGAGGTGTTAAAAAAAAATAGGGAATGATTCCCTAGCACTGAATACAAAACAAGAAAGGACGGACTCTGCTAGGCCGGAATGTGATTTCCCATTACCCCACTAAGTTTATCTTAATGATCTAGCTCCTAAAGTCTACAGAACCTTATAACCTTTGCTCTGATACCAAAACTGTAACGCCCCCAAACCGCTAAGGGTTAGGTTCGTTCTTTTCTCTTTAAAAACTGCAAAGATTAGTAAGGTCTGCCAAATATCTTAACTAGTATGCTGATTTAAATAAATAAAAATAATAATGATTTTAAAACACAGAGTTTTTAATAAATACGAAAACGGTTATTTAGAAAATTTAATTATAAAAGATACAATAACTGAGAATTTAAAGAAAACTAAAGTTGTTGTGCAAGTGCACTTATTAGGGTAACATAAATGAAATGTTCTAATGCATTCCTAGATCCCATCCCGGCCACCTACGTCTCTCTGTTCATAACCTGAAAACAAAAAAACAAAATAAGGGGTGAGCACAAAAACATGCTCAGTAAGAAATCCTCAACCATAAAACAGTTGAGTTAAATTCTTTTGAAAATCTCCAAAACAATTGTCAAAAACTCCTTTTTATATACAAGATATAATATATGTTTGAAAATAATCATTACTCATAATATGCCCGGTACACTATTACGCCTTGTGTACGTAGGGTTGCGCGGTCGTTGCTGTGACCTTGGGCAGGTAACGCGGTTTACCTGTGGCCACAGGCCCCACCCCCGTCAGCTAATTAATTGAAGTGCACTTAGACTGACATAGAGACAGATACCGCTTTCACTAAGTGAATCAGCGGGTGCGCTTCCATCTCGAGCTACGGTACCGAGCTAAATCTCTGCGAATCTCTGCGGGTCTAGGGCCCAAAATAATAGTCTCCTCCACACACGTGCCCTTTTCTCAAAAATTTATATATAATCTCATAGAATTTCCTCACAAAACTTTCTCATTCTTTCTTGTATATCCAGGGGCAACGTGTTGGAGGGTTTTTACTCAAAATCACGATTTCCAAAAATATTATTTTTACTCAATACATCAAAACCAACAAATCCTTTATATAAACAAAATAATTTAATAATTTGAAATACTAAAAAAAATAATCAAATCGAAATTATGCAAATAAAGGAATAATTAAAGTAATATAATAATTTGAGAAGGGGTAGAGGGTTCCCTTACTTGGATTTCCCATTAGCATCGGGATCGGGCTTTGTATAGTTTCTTAGTTTATTAAATAAGAATTTTCACTAGAAAATCCAGTGAAAACGATGAGTTCGGTCACGGGAAAATCGCCGGAAAATCACCGGAAAAGTCGCCGGAAAAGTCTGCCGGAAGTCTGCCGGAGATGGGTCACCGGCGGGTCGGGTTTCCGGGTTCGGGTCACTGGTATGGAGTCGGGTCGGGTCTTCGGATTCTGAGATGGGTCGGGTTTTGGGCTCGGTGGTCTTGGGCTTGGTTGGGTCAGATCAGATTGGGTTGGGCTGGATTTCTGTTGTGTTTGATGGGCTTTGGGTCGACTGGGTGTCTTTATGGTTGATGGGTTCGGGCTCACAGGTTTTGGGCTGGATGGTTGCACACATACACGGTTCAGGTGGTTTTGGATTGTGGGTCACACAAAGTCGCACGGTAGAACACGTCCATCCTGTTACTGTTGAGCAACAGAACTGCATGCGTAGAAGGCTGCCCCACGTAGGAATAGTTTATGCTTTCCACCCAACAGGCAGTCCACTCACTCCATAAAATAATCTTTGTTGTTGTATACTTGTCTGCCATGTTTGTGGAATCACATCTATATTGAAGAAAATATTCACAGAAGCCCAACACTAACAGTCACAGAGTCGAGACCCAGTGACTACTGCCTCAACTTCTTGCCTCAAACACCGGAGATTGCACAGCCTCGCCGGTCTGGGTTCACTGGCTTTGGGTCGGCTGGGTCACGGTGGTTCTGGGTTCTTTGGTTTGGTGGGTTTCGGCTAGTCGGGTTCCTGCTGATCGGGTCGCCGGGATGGGCTGGGCTGACGGCCACTGGTTTCGGCCGGATTTGCCACGGCCCTCCTGGTTTGGATTCGAGCTGGGTCACGGGCTCCTCCGAGTTTCCTGGGCTACGGGTCTTCTGGGTTTGTTCTCTCTCACGACAAATCTTACTTTCTCCCTCAATTCTGCTTCTCTCTTCTCTCAATCTCTCGGTCTCTCCCTTAGTCTCTTAGCACCTCTCAATTTCTGTTTCTCTCTTCTATTTCTCTCTACCTCACCATCTCACACTTTCTCACTCTGTCTCCTGTAATCTCTCAGTTTGTAGAGAGAAGGAAAAGAATGGGAAAGAAGAAGAAAGGAGAAGAAAGAATGAAGAGGAGGTGAGCGTTGTAGAGGGGAGATGCCAGTTTTATAGGAGGGAAAATCGAGTGTATGCGTTTAATAAAATGAAAGTGGAGGAGTTTGGTGAAGTGGTTTTGCAAAGTGGAGGAGATGGTGGGATTAAATTAAGCCAGTGGAGAGGTTGGTCGATCAGTGGAGTAGAAAAATAAGAAGAAGGAACAAAAGATAGAGGAAGGAAGGAGGAAAAAGAAGGAATCGAGCGATTTGGTATATTCAGATTAAATACATCCGAAAAGATAATTGTATAATAATATATTACAAATTTATGAAAATAGGGTAAATAAATTTTACGGTTAATTATCCGTCTATTTATTAACTCAGAAAATATTTTTGGTGATAAAAATAATTGTCAGTTTATTAAAACACCGGTTCATTAAAATCAATTGAAAATATTTATAAAACAATTTATAAAACGAATGATAAATAATCATTCATATTTTTAAATATCAAAAATATGTTTTAAAAACTGGGGTGTTACACTCATGGTCATTTAAATGGCAGCCAATGGGCTAGTTTTGATGTTAAGAGTCCATGTTTGTGTCTTAAGCTTTCTTTAGTAAACGGATATGTTATAATGGAATTATGACCTAATCTAATATGAGTTGTTAAGTTAATATGTTAAGTAAGATAAATGGGTAATAATGATAAACAAGTGAATGGATAGTGTCATAAGTGAATAAATTATAAATAGATATAAAGGAGATACAAGAATTGATAATGGAGTTGGTCAAATAAACATAAATAACGAGTTAGATGTTGAAATATAAACATAATTAATATTGGAATAGAGTTCATAAGAAATATGGATTATTAATAAATCAATTCTTAGCATAATGTTTAGTTTTGAGTCTATGTATATGCCTCAAGCTTTAGTAATGGATATATTATAAATGTGATTATAATCTAGTTTAATAAGATTTATTAAATTAGTAAGTTAAATAAGATTAAAGTCTTAAATCTAAACTACTTGAAAAGTTAGAAACTAATAAGAATAAAATACTAGATGTAGTGATTAAGGTTAAAAGAACATAGAGTTGTTATGTCCAATACAATCTTAAGTCTATAAGTATATATAAGTGATGGAAATACATAATAGGCTCCGGAGTCATTTGGTAAATGTAATTGGATGATTAATGTGTATCCTATGTAATGTGAAACACCTAAGTGCGTTAGGAGACTATGTTTAACTTAACAAGCCTTCTATACATATATGTACATAAATATGTAAATAGACAGAATTCACTTAGTTAGCCTAAGTGGATAAGCAAATTATAAAACTTAGTAGATAATAATGATAATAAGGTGACTAAGTACCCAATTCACCTATCCGTGTACACATGAAATTTATGTGTATCAATTGATTAGGTTTAAGGTTGTATGTGTGTATATATTTATATGAGTTAAATATATATTGTTAACTTAGTAAATAAGCAACAAGCTATAAAAAGGATTAACAATGATAATGTTACACAACAATAATAAATAAGCTAGTAAAATAGTAAATGCATATTCTAATTAATAAACATGATATAATAAGAACCTATAACTAATGATTAACCTAATAATAGTTTAGGATACCTAGCTTGTAACGCCCCCAAACCGCTAAGGGTTAGGTTCGTCATTTTCTCTTTAAAAACTGCAAAGATTCGTAAGGTGTGCCAAATATCTTAACTAGTATGCTGATTTAAATAAATTAAAAATAATAAGGATTTTAAAACTCAGAGCTTTTAAATAAATGCGGAAACGGTCATTTCGGAATAAACAATTTTGTTTGATAATAATTTAAAATATCCAAAGAAAACTAAATTTATTGTGTAAGTGCACTTATTAAGGAAATTGAAATGCAATGATCTAATGCCAATCCTAGATCCCATTCCGGCCACCTACGTCTCTCTGCTCATAACCTGAAAACAAAAACAAAATAAGGGGTGAGCACAAAAATATGCTCAGTAAGGAAATCCTCAACCATAAAACAGTTGAGTTAAATTCTTTTAAAAATCTCCAAAACAATTGTCAAAACTCATTTTTATACACAAGATATAATATATATTTGAAATTAATCATTACTCATAATAAGCCCCGGTACACTCTTATGCCCTGTGTAGATAGGGTTGCGCGGTCGTTGCTGTGACCTCGGGCAGGTAACGTGGTTTACCTGAGGCCTCAAGCCCTGCCCCCGTCAGCTAATTAATTGAAGTGCACTTAGACTGACATAGAGACGGATACCGCTTTCACTAAGTGAATCAGCGGGTGCGCTTCCATCTCAAGCTACGGTACCGAGCTTAATCTCTGCGAATCTCTACGAAATTGGGGCTCAAAATAGTCTCCTCCACACACGTGCCCTTTTCTCAAAAATTTCTCCTTTATATATAACTCATAGAGTTTTCTCACAAAACTTTCTCATTCCTTTCTTGTATATCCAGGGGCAACGTGTTGGAGGGTTTCACAAATATTTTTCTTCTTTTATTGTTATTCCAAAAAGTTGACTTCACATCTCGGTCTAAAATAATAAATTCTCAAAATTTCAAAGTCCTTTAGAACCGAGGTTTTTCTCAAAATCACAATTTCCAAAATATCATTTTTACTCAATAACTTTCCCATCAAAACAAATTCTTCATGTAAACAAAATAATTTGAAATACCGAATCAAAAATAATCAAATCGAAATTATGCAAATAAAGGAATAATTAAAGTAATATAAAAATTTGAGAAGGGGTAGAGGGTTCCCTTACTTGGATTTTCCCTTAGTATCGGGATCGGGCTTTGTATAATTTCTTGGTTTATTAAATAAGAATTTTCACTAGAAAATCCAGTGAAAACGATGAGTTCGGTCACGGGAAAATCGCCGGAAAATCACCGGAAAAGTCGCTGGAAAAGTCGCCGGAAAGTCGCCGGAGATGGGTCACCGGCGGGTCGGGTTTCCGGGTTCGGGTCACGGGTTTGGACTACTGCCGGGTCGGGCTTCGGGTCACTGTTTTGGTCCGGGTTGGGTCTTCGGTTTGCTGTTGGGCCCGTTGGATTGGGCTGGACTGCGGTTTTGGGCTCAAGGATTATGGGCTCGGGTCGACTGGGTTTCGGGTTATGGGTTTTCTGAGAACCGGGCTTAAAGGATTCTGGGCTAGGCTCACGGTTATGGGCTGACTGGGTTTGATGGGCTGATTCGATGGGTTCCGGGTTTTGTTGCTGGGTTGGGCTCGCGGGTCTGAGATGGATCACAACTGGGCTACGGTTTTGGGCTTCGGGTTCAAGGGTTCCGGGTTAGATCAATGGGCTGGGCTGGGCTGGAGTCAGCCCACAGGTTCTCACAGTAGAACACGTCCATCCTGTTGCTGTTGAGCAACAGAACTGCATGCGTAGAAGGCTACCCACCATTGTTCCTAAGGTCTATGTAAACCGAGTGGGAGTCATACAGATCAGAGTTAAGAGTGATGGCCGAACAGGGGAAGAATTTCAATAACTACCCACAACCAACCGAACGCCTTACACCCGGAAAATCAACCACAACAGAGAAGGCTCGGAAGATTGCTACAGTTGGTCGCCGGATTCTGGGTTCAAGCTTGGCAGGTTATGGGTTCTCTGGGTTCATCGGGTTCTTGCTGAACGGGTCGCCGGAATGGGCTGGGCTGGCGGCCACTGGTTTCGGGCTCACAAGTCCACTGGGTTCGTGCTTGCTGGGGTTGGGGTCACGCCGGAGGGCCGGCTGGGTCACGGGCTTGATTGGGTCACAGTGGGGGCCGGCTACGGGTTCGGTGTCGAGGTTCATGGCAGAACCGAGTCTCCTGTCTCTTCTCTCTTTCGGACTCACTCCCTCAGCTCACTGTTCTCTCAATCACTCTCTGTTTTCGCACTCGGTCTCTCCTTCTCTATTTAAGGGGAGAAATGTTAGTGGAATTGATGATTACTATATGTTTAGAATGGGCTGTCCACATTGCTGCTGGCCGAAAGGTGCTTGAGGAACGATGCTGTATAGTGGTGGAATTCTTTCTTTACAATATTAATCTTCTATAAATATACAAGTTTGCAATGTACTAGACGCACAATTCAATATACAATTCAATCCAATTGACTACAGGCTGGCCACAACTTCTTTTGGGTTAAAACAAATAAACATGCGTCTGTCGATGAGAATAGAAGAATAAAGAAAGAAAAGAAGAAAGAATTTGCTGAGTGGGTTGAGATGGTGCGGTAGGTTGGAGAATTTAATAAATCAGAGTGGAAGGTTCAGTATGGGCAGCAAATCATGCGCGATTCATGGAAGAATAATGTGTAAATCAATTGATGGTGCAGGTGGCTGAAGGACTTATTAAAGCAAAGTGGAGGAAGCTGCTGAATATAATAACATTGTAATGATGGGGCTGATTTGGTGTGATTAAATTTAAGCAAAGTGGGGAATGAGCAAATTTTAAAACTGAAGGGTGTTGATTGTACCGAATTACGGCAAATAAAAATCATTTGTCAGTATTTTTACAAAAGGTCTTTTATCAAATAATAATTCACTAGAGTGTAATTTAAATCTCAGTAATATTTGGTTATAAAATAATTATCAGTTTTACTAAACATAGTTCATTAAAATCAATTGAAAATATTATAAATCTATTTTATAAAACGAATGATTATTTACTCGCATAAATAATCATTTTTATTCTTTAACTTATTAAAAATATGTTTTAAAAACTGGGGCGTTACATAGCTAGTTTTAGAAACGAGTGATGTGACGTGTGAACACGTGGGTAGTTTATGTGTCATAAAGTATAGGTTCAATAGCATAGTCTAATGTTACCAATGTTTGCAGGATCGTGTCCGTATTTGAGACTTTAATTGGTTATCCAATGTAGAGTTCAAGTAACTAGAATACGGGAGAAATGTTGGAGTCATGAGTCCTATGCAACCAAGGTCAATATTCTACTCACTGAGAAGTATTATTTTCATATATGATGAATTGCAAAATATATATTGTTTTACAAATTTGAACCAACTATATGTTGATTATGAACTGTTTTGGATGATTTGAGTACTTTTGAGTATATTGAAATTATGATGATGTTTTGAAGTATGAATATGATATGTGGAGTTTAAATGAATGGACTCACTGTATGTTATGGTTGGGAGTTTTGAAAACTGTGATTGCAATGGAACATGAATATGATTTTAGAGTGAGTTAACTTATGCAAATTGTTTAAGAGATGACATGTTGAATTGTTTATGTTTTTATAAAGAAAGCATGTGTTAAAGGCATGATTCATGAAATGAAATGTATATAGTTTTAAGGCATGAGGCATAAGCATATGAACGCTAAACGTGCATCGAAGTGAGGTTCATAGCCCACGGGAAATTATACATGGGTTAAATTCCCATGAGGTGCCTACTTGGGTTAGATTCCTTTGAGGTACTCACGAGGTACTTACTTGGGTTAGATTCCCTTGAGGTCCTCGACCATGGGTTAGATTCCCATGAGGTGCCTACTTGGGTTAGATTCCCTTGAGGTACTAGTATTTACTTGGGTTAGATTCCTTTGAGGTACTTACAAGGTACTTACTTGGGCTAGATTCCCTTGAGGTCCTCGACCATGGGTTAGATTCCCATGAGATGCTTACTTGGGTTAGATTTCCTTGAAGCACTATACTTGGGTTAAATTCCCAAGGCATAAAACAATGAGCATGAGCATGTATAGCATTGTTTTTATGATTGATATTTTTATACTATGAGTAGTTTTACTAGACGTATTAGTATGCATAAAAGTCTCAATGTGAAAGAGCTTATGTATATTTCTATCGAATGATTGCAAGATTTAAATGTCATTGTTTTCTAACTTAAGAGTTCTGTAAATCTGAGCAAACAAACCACAAAGTATTTCGTAGGTGAGGCTGTACGTAGTTGTTTCTACAATAGAATTTCTACTTATAATCTTAGCTGCCTAGTATGTTTAAATGTTTTCTATTAGTTGGTATTTGCTATATCAGTTATGGGGGTTTTCAAAGTTTATAAAATTGGTAGTTGTTATAGTGTACGCATGACTAAAAAGGAAAAGTTGGTTCTTTGTGAAAACTCAGTGAATAGTATACCCTGAGGTCTTAGTATATTTTTTTATGCTAAGACGGTGGGCTCATAATTCCACCTATACGGATGTGGCAAACTCCTACAACTGTATAGATGATGTTCTTTTGGCTGCAGGTACTCCGGTCGTAGTTGATGGTGTTGTAGATGTGCACTTGGGATATTATGACCGAAGCTCACCGCGACGTTTGTAATTTGTGGGACCATAGGCGCCCTCTGTTTTATGGGTTTTGTTTATAGCTTGTGACGACTGTGTCACTTGTTATTATATAAAGTCATTTATGTTATGTATTTAATTTGAAGAAAGACTTAAATAGGTAGATGTAATATTGGCTCTTGATTATGATTAATTTATGATAGATATTTAAGATGTTATTTCCGCTATTAGGTTTATGTTTTCCGCTGCATAGTAGATAGATGTTATACTCTGATTTGCCAGGTATATATTATGGGGTATGTACCATATGTTGGCTTTACGACTTATCGTCATGCCACTATGAAGACTCGTTTATGTTTATATATAAAAAAAAAAATGTCGTCACACTCTGTCTAACTGAAAAGTTTCATAGAAATCATATAGCATAAAGATGGTCAAAATTGCTCGTGAATTTACTACACAAGACATACTAATTTTGCCCATGGCAGCCCATATGTAACACCCCAGTTTTTAAAACATATTTTTGATATTTAAAAATATGAATGATTATTTATGTAATCGTTCGTTTTATAAATTGTTTATAAAAATTTTCAATTTATTTTAATGAACGATGTTTTAATAAACTGACATTATTTTTAACACCAAAAATATTACTGAGTTAATATTATAGACGGATAAATAACCGTAAAATTTATTTACCCTATTTTCATAAATTGGTAATATATTGTTTAATATATATTTTGTTTAATTATTCAGATAAATTATTTCATAAATTCTCCACTCAGCCGCCATCTCCACTCTGGTTTTTAATAAACCTCCACTGCTTTTAATTAATCTCCCACCTTCTCCATTAGAGTTCAAAAATTCTCCACTGCGAATCACACACTGCGAGTCTGCGACACCACTTCTCCACTATGCGTAAAAATACAAACTTCACCAAACCTCCCACTCACTCTCAGCTATATAACTGACCACCATCTCCTGCAAATCGCACGCTTCTTCCTTCATTCTTCTCCTCCTTTCTCCTTCTTCCTCATTCTTTTCCTGTCTCTCTGCAATCTGAGAGATTACAGGAGACAGAGTGAGGTAGTGAGAGACGGTGAGTGTGAGAGAAATTAAGCGAGAAAATATGAGAAACAGAGAGAAGAGAGAAACAGAATTTGAGAGTGAAAGAGAAGCAGACAGTGAGAGGGGGCCGTGAGACCCGTAACTCCAAACCCAGTTTTTCGGTAGAACCCACGAAGCCCAATCCTCATGGACGGAATCCGATGGTTTCGGTGGTGGATTCCGGCGAGCTCGTGATCCGTGGGTGCGCAAAACCCGGAAGACCGTCAACCGGTGTCAACCCAGGGGCATGTCCGGCGGTTCTGGCTGTGACCCAGTGAAGCTCGGACCTAGCAATCCGACTAACCGGAACCTGCCAAGCTTGAACTCAGAACCCCGTGGACGCCAAACGTAGAGGAACCGGAGAGGGAGAGGAAACCCAGTTCTGCCGTAAAACCAGGACCCCGATCCAGCAATCCGGCGAGCTAACCGATCCAGAACCATGAACTCCGACCCAGAAGCCCATCTCGGCAGGCCGTGGCCCGGTCCTCAGCGATCTGTGGACCCGGGAGCCCAAAACTCAGAAACGGTGCAAAAACCCGATCGATCCGTGGACTAAAGGCCCGCGACCCAGAACAGCCCATAACCGAACCCCGTAAGCCCATAACCGAGAAACAACCGACCGAGCCCATAACCGAACCCCGTAAGCCCATACCCGAGAACCAACTGACCGACCCCAGACCCGAAGCCCGACCCGGCAGTAAACCCCAACCCGTGACCCGAACCCGGATACCCGACCCGCCGGTGACCCATCTCCGGCAGACTTCCGGCGACACTCCGGTGACTTTTCCGGCGACTTTTCCGGTGACTTTTCCGGTGACTTTTCCGGCGACTTTTCTGTTGACTTTTCCGTTGACTTTTCCGGCGATTTTTCCGTGACTGAACTCATCGTTTTCACTGAATTTTCTAGTGAAAATTCTTATTTAATAAACTAAGAAACTATACAAAGAGAGTAAAGCTCGATCCCGATGGTAATGGGAAATCCAAGTAAGGGAAACCTCTACCCCTTCTCAAATTATTATATTACTTTAATTATTCCTTTATTTGCATAATTGCGATTTGATTATTTTTTTTAGTATTTCAAATTATTAAATTATTTTGTTTATATAAAGGATTTGTTGGTTTTGATGTGAAAATTATTGAGTAAAAATAATATTTTTGGAAATCGTGATTTTGAGTAAAAACCCTCCAACACGTTGCACCTGGATATACAAGTAAATAATGAGAAAGTTTTGTGAGAAAACTCTATGAGATATATATAAATATTTGAGAAAATGGCACGTGTGTGGAGGAGACTATTATTTTGGGCCCTAGACCCGCAGAGAATTCGCAGAGATTTAGCTCGGTACCGTAGCTCGAGATGGAAGCGCACCCGCTGATTTACTTAGTGAAAGCGGTATCTGTCTCTATGTCAGTCTAAGTGCACTTCAATTAATTAGCTGACGGGGGTGGGGCCTGTGGCCACAGGTAAACCGCGTTACCTGCCCAAGGTCACAGCAACGACCGCACAACCCTACGTACACAGGGCGTAATAGTGTACCGGGCATATTATGAGTAATAATTAAATTTTCAAACATATATTATATCTTGTGTATAAAAAGGAGTTTTTGACAAATGTTTTGGAGATTTTTAAAAGGAGTTTTTGACAAATGTTTTGGAGATTTTTAAAAGGAGTTTTTTGACAATTGTTTTGGAGATTTTCAAAAGAATTTAACTCAACTGTTTTATGGTTGAGGATTCCTTACTGAGCATGTTTTTTTGTGCTCACCCCTTATTTTGTTTTTGTTTTCAGGTTATGAACAGAGAGACGTAGGTGGCCGGGATGGGATCTAGGAATGCATTAGGACATTCATGTTACCCTAAAATTTTCAGTTATTGTATCTTTTATAATTAAATTTTCTAAATGACCGTTTCCGCATTTATTAAAAACTCTGAGTTTTAAAATCCTTATTATTTTTATTTATTTAAATCAGCATACTAGTTAAGATATTTGGCAGATCTTACGAATCTTTGCAGTT
Organism: Alnus glutinosa; assembly: GCF_958979055.1. Taxonomy (NCBI): domain Eukaryota; kingdom Viridiplantae; phylum Streptophyta; class Magnoliopsida; order Fagales; family Betulaceae; genus Alnus; species Alnus glutinosa. The sequence continues at coordinate 19,552,563 of NC_084894.1, forward strand.
TTTAAAGAGAAAATGACGAACCTAACCCTTAGCGGTTTGGGGGCGTTACACCATATGTCTGCCACGTCATTACCTATTTTTCATCTTCTCTTGGGCTGACAAGTGTCCACTTTTTTCTTGTATGATAACTTAATATTAATATATATCTAAGCCAATGTTACCTTAGGTGAAAAATAAAAATCTAAGAAAATGACAAAATATGAGATATTTGGTAAAGAGATAAGGTGTGTTTGGCGACAAACTGAAGGGGGATAGAGGAAGAGAAGAGAAAGAAAGAAAGGGAAGAAAATGAAGAGGGGAGGGAGGGAGGGTGTGTGAAAGACAGAGGATGTGAAGTTGTTGACCGAATAAGGGCTTTACCCTTCTTACTTTTCCATTGTTTCCTATTTCCTAATAAAAAAGTTAAGGGATAAGATATCCCAAGAGTTATCCATAGCTTGACACACGACTACGGATAAGATTCCCTTTTTATTTTAAACTTAAATTTTTTCTAAATTATAACATTACCCCCACCTCATATAGTTCTCTCTTGTTGTTAATTGTTATTTAACACTTATATTTTCTTCAACTACAATTTCTCATCACAATTAATTATTCACTACACTAAGACTCATAAATAGCACTTGATTTCCTAATTCCATCACCTTACTTTAAAACCTTTTTATTCCAATTATATAAATATAAGGAAAAATTACAGTTTAGCATCCTAAATTACCACCCGTTTTGTGTATAGCCCCACAAACTACCAACACTCTGACTCCGGCCCCCCAAACTACCAACGACTCTAAAAATGGCCACTCCGTTAGCTCTTCCCGTCAAAATGGATGGAAAACACATCACATGCCGTGCACGTGACATTTTAAGACACAAACCACCGAAAATGCCCCTGTCCTCAGAATTGAAATTATGAAATTACCCTTTGAAACAAAACAAGCGTACTGAGTGGTATTTGGTTAAACATGGAGGATATATATTTACGAAAATTCTATTAAGGTAAATAGATGGCCATTTCACATTTTAACCTAGAACCTTTTGATCATTTTGCATCTAGTAGCTTCCTGGAAGTCGTTCGAGCGTGGGTGTTTAGCCAAAAATCACCGCCGGAGTGTGGGTATTGTTGCTCTAGTTGAAAATCGTTTCTAATAAAAACCCAAAATCGTGTGCTTCTTGTGGTGTGATTTTAGCCCTCTTCGTGAAAAACCCAAAATCGTGTGGGTTGCGTCGCCTTGCCGAAGTTGAATCACCTTGCCGAAGCTGCCTTGTGTCTCCTTGCCAGAGTAATTTTCCCTACTTTGCTGGATTTCCGTTGCACTGTTTGGTAGGAGAAGAAGGTGGTTTTTCTGCCACCAAAGGTTACAATGACTGATTCTTATATAATGTCCAATATATTTGGTGGGATTTTTTTTTTTTTTTTTTTTTTTTTTTTTTTTTTTTTTCATTTTTTATGATTTGTATCGACATGTTGGCCTACCCGACAACTCCTTTTGTGGGTAGGGATAGATTCCTTATGTAAAAACCAGATTTTAAGACATAAATTATAATGGTTTAAATTAATTTTAAAACATTTTTATAAGGAAAAAGAATAACTACGATTATTTATGAAAATAAATATGTATTTTTGTTTGCAATTTGATAAAAACTCAAAACAGACCTTAAACTTTCGAATAACGAAAACAGGGTCAAACGAACTCCGTTTTGGTCGATTCAAAATTCTGAACGCTCGTCTTGAAGTCATCTAGCTACCCTCCAAATTTCATGATTTTTGGACGTTGTTAAGGCTATGAAAACACCCGTGAGAAATATGACCCCTGTTCTGGACGGAAATTCACATTATTCTTTAATGGGCTATCTTTGGACTTAACCCAACCCATTCCAATTGCTATCTACAAACCCAACCCACATTTCACATGTTAAATTCACATTATTCATTATTGGGCCATCTTTGAACTTAACCCAACCCATTCCAATTGCTATCTACAAACCCAACCCACCTTTGAGAGAATAGTAATTTCCTTGAGTGAGAAACTAGGCATAGTAGATTGGTCTAGCAATGAGAATGGTTAAATAATAATAATTATAATAATGTTAGAATAATATATTAAGGTTTGAGTGCATTATGGTAGGTAAATTTGAGTGCATTGTGGTAGGTAAGGTTGAGTGCATTGTGATAGGTAAATTTGAGTGCATTGTGGTAGGTAAGGTTGAGTGCATTATGGTAGGTAAGTTTGAGTGCATTGTTGAGTGCATTATGGTAGGTAAGTTTGAGTGCATTTTTGAGTGCATTGTGGTAGGTAAGTTTGAGTGCATTTTTGAGTGCATTGTGGTAGGTAAGTTTGAGTGCATTGTGGTAGGTAAGTTTGAGTGCATTTTTGAGTGCATTGTGGTAGGTAAGGTTAATTCCCATCCATTGGATCAAAATGTGTCTACTTGATCCTAACCATTCATTCTCTTATAAATAGAACCCAAAATGGAAGACACAATACCCATCAAGCTTCACTCACACACACACCTAAGGCCAAGAGAGAAAATTGTGGGATTTGTGTAGTTTTGTGTGGTTTAAGGCTTGAAGTGTGTGCAAGGAAGTATTTTGGTAAAAGCTAGATCCCGATGCTTATGGAAAGTCCAAGTAAGGGAACCCTCTACCCCTTCTCAAATTATTATATTACTTTAATTATTCCTTTATTTGCATAATTTTGATTTGATTATTTTTATTCGGTATTTCAAATAATTTTGTTTACATGAAGGATTCGTTTTAAATTGGTTTTGATGTGAAAGTTTTGAATAAAAATGATATTTTGGAAATTGTGATTTTGAGAAAAACCTCGGTTCTAAAGGACTTTGAAATTTTGAGAATTTATTATTTTAGACCGAGATGTGAAGTCAACTTTTGGAATAACAAAAAAAGAAGAAAAATATTTGTGAAACCCTCCAACACGTTGCTCCTGGATATACAAGAAAGAATGAGAAAGTTTTGTGAGAAAACTCTATGAGTTATATATAAAGGAGAAATTTTTGAGAAAAGGGCACGTGTGTGGAGGAGACTATTATTTTGGGCCCTAGTCGCAGAGATTCGCAGAGATTTAGCTCGGTACCGTAACTCGAGATGGAAGCGCACCCGCTGATTCACTTAGTGAAAGCGGTATCCGTCTCTATGTCAGTCTAAGTGCACTTCAATTAATTAGCTGACGGGGGTGGGGCCTGTGGCCACAGGTAAACCGCGTTATCTGCCCAAGGTCAACAGCAACGACCGCGCAACCCTACGTACACAGGGCGTAATAGTGTACCGGGCATAATATGAGTAATGATTATTTTCAAATATATATATATTATCTTGTGTATAAAAATGAGTTTTGACAATTGTTTTGGAGATTTTTAAAAGAATTTAACTCAACTGTTTTATGGTTGAGGATTTCTTACTGAGCATGTTTTTTTTGTGCTCACCCCTTATTTTGTTTTTGTTTTCAGGTTATGAACAGAGAGATGTAGGTGGCCGGGATGGGATCTAGGAATGCATTAGAACATTTCATTTATGTTACCCTAATAAGTGCACTTGCATAACAACTTTAGTTTTCTTTAAATTCTCAGTTATTGTATCTTTTATAATTAAATTTTCTAAATAACCGTTTCCGCATTTATTAAAAACTCTGAGTTTTAAAATCATTATTATTTTCATTTATTTAAATCAGCATACTAGTTAAGATATTTGGCAGACCTTACGAATCTTTGCAGTTTTTAAAGAGAAAAGGACGAACCTAACCCTTAGCGGTTTGGGGGCGTTACATGTTGGGTGTTGGGACATTGTTTAATCTGTTATTTCGGGGTAAGGCCATTTGTCTGGTGCTTTGTTTGATTTGTGGTAGGCATAATGAGTAAAATAATGTTTGGAAGAATCCCATACTAAATCTGTGTTGGCTGGTCCCCTAACCGAGTGTGTGTTCATTTCATGTGGTCCAATACTAAAGTAATGCAGTAATGTGTCATGTAATAGTATTAAATTGTGTGAACTACAATATGCCCTAGCGTCTGGACGGTTGCTTTTTAGCTGCACACAATTTTCATATTAAGGCTTAAACGTCCGGACCGTGTAGTCTATCGTTCAGACTGTTGAACATCTTCTGCACGACTTGCCTTATCAAGGATAGAGTTCGAACGGAATGGCCACGTCGTCCAGACGGTTGCAATTGTCTTCCCATAATTGTATCTGAGACAGAAACCTTATTACTTGTGGAACACTGAAAGGTGTCCGGACAGTATTCCCACGTCGTCCGGATAGATGCACTTGAACGCAGGATTCTTCTGGAACTCTTAAGAGCGGCTAGATGATTTGCCATTACGTCCGGACAGATGCAACCTTGAATAGTTCGAAGCTTCTAGACACTGATGGGGGTCCAAAGGGTATTGCCACATTTTCCAGACGGATGTCGCTGACTGATGAGAGTTCGGATGCTTCACTGGGTTGTCTGGACGGAAACATGGGATCCGACTTCTCTGAGTTGGAATCTGCACAGAATCTTCCTTGACCACTGAAATAGCCTTGAACACTGAAATAGCCTTCTTGCAGCTTGTGACACTGGAACTTGTCATAATGAGGCTCTTTCTATTTTGAAGATTTTGAAATATACTGTACCCTTGTGAAAACAACAACATTACATATAAGTGATTTTGTCAAACAGAATGTAGCCAACACAAATACTAACAAACTCTACATTTGGCCATTCTGGGACAAAAATACTTGACTGGTTTAAAATTACAATCCTAGTCTAAAAAGTAACAAGCAGGATTTGGTACATGGAAGATTTTTGTTCCTCTTTTTGGGGCCACTTGCAAACTCTTCTCTATTTTCCTATTGTTTTGGATTTTAGAATGTTTTTATCTGTGGATTTTATATACTCTGTGTTACCCTTGTCCTGTTGTGACATCAAGGGGGAGAATTTTATGGCTGTGGTTTTCATACTCTGTTTTACCCTTTGTCTTTTTGAGACAAAAAGGGAGAGTATATATTAGTTTTTGAACCGGGAATGTATTTTTAATCGGTCAAGTGATTTTTGTCCTACAATGGCCAAAAGGGGAGTTTGTTTGTTTGTGTTGGCTACATTCTATTGGACAAAATCATTTGTATGTAATGTTGCTATTTTCACAAGGATGCCATATATTTCAAAATCTTCACAGTATTTAGAGTTTATATCTCTAATATGGAAAGAACCTCATTATGATAAGTTCCAGCGTCACAAGCTGCAAGAAGGCTATTTCAATGTTCAAGGAAGATTCTGTGCAGATTTCAATTCAGAGAAGTCGGATCCCATGTTTCCATCCGGATGATCCAATGAAGCGTTCGGACTCTCATCAGTCAGCAACATTCGTCTGGACAAGGTGGTAATACCATTCGGACACCCATCAGTGCTTAGAAATTTCAAACTATTCAAGGTTGCATCCGTCCGGACGTAATGGCAAATCGTCCGACCGCACTTCAGAGTTTGAGAAGAATCCAGCGTTCAAGTGTATCCGTCCGGACGATGTGGCAATACCGTCCGGACGCCATTTTGTATTTGACAAATAATAGGGTTTTTGTCTCAGACACAGTTATGGGAAGACAGTTGCAACCGTTCGGACGATGTTTGTTCTCGTCCGAACGCTATCCTTGATAAGGCAAGTCGTGCATACAAAGTTCAACCGTCTAAATGTCATTCTCCATGGTCCGGACACGCAAGCCTTAATGTGGAAATAGTGTGCCGTAGAAGTTCAATCGTCCGTTCGTTAGTCTCCATGGTCCGGACGCTCAAGCCTTAATATGAAAATTGCATGCAGCTAAAGTGCAATTGTTCGGACACTAGGGCAACACCGTCTGGACGTGGCTCTTTTCAGGAAAGAATTTCAAGCAAATTTGGAAAGCCGATCGCACAATTGTTCGTCTGGACGCCCTCAGCTACCGTCCTGACGCTACCTAGAAAAATCGTATTAAACGCGATTTAGGTTTTTATGGCCTATAAATGAATGCCCCTAGGCATGTATTTTGTAAGAATTCGGTAGTGAATTCAGTAGTGCTTAGAGAGTTTATTTTAAGAAGTTATTGTGCTGATTCGCTCATTTTCAAATCGTTGCCAAGTGCTGTTACTGTGCTGAACTGAAGTCTGTTAGTATTTTGGCCTCATTCTGTGTTTGGACAAAATCACTTATGTGTAAAGATGCTGTAAACAGGGATTCCACTTGTCAGAGCATTTTCAGAAGACTCTGCACTGCGAAAAAGATAGAAGATTTCAGACTCCCTGTCAGCCGTCTGGACGACGTGTTATCCCGTCCGGACATCCATTTGTCCACTGTTCCATCCGTCCGGACGACGTGTTCATCCCGACCGGACGCTAGACAGACCAGCATCATCCGTCCGGACGACGTATCTTTCCGTCTGGACCATCCACTGTATCGAGAAGCTTCTGTTCCAACTTGCATCCGTCTGGACATCTCAGCAGCCCGTCCGGACGCCCATCAGTGATCGATCAGCTTCAGATTCTTTCCAAGTTCAGATATGGGAAGATTGATACACCGTCCGGACGATGTGGTTTCCCGTCTGGACGCGCTCATAAATAAGGCAAGAATCGCAATTCAAATATCACCGTCCGAACGTCAGTCAGAATTGGTCCGGACGCGCGCTCATCAGATAAGGAAATTGCCGATTCGACTTCAACCGTCCGGACGTCTGCCTATCATTGTTCGGACGCACGCATAGCAAATATGGAAATTGCGTGCTGTAGAATTGCTGTCCGGTCGTTCATCCTCCTTGGTCCGGACGCGCAAAGCATTATATGGAAATTACTTGCAGCGGACGTGCGACCGTCCGGACATCAGTGTCTCACCATCCGGATCGGCTCTTAAACAGGAAAGATTTTTAGCAAAATTTTTGGAAAATCCTGTCGCACAGTTGTCCGTCCGGATGGCTTAGGTTCACCGTCCGGACGGTGTCTGTACATATTACAGCAGTCGCCCATTCTGCACCTTAGCCTATAAATAGAGGCCCCTGGGCATTGAGAACTGCAAGAATTCGGTATTGAATTCCACAAGAGCTCAGAGAAGTTCAAGATCCCTCTGAAGCCGTTACAAGTGTGTTGCGCTACATCTGAAGTCTATCTTAGGGGTTGGCCCTAAGGTAAAGGATTCCATTGAAGACCCCTTCAGGTAGGAGACTTGGTTGGGAAGCGTTCGTGTTGGGTTACACGTCAGAGAGCAAGGTACGACCACTGCATCGGGTTAATGTGAGTGTTACTATCTTGTATCTAGCTTTGTCTTATGAATAGTGGAATTCCTGGGTTTGGCTACCCCGGAGTGGTTTTTCTCTTGATTGAGTTTCTACTTCGTCAACAAAAATCTGTGTGTCTTTTATTTTCCGCTGTGCTTAATTTTTGTTGACACTTGTGCACACACTTTACTTTTAGAAGTCAATTTCGATTTTCAATTGGTATCAGAGCTTGGTACACTCTGAGAAGATTAAATTCTTGAGTGTCATTTATTTTTGACTTCTATTTGCAACTATGTCTTAAACTCTTAATTCTGTTCCTACCTTCGATGGTATAAACTATGGCTATTGGAAAGCTTGGATGCGGTTCTTTTTGAAATCTTTTGACTGTTGGAGTATTGTTGAAACTGGTTGGACTAAACCAGATGATACATTCCTCGAGACAGTCCCTCTGAAAAATGCCCGACTTTCCAATGATAAAGCCCTCCATGCTCTATGCCAAACACTTTTTCTCCTTCTGAATTCGCCAAAATTTCAAACTGCGAATCAGCCAAAGAAGCATGGAAAATCTTGGAAACAACATATGAAGGCACGAAACTTGTTAAATCTGCCAAACTTCAAATGTTGATTTCAAGATTTGAAGAAAAGATGTTGGAAGAAGAGACCTTTGGAGAGTTTTTGTAACACCCCAGTTTTTAAAACATATTTTTGATATTTAAAAATATGAATGATTATTTATGTAATCGTTCGTTTTATAAAATTTATTTATAAATATTTTCAACTGATTTGAGAACCGGTGTTTTAATAAACTGACAATATTTTGATCACCAAAAATATTACTGAGTTAATAAAATTTATTTACCCTATTTTGCATAAATTTATAATATATTAGTATACAATTATCTTTTTTTGTTTAAATGTTCGGAATATACAAATCACCCTTTCCACTCTGTTTTTATGAATTTTCCACTGCGACAAATTGACAATCATCTTCTCCACCTTACAATTTTAATATTATCTGAACAATCATCACAGTGCATCTTCCCTGAGCAATTGCACTATCTTCGTGACCCAACCATAAGATTCATAATCCACTGCAATTTCTTAATCTCCCACCAGCAAGACCACTTCACCAAATTTCCCACTCAACATTTCTCTAATCGACCACTGCGGCAATCTTCTCCACTTCACCAAACCTCCCACTCACTCTCAGCTATATAACTGACCACCATCTCCTGCAAATCGCACGCTTCTTCCTTCATTCTTTCTTCTCCTTTCTTCTTCTTTCCCATTCTTTTCCTTCTCTCTGCAAACTGAGAGATTACAGGAGACAGAGTGAGAAAGTGTGAGACAGTGAGGTAGAGAGAAATAGAGGGAGAGAACAGAGGGACAAAACAGAGAGTGATTATGAGAAGAGAGAAACAGAGATTTAGAGGTGCTGAGAGACTTAAGGGAGAAACCGAGGGACTTGAGAGAAGCAGAATTGAGAGAGAGTCAGACCCGAGAGAGAGAGACCAAACCCAGAAGACCCGTAACCCAGGAAACTCGGAGGAAAACCGTGACCCAGTTCTACCCAATCTCCGGCAAGCCGATCTCCGGCTGTTCTGCAGCAAATCGAGGCCGTGGGTGCGATTTCTGGCGGATCAGTGCTCCGACCAGTGAAGCCGCGACCCAGACGGCCCAGCAACCACGAACCCGCGAACAGTTACCCCGAACCCAGATTTCCAGCAGTGACCCCGCTTGAACCCGAGACTCAGCATGAACCCAGAATCCGGCGACCCAAACAGCCGACCATGCAACCCGATCTGCCACTGGGTTACCGCCGGTGGAACGAGCTAGTGAACCCAGAACCTGTGGCAGTGACCGAACCCAGTGAACCAGGGCCTTGAACCCGCAACCCCGCCTGGCCGAACCCCATCTTCGGTGATGAGTCTTGACTGTTTGGTACTGTTGGGTGCCTTGCTGTTTTTGGCTGAGTGCATTGGCAGGAGAGGTTTCGAGTTCTGACTATCTTAGTTGGTTAAGATTATGAAATTTTGGATATAACTTCTATGGTCTTGGGGTTGAACAGTTATGGATATTTTGTTAGCCCAGTTGTGATCCAGCCCGCGACCCATCTCAGACCCGAAGCCCGATCTGGCAGTAGTCCAAACCTGTGACCCGTGACCCGAACCCGGAAACCCGACCCGCCGGGGACCCATCTCAGGCAGACTTCCAGCGACTTTTCCGGCGACTTTCCGGTAGACTTTTCCGGTGACTTTCCGATGACTTTTCCGATGATTTTCCGGCGCTTTTCCCGTGACCGAACTCATCGTTTTCACTGGATTTTCTAGTGAAAATTCTTATTTAATAAACCAAGAAACTATACATAGAGAGTAAAGCTCGATCCCGATGCTAATGGGAAATCCAAGGGAACCCTCTACCCCTTCTCAAATTATTATATTACATTAATTATTCCTTTATTTGCAAAATTTCGATTTGACTATTTTGATTCGGTATTTCAAATTATTTTATTTATATAAAGGATTTGTTGGTTTTGATGTGAAAATTATTGAGTAAAAATAATATTCTTGAAATCGTGATTTTGAGTAAAAAACCCTCCAACACGTTGCCCCTGGATATACAAGAAAAGAATGAGAAAGTTTTGTGAGAAAACTCTATGAGATATATAAAGGAGAAATTTTTGAGAAAAGGGCACGTGTGTGGAGGAGACTATTATTTTGGGCCCTAGACCCGCAGAGATTCGCAGAGATTTAGCTCGGTACCGTAGCTCGAGATGGAAGCGCACCCGCTGATTCACTTAGTGACAGCGGTATCCGTCTCTATGTCAGTCTAAGTGCACTTCAATTAATTAGCTGACGGGGGCAGGGCCTGAGGCCTCAGGTAAACCACGTTACCTGCCCGAGGTCAACAGCAACGACCGCGCAACCCTATTTACACAGGGCGTAAGAGTGTATATGGGCATATTATGAGTAATGATTATTTCCAAACATATATTATATCTTGTATATAAAAAGGAGTTTTTGACAATTGTTTTGGAGATTTATAAAAAGGAGTTTTTGACAATTGTTTTGGAGATTTATAAAAAGGAGTTTTGACAAATGTTTTGGAGATTTATAAAAAGGAGTTTTTGACAAATGTTTTGGAGATTTTCAAAAGAATTTAACTCAACTGTTTTATGGTTGAGGATTCCTTACTGAGCATGTTTTTTTGTGCTCACCCCTTATTTTGTTTTTTGTTTTCAGGTTATGAACAGAGAGACGTAGGTGGCCAGGATGGGATCTAGGAATGCATTAGGACATTTCATTTATGTTACCCTAAAATTTTCAGTTATTGTATCTTTTATAATTAAATTTTCTAAATGACCGTTTCCGCATTTATTTAAAAAATCTGAGTTATAAAATCACTATTATTTTTATTTATTTAAATCAGCATACTAGTTAAGATATTTGGCAGACCTTACGAATCTTTGCAGTTTTTAAAGAGAAAGTGACGAACCTAACCCTTAGCGGTTTGGGGGCGTTACAGTTTTGGTATCAGAGCAAAGGTTATAAGGTTCTGTAGACTTTAGGAGCTAGATCATTAAGATAGACTTAGTGGGGTAATGGGGAATCACATTCCGGCCAAGCAGAGTCCGTCTTTTCTTGTTTTGTATTTAGTGCTAGGGAATCATTCCCTATTTTTTTTTTTAACACCTCGCTAAGGATTGCAGGGGAACAACGGAATCCTACGCCTGCACGTGTATATACCCTAACTCCAGATGATGTAGCCGCGTCAAACGAAGTAGTGACGGGTACATTTTTGATTTCATTCCACCAGGTTACTGTGCCCTTTGACTCTGGTACAACGCATTCATTTATGTCATACTTTTTTTCCCGAGACTATAACTTGATGTCTGAGTAGTTAGATGTAGACCTAGCAGTAGCTACCCCTGTAGGGAATTGCATCATAGCAGTTTGACATTGTGTGTAACGCCCCCAAACCGCTATGGGTTAGGTTCGTCACTTTTCTCTTTAAACTGCAAAGATTCGTAAGGTCTGCCAAATATCTTAACTAATATGCTGATTTAAATAAATAAAAATAATAATGGTTTCAAAATCTCAGAGTTTTTAATAAATGCGGAAACGGTCATTTAATTGTAAAAATACAATAACTGAAAATTATGGGTTAATATAAATGAAATGTCCTAATGCATTCCTAGATCCCATCCCGGCCACCTACGTCTCTCTGTTCATAACCTGAAAACAAAAACAAAATAAGGGGTGAGCACAAAAAACATGCTCAGTAAGGAATCCTCAACCATAAAACAGTTGAGTTAAATTCTTTTGAAAATCTTCAAACAATTGTCAAAAAAACTTCTTTTAAATATCTCCAAAACATTTGTCAAAAACTCCCTTTTATAAATCTCCAAAACATTTGTCAAAAACTCCCTTTTCATACGCAAGATAATATATATATATATATATATATATATTTGAAATAATCATTACTCATAGTATGCCCAATACACTATTACGCCCTGTGTACGTAGGGTTGCGCGGTCGTTGCTGTGACCTTGGGTGAGTAACGCGGTTTACCTGTGGCCACAGGCCCCACCCCCATCAGCTAATTAATTGAAGTGCACTTAGACTGACATAGAGACAGATACCGCTGTCACTAAGCGAACCAGCGGGTGCGCTTCCATCTCGAGCTACGGTACCGAGCTAAATCTTGAAGGGTCTCGAATCTCTGCGGGTCTAGGGCCCAAATAATAGTCTCCTCCACACACGTGCCATTTTCAAAAATATTTCTCCTTTATATATAACTCAAAGAGTTTTTCTCCCAAAACTTTCTCATTCTTTTCTTGTATATCTTCTCACAAAACTTTCTCATTCTTTACTAGTATATATAGGGCAACGTGTTGGAGGGTTTTTTACTCAAAATCACGATTTCAAGAATATTATTTTTATACTCAAAACTTTCATATCAAAACCAACAAATCCTTTATATAAATAAAATAATTTGAAATACCGAATCAAAATAGTTAATCGAAATTTTGCAAATAAAGGAATAATTAAAATAATATAATAATTTGAGAAGGGGTAAAGGTTCCCTTACTTGGACTTTCTATTAGCATCGGGATCGAGCTTTTACCAAAATACTTCCTTGCACACACTTCAAGCCTTAAACCACACAAAACTACACAAATCCCACAATTTTCTCTCTTGGCCTTTAGGTGTGTGTGTGAGTGAAGCTTGATGGGTATTGTGTCTTCCATCTTCTCTATTTATAAGAGAATGAATGGTTAGGATCAAGTAGACACATTTTGATCCAATGGATGGGAATTAACCTTACCTACCACAATGCACTCAAAAATGCACTCAAACTTACCTACCACAATGCACTCAAAAATGCACTCAAACTTACCTACCATAATGCACTCAACCTTACCTATCACAATGCACTCAAATTTACCTATCACAATGCACTCAAACCTTAATATATTATTCTAACATTATTATTATTATTATTATTTAACCATTCTCATTGCTAGACCAATTTACTATGCCTAGTTTCTCACTCAAGGAAATTACTATTTTCTCAAAGGTGGGTTGGGTTTGTAGATAGCAATTGGAATGGGTTGGGTTAAGTTCAAAGATGGCCCAATAATGAATAATGTGAATTTAACATGTGAAATGTGGGTTGGGTTTGTAGATAGCAATTGGAATGGGTTGGGTTAAGTCCAAAGATAGCCCATTAAAGAATAATGTGAATTTCCGTCCAGATCAGAGGTCATATTTTTCACGGGTGTTTTCGGGTATCAAATGGAGTCCAAAAATTATGAAATTTGGAGGGTAGCTAGAGAACTTCAAGATGAGCGTCTCAGTTTTTGAATCGACCAAAACGGAGTTTGTTTGACCCTGTTTCCGTTATTCCAAAGTTTAAGGTCTGTTTTGAGTTTTTATCAAATTGCAACTATAAACGTTTCTACAAACAAAATACACATTTATTCTTTTTCCTTATTAAAAATGTTTTAAAATTAATTTAAACCATTATAATATATATCCTAAAATCTGGGGCGCTACATTGTGAACCCTAGGATTGATCTTATTAAGGTTGAAGTCTCTAAGTTGGAATCAATACTAAGGATGTAAGTTATGATCAGTATCAAAGTATGATAGGTTTTCAAGACCTGTTTAACTAAGTGTTAAGTTGTACAATCTTTCTCGAGGAATAGCAAATTTCATCGGTTATAAACCAACTTGTTTTGGATGATTAGGTATTGATGATCACAATATTTTGAGGTATAGTCATGATTTATGCAATGCTTTTAGAGATAAAGATTATAGAAATTCGGATGCTTAATAACTTGGCAGATTTATGGATATTAAGTCAATAAATATATTAAGCATCACGTAGATATTTTATGTGCTTAGTGATTATATTGAGGTTTAGAGATTTCTTGAGTTACTGTAGGATGTAAACAAAGATATCTATGATCTTGAATATGGTATCCTTTTGGAGATGGACACTTAATCTATAGATGCTAATTCATGTGTTTTAAGGACATATAAGAGAATAAGTTGATCGAGTAAATTGATGATATTTGGGGCAATTATATTCTTGTGATCAGGTAACTTTAGTGAAGTTAGAATATATTGAGAAATTATTGAAGTTTTCTAGAGGATAATCCACATGATAAGATGAATCTTTCTTGAGGATTGATCAATGGTAAAATTGAATTGGATTGAGGTTAAGGTCGAATCCATTGACTTATGAGGATAATGTCTAAATGATAAATTGAAGTCTATGGACTAATTGAACATTGGAGAATTCTATAGACTAAGAATTTACTTGAGGAATTTATATTTTTGCCTCCCACTAAGCTGCAATTGAGGATGATTGAGGTAAACCATATCTTGATTTATAGTTTGATGCTTAGTGTGATTTCCTGATATGATTTACGTGTTTGAGGTCTAAGGAATGAACGACTATCGTCTACTTGAAGATAAGAATGTTTAGACTTAGACTTATGTTAAAGAATTTCCTAATGGAAGGAAACTTCAACCCTATTGATGAACATATATGGAGAATAGGTTATGATATACACTTATATTGATGCTTAGTTGAATTTTAGAAAAGTGAGTAATGCTATGTGAAGGACAAAAGGAAGTTGTTCCTAAATCAGGCTACAGGAATATGGTAATTGATTGTAATATTAGATGTTGATAACACATTGATTTTTGGAGATGACTGATTTAATGAATTAGATATTAAGTGAACGTCTGATTCCTAGCTGAACACATTTGAGGTTTATCCGATTAACCCTAAGATGTAAAGGAAAGATATGTTATGACTAATGGGTATCTATTATTTCAAATCTGGTATCTTTGAAGATAGGAGTATTAAGCGTAAATTACTGATTTATATATATTTGAGGAAATTAGTTGATCAAATGATTTGATGATTTCTGGAGAGATTATTTTCCCTATGCATCTGACGAACTTTGGAGAAGTTTAATATATATTTGAGGTCTTTCTAGAGCTTAAGTTAAATAAGATTTTGAGGATGTGATTCATTGATTCTCTTAGATATCCTTGCTTGACAGATAAGTTTATAATTAGCAGATCTGAGTATTGATTGACTGCATAACTAAGTTGGAGTAATATTAAGATTTTAATCTATTGCAATTTGAGGATGATAGTAATTATGCAGGAATAAGAAAGAAGATCATAGTTCAAAGGATTACAGACATATTAGATGATAAGGACAGTATGTAGAGAATAATTATTGTCTTACAAGATGAACCACTTTAGATTTAAAGAAAAACCATAGACTTGCAAATCGAACCTTTTTGCATCATTCCCGGAGAGTTCATACCTGCAGGTATTTCATAGTACTGCAGTTAGTTATTTATTTTTGTTAGTAAAGAACTGCTAGATCAAATAGAATACCTGGCTAAGCTTCAGAGCGGAAAACCCTAAGATCTTGGACTGCACGCAAGAGATCCTGGTATTGTTCTTGGAGACGATTGGTGTTCTGCTCCAAGTCAGCATACCTCTTTTCCAAGTCTTTCGCATACGAATCTACCACCTTCTTCAGCTTTTTATTCTCTTGCTGAAGAACCCTATTTCTTCGTCTAAAGTCCATATACATTCGCTGCAAAGTCGAAATTTGAGCTTTCTGCACTTGAATTTCATTTCCCCGAACTTGCAGACGTCGAGCCATATTTGCAACAGAAGAAGCACCCTGAATACTGAAAGCCAAAGAGTCATTGATGGCTTGAGCATCAGTCCTATCCGCCAACAACTTTTCATCTCGAGGAGTTATGATGCCCTGAGCCACGGATGCAGCTACTGCATCATTCAGCATCACAGAGTCATTAGTCATAAGAGGACCTCTCTGAGATAGGAACAATGGACGCCAAATTTCTGATTGTACTTCAGGCGCAGTATTGAGATCAAAATTATTTTGAGAGGATGAGGAAGCCATTTTTAGAAAAAACTAAGGAAATAATGATACTCCTCAAAGAACCTGAAGGAGAAAAGATAGAAATGAAGCGGTTATTGGAAAAGATCTGAAAGAAAAGAGAACTTAATCAGTGAACGAGACGCAGTCTAATCAACGTCATTCTGAGCGCAGCTGCCACTACAACTAGCAGACAGCTCTCGAATCACGAGCTCTCTTCTTTTTTCAACTTTCACCCTTTTCACCTTCTCGAATTCCGAATTCACCCAAGACTTTTCCGGATTTCTCGCCGCACTTTTCGTGCCTAGCAGACGTGGAAGAGCATTCCGAGAAAAGGATTGAGAAATTGTGATCCACTGTCGGCACCACTTGCACCGTTCCTTCTCAAATCTCTTCTATAAATTCACTCATCTTCTCCATTGCAAAGCACACCTTTGAACTCTCAACCCTTCATACTTTGAGAGCCAAAATTTTTCTTATGGTCTGAGCTTTCATCGCTTCCTGAGAGGGAAGATGAAATTTCATAACCAAAATCCAAAGTCTAAAGTTGGAAAGATGCAGCATCACAACCAGATTCACATACAACGAAGCAAGATTATTTTTGATCATATCATCCAGAAGCAAGATTATCCTTGATCACGCTTCTGAGATGAAGTATCTTTCTCTTCCTTCGCATCACCATAAACTTTTCTGGCATCCACTCTCAATCCGGTGATGGCGATCTATGACAGAAGAGAGAGAGCACTACGATATGAGTACCACACTCATATCCTTTCCTGATTGCTTGCCTCGCCTTCCTCCTTCCTGGATTCCATGTTTCTATTTGGCAAGCTTTCCACCAAGATTATCAGAAAACATCATCACAAAGAAATTTGTTGTAGAAATTTTTCTTTAATGAGAAATGAAACGTTTTCTTTTCTGCAACCTACCCATTTGTATACTTCTTGTTATGAGCATAAAATTCCATATTTGATAAATAATCATACGGTCGTATACTTGTTTATTTCTTGATGTTTTACATAAAACTGTATTACTAAACTTATGTTTTAAAAATCTAAATTTTACCTTAATATAAACTTTATACGAAGCATAGCTTATAAATTTCGAGGACGAAATTCTGTTAAGGGGGGAAGAATGTAACACCCCAGTTTTTAAAACATATTTTTGATATTTAAAAATATGAATGATTATTTATGTAATCGTTCGTTTTATAAAATTTATTTATAAATATTTTCAACTGATTTGAGAACCGGTGTTTTAATAAACTGACAATATTTTGATCACCAAAAATATTACTGAGTTAATAAAATTTATTTACCCTATTTTGCATAAATTTATAATATATTAGTATACAATTATCTTTTTTTGTTTAAATGTTCGGAATATACAAATCACCCTTTCCACTCTGTTTTTATGAATTTTCCACTGCGACAAATTGACAATCATCTTCTCCACCTTACAATTTTAATATTATCTGAACAATCATCACAGTGCATCTTCCCTGAGCAATTGCACTATCTTCGTGACCCAACCATAAGATTCATAATCCACTGCAATTTCTTAATCTCCCACCAGCAAGACCACTTCACCAAATTTCCCACTCAACATTTCTCTAATCGACCACTGCGGCAATCTTCTCCACTTCACCAAACCTCCCACTCACTCTTAGCTATATAACTGACCACCATCTCCTGCAAATCGCACGCTTCTTCCTTCATTCTTTCTTCTCCTTTCTTCTTCTTTCCCATTCTTTTCCTTCTCTCTGCAAACTGAGAGATTACAGGAGACAGAGTGAGAAAGTGTGAGACAGTGAGGTAGAGAGAAATAGAGGGAGAGAACAGAGGGACAAAACAGAGAGTGATTATGAGAAGAGAGAAACAGAGATTTAGAGGTGCTGAGAGACTTAAGGGAGAAACCGAGGGACTTGAGAGAAGCAGAATTGAGAGAGAGTCAGACCCGAGAGAGAGAGACCAAACCCAGAAGACCCGTAACCCAGGAAACTCGGAGGAAAACCGTGACCCAGTTCTACCCAATCTCCGGCAAGCCGATCTCCGGCTGTTCTGCAGCAAATCGAGGCCGTGGGTGCGGTTTCTGGCGGATCAGTGCTCCGACCAGTGAAGCCGCGACCCAGACGGCCCAGCAACCACGAACCCGCGAACAGTTACCCCGAACCCAGATTTCCAGCAGTGACCCCGCTTGAACCCGAGACTCGGCATGAACCCAGAATCCGGCGACCCAAACAGCCGACCATGCAACCCGATCTGCCACTGGGTTACCGCCGGTGGAACGAGCCAGTGAACCCAGAACCTGTGGCAGTGACCGAACCCAGTGAACCAGGGCCTTGAACCCGCAACCCCGCCTGGCCGAACCCCATCTTCGGTGATGAGTCTTGACTGTTTGGTACTGTTGGGTGCCTTGCTGTTTTCGGCTGAGTGCATTGGCAGGAGAGGTTTCGAGTTCTGACTATCTTAGTTGGTTAAGATTATGAAATTTTGGATATAACTTCTATGGTCTTGGGGTTGAACAGTTATGGATATTTTGTTAGCCCAGTTGTGATCCAGCCCGCGACCCATCTCAGACCCGAAGCCCGATCCGGCAGTAGTCCAAACCCGTGACCCGAACCCGGAAACCCGACCTGCCGGTGACCCAACTCCGGCAGACTTCCGGCGACTTTCTGGTAGACTTTTCCGGCGACTTTCCGGTGACTTTTCCGGCGACTTTCCGATGACTTTTCCGATGATTTTCCGGCGCTTTTCCCGTGACCGAACTCATCGTTTTCACTGGATTTTCTAGTGAAAATTCTTATTTAATAAACCAAGAAACTATACAAAGAGAGTAAAGCTCGATCCCGATGCTAATGGGAAATCCAAGTAAGGGAACCCTCTACCCCTTCTCAAATTATTATATTACTTTAATTATTCATTTATTTGCAAAATTTCGATTTGACTATTTTGATTCGGTATTTCAAATTATTTTATTTATATAAAGGATTTGTTGGTTTTGATGTGAAAATTATTGAGTAAAAATAATATTCTTGAAATCGTGATTTTGAGTAAAAAACCCTCCAACGCGTTGCCCCTAGATATACAAGTAAAGAATGAGAAAGTTTTGTGAGAAAACTCTATGAGATATATAAAGGAGAAATTTTTGAGAAAAGGGCACGTGTGTGGAGGAGACTATTATTTTGGGCCCTAGACCCGCAGAGATTCGCAGAGATTTAGCTCGGTACCGTAGCTCGAGATGGAAGCGCACCCGCTGATTCACTTAGTGACAGCGGTATCCGTCTCTATGTCAGTCTAAGTGCACTTCAATTAATTAGCTGACGGGGGCAGGGCCTGAGGCCTCAGGTAAATCATGTTACCTGCCCGAGGTCAACAGCAACGACCGCGCAACCCTATTTACACAGGGCGTAAGAGTGTATACGGGCATATTATGAGTAATGATTATTTCCAAACATATATTATATCTTGTATATAAAAAGGAGTTTTTGACAATTGTTTTGGAGATTTATAAAAAGGAGTTTTTGACAATTGTTTTGGAGATTTATAAAAAGGAGTTTTGACAAATGTTTTGGAGATTTATAAAAGGGAGTTTTTGACAAATGTTTTGGAGATTTTCAAAAGAATTTAACTCAACTGTTTTATGGTTGAGGATTCCTTACTAAGCATGTTTTTTTGTGCTCACCCCTTATTTTGTTTTTTGTTTTCAGGTTATGAACAGAGAGACGTAGGTGGCCGGGATGGGATCTAGGAATGCATTAGGACATTTCATTTATGTTACCCTAAAATTTTCAGTTATTGTATCTTTTATAATTAAATTTTCTAAATGACCGTTTCCGCATTTATTTAAAAACTCTGAGTTATAAAATCACTATTATTTTTATTTATTTAAATCAGCATACTAGTTAAGATATTTGGCAGACCTTACGAATCTTTGCAGTTTTTAAAGAGAAAGTGACGAACCTAACCCTTAGCGGTTTGGGGGCGTTACAGTTTTGGTATCAGAGCAAAGGTAAACCTGAGGAAGAAGATAAGAAAGATCCCAGAGGACCCCGATGTTTTGAATGCTCAGGCTTTGGACATATCCAGGCTGATTGCGGGAATCTTAAAAAGGGTAAGGGGAAAGCATACAATGTGACTCGCAGTGATGAGTCAGAAGAAGAAGCTCCAGAGTCTATAAAATTTCTGGCCTTTGTAGCCCCATATTTTGAAGAAGAAGACTCGTATTACTCGGAGCATAGCAATAATGAGGAAGAGATCAAGGAGGCCTACAAGACACTCTACATAGAGTATGAGAAGCTGAGGGAAGGTCGAAAGCAGCACCTTAATGATCTGAATAGTTTGTAGACCGAGAAGAGTTCATTGCTGCTCAAAGTACAAGAGCTCGAGGAAAAGCTACTAGAGACGCAGCTCTAGCTAAAGAGAGTCACTAATGAGAAGCTGACTCATATGCTGTCTATCCAGAAGAGCCCAAATGACAAGACTGGCCTCGGGTATGTAGCTCCCTCTTCTGATGTTCCTTCTTCCTCAAAGATTGTGTTTGTGAAACCTACAGTCCCAGAGCCTCCTCCCACTGTTGAAGATAAAAAGAAGGAAAAGGTCAATGATGATGTTCCAGGCATTCAGGAGCCTCATTCCATCAGAAGACCTCCCATTTGCCATCATTGCGGTCTCAGTGGGTATGTTCGCCCTCAGTGCTCCCTCCTGAAAGCACAAAAGGCCAAAGCCAAGAAAGAAGTGCCCAGACAAGCTCATTATGGCACTAGACCTATAGTCCAGCATCAGACTCCATGGCATCAGGCATCTTACCAAGCCCCATGGGGACAAGCACCATGGGGACAAGCACCAAGGCATCAGTATTAAGCTCCTTGGTCTCATGCTCCTCAGCATCAGCGGCCTCAACAACGGTTTGTACCAGCCAATCACAGTGGCACCTACAAGAGCAAACCCAAGCAGTTTAGAAGGCCTCAGAAGATGAAAGAAGAGCAACACTCCAGTGAGCCTCCTATCTGGATGCAGGACATGATGGAGTGGATGATGTAGTCCTGCCAGCAACCACCCACTAGAAGGCAGGCTTGGGTCGAGAAGGATAGTCACCCCATGAGGGGGAACCGACGCACCTAGCAGATTCAGGTGTTTATGCCTAGGATTTGGTTCCTAATCCCATGGCATCAGGTTTGATTGCTTATCTTAACTTGATACATCTTTATATGCAATCTAGGAACAAGTTGTGTTTGCCCCCTATGTCTCTTGAGAGAACTTTGCAGGTATTTTTTTTTGGGAAGACAGAAAAAGCAGGTCGAGCGACTGTTTTTCTGTATTGGCATCATTGAGCATCCACAGGGTTGATCTTGCCTTTGCATATGATGCCATTTCCATATTGCATGTTTTGTTTGTGTTCTTTTCTTTAAATAATAATAATAAATAAATAAATATAGGGAGAGTTTGCAGGATAATTTTTTTCTCTTGGCTTATTAGATATTGCATTTATTTTTGCCTGATATCTCAATTCTGTAAGCATTAATCTACTCTGCTTAGATATAATTGAGAGTTTATGACTATATTGGCCAAGTGTTTTTCCTATTTTTGCAAAAGTAGGATAGCTTCTTTCCTCACGCGATGAAAAAGTGTACTATCCCGGGCTCCCCTAAAGGTACATCTTTCCTTCTCTGACCTTTTGCTTTTAGAAATTTTGGATAAGAGAAGAAGTCCTTGATAAGATGACCAAATTGACCTCATGCTAGTTGAACCTAGAGCCTAAAAACTCTGGCACTCCATACAGTTTGCAGCACCATAAGAAACAAGCAGTTAATCGTATGAAATCTATGCTTTAAAGTATATATTCACTGCTTCTGTGCTACATTTGCTTTATGCCTTGCCCTCTACGTGCAAGTAAAACATTTATGTTGTCCTTCATGGTACAAGTAAATCACTTAGGTGCTGCATCTCAAGGGAAGTGTATTAGATGAGGGTGGCTAGGCCCTAGCAAGTTATAAGGTTTGACTTTTGGCTAATCTGTCACTGATTTTCTCTCCTGTCTAGAAAATCTAGTTGCTCTATGTCATGTCATTGAAAGTCTACCTTGTGGGAAAGGAGTCTTCACAAACACACATGCATTGCGTGAGTTGAGTTGTCTATTTGAATTTTCTATGACCAGGAAAAATATTTGTGCTAATTGAAATCTTAACTCTCTTTTATATCTCTGTTTAGTTTTGAGATGCTCTCTGATTGTGTTATCAGTTGATTATACATGCATGTTCTGACACTGACTTGAGAAAATTTGATCTCTTTCAAAGTTTCCTCAGTTTTTCTGGTGTTTCAGTGTGGAGCGTCCGGACGGGTAGAGTTCAGCAATTCGGACGGTTCCCTTTTTGGAGTCTGAACGGACGGCGTTTTGCAGTCCGGACGAGATCTGTTACATGTCCAGACGTGAGCTGTCATCTTCGGGCGGACGGGTAATTTAATTCGTCCGGACGTGCGTAACCGTTTTGCTCCTTTTCGAGGCAGCGCGCGTCCGGACGTCATCAAAACACTGTCCGGACGGGTACCCCACAGTGGCTATAAATAGCCCAGATCGCCGGTCTCTCCACTATACCCCATAAATCTTACCTTTGGCTGATTGTGAGAAAGCTTTTAGTGAAGTTTTTGCTTGTCTTTTTGCATATTCCTCTCACATTCCAGGTATTTTTTTTCTTGTCTTATTTCTTTCAGTTTATTTTGCAACTGTTAGAATCTTTTTTTTTGGAATGTTTTTAGGATGCATATATCTGCCATGCTAAAATTCTTTGGACTTAATTGTGATATTCTCTGTCTTTATTTTTCCAAAGTCCTTTTTACTGCTGTTATTCTGCCAAATTTTTGTTACCCTAACAAGAATTTTTTTTTTTTGTTTTGTGGATTATTTTTTGGCAAAAATTCTTTTTGGTTCTTTTGCAAAATCATGTCTGCTATCAGCTCCCAGCGCAGGGTCCGCCAGAGGACAGAGGAAGAGCAGAGTGCATTCCAAGCCAAAATCATGGACCGCAATGTCCTCGCTGAGCGGAACGTGGTTCGTGCTGACATCATGGTGCCTCCATTGGATAGCATTTATGAGACTATCCAGACCTACAATTGGGGGTATCTCTACATGTGTGCCGGCATCGTCCTCACTAGGCTAGTCAGGCTCTTCTGTAGCGCCCCAGATTTTAGGATATATATTATAATGGTTTAAATTAATTTTTAAAACATTTTTAATAAGGAAAAAGAATAACTACGATTATTTATGAAAATAAATGTGTATTTTTGTTTGTAGAAACGTTTATAATTGCAATTTGATAAAAACTCAAAACAGACCTTAAACTTTGGAATAACGAAAACAGGGTCAAACGAACTCCGTTTTGGTTGATTCAAAATTCTGAACGCTCATCTTGAAGTCCTCTAGCTACCCTCCAAATTTCATGATTTTTGGACGTCGTTAAGGCTATGAAAACACCCATGAAAAATATGACCCCTGTTTTGGACGGAAATTCACATTATTCTTTAATGGGCTATCTTTGGACTTAACCCAACCCATTCCAATTGCTATCTACAAACCCAACCCACATTTCACATGTTAAATTCACATTATTCATTATTGGGCCATCTTTGAACTTAACCCAACCCATTCCAATTGCTATCTACAAACCCAACCCACCTTTGAGAAAATAGTAATTTCCTTGAGTGAGAAACTAGGCATAGTAGATTGGTCTAGCAATGAGAATGGTTAAAAAATAATAATAATAATAATATTAGAATAATATATTAAGATTTGAGTGCATTGTGATAGGTAAATTTGAGTGCATTGTGGTAGGTAAGGTTGAGTGCATTATGGTAGGTAAGTTTGAGTGCTTTTTTGAGTGCATTGTGGTAGGTAAGTTTGAGTGCATTTTTGAGTGCATTGTGGTAGGTAAGTTTGAGTGCATTTTTTAGTGCATTGTGGTAGGTAAGTTTGAGTGCATTTTTGAGTGCATTGTGGTAGGTAAGGTTAATTCCCATCTATTGGATCAAAATGTGTCTACTTGATCCTAACCATTCATTCTCTTATAAATAGAACCCAAAATGGAAGACACAATACCCATCAAGCTTCACTCACACACACACCTAAGGCCAAGAGAGAAAATTGTGGGATTTGTGTAGTTTTGTGTGGTTTAAGGCTTGAAGTGTGTGCAAGGAAGTATTTTGGTAAAAGCTAGATCCCGATGCTTATGGAAAGTCCAAGTAAGGGAACCCTCTACCCCTTCTCAAATTATTATATTACTTTAATTATTCCTTTATTTGCAAAAATTTCGATTTGATTATTTTATTCGGTATTTCAAATAATTTTGTTTACATGAAGGATTCGTTTTAAATTGGTTTTGATGTGAAAGTTTTGAATAAAAATGATATTTTGGAAATTGTGATTTTGAGAAAAACCTCGGTTCTAAAGGACTTTGAAATTTTGAGAATTTATTATTTTAGACCGAGATGTGAAGTCAACTTTTGGAATAACAATAAAAGAAGAAAAATATTTGTGAAACCCTCTAACACATTGCCCATGGATATACAAGTAAAGAATGAGAAAGTTTTGTGAGAAAAATCTATGAGATATATATAAATTTTGAAAAGGGCACGTGTGTGGAGGAGACTATTATTTTGGGCCCTAGTCGCAGAGATTCGCAGAGATTTAGCTCGGTACCGTAGCTTGAGATGGAAGCGCACCCGCTGATTCACTTAGTGAAAGCGGTATCCGTCTCTATGTCAGTCTAAGTGCACTTCAATTAATTAGCTGACGGGGGTGGGGCCTGTGGCCACAGGTAAACCGCGTTACCTGCCCAAGGTCACAGCAACGACCGCGCAACCCTACGTACACAGGGTGTAATAGTGTACCGGGCATATTATGAGAACTAATTAATTTCAAATATATATATATATTATCTTGTGTATAAAAATGAGTTTTGACAATTGTTTTGGAGATTTTTAAAAGAATTTAACTCAACTGTTTTATGGTTGAGGATTTCCTTACTGAGCATGTTTTTGTGCTCACCCCTTATTTTGTTTTTTGTTTTCAGGTTATGAGCAGAGAGACGTAGGTGGCCGGGATGGGATCTAGGAATGCATTAGAATATTGCATTCATGTTTTCTTAATAAGTGCACTTGCACAACAAATTTAGTTTTCTTGGATTTTTAATTATTGAATCAAACATGATTGTTTATTTCGAAAAAAACCGTTTCCGCATTTATTAAAAGCTCTGAGTTTTAAAATCATTATTATATTTAATTTATTTAAATCAGCATACTAGTTAAGATATTTGGCAGACCTTACGAATCTTTGCAGTTTTTAAAGAGAAAAGGACGAACCTAACCCTTAGCGGTTTGGGGGCGTTACAGTTTTGGTATCAGAGCAAAGGTTATAAGGTTCTGTAGACTTTAGGAGCTAGATCATTAAGATAGACTTAGTGGGGTAATGGGAAATCACATTCCGGCCTAGTAGAGTCCGTCCTTTCTTGTTTTGTATTCAGTGCTAGGGAATCATTCCCTATTTTTTTTTTTTTTAACACCTCGCTAAGGATTGCAGGGAAACAACGGAATACTACGCCTGCACGTGTATATACCCTAACTCCAGGTGATGTATCAGCGTCAAACGAAGTAGTGACGGGTACACTTTTGATTTCATCCCACTAGGCTCTTTGACTCTGGTACAACGCATTCATTTATGTCATACTCTTTTTCACGAGACTATAACTTGATGTCTGAGTAGTTAGATGTAGACCTCGCAATAGCTACCCTGTAGGGAATTGCATCATAGCAGTTTGACTTTGTGAACCCTAGGATTGATCTTATTAAGGTTGAAGTCTCTAAGTTGGAATCAATACTAAGGAGTAAGTTATGATCAGTATCAAAGTATGATAGGTTTTCAAGACCTGTTTAACTAAGTGTTAAGTGGTACAATCTTTCTCGAGGAATAGCAAATTGCATCGGTTATAAACCAACTGTTTTGGATGATTAGGTATTGATGACCACCATATTTTGAGGTATAGTCATGATTTATGAGATGCTTTTAAAGATATAGATTATAGAAATTCGGATGCTTAATAACTTGGCAGATTTATGGATATTAAGTCAATAAATATATTAAGCATCACATAGATATTTTATGTGCATAGAGAAAAATATTGAAGTTTAGAGATTTCTTGATTTACTGTAGGATGTAAACAAGGATATCTATGATCTTGAATATGGTATCCTTTTGAAGATGGACACTTAATCTATAGATACTGATTCATGTGTTTTAAGGACATATAAGAGAATAAGTTGATCGAGTAAATTGAGGATATTTGGAGCAATTATATTTTTGTGATCAGATAACTTTAGTGAAGTTAGAATATATTGAGGAATTATTGAAGTTTTCTAGAGGATAAGATAATCCACATGATAAGATGAATCTTTCGGAAGATCTTAAGTTTGAGAAATGCTCTAATTATCATATTTGAGGATTGATCAATGGTAAAATTGAATTGGATTGAGGTTAAGGTCGAATCCATTGACCTATGAGAATAATGTCTAAATGATAAATTGAAGTCTATGGACTAATTTGGAGATAAAGGTAAGAGACATAATTTTCGTACACCCTTTTGAGGATAAGAGAAACAAAAATCTTTTCAGGTAAGGGTTATTTACAAGATTTTATTTAAAGCTTTACACCCTAGCTGATGATGTAATACATGTACAATCGGAACAAATTTTTGAGGTATAAGAGATCAATTGAATTGACTAGAGGAGATAGCTAACTAATTGAACATCGGAGAATTCTATAGACTAAGAATTTACTTGAGGAAATTATTTTTGCCTCTCACTAAGCTGCATTTGAGGATGATTGAGGTAAACCATATCTTGATTTATAGTTTGATGCTTAGTGTGATTTCCTGATGTGATTTACGTGTTTGAGGTCTAAGGAATGAACGACTATCGTCTACTTGAAGATAAGAATGTTTAGACTTAGACTTATGTTAAAGAATTTCCTAATGGAAGGAAACTTCAACCCCTATTGATGAACATATATGGAGAATAGGTTATGATATACCACTTATATTGATGCCTAGTTGAATTTTAGAAAAGTGAGTAATGCTATGTGAAGGACAAAAGGAAGTTGTTCCTAAATCAGGCTACAGGAATATGGTAATTGATTGTAATATTAGATGTTGATAACACATTGATTTTTGGAGATGACTGATTTAATGAATTAGATATTAAGTGAACGTCTGATTCCTAGCTGAACACATTTGAGGTTTATCCGATTAACCCTAGGATATAAAGGAAAGATATGTTACGACTAATGGGTATCTATTATTCCAAATCTGGTATCTTTGAAGATAGGTGTATAAAGTGTAAATGACTGATTTATATATATATGAGGAAATTAGTTGATCAAATGATTTGATGATTTTTGGAGAGATTATTTTCCCTATGCATCTGACGAACTTTGGAGAAGTTTATATATATTGGAGGTCTTTCTAGAGCTTAAGTTAAATAAGATTTTGATTATGTGATTCATTGATTCTCTTAGATATCCTTGCTTGGCAGATAAGTTTATAATTAGCAAATCTGAGTATTGATTGACTGCAGAATTAAATTGGAGTAGTACTAGGGTTTTAATCTAATGAAATTTGAGGATGATAGTGATTATGCAGAAATAAGAAAGAAGATCATGATATCATACAAGAGTTATACCTTAGCAATAGATCGAGAAGAAATAACAGTTCAAAGGATTATAGCAATCTTAGGAGAGTTTTAGAGATAAGAACAGTACGTAGAGAATAATTATTGTCTTACAAGATGAACCACTTTAGATTTAAAGAAAACCATAGACTTGCAAAATCGGACCTTTTCTGCATCATTCCCGGAGAATTCGGTATGCTTATACCTGCAGGTATTTCATAGTACTACAGTTAGTTATTTATTTTTGTTAGTAAAGAATTGCTAGATCAAATAGAATACCTGGCTAAGCCTCAGGGTGGAAAACCCTAAGATTTTGGACTGCACGCAAGAGATCCTGGTGTTGTCCTTGGAGACGATTAGTGTTTTGCTCCAACTCAGCATACCTCTTTACTAAGTATTTCGCATAGGAATTTACCACCTTCTTCAGTTTTTTATTCTCTTGTTGAAGAACCCAATTTCTTCGCCTAAAGTCCATATACATTCGCTGCAAAGTTGAAATTTGAGCTTTCAGCGCTTGAATTTCATTCCCTCGAACTTGCAGACGTCGAGCCATATTTGAAACCGAAGAAGCACCCTGAATACTAAATGCCAAAGAGTCACTGATGGCTTGAGCATCAGTCCTATCCGCCAACAACTTTTCATCTCGAGGAGTTATGATGCCTTGAGCCACGGATGCAGCTACTGCATCACTCAGCATCACAGAGTCATTAGTCATAAGAGGACCTCTCTGAGATAGGAACAATGGACGCCAAATTTTTGGTAGCGCTTCAGGCGCAGTATTTAGATCAAAATTATTTTGAGAGGATGAGGAAGCCATTTTTGGAAAAACTAAGGAAATGATGATACTCCTCAAAGGACCTGAAGGAGAAAAGATAGAAATGAAGCGATTATTGGAAAAGATCTGAAGGGAAAGAGAACTTAATCAGTGGACAGGATGCGGTCTAATAGACGTCATTCTGAGCCTGACCGCCACCACCACTAGCAGACAGCTCTCGAATCACGAACTCTCTTTCTTTTTCAATTTTCACCCTTTTCACCTTCTCGAATTCCGAATTCACCCAAGACTTTTCCGGATTTCTCGCCGCACTTTCCGCAACTAGCAGTCGTAAAGGGGCATCCCGAGAATGAGCTGGATGAGCATTCCGAGAAAAAGAATGGAGATTTTACGATCCACTGTTGGTACCACTTGCACCGTTCCTTCTCAAATCTCCTTTATAAATTCGCTCATCTTCTTCCTTGCAAAGCACACCTTTGAGCTCTCAACTCTTCACGCTTTGAAAGCCAAAATTTTCTTCTGGTATCATCGCTTCCTGAGAAGGAAGATGTAGTTTCATAACCAATTTCAAAGTCTAAAGTTGGAAAAATGCAGCATCACAACCAGATTCACATACAACGAAGCAAGATTATTTTTGATCATATCATCCAGAAGCAAGATTATCCTTGATCACGCTTCTGAGATGAAGTATCTTTCTCTTCCTTCGCATCACCATAAACTTTTCTGGCATCTACTCTCAATCCGGTGATGGCGATCTATGACAGAAGAGAGAGAGCACCACGATATGAGTACCGCACTCATATCCTTTCCTGATTGCTTGCCTCGCCTCCCTCTCCTTCCTGGATTCCATGTTTCCATTTGGCAAGCTTTCCACCAAGACTATCTGGAAAACATCTGCACAAAGGAAACGTTATACAAGAAATTTTTCCTGTAATGAGGATTTCTTAAATGAAGTTTAGATTTTCAATTATGATGATGTTTTGAAGTATGAATATGATATGTTTTGGCTGATTCGAGTACTTTTGAGTATATTGAAATTTTGATGAACTATCGGGATTCTAAAGAAAGATTTCCAATCTGATTTATATAGGATGAGTTTGAGGTTTAAAAGATTAATAACAATACTATGATAGTAGCCAGTGATTACGGATTTTGATGATAGGTTAATATTTTAAGGCAATTCTGAATTACGGAACTAGAAATATATGATTTTGTTATTGGAGGAATTTTTGGTGTTATGGAAATATGATTTGCAAAAATTTTGTTGGAAAACAATATGTTATGATTAAATCCCATTTTTAGGTTTATTTGGACCAGAATAATTTTTATGGGATAATACTGTTTCTGACCAGAATCGTGATGATTGTAATGTCAAATGTGGAGACTAGGTTTCGATGCATTTCTGATATTGATGCTTAGTTGATTTTTGGAAAGTGAGAAATACTACATGGCAGTAAATGGAATCAATTATATATCAGTTAATATGATTAAGGAAACTGATTATGTTATTTGAGGTTTAAGCCTTGAATTTGAAATTTGCTGATTTACAGACTTGATGTTCATACTGGATGATCTTAGAATTTCTGCACCTTTATTAGATATTAAGTATACCGTTGATGATTAATTGATCTATACTTCGAGGTTAAATCTTGCAATGGAATGCAAGGATATTGCCTGATTTATAATTTGAGGTTTACCTATGATTGGAGACAAGATTTGGAAAATGATAGTGTCTTACACATTTTTGTTGTTAAAAGAAATCATGATTACAAGATCTGATCTTAAGCCTTTATACCTTTGTCATGATATTAAGGATAGTTATGATTTATTTGACTTACGTGTCTATGATATATGTTTTGAAGTTTGAAGAATTAAGACTGTCTTACTTGAGGATAGGAACAGTTGGATTTAGAAATGACGTTTAAGGATTTTCTAATGGAAATGGAAACGATGTGGATAGTGATGGTTACATTGGAAGTCATAGTTATGACAAGATAATATAAAGTATGCTTTATTTTCTTTGTTGAAGGAAACTTTATAGTTTACAAATTTCGAGGACGAAATTCTGTTAAGGGGGGAAGAATGTAGCGCCCCAGATTTTAGGATATATATTATAATGGTTTAAATTAATTTTTAAAACATTTTTAATAAGGAAAAAGAATAACTACGATTATTTATGAAAATAAATGTGTATTTTTGTTTGTAGAAACGTTTATAGTTGCAATTTGATAAAAACTCAAAACAGACCTTAAACTTTGGAATAACGAAAACAGGGTCAAACGAACTCCGTTTTGGTCGATTCAAAATTCTGAACGCTCGTCTTGAAGTCCTCTAGCTACCCTCCAAATTTCATGATTTTTGGACGTCGTTAAGGCTATGAAAACACCCGTGAAAAATATGACCCCTGTTCTGGACGGAAATTCACATTATTCTTTAATGGGCTATCTTTGGACTTAACCCAACCCATTCCAATTGCTATCTACAAACCCAACCCACATTTCACATGTTAAATTCACATTATTCATTATTGGGCCATCTTTGAACTTAACCCAACCCATTCCAATTGCTATCTACAAACCCAACCCACCTTTGAGAAAATAGTAATTTCCTTGAGTGAGAAACTAGGCATAGTAGATTGGTCTAGCAATGAGAATGGTTAAAAAATAATAATAATAATAATGTTAGAATAATATATTAAGGTTTGAGTGCATTGTGATAGGTAAATTTGAGTGCATTGTGGTAGGTAAGGTTGAGTGCATTGTGGTAGGTAAGTTTGAGTGCATTGTGGTAGGTAAGTTTGAGTGCATTTTTGAGTGCACTGTGGTAGGTAAGGTTAATTCTCATCCATTGGATCAAAATGTGTCTACTTGATCCTAACCATTCATTCTCTTATAAATAGAACCCAAAATGGAAGACACAATACCCATCAAGCTTCACTCACACACACACCTAAGGCCAAGAGAGAAAATTGTGGGATTTGTGTAGTTTTGTGTGGTTTAAGGCTTGAAGTGTGTGCAAGGAAGTATTTTGGTAAAAGCTAGATCCCGATGCTTATGGAAAGTCCAAGTAAGGGAACCCTCTACCCCTTCTCAAATTATTATATTACTTTAATTATTCCTTTATTTGCAAAAATTTCGATTTGATTATTTTATTCGGTATTTCAAATAATTTTGTTTACATGAAGGATTCGTTTTAAATTGGTTTTGATGTGAAAGTTTTGAATAAAAATGATATTTTGGAAATTGTGATTTTGAGAAAAACCTCGGTTCTAAAGGACTTTGAAATTTTGAGAATTTATTATTTTAGACCGAGATGTGAAGTCAACTTTTGGAATAACAATAAAAGAAGAAAAATATTTGTGAAACCCTCCAACACGTTGCCCCTGGATATACAAGTAAAGAATGAGAAAGTTTTGTGAGAAAACTCTATGAGATATATATAAATTTTGAAAAGGGCACGTGTGTGGAGGAGACTATTATTTTGGGCCCTAGTCGCAGAGATTCGCAGAGATTTAGCTCGGTACCGTAGCTTGAGATGGAAGCGCACCCGCTGATTCACTTAGTGAAAGCGGTATCCGTCTCTATGTCAGTCTAAGTGCACTTCAATTAATTAGCTGACGGGGGTGGGTCCTGTGGCCACAGGTAAACCGCGTTACCTGCCCAAGGTCACAGCAACGACCGCGCAACCCTACGTACACAGGGCGTAATAGTGTACCGGGCATATTATGAGAACTAATTAATTTCAAATATATATATATTATCTTGTGTATAAAAATGAGTTTTGACAATTGTTTTGGAGATTTTTAAAAGAATTTAACTCAACTGTTTTATGGTTGAGGATTTCCTTACTGAGCATGTTTTTGTGCTCACCCCTTATTTTGTTTTTTGTTTTCAGGTTATGAGCAGAGAGACGTAGGTGGCCGGGATGGGATCTAGGAATGCATTAGAATATTGCATTCATGTTTTCTTAATAAGTGCACTTGCACAACAAATTTAGTTTTCTTGGATTTTTAATTATTGAATCAAACATGATTGTTTATTTCGAAAAAAAACCGTTTCCGCATTTATTAAAAGCTCTGAGTTTTAAAATCATTATTATATTTAATTTATTTAAATCAGCATACTAGTTAAGATATTTGGCAGACCTTACGAATCTTTGCAGTTTTTAAAGAGAAAAGGACGAACCTAACCCTTAGCGGTTTGGGGGCGTTACATCTTCTATGCCAACCTTGAGGTGGCTCAGAATGATGAGCATGGGATGGTACTGCAGTCCACTGTTGATGGACACATCATCACTGTTGATCCCCAGATCATCAGTCAGTTCATCGGGGTACCAGTCCTTGATCTGCCTGCCAGTCCTTACAATGAGGTGGTGCTTCCTCCCTCTATGGACGATCTTCGAGAGTTCTTCCATGCCGTTTCACAGGGTGAGGGGCGTCCTACTAACATCAGGATTGGTGCACTTGCTCTGGCTCATCGTATGTTGGCCAAAATTGTTTAGCACAATCTCTGGCCAGTTGCCAGGCGCAGTGATCTGATACTGAAGAGGGCCCAGTTTGTTTATGTTGTTCATCTTCGCTTGCCTTTCTGTCTTTGCAAGCATATTCTGGGAGTCATGCTTGAGGCTCGTGATGAGAGCAATACCGGTCTCCCCTTTGGCTGCCTAATCACTCAGATCATCCTTCAGTCGAGTATCAATGTTAATGGAGAGCCTAGGATGAAGATCCAGCAGCCCCTCAGACATTGATGAAGTCGAATGCGCAGCTGCGACGAGAGGATTCTGATGATGACATGCCTGCTGCTATGCATGTTGCTTTTCCAGACATAGCTTCATCCTCTCATACTGTCCCACCATCTGAGCCAGAGGCAAATTATTCTCAGATCATGGAGGCCTTAGCCGCTATTCAGGGAGGAATGACCACCATGCAGCGTCCATCTCCTCCTTGCAGCTAGAGGTGCGGTCTATCAACAAATGGGTGGAGCAGACCCATTTGGACCTCCAGGAGTGCCTTCGAGTCCATCATCCTGGCAGCAGTGATGATGAGGATGATGCAGCTTAGACTGTACACATGCCAGAGGATGTTTGAGTTTCCCTCTGTTTTATTGTTTTTTTTTTGTGTTATTTTGAGACTTTTTGTTATTTTCTGTTATTTTGTTAAACACTTAAACTTATATTACTCTGTTTCCCGGGTCCTTCTGAGACCGTTAGGGGGAGTAATTTCTATCACAGTTGGTTTTTATTACTCTGTTTTACCCTTTGTCCCTTTGTGACAAAAAAGGGGGAGTAATTTATATTTTTGGACTGGGAATGTATTTCCAAACAGGTCAAGTGATTTTTGTCCCAGAATGGTCAAAGGGGAAGTTTGTTAGTATTTTGGCCTCATTCTGTGTTTGGACAAAATC
This sequence comes from Alnus glutinosa, assembly GCF_958979055.1. Lineage (NCBI taxonomy): Eukaryota > Viridiplantae > Streptophyta > Magnoliopsida > Fagales > Betulaceae > Alnus > Alnus glutinosa. Next base: position 19,586,124 of record NC_084894.1, read on the forward strand.
ACTTATGTGTAAAGATGCTGTAAACAGGGATTCCACTTGTCAGAGCATTTTCATAAGACTCTGCATTGCAAAAAAGATAGAAGAGTTCAGACTCCTTGTCAGCCGTCCGGACGATGTGTTATCCCATCCGGTCGTCCATCTGTCCACTGTTCCATCTGTCCGGACGACGTGTTCATTTCGACCGGACACCAGACAGACATCATTCGTCCGGACGACGTATCTTTCCGTCCGAACCCTCCACTGTATCAAGAAGCTTCTGTTCCAGCTTGCATCCGTCCGGACATCTCAGCAGCCCGTCCGGACGCCCATCAGTGATCGATCAGCTTCAGATTCTTTCCAAGTTTAAATATGGGAAGATTGATACACCATCCGGACGATGTGGTTTCCCATCCGGACGCGATCATAAATAAGGCAAGAATCGCAATTCAAATATCACCGTCCGAACGTCAGTCAGCATTGGTCCGGACGCGCGCTCATCTGATAAGGAAATTGCCGATTCGACTTCAACAGTCCAGACATCTGCCTATCATGGTCCGGTCGCACGCATAGCAGATATGGAAATTGCGTGTAGAAGAATTGTCGTCCAGACGTTCATCCCCCTTGGTCCGGACGTGCGAAGCATTATATGGAAATTACTTGCAACGGACGTGTGACCGTCTGGACGTCAGTGTCTCACCGTCCGAACCGGCTCTTAAACAGGAAAGATTTTCAGCGAAATTTTCAGAAAATCCTGTAGCATAGTTGTCTTCAGGACCTTATTTCAAATAACTCATCATCCGTCATTTGTCTACCAAACACTCTGTACTCAGAGGATGGATCTCTAAAAACTGCTATGGACTTGGCTCTTTCATTTGTTTCAACCTTTATGTCTTTTCCCTTTCTCACATTATACTGCCTAACAGCTTCTTTAAAGAACTGTATGCTAGAAAATTTCATTTTAAGCTTTAGATTTGGATTTAGAAGGTCTACTTCATGGAACTCCACATCAGGGTAAGTTGGAATCCCACCATCCTCTTCATCACTAATAGGTGGTGACAATAGGATGTCACTTCTACCCATTTTTGAATTATTGCCATCCGCCTCAACTCTTCAAATGATACCATGCAAGGGCCAGATGTAAACGGCCCACTCCTACAATCACCCTCACCCTCAACTTCAGTACCATGAGGGCCATCCCTATCCTCCCCATCACCCTCCACACCCTCGTCATTTGAAGGCATCGAGTTGGTAGCAGTTTTTGTTGAAGGGCCAATCCTATCCACACGATAATCCCCTTTAAAAGCATCGTCAACATTACTAATTTTATCATCCTATGATGGATCATTAAGATCAACCCCATCTTCAACATCTTCCCCATCTTCCCTATCCCCACCTTCGTCATCTTGGAAAGAAACATTATACAGTTCCATAATAAGAGTCTCCACATGTTTGAAAGCCATATAAGATGTTGTGTGTTTTAAATGTACTCGCAAGTGCACGAATCGTTTGTAATATAGCGTTTTGCAGTGCGAGGTCGATCCACAGGGAATTGTGTTTGTAAAAATTAATTTCTATTTAAACTAATTATATCTTAACCTAGTTCCGAATTTTTGAGTTTAAACATGCAAAATAACAAACTAAAATTAAAGTTGATAAAGAACAAATGATAAAAAAAAGTACTAAGGTTTTAGAATCCACCTAACCAAATCAAACAACACACTCTTGTATTTTATTTATACACCCGATAAACATTTTAACTTTGTTCATTACTCAATTTCCCTAACAATGTATGTTAAAACATTTAATGAACCCAACTCAAAGATAAATCACAACGAATATCCATTTGAAATCAAATCATCCATTGTATCCGTTTGATAAACAAATCACAATGGATATCATTTTTCAATCAAATAAGTCGATGTATCCATCGGTTGAAACACATTAAATATCCAACTTTTCAATAAATAAACATTCATTCTAAAGACATAAATCAATTAAATGAATGAGACTTGAATAATAATTCCATAAACATCGGATTGTACAAATAGCATATCAAGAATGTGTGTGTTATTAATGGTTAGGTTTCATCCTCAACCTTAGTTGAAGATTTTAGCCTTCCATGACTCGAAACAACACACTAACTTGAATTAAAAACATATACATTAAAAGAAACTATGAATGAGTGCTTAATAAAGAAAAGCTTACAAATAATTAACTTGTAAAGAAATCATAAAAAAAACTTAAGGATTGCTACACTAAAAGAGAACACACGTGAACAGGAGTTGGGCTCTAGTCACATCTGGTTCTCTTTAAACAAACCAAAAAAAAAAACAGAAAAATGCAAGGTCATGCTGGAAAGCAAAGGAACAAGAAAGAAAAATCAACACCACCGAACTGCTTTATGTTTACAAAACAGGAAAGGAAAAAAAAACAGAGAAAGAAAACACAACTGCAGAGAAGAGGCAAACCAGACGTGACCTGGTGCTACCCCCAGTCACGTTTGGTCTTCCCCTTTTTTTTTTAGAAAAGAGCTTGGCTTTGAAGTAAAAAGAGAAGAACATAATGATAATAATAATAAAAAAAACAACAAGAAACAGAGAAAGAACAGAATCAGAATCAGAACTTGGAACGTAAAACCGAAATGAGAACAAAACTGGCGTGACTGGAGCTGCTGTCCAATCACGTCCTGGGCTGCGTTTTTTACTACAAGAAAAGGAAATCTGGGTTGCAAACTAAGAAGAACAGCACAAGAACCTTGCAAAATTAATCTGAACAGAAACTTGTAAAGAAAGGAATTGAAATCCTAACAAAACCAACGTGATTGGAGCTGCTGTCCAGACACGTTCTGTACTCTGTTTTTCTACTCGAAAAGGCACACCCTCCACAATGGTGTCTCTTTGTTTTTATAAGGAAAAACCAGGTTTGAAAAACAAGCTGAAAAGTGGTGCCCACACCTCTCTCTAACGTCTCCTTCCTTTTCTTTTTTCGAGCTGGTCTTCTCTTTTTTTTTTCTTTTTTTTTTTTCCTAGCTGGCCGAATGGGGACAAATTAGTCTCATTTTTCCTCTTGCTTGCAAAAACAATTCTGGGTATTGCCTACCAAGAGAAAATGAACTTGTCTCTTTCTATTTTTGTTATCTTTTTGGGAAGAGCCGGCAGTTCACGTGTCTTCTTCTTTTTTGCTTGCACTGTGTTGTCTCATGGCTCATGCTGGTTGGGTGCTGTGAATTACGGACAGATTCACAAAAAAAATGAAACTGTAAAACCTGCTCTTCAAATGGTGCTCTACGACTTGTCTTAGTACTACATCAAATGCTCCACGCATGCCTCAATTTCTTATCTCATTGCAGGTCTTGCACATTCAAGTGATGGAGAGAATTGTATGTTTGGTCAAAGATATTTGGTGCTGCCCATATCGTGTCTCTCCCAAGATCGTGTCTCCTTGATAAAGAAATAAACTCCCTCTCTTTATGCATGCTGCTCTTGGACAGAATTTGCTTGTTTAAGGAAAGATTGTTTCTAGTTCTGCAGACTCCAAGAGAGCTCTTTTACGTGCATGTCTGGTCCTTCTCATGGAAAGAAAAGATACCCTAAAAATATAGCTGCAGGTTTGACTTGTGTGTTGATATTTGGTTTTCATGGAATTAGCAAATTCATTTATGTGGGCTGCAGGTCCTTCTCGGTGCATGGAAATGCAAAGAGGCAAGTCTTGTCTCTTGTGCTGCCCTGTGTGTTTCGATTCTTGAAGAGAAATTTCTGCAAATTTCTGTTGGGTTTTGCGCCTCACTCATATTGTTCTTGACTTGCTGGCCGCATGACACATCCTCACGTTTTGCTTGATTTCCCATTTATTTGCAATTCACCAACAGATCATCATTTTTTTATCAATCACCTACAGAAATATTAAAACACCAAAACTAACTGAAAATATTAAAAAATAACAAAACTGAAGGCTTAACAAATTCAAATTAAGGGGTCCAAATATACAATATTTTGGACACATCATAAGCCACATCATAATCCGAGGATACTAGATGTAGACCATCAACTAGATTTTTTTCAGGGTCTCTAAAGTAAATTAAATCACTTGGACCGTATCCATATTGTTCCACAATAGACTCAAGCTAAAAAAAATGTCAAATTATCCAGATCAACATTGTCAAGGTGAACATCCATTTCACCCCCCACATAAATACATCCATATTTTATGTCAAACCTACCCCCATAGTTTATCTTAAACACCAATTTCATCCTACATATGCAAAAATACAACATTATGAATGGGACAAGGGACCACTCATACACAATTTAAATTTGAAGAAAGAAATCATTATTCTAACAAACAAAATAACATGAAATGAAATCATAAATATGCAATATGCACCAACATAATTGATAGGACCACTATAATATGCACCAACAAAAATATTCACCAACACAATTGATGGGACCACTCTAATATGCACCTACATATAACATGGGACTACTATAACATGCACCCACAGAATTAAATGAAGGCCCAATGCACATACATAATTAAATAAGGACCCAATGCGCAGACATAATTAAGCTGAACCATGCACAAACATTAACTAAGCTGAACTATAATATAAGGACCCAATAACCCAACATAATGGTCCAACATAAATACAACATCAATTAAATAGTATGCAACAACATAATTAAATAATCCACCATACACATGGACCCATTGCAGATAAAGTAAACAAACCATATTGACCCAATGCAGAGAAAGTAAACAAACCATATGCACCCAATCACTATATTGGCATAAAACAAACCAAAAGCTGTAAAAAAAAAAAAAAAGAAAAAAAAAAAAAAAAAGAAGTAAAGGAAAGACATGGACCACGTGCAAAGCAAATGCATAAAAAAAATGAATCTAACAAACCATATGCACCTAATCACTATCTCGGTAGAAAACAAACCAAAAGATTGGAAAAAAAAAAAAAAAAAAGAGAAATATCAGGACCGTGCAAACCAAATTGCAGCAAAAAAAAAAAAAAAGAATCTAACAAATTGATCGAAACCCCAAAATCCCCGAACCCAATATCTTTATCCCACATGGCCGACCATTTTGCTAAACAAAACTCATCCATTAATTAAAACTTGCTAGAAGAAATCTTGGCCATTCAAATATTTATAAATAGAAACCTCAGCATAGTCAATTTCGCCACATTGTTGCTTTCACTTTAAAGACAAAAAACTTCTTAAAAGACCTCTTATAACCCACGGCTATAAGAAAATAGAGAGAATTGATTCTAAAGTTTGGTAGCTTTCATCAAAAAGTATTTTGGTAAGCTTCTTACCTTAAAGGTTTCTATTTAGAGTAAATCAAAGTACATTTAAGTGTCCAATTTGGGTGAAAAAGTTTAATAGATATTGTAACACCCTGTATTTTAAGATATTGAATTTAATAACTTAAAATAGGACTTATGGCTTAATAAACTAAAGATGAATATTTATTCATAAATATTCATCATGATATGTTCAAAGAGATTAAATGTTTATTGAAAAATATGTATAAGTGTATCGGTATGTTAAAACGGACCTTAAACTTTGGAATAACAAAAATAGGGTCAAACGAATTCCATTTTGGTTGATTCAAAAGCCAGAACGCTCTTCTTGGAGTCCTTTAGCTACCTATAAAGTTTCATAGAAATCAGATTTTTGTAGGTTAGCCGAAACTGTCCATGAACCTACTGCCCCTGGACTGGACAGCATGCATGCGTGGCAGCCCAAGATTCTGCCACGTCACCACCACGTCACCCTATTGATTTTCTGATATTTTCTTGAGTTGACAAGTGCCCATTCTTGTCTTGTATGGTAGTTTAATAGTTACTATAAGGTCAAGTAAATATTTAAGGAGAAAATTACCTAAATATAGCATAAGGTTACTAAGATAATGATATTTTATGAGTAATGATTATTATTCCTTTTGGATAAGAAATGAGTCACTCTTAGCTATGATTAATATTCCTTTTAGATGGGTGAGTCACCTATGCTAAGTGAAGCTCTCCTTTCTACGTTCTACTCTTCTTTCCTTGATTTTTATCTAAAGTAATCATTACTAGAATAACTCATCATGATATTCTAAATGCATTCACATTTGAATGTATTGTTTTGAAAACTTAATCCGTGATATTTTTACAAAGTTATTATTGATTAATGACTCATAGCAACACCTCATCTACCCATGTGTAAAACTCTCAACTATTGATCCAAACTTAATGCTTAAGAAACTCTCTCAATCATTAGATGAAAATTGAGGATAAGAGATATTTGGAAAAGGTGATGATTACTTGATGACTCATAAACTTGTTCTCCAAGTTGATTCCTAAGCCATTAGATGAGATTATGGTGGAAAGATCTTGGCCATTCATTCTTTTATAAAAGGATGACTCCTCTCGCAAATCGCATCTGCTTCTCTGGAAGAAATTCTCTCAAAACTCTATTGGATCTACAACTCTCTCTTTCAATTCAAGCAAAGACAAGAACTCTCTTCTTTTTGTTTGGAGTCTCACGGCTAGTGGTGTGAAAAACAAGAAAGAATTCTTTCCCTTTGGTAAGTTCTTTCTCCTTTCATCATGATTTAATCACTCTTGGTCAACAATAATGTGAAGGAGCTTAATTCTTCTTCTTCTTCATGAACATATATAGATATCTCTAACTCTCTCTCTCTACCTCTCATATTGGTACAAGAAAAGGAGAATCAAGGATCTCCATCACTCTATCTTTGCCGGATTTGGTGTGTGTGAGCGTTGTGGGAGAAGTTCTCTTAATTCCTCTCTTTCTCTTCCTCTTGGGTGTCTAGCAACAAAGAGGAAAGAAGGATCTCTCTCGGGTTTTGATTAAGGTAAGAATCTTTAAGATCCTCTCTACGTTATCTCTTGATTAGTAGAAAGATAAGAAAAAGAAAGAGCGTTTTAAAAGATAAGAGGTAGAACGGATTAAGAAGCGAAAAGAATAACATGTTTTATGATTATGTATGTAACAAAATATCTCAGAAGATATTTTGAGATATTTTACAAAATATCCCAGAAGATATTTTGAGATATTTTACAAAATATCCCAGTAGATATTTTGAGGTAATTTACAAAATATCCTAAAAAGATATTTTAGATATTTCGAATAAGATTCTTATCCTTTAATGATTTAAGTTATGTTTTTAAAATAGGGTTTTCAAAGCAGAGTGATTGAAGTATAAATCATGCCGTTGTGATGCCCGAGCAAAAAGAATCATTTTTATGAAAAATGGTATTTTGGTAATTATTATGAAAAGGGTATTTTGGTAATTATAATGGTTAAGGGTATTTTGATAATTTAATATAAATGCAGTTATAATGCCCACATGAAATATGTGGCATTATAATTGAAGAGTTTTATATGCCGTTAGTGAATTGTACTGATTCACTATTTGCTTGTATTATATATGTATATTACAGTGATTATATCTGTGGATCAATCTTTGTAGCAGGAAAGAATTGTGAGTATTTCTTACTCATTGAGGGTGATACGTGTAGTTTAGTTTTTAGTAATGTTGTGATCTCTATTTTATTTGATTATATGCTAATTGATGTCTGGCATTTAATATGTGTAACATGTTTTGGTTGAGATTATGGATGTGATGCTGCTTGCATGATTATACTGTGGTGTGATATAAGTCTTGATAAAAAGACTGGAGGTTTAGGCATCAAGGTATCAGTGAATTGAGGAGACCAACAGATAAACGAAAGTTTAGGTACCAAGGCATCAATATACTGATAAGACCGACGGATGAACCAAAGGTTGAAGGAATAATAGAGAAAGGCAATGATAGAAGAATGAGGTATGTGGTTGACTAATGGTGTGTTAAATTATCGGAGAAGATAGCGCTAATAATGTGTTAAATTAGCGGAGAAGATAGCGCTAATAATGCGTTAAGAAGAGATGTGGCTATGAGTAGTAAAGAGGTAAAGTAGATGAACCAGCATGATAATATGTGGATATGGTTATGTGAATGTGTAGCATGATTATAAGTATATAGATATAACTGTCAACATTTGAATGCATTGTATATGGTTATATAAACCAGTGTGTCACTATGTGGTTGAAGACTGTTGACTCACTCAACCACAATATGGGATTGTGGTGTTAACAACAATCACATGCGAGTTTTGTAGGAACGAAGGTATGAGCTGCTAGGTTATGGATGAGACTTTTAGTTTGTAGATGTTATATAAAATGGTTATGTAATGTTTGTGCCGCATGTGGTACGTATGTTGTTAATTGGATGTATTTTATTATATCAAAACAAATAGTTATTATTTTATATATTGAGGTTATTCAGTCAGCCCTAATGTGTTATTATAAAAGAAAAAAATGTATCCTGCTGTCAATTTATACTCTGATGACGTTGTTGTTGATGTCATAACGATACGTGAAAATCAAAATTTCCACTTACGCTTTTTTGTAAAAGTGCGGGTCGTTACAGATATAAAAGTTTGGACAGACAAAAAATGAGTCAAACGAACTCGAAATGAGTCAATTCAAAGCCCAAAATGCTCAACTCGTAGTCCTCTATCTAGCTGAAAAGTTTCATAGAAATCATAAAGCATAAAGTCGGTCAAAATTGCTTATGAATTTACTACACAAGACATACCAATTTTACTCATGACAGTCTTTATGTCTGCCACGTCATCACCTATTTTTCATCTTCTCTCGGGCTGACAAGTGTCCATTTTTTTCTTGTATGGTAACTTAATATTAATATATATCTAAGCCAATGTTAACTTAAGTGAAAAATAAAAATCTAAGAAAATGACAAAAATATGAGATATTTGGTAAAGAGATAAGGTATGTTTGGCGACGAACTAAAGGGTTAGAAAGGGAGAGAAGAGAAAGAAAGAAAGAAAGGGAAGAAAATGAAAAGGGGAGGGAGGGAGAGTGCGTGAAAGACAAAGGGTGTGAAGTTGTTGACCAAATAAAGGCTTTGCCCTTCTTACTTTTCCATTGTGTCCTATTTTCAAAGGATAAAGTTAAGTGATAAGATATCCCAAGAGTTATCCATAGCTTGACACACGACTACGGATAAGATTATTCTTTTATTTTAAACCTTAAATTTTTCTAAATTATAACATTACTCACACCTCATATAGTTCTCTTTTGTTGTTAATTGTTATTTAACACTTATATTTTATTCAACTACAACTTCTTATCACAATTAATTATTCACTACACTAATACTCATAAATAACATTTGATTTCCTAATTCCATCACCTTACCTTAAAACCTTTTTATTCCAATTATATAAATATAATCACTTAAAATTTAATATTAGTTTCATCTTATTTAATAAATATAATTTATTAATACTAAATTTTTATTTACTATCTTGGTAGTTACATAAGCCAAAGTTACCTGAAGTGAAAAGTAAAAATCATGAAAAATATGAGATATTTGGTAAATAGATAAAGTGTTTTTGGCAAAGCCCCCACCGCACCCCCCATTTTTCTCTAAAAAAATCAACTTCAATACATTGCAACTTTTTTCACATTTTATAACGCATCAATCACTTTTTATTACTATTAAAAAAACAACTACGAAACATAACATATTCACTTGTCCATAAAAAAAAAAAAAAAAATTCAAAACTTCTTTATACCTTATATTGCATTAATCACTTTTTATTACCATTAACAAAACAAAAGCACCTAAAAAATCGTTATCAAACACACCCAAGATTTTTCAAGATTCCAAAAGCCTAATATCTTTACCCTACATGGCCGAGCACTTTGCTAAACAAAACTCATCCATTGATTAAAGGTTGCTAGAAGAATTCTTGGCCATTCAAATATTTATAAATAGGAACCTCGGCATAGTCAATTTTTCACATTGTTACTTTCACTTTAAAGACATAAAACTTCTTAAAAGACCTCTTGTAACCCACGACCATAACAGGAAAAATAAAGAGAATTGGTCCTAAAGTTTGGTAGCATTCATCTAAAAATATTTTTTGTAAGCTTCTTACCTTAAAGGTTTCCATTTGGAGTAAATCAAAGTACGTTTAAGTGTCCGATTTGGGTGAAAAAGTTTAATGGATATAAAAGTTTGGATGGATGGAAAATGAGTTAAACGAACTCAAAATGAGTCAATTCAAAGCCCAAAATGCTCAGCTCGTAGTCCTTTATCTAACTGAAAAGTTTCATAGAAATCATATTGCATATATATGGTCAAATGTCTCATGAATTTACTACACAAGCCCATGACAGCCTATATGTATGCCACGTCATCACCTATTTTTTATCTTCTCTTGGACTGACAAGTGTCCACTTTTTTCTTGTATGGTCACTTAATATTAATATAAATCTAAGCCAATGTTACCTTAGGTGAAAAATAAAAATCTAAAAGAATGACAAGAATATAAGATATATAGTAAAGAGATAAGGTGTGTTTGACAACGAACTGAAGGGGCAGAGAGGAAAAGGAGAACGAAAGAAAAGGAAGAAAATGAAGTGGGGAGGGAGGGAGGGTGTGTGAAAGACAGAGGGTGTGAGGTTGTTGAACGAATAAGGGCTTTGCCCTTGTTACTTTTCCATTGTTTCCTATTTCCTAAGGATAAAGTTAAGGGATAAGGGCAATGTTTGGCAATGCCTTTCACATGCCATGGTAGTGGGTTGTTATTTTTTGGAGTTAGTAAAAAGTGGTAGATGTGATTCTCAAGAGTTATCCATAGCTTAAAAATAATAAAAGTCTGAGCTTTAAAATAAAATGTAATCTTCCATTGCCACGTGTCAGCACACGGCTGGCTAGGAGGAGATAACATTATCTCCTCCCAACCAACCACAATTGGACACATGTCCCACTATCTCTTTCTTTCTTCCTTTTCTTTTCTTTTTCTTTTCTTATAGAATGTGTTTAATTTAAATATGGGGTTAGATATTAATTATCAAAAGATAAGATTTTCATATAATGGGGTCCTAATGTAATTAATAAAACTCTGGGCTTTAAAATAAAATGTAATTGATGTGGTCGTTTTGTACTTCAATAATAATACCACTCGCAATAGAACGAATCGTTGTAGGACAGTGTCTATATTGAGGGTGTCGATCCACAGGGAATGTATTGGTTGCATGCATCAAGCTTTAATAAAATCGGTCATAATTTATCCTTTAGAAAAATGTTGTTTTTGTGATTTTTAATTTGTAAACTAACAACAGAAATTAAATGCTGGAAAATAAATTAAAGTTGAACTTAATGAGATGAAAACTAGGGAATTGATTTCACCACTATCCTTGTACCAATGGCTATCATGTTAACATGGGACGTTCATTTTAGTCATGATATTACCCGTGTGTGGTTGTCAATCACACAACAAAGTGTCAAGAAAATACCATCATTAAAAATAAGCATACCCCATCTTAAGACTAGTACGGATCATCTACCTAAGCTAGGGTGTAGCATCATCCGTCTATCCTAGGCATGAAGTATCAAATTTATTAACTTAGTTACATGCAAACAATGATTAAGTGTAGCCCATCTTAAGATTAGTACAAATCATCTACCTAAGCTAGGGTGTAGCATCATTTGTGTATCCTAGGCATGAACTATCAAAACCTCTTGTTGCATGTTCAAAGAATACCATTGCATAACCATTACACTTATCATTTTTTGGATGACAAATATAATTTGAGTACAATCAAAATGATAAGCTTTCTCATAGACAAGATAAGCATTTCATCATGATTGCATTTAGCATTAAAAACAATTACGAAATTTGTAATTCTCATAGCTATGCAATCATCGATGCCCAAAATAAATATCTCAAAGAACAACACGATTAAGCCATTGATATTTGGATAGGGTTTATCAAAACCTATCCATAAACAAAACTAAAAATTGAAAAGGAAAGAAAACTAAAAACAAGAAAGGGGAAGCTCTTCACTGTACGTGAAGAGCTTCCTAAAACTAAACTACCTAAAAACTAAAACTCCTAACTAATCTACATTTTTTTTTGAGTGTTTTCTCCTCTCCCCCTTTTTTTTCGTAGAGCAGCTCTTCTTTTATGGAGAACTTGGGAGCTGCTGCCCGGTTGGTGAGTGCAAGGTGTGTGCTGTCCCTTTGAGTGAAAGATGTTGATGAGCTGCTGTCCAGCACGTGCACTGCTAACCGAAAGGTGGGAAAAAGGAGAGATGAGTCTAGTGCTGCCAGGTATGGAGGAAAATATTTAGTATTTTTTTTATTGGTTGTTGACAATGTTGCTTGGTAGGTGGACCTGTGCATGTGCTGCATTATCTTGGAGTTGCTGTTTGGCCGAGTGGAGTGCTGCAGGTGGGATTCGGTGCAGCCCATGCTGTCCAGCAGGTTGGGATTCGGTGCAGCCTACTGCCTTGAAGATGCTGCTGGTGAGGTGGACAGGTGCTGTCCAGCTTTGGAGTGCTGTCCAGCAGCTGGCCAAGGTGCTGGCTGAAATGGAGGAAGCTGCCAGGCGTGGAGTGTGCTTGGAGAAGCTGTCCATGTGATGGTTGCAAGCTGCTGTCCAGCAGCTTTGCAGCTGCTGTTTGTGCCTCACGTATGTGTTCCTTGAGTGCTGCCCATGCTGGCTGGCTTCTTCATTGAAGGTGAGCTGCTGTCCAGCAGCTTTGCAGCTGCTGTTTTGTGCCTCACGTGTCTTGCCTTCAACAAAAATTTGCACCACCTCATGCTGAATTTCCACATTAATGCTCCTAATGTCCTGCATGCAAAGAAACGAGTCTTCTTTTCTTTTTGAATGCAATTCCACCAATATTGAGACTATTTTCTCTCCATGACCTGAAAAACATCTAAACACTAAAATTTGCACAAGACATTAGAAAATAATAAAATTAAGGGTTTAACTAATATAAATTAAGGGGTCCTAAAATACAATATTTGTGGCACATCAGTAATCTTCCATTGCCACGTGTCAGCACACGGTTGGCTAGGAGGAGATAACATTATCTCCTCCCAACCACCCACAGTTGGACACATGTCCCACTATCTCTTTCTTTCTTCATTTTCTTCTTTTTCTTTCCCTCTCCCCCACTCGCAAGCTCGACTTGCCTCTCCCTTTTTCCTTTTCTTTCTTTTCTTCCTCTCCTCTCTGATTCTCTCGCACAACTGACCCTCCCTCTCCATTTCTCCCCTTCTCCTTCCTTCTTCTCACACACACATGATTGTGTGAGACATAGAGATGAATCGAGAGTGTGAGAGAACCCATGAGTGTGGAAGGTGGGTTTTGGGCCGTGAGTGGTGCAATTTTCGTTTTACTTTTGGAAAGCCATAACATGTTTTAGTCTTAATATTAATTTTCAACCATAACCCCATATATATATACTTTCCATAAATCATTAAAACTCATAACATTTCTTATAACATTTTCTCACCCAAAAATCCTTTTTCTCTAAACCTAAAATCATTCCAACCGTTATCTCTTATAATAAAAAGATACCATCAAGACAACTATCAAAACCCATACTGCCAACCCCATAACCAATACAAGGCAATACTCAACCCAAATCAACACACACCTAGCTGTGAGACCAAACCTAGAAATCTTTACACCAAACACCCAATCAGTCAAACAACAAAACCTCCATAAACAATATACATACTACTAGTGACCGAAACCTCCAACAGCCAAAACACCTATGGCCGATACACGACCCACTCACGGCCAACAACAGGAAACAACACAATCGAAATCACACGAGTTTAACAACCAAAATACATAATTTTTATCTAAACTCAAAACAGGGGATTACACAATCAATCAAGACCAATCAGTCACTAAAATCATTCACAACAATTGTCAACAAAAATCTAATATCACTCAAAAAAATCACAAGAAATTACCTTGAGAATTTCTACCGAAATCTCCATTAATTTCCACCGGATTTCTGCCCAGATTCACTGGAAACCGCCACTAGACCGCCGGAAATCACATCTCAGGCCGCCGATTCATCTCTGGTTCGCTAAAGTTTGTTAATGGAGGATCGGGTCCTCACGGGTTCACAAACTGCCCGGGTTCTCTCTCTCGGGTCTAGCAGGTTGCGAGTCATGGGCTTCACGGGTTTCACGATTGGAGCTCCTCCCGGGTTACGGGCTCGCCAGAAATCGGCTCCCCTTGCTTCACCAGCTTCATTCACCGGAAGATCGGCCTCCCCCTCCCGGCATCTCAGTCCCTCGATCGGCTCTCTCTCTCTCTCTCTCTCTCTCTCTCCGTCTTACTCTCTCTCGATCTCATCTCCCTCTCACTCGGTCTGTGTATACGGGCGAGAAAAAGAAGAATAGAGAAGAAGAAGTAGAAAGAAGAAGAATAAGGAAAGAGGAAAAAAATAATAAAGAAGAGGAAGAGTGATGCGTGAACTGGTAGGGAGGAGTTTAGTTTTTATAAAAATAACAAGATATTATTTTTTTCTTAATCATTAAGTTTAGTAAAATATCTTCCATAAAAATATTGATGAGTGCCAAAAAGTGTATATTTAGACCACTTAATTTACATAAGCTAGACCTTTAATTTTGTTATTTTTAATATTTTTTGTTAGTTTTGGTGTTTTAGTATTTTTTGCAGGTGATTGATAAAAAAATGATATTTTGGTAGAAGTGCAAATAAATTGGACAAGTGGGGCCAATCGTAGATGAAGTGATAAAAAGGAAAAAAAATATGTATATATATATATATATATAAAAGACAAAAGAGAGACATGTGACCCCACCATCAAGACTTTGCAACACCTAGCAATAATACTCATGGACTTTGTGAAAGAAAAGAAGGCAAATCCGTGAATGAAAAGAGGAGAAGAAAAAGAAGAAAAGTAATAAAGCAAAGCAGGCCACCACATGCAATCAAGTCTTCCTTCCTTTTCGGCCACCACATGCAATCAAGTCTTCCCTCCTTTTCGGCAGCACATGCAATAAAGCATCTCTCTTTCCACTCAACAAAGTCTAGAAGCACCGAACCACATGCACACCATTCTTGTGAGACACAAGGTGGAAAAGACAAAAGACAAAGGAGTTCTCTTGAGCTGGCAGCAAAACTCTTTCCAAAATGTGCAGCACGTGAACCTCTCCACTCACAGCATCATTTCCCCCTCCCGGCATCTCAGTCCCTCGATCGGCTCTCTCTCTCTCTCTCTCTCTCTCTCTCTCTCTCTCTCTCTCTCTCTCTCTCTCCGTCTTACTCTCTCTCGATCTCATCTCCCTCTCACTCGGTCTGTGTATACGGGCGAGAAAAAGAAGAATAGAGAAGAAGAAGTAGAAAGAAGAAGAATAAGGAAAGAGGAAAAAAATAATAAAGAAGAGGAAGAGTGATGCGTGAACTGGTAGGGAGGAGTTTAGTTTTTATAAAAATAACAAGATATTATTTTTTTCTTAATCATTAAGTTTAGTAAAATATCTTCCATAAAAATATTGATGAGTGCCAAAAAGTGTATATTTAGACCACTTAATTTACATAAGCTAGACCTTTAATTTTGTTATTTTTAATATTTTTTGTTAGTTTTGGTGTTTTAGTATTTTTTGCAGGTGATTGATAAAAAAATGATATTTTGGTAGAAGTGCAAATAAATTGGACAAGTGGGGCCAATCGTAGATGAAGTGATAAAAAGGAAAAAAAATATGTATATATATATATATATATAAAAGACAAAAGAGAGACATGTGACCCCACCATCAAGACTTTGCAACACCTAGCAATAATACTCATGGACTTTGTGAAAGAAAAGAAGGCAAATCCGTGAATGAAAAGAGGAGAAGAAAAAGAAGAAAAGTAATAAAGCAAAGCAGGCCACCACATGCAATCAAGTCTTCCTTCCTTTTCGGCCACCACATGCAATCAAGTCTTCCCTCCTTTTCGGCAGCACATGCAATAAAGCATCTCTCTTTCCACTCAACAAAGTCTAGAAGCACCGAACCACATGCACACCATTCTTGTGAGACACAAGGTGGAAAAGACAAAAGACAAAGGAGTTCTCTTGAGCTGGCAGCAAAACTCTTTCCAAAATGTGCAGCACGTGAACCTCTCCACTCACAGCATCATTTCCCCCTCCCGGCATCTCAGTCCCTCGATCGGCTCTCTCTCTCTCTCTCTCTCTCTCTCTCTCTCTCTCTCTCTCTCTCTCTCTCCGTCTTACTCTCTCTCGATCTCATCTCCCTCTCACTCGGTCTGTGTATACGGGCGAGAAAAAGAAGAATAGAGAAGAAGAAGTAGAAAGAAGAAGAATAAGGAAAGAGGAAAAAAATAATAAAGAAGAGGAAGAGTGATGCGTGAACTGGTAGGGAGGAGTTTAGTTTTTATAAAAATAACAAGATATTATTTTTTTCTTAATCATTAAGTTTAGTAAAATATCTTCCATAAAAATATTGATGAGTGCCAAAAAGTGTATATTTAGACCACTTAATTTACATAAGCTAGACCTTTAATTTTGTTATTTTTAATATTTTTTGTTAGTTTTGGTGTTTTAGTATTTTTTGCAGGTGATTGATAAAAAAATGATATTTTGGTAGAAGTGCAAATAAATTGGACAAGTGGGGCCAATCGTAGATGAAGTGATAAAAAGGAAAAAAAATATGTATATATATATATATATATATAAAAGACAAAAGAGAGACATGTGACCCCACCATCAAGACTTTGCAACACCTAGCAATAATACTCATGGACTTTGTGAAAGAAAAGAAGGCAAATCCGTGAATGAAAAGAGGAGAAGAAAAAGAAGAAAAGTAATAAAGCAAAGCAGGCCACCACATGCAATCAAGTCTTCCTTCCTTTTCGGCCACCACATGCAATCAAGTCTTCCCTCCTTTTCGGCAGCACATGCAATAAAGCATCTCTCTTTCCACTCAACAAAGTCTAGAAGCACCGAACCACATGCACACCATTCTCGTGAGACACAAGGTGGAAAAGACAAAAGACAAAGGAGTTCTCTTGAGCTGGCAGTAAAACTCTTTCCAAAATGTGCAGCACGTGAACCTCTCCACTCACAGCATCATTTCCCCCTCCCGGCATCTCAGTCCCTCGATCGGCTCTCTCTCTCTCTCTCTCTCTCTCTCTCTCTCTCTCTCTCTCTCTCTCTCCGTCTTACTCTCTCTCGATCTCATCTCCCTCTCACTCGGTCTGTGTATACGGGCGAGAAAAAGAAGAATAGAGAAGAAGAAGTAGAAAGAAGAAGAATGAGGAAAGAGGAAAAAAATAATAAAGAAGAGGAAG
Organism: Alnus glutinosa; assembly: GCF_958979055.1. NCBI lineage: Eukaryota > Viridiplantae > Streptophyta > Magnoliopsida > Fagales > Betulaceae > Alnus > Alnus glutinosa. The sequence goes on from NC_084894.1 coordinate 19,603,327, forward strand.
AGTGATGCGTGAACTGGTAGGGAGGAGTTTAGTTTTTATAAAAATAACAAGATATTATTTTTTTTCTTAATCATTAACTTTAGTAAAATATCTTCCATAAAAATATCTTTCATAAAAATATCTTAAGATACTTTATCCGTTGATATTTTACATTAGGTCTTTACCATTATGTATAATTCATTAAGATAATAAATTAAACTCATTTTGAGTCTAGTTTGTTGTGCAAATTTTAATACTCGCAAGCGCACGAATCGTTTGCAATATAGTGTATGTGCAAGTGCGAGATCATATCCACAGGGAATTGCGTTGCAAAAATTAATCTCTATTCAAACTAATCATATTTTAACCTAGTTCCAAATTTAGGGGTTTTTGATAAAAGAAAACATAAACAAAAATAATGAAAATAAAGGGGTCTAGGGTTTTGGAATCCACACTCACCAAATCACAACAACCTAATCTCATGCTCATCACACATATTTTGAGGTTCTCACATACAAATCTTAGGTATGCTCTACGTTGCTTCAAAAATCATTTAAATCATTCAATGAATCTGTTCATTGCACAAATCACAAAAGATATTAGGATTTAATCAAATCATCAAATGTATCAGTCGAACGAAACACAATGAATATCCAATGTTTTGATAGATGAAAAACCAAGCCACCAATTTAATGAAACTATTCCACATCATCACTTGTATCCGGAAACCACAAGAGATATCAAAAAATCATTTCAAAAATCGAAGTAGAACAATGAGAAATCAAAACCCATAAACTCAAATAGCATAAACAAGCATGAAACTCAGTTTCTCTTCAATGGTGAGGTTTCATCCTCAACCCTAAATGAACTTTTAACTACACATGATGATAAAAATAAAACTTAAAACCTTAAATTAAAAACATAAAAATTAAACATTTACAAAGGAAAAGAGGTATGGGGCAGGAAAATATAGTCCAAGAAGGAGAGAAACAGAGGCTACGCCCCTGCTCTCACACTTCTCTTCATCCCCCGTTTCTCTCTTTTTTTCTCCTCCCCACCTTTTCTCTTCTCTCCTTTCCTTCTATTTATAGACTAAAACTAGTGAAGTGTTGGTTTTTTTTTTTGTGCTCCAAAACATTGCTGCCAGCACAGCTTGGTCTTTGGGAGTTGCTGGACGTGCATGAGTTGCTGTCCATGGGAGCTACTGGTGCTGCAGAGTGCTACAGGTTGCTGTCTGGCGTGGAGGTGTGCTGCAGGTGCTGCTGTCCAAGTGCAGGAGCTGTCTGGTGGTGTGCGAATTTTAATACTCGCAAGCGCACGAATCGTTTGCAATATAGTGTATGTGCAAGTGCGAGATCGTATCCACAGGGAATTGCGTTGCGAAAATTAATTTCTATTCAAACTAATCCTATTTTAACCTAGTTCCAAATTTAGGGTTTTTTTTATAAAAGAAAACATAAACAAGAATAATGAAAATAAAAGGGTCTAGGGTTTTGGAATCCACACTCACCAAATCACAATAACCTAATCTCATGCTCATCACACATCTTTTGAGGTTGTCACATACAAATCTTAGGTATGCTCTACATTGCTTCAAAAATCATTTAAATCATTCAATGAATCCGTTCATTGCACAAATCACAAAAGATATTAGGATTTAACCAAATCATCAAATGTATTAGTTGAACGAAACACAATGAATATCCAATGTTTTGATAGATGAAAAACCAAGCAATCGATTTAATGAAACTTATTCCACATCATCACTTGTATCCGGAAATCACAAGAGATATCAAAACATCATTTCAAAAAATCGAAGTAGAACAATGAGAAATCAAACCCATAAACTCAAATAGCATGAACAAGCATGAAACTCAGTTTCTCTTCAATGGTGAGGTTTCATCCTCAACCCTAAACGAAAATATTAGCTACACATGATAAAATAACTACAACCTAAAACATTAAATTAAAAGCATAAAAATTAAACACTTACAAATAAAAAATGAAAGAACAACTAGAAGAGAGACTTGGTGCGTGAGGGCTGTGCCCCATTCCACACACACCCTTCCTTCTCTCCCTTTCTCTCTACTTATAGACTAAAACTAGTGAAGTGTTGGTGTCCAAAACATTGTTGCCAGCTTGGGGAAAATCGTGCAAGTTGGTGGGCTGCACATGCTGCTGGCCGAAAGTGCATGAGCTGCAAGTCAGCTTTTGTGTGCTGCTGTCCAGATGTGCACATGGCAGCATGAAGGAAATCGCATGCATATTCTACTTTGTTGAAATATTGGTTTTGGACTTTTCCACTTTGTTGAATTTTCTTCAATCTTTGTTGTCAATAAGTGTAGAGTTGCTGCCCATTATAGATATGTGCTGTCCAGCTTTGTTCTTCACGTGCAGCTTGGGGAGACAAGGAATGGGACAAAATAAAATAAAATAAGAGAGATGGACAAACTTCCGGATTTTCGGGATGATCCAACGACTAAAATTAAAACAGCCATATCTTTTTCCACGCATCTCCAAACTGGCTGAAACTTGTTGCGTTGGAAATCTGACATCTTGAACTTCAATTTAGACCTAAGAAACTCTCAAAACGGATATCGTTTGGTCTTATTATGATAAGTCTAAATCTAGTAGTCTGCTGCATCCGAATTTCCTTGTATTTTGCTTGAATTATATCATTTCTCTCTTATTGTTCTACAAAATATAAAAACACTAAAACTAACCAAAGCATTAGAAAATAACAAAGCTAAAGGTTTAACTAATGTAAATTAAGGGGTCCAAATATACATTTTTTGGCACTCATCATCTGGCGTGGAGGAAGGTGCTGCAGGTGCTGCTGTCCAAGTGCAGGAGATGCTGCAAGTTGCTGTCCAGCTGCTGTCCAGGTGTGGAGTGTGCTGCTGCTTGGGGAGAAGAGAAATGCTGCTGTGCAGGTTTTTGGGAAGAGCTGCTGCCCAGCTTGGGGAGAGAAGGAATGGGACAACAAAAATAAGAGAGATGGACAAACTTCTGGATTTTCGGGATGATCCAACGACTAAAATTAAAACAGCCATATCTTTTTGTATGTATCTCTAAATAGGCTGAAACTTGTTGGGTTGGAAAGCTGACATCTTGAACTTCAATTTAGACCTAAGAAACTCTCAAAAATGATATCGTTTGGTCCTGTCATGAAAGGTCTAAATCTAGCCAAATTTTCTTGTATTTTGCTTGAATTATATCATTTCTCTCTTATTGTCCTACAAAACATAAAAAACACTAAAACTAACCAAAGCATCAGAAAATAACAAAGCTAAAGGTTTAACTAATGTAAATTAAGGGGTCCAAATATGCACTTTTTGGCACTCATCATAGTTCGTTTCATTGTTATTATTATTATCTCAATAATATTATAACACCTTAAATATATATATTACACAATAATATCAATTAGTCCACTGAATAATTCAGTCTGTCTATTTATTAATCCTGTAATATTATTAGAGTCTAATAATATTATTCTTTATTTATAAAATCATGGTTTAAAAATAATAAGACCAAAGAATATTTATTTTCATAAATATTCATGTATTCCTTATTTTTTACCGGGGATTAAAATATTGTGTTTAAAGCTCGTATTTTATTCACAGCTGGACGTGAATATTGTTTCCTACAATATTAAGCCATTCGAGCGTCGAGTCATGAGAATCGAACGTCAATTCTAGACTTGTCTATTTTATTCAGTCTTAAATTCCAATTTAAGACATTTTATTTTATTACTTAAAATCTGGGGCGCTACACCCATCAGCCAACTTTAGTCAATGAGTAGCTTCTTGACCAAAATGCCCTGCAAATTGGGTGTGTATTGACCGTTTTAATGGGGCTTTTTTTTGACTATTTCGAGGGGGCTTTTTTGTCATGTCAGGGGTAACTTGGAAAAAATCAAATCTGTCCCACCTTGTTTCACACACTAGGCATTGATTTTTCCCAATACTGAAATGACAAAAATCTAGGGCAACTGAGCACGTCAGGGGGAAATGCCGAAATGGCCTTAACTTTCAACCAAATTTCTCTAACTAAGTAAAAATCAGCTTGTCTTCAGTTTTGGAGACACTTAGGGCCAGCTAGTCTTGATCTTTTAATTTATTTCTATTACAAACTCGACAGTTGGGTCATTTAGGCATCGGTTTTGGTCAAAAAGTCAATTGTCTCCAAATTGAATTCTAACTTTACAGAATTCAAGTATTAACTATATATATATATATATATATATATATATATATATATATATATATATATTATATTGAGTCATTATAAGTCCTAAAAACATATTTATCATTTCCAAATTTAGAAGTCAAATGTTAGTAAAAAGTTCCACTTGGCACCTAAATAATCAACTATAAATTTAAAAATTCAACCAGTATAATTTTCATCAAATTTTACCATGTGATAGATATTTCTATTGTGAGGATAGTGGGCTTTGAATCGACTAAATTTGAGTTCGTTTGACCTGTTTTCGGTTCAGTCAAAGTTTAAAACTTAAATGTTACTTTTTGGTTTTATAGGTTTTATCGTTTGATCTTTAAGTTTTAAAAATAACTTTTAGATTTTGGTATGGGCTACTGCCGGGTCGGGCTTCGGGTCTGGGCTCATGGGTTATGGGCTCGGGTTATGGGTTTGATGGGTTATGGGTTATTGGGCTTCTGGTTCTGGGTTGGGCCGGATAGTTCTCGGCCTGGTTTGCTGGGTTTGGCTTGCAGATCACAGTTGGATCGTTTGAGTTGGGCCGACTAGGTTGGGCTCATGGATTCAAGTCCACGGGTTGGTTGGGTCATGGGTCAGGGTTGGATTTACGCACGGGTCTCGGCTTCTTCATAAAACTCTGCCTCCTCATCTTTCATTCTCTCTCTGTTTCGGCCAGACAAGGAAGAACGAGCAGGAAAGAAGGCTCAGAAGATCGCTACATTTGGTCGCCGGATTTCTGGATGGCACGAACGGAATGGACTGGGTCGATGGGTCGCGAGTGTGGGTCACACGTTACTGGGTCACTGCCACAGGTTCTGGATGATCGGGTTCCTGCTGGAAGATCACTGAAGCCGCCGGAAGAGCTACTGGAGGTCACCGGGTTGCTGGGGTCTGGGTCCGGTTTCATGCACGCACGGTCTGGGTTTTGGTCACTGGGTTCGTGCTTGCTGGTTCGCCGAGCTCATGGGTCCACCGAGATTCATTAGTCACCGCTAGTCACGGTTATTGATCGGGTCTCCGGGGTTATGGATCTTCGGATAGTTCTGGGTTCATGCCGAATATCGGGTTCAAGCGGGGTCACGGGTCTGAAGTGTTCGGTGGGTTACACACTTCCTCTGCAAATCGGCTTCTCCCTCTCTCGGTTTCTCATATTTCCTCATTTAATTTCTCCCACACTCACCGTCTCTCACTACCTCACTCTGTCTCTTATAACTCTCAAATTGCAGAGAGACAGGAAAAGAATGAGGAAGAAGGAGAAAGGAGAAGAAAGAACGAAGGAGGGGTGTGATTTGCAGGAGAATTGGTGCTCAGTTATATAGCTGAGAGTGAGTGGGAGGTTTGGTGAAGTGGAGAAGATGATTGCCGTAGTGGTCGATTAGGAAATTGCAGTGGAGGATTAATAAATGAAAGTGGAGGAGTTTGGTGAAGTGATCTTGCAAAGTGGAGGATTATTCGAAGCTAATGGAGAAGTTTGGTGAGTGAATGAGTGCCTGAGTTAGTGTCGCAGTGGAGAGTAATAAAAAAAACAGAGTGGAGGAATAAGCAAATAAAAGAAATAGAAAGAAGAAGATGCTTAAAATAAATGATGAAATATTATAAAGTTTTTATTATTAAAACCATATATTATAAATTTATCAAAATAAGGTAATAAATTTTTACAGTTAATTATCCGTCTATAATATTAACTCAGTAATATATATTTGGTGATAAAAATATTGTCAGTTTATTAAAACACCAGTTCTCAAATCAGTTGAAAATATTTATAAATCAATATTATAAAACGAACGATTACATAAATAATCATTCATATTTTTTTAAATATCAAAAATATGTTTTAAAAACTGGGGTGTTACAAAAAAGTTCCACTTGGCACCTAAATAATCAACTATAAATTTAAAAATTCAACCAGTATAATTTTCATCAAATTTTACCATGTGATAGATATTTCTATTGTGAGGATAGTGGGCTTTGAATCGACTAAATTTGAGTTCGTTTGACCTGTTTTCGGTTCAGTCAAAGTTTAAAGCTTAAATGTTACTTTTTGGTTTTATAGGTTTTATCGTTTGATCTTTAAGTTTTAAAAATAACTTTTAGATTTTGTAAAGACTAAGAAAATAAATAGGATATTTAGCAATTAATAAATTCTATTTATTAATTAGATGGGACCAATAGTTAGATTTTAAGTGATAATATTAGTATTAAGGAAATAAAATGTGTTTAAAATAAATAATAGAATAAGAATAATAAATAACCAATTTTATGGATAAAATGTATTTAATTTAAATATGGGGTTAGATATTAATTATCAAAAGATAGGATTTTAATATAATGGGATCCTAATGTAATTAATAAAAGTCTAGGCTTTAAAATAAAATGTAATCTTCCATTGCCACATATCAGCACACGGCTGGCTAGGAGGAGATAACATTATCTTCTCCCAACCAACCACAATTGGACACATGTCCCACTATCTCTTTCTTTCTTCCTTTTCTTTTCTTTTTCTTTTCTTATAGAATGTGTTTAATTTAAATATGGGGTTAGATATTAATTATCAAAAGATAGGATTTTAATATAATGGGGTCATAATGTAATTAATAAAAGTCTGGGCTTTAAAGTAAAATGTAATCTTTCATTCCCACGTGTCAGCACATAGTTGGCTAGTTATCTCCTCCCAACCACCCACAGTTGGACACATGTCCCACTATCTCTTTCTTTCTTCATTTTCTTTTCTTTTTCTTTCCCTCTCCCCCACCCGACTTCCCTCTCCCTTTTTCCTTTTCTTTCTTTTCTTCCTCTCCTCTCTGATTCTCTCGCACAACCAACCCTCCCTCTCCATTTCTCTCCTTCTCCTTCCTTCTACTCACACACACTCGATTGTGTGAGACACAGAGATGAACCGAGAGTGTAAGAGAACCCGTGAGTGTGGAAGGTGGGTTTTGGGTCGTGAGTGGTGCAATTTTGGGACTGTGCTGGCTAGGCCACCGTCGTGGTGCGGTGGCAACGACTGTGCAGTGGATTCTGGCCTTGCTTGGTGAGATTTCTCTTCCCTAGCCTTTGATTTTGCTTGGGTTACTTTGATTTTGCTTGGGTTACTTTGATGGCTGGTTGTGGGTTTGTTCTTGTGTGAGGTTGTAACATAGTTTCATTTCCTAATTGTTTTAGATTTATGATTTTGGAGTTTTGTTATACTTTATAGTGGGTAGCCGAATGGGGTAAGTGATTAAAAGTCGCTAGAAGAATTCTTGGCCATTCAAGTATTTATAAATAGAAACCTCGGCATAGTCAATTTCACCACATTGTTGCTTTCACTTTAAAGCCAAAACTTCTTAAAAAATCACTTGTAACCCACAACCATAGCAAGAAAAATTGAGAGAATTGATCCTAAAGTTTGGTAGCATTCATCTAAAAGTATTTTGGTAAGCTTCTTACCTTAAAGGTTTTCATTTGGAGTAAATCAAAGTACGTTTAAGTGTCCAATTTGGAAGAAAAAGTTTAATGGATATAAAAGTTTGGATAGACGGAAAATGAATCAAACGAACTCGAAATGAGTCAATTTAAAGCCCAAAATGCTCAACTCGTAGTCCTCTATTTAACTGAAAAGTTTCATAGAAATCATATGTAGCACCCCAGTTTTTAAACATATTTCTAATAAGATTAAAATTTCATTCTAGTGATTTTTATTGATAAAGACCTAGTGTAAAAATAACATCTGCTAAAATCTACATTGATAAATGCTTTTTGTGCGAATCAAGCCACCCACCTACTCCACTCAGCCGTCCTCTCCACTCTGTTTTAATAATTCTCCACTACGACTGTAACACCCCAGTTTTTAAAACATATTTTTAATAAGTTAAAGAATAAAAAATGATTATTTATGCGAGTAAATAATCATTCGTTTTATAAATTTATTTATAAATATTTTCAATTAATTTAATGAACGGTGTTTTAATAAACTGACAATTATTTTTATCACCAAAAATATTACTGAGTTAATAAAACAGACGGATAATTAACCGTAAAATTTATTTACCCTATTTTCATAAATTTGTAATATATTATTTAACAATTATCCTTTTGTTTAAATATTCGGATGTATTATTTCAGAATATACAGTTTCTCCACTGCAATTTCTCTAATCGACCAACCTCTCCACTGCGGCAATCATCTTTTCCATTATGCTTAAAAATTTGCTTATTCTCCACTGCATTTTAATTAAACCGCACTATCTAAATTCCTCCACCAATAACAGATTTTTATATCAATTATTCCCCCACTCAACATTAAATAATCGCACCACTCATCACCTCACAATTTTTAATCATCAACCTACCGCACCAATCCTCACCTATCCTCCACTTTCATTTTATTAAACCTCCAGACTCTCCCACCATCTCCCACCATCTCCTCCACTTTGCATATTATAATATCCCACTTCACCAAACTCTCCACCACTCATCACTATCCCATTTTATTATTGACTCAACCTACCGCACTTTCTTCCTTCCTATTTCTTTCTTCTTCTTTCCCGATCTTAACCAATAATATATATATATATATTATTGCAATTGGTTTACTTTTATATTCCATTTTATAATATATATTTATATTTAGTGGCCAACTTGTCCGTTAGACATCGTTAGACATCATTATGTTGTTCCTTTTCTTTATTTTATTTCATCCTTTCTTTTCCAGCACTTGCTTCTTTTATTATTGTTTTCTTCTTCTCTTTCTCCCTTATATATTCTCCCTTCTTCTGTTCTCCTTCTTCACCGAGGCAGAGAGACACAGAGATTGTCGGATAATAAATTGAGAGAATGATTGGAGAGTCAGAGAGATTAAGAGGGAGAGATGCCGAGAGAGAGAAAGAACCTGAAACCCACCAAGTCCGATCAGAAGACCGTGACCCACACGATTTCCTCGCAGACCCGTGTGTACAGCCCGTGGCTGGAACCCCGTGAGCCCAACCCAATCGGCCCATCGAACCCGTGGCAGATCCAGACCCATCGAACCCACAGCCCGTTAGCCCAGAACCGCCCGTGACCATGAGCCGTGAAGCCCGTAGCTCACGACGCCTCGGCCCAGCAGCGATCCCGGCCCAACCCAGTGGACCCGTGAGCCCAACCCAGCAGCGATCCAGCCCATACTCGCGAATCACCCAGGCCCGGTCCACGAACCAATCTTCAGCCCAAATCCAACGGGCCCAGCAGCAACCCGGAACCCGACCCATCTCAGACCCAAAGCCCGACCCGGCAGTAGTCCCAACCCGTGACCCGAACCCGAAAACCCGACCCGTCGGCGACCCGTCTACGGCAGAATTTCCGGTGACTTTTCCGGCGACTTTCCGGTGACTTTTCCGGTGACTTTCCGGCTATTTTTCCGGCGAATTTCCTGTGATCGAACTCATCGTTTTCACTGGATTTTCTAGTGAAAATTCTTAATATAGTAAACTAAGAAACTATACAAGGAGAGTTAAGCTCGATCCCGATGCTAATGGAAAGTCCAAGTAAGGGAACCCTCTACCCCTTCTCAAATTATTATATTACTTTAATTATTCCTTTATTTGCATAATTTCGATTTGATTATTTTTTATTCGGTATTTCAAATTATTTTATTTACATGAAAAATTTGTTTTAAATTGATTTTTATTGAGTAAAAATGATATTTTGGAAATTGTGATTTTGAGAAAAACCTCGGTTCTAAAGGACTTTGAAATTTTTGAGAATTTATTATTTTAACCAAGATGTGAAGTCAACTTTTTGGAATAACAATAAAAGAAGAAAAATATTTGTGAAACCCTCCAACACGTTGCCCCTGGATATACAAGTAAAGAATGAGAAAGTTTTGTGAGAAAACTCTATGAGATATATATAAATTTTTGAAAAAGGCACGTGTGTGGAGGAGACTATTATTTTGGGCCCTATTCGCAGAGATTCGCAGAGATTAAGCTCGGTACCGTAGCTCGAGATGGAAGCGCACCCGCTGATTCACTTAGTGAAAACGGTATCCGTCTCTATGTCAGTCTAAGTGCACTTCAATTAATTAGCTGACGGGGGTGGGGCCTGTGGCCACAGGTAAACCGCGTTACCTGCCCAAGGTCACAGCAACGACCGCGCAACCCTACGTACACAGGGCGTAATAGTGTACCGGGCATATTATGAGAACTAATTAATTTCAAATATATATATATTATCTTGTGTATAAAAATGAGTTTTGACAATTGTTTTGGAGATTTTTAAAAGAATTTAACTCAACTGTTTTATGGTTGAGGATTTCCTTACTGAGCATGTTTTTTGTGCTCACCCCTTATTTTGTTTTTGTTTTCAGGTTATGAACAGAGAGACGTAGGTGGCCGGGATGGGATCTAGGAATGCATTAGAACATTTCATTTATGTTACCCTAATAAGTGCACTTGCACAACAATTTTAGTTTTCTTTAAATTCTCAGTTATTGTATCTTTTATAATTAAATTTTCTAAATAACCGTTTCCGCATTTATTAAAAACTCTGAGTTTTAAAATCATTATTATTTTTATTTATTTAAATCAGCATACTAGTTAAGATATTTGGCAGACCTTACGAATCTTTGTAGTTTTTAAAGAGAAAATGACGAACCTAACCCTTAGCGGTTTGGGGGCGTTACAGCGACACCCACTTCTCCACTGCAACACCTTTGCAACCCACTCACTAATTGCTGCCACGCTTTTTATGCCTTTATAACCAATTGCCTTCTCTTCAGAAAAACTCGCACTAAGCTCTTCCTTCTTCCTTATCTTCTTCTTTCTCCTTTTCTATTCTGCTTCTTCTCTGTTCCTCTCTGTTACTCGAAACAGAGACCCGAGAGAGAAGGAAATTAATTGAGAGAGGCAGAGATGGTATGGCTTGAGAGATTAAGAGGAGAGGAGGCAGAGAAAAGAGAGAAACGGAGAGAGTGAGAGGGTGAGATGAGAATAGATGCCGAGAAATGGAGGACCCGATCCTCCGGTGAGTCGACGCCGTGACCGTGCGTGACCCAGCCGACGAACCCAGAACCGCGACCCAGCCAGCCCTCCGGCGTGACCCAGACCCCAGCAAGCGCGGACCCAGACTCGTGCAACCCGGATTCTAGCAAACCAGCTGGAAACCACAACCCGAAACCACGAACCCGTCGACCCTCGGCCAGAACCAAAGCAGGCGAAGCCATCCCGTTGATCTGACCCGAACCCGAGAGACCCGTAACTCCGAACCCGGCCTTTCATTGGAACCCATGAAGCCCGACCACGGCCCAGCCAAGAAAACCCGTTAGCCCAGAAAATTTGGCAACCCTTGAACCCGAAGATCCGACCCGTGAGAACCCGTGGGCTGACTCCAGCCCAGACCCATTGAGCCCAACCCGGTCGGCCCATTAACCATGAAGACCCGTGATACTGTGGGCTGAATTTCAGCCCAGACCCGCTAAGCCCGACCCGGCAGTAGTCCCCAACCCGTGACCCGAATCCGAAGACTCGACCCGGCGGCGACCTGTCTCCGGCGACTTTTCCGGCAGACTTTTTCGGCGAATTTCCGGGACCGAACTCACTGTTTTCACTGGATTTTCTAGTGAAAAATCCTTAATATGATAAACTAAGAAACTATACAAGGAGAGTAAAGCTTGATCCCGATGCTAATGGAAAGTCCAAGTAAGGGAACTGTAACGCCCCCAAACCGCTAAGGGTTAGGTTCGTCACTTTCTCTTTTAAAACTGCAAAGATGCGTAAGGTCTGTCAAATATCTTAACTAGTATGCTGATTTAAATAAATAAAAATAATAATGATTTTAAAACTCAGAGTTTTTAATAAATGCGGAAACGGTCATTTAGAAAATTTAATTTTAAAAGATACAATAACTGAAATTTTAGGGTAACATAAATGAAATGATCTAATGCATTCCTAGATCCCATCCCGGCCACCTACGTCTCTCTGCTCATAACCTGAAAACAAAAACAAAATAAGGGGTGAGCACAAAAAAACATGCTCAGTAAGGAAATCCTCAACCATAAAACAGTTGAGTTAAATTCTTTTGAAAATCTCCAAAACATTTGTCAAAAACTCCCTTTTATAAATCTCCAAAACATTTGTCAAAAACTCCTTTTTATATACAAGATATAATATATGTTTGAAAATAATCATTACTCATAATATGCCCGTATACACTCTTACGCCCTGTGTAAATAGGGTTACGCGGTCGTTGCTGTGACCTTGGGCAGGTAACGCGGTTTACCTGTGGCCACAGGCCCCACCCCCGTCAGCTAATTAATTGAAGTGCACTTAGACTGACATAGAGACAGATACCGCTTTCACTAAGTGAATCAGCGGGTGCGCTTCCATCTCGAGCTCCGGTACCGAGCTAAATCTCTGCGAGTCTAGGGCCCAAAATAATAGTCTCCTCCACACACGTGCCCTTTTCTCAAAAATTTCTCCTTTATATATAACTCATAGAGTTTTCTCACAAAACTTTCTCATTATTTACTTGTATATCCAGGGGCAACGTGTTGGAGGGTTTTTTACTCAAAATCACGATTTCAAGAATATTATTTTTACTCAATAATTTTCACATCAAAACCAACAAATCCTTTATATAAATAAAATAATTTGAAATACCGAATCAAAATAGTCAAATCAAAATTTTGCAAATAAAGGAATAATTAAAGTAATATAATAATTTGAGAAGGGGTAGAGGGTTTCCTTACACAAATAAAGGAATAATTAAAATAATATAATAATTTGAGAAGGGGTAGAGGGTTCCCTTACTTGGACTTTCTAATAGCATCGGAAATCGAGCTTTTACCAAAATACTTCCTTGCACACACTTCAAGCCTTAAACCACACAAAACTACATAAATCCCACAATTTTCTCTCTTGGTCTTAGGTGTGTGTGTGAGTGAAACTTGATGGGTATTGTGTCTTCCATCTTCTCTATTTATAAGAGAATGAATGGTTAGGATCAAGTAGACACATTTTGATCCAATGGATGGGAATTAACCTTACCTACCACAATGCACTCAAAAATGCACTCAAACTTACCTACCACAATGCACTCAAACTTACCTACCACAATGCACTCAAAAATGCACTCAAACTTACCTACCACAATGCACTCAAAAATGCACTCAAACTTACCTACCACAATGCACTCAAAAATGCACTCAAACTTACCTACCATAATGCACTCAACCTTACCTACCACAATGCACTCAAATTTACCTATCACAATGCACTCAAACCTTAATATATTATTCTAACATTATTATTATTATTATTATTTAACCATTCTCATTGCTAGACCAATCTACTATGCCTAGTTTCTCACTCAAGGAAATTACTATTTTCTCAAAGGTGGGTTGGGTTTGTAGATAGCAATTGGAATGGGTTGGGTTAAGTTCAAAGATGGCCCAATAATGAATAATGTGAATTTAACATGTGAAATGTGGGTTGGGTTTGTAGATAGCAATTGGAATGGGTTGGGTTAAGTCCAAAGATAGCCCATTAAAGAATAATGTGAATTTCCGTCCAGAACAGGGGTCCTATTTTTCACGAATGTTTTCGAGTACCAAATAAAGTCCAAAAATTATGAAATTTGGAGGGTAGCTAGAGGACTTCAAGATGAGCGTTCAGAATTTTGAATCGACCAAAACGGAGTTCGTTTGACCCTGTTTTCGTTATTCCAAAGTTTAAGGTCTGTTTTTGAGTTTTTATCAAATTGCAACTATAAACGTTTCTAGAAACAAAAATACACATTTATTTTCATAAATAATCGTAGTTATTCTTTTTCCTTATTAAAAATGTTTTAAAATTAATTTAAACCACTATAATTTATATCTAAAAATCTGGGGCGCTACAGGAACCCTCTACCCCTTCTCAAATTATTATATTACTTTAATTATTCCTTTATTTGCATAATTTCGATTTGATTATTTTTGATTCGGTATTTCAAATTATTTTGTTTACATGAAGGATTTGTTTTAAATTGGTTTTGATGTGAAAGTTATTGAGTAAAAATGATATTTTGGAAATTTTGATTTTGAGAAAAAACCTCGGTTCTAAAGGACTTTGCAATTTTTGAGAATTTATTATTTTAACCGAGATGTGAAGTCAACTTTTTTGTGGAATAACGATAAAAGAAGAAAAATATTTGTGAAACCCTCCAACACGTTGCCCCTGGATATACAAGTAAAGAATGAGAAAGTTTTGTGAGAAAACTCTATGAGATATATATAAATTTTTGAAAAGGGCACGTGTGTGGAGGAGACTATTATTTTGGGCCCCAAATATATTCGGAGAGATTCGCAGAGATTAAGCTCGGTACCGTAGCTCGAGATGGAAGCGCACCCGCTGATGAACTTAGTGAAAGCGGTAATCTGTCTCTATGTCAGTTGATGTGTTTTAAAATAAGTACTCGCAAGTGCACGAATCATTTTGCAATATAGTGTTATGCAAGTGCGAGGTCGATCCCACAGGGAATTGTGTTGCGAAAATTAATCTCTATTCAAACTAATCCTACTTTAACCTAGTTCCAAATTTAGGGGTTTTTTGATAAAAGAAAACATGAACAAAAATAATGAAGATAAAGGGGTCTATGGTTTCGGAATCCACACTCACCAAATCACAAGAACATAATCTCATGCTCATCACACATATTTTGAGGTTGTCACATTCAAATCTTAGGTATGCTCTACATTGCTTCAAAAATCATTTGAAATATTCAATGATTCCGTTCATAGCACAAATCACAAAGAGTACCAATTGAAATCAAAACATCCAATGTATCATTCAATCACAATGGATATCATCATTCGAACCGATAAAACAATGTATTAGTCGAACGACGCACAATGAATATCCAATGTTTTGATAGATCAAACACCAAGCAATCAATTTTAATGAGACTTATTCCACATCATCACTTGTATCCGGAAACCACAAGAGATATCAAAACATCATCTCATAAAAATCGAAGTAGAACAATGAGAAATCAAACCCATAAACTCAAATAGCATGAACAAGCAAGAAACTCGGTTTCTCTTCAATGGTAAGGTTTCATCCTCAACCCCAAACGAAAATATTAGCTACACATGATAAAATAACTACAACTTAAAACATTATATTAAAAGCATAAAAATCAAAGAGTTGCAAAAGGAAAGAAATAAGCTACAAGAAGAAGAGAAGCAAGAAGTTATGTACAAAGAGGCTCATGCCTCTCCTCCCCCCTTTGATTTTCAGCCTTGGTCTCCTTTTATAGCCAAGTGGTTTGTGTGGAATGGGTGAGTGGATGTTATTTTATGTATGAGTGGAGAGATGAGTGATGAGTGTTTTATGGAATGATGGTATTTTATGTTGAGTGGAGAGATGAGTGATGAGTGTTTTATGGAATGATGTTGAGTGGAAAAAAAAAGGTGATTAAGTGGCTGAGAATGTGGAGAAAAACGTGTATTGGCTCTAGCTTTGGGGAGACAAGGAATGAGGCAAAAGAAAAATATTAAGAGAGATGGTTCCGGATTTTCGGGATGATCCAACGACTGAAATTCAAACAGCCATATCTTTTTCCACGCATCTCCAAACTGGCTGAAACTTGTTGCGTTGGAAAGCTGACATCTTGAACTTCAATTTAGACCTAAGAAACTCCCAAAAAGGATATCGTTTGGTCCTGTTATGATCAGTCTAAATATAGTAGTCTGCTGCATCCGAATTTCCTTGTATTTTGCTTGAATTATATCATTTCTCTCTTATTGTCCTACAAAATATAAAAACACTAAAACTGACCAAAGCATTAGAAAATAACAAAACTAAAGGTTTAACTAATGTAAATTAAGGGGTCCAAATATACACTTTTTGGCACTCATCATCAGTCTAAGTGCACTTTAATTAATTAACTGACGGGGGCAGGGCCTGTGGCCACAGGTAAACCGCGTTACCTGCCCGAGGTCACAGCAATGACCGCGCAACCCTATTTACACAGGGCGAAAGAGTGTACAGGGGCTTATTATGAGTAATGATTAATTTCAAACATATATTATATCTTGTGTATAAAAAAAATGAGTTTTTGACAATTGTTTTGGAGATTTTTAAAAGAATTTAAGTCAACTGTTTTATGGTTGAGGATTTCCTTACTGAGCATATTTTTGTGCTCACCCCTTATTTTGTTTTTGTTTTCAGGTTATGAACAGAGAGACCTAGGCGGCCGGAATGGGATCTAGGAATGCATTAGAATATTGCATTCGGCCCTTCAGTTTAGAAAAAAAAATAATATATATATATATTAATGAGTGGGGCGACTTGCGCCCCACATGGAAAAACAATAAGTGAAAGGCCAAATGGCCCTTCACGTGATGCAAAGGCCAAATGGCCTTTCATTAATAAAAAATAAAAAAAATAAAAAATGAGAAGTTTTAGATAACTAAAAGACAAAAATAAAAAAATGTTAGAAAAGATTAAAAGGAAAAGAGAATTAGATGAAAACAAAAGATAAAATAAAATAGAACATTAAATGGAGAGATGAGGGTGTGTCGGCCATAAAGAGAGGAAGAGTTAAGTGGAAAGATAAGTAAAGGGAAAAGAAAAGAATTAAAAATAAAAGGAAATACAATTGCATGTGGGACAACCTGCGCCCCACATGCGTAAAAGTAGAATGAAGGGCCAAATGGCCCTTCACTAATAAAAGGAAGAAAGGCTCCCGAGAGCCTTATTTCAGAAAATGGAGAGAGTTCCTCATTTCTCTTTCCTTAAGGTTTTTACACAAAATTCATGATCTACGAAGATCTAATGGTCCGATCTTCGATCCGTCTTCAGAAACGTGATCCCTGCACTTGGATCTACGTTTCCACCGATCGTTTTGAGGTAAAACACTAAACTCATGATTTCGTAATTTTGGGTTAAATTAATTTAGAGTTTTTAAGTGTAAAACCTAGATTGTTAATTTGTGGATTAATTGTGGTTATAGTGATAATTAATCCCAAAGTAGCTATAGGTTTTGTAAAAAAAAAAAAAAAATAAGTATTTATGAATTAGGTTCTAATATTAGTAAAAATAAATAATTATGGGTATTTAGTTTAAATTGTATTTGTGAAGTTAACCCTAAAATTTTCTTATGGGTTAAGGTTATTTTAAATGTATTAATGATTTAAGTTAATAAGTTAGTAATTATTGTAAAAAGAGTAGTAAATGTAATTTTAGATTAATGTTAGTATAAAAGTGTTAGTGAAATCAATTGCAGGTTAATAATTAACATTATGAGTAAATAGTTAAATATTGATTTTAATATCTAACCCTTAATAAATACTTTGGGTTAGTATTGTTTGAGTTTTAGTTAGTGTTTAGGATTTGTGGGTAGGCGTTTGGAACCCTTAAAATATTATAGTTTTTCCAACGGTTTAGCCTTGAGCGATTCAAGTGCTAATTAGGGTGTTAATTACTTAATGTGCTAAATAGTGCAATGTGTTATTTCACAGTGATACATTGCAAGGTGATGTCTAGGAGACCTAGTGCTTAATATCCGCGCAGGCAGGTGATATTTTACTCACTGAAAAATTATTATTGTTATTTTATTAAAATAGAAAAATATATGTGTTTTATAAATTTGAACCAACTGTATGTTGATTATCTGTTTTGGTTGATTTGAGTAGTTTCAACTATGTTCAAATAATATTAATGATGTTATGAAATGATGTATGGATGAAATGTGTAGAGTTATTTTTAAAGGATTTGAATGTGAGCTGCGTTTGGGATTTAAATTATGCAAAGTAGAATGATAAAGTTTCATGTTAATTGGTTTATTGTATTTAAAGAAATCATGATTTGTAAAGAAATGGAGAATAGAATTTGAATTGTAAAGCATAAAGCATAAAGCATGAGCATAAAAGGAACGAAAGGAACGAAAGGAATGAAAGGAATGGAAAGTTTTAAAGGAATGGAAAGACCATCATTAGCATGCATATCATTGTTTAAATTAAATGATGTTTTCATGATATAGAATATTGTAGTTTTGATGCTAGACGTATTAGTATGCCTAAGAGTTTTGATGGCAAAAGAGCTTATGTATACTGTTATCGTCTAGTTGCATAATTTTATAACATTGAGCTTGGACGAACAAGAATATTGTCATGGTTCGGTGTGAGTAATACAGCGTCCTAGGAGTAGGTAGATGAATTGTCGTGGCACGTCAGTAAGAAGTGCTTGGATACCCGAGTTTTACTCTAGTAACCGCATGGACAACTACGTGCTCGACATGAAGTTGTAATGCCCTAGGGTTCTGTGTTAACCATGTTCAGAAAAATGATAGTAAGCTTGTACTAAAGAGCGAGATGGCATGTTTTGAGCTTAGTGTGCTTGGTTTTGATGTTATTGGTTGCGATATCGGTGTGGCTTGGGAGTAGGTAGATGGATTGACGTGTCACATCAGTAAGAAGTGCTTGGATATCAGAGTCTTACTCTAGTAACCGCATGGACAACTATGGGCTCGGCATGAAGTTGTAATGCC
This sequence comes from Alnus glutinosa, assembly GCF_958979055.1. Classification (NCBI taxonomy): domain Eukaryota; kingdom Viridiplantae; phylum Streptophyta; class Magnoliopsida; order Fagales; family Betulaceae; genus Alnus; species Alnus glutinosa. Next base: position 19,622,013 of record NC_084894.1, read on the forward strand.
CTGAGGCACAGTGTTATCACAGTTAATAACGTTAGGCCTATGTGCAATTTTTGATATTTTGGAATTTGTGATTTTGAGAAAAACCTCGGTTCTAAAGGACTTTGCAATTTTTGAGAATTTATTATTTTAACCGAGATGTGAAGTCACCTTTTTGGAATAACGATAAAAGAAGAAAAATATTTGTGAAACCCTCCAACACGTTGCCCCTGGATATACAAGAAAAGAATGAGAAAGTTTTGTGAGAAAACTCTATGAGATATATATAAAGGAGAAATTTTTGAGAAAAGGGCACGTGTGTGGAGGAGACTATTATTTTGGGCCCCATATATATTCGGAGAGATTCGCAGAGATTAAGCTCGGTACCGTAGCTTGAGATGGAAGCGCACCCGCTGATGAACTTAGTGAAAGCGGTAATCCGTCTCTATGTCAGTCTAAGTGCACTTTAATTAATTAGCTGACGGGGGCAGGGCCTGTGGCCACAGGTAAACCGCGTTACCTGCCCGAGGTCACAGCAATGACCGCGCAACCCTATTTACACAGGGCGTAATAGTGTACAGGGGCTTATTATGAGTAATGATTAATTTCAAACATATATTATATCTTGTGTATAAAAAAAATGAGTTTTTGACAATTGTTTTGGAGATTTTTAAAAGAATTTAACTCAACTGTTTTATGGTTGAGGATTTCCTTACTGAGCATATTTTTGTGCTCACCCCTTATTTTGTTTTTGTTTTCAGGTTATGAACAGAGAGACCTAGGCGGCCGGAATGGGATCTAGGAATGCATTAGAATATTGCATTTATGTTTTCTTAATAAGTGCACTTGCACAACAAATTTAGTTTTCTTTGGATTTTTAATTATTGAATCAAACATAATTGTTTATTTCGAAATAACCGTTTCCGCATTTATTAAAAGCTCTGAGTTTTAAAATCATTATTATTTTTAATTTATTTAAATCAGCATACTAGTTAAGATATTTGGCAGACCTTACGAATCTTTGCAGTTTTTAAAGAGAAAAGAACGAACCTAACCCTTAGTGGTTTGGGGGCGTTACAATTCGAGCTACCAACATAAAAGTATTATTGTAGGTGGGTTTATACGTGGTTGCTTCCTAGCCAAAGGAACTTCTACGTATGGGTCCAACTGCATAGTATGTTTTAAAGGTTTTCTGATAGTCGGTGTAGGCTATATCAGCTATTGGGGTTTTCAAACAAAATTCTATAAATTGGTAGCTGTTATAGTGTACGCGAGACTAAAAAGAAAAGTTGGTTCATTTGGAAAAAAAAACTCAGTTAGTTTAATATCACTGAGGTGGTGAACTCATCCCTTCACCTATACGGATGTGGCAAACCCCCACAACCGTATAGATGATGTCCATTTGACTGCAGGTACACCTGACTTAGAGGAGGACCCCGTAGCTGCGTATTTGGGATATTACGATTGAAGCACACCGCGACAGTCGTATTGAGTTGGACTATGGAGTTCACTCTTTTGGGGTATTTTGTATATGGCTAGTGACGTAGGTGTCACATATCCTTTTGTGTAGCCATTCTCTTGTATTAGTGGAATTGTAGCCTTAAACAGTTAGACAGATATATGGCTCTTTTGTATGGACCACATGTATATTTAGATGTGCTTTCCGTTAGGAGATGTAACGTCATGATTATTCCGCTGTTAGATATTACTCTGAATATCAGGTACATGATATGGACCATGTATGTATGTTGGCTGAGCGACACGTAGTCGTGCCACTGTGATGACCCTTTTATGTTTTATAAATATTTTATACAAAAAAAAAAAAGGGTCGTCACACCAAATCAAGCACATATCTCCATAATGGGCAGCAACTCTACACTTATTGACAACAAGATTGAAGAAAATCGTCCAAAATTCCAATATTTCAACAAAGTGGCAAAATCCTTGAGTTATGCATGTCACTTTCATCATAACTTTCGACTCGAAAATTGGATTGCGTTGATTTTGGTGGCGTTGGAAAGCTCATGAAAAATTAAACAAATAAGTCTGAAATAGATTTTTTCTATTTCGGACTTTTACTATGCCCAAATTGCCCCGCAATCTGTGCGAATTTGGAGTTTGTCTTTTCCTGCTTTGATTGGATTTTGTATGACTTGGGGACCAGATTTTATTAAACCTGTAGCACCGAAAGGCACAAGCTGGGACCACCGGAGTCCCTTTCCAAACATGTTACTGTGCACCAAATCAAGACAAAGCGATTTCCTTCATGCAACATGGAATTGTGCACACCTGGACAGCAGCTCATCATCATCTCCACTCAATGGGACAGCATCATTTCCACTAAAGGGACAGCAGCTCATCATCATCTCCACTCAATGGACAGCACATCTTCCACTCAAATGGACACATCTCCTTTCTCTGTGTGCAGGACAGCAGCAACTCAAGCACTTGACAGCATGGACAGCAGCATTTCTCTTCTCCCCAAGCAGCATCTTCACTTTCTCTATGTGCTGGACAGCATCTCCATACTGTCCAAGCTGCTGGACAGCACGTGAAGGCAGCAACTCTTCTCCAAGACAGCAACCTGCAACATGCTATTTCTATATAAAAGGCAGCACCATGCCATAGAGAAGATGGGAGAATAGGAGAAGAGAGAATAGGAGAGGAGAGAATAGAGCAGAAACTCTGTAGTTAGTTTTAATTTCGTGCTTATTGTAGTGTAATTCAGTAGTTTATTTTCAGAATACTTTCCCTTTGTAAGAGCTTTTCTTTCATTTCCATGGTTGTTCATCATTTTCTTGTGGTGTTCTTAGTCATGGAAGGCTAGTAACCTCAACTAGGGTTGAGGATGAAACCTTTCCATTGATGACACTCACAATCTTGTTGTACCACTTGCTCATTTAATGATATACCATGTTAGTTGTTCAAGTTCCATTCATTTAAAGCTTTATCTTTTGCAATGAATGTGGTTAGTGGTGGATAGAGGACATTTTATGTGTTTCAACCGACTAATACATTGTTTTATCGGTTTGAATGATGATATCCATTGTGATTGAACGATACATTGGATGTTTTGATTTCAATCGGTACTCTTTGTGATTTGTCAATGTGTTGGATTCATCTAATGGTTCTTGGGTTTATGGTTAAGAAACTTGAATAACACCCTAAGCTTAAAGTTCTTTGGGTGTTTAAGTGGAAACCAAGAGTGTGAGTTGTAGGATTTGGTTTGGTGGATTCCTTAACCTTAGTTCCTTTTAATTTACATATTTCATTACATCTCTTTCATTTAGTCTTTTGTTCTTGAATCAAGTCTCAAACCTTTGGAACTAGGTAAAAATGAGGTTGATTAAGCAAGATATCAATATTTGACCATTTCTCTGTGGGATCGACCTCGCACTTGCATAACACTATATTGCAAAACGATTCGTGCACTTGCGAGTACTATTTAAAACAACATCAAGTTTTTGGCGCCGTTGCCGGGGAAATCGGTTCAAAAATTGGTTTTTGTTTGATTGATTTTGTTTTTCTACTAGTTAGATAGATTTTTGTTTCATTTTTGCTGTTTGTTTAAATTTTCTTTTAGTTCACTATAACTTAGTTCAAATTCTGTTTAGTTTGTGTTTTATATTATCCTAGATTTGCGCTATTTTGTTCTAACATAAAAAAAAAAAAAAAAAAAAAAAAAAAAAAAAAGAGGGGGAGATAGATTTTCTGTTCTATTTCTATTTCTGTTTCTGGGCCCTGCAAAAATTTTGAATATTCGATCGATCGATCGACCATTACATTCGATCGATCTACCTCAACTCAGAAGGTAGATCCTGGATAAGATCAGTAGCAGAAATTTTTACCAAGAATTCTTTTTGGTCCCAACTTGTAAGTATTCCTATTTTTACTTTTGTTGCTATCTTTGTGTAAATTGTATGCATTTGTGTTAGTCTTTACATTTTATCTTAGTTGTGTTATTTTTCTTTGATAAAAAAAAAAAAAAAAAGAATACTTTTGCTAGTAAGGGTCTACTTAGCTATCTAAGGGCAATGTCAAGGTGAATTCTGGCAAGGATTGGTCTTGGGATTTAAGTGTGTCCGTTGTGACCCCCCTCACCTACCTGGGAATTAGCCTAGATTGTACTTTGGAGAACTTTGTTCCCCATTAGCAAATTGTTTTCTTTATTTTTGTTTGCTTGTCTTTTGGTTAAACATTTGTGTATGCTTGGTGTATGCTTGGTAGAAGATCATTGAACTTAGACTTGACACCTTTAGATCCCGAAATTGAAAGAACTCTTAGGAGAAATATTAGAAATTCTGTTGAAATGGGAGATAACTTGCATGAAAATGAGAATGAGAGGAATCGGGGAGAAAACGTTGATCATACTAGGACACTTAGGGATTTGTTTGCACCCGTTGCAACAAACTCTCCTTCATGTATCATGTTACCCCCAACCAATGCCACTCATTTTGACCTCAAGCCTCATGTCATCCAACTCCTACCCGCATTCCATGGCTTGGACCTCGAAAATCCTTATAGCCATGTGAAGAAATTCAAGGACATCTGTGCCACCTTCAAATTTCAAAATTTTTCTGAAGAGTCTGTGCATCTTAGGCTATTTCCTTTCTCACTCCATGATAGGGCCAAAGCATGGTTGGATTCAAACATGCCTGGTTCCATCACTTCTTGGGAGAACTTGTTAAACAAGTTTTACAACAAATTCTTCCCCATATCCAAAGTCAATGAGTGTAGGAAGGAGATAAGCTCATTTACTCAAGAAGAAGATGAGAAATTTTCTGAGAGTTGGGAGAGATTTCAAGATATGCTGATTAAGTGCCCTCCACATGGATACGAGAAATGGAGACTGGTGCAATTTTTCTATCAAGGATTAACTCAATCCAATCGTAGCATGATCGAGTCAATGAACGGAGGCGCATTTCTAAGTTTGACAGGAGAGGAGGCATATAGGACCTTAGATCAGTTATCCGACAATTCCCAACAGTGGGATTTTTCAAGCTGTCGAGATAGAGCTGCTCGCATTCAGAAGAAGGGAGGCATCTATGAGGTTAAGGAGGATGTAGAATTAAAAATGAAGATCGATGCCCTTACCAAAAAGGTCGAAGCCCTAGTTGTTAGCAAATCCATGAATGCTGCCAACCCATTCCATGTTGACTGCTGTTCCATCTGTGCTAGTCCTTTGCACTTAGCACAGACTTGCCCATCATTGCCAGCTTTTGTCGAGTCACCAATGGAGCAAGTGAACGCTTTCAACGATTATCGAAAGCAAGCCAGTGGACCTTTCTCCGAATCGTACAATCCAGGGTGGCGGAACCACCCTAACTTTTCTTGGAAGCAGAACCAGCCTATGGCTCAAGGGGGAGCTCCTCACCAATCTCATACTCAATACCCCTCTGGATTTCATCAGCCGGTTCACCATCAAAGCCGTCCATCCCAGCCAGCACCATCATACCAAGCCCCGACTCAAGCCCCTGTCTCTTCTTCACAATCTTCTTTGGAAGACACTCTGAAGGCCTTCATCCAGATTACAGGCCAATCCATCAATGACGTGAAGAATGCTACCATGGTGAACACTCAAGCTATTGCCAAGATGGAGGCCCAGATTGGGCAAATTGCTAGTCACCTGGGGGAGAGAGAGAAAGGAAAGCTCCCTAGTCAACCTGTGCCGAATCCAAAGTTGCAGTTCCATGAGGGAAGTTCATCAAATGCAGTGCATGGGCAGGAGCATGTGCAAGCTGTTGTCACACTTAGATCAGGGAAACAAGTGGACAACCAAGTGGTTCACCCAGAAGAGAACCCTGCTGCACAAGAAGAACAAGGAAGCAGGAGCGTAGATGCCGAGCCATCTACATTAGCTCCAACCGTAGAGACTCCTCCTCCTAGGACGTTTATACCTAGGGCGCCTTACCCTGATAGACTTCTCGCGCCCAAGAAAGGAGGAACATTCGAGGACATTCGGGAGGTATTCAAACAAGTGCAGATCAACATTCCGTTCTTGGATGCCATCCAGCAAGTGCCGTCTTACGCCAAGTTCTTGAAGGACTTAATCACCGTCAAGCGGAGGAACAATGTCCCGAGGAAAGTTTGTTTGACCGAGCAAGTCAGCTCAATCCTCCAATACAGGCTCCCCATCAAGTACAAGGACCCTGGATGTCCTACCATCTCTTGCACGATAGGAGTCAGCCACATTGAGAAGGCCCTGCTTGACCTTGGAGCCAGTGTCAATCTCCTACCCTATTCAGTTTACCTGCAATTAGGATTAGTAGAATTGAAGCCCACCTCTATGACATTGCAATTGGCTGATCGGTCAGTGAAGATACCACGGGAAATAGTGGAGGATGTTTTGATTAAAGTGGATAAGTTTTACTTCCCCGTGGACTTCATAGTGCTTGACACCGAGCCGGTACAGAACGTTGGAGTTCAGATACTGGTAATCCTAGGGCGACCATTCTTAGCTACGGCTAACGCCCTGATCAACTGTAGGACGGGGGTAATGAAGATCTCTTTCGGCAACATGACGGTAGAGCTGAACATTTTCACCATCAGTAAAAAGCCGAGGGAGTGCGATGAGATCAACAATGTCTGCTTGATAGAGGAAATCCTGGAGGAAAGCATTGAAGAATCAAGCATTCAAGACCCCCTGGAAGCATGCCTTGCTCAATTTGGAGAGGATCTGGACTTGGATGTCCTGCTTGAGCAAGCAAATGCTGTTTTGGAGTTTGCTCCTCTGGAGAGCAAGAAGGAAGAGGAGGCAGCAGTACCTGAGCCTCCAAAGAAGGAACTTAAGCCCTTACCAGACAATCTCAAGTATAAGTTCCTCGGTCCAGCAGAGACTTTGCCTGTAATCATAGCTTCAGATCTTCACACCGCTCAGGAGGAGAGGTTGTTAGATGTCTTGAGGGAGCATAAGGAAGCTATAGGCTGGACCATTGAAGACATTAAGGGAATCAGCCCCTCGGTGGTGATGCATAGGATACACTTGGAAGAAGACACCAAGCCATCGAGGGAGCCACAGAGAAGGCTAAACCCGACCATGCAAGAAGTCGTCAGAGGAGAAGTCATCAAGTTGTTGGATGCTGGCATCATCTACCCTATCTCTGACAGCAAATGGGTGAGCCCCATTCATGTCGTACCGAAGCGAGCTGGAGTTACAGTCGTGCAGAACAAGGAAGGCGAGTTGGTTCCAACTCGAGTACAGTCTGGATGGAGAGTCTGCATCGACTACCGCATGCTGAACACCGCCACCAGGAAAGATCACTTTCCTCTTCCGTTCATTGATCAAATGGTGGAGCGGTTGGCCGGGCACGAGTATTATTGCTTTTTGGACGGTTATTCTGGATATAACCAGGTCCCTGTGGACCCTGAAGACCAAGAGAAGACGACCTTCACTTGTCCGTTCGGAACGTTCGCCTACCGACGCATGCCCTTTGGCTTATGCAATGCACCCGCTACGTTTCAGCGGTGCATGATTAGCATCTTTTCTGATATGGTGGAGCGTTTTCTGGAGGTGTTTATGGACGACTTCTCAGTTTTCGGGTCATCTTTTGAGGAGTGTTTGCACCACCTCACGTTGGTTTTGGAGAGGTGTAAAGAGAAGAACCTAGTGCTCAATTAGGAGAAGTGCCATTTTATGGTGCAACAAGGAATCGTGCTCGGGCACGTCATCTCTTGTCGGGGGATTGAAGTCGACAAGGCGAAGGTAGATCTGATATCCAACCTCCCTCCCCCACGGACGGTAAAAGAGGTTCGCTCTTTTCTGGGCCATGCAGGATTCTATCGGCGATTCATTCAGGATTTCAGCAAAATCGCCCGGCCCTTGTGCAAACTGTTGGTGAAGGAGGCCCCTTTCATTTTTTATGAAGATTGTAAGAAGGCATTTGGGGCCTTGAAGGCAATTCTGACGTCCACACCCATCATTCGGCCCCCAAGCTGGGGTACACCTTTCGAGATCATGTGTGACGCGTCAGATTACGCCGTTGGAGCTGTGTTGGGGCAGCGCGTTGACAAACTTCCCCACGTCATTTACTATGCAAGTCGGACTCTGAACGACGCCCAGCTAAATTATTCGACCACTGAGAAGGAGCTACTGGCAGTCGTGTTTGCTCTGGACAAGTTTCGATCCTACCTACTAGGATCGAAAGTCATCATCTACTCGGATCACGCGGCATTGAAGTATCTTTTTTCCAAAAAAGATGCTAAATCTCGCCTCATCCGGTGGATTTTGCTCTTACAAGAGTTCGACATTGAGATTCGGGACAAGAAGGGTTCCGAAAATGTGGTGGCTGATCATCTCTCGAGGATTACTGTGGACTTCACGGAAGAAGCCGCCCCCATTTCTGAGACCTTCCCCGATGAGCAGTTGATGCATATTGCTCATGCTCACTCACCATGGTTTGCTGACATAGTGAACTATCTTGTCACCGGTCAAATGCCTTTGCATTGGGGACGGCAAGATAAGTCCAAATTTATGTCCATGGTGAAGAATTTTTTCTGGGACGATCCTTACTTGTTCAAGTATTGTCCCGATCAGATCATTAGGAGATGCATTCCCTAGCCTGACCAATCCAGTGTCATCTCCTTCTGTCATGATCATGCCTGTGGAGGCCACTTCAGTGCAAAGAAGACCGCTGCAAAGATTTTGCAGTGCGGATTTTACTGGCCTACCATCTTTCAAGATGCTCACACTTATTGTGTTGCATGCGAGCGCTGTCAGAAGCTAGGGAGTATTTCACGTCGAAATATGATGCCCCTCAACCCGATTCTTATTGTTGAAATTTTTGATGTATGGGGCATTGATTTCATGGGACCTTTCCCAAACTCCTTCGGCTATCTGTACATTTTGGTTGCTGTAGACTACGTGTCCAAATGGGTAGAGGCAGTTGCCTGCAAGACCAACGACCACAGAGTTGTGGTCCAGTTTTTAAAAGACACTATATTTGCTCGTTTTAGTACTCCTCGAGCAATTATTAGTGATGGTGGAAAGCACTTCTGCAACCAGGTCTTCGAACAGCTGATGAAGAAATATTGTATCACGCACAAGGTTGCCACTCCCTATCACCCTTGTGGAGGTTTCAAACAGAGAGATCAAGAGGATTTTAGAGAAGACGGTGAACCCGTCAAGGAAAGATTGGTCTCTCCGGTTGAACGATGCATTATGGGCATACCGAACAGCGTTCAAGACACCGATTGGCATGTCACCTTACCGTATCGTGTACGGGAAAGCATGCCATCTGCCTGTGGAGTTGGAGCACAGAGCCTACTGGGCCATTAAACAGCTAAATTTCGATCTCACAAAGGCTGGCTCACAGAGGAAGCTCCAACTCAATGAATTGGAAGAGCTGAGGAACGATGCTTATGACTGTGCTAGGATGTCAAAGCACGGATGAAGAAGGTTCACGACCAGCACATATTGAGACGATCTTTTGAGCCTGGTCAGAAAGTCCTTCTTTACAATTCACGTCTGCATCTGTTTCCAGGGAAGCTCCGATCTCGATGGACAGGCCCTTTCATAGTTCGATCAGTGTTTTCTTATGGGGCCATTGAGATTGATGATCCAAAAAATGGCAGCACGTTCAAGGTGAACGGGCAACGACTGAAGCCATTTTTGGAGTTACAGAGCTCGGAGGTTGAGACGACCCTTTTAGAGGACCCGAGTTATTCGGAGTAATTGTCGTCAGGATGGAAAGTCTGGCTGAAGACTGAAAACTTAGCGCTTGTGGGAGGAAACCCTCATCATTTTTTTCCTATCATTTGATTGTCTTGCTTTAGTTGTGATTTTCAGGACAGTGTCTGCCGTTCAAGTTTGGGGGAACGCTTCTCTTGCAGTGTGCCCAACTTGCATCACCACTTCGGTATTGTATCTCTAGCCACATTGGGGACAATGTGTCCTTTTAGTTTGGGGGTGGGATAGACATTTCTGTCTATTTTCATTTAATTCTTGCTTTGTTGCCTTGTTAATACTCATTAAAAAAAAAAAAAAAAAAAAAAAAAAAAAAAAAAAAGAGCCTTATTGTTAGTTGAGCATGGTTACATCTTACTATGGTTTGCACCTCATTGGTTTGTTTAACATGTTGAATTTTGCATATCATTAAAATCTGAGATCTTTTGACTCATCTTTGGATTAGAGAGACTTGACATGTTTAATTTATTTAGCACAAGCACATTAGCATTGTTTCTGTGGGGTATGAGGTTTGAATTGAAATTTATATGTCTTGAGATTTGTAGGATAACTTGTTGATGAAACCTTGGCTTATTGTAAAAAAACAAATAATAATAATAATAATATCACCAATTTGACTTCTCATTGAGTAATCGGGCCCCTTGCCTCATTAAGCATTGGGTGTTCGCGTAAAAAGATGAGAATTTCAGTTTGGATGATTGTTTGGCTAGATTTGACTTCGTAGCCTTTTTGACTTGAGTAATTAAGCCCTTAGGGATGTTTTTACATCTAGTGCCCTAAAACCATCTGGTTTGGGAGTCACTGGCCCAACCTTAAATTAAAAACATAAAAATTAAACATTTACAAAGGAAAAAAGGTATGGGGCAGGAAAATATAGTCCAAGAAGGAGAGAAACAGAGGCTACGCCCCTGCTCTCACACTTCTCTTCATCCCCCGTTTCTCTCTTTTTTTCTCCTCCCCACCTTTTCTCTTCTCTCCTCTCCTTCTATTTATAGACTAAAACTAGTGAAGTGTTGGTGTTTTTTTTTTTTGTGCTCCAAAACATTGCTGCCAGCACAGCTTGGTCTTTGGGAGTTGCTGGACGTGCATGAGCTGCTGTCCATGGGAGCTACTGGTGCTGCAGAGTGCTACAGGTTGCTGTCTGGCGTGGAGGTGTGCTGCAGGTGCTGCTGTCCAAGTGCAGGAGCTGTCTGGCGTGGTGGAAGGTGCTGCAGGTGCTGCTGTCCAAGTGCAGGAGATGCTGCAGGTTGCTGTCCAGCTGCTGTCCAGGCGTGGAGTGTGCTGCTGCTTGGGGAGAAGAGAAATGCTGCTGTGCAGGTTTTTGGGAAGAGCTGCTGCCCAGCTTGGGGAGAGAAGGAATGGGACAACAAAAATAAGAGAGATGGACAAACTTCTGGATTTTCAGGATGATCCAACGACTAAAATTAAAACAGCCATATCTTTTTGTATGTATCTCCAAATAGGCTGAAACTTGTTGGGTTGGAAAGCTGACATCTTGAACTTCAATTTAGACCTAAGAAACTCTCAAAAAGGATATCGTTTGGTCCTGTCATGAAAGGTCTAAATCTAGCCAAATTTTCTTGTATTTTGCTTGAATTATATCATTTCTCTCTTATTGTCCTACAAAACATAAAAAACACTAAAACTAACCAAAGCATCAGAAAATAACAAAGCTAAAGGTTTAACTAATGTAAATTAAGGGGTCCAAATATGCACTTTTTGGCACTCATCATAGTTCGTTTCATTGTTATTATTATTATCTCAATAATATTATAACACCTTAAATATATATATTACACAATAATATCAATTAGTCCACTGAATAATTCAGTCTGTCTATTTATTAATCCTGTAATATTATTAGAGTCTAATAATATTATTCTTTATTTATAAAATCATGGTTTAAAAATAATAAGACCAAAGAATATTTATTTTCATAAATATTCATGTATTCCTTATTTTTTACCGGGGATTAAAATATTGTGTTTAAAGCTCGTATTTTATTCACAGCTGGACGTGAATATTGTTTCCTACAATATTAAGCCATTCGAGCATCGAGTCATGAGAATCGAACGTCAATTCTAGACTTGTCTATTTTATTCAGTCTTAATTCAATTTAAGACATTTTATTTTATTACTTAAAATATGGGGCGCTACACCCATCAGCCAACTTTAGTCAATGAGTAGCTTCTTGACCAAAATGCCCTGCAAATTGGGTGTGTATTGACCGTTTTAATGGGGCTTTTTTTTGACTATTTCGAGGGGGCTTTTTTGTCATGTCAGGGGTAACTTGGAAAAAATCAAATCTGTCCCACCTTGTTTCACACACTAGGCATTGATTTTTCCCAATACTGAAATGACAAAAATCTAGGGCAACTGAGCACGTCAGGGGGAAATGCCGAAATGGCCTTAACTTTCAACCAAATTTCTCTAACTAAGTAAAAATCAGCTTGTCTTCAGTTTTGGAGACACTTAGGGCCAGCTAGTCTTGATCTTTTAATTTATTTCTATTACAAACTCGACAGTTGGGTCATTTAGGCATCGGTTTTGGTCAAAAAGTCAATTGTCTCCAAATTGAATTCTAACTTTACAGAATTCAAGTATTAACTATATATATATATATATTATATTGAGTCATTATAAGTCCTAAAAACATATTTATCATTTCCAAATTTAGAAGTCAAATGTTAGTAAAAATGTAACGCCCCCAAACCGCTAAGGGTTAGGTTCGTCCTTTTCTCTTTAAAAACTGCAAAGATTCGTAAGGTCTGCCAAATATCTTAACTAGTATGCTGATTTAAATAAATAAAAATAATAATGATTTTAAAACTCAGAGTTTTTAATAAATGCGGAAACGGTTATTTAGAAAATTTAATTATAAAGATACAATAACTGAGAATTTAAAGAAAACTAAAGTTGTTGTGCAAGTGCACTTATTAGGGTAACATAAATGAAATGTTCTAATGCATTCCTAGATCCCATCCCGGCCACCTACGTCTCTCTGTTCATAACCTGAAAACAAAAACAAAATAAGGGGTGAGCACAAAAATATACTCAGTAAAGAAATCCTCAACCATAAAACAGTTGAGTAAAATTCTTTTAAAAATCTCCAAAACAATTGTCAAAAACTCATTTTTATATACAAGATATAATATATGTTTGAAATTAATCATTACTCATAATATGCCTGGTATACTATTACGCCCTGTGTACGTATGGTTGCGCGGTCGTTGCTGTGACCTTGGGCAGGTAACGCGGTTTACCTGTGGCCACAGGCCCCACCCCCGTCAGCTAATTAATTGAAGTGCACTTAGACTGACATAGAGACAGATACCGCTTTCACTAAGTGAATTAGCGGGTGCGCTTCCACCTCAAGCTCCGGTACCGAGCTAAATCTCTGCGAATCTCTGCGGGTCTAGGGCCCAAAATAATAGTCTCCTCCACACACGTGCCATTTTCTCAAATATTTATATATATCTCATAGAGTTTTCTCACAAAACTTTCTCATTATTTACTTGTATATCCAGGGGCAACGTGTTGGAGGGTTTTTACTCAAAATCACGATTTCCAAAAATATTATTTTTACTCAATAATTTTCACATCAAAACCAACAAATCCTTTATATAAACAAAATAATTTAATAATTTGAAATACTAAAAAAAATAATCAAATCGCAATTATGCAAATAAAGGAATAATTAAAGTAATATAATAATTTGAGAAGGGGTAGAGGTTTCCCTTACTTGGATTTTCCCTTAGTATCGGGATCGGGCTTTGTATAGTTTCTTGGTTTATTAAATAAGAATTTTCACTAGAAAATCCAGTGAAAACGATGAGTTCGGTCACGGGAAAATCGCCGGAAAATCACCGGAAAAGTCACCGGAAGTCTGCCGGAGATGGGTCACCGGCGGGTCGGGTTTCCGGGTTCGGGTCACGGGTATGGGCTACTGCCGGGTCGGGCTTCGGGTCTGGTCTCATGGGTTATGGGCTCGGGTTATGGGTTATGGGTTATTGGGCTTCTGGTTCTGGGCTGGGCCGGATAGTTCTCGGCCTGGTTTGCTGGGTTTGGCTTGCAGATCACAGTTGGATCGTTTGAGTTGGGCCGACTAGGTTGGGCTCATGGATTCAAGTCCACGGGTTGGTTGGGTCATGGGTCAAGGTTGGATTTACGCACGGGTCTCGGCTTCTTCATAAAACTCTGCCTCCTCATCTTTCATTCTCTCTCTGTTTCGGCCAGACAAGGAAGAACGAGCAGGAAAAAAGGCTCAGAAGATCGCTACATTTGGTCGTCGGATTTCTGGATGGCACGAACGGAATGGACTGGGTCGATGGGTCGCGAGTGTGGGTCACACGTTACTAGGTCACTGCCACAGGTTCTGGATGATCGGGTTCCTGCTGGAAGATCACTGAAGCCACCGGAAGAGCTACTGGAGGTCGCCGGGTTGCTGGGGTCTGGGTCCGGTTTCATGCACGCACGGTCTGGGTTTTGGTCACTAGGTTCGTGCTTGCTGGTTCGCCGAGCTCATGGGTCCACCGAGATTCGTTAGTCACGGCTGGTCACGGTTATTGATCGGGTCTCCGGGGTTATGGATTTTCGGATAGTTCTGGGTTCATGCCGAGTCTCGGGTTCAAGCGGGGTCACGGGTCTAAAGTATTCGGTGGGTTACACACTTCCTCTACAAATCGGCTTCTCCCTCTCTCGGTTTCTCATATTTCCTCATTTAATTTCTCCCACACTCACCGTCTCTCACTACCTCACTCTGTCTCCTATAACTCTCAAATTGCAAAGAGACAGGAAAAGAATGAGGAAGAAGGAGAAAGGAGAAGAAAGAACGAAGGAGGGGTGTGATTTGCAGGAGAATTGGTGCTCAGTTATATAGCTGAGAGTGAGTGGGAGGTTTGGTGAAGTGGAGAAGATGATTGCCGCAGTGGTCGATTAGGAAATTGCAGTGGAGGATTAATAAATGAAAGTGGAGGAGTTTGGTGAAGTGATCTTGCAAAGTTGAGGATTATTTGAAGCTAATGGAGAAGTTTGGTGAGTGAATGAGTGCCTGAGTTAGTGTCGCAGTGGAGAGTAATAAAAAAAACAGAGTGGAGGAATAAGCAAATAAAAGAAATAGAAAGAAGAAGATGCTTAAAATAAATGATGAAATATTATAAAGTTTTTATTATTAAAACCATATATTATAAATTTATGAAAATAAGGTAATAAATTTTTACGGTTAATTATCCGTCTATAATATTAACTCAGTAATATATATTTGGTGATAAAAATATTGTCAGTTTATTAAAACACCGGTTCTCAAATCAGTTGAAAATATTTATAAATCAATTTTATAAAACGAACGATTACATAAATAATCATTCATATTTTTTTAAATATCAAAAATATGTTTTAAAAACTGGGGTGTTACATTCTTCCCCCCTTAACAGAATTTCGTCCTCAAAATTTATAAGCTATGCTTCATATAAAGTTTATATTAAGGTAAAATTTAGATTTTCAAAACATAAGTCTAGTAATACAGTTTTATGTAAAACATCAAGAAAATAACCGAGTATACGACCGTATGATTAATTATCAAATATGGAATTTTATGCTCATTACAAGAAGTATACAAATGGGTAGGTTGCAGAAAAGAAAACGTTTCATTTCTCATTAAAGGAAAATTTCTACAACAAATTTCTTTGTGAGGATGTTTTCTGATAATCTTGGTGGAAAGCTTGCCAAATGGAAACATGGAAATCAAGACGGTTGGGCAAGCAGTCAGGGAAAGGATATGAGTGCGGTACTCATATCGTGGTGCTCTCTCTCTTCTGTCATAGATCGCCATCACCGGATTGAGAGTAGATGCTAGAAAAGTTTATGGTGATGCGAAGGAAGAGAAAGATACTTCATCTCAGAAGCGTGATCAAGGATAATCTTGCTTCTGGATGACATGATCAAAAATAATTTTGCTTCGTTGTATGTGAATCTGGTTGTGATGCTGCATTTTTCCAACTTTAGACTTTGAAATTGGTTATGAAACTACATCTTCCTTCTCGGGAAGCGATGATACCAGAAGAAAATTTTGGCTTTCAAAGTGTGAAGAGTTGAGAGCTCAAAGGTGTGCTTTGCAAGGAAGAAGATGAGCGAATTTATAGAAGAGATTTGAGAAGGGTCGGTGCAAGTGGTACCGACAGTGGATCGTAAAATCTTCCTACTTTTCTCGAAACGCTCATCCAGCTCATTCTCGGGATGCCCTTCTACGACTGCTAGTTGCGGAAAGTGCGGCGATGATTCCGGAAAAGTCTTGGGTGAATTCGGAATTCGAGAAGGTGAAAAGGGTGAAAATTGAAAAAGAAAGAGAGCTCGTGATTCGAGAGCTGTCTGCTAGTGGTAGTGGCAGCTGCGCTCAGAATGACGTTGATTAGACTGCGTCTCGTTCACTGATTAAGTTCTCTTTTCTTCCTTCAGATCTTTCGAATAACCGCATCATTTCTATCTTTGAGGAGTATCATCTTAGTTTTTCTAAAAATGGCTTCCTCATCCTCTCAAAATAATTTTGATCTAAATACTGCGCCTGAAGTACAACCAGAAATTTGGCGTCCATTGTTCCTATCTCAGAGAGGTCCTCTTATGACTAATGACTCTGTGATGCAGAGTGATGCAGTAGCTGTATCCGTGGCTCAAGGCATCATAACTCCTCGAGATGAAAAGTTGTTGGCGGATAGGACTGATGCTCAAGCCATCAATGACTCTTTGGCTTTCAGTATTCAGGGTGCTTCTTCTGTTGCAAATATGGCTCGACGTCTGCAAGTTCGGGGAAATGAAATTCAAGTGCAGAAAGCTCAAATTTCGACTTTGCAGCGAATGTATATGGACTTTAGACGAAGAAATAGGGTTCTTCAGCAAGAGAATAAAAGGCTGAAGAAGGTGGTAGATTCGTATGCGAAAGACTTGGAAAAGAGGTATGCTGACTTGGAGCAAAACACTAATCGTCTCCAAGAACAATACCAGGATCTCTTGCGTGCAGTCCAAGATCTTAGGGTTTTCCGCTCTGAGGCTTAGCCAGGTATTCTATTTGATCTAGCAGTTCTTTACTAACAAAAATAAATAACTAACTGCAGTACTATAAAATACTCGCAGGTATAAGCATACCTAACTCTCCGGGAATGATGCAGAAAAGGTCCGATTGCAAGTCTATGGTTTTTCTTTGAATCACCAGTAGTCTATCTTGTAAAACAATAATTATTCTCTACGTACTGTTCTTATCTCTAAAACTCTCCTAAGGTTGCTATAATCCTTTGAACTGTTATTTCATTTCGACCTATTGCTAAGGTATAAATCTTGTATAATATCATGATCCTCTCTCTTATTCCTGCATAACTATTATCATCCTCAAATTGCAATAGATTAAAACCTTAGTATTACTCCAATTTAATTATGCAGTCAATCAATACTCCGATTTGCTAATTATAAACTTATCCGTCAAGCAGGGATATCTAAGAAAATCAATAAATCACATAATCAAAATTTTATTTAACTTAAGCTCTAGAAAGACCTCAAATATATATAAACTTCCCCAAAGTTCGTCAGATGCATAGGGAAAATAATCTCTCCAAAAATCATTAAATCATTTGATCAACTAATTTCCTCATAAATCAGAAATTTACGCTTTATACACCTATCTTCAAAGATACCAGATTTGGAATAATAGATACCCATTAGTCATAACATATCTTTCCTTTACATCCTAGGGTTAATCGGATAAACCTCAAATGTGTTCAGCTAGGAATCATACGTTCACTTAATATCTAATTCATTAAATCAGTCATCTCCAAAAATCAATGTGTTATCAACATCTAATATTACAATCAATTACCATATTCCTGTAGCCTGATTTAGGAATAACTTCCTTTTGTCCTTCACATAGCATTACTCACCTTTCTAAAATTCAACTAGGCATCAATATAAGTGGTATATCATAACCTATTCTCCATATATGTTCATCAATAGGGGTTGAAGTTTCCTTCCATTAGGAAATTCTTTAACATAAGTCTAAGTCTAACCATTCTTATCTTCAAGTAGACGATAGTCGTTCATTCCTTAGACCTCAAACACGTAAATCACATCAGGGAAATTACACTAAGCATCAAACTATAAATCAAGATATGGTTTACCTCAATCATCCTCAAATGCAGCTTAGTGGGAGGCAAAAATAAATTCCTCAAGTAAATTCTTAGTCTATAGAATTCTCCAATGTTCAATTAGTTAGCTATCTCCTCTAGTCAATTCAATTGATCTCTTATAGCTCAAAAATTTGTTCTGATTGTACATGTATTACATCATCAGCTAGGGTATAAAGCTTTAAAATAAAATCTTGTAAATAACCCTTATCTGAAAAGATTTTGTTTCTCCTATCCTCAAAAGGGTGTACAAAAATTATGTCTCTTACCTTTATCTCCAAATTAGTCCATAGACTTCAATTTATCATTTAGACATTATCCTCATAAGTCAATGGATTCGACCTTAACCTCAATCCAATTCAATTTTACCATTGATCAATCCTCAAATATGATAATTAGAGCATTTCTCAAACTTAAGATCTTCCGAAAGATTCATCTTATCATGTGGACTATCTTATCCTCTAGAAAACTTCAAAAATTCCTCAATATATTCTAACTTCTCTAAAGTTACCAGATCACAAGACTATAATTGCTCTAAAGATCATCAATTTACTCGATCAACTTATTCTCTTATATGTCCTTAAAACACATGAATCAGTATCTATAGATTAAGTGTCCATCTTCAAATGGATACCATATTCAAGATCATAGATATCTTTGTTTACATCCTACAGTAAATCAAGAAATCTCTAAACTTCAATATTTTTCTCTATGCACATAAAATATCCATGTGATGCTTAATATATTTATTGACTTAATATCCATAAATCTGCACAGTTATTAAGCATCCGAATTTCTATAATCTTTATCTCTAAAAGCATTTCATAAATCATGACTATACCTCAAAATATTGTGGTCATCAATACCTAATCATCCAAAACAAGTTGGTTTATAACCGATGAAATTTGCTATTCCTCGAGAAAGATTGTACAACTTAACACTTAGTTAAACAGGTCTTGAAAACCTATCATACTTTGATACTGATCATAACTTACTCCTTAGTATTGATTCCAACTTAGAGGCTTCAACCTTAATAAGATCAATCCTAGGGTTCACAAAGTCAAACTGCTATGATGCAATTCCCTACAGGGGTAGCTACTGCTAGTTCTACATCTAACTACTCAGACATCAAGTTATAGTCTCGTGAAAAAGAGCATGACATAAATGAATGCGTTGTATCAGAGTCAAAGAGCACAGTAACCTGGTGGAATGAAATCAAAAGTGTACCCGTCACTACTTCGTTTGACGCTGCTACATCACCTGAAGTTAGGGTATATACACGTGCAGGCGTAGTATTCCGTTGTTCCCCTGCAATCCTTAGCGAGGTGTTAAAAAAAAAAAATAGTGAATGATTCCCTAGCACTGAATACAAAACAAGAAAGGACGGACTCTGCTAGGCCGGAATGTGATTCCCCATTACCCCACTAAGTCTATCTTAATGATCTAGCTCCTAAAGTCTACAGAACCTTATAACCTTTGCTCTGATACCAAAACTGTAACGCCCCCAAACCGCTAAGGGTTAGGTTCGTCCTTTTCTCTTTAAAAACTGCAAAGATTCGTAAGGTCTGCCAAATATCTTAACTAGTATGCTGATTTAAATAAATAAAAATAATAATGATTTTAAAACTCAGAGTTTTTAATAAATGCGGAAACGATTATTTAGAAAATTTAATTATAAAGATACAATAACTGAGAATTTAAAGAAAACTAAAGTTGTTGTGCAAGTGCACTTATTAGGGTAACATAAATGAAATGTTCTAATGCATTCCTAGATCCCATCCCGGCCACCTACGTCTCTCTGTTCATAACCTGAAAACAAAAACAAAATAAGGGGTGAGCACAAAAATATGCTCAGTAAAGAAATCCTCAACCATAAAACAGTTGAGTTAAATTCTTTTAAAAATCTCCAAAACAATTGTCAAAAACTCATTTTTATATACAAGATATAATATATGTTTGAAATTAATCATTACTCATAATATGCCCGGTACACTATTACGCCCTGTGTACGTAGGGTTGCGCGGTCGTTGCTGTGACCTTGGGCAGGTAACGCGGTTTACCTGTGGCCACAGGCCCCACCCCCGTCAGCTAATTAATTGAAGTGCACTTAGACTGACATAGAGACAGATACCGCTTTCACTAAGTGAATCAGCGGGTGCGCTTCCATCTCGAGCTCCGGTACCGAGCTAAATCTCTGCGAATCTCTGCGGGTCTAGGGCCCAAAATAATAGTCTCCTCCACACACGTGCCATTTTCTCAAATATTTATATATATCTCATAGAGTTTTCTCACAAAACTTTCTCATTATTTACTTGTATATCCAGGGGCAACGTGTTGGAGGGTTTTTACTCAAAATCACGATTTCCAAAAATATTATTTTTACTCAATAATTTTCACATCAAAACCAACAAATCCTTTATATAAACAAAATAATTTAATAATTTGAAATACTAAAAAAAATAATCAAATCGCAATTATGCAAATAAAGGAATAATTAAAGTAATATAATAATTTGAGAAGGGGTAGAGGTTTCCCTTACTTGGATTTTCCCTTAGTATCGGGATCGGGCTTTGTATAGTTTCTTGGTTTATTAAATAAGAATTTTCAATAGAAAATCCAGTGAAAACGATGAGTTCGGTCACGGGAAAATCGCTGGAAAATCACCGGAAAAGTCACCGGAAAGTCACCGGAAAAGTCACCGGAAGTCTGCCGGAGATGGGTCACCGGCGGGTCGGGTTTTCGGGTTCGGGTCACGGGTATGGGCTACTGCCGGGTCGGGCTTCGGGTATGGGCTCATGGGTTATGGGCTCGGGTTATGGGTTTGATGGGTTATGGGTTATGGGTTATTGGGCTTCTGGTTCTGGGCTGGGCCGGATAGTTCTCGGCCTGGTTTGCTGGGTTTGGCTTGCAGATCACAGTTGGATCGTTTGAGTTGGGCCAACTAGGTTGGGCTCATGGATTCAAGTCCACGGCTTGGTTGGGTCATGGGTCAGGGTTGGATTTACGCACGGGTCTCGGCTTCTTCATAAAACTCTGCCTCCTCATCTTTCATTCTCTCTCTGTTTCGGCCAGACAAGGAAGAACGAGCAGGAAAGAAGGCTCAGAAGATCGCTACATTTGGTCGCCGGATTTCTGGATGGCACGAACGGAATGGACTGGGTCGATGGGTCGCGAGTGTGGGTCACACGTTACTGGGTCACTGCCACAGGTTCTGGATGATCGGGTTCCTGCTGGAAGATCACTGAAGCCACCGGAAGAGCTACTGGAGGTCGCCGGGTTGCTGGGGTCTGGGTCCGGTTTCATGCACGCACGGTCTGGGTTTTGGTCACTGGGTTCGTGCTTGCTGGTTCGCCGAGCTCATGGGTCCACCGAGATTCGTTAGTCACGGCTGGTCACGGTTATTGATCGGGTCTCCGGGGTTATGGATCTTCGGATAGTTCTGGGTTCATGCCGAGTCTCGGGTTCAAGCGGGGTCACGGGTCTGAAGTGTTCGGTGGGTTACACACTTCCTCTGCAAATCGGCTTCTCCCTCTCTCGGTTTCTCATATTTCCTCATTTAATTTCTCCCACACTCACCGTCTCTCACTACCTCACTCTGTCTCCTATAACTCTCAAATTGCAGAGAGACAGGAAAAGAATGAGGAAGAGGGAGAAAGGAGAAGAAAGAACGAAGGAGGGGTGTGATTTGCAGGAGAATTGGTGCTCAGTTATATAGCTGAGAGTGAGTGGGAGGTTTGGTGAAGTGGAGAAGATGATTACCGCAGTGGTCGATTAGGAAATTGCAGTGGAGGATTAATAAATGAAAGTGGAGGAGTTTGGTGAAGTGATCTTGCAAAGTGGAGGATTATTCGAAGCTAATGGAGAAGTTTGGTGAGTGAATGAGTGCCTGAGTTAGTGTCGCAGTGGAGAGTAATAAAAAAAACAGAGTGGAGGAATAAGCAAATAAAAGAAATAGAAAGAAGAAGATGCTTAAAATAAATGATGAAATATTATAAAGTTTTTATTATTAAAACCATATATTATAAATTTATGAAAATAAGGTAATAAATTTTTACGGTTAATTATCCGTCTATAATATTAACTCAGTAATATATATTTGGTGATAAAAATTGTTACCCAGATAATCAACCCTAGAGGGGGGTGAATAGGGTTGATGACAAACTTTTCTTTTAATAAAAATTATACTGAATTAAGAATATAGAACAATATAAAATGCAGTATAATGCAAACAATATAAATATTGGAACAATAATGAAGAGATAGAGAGAGAGAGATTCAAACTCAGCGATTTATCGTGGTTCGGTCCACCTGACCTACGTCCACTCCCCAAGCACACCACTTGAGATTTCAATCCACTGAACGAAACTCCTTGCAGGTGGAGTTAAAAACCTTTACACTTCAAGAGTAACCTACTCTTCTTCACAAGGTGGAAAATCTCCTTCACACCTCACAAGGGTCACACCAACCCTCTTGATACAATAGATTGTGGATCGGGTTTGAGATTTCTCTCACAATAACAATTCTCCTTTTTGAGAAGGATATACAATAAGGCTTTTACAACAAAATCTCTCTCACTAGAACTCTTGTATGAAATGAACTTGAAGGCTCAAATGAATTTGAATGAAAGAAAGAATGCTTTGAGTTCTAAGCTTGCTTGTTTCTCACTTGATTGAATGATGTTAAAAATGAGAGCTAAGGTCATGTATTTATAGGACAAGCAAGAAAATAACCGTTGGAGAGAATTTGAATTATGCTAGCTAATTTTCCAAGTTGCAACCACATTTTCAAAGTCTGAATTCGTTGCTAGCTAACCTTTCAAGTTGGCAACCAGATTTTCAAAGTTAGAGTTTGTTGCTAGCTAACCTTTCAAGTTGGCAACCAGATTTTCAAAGTCTGAATTCGTTGCTAGCTAACCTTTCAAGTTGGCAACCAGATTTTCAAAGTCAGAGTTTGTTGCTAGCTAACCTTTCAAGTTGGCAACCAGATTTTCAAAGTCTGAATTCGTTGCTAGCTAACCTTTCAAGTTGGCAACCAGATTTTCAAAGTCAGAGTTCGTGGGTAGCTAACTTTTCAAATTGTAACCAGATTTTCAAAGTCAGAAATCGTGGGTAGCTAACTTTTCAAATCTGAAATTTGGTTTTCAAAGACAAAATAAATTCCAGCAGAATTTTTATACTTGAAATCTGATTTTAATGTATTTTTCGTATTTCAAAAATCCATGTATGCAATGTATGAAGGGTCCTAAGGTCATTCTAGAGTAAGGAGCCTCAGGAGTTCAATCATATAAGAGCTTTACAAGAATACCCTAATAAAATACGGATTCTTCAATCTTGAGTTCTTCAGTGCTTAAGGGCTTCTTGCTTAGAATTCCAAATGCCTTTGATTCTTTTTGGTCCTTTGAGAATGTGTGCTCGAATGTTCTTTGCAACTATCATACTTGAAGTAAATACATTAGAGCAACAAGATATAATTTGTTATCATCAAAATATTTGCAATATAATTGGATTGACGCCATAAGGCTAACAAAAATATTGTCAGTTTATTAAAACACCGGTTCTCAAATCAGTTGAAAATATTTATAAATCAATTTTATAAAACGAACGATTACATAAATAATCATTCATATTTTTTTAAATATCAAAAATATGTTTTAAAAACTGGGGTGTTACAAAAAAGTTCCACTTGGCACCTAAATAATCAACTATAAATTTAAAAATTCAACCAGTATAATTTTCATCAAATTTTTCCATGTGATAGATATTTCTATTGTGAGGATAGTGGGCTTTGAATCGACTAAATTTGAGTTCGTTTGACCTGTTTTCGGTTCAGTCAAAGTTTAAAGCTTAAATGTTACTTTTTGGTTTTATAGGTTTTATCGTTTGATCTTTAAGTTTTAAAAATAACTTTTAGATTTTGTAAAGACTAAGAAAATAAATAGGACATTTAGCAATTAATAAATTCTATTTATTAATTAGATGGGACCAATAGTTAGATTTTAAGTGATAATATTAGTATTAAGGAAATAGAATGTGTTTAAAATAAATAATAGAATAAGAATAATAAATAACCAATTTTATGGATAAAATGTATTTAATTTAAATATGGGGTTAGATATTAATTATCAAAAGATAGGATTTTAATATAATGGGATCCTAATGTAATTAATAAAAGTCTAGGCTTTAAAATAAAATGTAATCTTCCATTGCCACATATCAGCACACGGCTGGCTAGGAGGAGATAACATTATCTTCTCCCAACCAACCACAATTGGACACATGTCCCACTATCTCTTTCTTTCTTCCTTTTCTTTTCTTTTTCTTTTCTTATAGAATGTGTTTAATTTAAATATGGGGTTAGATAATAATTATCAAAAGATAGGATTTTAATATAATGGGGTCATAATGTAATTAATAAAAGTATGGGCTTTAAAGTAAAATGTAATCTTTCATTCCCACGTGTCAGCACATGGTTGGCTAGTTATCTCCTCCCAACCACCCACAGTTGGACACATGTCCCACTATCTCTTTCTTTCTTCATTTTCTTTTCTTTTTCTTTCCCTCTCCCCCACCCGACTTCCCTCTCCCTTTTTCCTTTTCTTTCTTTTCTTCCTCTCCTCTCTGATTCTCTCGCACAACCAACCCTCCCTCTCCATTTCTCTCCTTCTCCTTCCTTCTACTCACACACACTCGATTGTGTGAGACACAGAGATGAACCGAGAGTGTGAGAGAACCCGTGAGTGTGGAAGGTGGGTTTTGGGTCGTGAGTGGTGCAATTTTGGGACTGTGCTGGCTAGGCCACCGTCGTGGTGCGGTGGCAACGACTGTGCAGTGGATTCTGGCCTTGCTTGGTGAGATTTCTCTTCCCTAGCCTTTGATTTTGCTTGGGTTACTTTGATGGCTGGTTGTGGGTTTGCTCTTGTGTGAGGTTGTAACATAGTTTCATTTCCTAATTGTTTTAGATTTATGATTTTGGAGTTTTGTTATACTTTATAGTGGGTAGCCGAATGGGGTTAGTGATTAAAAGTCGCTAGAAGAATTCTTGGCCATTCAAGTATTTATAAATAGAAACCTCGGCATAGTCAATTTCACCACATTGTTGCTTTCACTTTAAAGCCAAAACTTCTTAAAAAATCACTTGTAACCCACAACCATAGCAAGAAAAATTGAGAGAATTGATCCTAAAGTTTGGTAGCATTCATCTAAAAGTATTTGGTAAGCTTCTTACCTTAAAGGTTTTCATTTGGAGTAAATCAAAGTACGTTTAAGTGTCCAATTTGGGTGAAAAAGTTTAATGGATATAAAAGTTTGGATAGACGAAAAATGAATCAAACGAACTCGAAATGAGTCAATTTAAAGCCCAAAATGCTCAACTCGTAGTCCTCTATCTAACTGAAAAGTTTCATAGAAATCATATTGCATAAAGATAGTCAAAATTACTTGTGAATTTACTACACAAGATGTAACACCCCAGTTTTTAAAACATATTTTAATAAGTTAAAGAATAAAAAAATGATTATTTATGCGAGTAAATAATCATTCGTTTTATAAATTGATTTATAAATATTTTCAACTGATTTGAGAACCGATGTTTTAATAAACTGACAATTATTTTTATCACCTAATGTAACGCCCAAGAAATAAATAAATTACTTAAAATAAGAATGTATTGAAATATTAGATAAATAAAAGTTTAGTTAATGCATGAATGTAAGAATATGTTTTTGGTATGTGAATATGCACATGTGAGAATATTAGACTTAATTGGCCTATGTAGAAATATGTATATATGTAAATATGTCTAATTAATCCGTGCATGAGGTTCTAATTATATGATGAGATATATATATGTGTGTGTGTGTGTGTGACCAACCAGATTAAGAAACACGTACTAAGATGGTGACATTAGAGCACCGGTTTTCTAGCTTAGTGAACTAGGTGGGAAATATGAAAGTGAGTGGGATATTTTGGTGTGAAATGAGCTGGAATGTGAGTGGGATATTTTGGTGTGAAATGAGCTGGAAAGTGAGTGGGAGAGGAGTCCTAGTTCGGATGAGATCAGGAGATAAGAGATATTTAAGAAATCTAATGATGATTTTATCCTAAACCCAGCCTTCACCGAACACTTGGTTGCTCCATAACCATAGATCATTTTTCTTGAAGAAATCTGGACCCCTCATGTTCTCTATAGATATGAGATTAAGCTTCAGCCATTATTCAAGAAAAACATCACCGAACTCCATTTCTGCATTAGACATCCTGCAACATTCCTACTTTCGGATAGAACAGAAAAACCAGAATTGAAATCATCCCCCTCATTGCCGTTTCTGTTATCAAAATGTGGAGAAGAGCTTAGAAACTCATACACATCTTTTCCTCCTTGTAACATTAACCAACCAGTAGCAAGTCAACAAAAAAAAAAAATGCAACTTCAACCCTCTGTTTTTCTTACACTTCCGGTCACTCTTGTTGTTTGGAGTTCTTGAGAGCGAGTGTAACACCTTGTGCTTGTCCCTCCGTGGTGTATTCCATATCCAACAGAAAAATGAACCAAGGAGCTCAGTTTTAGTTCATTCCTCACACCTTCGGACAGTAACCTTTGAAGAGACAAAGAAGAGTTCAACTTGAGTCTCAACCCAACCTGGGATTTTCGGTCAGCAGCTCTTGGTTTTCACCCCCAGCAATAGGTCCTTTATTTACCTAGTTGAACAAAGGAAATCTCCTCTTTCTCACCTTATAATCATGTCCTTACTTGTCCTTCTTTTTATATGGATGCTAGTGGCCTTTGGATTCGGTTGACAGCAGCAAAAAGAGATAAGTGCAGAACTTGTTTCATCCAAGCAGAACCGGGTAAGCTTCCTAAAGGTAGAAGGATAACATGATAAGTATATAGGTAGATAGATGTTCAGATGGAGAAGAGATAAGCATGATTTGTTGTATGTATATATATGTATATGTACATAACAGAATCGGTAGTAATATATGTATATTTATACAAAACAGAACCAGAAAAATGATGTGTTTATGCTGTGAGATAAACTGAACCTGTTTGCTAAGAACTGACCGTGTAAAGTGTGAATGGTTATAGATGTGTGTTGTGGATATATATATATATATAGTGCTGAAACAGAAATATAAAAAGGTGTGTGTTGTGCGTGCTGTGATGAAACAGAAGAAACAGAAAAACAAAAAGGTGTGTGTGTGCTGTCCTGCATGCAGTGAAATCCGTGTGTGCTGTGTGTGTGTGTCCAGGTGGATGTTTCAAGTGCAAGGTGCTGTATGTAAGAGTGTGATAGGTGAGCAGATGCTGTTTTTATAATAAAAGTGTACCAATATAGTGGAAGTATAAAATATATATTTATGTATGCACTTAGACATGAAAAACCGTAGGTGTGAATGTGTAAAAAATGTATGGGATTAAGTGCTCCTGCTGATGCTGTCTAATAAAGGTGTGTGAATTGTGATTTTGCTGTCAAATAAAAAGTGAACGTGTGTGAAAAGTGAGGGGCAGATCTGTGGTTTAGATTAGTGACAGAAACCAATAGAAAAACAGTGAAGGAAAATAAAAGGAGACTAAGAGAAACACATGGGTAGAAATAAAAATTGCTTATTGGTAAGGTAGTGTTCGGGTTAGTGCAGAAAAGTGGAAAAAATCTGTACCAAAAGGGAGTCAAATTTGTAAACAATGACTATAGGGTGTAGGATATAAAAGTTAATCAAATGGGAAGACCATGGGATGCTTACTTAAGCACTAAAAATAATAATATAGTCACCTATGTATATGTATAATCTTGATGTGAATATATGGAAACTATATATATAATTTCTGCTGTTATATGTATATATCTATAGGTTTTGTACACAACATGGAATATATATGTATTGTAGTGTCAAATACAAGAAATTATAGATTCCAAATATAGTGTTAAAAAGAAAGGTATATATATATATATATATAATCTCTTTTGTTAGTACAAAAATGATAAGGTTACAAACGAAAATGTAGTTATTAAAATATCCAAACAATTAATGGTTCCATGTACTTAAGGACTAGGAGAGATGATTATAAATGATAATTTTCTTAGCACTATTTACTAATTTCATATTTCATGAATATAACCCTGCAGTTGATATTTTTGTGGATCCTGTGGAAGCGAAGGACTGTAAGTATAAATTACTTACTGAGGGTAGCACTGGATTTCAATAATGTTGTGTTTATGTTTTATTTTAATTGGATGCGTGTGACTGATTATTGCATACTGTTAATAATCAACCTATTAATATTGGGCGCGACGTCTCCCAAAGGTTCAGGATGGTAAATATGCCTGAAACCGGAAACCATAATAATCATATTGATTGGGACGGCTTTCAAAGTACTAGAGGAGGGAGGTCTCCAGTAGTGCGAAAATAAGTTAATTAAAATGTAATGTAGAGGGGACGGCCTCGAGAAAGACGTTGACCGGGGGGACGGCCCTTATAAGAGAGGAGTGCAATGACTATATTGAACTGTTAAACTTTGCATGAAAACTATCACTACATCATTATGTCATATCTCTGTTCCTTAAATAATGCATAAACCATTATGTTGTTGAATGACAGTTAGCTCACTTATGGAACTATGGGATTGTGGTTATAACCACCTTCTCATAGATGACTGTGCAGGCACAGACACTAACGAGTATCAGGATTATCAGGAGCCTTATGATGATCCTGGTTTCATAGATGAGACTGTCTAAAATCTCCTTTTTATGATAGACTTGCTGAACAGTTTATCTTCCATGTCGTTATTAGGTTTTATTTTATGTACTTTCTAGACATCTTATGCTTTATTTTATGGTTTGTAATATGACTACTATTACATAGGACGTGAGCCGTGGTGGCCCTTATGTTATTGCTTTTGTGTGTATTTATTTGTAAGACCTTTTATTATTATTATTTTAATGTAAGTTGAGGTATTTCAATTAAAGCTCTATATGTGTTGAAAGGGAATTGTCCCTATCGGTTTAAAAAAAAAAAAAAGATATTCGTATTTTCCGCTGCGAGATTTATCGCCTCTGAAAGGTTAATGACACGTGATTATCCAGATATAATTACTTACGCTCTTTTGTAAAAAGCAGGTCGTTACACCTAAAATATTACTGAGTTAATAAAATAGACGGATAATTAACCGTAAAATTTAATTACCCTATATTCATAAATTTGTAATATATTATTTAACAAATATCTTTTTGTTTAAATATTTGGATATATTATTTCTTAATATACAATTCTCCACTACACTTAATCTCCCACCATCTCCCACCTACTACACTCAGCCGTCCTCTCCACTCTGTTTGTAATAATTCCCCAGTCGCCCACTATCTTTCTCCTTCATCATTTTCGTCTCTCCTTTTGATTTTTTTAATTCCTCTTGCATTTGTATTTTATAATTGTTTTCTCTTTTTATTCTTCCAACCGGCCGCACCATCTTCCTTCCTCTATGCATTAAATAATCGCACCAAATCAGCCCACTACAACTTGCTGTCGACAATAAGGCCATTTCCATGTTTTATTATAATAAAATATATATATATATATATATATATATATATATATATATATATATATATATATATATATATATATATATAATAATAATAATAATAATAACACATGCAGGAAAGAAGAAGAAATAGTAAAAGAAAACTAGGAATAAAGAATTCGTAATGATGAGGTTTTGGTGAGTGGGGGAAAAAGAAATGGTTAAGAATGGAATATTTATTTAGGATGTGAAGTGCGTTGCTGTATCCTTCTTTTTCTTCTATTATTCTACTTCATGCTGGAGCACTGACCGAGTGGGAGAGATACGAGTGGAGTGCATTGCTTTCATTTTTGTTATTTTATGTTTCTTTCTCCGCATCTTCTTTCTGCTTTTAGTTCTTTATTCTTCTTTCTTCCTTCCTCTTCCTTATATCTCGCCGTTCCTGAAGCAAAGCTGAGAGTGAAAGTTGAGACTTGAGAAATATGAGAGGAATAGAAAGTTGAGAGCAGAGAATAAGATTAAGAGTGAGAGACAGAGAGCTAAGATGAAGTGAAACAGGCCGGCAGTGAGGGATCCGAAGCAAGCCCGAACCCAGTGTTACCCATAACCCCGTGAACCCAGAATCGCCGGACCCAGACTTGTTTTCCGGTGAAGGCCGTATGGCACGAACCCGAACACTTCAGACCCGATGTCGGTCCTCTCCGGCTTAAGCCTTAGTCTACCCGAACTTCACGAAGCTGAGTACGGCGTTATCCCAG
This sequence comes from Alnus glutinosa, assembly GCF_958979055.1. Lineage (NCBI taxonomy): Eukaryota > Viridiplantae > Streptophyta > Magnoliopsida > Fagales > Betulaceae > Alnus > Alnus glutinosa. The sequence goes on from NC_084894.1 coordinate 19,652,111, forward strand.
TAGATCGGCCAGCAGCTCTGCACTCAGTGCCACGATCCGTCAACTACACGTCAAGCCTCCATCACCATCCAGCCAACCTAGTGGACCTGTGAGCCCAAACCCGTCAGCCCAGCAATGAACCCAGCAACCCAGAACCGGAAACCCCAACCCAGAAGACTCATGGGCTGACCCAGCCCATCCCAACAGCCCATTAAACCCAGCAGCACAACCAAGCCCAAGACCACCGTGACCCATTGAACCGAGCCCATAACCCGAATCCAGCAAAACCCAGACCCGGTCCACGAACCAACCCAAACAGTGACCCAAACCCGGAGACCCGACCCGTCGGTGACCCGTCTCCGGCAGACTTCCGGCGACTCTCCGGTGACTTTTCCGGCGACTTTCCGGTGACTTTTCCGGCGACTTTCCGTGACCGAACTCCCTGTTTTCATTGGATTTTCTAGTGAAAATTCTTAATATAATAAACCAAGAAACTATACAAAGAGAGTAAAGCTCGATCCCGATGCTAATGGGAAATCCAAGTAAGGGAACCCTCTACCCCTTCTCAAATTATTATATTACTTTAATTATTCCCTTATTTGCATAATTTCGATTTGATTATTTTGATTCGGTATTTCAAATTATTTTTGTTTACATGAAGAATTTGTTTTAAATTGGTTTTGATGTGAAAGTTATTGAGTAAAAATGATATTTTGGAAATTGTGATTTTGAGAAAAACCTCGGTTCTAAAGGACTTTGAAATTTTGAGAATTTATTATTAAACCGAGATGTGAAGTCAATTTTTTGGAATAACGATAAAAGAAGAAAAATATTTGTGAAACCCTCCAACACGTTGCCCCTGGATATACAAGAAAAGAATGAGAAAGTTTTGTGAGAAAACTCTATGAGATATATATATAAAGGAAAAATTTTGAGAAAAGGGCACGTGTGTGGAGGAGACTATTATTTTGGGCCCTAGTCGCAGAGATTCGCAGAGATTTAGCTCGGTACCGTAGCTCGAGATGGAAGCGCACCCGCTGATTCACTTAGTGAAAGCGGTATCCGTCTCTATGTCAGTCTAAGTGCACTTCAATTAATTAGCTGACGGGGGTGGGGCCTGTGGCCACAGGTAAACCGCGTTACCTGCCCAAGGTCACAGCAACGACCGCGCAACCCTACGTACACAGGGCGTAATAGTGTACTGGGCATATTATGAGAACTAATTAATTTCAAACATATATTATATCTTGTATATATAAAAATGAGTTTTTGACAATTGTTTTGGAGATTTTTAAAAGAATTTAACTCAACTGTTTTATGGTTGAGGATTTCCTTACTGAGCATATTTTTGTGCTCACCCCTTATTTTGTTTTTGTTTTCAGGTTATGAACAGAGAGACGTAGGTGGCCGGGATGGGATCTAGGAATGCATTAGAACATTTCATTTATGTTACCCTAATAAGTGCACTTGCACAAAAACTTTAGTTTTCTTTAAATTCTCAGTTATTGTATATTTTATAATTAAATTTTCTAAATAACCGTTTCCGCATTTATTAAAAACTCTGAGTTTTAAAATCATTATTATTTTTATTTATTTAAATCAGCATACTAGTTAAGATATTTGGCAGACCTTACGAATCTTGCAGTTTTTAAAGAGAAAAGGACGAACCTAACCCTTAGCGGTTTGGGGGCGTTACACAAGACATACCACTTTTGCCCATAACAGCCCGCATGCCTGCTATGCCATCACCTATTTTTCATCTTCTCTTAGGCTGATAAGTGTCCACTTTTTTCTTGTATGGTAACTTAATATTAATATATATCTAAGCCAATGTTACCTTAGGTGAAAAATAGATATTAAAGAAAACGACAAAAATATGAAATATTTGGTAAAGAGATCAGGTGTATTTGGCGATTGATGAGTGCCAAAAAGTGCATATTTGGACCACTTAATTTACATAAGTTAGACCTTTAATTTTGTTATTTTCTAAATACTTTTTGTTAGTTTTGGTATTTCAGTGTTTTGCAGGTCTTTGATAAATAATGTTGTTATTTTTGTGGATTTGACATAAAGATGCAAGGAAGGTGCAAATCAATTTGTGGGGACCAAATGTGATGTCCTAGAAAATATTTAATGGGTTTATTGGATAAAAATAAAAATAGGTCTACTTGGTGTGGTAAAACAAAACAAAATGTTTCATTTTGATCCTATAGACTAGTAATTATAGCCAAGAAAATAAAATGCAAGAGAACATTTTAAAGGTCTAAAAGAATTAGGTTCAAAGAAAAGAAGTTATAAAACAAAATTAAAAAAAAAAAAAACAATGAAATAGAAATACATATATATATATATATATATATATATATATATATATATATATATATATATATATATATATATATATATATATATATATATATATATATATATATATATATGGAGCACTCACTCAAATGGCCACTTGGCCATTTAATAAAGAAATGGCCAAATGGCCATCAAACAAATTATATATATATATATATATATGGCCGTACGGCCAGTTGCATGAAATGGCCGAATGGCCATTTCATGAACTGAAGGGCATTCGGCCCTTCAGTTTAGAAAAAAAAAATAATATATATATATTAATGAGTGGGGCGACTTGCGCCCCACATGGAAAAACAATAAGTGAAAGGCCAAATGGCCCTTCACGTGATGCAAAGGCCAAATGGCCTTTCATTAATAAAAATTAAAAATTAAAAAAAAAAAAAAAAAAAAAAAAAAGAAAAGTCAAGAATTCAAGCAAGTGGTCCACGTTAAAAGAAAAATGAGAAGTTTTAGATAACTAAAAGACAAAAATAAAAAAATGTTAGAAAAGATTAAAAGGAAAAGAGAATTAGATGAAAACAAAAGATAACATAAAATAGAACATTAAATGGAGAGATGAGGGTGTGTCGGCCATAAAGAGAGGAAGGGTTAAGTGGAAAGATAAGTAAAGGGAAAAGAAAAGAATTAAAAATAAAAGGAAATACAATTGCATGTGGGACAACCTGCGCCCCACATGCGTAAAAGTAGAATGAAGGGCCAAATGGCCCTTCACTAATAAAAGGAAGAAAGGCTCCCGAGAGCCTTATTTCAGAAAATGGAGAGAGTTCCTCATTTCTCTTTCCTTAAGGTTTTTACACAAAATTCATGATCTACGAAGATCTAATGGTCCGATCTTCGATCCGTCTTCAGAAACGTGATCCCTGCACTTGGATCTACGTTTCCACCGATCGTTTTGAGGTAAAACACTAAACTCATGATTTCGTAATTTTGGGTTAAATTAATTTAGAGTTTTTAAGTGTAAAACCTAGATTGTTAATTTGTGGATTAATTGTGGTTATAGTGATAATTAATCCCAAAGTAGCTATAGGTTTTGTAAAAAAAAAAAAATAAGTATTTATGAATTAGGTTCTAATATTAGTAAAAATAAATAATTATGGGTATTTAGTTTAAATTGTATTTGTGAAGTTAACCCTAAGATTTTCTTATGGGTTAAGGTTATTTTAAATGTATTAATGATTTAAGTTAATAAGTTAGTAATTATTGTAAAAAGAGTAGTAAATGTAATTTTAGATTAATGTTAGTATAAAAGTGTTAGTGAAATCAATTGCAGGTTAATAATTAACATTATGAGTAAATAGTTAAATATTGATTTTAATATCTAACCCTTAATAAATACTTTGGGTTAGTATTGTTTGAGTTTTAGTTAGTGTTTAGGATTTATGGGTAGGCGTTTGGAACCCATAAAATATTATAATTTTTCCAACGGTTTAGCCTTGAGCGATTCAAGTGCTAATTAGGGTGTTAATTACTTAATGTGCTAAATAGTGCAATGTGTTATTTCACAGTGATACATTGCAAAGTGATGTCTAGGAGACCTAGTGCTTAATATCCGCGCAGCCAGGTGATATTTTACTCACTAAAAAATTATTATTGTTATTTTATTAAAATAGAAAAATATATGTGTTTTATAAATTTGAACCAACTGTATGTTGATTATCTGTTTTGGTTGATTTGAGTAGTTTCAACTATGTTCAAATAATATTAATGATGTTATGAAATGATGTATGGATGAAATGTGCCGAGTTATTTTTAAAGGATTTGAATGTGAGCTGCGTTTGGGATTTAAATTATGCAAAGTAGAATGATAAAGTTTCATGTTAATTGGTTTATTGTATTTAAAGAAATCATGATTTGTAAAGAAATGGAGAATAGAATTTGAATTGTAAAGCATAAAGCATAAAGCATGAGCATAAAAGGAACGAAAGGAACGAAAGGAATGAAAGGAATGGAAAGACCATCATTAGCATGCATATCATTGTTTAAATTAAATGATGTTTTCATGATATAGAATATTGTAGTTTTGATGGCAAAAGAGCTTATGTATACTGTTATCGTCTAGTTGCATAATTTTATAACATTGAGCTTGGACGAACAAGAATATTGTCATGGTTCGGTCTGAGTAATACAGCGTCCTAGGAGTAGGTAGATGAATTGTCGTGGCACGTCAGTAAGAAGTGCTTGGATACCCGAGTTTTACTCTAGTAACCGCATGGACAACTACGTGCTCGACATGAAGTTGTAATGCCCTAGGGTTCTGTGTTAACCATGTTCGGAAAATGATAGTAAGCTTGTACTAAAGAGCGAGATGGCATGTTTTGAGCTTAGCGTGCTTGGTTTTGATGTTATTGGTTGCGATATCGGTGTGGCTTGGGAGTAGGTAGATGGATTGACGTGTCACATCAGTAAGAAGTGCTTGGATATCAGAGTCTTACTCTAGTAACCGCATGGACAACTATGGGCTCGGCATGAAGTTGTAATGCCCTGAGGCACAGTGTTATCACAGTTAATAACGTTAGGCCTATGTGCATTCGTGTAGCGCCCCAGATTTTAAGACATAATTATAATGGTTTAAATTAATTTTAAAATATTTTTATAAGGAAAAAGAATAACTACGATTATTTATGAAAATAAATATGTATTTTTGTTTGCAATTTGATAAAAACTCAAAACAGACCTTAAACTTTGGAATAACGGAAACAGGGCCAAACGAACTCCGTTTTGGTTGATTCAAAAGCCATAACGCTCGTCTTGAAGTCCTCTAGCTATCCTCCAAATTTCATAATTTTTGGACTTTATTTGATACCCGAAAACATCCGTGAAAAATTATACCTCTGAATAGGACGAAAATTCAGTTAAGTTATTATTAATGGGCCCATTTCGAATTCAACCCATTCCAATTGCTATCCACAAACCCAACCCACATTTCACATGTTAAATTCACATTATTCATTAATGGGCCATCTTTGAACTTAACCCAACCCATTCCAATTGCTATCTACAAACCCAACCCACCTTTGAGAAAATAGTAATTCCTTGAGTGAGAAACTAGGCATAGTAGATTGGTCTAGCAATGAGAATGGTTAAAATAATAATAATAATAATAATAATAATAATAATAATAATAATAATGATGATGTTAGAATAATATATTAAGGTTTGAGTGCATTATGGTAGGTAAATTTGAGTGCATTGTGGTAGGTAAGGTTGTGTGCATTGTGGTAGGTAAGTTTGGGTGCATTGTGGTAGATAAGTTTGAGTGCATTGAGGTAGGTAAGGTTAATTCACATCCATTAGATTAAAATGTGTCTACTTGATCCTAACCATTCATTCTCTTATAAATAGAACCCAAAATGGAAGACACAATACCCATCAACTTCACTCACACACACACCTAAGGCCAAGAGAGAAAATTGTGGAATTTGTGTAGTTTTGTGTGGTTTAAGGCTTGAAGTGTGTGCAAGGAAGTATTTTGGTAAAAGCTCGATCACGATGCTAATGGAAAGTCCAAGTAAGGGACCCTCTACCCCTTCTCAAATTGTTGTGTTACTTTAATTATTCCTTTATTTGCATAATTGCGATTTGATTATTCTTGATTCGGTATTTCAAATTATTTTGTTTACATGAAGGATTGGTCTTAAATTGGTTTTTGATGTGAAAGTTATTGAGTAAAAATGATATTTTGGAATTTGTGATTTTGAGAAAAACCTCGGTTCTAAAGGACTTTGCAATTTTTGAGAATTTATTATTTTAACCGAGATGTGAAGTCACCTTTTTGGAATAACGATAAAAGAAGAAAAATATTTGTGAAACCCTCCAACACGTTGCCCCTGGATATACAAGAAAAGAATGAGAAAGTTTTGTGAGAAAACTCTATGAGATATATATAAAGGAGAAATTTTTGAGAAAAGGGCACGTGTGTGGAGGAGACTATTATTTTGGGCCCCATATATATTCGGAGAGATTCGCAGAGATTAAGCTCGGTTCCGTAGCTTGAGATGAAAGCGCACCCGCTGATGAACTTAGTGAAAGCGGTAATCCGTCTCTATGTCAGTCTAAGTGCACTTTAATTAATTAGCTGACGGAGGCAGGGCCTGTGGCCACAGGTAAACCGCGTTACCTGCCCGAGGTCACAACAATGACCGCGCAACCCTATTTACACAAGGCGTAATAGTGTACAGGGGCTTATTCTGAGTAATGATTAATTTCAAACATATATTATATCTTGTGTATAAAAAAAATGAGTTTTTGACAATTGTTTTGGAGATTTTTAAAAGAATTTAACTCAACTGTTTTATGGTTGAGGATTTCCTTACTGAGCATATTTTTGTGCTCACCCCTTATTTTGTTTTTGTTTTCAGGTTATGAACAGAGAGACCTAGGCGGCCGGAATGGGATCTAGGAATGCATTAGAATATTGCATTTATGTTTTCTTAATAAGTGCACTTGCACAACAAATTTAGTTTTCTTTGGATTTTTAATTATTGAATCAAACATAATTGTTTATTTCGAAATAACCGTTTCCGCATTTATTAAAAGCTCTGAGTTTTGAAATCATTATTATTTTTAATTTATTTAAATCAGCATACTAGTTAAGATATTTGGCAAACCTTACGAATCTTTGCAGTTTTTAAAGAGAAAAGAACGAACCTAACCCTTAGTGGTTTGGGGGCGTTACAATTCGAGCTACCAACATAAAAGTATTATTGTAGGTGGGTTTATACGTGGTTGCTTCCTAGCCAAAGGAACTTCTATGTATGGGTCCAACTGCATAGTATGTTTTAAAGGTTTTCTGATAGTCGGTGTAGGCTATATCAGCTATGGGGGTTTTCAAACAAAATTCTATAAATTGGTAGCTGTTATAGTGTACGTGAGACTAAAAAGAAAATTTGGTTCATTTGGAAAAAAAAACTCAGTTAGTTTAATATCACTGAGGTGGTGAACTCATCCCTTCACCTATACGGATGTGGCAAACCCCCACAACCGTATAGATGATGTCCATTTGACTGCAGGTACACCTGACTTAGAGGAGGACCCCGTAGCTGCGTATTTGGGATATTACGATTGAAGCACACCGCGACAGTCGTATTGAGTTGGACTATGGAGTTCACTCTTTTGGGGTATTTTGTATATGGCTAGTGACGTAGGTGTCACATATCCTTTTTTGTAGCCATTCTCTTGTATTAGTGGAATTGTAGCCTTAAACAGTGAGACAGATATATGGCTCTTTTGTATGGACCACATGTATATTTAGATGTGCTTTCCGTTAGGAGATGTAACGTCATGATTATTCCGCTGTTAGATATTACTCTGAATATCAGGTACATAATATGGACCATGTATGTATGTTGGCTGAGCGACACGTAGTCGTGCCACTGTGATGACCCTTTTATGTTTTATAAATATTTTATACAAAAAAAAAAATGGGTCGTCACACCAAATCAAGCACATATCTCCATAATGGGCAGCAACTCTACACTTATTGACAACAAGATTGAAGAAAATCGTCCAAAATTCCAATATTTCAACAAAGTGGCAAAATCCTTGAGTTATGCATGTCACTTTCATCATAACTTTCGACTCGAAAATTGGATTGCGTTGATTTTGGTGGCGTTGGAAAGCTCATGAAAAATTAAACAAATAAGTCTGAAATAGGTTTTTTCTATTTCGGACATTTACTATGCCCAAATTGCCCCGCAATAAAAGTGCGCAAATCTGTGCGAATTTGGAGTTTGTCTTTTCCTGCTTTGATTGGATTTTGTATGACTTGGGGACCAGATTTTATTAAACCTGCAGCACCGAAAGGCACAAGCTGGGACCACCGGAGTCCCTTTCCAAACATGTTACTGTGCACCAAATCAAGACAAAGCGATTTCCTTCATGCAACATGGAATTGTGCACACCTGGACAGCAGCTCATCATCATCTCCACTCAATGGGACAGCATCATTTCCACTAAAGGGACAGCAGCTCATCATCATCTCCACTCAATGGACAGCACATCTTCCACTCAAATGGACACATCTCCTTTCTCTGTGTGCAGGACAGCAGCAACTCAAGCACTTGACAGCATGGACAACATCATTTCTCTTCTCCCCAAGCAGCATCTTCACTTTCTCTATGTGCTGGACAGCATCTCCATACTGTCCAAGCTGCTGGACAGCACGTGAAGGCAGCAACTCTTCTCCAAGACAGCAACCTGCAGCATGCTATTTCTATATAAAAGGCAGCACCATGCCATAGAGAAGAGGGGAGAATAGGAGAAGAGAGAATAGGAGAGGAGAGAATAGAGCAGAAACTCTGTAGTTAGTTTTAATTTCGTGCTTATTGTAGTGTAATTCAGTAGTTTATTTTCAGAATACTTTCCCTTTGTAAGAGCTTTTCTTTCATTTCCATGGTTGTTCATCATTTTCTTGTGGTGTTCTTAGTCATGGAAGGCTAGTAACCTCAACTAGGGTTGAGGATGAAACCTTTCCATTGATGACACTCACAATCTTGTTGTACCACTTGCTCATTTAATGATATACCATGTTAGTTGTTCAAGTTCCATTCATTTAAAGCTTTATCTTTTGCAATGAATGTGGTTAGTGGTGGATAGAGGACATTTTATGTGTTTCAACCGACTAATACATTGTTTTATCGGTTTGAATGATGATATCCATTGTGATTGAACGATACATTGGATGTTTTGATTTCAATCGGTACTCTTTGTGATTTGTCAATGTGTTGGATTCATCTAATGGTTCTTGGGTTTATGGTTAAGAAACTTGAATAACACCCTAAGCTTAAAGTTCTTTGGGTGTTCAAGTGGAAACCAAGAGTGTGAGTTGTAGGATTTGGTTTGGTGGATTCCTTAACCTTAGTTCCTTTTAATTTACATATTTCATTACATCTCTTTCATTTAGTCTTTTGTTCTTGAATCAAGTCTCAAACCTTTGGAACTAGGTAAAAATGAGGTTGATTAAGCAAGATATCAATATTTGACCATTTCCCTGTGGGATCGACCTCGCACTTGCATAACACTATATTGCAAAACGATTCGTGCACTTGCGAGTACTATTTAAAACAACATCAAGTTTTTGGCGCCGTTGCCGGGGAAATCGGTTCAAAAATTGGTTTTTGTTTGATTGATTTTGTTTTTCTACTAGTTAGATAGATTTTTGTTTCATTTTTGCTGTTTGTTTAAATTTTCTTTTAGTTCACTATAACTTAGTTCAAATTCTGTTTAGTTTGTGTTTTATATTATCCTAGATTTGCGCTATTTTGTTCTAACATAAAAAAAAAAAAAAAAAGAAAAAAAAAAAGGGGGAGATAGATTTTCTGTTCTATTTCTGTTTCTGTTTCTAGGCCCTGCAAAAATTTCGAATATTCGATCGATCGATCGACCATTACATTCGATCGATCTACCTCAACTCAGAAGGTAGCTCCTGGATAAGATTAGTAGCAGAAATTTTTACCAAGAATTCTTTTTGGTCCCAACTTGTAAGTATTCCTATTTTTACTTTTGTTGCTATCTTTGTGTAAATTGTATGCATTTGTGTTAGTCTTTACATTTTATCTTAGTTGTGTTATTTTTCTTTGATAAAAAAAAAAAAGAAAAAAGAATACTTTTGCTAGTAAGGGTCTACTTAGCTATCTAAGGGCAATGTCAAGGTGAATTCTGGCAAGGATTGGTCTTGGGATTTAAGTGTGTCCGTTGTGACCCCCCTCACCTACCTGGGAATTAGCCTAGATTGTACTTTGGAGAACTTTGTTCCCCATTAGCAAATTGTTTTCTTTATTTTTGTTTGCTTGTCTTTTGGTTAAACATTTGTGTATGCTTGGTGTATGCTTGGTAGAAGATCATTGAACTTAGACTTGACACCTTTAGATCCCGAAATTGAAAGAACTCTTAGGAGAAATCTTAGAAATTCTGTTGAAATGGGAGATAACTTGCATGAAAATGAGAATGAGAGGAATCGGGGAGAAAACGTTGATCATACTAGGACACTTAGGGATTTGTTTGCACCCGTTGCAACAAACTCTCCTTCATGTATCGTGTTACCCCCAACCAATGCCACTCATTTTGACCTCAAGCCTCATGTCATCCAACTCCTACCCGCATTCCATGGCTTGGACCTCGAAAATCCTTATAGCCATGTGAAGAAATTCAAGGACATCTGTGCCACCTTCAAATTTCAAAATTTTTCTGAAGAGTCTGTGCATCTTAGGCTATTTCCTTTCTCACTCCATGATAGGGCCAAAGCATGGTTGGATTCAAACATGCCTGGTTCCATCACTTCTTGGGAGAACTTGTTAAATAAGTTTTACAACAAATTCTTCCCCATGTCCAAAGTCAATGAGTGTAGGAAGGAGATAAGCTCATTTACTCAAGAAGAAGATGAGAAATTTTCTGAGAGTTGGGAGAGATTTCAAGATATGCTGATTAAGTGCCCTCCACATGGATACGAGAAATGGAGACTGGTGCAATTTTTCTATCAAGGATTAACTCAATCCAATCGTAGCATGATCGAGTCAATGAACGGAGGCGCATTTCTAAGTTTGACAGGAGAGGAGGCATATAGGACCTTAGATCAGTTATCCGACAATTCCCAACAGTGGGATTTTTCAAGCTGTCGAGATAGAGCTGCTCGCATTCAGAAGAAGGGAGGCATCTATGAGGTTAAGGAGGATGTAGAATTAAAAATGAAGATCGATGCCCTTACCAAAAAGGTCGAAGCCCTAGTTGTTAGCAAATCCATGAATGCTGCCAACCCATTCCATGTTGACTGCTTTTCCATCTGTGCTAGTCCTTTGCACTTAGCACAGACTTGCCCATCATTGCCAGCTTTTGTCGAGTCACCAATGGAGCAAGTGAACGCTTTCAACGATTATCGAAAGCAAGCCAATGGACCTTTCTCCGAATCGTACAATCCAGGGTGGCGGAACCACCCTAACTTTTCTTGGAAGCAGAACCAGCCTATGGCTCAAGGGGGAGCTCCTCACCAATCTCATACTCAATACCCCCCTGGATTTCATCAGCCGGTTCACCATCAAAGCCGTCCATCCCAGCCAGCACCATCATACCAAGCCCTGACTCAAGCCCCTGCCTCTTCTTCACAATCTTCTTTGGAAGACACTCTGAAGGCCTTCATCCAGATTACAGGCCAATCCATCAATGACGTGAAGAATGCTACCATGGTGAACACTCAAGCTATTGCCAAGATGGAGGCCCAGATTGGGCAAATTGCTAGTCACCTGGGGGAGAGAGAGAAAGGAAAGCTCCCTAGTCAACTTGTGCCGAATCCAAAGTTGCAGTTCCATGAGGGAAGTTCATCAAATGCAGTGCATGGGCAGGAGCATGTGCAAGCTGTTGTCACACTTAGATCAGGGAAACAAGTGGACAACCAAGTGGTTCACCCAGAGGAGAACCCTGCTGCACAAGAAGAACAAGGAAGCAGGAGCGTAGATGCCGAGCCATCTACATTAGCTCCAACCGTAGAGACTCCTCCTCCTAGGACGTTTATACCTAGGGCGCCTTACCCTGATAGACTTCTCGCGCCCAAGAAAGGAGGAACATTCGAGGACATTCGGGAGGTATTCAAACAAGTGCAGATCAACATTCCGTTCTTGGATACCATCCAGCAAGTGCCGTCTTACGCCAAGTTCTTGAAGGACTTAATCACCGTCAAGCGGAGGAACAATGTCCCGAGGAAAGTTTGTTTGACCGAGCAAGTCAGCTCAATCCTCCAATACAGGCTCCCCATCAAGTACAAGGACCCTGGATGTCCTACCATCTCTTGCACGATAGGAGTCAGCCACATTGAGAAGGCCCTGCTTGACCTTGGAGCCAGTGTCAATCTCCTACCCTATTCAGTTTACCTGCAATTAGGATTAGTAGAATTGAAGCCCACCTCTATGACATTGCAATTGGCTGATCGGTCAGTGAAGATACCACGGGGAATAGTGGAGGATGTTTTGATTAAAGTGGATAAGTTTTACTTCCCCGTGGACTTCATAGTGCTTGACACCGAGCCGGTACAGAACGTTGGAGTTCAGATACTGGTAATCCTAGGGCGACCATTCTTAGCTACGGCTAACGCCCTGATCAACTGTAGGACGGGGGTAATGAAGATCTCTTTCGGCAACATGACGGTAGAGCTGAACATTTTCACCATCAGTAAAAAGCCGAGGGAGTGCGATGAGATCAACAATGTCTGCTTGATAGAGGAAATCCTGGAGGAAAGCATTGAAGAATCAAGCATTCAAGACCCCCTGGAAGCATGCCTTGCTCAATTTGGAGAGGATCTGGACTTGGATGTCCTGCTTGAGCAAGCAAATGCTGTTTTGGAGTTTGCTCCTCTGGAGAGCAAGAAGGAAGAGGAGGCAGCAGTACCTGAGCCTCCAAAGAAGGAACTTAAGCCCTTACCAGACAATCTCAAGTATAAGTTCCTCGGTCCAGCAGAGACTTTGCCTGTAATCATAGCTTCAGATCTTCACACCGCTCAGGAGGAGAGGTTGTTAGATGTCTTGAGGGAGCATAAGGAAGCTATAGGCTGGACCATTGAAGACATTAAGGGAATCAGCCCCTCGGTGGTGATGCATAGGATACACTTGGAAGAAGACACCAAGCCATCGAGGGAGCCACAGAGAAGGCTAAACCCGACCATGCAAGAAGTCGTCAGAGGAGAAGTCATCAAGTTGTTGGATGCTGGCATCATCTACCCTATCTCTGACAGCAAATGGGTGAGCCCCATTCATGTCGTACCGAAGCGAGCTGGAGTTACAGTCGTGCAGAACAAGGAAGGCGAGTTGGTTCCAACTCGAGTACAGTCTGGATGGAGAGTCTGCATCGACTACCGCATGCTGAACACCGCCACCAGGAAAGATCACTTTCCTCTTCCGTTCATTGATCAAATGGTGGAGCGGTTGGCCGGGCACGAGTATTATTGCTTTTTGGACGGTTATTCTGGATATAACCAGGTCCCTGTGGACCCTGAAGACCAAGAGAAGACGACCTTCACTTGTCCGTTCGGAACGTTCGCCTACCGACGCATGCCCTTTGGCTTATGCAATGCACCCGCTACGTTTCAGCGGTGCATGATTAGCATCTTTTCTGATATGGTGGAGCGTTTTCTGGAGGTGTTTATGGACGACTTCTCAGTTTTCGGGTCATCTTTTGAGGAGTGTTTGCACCACCTCACGTTGGTTTTGGAGAGGTGTAAAGAGAAGAACCTAGTGCTCAATTGGGAGAAGTGCCATTTTATGGTGCAACAAGGAATCGTGCTCGGGCACGTCATCTCTTGTCGGGGGATTGAAGTCGACAAGGCGAAGGTAGATCTGATATCCAACCTCCCTCCCCCACGGACGGTAAAAGAGGTTCGCTCTTTTCTGGGCCATGCAGGATTCTATCGGCGATTCATTCAGGATTTCAGCAAAATCGCCCGGCCCTTGTGCAAACTGTTGGTGAAGGAGGCCCCTTTCATTTTTGATGAAGATTGTAAGAAGGTATTTGGGGCCTTGAAGGCAATTCTGACGTCCACACCCATCATTCGGCCCCCAAGCTGGGGTACACCTTTCGAGATCATGTGTGACGCGTCAGATTACGCCGTTGGAGTTGTGTTGGGGCAGCGCATTGACAAACTTCCCCACGTCATTTACTATGCAAGTCGGACTCTGAAGGACGCCCAGCTGAATTATTCGACCACTGAGAAGGAGCTGCTGGCAGTCGTGTTTGCTCTGGACAAGTTTCGATCCTACCTACTAGGATCGAAAGTCATCATCTACTCGGATCACGCGGCATTGAAGTATCTTTTTTCCAAAAAGGATGCTAAATCTCGCCTCATCTGGTGGATTTTGCTCTTACAAGAGTTCGACATTGAGATTCGGGACAAGAAGGGTTCCGAAAACGTGGTGGCTGATCATCTCTCGAGGATTACTGTGGACTTCACGGAAGAAGCCGCCCCCATTTCTGAGACCTTCCCCGATGAGCAGTTGATGCATATTGCTCATGCTCACTCACCATGGTTTGCTGACATAGTGAACTATCTTGTCACCGGTCAAATGCCTTTGCATTGGGGACGGCAAGATAAGTCCAAATTTATGTCCATGGTGAAGAATTTTTTCTGGGACGATCCTTACTTGTTCAAGTATTGTCCCGATCAGATCATTAGGAGATGCATTCCCGAGCCTGACCAATCCAGTGTCATCTCCTTCTGTCATGATCATGCCTGTGGAGGCCACTTCAGTGCAAAGAAGACCGCTGCAAAGATTTTGCAGTGCGGATTTTACTGGTCTACCATCTTTCAAGACGCTCACACTTATTGTGTTGCATGCGAGCGCTGTCAGAAGCTAGGGAGTATTTCACGTCGAAATATGATGCCCCTCAACCCGATTCTTATTGTTGAAATTTTTGATGTATGGGGCATTGATTTCATGGGACCTTTCCCAAACTCCTTCGGCTATCTGTACATTTTGGTTGCTGTAGACTACGTGTCCAAATGGGTAGAGGCAGTTGCCTGCAAGACCAACGACCACAGAGTTGTGGTCCAGTTTTTAAAAGACACTATATTTGCTCGTTTTGGTACTCCTCGAGCAATTATTAGTGATGGTGGAAAGCACTTCTGCAACCGGGTCTTCGAACAGCTGATGAAGAAATATTGTATCACGCACAAGGTTGCCACTCCCTATCACCCTCAGACGAGTGGACAAGTGGAGGTTTCAAACAGAGAGATCGAGAGGATTTTAGAGAAGACGGTGAACCCGTCAAGGAAAGATTGGTCTCTCCGGTTGAACGATGCATTATGGGCATACCGAACAGCGTTCAAGACACCGATTGGCATGTCACCTTACCGTATCGTGTACGGGAAAGCATGCTGTTGTGTTTTAAATAAGTACTCGCAAGTGCACGAATCGTTATGCAATATAGCGTATTGCAAGTGCGAGGTCGATCCCACAGAGAAATGGTCAAATATTAGTGTCTTGCCTAATCAACCTCATTTTAACCTAGTTCCAAAGGTTTGATGCTTGATTCAAGAACAAAAGACTAATGAAAAGAAGTGTAAAGAAATATGCAAATTTAAAAGGAACTAAGGTTAAAGAATCCACCAAACCAAATCCTACAACTCACACTCTTGGTTTCCACTTGAACATCCAAAGAACATTAAGCTTAGGGTGTTATTCAAGTCTCTTAACCATATCCCAAAGAACCATTAAATGAATCCAACACTTTGACAAATCACAAAGAGTACCAATTGAAATCAAAACATCCAATGTATCATTCAATCACAATGGATATCATCATTCAAACCGATAAAACAATGTATTAGTCGGTTGAAACACATAAAATGTCCTCTATCCACCAATAATCACATTCATTGCAAAAGATAAAGCTTTAAATGAATGGAACTTGAACAACTAACAAGATATATCATAAATGAGCAAGTGGTATACCAAGATTGTGAGTGTCATCAATGGAAAGGTTTCATCCTCAACCCTAGTTGAGGTTACTAGCCTTCCATGACTAAGAACACCACAAGAACATGATGAACATCCATGGAAATAAAAGAAGAAGCTTTACAAAGAGAAAGTATATGAAAATAAACTACTGATTTAAACTACAAGAAGCACGAAATTAAACCTAATTACAGAATTTCTACTCTACTCTATTCTATTCTACCCTACTCTATTCTACTCTATGCTACTCTATGCTACCTTTCTTCAAAGGGAATGGCAAGGGCTTTTATAGAAGAAAGCCATGGCAAGAAATGACTCTTCCACCCTCCTTTAGTGCTCTTCTACAGCTGGAGACAATCACAAAACATGGATTCCGCGTTTTCTGCAGCGGAATTTAGGGGTTGCTTTTTGACTTTCTGTTCTGGCGCACTCAGCTTTTTCTGGGAAAATTCGATAGATCGATTTTATTTCGATCGATCGACTTCGGGAAAATATTCGATCGATCGAATTTTAAGTTCGATCGATCGATCTGTCAGGGTCTCTGAATTTCCCGCTATTTCTTTATGAAGTTTGTCATTCCTCTCTTATTGTCCTACAGAAACAGAAAACACAAAAACTACCCAAAACATTAGAAGATAACAAGGCTAAAGGTCTAACTAGTGCAAATCAAGGGGTCCAAATACACAATATTTGGCACTCATCACATGCCATCTGCCTGTGGAGTTGGAGCACAGAGCCTACTGGGCCATTAAGCAGCTAAATTTCGATCTCACAAAGGCTGGCTCACAGAGGAAGCTCCAACTCAATGAATTGGAAGAGTTGAGGAACGATGCTTATGACTGTGCTAGGATGTACAAAGCACGGATGAAGAAGGCTCACGACCAGCACATATTGAGACGATCTTTTGAGCCTGGTCAGAAAGTCCTTCTTTACAATTCACGTCTGCATCTGTTTCCAGGGAAGCTCCGATCTCGATGGACAGGCCCTTTCATAGTTCGATCAGTGTTTTCTTATGGGGCCATTGAGATTGAGGATCCAAAAAATGGCAGCACGTTCAAGGTGAACGGGCAACGACTGAAGCCATTTTTGGAGTTACAGAGCTCGGAGGTTGAGACGACCCTTTTAGAGGACCCGAGTTATTCGGAGTAATTGTCGTCAGGATGGAAAGTCTGGCTGAAGACTGAAAACTTAGCGCTTGTGGGAGGCAACCCTCATCATTTTTTTCCTATCATTTGATTGTCTTGCTTTAGTTGTGATTTTCAGGACAGTGTCTGCCGTTCAAGTTTGGGGGAACGCTTCTCTTGCAGTGTGCCCAACTTGCATCACCACTTCGGTATTGTATCTCTAGCCACATTGGGGACAATGTGTCCTTCTAGTTTGGGGGTGGGATAGACATTTCTGTCTATTTTCATTTAATTCTTGCTTTGTTGCCTTGTTAATACTCATTAAAAAAAAAAAAAAAAAAAAAAAGCCTTATTATTAGTTGAGCATGGTTACATCTTACTATGGTTTGCACCTCATTGGTTTGTTTAACATGTTGAATTTTGCATATCATTAAAATCTGAGATCTTTTGACTCATCTTTGGATTAGAGAGACTTGACATGTTTAATTTATTTAGCACAAGCACATTAGCATTGTTTCTGTGGGGTATGAGGTTTGAATTGAAATTTATATGTCTTGAGATTTGTAGGATAACTTGTTGATGAAACCTTGGCTAATTGTAAAAAAAAAAATAATAAAAATAATAATAATAATAATAATAATAATAATATCACCAATTTGACTTCTCATTGAGTAACCGGGCCCCTTGCCTCATTAAGCATTGGGTGTTCGCGTAAAAAGATGAGAATTTCAGTTTGGATGATTGTTTGGCTAGATTTGACTTCGTAGCCTTTTTGACTTGAGTAATTAAGCCCTTAGGGATGTTTTTACATCTAGTGCCCTAAAACCATCTAGTTTGGGAGTCACTGGCCCAACCTTAAATTAAAAACATAAAAATTAAACATTTACAAAGGAAAAGAGGTATGGGGCAGGAAAATATAGTCCAAGAAGGAGAGAAACAGAGGCTACGCCCCTGCTCTCACACTTCTCTTCATCCCCCGTTTCTCTCTTTTTTTCTCCTCCCCACCTTTTCTCTTCTCTCCTCTCCTTCTATTTATAGACTAAAACTAGTGAAGTGTTGGTGTTTTTTTTTTGTGCTCCAAAACATTGCTGCCAGCACAGCTTGGTCTTTGGGAGTTGCTGGACGTGCATGAGCTGGTGTCCATGGGAGCTACTGGTGCTGCAGAGTGCTACAGGTTGCTGTCTGGCGTGGAGGTGTGCTGCAGGTGCTGCTGTCCAAGTGCAGGAGCTGTCTGGCGTGGAGGAAGGTGCTGCAGGTGCTGCTATCCAAGTGCAGGAGATGCTGCAGGTTGCTGTCCAGCTGCTGTCCAGGCATGGAGTGTGCTGCTGCTTGGGGAGAAGAGAAATGCTGCTGTGCAGGTTTTTGGGAAGAGCTGCTGCCCAGCTTGGGGAGAGAAGGAATGGGACAACAAAAATAAGAGAGATGGACAAACTTCTGGATTTTCGGGATGATCCAACGACTAAAATTAAAACAGCCATATCTTTTTGTATGTATCTCCAAATAGGCTGAAACTTGTTGGGTTGGAAAGCTGACATCTTGAACTTCAATTTAGACCTAAGAAACTCTCAAAAAGGATATCGTTTGGTCCTGTCATGAAAGGTCTAAATCTAGCCAAATTTTCTTGTATTTTGCTTGAATTATATCATTTCTCTCTTATTGTCCTACAAAACATAAAAAACACTAAAACTAACCAAAGCATCAGAAAATAACAAAGCTAAAGGTTTAACTAATGTAAATTAAGGGGTCCAAATATGCACTTTTTGGCACTCATCATAGTTCGTTTCATTGTTATTATTATTATCTCAATAATATTATAACACCTTAAATATATATATTACACAATAATATCAATTAGTCCACTGAATAATTCAGTCTGTCTATTTATTAATCCTGTAATATTATTAGAGTCTAATAATATTATTCTTTATTTATAAAATCATGGTTTAAAAATAATAAGACCAAAGAATATTTATTTTCATAAATATTCATGTATTCCTTATTTTTTACCGGGGATTAAAATATTGTGTTTAAAGCTCGTATTTTATTCACAGCTGGACGTGAATATTGTTTCCTACAATATTAAGCCATTCGAGCGTCGAGTCATGAGAATCGAACGTCAATTCTAGACTTGTCTATTTTATTCAGTCTTAAATTCCAATTTAAGACATTTTATTTTATTACTTAAAATCTGGGGCGCTACACCCATCAGCCAACTTTAGTCAATGAGTAGCTTCTTGACCAAAATGCCCTGCAAATTGGGTGTGTATTGACCGTTTTAATGGGGCTTTTTTTTGACTATTTCGAGGGGGCTTTTTTGTCATGTCAGGGGTAACTTGGAAAAAATCAAATCTGTCCCACCTTGTTTCACACACTAGGCATTGATTTTTCCCAATACTGAAATGACAAAAATCTAGGGCAACTGAGCACGTCAGGGGGAAATGCCGAAATGGCCTTAACTTTCAACCAAATTTCTCTAACTAAGTAAAAATCAGCTTGTCTTCAGTTTTGGAGACACTTAGGGCCAGCTAGTCTTGATCTTTTAATTTATTTCTATTACAAACTCGACAGTTGGGTCATTTAGGCATCGGTCTTGGTCAAAAAGTCAATTGTCTCCAAATTGAATTCTAACTTTACAGAATTCAAGTATTAACTATATATATATATATATATATATATATATATATATTATATTGAGTCATTATAAGTCCTAAAAACATATTTATTGTAACGCCCCCAAACCGCTAAGGGTTAGGTTCGTCCATTCTTATACACCAAACTGCAAAGATTCGTAAGGTCTGCCAAATAACTTAACTAGTATGCTGATTTAAATAAATTAAAAATAATAATGATTTTAAAACTCAGAGCTTTAATAGATGCGGAAACGGTTATTTCGAAATAAACCATTATGTTTGATTCAATAATTTAAAATCCAAAGAAAAACTAAATTTATTGTGCAAGTGCACTTATTAAGGTAATTGAGATGCAATGACCTAATGCAAATCCTAGATCCCATCCCGGCCACCTACGTCTCTCTGTTCATAACCTGAAAACAAAAACAAAATAAGGGGTGAGCAAAAAAATATGCTCAGTAAGGAAATCCTCAACCATAAAACAGTTGAGTTAAATTCTTTTCTTTAAAACCTCAAAACAATTGTCAAAAACTCATTTTTTATACACAAGATATAATATATGTTTGAAATTAATCATTACTCATAATATGCCCCTGTACACTATTACGCCCTGTGTAAATAGGGTTGCGCGGTCATTGCTGTGACCTTGGGCAGGTAACGCGGTTTACCTGTGGCCACAGGCCCTGCCCCCGTCAGCTAATTAATTAAAGTGCACTTAGACTGACATAGAGACGGATTATCGCTTTCACAAAGTTCATTAGCGGGTGCGCTTTCATCTCAAGCAACGGTACCGAGCTTAATCTCTGCGAATCTCTGCGAATATATATGGGGCCCAAAATAATAGTCTCCTCCACACACGTGCCCTTTTCTCAAAAATTTCTCCTTTATATATATCTCATAGAGTTTTCTCACAAAACTTTCTCATTCTTTTCTTGTATATCCAGGGCAACGTGTTGGAGGGTTTCACAAATTTTTTTCTTCTTTTATCGTTATTCCAAAAAGGTGACTTCACATCTCGGTTAAAATAATAAATTCTCAAAAATTGCAAAGTCCTTTAGAACCGAGGCTTTTCTCAAAATCACAATTTCCAAAATATCATTTTTACTCAATAACTTTCACATCAAAAACCAATTTAAGACCAATCCTTCATGTAAACAAAATAATTTGAAATACCGAATCAAGAATAATCAAATCGCAATTATGCAAATAAAGGAATAATTAAAGTAACACAACAATTTGAGAAGGGGTAGAGGGTCCCTTACTTGGACTTTCCATTAGTATCGGGATCGAGCTTTTACCAAAATACTTCCTTGCACACACTTCAAGCCTTAAACCACACAAAACTACACAAATCCCACAATTTTCTCTCTTGGCCTTAGGTGTGTGTGTGAGTGAAGCTTGATGGGTATTGTGTCTTCCATTTTGGGTTCTATTTATAAGAGAATGAATGGTTAGGATCAAGTAGACACATTTTGATCCAATGGATGGGAATTAACCTTACCTACCACAATGCACTCAAACTTACCTACCACAATGCACTCAAATTTACCTACCACAATGCACTCAACCTTACCTACCACAATGCACTCAAATTTACCTACCACAATGCACAATGAATGGTTAGGATCAAGTAGACACATTTTGATCCAATGGATGGAAATTAACCTTACCTACCACAATGCACTCAAATTTACCTACCACAATGCACTCAACCTTACCTACCACAATGCACTCAAATTTACCTACCATAATGCACTCAAACCTTAATATATTATTCTAACATTATTATTATTATTATTATTATTATTATTATTATTATTATTATTATTTTTTAACCATTCTCATTGCTAGACCAATCTACTATGCCTAGTTTCTCACTCAAGGAAATTACTATTTTCTCAAAGGTGGATTGGGTTTGTAGATAGCAATTGGAATGGGTTGGGTTAAGTTCAAAGATGGCCCATTAATGAATAATGTGAATTTAACATGTGAAATGTGGGTTGGGTTTGTAGATAGAAATTGGAATGGGTTGGTTTAAGTCCAAAGATGACCCATTAATGGATAATGTGAATTTAACATGTGAAAGGTGGGTTGGGTTTGTGGATAGCAAATTGGAATGGGTTTGAATTCGAAATGGGCCCATTAATTATAACTTAACTGAATTTTCGTCCTATTCAGAGGTATAGTTTTTCACGGATGTTTTCGGGTATCAAATAGAGTCCAAAATTTATGAAATTTGGAGGATAGCTAGAAGACTTCAAAACGAGCGTCTCAGTTTTTGAATAGACCAAAATGGAGTTCGTTTGACCCTGTTTCCGTTATTCCAAAGTTTAAGGTCTGTTTTGAGTTTTTATCAAATTGCAACTATAAACGTTTCTACAACAAAAATACACATTTATTTTCATAAATAATCGTAGTTATTCTTTTTCCTTATTAAAAATGTTTTTTAAAAATTAATTTAAACCATTATAATTTATGTCTTAAAATCTGGGGCGCTACATTTATCATTTCCAAATTTAGAAGTCAAATGTTAGTAAAAAGTTCCACTTGGCACCTAAATAATCAACTATAAATTTAAAAATTCAACCAGTATAATTTTCATCAAATTTTACCATGTGATAGATATTTCTATTGTGAGGATAGTGGGCTTTGAATCGACTAAATTTGAGTTCGTTTGACCTGTTTTCGGTTCAATCAAAGTTTAAAGCTTAAATGTTACTTTTTGGTTTTATAGGTTTTATCGTTTGATCTTTAAGTTTTAAAAATAACTTTTAGATTTTGTAAAGACTAAGAAAATAAATAGGACATTTAGCAATTAATAAATTCTATTTATTAATTAGATGGGACCAATAATTAGATTTTAAGTGATAATATTAGTATTAAGGAAATAAAATGTGTTTAAAATAAATAATAGAATAAGAATAATAAATAACCAATTTTATGGATAAAATGTATTTAATTTAAATATGGGGTTAGATATTAATTATCAAAAGATAGGATTTTAATATAATGGGATCCTAATGTAATTAATAAAAGTCTAGGCTTTAAAATAAAATGTAATCTTCCATTGCCACATATCAGCACACGGCTGGCTAGGAGGAGATAACATTATCTTCTCTCAACCAACCACAATTGGACACATGTCCCACTATCTCTTTCTTTCTTCATTTTCTTTTCTTTTTCTTTTCTTATAGAATGTGTTTAATTTAAATATGGGGTTAGATAATAATTATCAAAAGATAGGATTTTAATATAATGGGGTCATAATGTAATTAATAAAAGTATGGGCTTTAAAGTAAAATGTAATCTTTCATTCCCACGTGTCAGCACATGGTTGGCTAGTTATCTCCTCCCAACCACCCACAGTTGGACACATGTCCCACTATCTCTTTCTTTCTTCATTTTCTTTTCTTTTTCTTTCCCTCTCCCCCACCCGACTTCCCTCTCCCTTTTTCCTTTTCTTTCTTTTCTTCCTCTCCTCTCTGATTCTCTCGCACAACCAACCCTCCCTCTCCATTTCTCTCCTTCTCCTTCCTTCTACTCACACACACTCGATTGTGTGAGACACAGAGATGAACCGAGAGTGTGAGAGAACCCGTGAGTGTGGAAGGTGGGTTTTGGGTCGTGAGTGGTGCAATTTTGGGACTGTGCTGGCTAGGCCACCGTCGTGGTGCGGTGGCAACGACTGTGCAGTGAATTCTGGCCTTGCTTGGTGAGATTTCTCTTCCCTAACCTTTGATTTTGCTTGGGTTACTTTGATGGCTGGTTGTGGGTGTGTTCTTGTGTGAGGTTGTAACATAGTTTCATTTCCTAATTGTTTTAGATTTATGATTTTGGAGTTTTGTTATACTTTATAGTGGGTAGCCGAATGGGGTTAGTGATTAAAAGTCGCTAGAAGAATTCTTGGCCATTCAAGTATTTATAAATAGAAACCTCGGCATAGTCAATTTCACCACATTGTTGCTCTCACTTCAAAGCCAAAACTTCTTAAAAAATCACTTGTAACCCACAACCATAGCAAGAAAAATTGAGAGAATTGATCCTAAAGTTTGGTAACATTCATCTAAAAGTATTTTGGTAAGCTTCTTACCTTAAAGGTTTTCATTTGGAGTAAATCAAAGTACGTTTAAGTGTCCAATTTGGGTGAAAAAGTTTAATGGATATAAAAGTTTGGATAGACGGAAAATGAATCAAACGAACTCGAAATGAGTCAATTTAAAGCCCAAAATGCTCAACTCGTAGTCCTCTATCTAACTGAAAAGTTTCATAGAAATCATATTGCATAAAGACGGTCAAAATTACTTGTGAATTTACTACACAAGACATACCACTTTTGCCCATAACAGCCCGTATGCCTGCCATGCCATCACCTATTTTTCATCTTCTCTTAGGCTGATAAGTGTCCACTTTTTTCTTGTATGGTAACTTAATATTAATATATATCTAAGCCAATGTTACCTTAGGTGAAAAATAGATATTAAAGAAAACGACAAAAATATGAAATATTTGGTAAAGAGATCAGGTGTATTTGGCGATTGATGAGTGCCAAAAAGTGCATATTTGGACCACTTAATTTACATAAGTTAGACCTTTAATTTTGTTATTTTCTAAATACTTTTTGTTAGTTTTGGTATTTCAGTGTTTTGCATGTCTTTGAGAAATAATGTTGTTATTTTTGTGGATTTGACATAAAGATGTAAGGAATGTTCAAATCAATTTGTGGGGACCAAATCAAGCACATATCTCCATAATGGGCAGCAACTCTACACTTATTGACAACAAGATTGAAGAAAATCGTCCAAAATTCCAATATTTCAACAAAGTGGCAAAATCCTTGAGTTATGCATGTCACTTTCATCATAACTTTCGACTCGAAAATAGGATTGCGTTGATTTTGGTGGCGTTGGAAAGCTCATGAAAAATTAAACAAATAAGTCTGAAATAGGTTTTTTCTATTTCGGACTTTTACTATGCCCATCTGCCCCGCAATAAAAGTGCGCAAATCTGTGCGAATTTGGAGTTTGTCTTTTCCTGCTTTGATTGGATTTTGTATGACTTGGGGACCAGATTTTATTAAACCTGCAGCACCGAAAGGCACAAGCTGGGACCACCGGAGTCCCTTTCCAAACATGTTACTGTGCACCAAATCAAGACAAAGCGATTTCCTTCATGCAACATGGAATTGTGCACACCTGGACAGCAGCTCATCATCATCTCCACTCAATGGGACAGCATCATTTCCACTAAAGGGACAGCAGCTCATCATCATCTCCACTCAATGGACAGCACATCTTCCACTCAAATGGACACATCTCCTTTCTCTGTGTGCAGGACAGCAGCAACTCAAGCACTTGACAGCATGGACAGCAGCATTTCTCTTCTCCCCAAGCAGCATCTTCACTTTCTCTATGTGCTGGACAGCATCTCCATACTGTCCAAGCTTCTGGACAGCACGTGAAGGCAGCAACTCTTCTCCAAGACAGCAACCTGCAGCATGCTATTTCTATATAAAAGGCAGGACCATGCCATAGAGAAGAGGGGAGAATAGGAGAAGAGAGAATAGGAGAGGAGAGAATAGAGCAGAAACTCTGTAGTTAGTTTTAATTTCGTGCTTATTGTAGTGTAATTCAGTAGTTTATTTTCAAAATACTTTCCCTTTGTAAGAGCTTTTCTTTCATTTCCATGGTTGTTCATCATTTTCTTGTGGTGTTCTTAGTCATGGAAGGCTAGTAACCTCAACTAGGGTTGAGGATGAAACCTTTCCATTGATGACACTGACAATCTTGTTGTACCACTTGCTCATTTAATGATATACCATGTTAGTTGTTCAAGTTCCATTCATTTAAAGCTTTATCTTTTGCAATGAATGTGGTTAGTGGTGGATAGAGGACATTTTATGTGTTTCAACCGACTAATACATTGTTTTATCGGTTTGAATGATGATATCCATTGTGATTGACCGATACATTGGATGTTTTGATTTCAATCGGTACTCTTTGTGATTTGTCAATGTGTTGGATTCATCTAATGGTTCTTGGGTTTATGGTTAAGAAACTTGAATAACACCCTAAGCTTAAAGTTCTTTGGGTGTTCAAGTGGAAACCAAGAGTGTGAGTTGTAGGATTTGGTTTGGTGGATTCCTTAACCTTAGTTCCTTTTAATTTACATATTTCATTACATCTCTTTCATTTAGTCTTTTGTTCTTGAATCAAGTCTCAAACCTTTGGAACTAGGTAAAAATGAGGTTGATTAAGCAAGATATCAATATTTGACCATTTCCCTGTGGGATCGACCTCGCACTTGCATAACACTATATTGCAAAACGATTCATGCACTTGCGAGTACTATTTAAAACAACATCAGCGATGAATTGAAAAGGAAGAGCGGAGAAGAAAAGATAAAGAAAAAAAGGGAAAAACATGAATCTTAATAATTAATATAGAGAGCTATAAAATAAATATCTATGATGATCCAAGACCATCACAAGGCTAAAATACAACAAGAATATTATATATATGTATCCACAATTTCATAAAATTCACAATAATATCAAATAAGATCAAAAAGAGGTATATGTGTTCTTTTAGATCATTTTCTTGAATTCTTTTCTTTTTAACCTTATTTCTTATGTGATCTTTATTTTAGGCAATAACTTAACATAAAATACATCTTATAAATCACTTATGGAACACTTGAACACATAGAAAACTTACCAAACAATTTCTGAAACAAAAGTCCTCTTTTGAGCCCAAAGTGGCCAGTTTTGGAGTTGCTAGTGCTGTTTTGGTTTTTGATCTTTGTTCTATAAAGCTAGGCCGTGAAAGAGCTAGGTAAGAGGTATATCTAGCTCCCCTATGGCTGCTGGACAGAAAAAGAAAAGAGAAAAATAGAAAAGCTCCACTCAATCCTCACCTTGGCCGAGTAGTGTAAAATGGAAAGACTTGATTGTTTTTGCATGCAATTTTTACTTGTCATAAGAAAGAATGGTATGCAAGACTTGTCTCATATTTATAGGAGTCTTAGGACATTATGAGAATGAAAGGAACCCATGGATGTGTGCTGGAAAGGCTACTAGAATTCAATAAGCAAGATAGCCTCCATTGTTGACCAAAAAGTCTATTTTACACTTAAAAGTCTAACTTTTTGTCTAACTAGACTTAGGTCCTGTTTGGAAGACCCTCACCCCGTTCCCCCCCTCCCTCACCCCCAACATAGCCACAGCTTTTGGCAAAAAAAGGCTGACGCCCCTTGTAACAACCCGCTTTTTACAAAAAGGCATAAGTGAAAATTTCGATTTCCACGTATCGATATAACATCAACAACGACGTCATTAGAGTATAAATTGACAGCGGAATACATTTTTCTTTTACAATAATACATCAGAGCTGACTAAATAAACTCAATATAGAAAATAATAACCATTTGTTCTAATATAATAAAATACATCCAAATAACAATATACGTACCACATGCAGCACAAACATTACATAACCATTGTATATAAAATCTATAAACTAAAGGTCTCGTCCTTAATAAACCTAGCAGCTCCTGTCTTCGTTCCTGCAAAACTCACATGCGATTATGGTTAACACCACAATGTCATGCTGTGGTCGAGTGAGTCAACGGTCCTCAACCACAGTGACACACTAATTTATATAACCATATACAATGCATCCAAATGATGACAGATATATTCACATACACATAGGCCCCGTTTGAAAACCCCATTGCCCTCCCCTCCCTTTGGGTTTTTTTTTGAATGATTGAAAATTAAAATTGATGTGATATAAAGTTGATATAATTTATATGGAAAAGTGAAAAAAAATTGTATTGTAGTGAGTTTTTTATTTAAAAAGTAATAAGAAAGTGTTGATGTGATATAAAAAATGCAAAAAGTTAAGAATGTTTTGAAGTTGATTTTTTTGGGAGAAGTGAAGGGAAGGGGAGGGGAGGGGAAATTGGTTTTCAAACGGGGCCATAATCATTTCCACCTACAATCATGCTTATTCCTCTACTTTAATTATTCACATACTCAAAACAATATCTCTTGTTAACACATCATTAGCGCTATTTTCTCCGCTAATTTAACATATCATTAGCGCTATTTTCTTCTCTAATTTAACATACCATTAGCGTTATTTTATCCACTATTACCGAGCCATACCTCTACTATTATTTTTCCTTATTATTCCTTCAATCTTTGGTTTATCCGTCGGTTTTATCAATGTATTGATGCCTTGGTACCTAAACTTTCATTTATCCGTTGGTCTCTGCAATTCACTAACGCCTTGGTACTTAAACCTCCAGTCTTTTGATTAAGACTTATATCACACCACAGTATTGTAACGCCCCCAAACCGCTAAGGTTAGGTTCGTCCTTTTCTCTTTAAAAACTGCAAAGATTCGTAAGGTCTGCCAAATATCTTAACTAGTATGTTGATTTAAATAAATAAAAATAATAGACCGCGCAACCCTATTTACACAGGGCGTAAGAGTGTATACGGGCATATTATGAGTAATGATTATTTTCAAACATATATTATATCTTGTATATAAAAAGGAGTTTTTGACAAATGTTTTGGAGATTTATAAAAGGGAGTTTTTGACAAATGTTTTGGAGATTTTCAAAAGAATTTAACTCAACTGTTTTATGGTTGAGGATTTCCTTACTGAGCATGTTTTTTGTGCTCACCCCTTATTTTGTTTTTGTTTTCAGGTTATGAACAGAGAGACGTAGGTGGCCGGGATGGGATCTAGGAATGCATTAGGACATTTCATTTATGTTACCCTAAAATTTTCAGTTATTGTATCTTTTATAATTAATTTTTTCTAAATGACCGTTTCCGCATTTATTAAAAACTCTGAGTTTTAAAATCACTATTATTTTTATTTATTTAAATCAGCATACTAGTTAAGATATTTGGCAGACCTTACGAATCTTTGCAGTTTTTAAAGAGAAAAGGACGAACCTAACCCTTAGCGGTTTGGGGGCGTTACAAGTATAATCATACAAACAACATCACATCAATAATCTCAACCAAAACATGTTACACATATTAAATGCTAAACATCAATTAGCATACAATCAAATAAAACAGAGATTACTACATTGCTAAAGACAAAACCACACGTATCACCCTCAGTGAGTAAGAAATACTCACAGTCCTTTTTGTACAGTCTTTCAACTCATCATCTGCAATAAATATATACATATACATAGGATATTAACATCATTACTCATAAATCCTAATTATATTCGCATAGGTACAATTATCGTTTTACTTTTGGAAAGGCATAACATGTTTTAGTCTTAATATTAATTTTCAACCATAACCCCATACATATATACTTTCCACAAATCATTAAAACTCATATCATTTCTTATAACATTTTCTCACCCAAAAACCCTTTTTCTCTAAACCTAAAATCATTCCAACCGTTATCTCTTATAATAACAAGATATCATCAAGACAACTATCAAAACCCATACTGCCAACCCCATAACTAATACAAGGTAATACTCAACCCAAATCAACACAGACCTAGCTGTGAGACCAAACCCAGAAATCTTTACACCAAACACCCAATCGGTCAAACAATAAAACCCCCAAAAACAATATACATACTACTAGTGACCGAAACCTCCAACAGCCAAAACACCTATAGCCGATACACACCCCACTCACGGCCAACAATAGGGAACAACACAACTGGAATCACACGAGTTTAACAACCAAAATACATAATTTTTATCTAAACTCAAAACAGGGGATTACACAATCAATCAAGACCAATCGGTCACTGAAATCATTCACAACAATTGTCAACAAAAATCTAATATCACTCAAAAAAATCACAAGAAATTACCTTGAGAATTTCTTAGAAATTTTATCGAAATCTCCATTAATTTCCACCGGATTTCTGCCCAGATTCACCAGAAACCGCCACTAGACCATCGGAAATCACATCTCAGGCCGCTGATAAATCTCTGATTCGCCGAAGTTCGTTAATGGAGGATCGGGTCTCATGGGTTCACAAACTGCCCAGGTTCTCTCTCAAGTCTGGCGGGTTGCGGGTCATGGGTTTCACGGGTTTCACGATCGGAGCTCCTCTCGGGTTACAGGCTCGCCAAAAATCGGCTCCCCTTGCTTCACCGGCGTCATCCATAGGAAGATCGGCCTCCCCCTCTCGGCATCTCAGTCCCCTGATTGGTTCTCTCTCTCTCTCTCCCGATCCCTCTTTCTCCATCTTACTCTCTCTCGATCTCATCTCCCTCTCACTCGATCTGTGTATACGGGCGAGAAAAAGAAGAACAGAGAAGAAGAAGTAGAAAGAAGAAGAAAGAAAAAGAATAAGGAAAGAGGAAAAAAATAATAAAGAAGAGGAAGAGTGATGCGTGAACTGGTAGGGAGGGGTTCAGTTTTTATCAAAATAACAAGATATTATTTTTTTTCTTAATCATTAAGTTTAGTAAAATATCTTCCATAAAAATATCTTTCATAAAAATATCTTGAGATACTTTATCCGTGGATAGTTTACATTAGGTCTTTACCATTATGTATAATTCATTAAGATAATAAATTAAGCCCATTTTGAGTCTAGTTCGTTTCATTGTTAATATTATTATCTCAATAGTATTATAACACCTTAAATATATATATTACACAATAATATCAATTAGTCCACTGAATAATTCAGTCTGTCTATTTATTAATCATGTAATATTATTAGAGTCTAATAATATTATTCTTTATTTATAAAATCATGGTTTACAAATAATAAGACCAAAGAATATTTATTTTCATAAATATTCATGTATTCTTTATTTTTTACCGGGGATTAAAATATTGTGTTTAAAGCCCGTATTTTATTCACAGCTGGACGTGAATATTGTTTTCTACAATATTAAGCTATTCGAGCGTCGAGTCATGAGAATCAAATGTCAATTCTAGACTTGTCTATTTTATTCAGTCTTAAATTCTAATTTAAGACATTTTATTTTATTACTTAAAATCTGGGGCACTATACCCATCAGCCAACTTTAGTCAATGAGTAGCTTCTTGACCAAAATGCCCTTCAAATTGGGTGTGTATTGACCGTTTTAAGGGGGCTTTTTTGACCATTTTAAAGGGGATTTTTTGTCATGTCAGGGGTAACATGGAAAAAATCAAACCTGTCCCACCTTGTTTCACACAATGAGCGTTGGTTTTTTCCGATGCCAAAATGACAAAAGCCTGAGGCAACTGAGCACGTCAGGAGGAAATGCCGAAATGGCCTTAACTTGCAACCAAATTCCTCTAAGTAAAAATCAACTTGTCTTCAGTTTTGGAGACACTTAGGACTAGCTGGTCTTGAGCTTTTAATTTATTTCTATCACAAACTCAATAGTTGGGTCATTTAGGCACCAATTTTGGTCAAAAAGTCAACTGTCTCCAAATTGAATTCTAACTTTATACAATTCAAGTATTAACTATAAATATATATTATATTGAGTCATTATAAGTCCTAAAAACATATTTATCATTTCCAAATTTAGAAGTCAAATGTTAGTAAAAAGTGCAATTTGGCACTTAAATAGTCAACTATAAATTTAAAAAGTCAACCAGTACACTTTTCACCAAATTTTACCATGTGATAGATATTTCTATTGTGAGGATAATGGGCTTTGAATCGACTAAATTTGAGTTCGTTTGACCTGTTTTCGGTTCAGTCAAAGTTTAAAGCTTAAATGTTACTTTTTGGTTTTAAAGGTTTTATCGTTTGATCTTTAAGTTTTAAAAATAACTTTTAGATTTTATAAAGACCAAGAAAATAAATAGGACATTTAGCAATTAATAAATTATATTTATTAATTAGAAGGGATTAATAGTTAGATTTTAAGTGATAATATTAGTATTATGGAAATAAAATGTGTTTAAAATAAATAATAGAATAAGAATAATAAATAGCTAATTTTATGTATAGAATGTATTTAATTTAAATATGAGGTTAGATATTAATTATCAAAAGATAGGATTTTAATATAATGGGATCCTAATGTAATTAATAAAAGTCTAGGCTTTAAAATAAAATGTAATTTTCCATTGCCACGTGTCGGTACACGGCTGGTTAGAAGGAGATAACATTATCTCCTCCCATCCAACCACAATTGGACACATGTCCCACTATCTCTTTCTTTCTTCATTTTCTTTTCTTATAGAATGTGTTTAATTTAAATATGGGGTTAGATATTAATTATTAAAAGATAGAATTTTAATATAATGGGGTCTTAATGTAATTAATAAAAGTCTGGACTTTAAAATAAAATGTAATCTTCCATTGCCACGTGTTAGCACACGGTTGGCTAGGAGGAGATAACATTATCTCCTCCCAACCACCCACAGTTGGACACATGTCCCACTATCTCTTTCTTTCTTCATTTTCTTTTCTTTTTCTTTCCCTCTCCCCCCCTGCACGCCCGACTTCCCTCTCCCTTTTTCCTTTTCTTTCTTTTCTTCCTCTCCTCTCTGATTCTCTCGCACAACCGACCCTCCCTCTCCATTTCTCCCCTTCTCCTTCCTTCTTCTCACACACACACACACACACACACACACACGATTGTGTGATACACAGAGATGAACCGAGAGTGTGAGAGAACCCGTGTGTAATACCCGGGAAAGACACCCCACTTAAGTTATTAAAATATGTGCATAAGTATAAGGCTTAAGAATTGCTCTTAGTCTAATTAAGTTATATAGTTATGCATGTAGAGAGTTGGATCAGTAAAGTTAAATCGATCGAGCGATTATGGGTCGAAGTCGATCGAGCGACTTTATTTTCGATCGAGCGACTTCGCCCAGTGCGGTGCAGTTTCCGCTAAATGCGAAAATTGATTTTTCCACCCAATAATTTGGGACCCACACGTGGTACTTGATGCCAAACGATCATGCCCATATTTAGGTAGCCTAGTTAGTCCATCTTGGTTGACGCCCAACTAGATTTCCTTAGATATCATGCAATCATGGACTAAGATATGGAATAGTCACCTATGAGATTTGAGCTATGGATTTGAGGTGTTGGTTGGCTCAAATCCGGCCATTGAGGTGTTGATTTGTTCGTTAGATCTCAGCCCTTCAAGAGTGCTATATATAGGTTGCATGGGGAGTTGATTTTCATGAAGAAGAAACCAAACTCTAGCCAAAACTCTCTCTTGCTCTAGTGCTGTAGAAGAAGCACGAAAATCCTCCAATTTCACCTCACTTTCCAGCACCTAGCAAGCCAAATTAAGCTCCAAAACCACCCTCATTCTCCCACAAAATCAGTAGAGGAATGTGAGTGGAAACCACCTTTGTTTTGAGACCAAGAAACCAAGCTTTACAAGTGGAATTCTCTTGGACAGCAACTCTCCTCCACTCTTTAAGTTATTGGGGAACTTTGGGTGAGTATTTTCTCCCTTAAACTTCTCATAGATCAAGTAGTCCTATTGTTATTTGAAATTATGACTTGCTCTTGCTTTTAATTATGCATGTTGTATGAAAAGTTGGCTAACTTACATGTGAGTATATGTGTAAGCATGTGGATGAGTATTTACTACATGAGATTAGTAATTTAGAATGGGTAAATTGTGTTTTAAAATAGATCAAGAAATGTAAGTGTGAGAGTATATGTGTTGAGGTTTTGATATATATATATATATATATATATATATATATATATATATATATAAATTAAGAGAAAAGAGGTGAGCAATATTTAGGTGTGTGTTATAAGGATGTGTGAATTAAAGAAAAGTAAAATCATATGTGTGCTTGATTATATGACAATGTATCCTTATTTTAAGGTATGTTATGTGATGGATAATTCTAGTGGTGCTAATATAAGAGTTGGTGAGTAAGCACTAAAATAGATAAATAAGAGATCATGTTTAAATCTGTAGCCGTTGCAATTTCTAGGAAGAGATATGGTAATAATAATGATTTCATAGAATGCTTTATTAATCCGTTATCATCATATGATGATTGTTATGCAGTTGTAAAGGAAAATATTTGGAGCAGAAACTAGTAAGTATCTCTATACTTACTGAGGACGAAGCTGGTTGACTTTTCTTATAATATTATGTTTACTGTTTTATTTACTTGTTTACGCATGTGGCTTTGCATATTTTATTATTTTAATAATCTGTCTAATAACAAGCTGTTGGATCTAGATCCACAGTGGGTACGCGAGGCTTCACGTGAGTTCCTAGGTTCTCAGTGAATGAGGAGGTACCTGAAAAGAGAATAATAAATACAAAAACTGGTGTACCTAGGTCACCAAGGATTCCGAGGTTTCCAGGAGCCTAGGCTCCCAAAGAAAATAATTAAAAGTTAAAGGGAGGAAGCCCAGGCTTCAAATAACACGTTAACCGTGCCTAGGCCAACAGAGGAGTGGAAAAAGGGAAATACCTAAAACTATACACTTAAAACTGTCATTGCTTTATGATTACGTTTATGTTCATTTTATGTCTATGACTCGCGACCATAGATTATATTTTGTATATATATGTGATTATATGGCCATTGCATTGTGTTGCATTAATTAAATAAATCAGCACTCATATTATTATTGGAAACAGCGGACTCACTTTAGTGTTTATGTTGTTTTCTTCTCTTTGTATGGTATTTGTAATGGTTCAGGCTATGAAGAAGAAGAGGATTATCAGGACTATCCCGACACATAGACGGTTCCTAGGTCAGTTTTTGTAAGGCTGGATAGCCTATATTTTGGGAC
Source organism: Alnus glutinosa (assembly GCF_958979055.1). Classification (NCBI taxonomy): domain Eukaryota; kingdom Viridiplantae; phylum Streptophyta; class Magnoliopsida; order Fagales; family Betulaceae; genus Alnus; species Alnus glutinosa. Next base: position 19,686,388 of record NC_084894.1, read on the forward strand.
TACCCTGTTGTAGTTCATTAGCCTAACTTAAGACAATACTTATAATTCTCCAGTTATATGTAGATATTTGGCTTGTATAATTATCTAGCCCTGTGAGGCATGACTGGTATTGCTGTTTGTATAATTATGCTAACTGGCTTATTATATATTTTGAGGTATTTCAGTAGTAGCTCTGAGGTGTCAACCTATTCCCAATTTATATTACATTTATTCCGTTGCCAATAATTACCTCTGATAAGTTAGTAATGTCTCGTGAAAATTCGAAAATTTTCACTTACGCTTTTTGTAAAAGCGGGGCGTTACATCGTGAGTGTGGAAGGTGGGTTTTGGGCCGTGAGTGGTGCAATTTTGGGACTGTGCTGGCTGGACCACCGTCGTGGCGTGGTGGCAACGACTGTGCAGTGGATTCTGGCCTTGCTTGGTGAGATTTCTCTTCCCTGGCCTTTGATTTTGCTTGGGTTACTTTGATTGCCGGTTGTGGGTTTGTTCTTGTGTGAAATTGTAACATAGTTTCATTTCCTAATTGGTTTAGATTTATGATTTTGGAGTTTTGTTATACTTTATAATGGGTAGCCAAATGGGGCTAGTGATAACCGAAGATGGAGATTTATTTTTTAGGGTTTTAAATGGGCATGGCCGAATGGGTATTCTCCTTGGATTTTTTGGTAGCATCCGGTTGGGGTGAATTTTATGGCTAATTGTTGGTTGTGTGAATGGTTTAATCCAAATGAATGGCTAGATTGGTTGTCAAAAGCATACTGAATGAGGGTTTGATTTGTGGCCTTTGCTATGTTGGATTGGTATTGAATTTGGGTCATTGTAGGATTGGTTTCCACTGAGCTTATTAATTGCCAATTGTTGATTTTGAGGCACGTGTGTGATTATGTGATTTTTGGTTGGGTTTGGAGACTTTACGACTCACTTGAGGATGCTTTGATTTAACTAAGTTATCGATTGGTGTAATGAGGTTTTGGTAGAGAACATGCTATTTCCATTTATGAGAGGGATTGAGTTCATTTGTCTATAATATTGTATTAGGTTATGGTAATGGATGATAAGGTCTTAGTCTTTGTACTATTTGGGTGATTGGAGACAAGGTAACTAAGTAATTAGTTTAAGATGGGTAGCAAGTGAATAAATAGAAGATAGCCTAAAATTACCTTAAGACAACAAATATAAATTAGTAACATTATAAAAATATATAAATAGGCTCCGGGTTCATTTAGTAACGTGATTAGATGATTGATGCGTCTATCTATGTATTATGAAATACCTAAGTGAGTTATGAGACTAAGTTTAGCTTAATAAGTGTTTGACATATAAAGCTTAATAGTTAATAATGATAATATGGTAACGTGGTACCTAATTCACTTATCCATGTACACTAAGTGTTTTAGTGTATCATCAAGCGTTGAATGTGTATATGTATATATGTATATATACATATATACATATGCATATATATATGAGTTAAATATGTATGTTAACTTAGTAAATGAATAACAAGCTATAAAAATGATTAACAATGATAATGTAACTTAATAATAATAAGTAGACAAATAAAATAGAAAATGCATCTTCTAATTAATAACCAAGATATAATAGGAACCTATAACCAATGACTAACCTAATAATAGCCTTAGGTATCTAGCTAGCTTTAGAAGCGAAAGATGCGACGTGTGAGCATGCAGGTAGTTTATGTGTTATGAGTATAGAGTTCAATACTGTAGTCTAACATCATAAATGTTTGCAGGCTTGTGTCATCATTGGAGACTTTAATTGGTTCTCTAATGTCGTGTCCAAGTGACTAGAATCCAAAGGAATGTTCGAGTCATGAGTACAATGCAGCCAATGTGATATTTTACTCACTGAGAAACTATTATTTTTATGTATATTAAAATTGCAATATATATATATATATATATATATATATATATATATATATATATATATATTATTTTGTAAATCCAAACCAACTGTATATTGAATATATGCTTTTGGAATGATTTAAGTAGTTTCAATTATGTTCAAATTATATCAATGTTGTTTATGAAATGATGCATGAATGAAGGGTGTTGAATTGATTTAAAGTGTTTGAACGTGTGCTGCAGTTGAGATTTTAAATTATGCAAAGTAAAATGATAAAATTGCATGTTGATTGGTTTATCATATTTGAAGAAAGTATGATTTGCAAAGAATAGGAGTATAGAGTTTGAATTGTAAAGCATAAAACATGAACATAATAATGAAAGAGATGGTATGCCTTATAACAATGAAAGAGAGGGTAAGCCTCACAATGAATAAAAAGACTATCATGAGCATGCATATCATTGTTTAAATTGTACGATGTTTTCATGATATAGAATGTTGTAGTTTTTATGCTAGACGTATTAGTATGCCTAAGAGTTTTAATGGAAAAGAGCTTAGGGTATGACTAATATAGTGTAATGGGAGTAGGTAGATGGATTGCCATAGACATGAAGTTGTAATGCCCTAGGATTCGGTGTTACCCGTATTCGGGAGATGATAGTATGCTCGTACTAAAGAACGAAATGGCATGTTTTAAGCTTGATGTACTTGGATGTGACGCTACTGGCTGGGGTATCAATGTGTTTTGGGAGTAGGTAGATAGATTGTCATTGGTACATCAGTGAGAAGTGCTTGGATATTAGAGTTTTGCTCAAGTAACCGCATGAACAACTATGTGCCATAGACATGAAGTCGTAATGCCCTGAGGCACGGTGCTATCACAGTTGGTAATGTTAGATCTCTGTGCATTTGAGCTACCAACATGAAAAAAAAAAAAAAAAAAAAGTGATTTCTAATTAACTGTGTGTGTGAATAGCATGCAACAAAATATTAAATGTGGAATTTAAAGGAGACAAATATTTTGTTGAAGAAGTGGAAACTCAATTAAGAGAAAAACCACTTCAGGGCAGCCAAACCCAGAATATTCACTATTCAGAAGACAAAGCTAGTTACAAAGCAGTAGCACTCACATACTCCTGATGCAGTGGTCGTACCTTGAACTCGGACGTGTAACCCAACACGAACGCCTCCCAACCAGGTCTCCTACCTGAAGGGGACTTCAATAGAATCCTTTACCTTAAGGCCAACTCCTAAGATAGACTCCACAGCTGATCAAATCACACACTGGCAACAGTTAAAGAGCTAGCAGATCTTCAATATATCCCTAAACATGTAATACCCAGAAAATATCATACTTAGGTTAATAATGCACAGATAACATAATAATATTTACACATGTGTGTGTGCATAGGTATAGGACTTAATTATTTATAGAGTAAGTAGAATTGTGTATATGTATATATATACAGAAATCGGATAAGTAAAGATATTATTAACCAAAGTCGATAGAGCGACTTTGGAAGCGAAGTTGATCGATTGAATATTAAATCGATTGAGTGACTTAATAGCTGCGGGAAAATGGAATCGATCGAGCGACTTTATAGTCGATCGAGCGACTTAATTATCCAGTGCGATGCAGTTTACGTGTAAGCTGCAAGTGGTGATTTCCTACCTTTGATTCTTGAACCCATACCATGTTATTGATCTCAGGAGATCAAAATTCGTCTAGTTAGTCTAGTTAGCTGGTTTGGTCCAAAACCAATGAGATTTGGTGTAATTATTATTCAAAGAGATGAAAATCATATTTTATAAGATATGGGTAATCTAAGTACTATTTTCTCTAGTTGAGGTGTCTTAAATCCAGCCATTGAAGCACCTAGTTGTTGGCTTGATCTCAACCATTTAGGATTATTATATATAGCATGCATGAGCTATCAAAATCTCCATCAAAGAACAAAATCTCAGCAAACTCTCTCTCACGTAAAGCCCCTATTTCTCTTTTCTTTTCACTGCAAAAGCAGAGATAGGAGTTCTCCTTAATTTCTCCACGTTTCCAGCAACTAGTAAACTTGGAATCAAAGTCCTAACCACCCTCCTTTCACCACAAAACCAGTAGAAAGCTTAAATAGAAGCTGTCCCTATTCTGGAATGACAAAACAAAGCATGTTTTAATCCTCTTGTGTGTTTTAATCCTTGGACAGCAGCACCTTAACTCATTTAGGATCCTTGAGAGCAATTTCAGCAAGTAGTTTTCCTTTCTTCTTCCTTGGAAACCTTGTTTTTCCCTTTCCTAAATGTATTTATCTAGATTTCTTCTCCTTTGGATAGGAAGCATCTCATATGTATGTGTATATATATTTATAAACCTTTCTTTTGATTGTTAACAGAGGATTTCCTGGCCACTTTCATCAGCAAATCAGTAAGTTTGAAGCTTGAAAGACTTAAGAATGGATTAGAAATGATTATGGAAACCATGGCTATGTTTAAATTAAAAGTGTGTGTGTTAGTGTGAGTATGAATGTGCCACTGATATATAGTATTATGAGTGATAACTTAGAAGGCTAAATGTGTGTGTGCTGTAAAAAGTGCATGTATGTGTGTTGTTGAGTTAAAATGAACTGTGTGTGAGTAAGTTTGGAGTGTAAGGGGTTGTGGGTGAAAAGAAAAATGAATAAAGAGTGCTTGTGATTTAATTCCAACATGTGTGTATTGACAGTGAGGTATTTTCCAAAGGAAGAAATAAAGGTGTGAATGTAATGTTTGAGACATTATTTAATAATTAGAGTATAAAATTTGAGTAAATGATTAATTAAAATTATTTTAGTGCCATTAAAAATACAAGAGAATATTATTAAAGTCTAAAAAGAAAAAGAAAAAGAAAATAGCAATCAGAAAATAAATTAGAAAATAAATAAAATAAAATAAGAAAAGAATGAAATAGAAAAGAAGAATCCGAAAGTGGGAGAAAAAAAAAATAAAAAAATGAAAAGGAAAAGTCAAAAGAAGAAAGAAGTTTTTAAAATAAAATAAAATAAAATAAAAATTACATGTGGGGCGACTTGCCCCCACACTCAAATAAAATGGCCACTTGGCCATTTAAAGCATGATGGCCAAATGGCCATTAAAAAGAAAAGAAAAGAAAAAAGTAAATAAATGATGAAGGGCCATGCGGCCCTTCCTCAAACAAAAATGAAAAGAGGCAGTAGCCTCTGCCTCTTTTCGTTCCAATAGAATATTTCTCTCATTTTCTTTGATCTACGAAAATTCAACCGTCCAAACTCAAATTTGATTTCGGAAACGTGAAGCCTGATCTACGTTTCTACCGATTGGTTTGAGGATTTGTTGTATGGAGCTTGTTAAACACTCTCCAAATGTTGGATTTACATTTGGTGAAATTTTTGGTGAGCTTTCCTAACCCTAACTTTTGAATATTTAATTTTAATTAAGTTTTTTATGTGATTAACCCTTAGTAAAAGCTATTGGGTTAATAATATTGTGTTTGGGGTAGTGTTTTATAAATTATGATTTAAGTTTAGATACCCTAATTTGATAGGTTAAACTAATTTGGGGTTTTTAAGTGATTAAAATCTAGATGATTAAATTATGCTAATAAGTTAGTAATTGTTGTAAAAAGATTAATGAACATAATATTAGAGTTAATGATATTGAGAAAATGTTAGTGAGAAATTATTTAGAGATTAGTGAATATAATTTTAGGGCTAATATTATTATAAAAGTGTTAATAAAAAATAATTTAAGGCTTAGTGAAATTAATTACAGGTTAATAATTAATATTATGAGTAAATAATTAAATAGTGATTTTAATATCTAACCCTTAGTAAATACTCTGGGTTAGTATTGTTTGAATTTTAATTAGTGTTTAGGATTTATGGGTAGGCGTTTGGAACCCTTAAAATATTATGAGTAAATAATTAAATAGTGATTTTAATATCTAACCCTTAGTAAATACTCTGGGTTAGTATTGTTTGAATTTTAATTAGTGTTTAGGATTTATGGGTAGGCGTTTGGAACCCTTAAAATATTATGAGTTTTCAATGGGTTAGCTCTTGAGCAATTTAAGAGCTAAATGTGAGTTCAATATTAGAAGTTGTCAATAATGTGCAATGTATTGTTTTTACAGTGATGCATTGCATGGTGGTGTCTAGGGGACCTAGTGCTTAATATCCGCGCAGCCAAGGTGAGTATTCTACTCACTGAGAAACTATTATTTTTATGTATTATAGATTTGCAAAATATATATGTTGTTTTATAAATATGAACCAACTGTATGTTGAATATATCTATTTTGGATGATTTGAGTACTTTTGAATATCTTGAAATTATAATGATGTTGAAGTATGTATATAATATGTAGAGTTCGAATGAATTGTGTGACGGTACGTGGTGGTTGGGGATTTTGTAGACTAGGGTTGCATTGTAAATGATTGAGATTTTTAGTGTGAGTTATAAAGTGGGGACATGATGCATTGCGTACTTAATGGCACAACTTTGGACCCGGTGATTTGAGTCTGGGACTCAATGATATGAGTATGGGACTCGGTAATTTGAGTCTAGGACTCGATGATATGAGTCTAGGACTCGGCGATTTGAGTTTGGGACTCGATAATTTGAGTCTGGGACTCAATTTCTTGAGCCAGGGGCTTTGAGGACATTGCATATGCATACATATATCATGCTGTATTTGTGTGTGCTGTTTTTATGATATATATTTCTTGTTGCATGATTTAAAGGCATCGAGCCTTAATATACCTAGATTGCACGCTACTGGATTGGGTGATGTAAGTGTCTTGCGACACGAAGTTACCTACATCTAGCAATGCTGTTTCTTTGTATTGCTGAGTAATATGCCATTGTTTTATGCTTGATGTACCTAGATTGTACGCTACTGGATTGGGTAATGTAAGTGTCTTTTGACATGAAGTTACCTACATTTGGCAATTTTGTTTCTTTGTACATTTGAGCCGCCATTGTTTTATGCTTGATGTACCTAGATTGTACGCTACTGGATTGGGTAATATAAGTGTCTTTTGACATGAAATTATCTACATCTGGCAATGATGTTTCTTTGTACATTTAAGACACCAAATACAAAAGTTTTATAGTAGGTAAGAATGTATGTAGTTGCTTCCAAGGTGGGATGACTGGAACTTCTATATATGTTCGCAGCTACATAGTATGCTTTAAATGTTTTCTATTAGTCGATGTTTGCTATATCAGCTATGGGGATTTTCAAACAAAAGTTTATAAATTGGTAGCTGTTATAGTGTATGCGTGACTAAAAATGAAAAGTTGGTTGTTTGCGAAAACTCAGTGAATAGTATACCTCTACGGTCTTAGTGTATTTATTTATGCTAAGGCGGTGGGCTCATAATTCCTCCTGTGCGGATGCGGCAACCCCCGCAACCGTGCAGACATTGATGCTTTGGTTGCAGGTTCTACGGATATAGATATTGACTCGTTCACCTAGCGTATGGGATGCTATGATTGGAGCACATCGCGACAGTCATAAATCACGGACTTATGGGTAGTCCGTATTTTAGATATTTTATTTATGGCTCGTGTCCTACGTGGTTTACGTATTTGCTGTATTTTGATATGTAATTATAGTAAAATGATTTGTAAGCTTTAATCAGTTAGACATGTAAATAGCTCTTGTTGTTGATAACAGTTATGTATTAGATGTATTTCCGCTATTGATATGTGTTTCGCTGCACATTGATATTTTTATTCCGCTGTGTTAGATGTAACTCTGAATATCAGGTACATATTATGGAACATATACGTTATGTTGGCTAAGCGACAAGTAGTCGTGCCATTGTGAAGATCCATTTATGTATGTTTTTTTTAAAAAAAAAAAAAAAAAAAAAAAAAAAAAAAAAAAAAGGTCGTCACAATGAATGCATGTGGGTTGTGAGGATGAGTGAAATATGTGTATAACTGTGTGTCAAACGGGTGTATGTGTAGACTTGTGTATTTGATAAAAAGGCGGAAGATTATGTGTGCGCTTAGTTAAGTGACACTTGTATTCTTGTTTTAAACTTAAATGTCCGTTATGTAAATATATATATATATATATATCTAAGCAAGTATTTTTAAAAGAAGATATATTTTTGGGAAGAGAGAATAATTCTAGTAGCACTATTATAATATTAATGTGGACATTTGGTGTAAAATAAAACTAAATCAAAATAAAATAAATATAAGGTTATACTTATTATATTTAAATCTGTAGCCGTTGTAATGAAAGAATAACCTCTAATAAATAGGTGAAGTAGTAGTAATGTCTTTCACTAATTTAATATTATTACATGATTGTAATTATGTAGTTGTAGAGGAAAATCTTTGGAGCAGAAATAGTAAGTATCTTTATACTTACTAAGGACAAGCTGATAGATTTTTCCTATAATATTATGTCTACTGCTTTAAACTTTCAGACATTATTGCGAAATTAATTCTAAGATGGAAAATGGCTCAACAAGGAAGTAATCTGCACAGTCTGGCACTGAAAAGGCAATTTCCTGAAGAAGGAAAGCATCTGGAAGAATTTACAGCTCTGCAAAAGTGGTTTTCCCTAGCGCCCGTCCGGACGGCCAGAGGAAGCATCCGGACGCCCTACAATGTTCGATGAAGTGTCCGAACAGCTCAGCAAACATTGAAGTCAGGGAGCACATGTTTGCATCAGTGTCTGGACAGCCCAGCAAACACCTAGACTCGAGAGTACCTGTTTGATGATGTGTTTGAACAGAAATGCAATGTCTGCAAACAGTAGAAAACAACATGCAACCGTCCGGACGCTAGGGCTATGCCGTCCAGAAGCGCTACTGAAGACTTCTGAAGAAAGTGTGTTATTTGAAGTCGGTTGCTGCTTGACGTCCGGACGCCCACTGTCCAAGTTCGGACGCTGCCTAGAAGAAATCCACATCAGTGTTGATTTAGGGTTCTGAAGCCTATAAATAGAGGTCACTATGCTGTGTTATTGTAAGAAGCATTGAGTATCAATCTCCCATAGGTAAGGAGTATCATATAAACTCCATTGTGCTAAAAGAGGATGTTTAGGCAGAAATTATTAGATTTGCTAGCTCTCTTAGAATTTTATTTGTGTGATTTGATCAATCCATTGAAGTCTAGTTTAGGGAGGAACCCTAAGCTAAAAGAGTCCATTGAAGACCCCTTCAGACAGAAGGTCTGGTTGGGAAGTGTTCACGTATAGGTACGTGTCAGATTTAAATGTATGACTACTGCATCAGAAGTATGTGAATACAAGTGCTTTGTAACTAGCTTTGTCTTCTGAATAGTGAATTTCATGGGTTTGGCTGCCCCGGAGTGGTTTTTCTTTTGATAAGAGTTTCCACTTCGTCAACAAAATATTTGTCTCTTTTAAATTCCACATTTAAATATTTTGTTGCACAATTGATCACACACACGTGTTAAATTAGGAGTTACATAGTTTATTTTTCAAATTGCGTTGAGATCAAAGCTTGAAAGGAAGCACCAGATTGGAAATCAATGAATTAAAAATAAATAATAAATAAAATGATCTATTAAAAAATCAAGTTTGGATCACATCAATGTATAATTCTGATTACAATATCAAATTCAAAAATTTAAAACAAATTAAATGCATAATTAGAGAGCCATAAATACGAAATGTGATTTTATAATGTAAATTTAACTTGAAATTAATATAAAGTTTGTTCTTAAATAGAGACCGGCCACTACAACTTTGCAGAAGAAGAAGCCCAAAGGTCCTTGGAAAAAATTAAAGAAAAAAGTAAATTGTTTGATTAAGATAAAACAAACTCCATACATCCATGGGTGCAAATTTTAAAACTAACCCGTGATTTTGTATTATAGGGGATCACATAATTTATGTAAAAATTGTCAAAGGCCCTCTGAAATTATGTTGTTTCACGTATAAAGACAGCACAAACATACAACATGTAGAGAGAAGAGGAATGTTTGTTACCTCTTTGGGGGTAGTACAGCCAATAGTTAATCAAATGGTTTTGATGGGGAACCCTTTTGAAATTTTACACTAACCTGAGCAAGGCCTTTCAAATTAATCTGACACAAATAGTGAATCGTAGCATGGGTAAAACTTGTATGGTTTTCATTTTCTTTCTTTTCACTTTTGGGTATAATCCTTTCATTGTTTTATCAGGTACCACAATATATAAGCAAATATGGTTGTGATCTAATGCAGGTCAAATAAAAAAATTTCAGATCTGGGACGAAAAGAAACATAACAGCCTCTACCATATTATTTTATTTTATTTTATTTTTTTTATCAGGGTATCACAGTTCACCTATAGTCAAACAGTACCTCGGGATGGCTAGCCCACACACAGTGGTGGCACTTACAGAGCATAGTGACCCAGTCAGGATCTCCAGACTAATCCCCAACCCAACCCCTGACTTAAACGTAGGCTATACTCGGGTAGCTAGCCCCAGTAGGAGGCAGAACCTTTAGGATTCGAATCTAGGATCAAAAAGAAGAAATGCCCTACCGTCCCAGGTCCTAACCATCAAGCCACCCCTTGGGGTATAACAGCCGTTACGATTCCTCTCATGCTTTATAAAATAACTACTTGGGACAAACAATAGCAAACATAAAGTTCCCGCGAATATTTGGTAGGGTGGAGGGGTGGGATGGATACCTTTGCATAAAGGTGCAAACATGAACTTAATTATGTAACACACTAAACTCAAAAATCCTCATTTCATGAAAAATGCTTGCTAAATTGAGAAAAGAATAGTTAGAAGTGGTTGTTTGTTTTGCAGAAAACTAAAACGTTTCACTCAAGGCACATTTTACAAAATAATTTAACTAATCTAAACCCAATTTTAGCAAAAAGGAGGTACACTTATCAGTTTAATGGAATGCCACTTGTCTCAATGTTATGCATTCCTTTGAATGATTCCCCGTATTATTACTTACTAAGTTGTAGACTTGCGCTTATATCTTTTCCATCTATTAAACATGTATTGTTTTATAGTTGGACCAGCCTAAGATGTTGAATTCAAGATGGACCTTGAAGCAAGTTTGGCGTAGTGATATCGATACAGTTATGCTTGAGGACTAATCGCAGGATTTTGAAAGTTGCTCATGGTAATTAGTATTTTTGGGTGATATTTTAGGCTTAGCATTGGAGGCTCGACTGTGTATTAAGGTTTAGTTTAGATCTTTTATATCGATGATTTGTTTAGTGTGGTTTTAGTTATGTAATGACTCTTAGTAAATGTTCTAGTTGTAATTAATGTTGATATAATATTTTAGATTTTCACTGCGTATTATTCTCTATTTGAAAAGTAGAGATCCATGAGTCTTATTCCTTATGGAATGGGACTGAGAGGCGAACCATAAAGTTAATTACCAGTTAATTAATTTATTGGGGCATTACAATAACATGGTCTACAAATAAGTGTAATTTGTTTTTCCTACCATTTGCCAACTTTTTGATCGTCTTAGATGTCTTGGTCTTTGGTAAGTCCATGTATACGTTCATTACTATCATCGTCATACTTATAATACAAAATAGAAGATCCTTATACTTGTACCGTAAGTACAATTTTAGTATATTGGTAATATCTCAAAAGCACAAGAGGTCTACATCTAGACTCTCTATGGTTATCACATCTCCTCCTATATATTTCATTTGTGGAATAGACAAAGACCCATGATGGTAAATAATGAGATCAATAGCTCCTGCAGTCATTTCTGCACCATGATAGTAAACAGGTAATTAAGACAAATGCATATATAGACTACAAAAACACATGCACTCACACTCGAACGCAGTCAACACATGCACTCAAACTCACACATCACACGTGCACAAAAAGAAAATGTTCTGCTCCTCAAATTTTTATCTCAAAAAATGATTTTCAAAGTAAAACCTAGGTTCAAAAAAATAAAGTTATTAAATCACAGTGGGGAAAAAAACATTTAAACCCTTACAGTTAAATTACAAACGTTTGTGACCACGTAATCCAACGCTTTTCAATCCGTGATTCTCCATTGCTTAATGAAGATTTCAACTAACTTTCTTTCAATCCAAGCAATGAAAAAGTATAAAAGATTCACAGAAGTCAAAGGGTACGTACACACAATCTTCTTCAATCGACCTTTCTGTGTCATTCGAAAGAATTCCAAATCTTGAACCAAAAATATGCGTCTGCAAAACTTCCTGAAAACCCTCAAAACCGTTAAAAGAAGCCACCGTCCAAACCTATCCCCTAAACCCAACCAAGCAATAACAGAAATCATCTCCAAAACCCTAAACCCCTCAGCTCCCAACGCCTTCCTCTCCAATCTCAACCCCACCACGCTTCTCCATATTCTCACAGACCCAGATCTTAAATCCTCGAAATGCTTGCGTTTCTTCGACTTTCTCCTTCAAAATCAATCTCTCATATCCTTCAAGCCTGACCTGGAATCCCACTTGACCCTAATTTGCCGGCTTCTTAGGGAGAGAAGGTTTTCGGATGCTGAGAAAACTATCAAATCTGTCTCGGTTGGCGAAAATTCCAGGTACCCATTCTCTGTTCTTGCTCCTGCAGTTGGGAATTGCTGCAATGATCCAAAAGTCATGGCAAAGTTTTTCAATTCTATGCTTAAGGTTTATTCTGATTGTAAAATGCTCGGCGGAGTTTCGGAAGTTTTCGATTATATGAAAAACAATGGAATTGGGATCGATGAGAAGACTTGTACCGTACATTTACTTGCCCTTAGAAGTTCCGATAATGTACAATTGGGTTTGGACTTCTTCTATCGAATGGTAGAGTCGGGTATTGAGGTTTCTGTGTATTCTTTGACAGCGGTGGTGGATGGGCTGTGCAGGAGTGGAAATGTCAAGAGGGGGAGGGAGTTGGTGGAGGAGATGAGTGGTGGAGGAATTAAACCCAATGTTGTTACTTTCAATGTAATGGTAGATTCTTGTGCTAAGAGATGGAATCTTGAGGAGTTGGATATGGTTTTGCTTTTGATGGAGAAGGAAGGGGTGGCATTCAATGATCACACATACAAAAGTTTGGTCGATGGGTTCACGAGTTGTGGCAAGGTCGACGAAGCCAAAAGGTTGGTTTTGGAGATGCATGATAAAGGTTTAAAAGTGGATACGTATTTGTACAATTTGATAATTAATGGGTATTGTAGATTGGGGTCTATGGACGGTGCAATTTACCTGTTCGATGAAATGACCCACAGAAGTGCTTTTCCTAATGCTGATACGTACTGGGCTCTGATAAGTGGTCTTTGCAAGGCTGGAGAAATGGGGCTGGCAATGGCATACATGAATGAGATGCAGACCAAAGGGATAGAACTAGACGACATCATGTTTAATACGTTGATTGATGACTTTTGCAACATAGGGATGGTCGTTCAAGCATTTGAGTTGCAAGTTTTGATGGAGAAGAAAGGATTAATTGCTGATTTAACTGTGTGTGGGAAGATAGTGAGTGGGTTATGTACGTTGAATCGGGCCGAGGAAGCAAAGAGGCTACTGAACTTGATGGTTAAAAGGGGTGCAACCCCCGAAATTGCGAGATTCACTACTTGAATTGATATTGAAGATAGACATCTTTGCGCAATGGAGGATTTTTTTTAGAAGCATATCCTTATGGGGAGATGGGGGATAATTTTCCTTGAATAAGTAATGCTATGCGTCTTATCACCCCAAAGCTTATTTGGCGTGGTCCACATCACGCTATATAAGCTTTGAGTAATGTTTTTTGCACAACTCTCACACAATTTTTACATAATTCTAACAATTTTTTTTTTAATTTTTTATTTTTATGATCAACTATTGGATTTGTTTTCCTACGTGTGGGCTCTAAATATTTAATGGTTGATATTAAAAAAAAAAAAAAAAAAAAAAAAAAAAAAAAAAAAGGTTAGAGTTGTTCAAGAAACATTACTCATAAGCTTTGGACTGATGGAGGATAATGTGGTGATGTATAGTCTTACTCGCTCTGGAAAAGCTAGAATATAGTGGTATTAGTCTTATGAATAAGAGTGTCCTGAAATATTTATTTGCACCATTTCTTTACCTCTATTTATTTCGGATAAAAAGACTTGAACAAGTGTAAAAATTAAAAATAAATATAATAACTTTGAACCTATGTTGCCCTTATATAAAATAACGAACATGGAGTTTTTGGGCCAGCCATGAAAGGTTATTACACGAGCAGCATCCAAGGGCTTATTACACTACATTCAATCATCATCTATTCCCGGCACCCTCCTCTTCCGTGCCGCAGCCAACATACAAGCAGTTGTGGACGTCAAAGTTTTTGCAATATAAAGGTGCCATTGTTGCCACCTTTCCTTGGGTTAGGTGGAGGATATTCATTTTATACATAGCTGGAGTTTGTCATCTAATTACATGGCTCGTGAAATCTGCGGAGGTTTAAGGTTGCTGCTGTAGGAGAGAGGGTTTTTTTTTTATTATTTTTTTTTATTTTTGAGTACAAAGTGATCAAAGAAAAACTAAGTTAGGGAACATAGAAAGTAGAGGGGGAATCTTTCCCATTACATGAAGGAAAATAGCTAGGTAAAGAGGATAGGATGAGAATGCATCCAGAATGAAGTCTGGTTGCGGTCCAATTTGCCATATGATAGGCACAGAAGTTTGCACTTCAATTAACATGACTAGCCATCTAGCTAGTTGTGGAATGAATGATAACATGAATATGGAAAATAGTAAATGAAATTCTCTAATCTTGTGTGAGAGTAGGCTGTTGTAAAACCAAAGTGACATTGAGTGAATTACCTTTTATGATAAAAGAAGATATTTGTAAGGAGATTGCCAATTCAACAGCTAGTTATGCAGTAAAAGCCTCACCATAAATTGTGGAGCAAGGAGAACTGATAAGGGAAATACACCTAATAATAGAACCATTTGAATCTCTGCAGACTGCTGCCTGTGCTGAAAAAGAATTTCTAATGGCTGTATCATAATTGATCTTAAAATAAGGATAGGAGGGACGCTTCTAAACCTCTTTGAGAATAACTTGTTTTGATTCCATGCAGAATGATGCTCTAGAACAATCCTATTAATAGTAGTAGAAATGACGAGTGTATCAGGAATAAGATCATCACGGTGAGTTTTATTCCTGACAAACCAAATATAATAACAAGCTATAGTCGCAAAAATTTGAAACATATGAGCCTCATACTAAGGATTCCAAGCATGTTGTGAGATCTTAATGGAATAAGTGGCCCTCAACTACATAGGAAAAGGATAGTTTGATCTTTGATGCTAGGCTTTGCTTGGTGATATCAGATTTTCCAGATATCTCTGTTTCTTTTTTTCTTTTCTTTTTTTCAATAATGTGAAATTAAGAAGTACTGAATGATTGTCTTTAGCCAACCTAAATCCTGATTGGTACTTTGGTAAAAAATTGCTCCGCGACCCTGCAAATCCGTGGCATTATAGATCATAACGGGTTGAATAATGCCACTATTTACCCATGTTATATCCGGACATAATTTAAGTAACTTATAATGCCAACTACTTGAAAAAAAAATTATAAATTATAAACTACTTAAAATGAGTAATGTACTTAAGAGTACCAAAGTTTATTCCATAGGCAAAATGACAGTATATTTGAAAGAAAAATGCTAGATACTACAATTCTATCCAATATTCATCTAACAAGACAAAAAAAAAATAAAAAAAATAAAAAAAAAATAAAAAAAAAAAAGGAAAAAAAGAAAAGAAAGAAGAAGATCAAATAGTTGATTTGGAGTGCCATGTCAACATTGTTAGACAATTGTAAGATAAAAATATAGTATCTAGCATTACTAAAAAAAAAAAAAATTCAATGGTTGATTTGGTGTGCCACATCAACATTATTGAATAATTGTAAAATAAAAATATAATATCTAGCATCACTCTATTTGAAACTAACCACGAGCCTCTTTTGCATTTGTAATGCAGAAACGCTGTTGAGAAGAATTGAGCCGCAATCAGAGCAGCACTTTTACCTACTGAGAATCAGAACATTTTCATTTCATGTATATTTTTCTTAGTGTCCCACACCTCCAAAGTTGCCAAACCAATCCCAACCACCAAAGACCCCCATATACCAGACGCCTAAAACAAAATAACTTATGCTTTTTTAACTATTTGTTTTTCCTTTTGCTCCATGAGTAAACCTATACATGGTATATTTCCAATGTAAACTAGGAGAAATAAGGAATCAGTATTACCCCTTCTTCATGGAAGGATCGCCAAGTATTTCCTCTTCCCGTTCATCTGCAGTCTCTTTCCACTCTTTGGAATCACCTTCCACAAGAGTTGGATCTATTTCAATGTTGGTAGTGAGTGGGCCTTGTGGGGTTCCAAAAAGTGTAGTGAATATCTGTCTATGGCATTCATCACAAAAGTAGACGTAAGTAAAATGACCCTCATATGGGAGCTTATGTACTGCAACTCCTGGTAGAATCCGGTGCACAAAATCAGTCATTGATGGCGGGACCACTGTATCATCCATTCCCTGTAAAACAATGGATATTTTTTCTTTCAGATTAACAAAAAAGGATCTAAAAAAAAAAAAATGTATTGATAGCAAATACATGATACCTCCAAATAAAAAATAATAGGGTTAAATATATAAAAGCCCCCCAAACTACCACCCTTTCTCCGGATGGCCCCCCAAACTACCAATGCTTAGATTCTGGCCCCCCAAACTACCACTTTCTGATTTTTTGGCCCCATCCGTTCATTTATGCCGTTAATTTTAAACAGAATTCCGAAAATACCCCTCCTACACTTTGAAATTCTCACGGTTAAGGGAGGGGTATTTTCGGGTTTTTGTCCAATTTCCGTTAGAATTAACGGCATAAATAGACGGATGGGGCCAAAAAATCAAAAAGTGGTAGTTTGGAGGGCCAAAATCTAAGCATTGGTAGTTTGGGGGGCCATCCGGAGAAAGGGTGGTAGTTTGGGGGGCTTTTATATATTTAACCCAAAATAATACATCTATTCAAGGTTCTGTTTGATTTCACAGAAAAAATATAAAAAAATAAAAAATAAAAAATTCTTGGCTTAAGAATCGTTTTCTATCAGTTTAAGTAGCATAAGCCTTTTTTTCTTTTAGAATTTTTGCAAAAGTTGTTTTAATGTGTTCTATCAGCATCAGAGCAAGTCAACTACAATAGTTATTTCCAAGTAACTGATCTTGTTCTTATCTCCTCAACTTATCAAATAAGGTAAACTACATCCATCAAATGTCTCTAGATACAGCAAGTCTGCAGCGACGAATAAGCGGACCATAAGCCAAACATGTCCCAAGCTATCTTAAGAGTGCTAAAGCATTAAAATATAAACCTGCTGAAACAAAGATGGAGAGAATGGAGACGTCACTAACCTGCCATATGTGTATTGGGCCAAGGAAGCCTGTGTATTCCTCTTTAGGTTCAGTGAGTATAGCCTTGAGCCAATTAAGCATGCCTTTCCCTCGCTGTTTCTTTTGTAACTTAAGATCTGCAAGGCTGAAACCCCAATTTGAGACCTGTAACACAGCTTCCTCCACAAAGGGTTTTGTATTTCCCTGCCTAATTGATTCTTCCACATCCCTTTGCCAGAATTCTTCATAGAGTGGGTCTTCTATCAAAGCTCTATCCTAGAAAGATCAGTAATATCCTCGATAAGGAGTTATACAAGTAAACAAAAATTTCAATGGGACATCTCAAAGAATATGAAAATGTTAACATTTAAAAATGGGAACCAATCTACTGAACAGTCAGATAGCTCTGGATAAATTCAAGTACATACTATGCCAAAGGTGTTGCACCATTTTCTCCAACTAATTGGAAGCAGCAGCATAAATGCTCTATTACCATACAGCATATCAGAGGTATTGTGTATTCTCAACATAAATCTCCAGCACAATACCTGACCTCTTCTATCACCCCCCTTTTCTTTTCTTTTTTAATCAATCTTTTTCTTTTTCTTTTTCTTTTTTTAATAAAGACCTTTTTTTTCATCAACCTTTAAAAGCAGTCACTCCTTGCTGGCATTCCCTTAGCTCTATACCAAGGCATCCTTCTTATCTATTCAAACAGCACAAAGGCTGAACTCACTTATAGAAGAACATGCCAAGAATTCTCGGCCACATACAACTTTCCTTCCAATATCTAGAAAGTAATTTGTTTTAACTGAAATTGTAAAAGCACCTTACAGGAAACAGGACAGAAGAAGAAGAAAACGAGAGAGAAAACCCATAGCAACCATTAGAAGACATCACAAAATAGAGATGATAATGCGGTCTAATTTGAAGATACATCATCTGAAAGCAATCATGAGTGAAAAAAAAAAAAAAAAATTCTCACCCTCTTTCCCAGTGACAATGACAGCCACTTATCAATCTGATCATGCTTTCCAGACAAGAAGCTTCGACGATAGAAGTAAGAAAGAAAGCTAGGAAACCTCAAAGCTAAAAAGTACATAAATTTCCTCCTTCGTGTCCACTTATCCCAGGTTCCACGTCTCTCTACCTTAGCCATGCATGGATCATATGGATTAACCATTGGAGCAAACATGGCTGCACCTGGTAGAATGTAGAATAAATCTTCATTTCCTCGACAACAAGAATGAGTAATTCATGATGATGGTCATGTGGTGTAAAATTTTCTATTGTATTGATGAACTTAGAAAATATTGGCTTTGTAAATTCATATTATCAACATAGTTATAAAAGTAAAGCGATTTACCATGTCAAACAATTGCATGTTAACATGGGTTACTGAATTTTACCAACACCTTGCCCCTTTTTCATGCAGTTCTTAGTCCAATTCCTTCAAGAGCAGCAAACTTTGGAACCATGTCAACAATATCAAGATTGTCAACAGAATAGGTTGGAATAAGCAGTGCAAATAATCTTTTCACCATACCATGCTAATCACGGTTATGGCCTAAAAGTACTAAATGTTGCCATGTCCTCTGCTGTATTCTTTCATCATCTTTTCTGGGAATCACACAATTCATACAGAGCTTTCAACTAATTAAAATTCTACTCACTTTTTTTTCTTTTTCTTCCCCCCCCCCCCCCCCAATTTTACAACAAAATAACAAAAAGAAAACCACTTTCTTTTCATTTGAGGATTAATAATACTATATTTTAAGTTTTCTTCATGGCAACTGAAATATATCTCACGCAAATATTTTACCCTTTTTCTTTTTTTGGTTCTAAGGAGATATCTTTGACCATATTATTTTCTGTGGTGCAACCAAGGAGAACTTCAAAAAAAGAAAAGAACAAAAAAAAAATCTTATTTCCACCACTTCACCCTGCACCAGGAAAAGCACATTACCGCTACATTGTCTTTATTACATTTCAAAGGGAACAACATCACCAAAAAAATCCAGCATTCAGAAAATCAAAATCCAAGCAATAATTTTTAAGGGAAAATGAAGAGTATGTATCCTCAATGAGAAATAGAGGCAAATGCAAAGTTGCTCTATTCCAACCACTAAAGGATATGTTATAAGAAATTTTCATTCATTCAAAGAGAGTGTTGTTGGTTTGTGAGGTTCCACAATCTAGCCAAGCAAAGCTGATTCAAACAAATTTTTGATGGAAATAACGACAGACATAATACCGGCAACTCTATAAGGAATGTATCTGAGTGCAGCCCAAGCATGCATGCTTCCGCTCGAGTATCCCACAACCCAGAACTTGTCATTAATGCCAACAGCATTTGCTAAAAGTAACATGTCCATTGCTGAAGACTTAAGGTTCCTGTTGGGATGAGGATCACTCTCGCCAAAACCAGGAAGATCATATGTTAGCAAGCGAATCCCAAACTCTTCCAGCAGTGAAGCCTTAAGTCCGGGTATTCCTAATTAAAAAGATCATACAGAACCTGAAGAAAATCAAATTTTGTGGAAGAATACATGGCAACAAATGTTACTCAAATAAACAGGCAAGCTGTATGTTTTCAACACTGACTTTTCAAAAAAAAAAAAAAGTTTTAAACACTGTAAATGTACAACCTGCAAGTCTGGAGGAAAGGAAGGTATGTGGAGCAAGCATAGAAAATCTAGCTCTTTCAGCTGAAACACCTTGCTCCTTGTATGCCATGTACCTACCATCCGGAAGCACTATGAGGTTTGCACTAGGAGGATGCAGGTAGACTTTCTTCGGCAATGGGATGGAAGAGGTATCATGTTCGGTACTTAGGTTCAAGGCTGCAGATTAAGTAACCACGTTATCACGGGTTGAAGGATAACATAATAGAAGTACTAAAAGACATATACAAAAGCATACATTAAATATCTTGCAGCATAAATACCAAATAAACTGATATAAACATCTATACAAACAAATATCTTCTGAATAAACAAAATATTCTAAAAGAACCCACGGTAATGCTCAAGAATGATGCAGAGTGTAAGATGCAGGAGAGAAACAAAACACCACGGCTAGAGAAAGGTTTAAAAATAACTTCGGAACAACACAAGCTCCACAAACTTGCATTGAACAGTTATAATTTATTGATTATTTGCATACCATCTATGTTCTATTAAAGACCCAATTACACTTTAGAATAGTCCCTGTAAATCACTCGAGTAAAGAAGTGCACATGAGGCATGAAATGTTGTTTGCTAAGCTCTAGGGCCCAACAGATTACAGGCAGAACCGAAAAGCTATAGAATACATGAACTTCCAATCACTTATCAACAAATCAATTACAAAAATTAATCAGAGCAAGTTTGGTTCAAGGGGCATCAAATTGATTCAAGGAGCTTATTTCCAATCGAGAGCCGAATGGTCAATTTAGTCATCATAAGGATCTCTAATAGCAGCTTTTCTATGCACTCCAGGAGAACATGGAAAGAAATTGAGTTGAAGTTATATAAATATGCTCAGGAAAGAAGAAGAAAAAAAAAAAGAGTTGCGTGTAAGTAAGTCCATGAAAATGACTACGAAAGTATTTCCAGAAACAACATGAAACTAAGAAATGAAAACAACGGGTAAAACTAAATACTACAACATGGTTTTATGTAATGACAAGAAGCAAAATTCTCCAACACTCTGGGATTTGAAGCAAATCTTCCCAAACAATTCGTGCGTACAAGAACAACTGACACTTTATACTAAGCGAGCATTTAATGGCATTTTCCAAAGCAAATCAAATCTCAAACAATCGCAAATCGTCAAAAAAATACCCAAAAATTCTCTATACAAACAACAAACTAAGACGAAGTTCTTTCCTCCAAATCCTCGGAAATCAAAACTCAATTGCTTTCACTTTCCCGCACTTAGTCAAGTACCAAGCAGAGCATATTTTCTTTTCCCAAATTTAAAAATAAAATCTAAAGCTCAAAAAACACTTATTTACAATTTTCACGGTAACCAACCAAAGACATAGCCTGATGTCAATGAACTTAATCCCCCCACTTCTTCTCCAAAACCCCAAACATACCTGCAAATGCAATCGCCAAGACAAAGAATATAACCGCCAAGGCGTGCAAGGGGTCCTTATCCTCTGGCAGGTACTCATTGAACACTCTCAGCTTCTCACAAGCCCATCGCACTCTCCTCCCAACGTACGACGAGCCCTTCCCCAACGTCCTCCCGATGTACGAGTCCTCTCTCAACAGGCTCTGCCGCACTATATCCCTGCACCCCTTCCCGAACTCCACCGACATCTCCGCCGCCGCCTTCACAAACTCGGTTACATGATCCGTCAAGCCCTCCGGCGCCGGAACCTGCCATCCGGCGTCGTTTCGATAACGGCCCGCCGCCATTTTTCTTCCGCACGGTTCTAGAACTGATGCATACAGCGCATGATCATGTGCGTATTGTTATGAATAGCAAGAATTGGAGGCTGAAAAAGGCTTGTGGAAATGGGAGAAGGTAAAGAGGTTGGGAAAAAGCTTGACTCCGACGCAAAGATGGAAAGAGAATTTTCATCGGGAGGGGGGACCAAAAGGGATTGACAAAGGAAGGGGGTAAAAGGCTGGTGAGAAATAGCGGGGATGGACGTGGAAATTCCTGAGGGGAGTGAAAAGGATGTGTTGAGGAAAGAGAGTAGACTCTGGCTCCGGTGGGTGGAGATCGAGATGGACGGTCAGGATTCGTCACGTGGAGAGGCCGTTATGTGAGCGAAAGAGAGTGCTAGCCAATGAGTAATGCTACATGTCATACCCACGTCCCTCTTGTGTCCCTCTAAAAATGAGGTGGCTTTTAAAATCACCATTGAGCTTGTGATTGATCAAAATTGAATTTTGATCACATGGTGATTTTAAAAGCCACATCATTTTTAGAGGGACACAAGATGGACATAAGTATGACGTTTAGAATTACTCTTAGCGAATATCGTTGGGCGTAAAGGGCTGGGTTTTCTGTTCTGTACAGCTGTACTCTCGTTTCTTTGCGCGTGCGTGCGTGCGCTGGCCACGTCAGGCATTCACGTGTAAAATAGTAACTCTTCGCGCCTGTGTAAAATAGTAATTAATTTTTTTTTTAATTTAGATAAATGGTTATAATTTCTACGTATAAACATACGAATTTAAAACAATTCTACATACTATTGTGCAACAATTATAAATTTAAAAAAAAAAAAAAAAAAATGTGTCCGTTGCGATTCTATTTGGGAATTAAACCATTGAGCATTTACGGTTCAACTAGGAATTTAAATTTGAGTAATGCTTCATTTGCGACTATGTGAGCAGTTACCTTTCCGCTTACTCTTTGAGGTGGTATTTTCAAGTCAATTTTTTAAAAAAATTAATTGACGCCCAGTACGATGCGGCATTATTACATAAATTCAATAACAATTTATCCAGGAAAATGATCAAAATATTCACAATGTACAACACCAAGGCACATTAGAATGGGGTCCACACATTGAGTCCCACCCCAATATGCCTTTGTGTTGTGTCATTGTTGTGCACAAAGAGTGTAAGGATTACTCATCATTAATCCAACCTTTTTTTGTGGTGGCGAACTACCTTTTTTCGAAATTTCAAGGGTAATTGTACCACCCTCGAATCCTAGGGGCAGTTTCAGTCACTCGTATAGCTCGCTCTAATTGGTAGTCAGAACAATCAAATCAGGTGGTCTAACAATAATTTTTTTTCCTGACGTGGCACTAAGTAAGGAAGAGGATTGTAAAATGCTAATAGTACTCCGTTTATTTCGATGTCAGTCGTAAAATATTTTTAACAAAATTATTTTTTAGAAAAAAAAAAATTATAATTTTTTTGAAAATATTTTTTAGTGTTTGGCTCCTACGAAAGAATTATCAACGGCAAAAAACCACCGGTTACAAAATTCCAGCGATTGTGGTTGGAATCGGGCAAGACTGGCCAGATTCCGTCACCGATGAGCAAAATTCCAATCAGTTTCACCAGAATCTGGCTACTATTGCCAAATTCCGGCGACAAGGCCAGATTCCGGAACCAATTGGCCGGATTCCAACGACAGTGATCGAAATCCAAAAAAACTTGTCAAATTTTAGCGACAATGGCTAGAATCCGACAGCCAATGTCGTCGGATTCCAATGCCTGGATCCCAAAATCAGGAAACCTTTGGTGCAAATTCGAGTTGCCAACAAACTCCAATGTCCGATGGTAGTGAATTCTCACGAATGTGCGTGCAAAAATTAAGAGTTTAAATTCAAAAAAATTAAATCGTTTTTTCAAAAATTAAAGAGGCTTTTTTTGGTCAAACTAAAAACGATTTATGTTGACCATCATTTTCGGTTGCACTAAACACCAAAAAATTAAATACTGAAAATATTTTTCAGACAATATTTTACGTCCAAATAAACGGAACATAAGTCTAGCATTATTCTTTGATTTTACTTAAAAAAAAAAAAAAAAAAAAGAAAAAGAAAAAAGAAGACAAGTGTTGATACTAAAACTTTTAATTTCGTTATTTCACAATAAAAATCCTTTTGGAATTTTATTTTATTTTATTTTTTTCAATTACGTTGTTGATTTTGAAGAGCGAAGATATTTTACGTAACTCCATCAAGTAGACCAAAAAAGACCACTCCATTTTTGCATTTGCGCTCTCAAGTCTCAATAATTGTGAAGTGATCGAATGAATGTTGTTGTTTCCTACCATTCTACTCTCATCCTATTGGATTAATGTTACTTTTATTTAATTATTTTGCTTTTAATAAAGATGAGATCGATAGATGAACATGGTTTTGCGTTTTTTTCTTTTAACCGGTAGCAACGTACAACATCAAGAGACCACCAATCATTAAGAGAGAGAGAGAGAGAGAGAGGGGAAAAGGACCTTTTTGAGCTAACTTCTATGACAAGTTTGAAGAAAATATCTACTTTAGAGGAGTTTGTTGCATATATATATATATATATATACACAATCATCATTATTACACAAGAATTAATATGAGCTTCACTATGTATCAAACAAATCATTAGACTGTGGGAGATCATTATGATAACGTTAATCTAGTGGTAAGACCAGGTTTGTTCATCTTTATCATGATGTTTGAATTTTCTCTTATCTTGTCTGGTGGTAGAGTTACCCTTGAGACTTGAGACTTGAGACTTGAGAGGAGTGCTTGAACACCATGCATGGGCGGCTGGGCCACAACGTATGCCAAGAAAGCATGTTGTATTATTGTTGTTGATTTGGTGATATTTCCATTCCACCATCGGTGGTGGAGTTAGGATTTTGATTTAGGGGTTATCAATTTTTATTTATTTATTTATTTTTAATGAATGAAAAAAAAAAAATTAAAGTTGAACAAAAAAAAAATATTAAAACAATAACAAGAATGATCTTCGGATTTGGCCGGTCTCTATCATTAGAATGTTAATCATAAACTTTTTCTTTAGCAAGGATGTAGTGGTAGATTTGTTAAAAATCTACCTCAATATGAGCTCATTTAGAATTTAATTGGAGCTCAATAAAATTATTGTTGTTCTCCATAATTTTAAGTAACTACAATTATATATTTTATTTAATTAAAATATAAAACAAATATTATATATATTCATAAACAATTAAATATAAAAACAATTATAAAAAAGAGCAATCTAAATATATATATATATATATATATATATGTAAAATTATTACTTTAAACAAGTAATCTAAATATAAAAATTTGATTACATACCTAACATTTTTAAGAAAAAATTGATTTATAGTTTTAACGATTGAAACTTGAAGGCTTAATTTGAATCATAAAATGTTGAAGTTGAAAGAAATATCGCAAGAAGAAATCACAAATTTTTCTAATTCTATCCAATGTCAAATAGCACTAGATTACTCGAAGAAATATAAGAAAAAATAATAATAATAATAATAACATTCGGCGATCAAGTTGACAAATTTTGGCTCTGCCTTTCGGCGCGCGTGATGTTGAGGATCATGTTGACAATCAAGCAACCCTTAGCCACATGTGATATTTTCATTTGCCTTTCATCACTACTGCCGATCTTTTGTGGTTATTTGCTGCTTCACGGCACTCGTCGTAGGTGCCAGGGACGGATCTAAGGGGAGCTGGCAGGGGCCATGGTCCCCCTCTCAATTCCAAAAAAGAAAAAAAAAATATTAGGTAAAAAAAAAAAATTAGCCTATATATACTGACCTTTATCAACAAATTTTTTTAACCCTTGACCCTTGCCCATAAGAGCTTTTGCCTCTGTCCCTGGTAGGCGCGTGAAGATCACGTGCCGGTGTACACCACCGTCCTCCGCCACGCCATCCATCGATGCTACTATTTCGTGTTTTTATTTGTTGTCTTTTAAATTTTTCTTGTAATTTTCTATTCCCTGTGTTTCTTTTTGTGGCTAGTTTTTTGTGTTGGCATTTTTCTACTAGTAGTGTTGTAAACACTTCTGGGTTTCATTCCGTTTACGAAACTAAGCAACTTTGTTGGCATTATCGGTTACTTTGATAGGCCGGGTCATTTATTAACTCATTCCCGACTGCTCTTATGAAGGCTCTAGCGCATTTATATTTTATTTTCGTGTAATTTTCCTTTTGTTGGGTTTTTTTTTTTCACCTTTTCCCCTCTCCCAGTTTGAATAGGAAAAATAAAAAAGCTAACAAATGTTGGCTCTGTTTGGTAACCACTATCCCTTCCACTCCCGGCCCTTATTTTCACTTCTCCTAAAAAAAAAAAAAAAAATCAACTTCAAAACATTCTAATTTTTATTTTTATTTTTCATTTTTTGTATTACATCAATAATTTTTTACCACTACAAAATAGAACTTTTTTACTTTTTCATACAAATTTTTTATACTTTATATTATATCAATCACTTCTTATTACTATTAAAAAACAAAACTAACCTCAAAAACCTTAACCAAACACAAGCACACGAGTAATCCTAATGTTGATCACCTCACAAAACACATATAGGTTTCAGTGCCTTGTTTGGGAAAAAGTATACAGACCCCATTTAACTACAACTCAATTGTTAATGTGCCTCCCAAACTCTAATGGTGTCGATGTCTCCCCTTAAACTACTAAGCAATGTCAATGTCCCCCAATGACAAAAATACTATTCATAAAATTATTAAAAATATTAAAATTATATAAAAACAAAGCAAAAAAAAACAAAATTTATTTTTTATTGTTAAAAAAAAAAAATTAAAATAATTTTTTTTTTTTAAAAAAAAAAAACAATGTTTTTCATTTTTTGAATTTTTTTTTTTTTAGATTTTGTTTTATATAATTTCAATTTGGGACAACCCCTTGGATTTTCATTTTTCTCTTTTTTTTTAATTTTTTTTTTCAATCTTTCAAAAAGTTTTTTTTTTCTTCAAATTTATAAAGATATATTTGTCTTATTGACATTTTTTTTAGGGTTATTTTTGTCTTTTTGTTGTCTTTATGGGGGACATTGACATTTTTTAGTAGTTTAAGGAGGGGCATTCATACTATTGATAGTTTAGACATTGACAATAGAATGGTAGTTTGAGGGAATGTGTACTTTTCCTTTTCTTTTCTTTTTAATAAAAAAAAGTACACAAATCAAAGTTAAAGTAGCACAGATTTCAAAAAAAATATATAAACAAAGTCGATGCAGTTTTAAAGCTGTGCCTTACTGCCTAGTTATTTAAACGGTGCGTTCATCTTCAATCTTGGTATCTTCTTCAACCTTCGTAAGTTTTTGTACCTAATTACAGAAAACTCTAAAATAATGATAGAAAAAAGAAATTTGCCCCTGATGAGTTGGTGAGGGAGGGCAACCAGGACACAAGTAGGAATTCTACCAAGAGTAAGAAAAAAATTTGGGAGGTAGGGGGCATTTGACCCCTTTCGGCCCCCCCTCCCTCCACCCCTGCCCACCCTCAGTTCCACCTTTGTAGACTTTTTCCTGTTTGCTTTAGAGTGGAGATTGGAATAGAGGTTAAGGTATTAAGGTCTTTTTCCTTTTTCTATTTATATAAATAAAGCAAATAAGGTAGTCTTCTTCTTCTTCTTCTTCATTTTTTTTTTTTTTTTTTTTTTGTCTTCAGTTGAAGATGAAGACGAAGAACATATTTTCATCATTGAAGGAAATTCTCTTCGTACATGAAGATCTGTTTTTATTCTTCCCCTTCTGTCTAATTCCAACTCCAATATTTCGAAGGTAGAGTCGGATTGAAAATCATGTTGAATATAAGTTCTTTCAAAATTTACTATTTGTCCCTCTCTTAGTGGTGTTCCAAAAATGTCTGCAATTGAGTAAATATCTCTACGAACGAATGGATCAATTGAATTGGAAAATGGAAAGATTTGTACAAGTTATACATTTCTTCACCATTTTGTGAAAAATAGTTAAGTATGAATATGTTAGACCTATGACTTGATTGGTGAAATAGTATCTAAAAAAAACCATGTTTTTTTTTCCACTGCACAAAGAAAAAGATTTGTTGCACATGAACAAGATATTGAGGAATTGTTCATACGTAAAATCACAATTATTGATGCAGGCGTTTTCCACATAAAAATAGAATCTTTTGTTACAATCGAAGCAAAAGTGATGTGTATAATTCAAGATTGATGCCAGAAAAGCCATTTTCAACCAGATAGAGAGGGATGAGAAATATATTAAGATAGAAATGTCAAAACATAAATGAGAAATATATTAAGATTGAAAATAAAATTAATATATATATATATATATATATATATTGGGAATAATCCCTTAAGTCGGGGGTGACAAGTCCACTTCAGTTACCATCCTTCAAAGGCCTTTCCATAAGGTTTTGGGCCCCAAGGCCTGAACCGGCCCGTAAAAGAATTGTGGGCCACAAGCCCGGAAGCGCATAGCAGGCAACCCATTATGGGACCAACGTGAATTTAATGCGCCGAAAGCGCACATTGACCACAGCAGTGTAAAAGGAGTACGGAAACCTATATACTCCCTATGGTATAGGGGCGCCAGAATATCTCCTGCAGTGCAGAAATATCCCTCGCACACCGGGATGTCCCTACCAATACAGAGAAGTGACAGTGGACGATACAAGAATATCCCTGGCACACCAAGGTGTCCCTGCCAATGCGTAACAGTGGAAGGCGCAGGGATATTCCTACAGGTGCAATAAATGCAAGCAAAGATGCATTTCTTAATAAGGAAGAAAGACCGAAAACATATAGGCCTATAAATACAGCCCATTCTAGGTATGAGAGACACAAGCTTTTTAAACTCCATCAAAATTACTCTCAATCTTGCTATCTAACTTAAGCATTGGAGGGAGGAACTCTGATCAACCCCCGGAGTATTATCTTGAGCCTTGCAAGTATTGTAGTGCCCGGACGGCAAAACCATTGATGAAGAGTGAGTTGTCATGGCCATAACAGAAACTGTACTAACAGTTTGGCACTGTCTGTGGGAAAGTGTTCTTCATTCTCATTAAAAAAAAAAAAAAAAAAAAAAAAAAAAAAAAAAATCGGAATGGCAGTGACCACCCACTCCAACGGCCAAGTCATCAAACCAAGAAGACCGGCACCAAATTCAACGGCTCAATCAAACCCACCTCTGAAAGGCTAGAATGGTCCACCACCACATGTGCGTATCCCTCCCTCTAACAATGCGGGATGCAACTACGCTGTGGCATTGGAGGACCGGGTAGCTTTCTTAACGAAGTAAAACATGGAGCTACTCCTCCGAATCCCTAAGCAATCTCAATCCGAGGTTATCCGGGAAGTGACGGAGGAGCATAGCAGCCGGGTGAATAGCCGAACCCATCACAAGGACTACCTCGACAGAGAGGATCGCTAGAAGGCGAGCCCTGATGAGTGTCAAATATTGTATATTTAGACCCCTTAATTCACATTTGTTAAACCTTTAGCTTTGTTATTTTTTAATGTTTTTGGTTAGTTTTTGTATTTTGGTATTTTTCAGATCATTGAGAGAAAACGGCAATTTTAAAGTGAAAAAATGCAAAGTTTGGAAGGAAGCACAAAGTCAAAATCGGATTGAATTAAATTTCACATTTTGCACAAGTCATAGTATTTTGATCATAACTTTCAGCTTAAGTATTGGATTAAAGTGAAATCAGCGGCGTTGGAAAGCTAATTCAAAATGATACAAATAATTTTGAAATAAAATTTTCTTAATTCGAATGTCTGCTATGTCATAAGTTCCCCGCAATATAAAAACCAGAATTTCCTTGTTCCTGGCGGCTGCAGACACTCCAAACCCATGCATTCTTTTATCTTATTAGAGTTTTTGAGGGATAAATGTGTCATTTTGTAAAAATTGGGTTTAACCTAATTTTCTGCTATAAATACCCCATGCTATGCACCACTTAGGACACACATCCCAACATTGTACATAGCAGCAGCTGGGTTCTTTGGCTTCTATTCTTTGTAAGTTTTTATTTTTATGTTCTTAATAAAATTTAATATTTTCTTCTTAGTGATGAGTTTCTAATTTTTTTAACTAAGGTTGAGGATGAAACCTCACATTTGAAGAGCAACAATATTTTCATGAGAGTTTATGCTATCCGATTTTATTGGGTTTAATATTTCCAATGTTCTACTTCTTTTCAATTATTGAGATGATTTCTTGGATATCTATTGTGATTTCTGGATACATGTAATGATTTGAGATAAGTCTCATTTAATTGATTGCTTGAATTTTTCATTTATTAAAACATTGGATATGCATTGTGTTTTGTTCTACAGATACATTTGATGATTTGGTTTAAACCGGATATCTTTTGTGATTTGTGCAAAGAACAGATTCATTGAATGATTTAATTAATTTTTGAAGCATAGTAGAACATCCATAGGATTTGTACGATGAGAACTTCGGATATGTATTGACGAACATGAGAATATGTTGTTGTGAGTTGGTGAGTGTGGATTCTAAAACCTTAGTACATTTTCTTTTGTTTTATTTTTCTTTTATTCACAAAACCCCAAAATTCGGAACTAGGTTAAAATATAATTAGTTTAAATATAAATTAATTTTTGCAACACAATTCTCTGTGGATTCGACCTCGCACTTGCACATACACTATATTGGAAACGATTCGTGCACTTGCGAGTATTAAAATTTGCACATCAAGCCCCCGAAATTACATAACCCTAGGGCTAATGCAACAAGGGGTCCAAAAGGAGCTACCATTTCCTTCGCACAGCCGCCTGACAACTTAGACAAAAAGATCGCCAACTTAGAGAGGCAGAGCGCAAGCATGGCCCGGGAGATGGGGCAAAAAGACAAGGGCAAAGTTGCTGTGGTAGATAGGCTCTTGACGGGATCCAGCACCCTGTTCACCCGACGACTGGTTGGGTACCATTTGCCTGAAAAATTTAAAGTCCTGCAGATCCAGAGTTATGCCGGGACCGAGGATCCGGTCGAGCACCTGGAGTACTTCCTAGTCCACCTCGACCTTTACGATACCCCAGAAGAAGTCGCTTGCCAGGCATTCACATTGACCTTAACTGGGAATGCCCAGGACTGGTTCAGAAGGCGGTAAGGGTCCATTGACTCGTTCGAAGCATTTGGTAGAGAATTCTTGGGGCAATTCATGGCGGCCCAGACGAACAAGAAACCCTCAAGGTACTTGCTCACACTGCAACAAAAGGGTGGAGAGACCCTTAAAGATTTTGTGGCCCGCTTCAATACGAAGAAGATGGCGGTGGAGGATCCGACTGATGATATGGTCTACGTAGCCCTCTATCAGGGGTTGTTGCCGGAGGAACCGCTGATGAAGAAGTTGGATAGGAAGCAGTTAGCTACCTTGTAGGGATTGATGGACAAAGTCGAAGAGTTCATCAACCAAGAGGAGACCCTTAAGGCGATGATCAGTGCAAGGAAGCCTTAAGAATCAGCCTTGGACAAGAAGAAGGAAGCGAAGAAAGCCGGGAAGGAGGAGCTGAACCCGGTCAAGAGATTTGCAGATTAAAACTTCACTCCTATCAACGTGAGAGTGGCTGATGTTATCACCGTGATGAAGGGAGACCTGAAGTTTCGTCAACCTCCGAAGATAATAGGGGCTCCTTCTCCCCGTAACAGGGACAAGTATTGCAAATACCATGCAGCAATGAGCCACACTACCAAAAGGTGTATAGCCCAAAGGATGTTGATATAGAAGTTCATTAGGAATGGGAAGTTAAACCGGTTCATAGTATAGCAGCTGGTCCAGCAGGCAAACGACCAGCCCAGAGACCATTAGAATTATAAGGCTCGGGAATACCTGCCTAGGGATAGGCAACCTCAGGATGATCATTCTCGAGAGCCTCCCCGACATCATGACAAGGAGTGGGATGAAGCCTGTCCAGACCTTCGAGAATGGAGAGATGATTGTGACGGTCAAGAAGCAAGAGCTAGCGTTCGTGGGAGCCGATCAAGTAGAAAATAGTTACGGAGATCTGGAGTATATTTGGCAAATTCACAGGAAGAGGCGAGTTCAACTCATCAAGGAAGGCCTACGCTCGACAGGTGAAAAACCCGAAATTGTACACGATAGAAAGGCCCCAAAAGCTTCAAAGGAGAGAATCCCCGGTGATAGGATTCTCAGATAATGACTATGAAGGAATCTCCTAGCCCCACAACGACGCCTTGGTGGTTGCGCTAACAATAGCAAACCATAACGTCCATTAGGTTTCGGTAGATATTGGGAGTTCGGCTGACATATTATACTAGTAGGTATTTGAAAGGCTGAAGTTAAGCCGAGGTAAAATAGTCCCAACCAACTTTCCGTTAATGGGATTTGCGAGTGAATTGGTGCACCCAGTAGGATCAATTGAACTTTCGCTGACAACCAGGTCAATCCCGAAGCAGGTGACTGTGATGGTCAAATTCTTGCTGGTAGACTGCCCGTCAGCGTACAACACCATTATTAGGAGGACGATTCTTAACCAGCTTGAAGTTGTGACCTCCACCCCGCACTTCAAAATGAAGTTCCCCACCGAGAATGGAGTTCGTGAAGTTAGAGGCGACCAGTGGGTGGCCCAAAACTATTATAACATGACTTTGAATGACGCCCCGAAAAGAGACACCTCTGAGGCGGGATGTAGCACGCCAAGATAACGATTATTCAGGCAAAACAGTGTTTTCGCTTGCAGCCACACTGACGGGCCGATAGTAGACCCTCCCGTCAGGGTTTACGAAAAGTGACACTTGCCACTCGCGACCCTGTGGTCGGAAAGCTAGGACTCGAATGGGAAGGTCTTTATCAAGTGATCAGATACCAAAAATCGGGTGCCTACTACCTTCGAATGGTCAGCAGAAAGCCTCTATCTCGACCTTGGAACATCGAGCATTTAAAGAGATATTATTAGTAAGGTCAGACATTTTGTTTTCCTTACTGATTCATGTATTTCAGTTTCTGTTATTGTTACTGTGTATCGACATCAATAAAATGAGGAATCTTCTGAAGCATTTGTTAGTTTTTTTTTTATTATTATTAAAAAAAAAAATGAAGGAGGAGATAACCGTTATAAAAAATTGAACGGGGAGACAACCTCTAAAAAAAATCGGACAAGACAGCAAGACCACTCAGAAAACCCCATCGTTTGGCGACTAGGGAACATGGTTGGACTGTAAACATGGAGAGAATCATAACAGAAAGGCATTCTTCATTTCTCAAAGAAGGGCCGGGTTTTCACCCTAGTACAGGGTCTTCTCGGCCCGGGATTTCTCAAACTTAGATTTTTATGAAAAACCAAGTCTTGAAGGAGGGGCGGGTTTTCACCCTAGTATAGGGTCTTCCGAGCCCACGTTCTCTCAAACTTGGTTTTTTTTCTCAAAAACCAAGTCTCGAACGAGGGCCAAGTTTTCCCCCTAGTATAGGGTCTTCCCGGCCTAAGATCTGACCCATGAAAAGTTTTAAATTTTTCCGACCCATGCATTTCATTTTATTTTTCTTAGCTGAATGTCAATATGCAGCCCCAGTTATGGGGGTTAGGAAAAAAAAAAAAACAACAACAACAACAACAACTATACAAGAAGACAAGTCAGAAGAGTATTCTTCATTTGTTCAGAAAATCCAAAACATTACAACAAAAACAAAAAATGACAGAAAGAAAAAATAGGAGGCACAATCAAGGCCTAGGAGCAGCCTCGTCCCCGGAAGACTCTTCGAGGTTAGTAGGAGGCAGGGGAATCTCAACTTCTTGTGAACTACATTCACGGGAACATCGGGGAAGCAGCTCCGTCCTAACTGCTGCCATTTCCTCCCCCACTTCCACAAGTACCGGCAAGAAGTCTGCTTCAATAGTGGCCGAGTTGAACTCGTGCTGATCCAGGATTAGGGTCCTAAAAGCCTCGAAACCCCAGTTGAATCCTCGGACCCATGCCATGTCCCGGAAACAAGGAACAAAAGTCAACTGCTTCATCGCCTGGAGAGCCTTCGCCTTTTAATGTTCGTACTTTAGCTTGAGTCTCTGGCAGGCTCTCTCGGACTCTTACAGTGAGACCTTTGCGACCTTTGAAATAGCTTTGGCATTCGCTTGCACTTTTTCAGCATTTGCCCGAGCTGTCTCAGTTTTCGCCCGGGCTCCCTTTGACTCACCTAGCCGGGTCTCTAGGGCATCCTTGGCTTTCTCCGGCTTGTCCAGCTGGGTTCATAAGACGTTCGCGGTAGTCTCAATCTCAGCTAGTTGGATCCTTAGGTCGTCTGCCTCCTCCCAGGCGTTCTCAGACTCGGCCAGTCGAGCCTTCAAGTCTTCAATTTCCTTCACGACTTGGTCATGCTCCTCGGCTGCCTTGCAGACATCAGCATTAAACTTCTTCGCATCGGCCAACAATTGCATGTTAACCATGTTGGAGCTTTTCACCATTTCGTCCAACGCA
This sequence comes from Alnus glutinosa, assembly GCF_958979055.1. NCBI lineage: Eukaryota > Viridiplantae > Streptophyta > Magnoliopsida > Fagales > Betulaceae > Alnus > Alnus glutinosa. Next base: position 19,720,515 of record NC_084894.1, read on the forward strand.
TTGGCCCGAAAAGTCTCCCCCTCATCCCAGGTGGCTTTCTCTTTGAGTACCCGATTCTCCTCAAGTAACTCACTAACCTAGGCGGTCTTCGCTATCAACTTCTGCTCTTTAGCCTCCAAGAGTCCCTTCAATTTCTCCACTCGATCGGAGGTCGCCATCATCAGATGTCGGAGCCTTGTGCTCTCTAAGGGTAGCTCCTTCCTCTCATCCTCAAAGTCATTGTAAAGCTCTACCCGACAAAGGATCGACTATAAAGAAAACAATTCGGGAGTTAGCCCCGGAAGAGGGAAAATAACTTGATACAAAAAGGATACGAAAAGCTAACCTTGATACTTTCGTGAAGAAGCATATCGACCATCCACTCAGGTGTCAGTCTCTCGGCCGCTACAAAGTGATCCCCAGGAAAAAGTTGGGTAAGGACATCGAGAGGGTGACCTTGTAGCCCCTCCTTGAGAGACCGGAGAAAAGGCGCCTTCGCCCGAAAGGCCTAGTCACTAGGGGGTCTCTATACACAGCACCGAAGATCCTGACAGCACCGAAAGATAGGGGAGTTGACGAAGGATTTGCCGGAAGTTCCTGGGTGACGTCACCCTCTGGTGGTGGGAGGCTGGAAAGGCAAGCCTTAGTTGAGACCAGCGCGTCCTCGGAACCACGGGGGTCACTAGGATTATTTCAAGGCCGCCCCCGGGGCAACAGGACGAGCTGAAACTTCAGGATTCCCCTACCTAGGAAAACCTGGTTGGGGGAAAGACTCCCTCGTCTCGGAAAGGATACTCCCAAGTTCCTGTAACTGGAGACCCAGCGGGGGTCTCTTTGGGGATTCCTCGACCTTTTCTTTCCCCTTGTCCGCCTTACACTTCCAACTAATCGGGGTCTCCTCCTCCTCATGATCATCCGAGTCCCGGTCGGAGGAGATAGTCACATCACCTTGGCTGCTCGGGATTGAACCAAAAATGGGTGCAAGTGCACCATCCAGGGGAAGGACGGGCACACCGACTAGGTCACTTTCATGCGCTTCAGCATCAACGCGCTCCAGTCCGATTGTATCTTGGCTCCCGGTAGCATCTTGGGTTTCTGATAGAATTCTAGCAATTCCTAATTAGTAAGTCTTATGCATTAAGCTATTTGACACACTAATAAATCTAGCATTTCCAAATTAAAGTGATTATTAACGTACCAGAATATTCCTTGCTTTAGGAAGTGGTAAACTTTCTTCCAAGAGGCAATTATAAAATAGAGAAACCGAACAAGAGAAAGCAAAGGCTGCATATCTCTACGAGGAAAAGGCAGGCAAAACAGGTGATAAAAAGGTTGTCGAGGAAACTCAGCATCTATAATTTATGGATAATTGTACCATTGGTATATGTGGTATGCTATAATTATTTTTAAACCATAGAGAGTGAAAAATAATTATGACATACTACAGGGACCAATGATGCAATTATTCCAATAATTTAAGTGACCCAGCAAATTTTCTGCGGGACCATGCCCAACATAAAGCGGGGAAAAAAACTCATTACCTATGGGTTGTGCAAACATTAATTCACGTAGAGAGAGGTAAATGAATAGAGCCCGAATAGATTTGGTCTTGCGTTTGGCTTGGATTAGTTTAGTTTAGACTTGGTTTAATTGAATAGAACTTAAAACAAAAAATTCAAGCTTGATTCGGTTCAACTCGTATAAGCTCGTATTACTTTATATTTTATTATTTAAAACTTTGTAATGAAAACATAATAAGTATTTTTTTAAAAAAAAAAAGTTATTCGTAAAGTAATGTATAAATTTAATTATTGTAAATGTGAGTCTAGATATAAATATGTATCTTTGTGTGTATACGAATGTGTGTGTCTATATATATATTATAAGATAAACATATAAAATTGAGTTTAAATTATTTAAGATTTGAGTTAATTTATCTAATTACTCAAACAATAAATCTTAACCATAATTAAATAACTAATAAATTAGATTAATTTTTTTTTTAAAAAAATATATGTATTAAACAATCACGACATTTACTTTATATCAACAACTAAATTAATAAATAGTTCGTGAACAAGTTCGAGCTCGTTCAAAAAATAAATGAACAGAAACTTGAACAAATTATCTAACTCAATAATAAATTTGAGCTCGACTCGATTAGAGCTCTATCCCCAACATTGAAATAATTTCACATTAAAACAGAAAGGGGGCACGGAGAAAGCCCCAATCCTACGTAGCACACATGACTCCTCGGCTGAAAACAACACAGTTGGAAGAAATGATTTGATTCATATACAACACAATCACAACAACCACACAACAACCCCTCACATGAGTGTGAGCCTCAGTGTGTGGGGTCCACCCTCATGTGAAGGGTTGTGTTGGTGTTGTAAATTTAACATTTTCCTTGGAAGAATCACACACCTAACAATTTCTTCTAACTCATTTGAATGCAGTAATTGGTTTCCGATTGGGTTTATTCTCCATATATATAATTTTTTAAAAAGAAAAAAAATGTTTTTTTATTTTTTTAAAAAAAGTGTTTCTACATGGGTCGGTGAAGATTCCATGGGCAAAAAAAAGCATATACCAGCTGAAGAATTAAGGCAAAATGCAAACGGACAGAATTCCAGCACTAGCTTTCTTATTGTAAAATTTTCGGTGAAGTATCTGGATGACGACAGTAGCCGTGATGGCATTTAGGTCATGCTCCCAATCACCCATGGTTAGCAGGTGGCTCTCACAGCTGCCTCTGTCCAGCCCCTTTATATAAGGTGATCGCGAGCCACTCCCTTTATTTGAAGAAATGTTTCGATTTCTAAAAGTTTTATAAATTTTTGCTCTTCAAATGATGTTGTCACCGGATTGTGATACATTTTTTAAAATAATATTATATAAGATTGTAATACATTATTTGGAAAGCAAATTTTAGAGAAAACTTTTGAAAAGTCTTAACATTTCTCTTCTAAGTAGTTTTATTCCTTAAAATAAAAAAATTTTGAAAAAAAATATGCAAAATATGAACTACAGCAGCTTCCTCATTTTAGATGAGGATGCTTGGGAAGCTATAGTGCTTTCCAATGTATTGGGAAGTACTGTAGCTTTCCAACATATTATTTTTTTTTAAAAAAAAAACGTTTCCCTCTCCTCTCTCCTCTCTTCTTCACGCATCATTATTCCTCGATCTAAAAAAACAGCTCTCTCTCTCTCCTCTCTCATTTTGTCCTCATTCCTCAACCTCAAAGAAGATGCAGACAAGAGAGAGAGAGAAGAGTTTATGGAAGAAAGAAAAAAAAAAAAAAGATAGACAAAATAGGAAGAAGATGGAGACGAGAGGGAGAGAAGACGAAAAAAAAAAAAAAAAAAAGAAAAAAAAAAAAAAAGAAGAAAGAAGAGAGACAGACGAGAGGGAGAACAAGACCAAAAAAAAAAAAAAAAAGAGAAAAAAGAAAGAAAGAAGAGAGACAGATGAGAGGGAGAAGAAGACGAAAAAAAAAAAAAATCTGAGAGAGAATCGGAAGAGAAAAAAAAAAAAAAAAGGTCTCAAAGAGAAAAAGAAAGAAGAAGAAGTGGAGGAGGAAAGTCTGCTATGAAATTAAAAAGAAAAAAAAAAGAAAAAGTAAAAGATAAAAAAAAATATTATTTTAATTTATAGGGAAAGATAAAATGAAGCTGTTGTGGGGTGTTTTTGTATAGGAAAAAAAAAGTGGTTTGGTTCTCTAAATTTTCTCTAAAATAGGAAAAATGGTTAGGAATCTGCTGCTAGTGCTCTAAGACAATCATGAGTCATACCCTATTGTGTTTGGCTTAGGTAGATTGTGCTCCTCATGTTTACTATCGCGAGAGCATTCTTAGAGCATTTTCGGTTAGTGGTGGAGCCAAAATTTTAGTTCATAAGGGTTAAAAATTAAAAAAAAATTAAAATAATAAAAAAAAAGAATTATTGAAACATTAAAAAATATAACTTACGAAATTATATATTTCTGACAATTAAAATAACAAATTATTATATATATTTACAAATAATTAATTTAAACTAGCAATCTTTGTTTGGGCTGTCCACCCATTTTGTGTTCTTTGTAATTTCTCCTTTTCCCCCTCTCTCATGGTGAATAGAAAAAATAATAATTTAAAAGCAATTGAAATATAAAGGCTTACATTTTTATTATTTACATACAAATTAAAAAATAAATCAATGTAAACATTTTGATTACATACTTAAGACTTTTCAAGAAAGAGAAATTGTCAACAAAAAATGACTAACATTTTGCTTTCTTTTTTTGTAGGCAAAACTTTTTACTGTACACCTTTAAAAAGAAAAAAGAAAAAAGAAAAAGGAAGCACGTGAATCGATGTACATTATAGAAATTGTTTCAAACTAGCAAATCTGCTGGGAGTTCTTTAGCAAATCTGAAATTGGCTATTATGAAGTTTAAGTTTTTTTTTTTTTTTTTTTCAATCCAGCAAATAAGACAGACTTACTATTTTTCTTATAGAATTAATAGTGAGCAGAGCCTATTCACTATTAATTCTATAACTGATAAAATATTGAGAAAAACTAAAATTAAAAAAAATATGATATTTACGTATTCCACTCTCTCTCATCTACCTTTCATTATAAAAGTGTATATAATAATGAATAACATGATTATTGAATACGAACGAAATATTGACAATTCTAGTGATATTGAATATGAACAAATCGATTAAACTCCCTATGTACAAATTTCTTACTAGCATACCCCTAAATTTCTAGAGTTCATTGAAAAGCATTTGAACATTAAAAACGGTCAAACTCATTCCCAACTGCAATTCGACCTTATAAAGCACATATGACAATTGCATGGTCAATCTTAAGAAATATTAGTCTTATTGTATGTTTCTAGTTGCTTTGTTTTCCTTTTTGCATTTTATTATTATTTTTTTTTGCTTTTTTATTTTTTTTTTTAAAAAAATGATCAATATATTGCCTTGTTTTTAGTTGTTTTGCTTTCATAAATTGTGTAATTTTACTAGAATATTGAACTGGTACAACATTCGTATGGTGTAGCTCAAAAAATTCATTGAGCGTTGACAAAAATATAATTAAAAAAATATGAGAAATAATATTTAATTGCAAGTAAATAGTAGAATAAAAAATCTATTAGAGAGAGTATAGGAAAAGTAGTAGCTAAAGTCGAGAGTTGTACTTTTTCAATATCTATTTTAGCTATTATTGTTGAAGATGCTTAGCCTTATCAAATTTTACTAGTCAAAATAGTTAAAAATCAATTTTATCTATTTTAGCCATTCATGTTTTTTAAAGCACTCCTAGTAGCCTCACTATTCTAGCTATCCACTATCACTATTATATTTAAATAATATTTTTTAAAATAAAGGTGGTGTGTGATGCATGAGAGAGAAAGAAAAAAATAAAAAATAATAATAAAAAGAAAAGAAAAGGAAAAAGAAAGAGATAAAGTTTTAATAGTTTTTTTACAATAGTGAGCACTGTTCACTCACCATTTGGTGAGGCTACTGAGAGTCTTTTTGGACAATTTCAATAAAATTTTTGGTGAGGCAACTAGAAATGCTCTGAATAGGTTGGGTAATCTAGTTCAACCACTTTTTTATTTTATTTTTTTAAAAAAAAAAAAAAAAAATTACTTGAAGGCTATAATTGTATTTTCATAACAATTTCTCTTATTTATTTGACGAGATGTTAGCATATGTCTTGAATTTAGAATGAGCCTAAATTCATGTCTCAAATCTATCAAATTTCTGAATATTTTGAGATAAAGTTTGCAAGGATGAAAGAAAAGGCAAATGGTATAACACCCAAATTGCTATACCATTCAAGTTGGAGTGATTGAGCGTTGCAACAAGCAAGCGTTTAACAGGCTCATTGGGTAGAAAGTAGTTAATTAAGATCTTCGCTTAATTAAAGCATTGTAAAACAATAGTAATGCTATAAAGAAAGACTCATGTCCTTTTTGAGTTTTCTCAAAATTAATCTGACTTTTAAAATTATCATTAGATCAAAATTCAATAATGATCTATCACACATCTTATGATAATTTTAAAAACCACATCAATTTTAAGAAAATTCAAAGAAGACATGAGTTTTCCTTTGAGTATTACTCTGTACAAAATAAGGTTTATATTAGTATTTTCAAATGGGTGGCCAAAATTGACTCTCAAAGCTGTTACTATTAGTATTTTCCAAAGCTTTAATTGAACATCTAGAAGAGAAGTTTCAGTTATTAAGTCCTTGGATATTTTGAAATTTTTTGCGTTATTTGTGTAAATATTTAACCTTCAATACATCTAAAAAAAAAAAAAATCTTCAAAATCTTCATTTTACGAACTAGCTCAAAAATCCATCGTATCCATCAAAATCTTCACCATCCATGTAGGAAACCAGTTACAAGGTACACAACAATTTCCTTAATTTTATTTCAATTACCACAAATTGTAATCAATTCATACAATTAATGTTGTAAGTCAAGAGGGTTAAATTAAACACTCTACATACAAAAAGAAGATAAGGGCCGGGATAAGGAGGATTAAACACAGCAAATGAGTTTCACTACTCTTATACAAGTTAAAATTAACATGCATATGACTTCTCAAACATTTTTATATTCCTCACATTTAACATATTCATTATCATCTAATTAAGATAACTTTTGGATTAACATAAACAAACCCGTCCAAAAAGGTAGAAGAAAGGGAGAGAGAAACAGATATATATATATATATATATAGATTGAAAATCATCTCAGTCCATCTGTAATATAAGAGTTATCATGGCTAAAATTCAACATAAAATCTAAGAAACCGTTGCCTAATATCACCAAGTCACCAACAATCCTTTCTAAGCATATATCTTCGCAACATTAGCGGATACGACACATTTTGCTGTTCTTTTTCCAAAAGCAAAACAAAAGCACGGGGTAGAGAAGCGTCATCATACTCCTAATCATCATCTTCTTCGGACATTACGTATAATGTTACGCTCATCCCAGATTGGACAGGAACAGGTTGGTTTTCCCTTCTTCCACTCAGCACCACAAGTGTAGCAAAACTGATATCCACATCTGGAAAAAGTAACAGAGAATGGCTGATTTGTAGTGACATTTTCTCTTGGGAAGTACAAAGACATGAACTTTGTAACAAAGATAAGGACAATAAATGAGAGAAAAATACCAAACAATATTCCACTCAATTTTGTGGTGGGGTTAGTAATTGGCCGGAAGGGAGAAGGGTAGATTCGAACTAAATAACGACCTCCGCTTCATAAGGCAAGGTTTCCGGCCAATTGAGCTACCCTTCGAGGTTACAAACACACATACATTTGCAACAATAAGAGCAAGAAAAAGTCAAATTGGAAGGAGGAATATAAGAAGTACCTGCAAGTGATGTGGTAGCAACCTTCGGCTAGTTCAACCATGTGGCTGCACTTCACACATTGGGGCCAACGTTTCGCCTTTGCAAGAGACTTGAGCTTTGCATCTTCTGATTGGGAATAAGGATTTGATCTTTTGTAATCATTGCAGGTCATTTCATAATGCCAAGGGACTTTGCAATTGATACAGAAATAGTAATCACATTTCATGCATCTTCTGACTCCTCCTTTGTCAGCAGCAATATATGCGGTCTTACTCTTAGTATATTTGAAAACCTCACTTTTCGACATTAGTGCTGAGCACCTGGGACGTGGGCAATAAACTTTCTCTGTAATAGGAATAGAAGATTCCTTCATGCGTTGGCTCCAGACCTCAACCAATTTCGGTGCCAAGAATTTCCCACAGCTATCAATATTCACCTCCGACTTACAGCCTTCATGAGGGCACTTCGCCACCATCCCGTTAAGCACCTTGGCCTCCACATGCTGTTTCATACATGAAAAGCAAAACCTGTGCAGGCAACCATCAACTGAAAACATCTTCTCAACATCTGCATCTTCAAAGCAAATTACACATGTCTCCTTCAAACTCTTGCCATTGCTACTCAAGGTAATTTGAGAAATTATAGCATCTCTTGCAGATTTAGATGCAAACTTAATATCGTTACGTGCCACAAGAGATGGGTTGCAACGAGTAAATTTTCTCTGAAGAAGAGCCACCTGATTGACTAATGTCGCAATCTTGCTCTGTTCTGGTCGTGCTCTACCTGTAACCTGTATTCAGAAATACAATGTCGATCACCTCTATCAATATTGTCACTAAGCACAAGTTTTAAATTAGAGTGAAGATAACTAGAATAAATTCCAGAATCTAAGCAAAGATGAAAGGTTTAAACAAACAAACAAACAAATTTCTATATCATTATCATAAGCACTGTGTATGTGTCAAATTTCTCATTAACAATCAAAACAAACAAACATTTCCGTAATCTTATTAATTTATAGGCTAAAAGAAGTAAATTACGAAACATTTAACAATGTAAAAATAAAGGTAATACTATTGACTCACATATTGGTAAATCACATAGTCATCACAGAAGAAGGTGAGCCTTTTCAAATTCAAGCTGAGAGCTTTATTAAGCCCTTCAATCAGAGCCTCCAGCTCAGCAACTTCATTGGTCACGACTTGACCATCCACGAACGCCTCCAGATTCTTCCTCACCTCCAACATCAGACTGTCCCTTGAATCGCAAATCGCGACCCCAGCTCCGGCCACGATGACCTTCATATCCCTAATCCTCTCTTCGCTCACCAACCCCTTTGAGTATAACCTGAAATACTCTGTGTCAACCAAAGCGGTCGACGATGACGAAGGGTCCATACGGTACGAACGGTGGTAATTGTCCCCGTCTTCTTCCCATTCCTCTTCGGGGATGTTGAGGATATCGCCCGCAAGCTTCCGATCGTGGATCCGACGGTCCATATCCTCCCGCATTTTCCTCATCTCCGCCTCACTTAGCTCGCTGTCCTCGAGCTCCTGCACGAACCTCTCCGCGTCTTGCAGCATAAGCGTCGCGGCGACGTCTAAAACGTCGTCATTGGAAGATGAAACAGCGTCGTTGGGCTGAAATGGTAGCGGTGGGGATGAACAGCGTGAGCTTGAAGGTTGGAGAGCAAGGGAGGCGCTCATGGCTTCTTGCATTTGGAGGTGATAGGCCAGGTTGAGGTCAGAGTCTAGGGTTTTCGCCTTCATGAGCACTTCGCGTTGCTCGGAGAGCGCGGCGTTGAGGTCGTCCCTTACTGTACTCTTGGCCATGGGTTCTTTGTTCTGAACTTTCTTTCACTTCTCTCGCTTAGAGTGTCGAGGGTTTTTCTCTCTGTTTTGGTTTTCAGAGATCGAGAACAAATTGCAAGGGAAACGAAAGGAGTAGCTTGCTAAACAAGGAAGTGAAAATTGTCAGAATATCAGATATCGTGATATTTAACGACGTTGGGGGCATTAAAATGGGTCCCACGTAAGCAATCACGTTCAAATAAGCTGCTAAATGGATTTATCAAAATTTCGTTTTATGAGGAGTAGTGGAGTACAAATCCCAAGTTTTACGGCACCTCAGCCAAATTCAGGGGATTTGATTTAAGAAATTTGTTATAATTGAGAAATAATTTTTGTATAATTTTTTTTTAAAATTAATTATTGGATATGTTTTTACGCATGTGGGTCATATATACTCTAGTTTATTTTTAAAAAGATTGTTAGAGTTGTACAACAGTTAAACAGCAAACATTATTCATTGTAATTATTGTTATCTCATATAAATCAGATTTTAAGGTAATTAAATTTGATTAATTTGATTATAATCAGATTTGATTCATGTATTGTGAATTAATCAATGAATAAAAGCAATATGTAACTCTTTGAACTTTTTTCTATAGATGTTGGTTATAAACCGAACCACGTAAAATTCATTGTGTTCTTATTTTATTATTCCGCTATTTTACTTGTCTTTATTTTCCATTCGATTTTGTTTTCTTTCATGGTATCAAAGCTATAAGCAGGGGCGGAGCCACCTTGGGGCTTGGGGGGGCCTAGCCGGGTTTTTTTTTTTTTTTTTTTTTTTTTTTTTTTTTTTTTTTCTCTTTTGATAGCTTTTCAAATTTCTTATGTATTTTTAGCTGAAATTTTAGTCGTTGTACATTGAAATGTGCTTATATATAATTGAGATTTGTAATCAGATATCTGCTGAGTTTCTCTACTGCATCTAAAAGCTAGATAGTTTATTCCTCTCATGCGATGAATTTATGTTCTATCCAAAGCTCACTCAAGGTAAAATTCTTTTATCACTAGTTTTTAACACTGAAAATTCTGTTAAGAGATTTATTATTATTATTATTATTATTATTATTTTACCTAGATGGTCAAATTGAACAACTCGCTAGTTGAACCTATAACCCATAAATTTTAGCATTCTTTTTAGGTTACAACATCAAGTATATAAATTAAAAAAATTTCTCAAAAAATATTGATATAAAAAAGATCGACTGCTAAATGTGCTATTAAACTGTTCTTACACTGGTCCCTATAGAAAGAGTCAGTAATCAAATCGTTACAGAAAGAGACGATCACTAACGGACTAAGTAAAAAAAAAAAGTGTTGTGACTTAGGGGGAGTGTATCAGATGAAGGTAACTAGGCCCTAGTAAGATAAGGTTTGATTTTTGACTAATTAAACAATAAATTTTCTATTTTTATAAAATTCAGTTGTTTTAAACCTTATCAGTGAACATGTTGCCTTATTAAGAAAGCTTTCACACACGACACGCATAATATGAGTTGAGTAAATTGATTAAAATTTCATATCTACAGAGAATTTTTTAACTCATAAATTACTTGACTCAATTATATGTTTGCATATTTTTGATTTACTATTTGATTGATTTACTATTTGACTGATTTACCAGTTCTAGATACATGCGTGTTTTGGAGTTAAACATTAAGGATTTTTTTTTTCCTCCTATTTTCAGAGTGGAAATAACTTCTATTCGGTGGTGGCAAAATCCACCACCTTTTTGCCCACCAATAGCAAGCTGACAAATCAGCATGAAACAAAAAAACACAAACATGTAAGTGTAGGCAAAAACACCGGATCATTGTACTCCACTAGTAGAAACAAAAATTGGAAGAAAAAGAAAACGAAAATCTACCTAAACTAGTAGAAAAATAAAATCAATTCAAACAAAAATCAATTTCCACAAAAAAACAATTCCCCGGCAACGGCGCCAAAAACTTGATGTGCAAATTTTAATACTCGCAAGCGCACGAATCGTTTGCAATATAGTGTATGTGCAAGTGCGAGATCGTATCCACAGGGAATTGCGTTGCAAAAATTAATTTCTATTTAAATTAATTCTATTTTAACCTAGTTCCGAATTTGGTGAATAATAGAAAAATAAAATTAAATAAAGGGAAAAGAAAAGAGAAATGTACTAAGGTTTTAGAATCTACACCCACCAAATCACAGCAACACATTCTCATGTTCGTTAATACACATCCGAAGTTCTCACCGTAAAAATCTTATGAATGTTCTACTATGCTTCAAAAATTAATTAAATCATTCAATGAATCCGTTCTTTGCACAAATCACAAAAGATATCCGGTTTAAACCAAATCATCAAATGTATCCGTAGAACGAAACACAATGAATATCCAATGTTTTGACAAGTTAAAAATTCAAGCAATCAATTAAATGAGACTATTCTCAAATCATCACTTGTATCCGGAAATCACAAGAGATACCCAAGTATTCATCTCAACAATTGAAAAGAAGTAGAATATTGGAAATATTAAATCTAATTAAATCGGATGGTATACACTCACATAAAAATATAATTGCTCTTCAAAAGTGAGGTTTCATCCTCAACCTTAGTTGAAAAATTAGCTACTCATGGATAAAAATAACTACAACTTAAAACATTAAATTAAAAGCATAAAAATCAAAGAGTTACAAAAGGAAAGAAATAAGCTACAAGAAGGAGAGAAGCAAGAGGCTCACGCCTCTACTCCCCCTCCTCTTCTTTTCTTCCTAGAGCAAGCATTATATTTATAGACTAAAAGCTAGAGTTGAGATTCGGTGTTCTGCTAGGCTTGGAGATGAACGTGTGCTGCATCTCAATTGGGACAGAAATTCTGTCCAAAACCTCCTGCCCATGCTGCTGTACTGCTGTGATTCCCCTGCAGAGGAGCATGCTCAGTTTTGGAAAGAATAAAATATGGAGAAGCCATGAAGATTCGGTGCTGTCCATGCTGCCTTTTTCTGAGAGAAGACCCGTGTATCTTCAGTGCTCCTACGCCCATGTTGCTGCCAGGTATGGAGAAGTGCTGTCCAGTAGGTTGGAGATGGTGCAGGTGGACATGTGCTGGTCTTTGGGAGTTGCTGGACGTGCTGCCCTTGCGTGGAGGTGTGCTGCCCATGTGATCTTTGCAGGTGCTGCCGAGAATGGAAGGAAAGATGAGAAGAATGTGCTGCATTGTTTTGGCCGAGTAAGTGGAAGTGAGGAGAGATGATTATTTTATGTGGTTGAGTGGAAGGATGATGAGTGGTATTATTTTATGGGGTTTAGTGGAAGGATGATGAGTGCATGTGATGTTTGGCCGGTTGGATGGAAATGATGAGAGATGAGTTTAGTGGATGGAATGAGTGCATGTGCTGTCGCGAGCTTGGAGAAGATGTGTAAGGCTGCTACTCCTTCCTTGTTTGGGTGCTGCCAAATTTGCATGGGACAAAAAGAATTAATGCTCCAGATTTGCGCACATGGCCCACATGAAATCAGCGCTCCAGGTATGGAAATAATCCTCCAAATTGGTGCCGCAAATCCTGAAGTTGAATATGTGTCGGTGCCTTGCAAATTTGGAGAGAAATCGCATTCTGAAAATATAATTCCGTTTCTTTGCAATTTCACGTAAAAGTCATCATTTTTTCTCGATCACCTACAAAACACCAAGACACCAAAACTAACAAAAAAATATTAGAAAATAACAAAGCTAAAGGATTAACAAATGTAAATTAAGGGGTCAAATTATACACTATTTTGCACTCATCAACCCCGACCCAGACAACCAAACCGGCGTAGCCCATGGAAGCCGCACCACCAAACCGGGGAGAGGGGAGAACGGCCGGCGAAAGGGAGAGATCCCGGAAGAAGAGGCTCAGTTCGGATCTGTGACCGGATCACTGTCGACGGTGTCGGGAGGTCGCGGGGAAGAGGATCTGGACCGGCGGACCGGCGGCGTTGGGCGGACGTGCAGTGAGATTTTTTTTTTTTTTTTGGAATGTTGGTACTGTTGGGAGAGGATTGCTTACTTCACCAAAATTTTCATTTTTTTGCATTTTTTTGCTTTTAGCTGATGTGTCAAATGGTAATTGGTGGGCATAAAACCCCTCTTTTCTGCCACTGCCGGATAGAAGGGGCTCTCTTTTAGAGTTACTTTGTGAAGCGTCCGGATCTTTGTGGCCAGAGTCCGGACACGCGTGGCATTGTTGTTTTGAACGACAGCCGTCCGGACAGATAAGTTGATCGTCCGGACGTGCTGTAACGACCCGCTTTTTTATAAAAAGCGTAAGTGAAAATTTCGGTTTTCACGTATCGTTACGACATCAACAACAATGTCATCAGAGTATAATTTAACAGCGGAGTACATTTTTCTTTTACAATAAAACATCAGAGCTGACCGAATAAACTCATTATAAAAAATAGGGACCGTTTGATCTGATATGATAACATACATTTAAATAATAATAAGCGTGCCACATGCGGCACGAACATTACAGAATCATTGTGTATAAGAGCTATAAGCTATAGGTCCCTTCCTTAATCCACCTAGCAACTCCTATCTTCATTCCTGCAAAACTCGCATGTGATTGTGGTGTTAACCACAATCTCATGCTGTGGTCGAGTGAGTCAACGTTCCTCAACCACAGTGACACACTGATTTATATAACCATATACAATGCATTCAAATGATGACATATATATTCACACAAACATAATTATTTTCACCTACAATTATGCTTATCCTTTACATTAACTATTCACATTCACACCATCATATAATCATGCCAACAACATCATATACATAACTAACAAAAACATGTTACACATAATAAATGCCAAACATCAAATAGCATACGATCAAATAAAGCAGAGATCACTAGTCATTAAGGATTAAAACCACACGTATCATCCTCAGTGAGTAAGCAATACTCACAGTTCTCTCAGTTCATCATCCAAGGATTTTCATAATAAGCTACTGATATCGCCGGAAAAGTCGCCGGAAAAGTCGCCGGAAGACTCTGCCGGAGACGGGTCACTGCCGGGTTGGATTTACGGGTTCGGGTCACGGGTTGACGGATCGGGTTGCTGCCGGGTCGGGCTGGTTGCACACACTCACATTATTTAATCTATATCAATCCACTCACATTATTTAATTCACAATAATTAATACCCTGAAGTGGTTGGGTTTGTCGCCGGAAAACACCATCCCGATCGTCGGAAAAATGCCATCCAGCACGGGGTTCTGGGTTCGTGCCTTACGGGTCTTCGCCGGAAATTCACTGGAGCCGCCGGAAATCGCGCCGAACTTCACTACCGAGGGTCGGCTTCATGGGTTCCAATGAAAGGCCGGGTTCGGAGTTACGGGTCTCTCGGGTTCGTCGGACGCGTCAGACCCGTCGGATCTTCATGGTTTCGGAGGTTCTGGGTTCGGTCGGTGATTGACTATGGAGGATCGGCTGGGTCGTCCACGAGGTGCACAATCTTCGGGTTTGGCCAGAAATCTATGGCCCGCCGAGAACCGGTCTTCAAGCCGCCAGATTCCGGTTTGTCTTGCCGGAATCATCTCCGGGTTTGCCGCTTTGGCTTTGGTTTTGTGTTAGGGGTCACGGGTCTCACCCGGTTTTTCCAGCACATGGATCCTTCGGATCCATCCATCTCTCTCATTATTCCTCTCTTCTCTCATCTCACTTTTTCTCTGACTCTCACTGCGCCTCGGTGAAGAAAAAGGCAGAAGAAGAAGGAATTTAAGGAACAAAATGGAATTATAAAATAATGGAGGAAGAGAAAGAAGATGCTGGAAAGTAGGATATAGACTTAAAAAGAAAACATCATAATGCTCAAATGGTGCTAGTCGGCCACTATGATTATTAATATAAAAATGGAATATAATAAGTTCACCAATGAAGGAATCGAGTGATTTCCCTCTCCTGCAGATTAACTAATATAGTCACAAAAATTCAGCCACCTAACCCATGATGGCTTGTGCATCGATTGTTTGTTGTGGAAGGAGATAATAAAAATGAAGAGGGAGAAGGTGCTGAAGAAAAGAAGAATAAAATAATAAAGAAAAGAAAGAATAAAATAACAAAAGAAAGAATATGATGAGTGGAAGTGAGGACTACTACGGTTGAGAGTGCATGAATGGGTTGTCCACTACACATATATATGTTTTTATTATTAATGAAGGGTTGGAAAGAATAAGAAAGAAATAGAAATAAGGAAGAAGGTGCGGAATAATGGAGAGATAGAATATTGATTGAAGAGCAAGTATGCGATTCGCAGTAGAAACGATGGTCAGTGAGCCATTAATAAAATGGGGTGCTACACGTGCAACCTTGGTTTATAAAACCCGTCGCTTTCTCTCTAGCCACCGCACCTGCTCATAATTTTCTCTTGAGAGTTTCGTTTGTTTCTCTCTTAATTTCTCTTATTCTCTTCTCAAGATTTTGGTGCTTTTTGGCTTTTATGAATTATCTCTTTTCACCACTTTTCTAGGTATGCCCTTCTTCTTCTTTTTTATTTGTTTCTGTTTTTGAGAATATAAGGGATTTTGGATATTATGCTATTGTGAGAATTTTTGTTTGAAATTAATGCTTGCTGGGCTTGGAATATTTTTGTTAAGTCCTTCACATTATTGTTTTTGACAAGCTCATACTTTTGGCATTTAATTGCATGCATGCACGTGATATTCCTATATTAGTTTTGCATATGCAATTTCTATTGGACAAGATTAAATTTGCATGCTTATGCTATTATTTTGATCATACTGTTAATTAAGGCATGCATTTCATAACTGTTATAATGCTAATTTCTTTTTGGCCCTTTGTTGGGATATCTAACTTGTGGTTTGGATATTCGTGTTTTAGGATATTTTTCTGTGTTTCTTTTTTTAGGAAAATGTCTACTGTCATTGACACCACCTCCCAAGGCCGCTCCCCAAGAGGTCTAGAGCGGAAATTGCTGCTGCCAAGGCAAAAATAGAGAAAAGGTCTATTGTGATCGAGCGGGCAGTTTTAAGATAGGATGTCATGGTTGCCCCCTTCGACTTCATCAACCAAATCTTCTAGGAGAATAGTTGGCTGAGCATGTTCAACTCTAACAAAGTTTTTCCTCGACTGGCACGAGAGTTCTACATGAACATGGCAATAGCTCACTTTGCTACACACGGTCCAGTTCTAGAGACCACAGTTTGAGAGACAGAAATCAATATGGATTCTGCTCTCATCAGCAGAGTGACCAGTATCCCTCTGTCTCCTGCTCCAGGGATTCCTTTCCCAGATTTTGTGGATCCTCCTTCCTAAGAAGACCTGAGGATGTGCTTTGATCCTCAAGAAGCTTAAGTATGGACTGAAGACATGAAGTCTTTTCCTATTGGCTGGGTGCAATCTCCTCATAGGCTTCTGGCTCGCATTATGATGCAGAATCTATGGCCGCTCTCCCACAACAGTAATCTCACTCTCCACAGAGCCAGATTTCTTTATGCCATCATCACAAGAGTCCCTCTCTGCATGTGCAAGCACATCGTCATGACAATGATAGAGATGCAGGAGGACAATCAGGTGGCCCTGCCATATGGAGGATTGGTCACTAGGATCATCAAGAGGTTTGTATCAGACATTCCAGCATAGGAGCTTGAAGCTACACCAGAAGGAGCTTTCGGAAAGCATACGGTCATAAAGTCAAATGCTCAGCTCCAAAGGCACATGGACCCAGAAGAGCAAGTTCATCCAGCTCTGCCAGTTCAGCCGCTTCTTCTTCACAGGCGACCCACCCACCCCAGTGATGCAGTTATGAGAGCATTGGACTGGATTACTGATCGGCTACAATCCATGGACTCTTGGTGGAATGAGCAGTTCCAGACCATGGATATCAGATTGACTGAGCATTTTCGGTTGGTTGACGAGCGGTTCCAAGTGGTAGAAGCCAAGGTGGAGCAAGTCAATATAAACGTAGAAGGTTCTCTACGCTATCTGGCACCTAAAGATCAGGAGAATTAAGTGCTATGTCACTTATTTCATTTTTATCACCTGTTTGATAAACTATTTATTTTTGACTGGGCTACTTTTGATGAACACTGATGTTTGTTGTTCATTACTTTAAACCTTAGTGGTTTATTTTGTTGGCTTTTATTATTCTGTTTACCCTTTGCCCTTTCGAGACAAAAAGGTGGGAGTAAGTTTTATTTTTGGTTATAAGTCGTTTTTGTCCCATAATGGCCAAATGGAAAGTTTGTTGGTTTATTTTGATTGACTAGATTCTGTTGACAAAAACGCTTCTATAACAGGGACACCATATTTCCATAGAATTTCCAAAAGAAAAGTGCAAAATATTAATTCTAATATGAAAAGGACTGACCAAGACATGAATCTGCACATAATATCCCTAAGAAGACAAGTTCCTTTTGAAGGAAATATTTATGAAGACTTTACAATTTAGAAAGTCCGTTTTCTCTATAGTCAGCCCAGATACTAGAATCCGTAGCCTAGCTTAGAAAATCAAAGTCCTATGAAGGTCCGAACGCTACAATGAACGATGAAGTTAGTAGCTCAAAGTCCAAATGGCCCAGCGGACGTTGAAGTCAGTAAGTTCCGTTTGCAGAGAAGTCCGAACGCTGATGTGGTAACTGGGAACAGAGGAACTACTTTATGCAACCGTCCAAACGCTAGGGTTGCTAAATTCGAACGCACTTCAATAATTTCATGAAGTTTCAGTTGTAGGTCCGGATGCCACCTATGCAAATCCGAATTTGAGTTGTATTAAGATTTTTAAAGCCTATTTAAAGAAGCTTATAGGCTGTGTTATTGTAAGAATTCCATAGTAAAATTCTTAGTGTGCTAAGAGAGGGTTTTTAAGCAGATATTATTAAATGTGCTAACTCTCTTAAAGTATTTAGTTTGTAATTTGTTTCAACCGTTTGAAGCGTAACTTAAAGAGGAGCTCTCAGTTAAAGGGATCTATTGAATAACTCTTCAAATAGGGTTTGGTTGAGAGGCACTCAAGTATAAGTACTCGTTAAAGTTTAAGCTACAACTACCACAATGGTATTGTGAGTACGACTATCTTGTAATTAGCTATTTCTTCTTTTAGTAGATTTTTTAGGTTTGGCTGCCCTAGAGTGATTTTTCTCTTTAGTGCAAAAAGTTTCCACTTCATAACCAAAATATATATGTCTATCTCTTACTACTTTTATATTTTGGTTGCCTGTTTATTTACGATCGACTATTTATGAGTCTTTATTTTTCAATGGCAATCAAATCACATTAATTTGATTACCATACTTATCTACCAAAACTCTCCCTAATTCTCTTATAAATAAGAGTCTCATGTATTGTGAATTAATCAAGGAATAAAAACAATATGTAGCCCTTTAAGTTTTATTCTATAGACGTAGGTCATAAACTGAAATGCACTTAATAAAAGGTCTTGTAGCCATAAACATTAAGTTGCGATACCATCCATTTCCGTGTTTAAGTTGGAGTGATTGGGTAGACAGTAGCTAAGATCTTCGCTTAAGGCATCGTAAAAAAATAGTAATGCTATAAGCAGGACCCATGTCTTCCTTGAATTATCTCAAAATTAATGTAGCTTTTAAAATTATCATTAAATCTAATAGTGATCTATTACAGATCTTAAAATAATTTTAAAAACCACATCAATTTTGAAAGAACTCAAGAACATAAGCCTTTATTTTAGTATTCCTCCATAAAAATAAGGTAGAGATTTATTTATATTGAGGTGTCTCTTTCAAGCGCGTGGCCAAAATTGATTGTCGAAGCTGTTACTATTGGTATTTTCCAAAGCCTAGAACATGTAGAAGAGAAGTTTCGGTTATTAAGTCCTTGGATATTTTGAATTTTTTTGTATGATTTGTGTAAATATATAACCTTCTATATAGATTTATACATCTGGAAAGAAATTGTTACGTGAATGGTTTATCGAACACGTAACAAAATAAATTGTTATGATCGATCTGAAAGAATCTATACTTTTTAAATTCTAAGGAAACCTAAACCTTTTCAAACACAAAGTTTGAGATTAATTTATGCTTACTTTTTATTAATCACTCACGTATATAAATAAGAGAATTACAAAGATATAGAATAGGAGAAGAACTCTTACCTTTACCCTAAGATAAATTCTTAATACAAATAAACTACTTAAAGAAAACTCAAACTCTAACTTGGAGAAATCTACTACTAAATAACTTATGCACCATAGTGCTACAAATAATTAAAAACTCTGATTTAGATAAATAACTATAACTATTTTTATTAATTAAACTACGATTACTCTAAGATAAACTAATACAAGTTATGTCAATATCTTCTACATGTTTTAGAATTTTACTTTCATAACATAAATCTTCCGGATATGTTAGTTAATGTGTTTTGGAGAGTGTTTTTTATTTTTTTTAAAAAAAAAAAGAAAAAAAAATTGTTCTAATGATATATAAATGTAAAACTACTTTTATTTTTTAGAAATGTCTTATAGTGTGATCCATATTTAAGAAAATGTTTTCTATAAACTACACATGCTTATTTTACCCAAATATATGTAAACCCCTATTTGTTAATAAAAAATAAAAAATAAAAATAAAAATAAAAATAAAAAGGAGAAAACAAAAATGAAAAAAGAAGAGGAAAAAAGAAAAGAAAAAGGTACAGGTTGCAACACCCTGTCGTTGGCATGAGGCCACCCCTACACTGGCCATTTAAGAAATTTTAAATGTCCGGGAAGTGTCCATTTTGTGTCTATCCAAAAATAAAGTGATTCTTAAAATTACAATTTGATCAAAATTTGATAGTTATCAATTACATTCTTAATGGTAATTTTAAAAGCTAATTCATTTTTAGATAAACACAAAATTAACCCTCTATAGACATTTAGAATTACTCGGCCCATTTGATAATAGTCATGTCATTTCCTTAATTTTATTTCAACGGCCACAAATTGTAATCAATTCATACAATTCTTGCAAGTAAAGAGGGTTAAATTAAACACGTACTCAACATCCAAAGGAAGATAAGGGGATAAGGAAGATTAATGTTATGGTATTAGAATTTGCATGCTAGAAGACTTTACCAAGACAAAATATCTCATAAAAAGCTATATTGGTTCTAGTTTATCTTAAAGTTTGAGTAGTTTATAAGAATAATTGTAGTTATCTATCCAAGTCAGTCTTTTAATTATTTATATATAGTATGTAATAGTAGATATCTGTTGTTCCTTGTATGAGTAGGAGTTTATTTCAAAATCTTTTAGTTTGATTCAGTTTGAGAGCAAAATTAATCTCTTATGCTTGAAAAGGTTTAAGTTCGCTCAAAATTTAAAAAGTCTAAATTTCTTCAAAATCTAAGATTTAAGTTTCTTTAGAACCTAACAATTTATCCCGTTGTGTTCGAGAAACTATTCACGTAACAATCACACTAAATGAGTTTTACAACTCCGACAAGTTAAAACATGTGACTTCTCAAACATTTTTATATCCTCACATTTAACATATTCATTATCATCTAAGATAACTTTTGGATTAACATAAACAAACCTGTCCAAAAAGGTAGAAGAAAGGGAGCGAGAAACAGATATAGATTGATAATCAAAAGGCTAAAATGTTAGATATTGTCTCCATATATGGCCTATATGCCACATATACAGTGTTTATTATATTTATTATAAATATAATATACGGTATTACGGTTAGGTAATTTAATTAATTTAGATTACCGTAATGGAATCGTTTAATTGATTTAAAATCAATTAATAATATTGTTTCCTTGATGGGAGGAACAATACGGTACTTACCATAATTTGAGGGTCCCTGACCTAGCCTATAAATAAACAGCCTGTGTACACCATCAGTACGGCAATACAGTCATAGGCATAGGTTAGAAGATCCCTCAAATAATATTTTCTTGTTCTTCAGATGGATCATGAAAACGTTTGAGCAAATATGGCTAGAGGTAAGCCTGAATCCTGTTTATTCGTTTTCCGCTGCGCATGTTAGATTAAATAATATGTTGATTATTTCTAACATGTGGTATCAGAGCCACCTCTATGCTATTTTGTTTAGCATTAAGTCTTTATTGAAGTTAATATTTTTGTGAACATAATTTATTTGCAATTATATTCATCGGTCACGAACGGTTGAAAAACATGGGTATTAGTTTTTTCAACATGTTGTTTGTTCCATTGTTTCGTATAGAACAAAATTCAGCCTATTATTATTATTGTTCATGAACTGCATGTGTTTGTGTTTCGAATTTGTTTTGCATCTGTTCATGTTCATATACGGTTGAAACCCTTGTTTTTACCGTTTTGCCCTTGTAAAACCCACTGTGCAATGCTTCTTGAAACCCATGGCCGATTGCCTCTCTCTAGAGGCCATTCGCCAGCTAATGGCCGGCATCGCAGTGACGTCGTTGCCGTGCAGGATCACCACCGGCATACAGTAGGCGCCGGCCCGTCGTGACCGGCGTCGTTTGTCGAAGGAAGGGCCGCTTCCAGCGGCCTTCCCCTTCACCGGGACTGGCGACCCTCACGGGTCGCCTAGATCCTGGACCAACGGCGACCTCTCTGGGTTGCCGTCGCTGCTAGGCAGCAGCAGTAGCCGGCGCTGTTCTGGGTAGAAGAAGCCGCTGCAAGCGGCCTCTTCCCGGTCACAAGAACTGGCGGCCCGTAAGGGCCGTTGGTTCCTGGGCAATCGGCGACCCCTCGGGGTCGCCGTGGCTGCTGAGCAGCGGCCCCTCGCGGCCGCTGCATAAGGTGGCAGTACTGAGGAAGCTCGGCCGGCCATGGTAAGGGAAGAAGGACACGGCGCAGGGTTCTGCTCTTTCGGGTCAATTTTTCGGGTTAACGGGTTAGGGTTTCAAGTGTAAAGGGTTCAGCCCATTTAGTGATCCGGGTTTTCGGGTTTATGAACCGGGTAAGGTTTCAACCCATCAAGCGAATCCGGGTCGGGTCGGGTCGGGTTATTTTTAAAATTACGGGTCGGACTGGGCACTAGGCCGACCCGAATGGGTCAGCCCAATTGCAGTATTTGCAATTTTAAAAAAAAAAAGAAAAAAAGGGGGGGCCCATAAAGTGGGCTGATTTATTTTGGTCAGCCCAATACAGATACCCAACCCAATTAAGTGGGTTAACCCAATTGGGTCAGCCCAGTACAGCAACCCATTTCAGTAGCCCATCAAGAATTAAAAAAATAGTAGGCTCATGTGGGGTTTAGAACTTGGGTTCACCAAGTGTAAAGGGCCTTGGCCACCTACTAAACCATTGGGCTATATTTTTTTATTATGTCCTCATATTGCAGTTTTATTCCACTTATTATTTACAGTGTTGTATTTTAAGATTATTGTTTATTTAATACATAAATTGAGGAATATTGAATTTATATTATTTAAATATAAATTGCTTGATGCCTAGACCTAAGAATAATTAACAATACCATATATACTGGTGTGTTTACAGTAATATCTAAGAATGCAATGTCGGGGAAAGTTCTGGCAAGGAAAGTCTTGGGATTTAAGTGTGTCCGGTGTGACCCCCCTCACTTTCCTGGGAGCTCATCTGCTTGCACCTTGGAAAATGCTGTTTACCCCATTTAGGTATTGGTTTGTTATATTCTTGGGGCTATTAAGGGAGCATCTATAAAGTTGTTAGATGTTAATGAAGTCGCAATTATTATTATGATTTTGGGAGAGCCAAAGCATCCCAATTTTTTAATAATAATTGCATCAAGATTACACACACGTAATTATCATGATAATTATGGGAGAGCCAAAGCATCCCATTTTTGTATGATAATTACATCAAGATTACACGCATGAACCTCATAAAGATTTATTAGATGTTCATAAATTACAACGTGATTATTATGATTTTGGGAGAGCCAAAGCATCCTAATTTTGTAATAATTGCATAAGGATCATACACATGAACTTCATATAGAAAAATTAACATCGTCTTGTAGTTAATTCATAAATTTAATTACTTATCCCCAAAGGGAAGTTTTTATTTTTATGACTTAATTAGAATAAGATAACAAATTTAGTATTAAAAGTAAAATTTCTTTCGGTTGCCCAAAGGTACGAAGAATTTTATTTATTAATATATAAATTTGCTTTAGTCTTGTTAATAAAGAGTAAATTTCATGTGTGATGCAACCTTTGCCCACAGGTAGGTTGAAATTTACTATTTACTATTTAAATTGGCATTGGCCAATTTGAAATAAAGTTACTTCATAGCATTAAAGTATTTTTTTTTTCTTGGTTATTGCAGCTGTTCATATTACTCTACTTTTGTGGTTTTATATTCCAATACATTATGGTAATATTTTTCTGACTGGAAAAAGATTAATATACTTTTTCATTTGAGCGTTTCTAATTCCATTATGGGAATGAAGGATATTGTAGTTTAACTTAAAGATTGAGATTTTAAGTCATTATTGGTCTATTTCAATTTTTTGAATTCTCTCTTCTATGTGTAGAATTTTATCTTGTAACACACGTAAGGATAAATGGTTAGTAAATAAACTTCTAACCACGTGTGTTCAAGGATATGAGAGAATTTATAAAGTGTTCACATGATTATTCATGTCTAAGGAAGGACCAATAAATGCAATAATGTCCAACACTTAAAGCATGAGAATAAGGTACCAATAAAGTATTATGGCAATCAAGATACATATTTCTCATGAAATAAGGAAAATTAAGGGCATATAAAGAAAGATTGCATGAAGTATAAGAAATGACTTAAAATAAAGATAATCTCATATATCTAGTATGTCGTGAATCTCTTTTAGTGACTCATTCAAATATATTGTGGATTGATTATGGTTTAACAATCCATGTTGTCAACACAAATGCAGAGTCTTTTTAAAATGAATAACACGTGTTTATAATTTGAGCTTGTTGGGATCTATAGGTTAATTTTGAAATTCAGTTATAATTTTTACCTCAAAATGATTTATATTCCATAATCCTTTTGAAATCTATTTTCTAGTTTGGCTTATCAAAAGGTTTTATTAAAAATTTCAATTTTTATTTTAAACTTGAAATTTTTTTTATTTTTGGTGGAATATTGGTTGGGATTTATTTAAAGTCTATTTAAAATTGACCTACATCCCAATTTTTGAAACAAAATTATTTGTTTATTTCTGCATACTGATGTTGACGTAAAGTAGAGTCTTTGAGAATTTAAAATGCTCTGGTTATGGCTTTGGAGATTGAAATATATCTCCATACAGTAAATAAAAGTCGGTAATTCACTGACTTTGGTTCTTGTGTGGGCTGCATAAGAGAAAGCATACCAACAAGAACACTAGAGGTGCCAAAGAGAGCATTTTGAGATTCTTGAGATCATGTACATTGAAAGGTGTTGACCTTTTCATACTCATTGCCTAAATGGTCAGAGATATTTTTTATCTCTTTTAGTGATGACCATATAAAGCTTATGTATCTCTATCTTCTAAATATTAAAGCTGGGGTATTGAATGCTTTCAATACCTATAAGGAAGAAGAAGAGAAACAATATGAAGATCATAAGATCTAATATAGGCATAGAGTATTAAGGTAGGTACACACAAAAGGAAATGATTAGTAATACTAATCTGCTATTACCCTTATAGAGTAAAGCTTTGAAGACAGTTGTGTATAAGTTAAACAGTATTCCATCTAAGGTTGTCCATAAGACACCTTTTAAAGTATGAAATAGATGGAAGCTTAGTTTAAATTATTTACACATATGGGGTTGTCTTGCTAAAGAGAGGATTTATAATCCTCGCCTTAGAAAATTAGATTCAAGGACAACCAGCGGATCTTTTATAAGCTATCTAGTAAACTTTAAAGGGTTTTAATGTTTTATTATCCTTCATATAATCCTAGGGTTGTTGATTGTAAAATTTCTAGAGGATGCAGAACCTAGTGGGAGTGCTCATTCACATAAATTGGAATTTGAGGAAGCACTAGAGTTGGCCAAATCTCCTCCTAATAGAGGATGATTGATTGTATTCAGGGAAAATCAGATTGATTATCCTGAGCCACAATCAGTTATGGAACAACCAACTCATACAGAACAGGTTCAAAAGTCTATTCTCCCATTGCAAAATGCAGAGGAAGTAGAATTAAGAAAATCCTATAGAATAAGGAGATCAACAAGTCTTAGTGATCATGTTGTATATCTCCCAGAGTCTGATGTTGACATTGGACATAAAGATGATCCAAGTTTGTTTTCACATGCTATGAGTGGAGAAAACTCCACATTGAGATTCAGTGCCATGAAGTAAGAGTTAAATCCATTGCTCAACAGTCTAGCTAGACTCGTAGCCAATGGTTTTACTCATAAGGAAGGCATTGATTATCGTGAAACATTCTCTCCAGTGTCTAAGGATGGTTCATCAAGATGATCATAGCATTAGTAGCTCATTTTTTGATCTAGAGCTACATCAAGTGGATGCGAAAACGACTTTTCTGAATGGGGATCTTAAAGACGAGGTTTACATGAAACAATCAAAAGGTTTTATAAATAACAGTCAGAAAGCTTGCAAATTAAAGAATTCTATTTATGGGCTATGATAGATCTCTCATCGGTGATATACTTTTTACAAGGTAATTGAAAACCTTGATTAGTATATATATCTTAAGGTCAGTGGGAGTACAGTAATCTTTCTAGTCCTATATGTAGATATTATTTTTGCAAGTGGTGATTTATGTTTGCTACATAAAGTTCACAAAACTTTGAAATGAAGGATTTGGGTGAAACCTCTTATGTCTTTTGACATAGAGATTCACAGAGACATAAATAATATTAACATTGTCTCGGAAGCCCTACATTGAAAAAGTTTTGGGAAAATTTAGAATGAAGGATTATGTACCTTCAGTAGCAATTAAGAGGGACCAATTAAATACAGCTTAACGTCCCAAAAGGTATTGGAATAAGGGCAGATGAAAAGTTTTGAGTGTCTGCATTATACATAACCATATGACTGACAATAAATATATTGAGTCAATAAAGTGCTGCAAATAAAGTCTTGCGGTATATGCAAGGAACCAAGAAGTACAACTTAACCTAAGGATACACTTTCCATTTGAAGGTGGTTAGTTGTTCAGATTTGAGTTTTGCTGATTGTGTAGATAGTAAAAAGTCTACTTTAGGGTATATATCTTTTTATTGAAGGATATATCCTAGAGATGCAGTATGCAGACTATAGTTGCTACGTCTACCAAGAAAGCTAAAAGTCTAGCGTGCTATGAATTTAGTACACAGGCATGATGGTTGAGACATCTGTTGAAAGTCTCAATCTTGTCGATTTTACAATTAGACCATAAAGATATTCTGCGGTAATTCTACTATAATCTTCTTTTATAAGAATAAAGAGTTGAAGCAGAAGTAAATCGACATCAAGAATCTCAGTACGAGAGATAACATTAAGAGACATAAAGGGTCTATTGAGCATATAAGTACTGAATTAATGATTGCGGATCCCATGACTTAAAGTTTACCGGTAAAGAAAGAATAAAGTCATGCGGAGTATATGAGACTCATTAATTCATTTTCGCTTGGTTTGTCTCTTTTTGGTCTATAGACATAAAGTTATTATAATAAAGATTTTTTGTGCACATTTGTTATTTTATCCATGAGGATAAATAAAGTTGGACCCGAATGACTTATAGGAAGTTCATTCATAAAGCTTGATTATCCATAAGGTACTTATGTAAGGAGTGTTTTACATCGTGATACATGGAAGGGACGACCTAATTTTATAATGGTTTTACCGCCATGATTCGTGTGAAACATTTCTTATCTGAGTGGGAGGATTCCATAAGTGATTGGCCAAACTAAAGAACCTAATACCATAAAGTCATGTGTCATAAAGGCCAAGTGGGAGAATGTTAGATATTGTCTCCATATATGGCCTATATGCCACATATACAGTGTTTATTATATTTATTATAAATATAATATACGGTATTACGGTTAGGTAATTTAATTAATTTAGATTACCGTAATGGAATCGTTTAATTGATTTAAAATCAATTAATAATATTGTTTCCTTGATGGGAGGAACAATACGGTACTTACCATAATTTGAGGGTCCCTGACCTAGCCTATAAATAAACAGCCTGTGTACACCATCAGTACGGCAATACAGTCATAGGCATAGGTTAGAAGATCCCTCAAATAATATTTTCTTGTTCTTCAGATAGATCGTGGAAACGCTTGAGCAAATATGGCTAGAGGTAAGCTTGAATCCTGTTTATTCGTTTTCCGCTGCGCATGTTAGATTAAATAATATGTTGATTATTTCTAACATAAAATTCAACAAAAACCTAAGAAACCGTGGCCTAATTAATATCACCAACAATCCTTTCTAAGCATATCTTTGCAACATTAGCAGATACGACACATTTTGCTGTTCTTTTTCCAAAATCAAAACAAAAACATCCTAATCATCATCATCTTCGGACATTACGTATAATGTTACGCTCCTCCCAGATTGGACAGGAACAGGTTGGCTTTCCGTTCTTCCACTCAGCACCACAAGTGTAGCAGAACTGATATCCACATCTGGAAAAACATTGCACGGGAAATACAAGCATTTTTGAAACAAGCAGAGAATGGCTGGTTTGTAGTGACATTTTCTCTTGGGACAAAGACATGAACTTTATAACAAAGATAAGGGGACAATAAATGAGAGAAAAAGTTGAATTGAGCTATATAGCAATTGGCCGGGAAGGGAGAAGGGGAGATTCAATTCGAACCAACGAAGGGGAGATTCGAACTAACTATTCACTTTCATTTCATAACACGTAGTCTCCGGCCGATTGGCTAGCCTTTGACTTTACAAACACACATACTTTAGCGACAATAAGAGCAAGAAAAAGTCAAATTGGACTGAGGAATATAAAAAGTACCTGCAAGTGATGTGGTAGCAACCTTCGGCTAGTTCAACCATGTGGCTGCACTTCAAACATTGGGGCCAACGTTTCGCCTTTGCAAGACACTTGAGCTTTGCATCTTCTGATTGGGAATAACGATCTGATCTTTTGTAATCATTGCAGGTCATATCAAAATGCCTCGGGACTTTGCAATTGATACAGAAAGAGTAATGACATTTCATGCATCTTCTGAATCCATCTTTGTCAGCAGCAATATATGCGGTCTTACTCTTAGTATATTTGAAAACCTCACTTTTCGACATTAGTGCTGAGCACCTGGGACGTGGGCAATAAACTTTCTCTGTAACAGGAATAGAAGATTCCTTCATGCGTTGGCTCAAGACCTCAGCCAATTTCGGTTCCAAGAATTTCCCACAGCTATCAATATTCACCTTGGCCTTACAGCCTTCACGAGGGCACTTTACCACCATCCCATTAAGCACCTTGGCCTCCATATGCTGTTTCATACATGAAAAGCAAAACCTGTGCCGGCAACCATCAACTGAAAACATCTTCTCAACACCAGTATCTTCAAAGCAAATTAAACATGTCTCTTTCAAACTCTTGCCATTCCTAGTTTCTTCAGTGAAGGTAATTTGAGAAATTATAGCATCTCTTGCAGATTTAAATGCAAACTTAATATCATTACGTGCCACAAGAGATGGTTTGCAACGAGTAAATTTTCTCTGAAGAAGAGCCACCTGATTGACTAATGTCGCAATCTTGCTCTGTTATGGTCGTGCTCTACCAGTAACCTGTATTCAGAAAATACAATGTTGATGACCTCTATCAATGTCACTAAGTACAAGTCTCAATAAAACTGTTAAGATAACTAGAATTAATTTCAGAATATAAGCAAGATCGAAGAAAGGTTGAACAAAGAGGCTAGCTCAGTGGATCATAATAATGCAATTTTCATTTTTGATAAGGAAATCATATTAACTGAATTGAAAAGAAAGTTTAGATAATGGAATGCCTCCCATTTTAAGCCATAATACTATTGACTCACATATCGGTAAAGCACATAGTCATCACAGAAGAAGGTGAGCCTTTTCAAATTCAAGCTGAGAGCTTTATTAAGCCCTTCAATCAGAGCCTCCAGCTCAGCAACTTCATTGGTCACGACTTGACCATCCACGAAAGCCTCCAGATTCTTTCTCACCTCCAAGATCAGACTATCCCTCGGATCGCAAATCGCGACCCCGGCTCCGGCCACGGTGACCTTCATATCCCTAATCCTCTCTTCGCTCACCAAACCCTTTGAGTATAATCTGAAACACTCTGTGTCAACCAAAGCGGTTGACGATGACGAAGGGTCCATACGGTACGAACGGTGGTAATTTAAAACTTGAATGAGTATCTGCTTTGGTTAACCACCAAGAGAAGAAAAGTTCATATATAAAGCAAGGACTCGGAAACTACAAAGGGAAAGCCACGTGTTATGTAGAACAACAAGGCAACTAGAAAAGAAACTAAGAAAAGACACCCATCTGTAACTGACTTCTATCTACTGTTGACACCAAGAAAAACCAGAATTGGCGTGGACTAAATTCAGCAGTAAAATAAGGACATGAGCTGTTCTACGACTGTGCGAGGTGAGGGAAGGATATAAGAGCTGAAAAGGAGTGTACCGGAAAGAAGGAACCAACAGATTGTGGAAGACGTGTGAAGTGGTGAAAGAAGGTTGTGGAGGAAGATTGTGGAAGTAGAGTAATCAATAGGAGACGCGAGATAAGTGCAGGGATATGATGGGCAATTAAGGAAGGTTGTGGAAGATGTGAAATGATAGGCAGGGACGTGCGATGATGGGGAGGTCGTGCGATGCTGGTTTCAAGGGAAGGAATGAGTGACACGTGGCAGTGCCATCGTCGGGAATGAACGAGTAGTTAGCTGAGTTGCACATTAGCCATGGGTCCTCGTTCTGAACTTTCTTTCACTTCTCTTGCTTGGACTGTCCAGGGTTTTCTCCCTATTTAAAGCACCAGCAGCGTTCTCACCAAAATAATTTTTTTAGTTATTTTGGTGACTCAATGCGATAAAAATCTTGAAAAATCATTCTTAGCAGCTTCACCATTTTAAGTAAAAAATTTTGATGACTGAAATTACTAACCAAATTAGATGAGGCATTTTCATTCAACAATCCACTCACTAAATTTTGTTTCACATTTCTCTCTCATATGATTAGCACACTTTTTTCCTTTTTTTCTCTCATTTTCTTCTCTCATCTCCCATCTCTCACACGATAATGTCCTCATTTTATGGATATGAATGATTTTTTGTAAAAAGATTATATAGAGAAAAAATAAATAAATATGAAAAAATTATTATTTAAATAGAATGGTGAATATTGACTAGTTAAAATGGTGAGGCTGCTGGAGGAATTTTAATAAAGTGGCTCACCAGAATAGAAAAAAGTGATTTTTAGCTATTTTGGTGAGTAAAATTTGGTGAGGCTACTAAGAATACTCTTATATTTATTAAAATTCCCCCAGCAGCCTCTCCATTTTAACTAGTCAATATTCATTATTCCATTTAAATAATAATTTTTTCATATTTATTTATTTTTTCTCTATATAATCTTTTTACAAAAAAATCATTCATATCCATGAAATAAGGACATTATCGTGTGAGAGATGGGAGATGGGAGAAGAAAATGAGAGAAAAAAAGGAAAAAAGTGTGCTAATCATGTGAGAGAGAAATGTGAAATAAAATTTGGTGAGTGGGTTGTTGAGTGAAAATACCTCATCTAATTTGGTTA
Source organism: Alnus glutinosa (assembly GCF_958979055.1). Taxonomy (NCBI): domain Eukaryota; kingdom Viridiplantae; phylum Streptophyta; class Magnoliopsida; order Fagales; family Betulaceae; genus Alnus; species Alnus glutinosa. The sequence continues at coordinate 19,751,404 of NC_084894.1, forward strand.
GTAATTTCAGTCATCAAATTTTTTTGGTTAAAATGGTGAGGCTGCTGGGAGTGGTTTTTCAAGATTTTCATCAAATTGGCTCATCAAAATAGCTAAAAAACTATTTTGGTGAGGCTCTTAGAAATGCTCTAAGTGGTTCTATTCCCTAAAATAAGAAAAATTTGAAAAAAATTACAAAAAAACAAGTCACAGCAGGTGCTCAGGGCTCCACGCTTGGGTAGCTCTGCCATAGATTATTTTAATAAAAAAAAAAAAATCTCCCTCTCCCCTCTCCTCTCTCATTCAGCCTTTCACGCGTCCTTTTCGCCCCTCCTCCTTTCTTTCCATTCTCCCAAACAGATATCTCTCTCTCACCCCCGCCGAACTCGAATCGACCATGAGCACTGATGAATTTCTGATCCTTCTTTCAACATGAAGCCAAATAGAGAGAAATTCAAACAGAGAAAACCATGAGCACTATCCGATCCCAAAGACATCGGCGATTTCTCGGTCGAAAATGAGTGGGCCAGCACTCCGAGAACCCCTTCGAACACCTTTCCGCCGCAGTGATCGCTGTCACCGAGAACCCCGTCAAGCGCGAAGCCACGGCTCCAATCTCCAGCGACACCGCCATCCGTAAGAAGAAAAAGGTCTTCAAGGATGGCTCTGTACTGTTACCATCGTCGTCCTCGTACCTGTACTTCTTCGTCGTCCATTGAGAAATCTTCACTGAGGAGGCTGAATTGGAGTTGTTAGCACCACCGTTCGTAGCCATCAAAATCAAAACGATAAAATAGGGTTTTTGAGTGTGTTTGTGTGTGAATAGGAGGATTTGATGGAAAAACATAACCGAAAATCTGAGAGATAACCAAGGATTTGGTGATGGATATAGGAGATGAGCTCATGAGCGGTGGCTGTCGAAGATGTTTATGGAATACAGTTAAAAAAAAAAAAAGAAAGTAAAAGATAAAATATATATATATATTATTTTAACATATAGGGAGAGATAAATGGAATCTGTTGTGGGGTGTTTTTGTATAGGGTAAAAAAAAGTTGTTTGATTCCCTAAATTTACCCTAAATTAGGAAAAATGGTTGAGAATCTGCTGCTAGTGCTCTTAGGTTTTCAAAGAGAACAAATTGCAAGGGAAACGAAAGGAGTAGCTTGCTAAACAAGAAAGTGAAAATTGTCAGGATATCATACATCGTGATATTGGTTTGTTTGGCAAAGACACGTGAACAGAGTAGTGGATTGTTAATTTTAAAATTAGTAAAAAGTGATGATGTGATATAAAGTAAAAAGAATTTGTATAAAAAAAATGAAAAAATTTTATATTGTAGTGATTTTTTTTTATTGAATAGTAATAAAAAATTATTGATGTGATATAAAAAGTGAAAAAGTGAAAAAGTGAGAATGTTTTGATGTTGATTGATATTAAAAAATATGAAAAAATTAAAAAATTAAAATAAAATAATCATGAACAGTAGAACGCACTACTGTGTATTGTCCCTGTTCTTGCCAAACAACCCCATTTATGTTTGGCAATGTTTTCGACTCTGAACAGAGCAGTGGTTCTACCTTTTTTTTCCACTTTTTTTTTTTTTTTTTTTTTTTTATTTTTAACAACAATCAGCATCAAAACATTCTAACTTTTTTTCATTTTTATATCACATTAATAATTTTTTTATTACTATTCAAATAAAAAAAATTCATTACTGTACAAAACTATTTCACTTTTCTATACAAATTCTTTTTACTTTATATCACATCATTACTTTTTACTAATTCCAAAATTAACAACCCACTACTCTGTTCTGTACAAGCATTTGTCAAACATACCCATTTAATGTTGGGGGATAAAATCCTCCATGAGTCCCACATAAACAATCTCATTCAAATAAGTTGCTAAATGGATAACAACTGGATCCATCAAAATTCTTTTTTATGAGGAGTGCAAATCCTAAGGTTTAAGGGATTGATATTGTTAGAGTATATTAGAAGATTTGATTTAAAAGATTGATTATAATTATTGTTATCTCTTATAAATAAGATTATAAGGTAATCAAATTTGATTAATTTAATTGTAATCAGATTTGATTGCAATAAAATCACATTAATTTCATCATTATACTTATCTATCCAAACTCTTCTCAATTCTCCTGCAAATAGGAGCCTCATGTATTGTGAATTAATCAATGAATAAAAGCAATATGTAGCATTCTAGGCTTTATTCCGTGGACATAAGTCATAAACCGAACCACGTAAAATTCATTGTATTCTTATTTTATTATTCCGCTATTTGTCTTGTCTTTATTTTTCATTCGATTATGTTTTCTTTCAGATATCAATGTGAGATACTATCTCTCTACCTACATTGAACTAAGAACATCCCAACAAGCTCTCTAAATTTTAGCTAAAAATTATATTTTTGTTAATTTAACTATTACTTTTTAAAAACTTCTCACATCAAACTTTCTAAATATTTCTCTACTTTTACTAAATTTTATTTTTTAGGGTTAAATACGTTTGACCCCTATAGCTTAAAGATTTTATTTTTTGCCCCCTATGATTCATTTCGTATCGTAGATGATACCTCGTTTATGGCTAAAACCAGAGATGGTACATTTGTCTAACTTTTGTCCAAAAATTGACGGAAGTTTACGTCAACACCTCTAAGAAGCTTATATGTGTCCTATGCCTAATTAAAAAAAATAAAACACTAAAAATTAAAAAAAAAATTAAAAAAATTAAAAGCTTTAAAAAATAAAATAAAAACTTTTTGAAAAAAAAAAAAAAAACATTTTTAGGATTTTGCCCTTGAGTGTGGCTGAACCCACCCCCATTTTGCTCTTTTGGGGTGACTAAGCCACCCCTCATTTTATTTTTCAAAAATTTTATTTTTTAATTTTTTTTTAAAGTTTTTATTATTTTTAATTCTTAATTTTTATGTAGGCATGGGACACGTGTCAGCTTCTTAAAGGTGTTGATATGGTCTTCCGTGAATTTTTGGACCGAAGTTGGAGGGAAGTACCTTCTCAATCTTTAGCTATAAACGAGGTACTATTTACGATACGAAATGAACCATAGGAGATAAAAAATAAAGTATTTAAACCTTAAGTATTTAAACCTTAGGGAGCAAAAACGTATTTAACCTTATTTTTTATTGGTTTTGAGCAATCACTTCTCTCTTTTTTTTTTTCTTTTTTTTTTTGAAAAAAGTTGAGCAACCACTTCTAACAACTTTTACTGTCATGAGAATCTACCTCAAATTCTATTAACTACAGAAGACATAGTGCTGCTTTGTTAACATTTATTGGTCAAAGTTGTGGGAATGACTTAATCCTATTAATGCATAAGACTAATTATGTATGGATTTAGCATTTATTGGTCTTTTTGGAAGGAGGGCTTATGGTGTGTTTGGGTCGAATATTTTGGTGTATTCGAACCGGGTTTTTATTCAAAAACCCGACACCCGCATCCATGTTGAATAAAACCCGAATGCTTTATTGAAATCGGTTTGTATTTCGAGGTATCAGATGATCTGAGGCGTGAATATTTTGGTGTGAAAGCATTTATTGCTACAATCCAATCCAGCTGCATTTGTTTAATGTTGTGGGACCCGCGTCTTCAGACTCATAATACAGAAGACAATTGGGTGTATTTCACTTTAACATTTAGCATTAATGTGAGCTTGTAAGGACCATTGACTAAATCATGAAGTCACTAGAATAAATCTTGTCCGTCAGATGCATTTGTACATATCCAAGTGCAGCCAACCACTCCCGCATTGTAATGTAATTCGACCTTGTTTCTTTTTTTTTTTTGTTTAAACAAAATATCAAGCTATTGTCTTGTTACGAGATATGCTCAGACGCAGTCAGACGCAGTCAGTGCATTGGAATTCGGCTGGGTGTAAAACGTTTACACCGTTTTCCAGAATTTATGTGATAACAGCCGTTAGATTATAAGACCAGTAGAGTTCCTATTATTTTGACCTTCCATTCGGTTCTATAAGGTGCGAGTGACCACACCCAATAACTGCCCGTTATGAGAGGCGTGTCTTTGCCTTTTTATCTGACCGATGCACCATAATGGGGGCAGCTGGGGTTTATTTTCGAATAATGCATTTGCTTAGATGGTTTTAATTAATATCAACCGTTAATTAATATCACACGATGAAAGGGTCTTCTCATCCAACGGTTAAAAAAAGGACAATAACAATTTTAAGACCGATTCTATCATAAACTGCTTGCACCGGATTACATGACATGTACCTTGCATGTTCAACGCGTGTCTCTCAATATTATCTGTAATTTTTTGATCTTCAATTTCTGTTCAACGGCCATGTGCCTTATGTGTTCCCCAAAACCTCACCTTTCTCTCATTTTCTCTCATTTTCTTCCTCTGCCGAACAAGAAACCCGTGAGACCATCGTGTTACTATTGCCTGAAAAGAAGCGTGTCAGGGAGCTTTTCAGGCTTCCATCACCTCCTTCCGCCCGTTGTAGCAATATTCGCTGGCATTTGTATAGATTGGGGTCTTTCACCCATCAGAGAGGTAGGTGATTTTTGTGTTATTTGCTTTTAATCTATTTATTAGACTTGAACCTAAAATTTTTGGGCTTCGTGTTGTGAGTGTCGGCCTCGCACAGTGGACGGAAACTGGCTATAAGTTCGTGCATTGGAAGGTAGAACCTCAATGTCTTCAGAGAAGCCTTCTTCTTTGGATGAGTATTCTTCCTCAACAGCTTCCAACACCCAACGATACTCAGCTCCTCCAGTGAAGACAGTCCACGTGGTCGGTCCAAGAACACGGTCTTGGAGGGTTAGTTTCAATTTCATACTTTGTTGTTGTTGATTATTGTTTCATTTTTTATTTGTAATTTGCACAAGAACTTTGTATTTCATGGACTGTTAAAGGGATTTATTATGATTTTATTATTTTTTGTATATTCTGTTGTTATTGTTACAATGTTGTTCCTGTTTGTTGGTTTGGATTTTTTAGATCATTTATACAAGTCGAGTTCCTGCATAATTTGGTAGATCTGTGTTTTTTTGGTTTTTTTCTTTTACATAAAATTATTTTTTCCAATAATGGTCTGGCATTAAAACTGATCTGTTATTTTTGTAATGGACATCCTGTTTTTTAGCCAAAAAATATCTCATACCAGTAGTATTCCAGCTTGATTTTACCAAATCATTTCCGTGGAGGTGATTTTTGCTTAAGTGTGTACAGTCACATCCCTCCGCGTCTGTTTACATAATAATTGTCAAACTGTTTTTTTTTTTTTTTTTTTTTTTTTTTTTTTTTTTTTTTTTTTTTTTTTTCGATCCTTCACGTCATAATGTTGACTAGTTTTTTTGAATGAATTTTTTTTAAACAAAGGTGCATTTTTTTTGTTAGGACTTACGGCCAAAGGGGTAAACTGTCCCTTTTTTTTTTTTAACTTAAAACAAAGGTTTATCAAAAGCTATGTAGACCGGTAGAAAACAGAAAAATCCAAAAAATTAAAGCAAATTAATCAGAACTTTATCAAGAACACTTTTTTAGTACACAACACTCCAACCTTTGAAAATAAAATCACAAAACACTTTGATATATTTTTTTTATTATTTTTACTTAATCAAATTGCATACAATACATCTAACAACTTAAAACAAGTTCAACTCGGTTTTATTTACTTAAAACAAATTTGATCAAACCATTACTAGGAACTAATTACTTACAAAACGCTACAAAAAAGAAAGCATAAAATGATCCATTGATCAATATAGAAAAGTAACTTTGTTTTTATTGTCCACAACAATAGATGTTGTTCATATACTTCCTCTTTGTATTTTCTTTTTTGTTTTTGTTTTTTTCTTTGTTGGCAATACACACAAAAAATAGGAAAAATAAAAGTTCAAAAACGTAATTATATGCACAATAATACATAACCACAAATTAACCAAAACACTATCAAAATCAAATTTCTAAACAAGACTCATATTTGTAACAAATTTTTTATAACAAAATTTGTATTTGAGACTCTGTTAACTTTATAACAAAATTGGCACAAATTAAAAAAAAAAAAACTAACCACGAACAAATCAAAACATTATATGAGAAGCATTTCTATGTAAGAGACACTCATATTTTTAAAATATATATAATTTAAAAATATTGTTTTTGAAACACTCGTAATTTTGAAACAAAACTGGCACAAATTGTTTCAACTAACCACAAACTAATCGATCAAAACATTACTAAAAAATGTTTTATTTTTTTATAACTTTGTGGTAGATTTAACATGCTCATAGCACAAATTGAATGTTGTCTTAAATTCATGCTACATTTTGTACAGCCATATTCGACGAGAAGCAAGAAGCAGTGTTTTCTTCAAGCGTTAAAAACATCTCATATTCGAAAGGTATACCTCATAACCTGTTTCTTAATGTATGCTATACAAATAATGCATGTTTATAACTTTTTTACTATAGGCATATATTGGAATCTTAGATTGTAATTAATTTAAATTTAAATTAGGCTGCATTACAAATTACTTGCTACTTCCACTGTTTAAGTGTAATCCTACAGTCGAATTTTGTTAAAATATTTGACTAGCAGTCCTAATAAACCAAACAATGCACAAGTACAAAATGTAATAAGGAAAATTACAATGTAGCCTCCCAAACTTTAGAATTTCTAATTAGTGACACCTAAACGGAAAAGTACACTAATCCCCCTCAAATTTCAATTCTATAGTCAATGTCCCTCGTAAATACCAATTGTGTCTATAAAAAAAATATATTTTCATACAATGCATCGCTGTCATTAGAGGGGATATGGAGAATGAGGTGGTAATGTGAGGGGCTATGTACAAATATGTCAACTTCATGTGCTTTTGGTTGGGTATGTTTCCTTACGTCATAACTATAGCAAATTAATGGCCCTACTTTTTCCACTCCATACTAGAGAAAACAAGGTGCCATGCCAAAAGGAAAGGGAATTGAGTGGACTCATGAGGAAGCTGACATGTTGCTCGAACTTCTTCTAGAATGTGTGCATAACGGTACCATTGTCAGAGGGACCGTGACCAAAAATACATGGGTGGATCTGACCGTTAAAATGAATGCTAGGGCCACTAGGGTTTTTACTCCTAGCCAGCTATCGACGAAGTAAAACAAGTTTCGTAAAGACCACACAGACTTCTCAGGCCTGTTAAATCATAAAACTGGTTTCAGCTGGGACCCTATATTAAACACTATCAGTGGGACCCCGACATAGTGGGAGTGTGCCAAGATGGTATGCTCTATCCCAAATGACCTCAGTTTGATCAATCTTTTATAGAAATCATGGAAAACATCTAAATGTAAACTGAGTGCCTTTTCCGGGTTTTCGTAGGTCGATGATAGAATCACACGCTTCAAGTCAAAGGGGTGCCGTAACTATGAGCAGCTGGGGATCCTTTTCGATCGGTTAACTGCAACGGGCATTCTCCGCCGATCCTCCGCACATTCCCCGCCAAAAGCCGAGGAGGAAGAACATCTCATGCACCGTATGTAGACGGAGGGTATGCACGTGCATAGTGGTGGGGCTGGTCGTACGGGTCGAGCAAAAGGTTATCCGTCACAAGCATTTGTTGACCTCGACAATCCTCATGATGATGAGGCCGGTGGACCTTCATCTGGTGGAGGTAGGCGCAGGGGGAAAGAGCCGATGGTGGAGGATACACCATCTGACCTGGCGCGGGATATTGGACTGGGTGTCAATATGGGATCTACACAAAAGGATCCTTAGGCAAAAAAGGATCCAAGCAAACGAAAAGCCAAATGGTGGCTTCGAAGAAAGCTTTGTACGACGAGTTAAGGGAGATGGCGAAGGCAAGGAAAGACGTCTTGCTTCGGCGGAGTCAGTCGGATATGAGTTCCACACAACAGCACAGCACTGCCAGATCCGCACTCCCGATGGATCGGGCTCTCGATTTCCTAAACGAGTTGCAGCATGAGGTCAGTGATGAAGTGTACATAGCTGCAACAGTTGCCCTGATGGATGAACAACTTCAAGCCGCGTGGATCCGCATGACAAGAGCACGCAGATTGATCTGGCTAACAAAGCAGAAGCCCCTTGATGACTGACAGGCAGGATAAGATTGCAAATAGCTACTTGTATTTGTACTTAACTTTGAGGGTAATTTATGTTTGTTTTGTATTTTAGGTATTAAGTATGAGACAATGATTGGTGATATGTGTTTTACTATGTGCATATGTGACAATAATTGAATTGAATCTATGTTTGCTGGTATGCTGTACACATTATTTGAAGCTGTATTAAACTCAAATGTGTCCGTAGGTAGGATGGATGGATCTAACATCCCTTTCGACGCCATGGATGAGGATAGTGAACAGGAATTTGATGACGAAATAAATTTGATATTGGCTGTGCTAGACATATCAAATGACGATGATGATGATGATGGAAACTGCAAAATGCCAGCACGCAATTTGCCATTACGAGGGGCCATGTATATAAGGTGCATGCTGAATGGTAACCCAACGCCGTTTAAGGAAATGTTCCGAATGGAGCAACCCCAGTTTAAAACGTTGTGTACTGAGTTGAGGGAGCGCCAACTCATGAGGAGTACAAGGAACGTTGAGGTTGAGGAAAGTGTGGCTATATTTCTTATGGTTATCGGCCACAGCCAGGGGCAGCGGGTCGCATTAGATCGCTTTCAACATTCCACTGAGACAATAAACCGCCATATCAAGACGGTGCTTGGTGCAGTGGGTCATCTAGCGAGGATTTACATTAGAGTTCGTCACAGGACTGGGGTAGCCCCACATGTAAGCGGTGATCCCAAATATTATCCTTGGTTCAAGGTGAGTTCATGTCCTTCTGTAACACAACAATGTTATATTAATGTCACCTTTCAAATACTATATAGAATGCCCCGGTTTTATGATTTATTATTTTTGTTATTTCATATATTTTGATATTATTGTATTAGTGCGATCGATGGCACACACATAAAAGCGGAAGTCCCAGTCGAGCACCAACAAATTCAGGACATTATGACTTCTCCCAAGCAGCTTCCATTGAAATGGCCCAATTTAGAGAAGGCATTGCACAAGCAATGTGGGATACCCGTCATGGACACTAGAATGCGGGAAATTTAAAAATTTGCAATTATATTGTACAAGTAGTGAATTTTTGTTTTGGATATGCATTACGTATGGTTGTGGTTTTACGCATGTGTTTGGTTAATTTCGAGTAAAATATACTCTTATGTACGATTTTGTACCCATATTATTATTATTATTATTATTATTAATTTTTTTTTTTTATTTCTCTTAACGCATTACCAAGTAGACATGGACGTCGAGGTGAACTGTACATGTGGTGCTGGACCCATGAGACTCCTCGTTTCAAGAACAGAAAGGAACTACATGCGGCGTTTCTACAAGTGTCCCCTAAGAAAGGTATGAACTCGTAAAAAAACGCTGGCCTTAAATTGAACCAACATTTACATGTTAATGATTTTTATGTTTAAGTGTATGTCGCAGTGGCAGTCTCATCCCGTTTTAATGGATTATTGTAGAATCATCCAGGGGGTTTCTACTGGGAAGATGAGTTGATGCAAAATTTTGCTGAACTGGTACACGAGGACCCCGCTGTGCACATACATGCGTAGGGCAACGCATCGGGCATGCCGTGGCTTGTTGGGGGCATTATGCGATGTTGTGGTATTACATGGATTTGCGTCCTTTGTTTGTTAGGGTTATTGTTTTTGTTGGTTCTCATCTTCGCCTGAAGGGGTTTGGTTTGTAATGCGGGTGGTTTATCATATCATATATTTTGCTTTTACTGGAATCAGTTTATTGTGTAATATATGTCGGATATTCCTAGAGATCGCTACTTGAACCTTTTTTATTTTCAGTACCGCTCATGAACGGTAATGGAGCTATGCATTTGACTGAATGCCAACCTTTCTTCATAATGTACCTATCTGTTTCTTTTTCCTTTCCATAGATTTTTTGTTTGCTTTTAGTTTCTTTATTTTATGTTAGATATATCTTGCTCAAATTAATTTGTGGTAAATGAATATGTCGATAATTACGGTTTATAATTTTGAATTAAAGCAGATAAGTAATTTAATTTTAACGAGAATGAAATAGGTATTTTTCACGAGAAATGAGAAGGAAATAATTTATATTAAACTCGAAAAAATATTCGTTACTAAATAAAATTAACTAAAATTAATCATAAAATTAAAACAAAAAAACGTGCTTATCTTAGATTTAATAAAGCAAAATAAATTAAAATCATTAGTCCATAAAATTTAATACTCAATTTTTAATTAGTATACAATGAATATTTCAATCATTATTAAGATTAAAGAAAAATTATAGTTTATTCCCCCAAATTACTACCCGTATTGTGTCTAGCCCCAAAAATTGCTAACATTCCGACTTCGGTCTCTCAAAGGCTCAAACTACCAAAACCTTTGAAAAAATGCCACATTGGGCGAGATATGTCCATATTACTCATGCCACATGTCATTATAGAATTTTTTAAAAAAAAAATTGAAAAAAATAACTAAAATCGAAAAGCAAATATATAAATATATATATATATATATATATATATATTTCAAAGAAAAATAGGAAAATGGGGGTGGCTACCCCTCCCAAAGGGATGGCTGCCACCTATATTTTCTTCTTCTTTTTTTCTCTTTTTTTTTTTTTTTTTTTTTTTTTTTTTAATTATTATTATTAAAAAAAAAGAATAAAAATGAAAATAAAAATATAATTTTACTCTTTTTAGTTTTTAGTTTTAATTTTTAATTTTTTTGTAATTTTTTTTATTATTAGTTTTATTATTTTTTACTATACCAATTATTATGCACAACTTTTCATACAAACCAATCATCTTCAATCATTTCCTACTATTAAAAAACATTTTTTTTTTCAATTTTTAAAAATTAACACCTATTTTCATAACACCAATCATTATACACAACTTTTCATACAATCCAATCATTTCCAACCACTTTCTACCATTATAAAACACTTTTTTTCAATCTTCCAAATTCAACACCCAAACACATATTCGAAAAGAATCTGAATTATATTCAACATCCAAACACATTTTCATTGCCTTGAAATCCGTGATCAGATTCAGAATATTATTCATATTCGAAATATTCGATACCCAAACGCACCATTAGCTTATCTACCTCCAATCCTATTAATGCAGAAGACGTAATTCTGCAAATAACACTGAGGGCTACATTTGTGAAAAGAATTTTATCTCCACAAGGGTATAGGAGACCCAAGAGTTAGTAAAGAAAGATGTGGAGTGGGTGTTTGGAGTACTTCAAGCACAATTTGCAATAGTACGTTGACTTACACGATTTTGGAAACTTGAAACGCTCAAAGGCATTATGATGGCATGCGTAATTCTACATAACATGATCGTTGAAGATGAGCGGACTAACAATGGAGTAGAAAACTTTAAATATGAACAATTCAATGATACCCAGGGCTACAAATGACTTCAGTGAGTTCATTCGACGCCATCATTTTATTAGAGACAAAGGAACTCATTCTCACATTAATTTAGAGTCTCATAAAAATAATGAAGATAATAAGTTGAACCAGAATCTCACTAGCTTTAGTAGAGTCTCACCACCAAAAGAAAAAAGACTTGAGAGTAGACCTTTACATTTTCATTTCCATAAATCTATGCCATGCATGCTTTCATGTGACCTTTACATTGTTATTTCCATTCCTTTTTCATGTCATTACATATCATGTGCTGAGGGACTTTAACCCCCAGTCTTCATTTCTATAACATTTCATTATCTTCTTTACACTTTTCATTCGTAGTTGTCATGAGATACTGGTCCTACCCGCCATGAGAGTATGTTCAATCACACACTAGGATACCATCAACCATGCCATAACGTCATTCGCCTATTATTCTTGTTTCATTTCTCATGTACATGTTCATGATTCATGCTAATTATACCATCACTTTTAATTTATTTCTATGACCATGCACATTTAACAACATTACATAAACACCATTCATAAATCATAGCATAACACAATTGAAACTATCGAAAGCAATCATGAAACATTTATCATCATAAATTATTTGGCTTGATTTAAACATTCATATCATGCTTTTAAAACAATTAAAATTGTTCTTTTGCTCAATAAGCAATATACTTACAATTATCTGCTTCAACATTTGAGAACAACTCCCAACTCAAGCTTGACGATGCAATATCACGTTGCATATCACATTCAAACACAACTCACAACTCTATTTTAACTATAGATAACCTACAATGCTTAATTTTTCACAAGCATTAAACTCCTATGATAACCCATAATATTGTAGGGTTCATTTTGCTACCCATAAACTAATTAAACTAACACATATGACACTTTAGGGTTAACAATCCAAAAATCCCCAATTTAAACAATTTTACAAAAGCTAGGGTCTAGCTCTTACCTTGATTAATGTAAAAATCTAAATTTCCGATCCACAAAACTCCAACCTGAAGCTTGAGTAATGCTTAGAACTCTTCTAAACACAAAAGCCCTAAAGAATTTGAGTGATTGAGCATAAATCTTAAAAATTTAACCCTATTCAAGGAAAATCTAGGGTTTTAGAGATTTACTTCAAATAAATTAGTGAAAATAGAGTTTTAACACCAAGAATTGTGTCTCCGGTGTTAGATTTGACTTTGAACACTCCTTTGAATCGATACCCAAGCCTCAAACTCAAACCTTAGGAGAGAGATGAGAGAATGGTGTGAGAGAGAGGAGAGAAATGTGAGAAATAAGGCTCAAAATTGTGGTTCAACCCTTTTATGCCCTCGTGACTCCTCCGAACTAAGAAGTGCCTTCGTCTACAATTCGTACGAACGAGATAATAGACGAATATCTTTGTTTCACCCTCGTATGCAAAGCATCTGAACGCCATTGCAGACGAGCCATTCTGATATACTCTCGTCAGTAGCTCATACGATCGACATAGTAAATGACCAACACTGGGCAACTCGGATGCATCTCCTACGACTGAGCATTGGGAATGAATCATTCTGCCATCACCTTGATCGTATGCAACTCTTATGAAGTTATGAACGAGATTGAGGACAAGCAACACTAGTTCACCACGTATGCAACTTGTCTGATTGACTTTTGTGGATGGGCCCATTGGGAAAGTTTGTTTCCTTCTTATTCTTAGACCAACCTTGACTTCATGCCAACATTTGGGACACTTCTAAATCTTCTAGGCATATTACTTTCCAACAAAACCATACAAATACACAAAAATGCCCAAACTATTTTCTTAGGCATTACATGACACCCACTCGAATGGACCACTCTGGTCTAGAACCATAAAAAAAAAAAAAAAGAAAAAAAAAAAAAAAAAAAAGAAAAAAAAAAAAAGGAAAAAGAAGAAGAGCCCGGGGGAGGGGTTGATTGAAGGAGATTTTTAAAAAGATGCTAAAAGGAAAGCTATAAGGGTTTTCTTTTCTTATCTAGATAATGAATTAGTTGTAAAAATGTGAGATTATGGTTGAAAAGAAAACCTCAAGAAATAAGAGAAATTAATTGTAGATGACAAACGAGATTGTACGGGCAATGGGAAACAAAAAAGACTAAAAGAACGATGTAAGTAAACACTCTTTGAAAGTAGGTAAAAAATTCTATTTCATGAAATTGCAAATGAAGCTGGAAATTTTCTTATACATGAAATGGTGTTATTTTCTCTTACATGATGGGAGCCCGAATTACATTTTTATTTATGGCATGTTTTATGAATGTAAATGTCACATTTATATAAAAAGAAAATGGAAAAAGTATATGATTATAGTATGTAACGAAAAAGTCGCATTCTCACTTACAATATGAATTGTCATAAAAAGTTATGAAGGTTATAAAATGTCATGAAAGATTATGTGAGTATGTGCATCCTTTTTTATTTTACGGGCTTAACCATACAACATTCATGACTGATGATGACACTGGTACTGAGTGGTATGAAAGAATGGTGGATAACACCATGCAACCATACTAAAAGAGATTTGAGAAGGTGTGAGGATATCTCACATGTAATCCTATCTTAGAATGAGTCACCCATAGTGAGGGACGTTACATGAAACCATGGTCAATTATAAGGGTGGGCAAAATATCCGACTACCGCCGACCAACTGCCTAAACGACATCGTTTCTTTTGATCATTTTGTCCTCTTTTTTTTTTTTTTGAAATCAAGCCAATGTCGTTTCATTAACCTATTATTAACCGACTTAACCAACTGTCTTTTAGCCGACTTCACCGCTTTAACCAAAAATTTCGAAATTATATGTTGTCGAAATGAAGTTGGTGAATTAACCAACTTAACCGACTTTGTCGGTTAACCAAACCGAAAACCACATTACCGAATCGATACCCGCCCCTAGTCGATCTCGATCAAGTGGGTTTCTCCTATACTGAGTGTCACCTTGTGGCCATAGGGATGTACTATGATGTCCTATGAGACATCCCAAACTCAATCGTACAAGAGTTAATTGTATGAGTATAGCCAAGCGGAAAAGTTAGAAAGAGAATTAAAGTGCATTTTAAAAGTTATCATGCAACGAAGGAAGTAAAGAATATTTATAATCTTACCATGAAAGCAGATTTTATAAATGTTTAAAGTTTTACCATGCTTCAAGAGAAATGTTGTTTTATGTTTGCATATGAATTTATTATTTTTATTTATGAAAAATAAAAAGCAAGAACGTTTTCAAGAAATATTGATTTCATGTTTTTAAAGAAGTCTCATATCATATGCTTCTTAAAGATTGTTATTCACTTACTGAGCTGTGTACTCACCTTCCACCTGTAAAATGTTATTTTGCAAAAGACATTGACACTGAGGACGAGCAACAAGAGTAGTGGGTAGATGTGACCCCTAGTGTTGTAGGAGTTGTACAATTTTTGGTATGACATGAGATGTCTACCACGATGTGTATATGTGACTTGTATTGTATAATTTTGTATTGTGTATTTTGATGTCAAATTCTTTGTGACGACCCTTTTTTTTTTCTTTTTCTTTTTTTTTTTTTTTTTTTTTTTTTTTTTTTTTTTCTGAAAACATACAAACGGATCTTCACAGTGGCACGACTATATGTCGTATAGCCAACATATGGCACATGCTCCATAACATGTACCTGATAATCAGAGTTACATCTAACAGCGGAATATATTAGTCAATGTGCAGCAGAACACATATCATAAGCGGAAATACACCTAATACATAACAGTTAATTACAAGAAGAGCCATTTACAAGTCTATCTATTTAAGGCTAGGAGTGAGCAAATCCCCGCAAAACCCGCCCCGCCCCGCAGAAACCGCCCCAACCCTCCCCGCAGAGTCCAAAACCCGCACCCATGGTGCGGGTTTTGGGGCTGTTTTTGGCCCCCCCGCGCGGTGCGGGGCGGGTTGCGGGGGGACCCTTTAATTTTTCTCGGGTCCCCGCCCCGCACCGAACCCGCCCCGCATATTTAAAAAAAAAAAAAGAAAAAAAGAAGAAAGTGGCAGAAAAAGGAAGAAAGCGGCAGAAAGTTAGAAACAAAACGTAACCCTAACTTCTAACCTCTCTTCTCTAACTCTCACTTGCGCCGCAGCCCCCCCAAGCCCCAGACTGCCCACTGCCGCCCAGTAAGCCCACATCACGCCCCGAACCCGCCAGTCGCCTCGCTTGTCACCGGCTCACCAGTCACCCGCCCTCACCTCCCCGCACGGCCGCACGCACGGTCCAGCAAGACACACCCGCAGCCGCAGGCCACAGCAGAGGAAGGGGAAATCGGGACTGAGAAAGTAACAACTTCCATCTTTTTGTTCAGGTAAACAAGAACAATCTTTTTGTTTAATGATGCAAATTAATTTTTGTTTATTATGATTTTTAGTTTCTGGGAAATAGAAAGGAACATGCTTTGATGAGCATATCTAAAACTAGAACACATCTCTAGATATCACCTATATATGGATCAAACAATACAATCTAATCTAAAGAATGTATTTTATTTTACTTAAACACGTCAAACCCTCTACTTTAATCGTGGTTCATATCAAGATTACGGGTCAATCACAAATTGTAGGACATATATAATTGTACAAAATGAACCAAAATAGAACTTGAGGGGAAGCACCTGCATTGTTTCTAAATCATCTGTCTCTGAGTTGAAGTCATAAAAAGAGCTCGCGGCAGTGAGCTTCATAGAAAGGAACTGCATCAAAATTCATAGAAATGTAAGTTTTAAGTAAAATATGAATATCCTTTTGTAACTTAAAAAAACCAAAACAAAATAAAATTTTGACTCACCTCGACCTGATTTTGAAGGGACTGCACATAATTAATTATCTCGTCTAGCATCCTGGGACGATGTCCTGCAAGCATCTGAGTCTGTCGTTAATCTTTCCTCTTCTAACCTGATTGAAAATAATCTTTCCTCGTTATTTGGTTTTAATTTGCTTCAGTTTTTTGTATTTGCAAAACAAAGGTCCTGGTTTTAAGGGTTGCATTGTTAGTGTTAAGATTTTATATTCCAAACAGATCACTGGTAGAGGTAATTCTGTTGAGATATTGAAGGAACCTCATAGTCAAGAGTAAATAAATAAAACTGGGTGTTGTGAAATATCAAGTCATCACTTATATGGAGTCTCCATTGCGATTATGTTACAAGGTCAGATCTAGCAGTTTCACTTAAGGACTTCCAATTCAAATTCATTACTGTATGTGATGAGCGGTCCTGATTTCATGGATAATCCTATCTGCATTTCTGGATATCTGGATAAAAAGCATTATGCATGTTTTTGGAGCTATCTATCTTCTATTTATGTGCCTTCTGAATGTATGCATTATGCCAAGAGAAAGAGACTATCTTCTTGTTCTTTTTACTTTGTTTTTTAGTCTGTCTGGTTAATTTGTTGCAGTATCTGATTCTTGATAATTTATTTAGTAGAAGAAGACGTACGACGACCCTATTCGCATTTATTTTAAGATTATGCTGATCTACCGCATCATTTTCTCATGCATTCTTCTATATGACACAATGATTTAATAAGAGATTTAATTTTTATGTTTTTTTTTTCCACTTAAATTGTAGAATCAAGTCATGGACGATTCAACTAGTGCTACTGTTGGACCTATTGGTTCTAGTTCTGCTTCATCTAGGCCTAGTCTTTTGGATACCAATATGGGTTCTAGTTCTTCAACTATGGGCACTCAAAATCCTAGTGCAGCTCTCCCACCAAAACCTAAAAAAAATGAGCAAACATCATCGGTTTGGGAACATTTTACCAAGTTAGAGTCGACTGACCCCGATGATCATAAATCACAGTGCAATTATTGTAAGAGGGAGTTTAATTGTCACCCTAGAACCCATGGTACTTCATCTATGCTACAACATATAAGGAAAAGCTGTAAAAAATTTCCTGATAGGTTTGATAAGACACAATCGAAGTTGAGCGTTGAGGCTAAGAGGGAAGGACATGCGGCAATGGGTGAAGGATGTAGTGGTAACCTTGTGCTTGCTAAGTTTAATGCTTCAAAAATAAGGGCAACACTTTCTAGGATGATCATAGTGGATGAGTTGCCATTTAGATTTGTGGAAGGTGAAGGGTTTAAGGACTTTATGAAAACAGTTGAACCTAGGTTTTCAATTCCTTCCCGTTTTACTATGATGAGGGATTGTTTTAAGTTCTTTATGTCTGAGAAAGAAAAGTTGAGGGGAATGTTCTTGACATCTGGTGTTCGGGTTTGTCTTACCACTGATTGTTGGACTTCAATACAGAACCTTAATTACATGTGTATTACTGGTCATTTTATTGATAATGAATGGAACTTACACAAAAGAATTTTAAACTTTTGTTTAATTCCTAATCACAAAGGTGAGACCATTGGGGGAAAGATTGAGTCGTGTATGCATGAATGGGGCATTGGTAGCATTTTCACTATCACGGTTGATAATGCTTCTTCCAATGATGCTGCTTTGGAGTACTTGAGGAAGAGAAGTGCTCATAAGCCTAGTGCCGTATTAGAAAATCGGTTTATGCATGTGAGATGTTGTGCACACATCTTAAATCTTATTGTGACTGAGGGGTTGAAAGAGGTTGATGAATCCATTATGAGGGTTAGAAGTGCGGTTAAATATGTGAAGTCTTCTCCTGCAAGATTTGAGAGTTTTAAGATTTGTTTGGAAAGAGAAAACATTAATTTCAAGGGGTTGTTGTGTTTGGATGTTCCAACTAGATGGAACTCTACATTTAAGATGTTGGAAGGTGCAGAAAAATGTCAAAGTGCTTTTGAACTTATGGAAGAGTTGGATGGATATTATTGTCCTACGTTGTTGGATAGCAAAAACGGTTTAGGACCTCCTAATTGTGATGATTGGGCTCGTATTAGGGTTTTTCTCAAGTTCCTTGAAATTTTTTATGAAGCCACAATGCGACTTTCGGGGTCTTTGTATGTGACATGTAATATGTACATTGAAGAAGTTTCTGCCATTCAACTGCATTTACAAGAATATTGTGACAGTGATGATTATATATTGAGTTCTATGGCGGAGAAAATGATGTTGAAGTGTAAAAAGTATTGGGGGGATCTTGATAAGGTTAATGTGTTGTTGTTTGTTGCTATTATTCTCGATCCACGGACCAAGTTGGGATCATTAGAATGTTGGTTCAATGATATTCTTGGTGCTGAGCAAGGCAATGATATGATATTAAAATTGAAGAACTACCTTAAGAAATTGTTTGATCACTTCAACACTGGAGAAAACTCTCAAGGTGAACATAGTGATGCACTTCCTCAAGGTTCCTCGGGAGAAACTGAGAAACGTACCTATAAATTGATGAATAGGTACAAAAACCTCATGACTCCTAATAGTGATGTTCAATATAAATCGGAGGTAGATCGGTATTTGATGGAGGAGAATGAAAAACCGAATGAGAACTTAGATATTTTAATTTGGTGGAAGGTGAATTCAACCAAATTCCCAGTACTATCCCACATAGCACGTATTGTGTTGGCCATTCCCATTACTACAGTTGCTTCAGAGTCGGCATTTAGCACTGGAGGGCGTGTGTTGGATCCTTTTCGAAGTTCATTGGCCCCAATAACAGTTGAAGCATTGGTGTGTACACAAAACTGGTTAAGATCAAAACCCATCAATGGTTATGACACAGAGATGGTTGAAGATCCTGAAAGTTATAAGCTCGAGTCAGGTAAGCTTTTAGGCCTTTAGCTTTCTATTATTCACTTCTTAATTTATTTTGCTATTTAAATATTCTAAATTTCTAATTATCGGTTCCAATCTTTGTAGAAATCAATTTGAAGAACATCAATCTTTTGCTTGAGGAGGATTAGTGAAGTGAAGAATGAAGATTCAATCCGATTGGGAGATGCTTGATGCTTTGGAACATTTAATATTTGGAACATTGAATTTCTATTCGTAATTAGCAGTTATGTGTAATATTTGTAATATTATGTTTTTGCTTTGTAATCTTTTTTTCTTTTTCTTTTTCTTTTTTTTTTTTTTGCACTAAAAACTGAAAACAAAAGAAGAGCTATTGTAATCTTGCTATTGTCTTTACTTTCTTTTGATTTCCCGCAACCACAGAATCTAGCACGCATATCCTGTGCCTTTAATATTTTAACCTCAGGTCAGGTCCATTTTATAATGGTCAAAATCATCTTCCTTTTTTTTTTTTTTTGCTTTGTAATGTTGGTTGATTGTTTTGTGCAGGGTAAACATAATTTGTAGTGTTATCTCAACAGTATAGTGCCTGGTGTAAGTAATAAAAACTCCTATTCAAAAAAAAAAAAAAAGTAATAAAAACCCGCGGGGATCCCCGCCCCATACACACCCGCCCCATGCGGGTGCATGGGGTTTTCTGCGGGGTGCGGGTTCACTTTGGGGAACCCGCACCTCTGCGGGGCGGGGTCAAAAAATCCCCATCCCCGCCCCCCCCCCCCCCCCCCGCCCCATGCTCAGCCCTATTTAAGGCTTATAATACATATTACACTGACTATATACTAAAATACAGGCTCAACAAATACATATGCCACGTATGACACGAGCCATAAATAAAATACCCAAATGCGGACTACCCATGAGTCCATGACTTATGACTGTCATGATGTGCTCCAATCATAGCATCCCATACCCTAGGTGGACGAGTCATTATCTATATCCGCAGAACCTGCAACCAAAACATCAATGTATGCACGGTTGCGGGAGTTGCCGCATCCGCACAGGTGGAATTATGAGCCTACCGTCTTAGCATAAGTAAATACACTAAGATCTCAGAAGTATACTATTCACTGAGTTTTTGCAAAGAACCAACTTTTCTTTTCTAGTCATGCGTACACTATAACAGCCACCAATTTTATAAACTTTTGTTTGAAAACCCCCATAGCTGATATAGCACACACTGACTAATAGAAAACATTTAAACCATACGACGCAGCTGAGCTTATACGTAGAGGTTCCATTGTTGGAAACAACTACATACATCCTCACCTACTATATTACTTTTGATTTAGTGAGACTTAGAAAACAATGACATTTAAATCATGCAACCATCCGATAGAAATATACATAAGTTCTTTTCCATTGAGACTCTTATGCATACTAATATTTCTAGCATAAAACTACTATATATCATAATGTGAAAACAATTCAATTATCATAAAATAGATGCTATGCATGCTTGCCGTTCGTTTGCCTAAGAGAATTGAACCCCGGTCTTATTCGTTTGCCTAAGGGAATTGAACCCCGGTCTTGCTCGATGCCTAAGGGAATTGAACCTCGGTCTTATTCGTTTGTCTAAGGGAATTGAACCCCGGTCTTGCTCGATGCCTAAGGGAATTGAACCCCGGTCTTATTCGTTTGCCTAAGGGAATTGAACCCCGGTCTTGTTCGTGTCATGCTTAATGCTCATGCTCAAATACTATACATTTAATTTCATGGACATGACTTTAACATATACTTTATTCATAAAACATAAACAGTTCAACATGTCATTTTCTTAAACAATTTGCATAACTTAAATTTCCAATTGCAGCAGACTATAAAACACTTCAAATCTTATCTCAATACGTCAAACATATTTCATACTCATATCTTAAATCATCTTAAATCACATAAACATTATTGTCATATTTCAACATAATTAAAACTACTCAAAACATTCAAAACATATAATTAACATATTGTCGGTTCGATATGAGAAACACATTATTTGCCTTCTTATAAAATACAAAAAAAGTAACTTTTCTCAGTGAGTAGAATACTCACCTTGGCTACGCGGATATTAAGCACTAGGTCTCCTAGACACCATCATGGAATGCATCACTGTAAAAATAATACATTGCATATTATTGACAACTTCTAATATTGGACTCGCATTTAGCTCTTAAATTGCTCAAGAGCTAACCCATGAAAAACCCATAATATTTTAAGGGTTCCAAACGCCTACCCATAAATCCTAGACACTAACTAAAACTCAAACAATACTAACCCAAAGTATTTACTAAGGGTTAGATATTAAAATCACTATTTAATTATTTACCTATAACATTAATTGCTAACCCGTAATTAATTCCACTAACCCGTACATTATTTTTTACTAACACTTTTATAATAATATTAGTCCTAAAATTATATTCACTAATCTCTAAATAATTTCTCACTAACATTTTCTCAATATCATTAACTCTAATATTATGTTCATTAATCTTTTTACATCAATTACTAACTTATTAGCATAATTTAATCATTTAGATTTTAATCACTTAAAAACCCCAAATTAGTTTAACCTATAAAATTAGGGTCTCTAACTTTAAATCATAATTTATAAAACACTACCCCAAACACAATATTATTAACCCAATAGTTTTTACTAAGGGTTAATCACATAAAAACTCAATTAAAATTAAATACTTAAAAGTTAGGGTTTGAGAAAACTCACCAAAAATTTCACCAAATGTAAATCTAACACTCGGAGAGTGTTTAGCAAGCTCCACACGACAAATCCTCAAACCAATCGATAGAAACGTAGATCAGACTTCGTAGATCACGTTACCGAAGTCGAATTTGAATTTGGACGATTGAATCTTAATAGATCACAATTTTTCCAAGGAAAAGACCTTCCTCTTTTTTTTTTTTTTTTTTCTTCTCCTAAATGAAGAAGAAAAGGCTCCTGGGAGCCTTTTTAAGGAAAGGGCGCCCAGCGCCCTTTCCTTCCTCTTTTATTAATGAAGGGGCGCAGGTGTAGTAGCGCTTCAAGGTATAGTAGTCGCTTTCTTTCTTTGGGGAGGCAGTTTGGCAAAGAAGAAAGAAAGCGACTTTGGCGAACTCAGCCAAATCAAACAGCGAGAAAGCAAGGAGGTGCTAAAATCAAGGAAAAAAGAAAATAAAAAGCTGAATGTAATACAGATGGAGAATATGGTCGTTTTTATATGCCCTCGACAGCTTCAAAGCACACTCGCCCACGCATTCTGACAAGTGAAGCAACAAAGACTCGACAAGCCTCGCGACTGCTGTCAGATGTCGCACACATTAAATGCATCCCTACGATTCTCAAGGAAAAAACTGCCACAATCCAAAGAAGTCAAGTGCCCTTGAAGAATTCCCACTGCATGACTAGATAAACATGTTTGACACGAGAATGAGGGAAAGCGGATATTCCAAGTATCTGCCTAATTGCTTATGAGTCGAGGAACAATACATTACAGTATTGTTCATGTACTTTTTTCTTTATTTTTTTATATTTTTCACTACTAATCAACATCAAAACATTCTTACTTTTTTCACTTTTTTATATCACATCAATAATTTTTTATTACTATTCAAATAAAAAAATTCACTACAATACAAAACTTTTTCACTTTTTTATACAAATTCTTTTTATTTTATATCACATCATCACTTTTTACTAATTTCAAAAACTAACAACCCACTACTCTGTTTTGTTCTGTTCTATACATGTCTTTACCAAACAAGCCCGAGAATACGAACCAGGGCCTAGTAACTGAGCCTAGACCACGAACCTGGATGGGTTGAGTGATCAAATCAGCTAGTTGTTCAGGGAAAAATGGGAAACATGATGCAAAGGATAACTATTATGTTACCTTATCCTAACTATCTCGTTATTCTCGCAAAGAATCAAGTAACACCCTAAATTTGCCGGTGGGCACATTGCACTACACGACATATATGGTAATGGTAATGGTCATAACTCACTAGAAGG
Organism: Alnus glutinosa; assembly: GCF_958979055.1. Classification (NCBI taxonomy): domain Eukaryota; kingdom Viridiplantae; phylum Streptophyta; class Magnoliopsida; order Fagales; family Betulaceae; genus Alnus; species Alnus glutinosa. The sequence continues at coordinate 19,774,682 of NC_084894.1, forward strand.
CAAGGAATTTGGTGCCACAAAACTGTTAAGATTGTGTTAAAGATAATATGTTGGTAGTCCCACATTGTTAAGATATAAGGCTCATTCCTACTCGCCTCTTTATAAATAAGAGAGCATTCTTTGTATTCAATAATTTAATAAAAGCATAATGTAGACATTTGGGCTTTATCTTGTGAATATAGATCATAGACCGAACCACGTAAAATCTTTGTCTCTATTTCTTATTATTCCGCTTTATTTTCTTTTAGCTTTATGTTTTCTTTCAGATTGTACCTCCCCAACGAGTGACACTGGCAAAGGCCAAGCTTGTCAGGGTTGTGCTCTATCAATCACTATAAAAAACCCTACAATTGGACGCGTGTTTACAGTACCGGTTACTGTAGACACGCGTCCAATTAGCCACGTGTCTTTTTGACAACGTGGCTAGTTGTATAAACACCCCAATTGGACACGTGTATAAATTGGACACATGTATTAAATACACGCGTCCAAGTACTACACGTGTCCAGGTAGACGCGTGTAATAATACACGTGTCCAATTGGACGCATGTAAAAATACAAGCGTCCAATTGGACACGTGTATTTTATACACGCGTCTACTTGGACACGTGTATTATTACACGTGGCCAACTGTTTTTTTTTCCAAATATATATTAAAAAAAAAAAAATTGTTTTGTGTTCATTTTTTTTTTCTAAAAAAAAAAAAAAAAAAAAAAAAAAAAAAAAAACTCCTTATCTTATTAACTATATAAATCTGTGAAATTACGGTGTACATAGCATATACACATAAGGTTAGGTTTTAAAGCTATATGTTATATGTAAATTCTATACTTGGAGTTTATGTTTTTTAGGTTCCTTATTTATATATATATGGTATACTGATAAGTACGTAAACCCTAACCTAATTTACATATTGTACTATATGCATAATTAAACCAAATTTGGTGCTATATATATATAATTAAACCAAATAGTTCAAATTAGGGTTTAGTTTTGTACACCATCTACGTTTAGAAACAAAAAAAAAAAAAAAAAAAAAAAAAAAAATTAAAACAGAACAAAGTTAAAAAACCTATAATTAATATTATATATATAGATATGCATGCATGTAAACGGTTTAGAAACTATATACATCTATAATGACTTGTATATATATACCCTAACCTTGTTATTTATGGCTATATATAGTAAATGCAATTATTTTGAGGGTTCCGTGCTACATAATAAATTAAATACTTATGGTTTAGTCCCTTATATAGTACATACACTTAGGGTTTATGGCTATATATAAAACATACACTTAGGGTTTATAGCTATATATAGTACATACACTTAGGGTTAGTGTTTATAGCTATATATAGTATATACACTTAGGGCTAGGGTTTATAGCTATATAGCTATATAGTATATATACTTAGGGTTAGGGTTTATCGATATATATATAGTATATACACTTAAGATTAAGGTTTATAGCTATATATAATATTTACACTTTGGATTTATAGCTATATATAGTATATACACTTAATTAGGTCAATGGTTATATATAGTACATACACTTAGGGTTAGAGTTTATGGCTATATATAGTATATACACTTAGGGTTAGGATTTATAGCTATATAGCTATATAGTATATATACTTAGGGTCAGGGTTTATCGATATATATAGTATATACACTTAGGATTAGGGTTTATAGCTATATATAATATATATACTTATGGTTAGGGTTTATCGCTATATATAGTATATACACTTATGGTTAGAGGTTTTAGGGTTTATAGGTATATATAATATATACACTTAGGGCTATGGCTTATAATTTAATTGATTTTACATTTTATGAATAATAATGTCAATATAATTTTCACGTGTCATTATTGTACACTTTTAAATATAACATTAAATCCTAGATTGATTATAATTAGATTGTTCCGATATTATAAAAATTCGAATGAATTTGGCTTATGTGCTGTTACAAAAAACTACAGTATATTTACCCTAAATTTGTATGAGAAAGATTGTGATATTAAATCTAAACAGTTAGAAAAATGAAAAAAACTATAGCGTATATCTTATAGTTTTTTTACGGCGTTTAAGTCGAATTTTATTCAATCAAGTTAAAAAGAGAATCTCCTCAAACAATAAAAAAATTAAAAATTAAAAAGCTAAATGTTGATTTTTCTCATTCTTTAAAGAGAAATGTTTAATTTCATTTTTTTACACATCTCTTATCCATGTTTGTACAAGAGATGTGCAAATCGATCATTGAATTTATGTACTATATGTGGGTTTTATAAATACAATATTAAATTTTCCAACAAAAAAAAGGGGAATAAAAATGATATATATATATATATATATAGCCATATACACTTAGGATTAAAGTTTATGACTATATCAAGTATATGCACTTAGGGTTAGGGTTTATGACTATATATAGTACATACACTTATGGTTAGGGTTTATAAATATATATATAGTACATACACTTTGGGTTAGGGTTTATAGGTGTATATAGTACATACACTTAGGGTTAGAGTTTATGTACATATATAGTACATATACCTAGGGTTAGGCGATCATGTACATATATAGTACATACAGTTACGGTTAGCGTTTATAGCTATATATAGTACATACACTTAGGATTAGGGTTTATAGTTATATATAGTACATACACTTAGGGTTAGGGTTTATAGCTATATATAGTACATACACTTAGGGTTAGAGTTTATGTACATATATATTAAATATACCTAAGGTTAGGGTTTATGTACATATATAGTACATACACTTACGGTTAGAGTTTATAGTTATATATAGTACATACCTTAAGGTTTATGTACATATATAATACATACACCTAGAGTTAGGGTTTATGTACATATATAGTACATACACTTACGGTTAGGGTTTATAGCTATATATAGTACATACACTTAGGGTTAGAGTTTATAGTTATATATAGTATATACACTTAGGGTTTATGTACATATATAATACATACACTTAGGTTAGGGTTTATAGCTATATATAGTACATACACTTAGGTTTAGGGTTTATGTACATATATATTAAATATACCTAGGGTTAGGGTTTATGTACATATATAGTATAGTATATACGTACACTTAGGGTTGGGTTAGGGGTTATATATTTATATGTATAATTTTTACTTTTTATTAAAAAATTAAAAATCAGTTTTACAATTGGAGACACGTCTCCCATTAGGAACGTGTATATTAGTACACGTTCCTAATTGGCCACGTGGCCACCTGCCTCGTGGCCAACATTTGGCCAAGTGCACAACGCAGGACAATTCCCGCTCGCCACCTGGCCATTTCTTTAAAATATATATATTTTTTTAAAAAAAAAAAAAAATTAAATCTGGAAGCTACCCATCGACTACATCTCTCTCTCTTACTCTTACTGTCTCTCTCTCACCCTCACTCTCTCTCTCTCCCTCTCCCTCTCCGTCGACGTCACCGGCCACCTCACTGACCTCCGCGCGTCCGGCCGTTCCTCCGGCCAGCTCCCTCTCCATCAAAGCACCTCCGGCCAGCTCACTCACTCACTCTCTCTCTCTCTCTCTCTCTCTCTCTAACCCAAACAGTACCGGCCCTTAACTTTGACCGGCCATTTCATCACTCCGGCCGTGACCTCTCTCCATACATTATAACAAAGTTTCCCTCTCTCTCTCTCTCTCTCTCTCTGTCTCTATCTCTCTCTATATCTGTCGCTCTCTCTCTCTCTACATCTCTCTCTCTCTCTCTGAACTCCGGCCGACTCCAAACACTCCGGTGAGCTTCAGGTCCAGACCTCTCTCTCTCTAAATATCTCTCTGTCTCTGTCTCTCTCTCTCTGACTTGTGTTTTTCTTTTGTTTTCTTTTGTTTTATTAATTTTTTTTTTTCCAACAATGCTGGTACAAAATCCTTAAGAAGCATAAATTACACCACAACAAATATAAGGAGCATAAATTGTGAGTAATTTTCCCTTATTTTTGTCATTTATTTTTTTGCTATAATAAACGTGGTACATTTAAATGTATTTGTTTAAAATATGTTCCTATTTGTTTTAATATTTTTTAATTATAAACGTGGATTTACCAATTAATACTGGACAGTTTTTTTTCCCCATGCAATGCTACTGATTTTGTTGGGTTTGTATATATATTGTTGTGTTGTTTTTTTTTTTTTTTTTTTTTTTTTTTTTTTTTTTCAGTTTTTTTGGGTTTTGCATGTGAAATATGCGTACATTTTTTTTTTTGTCTTTTTTTTGATATATTTTACTTTACTACGAATATGGTTTTGCATGAGAAACCAACGATTACAAATTGACCGTCCACTTTTTACTTCATTATTCGTATTATAAAATTTACAATATCATTTTGTCACTTTAAACGTTGGTGTGTTAATAACAATTATTTTTTCTAAGCATTCAGTACAATTCGCCTTAACAACAAAAAAGCAACATAAAATCAATATATGCATTTTACATATGGTCGACATATACAAATTCATAAAAAAATCCAAATATGAAAAAATGAATTCTAAAAATGGTTCACATATACAAAATCACCATAAAATAAATTATGGAATTGTTTAAAATCAAATTTCAACAACCATGCTGTACACTCTATTTCAGCATTTTTTTCTACAAAAATAATAAGATAGTTTAATTGTACATTTGTGTTGCTATTATCCTTTTTGACAAATTTTTACAAAAATGATTTTCAAACAAAGTTTCCCTCATTTAATAATAAAATGATCGTACCCAACGATTTCAACGAAAATTAACCTCAATAATTATAATCAATAAAACAAAAACAAATTTGAAACAAATTTGCCACCGTCTACCATTTACATAATATATGTTATTGAGCAATTCATAACAAAGGTCTAAACCCTAAACCCTAAACCCTAAGGAAAAAAATTAAAAAACCCTAAACCCATAAGAAAAAACAAAAACCCTAACCCTAAACCCTAAAAAAATACAAAAACCCTAAACCTATAAGAAAAAAAAAAAAAACCCTAACCCTAAACCCTAAACACTACAAAAAAACCAAAAAATCCTAAACCCTAAACCCTAAGAAAAAAACCTAAACCCTAACCCTAAACCCTAAACCCTTATAATCGAACACTCTAAACCCTTAAAAAAAAAAAAAAAAAAAAAAAAAAAAAAAAAAAAAAAAACCCTAATCCTAAACCCTAAACCCGTAAGAAAAAACAAAATCCCTATCCCTAAACCCTAAAAAAATACAAACACCCTAAACCTATAAGAAAAAAAAAAAAAAAAAAAAAAAAAAATCTCTAGCCCTAAACCCTAAACACTAAAAAAAAACCCAAAAAACTATAAACCCTTAAGAAAAAACAAAAACCGTAATCCTAAACCCTAAAATAAAAATACAAAAACCCTAAACCCTTCAAAAAATATAAATAAAAAAATTAACCCTAAACTCTTCAAAAAATAAAAATAAAATAAAAAACCCTAGACCTGTAAGAAAAAACAAAAATCCTAACCCTAACCCTAAACCCTAAAAAAAATACAAAAACCCTAAACCTATAAGAAGAAAAAAAAAAAAAAAACCCTAATCCTAAACCCTTAAAAACAAAACCCAAAACCCGTAAGAAAAAACAAAAACCCTAACCCTAAACCCTAACAAAATACTAACACCCTAAACCTATAAGAAAAAAAAAACCCTAACCCTAAACCCTAAACACTAAAAAAAAACCCAAAAAATTATAAACCCTTAAAAAAAAAGGAATTACAAAAACCATAAACCCTTAAGAAAAAAAAAAAACCCTAACCCTAAATCCTTAAGAAAAAAACCTAAGCCCTAAACCCTAAAAAAATACAAAAACCCTAAACCTATAAGAAGAAAAAAAAAAAAAAAAAAAAAAAAAAAAAAAAAAAAAAAAAAAAACCCTAATCCTAAACCCTTAAAAACAAAACCCTAAAGCCGTAAGAAAAAACAAAAGCTCTAACCCTAAACCCTAAAAAAATACAAACACCCAAAACCTATAAGAAGAAAAAAAAAAAAAAAAAAAAAAAGAACCCTAACCCTAAACCCTAAACACTAAAAAAAAACCCAAAAAACTGTAAACCCTTAAAAAAAAAAAGGAATTACAAAAACTATAAACCCTTAAGAAAAAACAAAAACCCTAACCCTAAATCCTTAAGAAAAAAAACCTAAACCCTAAACCCTTATAATCAAACACTCTAAACCCTTAAGAAAAAAAAAAAAAAAACCTAATCCTAAACCCTAAACCCTTAAAAACAAAACCCTAAACCCGTAAGAAAAAACAAAAACCCTAACCCTAAACCCTAAAGAAAAAAAAAAAACACGTAAACCCTAACCCTTTAGAAAAAAAACCCTAAACCCTTAAAAAAAATATAAATAAAAAAGTAAACCCTAAACCCTAACCCTAACCCTAAACCCTTCAAAAAAATATAAATAAAAAAAATAAAACCTAAACCCTTAAGTTGCATCCAAAAATCCTAACCCTAAACCTTAAACCCTAAACCCTTTAAAAAAAAAAAAAATTACAAAAACCAGAACCCTAAACCGTAAACCCTAAAACCATAACCGTAAAATTGTAACCCATGTTCTTTCTTTTTTTACAAGTTCACATTGTAAAAAGTATGATTTGTCTCGGTCTCTTAACCCTATACAGAGAAATATGGACAAGTCTTGGATGTCAGCACGTAGGGGTACGACACAGTATAACGACGGGTGTAGGGCGTTTGTGGCGTTTGCCATTAGTAACTGTACGGTTGTAGATGACAAAATTTACTGCCCATGCAAGTATTGTCGAAATAACCAGCGTCACACTCCAGATTACGTTCTTGCCCGCCTGATAGGAGATAGGGGGATGAACCCGGGATACAATTTGTGGTATATGCACGGTGAGACCACGAGCGGGTCTGCTGTTCGTGGTCAGTGTTCGAGTCATCATAGTGGCACAGATTCCGTTGCCTATAGCACTGAATAGGGTGAATTCACAGAACAGGGGGGGGCCTGGAACAGAATGATGACATGCACGCCATGTTGCGTGACGCCTTCAGCATGCACGATGTTGCTGAAGCCGTCAGTACGGATCCGCAACAAGTTGACGAAGGAACCTCTTGCGGGGACGCATTGAAGTACCAAGAGTTGTTAAAGACTGCCGAGAAGCCACTTCACCCTGGTACCAGGCATAGTAAATTGAGTGCTACTGTACACATGTACAATTTGAAGTGCGTTGGAGGTATTAGTAACAAAATTTTCTCAGACATTCTCGAGTTTATCAATCAGTTGTTGCCTTCTTGCGATGAGACATTGCCAGTTAATACTTATGAGCCGAAGAAGTTCCTAAGTTTCATGGGTTTAGGGTATGAGAAGATTCTGGCGTGCCGTAATGACTGTATGTTATTCTGGAAAGACAATAAAGAATTAGATTCATGTACCGTATGTGGAGAATCTAAGTAAAGGGCTGATACACATATAGATGAGGATGGTGAGGTCATATTAGCTAGGAAAAAACACCCGGTTAAGATGTTGAGGTGGTTTCCACTCATCCCACGGTTACAGAGGTTATTCATGTCTGAGCATATTGCACCCCATATAAGATGGCATGCAGAAGGCAACACTAGGGATGGCGTATTGTGGCACTCGGCCGACAGTGAGGCATGGAGATCGTTTGACATTTTACATCCAGATTTTATGGCAGACAGTAGGAACGTCCGGCTTGGTTTGACAACAGATGGATTTAATCATTTTGGGAACATGAGCACATCCCACAGCACATGGCCCGTAATGCTTGTGTCGTACAATTTTCCACCTTGGATGTGCATGAAACAAACGTCGTTCATCCTATCACTGGTTATCCCTGGACCGAGCTCACCAGGTATGGATATTGATGTTTACCTTCAGCCATTGATTGATGAGTTGCTGGAACTGTGGAATGTAGGAGTACGAACATTTGATGCTTCAAAGAAGAAAAATTTTAATATGCGATCCCAGTTGATGTGGACAATAAACAACTTGCCAGTGTATGCAGATTTATCTGGTTGGCCTAACAGGGGTGTGAAGGCATGTCCTTGCTGTATGCAATCGACACGTTCTAAACATTTAAACAACGGATGTAAATTTTGCTATATGGGGCGTATGAGATACTTGCCAAATGAACATCTGTGGCGGATGAACAGAAGAACATTTGACGGTACTGAAGAATTTGACAGCGCGCCAAATGTGTCATGCGGAGACGAGATCCTCCAACAGTTAGACGGAGTTGCATTTGGGGATGAGAACCCGGGTAAGAAGAAGAAACGGAAGAAGCGGAAGAAGGGTGCAGGGAGTTCCGATGATGTTGTGTGGAAGAAGAAAAGTATTTTTTTTCAGATTGCTGTATTGGAAAGACAATTTGCTTCGGCACAATCTTGATGTTATGTACATAGAAGAAAATGTCATGGATAATATACTTGGCACTATTTTGGATATCAAAGGAAAAACAAAGGACAACCTGGTAGCTCGGCTGGACTTCCAGGAAATGGGGTTGAGACTTAAGTTGCATCTGTTCACAGCCGCAAATGGTAAGACGTATATTCCCGCTGCCTGTCACACGATGTCTAGGGAGGACAAATAAAATTTTCTGAAGGTTCTTCGAAATGTGAGGGTCCCGGACGGATACGCCTCGAACATTTCACGGTGTGTTCGGCTCAAGGACCGTACAATTTCCGGGTTGAAGTGCCATGATAACCACATACTGATGCAACAGCTTCTCCCAATTACATTGCTTCAGTCATTGCCAGATAAAGTTGTTAGACCTCTTGTGGAGATTTCTGCATTTTTTAGAGGCATATGCTCAACCAAACTATCACAAGAAGAGATGGACCGACTGCAGGGTGACGTATGTATCACTTTGTGCAAGCTAGAACAGGTATTTCCTCCAAGGTTTTTTTACCAGCATGGTCCACTTGGTCGTGCATCTTGTGCGTGAGTGTAGACTCGGCGGACCCGTGCAGTATAGGTGGATGTACCCGGCAGAGAGGTAAAATTTCGCGTAATATATACATATATATTTTGATTTAATTGGTTCCCTAATTGATGACAATAAAAATGTCGTATATGTGTGTACACCAGGAGTCTTGGGAGTTTCAAGTCCAATGTGCGCAATAAAGCGGCTCCTGAGGGGTGCATTGCAGAGGGGTACATAGCGACCGAGCTGGTAACGTTCTGTTCAAGGTATTTGGATAACGCACCAACATTCCACAACAGAATTCAGAGAAATCCTGATGGATCCAAGGGGGCGGGCACGCGAGTTACCCTGAACCGGTTGACAATGCACCAGATTCATCGTTATATTGTGTTTAACTCAGAAGAGTTTCACATTTTGCGGATGTAAGTAGTGTTTATATATTTAACAGAATTCGAATAAAATTATTAATAACAATTATTACATAATTGTATACGCTGAATGTAGGATGCACAAAGACGCGCTTAGGCGATCATGCACTAGGGGTCGCATTACGGAGGTTCTTATTGAAGCACAACATCATGAGCAGTTCTGCGAATGATACCGTGCATATGTAAGGAAATAGTGGTAATTTTGAAATTGGCAAATGCGTGTTCAGTGTAATTAACCAATGTGATCTTTAATAATTGTAATTATAATATACGTTGATGGCCTGGACGATCAACGTAGGGAGGAATTGGGCCACAAATTGGGCCACAAATTGGTTATGCGTTGTAGAGGGCTAAAGGAGACAGCAGTCAAGTACAACAGGTACGTGGTAAATGTGAAATTGTTCCGCACGCTTGCCCATGATGTGGGAAGGAGGACTCAAAACAGCGGCGTATGTGTTCCAACCGTTGAAGGCGAAACGTATTACGGGCAGTTAACCGATATAGTTGAGGTCGAGTACTATGACAGGACTACGTACGTCCTATTTAAGTGCAATTGGACAGACCTCATGATGGACAAAGGATTCAGAATAGATGAGTATGGCCTAGTGTTTGTCAACTTCAATCACCTTGTCCACAGGGGAGAACTGATGAAGGACGAGTTGTACGTGCTTACATATCAGGTAGATCAAGTATTCTACGTCGAAGATGGAAGGAACCCAAATTGGGTTTGTGCAGTTAGGACCAAACTGCGTAACGTGTACGACGTTGGGCAGGGGGAATGGAGTAATGAGGCAGGTACAACCTATCATGAGTGCATACCGCTCGTACTAGCCACTGATGACCTACCCGATACGAATGATGAATTCGAGTACGACATGCCCGACATTGATCCGATTGAAGCTCCCGTGATACAATGATTGATATATTTATTATTGGTACAATTCGCTTGAACTCAATAGACTTTTTTTTATTTGCAATTAATTTGCATATTCATTAATAATATATAAAATACAAATTTTAATTAATTTGTCTATATTTGTTCGCAGCTATTGATGGACTAGAGACTCCCTCCTTGTGCATATCGGGCACCCCGCCCACCCGTGCCCCCCATGACCACGCCCACAGATTCGATCGCATTATATACTGCGCCGTGGCCACACCACCCAGATGCCGCTTATAGACCATTGTTGCCGGGTATGGTGGCCGTGCCCACGTCAGATCACGAGCAGACCAGCACAGCTGGATGTTCCAATTCTCTATATTCGGAGCTGCCGACATTATCTCAGATAGGGTTCACCCCACCAGGTAACGTGGCTCGATGGTGGGTGTGAGAGGGGATGGGGCCACATGGTTATGCGCCGTACTTTCCGTATACATATACTGGACCTATGCATGTGGATCTGATAGTGAGACACAGGATGATAGGTTTCCTCTGCCACAGACCAGGGAGATGCAGATGTCAGCTGTGGGGTTGGGACAGATGCCAGCACAGTCAGCGATGCAGGGCCAGATTATGGGGTGGAGACAGATGCCAGCATCGGCAGCGAGTCAGGGCCTGGGGCCTGGAGAGACCCAGGTGCCTTTATCTGGGGAGAGCCAGGGGCCGATATCTGGAGAGAGCCAAATACCACTTTCCGGTGAGAGTCAGATGCCAGATCTGGAGGGGAGCCAGATTCTCCATAAGGGGGACGTTGCAATGTTGGGTACCGATCATTTCGTCCCCAATGGCCCCCAGGATATGCTTTCAGATGATGATCAACAGCCTCCACTAGCGGGAGGGGTTGGCGAGAAGGTCGCAGGCGACCCAGCGACCCAGTACATACAGATTGACCAGATTCGGTTGATGGGTAGTACATATTTAGACATCCTTAAAACTAATATTATGTTACCAAAAATAAATATTAAGTTTGAAAGAAAAATAAATTGAATTAACAATTTGTTGATATAATTATGTTTTTTAGTGTTAACCAATTAAATGTTGTATATTTTTTTCATTAGGGTACAACCCAGACGGAACCATATATTATGAGGTGATTAGGGACCCAGAGAGAAATTGGGTGCTCCCGAGGGGGAAGAAGGTTGTGTTGCAGTACAATGCTGCTCTACAATCTGTAGGACGAGCCTGCAATTGTTTTAGGAGGGCTGAGGGCATGCTTATTAGGAGCGAGTCCTACATACATATGCGGGAGGAATGGGCGAAGGTAGATAAGCAGATTAAGCAGGCTATGTGGGACGCGCTGATAGTATGTTTATGAATCTAATTTATTTATTTATTTGAATTAAACTTCAGATTAAGTTTTTCTTGAAGTTTTTAAGCCTATAATGCTTAAATTGAATGTGCAGGAGGAGTTCTATCTACCTGTATCAATAGACAAGCGCAAGGCACAACAGGAAGCGTGGAATGATATTGGTCGTAAGCACCGCTTGTGGAAGTCGAGGTTCAAAACCAAGCTAGATATTTGAGATGGTGACACGCCCGAGATTTTCCGTGCGAGAGTGCCGGACAATTTTTTTGCGAAGTATGACTCAGCAGATGTAGAGTTCCTGCTGAGCGATTGGTGCACTGAGCATAAAAGGGTATGTAGGTCTTTAATTGTATGACAAAAAAATGTTGTGGTTTTTTAATAACAGTTCATTTAATTTTATTACTACTTTAAGTGTGTCAATGCTTACATTTTTATTTTCATGTTCAATGCGTAGGCGACCTCTGAACGGATGAAGAGGCTGCGGGAGCAGAATGACCTTCCCCATTGTACGGAATCCAAAAGTTATGCCAGATTTAATCACGAGGAGGTATGAAAAAATATATGTTTATGTTTTTAATATTTGTTGCTAATTGTTTTTCTTTTTCTTTACACTATTTTCTCGCTCTCTGTTTGTTATATATTTCAACTGGATGACGACAGACATGTACATCTGGCACGCCCCCCACTCGCGCCGCGTCGTTCGTGAAGACCCACACAAGGAATGACGGCACTTACTTGAATGAACGTACACGGGTCCTATGCGTATGCTACTGATCTAATTTACTAATATTTCTAAATTATGTGTGATATGTCATTATTCAGTATATGAGTTTTTCATGTTGACGACGTACATGAGAGGATGACGCATAGTTTATCCAGTGAGCGTCTCAGCAGACACGGTGCGTTGGGCACCGAACGACTCGTACGAACAGGCAGTTGGGAGGCCTGAGTACGCGGGGAGGGTTCTGCAGGTTGGGCCGAACGTTACACCTGTTTGGGGGACATGAATCTCATACAGGCCTCGCTTACAAGGGGGACCATCTGAGGGCACGTCTCGGGATTGGGCCGAACACGCCCGGAAGATGGAAGAAATCCAAGCGGAGCTACAGGCTGAGCAAGAGAGGAATGACGTGTTGGAGCAGCGCATGCAACAGTTCGACGCCATGGAGCAGCGCATGCGACAGTTCGAGGTCTTCATGTCCTCAATGGGAGTATCACAACCATGTCTTGGTGCTCAGTCTTCACCTGCAAACGTAGGTAGTACGTCGTCAGTTAGTAGTGCATTTGCAGGTATGATTTATATTGTGTATAGGACAAAATTAATTTCAATTTGTTTTCATTACCCCTTTAATTTTACAAGTAATATTATATATTTTAATTTTCTATATTATTTGCAAGTAATGCGACAACGGTTGGTACGTTGTCGTTTATTGGACGACGGCTGAGCCAGCACTCCTCTGTCGCTACACCTTCGCCCGCTACACCATCCCTTGCGCAGTAATCGCCGGTAGGCGAGAACACGCCTTGGACGGTACCTCGTGCTTCGCAGGGACGCCCTTCGAATTTGTAGATATTTTGTGTAATTATTTTTTGTTTGTAAAGATTTGCATAGTTAACAAATACATTACTAATTATTGGTTTGTGATATTTTTGGGTAAAATAAATATTGCGTTATTTGTGGTCGGAAATAAGAATATTTAAAAAAAAAAAAATTAATTAATTAACCCAAACAAATTTAAAAAGACAATAACAAAACTAAATTGAAAAAAAAAATATTAATTTAAAAATACAATTAAAGAAATAAATAAAAAATTTAATTAAATAAAAAATTCAATTTGGAATTTTTTTTTTTTAAAAAAAAAACACAAAATAGACACGTGTATTAAGATACACGTGTCAAAATGTGCAGTTAGTGATTTCCATATCTGACACGAGTTGCATGCGTGGCGAAATGCACGTGGCAACCTGTTTGACACGTGTACAGTGTCTGTACACGTGCCGAAATACACGTGGCAAATGTCAGCAAATTTTGTAGTGAATGGACGAAACCTGGCTAAGGTCGTAAAAGGAAAAACACTTCGCATAAGGAAAAGGAGGCAGTCATTCCATGTACACACATTCCATACCCAACTGCTTGTGCATTCTCCTTTTCCAAGCAATTACTCTCTTCACAAAAGGCCATTGCTAACTTAAACATCGGAAGTATCACCTGCAACCCCGACAAGTCTCAAGGCTTACTCTACCTCTTTTGCAAGCATTCGTGGTCTGAAGTTATCTCTTTCAAAGTTGTGGCCAAAATTGACACTAGGAGCAGTTTCTTTTAGTATTTTCCAAAGCTTTAAACATGTTGAAGAGAAGTTTCAGTTATTGAGTCATTGAATATTTTGATTTATATATATATATATATATATATATATAGAGAGAGAGAGAGAGAGAGAGAGAGAGAGAGAGAGATCCGCAATTTTTTGCTAATTTATCGTCGGTCTTTACTAGTAAATTATTACCCATCTCTTTCTTTCCTATTTATTTTTCTTTGGATTAAATACAATTCACCTTCAAAGTTGTCAGTCATTTTCAATTTGACTACCAAAGTTCAAAAATTTGCAATGTATCCCAAAGTTTTAAAAAAAAAATTCAATTCAGACATTTCGTCTGGTTTGACTGTCAAATGAGACAGAATTTTGACCCCTCCAAAATGATGTCGTTTTGCCCTTTGGAGACACCCAATAAGAAGCCGACACGTGCCCATTAAAAATAAAAAATTATAAAATCTAATAAAAATAAATAAAATAAAAAAAAATATTTGTTTATTTTTTTCAAAAAAAAAAAAAAACAAAAAACAAAAAAGAAAAATATTTTTAGAAATTTGTAATTTACCCCCACAAAGTTTCTAAAATTTTCAATTCACCCTCTAAAGGGCAAAACGAAGCCATTTTGGAGTGAGGGTAAAACGGATAAGTTTGCCTAAAAAAAGTCACATGCGTACATGACATGCACGTGGTCAACATTCCGTCTGGTTTGACAATCAAATCAAACGAAATGCTTGAATTGAAAAATTTTGAAACTTTGAGAGAGTACATTGTAAATTTTTAAATTTTAGTAGCCAAATTAAAAACGGCTGACAACTTTAAGGGTGAATTGTATTTAACCCTTTTTCTTTTATTGTGTATTTTGGGAGCATGAATTAAAATATTCCTTCCTCTGCATCCCAATAGATGAATCAGATGGAAAAGATTTTCATATATCGAATTCGACTTTGGGCTTCACACTCGTTTGATATAAATGGCCCATTTAATAAGGGATAAAGTTTTCCTTGACATGCATTTTTCAATCATGTAATTCTCATCCATATTTAAAATGCAGGTGAAATTCATATGTTCTAAAAAGAAATAACAATTTAATCTTATTAAAAATTCATATGAAAAATTTTATACTAACAAATGTCAATAATTACTGAGAATGAAGAATGATGGAATGGAATAGTTATTCTAATTCCTTTGTTTGGTAACAACATATATACTACAATTGGTAACAACAGATATTTCAATATGCCTCAAAGTGACCTCGCAAGGTTCTCTGGGGGTAGTGTGGCCACCCCTGGCCCCATTAAGGGTGGCCAACACCACCCCCGATCAGTATGGAGGTGGCCGGATCCACCATGAGGCACTTTGGAGGTGTTGCGACCACTTCCAGGGTTTGCTGTAAGTGGCCACCTATTGAGGTTGTGGGCCACCCACAGATTCAATGAGTTCTTTAGGTTTTTTTTTTTTTTTTTTTTTTTTTTTTTTTTTTTCTCTAAAAAAAAAAAAAATGGTTTTCTATTCCCTTAGGAATGACTACTCCGCTCATTTTCTATTCCTCTTCGTAAAAGTGAATAGTTATTCTCATAGAATAGCCATTCATAGGGATAGGTCCCTACCAAATAAAAGAATGGTTATTCCAAAGGAATAGACATTCCATTCTAAGAGCCTAAACCGCGAACCAAACGAGCTATATATCTTTGAGAGACTGGTAGATTCATTATTGAGCATCTACATATCTATTTATTATACACAACCCAATGTGTATGTATATAGTGCTTTATGGGGCATAATCGGTTGACATCAACAAAGTTTATATGCACAATAAAAAAAAAAAATCATAAACCCTTGAAGTCTATGGACAATAAGCAAATTGTGATAGAACAACCTTTTAACTGACGGTGATACTCCATAAGGTATTCTTAATATTAAATCCAGTTTAGTGTATGTATTTATTACATTACACCGACTTGTTTGCTTAAGGTCACTATCTTAATGGAGTAAATCATCATATTTTATAGTAGCACAATAATTGTAGACTTTAGTGGGGTAATAATTAGTCAATATCTACAACCTAAAACAATTTTGAGTTTATAAGGAATTGAAAAACTATTCCTCACCTTTGGTTTATTAACCGCCAGTATAATTTTTCTATAATATTATCCAAACAAAATCTATGTAAGACATCTCATATCACATTTAATTACCCATAATAATTCTGTATGTCAAAATAAAATTTATTCTCAAATAATAAATCCAGAAAATTAATTTTTGAGGGCATAAAATTTTAACATGCAGTCTCCTACTCTCACTCAAAACCAATCATACATATACTTTACTCTCCTGCCTCAAAAAGTTTCTTAAACATTTCTTATATAAACATGTTTAAAGCTTTGGAAAATACTAAAAGAAACTGCTTCTGGTGTCAATTTCGCCAGAGCTTTGAAAGATTTAACTTCAGACCACAAATGCGTGCAAAAGAGGTAAAGTAAGCCTTGAGACTTGTCGAGGTTGCAAGTGAAAATGCCTTCGATGCTTAAGTTAGTAATAGTCTTTTGTGAAGAGAGTAATTGCTAGGAAAAGGAGAATGCACTGTTTTTTTTTTACGGCCTTAGCCAAGTTTTGTCCATTGATAGGACACAATCCTTAAAAAAAATTATTGACGTGTAAAAACAACACGTCAAACGTTATTGACGTGGCATTTTACCATGTAATTTTACTGCAAAGGTATAAATCAATGGCATCAGTTCTTACAAAAACGAAAGTAAAATTATTGACGTATGTGCAAAGAGAAATGTCACATGTGCTTAAATTTTTATAAATGTAATTTTATTAAGATAATGTAAAGCTTATCCATCAGTACTCATAATATTTTTTTTTTTAGTAATTGTTTTAATATTTTCATAAAAAAAAACTTTAATTACCTCAGTTAATAAAGTTCTTTTTACAAAAATTTAAGTAAATGCAACATTTTCCACGTGCAAATGCATTCATGTAAAGATGATTACGTTCATGTAGAGGTATTTAATGGATTCTGTGCTGCGTGTCTGTGAAAGTTCGCAGAGAGTCTCAAGGCAAAAGAGACGGCCGAATGTTTCCTCCCTCATTTATTAGACAAGAAGTTGTTTGGCTTTCCTGGAATCTCCAACCAATGAGTTTCCAACTTGTCATAACTGTCATATGTGGTGATTGTACATTATTGCATTCTCGACCTTTTACCCATGATATTTTTAGGGATGATCTTGTTCACGATGGTTTATAATTTGATTAGAATTTTATGTGATTTCAAAAGAAATTTAAATTCTTAAATTATATAAATTTAAAGTATTTTTTTTACATCAAATAACATAAAAAATATTTTATATTAAAGATATGACATGTTATTGAGGAAAAAAAAAAATTATTTTAAAAGATTTTTTCTTTCACTTTTGAAAAGACATTTTTTTTTTACTAAACTAAAATACAGTTTTTTGTTCGAAGCTTTTATACGACATAAAATATAAGAACATTATAAAAATATATTTAATTTTTCTTTTAACATATCACATTTTTAATATATAGTATTTTTTATATCGTTTAATATATAAAATGGCTTAAATTCACATAATTTGAGAATTTATAATTTTAAAGATATTATAGGATGCTAGTTAATATCTTTCGCCTTTGTAGTAGCCTTATTTTGTTCATTATGAAAATTTTGAGAGGCTTCATTGTGAAGATCTAATCACTACATATTATCAAGTACTTTTGCCTACCTCTATCCCGAATCCCGATAAGCCGAAAACAATAATTAAGAGATGGAATGTGGAGTTCATACAAGTAGAATTCATGGAGGAGGAAGCTCAGGTAATTTCTGGTATCCCTTTAAACCCTTTGATGCTTGAGGATAAACTTATATGGAGGTGTACTGTGAATGGTGATTTCTCCATCCGGAGTGCATATCATTTAGGCATGGAATTGCAAGAATAGGGGGGGGGGGGGGGGGGGGGGGGGGGTCAATGCTCTTATACAGGCAAGGAGTCAAATATCTGGAAGGCTTTGTGGGCTTTAGGAATTCCTAATGTGGCTAAGCTATTCATCTGGAGGGCTTGTAATGAGATATTACCCACCAAAGAAAACCTTGTTCGTAGAAAGGTTTTTTAGGCGAATTTTTGCCCATGCTATGAGATTGAAGAAGAGGATGCCCTCCGCATTGTGGCTCTGTCCAGCTGCCAAAGATGTATGGGGAAGCTCTATTTCTTGTTTCCAAAAGTATTGTTTTGCAAGTACAAACTTTAAGGGCCTTTTTGCTTACTGCGTGGACCGATGCACAAAGGAAGAGCTGGAGCTCATGGCAGTCATTGCAAGACGCATCTGGTTACGTAGGAATGCTTGGATATTTGAGAAGCGTTTTGTTCATCCCAATGTAGTTTATAATGAAGCTTCAAGGTCCCTTTTGGATTTTAAAAGATGCAACACAAAAGAACAGGAGTAGTTATTATCTAAAGGCAGGGATGAGGCTCAAATCAGAAAACAAACATGCTGGATTCCCCCACCGGATGGTGTGATTAAGGTGAATTGGGACGCAGCTTTAATGTGGCCAAAGGATGGATAGGTCTGGGCATTATAGCACGTGACAACAAAGGCTTATGTATGGGAGCGAGGAGTATAACGCAACAGGTGAAGACTAGCCCAAAAACAGCAGAGATAATGGCAGCTTTGCAGGCTATGCAATTCTACAAAGAAGCAGATTTTTTTAGGGTTGGCAATTCGGGTCAGCGGGTTAGGTTCGTGTCGACCTAGTTGACCCAATTACATAATCGGGTTCAACACAAACCCGACCCAATTATTAATCGGGTCATAACTGTAAACCCGAACACGACCCAATAACGAATCGGGTTACACGACACGAACCCGATAAACACGTTTTGCAACTCTGTTAACGCCTGCTCACCGGCACCGCCTCATCCCACAAGCCACGCTGATGGAGGACATGAGGTAGAGCAGGTTCGACTGGACTTGGACAGTTGGATCCAAGAATCGATCCAGCGGTCGCAAATTTTGACCAATTTGCCGTGCTTGATCAACGGCACCACCCAGTCGACCACCGAGGGTGGGCTGTAGTTCACGTCGATGGCGTGCTTGCCGCTAATGATCTCCAATAGCAAGACTGCAAAGATCCCGAAGCTCAGATCCCCGGTGCAAGATAAATCGTGAAGAAGGAGTCTGGACAGAGGACACTGGACAGTCTCTTGGAGGCTTGGAGCAAATAGGCGACAGGCATGCCACGTGAAGAAGGTGAAGGCACTGAAGGGAAAAGAAAAGATGCGGGCATCTATGGCTAGGGTTGTGCTTTTGCTTCTTCTTTTTTTTTTTTTTTTTTTAATCGGGTCTAATTGTGTCTGGCGAGTCAACCCGCGGGTTGACCTGCCAAACACGATTTTAACCGAATCATAATCGGGTTGACCCGATTATGATAAACCCAAACCCTATTTTTCTATGTCGTGTTCGTGTCAGGTTCGTGGGTCGTGTCAAAAATTGCCACCCTAAGTTTTTTGGAGGTGATTTTTGAAGGGGACGCAGCTCAAGTGGTCAAGGAAATCAAGTCGGATCCTCCGTTTTTATCAAAGGTGGGACATTTCATTGAAAGCATTTAACAGGAGGTGCACCACTTTTGGTCAGCTAGTTTTCAAGTTATCTCACGTGAATGTAATATGGCTAGTCATTGTCTAGCTAAGGAGGCCTCTCAAAATAATATAGATCTTTGTTGGCCGGAAGAAACTCCTTTGAGTGTTAGTAGCATTATTTTTAGGGAACAACCTTATCCCTAGCTAAGATCCTATTTCCTTAGGATCAATATTGATGTATTCTTTTCAGAGTTGTAATAATAAATGATTCCGTTCAAAAAAAAAAAAAAATTGTTTTTTTGAACTCCCCGAACCCCTACCCTCCGCCATGGGATTACTTGAAATACAAAATTTGAAAGATAAGGTGAATTTTTGCAATAAATTGATTAGGTTTTTTACACTGACACGTGTCAGTTTAATAGAATAGATTAAAAAAATATATCATAAAACCTAGTTTCTTTTTCTGGGCTCAAAAACCATTGTCTCCATCAAAATCTTCTCTATTCCAATAAGGAACCAGCATTCAAGTTACACAACAATTTCCTTAATTTTATTTCAGTTACCTGAAATTGTAATCAATTTATACAATTGTTGGAAGTCAAGAGGATCAAACACTCAACATACAAAAAGAATATAAGTGGATAGGAGGATTAAACACACCAAATGAGTTTCACTACTCTAAAGAATAGAATAATGATTGGTATACACATTAGTGTTTATAAGTTAAAACATGTGACTTCTCAAACATTTATATTTCTCAAATTTAACATATTTATTATCTAAGATAATTTTTCGATTAACAAAAACAAACCTTTCGCTGTTTTTTTTTTTTTTCAATAAAACGAAAAAGGTAGATGAAATGGAGAGAGAAACAGATATAGATTGGTGACCATCTCAGTCAATCTGTAATGTTAAGAGTCATCAAAGCCAACATTCAAAGTCATTTTTAGTTTCCAAAAAAAAAAAAAAGGCCTTTGTTTAGTTTCAAAATTAAACGAAGTATTCAAGCTTCTCTTTGGGTCATTCCCTATTGCCGTGCATGATACGACCTTTTTTTTCTTAATGAATATGTAACTAGAGTTGTGAGAAAATTAAATTAAATAAATTTTCATACAAATTTAATATGAGCGACCAAACCAATTTATTCACCCGAAGTAAATAGGATGAAACAAAAATGAATCGGAAGTCAAATTGGTTCGTTCTGTTCTTAGACACGAAAGTTGTTTACTTGTTTTCTCTCATATCTAAAATGTGAAGGTTTGAACTTGAACTTTTTTCTTTTAACAATAAAGAATTGTACCAGTTTGGAATGCATAACAAGAATATGAACATTAATTTTTTGTCTACTCTTTTAAGTTATAGGTGCGATTAGTGGCAAGAATAAAGGCCTTTCTTCTCAAATCCTAAAAGTTGCACTTTTTTCCCGTTTTCATTTTTTAAAATGGGGTTAAATACGTTCGACTTCATGTGACTTTACGCCTTTATTTTTTGTTCCCTATGGTTCATTTCGTATCGTAGATGGTACATTGTTTATGGCTAAAAACGGAGATAGTACTTCCGTTCAAAAATTGACGAAAGTCCATGTCAACACATCTAAAGGTGTTGACACGTATCCTATATCTAATTAAAAATTAAAAAATATTAAAAAACTAAAAATAATAAAAGCTTAAAAAATAAAAGCTTTAAAATATTAAAAAAGAAATTGAAAAAAAAAAAAGGGGGTGGCTCAGATCTGGGGGTGGCCGAACCACCTCACATGGCCCTTGGGGGTAGTTTAGCCATCCCCACAAAGCCAAAGAGCAAAAAAAAAAAGAAAAAAAGAAAAAGAAAAAGAGATTTATGTGGTTTAGCCCTTGGGAGTAGCCAAACCACCACTGTGGGTCACGCGGGTAGTTTGGCCACCCCCCAAAAGGCCAATGAAAAAAAAAAAAAAAAAAAAAAGTTTAGTGGGTTTGGCCATTGGGGATGACCGAACCTACCCCAAAAGCTCTTGTGAATGGTTTGGCCCACTCCCATTTTGTTCTTTGGAGGTGGCCGAACCACCTCCAAGGGCCATGGGGTGGTTTAGCCACCCTTAGACTAGCCATGGGGCTAGCCACCCCATTTTGGCTAAAGAGGTGGCTTTTTTTCCAATTTTTTTTTTTAAAGCTTTTATTTTTTATTTTTTTAACGCATAGGACATATGTCAACACCTGAGAGGTGTTGACGGAGTCTTCCGTTAATTTTTTTATAGAAGTTTCGACAGAAATATTATATTCGTCTTTAGTCATAAACAAAGTATCATTTACGATACGAAATGAACCATAGTGAAGTAAAAAAATAAAGAAGTTAAACCATAGGGGGCAAAAACGTATTTAACCTTTAAAATAAACAAACTAATAAGTACATATGTTCACTTAAATAAAAAATAAAAATAAAAAGAAAGCAGGAAAATATTTAAACATTATAATATTTAAATTACCACTTTTACATTAAAATAATCGTGGTATACGAAGATTTGGAAAGTTTTTCACATATATATATATATTTTCCGTTTTGATCATCTTTTTATTTATTCATGCATATTTTCCTTATAATGAGAAATAGAATGACTTTTTTTTTTTTTTTTTTTTTTTTTGATAAATAATAGAGTTTTGAGTACTATGTAGGGACTAGCAAGGGGTGAAAATGCATATGAGGATGCAGTTATCACTTTTATGTATTCGCATTCGTGCGGTTATTGTGATTATTATCCGCTATCCGCATGTGAGGTATTGACCGTTTTGAATTGCTTTCTAAATCTATATGCAATATTAAATAATATGGTTATTACTATTATGCAAGCTTAAATAAATTAAAATTTCATTATTTTATAGAGTAACAAGAATTTGGATTACCCAAAGAAAAGAAAAGAAAAAAATAAATGTAGTGAGATATGACTTTTAGATGATAGTGAAAAAAACATTTCATAACTTCAAAATCCTAAACTTATCAAATTCAAAACAATGTCGTTTTAATGAATTTAACTAAATATATATAATATATATTATATATAAGGGAAATGCGTGAGCGGTCATTAACCGTATTCGCATTCTCTAAAATCGTTGTCCGCATTCACATATGCAAATGATGATTTTTGCTAACAACATCCGCATATACGAATAACAAATACAAAAGATTATGATCCGTCCGTATTTTCACTCCTATATAAAGACAGTATAACTTCTGTTAGATACATTATTCCGTTAAAAATCTTTCTGCCAGCTATGTTTACAATAAATAATCATCATTCTATATATATATAAAACATTTATTCTCTCTCCTCATATGTGACTTGTGAGTTTGGAATGGAATAAAGTCGTGATCATGTTATCATAATTAACGTAGATAAGCTTAATTAGGATGTCGTATTTCTTTTTCTTTTTTCTTATTTTTCTTTTTCTCTTTCCCTCATATGCATGAACGTGGCACTATCAAGCCTTTTCATGAAGTAACGTAATTGCTCCTAAGCATTTTGATACATCTTTTTTTCTTTTTCTTTTTTTTTTTTTTTTTTTCCCTTAATCTTCATTCTTTGCCTACTCTTTATTTTTTTGGATAGCCTTAGAAATTTACTTGGAACCAGATACCGGTAGAAATGGGATTGGATTGACGGGTGTTTATTTGCCTACATTCCTGTTTTTCCTAAATTATAAAAGAGTAAAACTATTTAATAAACTTTTTTATGATAATGGTATATACAATTAAGACGAAGTGATAATAAAAATTAATAATTTAATTAAGAAGGACTTGTAAAAGGAATATTGAAGCTGGTACTACTGCAATTTTTTGGGCCAAAGTACGCCTTTATAAAGACTACTATAAACAAATTCTTTTGAGGAAAGGTATACTGAAGATTGATCATGAAATTTATTGGACAAAGAGTAGCAGAGCTTCAATCAGGCCTAGGGAAAGAAAGCAAGAGCCTTTTAAGAACTCCTGTCCTGTGTGGAAATTTGTGATGAAATATAAAATGGGAGAAAAATAGCGAAGTAATAGATCGAGAAACTGGAGAAAATAAATTTTGGGTGGTTTGGCTTTAGAAGTTTAGCCATTTTCACAGCTAGAAATCCAGACTATATATATTTTGCTCTTATTCAACGTGATGACTTACAATACAATATAACCCTATTTATTAGGAAAATTGGGTATGTGAAAAGAATACAATAAAGGTAATCAAACATCTAGGATTTGATTTCAATCAAACTTAAAATGTTAAAATATTCTAATACGAAAAAATCTATCAACTTGATCATATATATGAAAATCATATATTCTAACCTCCCCTCAAACTCAAGTTAAATGAAAGAAAAACAATTGACTTTTTTTTCTTTTTTTTTGGTTCTTTCTTTATTTTACTTGATCTTCATTCTTTGCCTATTCTTCACTTTTTGGATGTTCTTTCCTTTGCATGCAAGAGGAGATTTGAAATAAATACTCTTTGAAGACCGATATTAAAACACCACCACTCTTCCATGCACAAACTGCATAACCAAATCCGAAACCGTGTGTCTGGCTGGATGATCGGCAGATATTAATGCCAATACAAGCCTTCTTCATCACTCAATGAATTTCCAGTCGCAGATTCGGTTCAAAAATCCCGCTCTAACACTGGAGAAATGGGCGTCATCATGCGCTTTGGAATGGGAGGAATCGGCAAGATTTGCAGCACCACCTCACAGTAAAGGCGGAGAATTTTTCAGGGTTGTGAAGTAAAAGAGGGCAATGAATGTTCGATTTATATATAGTGCGTTGATTTTTCTAATGGGCCACGAGTCCATGGGCCTGACCCAGTAAAGGCGGAGTTATGCAACATAAGGGACGTGGAGCTTCGACCCATCTGGATTTATAAGCCATGTTTTCAGACGTTTTTTAGTGGGCCGCTGGGCTAGTTATACGCCCAACGAACCCTCAGTTCGTTTACTCTCTCTCTCCAGGATTTATGACTTTTAAATTTTTTTTTTTTTTTTTTTTTTTAGATCAAAAGTTACTTCATTTGTATAATAATCACAGTATACATATCAAAACATGTAATTCAGAACTCAACAGTTGACTAAACCACCCACAAAGATCCAAAATGACAAAACCATCCCGTCCCAGATGCTAACTGAAGTTTCTTATAAGCACTTTCTCACCACATGTTAAAATACACTTCACATAAAAGAGTAATGCTACACATCATCCCCTTGTCCTCCTTTTGTCACCCCAAAATTGATGTGGCTCTTAAAATCACCATTGAATTTTTGATATATCACTCTTGGATTTTGATCCAATGGTGATTTTAAGAGCCACATCAATTTTGGAAGGACAAAAAGAGGACAAGGGGATGATGTGTAGCATTACTCCACATAAAAAGATGGTTTCCTATTTCCCTTCCAGATGAAAAAAGGAATAAATGGTAATAAAAAATATATATAATTCGGATCAAATAAGAGAAGCAGTTTGTCATTTAAGATCAAAACTCAGATTAGTCAAAATTGGAATGCTACAAAAATCATTTGCCCATCTTATGAGAGTTCAAGGGAATGTACTGCAATTCCATTCTGAGCAGGCTGGATATGTCCCCACCTCCCCAAACGAGGCTCCTGTTGCAGAGGTATACTTTATCAAGTGAACGAAATTTTATGAATTGGAACAAAAAAATTGACTTAAGATTTATTAACACTATAGTGGATTATGCCACACTTGTTGCCAAACGAAGCCCAAAAAAATTACTTTCATTTAAAGTTCAGCCACTTTCTATGGAGAACCCTTAGAAAAGAACAGCATATCAGCCCCACAAGAGAGGGAAGGAGTGATCTCAAAGTGCTAGTGAGAACTACAATTCCTTTCAGCCAGAAATTCAGCTTCATTACAAGCTCATGAATCAAACCCTAGAATATTTTCCCTCTATATGCTTTAAAACAATAAATTCTTTTTCCCATCTTGATAGCTCTTTTCCCTTGTAATAATATTTTCAAAGAATCCTTCTGGTTATGCTGTATACATAACTTAGTTGCTATAAAAATTAATAGCAGATTTTTTTTATTTTTATTTTTTTCTTCAGACAATGAGATCTTTCTTTTGATAAGTGATAATGAGGAATTTTCATCAAACATCATAAACATAAAACGGATATGGTAAGTCACAACCAATAAAATGCTTCAGTAGCTATGCTTACATTTCCAAACTAGGTCTTAGCTGAAGATTTTCCCCAATAGGAAGTCAGGTTTAAGCTTAATGCCAAAACTATGGTTCAACTGCAAACTCCATATTCTGACTTACTATAAGGACCTCAGAAAGCTGAAATTAAACGATCGACTTTCCTCTATGTCATATGCAAGTCACATTCCTCATACTAAATTCAGAAAGGATAACAGAGAGAGAGAGAGAGAGGAGAAGAGAAATTATGACAGAGATGGGGACATCTATGACAAAGGACAAAAAATTTACCTGCCCAACTCCGGCAACCAGGAACCGTCCAGAATTTGCAAAAGCTAAAGAATTCACAAACCCAACCTGTGTTACACAAGATTCAAGTAAGCAATAAACATTATTTTTCTTTGGTAGCTCTAAACTCAATCACACATCCAATTACATGGAGAGCCCAACATCAAAAGGCACCATTAATAATCCAAAGGAAGAAAGAAGAAAGAGAGAAAAGGTGGTGGGTGTGTGTGTGTGTGTTGGGGGGTTGGGGGGGGGGGGGGGGCCTTCATGGGTTGGCTTGCATATAACAACATTAAGGGCTGAACTCTAGCTCGAAACAATGCATTGCCCCTAGTTAGAGGAGAAGCAGGGGAATCAACATACTGTTAATTCCCACTGTGCACCTAGAAATTAATGCACAAAAATCTGCGCAAATGGAAATTGTGAAAATCACTACCATCCACTTCTAATTTGACATGGCAATCAAACAACTATTACAAGACATTGACATGCAAACCCTGTTAATCAATGCTGCTAATGCCAACTTGCTTTTGTGTCTCATGTTCAAAATTAGTATATATCCCTCAAACTATTACCGCAAGAAAGATCTTGTTAATATGAAATAACCAATTATCCCTCGTGTTAAAACAAGCGGCTCATATTCTCTCAGGCATAGAAAGAAGCGGAGCGAAGTGATACATCCATACAATTAGGGTTTTCTTGTAAGTATGTTATATTGCAACCCTAAATCATATAGTAAAATATAGCCGCACTTCTAAGAATGTTGACAAAGATTCCTAAGAATGTTATTACTGCATTTGATTTATTCTTGGACATCTTGTAGAAATAATTTATTTTTCCAAAAATAGCCTGATATAATCTTATTTTGACATTAGGAAACTTCAAAAGGACAACATATTCACTCATCTATCCTGAAATATAGGGCTTTACAAAAAAGAAAATTTTCCCAGTTGTGGCAATGAGGATACCAACCTTTTTCCATGAGAATCCACTTTCTCGAGAAACCTCATTTTTGTGGGAATTTGGATGCTCACAAGCATCTAAATTCTCATGAACTTTTGCAACCAAACAGACTGCATTGGAATCCTCTCAAAATTCTTAAGAAGCTAAGAACATTTCCACGTACCAAATGCCACGTATGAGATTCTCTATGCTCTATGACGTTTACGTCAATGTAACTCTATCCTAAGTTGTAATGTCAAGGAAATTTCAAGATATGTAGCCAAGGAAAATAGGTGTGACCTAAGTTATCTAAACTTCGTATTAGATTTCAGTTCAGTATTCAATACAATACAATCAATGTTATGGGCATGGAAACCACTAAAAAAATTCACTTCTCTTAATTACCATTCACAGCCCCTACTGCAGCATTTCCTTGCTTGTTTCAATAACAGGCCAAACATCTTTCTTACCACAAAATGCCTTAATATATAAATGTTTTATTTAACATGTATCACTGACAATCTTTTTTTTGATAAGTAAGAAAGTTTTATTAAAAAAGTGTAAGAAACTCCCAAGTACACAAGAAATATACACAGGAACAGTAGAAGCAGCCCACAAAAAGAAAAATGAACCAAAAACAAACCTTCAAAAACCAAAAACCCTCAAACCTGTACCCTCAAGAACAAATCCCCGCAACCGCAAAACAAAAACCAAAAAATCTCATTAAAACAACCTTAACAATCCAGAAATATAAAGCTTATAGTAGTAATTCAAACAAATCTTACTATAAATAACAACCTAGAAATACACCGAAGCACAATCCATATAAAACAAAAAAGTTGGGTATCAAACACAAGCCGTTTCTAAATTATTCTAAGTTCAAAAATGAGTATTTATCATTTTAGTTTCGATATGGTTAAGAAGTCATTCACATTATTACTTAAAAAACAACTTATAATCCTATGTAAAAGCAGTTATTGAACAATGAACACAATATCTTCCTCCAAAGTTGATCATAGATAGCCTAAAAGTTTTAAATCTATAGTTACGAGGGGGGGGGGGGGGGGGGGGAAACTATCCAATCATTGAAATAAATGGAAAACAGCGATCATAATTAATGGCCACATTCACATTGTTGTGTAATTCTAATTGCAAAAAGTTAACTATTATTACAATATTGCTTTGGCTTACCAATGGAAGATTGAACAAGGTTCGAATGCCTTTTGTCTCACTTTCAATAGCCCATAATCGAACACAACCATTACCAGCTCCTGATGCAGCAAGATCACTGCTTCTACACACAGCGACAGAACTAACCCAGGAATGTGCTGATTGACAATGATAGCTTCCAGAACTATGGTCACCATTTTCTGCAGCATGGGAATCAATGGCATATCATTAGAATATTGGCAAACAAGAAAGCACATGGCAAGAATAATAAACTAGCTTAAGATACAATATCCACTTAATACTTCAACTTTATGCATAACTTCCGTGATAAACCATTTGAAAACAAAGTTTTACAGTTTTACCTATATGTCCATTGGGGATTGTCCCCCTATCCTTTTGTTCAATATTCTTGTTTGCAGCCAACAAAGCATGAGCATTCTTCATGATGTAAGCAGGCTTCTTTCGCAACATATTCCAAAGACTAATACTTCCATCATCAGAGCCAGATAAGAATTCATCATTACTAATGAAACAACCACATTCCAGAGAAGATGCAGGGGCACGAAATACTAAACGTGACTCCTCAGGGACCTATTTTGCAAAGCATAGAAGGTACATCAAGACCAAGTACGTAAAAAAAAGGAAATATATATATATCAAACTGGTATAAACAAAAACTCAAAGATACTGAAAATAATAAACTATATAAAGACGTGCACCATGCCTGATTTTATAAATGTGTAATATATACAGTACCAATTGGCAGTTTCGAGTGTCGGTGCAACAAACCGGAAATCATGCTCACAAAACGAGCTCTATCTAGATTCGAAAATTAGTCAACATACTGTTTTCTCCTACTAAATCCTTCCTAGACACCCCCCTCCCCCTCCCTCCTTTCTTTATGGTATGCTTAGTTTAACTTCATTGATTGTACTCTTGGAAAGGCAGTATGTTTTTTATTGTGCATGATCATGAGGACCATATCATTTATCATCATCCAAGGACCAAGGCATTTCCTGCTTAAAATGAAAAGTGGGGATTGCATGAATTACCTTATGGAAAATGGTTGAAAAGATATAATTATGTATAAGTTTTTTTAATAAGTAATTATGCATAGTAGAAACCAGCCCTCTCCTGCTTTAAATATTAATCTTTTTCCCCTCAAATAAAACACACGCTATCATTTCTTGAACAGCCAATCTCTTAAAAATACCACCCAATCAACTCCATGTATAGTTAGAAATAAAAGGACTCAAAATAACTCTTTATATCCCTTTCTGTTTTAGAATTGACCTAATGAATGCCAGAATGCCTAGCAAAACCTATCCTCCCAAGTCATATCTCTCGAGTATTAGGGAATATCTTTCCATACATAGGGAGAAGACACTAAATGCACATTTAGTATCAATGATAGCTAGTCCATGGCCTCGCGATCTCCCTTGTAAGTCACCAAGACTGAAACCTCATTTGAGGGATCTTCTCTGGCTGGTCAAAAGATGTACAAGGAAAATATACAAAATGTAAGGTACCCTCATGTCTTTTTTCTTTTTCTTTTTTTTTCCATAATAACTACTTGTTAGTCACCTTCTAAGCCGTCATTATTCATGTCTTTTTATTCAAATAATAGACAGGCTCATACCATTACGCTCACAAGCAGAAGAAAATATACTATCATAAAAAGAATAAGTGCTTACCTTATACAATTGCATGATTCGATCACGTCCCACAGTCAACACCCGCTCTTTCCGTAAGCAATCAATAGTTAATATTTCACTTTGGTGACCAAATAATGTAGTTATATAGGCTCTGTCTTCTGCATTCCATATCTTAACTGTTCGATCAAATGCACCAGAGAAAAGTTCTGAAGTTCCTTGCCTAAAAGTTAAACATGATACGGGTCCCTTGTGACCTGAAAAAGCCTGTTAAACATACAACTAATAAGAATAACACATAGGAAGCATAAACTTTCAGGTTTTGAGATGTGATCTTTAACAGCATCAGGACATAAAAGTTTATGTCAGACAGAAAAATGTAGAAGTTTAACTTGGAAACATAGATAGGTATCAAGGAGAGTTTTCCTAGGGCTCAGCAGTCTATCACTTGTTCAAACTGTTTGCCATTTGAATTTTTTCTCTCAGATCTTGTCTATACCATAATTAATAAGTTACCAGACAAGATCATCATAGTTACCAATCTTTGCCCACAAAAGAATCCACTGAAGAGAGGATATCACCAAGCAACCACAACAAAATACAAGAATTCGGCTCCACTGGTATTGGAGGGTTAATTCCGCATTGTCTAATCTAAGGTGCAGGTCTTAAATAAAAGGTACGAATGATACCAAGTCACATAACATTTTAAATACAACAAAACTATGATATTTCATACATAAAGAACTGAACAAAGTACGGTAACTGTAACTCATAAAAAAACTCATTGAAATAAGCAGCTCAACCCAGCCAAACAAACCAGACTAGTTGAGCCCTATCATCGAGTCAGGTCATAATCAGGAGCTGAGTGTTCTATTAGCTAAACAAAAATTGCACTAAACTGAAACCCAGTACCAACAAAAGGGTTTTGCTCTAATATACATGTAAGACATTTGGGGAGATTTACTATTAGGATATAGGGCAATTTTTGTTTCTTCAGATTTGTTGTCATGATTTGACAGAAGAGAATGTCCTGTTGGGAAATGACCAAATGGGATATGTAGTGGTTTTGTGAGTGGAATCAGGTTTGAACAAGTTGGGATAGGACCAGCTTGACTGATTTGGTTGGGTTGGGTTTTTCCTTTTTCTTTTTCCATTTCCTTTTTTTTTTCTTTTTTTTGAGAGAGAGAATGTGTCCAAAAAAGGAGAGGAATTTTACGAGTTCCATACTTTGTTGTATTTCCTTATGCACAAAATGAACATTTTGCTATGTATTTGAAATGATTTATGACGTGACAGCATCCTAACCGTTTATTTAACACCCATGGTTCAGATTAAGCGAACTCCAGTATGCAGACTTACACCCCTATTGCATGCACAAGATTTTTTGAATCTTTAAGAAGGAAACATAAATTTATAAATTTCCCTGTCAGTACAACATACACTATTTTCTGTCATAAAATGCCTAATGATCTAATAGGTCACTGATATTCCCCCAACTAAACCCAATGCAAGAAATTGTTTCAATATTTCAACTAAAACCAAAATAGGTTTAATAACATCACAAACGTTTTCCAAAACGAAAGTAATAAATGAAATTCACCTGAATATGCTTTCGTGTACGGGTATCCCATAAATGAATGTGGCGATCTAAGCCTCCACTTGCTAAATATTTACCGTCAGAGCTAACAGCTAGTGCTAAAACTTGTCTACTATGCCTTGTAGCTGCACCTTGTGTATCCCTGGCCCCATGAGACCTCAGTACTTCTTCGCTAGGCCACTGGTACTTTTCATGTTTCCCACTATCTACATCCCAATGCAAAATGGTGCCATCCTTCGAAGCTGAAAAGCCCTTATGATCATCCTCAGATAGAGCCACAGCAGTGACAGATTTCCGGTGCTTCACCAAGACCCGGAATTCATCACTAGATTCTGGCATTTGAACCCTGAATTGAATGTATTAAACATTAGAAGCATCCTAGACATAGTGTTCATAGATCTCCATAGTATGTCCAAGTGTGTGGACATGTGCTCCATTTCTTCTAATAAACAACATTAGTTCAAAATCATGTCTCAAATTCATTTTCAAAAGACACCCACTAAGTTTCAAACTTCTGCACTTCTTTTTTATAAGTAATAAACCAATCTTATTAAATGCGTAAGGCTTCCCTAAGTACACAAGAGGATACACCTAACTAGAAAGAGAAAGCGAACAAGAGGAGACAACTTCTGCACTTTGAAAAAGGATAAGACCATCAAACAAGTTGCATTCCTAGAGTAAAAGTATCCCTCTATAAACTAGGCAATTTAGTGCTTAAGCAGCAAGTGTCTTCATTAACAAAAAAGTACCCAGCGACTAGGGCTACAATTTTCTTATCGAAGTAGCATCCTATCTATACCAAACAATGTAAACTTTACAAGGCTCAAACTTGGAAGAGAAAATTAAGAAATGCTACTATAAATTAAAGGATATACAAGAAAAACCAACCCAATAAAATTACAACACTAAGAAATCCATTCTCACCATCACAATGTTATATGAGGAAGCTATCTAATACCACAACCTTGTAGCCCAAATCAAATCAGAACATAAATACCAAAAAAAAAAAAAAAGAAGCTTTGAACTTGAAAAGCAATCAGAATCTACTCTAAACTAGTTAAAACAAAGAATACCTAGACGCAATAGCTCGACGAACCCGGCCGGCGTCCTCGAGCTGCTCCTGCTGCAAAAGCATCGACACGCGCGAGTCCCTCTCGCCTTCCCTCTCGTCTTCCCTCTCACCTTCCCTTTCCTCCTCATCCTCCTCCACTTTCGCCGCAATTCCACGAACCTTGTCCAAGTGCGCCCTCGCCACGCGCTGCCTCTTCTCGTCGGCGGTTTCCTCTACCAACTCAGCCTCCTCCTCCTCAATCCCATATTTACTAACCAACCCATATTCCTCGTCCGAGTCGCTCCTTATGACGTCACTCTCAATCTTCCGCCGTTTCTTCGACTCCTCGACGAAAAATGGGTCCCGTGAAAATCCCTTGCCCTTTCTTGCTCCTCCATTTGGAGCCGACATTTTCTTCTTCATGTTCTAAAACTCTGAGTGGTAGACCGAGTCGTCGTTGGCTGAAGAATCAGACTTGTGATTTGTGAATACCAGCGAAATCCCCTTTTCAGCGGTGGCTGTGTCGGCAGGGGGGGGAGGGTTCCTGGGTAACTGGGTTATGTTTTTTAGGGTTTTAGGCGTCGCTTGCAGAGAGGAAGTGAGGGTTTTATGTTTCAAAAATGACCAAACAAAAAAAGAACTAAAAGTTTGTAAACAAATTATGGATGAGTAATGATTCACTACCACCTAAATATACAACTTTTCACCACCTTGTCTATGTGGCAATGTGGTCCCCCACTTTAATTTATTTTTAAAAAATAAAAAAACTCAAAAAGTAGTGGGAGACCACCTTGCCACATAGGCAAGGTGGTGAAAAGTTGTATATTTGGGTGGCATTGAATCATTATTCATTATGGAAAGGAGTTTGTTAAAAAAAAAAACCCAATTTCTATTTTTTGGGCCTATTGTACAAAGAGTAGTGATTCACTACCACCTAAATATATAACTTTTTACCACCTTGTCTATGTGGCAAGGTGGTCCCCCACTTTAATTTATTTTAAAAAGAGTAATGATTCACTACCACCTAAGGCCTCGTTTGGTTTGCGGAATGTCTATTCCATTAGGAAAAGGAATAACTATTCATGGGAATAGATGAAGGTGGAATGGAATAACTATTCCTATTCTTTTGTTTGGTTGTAACGGTGGAATAGAACATTGCATATGTATTCTTTTGTTTGGCACAGTGCAATACATTGGTGAATGAAATCATATTATAATCAAATTTCCTAAAACACCCTTATAATACAAATATAATTTATATTCTTAAGGACATTTTTTTTTTTTCTTTATTTAAGAAACATAAACAATCATACTATGACATTTTTTGTTTTTTTTTTTTTTTTTAATTTCATAGAGTTCATGGCTTTTTTTTTTCTTTTTTTTTTTCATATACAATTACGCTACAAAATGATTTATAAGGGGAAAAAAAAAAAAACACACACACACACACACACATAATCATCATATCACCATCATAAAATAAAATAAAATAAAATAGATCATCTGCAAAGCCCTTTTTATTTTATTCTTTTTTATTTGTTTTTCAGCAACAAACATTCATTCTTTGCTTACAAAGTAAAATGATTTATAAGAAAAAAAAAAAAAAACATAATCATCATAAAAAAAAATAAATCATCTACAAAGTCCTTTTTATTTTATTATTTTTTATTAGTTTTTCAGCAACAAACATTCGTTCTTTGCTTACAAAGTTTTTCTCAAACCTCCACAAGACAATTGGAGTCCCCCCAATATTAAGCGGTACTCGTTTTGCTACGTCTAAGTGCATTCTGTAGGCTAAATCATAGGAGGAGGAGAAAAAAAAAAAGAAAAAAAAAAAAAAAAGACTACCCCACAACAAATTAAGTTGATTGAGAAACAGAGAGAGGAGGATGAGAATATAATTGCAGAGATGGAGAGAGATACTGATGGTGCATTTGAGTGATGAATTTTTGAAATCAAAATTAAATTCTTATTCTGTTTGCGAATTTTGAGATTTGACTTTTTAAAAAAAAAATTGAATAAAATATGATTTGTTTATAAAAAGTTGAATAAAATATAATTTGTTTTTTTAAAAAAGTTGAATAAAATATGATTTATTTTTGAAAAAAGTAGAATTAGAATTATATTTTATTGTCAAAATTTTGTATCCAAACACACCATGAGTTGAGAAATAGAGAGAGAGAGAGAGGGATAAGAGACTTGGGTGTTGAGAGGGTTGGGGTTTTTGGGCAAAAAACGAATTTTATTTATTCCCACAGGAAAGGAATAGGTATTCCACTCCTTTTTGAATGGAATACCTATTCCTCTTCGTAAGGGAATAGCTATTCCGTGGGAATAACTATTCCCTTAAATAATATACAACCAAACAAAGGAATAGCTATTCCGTAGGAATAGCTATTCCTTTCCATGGGTCTAATCCGCAAACCAAACGAGGCCTAAATATACAACTTTCTACCACCTTGTCTATGTGGCAAGGTGGTCCCCCACTTTAATTTATTTTTAAAAAATAAAAAAAAACTAAAAAAGTAGTGGGGGCCACCTTGCCACATAGACAAGGTGGTGAAAAGTTGTATATTTAGGTGGAATTGAATCATTATTCTTTTAAAAAAATAAAAAAACTCAAAAAGTTGTGGGGGACCACCTTACCATATAGGTAAGGTGGTGAAAAGTTGTATATTTAAGTGGTATTGAATCATTATTCTTGTACAAAAATAAGCCAAATTGCTCAGTTTTTTAAAAGAGCAATGATTCACTACCACCTAAATATACAACTTTTCACCACCTTGTCTATGTGGCAAGATGGTCCCCTACTTTAATTTATTTTTAAAAAATAAAAAAACTCAAAAAGTAGTGGAGGACCACCTTGCCACATATGCAAGGTGGTGAAAAGTTGTATATTTAGGTGGCATTGAATCATTATTCTTTTTAAAAATATATATATATATATATTTTTAAGAACCAAGTTGTTTGTTGAAACAAACAAATGGAAAGTCGTTTGTGAAAAAAAATTCCAATATCCAATTTTTACCTTATTGTTCAAAAACAAAATAACTTTATACAGTTTTTTTATTTAACAATAAATAAAAAAATAAAATTCAAATGATATGTCACAATTTAATAAGTTTTCATAATAATTATTCACATTTTTTTTAAAAATAAAAAAAATGGAAGTACCCTATTCTCTCCAATAAGGTAATTGGTTTTTTTTTTTACACCTAATATATATTTTTTTAATCGCATTTGTTCCCTTATTATATTCCAATAACATATACAATCGGTTTTTTTAGCAAAATATAATAAATGAGAAATGCTAGTATCTTCGAATGCTGGACTAATTCATGGTACATGATCTACAGCCTTCTTCAACGAGAAGTAGGAAGCAGCATTTTTCTCACGCGATTCAAACAAACATTATTCGAAAAGTATTCCTTCACAACCTGTTTTTTTATATGTTCAAAAAGTGAAGTTAAAAACTATATGTTTATTTTTATAAAGTTGACATGGCAATTTCAACTAATATTTGATCAAATTATTGTTGAAAATTAAAGGGTTAAATACATTTTTTATATATGTGGTTTAAAGTCTTTATTTTTTTTTTTGTCCATGTGCTTCAATTCGTATTACAGATGGTACTTGGGTTTTTTTTTTTTAAAAAAAAAGATGGTACCTCCATCTATTTTTTTGTCCAAAAATTAACGGTTATCCACGTGTTTACTTTCAGGTGTTGACGCGTGTCTTACACGTTAAAAAAATTAAAAACAAAAAGCTTTAAAAAAAATATTATAAATTTGAAAAAAAAAACAAAAAAAAGGTTTTGGGGTGGCTGAACCACTCCCATGACGCTTCTTTCTCTTTTGCCCTTGGGGGACCCGTCTAGGGGTGGCTGAACCACCCCTGTAGCCCTTGTGGGTGGTTCGGCCACCCCAAAGGGCCAAACGTCCTTAATTTATTTATTTATTTATTTTTTCTTTCTCTTTTGACCTTGGAGGTTGCCGAACCACTCCCATAAGCCACGGGGGTGGTTAGGCCACCTCAAACCGGCCAAGGGGGTGGCTCATGGCTTAGCCACCCTATGTTTTTGTTTTCGTTATTTTTTTTAATTTTTTTTTTCTATAAGTTTTATTATTTTAAATTTTTTAATGTTTTAGAATATGTATCATTATCTGTCAGTACCGTTAGTTTTTGAACGAAAAAATTGACGGAAGCCTAGATACCATCTTCGCCTTTTCCCAAAATCCATGTATCATTTGCGATACAAATTGAAGCACATGGGGCAAAAAATAAAGACTTTAAAATCACAGGTATTAATACCTTATTTAATCCAAAAATAAAATTTAAAGATTAGTTAAGACTACCACGTCAATATTCTAAAATAATTATAAAATAAAAATATGATATATAGAACTATAAAATAATATTGTATGAGATATTAATTTGAACTCTACTAGAAGAGTGGCTACTCGAGATGCTAATGTGTGGATGAAGCTTTTGCAACTTTGTTCTGCAGTTTAGTTGGCTTCCTTGTGATTTTGATTATCTTTTTTTGGAAGGAGATGCCTTAACTGTTATCTTGGCTATTAGTACTCATTCACTACTTGTAGATTGGAACTTTTGTAGTATCCTTTCCGATATTAGTCTTTCTTTATTTTTTTTGTTCAAAGTTGAATTTCTTTGAAAATTCTTAAATTTGCCAATTTTTATGTACATGCTTTAGCGAAATTTTAGTATTTTGAAAATGATCAAAGCAATAAATAATTTTCATCTAAGTTTTAATATTTTGAAATTGATAAAATTAGAGAGAAATATTGAAACCTATTTAAAGTACAAGCATACCTTTAGATAGGGGTGTGCAAAACCCGCAGCACCCGCCCCACCCCGCAGCACCCGCCCCACCCCGCCCCGCAGAAGACCGGATTTTCGAAATTTTTTGCGGGTTAGAATCCTAATTTAAGAAATTTATGCGGGGCGGGGCGGGTTGCGGGTTTAGACTTTTAAAAAACGCGGGTCCCCGCCCCGCCCCGCCCCGCCCCGCCTCGCACAAAGAAGGAGAAAAAAAAAAAAAAAAAAAAAAGGGGAAAGAAAGAAAACCTAATCGTCTATTCATTCACTCATTCCTTTTGTTTTAAATTGTTTTGGTTCACTTTTATATTTTTGCATGTTTACTAACCAATTGACTGTTATATTTTTTCATGTTTAGTTGTTTATTAACTAGTGGACTCATTTCATTGTGTGAGAAATACAATTTTTATGGTTCAATTTTATGGGATGTTAAAGTGTACACATTTTTATTGTATTGTTATTTGAAATAATCGTTTCATTACTTCTGAAAAAGACAAGAAAATTGATGACATGGCATAGTGAAATATTATAGCTTTTTATTCTTGTCATTTTTCATTATGCTTTGTTGATGGGAGAAAATAAAAATCATGTTTCTTAGAATTTTATCTTATAATTAATAGGGCTTTTAGTTTAAAAGGCTAATCCATGGAAAATGTTCTTGAATGGAAATATGAATTTAATTTTTTATTTAAAA
Organism: Alnus glutinosa; assembly: GCF_958979055.1. Classification (NCBI taxonomy): domain Eukaryota; kingdom Viridiplantae; phylum Streptophyta; class Magnoliopsida; order Fagales; family Betulaceae; genus Alnus; species Alnus glutinosa. The sequence continues at coordinate 19,812,615 of NC_084894.1, forward strand.
AACTAGTATTTTTTTTGAATTTTTTATTTTTTACAAAATAAAATCAAAATTACGTAAATGCCACTCAAAATACCCGCCCCGCCCCGCAATCCCCGCAATCCCCGCCCCGCACAAATCCACCCCGCAGTGAACCGCACCGCACGGTTCCTCTTTATAAAGTGTGGTTTGCGGGTTGAAAATTTCCAACCCGCAAAGGTGCGGGGCGGGGCCAAAAAATGCCGAAACCCGCCCCACCCCGCCCCATGCCCACCCCTACCTTTAGAGACATACCCTCAGGCCATACAGGGGAGGTTGGCCACCCTTAAGGGCCCAAAAAAATAAAAAATAAAAAATAAAAAACAAAAAAAAAATGTTAGGATTTGGTCTTAGGGTGGCCGCAATTAAGCTTAATTTTTTTTTTTTAATGTTAATCCATGATATAATTAAGGGCTTAAAAAGTTAAACCAATCCTTCTCATGGAGTTGATCGAAAAGCTAGACTTTTTGAAACTGATTTTTTTTTTTCTCGGAACAAGTAGAGAAAGCCATGATTAAAATATATCCATTATATCTCCTTGTACCGAAACTGATTTTCCTTTTTTTTTTTTTTTTTTTTTTTTTTTTTTTTTTCTGGGTCATACTATTTTAAAAAAGTTGAGAAAGCCATGATTAAAATATATCCATTGTTTCTCCTTGTACCGAAACTGGTTTTCCTTTTTCCTCTTTTTTTTTTTTTTTTTTTTTTTTTTTTTTTTTTTTTTTTTTTTTTTTCAAATTTTCATTTCTGGGTCATACTATTTTAAACAAGTGAAGAAATCATATCGATGATTAAATCTATTATTTCTCTTTGTCCCGGCTAGCACAATTTGGAATCGATAAATTAAAGTAGACCCAAAAGAAAAGTACGTAACATAAGATAGAAGAAATTGAATGAACTTTCAACTAATTTTCCATATATATCAATTAAATTCACAATTCAAATTAAAATTGAAATAAACTTACAATTAATCTATTACATATTTAGATTTAAGCTTTTTTTCCCCCTCATATTACAAAGAAAAATCTCCACCTAAGTACTAAAAATATTATAGAAACAAGTTAAACAACTGCAAACAAACCAAAAAAAAAAAATTAAAAAAACAACCAACGAACTCTAAAAAAATGTTCCCTCTTCCAATAACTCTTCAAATGAACCGGCTCTAATTAAGTCAGATTGGAAGGAGAAAATTTCATGCGGATGATTGAGGTTGACATTCACCTTGCATACATTGGAGCTGCAACTTTTAAAGTTGTAAAAAATTAGGCTCCAAAAACCCTTCATTAGTACAATTTCAGAACTGTCAAGATTTAATAGAGAAGTACAGGGTTCCACGCTTTGATGCTTATAGTCGGTCTCTTGCTCCATATTTTTGTGTCGTAATCTTCCAACAACTACAGTTGAACTCTCTTCCATGCAAAGCATTGCAAGGCGGCCACTATACTCCACAAGTTTCATTTGCTTAAAATAGCGTTCATTGCATAGAGGGAAAGGAAGATCATACTTTGTCCAGCTATCTATATCTACAAAAAATGTGAAGATTTCGTTGTTGCTCGCAATTCAATTAAGCGTACCACAAGCAGACACAGCAGTTTCAAAGCTTAAGAACTCGTAGTACAGCAACAAAACATCTTCCAATCTTTTCCACGCCCATTTTTCTGAAGAAAAAATCTCACAATAAAATACATTGTACAAAATAGACTTGTACTTGATGCACGGAAATTTGGGTTGTGAAAACCAAACTATCTTATAGCACAAAGGCTTTGATCTAAGTACCATCATCCCAATTCCCAACTCTTTTGGTGAAGTAGTGTGCTCTAGGATTCGGTATTTGGTGCCATTCTTTTGTACTTGCAGACATAATATTCAGGTATTTTTCGTCTTCTTGTGTTGCTTTCATTCACGCATAACAATATGCCTTGTTTGGTAGTAGCTTTAATATTGATGTCACGTCAAGGCAAAAATTTAAGGGAGAGCGAGGAATCAGTACCCAAATCCGTGGTAGAGACAAACACTTGGGACTTGGGCTTGTTAAAAGACAAGGTTTGTGTGAAGAACCTGAAGATTGTTTTTGTTCTATGACGGAATGGTTGCACAAAACTTGACTCCTTGGAAACCAACCTGGCTCGCCCAATGGTTTTTAGAGATGTTCGGCCGAAGATTTCAAATAATATATCCGATGGGAGAGTACTGGTAGACTTCATTAGAGACGTCGGACGGTGGAGCTCGCCTGCCAATTCAGTGATACAGATCGACCTGAGAGGAGGCACGGATACCGTTGATGTGAGGGCCGGTGATCGATGAAAGCTTCGAAGCTTTCAGAAATAAAATAAGAAGGAACGAGATTCTGGGTTTCGGCCGAGAAGGAGATTGACGTACAGCGATGAGTTCAATTTGCGGAGGGGCTGAAACTCATTCTTCTATAATATGTCTGAATGCTTCTTCTTCTTACTCTCCTTTTGTAAGCTAATTATCCAAAACTGTACAGGATTCCAAATCCTCTCCAATATCGAGTTGGGTTTCTGAAAACATGTAGGATTCCAAATCCTTTCTAATTTCTAATTATATCGACATGGTTTCCGAAAACATTACGTAGGATTCCAAATCCTTTTCCGGCCAGGAAGGTTTAGGAGTCCTAGCTAGCTCACTTCGCAAATATATGTTCGCTCTGCTATTATCTCTGAGGTTATCATAAATAATATTTTAAAATATATATATATATATATATATATATATATATATATATATATATATATATTAAATGTTGAATAATGAATCTGTCGGCAGGCTTTAATTTTCATCTTTATTTTTCCAGCTCCTCCGGCCATCGAAGCCAAAGACATGGCAGAGGCTCTAGCTCGCATCTCGAGGAAGGCCCTGAGCTCCACCCACCTGTCCTCAACCCCGTCCTCCAGCGCACGTGTTGGCCACCGAAGCAGCGTCGAAGAGCATCACGGAGTCGGCAGATCGCGTGAGGTGCGACTACAGAGGGCAGATATCTAGGAAGATCATACCGTTGGGGCAGGGGCTTCCGAAGATCGCCGTGGACGCCTACGTGGCCCCGAACGTGGTACTCGCCGGCCAGGTCACCGTATACGACGGAGCCTCCGTCTGGGCCGGCTCGGTCCTCCGCGGCGATCTCAACAAGATCACCGTCAGATTCTCAAAGAATTGTTTGGAAGCATCACTCCAAAATATCTTACAGTAATGACTGAAGGCATTTCTCAAGAAATTCCTATTATTTGATTGAAAATAAAAAAAAAAATCATCTTTTTATTTTAATTGAAACCATGAATAATAAATAAATGCATCGATCATTTAGTCTTAACCTTATCGGCCACTATTATTTAATTGGGGAATTTGGGGTTTAAAAAATAAAACTCAAATCCCGCTACAATAATAATGATTGGATTATTCTTATTATTATTACGTTTTATTTAAACATTGTCTTTGAAAGAGAATACAAAGTTTTGTTTAAAAAATGTTTGATCAAATCTGAACCATTCACTTTATTACAGCATTTGTACCGTAGTTTTTACTACAGCACACAAACTGGATCCTGTTAAAAATGCATATGAAAAATTTTATACCGACACATATCAGTTTAATAAAATAGATTAAAAAAAAAAAAATCATAAAACCTAGTTTATTTTTCTGGACTCAAAAACCATTGTCTCCATCAAAATCTTCTCTATTCCAATAAGGAACCAGCTTTACAAGTTACACAACAATTTCCTTAATTTTATTTCAGTTACCTGAAATTGTAATCAATTTATACAATTGTTGGAAGTCAAGAGGATCAAACACTCAACATACAAAAAGAATATAAGTGGATAGGAGGATTAAACACACCAAGTGAGTTTCACTACTCTAAAGAATAGAATAATGATTGGTATACACATTAGTGTTTATAAGTTAAAACATGTGACTTCTCAAACATTTATATTTCTCAAATTTAACATATTTATTATCTAAGATAATTTTTGGATTAACAAAAACAAACCTTTCGCTGTTTTTTTTTCAAAAAACCGAAAAAGGTAGAAGAAATGGAGAGAGAAACAGATTTAGATTGATAACCATCTCAGTCAATCTGTAGTGTTATCAAAGCTAACATTCAACAAAAATGTAAGAAACTGTGGCCTAATATCACCAACAATCCTTTTTAAGCATACACACTTTGATCTTTGCAGCATTAGCAGATGCAATATATTTTGCTGTTCTTTTTCCAAAAGCAAAACCAAAACAAGGGGGAGAGAAACAAATATAGACTCATCATGATCTCAGTCAATCTGTACCAAGTGTCATTATACTCCTAATCATCATCTACGTATAATGTTACGCTCATCCCAGATTGGACAGGAACACGTTGCTTTCTTGTTCTTCCACTCAGCACCACAAGTGTAGCAAAACTCATATCCACATCTGCAAAAACATTGCATGGGAAACACACGAATTTTCTAACAAATAAGACATTAACACAGAGAAACAAGAAACAAAACTCATTATACCAAACATTGCACTCAAGCAACCCAATGACATCTTTGTTTTTTTCAAGCGAATAAAAGAGAGAAGGGTTTTTTTTTTTTTTTTTGTGCCGGGGTGGGGGGGGACAACTTTATCTTACTGTGATATAAGTACATGCAAAGAAAGCAAAATAGCTAAATTCACAAATTCTTTTTATTGTACAGAACTCGGCTCCTTTTGGACCTCATCACAAAGCAAATGGAGGATTATAACGAAGAACTTATAGTGCACTTCTAATCCCCAAAAATAGATTTACCTAAGACCCAATCTTGTATCCTAGTTGCTAGCTATTCAATCATCCAGCTTTTCAAAAAGGTACAGCCTCTTCATTTTCAATTAAACATTTTTCTTCCCTAAACAAAAATATCTTTTCCATCTAAATTACATACACAAACATACATTCACAACAATAAGAGCAAGAAAAAGTAAAATTGGACGGATGAATACAACGTACCTGCAAGTGATGTGGTAGCAACCTTCGGCTAGTTCAACTACGTTGCTGCACTTCACACATTGGGACCAATTTTTTGCCTTTACAAGAGACTTGAGCTTTGCATCTTCTGATTGGGAATAAGGATTTGATCTTTTGTAATCATTGCAGGTCATATTAAAATGCCAAGGGACTTTGCAATTGATACAGAAAAAGTAATGACATTTCATGCACTTCCTGAATCCATATTCTTCAGCAGCAACATGTGTGGTCTTAGTATATTTCAAAACCTCACTTTTTGACATTAGTGCTGAGCACCTGGGATGTGGGCAATAAACTTTCTCTGTAATGGGAATAGAAGATTCCTTCATGCGTTGGCTCCAGACATCAACCAATTTCGGTGCCAAGAATTTCCCACAGCTATCAATATTCACCTCGGACTTACAGCCATCATGAGGACACTTTGCCACCATCCCGTCAAGAACCTTGGCCTCCACATGCTTTTTCATACATGAAAAGCAAAACCTGTGCAGGCAACCATCAACTGAAAACATCTTGTCAACATCTGTATCTTCAAAGCAAATTACACATGTCTCCTTCAAACTCTTGCCATCGCTAGTTTCGTCAGGCCAGGCAATTTGAGAAATTATAGCATCTCTTGCAGATTTAAATGCAAACTTAATATCATTATGTGCCACAAGGGATGGGTTGCAATGTGTAAATTTTCTCTGAAGAAGAGCCACCTGATTGACTAATGTCGCAATCTTGCTCTGTTGTGCTGGTGCTCTACCTGTAACCTGTATTCAGAAATACAATATCAACCACCTCTAACTTTGTATCTGAAAAGCCTAACTCGAGTGAATTTTCAATGGCACTAAACACAAGTTTCAATTAGACAGCTAATAAGATTACTAGGCTCTATATCCAAACAAAGGATTATGATAACTAGAATAAATTTTCAGAATATAAGCAAGAAGAATAACAAATAGAATTCAATTTAGCAAATCATATCGACGAAGAAAAAATGAAAATTTTTGCCACAACAAAATAATGGCAATACCTGCTTCCAAAAAGCTAACCAGCGGGTGATTTGGAAATTAACATACAAACGCTAATAATTGACAATGTTGAACAAGAGAGGCCAACTCAGTGAATCATAATAATGCAATTGAAAAGCTCCATTTGTTTTAATAACAAAAGCAATTTCATATGCACGGTATATGTCACATTTCTCATATGATAACCATCAAATTCAAGGACCCACCAGGCACCAACCAAGCCATATTATCAATAACAATCAATACAAACAGACATTTGCACAAAAAAAATGCAGCACCCTAATATAAATGCTAATTTGACACTCTAAAAGAATCAAAATTACGAAACAGAGCATCCAAATTTAACAATGTAAAAATAAGGGTTACAGTATTGACTCACATATTGGTAAAGCATACGGTCATCGCAGAAAAAGGTGAGCCTTTTCAAATTCAAGCCGAGAGCTTTATTAAGCCCTTCAATCAGAGCCTTCAGCTCGGCAACTTCATTGGTCACGACTTGACCATCCACGAACGCCTCCAGATTCTTCCTCACCTCCAAGATCAGATTATCGCTCGGATCGCAAATCGCGACCCCAGCTCCGGCCACGGTGACCTTCATGTCCCTGACGCTCTCTTCGCTCACCAACCCCTTGGAGTACAACCTGAAACACTCGGTGTCAACAAAAACAGTCGACGAAGAAGACGGAGTCGAAGTCGATGACGAAGCGTCGGAACGGTACGGACTGTCGTAATTGTCCCCGTAGGCTTTCCACTCGTTGTCGGGGATGTTGAGGATGTAGGCCGCGAACTTCTGATCGTGGATCCGAAGGTCCAGATCTTCCATCATTTTCTTCATCTCCGCCTCGCTTCTCTCTCGGTCCTCCAGCTCCTGCACGTACCTCTCCGCGTCTTGCAGCATAAGCGTCGCGGCGACGTCCAAAACGTTGTCGTCGGGAGATGATACGGCGTCGTTGGGCTGTGGTGGTGGTGGACAGCGTGAGCCTGAAGGTTGAAGAGCGATGGAGGCTTTCATGGCTTCTTCTATTTGGAGCTGATATGCCATGTCGAGGTCCGAGTCTAGGGTTTTCGCCGCCATGAGCATTCGGCATTGCTCGGCGAGCGCGGTGCTGAGGTCGTCCGTAACCGTACTCTTTGCCATGCCTTGTTTGTTCTTCTCTCTCACAGTCTCACTCTGTTTGGGTTTTGATGAGAGAACAAATTGCAAAGGAAACAAAAGGGGGTTAGCTTGCTAAACAAGTATGAGTGAAAGCGACTGCCACTCGAGAAAAAAAAAAAGAAAAAAGATAGGCTGTGGACCCTAATTCCTTACGACGTCTATAAGATCTTGCCACGTTGACAGGTGAGAAAAGAGACTCTCTTTGCTCCACCCGGATGGTTGACCCGAAAGCTATGATTGAGTCGATCTTGCTTGACTTGAATTGACCAGTGTTCATAATAACCCAATAGTTAGAGCCCACGTCAACTCCGTCGACACTCTCTGTCTGTCTCATTTCGTCATTCATTATCAAAGTAAAGAAAAAACTATTAAATTTAATCTAACTTATTTTAATCAATAATTAATTAACACATTAATTAACAGCATTTTGAAACACAAAGCACAGATCATTGATAACAAATTATCTATAATGATATAACCCTAATATTTAGGGATATTACTTAGAATAAGAGTTGGGATAGTATTCAACGTTTGGGTAACTCTATCTGTGATAGAATCCCATTTCATTTGTTCTTTAAAATTATTTGTATCATTTAAAAGAGTCGGTAGATGAATAAAAAAAGACATTAAATGTTATTATTATCTTACAATTTTTTGTGCTTTGGAGGTTTAGGCTACCTTGAAGCACCTAGAAAATTCTCTTGTATTTGTTACTCTTTAGTTCACATCATTTCAAGCTATAGAAAAGAAAATAAAAATTAATAAATTAAGTGGGAAAAAAAAGCTATTTGTTTTGATAGTTTGCAGGAAAACAAAATAGCAACAAAACAATTGTATTTGTCATATACACAATAGAGTTACAATTTTTTACAAGATATGCAAACTTGATATGAATTCAACATAAAATTAAAGGGTTAGGATTTTGTATAATTGGGTTCAGGTTGACTCGAATTGACCGTTTAATAAACGGGTCAATCTCGAATCAACTCGCTTAACCCATGGGTGGCCCGCATAACCCGTAAAAATTAAATTTTATTTTATTTTTACAATTACAATACAAAAATCCTAAAAGGCTAAAATTCTTATAAATTCATTCCTATATAAAATTCATACAAATTAATTATTTTATTTTATTTTATTTTGCATTTAAATTCATATACAGACTATTGAGACAAGAGCTACAAGAACTCAAGAGACAAAAGTTACAAGCATTCAGGAGACAAGAGTTACAAGATGATAAATTAGATTTATCATTATTAATGTAGAAGTAGAAGAGACTTTTAACGTTCAGACTCTTTCTTTATAAATAGAGTCTTATATACAATCAAATGAATTAAGAAAAGATATAACCAATAAAAGACTTTGAAGTGTGAACGTAGGCCATTAGCCGAACTACCTTAATTTTATGTGTCCCTCTTTTTTATTCTCAACTCTTCCTTAGATTATGTGTTCTTACATGGTATCGGAGCTTTATATTCTTACATGGTATCTGAGTCTTCTAAAGGCACCACTGCTGTTTTCCTTCGATCCTCAATTTTGTTTTCTTCTCAAAGGCTATCGCATCATTTTCTATAATTCTTTCTTCTTCGTCAACCATGGACGAGTCCATATAGTCAAATTCTTCTTCTATAGTTTCTACTCATTGATAACCATTTCTTCTCTACTATTCCTATCATCAATAGAATGGCACACCAATGATGCAGTGTTCTTCACCATCGACTACTATCCTGTGTGAGTCTCTTTCTTTGTCTAAATAACATGCTGCACTGCGATTTTTTCTTCTACTAGCAAATACCACCACCCAATTCTCTCTTGTTGAAAAAAAAAAAAAAATGCCCAAAGAGGTTTCATACCCATAGTTGGCTCAATTTCGGCATAGTAGGTGCTTCCTCCTAAAGTTGTCGATGTCCAAATTTCAGCCATGGTAGCCGATGCCGACCAAAGTCGTTAATGTTCAAATCTTGGCCATAGTGGCCGAAAACAGGTTTGTTTATTAAATGGTTATGTGGGTGGTATCATGTCACCGCTTATTTAAATGGGTTGTGTCAAGATTGAGGAGTTTGACTTATTTAGCTAAATTGGTCGTGTTTGGCTTGTAATGACCCGCACTTTTACAAAAAGGCGTAAGTGAAAATTTTGATTTTCACGTATCGTTATGACATCAACAACGACGTCATCAGAGAGTAAATTGACAACGGAATACATATTTTTCTTTTACAATAACACATCAAAGCTGAATTGAATAACTTCAATATATAAAATAATAATCATTTGTTCTGATATGATAAAATACATCCAAATAACAACATACGTACCACATGCGGCACAAACATTACATAACCATTGTATATAACATCTGCATACTAAAGGTCTTGTCCATAACCTAGCAGTTCCAACCTTCATTCTTGCAAAACTCGCATGTGATTGTGGTTAACACCACAATCCTATACTATGGTCGAGTGAGTCAACAGTCCTCAACCACATAGTAACACACTGATTTATCTAACAATATATAATGCATCCAAATGATGACAGTTATATTCCAAAATACATAATCACATTCACATATAATCATGCTTATTCCTCTACTTTAACTATTCACTGACTCAAACCATATCTCTTGTTAACACATCGTTAACGTTATCTTTTCCGCTAATTTTACATACTATTATCGCTATATTCTCCTCTAATTTAACACACTATTAGCGTTATCTTCTCCGCTAATTTAACACATTATTAGTCAACCACATACCTAATTCTTCTATCACTGTTTTTCTCTATTATTCCTTCAACCTTTGGTTCATCCATCGGTTTTATCAGTGTATTGATACCTTGGTACCTAAAATTTCGTTTATTCATTGGTCTCCTCAATTCACTGACGCCGTAGTACCTAAACCTCCAGTCTTTTTATCAAAACTTATATCACGCGCATAGTATAATCATGCAAACAGCATCACATCCATAATTTCAACCAAAACATGTTACACATATTAAATGCCAGACATCAATTAGTATATAATCAAATAAAACAGATATCACTATATTGCTAAAGACTAAACCACACGTATCACCTCCAGTGAGTAAGAAATACTCACAGTAGTTCTTCTGGCTTCAGGAAAGCATTCAGAGATAAAACCATTGCAATATACATATATAATCCAAATAAATAGTGAATTAGTACAATTCACTAAGCATAGATTTAACCTTATACTCATTTATGATTTCTTAATCCTATTATCGTTTTGACATTGTAAAGACATATAAAATTCTTCAATTATAATGTCACATATTTCATGTGGGCATTCTAACTGCATTCATTATTAAATTACCAAAATACCCTTAATCATAACAATTACCAAAATGATTCTTTTTACTCGAGTATCACAACGGCATGATTTATACTTCAATCACTCCGCTTTGAAGACCCTATTTTAAAACATAATTTAAATCATTAAAGGATAAGAATCTTATCCAAAATATCTTTTTAGGATATTTTGTAAAATATTTCAAAATATCTTTTGGGATATTTTATAAAATATCTCAAAATATCTTCTGGGATATTTTATAAAATATCTCAAAAAATCTTCTGGAATATTTTGTAAAACTTACTAAAAGCAATATTCCTTTTCTCTTAATCCGTTTTACTATCCTTAAAACGTTCTCTCATTTTCTTATCAACGATTTTATCATTAAAACATAAAAACTAACTTAAGAGCTTTAAGAATTTACCACAAGCAAACCCAAGAGCGATGAGATCCGGCCAAAGAGCGTGATGAAGAGGATCCTTTCCCTTTTCTTGTACCAATCCGAGAGAGAGAGAGAGAGAGAGAGAGAGAGAGAGAGAGAGAGAGAGAGAGAGAGAGAGAGAGTTTGAGATATTTATATATGTTCGTGAAAACAGAAAAGAGAGTTCTTCTTCTTTTGAACCAAAACTAAAAGAGAAAGAGTAAGAGTTTTTCATGCTACTGTATCCATGGAGAAAGTGATGCAGAGAAGCATGAAAGAACTAGAGAAATCAAGAGAAGAAAAGAGAAGAGAGAACTTACCAAAGGCTAATGTCCAAGGGAGAAGAAGATTCTTCTTCTTCTTTGATTTCCTTCTTTTAAATTCTAATTATGCACAACAAAGAAATGAAGAAAGCTACTGATTTGAGGGAAGATCAGAGCTTCAGTGTTCTGTTTTCTGTTGCAAAAATAGAAGAACACTAAGGGAGAAAGAGAGAATCGAGAGAGAGTTTTGAGAGAATTCTTCGAGAGAAGAAGAATATGCGGTTTGTGAGAGAAGCCACCCTTTTATAGAGAAATAAACGGTCCAGATCAATATATTTTGATATGATCTAATGGCTTAGAAACCAACTTGGAGGACAAGTTTATAAGTTATCAAGCAATCATCACATTTTTCAGATATTTCTTATCTTATCTTAATAATTCCTTATCTAATTAAGATGACAAGGTTTGGATGGCTAAGATTTATCACAAACTCATCTAAGGTCAAGAACATGTTGAGCTGGGTCATAACTCATCAAAAGAAATGATGAGAATTGGATAAAAATCAAAAGACAGCTGTTTCGGGTGAGATTATGCATTTTTGCAGAAAGTTGCTCGATCGACTTTTACATAGGGGAATAATCGATCAATCGATTATTATATCGATCGATCGATTTTTGCTTTTATTATATCGTTCGATTCCTTCATCGCATGATTGATTTTGAGAACACTATATAATCGCTTGATCGTCGATTCTATTTAGCTAGAATCCCAATATGTTTTAAACTCTAAATATATTATTACTAAGTATTTGATCTCTTTAAACATGTCTTGATGAATATTTATGAATAAATATTCATATTTAGTTTATTAGACCATAAGTCTGATTTTAAGATATTTTATTTAATATCTTAAAATACGAGGTATTACACGGGTTGACCTATATCATGTTGACACGCGAGTCAACTAACATGCCAACACAAATTACTAACCCAAATACACAATGTGAACCTCTCTTAGCAACCCAAGTGTGTTTTCTCCCAAGGGATTCACGTCACTCTGTCAAATTTTATGTTTTTTAATTTTAGTTATGATGACCAACAATTATGTGATAAGTCTTATTTATAAGACTTTAGTGAAACCCTATAGAGTAACACTAAATATATATTTAGATATTTTTATACATGTAAAAATTCTTTGAAAAAACTCATCAACTAGTTTTATTTTAAGTGTAACACTTAACTGAATATACTATGTCCTTGTTTGGTACACAGAATGAGTATTTCATTAAGAAAATGAATAGTTATTACTGAGAATGAAGAAAGCTAGAATGAAATAATTATTCCAATTCCTTAGTTTGGTGACAACACATATACTACAATTGGAATTGAACCAACATTACTAAAAAAGCCACATAATTTCTTATTTTTCAAAAACTCAAGTCTTTAAAAAAAAAAAAAAAAAATCTTTGAATCTATGGGTGGCTGACCACTCCAATGGGTGTCCGGCCACCCATAGCAAACCCAGGGGATGGTCGCACCACCTCCGAAATACCTCGTGGTGGACTTGCGAGGTCCTCCGGGGGTAGTGCGGACAGCCCCGATGCCATCAGGGGTGGCCAAGACCACCCCCGACTTGCATGGGGGTGGCCAGGTCCACCATGAGGCACTCTAAGGGTTGTACAACCACCCCTTGGGTTTGCTGTAGGTGGTCGGCCACCCATAGATTCAACGAGTTCTTTAGATGTTGTTGTTGTTGTTTTTTTTTTTTTTTTTTTTTTTTTTTTTTTTTTTTAATAGTTTAGTTTGAAAAAAATTAAGGAAAAATATGTTTTATTTATTTTCATTTTTTTTAAAAGGTTGTCTATTCCCTCAGAAATAACTATTAGGCTCATTGTTTAGAGGAATAGTTATTCCTCTTCATAAAAGAGAATAGTTAGTCCCATGGAATAACCATTCATAGGAGTAGGTCCCTACCAAATAAATGAGTGGTAATTCCAAAAGAATAGACATTCCATTCTAAGGGCCTAAACCGTGAACCAAACGAGCCATATATCTTTGAGAGACTGGTAGATACATTATTGAACATCTACATATTATATGTATTATACACAATCGAACGTGTGTATATATATAGCGCTTTATGGGGCATCATCGGTTGACATCGTCAAAGTTTATATGCACAATAAAATAAAACAAATCATAAACCCCTGAAGTCTAAGGACAATAAGCAAATTGTGATAGAACAACCTTTTAACTGATAATGATCACTCCATAAGGTGTTCTTAATATTGAATCGAGTTTAGTGTATATACTTATTACATTACACCCACTTATTTGCTTAAGGACACTATCTCAATGGAGTAAATCATCCTATCTTATAGTAGCACAACAAGTGTAGACTTTAGTGGGGTAATAATTAGTAAATATCTACAACCTAAAACAATTTTGGGTTTACAAGGAATTGAAAAATTATTCCTCACCTTTGGTTTATTAACCGCCAACATGATTTTTCTACAATTTTACACAAACAAATAATAAATATAAAAAATTAGTTTTTGAGGGCATATAATTTTAACAGACTCCTACTTGCACTCAAAACCAGTCATACATATACTTTACTCTCATGTCTCAACAAGTTTCTTAAACACTTTTTGAGGTAAGGATTTGGTGAATGGCTCTGGTACATTGTTAGCCAAGGCAAACTTTGCTATTGTCACATCACCTCCACGTATGATATCACATATCAAGTAGTATCTTGCCTGAAAATTCCCAAACTTACTGCTCTCTTACCAAGAGTGAAAGCAAATCTAGAAGTTGATTTTTGTCATCAATATTTGATTGAAAATCTGAATCTATATACCCTTGAATAGTCAATTCCTCACCCCCAACACTAAGAAATAATGTTTGGTTCTATTCAAATATTTGAGGATATGTTTCACTACTGTTCAATGCTCAGGAATTGGATTCAACCAATATTTGCTCACAAAGCACTATATATTTGTGTTTTAGGATACATTTACTTAGAGAGATGAATTCCATGTCTAAAGGGGAAAAAAAACCATTTCTTGGAATTCTACAAAGTAAACCTAGTCAATATCTTGTCAATGTAATTACCTTGTGAAAGTACAAATAATATTTTCTTTTGGCCTCTATATATTGTGATCCTGAGTATGTAGGATGCTTCACCAAGCTCTTTCATTGTTAAGTGACGAGACAACCATCTTTTCACAAATGGCATTGCTCCTACGTCATTCCCAATGAATAGTGTGCCATCTAAATAAAAGAATTAGAAATGTAAGAATATTTCCACTGCCTTTTTATAAACACAAGGTTCATACATGTTTTGTGAGAAACCAAACGATATGATTGACTGATCAAACCAGATGTTCCAACTACATAATGCTTGTTTTAGGCCATCAACTTGCATACTTTTGATTCACGCCCATGAGATATGAAGGCTTCTGGCTGGTCCATATAAATTTCTTCTTGGATGTATCCACTCGAGAATGCAGTTTTTACATCCACTTTCCATATCTAAAAGTGATAGTATGCAATTGAAAAAATAATCCTTATGTACTTTAGCATAGCCATTGGTGAAAAGGTTTCTTCACAATCAATACCAACATTTTGAGTGTAACCTTTTTCCATTAACCTAGTTTTGTACATCTTTACCTTTCTAGTAGGTTCTAATTTTCTTTGTAGACTCATTTGCAACCTATAGGCTTAATGTCTTTAGGTTTGTCTATTAAGGCCCAGACTTGATTGGAATACATAGAGTCCATCAATGATTCCATAGCCTTTTTCCAATGATCAATATCCTCATCAGTCATGGGAATAACGAGGCTTCGGATATGAGGTAATATTGTTATTCCTTCCTAGAATTTTCTTTTCAAAATTTTGAGGACGAATTTTTATAAGGAGGAGGAATGTAGTACCCCAAATTATTAATAGGATTAAGTAGGTCTTAATTGGAAATTAAGAGTTTTTGACTTTCTGCGTTGACCAAAAAATTGCTTGTGAACGATCGTTATTCGTACATCGAATGTTCAAATGATGTGGTGTACAGTGTGTTAGATTGTGTCGAATGATCGAACCGTAGGACGAACGTTCACATAATCCTAAATAGTACATGAACATTCGAGCCTTGTGTATCGAAGTTTGACAGGTGGCAATACTGAAGAATCGGCTCATTCTTTTCCTCTATGATAAATACACCACCCCCTTCGTTTATTTTGAGTATTTCTACCCCTTTGAGCTAGTATTACTCTAATGTGAGTGTGTGGGAGTCCTTCAGTGGAAGGAAAGCATTTTTTTAAAAAAAACGAGGTGATCCTCTTAGCTTAACTTGATTCATTTATAGCTATTATGCTGTTCGGTTTTTTTTTTTTTTTTTTTTTAATGCTTTTTAATCATAGATTTAATCATCTAGTCGTTATAATGGTCTTAATGCTAGTTTAGTTTTAGGTTTAGCATTTTGATGTTATTAGACAAAGTAATTCTTACATGATAAGTTGTTATGGCTTAGGATTGTCTTAAGAGTATTGTTAAGGCTGTATGATTTCCTTAGAATTAATTTGCCAGGAACGAACATTCGATCCTCCTTCATCGAACGTTCGATCCTCATGCTTTGATCGATCGTTCATCATGTTTTGAATGTTTGCGCATTGTACTCCGAACATGCGGTCGTCGTGTCCTGATCGTTCGTAGGTAAGGAAGAATACATAATTTGAGCTTATTAGAGCATATAATCAGTTTTATCTTGGGATTAGGACTAATGGTAAGTTTTTTTAATTAATTAATTAATTATTTATTTATTTATTATTTTTATTTTTATATTTTTTTCCCTAGATTTCAAGGTTTTGGAGCCTTAAGAGGACTTTACGGAGGGACCTTTTGATACAAGTGAGTAAAAATCACATTGATTCTTGTTATTATATTTTCCGCATAAGCATGATTATTTTATATATATTAAACGTGCATGTTTATAACTCACATGAAATACCTTTTTGACAATTGTGAACTCTACTTGTGAAAATGAGTGACGAATTAATAAGATGATGAAAATGATATTTTGTAAACACATGCGTATAAAAGACAGTGAAGAATATTTGCATCGTATGACATGGTATATCGGTATGTGTGGGATAATGGTTATTGGCTAACTATACATGTTAACCTTATAGTCAAAGGTTTATTTTTATGTTTGGCTTTGGATCCAATGGTTATTGTGACCGGCACAACCATGTTTGAGTTGTGGTAACTATATACGGACGTCATTAGCGAATGTCATTCGCTCGAGGTCGGACTGATAATGATGGAGGGTAGTGTACAATATGCGGGGCATCGGTATTGTATTATAGGTCGCTCGGAATAGCACCAACCCTAGCGGGACCTGTAATAAACATCCCATAATAGCGTAAAATAAAAATAAGCAAAATTCAAATCAAGAAAAAATTGCCCATACAACATTGGTTTGGGGAGGTCAAATCATGATCATAAGATGGATAAAGATGGGAAACTTCTTGATGCCTATCTACATTCTGCCACCACCACCAACTTGGATAGAAGTGTCAAGCTTGTCCTCGAAATCATAGTCCGTGTTGCCACTTGGTGCCTCGTTAGTCAGCAATCCCGCAAACAAATCTAATATGTATGTCTCCATATGCTCTCCCCACCAACGATCTTTTGTCAGCCTCCTCTACTTTGCGGTGAAGGCAAGGGCAACTGATCACCCACCTTTTGTCTTAGTTGGTCCATCCTTGTGTGAGCTGCGCAATCCATGCTTGTACCTCCTAGCTCAGGATGGCAAGCTGTGATGATGAACTTGCTGAATGGTGCCATGGGCTTCACACAGTTCTCCAAAGGTGAGATTGAGACTTTCATCATGCTGGTAATACGGGTGATCAATCCCCCAAAAGGCAACAACCTTGAGGATGGGTCATGGAATGCATCTCGAATAACCCATATGACATGTGTTGGGTAGTCAATGTGCACCTAAGTTCATAGCGTGTAGAGGAATTGGGCTCCTACCTCACTGATTTTGTTTGTATGGAAGACTCAACAAATTTGGTCGGAAGATGTCATCGGGATTAGTTGCCGCAATGTACACCACTAAGAATTGAATCCTTTTGAATGTGGAGTGGGCTAGTATTGAGATAAGATAGGGTGACGTGCAAGCTTGCCATAGGAGTTTGACCTTAGAGCCAACCCTATTAGAGCATATCAGAGTAGCACATACTGAGGATTTAGATTTCATCAATATCCTTGAATGGGTAAGCAAGAACAAGAGGCTTGACTTTAGTGCTGTAGAAGACAAAACCCTAACATTTCAAGGAAGACTTTCCATGCCTAACGACCCAGAGTCTTACCCTTACACATTACACCTTGGAAGCACCAAGACGTATTGTAGTGCCCCAATTATTAATAGGATTAAGTATGCATGTCTTAATTGGAAATTAAGACTTTTTGACTTTCTACGTTGACCGAGCATTCGCTGAGAATAATGAACGATCAATTATCCTACTGCGAAAGATCTATTTTCCTTCTGCGAATGATCATTTTTCCCACCATGAACGTTCGATGACATGGTATACTACTATGTGTCAGAAGGTACATCTCACGCCGTTGGTATGTACGACAAATAGCACACAAATGTTTGAAATAGTACACAAACGTTCGATACTCGAGTATCAAACATTCGATAAGTGGCAACTCACTTCATCTTTATCCTTTACTTTTTTTTTCCCTATAAATACCCATACCCATTTATTTAATTTATGTATTTTTGACCGTTAGAGGTAGTGCTATTCAACTCTGAGTGTGTGGGAGCATTTCGGTGCGTGGAGAAGTTTTCGCTCTAAGGGGTAATTCCCTCAGCTTAAACCTTTCCTGTATAGTTGTTATGCTGTTGATTTATCTTTATAGATTTTAATCATATGTTTAACCCTCTAGTTGGTATTATGATCTTAATGCTAGCTTGATATTAGGTGTAGCGTTTTGATGTTTTAGGCATCATGTTTTTTGCATGATGTGGCTAAGGATCGTATTAGGTGTGTTATTAAAATCCTAGGTCTTGCTTAGTAGTAGTTTACATTGGTTTTAGTTCAAAAACAGTTTCTGCCAGGGACGAAGGTTCGATCTCTCGAGCTTTGAACGATTGTTTCTCGTAGTACGAACATTCGCGTGTCGTATCAAAAACATTCGACCCTTGAGCACAAAAACTCGTGGGTCAGGCAGAATACCCATTTTGAACTTATTATAGCATAAGATTGGCTTTTGACTTGAGATTGGGGCTACTGATAAGTTTTTCTTAAATTTCGAGGTTGTGGAGGACTTTACGGAGTAGCCTTACAATTTTTACTCATATGGATATTTGTTCTTATTTTTCCCGCATAGCATGATTATCTCGTGTACCAAATATGCATGTTTATAACTCACATGAAATATAATTTTGATTACTGTAAACTTTACTTTGTGAAAATGAGTGATTAATTCAAGATAATAAAATGTTGAAATTATAAGAGCATGCATGTAAAATATGGTGAAAATTAAATTGCATCGTATGACATGGCACACCGTCTCGTGTGGGATAATGATCATGGACTTACTATTATATTGGTTGTTCTTTATGGTCAAAAGTTTATGCTATATTATGATGGGCCTTCGATCCAAAGGTTGTTTTGTGATTGTTGCTTGAATGGGGGTCACGGTTACGGCTTTGCTAGTAGCATTGGCCACCTAAGGTTGGATTCGATTGGGCTGCTAGTATATGATGGTATGTGTACATAATTCGAGGTACCGATGTTATATTACAGGTCCCTCGTAGACCATGAATATGACATTATTCTTGTTATAAACATGTACAATATCTATACTGCATCCATGACCATCTTATGAAATGAAATGCTATAATGATATTCTAATGCACGTGCCTTACATCTTAAACTGAGTTCATAATATGATAACATTTGTATCATGCATATTATTACTCATTAAAACGTGGACTTACGCTTGTATCTTTTCACCTATGAAACATGTAATGTTTTATAGATAGTTTGTTTGATGACGACCCCGGAGCGGCATATGGTTCTGTTGGAGGGAGTACTCAAGATCATCTTTGAGGAGCTAGATCTCATATGGTTGGCTAGGATGTGGAGAGGAGATAATGAATACTGCCGAGATATGATAGACATTATCTTTATGATTTATCTTCTGGAGTGTAGGACTTGATTTTGATGTTGTTATGACTCTTAAATCTTTTGGCTCTGGATCTGTATTAGATTTGATGACTAGTCTTTTGACCGTATTTTTGAAAGATTCGCCTATCTATGTTATGATGTTTTCATCTTACTTTGGCTTTTATTGTTGTGATTGTAGATTTTAGATTGCTATATTTTTTTAAGTGAAAGTCTTCTGTTGTACACTCTCTTCGGAGAGTATGAGATCCATGTAGTCTTATTCTTTCTGAAATAAAATTGGGAGACGAACCATTGAATTAACTATCAATTAATTACATTAGGGCGTTACATGTATCGGGACCTCCGAGAGCGTTTTTGGTGGAATCGAATGAAGAAAGATATAGCTCACATTGTATATTAGTGCCTAACTTACAAGTAGGTAAAGCAGGTTAAGGCTAAGTGATACAGAAGTATGTCAGTGACCCTTTGTATGTTTTAGAGAGTGAACCACGTACTATGAGTCTGCTTGGACCTAACATACGAAGAGGTACTCATCTGAATAGTCGACAAGAAGGATCGTAAGCTCCGTATGAATAAGATTTTGTTGGTCAGGCTTTTAACCTTGCTCAACACCAGGTCATGACATACATAAATATTTTCTGAAATTTTATTTACTTTTTGAACAATTTATTTCAATTTCGTTTTTCATGAAATTTCACTTTCTTTAAAAAGTAGAAAGCACAATGTAATATACAGTTCATCCTTTCTGAAATAGGATTTGTTATCCTATTGGACCTAGACTTATCCTATTGTCTACTAGGTAATTTAGGTGTCTTTTATTGTTACTCTCCTTGTTGGAGTGGGTTTGACTCGTAAACCTAAGATAATAAAAGATTCCAATCTGATTGGAATAAGAAAGCCTAATGAGATGAGGATTTCCATACCTAATTGGATAATGTTTCTTAATAAAATTAGGACTCCCATTTAAGGAATTTTATTCCTAATAAGGATTGGTAAACCAAGTAGTAATTCTAATATGATTAGAATTCATAACCCTAGTTAGATAAGGATTTCTAATGAGATTAGGTCCTCTTTGAACAATATTAAGTTAGAATGCCACCACCCCTTCAAGACTAGGGGTCGGTTGGCCATGTGCCATGGGGCTCTTTCCAATACAGAATCCATGCCTTTTTTACATGCAAATTTAAAGAAGATGTAAGTGATGTAACCATTATATGAAGACAAAACCTCAGACAATCCATCTTTCCACCATATCTTATGAACAATAGTATTCATAGCAACATAATGTAGTTTAGAATCCAAAAACAATCCAACCAAGGTAAGGCTGCAAGCGAGCAAAGCTACTCGTGAGCATACTCGGACTCGGCTCGACAAAGCTCGGCTCGAGATTGGTTCATTTATTAAATGAATAGAGCTTGAACATTTTTTTAAACTCGTTTAATAAATGAGCTGAACATTTCAATACTCGGCTCGACTCGAGGTATGATCGTGAACAAAGCTTGTAGAAACTTGACTCGGCTCGATAGGCTCGTTCATATATATAAAATAAGTAATTAATAAATATATATGTAAAAGTTAAATATTAAAATATAATAATTTTTTTAAAACCTAACTAGTAGTTGGGTCTGATTCCATTTGGATTTTGGGAATTACCAAGTAGGCAAGCAGCCTCTTCCTTTTTTTTTTTTTCTTTTTTTTTTTTTTTTTTTTTATCAATTTCGTTGCCTTTGTTTTGGCCATTGGATCTACATCAATGATGAAAATCCAATGATTGATGAAGATCCAACGGCCAAAAAGAGATGGAGGGAGAGATATGTTGTTTTAGGTTTAGGGTTTCTTTCTTTTCTCTCATTTTTGTCATTTCTGCCGCTCACTTTCTTAGTTTCTTCTCGACTCTTCGTTTCTCACCTCGACAGACTCAAGGAGAGTAAATGCTCTCAACCACCCACCTGCTGCATTCAATGAGATTTGATCTCATCTCTCTCACAAACGTCTCTAAGACTCTAACCCTCACCGCCAGCAGCTTTTCCTCCAGAATCTCTCAACCCCTCTCTCAGCATCTCTCTTCCTCTCTCTGTACCAGTAGACCTCGAGGCTTCACATCTACGATTTTCAGTCTAATCTTGAGCATGAGGACGACAACCCTCACCATGATTCGCACGCTTCAGCTTCATCGGCTTATGGGTTGTATATATATATATATATATATATTTGTTATTTACTCTTTGTTCTTTGTTTAGTTAGTTCGGTTCCTCTCTTGTAGAAAGAACTCTAAGATTTGAGTGCTTTCTCCAAAAATCTCAAAGGCCTTCTGATTTTTTTGGTGAATCTCTTTTTCTCCTTCATCCTCTTAGCCTATCTTCTGATTTTGTTCATCTTCTCTCACTCTTTCTCGCCATATCTCTTGCCCTAAGTCTTGGGTCTAAGATAACCGAGAAAGGAAAAAAAAAAAAAAAAGAAAAAAAAAAAAAGAATCATTTTTTCTCATTTATCCATTTTTCAGAAAATAGAGAGCTTTTTCCTTGTTTGATTAATTGATTTGTTTCAGTTGTTTGATATTCGATGATAAATTCATTTTATGGTTTTATGACAATTTATGTTTGATTTATTATTCATTCTATTTTATTTAATACTCTGTATAATATACTATGATTTTTTTTTTTCAGCTCTCTATCTCTGTTTGGGTTCTGATAAATTCTGGAAAAACGATACATTTTGATGTTTCATGTTTATTATTTAGGTTTTAATTTGTAGTAAGAACATGATGCTATATAAATTTTTAGGTTTGATTTATTATTCATTTTGTTTTATTTAATACTCTGTAAATATATTATGATTTTTTTTAGCTCTCTGTCTTTGTTTGGGTTTTGAGAAATTTGGGAAAAATGATACATTTTGATGTTTCATGATTATCATTTATGTTTTAATTTGTAGTATGAACATGATGCTATTTAAATTTTTAGGTTTGATTTATTATTCATTCTGTTTTATTTACTCCTCTGTATAATATACTATGATTTTTTTTTTTTAGCTCTCTATCTCTGTTTGGATTATGAGAAATTCTGGAAAAATACATTTTGATGTTTCATGATTATCATTTAAATTTTAATTTGTAGTATGAACATGATGCTATTTAAATTTTTAGGTTTGATTTATTATTCATTCTGTTTTATTTTTAGGTTTGATTTATTATTCAAACTGTAGTTTGTGTTTATTATTGTAATGTAGTTTGCTACTACTTTTTGTCCATGGACGAGTTGATAGTCAATGTAGATGAAGGTTCACTTGATGTGGACCTAAATTTGATGAATATTGCATCATATAATGATGATGGACTTGTAAGTCTTGAATCACTTGATGGAGATGCTGTCCAACCTACCCCCAGTGGGGAAAGTGCTTGTGCGGCTGAGGAGGTTTAGGAGGGTGATGATCCTCAAAAGCATGCTTATGAAAGGAAGCCAAGGAAGAAGACCTCTCCAATTTGGAAGGACTTTAAGGAATTACTGCAATCTGGTGTGAAGAAAGCTCAATGCATTCATTGTAAATCTATCCTTGGCATTCCAGCTTCGGGTGCCACAACTCAATTTCACAGACACTTGAATAGCTATATTCCACGCATAGCGGCTAACAAGCAGAAGGTGATAACATTTGACTCTAATTGTGGCAGTGTGGTCTCCGGATCATGTTTTACTTATGATCATAAGAAGGTATGAGAGCTTGCTTATCATATGATACTTTGCCATGAGTATCCTTTTATGGTAGTGGAACATGTTTTGTTTAACAAGTTTGTGAGGTCTAACACTCCTTATTGGCAAAAGATATCTCGTACAACTGCTAAAAGTGATTGTATGTCTACCTATGAAATAAAGAAAAAGAAACTGAAAAATTTGTTGAGAAATGTTAACAAAGTAAACATAACTACTGACATGTAGACCTCAGGTCAGAGAGTGTCTTATATGGTAGTTATATGTCATTTTATTGATTCTTGGTGGCATTTACAAAAACGTGTTTTAAACTTTTTTAATGTCCCACCCCCTCATAGTGGTGTTATAATTGCTGATGCACTTCAAAAGAGTTTCATTGAGTGGAGAATTGAGAATAAGGTATCTACAATAACAGTAGACAATGCAAGAAACAATGATGTGGCTATTCGAATTTTAAAAGATGATTTTGCTTTGAAAAAGACATTAGCTGTTAAGGGACAACTCTTTCATGTACGTTACTGTGCTCATATCACTAATCTGTTGGTGTAAGATGGTATTAGTTAAATTGGAGTTATTGTGGATTGTGTTAGGGATGGTATAAAATATATAGTTGCATCGGCGGTAGGTTGAAGCAATTTGATGAAATTACAAAGCAGTTACAATTGTCCTGTAAGAAACTGATTTTAGATGTTCATACTAGGTGGAATAGCACTTATATGATGTTGTCTACTGCATTAGAGTTTAGGGAGGTGTTCCCAAGGTATGAAGATAGGGATCAAAGCTTTCGTTGGGTGCCAAGTGTTGATGATTGGGTTAAAGTTGAGAATGTTTGTCATGTTTTAGAGGTTTTTAATGAGTTGAAAAAGATAGTATTAGGGAGTAATTATCCAACTTCTAATTTATTTCTTCTTGAGGTTTGGAGAATAAGAGATGTGTTGGGTAAAAAATCTAAGGATGCCAATGTTTATGTAAGAACAATGGCAGAAAAAATGTATTTGAAACTTGAGAAGTATTGAGGGGAATGCAATCTGCTCATGGCTGTTGGTGCTGTTTTGGATCTAAGGTTCAAGTTGAAACTTTTACAATTTTGTTTCCCTGAAACTTATCAAGAGCCTGAAGCCACTAGAAATGTTGAAAAGGTACATAGTGTTTTAAATGAGTTGTGTGGTGAGTATGTTGATGCCTACAACTTAACTGCTGCCTCAAACTGTGGGCATCAAAGTAATTCAAATTCTGCTTCATCTTCAAGTGATGATTCATCTAGTGGTGTTCAAAGAAGCACTAAAAGTGGAATGGCTATGTTTAACTCTTTTGTATGAAGTGTTGATACCTTTCAACCTGTGAAGTCGAATCTAGAAATATATTTGGAAGAAGATGTTTATATCTGTGATGAGGGTGCTGATTTGAAGTTTGATGCTTTGGAGTGGTGGAAATCCAATCAACTTAAGTACCGCATTTTATCTAAGATGGCATGGGACATCCTTGCAATTCCTATCACTACAGTGAGTTCGGAATCAACATTTAGTGCTGGTGGAAGGGTTATTGATCCCTATCATGCATCTTTATCTACTAAAACTGTTGAGATTCTACTGTGTGGAGCTGATTGGGTTCGAGCACTACATAGACTTAGTAAATCTTCTAATGTGAGTATTATAATTTGTAGGTGTGTTGCTAAATGAGTTTTAACTTTTCCCTTAAATAAATAGTAACCAATGTTCTTTGTTTTTTTTTTTGTTTTTTGTTTTTTTTTGTAGTTGGATGAGCCTTCTTTGGTGGAAATTGAGTTGCCTCAGTGCTGGATTGTGGAGAATTTTTTTTGTTATAGTTAATGAGATCAAACTCTAATATATATATATATATATATATTTTGCTATTCTGTACTTTGTCTTGAAAAAAATAACTCATCTATTTTTTTGATCGGTTATTTTAAGCAGATATTTGGTATGGAAGTGGACTGAAACTATTCTGGAAGTGTTGTATTTGGGGGAAGTTTTTATTAATATTTTGTAAGCTCATGGTAAGTTGATTTTGTTTTATTTAATGGTAATTTTAGACTCATTTATACACTGGTTATACATTGATTATGTTTTGTTTACATGCTTACTTTTTTCTAATTATGATTATTAATTTCTTACTAATTTTTTCATTTTCTCTTGTAAATGTGTAATAAACAGGTGAAGAAGTTAATTCCTGCCTACTGGGGGGATTTGCTGCACTGCCACAGTGCCATGTATTTAAACTTGTTTATTTTGTAAGCTTGACAATTGGATTTAATTTTTTTGAATGCTTGTGTTGTGTAGTGTAGACCGTGTAGTTTACTAGTTTATGTTATTTTGTGTTTGTTAAGATATTATATTGTTAGCTTGAAACTTTGCAAGCTAGCAGCCTTGGTAGGTTAACTATTGACTAGTTTTTGTTGGAATTCTTGAGATGGGGACTATCCATCCACAAGGACTTGTTTTTGTGAATGCTAGACTTGCTAGTTTATTGTTAGAACTTAGATAACTTAGATTGTAGTTCATGTTGTTTTCTATGTTTGTATATTTGGATGTTTTGGAAATTTGAAATTCTTGATAATCTTGTTAGCTTGAAGCTTGGATAGATCATTGATGAATACTTGGATGTGTTGGAAAATTGAAGTACTTGGAATTCTTGAGAATTCTTGTATATTGCCTTTTTTTTTTAAATGTTGGAACTCTTGAGAATGTGTAATCTGGAATTTGTTGTTGAATGTTGGCTTTATGAAGTGAGTTGTAGCTTGTAACTTGTAACTTGTAAGTTTTAATTTGTTGTTTGTAGTTTGTAATTTGTAATTTGTATTTTGTTATTTGGAAGTTGTTGTAATTTGTAATTTGTAAGTTTTAAGTTGTAAGTTGTAAATTGTAAGTTTTAAGTTTTAAGTTTAAATATTAAGTTGTAAGTTTGATAGCTTGTTAACATTATAAATGTTGAGAATCAATGTTTTAACTTTCAATGTTTCAGTTTAAATTTACATCTTTTAAATTGCTTTGAAATTGAATGTTAAAAACTTGAAATGCTTGTTATAATGGTGTAAGTGCCCCAAAAAAAAACCCGAGCTCGAGCTTGAGCTCGTTCATTTTAGAAATATGTAACGAGTTCGAGCTGAGTTCGAACTTCAAAAACCCTTAACAAGCCGAGCCTCGAACAGCATTTCCAGAATTTTTCGAGCTCACGAGCCGAGTTCGAACAGGCTAAAAAACAAATCTAGCAGGTCCAAAAAAGCTCGAACTCGGCTCGACTTAGTTCATTTACAGCCCTAAACCAAGGTTTTATTCCATTCCAAGCAACCCTCAGCTGCCACCTCTTTAGGGGTCACGAGTTCTATCGTCTAGTTGAGTGTTACCCAAGGTATCAACCCGATCGATTAACTAGGGGATGGCTGGCTATGCGCAACGTTCATTGGCTATAGGGTTTTACTAGAAGTCCTACAGTACACAAAAGCTCTACCATGAAGGAGTTAAGGGTACATATAGGACATATGAAGGATGAGTACGACTGTCGATATATGTGTCAGTATTAGATTGTGCATTTCATCAGCATGATTTTATGTCTCTATTGTTGCATGACTACCCGAGAATAAAACCATGATTCCCTTTGCCAAATACACTATTTCTTAAAAGAAAAAGCTAAGGCAATGATTCCTTTAAGGATGTCTCGATGATCTATAATGTGCTAAAGCCTTATTTATGTCACTGTTTAATGATTTTTACAATGTTATTTATGCGCATACTTATATATCAAATTTTTAATAATGACGTAAAATTGGCTCACTGCATGGGCTGGCTTTTGTTGGCGATTTACTTATTAATCAAGTCGTGGACTTACACGATTTTCATCGATTAAACAATTTGTATTACAGATTGGCTGGGGATAGTACTTAGAGAGAGAAGACCAAAGGTAGATAAGAATTCTGAAGCCGCAGGGCAATGGCATTTAGATGGGAAGTTAATCATTTATAAATGTATTGATTTGCATATTTGAGTGACAAAAGTAAAGTTGTAATGGATAAAGTACTTAAGGGCTATGGCGTTTGTCCTAATGATATAGTGACTCGAAAAAGAATAAATAAATAAATATATGGGAAAGAAAAAGAAAAAGAGACATGATCAAATCTCATTAACGATTCTATTGTTTAAAATGTAATATCGAGGTAGTAATAATAGCATTCCATATTATAAGTTAATTAATTTGGGAGTGCTACACCACACATTTTGTCCATCTAAAGTGGACAAAATAACAGTTGGCATGTCCTCCATTAAGAGATTAAACAAACCTTTTACTGTTTTATTTTTTAAATAAACTGAAAAAGGCAGAAGAAAGAGAGAAAGAAACAGATATAGATTGATAATCATTTCACTCAATCTGCAATTTTTTATTTTTATTTTTTTGATAAATAAACTCAATCTGTAATATAAGAGTCATCATATCCAAAATTCAACAAAAAAACTAAGAAACTGTGACCTAACATCACCAACAAGTCCTTTTTAAGCATACACACTTCGATCTATGCAGCATTGATAGAATACCTTTTACTGTTCTTTGTCCAAAACCAAAAAAAAAAAAGGGGGGCGGGGAGCAGAGAAACAGATATACACTTATCATGATCTCAGTCTGTACTAAGTGTTATCAGACTCCATATCATCATCTTCCTTGTTAATCACGTATAATGTTTTGCTCATCCCAGAGTGGACAGGAACATGTTGCTTTCTTGTCCTTCCACTCATCACCACAAGTGTAGCAAAACTCATACCCACATCTGCAAAAACATTGCACGGGGAAAATACAAGATCTTTTAACAAATATCACTTTAACGCAGAGAAACAAGAAACAGAAAATGGCTGATTTGTAGTTAGTTTTTTCTCTTGGGAAGCACAAAGATGTGAATTTTATAAGAAAGACAAGGACACTGAATGAAAAAAAAAAAAGAAAAAAGGAAAAAAAAAAAAAAAAGGGACTAAATACGTTTGACCCTATTTGGTTTAACGACTTTATTTTTTGCTTCATTTGGTTCATTTCGTATTGTTGATGGTAGTCCACATCACATGCCTTCAAAAATCAACACATATCTCTATGCATAACTAAAAATTAAAAAATAAAATAAAATAAAATAAAACAAAAAAATTAAAAATAAATAAAAAATAAAAATTAAACTAAAAAATGAGGCCATGACTGGTCTGGGGTGGCCGAAACACCACCATGGGACCATGGGGATAGTTTGGCCACCTCAAACTGGCCGGTTCGGGGGTGGCTGAACCACCCCCATGACCTTTGGGGGTGGTTCGGCTATCCCATAACCCTAAAAAGAAGGAAAAAAAAAAAAAAAAAAATCATGTTAGGGTTTGACCCTTGGGGTTGGTCAACCAACCCCCAAGCCAAATGGGGGTGGCCGAGCCACCTTCATAGCTCTTGGGGATGATTTTGGCCATCCCCATTTTGCTCTATGGGGGTAGCTGAACCACCTCTAATGGCCATGGGGTGGTTCGGCCACCCCCAAACTGGCCATGATTTAAATTCTTTTAAATTTTAAATTTTTTTTTTTGAAGTTTTTATTATTTTTTGTTTTTTAATTATGCATAAGGATATGTGTTGATTTTCTAAGACATGTGGCGTTGAGTTCTGTCAATTTTTGGGCAGAAATATCATATCCATCTTTAACCATAAACAATGTACCATCTACGATACGAAATGAACTACTAGGAGACAAAAATAAATGCATTAAACCATATGAGGCAGAAAGGTATTTAACCTTAAAAAAAAAAAATACCAATCATCCACTCAACCAACCCAATGACATCTCCGTTTTGCTTATCGAAAAGGTACATCCTCTTCATCTTGTTTTAGCATCTTTATTCCCTCAATAAAATAGCTCTTCCATCTACAAAATGTCTATATTTAGTGGTCCCGGTAACGGATTTCTCGCGACTACCATGAGGTGATATGGATAGAGTATGTTGGGATTATTATCTCAATATTACAGCTGGAACTTATGGGATATACCTGATCCATAACTTCTTGAGAAGATGCCGGATGGACTCTATCCCGGATTTTCCGGGAGTTTTGTTTATTTAAATAGTAATAAAAAATTGTTGATGTAATATAAAAAGTAAAAACTGTTCAAATTTTTTGAAGTTGATATTTTTTTAGAGAAATTAAATGAAAATAAGGAAAAGGAAAAAGAAGGGGTTGTCAAACGCCTTCAAATAAAAAAAACAAAATGTAAATCATTATTACATTGGGATGAAGTCGGCGAGAGGCAGCTATTGGGACCAGAGATAGTGCAAGACACCAAAGACAAGATCGCACTCATTCGAAAAAGAATGTTATCGGCTCAAAGTAGACAGAAGAGCTATGCGGATCAACATCGCCGCAAGTTGGAATTTGAAATTGGCGATCAAGTATTCCTTAAGGTTTCGCCAATGAAGGGTGTAATTCGATTTGGTAAAAAAGGTAAACTAAGCCCGAGTTATGTAGGCCCTTTTGAGGTGAAAGGGGTTTCATCTTATTATTCTCTCCTATCATTAGGGTTTAGATGAAATGAGGACTATTTTTAATATAGTGAAATTAAAATAACAATAATGGATAAAATTCTGTAAATGCTCGAAAATTTTTATTTAAAACAATTATTGTCTCATTTTAGATTTGGTAAAAATTAAATTATGAATTATAGACACACAAAAGATCAAATTGGACGGAAGAATACAAAGTAGCTGCAACTGCAAGTGATGTGGTAGCACAACTTTCAGCCAGTTCAACTATCACACACGTACTTTAGCAACAAGAAGAACAAGAAAAAGTCAAATTGGAAGGAAGAATACAAAGTACCTGCAAGTAATGTGGTAGCAACCTTCAGCCAGTTCAACTATGTTGTTGCATTTCACACACTGGCGCCAATGTTTTGCCTCTGCAAGGGACTGAAGCTTTGCATCTTCTGAATGAGAATAAGGATTTGATCGTTTGTAATCATAGCAGGTCAGACTAGAATGCCAAGGGACTTTGCAATTGACACAGAGTAAGTAATGACATTTCATGCATTTTCTGACTCCAGATTCTTCAGCAGCAACATTTACAGTCTTCGTATATTCTAAAATAGCACTTTTTGACATTAATGCCGAGCACCTGGGATATGGGCAATAAACTTTCTCTGTAACAGGAATAGAAGATTCCTTCATTCGTTGGCTCATGACCTCAACCAACTTTGGTGCCAAGAATTTTCCACAGCTATCAATACTAACCTCACACTTACAACCTTCATGAGGGCACTTTGCCATCATCCCATTAAGAAACTTGACCTCCACATGCTGTTTAATACAAGAAAAGCAATACCTGTGCTGGCAACCATCAACTGAGAACATTTTATCAGCATCGGTATCTTCAAAGCAAATCACACATGTCTCCTTCAAACTCTTGCTGTTGCTAGTTTCTTCAGGCCAAGTAATTTGAGAAACTATAGCATCTCTTGCGAATTTAAATGCAAACTTAACATAATTACGTGCCACAAGAGACGGGTTGCAGTATGTAAATTTTCTTTGGAGAAGAGCCACCTGATTGACTAATGTTGCAATCTTGCTCTGTCGGGGTTGTACTCTACCTGTAAGCTGTTATCCAAGAATAGAATGTCAACCACCTCTATCTTTGTATCTTAAGAGCCTAACTCATTGGCAGTCTGGCACTAAACACAAGTTTCAATTATCATTTAACATTCAGTAATTTTGATAGAGCAAGTCATATCAGCAAAGAAAAATGAAATTCTTTTGCAATAAGAAAATAATGGCAATGCCTACTTTCCAAGAGCGAACCAGTAGTGGGTGATTTGGAATTTAACAGACAAATGCAAATAATTGAAAATGTTGAACAAGAGAGGCTAACTCACCGAATCAATAGTGCAACTGAAAAGCTCATCAAGAAAAGTTGAAATACTGGAATTCCTTTCAATTTTCAAGAAGTGACTCAAATGAAGAAACATATGCAGGACATCACATGCTTTCTATTTGTTTAATCACAAATGCGATATGCATTGTTTATGTAATACCCAACTATTTATAAATCAAAATGGGAATTTACCTTCACTGTTTTGTAGTTCAACTGAGTAACCCAACCTCTTATCAAGCTATATTATCAAATATAACAAACACAAATATTTCCACAAATAAGGCAGCACTCGAAAATAAAGAAAATTACAAATCAAAGCATCCAAATTTTAAACAAGGCAAAAACAAGTTAAAAGTTGAACTCACATATTGGTAAAGCATGTAGTCATCACAGAAAAAGGTGAGCCTTTCCAAATCCAAACTGAGAACTTCATTGAGCCCTTCGATCAGAGCCTCAAGCTCAGCAACTTCATAGGTCACGACTTGACCATCCACGACCGCCTCCAGATTCTTCCTCACCTCCAAGATCAGATTATCTCTCGGATCGCAAATCGCAACCCCAGCACCAGCCACAGTCACCTTCATACCCCTAACGCTCTCTTCGCTCACCAACCCCTTGAAATACAACCTGAAACACTCGGTGTCAAGCAAACCGCTCAACGAAGAAGAAGACGACGATGACGAAAGGTCCGTACGGTACGGACGGTGGTAATTGTCCCCATCGACTTCCCAATCCTGTTCGGGGATATTTTGAATATCTTCCGCGAGCTTCTGATCATGGATCCGACGGTCCAGATCCTCCAGCATTTTCCTCATCTCCGCCTCGCTTAGCTCGCGGTCCTCGAGCTCTTGCGCGAACCAATCCACGTCTTGCAGCATAAGCTCGACGGCGAAGTCGGAAAGGTCGTCGTCGTCGTCGTCGGGAGATGACAAGGCGTAATTGAGCTGTGCCTGTGATGTTGAGGTTGAAGGTTGGAGAGCGATGGAGGCGTTCATGGCTTCTTCCATTTGGAGCTGATAGGCCATGTCGAGGTCGGAGTCTAGGATTTCCGCCGCCATGAGCACTCGGAATTGCTCGGAGAGCGCAGTGTTGAGGTCGTCTGTAACCGTACTCCTTGCCATGCCTTTTTTGTTTTCAACTTTCTTTCACTTGTCTCGCTTGGAGTTGGAGTCTAGACGGTTTTTCTCTCTCTCACTTTGTTTGGGTTTTCAAGAGAGAACAAAATTGCAAGTGAAAACAGAAAAAAGCACCATGGGCTGGTCTGTTTC
Source organism: Alnus glutinosa (assembly GCF_958979055.1). Taxonomy (NCBI): domain Eukaryota; kingdom Viridiplantae; phylum Streptophyta; class Magnoliopsida; order Fagales; family Betulaceae; genus Alnus; species Alnus glutinosa. Next base: position 19,844,846 of record NC_084894.1, read on the forward strand.
AACTTTCTTTCACACTCTTGCTCGGACGGAAAGCGAGGAAGTTGCCGGGAAACTGCTTGGGTTTTCTTTTTTTTTTTTTTTTTTTTTTAAATGTTAGATAAATGAAAATGAACTACAAATTAAAAGAAATTACAATAAACTAGGGATGAACACCCCAAATTAAACACTAAGAATGTAAATACGTGGAGACAATGCTTCCAAAGATGTGGACTTATTAATTCTTGGCACGAATACCTAGAACCCGGGTCATTAGTGAAGGTGGTTATGGGTGTATACAAGTAGTGATGTAAATAAACTAGTTTGACAACTTGCTCGGTTTAGCTCGATCCGAACTCGAGCTCGATAATGTAGAAACTCGCTCGATTAGTAAGTGATACATACCCAACTCGCTTGACAAAACTCGATAGGGGCTCGCGAGCTCAACTCGTTTAAAGCTTGACCAGATCGCTCCCCCAGCTCGTTAGTCCGACTCGTTAGCTTGTTCATATATCTTGTATATATGTGTGTGTCTATATATATTACTAAAAATGAGTTATATAAATTTAAACATGTATATTAGTAATTAAGTAATATCCTATATGTTATATATGTTGTTTAATATTTATATGTTTGTGTATTAGTTAACATATTAACTAGTTAGTTCATAAACTAACATATTATCTAATTAATTAACACATACTAAGTAAATGTAATTAACTATATGTTACTCGATATTTTTATATATATATATATAGTAGTTAACTATAGTCTATATGTAACGACCCAAGGAAAAGCGTTAGTTACATCTGCGCTATCACCTCAAAAAGAACTAGTCAATTTGAAGCGTTCCCTAGAATCACTCATAAAGTCCAGTTTTACCTACTAATTAGGTAATATGAGACTTAGCACTCATCTATCTCTTATAAACCACTCACTCTATGTGAGTTATTTATCTCTTTCCAATATGAGACCGGAGTATTACAAACTCCCCCCTTAAATCCCTGACGTCCTCGTCAGGGCCACGTCATGCAGTGCTCCAGTACCACATGACCTGGCGTTACTAGGTGACTCTGATACCATTTGTAACGACCCACCCCTAATGACACAATATTGTCCATTTTTGGCTCCCCAAACCAGACTTCCCAAGAGGTCACCCATCCTGAGATTGCTCTCGCAGAAGCACGCTTAACTGCGAAATTCTGATAGGTTCATGACCATCACGACTTTAAAATGCGTTGTGTCATAAATGATGCATTTATACATATAAGCACATCCTCATTCCCATGAGATGTGGGACGTCACAATCACCCCCTCTTGGGACCCAGCGTCCCCGCTGGCGACCCTCTTGGGCTTGTGCACGCTCCCACCATCTCAGGCTGGGCAATGGCTCTGATACTATTTGTAACGACCCAAGGAAAAGCGCTAGCCACATCTGCGCTATCACCCCAAAAGGACTAGTCAATTTGAAGCTTCCCTAGAATCCATTATAAAGCCCAGTTTCACTTAGTAACTAGGCAATGTGGGACTTAGCACCCATGAGTATCTTTATAAACTACTCACTTTATGTGAGCTATTCATCTCTTCCCAATATGGAATCGGGGTGTTACACTATAGGTCATTTTTTAATATATATATATATTTATACTAAATAAGTATATAGTATACTAGTTAAGTAAATATTGTATTACATATTAATTATAAGACTTTGATAATAGTATTTAGTATGTTAAACTAACATATTAAGTGATTAATAGTTAGTATGTAGGTTGTTCACAAACTCGGGTTTGAACCCGTTTTGATTACACATTGAAAAATGTGATAGCCTATCTTGAGCTCGACTATTTAAGCTCGACTCATAAACGGCCAGTCTTGAAATCTTAAAACTCGGTTCGTCTCGGCTTGATTACATCCTTATATACATGATCTAAATGACCCAAACACTATTATAGAGAACACAAAGAAGAAATATACAACAAAAAGCCCAGAAATATAAAACACAAGTAATTAAAACAAAAAGCAGATAAAACAACACAACAAATCTAGTTGAAAGAAGGGACTGGGAGCCATTGCCGCGTGAAGACCACGCGCCACCACGGGAAGGCCTCTCTCCAGCATGAATCGCAAGGAACCGCCATGAACCACCTGAAACAGAGGTGGAGGAAGGGTAGAGGGTGATGCATGGCCACCACACGCCAAAGAGGGAGACAAACTCCCAGGCGCACCGATGCAGTGACATCGGATGCACTGAAGAGGGTGATGCGTGGCCACCATGCACCGATGCAGTGATATCGGATGAGGACGAGGTGGCCATCGATGGATGCGGAAGACGTCGGCGAAACCACTATAGAGGCGCGTGTCGAGTAAAAATTGACAAAGGTGCGTAGAACTAGATCTAAAGGTTTCGACCAACAACCAAGTCAAAAATTACAACAAACACTGTGGAGGTATAAGGCGGAGATCGGTACTAGCTGTGTTGAAGAAGATAGGGTTAAAGCAAGCTCCAGCAAAATACAGGACTGAATAGAGGCGTTAGCAGAGTGGAGAAAGGAGAAGGGAGAAGGAGAAAAGAGAAAAAAAAAAAAAAAAAGAGAGAGGAGGGAGAGGGAAGCTCTCCACCCATGGGACTGAGACGGTTGGTTTTTTTTTAGAGAAAATGGTTTTTAGAGAGAATGAGGAGAGATTGGAGAGTGGATTGCGGCACTGCGATAATATCCAAGTTCAAAACTGTTTGGGTTTTCAATAGCTGCCAAAGAAGTACTTGAACAATACGATGCGGATACAACCGTAGAAACTTGCCGAGCATTGACTTTGTGCATTCATTCAATTAAAATATCAGTTCAATACGTTATATATATATATATATATTTTCTTTTTTCTTTTTGGATAATTCCACTACTGATTTCTGGGATTGGCCTAAATTACGAATCACTTCATGTGGTACAAAATGTTCATGAAGGGTCTTTGTGGTAAACTATATTTACGAATCATTTCCTGAACACGTTTTCCGTCCACCAAGTGAATAGATTTCGTTAGTTTGCCACCTCATATCCAGTAGGAAATCAACATGTGTCCATTACAATAATATATATATATTAAAAAAAATATAAATAAAACTTAAAAATTATTATTATTATTATTTATTTTTTAAAAAATAGAAAATAGTGAAGGGATGGCTATCGGTTGGGCAGCCACCCCTAGTGGCCACCCTGCCACCCTCAAAGGCAACTAGGGGTGTCCCGAAGGCCACCTTGGCACCGGGGGGTGGCGCGCAGCCACCCCTTCACTATTTTTTATTTTTTATTTAAAAAAAAACATAATAATAATTTTTAAGTTTTATTTATTTATATTTTTATTGTGATGGACACATGTTGATTTCTTATTGGGTATGACGTGGCAAACTAACGGATTCTGTTAACTTGGTGGATGGAAAACGAGTTCAAGGAGTGATTTGTAATTATAGTTTACCACAAGGACCCTTTATGAACTTTTTGAACCACATGGAGTGATTTGTAATTTAGGCCAACTCCAAGGCCTAATGGTGTAATTATCCATTTTTTTTAATAAATTTGTGGTCATCTTTCTAATAATTTGATGGTGTTAATGCAATTGTCATGCCTAGCAGTCGGTTATCTCGAGATTCTACATGATAGATAAAAGTCATGCAAAAGGGGGATGACGACGATATCACTTTCGATGCTAAAGTCAGTAAAAGAATAGAAGAAATGATCAGAAACAAAGCACAATGAACAATGACCACAAAATGTAAGAACAAGCAAGAGCTAAAGAGAGTATTCAGATATCTTAGAGGAGGTTACCTCTTGGTGTTCTGCTTGGGGGTTTTTGTAGAACAAACCCTTTACGTCTGGAGGAGTGATTCTCGGCCAGATTGGTCATGACATCTTCAATGCTTTCCATATCCAACTGATCCTCTTCAACTCAGGGAGCTGGTTCTGGGGTAAACCATTGGGTTTTTCCCTAATGAAGTGTAATCTCCTGTTGAAGCTGAGTAATTTCCTTCTCTAACGTTATAATCTTATGGATCCTTTCCTTACGGGATTATTCCATTTTCTAGCGTGATATTATAGCATTATGCAATCTTTGGTGGTATTCATTTGGGTCGTGTTCAGCACGTCTAATTTTGGGGCTGTTCTAGGTCTGGGCCTCTTGGGCCTTTGCGAGTGCTGTGTTTGGTCAGGCTGTGACAGCAAGGCCTTTGAGTTGGGGGGAACCATCGAGTTTGGGCCTGGGCCCTCAAAAGGTGGAGTTTCTCCATTTCAGCAGCCTCCCATTTTCTTGAGCCACAGGTGTGGGTCAATGAGAATGAGAGTAAAAGATTCATTCCAGCAGCCGCCCATTCCCTTGGGCCACAAGTGCGGGATCCCAGCAACCCTCCATTCCTTTGGACTGCAGGTGTAGGCCAATGAGAATGAGAGTAAAATATCTATTCTAATAGCTTCCCTTTCCCTTGGGCCATAGGTGCATGCCAATGTGAATGAGAGTAAAAGATTTATTTTAATAGCCTCCCCTTCTCTTGGGCCATAGGTGCGGGCCAATGTGAATGAGAGTAAAAGATCAATTCCAAAAGGACCCCATTCCCTTGGGCCACAGATGTTGGACAATGGGAATGAGAGTAAAAGATCCATTCCAGTCGCCCCAATTCCCTTGGGCCACAGGTATGGCTCAACGGGAATGAGAGTAAAAGATTCACAAAAGAGGTCCAGTTGTTCCCCAGGCATGGGAAACTCAAGCCTGGGGGTTTTGCTCTGTAATTAGGAAGTCCAATTTCGATCGGCATCATTGCTTCACTCCCGAAAGCCAGAGAGAAGGGGTCTCCCCTGTGGGCGTCCTTACAGTGGTTCTATACACCCAGAGTACTTCCGGGAGTTCATTTGCCCAGAGCCCTTTGGCCTGATCAAGTCTAGCTTTTATAACTTTGAAAATGGTTTTGTTTGTTCTCTCAACCTGTCTGTTAGCCTGAGGTGCGCTGGAGACAAATAGTAGTTTTATTGTCTTCAATTGCGCGCAGCAATCTCGGAAGGCCTGGTTGTCGAACTGCTTACCGTTGCCGAAGAATATGGTGTGGTATCCCGAATCTACATACTACAGACTACCATAGCTAGGAAGCGCTCAATGTTTTTCTATGTGATTGTGGCTAGGGCCTTAGCTTTCACCCATTTGGTAACATAATCAACCGCCACTACAGCGAACTTTACCTGACCTTTTCCGGGTGGGAGAGGTCCTACGAAGTTGACACCCTACTGAGCGAAAGGCCAAGCAGGGAGTATCAGGGTTAGTTCTTTCGGCAGACTCCGTGGGACGTTTGATAACTGCTGACATTTCTTACAAGTCTTCACCATATTTTGTGCGTCTTTGGTCATGGTGGGCCACTAATACCCGACATGGAGTGCTTTCCGTGCCAAAGATCACCCACCTGAGTGGTTTCCGTAGACATCTTCGTGGATTTCTCTGAGGATGTAGTCAGCTACAGCGGCTGACAGGGATCAGAGAATAGGGTGCACGAAGCTCATCTTGTACAAGACCCCTCCTTGTAAGAGGTAATGGGTTGCCCGACATCTAAGTCCTTTTGCTTCCTTTGGGTCGTTGGAGTGTTCCGTCTGTAAGATAAAGAGCAATAGACATACCTGACATTTTCACAGAGGTTAATGACGGGTGCGTCTACTATTTGTAACATTTTCCCCTAAGAGCGCTAGCATTTCCTCTAAAACCTTTAAAATAGTCAAATTTAACTATTTTGAGCCTTTTTCTTTTTCACACCAACAGACTAGTCATTATAAATTTTTTTACCAACATGAATTATAAATAGGCAATGTTGCATATTTCACTGTTCTATTGTTTACACTTTGTTTTATTAATATTTTCTCTCGCCCTCTCTGTCACTCCACCCGCATCCCTCTCTCTCTTCATTGAACCGCATCTAAGGGTGTACAACTGGTTGAGGTAACGGTTATTTGCTCATAACCGCTATCGCAACCGGGGTCTCCGGTTATTCCTATTTTAACAACCGCAACTGCAATCGGCTTATCGGTTGCGGTTTTTATCAACCGCCAATTTTTTTTTATCGTTGAATTTTTCAATTTTAAAAAAATCCAATATTTGGCTAACTTACTTGCATCAGAGTGCTAGTTGTACTAGGTCTCGAGTTGTTTTGCTCTTCATAATTTAACTGTATCTTCAACACTACCAAATAAACAATAAGCTTGGGTCATTCTTTTTTATTAGTATATCTCTTCACAGTCAGACAGCCACGGCAAGAACAAGAAGAAGATCAAGTGCAAAGGACTTACTGGCAAAGAGCGAGAGAGATAGAGAAAAAACAATGGTGGCGTTGGAGCTTATAGGGGGTTTCAGTTTTTTTTTTTTGACAGATTAGGATAAAGGGGAAGGAGTTTCAGTTTATTTCTTAGCAAAGACTAAAGAAAAGAGAGTTAAATTTAATACAAGTGAAAACAAAAAGAGAAAACGACGTTCAAAAAATCAGATTTTTTCCTAAACACATGGGTTCTATTATTTTGGGTATCGGATTTTGACTAGAAGAAAATGTAACAAGTAGACAATCCACACACCGTGAGTTAAACACCACTAGTAATATATATATATATATATATATATATATATATATATATATATATATATATATATATATATATATATATATATATATATATATATATTATAATTATATAGAATAATAAAAACCGGTTGCGGTTACCCGGTTATTAACCGGTTTTTTAAACTGCAATAACCGGTAACTGCAACCGGGTACCTGGTTATCCGGTTGCGGTTATTTTCGGTTTTTTCAGTTTTTCCGGTTAGCGGTTGTTGCCGGTTATTAGCGGTTACTGGTTATTTTCGTTTAATAACCACACACATGTACACCTTTACGGCCGCATCCCTCTCCCTCACCTCTCTCCGCCTTCTCTTTCCTCTCTCGATCTCTCTTCTCTCTGGTCGCTCTTTGTTATGCATCCGAGTGAGGGAGCTGGGTGTATGTTTCGGACAAGGATGCCTTGATACCAGGGCTTAAGGTACCTTGGATGGCTGCCACGTGGTTCTCCTATAGGAACTAGATCGGATGTGGACACCAGTTGCAGAAGGGTATTAGAGTCACTATGTTTATCTGTATGGGTCTTGTTGTAATTTCCTGTATTACCTTTAATTTCCTAATACAGTTCCAGGGTATTCTGGAACGTGCTAAGTGGGTTGTAGAGAGTTAACTTAGTGGTCAGTGGGTTAGTTAATCTTAGTGGGTCAGTTGGGTCGGTTAATCTTAGTGGGTCAGTTATTATGTAGTGGGTTCGGCCATTACTGGCAGTTCCCGATTGCTTTGTTGTTGCTACATGATTTATACCAGAGAAGTGGAAATGAAGGATATCTGTTGGGAGGTTAATCATACTACCGTGTGTTTATTAGTTAAACCTGGAAGTGTTAAAACATCTGAGCCGAGTGCTTGAGTGTGGAGGACTAGTCCCTCGAACTCCTAATTTTACTTAAATAATAACAGGATACGTAACAAGTGGTATCAGAGCCGCGTTCCTGCGACCATGGCCGAAGGTACTCGTACATCTCAACTGGCGGAGGCTCTCACCAAGCTGAGAGAGGAATGCAGAGCTGAGAGTCAGAAGTTAACCCAACTTTTTGATTCCTTCAGCACACAAAGTCAAAAGTTAACCCAACTTTCTGATTCCGTCAACACACAATAGGAAACTATCAACAACCTTCAAGCAGACAACAAGGCATTTCAAAGCCGAACGAAGGAGAATTTGCATGTGATTATGGAAGTATTGGCAATTAAAGCACCCAAACAGAATCCTGGAGGGGTGATGGTACAGGGAGAAACAAGTGGGGAAAAGAGCCCCAGCATACCTCCAATCACGGGAGGAGAAGGAGTCATATTGGGATAAAGTGGTTCTTTTATTCCATCAACCCCTGAGGGAGCAGGAATTAATCCCAGATCGGTCAACTTGGACTTCCCCAAGTTTGACGGAAACGACCCAACTAATTGGGTTCTAAAGGCCCATCAATTCTTTGTATATGGGCAAGTACCAGACAATCAGAGGGTCCCAATAGCCTATTTCCACATGGAAGGGAAGGCTTTGCAGTGATGTAACTGGCTAATGGAGTCAGGGTCAATTCGGAGCTGGGAGGAATTTGTAGTGGCTCTGAAAATCAGGTTCGCACCTTCAGACTATGATGACCCCGTAGGAGCATTTACAAAATTGCAGCAAACTTCGACTGTGGATGAGTACCAGTCCCAGTTTGAGGTACTGTCCAACAGAATTCCAGGTTTGATAGAGTATTTTCGGGTGAGCTCTTTCGTCAGCGGACTCAAGGAGGAGGTGAGGATTATGGTAACTATGCTCAAACCCACGACCCTCCCAAATGCTTTTGGGTTGGCCTGCTTACAAGAACATGAAATTTGTAGAAGAAACCGAAATTCCAAGTCCCAAAATTGGTCTTCCAACTCATTCTACCCGAGATTGCCCACCCCATCTTATACCAACAAACCTACCCATAACCAACCAGCCAACAATCAGTTTTCCAACCCCTACCCAAACCGAAACACTACCTATCCTTACTCCGGAAACACCATTCGAAAACCTACCCTACCCATGAGGAGGATTTCTCCTAGTCAAATGCAGGAGAGAAGGGAGAAAGGATTGTGCTATTACTGTGATGAGAAATATCAAGCTGGGCATAAGTGCAATAAACCAAGGTTGCTTGTTTTGGAAGGAATGGAGTGGGAAGAGAAGGAAGAAACAGTGGAGGAAGAGTTGCTGGAATTCCAGGGAGTACAAGCTCCAGGTGAAGCGGAAGAGGGTGAGTTGCTCGGCATCTCCTTACATGCCTTAGCAGGAACTCCAACTCCCCGCACAATGAGGTTGATGGGAAGCATTGGTTCGGTGGAAGTGGTTATTCTAATTGATACCGGAAGTACCCACAGTTTTGTGGATCCCAATGTAGCCAGAAAAGCCCAACTCCCAGCTGATGAAAAGGGACAGCTGATAGTGATGGTAGCGGATGGGGCTACCCTTTCTTGCCAAGGTCAATGTAAGGCAGTGTCCATTCTACTACAGGGTTGTAAATTTTCGGCTACTCTACACCTCCTAACTCTGGGGGGTTGTGATGTGGTCCTAGGAGTTGACTGGCTGAGGTGTCTCGGACCTATTCTATGGGATTTCGGGACCCTCACCATGAAATTTCCCTATAACCATCAAAAAGTAACCTTGCAAGGGATGTCACCAACCCCTGAATTGCTGGATGCGAGAGAGACAATGCCCAAGTCCACGGGAGCCAGCTGCAAAGGTGTGTGGGTACAGCTTATGGAGATTACAGCAGATCAGCCCAGGACCATGTTACACCTGGCTGTCCAGCAGCTTATTGAAGGGTACCCGGAGGTTTTTAAGGAGCCAGAAGAACTACCACCGTCCAGGAGCCATGACCACCAAATTCTCCTTAAGGATGAGGCTAAACCTACGTGTGTGAGGCCTTATCGCTATCCTTACTATCAAAAGGGGGAAATTGAGAAGTTAGTCCAAGAGATGCTGAGTTCGAGAGTCATTCGTCCCAGCCAAAGTCTGTACTCATCGCCGGTGTTACTTGTGAGGAAGGTGGATGGGAGTTGGAGGATGTGCGTGGACTACAGGGCGCTCAACCGAGACACCATTAAGGATAAATATCCTATCCCCAATATAGATGAACTGCTGGATGAGTTACATGGGGCAGTGATATTTTCTAAATTGGACCTACGGTCCAGTTATCACCAAATCCAGATGAAACCCGAGGATATGCCCAAGACTACCTTCCGGACACATGAAGGGCACTACGAATTTCTAGTAATGCCCTTCGGCTTAACCAATGCACCGTCTACTTTCCAAGGATTGATGAACGAGGTATTTCAACCCTATCTTAGAAAATTTGTTTTAGTTTTCTTTGACGATATCTTAGTTTATAGTCTGAACCTTAAGGAACATCTAAAGCATTTAAGGTTTGTACTTGAGGTTTCAAAGGAACATCAGTTATATGCCAAGGCCTCAAAATGTAAATTTGGGAGTTTGGAGGTAGATTACTTAGGCCGTGTTCTGTCAGAAGGAGTGAAGGCTGACCCTGCTAAGATTGTGGCTATGAAGAATTGGCCAAACCCTCGAATTCCCAAGGCCTTGAGAGGATTTTTGGGTCTGACTGGGTATTATAGAAAGTTTGTTAAGGGCTATGGAGGAGTGGCAGCACCCTTAACGACACTTTTGAAGAAAAATTCCTTCGGATGGAATGCTAGTGCTGAAGAGGCTTTTCGAAGTCTTAATGAATTAATGTCCACCCCACCAGTGTTGGGTTCACCAGATTTTACTAAAAGATTCCTAGTTGAAAATGTGATGCTTCAGAGGCGAGTATAGGAGCGGTGTTAATGCAGGAGGGGAGACCTCTAGCATATTTAAGCCAAGGGTTGAAAGGGAAAAGCTTATTCTTATCAACGTATGAAAAATAATTGTTGGCATTGGTTATGGTAGTTAGGAAGTGGATGCATTATTTATTAAGGCAGGCTTTTGTAGTTCATACTGATCAACATGCCCTTAAATATCTACTAAAGCAGAGAATAGGAACACCCACCCAGCAGAAATGGGTCTCTAAGCTCTTAGGATATGACTTCACTGTAGAATACAAAAGAGGGAGGGAGAACAAAGCTGCAGATGCCCTATCTAGGGTACCGTTTAGGGAAATAAAAGCTAGTGATGCAGGACCTATGGATGAAACAGATAATGAAGCAGGTACTCATGCATAATTAGTAGCAGAAACAGATGCTGATGCTGATGCAGAAAATGCTAAACCAGAAACAAAGGCCACAGCGCAGTCTAAATCGGCAGAGCCATAGATAAATAGAGAAACAGAGGCAGCAAATCAATCAGACATATCCCAATCACAATTGTAAGCAATTAGCACAATTAGCGCAGACTGGTTAGAAGAGCTTAGAAAGACTTATCCAGAAGATCCCATGTTACAGGAGCTACTCCAGCAAGTCCAGGAAGGAGCCCTCAACCCAGCCAAATTCAACTTGCAGAATGGACTCATCTTCTACAAGGGGAGACTACATTTGGGCTCCTTGGTGCCAATCCTGCACCAGTTTCACAGCAGTCCATTAGCTTGTCACATGGGGAACCAAAAGACCTATTCAAAGGTGAAGAGGGAGTTCTACTGGCCTGGAATGAAGAAAGATATCCGCAGCTACATCCGGGGATGTGACATATGCCAAAGGAACAAAGTGGAGAACATCCATCCAGTAGGGTTATTACAACCACTCCCCATTCCTTCTCAGGTATGGACAGAAGTCAGTATGGACTTCATAGGGGGATTGTCAATTTTGCAAGGAAAGGATGTGATAATGGTGGTCATCGACAGACTCAGCAAATATGCCCACTTCATACCCCTAACTCACCCATACACAACTGGAATAGTAGCTCATCTCTTTCTCGACCAAATTTTCAAGCTCCATGGATTACCCAAATCCATAGTCAGTGACAGAGACAGAATCTTTACAAGCAACTTTTAGAAGGATCTATTCCGTCTAAGTGGTACCGATCTCCTCTTGAGTTCAGCTTACCACCCACAGACAAATGGGCAAACAGAGATTATGAACAAAGGGTTGGAAGGGTATCTCAGAAGTTTTATAGGTGACTAACCGAATGATTGGCTAAAATGGCTTTCATTGGCCGAATGGTCTTACAATACCTCAGAACACTCTTCTACAAAAATCACCCCTTTTGAGGCGGTTTACGGTTTTTCTCTTCCACGGCTCTTACCTTACGAACCTGGAACTACTAGTGTTCAGGCGATTGAGGAAACCCTAAAGACAAGAGAGTTCATTCTTTCTTTGATCAGGGAGAACTTACAGGATGCGCAAGATAGGCTGAAAGTCTACGCTGACAGACATCGCACTTCCCGTGAGTTTGAAATTAGAGATTGGGTCTATCTCCGTCTTCGACCTTACAGACAGATGTCGGTGTCTATCCGACGTAACCTAAAGCTCTCCCCACGGTATTATGGACCTTTTCAGGTCATTCAGAGAATCGGACAGGTCGCCTACAAGCTGGATCTACCCCAAAGTTCACAAATCTACCCTGTATTCCATGTTTCTCTTCTCAAAAAACAACTCGGAACACAAACCATTCTCCTGGTGACCCTACCGACCCTAACCCCAAAAGGGACCCTAACAGCCAAACCAGAGAAGATACTTACCAGGAGATTGATGAAAAAAGGGAACCGTGCCGGTGCGGAAGTGCTCATCCAATGGGCTGGAGCTACGGAAGAGGATGCAACATGGGAGGATCTTGAAGTACTTCAGGGGAGATTTTCGGACCTTGTGGGCAAGGTCCTTTGATGAAAGGGGCTGTGTTATGCATCCGACTAAGGGAGCTGGGTGTATGGTTCGGACAAGGATGCCTTGATACCAGGGCTCAAGGTACCTTGGATGGCTGCCACGTGGTTCTCCTACAGGAACAGGATCGGATGTGGACACCAGCTGCAGAAGGGTATTAGAGGCACTATGCTTATCTTTATGGGTCTTGTTGTAATCTCCTGTATTACCTTTAATTTCCTAAGACAGTTCCAAGGTGTTCTAGAACGTGCTAAGTGGGTTGTAGAGAGTTAACTTAGTGGTCAGTGGGTCAGTTACTCTTAGTGGGTCAGTTATTATGTAGTGGGTTCGGCCATTACTGGCAGTTCCCGATTGCTTTGCTGTTGCTACATGATTTAAACCAGAGAAGTGGAAATGAAGGATATCTTTTGGGAGGTTAATCATACTACCGTGTGTTTATGAGTTAAACCTGGAAGTGTTAAAACATCTGAGCCGAGTGCTTGAGTGTGGAGGACTAGCCCCTCGAAGTGCTAATTTTACTTGAGTAATAACAGGGCACGTAACACTCTTTCCCTCTCTCTTCATCATCTACCTTCACCAAAATCATCCACACAGAAAATCTAGAACCAAAACACCAACAACAAAATTAACCCAAACCAAAACACCCAACATGAACAGTGAATAGAGAGGGAAAGAGCAACTAGAGATTTCTTGGTGTTTGGGTTTGAGTTAATTTTGTTGTTGGGTGTTTTGGTTATAGATTTTCTATGTGGATGATTTTGGTGGAGGAAGATGATGAAGAGAGAAAGGGAAAGAATCGAAGTATGGACACGCAGATGATTTTGGCCATAACTCAACAGAGAGGGAAATAATTGCACTTCAGATGTTGCGTGACCATAACCCACCAAAATTATCACCAACGAAAATCATCAATCCCATTGAAAATCAACAAGAAGAAATTCCCTACAAATCCGAAAACAAAACTCACTCCTGTGATTTCTCTCGACATGGAAGACAAACACATACAGGGAAAAGGACATTTGGGCAATGAGAAAAATTAGGGGAGGGGGTAGCGTGGTGACTCACCACTGGTGAGCAAGAGTGAGAGAGAGAAAAGCAGGAAAAATGAAAATATAATAAAAAAAAGGAAAATAATATTTAAATGCAAATAAAAAATATAATAGAAAATTTGTTAGAGAATATATATATATAAAAAAAAAATACTAAAGTAGGGAGTTATACCTTTTTAACAGTTATTTTAAATTTTATTACTGAAAATGCTCTCAGTGATTAGACAAGAAAGAAGAAGGTAAAGTCCTATAATAATAGTCGATATTATTATTATATGTTTGAGGTTGTACAACTCCAGCTTGAACACCTTAACCGTGTGTCAATACAGAGACCCTCCCTTCGATCCCCCTCTCTTTGAACGTTACTCCACAAGATCAAGAAGTGCATAATTATGCACTAAGTATTGTAATTATAATAAAAACAATAAAATAAAAAATAAAAAAAAAGAATGTTTTTTTCACTGTGAATAAAAGAAGCTTGAGAAAGCTTTTGAGAGTTTGCGTGGAAACTGTTTTTGGCAGTGTGTTGCATTAGAGTGTTGCAACGTATAAAAAAATGCTATATGAAAAAATAGCTCTCTCTCTCTCTCTCTCTCTCTCTCTCTGTCTCTCTTTGAGTATGATAGGTATTTAGACTCTAGATATTGTGGGTATCGCTTTGATAGTGTGCTTCACCGCCGGAAAAGAAAATGTTGGAAACTCAAAAGTTAAGACATGTGGAGCAACTTCAGCAAGAACCTATATGATTGCAAAAGATGTATCAAATCTATTTTTTTTACAGTGTATTTATTTCTACTAGGTACAATAGAAAGTACAAGGCTTAAGTTGCAACCAAATATATAATCAATATTTTGGACTGAGTGGCGTGATTCAAGATTATTGTATCACTTGAGTAATGATTGCTTTGAAGAGAGTTCAGTCATATGACTCATATTCCTTGAAATTTCTCTCGTGATTGTGCAAGATAAGATTAGCATGTATCATGTTTAGTACTGTCAGTGTCGAATAAACATATGAAAGTCGTATAAATACTCATTCTTTTAGTGAGCTACTTCTAGTGCTGCTATATGGACCCTTTTTGTGATGAGAATTGCTACATGTTTTTACAAGTGCTTACTCCTGATGCAGAAATCACTACTGATATATCATATACAGATTAACTCATCCAAAATTTAAACTGTCACATCATGAAAAATTTATGATAAGGGTCATGCTTTCGCGTTTCAAAAGAAAGATGACTCTTAACTGCCACTAAAATATCTCAAATGCCATGCTTGAATATTGTGAAAAGATACAATGCTTGGTGATGTAATGTAGACTCTCGCTCAAGAATTTAGGAAAATGGATGTGATATATATACCTTCTTAGAGTTAACATCAGGTGCTTTTTACAGTAGAATTTTAGTTGTCTCCTTCAAATTCAACTGTACTAGCTGCTTTTCTTACCCATTATTTCATTCTCCTTAAGAAAATATGAGAAATGCAAAAAAATGTGGCTAGTTCTAAATATGAGAGAGAGAGAGAGAGAGAGAGAGAGAGAGAGAGAGAGAGAGAGAGAGAGAGAGAGAGGATATCAATTTAATAATAATAATAATAATAATAACTGAATGCCATAGTAGTTGTTATCATCGTCTTCTCCCTCTTCTTCATAGAAGTTTCTGTCGTCGCCAAACCAAATCTGGTCCTCATCCCAAAGCCTCTGTACTGCTTTTTCTTAACTATTTTTTAATTTATTCTTTCATTCTCCCTAACAAAATATGAGAAATGAAAGAATTTGTGGCAAGCAGTTTCAAAGAAGAGAGAGAGAGAGAAGAGAGATATCAATTTAAAAATAATAATCTGAATCAGAGTCATAGTACTCGCCATCTTCGTCTTCTACCTCTTCTTCATCGAAGTCTCTGTCCCGGTCAACCCAAATCTGGTCCTCATCCCAGAGTGGGCAGGAACACGTTGCTTGTTTGTTCTTCCACTCATCTCCACAAGTATAGCAGAATTCATACCCACATCTGAAACACAATGAAAGTATATGCAGCAATTAATCAATTAAAAAATGAAACCAAAAATAGAAAACTAAAATTGTTGTAATTAGGCTTCTGTTCCAAGTAGTACATCGCTATTAAATATGCAGACGACAACACTTACCCTCTCCAATTACCTCCCAATTTGCAATATCTTTCCAAATTAAAAAAAGTTGCAATGTCTTCCCAAATTACCTAGTCCTTACACTTAATCCCCCCGTTAAGATTTTTATGTTAAATTAGACTAAAATGGGTCACATGCTATACATGACTTAAAATGACAATAATACCTCTGCATCAAATTTTTTTAAAAACAAAAAATTGTACCAAGAGATCCACATATGGTCATGGGTCTTGAAGGCCAGAGTTATGGGTCACCTCTAGACCCACGGCCAAGCCAAGCCAAGCCAAGCTAAGCCGGGCCCCGGGGGGGGGGGTTTCACCTCCACACCTACAGCAGGCCGGAGGTTACCTCCAAACCCGCGTCGAAGCAGTGGGTCACCTCCAAATTAGCTAAACGGGTTGGGCGGGTCAACCTATTTAGCCAATCGGGTTACGAACGAGTTGGCCCGTTTGACCTACTTATAAACGTGTCATAAACGGGCTAACCCGTTTATGACCAGAACCCAAACCCAAACCCTATAACTTCGTGTCGTGTTCGTGTTGGATTCGCGTGTCATGTCAAAAATTGCCAATCCTAGTCGTGGGTCTCCCCAATTTAGCCGTGGGTCTCCATGACCCAAAAAGGTTTTTATTTTTCATTTTCTAATTGAAAGGCATAATTGTATTTCCACACGATAATGGGTATAATAGACATTTTATGTCACGTGTATCGTACGCAACCTAGTTCCGTAGGATTTAACAAAAAATCCTAACAAATGGAGGCCAAGTGTAAGCGCTAGGTAGTTTGGGGAAGACATTACAACTTTTTAAAATTTGGGGAGACATTGCAAATTCAATGGTAGTTTGAGGAGTGTAAGTGTAGTTTCCCCATTCAATCTGCTTACTGCCTCTCTTTCTCTCTTGCCTCTCTCCTCATCCCATGCCTCCCTTTTTCTCTCTCCACCCTAGAGGTGGCGAGTGGAGGCGCGTCACGCTAGGGTTTTGCTCCGTTAAGCCTTTTCGAACCTCTCTGTCTAGATCGCGAAGGGGGGGTTTTTGCTGTAGGGGATTACATCTGTGTCTATCTTCTTCGGTGATGGCACCCAAAATGGTCGTGTAAGGTTGGGTATGGAGCATCGTTTCTTCGTAGAGGCAAAAGCTTTCACCTTTTTGGTGGAAGCAGGAAGGTCGGAGCTTCAACTATAGGAAAGACGTTCAGGCTATGCTGGTGTCATCGTTTTAAACGCGAGGTATGTAGCATGGCTGATCGATAGGATTGAAGAAGCACTGCGAAACCCTGGAGCTGAGGAGTTCGAAAGTACAACCCAGGAGGCTTCTTTCGTCGTCACCGTCAAGAGGGAAGGTAATAGAACTAGTCATTTTTTGGAGGTGGCAGTCCAAGGTGAGGGGTGCCAGAGAAGGTTTATTTTGCTGCCAGAGGGTCATGAAGGGCGGGGATGGAGCAGATTTTCTGGGGAGTTGAGCAAGATTATGGATTTCTTCACAGCCATAGGAGCTCCTCCTCCTTCGGTTCTGGTTCTGGGCTAGGGTTTCTTGAACCTCTAGTGGAGGAGACTTCTTTGCAAACTCTATTTAGCGAGGACGGACCTGGCCGTGCTAAAGCTACTTCTCCTCAAGATAATGAAGACAGGGACAGGGTTCTAAGCAGGGAGGAGTTGTTGTCTCTCCTCTAGGCGTGGAAGGGAAGCTTCAAGAAGGTAGTTGGAGAACTGGACCGGATCATGGCTTCATTTTGGGCTGGGTTGGTGAAATTTGGGCTTCAATTTGGCCAAGGTTGGGTGCCTAGTGGAACTTTTAGGAGAGATCACAAGCCCAATCATAAGTCTAAATTCTAGTTTGCCTCCAAACGGGCTTGTAAGCCCAATTCCTCTTTTAGGGCCAATTCTGACCCGGCTCTAGAGACGCCGGTCATGCCAACAATGGACTTGCCGGAGGCTTCACCGTCAATTGGTCTGGTCTCGGGGATGCTAGTGGTGTTGATGGAGGATTTGTTGAAGGTCGTTCAAGTTCCGATGAAGTCTAGTGGCGTCAACGATTCCAGCTCATCATCGGTTATGGCTTTTTCTTCGGTTTCTCGGGACTCAACCTCTTCTTCCTCTCCTTCTGGGTTGGCGTGACACAGCAAAGGGGGGATCTCCAAATTGTTTAGGCGTGGATTTCTTAACCCTCGGCCATCGGTTGCTTTGGGTTTGAGCATGGTTGTTTCAGGTATGGCTTCTCCCCTTCTCGCCTCTTCAATTTCTTCTGAGAAGACTCTGGTTGGGACTCCTAGGCCGAAATTGAGGACAAAGACCTCTAACCAACAGCCGGCAGCTTTGTCTCCAAGTAGGGCTAATTCTAGTATGGCCCCTTCCCCACCCACTCGCATCCTCTGGGTTGAATACAAAAGGGCTCCCCAGGCCAGTTTTGAGGGCAGGGACTTCTATCCCAGGGCAGGACCATAAGTTGTTTGTGGAGGCAGTGGCTACCCCTCGAAAGGTTAAGCGCAGAAGGGAGCTTTTAAACTTAGATTGCTCCATCAATTACGATGCAAAGGGTGCATCCTCAAGGCGGGGGAAAGGCAAGGTTCATGCTGACTAGTGTTAAGGGAGTTGAGGGTCTTTGGGTGTTTTTTTTTTTTTTTTTTTTAATTCTGTTTTGTGGGCTTAAGGTTTGAGGTTTTTGGGTTTGATGACATGGGTTTCTTGCCCGTTTTGGAGCCTCTTATGTATACTATTTGTCTGCTTGTGGGCGTCTTAGGCTTTCTAATAAATTATTATTCATAAAAAATAAAAATAAAAAAATAAAAATTATACTAGAGCAACAAGATGATAGTAACACGTCCAAGAAACCTTATCCCAACTATCAGGAATTGGCTACATGAATCCATTGATGCCGTTGGGGATGGCCTTCGCATCCGTTTTCTGGCATGATAATTGGTGCGGTGATAGTGCTCTAAAGTGTTATTTTCCTAAATTCATTGCCTTAGCTCGTAACAAGGAGGCTTTGGTTTCAGAGTAAATGAATCACTCCAATCCACACAACCTTTGGAATCCTAATTTCATGCGAGATGTTTATGATTAGAAAATTGAATCTCTGGATTCTTTTCTCAACTCTTTTATATTCTATGAACCCATGTTCGGGAGCTACGGATAGCATTGTGTGGACTCCTTCGAGCCGACATGGTTTTGCAACAAAAAGCTACTACACTGTTAACTTCTCCTAACAATGAAGAGCCTAGTTCATTCCCTTGGAAAAGCATTTGGAAGGTGAAGGCCCCTCCGCGCATTGCTTTCTTCTTATGGGCCACAACTCTGGGTATAATCCTCACGGTAGACAATCTTAGAAGGCGGGGGTTTCAGCTGATTAATCGATGTTACCTTTGTAAGAAGGATGAGGAAACTATTATCATCTTCTCCTCCATTGTGAGTTTTCTGTGAATATCTGGCACTTGGTGCTTATCAGCTTTGGGGTCTCTTGGGTCACACCTGGTAACGTGTCTTAACTGCTCCATTGTTGGAAATTCCTTAGGCATGGACATCCTAGAGAAGCTATTTGAAAAGTTATTACAGCCCTCTTAATGTGAAGCATTTGGAGAGAAAGGAACCGTCGAATCTTTGAGGATCGCGAGTCCAATGTGCTACTTAAATCCTCTTTCTTAAGATCTCTCAAGGATTGGGCCCTTGCTCATGTTCCTACCTTCTCTTCAGGGAATTTGGTAGATCTGATTTGTTTTCTAGATTGTAACAACAGCTAGTTCTCGGTGTTCTTGTTTCTCTTGAATAACAACTAGTTCTTTGGTGCTCTTGTTTTCTTGTATACTCTTCATGTATGAGGATTTTCCTCTTTCTTCAATAAAACTTATTATTATTCATCAAAAAGAAAAAGATTCGAGTTATGGAATTAAGATCATGTTCACTTGGCCTCAAAGCGTGAGGTACGTGACCTCCTAAACTTATACTCCTCTTCCCTCACAAAATTTTGCTACTAACAATGAGTGAAGCCCACAAGACAAATATGCCTTCAATGGATAAAACGATAAATGAGTATATAGAGAGGCTAAATATCAAAAAGAAAAGCTATAATAAGGGCACAGGTTGACTAGGATAAGATAGACTACCTGCAAGTCATGTGGTAGCAACCTTCAGCAAGTTCAATCATATGGTTGCACTTCACACATTGGCGCCACAGATTTCTTGTTGCAAGAGACTTCAGCTTCACATCTTCTGCAGGAGGATGAGGGTTTGACAGTTTATAAGCATGGCATGTCATATTACTGTGCCAAGGGACCTTGCAATTGACACAAAAAAGGCCATGACATTTCATGCATTTCCTGGCTCCAGATCGTTCAACAGCCACAAAATCTTTGTTGTATTCAAAAACATCACTTTTTGACATTAACGTTGAGCATCTTGGATATGGGCAATAAATTCTGTCTGTCACAAGTATTGAAGCTTCCTTTATGCGTTGCGTCATGATCTCGATTGACTTAGGTGCCAAGAACTTTTTGCAGCTGTCAACAAGAAGCTCTGATTTACAGTCTTCGTGAGGGCATTTGGGCACCATCCCGTTAAGTAACTTCACCTCTACATGTTGTTTCATACACGAAAAGCAATACCGGTGCAGGCAGCCATCAACCGAGAACATCTTACTAACATTAGTGTCTTCTAAACAAATTACACAAGTCTCATTCAGATCCTTGCCACGGCTAGATTCTGCAGGTATGCTAATCTGAGACACTATGGCCTCTCTTGCAAGTTTAAACACAAATTTAATATCATTTCGTGCCACGAACTTGGGGTTGCAATATTTAAATTTTCTCTGAAGAAGAGTCACCTGATTTACTAGCAATGCAACCTTGCGCTGCTTTGGTGGCCATTTCCCACTAACCTGCATTGTAAAATACAATGTCAGCAACCTCAATCAGAAGGTATATTAAAATTTAAGATTATGAAACATTTTGAGAATAAAAGGATTGCATGAACACCACAGTTAGAAGAATTCCAAACCTTTCCATAAACCTCCAAACCATACACATACTAAAGCAATAATCTTACATATAATTATCCATACAAAAGACATCATGGAAAAAACTTTGATCAGTTCACTGGTAACCACCTCTCCAAGAAGAGCATATAAATGCTGTCGGAGTAGTGGTTAATATAACATTATTGGACTCATAATCGTAGGCTGAACTTTTAGATTCACCAGGTCTTTTATCTGGATCTCGCCAACATATATAAACACAATGCCAGATATAATAATTCATACATAAAACGATACATATATTACGCCAAAACCAGCGAGGCAAAGAGAGACTCACAAATTGGTAGAGCGGGAAGTAGTCGCAGTAAAAGGTGATGCGCTTCAAATCCAAAGCAAGAGCCGCATTAAGCCCTTCGATCAAAGCCATGGCATGCGCGCGGACCTTGCTCATTCCGTTCCCCACCAAGGGCTTCCTCACCTCCCATAGTAGATTCTCTCTCGGATCGCATATCGCTACGCCTATCCCCGCCAGAAAGGTTTCCTGGCCCCTAACCCTTTCCTCGCTCACCAGCCCCTTGGTGTACAATTTGAATACGTCGTCGTCGTTCTCCTCCACGACCTTCGAATTCGAGGACCCCTCCCCGGAGCCGAAGGGTTTTTCGTAGTTATTGCCCCACTCAGTCCATTCCTCCTCTGGAATCCTCTGAATCTCGCGCGCGACCCTAGCGTCGTGGATCCGACGGTCGAGATCCTCTCTGATTCTGCGCATCTCAGTCTCGCTTGCTTTACGATCCTTGATTTCCTGTTCGTACATCGCGACCACATCGGTTAGGAGGGTATCGAAGCCCGGAACGCCGTCGTTTTGAGGGTCGAGAATTGGATTCGAGGACGAGGAAGCGGAAGTAGAAGTGGAGGCATGGACATGGACGGTAAGGGAGTCGGCGAGGGCTTCTTCGAGTTGGAGCAAAAAGGCTAGGTGGAGGTCGAAGTCGGACTCGAGCGCTTCGGCGTCCATTAGCTTGTGGCGTTGCTCGGAGAGCAGCGAATTAAGGTCCTCGTGGTCCGGTAAGTCTCTGTAGGCCACTGACGATTTTGAGGAATGCCCCAAACGAGAGCTTTTCGGTCCAGGTAAACTACGATACACGGCCAAGTGATTCGTGGTAGGGTTGGTGTGTGATGTGTATAAGATTATATAAATTAAGGTTAAATAGTTTAGGGGTACATGTTATTACACCTTAAATTCAAGAGAAATGATTTTTACACTTATTTCTCATAACAGTCCTACAACAAGCTGACGTGGCTGGTAGTATTTTATTATTTTTTTACAAAAAGGAAAGAAAACAAATCAAAAAAAGTAATAAAATATTACCAACCACATCAGCTTGTTGTGGGGCTGTTGTGAGAAATGAGTGTAAGGATCATTTCTCTAAATTCAATCATCCCTTCGATTACAAAATGCTTCCAAGGTGGTATATGGCGTTAGGCCCTATTTTTAGTTGGTACTTTTGTCAGTCCTTTATCTATTTTTTTTTAATAGACCTCCACGTCACTCTCAATAAAATACTGACACTTGTCCTTCTTTTCACATATTGTGTCCGACTCGAATGAGACACCCACGTGGCACACGTTCATAGGTGATACTTAGGGTTTCAGTGCCATATAGGTTTAAGAAAATAATAAAAATAAAAAAAAAAAATCATAAAAACTTAAAAACTTAAAAAAAAAAAAAAAAAAAAAAAAAAAAAAAAATCGAACACACAAAAAAAAATTGTCCCCAACTTGGATGAACCCTAGTTTTCCTCTTCTCCCAAAATCACACGAACTACTTTATAAGAGCACTTGTCTTTTGATTGTCGATCGAAATCGACCGTTTCTATAACGTTATCTTGTGTTTTTAGTTTATCTTCACCAATTGCAAGAATCTTCGTAAGCAGCTCCAGTTTTGAGCAACATGTCAAATGGTTGTGGCAAAGAGAAGGTTTGATCTGTTACACCATAGCTTGTTTGTTGGGGGGTAAGAAAAAAGAAATGTTGATTTTTGGGTTTTAATGGCAGATAAAGAATTCGTCTTCATCCTCAGTTGGGTGTGGTATGGAATCGTTGGTGTGTTATTGCGCCTCACCATTGAAGACTTCGTGGACAGAGGACAATCCTAGCAAGTGATTTTAGGCCTGTGCGCAATATGATCCAAAGACGGTAAGTTATGTTAAAATTGTTGGTTCTTTGTGTTGCATCTATGTTAAATGTTTTATTCCCAGTGATGCAAAGAATTCCAGCTTTCCGTTTTTTCAAATGGATAGACCCTCCAACTTCTAATAGTGTTGGAGATGTCTTACCAGTGTTGTTGAAAAAACTCAACAACCTAGACATCGAAAATGATACACTCATGGAAAGGGTTATATTTCTCAAGAATGAGAATGTCAAATATATGGATAGAGTTAAGCAGTTAGAGAATGAAGGTGGCATGAAAGCCGAAAGGATTGTGTATCTGGAGAAGGAAAATGACATATATGGCAAGAGAGAAATGATTAATCTTATTGCATGTTTGGATGCAAATAGAATTTGAATTCTATTTGCAACAGTATTCGGGTTTTTTGGTTTGGTCGGATATATAATACAACCCGCATTTAACCCAAATACTGACCTGAATTCACCGCAAATTTCAACTTTGAAAACTCGAATTCCAAGGCACTTTTTCAATTCTAACACTAGTCAGGTGCCCAACGTTTTGTTTTGTTCAAGTTGTCAAACGCGTGAAATAATGGCCTGAAATGCCTGGGGAAAAAAAATAAAAAATTTTGACCTCGAGTTGTGGACCTTGTCCTTGGCTGGAATTTGGTGGTAGGAGGGGTTGTTGAAGGATGCGACGATTATGAAGACAAGCCCGACAGCGACGAGGCCACCGACGATCTGGCCTTAGGGGTCTAGGAGGGAGATAGAGAAGTCATTGGGGACGGGGAAGGATGTGGTGCCTAGGAAAAAGGTGGCGGAGATGGAGAGGATGTCGAATCGGCCGTGAAAGGTGAAGGTGGCGCCGGGAGTTGGGGAGGGCTGGCAGAGGGTGGTGTTGGCAATGGTGCCAAAGCCTTGGTCACCAAGCGCAATACACACACACACACACACACACACACACACACACACACACACAAACACACAGGTTTGTCTGTCTATGTGTTTTAATTTGTGAATAAGGCAACGAATGAAGCGCGTAATGGATTTGGAATTTGGAGTTCACAAAGAAGAGAACATGCTGGTGTTGGTGGTGAAGCTTGGAGAACATGCTGAAAGTTTGGATTTGCTTATACTAAATGGGATGAGGGTGTTTTAATAAGTTATATAATATAATAATAAGATACCACTAAACAATGACTGAAATGCCAATTTTTTTATTTTTTTATTTTTAAAAAAACAATTCGTATTTTTCTTGGATTAAAAAAATATATTTATTTATATTAGGGATAATTTCACAAAAGGGTATCGAATTGTACAGTATTTTGATATAAGGGTACTGAACTAACAAACGTCTCAAATTGGATATCCATGTTTCCAAACGTCTCACTTAAGAGTACTCCATTAAGATTTGTTATTAAATCCTAATGGAGTATCCAAAATATCCATTTTTTTTTTCGAAAAATAAAAAGAAAATTCTAGGACCTAGGTGTTGGTCAGAATTTAACGGAATTTGCAAAAATACACATGCCTGAATCTTTGAAATTTTTTATAATTTTTTTTTTTAAAAAAAAAAAACACACAGGGGTATTCTGAGAATTTTGGCAAGATTTAACAGCAAATCTTAACGGAGTACCCTTAAGTGAGATATTTGGAAACGTGGATACCCAAGTTTAAGATGTTTGTTAGTTCAGTACCCTTATTTCAAAACGACGTATAATTCGATACCCTTTTATAAAGTTATCCATTTATATTAAACAATAAATTATTTATTTATACAACTAATTTTCATTCATTATTTCACACTAATTTTCATAACTCCAATCATTCTACACAACTTTTCGTACTTCTAATTATTTCTTACTATTGTTCTTCGTGAAAAAATACTCTCATACAACTATCACCCAAACATGATTTCAAATGCAATTTAAACACTATCAATCATCCAAACATCTTTATTTGTCTCGGAATTCGCGCACTAAATTATAGTTGAATTCAGATTTTAAAAAATCGAACACTTAAACATGCCATTAACTTTGATGTTGTCATTGTTGGTTCATTGGATTGCACTTAGTGTATAACTTTAACCTGTTGTATAGCTCAGAGATCCTTGACTGTTCTGTACTAGTGAACCTTGTTTGATGTAATATTTGTTGGAAAGGCAATATGTAATGAAATGTGACCATTTTCCTTTTTGTAATGAGTTGTTTGCAATTATCATTTCCCTTCTAAAATGTTGAAGACATCATCATGTTTAGTTCATGTTGTCAAATACAAGCGAATAGCATGCACCCTTCAGCTGTCAGTGTTTCCATATCACTGCTTACAATCAAAATTTGTCCATATATACACAGAACTACGGTAAAAAAGTAGGCATGAAATGTGCCATTGATAACACATTTTACCACCTAAAAAATTGCACATTGTAGTTAGAAGATAAGTTACAGTGCTTTAGGTAACTATTGAGAAATATGGGTTACAAACAGGATTCCACAAAAAACTATCACATATGCATTATAATATTTGACATTTTGTTCCTTGACAAAGAAACTTTCACAAAAAAAATGGTTACAAACCCCACATATTCTTTCACAAAAAATAAACTGTCACATTCCTACTGAGTGGCTGCATGTCGACTTGTTTCTGATTCAATGTTAAAGTCGTCAACATGTTGCAATCCTCCAATCTGTACCATCATTACCACAAAACAAAAGTCATTATATAGTATAACATGTTACAAAACAGTTTATTAACCATCATTCTGCCAACAACATGTATAGTATAATATTTCACAAATATTGAATACTCACTATTGTTCTCCCCGTCCTCCTACCTAGAAACCTTTTTGGTTTTGACGATACTAGTGGGATGCCCATATGTTGGGCTTCATGCTACCAACACCAACATGAAAACAAAGTATTTTATGTTAGTGGCCACCATACAAAAAAGAGCATGTAAGTGGAATAACATAAATACAAAATAAAAAGGTTGAAACAAAGCATACAACCAATCCTGTTGTGGGTTCCACATTGCTAGTGGCTTGTACTACAGGTAAGAGTCCACTCCCACTCCCAACCCTGATCCTAACAATTTTCGGCCACTACTTCCTGTTATAGTTTTTTGGTTGCCTGTAACTTCTAGCATTGTGGCTCTTTTGACCACAGTTTCCACATGTTACGTCGTACCTCTGTCAAGTTCCTTTAACAGTTTCTTGCGGACATTCTCATCAATGCCTCTGCGTCTCAACTTTCTCGGCCTACCTCTTTGTTTTTTAGAGATAGGGGGCTTTATAGGTTCGGTATCATCATCAAGTGGCCATTCATTAGGACCAGGCATAGGATGGATCTGTGACGACCCATTTTTTTTTTGTATAAAATATTTTTTAAAAACATAAAAGGGTCATCACAGTGGCACGACTACGTGTCGCTCAGCTAACCTACGTACATGCTCCATATCATGTACCTGATATTCAGAGTAATATCTAACAGCGGAATAATCATAACACTAAAGCTCATAACGGAAAGCGTATCAGAAATACATGTGGTCCATACAAAAGAGCCATATATTTGTCTAATTGTTTAAGGCTTACAGTTATCCATCAATACAAAAGAATGGCTACATAAAAGAATATGTGACACCTATGTCACTAGCCATATATAAAATACCCCAAAGAGTGAACTCCATAGTCCAGCTCAATACAACTGTCGCGGTGTGCTTCAATCGTAATATCCCAAATACGCAGCTACGGGGTCCTCCTCTAAGTCAGGTGTACCTGCAGTCAAAGGGATATCATCTATACGGTTGTGGGGGTTTGCAACATCATCTATACGGTTGTGGGGGTTTGCCACATCCGTATAGGTGAAATGGTGAGTTCACCGCCTCAGTACATAATACCGAGACCTTAGTGATATTAAACTAACTGGGTTTTTGCAATGAACCAACTTTTCTTTTTAGTCTCGCATACACTATAACAGCTACCAATTTATAAAATTTTGTTTGAAAACCCCCATAGCTGATATAATAAACACCGACTATCAGAAAAACATTTAAAACATACTATGTAGTTGGACCCATACGTAGAAGTTCCAATGGCTTGGATGCAACCACGTATAAACCCACTTACAATAATACTTTTTTGTTGGTAGCTCAAATGCACATAGGTCTAACGTTATTAACTGTGATAACACTATGCCTCAGGGCATTACAACTTCATGTCAAAGCACATAGTTGTCCATGCGGTTACTAGAGTAAAACTCTGATATCCAAGCACTTCTTACTATTGAGCCACGACAATCCATCTACCTATTCCCAAGCCACACTGATATCACAACCAATAGCGTCATAACCAAGCAGACTAAGCTTAAAACATGCCATCTCGCTCTTTAGTACAAGCTTACTATCATTTTCCAAACATGGTTAACACAGAATCCTAGGGCATTACAACTTCATGTCGAGCACGTAGTTGTCCATGCGGTTACTAGAGTAAAACTCGGGGATCCAAGCACTTCCTACTGACGTGCCACGACAATTCATCTACCTACTCCTAGGACACTGTATTACTCATACCGAATCATGATAATATTCTTGTTTATCCAAGCTCAATGTTCTAAAATTATGCAACTAGACGATAGGAGTATACATAAGCTCTTTTGCCATTAAAACTCTTAGGCATACTAATACGCTTCGTATAAAAATTACAATATTCTATATCATGAAAACATAACACGATTTAAACGATGATATGCATGCTCATGATTGTCCTTTCATTCCTTTTGAGACTTTCCTTCCTTTTCATTCTTTGAGGCTTACTCTTCCTTTCATTCTTATGCTCATGCTCATGCTCATGCTCATGCTTTATGCTTTACAATTCAAACTCTATGCTCCTATTCTTTGCAAATCATGCTTCCTTCAAATTTGCTAAACCAATCAACATGTAATTTTATCATTCTACTTTGCATAATTTAAATCTCAACCGCAGCTCACATTAAAACACTCTAAATCAATTCAACACATTTCATTCATACATCATTTCATAACATTATTGATATATCTGAACATACTCTAAAGTACTCAAATCAAGCAAAACAGGTATATTCAACATACAGTTGGTTCTGATTTATAAAACAACATATATATTTTGCAATTCTGTAATATATAAAAATAACAGTTTCTCAATGAGTAAAATATCACCTGACTGCTTGCACACCAACACTAACAAGTCCTAGGCTCAATCCACAAAGTGTCGCTGTACATAACACATTGCATTTATTTAGTTTCTATCCAATAGTTACACTAATTTTCACTTTGAATTGCCCAATGACTATTTTACCCATCAATTGCCTAAACTCATACTTAACAATATTCCTAGGCTTATAAATAAAACTCCCAATTTATTCAAATTACCAACATTAAAACCTAACCCCACAAATAATTATTTTTCTACAAAACTCATGGTTAATTTGGGGTTAATCATCACTATCACCACGAATAGCTCATAAATTAACAATCTAATTTTAAATAATTAAAAGCCTCAAATTTATCTAATCCATCAAATTAGGGTTTTCCCAAACTTAACCCCAATAACAATATTTTTAGCACAATGACATTTACTAAGGGTTAATCTCTTAAAATCCCACAAATATTAAATACCCAAAAATTAAGGCTTGAGGAAAAACTTACCCAAATTCACCAAACTTCGACCCAAAGTTTGGGTAGCCTCAAGTAAGCTCCAATAAGCTCAAATACCTAAAGAATATAGAGGATTAAGCTCATATTTAGGATTTTACCCAAAAATCTCAAAATCATGAGTTTAGTGTTTTACTTTAAAACAATCGGTAAGAACGTAGATCCGAGTGCAAAGATCACGTTTCCGAAAACGGATTGAAGATCCGACCGTTGGATCTTCATAGATCGCAAATTTTGTATAAAAGTGCTTAAGAGAACTCCCTCCCTGTTCTCTTTTTTTTTTTTTTCAACTTGCAGAGAAGGAATGAGGCTACTGCCTCATTCCTGTTTTCCCTTTAAGTGAGGCGCATTTGCGCCTCACGTTATTCCTTTATTTTTATTTTTAAACTGAAGGGCAAAATGCCCTTCAGTACATGAAATGGCCGAATGGCCATTTCATTGTTTGGTCGTGTGGCCCATTATGTATTTATATATATATATATATATTCCCCACCCCCCCCCCCCTTTTTTATTTACTCTTCTTTTATTTGTTTCTTATTTCTTTTGAAATTCCTAATTCTTTTTAAACTTAAAAATATTTTCTTACATTTTATTTTCTTAACTACAATTTACAAGTCTATAGGATCAAAATAAAAACACACCAAATAGACTTATTTTTATTTTTATCCTAATAAACCCATTAAATATTTTCTAGGACATTACAGGATCTTTAGAGAATATGACTTTAGGTACGTCTCCATCAGTTACCACTTACTAAGGTATGTCTCTGGAAGTTCCCTATTAGCATATATAACACAACATGGATGAGGGTAGCGAATACCATTCTTGCCACCTACCACATCCACAAACTCTAATCCATAAATTGACCCATCCTAGGTTTGTGACTATGGTCAATCTCGAACTCATAATTGTTTCCTTGCTTCACTTTTGTTTTTGTCCAACTTCTTTGCAATCTTAGGGCATATACTATTACTTGAATTCACAGCCCCAGGTCTTTTCTGATTGAACCTATTCATTAGTTGTCGCCTTATCATCTCCATCATAGTTAGAATAGGTTTTTCTCTTGTGAAAAATGAAATTTACTTCTATAAATGCAAGTGTGTGTTTATTGTGTTAACAAAAATAAACAATGCGAAAAATAAATAACACAAGAATTTTTGTTAACGAAGTGGAAACTCAAGATGAGAAAAACCACTTCGGGGCAGCCAAACATAGGATATCCATTATTGAAAAGACAAGACTAAATACAAGATAGTAACACTCAAATACCCCTGATGCAGTGGTTGTACCTTGCTCTCTAACGTGTAACCCAACATGAATGCCTCCCAACCAGGTCTCCTACCTGAAGGAGTCTTCAATGGAATCCTTTATCTTATGGTTGACCCCTAAGATAGACTTCAGTTATAGCGCAGCAACAACACACTTGCAATGGCTTGAGAGAGAACAAATCAGCTCCAATAACTTCACAAAATAACTTTTTAAGCTCTGATGGAATTCAATACCGAATTCTTGCAGTTCTCAATGCCCAGGGGCCTCTATTTATAGATTGAGGTTCAAATGGGGCGACTGCAGTGAAATATACCGGTGCCGTCCGGACAGTGGAAAAGGGCCGTCCGGA
The DNA here is from genome assembly GCF_958979055.1 of Alnus glutinosa. Lineage (NCBI taxonomy): Eukaryota > Viridiplantae > Streptophyta > Magnoliopsida > Fagales > Betulaceae > Alnus > Alnus glutinosa. Next base: position 19,874,839 of record NC_084894.1, read on the forward strand.
CGGACAACTGTGCAACCCGAATTTATGAGATTTTCGCTGAAAATCTTTCCTGTTTGAGTGCCGCGTCCATAAGGTGAGGCACTGTCGTCCGGGCGGTCGTACGTCCGCTGCAAGTAATTTCCATATAAGGCTTCGCGAGTCCGGACTGTTAATCTTCAACACGCAATTTCCATATCAGATAAGCGCGAGTCTGGACCATAATAGGCAGGCGTCCGGACCATTGAAGTTGAATACGCAATTTCCTTATCAGATGCACGCGGGTCCGGACCATCCTGACAAACGTCCAGACGGTTGTATTTGAATTGCTATTCTTGCCTTAAGGAGAAGTGCGTCTGGATGAGAATCCACATCGTCCGGACGGTTGCAGCAATTTTCCCTTATTTGAACTTGGAAAGAATCTGAAGCTGATCGATCACTGGACGTCGTCTGGACGGGCTGCTGAGACGTCCAAACGGATGCAAGCTGGCACAGAAGCTTCTTGATATAGTGGAGGGTCTGGACGAAAGTCCACGTCATCCGGACGGATGATGCTTGGTCTGTCTGGCGTCCGGATGGTATGGCACGTCGTCCGGACGGCTGGAGCTATGGACAGATGAGCGTGCGGACGGGATGGCAATGTCGTCCGGACGGCTGACAGGGAACCAAAAATCTTTTGACTTGCAAGCAGTGCAGAATCTTCTGAAACACTTCTGAATAGTGGAATCCCTATTATAAGGCTTCTTTACAAACATGTGATTTTGTCCAACAGAATAAGGCCAATTACAAACTAACAAACTCCCCATTTGGCCATTCTGGGACAAAAATCAATTGACCGGTTTAGAAATACCATTCCGGTCCAACAATAAAAATTACTCCCCCTTTATGTCACAAAGGCACAAAGGGTAAAACAGAGTAAAAAAATCAACTGCAATAAAAATTACTCCCCCTAATGGTCTCAGAAGGACCAGGGTAAACAGAGTAATATAAGTCCAAAAGTTTAACAAACAGTAGAAGATAAACTAAATGTCTCAAATACAGACAAAACAAACTAAACAAAGGAAAAAACACTCAAGCGTCCTCTGCCATAGGTGCAGTCTTAGGTGCATCATCCTTATCATCACTGTTGTCAGGATGATGGTACTTGAGGCACTCCTTGAGGTCCAGCTGGTTTTGCTCCACACGCTTGTTGATGGAGTGCACTTCCAGCTGCATAGCGGTGATGGACTGCTGCATGGAGGACATAGAAACCTGCATAGTGTTCATCCCTCCCTGAATGGCAGCTAGAGCCTCCATGATCTGAGAATAGTTGACCTCCAGCTCAGATGGCGGGACAGTCTGAGAGGATGAAGCCATGTCCGGAAAACGAACAGGCCTGGCGGCAGGTATGGGCCTCATCATCGGAGTCATCTCTCCGCAGTTGCGCATTAGACTTCATCAAAGTCTGCTTGCTGATGGGTTGCTGAATCTTCATCTTAGGTTCTACAGTAACATTGATGCCAGATTGAAGAATGATCTGAGTGAGTAGGCAGCCAAAGGGGAGACCGGTATTGCCCTCATCACGGGCTTCCAAAATCACGCCCAAAATATGCTTGCACAGACAAAAAGGCAAGCGGAGGTGGATGGCATAAACGAACCGGGCCTTCTTCAGAATCAGGTCACTGCGCCTGACAACTGGCCAGAGATTATGCTGGACAATCTTTGCCAACATACGGTGGGAGGGGGATAAAGCGCTGATCCTGATGGTGGTGACTCGCTCCTCACCCTGTGGAACAGGTTGGAAAAACTCCCGAAGATCATCCATGGAAGGAGGGTGTACAACCTCATTGTATGGGCTGCCATATATCTCGAGGACAAGAACTCCGATGAAGCAACTGATGATCTAGGGATCAACAGTGATGATATGGCTGTCAACAATAGACTGAAGCACCAACCCGTGATCATCGTCCTGCACCACCTCTAGGTTGGCATTAAAGAGTTTGACTAGCCTGGTGTACACCACACAGGCGCAGGTGTGAAGATATCCCCAATGGTATGTCTGGATAATGTCGTGGATGCTATCCAGAGGTGGCACCATGATGTCAAAGCGGATCACATTCCGCTCGGCTATGACTGTGCGATCCATAGTTTTGGCTTGAAGTGCAGCCCGATCTTCCACAGTCCTCTGGCGGACCCTGCGCTGTGGACTGCCTGCAGACAAGATTCTGCAAAAAGAAACCAACAAGATTTTGCCAAAAATAATCGAAAACAAAATATTCTTGTTAGGTTACAACAAAAATTGGGCAGAATAACAGCAGTAAAAGGAATATTTCAAAAATATAGACATAAATTATCACATTTTAGTCCCACAATGTATCACCACAAATAATCTCAATATGGCAAATATATAATCTCAAAACATTCCTAAATAATCAACATTCTAACAGTTAAAAGTAAATTGAAGAGAAAAAGACTAGAAGAATACCTGGAATGTGAGATTAATGCACAAAAAGACAAGGAGGGATGAGATAAAGCAAAAAACACTTAAGAAATCACTCACAACAAGCCAAAAAGTGAGATTTTGGTGGGGTAGGGAGGAGAAACAGCAACCAGGGGCCTTTTATAGAGTCCGTGGGGTCCCCGTCCGGACGGTGTATTAATGCCGTCCGGACGCTCGCTACCTCGGAAATGAGCGGACAGGTCACGCGCGTCTGGATGTCTATCCTGATCGTCCGGTTGTTTGGTGCCGCGTGCGTCCGGACGTAAACTGATCCCATCCGGACGACTAAGCTCCATCCCCGTCCGGACACCAAGAAGGACCGTCCGGACGCTCCACACTGAAACATCAGAAAACTGAGGAAAATTTACAGAAATCAATTTCTCAAGTCAGTTTTCAGAACATGCATGTATAATCTACTGATAATACAATCAGAAAGCATCTCAAAATTAGGCAGAGATATAAAAGAGAGTTGAGAGTACAATCTGTACAAATATTTTCCTGGACATAGAAAATTTAAATAGACAACTGATGTGCAAATTTTAATACTCGCAAGTGCACGAATCGTTTTGCAATATAGTGTTATGCAAGTGCGAGGTCGATTCCACAGGAAATTGTGTTGCGAAAATTTGATCTCTATTCAAACTAATCCTATTTTAACCTAGTTCCAAATTTAGGGGTTTTTGATAAAAGAAAACATAAACAAAAATAATGAAAATAAAGGGGTTTAGGGTTTTTGAATCCACACTCACCAAATCACAACAACCTAATCTCATGCTCATCACACATATTTTGAGGTTCTCACATACAAATCTTAGGTATGCTCTACATTGCTTCAAAAATCATTTAAATCATTCAATGAATCCATTCATTGCACAAATCACAAAAGATATTAGGATTAAACCAAATCATCAAATGTATTAGTCGAACGAAACACAATGAATATCCAATGTTTTGATAGATGAAAAACCAAGCAATCGATTTAATGAAACTTATTCCACATCATCACTTGTATCCGGAAACCACAAGAGATATCAAAACATCATCTCAGAAAAATCGAAGTAGAACAATGAGAAATCAAACCCATAAACTCAAATAGCATGAACAAGCATGAAACTCAGTTTCTCTTCAATGGTGAGGTTTCATCCTCAACCCTAAACGAAAATATTAACTACACATGGTAAAATAAAATGCTGAATTTTATTAAAAACATAAAGAAAATAAAAGACTTACAAAAGAGAAAATTGCATGAGAACAAAAGCCAAAGACGTTATGTACAGAGAGGCTCACGCCTCTACTCCCACCCACTTTTACAAGAGAAACAACAAATATATATAGTGCAAGCTCTAGGGCATCAGCCCTCTCTCAATCACGTGTGTGCCAGATTTTTCGGTGCTGTCCAGCTGGAGGGTTCAGTATGGGCAATGCGTGATTCATGGAAAGAATAACGCAATTGATGGTGCATGCTGGCCGGTTGGGTGGAAGGAATGAGTGATGAGATGAGTATTTTATGTTGAGTGGGGAGATGAGTGGTATTATTTTATGGGGTTTAGTGGAAGGAAGGAGAGATGATGTTTGGCCGAGTGGGAAGAATTTGTTGCTGCCCTCCACTAAGTGCTGCTGCAGGTGCTGCCCTTGCTGTTCTTCACGTGCTGTCCAAGCTTTGGGGAGACAAGGAATGGGACAAAAAAAATTAAGAGAGATGGACAAAGTTCCGGATTTTCGGGATGATCCGACGACTAAAATTAAAAGAGCCATATCTTTTTCCATGCATCTTCAAACTGGCTGAAACTTGTTGCGTTGGAAAGCTGACATCTTGAACTTCAATTTAGACCTAAGAAACTCTCAAAATGGATATCGTTTGGTCCTGTTATGATAAGTCTAAATCTAGTAGTCTGCTGCATCCGAATTTCCTTGTATTTTGCTTGAATTATATCATTTCTCTCTTATTGTCCTACAAAATATAAAAACACTAAAGCTAACCAAAGCATTAGAAAATAACAAAGCTAAAGGTTTAACTAATGTAAATTAAGGGGTCCAAATATACACTTTTTGGCACTCATCAACAACTCAACTCATGCAATGCGTGTGTGTGTGAAGACTTAACCCATAAGGTATGGCTTTCAATGACGTGACAAATGGCAACTAGATTTTCTAGACAAGAGAGAGAATCAGTGAAAGATTAGTCAAAAGTCAAACCTTATAACTTACTAGGGCCTAGCCACGCTCATTTGATACACTCTCCCTGAGATGCAGCACCTAATTGTTTTACTTGTACCATGAAGGACAAAGTAAAAATTTTACTTGCACGTAGAGGGCAAGGCATATGGCAAATTTAGCACATAAGCAGTGAATATACAATTTAAAGCACAGAATTCATATGATTAACTGCTTGATTCTTATGGTGTTGCAATCTAAAAGGAATGCTAGAGTTTTTAGGTTCTAGGTTCAACTAGTATGTAGTCAATTTGGCCATCTTATCAAAGACCTCTTCTCTTATCCAAAATTTCTAGAAACAAAAAGTTAGAGAAGGAAAGATGTACCTGTTAGGGAGTCTTGGATAGTGCACATTTTCATCGTATGAGGAAATAAGCTATCCTACTTTTGCATAAACAGGAAAACACTTGGCATATATAATCATAAACTCTCAATTATATCTAAGCAGAGTAGATTAATGCACACAGAATTGAGATATCAGGTGAAAACACATGCAATATCTGATATGCCAAGAAAGAGAAATCCTGCAATTTCTCCCCAATTTTTTTTTTTTTATTAAAAAAAATGCAATATGGAATTAACCTCATATGCAAGGCAAGATCAAACCTGATGATGCCAATACAGAAAAACAGTCGCTTGACCTGCTTTTTTTGTCTTCCCCAATAAGTAACTGCAAAGATCTCTCACGAGACATAGGGGGCAAAACAAACTGTGTAACGCTCCGAATTTGAGCCAGCAAATTCGTAAGCAGAAACCTCCGGTTCCCACGTGACGTTACTACATCAGAGATAACTGACGCATCGGAATATAAATTTATTTTCTTTAAAAAGATACATCAGAGTTTATTGAGTGACAAATGTAATTAAAGTATTACATTCCAAATTGATACAAAGAAATTACTACAATCATTAACTACATTAATAAACAGTTCTAATTCTTCAATGCTAACAAAATCCAATTCTTGAGCTTTATACTCTTTCGTACCTGCATCATGGGCTATACCGCCCATATATAAATATATGGGTCAGTCAACTGCTTTCAAATAATGATAAGATTACTGATTTAATTAAATATATGCGATGCAACAATATGTAGTGCAACAATATGAGGACAATTATAAACACTTAAGCCAAGGACTCAAACTCCAGAATCTCTATTCCTTTGCCAAGGGCCTCTATTCTATTCTCAGGGCCTCAATCCTGGGCTGTCTATCCCTTTCAGGGCCTCAAACCCGAGGATGTGTATCTTTCCTAAATCCATGGATGTCTATCTCTCTCAGAGCCTCAAACCCACCAACTGGGTTGTCTATCTCTCTCAGAGCTTCAAAACCGAGGATGTCTATCTCTCAGAGCTTCAAACCCACCAACTGGGTTGTCTATCCCTTACAGGGCTTCCTATTTGTCTCTATGCTTTAATACTAAAACATGTCATATTACAAACAATATGCTCCAAACAAGTTGCATACTATTAAATAAAGCAGATATCAAAACATTAAAGAAAGCTCTACATGATCATTTTGAGTGAGTAAGGAATACTCACAGTCCTTTTTGTACAGTTTCTCAGTTCATTTAATGTAGCGCCCCAGTCTTTAAAACATATTTATAATAAGATTAAAGAATAAAAATGATTATTTATGTGAATAAATAATCGTTCGATTTATAAATTGTTTTATAAATATTTTTCAATAGATTTAATAAACTATGTTTTAATAAAACTGATAATTATCTTATATCCGAAAACTATTGAGTTAATAAATAGATAATTAATTAATCATTAGATTAATTATCCTTATTTTATAATTGTATAAAATATTATTTGACAATTTATTATTTAGTGTGATAATAATATATTTATTAATGTTCGTAATAAAATATCTTGATTTATGAAACGAACTAAACTCAAAACGGGTTTAAAATTACACTCTAGTGATTTATTAAATTGATAAAGACCTAGTGTAAAAATACCTGTAGATTAACCAATCTGCAGGAGAATTAATACCTTCCTGCGTTTTATTCCATTTAATAATATATATATATAATAATATTCCACTTACGGTTATAATAATAATATATATAATAATATCCCACTTACCGTTTTAATAATATATATATATATATATATATATATATATATATATAATAATAATAATAATAATATCCCACTTACGGTTATAATAATAATATATTTATATAATAATATCCCACTTACTTTTATTATTATATATATATATACTTTTAATAACATCCCAACCTACCGCACCTTCTTCCTCCCTATTCCTTCTTCTTCTTTCCAGCTCTTCACCAATAATATATGTATATAATTGCAATTGGTGTACTTGCAATTATGAAGGACAGCTTGTACGTGAATGAAGGTGTGCTAGCTTATTGAGTCAGGAGGAAATATATATTATTTACTAACATGATAGTGGGAAACACAATGATCACAAGGAATAACATCATGATGATGGAATATAACTTTTCTTCCTTATATTCTTTCTTCTTCTTTCTCTCTTCTTTCAGTTCTTCGTTTCTCCTTCCCGAACACAAACCGAGTGAGAGAGATGGAACCAAGAAGACTCAGGAGACCCGTTTTCCAGTGGGTCAGCACCGGAACCAAGGATGGCTTCTGGCCATTTAGAAGTTCCACTGCTGGCGAACTCGTGGGCTGAAACCATCAGACCCGGGAGGAGCTCCGACGAACCCGTAAACTGTGTGACCCGGAGACCCGTTGAAGCCCGATCCTCCACGATCGGCAGTTCCAGTGGACTTTCGGTGAACCAGAAGCCGAAATCCCACTGTCCCAGTGGCGATTTCCGGCCGATCTTCTGATGGGTCGGCGTTTGATGGAACCCAGGAGCTCCGATTGTGTAGTCCGTGGCCCATAACCCGAGATTCAGGCGATTCTACCCGGTGAACCCACGATCTGGTATGCCGACCCAGTGAATCCGCGAACCCGTAACCCCGAGAGCCCAGCCAACCCGTGACCCGAACCCGGAAATCCAACCCGGCAGCGACCCGTTTCCGGCAGTGTCTTTCCGGCTACTTTTCTGTCAGATTTCTCTGTGAAAATCCCTAGGTAATTTCCTGTGATTAAATTGGTTTAACCTTATTGATTTTGAGTGGATGTGATGAGTGATTATTTTATGTTGGATGGAGTGATGGCCGAATGGTGGAGAGAATGGAGAGAATGAGTGCACGTTGGTTAGAAATGAGGAGAGATGAGATGGGTGAAATAATATGAATTAAATAATGTGAGTGTGTGAATTAAATAATGTGAGTGGAATAATATGAATTAAATAATGTGAGTGTGTGAATTAAATAATGTGAGTGGAATGATGTGAATTAAATAGTGTGAGTGTGTGAATTAAATAATGTGAGTGGAATGATATAGATTAAATAATGTGAGTGTGTGCAGCCAGCCCGACCCGGCAGCAACCCGATCCGTCAATCAGTGACCCGAACACGGAAATCCAACCCGGCAGTGACCCGTTTCCGGCAGCGAATATCCGGCAACTTCCCATGACCGAACTCACTGTTTTCACTGGATTTTCTAGTAAAAATCCTTAATATGATGAAAACAGTGAGTTCGGTCATGGGAAGTTGCCGGATATTCGCTGCCGGAAACGGGTCACTGCCGGTTTGGATTTCCGGGTTCGGGTCACGGGTTGACGGATCGGGTTGCTGCCGGGTCCGGCTGGCTGCACACACTCACATTATTTAATCTATATCATTCCACTCACATTATTTAATTCACACACTCACATTATTTAATTAATATTATTCCACTCACATTATTTAATTCACACACTCATATTATTTAATTCATATTATTTCACCCATCTCATCTCTCCTCATTTCTAACCAACGTGCACTCATTCTCTCCATTCTCTCCACCATTCGGCCATCACTCCATCCAACATAAAATAATCACTCATCACATCCACTCAAAATCAATAAGGTTAAACCAATTTAATCACAGGAAATTACCTAGGGATTTTCACAGAGAAATCTGACAGAAAAGTCGCCGGAAAGACACTGCCGGAAACGGGTCACTGTCGGGTTGGATTTCCGGGTTCGGGTCACGGGTTGGCTGGGATCTCGGGGTTACGGGTTCGCGGGTTCACCGGGTCGGCATACCAGATCGTGGGTTCACCGGGTAGAATCGCCTGAATCTCGGGTTATGGGCCACGAACTACACAATCGGAGCTCCTGGGTTCCATCAAACGCCGACCCATCAGAAGATCGGCCGGAAATCGCCACTGGGACAATGGGATTTCGGCTTCTGGTTCACCGGAAGTCCACTGGAACTGCCGATCGTGGAGGATCGGGCTTCAACGGGTCTCCGGGTCACACGGTTTACGGGTTCGTCGGAGCTCCTCCCGGGTTTGATGGTTTCAGCCCACGAGTTCGCCAGCAGTGGAACTTCTAAATGGCCGGAAGCCATCCTTGGTTCCGGTGCTGACCCACTGGAAAACGGGTCTCCTGAGTCTTCTTGGTTCCATCTCTCTCACTCGGTTTGTGTTCGGGAAGGAGAAACGAAGAACTGAAAGAAAAGAGAGAAAGAAGAAGAAAGAATATAAGGAAGAAAAGTTATATTCCATCATCATGATGTTATTCCTTGTGATCATTGTGTTTCCCACTATCATGTTAGTAAATAATATATATTTCCTCCTGACTCAATAAGCTAGCACACCTTCATTCACGCACAAGCTGTCCTTCATAATTGCAAGTACACCAATTGCAATTATATACATATATTATTGGTGAAGAGCTGGAAAGAAGAAGAAGGAATAGGGAGGAAGAAGGTGCGGTAGGTTGGGATGTTATTAAAAGTATATATATATATAATAATAAAAGTAAGTGGATATTATTATATAAATATATTATTATTATAACCGTAAGTGGGATATTATTATATATATATATATATATATATATTATTAAAACGGTAAGTGGGATATTATTATATATATATATATTATTATTATTATAACCGTAAGTGGAATATTATTATATATATATATATATTATTAAATGGAATAAAACGCAGGAAGGTATTAATTCTCCTGCAGATTGGTTAATCTACAGGTATTTTTACACTAGGTCTTTATCAATTTAATAAATCACTAGAGTGTAATTTTAAACCTGTTTTGAGTCTAGTTCGTTTCATAAATCAAGATATTTTATTACGAACATTAATAAATATATTATTATCACACTAAATAATAAATTGTCAAATAATACTTTATACAATTATAAAATAAGGATAATTAATCTAATGATTAATTAATTATCTATTTATTAACTCAATAGTTTTCGGATATAAGATAATTATCAGTTTTATTAAAACATAGTTTATTAAATCTATTGAAAAATATTTATAAAACAATTTATAAATCGAACGATTATTTATTCACATAAATAATCATTTTTATTCTTTAATCTTATTATAAATATGTTTTAAAGACTGGGGCGCTACATCATATTAAGGATTTTTACTAGAAAATCCAGTGAAAACAGTGAGTTCGGTCATGGGAAGTTGCCGGATATTCGCTGCCGGAAACGGGTCACTGCCGGGTTGGATTTCCGGGTTCGGGTCACGGGTTGACGGATCGGGTTGCTGCAGGGTCGGGCTGGCTGCACACACTCACATTATTTAATCTATATCATTCCATTCACATTATTTAATTCACACACTCACACTATTTAATTCACATCATTCCACTCACATTATTTAATTCACACACTCACATTATTTAATTCATATTATTCCACTCACATTATTTAATTCACACACTCACATTATTTAATTCATATTATTTCACCCATCTCATCTCTCCTCATTTCTAACCAACGTGCACTCATTCTCTCCATTCTCTCCACCATTCGGCCATCACTCCATCCAACATAAAATAATCACTCATCACATCCACTCAAAATCAATAAGGTTAAACCAATTTAATCACAGGAAATTACCTAGGGATTTTCACAGAGAAATCTGACAGAAAAGTAGCCGGAAAGACACTGCCGGAAACGGGTCGCTGCCGGGTTGGATTTCCGGGTTCGGGTCACGGGTTGGCTGGGCTCTCGGGGTTACGGGTTCGCGGATTCACTGGGTCGGCATACCAGATCGTGGGTTCACCGGGTAGAATCGCCTGAATCTCGGGTTATGGGCCACGGACTACACAATCGGAGCTCCTGGGTTCCATCAAACGCCGACCCATCAGAAGATCGGCCGGAAATCGCCACTGGGACAGTGGGATTTCGGCTTCTGGTTCACCGAAAGTCCACTGGAACTGCCGATCGTGGAGGATCGGGCTTCAACGGGTCTCCGGGTCACACGATTTACGGGTTCGTCGGAGCTCCTCCCGGGTCTGATGGTTTCAGCCCACGAGTTCGCCAGCAGTGGAACTTCTAAATGGCCGGAAGCCATCCTTGGTTCCGGTGCTGACCCACTGGAAAACGGGTCTCCTGAGTCTTCTTGGTTCCATCTCTCTCACTCGGTTTGTGTTCGGGAAGGATAAACGAAGAACTGAAAGAAGAGAGAAAGAAGAAGAAAGAATAGGGAGGAAGAAGGTGCGGTAGGTTGGGATGTTATTAAAAGTATATATATATATATATAATAATAAAAGTAAGTGGGATATTATTATATAAATATATTATTATTAAAACGGTAAGTGGGATATTATTATATATATATATTATTATTATAACCGTAAGTGGAATATTATTATATATATATATATATTATTAAATGGAATAAAACGCAGGAAGGTAATAATTCTCCTGCAGATTGGTTAATCTACAGGTATTTTTACACTAGGTCTTTATCAATTTAATAAATCACTAGAGTGTAATTTTAAACCCGTTTTGAGTCTAGTTCGTTTCATAAATCAAGATATTTTATTACGAACATTAATAAATATATTATTATCACACTAAATAATAAATTGTCAAATAATATTTTATACAATTATAAAATAAGGATAATTAATCTAATGATTAATTAATTATCTATTTATTAACTCAATAGTTTTCGGATATAAGATAATTATCAGTTTTATTAAAACATAGTTTATTAAATCTATTGAAAAATATTTATAAAACAATTTATAAATCGAACGATTATTTATTCACATAAATAATCATTTTTATTCTTTAATCTTATTATAAATATGTTTTAAAGACTGGGGCGCTACCAACTGCTTCCTAGATTGCATAGTAAGCACACAAATATATCAAGTAGAAGTGCAAGCAATCAAACCTGATGCCATAGGATTAGGAACCAAATCCTAGGCATGAACACCTGAACCTACTAGGTGCATCTGTTCCCCCTCATGGGGTGATGGTCCTTCTTGACCCTAGCCTGCCATCCTATAGGTGGTTGCTGGTAGGACTGCATCATCCACTCCATCATACTCTACATCCAGATAGGTGGCTCACTGTGGTACTGCTCTTCTTTCACCTTCTGAGGCCTCCTAAATTGTTTGGATTTGTTCTTGAAGTTGCCACTATGATTGGCAGGTACAAATCATTGCTGAGGCCGCTGATGCTGAGATGCCTGGTATCATGGTGCATGAGACCAAGGAGCTTGATATCTTGGTGCTTGATGGTATGGGGCCTGATACCACGGAGTCTGGAAATGGGCTGCAGGTCTAGTGCCATGATTAGCCTGTCGGGGCACTTCTTTCTTGGCCTTGGCTTTCTGAGCTTTTAGGAGAGGGAACACAAAGGACGAACATGCCCACTTAGACCACAGTGATGGCATATGGGAGGTCTTCTAATGGAATGAGGCTTCTGAGTGCCTGGAACATCATCATTGACCTTGTCCTTCCCTTTATCTACAACAGTGGGAGGAGGCTCTGGGACTGCAGGTTTCACAAATACAGTCTTTGAAGTAGAGGGAGCATCAGAAGAGGGAGCTACATACCTAAGACTGGTCTTGTCAGTAGGGCTCTTCTGGACAGACAGCATACGAGTCAACTTCTCATCAGTGACTCTTTCTAACTGAAGCTGAGTCTCTAGCAGCTTCTCCTCGAGCTCTTGTATTCTGAGCAGCAATGAACTCTTCTCAATCTGCAGACTATTCAGATTATAAAGGTGCTGCTTACGACCTTCCCTTAGCTTCTCATACTCTATATAAAGTGTCTTGTAAGCCTCCTTGAGCTCTTCCCCATTATCACTATGCTCCGAATAATAAAAGTCTTCTTCCTCAACGTGTAGGGCTACAAAGGCCAGAAATTTCTCAGACTCTGGAGCTTCTTCTTCTGACTCATCACTGAGAGTCACATTGTATGCCTTCCTTTTACCCTTCTTAAGGTTCTCGCAATCGGCTCGGATATGCCCAAAACCTGAGCATTCAAAACATCTGGGCCCTCTGGGATCCTTCTTTTCTTCTTCGTCAGGTTCAGCTTCTCTGGGAGCTTTCTTCACCTTTTCAGAAAACTTCTTTTTAAATCGATCATCTCTCATTAGTCTTCTGAAATTCTTGGCTAACATAGACACAACTTTTTCTTCCTCCTCAAAATCATCTTCAGATGAGGCTGCTACCTTCTTTTTGGAAGCCTTGAGAGCAATGGTCTTCAGCTTCTTGACCGGGGGCAGAGACAGCTCATATGTTTGAAGAGATCCCACCAACTCTTCAATCTTCATCTCTTCTAGATCTTTGCTTTCTTCAATGGTGGTTACCTTGATCCTGAAACGATTAGGCAAAGATCTTAGAATTTTTCGGATGAGTTTTACATTCGAGATAGGCTTCCCAAGACTCACCATGGAGTTTCTCAGGTCACTCATCTTGGAGTAAAACACTCCAATGTCTCATCTTCCAACATCTTAATTTCTTCAAATTTTGAAATCAACATTTGAAGTTTGGCAGATTTTACAAGTTTGGTGCCTTCATATGTTATTTCCAAAATTTGCCATGCTTTTTTGGCTGATTCGCAATTAGAAATTTTTGCGAATTCAGATGGTGAAAGTGCTTGGCACAGAGCATGGAGGACTTTATCATTTGAAAGACGAGCAGTTTTCTGAGGGACTAGTTCGAGTGCTGCATCCTTTGGTTTAGTCCAACAAGTTTCAACAATACTCCAACAATCAATAGATTTTAAAAAGAACAGCATACGTGCCTTCCAATGGCTATAGTTTGTACCATCAAAGGCAGGAACAAAATTAAGAGTTTGAGACATTATAATAAACAGAAGTCAAAAATAAATAACACTCAAGAAATTAATCATCTCAGAGTGTACCAAGCTCTGATACCAATTGAAAAATGAAATTGACTTCTATAAATGCAAATGTGTTTATTATGTTAGCAAAAATAAACAATGCGGAAAATAAATAACACAAGAATTTTTGTTAACGAAGTGGAAACTCAAGATGAGAAAAACCACTCCGGGGCAACCAAACCCAGGATATCCACTATTTAGAAGACAAGACTAGATACAAGATAGTAACACTCACATACCCCTGATACAGTGGTCGTACCTTGCTCTCTAATGTGTAACCCAACATGAACGCCTCCCAACCAAGTCTCCTATCTGAAGGGGTTTTCAATAGAATCATTTATCTAAGGCTAACCCCTAAGATAGACTTCAGTTATAGCGCAGCAACAACACACTTGCAATGGCTCGAGTGATAACAAATCAGCTCCAATATCTTTACAAAATAACTCTCTAAGCTCTGATACAATTCAATACCAAATTCTTGCAGTTCTTAATGCCCAGGGGCGACTCCAGTGAAATATACGGGTGCCTTCTGGATGGTGGACAAGGGTTGTTCGGATAGACAACTGTGCGACCAGAATTTTCGAGATTTTCGTTGAAAATATTTCCTGTTTGAGAGCCGCGTCTAGACGATGAGACACTGTCTTCCGGGCGGTCACACGTTCGCTGCAATTAATTTCCATATAAGGCTTCGCGCGTCCGGACCAAAGGGGATGGCTGTCCGGACGGTTAATCTTCATTGCACAATTTCCATATCAGATGAGCACGCGTCTGGACCATGATAGGCAGGCGTTCGGACGATTGAAGTTGAATACGCAATTTCCTTATCAAATGCACACGCGTCCAGACCATCATGACAGACGTCCAGACGATTGTATTTGAATTACGATTCTTGCCTTAAGGAGAAGCGCGTCTGGACGGGAATCCACATCGTCCGGACGGTTGCAGCAATCTTCCCTTATTTGAACTTGGAAAGAATCCGAAGCTGATCGATCACTGGACGTCGTCCGGACGGGCTGCTGAGACGTCTGAACGGATGCAAGCTGGCACATAAGCTTCTAGATATAGTGGAGGGTCCGGACGGATGATGCTTGGTCTATCTGGCGTCCGGACGGTATGGCACGTCGTCCGGACGCTGGAGCTATGGATAGATGAGCGTCCAGACGGTATGGCACGGTCGTCCGGACGGCTGACAGGGAACCGAAAATCTTCTGACTTGCAAGCAGTGCAAAATCTTCTGAAACACTTCTGAATAGTGGAATCCCTGTTATAAGGCATCTTTACAAACAAGTGATTTTGTCCAACAGAATAAGGCCAATTACAAATTAACATCTTGCTTCCAGAATCCAAGCGTTGAATTTTCTACAATGTTGTTCAACAGGATGTGACTGCAACTATGGGTACTTAAAGCATGTCTTGACCACAATTTTGGGTCTATCTTATCAAGGTAGTCAAAGGCTTCAACATGCATACCCTTGATGACCTCCATGTAGCTCTTAAAATGTGCTTCATTTGGAGCTCGAGCTGCAGCCCACAAAGCATCTTTAAAAGCCTTGCCCTTGAATCCTTTCCCTTTAAAGTTTGCATGTAAATGCCTCACGCAAAATCTGTGCTCATGGTTAGGCATCAAAAATTATAAAGTATCAAGCAACCCCTGTGTACAAATAATAATATGATTATGACAACAATGGTAAACTAAAGGTTAGTTTATACAGTTTAGTTTGGTATCTTTTGTCGATACGACATGAATGCCCATCTATGGGTAGCCGAACTCCCAATATCATCAAATAGTGTACTAAGAAACCATGTCCATGTCTCTCTTGTCTCAAACTCACAAACAACATAGGCTATAGTTTGACTGGTCTGAGCATTAGTCTGTTGTTACGCAGTCAAAAATTGGAGCATAGCACCTTCAAGGTCATTCTTTTTTAGCTCCAGATTCAGTTGGACTGCTTGTGATGGAGCTTGATTGTTCTTTCCCTGCTGGAAATTTCTTCGCTGCCCTTGTGATGTCCAAGACACTTCTAATGCATTTTAAATGTAAATTAGACTAATTAATGGATTGGAATTAATGAATTATCTTGAAAATGCCTAGAAAACACTTAGGGTCAAGTTCGGGTGTGAAAGAATGCCCAAATGGACAATTTGATTGCAGAGTTTGCAAGCTATCCAAACCTTCATGAGACGCATTAGCTGACTGTCCGGACGCTCTTGCAAATGCTGAAGTCCGAGAGCACACATTAGCACCGAGAGCTTCCGTTCGCAGCACCGTCCGGACACTCTTGAGGATGCACGCGATTTAAAATGTGCGTGGCCAAACGCTCACTTAACCCATGCAGATGGCACCTGAGATAAATGCGAGAATAAGTCTTTTTGGACTCATTTCCGTCGGATCTCTTCCCCTTTACACGATTTTCTCTAAGGTTTTCATAGAAACCCTTAGATCTACAAATATCCAAGCCCCTAACCTCAAATCTAACCCTGGAAACGTGATCTACGAAGCCCGATCTATGTTTCTACCAATTGGTTTAAGGTAATTTAGTAAACTCATGTTCTTTGAGATTTTGGGTTAAATCTTAAGATATTTGAGTTTGATCTTGATTATTCTTTAGGCTTTGTGTGTTTTGGAGCTTCCAAAATATTCTCCAAGTGTTGGGTTATATTTGGGTAAATTTTGGTAAGTTTTCCAAAACCCTAGTTTTTAGGCTATGTGTTTAAGTTGTAATTTCTAGTGTCTAACCTAAGTAAATCTTATGGGTTAGTATTTATTGTTGTTTGGTTAGTGTTTATTGTAATTGGATAATTGATTGGAACCGTAGAAATTCTATGGGTTTTCCATAGCTCTAGAGCAATTTAATAGCAAGGTGTAAGTCTAGTGTTAGAAAGTGTTAAGCGTTGTGCAATGTATTAATTTTTAGATTGTGCATTACAACCGGTTGTCTAGGAACCTGTAAGTTGAGCCTAATATCCGTGCAGCCAAGGTGAGTATTGATGCGGTCTTTTGTTTACCAAAATATATCAATAATAAATAAACACTAGCAATAGGACAAATTCTTATAGGATAAGGCTATAGAGAGGGTGTCGAACTTCAAGGACTGCAGGGGTATTGTTATCAAGTTTATGAAGATTAAAAATAACTGAATAAAATATTGTTAAATTTGTGATTAACTAAAGTGCATAAACATAAAAGAGAATTGAAATATAAGAGAAAGAAATAGTAGAGTATTGACTTCACCACTACCCGGACTTCAATGGTTAATCATATTTAATTAGAGAAATTCATTTTATGCATGCTATAAATAAATAAGAAATTACCATATTAAAGAATAAGTATAATCCATCTTTAGTTGGCACGGACCGTCCACCTAACCACTAAGATGCGATACGACCCGTCTAAGGTATGGCCTATCTAATCCTCTTAATCATATGTCAATTAAACCAGTTGTATAATCATCATTCTTATAATCACAGAAAATAAGAATGATTTGAGTTCAATAAAGGTAAAAAGCTTTCTAAAACAAGAGAATAATTCTACTAATATTGGTTATGAAGTTGAAGAATAATTGCATTAAAAGATTAAGAGCAATATCAAATTGTAGCAATTCTCATAATTATACAACCAACATGCATAAACTAAAATTCTCTAAATTAAAATGCAATCAAACTATTGTACTTGGATAGGGCTACATCAATACTCTGCAAAGGTTTTTAGCCGCTCATGACACTGCTGCAATGGCCTCTTGCCATGATGACTTCTTTTCAACTCTTCAAGCCTTCAAGAACTATTTCTCTGCATTTACTCTAGGTAGCAGTGTGTCTTTCTTCAATGTTTAGAAGCCTATTTATAGAGATTAGGAGAGGCCTAAAAGCTCTAGTAATTCAAGAAAATCGAAACTTAGTCTCCTAGTCCAAGTAGGAGATTGAAAATTCAATCCAAGTAGGAAAAAGATTCCAAATTCGTCCACATTTACGGTCTTTTTTTACGGGGCAATTTTGGCATAGTAACGTTTGAATTAGGAAAAAGCTATTTCTAACATATTTGTTGCTTTTTTATTAGCTTTCTAACCCCACCAATTTCATTTCAATCTGATATCTGAGCCAGAAGTTATGATCAAAACACTGACGCGTGTGCAGAATCCAAATTTGAATCCAATCCGATTTTGACTCTTAATGGAGAAATTCAAATTTAATCATTCCCTTGATTTGATTAAATTTAACCACATTATATACGTCATTTATTAAGATTGGCTAAGCTTAACCATATCTTTTAGGTCTTCTCAAAGTGTGTTTTACGCCCAAAATCAATAGAATTAATTGTATCTTTATTTAAAACCTGAAAACAATAAAATAACACAGAATCAAACAAATAACAATGCTAAGAAATTAACATATGCAAGTTAAGGAGCTTGAATGTGCAACATTCAACACTTATCACACCCCCAAACTTACATATTGCTAGTCCCTTAACACATAGTCATGAGGTTTGAAAAACTAATCTCAATCATGAATGGTTCAATATTCAAAATTCGTTGGACTCCTCATTAGATAAAACAACCAAGGCATATTTGCTTCTTTTTTTTTTAACATGCAAGCTATGCAATGCTTAGCTTCCTTAAGCTTTCTAATTTGACCCATGTAATGAGTGTTAAGTCAATAACTCTCAAACCAAATGGTTTCAGAGCACTAGGTGTAAAATACCCTAAAGACTTACTAATTCGAGTCAAAAAGGCTACGAAGCTAAACTTAGCCATTTTATCAATCAAGGAAAAATTCCACCTTTTGACGTGAATACTCAATGCTTAATGAGGCAAGAGGTCCGGTTACTTAGTGAAAAGCTCAAAGTGATCAATATTATTCTCTCTTTTTTTTCTTTTTTTTTTCTTTTAATATCAAGGTTATTCCTCCAATAAGTTACCCAGCTGCATCC
The DNA here is from genome assembly GCF_958979055.1 of Alnus glutinosa. Taxonomy (NCBI): domain Eukaryota; kingdom Viridiplantae; phylum Streptophyta; class Magnoliopsida; order Fagales; family Betulaceae; genus Alnus; species Alnus glutinosa. The sequence continues at coordinate 19,893,655 of NC_084894.1, forward strand.
AAGATATTGATAACATAACTGATTTCAAATTTTATACCCCACAGCCTACGTGCTAGTGTGCTTGTGAGAATCAAATTGAAACAGGTAATATCTCATGCAGCCAAAGAAAATAACAAAGCTTCTTAATTCCCTAGTCAAGTGATCATATGTTCATCATGTTAAGCATACCAATGAAATACGAATCAGAATTCAAAATCAACAGCATGCTCAAGAATAACATAGCAAAATATTGGATAGTGTTTTGTTCTTCCATACTCCCAAACTTGAATTACACATTGTCCCCAATATGTGTATAGCACTGAACACAATAGTAAGAGGATAGGAATACCTGAATGAGTAGATGTGGGGCATATCATACCCCCAAACTTGATTGCAAAAACACATATCATGAAAAAAAGAGTGATACTTCAACTAAATACCAGTCAAGTGCAACACATTGTTGTAAAAAATATAAACTAAGAATGAAACAACAATGAAGAAGATAAACCTGGAAGGAGATCATGTACCCTGGCCTAATGGAGGACTCGAGCGCATATGGCTTGTGCTCGAACCTATGAAGCAGACTCATTCAGTCAAAATATGTGGGATCCGCCAAGCCAACGGTGTAACGCCCCCAAACCGCTAAGGGTTAGGTTCGTCCTTTTATTTAGAAAAACTGCAAAGATTCATAAGGTCTGCCAACAACCTAGCTAATATGCTGAATTTAATAACAATAAATAATAAAGATTTTAAAACTCAGAGCTTTAATAAATGCGGAAACGGTTATTTCGAAAATTTAATTATGAAAGATTCAATAACTGAGAATTTAAAGAAAAGCTAAATTTGTTGTGCAAGTGCACTTATTAAGGTAATTGAGATGCAATGATCTAATGCAAATCCTAGATCCCATCCCGACCACCTACGTCTCTCTGTTCATAACCTGAAAACAAAAACAAAATAAGGGGTGAGCGAAAAAATGCTCAGTAAGGAAATCCTCAACCATAAAACAGTTGAGTTAAATTCTTTTCTTTAAAACCTCAAAACAATTGTCAAAAACTCATTTTTTTATACACAAGATATAATATATGTTTGAAATTAATCATTACACATAATATGCCCCTGTACACTATTACGCCCTGTGTAAAAAGGGTTGCGCGGTCATTGCTGTGACCTCGGGCAGGTAATGCAGTTTACCTGTGGCCACAGGCCCTGCCCCCGTCAGCTAATTAATTAAAGTGCACTTAGACTGACATAGAGACGGATTACCGCTTTCACTAAGTTCATCAGCGGGTGCGCTTCCATCTCAAGCTACGGTACCGAGCTTAATCTCTGCGAATATATATGGGGCCCAAAATAATAATCTCCTCCACACACGTGCCCTTTTCTCAAAAATTTCTCCTTTATATATATCTCATAGAGTTTTCTCACAAAACTTTCTCATTCTTTTCTTGTATATCCAGGGGCAACGTGTTGGAGGGTTTCACAAATTTTTTCTTCTTTTATTGTCACTTCCAAAAAAGTTGACTTCACATCTCGGTTAAAATAATAAATTCTCAAAAATTACAAAGTCCTTTAGAACCGAGGTTTTTCTCAAAATCACAAATTCCAAAATATCATTTTTACTCAATAACTTTCACATCAAAACCAATTAAAAACAAATCCTTCATGTAAACAAAATAATTTGAAATACCGAATCAAGAATAATCAAATCGCAATTATGCAAATAAAGGAATAATTAAAGTAACACAACAAATTTGAGAAGGGGTAGAGGATCCCTTACTTGGACTTTCCATTAGCATCGGGATCGAGCTTTTACCAAAATACTTCCTTGCACACACTTCAAGCCTTAAACCACACAAAACTACACAAATCCCACAATTTTCTCTCTTGGCCTTAGGTGTGTGTGTGAGTGAAGCTTGATGGGTATTGTGTCTTCCATCTTCTCTATTTATAAGAGAATAAATGGTTAGGATCAAGTAGACACATTTTGATCCAATGGATGGGAATTAACTTTACCTACAACAATGCACTCAAACTTACCTACCACAATGCACTCAAACTTACCCACCAAAATGCACTCAACCTTACCTACCACAATGCACTCAAATTTACCTACCATAATGCACTCAAACCTTAATATATTATTCTAACATTATTATTATTATTTATTATTATTATTATTTAACCATTCTCATTGCTAGACCAATCTACTATGCCTAGTTTCTCACTCAAGGAAATTACTATTTTCTCAAAGGTTGGTTGGGTTTGTAGATAGCAATTGGAATGGGTTGGGTTAAGTTCAAAGATGGCCCATTAATGAATAATGTGAATTTAACATGTGAAATGTGGGTTGGGTTTGTAGATAGCAATTGGAATGGGTTGGGTTAAGTCCAAAGATGGCCCATTAATGAATAATGTGAATTTAACATGTGAAATGTGGGTTGGGTTTGTGGATAGCAATTGGAATGGGTTTGAATTCGAAATGGGCCCATTAATTATAACTTAACTGAATTTTCGTCCAGAACAGGGGTCATATTTTTCACGGATGTTTTCGGGTATCAAATAGAGTCCAAAAATCATGAAAGTTGGAGGGTAGCTAGAGGACTTCAAGACGAGCGTTATGGCTTTTGAATTAACCAAAACGGAGTTCGTTTGACCCTGTTTCCGTTATTCCCAAGTTTAAGGTATGTTTTGAGTTTTTATCAAATTGTAACTATAAACATTTCTACAAACAAAAATACACATTTATTTTCATAAATAATTGTAGTTATTCTTTTTCCTTATTAAAAATGTTTTAAAAAATTAATTTAAACCATTATAATTATGTCTTAAAATCTGGGGCGCTACATTCTTTCCCCCTTAACAGAATTTCGTCCCCGAAATTCGAAAGCTATAAAGTTTTCCCCAAACAAAGAAACTAATGCATATTTCATATTACCTTGTCGAAGAAACAAGAGAGTATACTCGTACTTGAGCGGTGTCACATACTTATAAAGGATATTCATCCGATAAGGTCTCACCTAACTTAGATTCAGTCTTCTACCTTAAGAATACGTAACTCTGACCTTGCTATTCGATGTTCCCCAAAGAAAAGTCTTTCATCTTGTGTTATTGAAATTCCACCTCCCAAAACTAGGGAAGAATCTTATTCAAAGTTCAACGTCTCGATAAAAAGACTGTGCTTACAAATCCTTAGGGGTTGAAATTCCTTTCCATTAGAAAATCCTTAAACGTTATTACTAAATCCAACTGTTCCTATCCTTAAGTAAGACAGTCTTAATTCTTCAAACCTCAAGAAAAACAGAGATCATATCATAGACACGTAAGTCAAATCAATCATAACTATCCTTAATATCATGACAAAGGTATAAAGGCTTAAGATCAGATCTTGTAATCATGATTTCTTTTAACAACAAAAAGTGTGTAAGACACTATCATTTTCCAAATCTTGTCTCCAATCATAGGCAAACCTCAAATTGTAAATCAGGCAATATCCTTGCATTCCATTGCAAGATTTAACCTCGAAGTATACATCAATTAATCATCATCGGTATACTTAATATCTAATAAAGATGCAGAAATTCTAAGATCATCCAGTATGAACATCAAGTCTGTAAATCAGCAAATTTCAAATTCAAGGCTTAAACCTCAAATAACATAATCAGTTTCCTTAATCATATTAACTGATATATAATTGATTCCATTTACTGCCATGTAGTATTTCTCACTTTCCAAAAATCAACTAAGCATCAATATTAGAAATGCATCGAAACCTAGTCTCCACATTTGACATTACAATCATCACGATTCTGGTCAGAAAGAATATTAACAGTATTATCCCATAAATATTATTCTAATCCAAATGAACTTCAAAATGGGATTTAATCATAACACATTGTTTTCCAACAAATTTTTTTTTTTTTTGGCAAATCATATTTCCATAACACCAAAAATTCCTCCAATAACAAAATCATATATTTCTAGTTCCGTAATTCAGAATTGCCTTAAAATATTAACCTATCATCAAAATCTGTAATCACTGGCTACTATCATAGAATTGATATTAATCTTTTAAACCTCAAACTCATCCCATATAAATCAGATTGGAAATCTTTCTTTAGAATCCCGACAGTTCATCAAAACTTCAATATACTCAAAAGTACTCGAATTAGCCAAAACATATCATATTCATACTTCAAAACATCATCATAATTGAAAATCTAAACTTCATTTAAGAAATCCTCATTACAGGAAAAATTTCTTATATAACATTTTCCTTTGTGCAGATGATGTTTTCTGATAATCGTGGTGGAAAGCTTGCGAAATGGAAACATGGAATCCAGGAAGGAGAGGGAGGCGAGGCAAGCAATCAGGAAAGGATATGAGTGCGGTACTCATATCGTGGTGCTCTCTCTCTTCTGTCATAGATCGCCATCACCGGATTGAGAGTAGATGCCAGAAAAGTTTATGGTGATGCGAAGGAAGAGAAAGATACTTCATCTCAGAAGCGTGATCAAGGATAATCTTGCTTCTGGATAGTATGATCAAGAATAGTCTTGCTTCAGTGTTTGTGAATCTGGTTGTGATGCTGCATTTTTCCAACTTTAGACTTTGAAATTGGTTATGAAACTACATCTTCCTTCTCAGGAAGCGATGATAAGCTTAGACCAGAAGAAAAATTTTGGCTTTCAAAGCGTGAAGAGTTGAGAGCTCAAAGGTGTGCTTTGCAAGAGAGAAGACGAGTGAATTTATAGAGGAGATTTGAGAAGGGTCGGTGCAAGTGGTACCGATAGTGGATCGTAAAATCTCCATTCTTTTTCTCGGAATGCTCATCCAGCTCATTCTCGGAATGCCCCTTTACGACTGCTAGTTGCGGAAAGTGCGGCGATGAATCCGGAAAAGTCTTTGGGTGAATTCGGAATTCGAGAAGGTGAAAAGGGTGAAAGCCGAAAAAGAAAGAGAGCTCGTGATTCGAGAGCTGTCTACTAGTGGTAGTGGCGGCTGCGCTCAGAATGACGTCGATTAGACCGCGCTTTGTCCACTGGTTAAATTCTCTTTCCTTCCTTTCAGATTCTTCCAATAACCGCTTCATTTCTATCTTTTCTCCTTCAGGTCCTTTGAGGAGTATCATCATTTCCTTAGTTTTCTAAAAATGGCTTCCTCATCCTCTCAAAATAATTTTGATCTAAATACTGCGCCTGAAGTACAACCAGAAATTTGGCGCCCATTATTCTTATCGCAAAAAGGTCATCTTATGACCAATGACTCTGTGATGCTGAATGATGCAGTAGCTGCATCCGTGGCTCAAGGCATCATAACTCCTCGAGATGCAAAGTTGTTGGCGGATAGGACTGATGCTCAAGCCATCAATGACTCTTTGGCTTTCAGTATTCAGGGTGCTTCTTCTGTTGCAAATATGGCTTGACGTCTGCAAGTTCGGGGAAATGAAATTCAAGCGCAGAAAGCTCAAATTTCGACTTTGCAGCGAATGTACATGGATTTTAGGCGAAGAAATCGGGTTCTTCAACGAGAAAATAAAGAGCTCAAGAAACTTGTAGACTCATATGCGAATGACCTGGGAAAGAGATATACTGATTTGGAGCATAACACTAATCGTCTCCGAGATCAACACAAGGATCTCTTGCTTGCGGTCCAAAACCTTAGGGTTTTCCGCCCAAAAACTTAGCCAGGTATTCTATTTGATCTAGCAATTCTTTACTAACAAAAATAAATAACTAACTGCAGTACTATGAAATACCTACAGGTATAAGCATACCGAACTCTCCGGGAATGATGCAGAAAAGGTCCGATTTGCAAGTCTATGGTTTTTCTTTAAATAAAAAGCAGTCTATCTTGTAAGACTAATTATTCTCTACGTACTGTTCTTATCTCTAAAACTCTCCTAAGGTTGCTATAATCCTTTGAACTGTTATTTCATTTCGACCTATTGCTAAGGTATAACTCTTGTATAATATCATGATCTTCTTTCTTATTCCTGCATAATTACTATCATCCTTAAATTGCAATAGATTAAAACCTTAGTATTACTCCAATTTAGTTATGCAGTCAATCAATACTCAGATTTGCTAATTATAAACTTATCCGCCAAGCAAGGATATCAATGAATCACATAATCAAAATTTTATTTAACTTAAGCTCTAAAAAGACCTCAAATATATATAAACTTCCCAAAGTTCGTCAGATGCATAGGGAAAATAATCTCTCCAAAAATCATTAAATCATTTGATCAACTAATTTCCTCATATATATATAAATCAATAATTTACGCTTTATACACCTATCTTCAAAGATACCAGATTTGGAATAATAGATACCCATTAGTCATAACATATCTTTCCTTTACATTCTAGGGTTAATCGGATAAACCTCAAATGTGTTCAGCTAGGAATCAGACATTCACTTAATATCTAATTCATTAAATCAGTCATCTCAAAAATCAATGTGTTATCAACATCTAATATTACAATCAATTACCATATTCCTGTAGCCTGATTTAGGAACAACTTTCTTTTGTCTATCACATAGCATTACTCACTTTCCTAAAATTCAACTAGGCATCAATATATGTGGTATATCATAACCTATTCTTATCTTCAAGTAGACGATAGTCGTTCATTCCTTAGACCTCAAACACGTAAATCACATCAGGGAAATCACACTAAGCATCAAACTATAAATCAAGATATGGTTTACCTCAATCATCCTCAAATGCAGCTTAGTGGGAGGCAAAAATAAATTCCTCAAGTAAATTCTTAGTCTATAGAATTCTCCAATGTTCAATTAGTTAGCTATCTCCTCTAGTCAATTCAATTGATCTCTTATAGCTCAAAAATTTGTTCCGATTGTACATGTATTACATCATCAGTTAGGGTATAAAGCTTTAAATAAAATCTTGCAAATAACCCTTACCTGAAAAGATTTTGTTTCTCTTATCCTCAAAAGGGTGTACGAAAATTATGTCTCTTACCTTTATCTTCAAATTAGTCCATAGACTTCAATTTATCATTATCCTCATAGGTCAATGGATTCGACCTTAACCTCAATCCAATTCAATTTTACCATTGATCAATCCTCAAATATGATAATTAGAGCATTTCTCAAACTTAAGATCTTCCGAAAAATTCATCTTATCATGTGGATTATCTTATCCTCTAGAAAACTTCAATAATTTCTCAATATATTCTAACTTCATTAAAGTTATCTGATCACAAGAATATAATTGTCCCAAATATCATCAATTTACTCGATCAACTTATTCCCTTATATGTCCTTAAAACACATGAATCAGCATCTATAGATTAAGTGTCCATCTTCAAAAATACTAGATTCAAGATCATAGATATATTTGTTTACATCCTACAGTAAATCAAGACATCTCTAAACTTCAATATTTTTCTCTATGCACATAAAATATATATGTGATGCTTAATATATTTATTGACTTAATATCCATAAATCTGCCAAGATGTTAAGCATCCGAATTCCTATAATCTATATCTTTAAAAGCATTTCATAAATCATGACTATACCTCAAACTATTGTGGTCATCAATACCTAACCATCCAAAACAAGTTGGTTTATAATCGACGCAATTTGCTATTCCTCGAGAAAGATTGTACAACTTAACACTTAGTTAAACAGGTCTTGAAAACCTATCATACTTTGATACTGATCATAACTTACTCCTTAGTATTGATTCCAACTTAGAGACTTCAACCTTAATAAGATCAATCCTAGGGTTCACAAAGTCAAACTGCTATGATGCAATTCCCTACAGGGGTAGCTACTGCTAGGTCTACATCTAACTACTCAGACATCAAGTTATAGTCTCGTGAAAAAGAGTATGACATAAATGAATGCGTTGTACCAGAGTCAAAGAGCCTAGTGGGATGAAATCAAAAGTGTACCCGTCACTACTTCGTTTGACGCTGCTACATCACCTGGAGTTAGGGTATATACACGTGCAGGCGTAGTATTTCGTTGTTTTCCCTGGGCGATCCTGATTGGTTGAATTATTGGCAGGAGCCCTGAAATCCTTAGTGAGGTGTTAAAAAAAATAGGGAATGATTCCCTAGCACTGAATTCAAGACAAGAAAGGACGGACTCTGCTAGGCCGGAATGTGATTCCCCATTACCCCACTAAGTCTATCTTAATGATCTAGCTCCTAAAGTCTACAGAACCTTATAACCTTTGCTCTGATACCAAAACTGTAACGCCCCCAAACTGCTAAGGGTTAGGTTCGTCCTTTTATTTAGAAAAACTGCAAAGATTCGTAAGGTCTGCCAACAACCTAGCTAATATGCTGAATTTAATAACAATAAATAATAAAGATTTTAAAACTCAGAGCTTTAATAAATGCGGAAACAGTTATTTCAAAAATTTAATTATGAAAGATTCAATAACTGAGAATTTAAAGAAAAGCTAAATTTGTTGTGCAAGTGCACTTATTAAGGTAATTGAGATGCAATGATCTAATGCAAATCCTAGATCCCATCCCGGCCACCTACGTCTCTCTGTTCATAACCTGAAAACAAAAACAAAATAAGAGGTGAGCGAAAAAATGCTCAGTAAGGAAATCCTCAACCATAAAACAGTTGAGTTAAATTCTTTTCTTTAAAACCTCAAAACAATTGTCAAAAACTCATTTTTTTTATACAAAAGATATAATATATGTTTGAAATTAATCATTACTCATAATATGCCCCTGTACACTATTACGCCCTGTGTAAATAGGGTTGCGCGGTCATTGCTGTGACCTCGGGCAGGTAATGCAGTTTACCTGTGGCCACAGGCCCTGCCCCCGTCAGCTAATTAATTAAAGTGCACTTAGACTGACATAGAGACGGATTACCGCTTTCACTAAGTTCATCAGCGGGTGCGCTTCCATCTCAAGCTACGGTACCGAGCTTAATCTCTGCGAATCTCTGCGAATATATATGGGGCCCAAAATAATAATCTCCTCCACACACGTGCCCTTTTCTCAAAAATTTCTCCTTTATATATATCTCATAGAGTTTTCTCACAAAACTTTCTCATTCTTTTCTTGTATATCCAGGGGCAACGTGTTGGAGGGTTTCACAAATTTTTTCTTCTTTTATTGTCACTTCCAAAAAAGTTGACTTCACATCTCGGTTAAAATAATAAATTCTCAAAAATTACAAAGTCCTTTAGAACCGAGGTTTTTCTCAAAATCACAAATTCCAAAATATCATTTTTACTCAATAACTTTCACATCAAAACCAATTAAAAACAAATCCTTCATGTAAACAAAATAATTTGAAATACCGAATCAAGAATAATCAAATCGCAATTATGCAAATAAAGAAATAATTAAGGTAACACAACAAATTTGAGAAGGGGTAGAGGATCCCTTACTTGGACTTTCCATTAGCATCGGGATCGAGCTTTTACCAAAATACTTCCTTGCACACACTTCAAGCCTTAAACCACACAAAACTACACAAATCCCACAATTTTCTCTCTTGGCCTTAGGTGTGTGTGTGAGTGAAGCTTGATGGGTATTGTGTCTTCCATCTTCTCTATTTATAAGAGAATGAATGGTTAGGATCAAGTAGACACATTTTGATCCAATGGATGGGAATTAACCTTACCTACAACAATGCACTCAAACTTACCTACCACAATGCACTCAAACTTACCCACCAAAATGCACTCAACCTTACCTACCACAATGCACTCAAATTTACCTACCATAATGCACTCAAACCTTAATATATTATTCTAACATTATTATTATTATTTATTATTATTATTATTTAACCATTCTCATTGCTAGACCAATCTACTATGCCTAGTTTCTCACTCAAGGAAATTACTATTTTCTCAAAGGTTGGTTGGGTTTGTAGATAGCAATTGGAATGGGTTGGGTTAAGTTCAAAGATGACCCATTAATGAATAATGTGAATTTAACATGTGAAATGTGGGTTGGGTTTGTAGATAGCAATTGGAATGGGTTGGGTTAATTCCAAAGATGGCCCATTAATGAATAATGTGAATTTAACATGTGAAATGTGGGTTGGGTTTGTGGATAGCAATTTGAATGGGCTTGAATTCGAAATGGGCCCATTAATTATAACTTAACTGAATTTTCGACCAGAACAGGGGTCATATTTTTCACGGATGTTTTCGGGTATCAAATAGAGTCCAAAAATCATGAAATTTGGAGGGTAGCTAGAGGACTTCAAGACGAGCATTATGGCTTTTGAATCAACCAAAACGGAGTTCGTTTGACCCTGTTTCCGTTATTCCCAAGTTTAAGGTATGTTTTGAGTTTTTATCAAATTGTAACTATAAACGTTTCTACAAACAAAAATACACATTTATTTTCATAAATAATCGTACTTATTCTTTTTCCTTATTAAAAATGTTTTAAAAAATTAATTTAAACCATTATAATTATGTCTTAAAATCTGGGGCGCTACAAACGGAATCTACATCCTTGATACGCTCAATGCTCTCAGACCCTTAAGTTTAAATTTGAAGCACCAATCTTTTATACTCTTGGACCAAAGAGAATAAATTTTACCCACATAAAGGTAATTCCAAATGTCCGTAAATCGAGGTAGATCCTTCTGAGTATTCTCAAACATTTTCTCATCCAGGAGGGAATCTTGAACTGGAATAGGGGCTCGGGGTTCATATGGCGTCTCGAGAATAAGAGTGGATGATGAAGAAGCCTCAGTGCTCACTTCCTCACCTTTTGCCCGATGTAAAGCTTTTGGGGCCTCAATTTGCTCCTCCTTCCTATTTTCCATGTGAGTTTCGACCACTTCTCCATGCTTCATTGTGGTGATGGCTTACTTATGATAAGAAGTACTCTCATCCACCACGTATAGTCCATCAGGATTAGCCACCGGTTGACATTGAAGCTCTTCTTCTTCTATTTCATTTGCTATCTACTTCAACTGAACTTCGATCCTGGCTATGGATTGAGAGTGAGAGTTCAATGTTTGACTGAGAGAGGTCACTATCTGAGCGAGAGAGGTCACTGTTTGATCCATCTTGCTCATAAGTTTCAACATTTGATCCTGAAAGTCAGAACTCATCAGAGGGGGTGGTTCAGCCTGAGACTGCTGCTGTGGAGTTGCTTGATCATTGAACTGCGGATATGCCTGATGGTACAGTTCATGAAATTGTGGAGCATAATTTTCAAGAGCTTGAGTTTGCCACGAGATACTAGACTGGTTGGTCCATGCCGGGTTATATGAATCAAAGTAAGGGTTATTCCTCAGTCTAGAGAATAGTGTGTTCATATACTCTTAAGAATAATTAGAAAATTGTCCGGCAGTAGGACAATCTCTAATATAGTGATAAGGACTATAACAATATGAACATGGTCCATGGGGTGTTGGAATGCCTCCCCACATGAAATAAATTAAAAAAAAAAAAAAAAGTAAAAAAACCAAAATTAGAAATAAAATAAAAATAGAAAAGAATCAAGTTAAATTCAATCTTTAAAACTAAATAACATAACCGTTTGCAGTCCCCAGCAATGGCGCCAAAAATTGATGTGGTCTTTTATGTACTAAAATATATAAATAATAAATAGCCACTCACAACAGGACGAATCCTTGTAAGATAAGGGTATAGAGAAGGTGTTGAACCTCAAGGACTGCAGGGGTATTGTTATCAAGTTTGTTAAGATTAAAAATAACTAAAGAAAAGATTGTTGAATTGTGATTAACTAAAGTGCATAAACGTAAAAGAGAATTGAAATATAAGAGAGAGAAATAGTAGATTATTGACTTCACCACTATCCGCACATCAATGGTTAATTATATCTAATTAGAGAAATTCATTCTATGCATGTTATGAATAAACAAGAAATTACCATATTAAAGAACAAGTATAATTCATCTTCAGTTGGTACGGACCGTCCACCTAATCACTAAGATGTGGTACGACTAGTCTTTCCTAGGCATAGCCTATCTGAAAATTGAAATTGACTTTTAAATAAAAGACAAGTGTGTGTGCAAAGTGTCAACAAAAATAAGCACAGCGGAAAATAAATGACACAGAGATTTTTGTTGATGAAGTGGAAACTCAATCAAGAGAAAAACCACTCCGGGACAGCCAAACCCAGGAATTCCACTATTCAGAAGACAAAGCTAGATACAAGACAGTAACACTCACATATACCCGATGCAGTGGGCGTACCTTGCTCTCAGACGTGTAACCCAACACGAACGCTTCCCAACCAGGTCTTCTACCTGAAGGGGTCTTCAATGAAATCCTTTACCTTAGGGCCAACCCCTAAGATAGACTTCAGATGTAGCACAGTAACATCACACTTGCAATGACTTCAGAGGAAAAATCACATCTATGAGCAGTTGTAGAATTCAATATTGAATTCTTGCAGTTCTCAATGCCCAGGGGTCTCTATTTATAGGCTGGGGAGTCAAATGAGCGTCAAGCAAAATATAGCTGGGCGCCGTCCGGACAGTGGACATGGGTCGTCCGGACGGACAACTGTGCAACAGGATTTTTCAAAAATTTCGCTGAGAAATCTTTCCTGTTTAAGAGTCGCGTCCGGACGGGATGACACATTGTCCGGACGGTCGCACGTCAGCTGCAAGTAATTTCCTTATGAGGCTTTGCGCGTCTGGACCATGGTGGATGAGCGTCCAGACGGCTGAACTTCAACACGCAAATTTCATATCTAATATGCGCGCGTCCGGACGGTTGAAGTCAAATCGGCAATTTCCATATTAGTTGCATGCTCGTTCGGATCAAGGCTGACAGACGTCCGGACGGGGATATTTGAATTGCGATTCTTGCCTTATGGAGACGCGCGTCTGGACGGGATACCACATCGTCCGGACGGTTGATCGATCTTTCCTTTATCAGAACTTGGAAAGAATCGAGACTGGTTGAGTATCGAGAGGCGTCCAGACGGGCTGCTGAGATGTCTGGACGGATGCAAGCTGGATAGGAACTTCTCGACTCAGTGGAGGGTTCGGACGGAAGTGCACGTTGTCTGGACGGATGATGCTTGGTCTAAATAGCGTCCGGACGGTATGGCACGTCGTCCGAACGGATGGAACAATGGTCAGATGGGCGTCCGGACGGGATGGCTCGATCGTCCGGATGGCTGACAGGGAACCGAAATCTTCGCAGTGCAAAGTCTTCTGAGAGTGCTCTGAATAGTGAAATCCCTGTTTACAGCATTTTCACACATACAAGTGATTTTGTCCAAACACAGAATGAGGCCAAAATACTAACACTATCTAATCCTCTTAATCATATGTCAATTAAACCCGTTGTATGATCATCATTCTTATAATCACAGAAAATAAGACAAGAACAATTGCATTAAAGATTAAGAGCAATATCAAATTGTAGCAATTCTCATAATTATACAACCAACATGCATAAACTAAATTCTCTAAATTAAAATACAATCAAACCATTGTACTTGGATAGGGCAACACCAATACCCTACAAAGGTTTTTAGCCGCTCATGACGCTGCTGCAATGGCCTCCTGTTATGATGACTTCTCTTCAACTCTTCAAACCTTTAATTAGTATTTCTTTGAATTTGCTCTAAGTAGCAGTGTGTGTCTTTCTTCAATATTTAGAGGCCTATTTATAGAGATTAGGAGAGACCTAAAAGCCCTAGTAATCCAATAAAAATCGGAACTTAGTTTCCTAGTTCAAGTAAGAGATTGAAAATTCAATCCAAGTAGGAAAAGGATTCCAAATTCATTTAGATTTGCAGTCTTTTATTTCTGAATGATTTTGGCATAGTAAAATTCCGAATTGGGAAAAATCTCTCTAACATATTTGTTTTATTTTTATTAGCTTTCCAACGCCACCAATTTCATTGCAATCCGATATATAAGCCAAAAGTTATGATCAAAACACTGAGACATATGCAGAATTCAAATTTGAATCCAATTCGATTTTGACTCTTAGCAGAGAAATTCCAATTTACTCCTTCCCTTGATTTGATTAAATTTAACCACATCATATAGGTCATTTATTATGATTGGCTAAGCTTAACCATTTCTAGGGCTGAGCATGGGGCGGGAGGGGGGGGGGGGGGATGGGGATTTTTTGACCCCGCACCCCGCTGATAAACCCATGCACCCGCATGGGGCGGGTGGGGATGGGGCTGGGTTGCAGGGAGGGGATCCCTGCGGGTTATGCCTCATAAAAAATTGGAAAAAAAAAATAGAACCAGATGTGCAAAAATAATTGCTGTACTTTTACTAATCTTTACAACCCATTCTAAATAATACACATCAATAGCCAAACGGACACAAAGCTTGTAGAACAACAAAAATTGTAAAATGCTCTAGAATTCTGTAGTAACTTATCACAAATTTGTAAGAATACATAATTTTTTTGATCAGCAGACTCTTAAGTAAAAAGAAAAATAAAAAGAAAAAGAAAAACTTCTCTTGCTCTTTTTTCCCTTCCCAGAAAGAAAGCAAAAAGAAGAATAAATCACATCACTCAAACTTCTCTAGTTTCCTTTGCACTCCCTCATTTTCTCAGCAAGCAATCAGAAAAATAGGAAAGGAAATTGTTTGACACTAACAAACAATTTCAAAAAGCAATAGTCCATAAAAATCTTTTAACAATTCACCATATCAACTAATAGTAATATCCATAAAAAACTTAAAAAAAAAAAAAAAAAAAAAAAAAAAAAAAAAAAAGAATTTTTGCTTGCAATGTTTTCAATCACTTAGTGCAGAAAAAATTGAAAAAAAAAAAAAAAAACAAATTACAAAGCAAAAACATAGTAGATTAGTAGGGTTTAACTGCTAATTACGGGTGTGTCCGTGCGTGCGGGGAGGTGAGGGCGTAAGGCGACGAGGGCCGTGCTCGTGCAGGCCGTGAGGGCGTGATGCTGGGATTGCAGGCTACGACGCTTAGAAGGAATGAAGGATAGAACTTTGAAGTTAGAATTTAGGGTTAGGTTAGATTGTTATTTGTTAGAACTTAGAAGGATAGAAAAGTCAGAAAAATTGAAAGGGGCCAAAGCCCAAAGGGTTGTAAGCTTGCAGTTGCTACTTTAGCCTGCAGGCTTGGCCTGCTGCCTGCTTGTTTTTTTTACATTTTTCTGCTTTTTTTTTTTTTTTCAAAATTTGCGGGGTGGGGCGAAGACCCGAGAAATTTCAAGGGCCCTCCCTACAACCTGCCCCGCACCGAGCGGGGAGCCCAAATAAACCCCCGTGGCCCGCACCATGGGTGCGGGTTTTAGGCTCTGCGAGGCGGGGCGGGTTTTGCAGGGATTTGCTCAGCCCTAACCATATCTTCTAGGTCTTCTCAAAGTGTGCTTTAAGCCCAAAATCAATGGAATTAATTGCATCTTTATTTAAAACATGAAAACAATAAAACAACACAAAATCAAACAAATAACAATTCTAAAAAATTAACATATTCAAGTTTAAGGGGCTTGAATGTATAACATTCAACGTTTATCAAGTATTCTACTCACTGATAAAATTACTACTTTCAAGCATTTTTATAAAACGAACTGATATGTGTTTTTATTACCGAACCGACATTATGTTAATTATATGTTTTGGATGATATAAGTAGTTTCAATTATGTTGAGAAATAGCAATGATGTTTATGAGAATTGTTGCATGAATGAAAAATGTGATTTGAATTGATTTGAAGTGTTTGATTGGCTACTGCGATTGAGATTTAAATTTATGTATTTGATGCCTGTTTCTGTTGGAAATTTAAGTTATGCAAATTGCTAGAGAAAATGACATGTTGAATTGTTTATTGTTTTATAACGAAAGAATGTGTTAAAGGCATAGTTCTTGAAAAGCAAAAAAATAGCGTTTGAGTATTAAGTATGATCATGAAATCTAAAGGTATATTGAATTGAGCATAAAGTATAAGCATGGATGTGAGATAATTGCATAAGACACAATAATAATCAAGGAAAGCCTCCAGCATTATACAAACGGACAAGTCCGTGAGGGCAAGCCCTCGATGCTGCTAAGAGAATCTTAATGACATTGTGAGGACAAGTTCTCAGAAGGAGTGAGTTGCAAGCTCTCACTACCTTAGGGCAAGTCCCATAGTGTTAAATAAGTGTACACAAAAGAATATCCCCGAAGCCATCGGCACAAGTCCTAGAGTGAAATAAAGTACAAACATGAGCATGCATAGCATTGTTTAACTGAAGTGTTTAAGTTGTTTTCATGAGATGTAGTAGTTTTATGCTAGACGTATTGGTATGCATATGAGTTTTAATGGACAAGAACATATGCATATTTCTATCGACTGATTGCATGATTTGAAAGCATTGAGCTTTAACATACATGGTGTTTACATTGCTTAGAATTGGGAGATGTTAATATCTTTTTTATAGGTGGGCGAACTGTCATTTGTTCATCAGCAGAGACATGCATGTATCTTAGAATTTCACTTAAGTGCATGCATGATCGAATTGTTGTATCAAAGGCACTAAGCTTTAATGTACCTAGATACGGCATTGACCACTTTTAGTAATGCTAAGGTCTTTGTATAGTTAAACAAGATGCCATTATTTTCCTGCTTAAGGCCTATGTGTATGCGTGAATCCGTAAGGGAGTAACCGTGTGCACGTATGTCTAAGCCACCAGGAAAACGTATTATATGGTAGATGGGTCTATATGTAGAAGCTTCCAAGGTGGGATGACTATAACTTCTATATATGTTCACAGCTACATAGTATACTTTCATATTTTATGAGATATTGGTGTTTACTTTACCAGCTACGATATTGCTTTCAAGGGACGAATTTTCAAAACTTCAAAACATAGCGGTATAGTAAATGTATGATAAAAGGAAAAGTTAGTTCTTTTCGAAAACTCAGTTATTTTTATACTACTGAGGTCTCGGTATGTTTTATACTGAGATGATGAACTCATTCTTTCACCTATGCAGATGTGGTGAACCCCACAACTGTATAGATATTGACACTTTGGATGTAGGTTCAACGGATGTAGATGATGACCAGTGAAATTAGCGTATGAGATGCTATGATTGGAGCACATCGCATTAGTCATAAGTCACAAACTCGTGGGTAGTCTACATTTTGGTATATTTTGTATATGGCTTATGTCCTGCGTGTCACATGTATTTTATAGAGCCAATATTTTGGGATGTAATTATAGTTATACGTTTTAGAAGTCTTAAACAGATAGATGTTAAATGACCCTTCTTGTTGTATAGAGGTTATGTTTATATAGATGTATTTCCGCTTATGATATGTGTTCTGCTGCATATTGATTGTTGTTATCCGCTGCATAGATGTAACTCAGATTATTAAGTACATGTTATGGGACGTGTATCATATGTTGGCTTAGTGACAAGTAATCGTGCCACTGTGATGATCCATTTGTATATTTTCGAAAAAAAAAAAAAAAAAAGGTTCGTCACAGCCCTTGTGGATTCTGAACATTCTGATTGTTACTTCATGAAAGATTGGAGTGGTTTCACCACATTGTATTGTAAGTGTTGGAGTATGGATTGTTTTTCGGAGGATAGTTATTTTGGCCCACATAGTTCGGTTGCTCATGATGAAGACACAAGGCAAGTCTCAGTGGTGTGGTCACAATGGGAACATATGGCACATACCTTAATTTGTGCAATCTGTTGAATGGGAGAGATGTTATGAGTGGTCATGGCTTTCACTAGCATATCTAGCTTTCTTTCCATGATAGCCATTTGAGTTTGAACTCCGCCATTTATATTCACTTCATATACGCCATTTCCTTTGAGTTATTGCCTCCCTCGGGATGAGAATTATTGGAAGTTCTTGTTTAAAGTCTCAAAGAGTTCTATGGCCTCCTCGCTATTCTTATCCATTAGCACACCTCCACAAGCTGAATTTATAAGATTTTTGTTAGAATCATTTAAACCTTCATAAAAGGCTTGTACCTGATCATCTTGAGATAGGTTATGATGTGGGCATTTTAAAAGTAGCTCATTGAAGTGCTCTCATATCTCAAAGAATAGGTCTCCATCTTTTTGTTAGAAGGTTTGAATCTCCCTCAATTGCCTAGTCCTCTGGGCCGAGAAGAACCTTTCCAAGAACTTTGCGGCCAACTCCTACCAATTGTGAATAGACCATGCAATCAAAGAATTCAACCATAGCTTAGCATTATCTTTCAATGAGAAAGGAAAGATAATTAACCTGATTCCTTATGCGTTTAAGCCATGAATGTTTTGCATTTTGCAAAGGTCAAGGAAGTCCCAAATGTGTAGATAAGGAGACAAATTAAAATTTCTTTGCACATTCGGTAGGAAAGCAATCCATGATGGCTGGTTTAGATTATGTGGTATTAAGGAACTCTTCATCGACTTTCGCTCGGGTGAATTCTCTACACGTGCTTCTGTCATCTTTTCCTCAACTTCGAATATTTTTTTCTGTTTCGAAGTTGTCTCTTTGTCTTTGAGATTGTTGAATAGTGCGTTCGATCTCTGGATTGTATGGAATGATGTCGAAATTATGAGATCGACGACCTTGCATAGGCGGAAAATATTGTAGTAGTGGACAGCAACTTCAGTGTTACTATTTGGAAGAGGTGTGATCGAAGGCACAATGAGTGTGGATCGAGGACAGCTACTGCAGACCATAATCTAAATTCTGTAGAAAACTAGAAAACATGTTAGAATTTTATTTTATTTATTTTATTTTTTTTAGCAAAAATAAATAAATAAATAAAAGAAAAAACTTCTAAACATAATTCAACGCAATCCCTGGCAACGGCGCCAAAAAATTTGTTGTGCAAATATCTACCTAAATAAATAGGTAAATAAATGTACGTTTTACTCGCAAATGTACAAGATCAAAACAATAGTATAGAATACAAGTACGAGATCATTCCCAAAATGGTTGATATAAATTATGCTTAAAGAGAATTTCCTAAACAAATATCTTGAATGAGATGAGATAAAATATTGATTTGAAATAATAAGAAGAAAGGGTAGGGCTTCGATATCCACCCTAATCATACTCAATTAAGAATCACAACATGCACAATACTACAATCATAACATGATACTTAATGTTTTCCAATCTAAGGGCATGGCATCTACTACTTCGGCTATTGATCTCCCTAAGCAACGAATTAGGCATGACATTCACTATAATTCTTTTCTTTCTTAAAGGATTTAGCATGGCATCTACTAAGTTGTTCTTTAAGAAAGCATAAAACTATGGAGATCGACAAACACATGAAGCCTAGAGCATGACATCTACTTTCGGTTTTTCATGTTGATTATTCCAAGAACCTGTGATGGGGTTCTTTCGTTACTCTATTATGCTCAGGTCTAGGCCATCCAAATTGACATAAATAACAAATCGATACCACATGCATATGATGATCAAGCATAAACATGTGAGGAATTCAACAAAACTGAAAATAATCAAGTAATGCATCAATATATGAATTGTAGCAAGGCAAATTGAAAACTTAAAGAGACATGATTAGGTCTTCAATCAAGCCCTATCTAAAGTATTAGCTACACAGAATTTGGATGAAAATCATCATCATAAGAAAATAACAAGGAAAAAAAGGCACTTATCACACAACTTGATAAACTGTTGAATTTTTAGAGGCCTAACAGTGACAAAGAAGGCTTGAGATTTACTACGATGGTATTCTCCATCCCTTCTTATTTTCGGTCTCCTTTTGTAATTGAAGGAAAAACTTCTTTTTGTCTTTACTTCAAAAGATAAGGGCAAAAAGGTTGTTGTTTATGATGTTGCGTCTTAGCCCAAGTCCAACCTCCTCCTAGGAGACAACCTACTTCTAGGTTTATCTCTATTTGCCACCATTGTGGGAGAGTTGATCACATTAGACTAAATTATTTACAATTGAGACCTCAAGACCATGTACATTAGCAAAAAGGTTTTCTAAAACAAATCAGGGCCTTGTCAAAACAAACTCAATTAATTAGTGATGTGTTAGCTAAGTTGACAAGATTGAAGAATTAGGTGAGTAAAATTCAAAAGGCCCCAGCTACTGTAAAAAATGTTTAGGTGAGAAAAGCTGACCATATACACCCTTGAGGGAGGATATTAGTTTTTCTGCATTAACTTAGGCCATTGTATCTCATCTCTAGAATTGCATTTAGATTCTCATTCATCATTCTAGAGCATGACATTCACTTTTTGCATTACATCGTTGTGTGTATTTTTGGTTTTATTTTTGCATTGCCCTTTTTTTGTGTTTTTATTTTTATTTTGAAATGTTTTCTAATTCTTCTGATTAAAAAGTATGGGGGATTTTTTTTAATGCACGAAACTCTTTTTGAACTTGGTGTATTGAATCAATCAGTACATTCTATGTAACACCCAAAGAATTTATTAGGATAATTAAAAAAATATTTTAGTTTAAGTATTAGGTTTAAATTAGATTAAATATATTTGGAAAATATATTTATGTCTAATTTTGTGTTCTTGATTTAGTATGATAAGCTGACAGTTTAAACTAGGATTTTACTACGCCTACTTTAAGCATAAATACATTAACAATAGTGAAATTTCAAGGATTTTATAGAGGTATTTTTAACGCCCATTTCTAATAGGCTAGTCAAACTGTCAAAAGGTCAAAGGGTCAAATGATATTCAAGAAAGAAAAGCCCAAGTGGGTTTGTTGGAGCCTTAAAGAAGAAGGAAAGAAAGAATAAAAAGAATGAGAAGAGAGGTTGACTAGTCAAAACTTGGTGAAGACTTTTCAAATGAGAAAGAATGTTGCTTGTGATGCAGGGTGAAACAAGAATAAATTTGTTGTTTTAGTTTATTTAAATTATTATTTTTATTTGAATTTAATTATGGGCGTAGCCCAAAGTTTTAAGTTATTTGTTGTTCAACAATGGGTTTAGCCCAAAAGTGAGTCACATTAGCTTATGTTATTTGTTATTTAATAATGGGCTTGGCCCTTGGCCCAAAGCTAGTCATATTAGGGTTAGGGTTAGGGTTTAGTTTAGGAGCCTATTTAAGCATGATATTCTATTGTAATAGACAGATTATGATGAATGAAAATTATGTTTGTTTCTATGAGATGTGACTCCTCTCTTCTCTTTTGGTAGTGAGACGCTGCCAAAGCCAGTGAGACGCTGGTTTATTCTTCCCTATTTCTAAGTTGGTGAGACTCCAAGTTAGCAAAAGGTTTATCTCTTTAATTTTCTATTTGTTTTAATTCCTGCTGCGTTAGCTTGATTTTTCAAACAAATAAATAAAATATATAAATACAATACTCTTCATGTTAGACGTGCACGGTAGAAAGGCTATGAAAGTTGTAACAATTTCTAGTGTTTTTAAGAAGTAACTATAGTACGAAGCAAAATGTGAAAACGAAAGGGAATTGCGGCGCTTACACCGCTTAACTTTTCATAGAATTCCAAACTTGTCCCATAATGTTTGCCTATAAATAGGCCGAGCTTGCAGTTGTTTTCTTCACAAAAAAAATTTACTGCTCTCGCCCTTTCTCATGAGCGTACAGTATAAAAAAAAAATATAGATTAGAATAGTTGAGGAATTTTGGAGCTTCTTGAAGTGGGATTGCTAGGTATAAATTCTTTTATCCTTAGTTTATGTCCATTCTAGTTATTAGCATTTAAATTATATTGATATGATGCCCAAATAATTTTAGAATATTTTAGATATGCCGTTATGATGTCCAAATAATATTAAAATATTTAGATATGTCGTTATGATGCCCAAATAATTTTAGAATATTTTAGATATGTCGTTATGATGCCCAAATAATTTTAGAATATTTTAGATATGCCGTTATGATGTCCAAATAATTTTAGAATATTTTAGATATGTCGTTATGATGCCCAAGTTGTATTTATGTCATTGTAAACATGGCGTTATGCTGCCCAAATTTTTTAGGATTTAGAATAAGGCTTAGGAATGAGAAATTAAGAATATAGGCTAATATGGAGATACAATGTTAATGCAGAAAATTTACGAAGGCCCAGAGAGTTATCATAAGAGTATAAGCCTGAATTGTAAGTTCAAACTTACTGACTCTGCATTATTTTACAAAAGCATGTTATATATGTTTTCTTGAGCCCTAATATTTTAATTACACGTATGAATATATTTTGAGATGTTTTACATATGTGTTAAATGAAAATGTGTTTTCAAAAGGATATGATTGAGTTTTGGAAGGAAAATGTGATTTGCGAAAATGATAATATTGTATGAAAATTATATATAAATGGATGCCAAGGCCCAGCGGTTAGGTGGGGATTATGCGCTTAGCACCTCGAACCTATGAGAGGGATAAATTATTAGCAACCTTGCGGTTAAGTAGGGTTTCACTTGACACCTCAAAGCTATGAGAGAGATAAATTATTAGCAACCTTGCGGTTAAGTAGGATCGCACTTAGCAAACTCCTGGGGATAAGTGGGAGTATAAATTCACTTATTGATCAAGATGTTATGCTATGTTATGTGTTAAAGTATGTTAATTTTAACTAATGTTTTACTTATCATGCTTTGAACTGTTTTATTGCTTCATATTATAAAATGTGGAGTTAATTATGTAGTAAGAAAATATAAAGAAATATTTTTATGTTTTATTATTATGTATCAAACTGTCTATCACCTGGTTTACTATTTAGCCATATTTTTATTGAAAACAACTTTGTGAAAACCTTGCATACGTGGCTGTCTAGTAAGCACTAGTGATGAGATATTTTATAACCAATTGAGGGCTCAGAATAGAAATGGTCAGTTTGCTAGAACTTGCTAAGCCGTAGACTCACTCTTTCACCTATAGATTTTTATAGATGCGGTTGAAGAGGAAGAAGAAGAAGAAGCGGACCTGTACGAATGTACAGTCTATGACGAGAGAGGCTGACTGGGGGCCTCAGTTTTTGGAGGAATTAGTGTACTTAGTGTCAAAAGTAGAAATACTGGTAATTTTAGATGTGTGTATTTTACTATGCCACTTATGGCAACTTTTGCTCTACAATGTATTGTTAATAACCTTGTAAAGGATGTAGCCTGCTGTTTGTGGCAGTTGTGGGTAAATTGAGTTTTTAGTTGTTGATATATATAATATGTGAAGTTTTTAGATGCTCTGGTACAATTATACTTCTGAGGAAAACTCTGATATATATATATATATATATATAAAAAAAAAAAAAAAAAAAGTCTGCTGCTATTTTATGTAGTAGTGTTACATGTAATTGTAGATAATTACACTTACGGCTTGTTTAGAAAGCCGGGCGCTACATTCTATGCATGTGGATAATGAGAAGGAAGTTCTTCTAGATTTTGGTTTCACGCTAGTGCATTCTTAGTTCCTACGAGACTCCTAATGCTTGCTGTTTTTTATTTTGCATATCTTCAAGATTTTGAGTTTCACCACATGTGTGAGTGCTTGGTATGCAACCGTTAGTGAGGATTAGTTTTATCTTTAGGCAACTATTTTCATACCTTGTCCTTGTTATCATCATGATTTTCATCATTTTAACATAAAAATGGACACATTGAGGACAATGTTTGATTTAGGTTTGAGGGGAACATAGTTGGTGTTATGCTTATATTTTTTGTTCTAAAAAAAATAAAAATTAGCATGACCTTTTTGTTTTAAGGTCACTATGCTACCCCTGTTGAAAGGATTTTACTGTTGTCATGTTCAATTTATTATACATGCACTTAGCCACATAAAACATGACAACTAGTTAGAGGATAGATGTGATTTTGAAAATCTTGAGGATAACGAATGTGGGGATTTTTAACCCTTGTGAGTTTTGAGCCAATCATTCTTTGTAGATGGTAAATTTTCATGAGATCACAATTCATTTGGAGGTGAAAAAATAATTTCCTTGTGTTAGTCTCACTATCATTTCTTTTGGCTGAATGCTACAAATCATTAATTTTATGCCACACTTAAATCTTTTTGTAACGCTCAGGAAATTCAAGCACTTAAAATCCATTATAGAATTCATTAATATTGTTGAGAAGACAATATCAATAAGTTTCTATAACTAACTTAAAGTTGTCTTGAAATTTTAGAAGCTTAATGATCAAGTCTCAAACCCTTAAAAAGTGAAAGTTGACATTTGAGCTTAAAACTTTGATTGAATAAAAAATTGGTCAAACAAACTCAGATTTAGTCAAATCAAAACTTGTTATACTCACAATAGAAATATCTATCATATGGTAAAATTTTGTGAAAAGTCCACTAGTTGACTTTTTAGACTTATAGTTGATTATTTTGTTGCCAAATGACACTTTTTGTTGACGTTTTATTTCTAAATATGGACATGATAGTTATGTTTTTAGAGCATATAATGACTCAATATAATACATATATAGTTATTCCTTAAATCCTGTGAAATCAGAATTCAATTGGTGACAATTGACTTTTTTACCCAAAACCGGTGCTTAAATGATCCAATTGTCGAATAAATTGCAGAATTGATTTAAAAGACCATGCATGGCCGGTCCTAGTTGTCTCCAACTAAAATTTACTGATATTTTTAGGTTAGACACTTTTGGTTGAAAGGTAAGTATTAGTTAGAAAGTTAGGAAGATTTTTAGGTGTGAATAGCTTGTTTTTCAAACAAGGAAGCTTCCTTATTTCACCATTTTCAGCATGCAGCCGTGTGGTTTCCTCCATTCTCCTGATTGCCTAGGCTTCTAAAAATACAAGACAAGGTTTGTTTTACCACATTTTTCAAAGAGAAGACCATTTACATGCAAAAAAACTTCCTAGCCTTCCTATTGCATCTACTTGGCCAGATTGGTGTATTGAGAAAGAAGTTTTTGTTTTGCTCTCTAGAGCTTTTGTCCAGCAGCCTTAAGGAAGATAGAAATGCTTCTTACCTTGCTCTTTCATAACCCAACTTTGTAGTTTAGAAAACAGAAACCAAACAATTCATCCAAACTTTCAAATTGGCAACTTTGGAGTTAAAAGAGAAGTTTTGTTCCAAAAATCGTTTCGTATGTTTTCTTTGTGTTTAAGTGTTCCATAGGTGTTCTCAAAGAAGTGTTTTGTGTTAGTATACTACATAGAACTCAGAACTCTAAGAATATGGTTTCAAAAAGAAAAGCTTTGGAGACAATAACCTATAGTGCACTTATGTTCTTTCTTTAATTTTATTGAAGTTGATTATGGATTTTATGAACTTATGAATGGAAATACAAATTGTTCTTGCCGATTTTTAACCTTGTAATGGTCTTGGATCATCATAGGTAATTGTTATTGCTTATATATCTATTACTTTCATATATCTATAAATATATATTGTTAGGATTTATGTTTAAACATTATGTCACCAAGAGTACTATGCTTTGTTTCGGTGTTTAAACATGGATCATGGTAGTAGTTATGAATGATCTTATGACTTCCATAAGTAACAATTATATATATATATATATATATATATGTGTGTGTGTGTGTGTGTGTGTGTGTGTGTGTCAACAAGAGCACTATACTGTGCTTTGGTGTTTAAACATGAATCAAAGTAGTATCTAATCCTTATGACTGATCTTATGACTTGATGAATTGGTGAGCGAGAATGATACTTTTGAAGACTTGTCTAAAGTTCCAATAAAAGGGAAAGGGAAAGGTACAATCTTAATTCGCTTGAAAAATAGAGGGAATCAATTTATTACAAATGTTTATTTTGTTTCAATTATGAAAAGTAATATTTTGAGCTTGGGACAACTCTTGGAAAAAGACTATGAAATTCAAATCACAATCAAAGTCTTTTACTAAGAGCTGACAAGAAGAATTTTATAGCTAAAGTTCCTATGACAAGCAATAGAATGTTTTTATTAAATTATTTAAAGGGATGTAGCTAAATGTCTCAAAATTTGTTTGAAAGATTCATCTTGGCTTTGGCATTTAAGATTTGAACAAGAAAATTTTGGCAGATTAAAATTGTTGGCACAAAAGAAGATGGTGAATGGCTTGCCTTCCAACCAACTGGATCAACTTTGCGAAGGATGCCTTGCCGTTAAACAATTCTAGAAAATCTTTCCAAAAGAATCTACTGCAAGAGCAAATGAGCCGCTTCAACTTGTTCATGCGGATGTTTGCGGGCCAATTAAGCCATCTTCATTTGGTAAAAACCATTACTTCCTTCTTTTCATTGATGACTTTAGTCGAAAAACTATCGTCTATTTTTTGCAGGAAAAATCTCAAGTGTTTAAAGTTTTCAAAATATTCAAAGTCTTTGTAGAAAAACAATGTGGTTATTGTATTAAATCCTTGAGATCTGATGGGGGAAGCGAATTCACATCTAATGAATTTAAAGAATTTTGTGAAGCTAATGGAATTCGTCATCCTTTAACGGTTCTGAGATCGTCACAACAAAATGGTTTTGTTGAAAGAAAGAATAGAACAATTCTTAATATGGCTCGAAGCATGCTGAAGACAAAGAGACTAATGAATTTTAGGTGGAAGCTGTTGATTGTGCTATATATTTATCAAACCGTTGTCTTACAAAAAGCCTATGTAACAAAACACCACAAGAAGCATGGAGCGGAAGAAAGCCAAGTGTTTCTCATTTGCGAGTTTTTGGAAGCATTGGTTATACACACGTACATCAAGAGCAGTCGAAGCTTGGTGATAAAAGAAGGAGGTACATTTTCATAGGCTATGACTCAAGTTCTAAAGGCTACAAGCCTTGCAATCCAAATTCCGACAAAATTGTAATTAGTAGAGATGTGGAGTTTGACGAAGAAGACTTTTGGGATTGGAGCACTCAAGAGGAAGAAAAATATGATTTCTTTCATTTTCTTGAAGAAAAAGAAGAGTCAAGAAATGAAGAGTTCACTACACCTTCTCCATCACCAACAAATTCTAGTACACCGTCATCATCATCTTCGAGAGGAAGTGCTAGTGAAATACGACCACACATGAGAAGGCTCCAAGAACTTTATGAGGTAACAAATAATTTAATGATGATCTAACTCTCTATTGTCATTTTGCAGATTGTGAACCACTAGGTTTTGAAAAAGCAGTGAAAGATGAAATATGGTAGAATGCCATGGATGAGGAAATCAAAGCAATTAAAAAGAACAACACATGGGAGTTGACGACTATTCCAAAAGAACAAAAACCCATTAGAGTGAAGTGGGTGTTCAAGGTAAAGAAGAATGCTAAAAGAGAAATCGAGAGATACAAAGCAAGGTTGGTTGTCAAGGGATATAGTCAACAGCCCGAAATTGATTATGGTGAAGGTTTTGCTCTTGTTGCATGGTTGGAAACCATAAGGATGGTAATTTCTCTTGCGGCTCAAAATAAATGGAAGATTTATCAAATGGATGTAAAATCTACTTTCTTGAATGGAATTCTTGAAAAGAAATTTATGTTGAACAACCTATGGGCTATGTCATCAAAGGGGATGAGGAGAAAGTTTTGAAGTTGAAAAATGCGTTGTATGGCTTAAAACAAGCATCAATGGCATGAATAGTAGAATTAATAACTACTTTCAAAAGAATGGCTTTATCAAATGTCCTCATGACTATGCTCTTTATGCTAAGGAGTGAAAATGGAAATATTTTTATTGTTTGCTTGTATGTGGATGATTTAATTTTTACATGCAACAATCCAAGTATGTTCGAGGATTTCAAAAAAGCAATGACTCAAGAATTCAAAATGACAGATATTGGCCTCATGTCCTATTATCTTGGGATTGAAGTAAAGCAAATGGAGAAAGGAATTTTTATTTCTCAAGGAAGTTTTGCAAGGGAAATGCTCAAAAAGTTTAAAATGAACAATAACCTGTTAGCATTCTGGTAGAATGTAGAATTAAATTATCAAAGCACGAACAAGGAGAAAGGGTGGATCCAACAATTTTCAGGAGTTTAGTTGGAAGTTTGAGATATTTGACATGTACAAGACCGAATATTCTATATGGAGTTGGGCTTGTTAGTCGCTATATGGAGTCACCTACCATAACTCATTCCAAGGCGGCTAAACTAATTCTTCATTATGTCAAAGGTACAATTGATTTTGGCCTACTTTATCCATCTTCTAATGGATTCAAACTTGTGGGTTATAGTGACAATGATTGGGGTGGAGATGTGAATAATAGAAAGAGCACCATTGGATTTGTTTTTTATTTAGGGAGTTCAGCATTTACTTGGATTTTTAAAAAGCAACCAGTTGTGACACTTTCAACATGTGAAGCTGAATATGTTGCCACTACATCAAGTGTTTGTCATACAATTTGGTTGAGAAAATTGTTAAAAGAGCTACACATACCACAAGAGGATGCTACGGAAATTTTTCTTGACAACAAGTCAGTGCACTTGCATTGATGAAAAATCTGGTATTCCATGATCGGAGCAAACACATCGACACAAGATATCATTTTATTAGAGAGTGTATTGTCAAGAAGGAGGTACAACTCGAGTTTGTGAAGACTCATGATCAAGTTGTAGATATTTTTACAAAGCCCCTAAAGAATGAGATTTTTACCAAGATACGAGCATTACTTGGATTTACTAGAAATTAAGTTTCAAAAGGGTGTTAAATAATAAACTTAATTTTAATAACATTTATTTGAGTCTTTTATTATTCTTGTAAGTTACTAAGTGACTTGAAGAGGTTGTGTCTTTTGGGTTTTCAAGAGTTATTTTACATAAAAGTTACATGGGAATTATATGAAATGTAAATGAATGAAGTTAATGGGAAGAAGTTAGAAGGGTCATTTGTATCCTATAAATACCCATTTAAGCAAGTTATTTTTAATCAACTTGAATAAAAAGAATACAAGTCCTCTATCAATTTATTGTCTCTCTTACTTTTCATTCTCACTCTTAGTGTGTGTGTTAGGATTCATGTTTAAACATTATGTTGCCAAGAGCATTATGCTATGTGAAAAATAAAGTAACTTCTAATTTAAGGTGCGTGTGTGCAACGTGTAACAAAATATTGTAAAAGTGGAATTTAAATGACACAAATATTTTGTTAACAAAGTGAAAACTCAATTAAGAGAAAAACCACTCCGGGATAGCCAAACCTGATATCCACTATTCAGAAGACAAAGCTAGTTACAAAGCAATAGCACTCACATACCCTTATGCAGTGGTCATACCTTGAACTTTGACGTGTAACCCAATACGAATGCCTCCTTACCATGTCACCTACTTGAAGGAGTCTTCAATGGAATCTTTTACCTTAGGGCTCCTCCCTAAGTTAGACTTCACATGAACATACCAACAACACTTTGGCAGTGGCTTGAGAGCAACTGGATTAGCAGAACAACTCCTAAAATATACTCTCTAAGCACTATGGATTTCAATACTAAATTCTTACAAATTACATGCCTAGAGGCCTCTATTTATAAGCTACAGAAAACCTAAATCAAGTCTAAATTGATTTTCTCTAGGCGGCGTCTAGACTGTAGTTGAGGGCGTCCGGACAGACAACTCTGCAACCAACTTTCCAAATTCGCTGAAATTCTTTCCTAAATAGAGTCGTGTCGGGACGGTGTTGCCCTAGCGTCCGGACAGTTGCACTTCTGCTGCACACAATTTTCATAAAAAGGACTAAGAGTCCAGATAGTGTAGACTGACATCCAAACAGTTGCTACTATTTTGCACGTCTTGCCTTATTAAGGATAGCATTCGGATGGAATGGCTACGTCGTCCGGGCGGTAGCAGTTGTCTTCCCATATTTATGTTTGAAAAGGAAATCCTTTTACTTGTCGAACACTGAATAGCATTCAGACATGTTGCTGAGACATCCGAACGGATGCAACCTGGAACAATTCAAAGCTTCTAGACACCGATGGGAGTCCGAACGGAAAGTTCTCGTCGTCCAGACGGATGTTGCTTGACTAATGAGCGTCTGGACAGAATACCACGTCGTCCGGACGGCAAGGGACTTGAACTTTACTATCTTGAATTCTGCACAGAGTCTTCTTGAAGCACATAACTGAAATGTAGACTCTGAATATAAACGCCGTCCCTGATAAATAAGCAACATTACATAGAAGTGATTTTGTCCAATAGAATGCAGTCAATCACAAACTAACACTATGTTTTGGTGTTTAAACATAAATCATAGTATTATTTATATTCTTATATTGTTCTCTTGATTTAACTTGTAACTCTCATGGATAATTACAATTGCTTCATAATACATATAAAGTACTCTGACCTAAAGGTTTATGTTTAAACATTATGTCACCATGGCTTTAAACTTGCTTCGATGTTTAAACATAAAGCTTAGTGTTGGAGACTTATAAGTGATCACATTTTGGTATCATGACTAAAAATGACAAATAAATGGATGTAAAGGTGATGAATCTAATATTTGGAAAAGAGAACTAATAAATATGTTATCTTCTTTGTATATATGTTTTTACTATAGAAGATGAGCTAAGAAGAGAGAAAGTATGGAAGTACTTACTGAGAGATGATTATATGTTTCATTATTAAAACGATTAATATTATATCTATTTATTGCTTGGATAAATATTCATGAAATGCATACTGTGTCCAAATAAAAAAATAGTTGAAAAGATAGCCATCAACAAAAGCTGGTTAGTAGCAGCGAGGAATGGCTAATCAGTGGACAAAAAGGTGTCCAAAGTTGCTAATATATAACTAAAGCTGGGACCAGTAGTATTCCAATAAAGCAACCTAAGAGCGAGAGGTTTAGTAGTCCAAGTAAACTTCAAAGTGAGAGGTTTAATAGACGTGAGCGAGTTGAAAAGGCAACCTAAGAGCGTGATGTTTGAAGTAAGATGATCATAAAATACAAACTAATTGGTCACTACAATGCATATTCATACAATCATCGCATTTATTATCTTTATGAACTGTTTCTAATTTGAAGGTAACTCATGCTATGAAAATGGATGACTCACTTGTGTGTTTCTATGTAAATATGATGATGTCATATTTGCATAGTTATTGATGCAGATCAGGAAGGTGAAGGCATGGATCCCTTTGCTAGTTTTGATAGTTTTTAAAAATATTAATGAACTATTATGAGCTAGCATTTAGAACGATGCTTATATTTGGTATGCTTATTTGTGTATGCTTATGTGTCGTCTGTGGTACTAATTTTGATGCACCTAGTGTGCATATAACATGTAATGAAAAACTAAGTAACTTCTAATTTATGTATTGAGGTAATTCAGTTAACTTTGATGTGTTATGCTATCAATTCCTGAGACTTTAGAAGAAAAAAAATATATTCCGCTATGAGAGTTCTATCTCTGATGTAGTAATGTCATGTGTAAACCGGAGGTTTTTGTTTACAAATTTGCTGGTTCAAATTTGGGGCATTATACTTTTAAAGTCATGAATGTTGAAGAACTACATAACTCTTTGAGAGATGAGATTAGGTCATTTTTCTTTACTTTAAGCCTGAAATTTCTTTCTCGTGATACATTATCGCTAGTTACCCCGCTAAGCCTCATAATTAGCCTTTCTTTCTTAAACCTTTTTCCAAAGTGTTTCAAGAATGAAGTCAATTAACTTATCTCAATGTGGTGGCATGTGATCCAAAAAAACAAAAAGGATCAAAAGGAAATAAAAGGAATCAGCCAAATTTTTTATTTTTTATTTTTTTAAAAAAAACATAGAATAAAGATGATGTTCAAGATTGGGAGGTGTGCCATTAAAATAAATAGTGCGTTATTGAAAAAGAGAAAGTAATTGAAAATACCAAAAGAAGCTAAAGTTTCAATTATTCTTGAAAACACATCTCACTTTTACCATTACCTACTTGTTCTTTTTTCCCTTTTCTTAACCCCTACATTACATCTCAATAAAAGTTCTTATCAGTCTTGAAGAATGTATGGTTTAGACATGTTCATGACTAATCAATAAGTGTGATTAAAATTGTAAATGAGCCGAGCTTGGGTGTGTAGTGCATGTCCAAGCTCGACCTAAGAAAGGTTTGCATCACTTTAATAGATTACTTAGCTGAAGAATTCTCCTTCTTCTTCTTTTTCATGTGGGACAACCAGACAAGCCAAATATTCTAGTGAGGAGTGTGTGTTTGCTTTTATTTTATTGGTGTGGGACATTAGTGAGCAAGCATATACAAGGAAAATCAAAAAGAGTTTACTCTTAACAATAGCAAAAAAAAAAAAAAAAAAAAAAGTTTAATATACAAGGTTAATATATTAAATTGACTTTGAAAAAATATAAAAATAAACGATTATTATATATACATAGTTAATTATCAAATGTTTCTTTTATATGAACAAATTAACTCTATATATAAATATAACCATGCCAATTGACTAGCTAGTTAACTAAATTTAATACACACAATACACTAGTTGATTATAAATAATTATACACTACATAACTACGTTCTTAATATTTTAACTATAAGATATTTTGTAACGCCCCGCTTTTACAAAAAGCGTAAGTGAAAATTTTTGAATTTCCAGGAGACATTACTAACTTATCAGAGGTAATTATTGGCAACGGAATAAATGTAATATAAATTGGGAATAGGTTGACACCTCAGAGCTACTACTGAAATACCTCAAAATATATATCTAATGAGCCGGTCAGCATAATTATACAGACAGTAATACCAGTCATGCCACACAGAGCTAGATAATTATACAAGCCAAATATCTATATATAACCGAAGAATTATAAGTATTGTCTTAAGTTAGGCTAATGGACTATAACAGGGTAGTCCCAAAATATAGGTTATCCAGCCTTACAAAAACTGAACCAGGAACCATCTATGTGTCGGGATAGTCCTGATAATCCTCTTCTTCTTCATAGCCTGAACCATTACAAATACCATACAAAGAGAAGAAAACAACATAAACGCTAAAGTGAGTCCGCTGTTTCCAATAATAATATGAGTGCTGATTTATTTAATTAATGCAACACAATGCAATGGCCATATAATCACATGTATATACAAAATATAATCCATGATCGCGAGTCATAGACATAAAATGAACATAAACGTAATCATAAAGCAATGACGGTTTTAAGGGTATAGTTTAGGAATTTCCCTTTTTCCACTCCTCTGTTGGCCTAGGCACGGTTAGCATGTTATTTGAAGCCCGGGCTTCCTCCCTTTAACTTTTAATTATAATCTTTGGGAGCCTAGGCTCCTGGAAACCTCGGAATCCCTGGTGACCTAGGTACACCAGTTTTTGTATTTATTATTCTCTTTTCAGGTACCTCCTCATTCACTAAGAACCTAGGAACTCATGTGAAGCCTCGCGTACCCACTGTGGATCTAGATCCAGCAGCTTGCTATTAGACAGATTATTAAAAATAATAAAACATGCAAAGCCACATGCGCAAACAAGTAAATAAAGCAGTAAGCATAATATTATAGGAAAAGTCAACCAGCTTCGTCCTCAATAAGTATAGAGATACTTACTAGTTTCTGCTCCAAATATTTTCCTTTACAACTGCATAACAACCATCATATGATGATAACGAATTAATAAAGCATTATTATGAAATCATTATTATTACCATATCTCTTCCTAGAAATTGCAACGGCTACAGATTTAAACATGATCTCTTATTTATCTATTTTAATGCTTACTCACCAACTCTTGTATTAGCGCTACTAGAAATATCCATCACATAACACACCTTAAAAATAAGGATACATTGTCATATAATCAAGCACACATATGATTTTACTCTTCTTTAATTCACACATCCTTATAACACACACCTAAATATTGCTCACCTTTTTTTTTCTTAATATATATATATATATATATATATATATATATATCAAAACCTCAACATATATACTCTCACACTTACATTTCTTGATCCATTTTTAAAACACAATTTTTCCATTCTAAATTACAAATCTCATGTAGTGAATACTCATCCACATGCTTACACATATACTCACATGTAAGTTAGCCAACTTTTCATACAA
The DNA here is from genome assembly GCF_958979055.1 of Alnus glutinosa. NCBI lineage: Eukaryota > Viridiplantae > Streptophyta > Magnoliopsida > Fagales > Betulaceae > Alnus > Alnus glutinosa. Next base: position 19,927,519 of record NC_084894.1, read on the forward strand.
CATGCATAATTAAAAGCAAGAGCAAGTCATGATTTCAAATAATAATAGAACTACTTGATCTATGAGAAGTTTAAGGGAGAAAATACTCACCCAAAGTTCCCCAATAACTTAAAGAGTGAAGGAGAGTTGCTGTCCAAGAGAGTTCCACTTGCAAAGCTTGGTTTCTTGGTCTCAAAACAAAGGAGGTTTCCACTCACACTCTACCACTGATTTTGTGGGAGAATGAGGGTGGTTTTGGAGCTTAATTGGGCTTGCTAGGTGCTGGAAAGTGAGGTGAAAATGGAGGATTTTCGTGCTACTTCTACAGCACTAGAGTGAGAGAGAGTTTTGGCTAGAGTTTTGTTTCTTCTTCATGAAAATCAACTCCCCATGCAACCTATATATAGCACTCTTGAAGGGCTGAGATTTAACCAACAAATCATCATCTCAATGGCCAGATTTGAGCCAGCCAACACCTCAAATCCATAGCTCAAATCTCATAGGTGACTATTCCATATCTTAGTCCATGATTACATGATATCTAAGGAAATCTAGTTGGGCTTCAACCAAAATGGGCTAACTAGGCTAAATAAATATGGGCATGATCATTTGGCATCAAGTACCACGTGTGGGTCCCAAATCATTAGGTGGAAAAATCAATTTTTGCAATTGACGGAAACTGCACTGCACTGGGCGAAGTCGCTCGATCGAAAATAAAGTTGCTCGATCAACTTCGACCTATAATCGCTCGATCGACCAGAAAGTCGCTCGATCGACTTCACTTTACTGATCCAACTCTCTACATGCATAACTATATAACTCAATTAGACTAAGAGCAATTCTTAAGTCTTATATTTATGCACATATTTTGATAACTTAAGTGGGTTGTCTTTCCCGGGTATTACATATTTTGTAACGACTTAGGGAAAAGCACTAGCTACATTTGCGCTATAACCCCAAAAGACTAGTCAATTTGGAGTTTTCCTAAAATCCATTATAAAGCCCAGTTTCACCTAATAACTAGGCAATATGAGACTTAGCTCTCACCATCTTTATAAATCACCCACTCTATGTGGATTACTCCTCATCTTCCTAATGTGGGACCGAGGTATTATATATTTAGTATTAACACTAAATGTCTGTGTGAGACAGTGACAATAGGAGGTGGGTTGTTTAGTGTATATATAATATATAATTGATTATTGCTACTTGATAAGTAATATACTATATAAGCTATTTTTCTTAATATATATGTAAATATTAATAAATATATACAATTCGAGCCTAACAAGTGATTCGAGTCTTATACAAGCTTGCTCACGAACATTAACCAAGTCGAGGAAAGTTTTAAATGAGTATATATCGTTTAATAATTGAGCATAGTTTCGTGTTCACGAGTAGCCCATTAATAATAGGATCGAGCACGAGCTGAGCCAAGCCTGTGCGAGTTCACGAGTAGCTTTGTTCATTTACAACCCTAAGTGTGATGTAAATTCTTTTCAGCATCCTTTCATGATTAACCATTTCTCATATGATTTATATGTGATATGCTTGGTTTTTCTTACATTATTCCACTCACATAAACTTGAGAGTGTTACACCCATTTCAAAATGATTTCAATTGTTGAGTGTTAACACTGGTAAAACTTGAGCAAAACATACTTTTCGATAAAAATTCGATGTCGTATTTATCTAGACACTAAGAGTGTGGTTGTGTTGGTTAAATTTTTTCCCCCACTTTGAATTTTAAGGGCATATGAAATTTCTTTGGTAGTTGTTAGTGTTTTGACCTTTAACTAATTCTTGTTGTTAAGGATATTAAAAATTAAATAATAATAATAATAATAAGCTGTTTTTTCATTTCTTGAGTCGTTTCTATATTTTGTTTTGAGTCACTTGAATTGTTAAAGACTAGCAATAAACTGGTTGGAGGGGATGATAATAGCTTAAATGTGCATATTCTTCTCAATTAAAATAAGCATTATTATACTTTATTTGTACTAGTTCTTGCATTTTAGAGTTAATTATGGAATAATGCTTAATTATTGATCTTGAGCTCAAATGATAGATTAATGCAAGAAATTATCTTTTGCAGAAATTGGCAAAATTTTTGCAAAGGAAAATAAGAAAGCAAAGCAAAAAAAAAAAAATAAGACAAAAGCATATGGTAGGAACCACAACAAGAGACTCACGTGAATATCCAAAGAAAGAGCGAGCCAAGCTAAAAAATAAATTAAAAAAGAAAAAAAGAAAAAAAAAAGGGATAAGTCTGCCTCATGCATAATCAAAAGAAGTGTGCTTGGTAAACAATTGAGTTGTGATTTTTTTTTTTAAAAAAAAAAAATAGTAATAAGAAGTGACTGATGTGATATAAAGTAGAGAGAAGTTTTGACCTAAGAAAAAAGTGGAAAAAAAAATTTATTAAAAAGTAATTGATGTAATATAAAAAAAAAAATTCTTGATATGAGTTTAATCATGTTTTTCTCACGATTTAGGATTATCTTAATTGATTGAATGCTTGGTTTATATTGCTGTTTAAAATTGGATATCTCTTGTGACTTGTTTTTTTCCAGATACAATAGATAACTTAGTTTTAATTTTTTTTAAAGCGAAGAAGAACATGCTTTAGATTTGTGTTAAGGGTTTTAATGGTGATATGTTTTCCATAGTAACAAGATTGATTTCTAGATTATCATGTAGAGTTTAGGTAAAATCAATGATCAAGAATATATGTTGTTATGAATTAATGAGGTGGATTCCACAACCTTGGTTCTTTTCATCTTGATATTTTACTGCTTTTATTATTTATTTTGTTTAGAGTAATGGCATGTTTAATTTTAATTTTATTTCTGAACAACTATGTTTTTATTGAACTAGATTAGGATTTTTTTAGTTTAGATTTGGCTAGTTTTCCTATGATTATACAAATCCCTGTGGATTCGACCTTGCACTTTCTAAACAATACTTCAGTACGATTTGTGCGCTTACAAGTAGAATTAAAATTTCACAACAAGTTTTAGACACCGTTTCTAGGAGCTTGGGTAGGAAAACAAATCATATCCCAACTTGAAAACAAATCATATCATCTATGATATCTGTAAAAAAAGCAAGTCACAAGAGATATTATGAATGCTTGGTTTATGTAGTCTTAGTTTAGTGGTTTAATAGGATTATCTTGTAATTCATTGAACTTTTCTTTGAGTTGTAATTATGTTTAGTTTTGTCACAGAATTGCCCAATGGAGAGTTTGTTAGGTTTTAGTGTTGGCAAATTGTCAAAACATGCAAAGTTTTAGGTTTTGGTTTAGGGTTGAGTCGATATCAAGTGTGGTTCAAGGAAAGGTTGAAATTGAAGTTTTGAAGGCTTCAATCACAATTTCGATTGCAGTTTGTTCAATCAAAAATGGTGTAGGAATTCGTATTCAAAAACCTGAGAGGTTCGATCGCAATGTCGATTACACTTTGGTCGATCAAATATGTGCAGTTTGTTCAATCAAAAATGGTGTAGGAATTCGTATTCAAAAACCTGAGAGGTTCGATCGCAATGTCGATTACACTTTGGTCGATCAAATATGTGCATCATGATCCATACATAAGCTTGAGAGCCTCGATTGCAATGTCAATCGTAAGTCATTCAATTGAACAAATGCAATCCTTTAAAACCCTAAAGTTCTTTCGATCATACTGGTTGTAGGCTATTTTAATTGTTAAACTCCTTTGTCATTAAAATCCAGTTTTCACCTCTCTTATATAAGCCTAATTGTAACGCCCCCAAACCGCTAAGGGTTAGGTTCGTCCATTCTCATACACCAAACTGCAAAGATTCGTAAGGTCTGCCAACAACCTAGCTAATATGCTGAATTTAATAACAAAAATAATAAATAACAATTTTAAACTCAGAGCTTTAATAAATGCGGAAACGGTGATTTCAAAAATTTAATTATGAAAGATTCAATAACTGAGAATTTAAAGAAAAGCTAAATTTGTTGTGCAAGTGCACTTATTAAGATAATTGAGATGCAATGATCTAATGCAAATCCTAGATCCCATCCCGGCCACCTACGTCTCTCTGTTCATAACCTGAAAACAAAAACAAAATAAGGGGTGAGCGAAAAATGCTCAGTAAGGAAATCCTCAACCATAAAACAGTTGAGTTAAATTCTTTTCTTTAAAACCTCAAAACAATTGTCAAAAACTCATTTTTTATACACAAGATATAATATATGTTTGAAATCAATTATTACTCATAATATGCCCCTGTACACTATTACGCCCTGTGTAAATAGGGTTGCGCGGTCATTGCTGTGACCTCGGGCAGGTAACGCAGTTTACCTGTGGCCACAGGCCCTGCCCCCGTCAGCTAATTAATTAAAGTGCACTTAGACTGACATAGAGACGGATTACCGCTTTCACAAAGTTCATCAGCGGGTGCGCTTCCATCTCAAGCAACGGTACCGAGCTTAATCTCTGCGAATCTCTGCGAATATATATGGGGCCCAAAATAATAGTCTCCTCCACACACGTGCCCTTTTCTCAAAAATTTCTCCTTTATATATATCTCATAAAGTTTTCTCACAAAACTTTCTCATTCTTTTCTTGTATATCCAGTGGCAACGTGTTGGAGGGTTTCACAAATTTTTTTCTTCTTTTATTGTCACTTCCGAAAAAGTTGACTTCACATCTCGGTTAAAATAATAAATTCTCAAAAATTGCAAAGTCCTTTAGAACTGAGGTTTTTCTCAAAATCACAAATTCCAAAATATCATTTTTACTCAATAACTTTCACATCAAAACCAATTAAAAACAAATCCTTCATGTAAACAAAATAATTTGAAATACCGAATCAAGAATAATCAAATCGCAATTATGCAAATAAAGGAATAATTAAAGTAACACAATAATTTGAGAAGGGGTAGAGGGTTCCCTTACTTGAACTTTCCATTAGCATCGGGATCGAGCTTTTACCAAAATACTTCCTTGCACACACTTCAAGCCTTAAACCACACAAAACTACACAAATCCCACAATTTTCTCCCTTGGCCTTAGGTGTGTGTGTGAGTGAAGCTTGATGGGTATTGTGTCTTCCATTTTGGGTTCTATTTATAAAAGAATGAATGGTTAGGATCAAGTAGACACATTTTGATCCAATGGATGGGAATTAACCTTACCTACCACAATGCACTCAAACTTATCTACCACAATGCACTCAAACTTACCTACCACAATGCACAATGAATGGTTAGGATCAAGTAGACATATTTTGATCCAATGGATGGGAATTAATCTTACCTACCACAATGCACTCAAACTTATCTACCACAATGCACTCAAACTTACCTACCACAATGCACAATGAATGGTTAGGATCAAGTAGACACATTTGATCCAATGGATGAGAATTAACCTTACCTACCACAATGCACTCAAATTTACCTACCATAATGCACTCAAACCTTAATATATTATTCTAACATTATTATTATTATTATTATTATTATTATTATTATTATTATTATTATTATTATTATTTAACCATTCTCATTGCTAGACCAATTTACTATGCCTAGTTTCTCACTCAAGGAAATTACTATTTTCTCAAAGGTGGGTTGGGTTTGTAGATAGAAATTGGAATGGGTTGGGTTAAGTTCAAAGATGGCCCATTAATGAATAATGTGAATTTAACATGTGAAATGTGGGTTGGGTTTGTAGATAGCAATTGAAATGGGTTGGGTTAAGTCCAAAGATGATCCATTAATGGATAATGTGAATTTAACATGTGAAAGGTGGGTTGGGTTTGTGGATAGCAATTGGAATGGGTTTGAATTCGAAATGGGCCCATTAATTATAACTTAACTGAATTTTCGTCCAGAACAGGGGTCATATTTTTCACGGATGTTTTCAGGTATTAAATAGAGTCCAAAAATTATGAAATTTGGAGGGTAGCTAGAGGACTTCAAAACGAGCGTCTCAGTTTTTGAATCGACCAAAACGGAGTTTGTTTGACCCTGTTTTCGTTATTCCAAAGTTTAAGGTATGTTTTGAGTTTTTATCAAATTGTAACTATAAACGTTTCTAAAAACAAAAATACACATTTATTTTCATAAATAATCATAGTTATTCTTTTGCCTTATTAAAAATGTTTTAAAAATAATTTAAACCATTATAATTATATCTTAAAAATCTGGGGCGCTACATTCTTCCCCCCTTAACAGAATTTCGTCCCCGAAATTCGAAAGCTATAAAGTTTTCCCCAAACAAAGAAACTAATGCATATTTCATATTACCTTGTCGAAGAAACAAGAGAGTATACTCGTACTTGAGCGGTGTCACATACTTATAAAGGATATTCATCCGATAAGGTCTCACCTAACTTAGATTCAGTCTTCTACCTTAAGAATACGTAACTCTGACCTTGCTATTCGATGTTCCCCAAAGAAAAGTCTTTCATCTTGTGTTATTGAAATTCCACCTCCCAAAACTAGGGAAGAATCTTATTCAAAGTTCAACGTCTCGATAGAAAGACCGTGCTTAAAAATCCTTAGGGGTTGAAATTCCTTTCCATTAGAAAATCCTTAAACGTTATTACTAAATCCAACTGTTCCTATCCTCAAGTAAGACAGTCTTAATTCTTCAAACCTCAAAAACATATATCATATTATTCATAATAAATCATAAGCTGCAAGAATTAAAAACCAAAATATGGTCTACCCTAATTAACCTCAAATGGCCTTGCGGAAGGCTGAAATGTTGATCTCATAATATAATTTTTTAATCCATAAGATTCTCCAACAATAACACCAAGAAATTCTATTTACTTCGATCATAAATTTGTGATATATCATAGACACGTAAATCAAATCAATCATAACTATCCTTAATATCATGACAAAGGTATAAAGGCTTAAGATCAGATCTTGTAATCATGATTTCTTTTAACAACAAAAAGTGTGTAAGACACTATCATTTTCCAAATCTTGTCTTCAATCATAGGTAAACCTCAAATTGTAAATCAGGCAATATCCTTGGCAATATCCTTGCATTCCATTGCAAGATTTAACCTCGAAGTATACATCAATTAATCATCATCGGTATACTTAATATCTAATAAAGATGCAGAAATTCTAAGATCATCCAGTATGAACATCAAGTCTGTAAATCAACAAATTTCAAATTCAAGGCTTAAACCTCAAATAACATAATCAGTTTCCTTAATCATATTAACTGATATATAATTGATTCCATTTACTGCCATGTAGTATTTCTCACTTTCCAAAAATCAACTAAGCATCAATATCAGAAATGCATCGAAACCTAGTCTCCACATTTGACATTACAATCATCACGATTCTGGTCAGAAAGAATATTAACAGTATTATCCCATAAAAATTATTCTGGTCTAAATAAACCTCAAAATGGGATTTAATCATAACATGTTGTTTTCCAACAATAATTGTGCAAATCATATATCTATAATACCAAAAATTCCTCCAATAACAAAATCATCTATTTCTAGTTCCGTAATTCAGAATTGCCTTAAAATATTAACCTATCATCAAAATCCGTAATCACTGGCTACTATCATAGAATTGATATTAATCTTTTAAACCTCAAACCCATCCCATATAAATCAGATTGGAAATCTTTCTTTAGAATCCCGACAGTTCATCATAATTTCAATATACTCAAAAGTACTCGAATCAGCCAAAATATATCATATTCATACTTCAAAACATCATCATAATTGAAAATCTACACTTCATTTAAGAAATCCTCATTACAGGAAAAATTTCTTGTATAACATTTTCCTTTGTGCAGATGATGTTTTCTGATAATCGTGGTGGAAAGCTTGCCAAATGAGAACATGGAAGCCTCGAAAGAGAGGAAGGTGGGGAAGAGAAGGTCTTGCATGATCAAGAATAATCTTGCTTCGTTGTGTTTGTGAATCTGGTTGTGATGCTGCATTTTTCCAACTTTAGACTTTGAAATTAGTTATGAAACTACATCTTCCTTCTTAGGAAGCGATGATAAGCTTAGACCAGAAGAAAAATTTTGGCTTTCAAAGCGTGAAGAGTTGAGAGCTCAAAGGTGTGCTTTGCAAGGGAGAAGATGAGTGAATTTATAGAGGAGATTTGAGAAGGTGAAAAGGGTGAAAGTTGAAAAAAAGGAGACTCGTAATTCGAGAGCTGTCTACAAGTGGTAGTGGCGGCTGCGCTCAGAATGACGTCGATTAGACCGCGCTTTGTCCACTGGTTAAATTCTCTTTCCTTCCTTTCAGATTCTTCCAATAACTGCTTCATTTCTATCTTTTCTCCTTCAGGTTCTTTGAGGAGTATCATCATTTCCTTAGTTTTCCAAAAAATGGCTTCCTCATCCTCTCAAAATAATCTTGATCTGAATGCTGCGCCTGTAGTACAACCAGAAATTTGGCGCCCATTATTCTTATCGCAAAAAGGTCATCTCATGACCAATGACTCTGTGATGCTGAATGATGCAGTAGCTGCATCCGTGGCTCAAGGCATCATAACTCCTCGAGATGAAAAGTTATTGGCGGATAGGACCGATGTCCAAGCCATCAATGATTCTTTGGCATTCAGTATTCAAGGTGCCTCTTCTGTTTCAAATATGGCTCGATGTCTGCAAGTTCGAGGGAATGAAATTCAAGCGCTGAAAGCTCAAATTTTGACCTTGCAGCGAATGTACATGGACTATAGGCGAAGGAATCGAGTTCTTCAGCAAGAGAATAGAAAGCTGATGAAGGTGGTAAATTCCTATGCGAAAGACTTAGGAAAGAGGTATGCTGATTTGGAGCAGAACACTAATCGTCTCCGAGATCAACACAAGGATCTCTTGCTTGAAGTCCAAAACCTTAGGGTTTTTCGCCCAGAAACTTAGCCAGGTATTCTATTTGATCTTGCAATTCTTTACTAACAAAATAAATAACTAACTGTAGTATTATAAAATACCCGCAGGTATAAGCACACCGAACTCTCTGGGAATGATGCAGAAAGGTCCTATTTGCAAGTCTATGGTTTTCTTTGAATAAAAAGCAGTCTATCTTGTAAGACAATAATTATTTTCTACGTACTGTTCTTATCTCTCAAAAACTCTCCTAAGGCTGCTATAACCCTTTGAACTGTTATTTCATTTCGACCTATTGCTAAGGTATAACTCTTGTATAATATCATGATCTTCTTTCTTATTCCTGCATAATTACTATCATCCTCAAATTGCAATAGATTAAAACCCTAGTATTACTCTAATTTAGTTATGCAGTCAATCAATACTCAAATTTGCTAATTATAAACTTATCCGCCAAGCAAGGATATCTAAGAAAATCAATGAATCACATAATCAAAATTTTATTTAACTTAAGCTCTAGAAAGACCTCAAATATATATAAAATTCCCCAAAGTTCGTCAGATGCATAGGGAAAATAATCTCTCCAAAAATCATTAAATCATTTGATCAACTAATTTCCTCATATATATATAAATCAGTAATTTACGCTTTATACACCTATCTTCAAAGATACCAGATTTGGAATAATAGATACCCATTAGTCATAACATATCTTTCCTTTACATTCTAGGGTTAATCGGATAAACCTCAAATGTGTTCAGCTAGGAATCAGACCTTCACTTAATATCTAATTCATTAAATCAGTCATCTCAAAAAATCAATGTGTTATCAACATCTAATATTACAATCAATTACCATATTCTTGTAGCCTGATTTAGGAATAACTTCCTTTTGTCTATCACATAGCATTACTCACTTTCCTAAAATTCAACTAGGCATCAATATAAGTGGTATATCATAACCTATTCTTATCTTCAAGTAGACGATAGTCGTTCATTCCTTAGACCTCAAACACGTAGATCACATCAGGGAAATCACACTAAGCATCAAACTATAAATCAAGATATGGTTTACCTCAATCATCCTCAAATGCAGCTTAGTGGGAGGCAAAAATAAATTCCTCAAGTAAATTCTTAGTCTATAGAATTCTCCAATGTTCAATTAGTTAGCTATCTCCTCTAGTCAATTCAATTGATCTCTTATAGCTCAAAAATTTGTTCCGATTGTACATGTATTACATCATCAGCTAGGGTATAAAGCTTTAAATAAAATCTTGCAAATAACCCTTACCTGAAAAGATTTTGTTTCTTTTATCCTCAAAAGGGTGTACGAAAATTATGTCTCTTACCCTTATCTTCAAATTAGTCCATAGACTTCAATTTATCATTATCCTCATAGGTCAATGGATTCGACCTTAACCTCAATCCAATTCAATTTTACCATTGATCAATCCTCAAATATGATAATTAGAGCATTTCTCAAACTTAAGATCTTCCGAAAGATTCATCTTATCATGTGGATTACCTTATCCTCTAGAAAACTTCAATAATTCCTCAATATATTCTAACTTCACTAAAGTTATCTGATCACAAGAATATAATTGTCTCAAATATCATCAATTTACTCGATCAACTTATTTCCTTATATGTCCTTAAAACACATGAATCAGTATCTATAGATTAAGTGTCCATCTTCAAAAGGATACCAGATTCAAGATCATAGATATCTTTGTTTACATCCTACAGTAAATCAAGAAATCTCTAAACTTCAATATTTTTCTCTATGCACATAAAATATCTAGGTGATGCTTAATATATTTATTGACTTAATATCCATAAATCTGCCAAGATGTTAAGCATCCGAATTTCTATAATCTATATCTTTAAAAGCATTTCATAAATCATGACTATACCTCAAAATATTGTGGTCATCAATACCTAACCATCCAAAACAAGTTGGTTTATAACCGATGCAATTGCTATTCCTCGAGAAAGATTGTACAACTTAACACTTAGTTAAACAGGTCTTGAAAACCTATCATACTTTGATACTGATCATAACTTACTCCTTAGTATTGATTCCAACTTAGAGACTTCAACCTTAATAAGATCAATCCTAGGGTTCATAAAGTCAAACTGCTATGATGCAATTCCCTACAGGGGTAGCTACTGCGAGGTCTACATCTAACTACTCAGACATCAAGTTATAGTCTCGTGAAAAAGAGTATGACATAAATGAATACGTTGTACCAGAGTCAAAGAGCACAGTAGCCTGGTGGAATGAAATCAAAAGTGTACCCGTCACTACTTCGTTTGACGCTGCTACATCACCTGGAGTTAGGGTAAATACACGTGCAGGCGTAGTATTCCGTTGTTCCCCTGCAATCCTTAGCGAGGTGTCGTGGTCCACCACACCGATAACAACCCGGCTGTCCAAGTCGGCATCTCCCATAATGCATTTTCTCACAAGTCTGGCACATAGGGTGTTAAAAAAAATAGGGAATGATTCCCTAGCACTGAATACAAGACAAGAAAGGACGGACTTTGCTAGGCCGGAATGTGATTCCCCATTACCCCACTAAGTCTATCTTAATGATCTAGCTCCTAAAGTCTACAGAACCTTATAACCTTTGCTCTGATACCAAAACTGTAACGCCCCCAAACCGCTAAGGGTTAGATTCGTCCATTCTCATACACCAAACTGCAAAGATTCGTAAGGTCTGCCAACAACCTAGCTAATATGCAGAATTTAATAACAAAAATAATAAATAACAATTTTAAAACTCAGAGCTTTAATAAATGCGGAAACGGTGATTTCGAAAATTTAATTATGAAAGATTCAATAACTGAGAATTTAAAGAAAAGCTAAATTTGTTGTGCAAGTGCACTTATTAAGATAATTGAGATCCAATGATCTAATGCAAATCCTAGATCCATCCCGGCCACCTACGTCTCTCTGTTCATAACCTGAAAACAAAAACAAAATAAGGGGTGAGCGAAAAATGCTCAGTAAGGAAATCCTCAACCATAAAACAGTTGAGTTAAATTCTTTTCTTTAAAACCTCAAAACAATTGTCAAAAACTCATTTTTTATACACAAGATATAATATATGTTTGAAATCAATTATTACTCATAATATGCCCCTGTACACTATTACGCCCTGTGTAAATAGGGTTGCGCGGTCATTGCTGTGACCTCGGGCAGGTAACGCAGTTTACCTGTGGCCACAGGCCCTGCCCCCGTCAGCTAATTAATTAAAGTGCACTTAGACTGACATAGAGACGGATTACCGCTTTCACAAAGTTCATCAGCGGGTGCGCTTCCATCTCAAGCAACGGTGCAGAGCTTAATCTCTGCGAATCTCTGCGAATATATATGGGGCCCAAAATAATAGTCTCCTCCACACACGTGCCCTTTTCTCAAAAATTTCTCCTTTATATATATCTCATAAAGATTTCTCACAAAACTTGCTCATTCTTTTCTTGTATATCCAGTGGCAACGTGTTGGAGGGTTTCACAAATTTTTTCTTCTTTTATTGTCACTTCCAAAAAAGTTGACTTCACATCTCGGTTAAAATAATAAATTCTCAAAAATTGCAAAGTCCTTTAGAACCGAGGTTTTTCTCAAAATCACAAATTCCAAAATATCATTTTTACTCAATAACTTTCACATCAAAACCAATTAAAAACAAATCCTTCATGTAAACAAAATAATTTGAAATACCGAATCAAGAATAATCAAATCGCAATTATGCAAATAAAGGAATAATTAAAGTAACACAATAATTTGAGAAGGGGTAGAGGGTTCCCTTACTTGGACTTTCCATTAGCATCGGGATCGAGCTTTTACCAAAATACTTCCTTGCACACACTTCAAGCCTTAAACCACACAAAACTACACAAATCCCACAATTTTCTCTCTTGGCCTTAGGTGTGTGTGTGAGTGAAGCTTGATGGGTATTGTGCCTTCCATTTTGGGTTCTATTTATAAAAGAATGAATGGTTAGGATCAAGTAGACACATTTTGATCCAATGGATGGGAATTAACCTTACCTACCACAATGCACTCAAACTTATCTACCACAATGCACTCAAACTTACCTACCACAATGCACAATGAATGGTTAGGATCAAGTAGACACATTTTGATCCAATGGATGGGAATTAATCTTACCTACCACAATGCACTCAAACTTATCTACCACAATGCACTCAAACTTACCTACCACAAAAGAAGTCATCAATAACTGTTGTAACTGGGACGAGGACGAGGCGTAGGTGGTCCTGCCTCTACGTTAACCAGAGGCGTGGTGCGGCTCGTCTTGAGGGAGTTCCAATCGTCCAGAGGCCCGATCCAGTGGGCTGCCGACGGCAGATCCAGACCACCCGTTAATCCCAGGCGGCTCTGCTGCCTTTCTCTCCGGCCGGCCGCCCCTCTCTAGAGCCGGATCTATTCGTGGTGTGCAACGACGTTCTCTGCCGGATCTAATCGTGGTGTCTGAACCCGCGAGTATCTGAGTGCTAGAGACGTAAAGGTGCGGCTCGTCTGAAGGGAGATCCGGTGCGGCTCGTCTGAAGATCCGGTGCGGCTCGTCTAGAGGGAGATCCGGTGCGGCTCGTCAGAAGACCCTGCGGCTCGTCTTGAGGGAGTTCCAATCGTCCAGAGGCCAGATCCGGTGGGCTGCCAATGGCAGATCCAGACCACCGGTAAATCCCCTGCGGCTCTGCAGCCTTTCTCTCCGGCCGGCCGCCCCTCTCTCGATCCGGATCTAATCGTGGTGTGCAAGTCTGAACCCGAGAGAATCTGAGAGCTAGAGGGAGATCCATAGTCCGATTGGAGGCCAAATCCTCGGTGATTCGCTGGTGGATGGTGCTATGTCGACCCCGGTGGCCTGAGGCACTTTTCCCAGTGGGTCTTATGCTGTTTTGACCGATTGTAGCTCATCTTCCAGGAATTTGATCGATACTCCTCTGCCAGGCTTGGGTTCTCAAGGGGGAGATGGCGGCCGCCGGGGGGTCCAAGGGGCCTCCGACGGTGGCGGGGAGGGCTCGGTCTTTCGCGGAGTTGGTGTCGATACCGCCTCAGCCAATCCCTGAAGTTGTGGTTCCATTTCGTGCTCCTCAGATTGTGGATGGGGAGGCTTACGTTCAGTTTTCCAGGGAAGAAATTGAGAAATCGGCAGTCCCGTTTCGTTTTGCTATGGTGATGAAGTTCCTGAAACAACGACCCTCTCTGGATCGCATCCGGGCTTTCATTCATGGGCGTTGGGGCCTAGTCTCTCAGCCGGTGGTCTCTGCGATGCGTAAGCCCTGAAATGTGTTTGTTCGATTTGCTTTGGAGGAAGATTTTATCAAGGCTATGTCCCGTGAAAGCAGCGAGATAGATGGGGTGAATTACCGCAATTTTCAGTGGACGGTGGACTTCTCTGAAGAAGTGGAACCAGTGATGGCACCGGTATGGATCAATTTACCGGGACTTGCTCCGAATTTCTATCAAGAATCTTACCTGCGTAATATTATAGCTCCTGTTGGAATGCTCCTTCGGAGGGATAATGCTACCAAATGTGCCACACGCACCGACGGGCTAGGGTTTGTGTTCTAATGGACATCTCTCAATCACCAGTGCATCATGTGTGGATTGGGATGCCTCGCCAGCCTTCCAGTGTGCGTCAGGTAATCATCTATGAAACTCTTCCGGCTTTCTGCACCAAATGTAATACTCAAGGGCATAATATTGGTAATTGTAAGATGTTGGTGAAGGAATTAGGGAAAAAGAAGGAATTGGGTCATGTATGGAAACCGCAGAAAAACAAAGAATCAGAGAAGGTGATCGTCTTGGGGGGAAATAGAACCCCTGTTTCGGGGGAAACTGTGGGAGAAGATTTGACTGGCAAGGAAAAAAATTTGGAGGAAAAAAACTCTGGGTCAAACAAGGAAGTTGCTGTCATGGAAAGTGGAAAAACTGAACCGTCTGGAGGAGAGGAAGGGCTAGTTAGAAGTGAAGAAGGGCTGTCCAAGGACCTGTTGGAATCATTGGAAAAAGATGGAAAAAATTCAAATGAGATGAGGTGTGTGGAGTTGAGCATTGAGGAACCTGCTTTGGAGGTTAACACTAACATGGTCGGTACGATCGATGGGGATTCTAGCATATCTGGAGGGTCTGGCCTACTAAATGGGGAGAAGGAGTGTGTGCCTATATCTACTAATGGCCCTCTGGAGGATGACATTTTGGCGAAACTAGATAATAATATTGAGGATTTGGCCAAGGATAATCTGGGATGGAGGAGAGTCGAAAAAGTCACCAAATCTGGGATGAGGATTTCAGGGTCTGCTTCGGATTCAGAGGGAGTAGGGGTGTTACCGCATTTTGAGAAAGAAAAAGATGGTGTTTCGGATACTGAAATGTTGAAACCAAAACTGAGATCGAAAATGAAACTTTGCAGCTCTTCACAGGCTCCTAGCAGGCCTGAACGGTTTATTCTATGATAGACAACCTCCTGTTTTGGAATTGTCGAGGTCTCGGTTCCTCGAAGACTAGATTACGTGATATGCTAAAGATGTTAAAACCGAAGATCTTAATTATTGCGGAGCCCTTTCGGCAAGATGGTAAACTTGCACGTTGGCAAGGTATGCTGAATTTTGATATGTCTTATTCCAATGGTGATTCAGGCGGTAAATTGTGGATTTTCTGGAAAGAGGAGGTTCATGTTAATATCCTTCAGGAGTCAAATCAGCAGGTTACTCTTTTAATAAATTCTTCTCTGCTCATTTCTGCTGTTTATGCTAAATGTAATTATATGGAGAGAAGGCAGCTCTGGGATTGTCTTCTGTCTTTTGGAGGTTTACAGATGCCTTGGATTCTCATAGGAGATTTTAATACGATTCGTCATGATGGGGAGCGAAGAGGTGGATGTCCGCGTCTGTCAAAGGCTATGGAAGAATTTTCCTCTTTTATTCAAAATGGGGGGTTGATCGACGTGCCTTATTCTGGAAATAATCTGTCTTGGTGCAATGGGCGTGGAGGTTTGACTCGTAGCTGGGCCCGGTTGGATAGGGCGTTGTGTAATACAAGACTTTTGGATAGATGGTCGACGGTTTCTCTGTATTATTTACCTCAGAAAACGTCTGATCATGCTCCTATGTCCCTTCGATTGGAGAATTCGGATAAAAGGTATGGTCCTAGCATTTTTAGATTCCAACAGATGTGGACGTTGCATGATGGTTTTGGGGAGTTTGTTCATAATATTTGGAATGAGGAAGTGGATGGAACTGGTTTGTGGAAATTTGCCTATAAGTTGAAAAAAGTTAAAAATGCTCTTAGAATATGGAATCGAGAGGTTTTCGGTTGGACTACAATGCACTTAAAACGCCTGGAGGAAAAAGTTGATCAAAAAGAAGCTCAACTGCAAGAGGCTTACTCTCAAGAAGTGGAAGCGGAGATGCTTGAGGCTCAAGCGGAATTAAACTCTTGGATGAAGCGTGAGGAAACCAGAATTGCTCAAAAAGTTAAAAATACGTGGATAGGCCATGGGGAGGTGAATGCTTCCTTTTTTGCAGCTCTGCAGACTAGGAAGAGGAATATTATTAACTCGATGAAACTCCCAGATGGTAGATTGCTGTCTACTCCGGAAGAGATTCATAATGAAGCGGTTGCTCATTTTGCTGATTTGTTGAGTCGCAGGGATTCGGAGTCGGTGCATAGTCTATCAGATATTATCAAAGAAGAGGTGAGGGAAACTGAAAATCTGAATTTATGTCGCAGCCCAACGAAGCAGGAAATTAAAGATGCCTTGTTTGATATTCCGACAAATAGCAGCCCAGGTCCAGATGGTTTTACTTCTGGTTTTTTCCAACATTGTTGGGACTTTATCCAGACAGACTTGGTCGAGGCAGTCAAGGACGTCTTTGCAGGTACGGCTCTTCCGAGGTATTACACTGCTTCCTTTATTGTTTTAATTCCGAAAGTGTCGGACCCAAGCTCCTTTGATAAGTTTAGGCCTATTAGTCTCTGCTTGGTTGTGTATAAAATTTGTTCAAAGCTGATTGTGAATCGTTTATCTGCTATTTTGTGTCGTTTGGTTTCTGATGAGCAAGGAGCCTTTTTTCCTGGCAGAAGTATTTTTGAGAACATTAGTCTTACTCAGGAATTGGTTCAAGGCATAAATAAACCAATTCGGGGGGGTAATATTATGATGAAAATTGATATGGCCAAGGCTTATGATACTGTAGACTGGGATTTTTTATTACAAGTGATGAATGCGTTTGGGTTTTCCTTGGGGTTTTGCAAGCTGATCTCCAACTGTGTTTCTTCTTCTTGGTTCTCTGTGGTGATGAATGGCACTCCCAAAGGTTTCTTTAAGGCTGGCAGGGGTCTTCGCCAGGGGGATCCTTTATCCCCTTATCTATTTATTTTGGTGGAGGAGGTGTTTTCTAGATTGTTGCGGAAGAAAGTTCAGGATGGGACTATTGGTTACTATTTACAGCCTAGAAAAGGTCCTTTAATCTCCCATTTACTTTATGCGGATGATATGGTCATTTTTTCGACTGGTAGAAAGAAAGATGTGAGGAGCATTCTAGAAGTTCTTGATATCTATGCCCAGTGGTCTGGTCAAGTGGTCAACGCTTCGAAATCTTCTATTTTTTTCTCAAACCGTATTCCAGATTCTAGGCGTTAGGAGCTGATTCGTATTTCTGGGTTTTCAATGGGGAACTTCCCGACGCGCTATTTGGGGGTTCCTATTTTCCCTGGTAGGGTTAAATCTCGGTATTTTGATGATTTGTTGGTTAAAATTTCAAAAAAGATTGAGGGTTGGAAGATGAGATTTCTATCTGCTGGTGCCAGATTACTTCTAATTAAGCACGTGCTTTCTAGTTTGCCAGTGCATTTATTATCTGTCTTACCTGTGCCCAAGCAAATATTTGGGAAGATCAACAGACTTTTTAGTACGTTCTTCTGGGGTTCATCGGAAGGTAGGCCAAAGAGGAAATGGGTGAGTTGGGATTCGGTTTGTCGGCCCGTGGATGAAGGTGGTGTGGGGATCAAAAATATTATGGATGTCTACAACTCCCTTCATTCCAAATTTGCCTGGAAATTCCTCTCGGAGGATACCTTGTGGTCGCGTTTCTTTAAAGCTAAATATGTGAAGAATCAACACATTTCCCTTGTGGACTCCTCTAAAGGTTCTAGATTTTGGAAAACGCTTCTTAATTCTGTTCCCCTGGTTATTGACAAGTCTGTTTGGCGTGTCAAAGATGGGAATCTCTTTTTTTGGCGGGATAAGTGGATGGAGTCGGGTCCTATATGTCAGAAAGTTCCGATATCTGATTTGCCTTTATTAAAAATTAAAGACTGCATGGTTGAGCAGAGTTGGGATATGGACTTGGTTGCTCAGCTTGTGGGTCAAGAGGTTACTGATGATATTTTCTCTCAGGTTGCTGGAACTAAACCAGGCATGGACCGGTTAATTTGGCTTGGTAGTAGGGATGGGAGATTTTCAACAAAAAGTGTTTGGGACTGGTTTCGTCTTTCGGTTCCAAAGCACCAATGGACAAACTGGATCTGGCACTCTGCCCTCCCTAAAAAAACTTTCAGTTGTTGTGTGGAAGGCAATGACAAATAGTTTGAGTGTGGACATCCGGATAAGGCGTATTGGTATCTCTATAGCCTCAAAATGTGAATGCTGTCTGCTGGGAAACATTGAGGACCTGGATCATGTGCTCTACAGTGGCAAGATTGCGACTGAGCTTTGGAAAATGTGCTCTAGTTTCCTGGGTATGCCTTATGTGGCTACTAGGTCTTGGTTGAGTACTGTTGAAGCTTGGTTTCGTAGAGCCAAAAAGTCCTCTATGGTTGGTAATTTGATTGGTTTGATCCCCTGTGTCATTATTTGGAACCTTTGGATATGGAGATGTTCGGCTCGGATGGAGGGACAAAAGGATTGCTTTAATGTTTTGTGGCGGAAGATTAAATACTGGATTTATTAGATTGGCTTGAGGCTCAGGGATACTGGAAATTTACATCATCGTGATCAAGTTATCCTTAAAGATTTAAATCTGCCGGCTGTTCCTTCTGCGAAAAGTAAGTTCATTGCAGTTGCTTGGGAGAAGCCAGAGATGGGTTGGTTCAAATTAAATACGGATGGCAGTAGCTTGGTGAATCCGGGTATTTCAGGTGCGGGGGGTCTGATTAGAGACCATGAAGGTAATTTAATCACTGCTTTCTCGGAGTATATTGGTATTGGTTCTAATAATAAAGCAGAATTATTAGGGGTTCTTATTGGCTTGCGAAAATGTAAGGCGATGGGTCTGCGTAATATTGTCGTTGAACTTGATTCTTCCCTGATTGTGACGTGGCTTGAGAAAGGTAGTTGTCGGGTTTGGTATTTGGAGGATTTTTGGGAGGAAATAGTTATTCTACTTAGTGGCATGAATACTTGGTTCAACCATGTGCTTAGAGAAGGTAACCAAGCTGCGGACTGGCTCAGTAAACGTGGTAGTGCGGGGATTACGCATGATTATATTTCGTGTAATATCCCCAAGGAACTCAAAGGGATTCTTCGGGTAGACAAATGTGGATTACCTTGTTTTAGAATTAAGTGAGTTGTGTGTTGTGTTTGTGTTTTGTCTTTCATGGGATGTTCTCTTTGTAAATCCTGTGACTTTCAGTTGTTTCATGGTTTTCCTCCGCCGAAAGTGAGGCCTTTTTCTAATAAATTTGGGCCGGGATCACTATTGGACATGGGTTGGGTTAAGTCCAAAGATGACCCATTAATGGATAATGTGAATTTAACATGTGAAAGGTGGGTTGGGTTTGTGAATAGCAATTGGAATGGGTTTGAATTCGAAATGGGCCCATTAATTATAACTTAACTGAATTTTCGTCCAGAACAGGGGTCATATTTTTCACGGATGTTTTTGGGTATTAAATAGAGTCTAAAAATTATGAAATTTGGAGGGTAGCTAGAGGACTTCAAAACGAGCGTCTCAGTTTTTGAATCGACCAAAACGGAGTTTGTTTGACCCTGTTTTCGTTATTCCAAAGTTTAAGGTATGTTTTGAGTTTTTATCAAATTGTAACTATAAACGTTTCTAAAAACAAAAATACACATTTATTTTCATAAATAATCATAGTTATTCTTTTGCCTTATTAAAAATGTTTTAAAAATAATTTAAACCATTATAATTATATCTTAAAAATCTGGGGCGCTACAATAATGGCCTACGATTTTCATAGGGGAGAGAGGCTATCATTCATAGCTCCGTGAGAGATTTTAAATAGTTTGAGCCTAAACAGATACACATATTATCCTTGATTTATCATATCAATCAAACAACAAAAAAGCCTTCAACAACAAGAGTTTTGGATTGCAGTGGACAAGTTTGTTCGTAAAGGAGATTCCTAGCCTATAGAAGAAGGCTAGAGGTCCTGGAGCCACTGCAGTGGGAACTGAACGGGTTGTATCCCGAGGTTGCAAGCTAAGTCTAGGATTACAAAGGTTTTGTAAGTTGATTAGTTTGTAAAATAAGTATGTTATAGTGGATACCTTTAGGGTTGGCTAGCCCCCAGAGTCATTTTTCTTTTAAAGAGTTCTTCAAAAGTTTCAACTCTGTTATCAAAATCCATGTGCTCAATTATTTTTTTCTTGTTTGGATTTTGGTGATTATTGTGTTTGGCTTTAAAGTTGATAATTTTGCTAATTTTAATTCTAAGATAAGGTTGAGATCTTTTTTGAATAATTAAAAGATGGGCTTAAAGGAAAATTTTTAGATATTCCATTTACAAATATAGGAAGAAATCTCGTTTTACTTAAGATTGTAAAGATAGGATGACTTGTAACCTATTCACCTCTCAAGATTAAAAAGATCATGAAGTTCAATGGATGATTTAGAGCATTAATATGGTTGTACATGTAATGTGGTTATTGGCTATATCCGCATAATGCGGTTATCACTTTTAGATATCTGTATCCATGCGGTTATTATCCGCTAATAAGGTAATACGCCTTTTGGGCCTTCTTTGGGTCTCTATTATGGCCATGTTTTGGTGTTCTGTAAACCCTCGTGTTTTTAGATGAAATCTATATCTTGATTTCACATTACAACTTAAAAATAACAAAGAAAATTAGAACACCCCATGATGAGTTTATTAAAAAAAATGCAAACTTACAAATTAGAAAGTACGGTTATTCAAATGTAAATCCAACAATATTACGTATCCAACAAACATATATATATATATATCTAAAGGGTATAGGAATGCGGTTAATAAAATTGCTATCCACATCTGCATATACGGATAATAGTTTTTGCTAATCGCATCCACATCTACATCCGTATCTGCATATGCGAATAATAGATAGTTATGGATAGAGGATAGTTGCGGTTAATATTGACCCACATGTATAACCTTATTAATTAATGCCAATTCAAAAAGAAGAAACTCCTTCCTTTAAAAAAAATTAAAGGAAAGTGCAATTCATCACCATGATCATTTTTTTTTTTTATTGAGCCCAGCCTCGGCCTAAGACTTGGCTAAATAGGCAACGCATAAACTAGAACCCCTCCTCTTGTATACGCCCCAAACAGAAATGAACGACATAAGGAGTAAGGATCCTTTTCATTATTGACCTACCAGTCAAAGATGTGTAAAAAAGAAAAATAGTTGTCGACGATTTTCTCACAAAGGAAAGCTAGCCATGAGCCTTAAATGACCTACCATTTTGAACCCACTCGATAAGGAAAGGAGGCCGACAAATCCAAAAGAAAAAATAAAATAAAATCACACAGATTCACCGCATTCAGTAGGTGATCCACGTGTCCATCGACACTTGCCTTTCTAGGCTCACTTACCAAATAAGGTTAAGTGACCTCAACAAAAGGTGAGAAAAATCATAACACAAGTACATTATTCTTACACACTTTCTTACTCACACCGTGCTTATCCATCTTCTTAGATTTACCTTCACAAATTTAAGCATTGGAGGTAGTTCCGCCATCACTACTGGCGTGCCACTCTTAACTCTTGACCTTTTTCCAAGTCTCCAACATCATATGTTCGAAGTGGTCAATACCTTGGCTCTTTTCTACATAACCACCAAATTCCACTTTAAGTGGCCCAAGCTCAATCATATCTAGAGCACTATGCTCTTGGTTTCGAAAGATTGCATAAACTCAAAAGGGTAGCAAATAACAATAGGCTCAATATATACATAATTAACTCAAACCACAAGAAAGACCTCATTACTATTTATTATTGGAAAATTTGGCCGCTTATTACACGAAAAGAATAACCTCTTCCTCTTGAAATCCCATTATACATATAAGTACTTATTTTGATGGGAAACTAAATAATACAACATTGGGTCCAGCACCCTCTTCGAGTTTCTCTACATGCAATCAACCAATACTTAGCTAAATCTTTATATATTAGCCCACAAAGTGTATAAACTGGTAAAAATCTAGCCACGAATGCCTTATATTTTTTTTACAAAATTTTCAAAATTATTTGTTATAAGATATTGGCTTATAATTGAGGACTATAATGAATCCGGGTATTTGGAGTTACAAATATTGCTTTTTTTAGCTTGTGCTTTTTGGCAGCTGTAGCACAATGTCAAAATCTAACAACACAAGCCTTGAGCAACCGAAACACCAGAAGAAGCAGAGTCCATCTTGTTCTCAAACACCAATTGATTATAAAGCTTCAGATGATAAATATGCAAATAATGAAAAAGAATAGTATCGTAACTGAGGTAGAATTTGTTATAATTGTAAAGTGAATAGTTGATCCAATCATGTAAATCAATCCTTATACAAAAAGATATGTTTAGTTTCGTTCTCTTGACAATAAATGTGCAAATTTACTATTAAATCTGTGGAACCACATGTGAGTTTCACATATTCAGATTCAATGGTAGATTTACAAAAAAGATGTGCAAGAGAATTACACCAAACACATCTCATTATATAATGGCATGAAGTCTCTGTTAGAGTATATTAGTGTCACAGATGTGATTATTGAGAATCAGAGCTGTTGCTCAAGAAGGAGAAGAACATCAACTAGCGTGAGCTTAGGGAAGGGCTGATGAGTTCCAAATATTGTATATTTGGACCCCTCAATTTGCATGTGTTAAACCTTTATCTTTTTTATTTTCTAAGGTTTGGGGTAATTACCTTTTCCCCCCATGAACTACCAAAAAATGTGCAATGCTCTCATGAACTGCCAACTCGACCAAAAAAGAGCATTCAACTACCACAGTTACATGTTTTGCCCCTTTCTGTTAGCCTAACTAGTAAAAATACTTATATACCCTCACTCAATTTCAAAAATGACCTAAATGCTCTCAACTTAAAAAAAAAAAAAAAAAAAAAAAAAAAACCAAAAGGAGAAGGGGTGCTGCCGGAGGGGTGGCTGCCACCCCTTAGGTGGAGGGGGTGGCCAGCGAGCCACCCCTAAAGGTGGGTCCAGCCACCTCTGGGGTGGCTCACGGCCACCCCGCAACCTGGGGGGCCGCGCGGCCACCCTTGGAAAAACCTAGGGTGGCCGCGAGCCCCCCCAAAGGTGGCCCAGCCACCACTGGGGGTGGCTCGCAGGCCACCCTAGAAAACCTAGGGTGGCTCATACGCCACCCCCTTTCTCTTTTTTTTCTTTTTTTTTTCTTTTTTTTTTCTTTTTTTTCTTGCTTTTTTATGCTCTTTTTTTTAAAAAAAAAAAATATTAGTTTTAATATTTTTTATTAATAAATTTAAACCAAATTAATAAACAATTTTTTTTTTCAATTGAGGGCATTTTTGTCTTTTAATCAAAATTAACGTCCAAAATTGGCATATTTCGTCCATGTTAACTGGTCTGACTAACGGAAGGGGGAAAAATGTGTAAAATTGATAGTTTGATGCTCTGTTTTGGTCGAGTTGGTAGTTCATGGGGACATCGTGCATTTTTTGGTAGTTCATGGGGGGAAAAGGTAATTACCCCCTAATGTTTTTTGTTAGTTTTGGTGTTTTAGTGTTTTGCATATCATTAAGAGAAAATAGTGATTTTTATATGGAATTGCAAAGAAACGGGAAAACAAGTACATTCTAATCTGTTGGCTCGAGCATATCTCGACCCAAGACACTCGAGCGAATTCCAAAAGAAAAGAAAAATAAAAAGGAAGAAGCTATTTTGTAGAAGACCAAAAAGAAATGAAAGAAGAAAAAAAAAATTTGAGGAAAGCAAAGCTTGCTGTTACGTGGAGCCTACAAGAAAAAGAAAAAAAATGAAGTCTGTGTACATGAACTTAGCAAATAAAGCAAAGAAGATGTTTTTTTTACACAAGGGTAGAGGCGTCATTTTGGTTTCTTTTTCTAACCTTAGCAGCACCTAAAATAAAGGAAGCTTTTCTTTTGTAAAAAGGGGGGGAAAATATGAGTGAACTTGTGGGACAAGAGGCGCATGTCAGAACTATAGCCGTTTGGTGCATTTTTCCTTTTGTAACATTTTTCTTTTTGTAAGTCTCTCATTTTTATGTTTTTAATAAAAGTTAGTATTTTGTTTTTAGTTATGAGTGGCTAAAATCTTCAACTAAGGTTGAAGATGGAGCCTCGCCATTGATTAGATTTCGTATTTTCATGTTTTGTTCGTATAATCCGGATGTGTGTTCATTTCAATTCAATTAAAGGATTAAAACTCTTTTAATTGATTGTTTCGATTAATATATGTGCAAACGTTGGATATTCAATGAGTTTCATCCAACGGATATATTGAATCTTTTGATTTAATTTGGATATCCATTGTGATTTATTTGTCAAAATGGATACATTGGATGGTTTTGAATTAAATTGGATATTCATTGTGATTTGTGGAAAGAATTGATTCATTGAATTTTTCAATATGTAATTTTATGAAAATAAGAACATGCATAAGATTTTATTGCAAACATGAGAATATCTGTTTTGATTTGGTGAGTGTGAATTCTGAAACCTTAGTGTATTTTATCTATTGTTTTTAATTCAGTTTTATTTAGTAATTTATTTTGCATGAGAAAATACCAAAATTCGGAACTAGGTTAAAATAGGATTAGTTTAAATAGAAATTAAGTTTTACAACGCAATTCCTTGTGGATTCGACCTAATACTTGCACATACACTAAATTGCAAATGATCCGCAAGCTTGCGAGTAATGTAAAACTCACAACAAGGGCAATGGTCTTTCTGTGTAAAATCGGGAAGTCAGTCTCAAGCCAAGCATTTCAAAGTTGGCCAAGTATTCTAGAAGCAAGACAATTACGACCGCGGGCAATCTAATCCATAAGGGTGCAAGGGGTATTTCGGAAGGATCTAAAGTAATTCAGTCACATTGGCTTTTGTTAGTCTGTTGTAACTAAATAGGTTGTTGTAACTAAATGGGATATTGTCACTAAATGGGCTTTGTTAGTTTGTTGTAACTAAAATGAACTAACAAAGCTAGTGGGCTAACCACTTGGGTTGAGCTGGCAAACAAGTGGGTTAGAGAATAAAAGGCCCAATCTATCCTGTAATTTGCATTCAGTTCATTATAGTCTCTGTAGAACAATTAGCTTAGCAGTTATAATTCTAGAGAAGTTTAGATCAAGCTAGAATTAGTCTGTAATGGTGTAATCGGATTCCTGTTATTCAATTCAATCAATTTAGGTCTCTATTTCTTACGCATTTATCTCAAATACCTAATTCAGTAACAAAGTTGTCACAAATTGGTATCAGAACAACAATTTCCTGATGGATCAACTATTTTCGGAGATTCTATGGCCGACGATACAAGGATGAATCAGTTGACAGAGAGCTTTGCTGCATTGAAGAAAATGATGGAGAAAACTAAGGCGCAAGCAGAGAAGAAGTATACAGATTTGCTGAAAAACATGGAGGAAATGCATAAGAAGATGGAAAGGATGCAAACCAGTAGCGATGGTGATAAAAAAAAAAATTGACTAGATTATGCAGAATTAATTCTAGACGGTTTGGGCAAAACCATCTAGAATTCCGGACGATTTGGCCCAAACCGTCCAAAATTGAAATTCCCGACGAAAAATTCTGGACAATTTTAAACTGTCCAGAATAAACCGTCTGGACTTTATTCCAGACGGTTTTTTTGACGGTTTGAAATGGTGATTTTTTTGTAGTGTTATGATGATCCCAAGGAATCTCTTACTATTGTTAAACGAGTATCTAGTGTGGAAGAGTATAAGGAGAATTTTGAGGCTGTTTCAAATCGGTTGAGAGAAATTAGTGACCATAACAAACTGAGTTGTTTTTTAAATGGTATAAAATAAGAAATTAGACTGTCTGTGCGAATGTTTAATCCTCCCATTTTGCTGGCTACTTATGGTTTAACCAAGGTTCAGGAAGAACATGTGTTGTTGGGGAGGAAAAGTTATAGGAATTTTTCTAATTCAAATTTTCCTAAACCTGGTGATGTTGTCATTTTATGTACAAAAATATCAATAATAAATTTACCACTCGCTATAGTACGAATCCTTGTAGGATAGGGCTATATTGAGGGTGTCAAACCTCAAGGACTGCGTAGGTGTTGCTATCAAGCTTTTCGAGATTAAATATAACTTAATTTAAAATATGATTGATTTTTATTTTCTAAATATAAATACATAAAAGTAAAAGACATAAATGTAAATAGAGTAGGGATAAGAGAAAGAATAGGGGATTGATTTCACCACTCACCACATAACAATGGTCAATCATAAATTAACAAGAGAAATTCATACTATGTATGATATAGGGCTCGTCTCACTCGAGTAATCAAGAAATTACCTCTAAAGAATAAGTATAATCCATCTTCGGTTGGCACGGACCGTCCACCTAACCACTAAGATGTGGTATGACCCGTCTTCCCTAGGTATGGATTAGCTACGTCTTTAATAGGATACACACAATCAATGGAAAAGTATAACCCATCTTCGGTTGGCACAAATTGTCTACCTAAATTACACTAAACTAGGGTATAGTACAATCCGTCTTTCCTAAGCATAGCCTATCTAACCCTCTTGCTCATATATCAATTAAAATCATTGTATAACAATCATTCACATAATTACAGAAAATATGAAGGATTGGGATCAATCAATATAAAAGACTTTCTAAGACAAGATAAGAAATTCATAATGATTGAATATAAACATTGAGATCAATTCTCACAGTAATACAACCATCATGCATATAAAAAATCTCAAATTGAATACAATTAAAACCATTGTTACTTGAAATGGCTACATCAACACCCTAGTACGAATTTAGCCGCTCATCGTGGTGCTAGGATGGCCTCCTGCCATGTTCTTCTCCTCTTCAACTTGTCAAGCCTCCAAGAAGAATTTTTCGTCTAAATCTAAGCACACATTCTCTTGAAACTTAGGGGTCTATTTATAGAGACTAGGACAGGCCTAAAAGTTCTAGAAATTCAATAAAAATCGGAACTTAGCCTCTTAGTTAAAGTAAGAGATTGAAACTTCAATCCAAGTAGAAAAATTATTCTAAATTCGTCCAGATTTGCGGTCTTTTATTGCGAGGTGATTTTGGCATGGTAAACGTCTGAATTGGGAAAGAGATATTTCTGACATATTTGTTGAATTTTTTATTATATTTCTAACGCCACCAATTTCATTGTAATCCAAGATTTGAGTAAAAAGTTATTATCAAAATACTGAGACATGTGTAGAATCTAAATTTAAATCCAATCCGATTTTGACTCTTAATGGAGAAATTCTAATTTAATCATTCTCTTAATTTGATTAAACTTAACCACATCATATAAGTCTTCTATTATGTTGGTTAAGCTACCAATATCTTCTAGGTCTTCTCAAAATGTGTTTTAAGCCCAAAATCAATGGAATTAATTGTATCTTTATTTAAAACCTGAAAACAATAAAACAACACAAAATCAAATAAATAACAATGTTAAGGAATTAACATATATAAGTTAAGGGGTTTGAATATGCAACATTTGACACTTATCACCTGGTCTTACTACCACAAATCCACAGTTTGTAACTCCTTTAAAGGCTACTATTTCTATTCAAAAAACATCTCAATATCAAATGGAGGAGAGGAGGAAGAAAGGACTCTTTTATTATTGTGATTCTAAATGGCAAATTGGTCATAAGTGTCAAAGTCCTAAACTGTTTTTACTAGACAATGAAGAGATCATTGAGGAACTTGAATTGTCATCTCAATTAGAGTTAGAAGGGCAGGGTTTAGACCTCATAGAGTTTAGTTATAGTGAGGCCAAACTAGAAATTTCATTGCAGGCCATTACTAGCAGTGTTCATCCTAAAACTATGAGGATTGTGGGAAGGGTTAAAAATCAGAATCTAGTTATACTCATTGACAGTGGAGTACTCATAACTTCCTAGATTGTTGCTTAATAGTAAGTGTCAGATTCGGGTGAATGTAGCTAATGGGGAGGAAGTTTTGAGTGAAGGCAAGTGTAATGAAGTTCAAAAATACAACTCAGTGATATGTCTTTTATGTTAGCCAGATACAGCGCCATAATTAGTCTCTCTAATTATGGCATGATTTTATATTATTGCTATAGGTATTCTATAATTAGTAGGCTGATTGTAGTTGATATTCTGTAATTAGTAGGCTGATTGTAGTTGCCTTATTTAGTCCCTAGATCGCTGTAATTGCTTATATTCAGCCGTGTAATTGATTTTTTCAATGGCTATATAATAGAAGAACCCTCACAAAGAGAGGTATTCAATCCAATTGACATGGTATCAGAGCCCTCATCGAAACTAGGGTTGTTCTAAATTTTTCGGTGCTTTTTTGTGAGTGAGTGGTAGAGTGTTGCTCTAGGTTTTCGTGGGAGTTTCGGTAATTACCTGGATAGTCGGCAGTTTCTGGTGGGTGTCAGTAGTTTCTGTGCCGATTTTTGGAGCAGTTCCAGCAATCTGTGGCGGACAGGAGCAATTCCAGCTGATCGGTGCAATCTTTCGGTGGGTTTTGTTTAGGGTGATTTGTTGTGGGTTTTAAAACTGCTCTTCAGCAATTTCCCGTGGGTTCCGTGCTGTGCGATTCTGTGTGGTGAAGATTCTTTGGTGGGTATCGGCGTTGATTTGGCGAGATGAGCGTTGAATTCTGGTGGGCTGTCTGTGGTGATCGGTGTTGCTGTTCGGCTGGGTCGTGGATGTAAGTCGGCGTTGGTGGGTATCAACGTGGTATCCATTCCTTTGGTACGTGGTATCCATTCTTGGTATGTTTTATTAGTGTGGGTATTAACGTGGACATGGTGCGATTCTGTGCGTGGTGCCATTCCTTTGGTACGGTGTGCTACGTGTGGTGCCGTGCTAGCTTTCTCAAAAAAATAAAAAATAAATAAATAATAAATAAATTTGAAGGCTATGATTTAGAGATCCTGTTCGACATTCTAGTGCTATTGGCGATCCTTTTTAGTTTTGTTTCAGAGTCCTGTGTTGTGCTTGTGCGATTTGGGTAAAATCAGTTTTTATTTTTTGATTCAATTAGGTGGGTTTCATTGTCCTCTAGTAATTCCTTTGGAGTGCATTTTACTGGAAAAAAAAATGCTTTACTTGGGAATTCCAATTTCGATTATTTGTTACTGGAAAAGAATTGTGGGGCCCGATTGATGGTAGTGATCCATCTCCTACAGAGCCTAAGGAGCTGACCAAGTGGAAGGTCAAGGATGCACATGTGATGTCCTAGATTTTAGGGTCTGTTGATCCTTTTATAGTGCTCAATTTAAGGGCCTATAAGACTACAAAGACTATGTGGGAGTACTTGTTGAAGGTTTATCATCAGGATAATACTGCAAGTTGGTTCCAGTTGGAATATGAGATTGCTAGTTACACTCAAGGCAATCTCTCCATTCAAGAGTATTTTTCTGGTTTTCAAAATTTATGGGGAGAGTTTTCTGATGTGGTTTATGCGAAGTTACCTGTTGAATCTATCTCTGTTGTTCAGGCTGTTCATGAGCAGAGCAAGAGAGATCAATTTCTGATGAAATTGTGCCCTGAATTTGAGGCTGCTCACTCAAATTTAATGAATCGGGATCCTTCACCATCTTTGGATGTTTGTTTTGGAGAACTACTTCGTGAGGAGTAGCGTCTTCTCACATAGGCCGCATTCCAGCATGATGCCAACCCCTAAGTTGCCAATGCAGCCTATGGGAGAGGGACGTGTAAGGATATGCGCAAGGTCTAGTGTTTCGGCTGCAAGGAGTATGGTCATATTGCCACCAACTGTGCAAAGAACGATAGCAATTACAGTAAGAAACAAGGCCACTTTATCAAGGAATGTCCCACTCGGCCTCCATATCGTCAAGCTACTGCTTATCAGGCTACAATGCACGCTTCTTCTACTCCAAGGATGTCCTCAGTTTCTTCTGTAGTTGGCTCCTCTAGTTTACCCCTGAGATGGTCCAACAGAAGATTATGTCAGCATTTTCCGCCTTAGGGCTTCAAGGTAATACTTCACATAAGTCTTGGCTTATTGATTCTACAGCATCCAATCATATGACCAAATCATCTGGTGCATTGTGCAATGTCCGTCCATATCATGGTTCATCCCAAATTCAAGTAGCTAATGGGAGTCATTTAGCTATTAATGAAATAGGAGATATCAATCCTTAATTCAAAGATGTTTATGTATCTCCTGGACTGTCTAATAATCTTATTTCGGTTAGCTAGTTAGTTGAGAAAAACTGTGATGTCCATTTTTCTCATGATGGTGGTCTTGTGTAGGATTAGGTGTCGAGGAAGATACTCACAAAGGGGCCTAAAGTTGGCAAACTTTCCACTGCAATTTTCTATTCCTGTTAGTTTATCTTTGGCTTGTATGACAGTTAATACTCCGAGTGAAGTATGGCACAAACATTTGGGTCATCCAAACTCTGTTATTTTGTCTCGTATGTTAAATTCTAGTTTGTTAGGCAATAAAGAAAATGTTTCTAAACACTTGTCATTTGATTTTTCTGTCTACAAACTTGGTAAGAGTAAGACTCTTTCGTTTCCTTCTCATGGTAGTTGTGCTGCTAAATGCTTCGATATTGTGCATAGTGATGTGTGAGGCATTTCTCCTGTAATTTCTCATGCTCGATGTAAATATTTTGTGACATTCATTGATGATTTCAGTCAGTATACTTGGGTTTATTTTCTTCAAACCAAATCTGAGGTCCTATCTGTTTTTCAGAACTTTATCGCATACATTGAGAATTAATTTTCTACATGTATTAAGATGTTGCGGTCTGATTCTGGTGGAGAATACATATCCTACGAGTTTCATGATTTCTTACATCACAAAGGAATTATGCCTCAACGTTCTTATCCTTATACTCCTCAACAAAATTGGGTGGTGAAACGCAAGAACTGACACCTCTTAGATGTTGTTCACACTTTATTGGTTGAATCATCTGTTCCTTCTCAATTCTGGCTTGAGACATTATCTACTGCAGTTTACTTAATTAATAGACTGCCTTCTCATGTCTTGAATTTTGATTCTTCATATTATCATTTGTACCATCAGCATCCTAACTATCTTGATCTACATATTTTTGGATATGTTTGCTTTGTTCATTTACCTCCTCATGAACATAACAAACTCTCTACTCTGTGATAAGTCTTGAATTATTCAATTCAAGACCCCTTAATTTTCATTTGTTAGACCTAGTTTGTGTTGTATATATAACGTTTTGTTGTAGTTTTGTTTTATGTCTTATTTTCAGGTCTTAATTGAAATCTAATTCATGAAAAGATGAAAAATCGTCCAAGGCATTTCGATCGATCGATTATTTGTACAGCTAATAATTCGATCGATCGACTTTCAGTCGACTCAACTTCGATCGATCCAGATGCGATCGATCGATTCTCAGAGCACAACATTTTTTATCGATCGACATCGTATCTTTCAGAAGGTCCAGATATTTCCAAATTTTTGTTGCTATCCAAATCAAAAGTTGAGTTTAATGGACAAAAATACACGGCGACCAGCTCTGTTTGTGCGGCTAGAATTGATCCTTGATGAGTGTAAATTAAATCTCTATATATATGATATTAGGGTTTTAGGTTAAAACATGCATCTTTTGGGGATTTTGGATTTGCTCATGTGTATCTTTTCATTTCTTAGTTAATTTCTAGTGCTTTTCAT
Organism: Alnus glutinosa; assembly: GCF_958979055.1. Classification (NCBI taxonomy): domain Eukaryota; kingdom Viridiplantae; phylum Streptophyta; class Magnoliopsida; order Fagales; family Betulaceae; genus Alnus; species Alnus glutinosa. Next base: position 19,959,482 of record NC_084894.1, read on the forward strand.
TTCCTTTAATGCACGTTTTCTGGGCTTAGTTCCAGAAAGCTTGTCTCCTTTCTTTGTCTTCTTTGTTCTTCATGTTCTAGCTTAGGCTTTATTTCCTTTTTGTAATCCGAATTTTATGATTTTAATATAGTTGTTTTTAGTTCATTTTAATCTTGTTTCCTTTACTGTTTTTGATTAATTTTCATGCTTAGATTAGTTTAATCATACATAGCTAAACTAATTCTTAGGGTTTGATCAAAATCCTCTCCAAAAACCATGAAGTGTTCTTGAGGTTCTTAGGATTTTCTTGAGATGTTTGATGATTGTTAAGGGATAGAGGATTTCAAAACCCATGCTAAAAGGTTTTGTTTTCAATATTCCAATCTAATTATTCATGAAAAAGGGATTGCTTGTCTATAAGCTTTCTTGATTTCTTGAATAAAACCAACATTCTTGGAAACAAGAACGATGTCTTTTGCAATGGTTCTATTTGACATGATGTGTGTTTACTCATTAGAGTTACCTTATAGGGTATGCTATGGAGCACCAATCGTTTCACACCTTTGGTAGTCTAAAATGTTTTTCAATTGTAGTTTAAACTTTATGTGAAATGGATTGGTGTGAAACTAGATACCTTATCATTGTGGCCTAGTTAGGGTTTACATGTATTGTGTATGCTTATTAGGATTTGTTGTAGAGTAGTAAGCTAGGGAGCATTAATCACTCCACACCTTTCATAGTGTAAACGTTTTTCAAATTATAGACTAATCTTTACGTGGAGTTGATTAATGTAAAACTAGGTGCTTTATGAGTACATCTTAACTAAAGTATTTTCATGTCGAGGTCGTTGTAATGGTTGACGCCCATTACGTACTCATATCATGCATGTTAGGAAGATCCATATAGACTTTAAGCATCTCATTGGTTGAGGAGTGGACAAGATCAATACCCTAAGTTTTCTTTAAGTTTGTTTTCATTTTCCGCTTTCATTTCTTCACATTATTGTTGTAGCTTCAATTCTACAACCTTTGATTTTATTTTTACTTTCAAAATTAAATTAAATACACTCTTTAGATATCCTATTACGCAAAACAACCAATAATCTCTATGGACCGATCACCCTTACTATAATACAATCGATACGTACTATTGCGAGTGGTTCAAACTTATAAATGTAAAATTCACGTAGTCGATTAGTGTACTACCACTCAGTCTGTTAAATGTGCCTTTACGGGTTATAGTATTTCCCACAAAAGTTATCTTTGCTAAGATTCTTGTACTAACAAAATTCATATATCTCATAATGTTGTCTTCTTTGAGAATCAATACTTCTTTCCTACACATGTTGCGTCATTGCCTGACATGAGTATTCTACATTGTTTTGATGATTTGCCACCACTTCCTGACCAGTTCAAACCTAGACTTGTGTATACTCGACGTCGATCAACTTTGCCCCTTCCCAAGACTGACTCGTCATCTAAAACTGCTCCAACAACTTCTCCTGAGATTGAAATGACATTCGAGAGAAATACGATCAATTCTCCCATGCTTCCTAAGCCTGGTCCTCGACGATTTACATGGGTATCACATCCTCCTAAACGATATGGTGATTAAGACACTTCTTTTCATACTACTTTGTCGTCTATTTCTATTCCTACATGCTTTTCAGAGGCTGTTAAACATGAGTGTTGGCGAAAAGCGATGGATGAGAAACATCAGGCTATCTAGGACAATCATACATGGGATGTGGTTCCTTGCCCATCAACTGTTAAAGCCATTGGTTGTAAATGCATTTTCTCAGTTAAGCTCCACTCTGATGGGACTCTGGACAGGCATAAGGCACACTTAGTTGCACTTGGGAACAAGCAAGAATATGGGGTGGACTATGTGGAGACATTTACTCCAGTGGCGAAGATGACTACAATGCATACAATTCTTTCTATTGCCACCTCCCAAGGTTGGCCACTTCACCAGATGGATATAAAAAATGCTTTTCTTCATGGTGATCTCAAAGAGGATATTTACATGAGTCCCCCTCTGGGTTTATTTTCGTCTTCGTCTTCCGCTACTTGCTTCGCCTCTCCTTTGTTCAAAGCCAATATGACTCCTCCTTGTTTCTATGCAAGACTCCGACTGTCTCATTCTCTTACTTGTATATGTGGATGATATTGTCATTACTGGCACTGACTCCACCTTGATTGGCACCTCAAGCAGAATCGTCAGGCGTCTTTTCATATGAAAGATCTTGGTCCTCTTACTTATTTATTAAGTTTAGAAGTGCACACAAATTCTTCAGGTATATTCTTGAATCAAAGCAAATATACCTAGGATTTGATTGGGCTGGCAGGTCTTCAGGATTCACCTTCAATGGATACTCCTTGGTGATCTTCTTGATAATCCCACTATGTTCTGACAGTTGGTAGGGAGCTTGCACTATTTGACTATTACTCGACCTGATATTTCCTTTGCTGTCCAGTAGGTTAGCCAGTTTATGCAAACCCCACGCCACCTTCATTTAGCTGCTGTTCGCCATATTATTCGATATCTTCGAGTGTCACTTGGTCGTGGGTTGTTCTTTCCGACTAGCTCTCCGCTTCGTCTTATCATTTATAGTGATGCAGATTGGGCCGAATGTCCTGATACTCGGCAGTCTATCATAGGTTGGTGCATGTTTCTTGGTGATTATTTAATCTCTTGGAAAAGTAAGAAACAAGCTCGCATTTCTAAATCCTCTATTGAATCCGAATACCGGGCAATGTCTATTGCTTGTTCTGAGATTGTCTGGCTTCGTGGGCTTTTAGCTGAGCTTGGTTTTTCTCAATATGATTCTACTCCTCTTCATGCTGATAATATTTGTGCCATTCAAATAGTTGTTAATCCTGTTTACCATGAGCGTACAAAGCACATTGAAGTCGACTATCATTCTATTTGAGAAGCCTTGGACACTCGTGTTATAACTCTTCCTCATGTTTTTACTCATCTCCAGATACTTGACGTCTTCACGAAGGCTATGGCACGGCAGCACCATTAGTTTCTTGTGGGAAAATTGATGCTTTTTGATCACCCAACATCAATTTGAAGGGGGATGTTAGCCAGATACAACACCATAATTAGTCTTTCTAATTATGGCATGATTTTATATTATTGCTATAGATATTCTGTAATTAGTAGTCTGATTGAAGTTGATATTCTATAATTAGTAGGCTGATTGTAGTTGCCTTATTTAGTCTCCTAGATCGCTGTAATTGCTTATATTCAGCCGTGTAATTGAGGTTTTCAATGGTTATATAATAGAAGAACCCTCACAAAGAGAGGTATTCAATCCAATTGACAATTTACAGTGGATCCTTATGTAATCATATTAGCCGGATGTGATATGTTTCTAGGTATTCAATGGTTAGTAATTCTTGGTTCGATTATATGGAATTTTAAATCTTTAACCATGGAGTTTATGATTGCCACAAAACATTTTCTATTACAAGGGTTGGTTGCCCCACACTGTAAATTAGAAGGGAAGAAAGGGTTGTTGTTAAGCTTTTGGAAAATGCTGGTGATTCTGTAGAGGTTTTGGTTGATACAGAAATATTGTAGATTTTGGGGAATTTTCTAGACATTTTTGCTGAACCTACGGGTCTACCTCCTTGTAGGTCACACAACGCCCCTTTTCCTCTTCCGTTTTTCTGGTCCGAAAAGCTGACAGGTCATGGCGTATGTGTATGGACTACCATGCTTTAAACAAGGAAACAATAAAGGATGAATTTCCTATTCCAGTAATTAATGAACTCCTAGATGAGTTGCATGGTTCTAGAGTATTCTCTAAGCTGGATTTATGATCCAGCTATCATCAAATATGTGTCGAACAAGAAGATATTCCTAAGATGGCATTTAGGACATATGAGGGACACCGGAAGTTTTTAGTTATGCCATTTGGCTTAACTAATGCTCCGTCAACTTTCCAGAGTTTGATGAATGACATATTTCGGCCTTACTTTCGCCAATTTATTTTGGTTGAAAATAAATATACTTCTAATTTAAATATGTGTGTGTGTGTGTGTGTGTGTGTGTGTGTGTGTGTGTGTGTGTGTGTGTGTGGTCAATTTGTGTAACAAAATATCTAAATGTGGAATTAAAAGAAGATATATATATTTTGTTAACGAAATAGAAACTCCGTTAAAAGAAAAACTAGTTCGAGGCAGCCAAACCCAGGAAATCCACTATTCAGAAGACAAAGCTAGTTACAAGGTAGCAATACTCACATAACCTGATGCAATAGTCATACCTTTAACTCTTACATGTACCTATCCATGAATGCCTCCCAACTAGGTCTCCTACCTGAAGAGGTCTTCAATGGATTCCTTTAGCTTAGGGCTCCTCCTTAAGCTAGACTTCAAACGATCAAACCACACAAAGAAAAACTCTTAGAAAGTTAGCAAATCTTACAATTCCTACCTAAACACCATCTATAAGCACAATGGAATTCAGTACCAAATTCTATGAAAAATACAAGCATAGAGACCTCTATTTATAGGCTTAAAAAGACCTAATACAATACTGGTTCGGTGTTCTTTGGGTAGCATCCGGACCTAGACCAATGTCCAAACGGCAAGCAGCAACCGACTTCTATTACGCGGTTCACGCGTTTCTTCATTAAACTTCAATCTCCGTGTCCAGACGGTGTTGCCCTAGCGTTCGGACGATTGCATGTTGTCTTCACCAACCGTGTCTGCTGAGTTGTTCAAAATCTTCTCGAACACTGATGGGTGTCCGAACGTTTCTCTAGGCCGTCCGGACGACAACTTAAGAATCGACTATGTTGAGCTGTAAACTGTACAGAATCTTCCTGGACTCCCGAAATTGCCTTCTTAATGCTTGTGACACTGATACTTGTCATATGAAGGCCTTTCCATAGTTGAGAAAATATGCTCTTAATATTTTGTAAGACTCTGAATAATTACAACGTCCCTATTTCAGCAATACACTAATATGGCAGTGTTGACAAATATAGCCAATAAAACTAACATTGGTGTTCTTTGATGATATTTTGGTGTATAGTCGTAACATGCGGGAACATTTACAGCATCTCAAGCTCACACTAGATGTGCTGAGGGCCCATCAATTATTTGCCAATAAGAGTAAATGCATGTTTGGGTGTGTTGAGATCGATTACTTAGGGCATCTAATTTTAGCAAAAGGAGTTAGAGCTGATGGGAAGAAGTTGGCTGTTATGGTAGAGTCCATAAAAAGCCTTGCGGGGTTTCCTAGGTCTTACATGCTACTACCACAAATTTGTTAAGGGATGTGGTTCCATTGCAGCACCCTTGACAGATTTGTTGAAGAATAATGCTTTTTGTTGGAGTGCAAGGGTTGAAGAAGCTTTTGTAGAGCTTAAAAAGTGTTAGTATTATTGGCCTCATTCTGTGTTTGGACAAAATCACTTGTTTGTAAAGATGCTGTTTTACAAGGGATTCCGCTATTCAGAAGAATTTCAGAAGATTCTGTCTACAAGTCAAAAAATCTCCGGTTCCCTGTCAGCCGTGCGGACGATTGAGCCATCCCATCTGGACGCCTATCTATCTACTGTTCCATCCATCCAGACAATGTGCCTTACCGTCTGGACGCCAGTCAGACCAAGCATCATCCATCTGGACAACGTATATTTCTATCCGGACCTCTACTGTATCGAGAAGCTACTGTTCCAGCCTATATCCGTCCGAACGTATCAGCATCCCGTCCGAACGCCTCTCAATGATCGATCAGCTTCAAATTCTTTCCAAGTTCAGAATAAGGGAAGATTGATATACCCGACCGGACGATGTGGTTTCCCGTCCGGACGCGCTCATACATAAGGCAAGAATCGCAATTCAAATATCACCATCCGGACGTCAGTCAGTCTTGGTCCGGACGCGCATTCAACTAATATGGAAATTGCCGATTCAACTTCAACCGTCCAGACGACTGCCTATCATGGTCCGGACGCGCGAAGCCTTATATGGAAATTACTTACAGCGGACGTGTGACCGTCCCAACGACAATGTCTCACCGTCCGGGCGCGGCTCTCAAACAGGAAAGATTTTCAGCAAAATTCTCAGAAAATCCTGTCGCACAGTTGTCCGTCCGGACGGTGAACCTGAGTCGTCCGGACGGCGTCCGTACATATTTCAACAGTCGCCCATTCTGCACCTCAACCTATAAATAGAGGCCCTTGGGCATTGAGAACTGCAAGAATTCGGTATTGAATTCCACAACTGCTCAGAGATGTTATTTTTCCTCTGAAGTCATTGCAAGTGTGCTGTTGCTGCGCTACATCTGAAGTCTATCTTAGGGGTCGGCCCGAAGATAAAGGATTCCATTGAAGACCCCTTCGGGTAAGAGACCTGGTTGGGAAGTGTTCGTGTTGGCTTACACGTTAGAGAGCGAGGTACGACCACTGCATCGGGTATATGTGAGTGTTACTATCTTGTATCTAGCTTTGTCTTCTGAATAGTGGATATCCTGGGTTTGGCTGCCCCGGAGTGGTTTTTCTCTTAATTGAGTTTCCACATCGTCAACAAAAATCTCTGTGTCATTTAATTTCCGCATTATTATTTTTGTTGACACATTGTGCACACACTTGCTGTTTATTTTAGAAGTCAATTTCAATTTTCAAAAAGGCTGTGACTAATCCTCCAATACTCATTTTGCCAGATTTTGGTAAACCATTTCTAATTGAATGTGATGCTTCAGGCCATGGTATTGGAGCAGTTTTGATGCAACAACAACGGCTTATAGGTTTTTTCAACCAAGCTCTTAAGGGAAGATTTTTATCAATGTCTACCTACGAGAAGGAATTAGAAGCTCTGGTTTCAGCAGTAAATAAGTGGAGGCCTTATTTGTTTGGCCATTTCAGAAAGGTAAACTTTCTAACACTAAATTTTCCCTCAGAGATGGTGTTCTATTATACAAGCAGTGTATGTACATAGGAGAAACTCTTCAAGGCAAGATTTTACAATTTGTGCATGCTATTCCTGTAGCAGGTCATGCAGGCTATGATAAGACTATACACCGAACCAAAAAGGATTTTTTTTTTTTTTTTTTTTTTTTTTTTGCCAAGGTTGAAGTCTGATGTTAAGAAGTTTATTCAAGAATGTGATGCATGCCAAAGGGTCAAAGCAGAAAATATGTCTCCTGCAGGGTTATTGCAGCCTTTTCAAATCCTTGAACGTCCTTAGTACAGCATTTCCATGGATTTCATTAAAGGGTTACCACTTTTAGGGGGTTACAATGTGATTTGGGTGGTGGTGGATAGGCTAACTAAGTATGCTCATTTTTTTGCCCTTAAATACCCTTACACAGCTGACAAGTTAGCACAACTCTTTATCAGCCAGTTGTTCAAACTACATGGTATGACTCATTCTATTATTTCTGACAGAGATACTACTTTTACAACTAAATTTTGGACTAAATTTTTTAAAGCTCAAGGAGTATTTCTAGCCTTTAAAACGGCTTATCATCCTCAATCCGATGGTCAGCCAGAAGCAGTCAATAAATGTGTGGAGAACTATTTGTGTTGCATGATATGTGACAAACCAAGTGGGTGGGTGAAGTGGCTACCATTAGCAGAATATTGCTATAACACTTTCTATCATCATTCAACACGAATAACTCCATTTGAGGCTATGTAAAGGTACTTACCTCCCTGGCTGCTTACCTACATGTCGGGGACTACACAGTTGGCTACTATTAAGACTCAGCTTTGCTCTCGGGATGACATATGAAACTTTTACAAGAAAATATTCAAAAAAGTCAGAGTCTGATGAAAAGATATGCAGATCTCAAATGTACAGAACTCCATTTTCAAGAGGATGAGTGGGTTTACTTACGTTTGCAACCCTATCGACAACTCTCAATAGCTTGGTGTCACAACCTCAAGTTGTCTCCTCGCTTCTATGGCCCTTTCCAGATCCTACAAAAGGTGGGTACTGTGGCGTATCGTCTGCATCTACTGGGATCAATGGGCAAACTTGCCAACACCTTGCCATAGGTTTTTTTTTTTCCTATCATAACTCAAACCTTTGTCATTTCTGTAAATAGGACAAAAAAAAAATACAGAGATGAGAGGTTGAAGAAACGGAATGGACGAAGTTTGAAGACAAGCTGACAAGGCAACATTTTTAATCTCTCCAAAACGCACTGTTTAGAAGCCTAAAAAGAGTCAAAGTCATCATACAACTCTACACAGTTTAGACTACAAGCTACAACTACACCTACCTTTGGGAAGTCTAAAAAGCCTCAAAGTCATCAATAAGCCTACAACTCTACACTTTAGAGTTTAGACTACAACTACACCTTACGTTCGGATCAGATCAGATTTAAGATATCTTATTATTTTGTTTTGAAAGGTGCCATCAGTTAGAGCCTTAAAGGTGTCTCACACTTTGGATAGGTAATGAGTAAAAAGTTATCAACATATCAGATCCGTGTGACTCGTGAGTCAGTGTGAGTCTTGACCGTGTGCGTGGCAGCGTGTGGCTTTAGAAGAGATCAGCAATTTTTGGACGGATCAAATTTTTTGTTTTTTTTTGTTTTTTAATGACTGATCAGATCTTGACATCTTTTGGCTTGGAACAAAAGAAACTTTATTGTTATTTAGAGCTGTGTAGAGTCGTCTGCTACTGTGCATATCATAATCATTCAATCAATTCTCGTCAGAATATTTTACACTTCGAGCTTCAGCCTTTGGGTTAAACTTGACACCAGTGTTATTTTATGTTTTTATATACCTTTCTCATTCAAAGTTCAACCGTTCAAATTAATTTTTAAGCAAAATCCAATCTTTCAGTTTCAGGTATGTAATAAACTTTCATATTGATTAAGATTTAAGCTTTTATATTTGAATTGTTCTTTTCAATTTATTGTTCTTTTATATTTAGATTGATTTATATATATATAGTTCAGTTGTCCTCAACGAGTCTTCATACCTTGAAATCGTTGTATGATTTTTTCATTGCTAATAGTCTTGAATACATCCTTCTCAATTTACGTGACCAGAAAATCATTCATCCATTGATCTCCCATTCTGTTACGTACACAATTTTTAACAATATTCATCACTGTGGCAGAATCAATGACAATGTCACCAATGTATAAACCAATGGATACACTATATCTTTTTTCATCACTATCATCTTCTCAGCAAGTTGTCCAATCTCTTCAAGTGTTGCGAATTCTTCACTATGACGCATGTCAATGATATATGTTTCAAGTTGGTTGTCCAATGTGATAAGTTGAACTGCTGAAAAATCATTCGGATAAAACTGAGCAAGACGAAGTATATTATCCTTATTAAAAGCAGCAACCAAGTCATTTGGACTTAGGCACGCAACACAAAGTAATAATTCAGAATTCGCCTTATTAAAGCGACTATTATGTTCTTGGAGTTGTATGTCTATAATAGTATAATAAAGCTCCACTCAGTAATATTGTGAATTTTTCATGCTTTGAGCTTTTCGTCATGATCGAGGTTGGTACACATCATCCATATTGGGGACAACAATATTGTTTTTGGCACAAAACACAGAAACTTCTTCAAATAAAGAGTTCCACCCTTCTTCTCTCATAGCCTGTAAACGCTGCTTTGAAACTTCAACCAACTTCATTGCATTCAGTATATCTTAATCTTTTCGTTGTAATGCTTGAGATAACTCATTTGTAATTCCAAAAACACTTTTCATTAAATGTAAATTGAAAGCAAATTCAAAAGTCTGTAGCGACTGAGAACTCCAAAAACACTTTTCATTAGTACTCTTTGTTCAGAATATAAACCATCTTCCACGATATCTTCAACCGCGTTGATGATAGAAGAAAACACAAGAATAAGACTAATAATTGCACCATAATGAGAACTCCAACGCATATCTCCAGGTCTCTTCAAATTCATTTATTGATTCAAGCCATGACCAGTAGAAATTTCATTATTTTGTAGTGCTTCTACAACTTCAGCAGTCTGTTTTTCACGAAGTATGTCACGACGCTTGCATGATGCTCCAACAACATTAAAAACACTATTAACCAAGCTAAAAAATGTTGCAATTTGGATGTGATTCTTAGTAACAGCAACTAAAGTCAGTTGAAGCTAATGTGCTAAGCAATGAACATAATAAGCATATGAGTTTTCATTCAAAATAAGTGTTTTAAGTCCATTCAACTGACCTCGCATATTGCTAGCTCCATCGTATCCTTGTTCTCGCAATCTGCTAATACTTAAATTATGCTTGTTAAGTACTGACTCAATTGTCTTCTTCAATACTGTAGCCGTGGTATTGCTAACATGTGTAATTCTTAAAAAACGTTCAATCACATGGCCTCACTTATCTACATAACGTAAAACAATTGCCAATTGTTCTTTAACAGATATATCACGAGATTCATCAACTAGGATAGCAAATGACGAGTCTCCAAGATCTTTAAGAATAGCATCTAGAGTTTCACTTGCTGCAGCATTTGATTTTCAACAGCATTTTCTAAGACTATCTTGTCAATTTCTTCACTATATTTTGCAAGAAACTGCAACAATTCACGAAAATTTTCCTGATTATTTGAGTTTTTAGATTCATCATGGCCACGAAATACTAATCCTTGTTGCTATAAAAAAACGAATACAATCAAATGATGCATTCAAACGAGTTCTATATTCCCTTTTCTGTTGATCTGATTGCTTGTCAAAAAATGTTATGATGCTTTGTTTCTGATTTAACAAAGCTTCACATCTTCGTCAAGCTTGATTATGTGCACTCTTGTGAGCCCTCACATGATTTTGTAACTTATCTTTCTTTTTCCAATTTTTAACCCCTTCAATAACAAACGAGTCTCCTCCTGCTTGATTTCCTGTGTCTGGTCTAAAGAGATAACAAAACAAGCAATACGCAACATCTTTTAAAATGCTGTATTCCAACCAGTCAGAATATTCTTTGAACTATGATGGATTAAAATGACGCGATGTTTTTCCAAATTGTGTTTGTGGAAAATTATGTTCAAATGGTTGACAAGGTCCTTCTTGTAGATATGCTTTTCAAATGTTGTCTCTATCACTAAGATGGTAATCATAAATTTTTGGGTTAAGTACCTCTATGGTCCCTGAGTTTTAAAAACTTTATTTTTTAGTCCTTGAGTTTCATTTTGCATTACAGATAATACCTAAGTTTTGGGAAATGACCTAATTAGTACCTCGGTTAACTTCTCCGTTCAAAAACTAACTGCTCGCCACGTCACTGACACTTATCACCACTAGAATGTCGACACCTGTCCAGTGAGACACGTCAGCATCCACTTAATTTCCAAATCACCCAAACACCTCAACATCACACACCCACGTCATTTGTTTAATTTGGGGGGAAAATGTTTTGCAATTTAAGAAACTTAACTGAAACTCAAATATTTCAAACAAAAAATTTAAATCATTTCATCGTTCATCTCAAAAAGAAATCAAAAAGGATTTGTCAGTTTCATCATGAAATCGTGAAAAATGAACTTGTGAAGTGAAGAACCCTAATCCCTAAAATCCCTCTCGACCGGCCGACTCCCTCCCGAACTCTCGCTCGATTTCTCTCATGTCGACTCCACAAAACCGGCCGGTGCTCCGTGACTTGCGGTCTTTTCGCTCAGGTATCACCTAACCTCAGCCGAACGTAGAAGAAAGGGGGATTTCGCTCGCTCATCCAGTCGGCGCATCCCGAGGTATTTTGCCCATTTTTGTGTTTTTAGAAGTTTGTTTTGTGCTATATATATGGATTGTGCATTGGTTTTTGGAACAAATGCTTGTCGGTTTTTGGGTGACCTGATGAAGTTATAAAAACCGAAACTTTCGGTTGTTATGGGTGGAAAAAAGTTGATGGCTTCTTGTCGCACACGAGATTCCAAAGGGAAGGAAGTTTCCCGTGGTGTAGACAAGGTCGGTTCTTTGGCTCAAATTTTTTTAAAAATTTGTAATTTTTTTAATCTTTTCTTAATTTCCGTTTGAAGATTTAGACAATTTTTTGTTTGTTATGTGTTTTGTGATGTTAGTTCCTTGAAGTCATCATCTGGATCGTCCTCAGTGGGCCGGGTTGACATATCCTATTTCTGTTTCTGCGATTTACCCGCCCCATTGAAGACCTCGTGGACTAGGGAAAACCCTGGAAGAAGATTTTGGAGTTGCGCCACTTACAACTCAAAAGTAAGCATTTTGTTATAATTATGGATATTTTGAGTGAGTTTTTGCTAACTGAATGCTATACTTCAACATGCAGACAAAAGCTGGATGCAAATTTTTCAAATGGCTGGACAAGCCAACTTGTACAAGGGGTGTGGAGGTCTTAGATGAGATTACCAAGAAGCTTAACAAAGCAGAGGATGCAAATGGTACTATGGCAGCAAAGATTAAAGATTTGGAGAATGAGAATGTCAGTTGCATGGAAAGAGTTAGGCAATCACAAAAGGGGGATGATAAACAAACAGAAATCATCAGGTGTCTAGAGAAGGAAAATGACAGCTATAGGAGAAAAGAGAAATTTTGTATGCATGCTTTGTTCTTGTCATGGTTTACCATTCTGTTGACTGCTTGTGTTGCACTTATGAAATGAAATGTAGTTTGAGATATGAATTGTAGATTATGTAGTTTGGATATGTATTTTGTATATTTATGAGAAGTATGTAAGTTTTATGGATGGAGCTGCTGGAGAAGTATTTTTAATATGTTTTGTCAAACAATATCCCTTCATGCTGTAATTTGTCAACAAATTTACACTTGTGCTCAAATTTTGGTCACTTCCTTCATGTCGAAACAAGGTATTTCATTTCCCTTTAATCAGTATCACAAAGAGTACCTAATGTTCTAGTCTATATCATAGTAGGTACCTAGGTTTTACATATGTATCACAAATGGTACCTTCGAATGGGTTTTACATATGTTTTTAATGTAAAACACAAACAATATCCCTTCATGCTGTAATTTGTCAACAAATTTACACTCGTGCTCAAATTTTGGTCACTTCATGTCGAAACAAGGTATTCCATTGCCCTTTAATCAGTATCACAGAAAGTACCTAATGTTTTAGTCTATATCATAGTAGGTACCTAGATTTTACATATGTGTCACAAATGGTACCTTGTAATGGGTTTCACATATGTTTTTAATGTAAAACACAAACAATATCCCTTCATGCTGTAATTTGTCAACAAATTTACACTCGTGCTCAAATTTTGGTCATTTCATTCATGTTGAAACAAGGTATTCCATTGCCCTTTAATCAGTATCACATAAAGTTCCTAATGTTATAGTATATAACATAGTAGGTACCTAGGTTTTACATATGTATCACAAATGGTACATTCGTATGGGTTTTACATATGTATCACGAGCAACCTGTGCCTTGATTTCAAATAACTTGCCTAACAAATATCAACAACCAGTACACATCCAGTCGGGTAACTAAATACATTGACAAAATGTGCATCCAATAATCAAACATGTTCAAATATGTACATCAACAGCCCTTTTTGTAAAATATCAACACAACACAAAATATGTGCACATCACATGAACACCAACCGGGTAACAAAATACATTAACAAAATGTGCATCAACAACCCGGATAGGAGCATCCATCAACACAAAATGTGTCTTGTCTTTGTCTTGTACATCAATCTATTTCAATTGGTTGTGATCCACCTTGCTGCAACCAAACCAAGATGTAGGTCATTCAACATGTATTTAAATAACTGTTAACCAGCCCACATAGGGTAACAAAAAAAAAATAGTATGTGGCTAACCTTTGGTTGCCTCTTGTATACAGAAGACATTCTCCTTTCTCTCGGTCTTCGACGTATGCTTGTTCCTTGAGGTATTCTTCGTCTTCGAGGTGTCCTTGCCAGTTGACCTGATGGACCTGCAGGGGCAGAAGGGCCTGTAGGGGCAGATGGACCTGCAGGGGGAGATGGGCCTGCACCTAATGGAGCTGCAGGGGTAAATGGGCCTGGGCCCGCATATGGTGTGCCTGCACTTGATGGCCCTGCCCTTGATGGGCCTACATCTGATGGCCCTGCCCTTGATGGGCCTGTATCTGATGGCCCAGCATCGGATGTGCTTCCCTGCCCATATTTGACAAACACATTAGTTACAGAAATATAGTCATTCAACCAGTATATAGAAATATAGTTATTTGACCAGAAATATCTACCTTCGGTTTCTTAGGCTGTTTGGGATACTTCTTCCTATTCGGGTTGTCGAGTTCGCGGCAACTCCTAGCATTGTGCCCCTTTTGACCACAATTTCCACACCGCACATCGTATCCCTTGCGACTCACTTTAATGCTCTTGTCTGGCTGCTCATCAACTCCTCTTTTCCTCTGTTTTTTGGGCCTCCCGCGCTGTTTCCTTGGCTGCGGTGGTTCTATAGGTTCCACACCCTCATCAACAGGCCACTTGTGACGTCCCACATCGCCTGGGAATGAGAATGTGCTTATATGTATAAATGCACCCTTTATGACACAACGCGTTTTAAAGCCGTGATGGTCATGAACCTATCAGAACTCCGCAGTTAAGCGTGCTTCTGCGAGAGCAATCCCAAGATGGGTAACCTCCTGGGAAGTCTGGTTTGGGGAGCCAAAAGCGGACAATATTGTGTCATTGGGGGTGGGTCGTTACAAATGGTATCAGAGCCATTGCCCAGCCTGAGATGGTGGGAGGGTGCACAAGCCCAATGAGGGACGCCAGCGGGGACGCTGGGTCCAAAGAGGGGGTGATTGTGACGTCCCACATCGCCTGGGAATGAGAATGTGCTTATATGTATAAATGCACCCTTTATGACACAACGCGTTTTAAAGCCGTGATGGTCATGAACCTATCAGAACTCCGCAGCTAAGCGTGCTTCTGCGAGAGCAATCCCAGGATGGGTAACCTCCTGGGAAGTCTGGTTTGGGGAGCCAAAAGCGGACAATATTGTGTCATTGGGGGTGGGTCGTTACACCACTCATCCGGCCCAGGCATAGGACTTTCTGTATGTATCCATCATGTACTAATGGCTGACATAAGTCTCGGGTTTTCCTTTATTAAGGTATATTGCACAAACTGCATGTGGACAAGGAATACCATTAAATTGCTACCTCCCACAACCACATGTTCTTCCTTGAAGATCCACAACCCGCCGAGCCTCATGGGCACTATCAACCTCAAACTGCATCTGATTGCTCCATCGGCAAATATAGTTCTTTGCCTCTAACTTGTTTCTCTCCAACTTCTTCACAATCTTCGAACAAATTATGTTCGGCGTCGTTGCTGCCCCAGCATTTTTCTGACTGAACCGGTTCATAATTTGCCGACGTATAGTCTCGAAACATGTTAGTATCGGATGTCCTCTTGCTTCCAACACCCAAGCATTGAAGCTCTCGGCGATGTTATTTAGCAAGATGTCACTGCAGCTGGTGGTTCAGAAGGTGTGCCTTGACCACATTTTTGGGTCAACCCCCTCAATGTACTCGAGAGCTTTTTTGTCCATACCTCCAATGACAGAGAGGTAGTACTTAAATTGGACTTCATTAGGTGCCTTAGCTGCACCCCATAACGCGTCCTTGAACTCCTTCCATTTCCATCCCTTCCCCTTCATGTTTGCATGCAGGTGCCTAACACAATAACGATGCTCGAGGCCGGGCATTAGATCCTCCAGAGCATCGATTAGCCCCTGTGTAAACAAAAAATAAATGTCAAACAAATGTTATTAAAATAAAAATGACCATACGATAATTGTATTAGATATTACCTTCTGTCGGTCCGACATGAACGACCACATATGCTCCCGCAGATAACCAATATCCTCCAACAGTTGGACCAAGAACCATGTCCATAAATCCTTGTTCTCGGTCTCGCATACCGCATATGCAATAGGATATATGTCATCATTACCGTCACGGCCGATTGCAGCATGCAACTGCCCACCCCATTTGGTCTTAATGAAACAGGAATCAACACATATCATCGGCCTGCATCCTGCCAAGAATCCTTCTTTACATGCCGCCAAAGAAACACACATCCTCTGGAAGAACACTTCGTCCCTTTGGATGTAAGCCGAGCTACCGGGATTCCACTTCCGCAATGCACTACAATACTCCCAGGTGTGACAATATTGTGAACCATCTCTTCCATCGATGATATCGATTGCCATCTTCTTTGCACGATGGCAACTCAGTATTGTCATCTGCAAATTGTAATCTCGGCGTATCATTTCCCTCAACGCCCTAGCTGTAAAGCTTCTTTGATCTCGAAAAATCTCTACATATCGATTTGCAGCCCACCTTATAGTTGCCTTCTTGTTGTAGTAATCACTGCCACAGTTATGCTTATCATGGAGAGTCTTGATCTGAAAATACTTTCTGCATGGAGTCCAAGAGGCATGTATTTTCCAGTGACATAACGATTTGCAGTGGGCGGTTACCCGTTTTTTGTCGTTATGCACATACTTGTAGTCGAAGTTATTTTGCACTGCGAATAATTGCAATGCTTCTTTAAATTCTTTCGGGTTCGTAAACCTCAACCCTACACTCAACTCCACTGTCTGACTCCAGTCCCGCTTTTTCTTCCACTCGGGATACCTTTTCTTACGCTTTACAATTGACCATTCACTATCTTCTTCACCACTGTCTAGAATGTCGAAGTACTCACTGTCATATGAATCCGCGTCCGGGTCATTTGCTGCATCGACTCCAATGCCCGCTTTGGAATCTCTATCCCAAGTCCAAAATCTTAGGGTTTTCCGCTCTGAGGCTTAGCCAGGTATTCTATTTGATCTAGCAGTTCTTTACTAACAAAAATAAATAACTAACTGCAGTACTATAAAATACTCGCAGGTATAAGCATACTGAACTCTCCGGGAATGAGGCAGAAAGGTCCTATTTGCAAGTCTATGGTTTTTCTTTAAATCCAAAGTGGTTCATCTTGTAAGACAATAATTATTCTCTACGTACTGTTCTTATCTCTAAAACTCTCCTAAGGTTGCTATAATCCTTTGAACTGTTATTTCATTTCGACCTATTGCTAAGGTATAACTCTTGTATAATATCATGATCTTCTTTCTTATTCCTGCATAATTACTATCATCCTCAAATTGCAATAGATTAAAACCCTAATATTACTCCAATTTAGTTATGCAGTCAATCAATACTCAGATTTGCTAATCATAAACTTATCTGCCAAGCAAGGATATCTAAGAGAATCAATGAATCACATCATCAAAATTTTATTTAACTTAAGCTCTAGAAAGACCTCAAATATATATAAACTTCTCCAAAGTTCGTCAGATGCATAAGGAAAATAATCTCTCCAAAAATCATCAAATCATTTGATCAACTAATTTCCTCATATATATATAAATCTGAAATTTACGCTTTATACACCTATCTTCAAAGATACCAGATTTGGAATAATAGATACCCATTAGTCATAACATATCTTTCCTTTACATCCTAGGGTTAATCGGATAAACCTCAAATGTGTTCAGCTAGGAATCAGACGTTCACTTAATATCTAATTCATTAAATCAGTCATCTCCAAAAATCAACACCTAATATTACAATCAATTACTATATTCCTGTAGCCTGATTTAGGAACAACTTCCTTTTGTCCTTCACATAGCATTACTCACTTTTCTAAAATTCAACTAGGCATCAATATAAGTGGTATATCATAACCTATTCTCCATATATGTTCATCAATAGGGGTCGAAGTTTCCTTCCATTAGGAAATTCTTTAACATTAGCCTAAGTCTAACCATTCTTATCTTCAAGTAGACGATAGTCGTTCACTCCTTAGACCTCAAACACGTAAATCACATCAGGAAATTACACTAAGCATCAAACTATAAATCAAGATATGGTTTACCTCAATCATCCTCAAATGCAGCTTAGTGGGAGGCAAAAATAAATTCCTCAAGTAAATTCTTAGTCTATAGAATTCTCCAATGTTCAATTAGTTAGCGATCTCCTCTAGTCAATTCAATTGATCTATTATAGTTCAAAAATTTGTTCCGATTGTACATGTATTACATCATCAGCTAGGGTATAAAGCTTTAAATAAAATCTTGCAAATAACCCTTACCTGAAAAGATTTTGTTTCTCTTATCCTCAAAAGGGTGTACGAAAATTATGTCTCTTACCTTTATCTTAGTCCATAGACTTCAATTTATCATCTAGACATTATCCTCATAGGTCAATGGATTCGACCTTAACCTCAATCCAATTCAATTTTACCATTGATAAATCCTCAAATATGATAATTAGAGCATTTCTCAAACTTAAGATCTTCCGAAAGATTCATCTTATCAAGTGGATTATCTTATCCTCTAGAAAACTTCAATAATTTCTCAATATATTCTAACTTCACCAAAGTTATCTGATCATAAGAATATAATTGCTCCAAATATCATCAATTTACTCGATCAACTTATTTTCTTATATGTCCTTAAAACACATGAACCAGCATCTATAGATTAAGTGTCCATCTTCAAAAGGATACCAGTTTCAAGATCATAAATATCTTTGTTTACATCCTACAGTAAATCAAGAAATCTCTAAACTTCAATATTAATCACTAAGCACATAAAATATCTACGTGATGCTTTATATATTTATTGACTTAATATCCATAAATCTGCCAAGTTGTTTAAGCATCCAAATTTCTATATCCTTAAAAGCATTCCATAAATCATGACTATACCTCAAAATATGGTGACCATCAATACCTAACCATCCAACAAGTTGATCTATAACCGATGCAATTTGTTATTCCTCGAGAAAGATTGTATAACTTAACATTTAGTTAAACAGGTCTTGAAAACCTATCATACTTTGATACTGATCATAACTTACTCCTTAGTATTGATTCCAACTTAGAGACTTCAACCTTAATAAGATCAATCCTAGGGTTCACAAAGTCAAACTGCTATGATGCAATTCCCTACAGGGGTAGCTACTGCTAGTTCTACATCTAATTACTCAAACATCAAGTTATAGTCTCGTGAAAAAGAGTATGACATAATTGAATGCGTTGTACCAGAGTCAAAGAGCCTAGTGGGATGAAATCAAAAGTGTACCCGTCACTACTTCGTTTGACGCTGCTACA
This sequence comes from Alnus glutinosa, assembly GCF_958979055.1. Classification (NCBI taxonomy): domain Eukaryota; kingdom Viridiplantae; phylum Streptophyta; class Magnoliopsida; order Fagales; family Betulaceae; genus Alnus; species Alnus glutinosa. Next base: position 19,978,583 of record NC_084894.1, read on the forward strand.
TCACCTGGAGTTAGGGTATATACACGTGCAGGCGTAGTATTCCGTTGTTTCCCTGCAATCCTTAGCGAGGTGTTAAAAAAAAATAGGGAATGATTCCCTAGCACTGAATACAAAACAAGAAAGGACGGACTCTGCTAGGCCGGAATGTGATTTCCCATTACCCCACTAAGTCTATCTTAATGATCTAGCTCCTAAAGTCTACAGAACCTTATAACCTTTGCTCTGATACCAAAACTGTAACGCCCCCAAACTGCTAAGGGTTAGGTTCGTTCTTTTCTCTTTAAAAACTGCAAAGATTCATAAGGTCTGCCAAATATCTTAACTAGTATGCTGATTTAAATAAATAAAAATAATAATGATTTTAAAACTCAGAGTTTTTAATAAATGCGGAAACGGTTATTTAGAAAATTTAATTATAAAAGATACAATAACTGAGAATTTAAAGAAAACTAAATTTGTTGTGCAATTGCACTTATAATGAAAACATAAATGCAATGTTCTAATGCATTCCTAGATCCCATCCCGGCCACCTACGTCTCTCAGTTCATAACCTGAAAACAAAAACAAAATAAGGGGTGAGCACAAAAAAACATGCTCAGTAAGGAAATCCTCAACCATAAAACAGTTGAGTTAAATTCTTTTAAAAATCTCCAAAACAATTGTCAAAACTCATTTTTATACACAAGATAATATATATATATTTGAAATTAATTAGTTCTCATAATATGCCCGGTACACTATTACGCCCTTTGTACGTAGGGTTGCGCGGTCGTTGTTGTTGACCTTGGGCAGGTAACGCGGTTTACCTGTGGCCACAGGCCCCACCCCCGTCAGCTAATTAATTGAAGTGCACTTAGACTGACATAGAGACGGATACCGCTTTCACTAAGTGAATCAGCGGGTGCGCTTCCATCTCGAGCTACGGTACCAAGCTAAATCTCTGCGAATCTCTACGACTAGGGCCCAAAATAATAGTCTCCTCCACACACGTGCCCTTTTCAAAAATTTATATATATCTCATAGAGTTTTCTCACAAAACTTTCTCATTCTTTACTTGTATATCCAGGGGCAACGTGTTGGAGGGTTTCACAAATATTTTTCTTCTTTTATTGTTATTCCAAAAAGTTGACTTCACATCTCGGTTAAAATAATAAATTCTCAAAAATTTCAAAGTCCTTTAGAACCGATGTTTTTCTCAAAATCACAATTTCCAAAATATTATTTTTACTCAATAATTTTCACATCAAAACCAATTAAAAATAAATCCTTCATGTAAACAAAATAATTTGAAATACCGAATCAAAAATAGTCAAATCGAAATTATGCAAATAAAGGAATAATTAAAGTAATATAATAATTTGAGAAGGGGTAGAGGGTTCCCTTACTTGGACTTTCCATTAGCATCGGGATCGAGCTTTTACCAAAATACTTCCTTGCACTCACTTCAAGCCTTAAACCACACAAAACTACACAAATCCCACAATTTTCTCTCTTGGCCTTAGGTGTGTGTGTGAGTGAAGCTTGATGGGTATTGTGTCTTCCATTTTGGGTTCTATTTATAAGAGAATGAATGGTTAGGATCAAGTAGACACATTTTGATCCAATGGATGGGAATTAACCTTACCTACCACAATGCACTCAAGAATGCACTCAAACTTACCTACCACAATGCACTCAAACTTACCTACCACAATGCACTCAAAAATGCACTCAAACTTACCTACCACAATGCACTCAAAAATGCACTCAAACTTACCTACCATAATGCACTCAACCTTACCTACCACAATGCACTCAAATTTACCTATCACAATGCACTCAAACCTTAATATATTATTCTAACATTATTATTATTATTATTATTTAACCATTCTCATTGCTAGACCAATCTACTATGCCTAGTTTCTCACTCAAGGAAATTACCATTTTCTCAAAGGTGGATTGGATTTGTAGATAGCAATTGGAATGGGTTGGGTTAAGTTCAAAGATGGCCCAATAATGAATAATGTGAATTTAACATGTGAAATGTGGGTTGGGCTTGTAGATAGCAATTGGAATGGGTTGGGTTAAGTCCAAAGATAGCCCATTAAAGAATAATGTGAATTTCCGTCCAGAACAGGGGTCATATTTTTCACGGATGTTTTCATAGCCTTAACGACGTCCAAAAATCATGAAATTTGGAGGGTAGCTAGAGGACTTCAAGATGAGCGTTCAGAATTTTGAATCGACCAAAACGGAGTTCGTTTGACCCTGTTTCCGTTATTCCAAAGTTTAAGGTCTGTTTTGAGTTTTTATCAAATTGCAAACAAAAATACATATTTATTTTCATAAATAATCGTAGTTATTCTTTTTCCTTATAAAAATGTTTTAAAATTAATTTAAACCATTATAATTTATGTCTTAAAATCTGGGGCGCTACAAAATTACCTTGAATTTAAGGATTTAATAATTTTGAATCACCCTAAATTAAGGGATTTGATTAGGATTATATTTCATTTGTAAACTCTATAAATATAGCATTTTGTATTGTAAACTCACAAAAAAATATATAAAAGCCAAATAAATCATTTGGCCTTTATCATGTAGACGTAGGTCATAGACCGAATCATGTAAAATTTCTTATGTTCTTATTTTATTATTCCGCTCTTTATTTTTCCATCCAATTATGTTTTCTTTCAATTTCCTCATGAACAATGAAAATTACTATTTTAAATGTTAGATGCTTATCATTTGCTATAATATTAAAGCTATTCTACTTCATCTTGATTCATTCCTAATAAAAACTAATTTTTTTTTTTTTAAATAAAATAACTGTGTACCAAACGTACCATAAATATATTGGAGAAGACTAATGATTCAATGCCACTCAAAGATACAACTTTTCACCACCTTGCCTATGTGGCAAGGTGGTCCCCCACTACTTTTTGAGTTTTTTATTTTTTAAAAATAAATTAAGGTGAAGGACCACCTTGTCACATAAACAATGTGGTGAAAAGTTGTATATTTATGTGGTAGTCAATCATTACTCATTGGAGAAATGATTGTTGTATAACTCTTGACACAATTCTTATACAACTGCAACAATTTTTTTTTAAATTAATTATTAGATTTATTTTCCTAGGATATGAGTCATATACATTCAATAATTTATTTAAGTCGAAAACGTATCAAATCTCAATATATTCACGGCTAACTAATTTTTAACAATGACTACAAAAGGCTAAGTTGGTCGAATCAAACATGGAACAGGACTGACATGACAAAGAATTCCTGTGCATTGTTGCGGGCCAACTAAAGCCCAGACCCTCTAAAGCTCCCAAGTCCAAAATATTACGGCGCATTTGTTCTTGAGAAGTCATTTTCGTTTCTGAAAATGACACAAATTATGAGTCCTTTCTTATAAAAATCACATCCAACTCTACAAATTTAGTTAAATTTTAATTAAATAATTTTTTTTTTTAATTATAAGTAACAACTTTTTCACTTTCGAGTTCATTTAGGTGTGCAATTTTTTTATTATCTTTTACTATTCTTTACAAGATTCAATCTTACGAATATCGAAAAAAAAAATTATTTTTTAAAATTATGTTTGATTGGTTAGAAGACTTGAGACATAATTAAAAAAAAAAATTAAATAAGAAGTTGAATTAAAAAATAAAAATAAACCCAAACATATTTTCCGAAAAAATAAATAAATAAAATAAGTGTTGTCCAAACTACTATTCTTAAAGATGAGAGAGAATCATACTGAATTTTTTTTGTTTTTTATTAGAAGTTTAATTCATTCGTTTTCGAGCTACAAGTGTCAGCAAATTGCTTAGTCAGATAGAGCTATTTTCTTCTGTCTATTTTTCGCACACGACTAGCCGATAGAACTTTTGATTGCTTAGTCAGATAGAGCTATTTTCTTCTGTGTATTTTTGGTACACGACTAGCCGATAGAACTTTTGATTAGCACAATGAAAATGCTATTCGAGATCGAGAAATGCTAGACATCTCGACACTGTTTTTTAGAATTTGGTTTCAAACTGATGTGTCACAATCCTATGAGATTATGGCACACTTCCCAAAATGATAGATCTCATAGGATTGTGACACATCAGTTTGGAACTAAATTCTGGAAACAAGTGTTTGAATACCTAACATTCCTCTTCGAGATTATTTTGGCAGAATATATGAATTTAGTTTTTTGAATGAGAAGTACTATACTTATATTATTATTATTTTTTAAGTTTATTCTCAAATAATGTATCAACAATAAATTAAATTTATTATTTTAAAAAATGTGCCACCACTTCAAGTAAGAACCGATTTTAAAGAAGATAAAAAAAAAAAAAAAAAATGTGAGAAGTAAAAGCATTTACCTTTTTCTGGATATTTCTTTGAGTAATTCATGTTTTTTTATTAGATTTTATTATTTTTATAAAATATGTTTGGGTTAATTTATTAAATTCAAATTCTACTTAAATTTTATTAAACTTTTTTCCATTTTGTCTCAAGTTTTTTAAATCATCTAAACATAATTTTAAAAAATAAATTTTTTCAGTCTTTATAATTTTAATTATAATAAAAAATAAAAAAAATACAAAATAAAAAATTACACACCCTAACAAATCCAAACAAACGACGGCTTGCAGCCGTCAAATTACATCAAAGACGGTCCAATCAATCCAAGGAAAGATAATCTAGATTTCGGGTTTGAATTGGTGGATCACCTTCCAATCCAGCCATCATGAGAAACAATACAGCGTTCAAAGTGGAAGAAACTTCTTGGAAACGGCTTTCCAAGTGTAAGAAACTTCTTGGAAACGGCTTACCCGTCAGATTACATCCAAAGATCAAAGGGTCAATTCATTTTCCTTTCAAAATGTGTTGGTTTTCTAATTTCTAATACCTAACAAACCTACACCACATACACCATATACGTACAGTAGATGCACGTGGCAGAATTTGCATAGACTGGATGACTATAATATTGAATATTCTTTGGCCACCAAATGTCCTCAAATTTTATTGAAATTTTTGTTGGCTAAATGTTAAATCGCCCCTATTTTATTTGAGAGTAAGCGTAAATGTAAGAGAGGCTTAAGTGTAATTCTGGTAAGGTTTGTTGTTTCTGCCCAAGCAGCAATTTTTTAAGTCAGATCCTTCTGGGTTAGAGTGTAGGACGTCTTATCCCTCTATTTCTCAAGATGTAAGCCTTAGGGCTTTTCAGAATTTATAATAGCACGTGCTATTTGTTTAAAAAAAAAAAATTAGGTGTTTAATTCATAGATGAATGCTAAATACTACATTTTCTTCACACTTTTATTTCACTTAATTAATGTGCATCAATCCAAATAGATGAAAGTGTAGTGTATAACATTACTCTTATTACAAAGAAAAAAAAAAATAATACTTATAGGTTGAAAACTGCTTCAAAATTTCTTAAAATGAATGTTGAGCCAACTCCCGAGCCAAATCTTGGTGTTGGATGTACAAGACCTAAGACTAAACCGAGGTCAACCAAAACAAATGCAATCTATCAAAGTTTTTTATTTTAATTTTTTTTTGTGTTAAAATATTAATTAAATAATTAAAATTATTTTTTTTATTAATTTAATTTATTGGAATAATTGATTATTTGACTATAAGAGCAAAGGTCTTGACATCCCTCTTAATTGAAATTTGTCGAACTCATGACTTTTAGTTTTGATATCATGTTAAATCACCACTTTTTTTTTTTTGAACAAATAGCATGTCCTATCATATATTATTGAAGAAAAGCCCAGGGCAAGCCATGACCCACACGCACCGGTCTAGGGAGTGACCTCCCTGGTGTGTGTAGGCCATGTGCCGAGCGTGAAGAACCGGCAAGGCCATGGCTGAAGGCTACTGGACCGAAAGAAGCCAACGATCACAGTGGAGACGCGCGTGTCTTGGAAAAACCAGCCGAAATGAGCAAATCCGACTCCGAAGAAAGAAACCAAAACAAAGAAAAACCAGGTCAGAAACTCCGCCGGAAAACAAGCCAAAAAGTTGCTCCCCAACCCAAATCCCGTGAAGTCTTCTACCGGAGAACATCAAACATTACCAGATCTAACCCGGGGGAACAAAAACTCCAAAGCCCTAATGGTTGGAGGACACCAAAAACTCTATTGGCTCTAACCAAAGAGGAGCAAAAAACCTCTCCCACCCTAAAAGGGAGATGAGGGAAACACCACCGGAGGAGGGAGGCATGGAACCTTCCCACCTGAACACCTAGCTGCTTAGTCTTCTTTTGCTCTCTAGGGCCAGCTCTAGAGAGAAAGCAACTTCTTACTCTTGTTAAATCACCATTTATCTTAAAAATTTAAACCGATAAAAAAACATAGTTGATAAGTCTTAAATTATTCGATTCAAGACCCCTTAATTTGCATTTGTTAGACCTAGTTTGTGTTGTATATATAACATTTTGTTGTAGTTTTGTGTTATGTCTTATTTTCAGGTCTTATTTGAAATCTAGTTCAAAACACTTGAATTAGACCTGAAAATACATCAAGGGCACTTTGATCATTTCTAGAGTTCGAGGTTGATCCTGAAAAGTTGAGAAATTGTCCAAGGCATTTCGATTGATCGATTATTTGTACAGCCAATAATTCGATCGATCGACTTTCAGTCAACCTAACTTCGATCGATCCAGATGCGATCGATCGATTCTCAGAGCGTATTAAAATCGATCGATCGATTGGCTTCGCATCTTCCAGAAGGTCTAGATATTTCCAAATATTTGTGCGATCCAAATCAAAAGTTGAGTTCTATGGACAAAAATGGACGACGACCAGCTCTGAATACTTGGCTAGAATTAACTCTTGCAGTCTTTTTGTAAATCCAATTTCCTATATATATGGAATTCGGATTTATGTTTAGTTTATGCATCTTTTGGGGGTTTCGGATTTTCTTAGGTGTATCACTTTAATTTCTTGTGTTGTAGTTTACTTTGATGCACGTTTTCTGGGCCAAAATCCAGGGAGCAACTTCTTCTTCTTTTACTTCTTTGTTCTTCATATTTTAGCTTAGGTTTTATTTTTCTTTTGTAATCCGAATTTCATAATTTTAATATAGTTTTTTTTAATTTCACCTTACAAGGTATGCTAGGGAGCACCGGTCATTTCATACCTTTGGTAGTATAAAATATCTTTCTATTGTAGTTTAATCTTTGCATGGAATAGATCGGTGTGAAACTAAGATACCTTATCATTGTGACCTAACTAGGGTATTCACGTATTGTGTATGCTTATTAGGATGTGTTATAGAGTAGTAAGCTAGGGAGCATCAATCCCCCACACCTTTGGTAGTATAATCGTTTTTCAATTATAGTTTAAATCTTTACGGGGTAAGTGTTTGATGTGAAACTAGGTGCTTTATGTTTACGTCTTAACGAGAGTATTTTCATGTCGAGGTCATCGTAATGGTTGACGCCCATTATGCGCTCATATCATGCATGTTAGGAAAATTCCTTTAGACTTTTAAGCATTCGATTGGTTGAGGATTGGATAAAATCAATACCCTAAGTTTTCTTTTAAGTTTGTTTTCATTTTCCGTTTTCCTTTACTTTACTCGTTGTAGATTCAATTCTACAACCTGTACTTTTATTTTTATTTCAAAATTAGATTAAATACGTTCCTTTGAATATCCCGTTACACAAAACAACCACCAATCTCTGTGGTTCGATAACCCTTACTATAGTACAATTGACACGTACTATTGCGAAGTGGTTCAATATATAAATTTAAAATCCACGTAGTCGAGTTGACGACCAATTTTTGGCGCCGTTGCCGGGAATTGTAACGGTTGTTTATGGGATATTTAGGATTGTATTTAGATTGATTTAGTACATATTGTAGATTCTGTCCATAAGCTGTTTTTGGTTCTGTATAAAAACTGTTTTATTGTTTTTAGTGTTTCAATTCGATTCTGTCTGTTTTCTGCAGAATTCTGTTTCTGCAGAAAATTCAATCGATCGATTTTAGTGAGCTAAAATTTTCGATCGATCGATCGACATAAAATCAGATCGATCGATTTTTGTTTTGAGCAGCACTGCTTTTCTGCTGTCTCTAAACCGAACCTACATTTAATTCCTTACTGTCCTGTTCATATTTAGTCTATAATTTTGTTTTAGAATTATTTTTCTGCATTTTTCTTGCATTTTTCTTTTCTGCAGAGAATCGATTGATTGACTCTAAAAGTGATCGATCGAAGTTTCGATCAATCGACCAAAAAGTTGATCGAGCGACTTTTCCTACAGTAGCACTCCAGCTGCTGCTGCACTATCTCACTGCATAACCGGTTAGTTTTTCTTCCTTTTTCATTTTATTTCTTTTCTATACCTAGTATACATAGATTAATTTTTTTTGGTGCATGTTTGGTCGTCGTTCATTATCATTGCTTATTTCTCCATACGACCCAAACTTAGAGCAGATTTCTAGACGAAGCAAATCCAAACAGAACTCACGTCTAAGAGCCCATTCTAAATCACCTATGGCTGAAGAACCAAAGCATGTGCTGTTGAGGGACCACTATGTTCCCTCGACATACACACCTACTTCAAGCCTTCAGTTGCCGGATATTACGGCAGCTCATTTTGAAATTAAGTCCGGATTTATTCAAATGCTTCCATTATTTTACGAACTTAGTACAGAGGATCCTTATAAGCATTTAGACGAATTCATTGAAATCTGCTCCACCATAAGGTAGCAGAATTTTTCAAAAGATGCTTAAGGATGCGTTTGTTTCCATTCTCTCTCAAAGATAAAGCTAAGTATTGGTTAAATTTCTTATAGACCAACTCTATTACTTCTTGGGCCAGATGCAACTCGAGTTCCTTAAGAAATACTTAAAACGAACCAAATACGAAAAGCCATAACTGGTTTTTCACAGATAGAGGGAGAACCTTTTCATGAGACTTCGGAAAGGATGAAAGACCTTTTACAAAAGTGTCCACATCATGCTGTTCCCAAGTGGCAGTTAGTACAATGCTTCTATGATGGCTTAACTGAGCCTCATAGATAGATGGTAGATGCCTCATGTGGGGGCATGTTTATGTTAAAGAGTGAGGATGATGCATGGATACTTTTTGAAAATTTGTCGAAAAACTCTTTACACCATTCATCATCCGGTCGTAGGACAAATGCTAAGAACCAAACTCTCTATCAAGTATCCCAACCTTTGGACTTGAATGCCAAAGTGGATGCTTTATCTAGAAAGTTAGATCAATTACTTACATCTGGTTTTGTTCCTGCGACCGCATCTCATATACACACACACCACATGATGCATGTTCATTTTGTTCTGACCCATCTCATCAAGCCGGAAATTGTCCTATTGTTGGACAGTTTTCTGAGCCTCCAGCTGAGCAAATGAACGCGGCTTTCTCTAGACTGGGTGGTGATCATTTTAATAATTCTTGTAACCCAGGTTTGAGAAACAATAGTAATGTGTGGCAGCCTAACATTCCACAGTACAATGGACTGCAAAACCAAGCTTATCAGCAGTCCAACCATCAATTTTATCAGCCGCCACCTAATAATCGTCCTCCCAACCCACAATAGCAATTAGCCCTTCCACCTCCTAGTAATTCTACATTTGAGGAAAAGGTGTTGACCAGTCTCAATAAATTTGAGTCACAGACTCAAATTCTGAATTCCCACTCTCAATCTATAGTAAAGCTAGAAGTCCAACTTGAACAACTAGCTAAGTCACTTAACGAGAGAGAGTAAGGGAAGTGTTCTAGTCTACCAGTTACTAATCCTAGGAGCGGAGGGGTAGTCATTAACCCAAAGGTGGGAGAGACAAAGACGGAACCAATAGGGCAATTAGAAAAGACAAAACTTGTCAAGGGCAAGGGAGTGCAAATTGATGCACCACATTCAAACACTCCCTTCCTTGAGACCCACTATAAAACTGAAGTGCCATATCCACTATGTCTCAAGGATCCGAATGGGCACGAAACGATAAATTTTGCCCAACCACTGCCAGACACAAATCCATTCATTAGCAATGAGTTCTGACGGGTCTGGCTGAAGACGTTAAACTTAACACTCCTGGGAGGACCCCATTCATTTTGTTTCATTCTTTATATATCATGCTTGTTAATATTTGTTATCTTTCACTTTCTTTTTAGTTTTGTTTTTCAGATTAAGTGTTTTTACCTCTAAGTTTAGAGGTATGCTATGAGTCATACCTCCCCATTCAAGTTTTCTTTATCCCTTAACCATGCTTTCGTTTTGTACACATTGGGGACAATGTGTTATTTTAAGTTTGGGAGTATAGAAATACACTAAGTCTGAGTTTTGTAAAAAAAAAAAAAAAAAATCAAAATTTTTCAAATTTCTTTATGAATATCTATGTTATTTTGTAGAAATTAGTTGATTTATAATTATGATTTGCTTTTCATTGACAATTTTAAAATTTTGAACACATGATCACACAATTAGAGATTATAAGTCTACTTAATTACTTTTGGCTATGAGATTCACTTGTGAAATTTGAAAAATCATGACACATATGGGCATATTGTTTGTGGGGTATGTGCTTAAGTAATACCTTGCATATTTGTTTTGAGTGTCTCGGATAAAAATTAAGTGACTTGTTAGATGGATTAAGTGGGCATAGTTAAAAATATAAAAAATAAATAAAAAATAAATACATAAATAAATAAAAAAGGAATAAGAGCTTCATTGAGTAACCGAACCTCTTGCCTCATTAAGCATTGAGTGTCCGCGTCAAAAGATGTAAGTAGTAAATAATAAATTGTTAGTTTGACTTCGTAGTTCTTTTTTACTTGAGTTATTAAGCCCTTAGGGATGTTTTACATCTAGTACCCTAAAACCATCTGGTTTGGGAGTCACTAGCCTAACACTTAGTACATAAGCCATTTAGAAGCTTAAAGGAGTTGAACATTGCAAAACCATAATAAATAATGTAAATAATATTAAAGTATGCCTATGCCTTAGTTATTCCATCTAGCAAGAGATATAGAGAATTTTGAGACATTGGAGCATGTATGTAGGTTATATTCTTTGAAAGCCTCATAACTATATGTTAATATCAAACTGCATCATTTTTAACATGTGAGATCTTACCTGGCCATTTGTGAATAAGTAAACTATGATTTTCTTAAATTGTGTGAAGATGGAGTTTATTAGTTTAAAGTTGTTCGTAAATTATGAACCATTGTTTTGATGATACTTCTTTCTATTAGGTAACATGTATATTTTGTAAAGATAATGTTTATAGGTAGCATTTTTGCTAAACCTTCACGAGACTTCACTCGTCCACTAGGGTAACTTAGGGGTTTAAAAGGCTTGTTGCATGTATTAAATGCAATCGCGTTTCCCACGAAAGGGGATGAAGATTAGTTGTTTACATTTTAATTTCTAGTTGTAATGCTAGGGACTAGCATTATGTAAGTTTGGGGGTGTGATAAGTCTTGAATTATTCGACTCAAGACCCCTTAATTTACATTTGTTAGACCTAGTTTGTGTTGTATATATAACGTTTTGTTGTAGTTTTGTGTTATGTCTTATTTTCAGGTTTTATTTGAAATCTAGTTCAAAACACTTGAATTAGACCTGAAAATACATCAAAGGCACTTTGGCCATTTCCAGAGTTCGAGGTTGATCCTGAAAAGTTGATAAATTGTCCAAGGCATTTCGATCGATCGATTATTTGTACAGCCAATAATTCGATCGATCGACTTTCAGTCGACCCAACTTCGATCGATTCAGAAGCGACCGATCGATTCTCAGAGCATATTAAAATCGATCGATCGAAGTTCGATCGATTGGCTTCGTATCTTCTAGAAGGTCCAGATATTTCCAAATCTTTGTGCGATCCAAATCAAAAGTTGAGTTCTATGGACAGAAATGGATGACGACTAGCTCTAAATACTTGGCTAGAATTAACTCTTGTAGTCTTTTTGTAAATCCAATTTCCTATATATATGGAATTCGGATTTAGGTTTAGTTTATGCATCTTTTGGGGGTTTTGGATTTTCTCAGGTGTATCACTTTAATTTCTTGTGTTTTGGTTTACTTTGATGCACGTTTTCTGGGCCAAAATCCAGAGAACAACTTCTTCTTCTTTACTTCTTTGTTCTTCATGTTTTAGCTTAGGTTTTATTTTTCTTTTGTAATCCGAATTTCAAAATTTTAACATAGTTGTTTTTTATTCATTTTCTTCTTGTTTCTTTACTGTTTTCATTAATTTTCATGCTTAGATTAGATTCAATTATGCATAACTAAATTAGTTCTTAGGGTTTGATCAAAATCATCTCCAAAAACCATGAAGTATTCTTGATGTTCTTGAGTTTTTCTTGAGATGTTTGATGATTGTGAGAGGCTAGAGGATTGCAAAACCCATGCTAAAAGGTTTTGTCTTCAAGATTCCAATCCATTTATTCGTGAAAAAAGGATATTGCTTGTCTATGAGTTTTCTTATATTGATGAGTAAAATCAACGTTCTTGAAAGAGAATGATGTCTTTTGCAATGATTCTATTTGACATGATGTGTGTTTACTTATTAGAGTCACCTTATAGAATATGCTAGGGAGCACCGGTCATTTCATACATTTGGTAGTGTAAAATGTCTTTCCATTGTAGTTTAATCTGTACATGGAATAGATCGATGTGAAACTAAGATACCTTATCATTGTGACCTAACTAGGGTATTCACGTATTGTGTATGCTTATTAGGATGTGTTATAGTATAGTAAGCTAGGGAGCATCAATCCTCCACACCTTTGGTAGTATAATCGTTTTTCAATTATAGTTTAAATCTTTACATGGTAAGTGTTTGATGTGAAACTAGGTGCTTTATGATTACGTCTTAACGAGAAAATTTTCATGTCGAGGTCGTCGTAATGGTTGACGTCCATTATGCACTCATATCATGCATGTTAGGAAAATCCCTTTAGACTTTAAGCATTCCAGTGGTTGAGGATTTGATAAGATCAATACCCTAAGTTTTCTTTTTAAGTTTGTTTTCATTTTCCGTTTTCCTTTACTTTACTTATTGTAGCTTCAATTTTACAACCTTTACTTTTATTTTTATTTCAAAATTAGATTAAATACGTTCCTTTGAATATCCTGTTACGCAAAATAACTCACAATCTCTATGCATGGTTCGATAATCCTTACTATAGTACAATTGACACGTACTATTGCGAAGTGATTTAATATATAAATTTAAAATCCACGTAGTCGAGTTGACTACCCATGGTAAATTTAATCATTCAATTTTTATTTCAATCGTGCAATGGTTTAACAATTTAACATTCTATAATCCTTAAAAAGAAAAGAAAACAAAGACAATACGTATTCATTTTTACTTTTCTTTTATATTTGGGATTAATATAAGTGATATTTGGGGTAGTTAGAAAGAGATAGAGAAAGTGTGGAACACATGTACACACGCTCTTTCGGTTTGGTACTTTGGTAGGCAAAACTGTCGAGGATAGACTTGCTGACTTGCTAGTTGCTTCGGTGGAAGTTTGACACTGCCATAGTTGACTCTCTGTAGGAATTCTAGAGGAGTTATAGGCAGCAGCAAAAATGGCCAATCAAAAAATTACAGAAAAGTGGAAAGTGGTGTAAAGCCAAAGCAATTACTGTAGCACAATCCATCTACCAATGTTTGTGGTTTGCGTCTGATTAGAAAAATGGACAACTATCAATTTCAAACATAAAATATGACAACTATTCAAATAAAAAAAGATAAAATAAAATAAAATATGACAAAAACTAATCCTTGGTTTGGAAAATCTACCGCCATATTTGTCCAAAATACAATGCTGACTTTATGGGTTTTCCTTTTAAATTTGTTCACTTTGTCTTGAAAATGATTTGTTAGATTTAAGGGAAACTTATTCTTTCACTCCCTGTCTTTTCTGTTATTATCAAATTGTTTCCCGTCTCTTCAATTTTATTTTTTTCTCATCGCTTTTTTGTACAATTGATATATAACTTTTTTACAAATTAAGTTGTCGAAATTCTTGAAACTCAGTCTCTAAAAAATGTTATGTGTTCCTTGAACATGTGAAAAGCACATGCTATGTTATTATCTGTTATATTCACAACTGCATCTGTATCTGCATCCACGTCATATTTTTATTAAACCGCATCCGGGCGGTTATTGTAATTATTATTTGCTGTCTATATAAAAATCATTTTACAAAAATGTTTATAAACAAAAAACACCGTAAAAATCAAGGACTTGTACAAAAATTTCATAGAACTTATAATAATATGATTTGTTCGGGGCATTTATGGAAACAACTCTCTTCAACTTTTGAGAATGTCTCATAAATTGGCGGCCGCCGGCGACGACCGATGACGATGATAACGTGCAGGAGTCAGGAGTCTGAACGGTGGCAGTCAAAATATCTACATGTGATGTCGGTCTCTTGTTTTAGCATCAGGGATCAGGGCCATGTGTTTAATAGAATTAAGAGATCTAGAAAGGATAAAAGTTGAAAAGGAATAATGCATGCGGATGTGCACGAAAGAAACCGAAGCATAAAAGGTGCAAATATGTAATAAACGTGACTCCATTTCAAAAACCACGTCTTAGGTTCCCATTGTTCTTTGTTCTTGAAACATGGACAGGACTTGCTTTCCTTCACATTTTTTAAGAAATAGTGTTCGTACATTTGGTCTCTCATAATCCCTGTTCAGACGCGACTTTTCCTTACCTTCTCCAACTGCATCACATTTTTCAGATTTAATTTTGTTATGTTCCCTTTCAACTGTGGACAACCTAATGCCACTATGCCAATTATTTAGATTTATCTAATTCCTCTCTTCTTCTTCTTCTTTCTTCTTTCTTTTTTCTTTTTAATTGAAGAGGGGAAAAGGCTACATGGAATGGTGTTTTTTTACTCTTGATTCAAAAGAAAGAGAGAGTAGAAGACCTAAACAAAGGGGTGGACTCCCTAAGAACATATCCAAAACGAAAAATAACAATGCAATAAATACAAACAAACAAACAAAAAGAAATTGGTCAAAAAATGACTCAATCCTTTTAATAGGGGCTGCATAAAGTTGTGAAAACACCAAAACATAAGGCATAAGTAGGGGCATGACTGTCTCGAGACCCTTCAATACTACTTGAATCTCAAAGGATGCGGACAAGTGAAATAAATATAGACTCCTAAATTAACCGCAACCAAACAAGCAATCAAATATGTAAAGCAATAAAAAGATTGAACACAGATATTTGGTTACGAAGTATAAACTCTTTGCACCAAAGAAAAAAATCACTTCGGGGCAGTCAAATCTAAGAAATCGATTATTAGAAGAAATTGCTAGTTACAAGACATTCATACTCACAATACATTTGCAGTAGTCATATCTTGAACTCTAACAAGTACTTATACTTGAGCGCCTCTCTCTCATACACGTTTGGAGAGTTTCTTCAATTGATCCCTTAACTAGAGCTCCTATTTAGTTAGACTTCAAATGGTTGAACAGTTACAACTCAATAAACAAAGACTCTAAGAGAGATACATAAAACGTTTATACGTAACAAAACATTCTCTTAGCACAACGGAATTCTACTCAGGAATTCTTAAAGAAACAATGCCTAGAAACACCTTTAAATAGGCTTCAGAAATCTTAATTCTACACAAACCAGGATTTCTAGGTGGCGGCATCCAAACAGGACTTTGAGCGTCCGGACGAGCTACAGTAACTTTATATTTTACTGAAAGGCGTCTAGATGGCTTGACCTAGCATCCTGACTGTTGCAGGGAAAAGCTTCTCCGTCTACAGTCTTCACTTTTGCGTCCGGACATCCTTGTAAACGGGTGTTCTAGGTGGTCCGCGTCCATTGGGCCATCCGGAGTGGCAAACAGGAGCTCTTTGTGGTTCACGTCCGAACAGATATCGAACACTAACTTTATGTGACTTGCGTTCGGACATTGCTTCTATCCATCCGAATGGTCTGCAAGGAAACCAACTTTGCTGATTCTGAAAAATCTTCATAGATTCTTTCTTCAACAAGCACTTGCCTTTTCTTGATAAATATACTGCACATCTTTCCTTGTTCAGCCATTTCATTTCTAGATTAATAATCTTGTAATAATATTCTGAAAGTCTTCTAAATTATGGTGTCCCTGAAAAGCCAATGTTTTTGTCGATAGAATGTAGCCAATAAAATAAACCAACAACAGGGATATTACCCTCAAAATACCATTCAACCCTTAATATTGCTACTTCATATACTTAATTTATGATTATTTTCAAAAAAAACAAAAACTTCCTACTGGCTGAGGACCGCCCAACACTACCTAGCCAGCGGCTGGTAGGCGATAGACTTTTTGACTTTCCAACAAAGTCGGTTTGGCATGCGGAATAGGTTTTAGGACGTCATTATTTCAACCGAAACAACTCAACATTACCGAGATTATAGCAAATTGAAGTATTGAACCGACGTCGTTTATCTATCAAAACAACGTCGTTTCGAATGATCCTTTATTAATAGTACATAGTCATCTAAAACGGTGTTGTTTTTTATCCTTCAAAATGATGTCGTTTTGAAATGACTATATATATAGTCATCACATTCTAGTGAGTTCTAGCTAGAAGCCTCTTATTTCTCAAACCCTAACCTCTTAGTCTCAGCCTCTCTATGTTTTCTCCACCGCTCATAACCGACATTACCAACCACCACCGCAACCGACATGATTGTGATGGACGATGACAGAAACATGGATTGGCAAAAAAAAAGTTGGTGAAAATTTTGACATTACCAACAGTAGCGGAGCGAAGGATAAAAATACCTATTCTGGTACCGTTTTATCTAACTCCCAGTCCTATTTAGATCCCTTATAATTTTCTGCCCAAAGTACAAGAGAAATGAAAAATTATAGAAAAATATAAGAGGAGCTTTCTTGCAATAGGCTCCCTGCTCCAAAGGCAGCTAGCTCCATCGGGCCCATTTCAAAAGTTCCTAAAAGTAAGAGATGCTAATCCGAAGGAAAGTGAACCGAAATTTCTATGTTCTAAAGACTGGCATGCAAAAAGTGGTTTTGCTACTTCCTTAAGTTGGAGGGTACGGTTCAATGTGAACCGAAATTTCTATGTTCTAAAGACTGGCATGCAAAAAGTGGTTTTGCTACTTCCTTAAGTTGGAGGGTACGGTTCAATGTGAGCCGAAATTTCTATGTTCTAAAGATTGGCGTGCAGAAGGTGGCTTTGCTGCTTCCTTAAGTTGGAGGGTTCATACTAGAGCAGGTTTTAGCCCAAGTACTTGTATATTCTTTCCATACTAGCCTAGCTAGTCACGTTCAATTCAAACATGGTGAGAGGTCGCATTTGCATTGATGGGCTGCACTAACAAAAAAATAAAATCCATGGCAAATATCTTTTAATTTGTTGAATTAAAAAGAACTGCTATGGTCCATGTACGTTGAGCATTAACAATGGGATACTTATTTTGTATTTCTGCTGTTTTGTATTAATACAATCAATATTGAGTAGTTTTTAGCAATGAATTTTGTTATTTTGATTCCAAACAACTCCTTGAGACTTATTTGAATAAAGCTCGAATTGAATTTGAACTCAACTATGTATGGTCGAGTCGAGCCGAACCGAGTTCAATCACCCTTACAGAACTCGATCGACTTAAGCTCAAGTCTACGTATTATTTTGTTGAGTTGAGTTTGAACAATTAACACTCATTTTTCAATATCGTCCGGCTTACCACTACAAAAAAAATAATAATAATAAATAAAATAAAATTCTGGACGGTTTTAAACCGTTCAGAAATATTGTGTTGCTAAATAAATTTTTGGACGATTTGGGCAAAACCGTCCGGAATTCCAGACAGTTTGACCCAAACCGTCTAGAAACAATTCTGGACAGTTTGGGCCAAATCGTCCAGAAAAATTATGGACGGTTTTGCCCAAAACCGTCCAGACTTAATTTTTTTTTTGTTTCGATTATTTTTTATATTAATTAGTTTTTTGATATTAAAACTAATTAATATGATCTGAATTAAGAGAGATCCGGACGGCGACGGAGAAAGAAAGAGAGGAAGAAAGATCCGTCACCCACGCACACCGGCCGGCAACAGAGAAAGATAAAGGAAGAGAGAACCGGCCGGAATACGTGGTATTCCGGCCGAATCTCTCTCTGTATGCGGCCAAAGAGAGATACCGAGTGTGGGTTTCGGCCGGATCCGGCCGAAAACCCAGACGACTTCGCCAGATCTGGCCGGAAACCCAGACGGCCTCACCAGATTCGGCCGGAAACGCACGCACACCAGCGTGGGTTTGACAGATCCGGCACTTTCTCCTGTTGTCCCGATCCCGCCGTTCCGTCGAGATCTCGTCGCCTGTGTGAATCAACGAACCCAAAAAGGAAAGACCCGGCCCTTTAGATTGAAGTGTCGATGAATAGCATTTTGCTTCACCCTCAAGGTTGTCGTTCGGCCGGCTAGGGTTCATGAGGGGTTGGGGTTCACATTTGCGACGTGGGGTTCAGAGGGGCTATACGCCTTCTTTGCTTGGGGAATATGCATCATTTTGACATGCTTCTCAATCCGTGTCATTTTCTTTCGACGCGTTTAAGCCGTTGATAGTGTATCGATCTATGGCTGAAAAGTTAGGTGCGTATCCGTGTCATTTGAATACTTATGAATTTTCAGACGGTTTGAAAATTTTCAGATGGTTTGTTCCAAACTGTCTGTAAATTTATAGACGGTTTGGAAAAAATCATCTGAAAATTTACATTTCTGGACGGTTTTTTTCAAACCGTCCATAATTAATTTTTATTTTTTTTTTAATCCAAGCGATTTTTGTCACCATTTTTTTTTTAATATCAATAATTTCAGACGGTTTGAAAAAAACCGTCCGAAAATGTAAATTTCCAGACAGTTTTCTCCAAACCATCTATAAATTTATCGACGGTTTGATCAAAACCGTCTGTAAATTTATGGACGGTTTACTCAAACCGTCCATATTTATTTATTTATAGACTGTTTAAAAATCGTCTGTAAAATTTTAATTCTAGACGATTTTAGAAACCGTTTAGAAAAAAACCGTCTATAATTGTCCCTTTTTTTTATTTTTAGAGTACAATTGGGATAAAGAATTTTATGATCAAAACTTTATTTTGTTGCATCCAAATATTGTATACATGTACGTGTCGCCCTGATCTTCTTCGAAACAACCATTATATTAATTAATATTAAAACCTCTTAAACGTTTTTAATTAAAGTAATTAGACCGTGATTTGCATTTGACATGCATATATAGCTCGTGCATCATATGTTGTACTCCCCATATCTTTTAGTCACTTTTTGAGGTTCATATTTCGCATGGAAATGACAGGTAGTAGGGAAATTTTTACCCGATGGAATAGCATTGACTTTGAAACTCAGATCAACCAGGGTTTGATAAGTACTGAAATATCCCTATAACTTCTTACAATTTTGAGTCAAAAAAAGATCAATATTTGTGTCCCCCGTTTCATGCATAGAAAATCATGGCATGTTGGGTGAGATAATTTAGGTTGTCCCTCACAGACAGAGAGAGAGAGAGAGAGAGAGAAAGCGAAAGAGAAAGAGAAAGAGAAAGAGAAAGAGAGAGTAGACCACCTAAAGGTTGCCGACAGGTGACGCTCTATTACTGGCTAGCTTAGGATCAACTCACGTGGGGTGCACATGATTTGAATTATAACCAAAAACGCGTTTGTGGGACACGGACCATCATTACGTTAAAGACTTAATTAATTAACCTAGATCACCACGTACGTACCGGTACACATGCTGTGTTGATCTTTTATACCCTAAGTAGACTATTACATGATTGTTAATTTGTTATGCACGTAATTGTAATAATTTGATAGCCAACGGACAATATTTATACGACTTCTAAATTAGACGTAAAATTAACATAAAATTAAAGAATTAGAGTTGAGGAGTCCGACCCGTTTAATTAAATGGGTCGGATTAGAGTTAGCTAGCTTATATAGTTATATATTCATACTTTGGCAAGATCTGAATCCAGCACGCGACATAATAACATACAATTTTTTACAAGAACCACGAAATTGATCATATGAATCCAATATAAAATTATAAAATAAGGGTCGAGAAGTTTGACCCGTTTAATTAAATGAATTGTGTTAAAGTTAACTTATATGGTTGTATATTCATGTCTTGACACCATCGAAACTCGATACGCAAACATAAATTATCACTCTTAAAATTAATTTTTAAATTATTTTTTCAAAAAAAAAAAATCTTTATAAAAATAATTAATTTCTATTATTACGTCATCCCTAGCTAATTATACGACCGTTTTATAATATTTATTTTCTTTTGATTGAAACGTCGGTATTAATAACAATTAATAATAAAAATGAAGTTTGCCCTCTCCTTGACCGTTTCTTCTCTTTCTTGGGAAATTAGGCTCTCCCCCTGTTGCTCGTGCGAGAGAGCTTTCTAACTCCAACTAAGTATTGTCGGGAATGAGAAAAAAGACCTCCGCCTCTTCTTTCTTTTCCACCTTCTCTCTCTCCTTTTTCTTTCTCCTCTTTTCTTTTTCTTTTTTTCTTTTTCTTTGTGTTTTGAAAGTCAGATTTTTTTTTTTTTTTTTTGTAAGCTAAAGTCAGATTTATTACTTCTCTCATGCCAACACGTCACCTCTAATTTATCCCCTACTGCATCACCCACAGTTGTTACGACCCGATCAATACATTTTGAGGTTTAAAACGATAAATTAAGTAATATTAATTTTTTATATTTCAATTAATATTTATTTTATTTTTAAATTATATTTTTTATTTAAAAATAATAATATTCCCACTTCTTGGAACACAAAATTATTAATTAAGTTTTTTTCTAATATCTTCGCTTAATCTTTAATTTGTTGTGAGGTTGCCGATCTTATGTAGGATTTTTTTCAAATTTAATTTTAAAAAAAAAATTATGTAAAAATTATTGTAATAAGTATTTCATGTCAATAAAATATTCTATAAGCCATACATGTACTTCTTTTGAGCGTTTAATTTTTTTTAATAAGATGATGCTCTCTTTTAAGACTTTCGAGACTTTCCATCCTCTCTCTTTAAAACGTTTAATTCTTTTCATATTTCAACCTTAATAATTAAGAACATTCCAATATTCAATGATTTTGTAAGCATAGTATTCAATTTGCATCACTTTTTTCTTTCTTTTGATTGAAATCGAGCACTTCATATAAATAACAATTTAAGCACAACGTTCGACAAAAATGATATCAGAAATGTATGGAGAACTTCTTTAAAAAAAACGTTGCTCATCACACAGAAATAATGCTTCCTTAGCAAGTCCGTGAGTTGCACCATTAAAAAATTACGATTAACATGTCACTTCCATACAGCATATATACCGTTCAAAATTCCGAAAGTGTCCTCAATCAATTTACATCACTTTTATTTGCGTCTTCGATCTCGTTAGTTGTAATTTCTTTTCGACTCTATATTTTCAACTTAACTAATCATTAAGAGTCATCAATGGCAAATTTTGTTATTTATTTTCTTTGAAGAGGTTGCACATGATTATGCATTAATTGATGCCTATGACAACGTAGATTTTCAGTTTTTTTTTTTTTTTCCATGAATTTTTTTGCAGAGTAATTTTATAACGAGGGCTAGAGTTCACCTTGTGTCCTCGCAATTGTTTTGTGATTTTTAAAATCATCATTAAATTAAAATTTAATAATGATTATCTCAAATTTAATGATACTTAAAAAGTCACATAATATTTGGGAGGATACAAAGAAAACTAAAGCTAGCCCTCCTTAATGCAAAGCATTACTCTTTTTTGCATTGAATTTCCACGATGAAACGCTCCATCTTTCTTTCTTTCTTTTTTTCCCAAATTCTTAATATTTTAATGGACATAAATTTCTTAAAAATCAACTTTTAATAGTGACATGTATCCCTTGCATGTGAGAAATATGTTTTTTTTTTAATTGCATGTGCTTCCCACATACTTTTTTAATTGCCTAAAGGACACATGTCACTTTTAAATAATGATTTATTTAAGTTTACTACAAACCAACTTGTAGGAAATTTTTGTGTACGGCATAATTGGCCTAATGGAAGAGCCACCCATGACGGTTGCTCCCCTCTACCATGCATGCACACACATATACATACCCTACCCACCATTGCTATTTTTATCTTTACACAAGAGTATCTTTGCACGATCTCCTTTATATCCTCTCTCTCTTCCTCCTTCTTTGTCTCTTTATAGTCGGTGCCTCATTTGTTAGATCTAAATCCGATGTCCCTTAGTGTCAACAGCAGGACACTTCCCTGATCGTTGGTCCAGTCATGCATTATCAGTATCACCTTCCATGGCCACCAAATTCTTTTGCCGTTGTAATAGGAAACTTTTCATACAACTCATCTTTGGAGTACTAGCTCAAAAATAGCTATTTTTAGCAGTTTCTTTCTTGCCCTAGGTGCCAAGAAGCCAATTGATCGATTCGGTATCATTTATTCGACGCATTCTCGATCTTTTTTTTTATTCTTTTCTACCAATTATGTCTGTTACGGAGCCTTTGTTGGTATATATTATATGCTCCAAAGTGGGCCCAGTTTCTCCTATACATGTTATTAAATTGTTGATCAATATGATTGTCAATAAAATGATTGAAATTAACTTTCTAAAAAGATAGGGACAGTAACAAGAGTCACAACTAATAACATTTGATTACATGCAGTAAAAACACAACGCGTAACCTCGTAGAAAGGCACAATCTAGCTAGGTTTTGTTTTCGGTCAAGGCAAACTTTATTTTTTCTTTGAGTTGTTGGATTGGACATCATATATATATATATATACACACACATATTAAAAATAATAGTAAGGTAATACTTTTCGCCGATATATATTAAGGAAGAAACTAGGGACTCAGTCTCTTAGCTCTCGATTTCTTCTTATTATTAATTTTTTTTCTTTTTTTTCTCTTTTAATCAGAGACAAAGAACACAAAAAAAAGTTACAAATTATTGTTATATTTGGAGTATATATCATGCAAACACATAATGGTGCACTTCTAATCTAACAAAGTTGTAAAATCTGATGGCCGGGTCTCATTTTTAATTACCAAAGTATCCTATAATCTGTCCATTTTCTCCGTCAACAGGACGATTAAAGAAAGATAAATGTTATTCTACACATTCATTTTTCATTCTAATTTTACACCGGTTAATTATATAATATGTTTTAATTGGCTTTTCATGTATGTTAAAAACACACTACACAATGGGTGTGATAAATATAATGGAGTGAAGAGTAGAATTACTTTGATCAAAGAAATAGTGGCCGATCACCCTGCTAAAGAAAAATAAATAAAATAAAATAAAAGTCTTGGTTGCTAGGTTGGTTAGCTAAATTCTTGACGCTTTCAATTTATAAAGAATAACACCAAAATTTGTCAAGAGTTTGTTAAAATTTCTGCCTATTGAAATAGACTGCATAATAGATTCGAGTGTTCAAGGCCACCATAAATGAATGACCAAAAGCAAGAATTAATGGTCAAAAGCTAGTTTGACAAGGAATTGATCATGAAGTATATATATTAATATATATATCCATTTAAGAGACAATTATAGTAGGTGACCAAAAAGTTGGTTGAAGATCCAATAATCATCTTACATATATATGGACTTAGAACGAACATATCTCTTTCTCTCCACTATTGCAAGATTACACGGAGGGAAAAAGACCCATCTACTTTGCCTAGCCTTAACAAAGAGATTAGATCCTAAACTTACATTTTTCCCTCCACTTTTGTTCATACACTAATTTTTTTTTTTTTTTTCTTATTAATTCAATGTCCTTACTTCTCCTTAGGAGAAGGAGTTTTCAAATACGGCTACCTTAATTATAGATTATATATCATGACTCAATCTGATCGATCATCATGATCATGTCCAAAGAGGCTGATCCCAAATCGAGCCTAGATTGTTGTTATCGTCAAGGAAGCAAGGATTGGTCTGCATGTAGCTGTGAGGAACACTAGTAGCAGTAGTAGTAGTGGTGAAGTCATGATCATGATGGTGATGAAGGGATTGTTGAGGCGATGCTTGTGGAGATTGTGACATCTCCATGCAAATCAGGGCTACAAGGTGGGCTTGCTGGGATTGCATGTTGACCAGCTCCGCCTGTGACTTGGCTAGCTGCGCCTGCAGCTCGTTAACCTGCTTCTGGAGCTGGCATATCACGCCCGCGCACCCGTAAACTGGGTCTCTGATCCTTGCGCTCGCCTCGTAAACCATGCTGCTCACTGCGTCTGCCCTCTGGGATTCTGGGAGTTCCTGATGAATAATGTTCCATAATAAAATGGGTGAGTAAATAAATAAGCAAAACATAAAGGACTTGTTAGAAAATACATGTTTTAATTTGGTCAACAAGCATGCTCTATATACGTGTACATGTGGTCGATCAGATTCCTTCTTCTATGTTGAGCGTACATTAATAATGCCTTCCTGATAAGCATGAGCAAAACAAAAACAAAATAAAATGGAAATTTTCTATGCAATTTTGTTTGTGTTCACACTGCCAACGTACTTTTCAAATATGAATGGAGAGATATTGTTTAATGTGATCGCAAGCCGCCGTGCGCGTACAGTTATGAGCGGTCGTTTTCGAACGTACTTATAATAAACAATTTCAAACACAAAACACTAATAAAATATTTAAAATTAAATTTATTTTTATATCATAAGAGAATACTTTTTCTATCAAAAAAAAAAAAATAATACTGAAATTATTAGCGGATAGTTTTAGTCCAACCTAATTTAATTTAGGGTAGATGGATCATATTTAGAGTTTGACAAATATGGCCCCGCTATTCAATAATTAACGATTATGGCACCATTATATTGTTCATTGCCAAATTTAAAAGAATGATATATGAGAAAAGCAAGAACAGCAATTTTCAACTAGCTAGTCCAATACTTGGAACTCTCTCAAACAGAGAGTTGAAAAAACTACAGAACTAATTTTTTTTTTTTTTTACAGTATTTATTATTTTTTTACGACACCTAAACCAGATCATTGTCAAAGTACCTGCAAGAACTTGATGATGTTGCTGGCACCAAACACCCTATGAGCGATGGTGAACTTGGCTGGCTCGGTCGGAGGGAAGTAAGGTGCCAACACGCATTTCTCCGCACACCGTCGCCTCAAAATCTTGCACGCAGCACAAGGGCTTAGAATAACCGTCGGAGACGGAGGAGGAGGAGAAGATGATGAAGAAGGAGAGTGAGAGAGAGGGGTTGATGAAGTGGTTGTGTTTATTGTGTTTGTGTCACTGCATGACTCCATCTTAGCTAGCTTGGAATAAGTGTATGGTATTTGTCTGTGAAAGAGAAGAGAGAGAGAGAGAGAGAGAGAGAGATCAGAGAGATCAGGTGAGATGGGGTCTTCTTGGAGCACAAAGTGCGTATAAATAGGGGTTTGGAGGCCTTGGAATGGGCGTCATCACGAAGAGATATCGACGCCATCAGTTGAAATTTACCGTTAGGTTGTGGCTGCGACCATATCCAGTTAGGTTTGTAGTTTTTTGGCTTATTGTGTGAAAACTCTTCAAGTTTGAAATCTCTTCCTTTCTGCACATGAGAGATTAATATTTATATAGGAGGAAATGTTAGACTTCTTTGTACTGCGTGTTTTTTGGGATTCTTTTATACCGATGAAATACTATATTTTTAATATAGAAAAACTACAATTTGATTTATCTTTTTTATTTTTATTAAAAAATACATAATATCATATCAAAATAAAAATAAAAAACTCCAAAAAAAAATATTAGAAGAAGTTGTACCATTTGTCTTTATTCTTTAATATATAAACGAAGAGGACGGAAAATACTTAGTTGAAAACGTCAAAGCTAATGGAGACATCAGAACAGTGCAATGAAAAGTCGTATCACTGATATCAGTATCACTTTTTCCATCTCTTTTTGTTTTTTCCACTAAAATCAAAATCATTAACAAACAAATCAAAAATTAATACAAAATACTTAATATTATGTTTATTTTTTTATCTCATCAAAATATTTTTTAAAATAAAAAACAAAAAATACCCTTTTAAAAACATTAATTAACAAACAGTTTTCTCTTTCATTTTGAAGAAATTAACAACCATTAATTGTTCTAATCATCTCAAAATAAAAATAAAATTAAAAACGTTTAACAAATTCAAGTTGTACGTATAGTACTATATATATGTTTGACCATGGTAATTATAGGACAAAATTAAGGGAAGGGGAGCGGTTTTTGCATCCGATTCTGATCCAACTTTTCATCTACATATATAGAATTTAATGGGCGGCAATTGGTCAATTGTGAGATGATAATATTAAGAATGATAATCGGTCCATTGGCAAACCATGTCGACTGATATTTAAAACAAAAAAGAAAAATTTTAGGAAACTCTTAAAACAAACGTGAGGTTTACTCTAACGAAAAATATTAAACTAAAAGTTATTTTACAATTTGTTGACATGTGTCGATATGTAATGGAATAACTTTTTTTTTAAAAAAAAAAAATATTAATGATTCACGTAACTTCATATGTCACATGTTAACACGTGTGAGCAAGTTATAAAATAATATTCTACTAATAATTCATTTCCAATTACTTTGTTACAATTAAAATGAGGGTTTTTGCTTAATTAATTTGAAATTGTTTCTCTATCTTTTTTATATTTTGTTTCCTAACCCCACTTCCAGTCCTTGATAGAAAAAGACTTCCCCCTATATTTTATCATCAACAACATGCCCATGAAAGTTTTGTTCATCTTCCCAAATTTTCTATGAATTGCCAAACTTTTCAAGTGGAACAGCTTTCCAAGAAGAAAAACTTGCCTCCCTCTCTCCAACTTTCTTGGACTCATGTCATAGTATAATTTCAACCCAAAGAGCAGAAAAGTCATACTCTAATAAGCCTTTCTAAACAAACCGTTACAATCCTAGCTAGAAGATTCAAGTGATTAATAAGCCTACTTTTAGATGCCCGACAGAATTAATTAACCCACAAAACAAAACCACTGTTCATTATCTCTGTCACAAACAAAAAATGTTCTGGTTTTTTTGCCTGAAAAAAAAAAAAAATCAGATGGTCCACGCTTCTATAACTACTTTCAATTTCAGCCTTTGCAAGGATATGATGACATGTGGGTGATACAAGTACCCTTTATTGGTGACCGTGTGGGGTTGCTGCCACCACCGAGACAGTGCTATGTTTCTACTCTCCAACAACCACCTCATGACCTGCCCCCATTTTCTGAGAACGACCAAGTATCCCAATGCCCGCCAAGTGCTTGTGTGTGTTCGCGCGCGCGAGAGAGAGAGAGAGAGAGAGAGAGCGGAAGAGCGCGCGAGTGCGAGTGCATGTGGGGTATGGTTGGTGGGGTGCCGGTCACTCGTTGCGCACATGAAGTAAGAAAACCCTGTAAGCAAGTCGTAAGCTCCCATTCACGATTGTGACGCTTTTGTGCAAGTTGTTTTCAATTATTAGCTTAAGAGTCTCTTTGAACAGCGTTTAAGAGCTTCAAAACAATGCTTCTAGTAACTTAGGAGAAAAATCTTCGCTTTTCCTTGCCAAAAATTCTAAATTCTTAACTCATTTCTCCTATAATTATATCAAATCAATCAATTCTTTCTAACTTCTTCCGCTCAAAACTCTTCTTTCACTTTTATTTCGCATCAATCAACTGTTATTACTATTTCAAAAAAAAAAAAAAAAAAGGCTAGCTATGCCAAATATACCCTTTTTTTTACCTTTTCCTTCTCAAGTAATGCTACATACTTATCTCATATCCCACTTTCACGCTATTGGGTTGATGTGGCAATGTCCACTAGTCATTAAATCCGTCTCTATTAGAAATGAAAAAATAAAAATAAAAAATAATCTAACTACAGATGAACACTATTTGCTTTGCTCAACTTTTTATGTATTAAAAACATTTTTTAAGCTCCTTAACGCAATTCTAAACCGTCTCTAAAAATACTGACTTTTTGGGTTTTTTTTATTAATAAAAGCTCTATTTTCCAACGCAATTCCAAACATACTATAATCTCGGAGTTCTGATATTTAGTGACCAATTTTTCCACTTCTTGAAAAGAAAAAAAAGAAAACTGAGATCGAGCTTCAATTTTGGGGTAGAAAATTAAAGGTTGGACTTGTGATCTCCATTCTCCACCACCTTCCTGGGCCCTGGCCATCTCTCTTGTGCTCCAAGAGTCTTTAACGTGTGGACCTTTGACAATAGGAAACTCTAGTAGCCGACTGCACTTTACGGTTTACTCCTTTGACTCACCAAGTAGTAGTGTTCTTATTGAATGAAAGATGAGCACGCAACCAATGTAAACTAAACCCCCTTCAGTTCCCACCTTGTAGCCAAAATGTCACCAATTTTCTGTAAACTTGTGAGAAAAGTTTTACAAATCAGCTTTTAAAAGTCAAGAAAAATAAAAATGCATTGAACTGGCTGAGAATATATCTTTACCACGATTGCGTCATGATTAATTCCTGATGGCTCAATACTCAATAGTCTACATGGATAAGATCAGGATTAAGAGAAATAATTCAATTAAAGATAAGGATTAATTATCTTATCTTGATCATACGATTTCGTAGCAATACGGAATGCTGGAAACTATCACTTTTTTCAAATTATTATCAACAAATTCCGTATTTTGTGACTTGCGAGGCTCAAAAAGTTTTCTATATAAGAAGATCAACGACTTACCTCAAATAATCTTGTTACGTGCGCTTATAAAATGGTATCAGATCAGTTAGTACCACGTCACACGTTATTATCATTTTTTAAGGTACAACGTATGAGAAAGATTGGCCGGTGGCGGGGTGAAGCCCGAAAGCCGCCACACAAATGTTAGAGGACTAGAATGCAAATAATGTCTACATGCACTTTGATAGAAGCACGTAACAAATTGTAACACGTGAATACAAGTCGTTTGGGCATGGCGATCCAGCCAAGCGGCCGGGTCTACCTAAGATGTGCATTGTTGTATATCTCCTGATTCACCTTGGTTGCTTTTGTGTGAAATGTGAAACGTCCCAAACAAATGTTTATCAATCATATCATCTTGCGATGTTCGATCCACCAACAAGTACATCATGACGACTTCAAGTTTATCTTTTTATATGCAAACAAAACAACCACATATACATATAGTATGTAAACTATTGTGGGTTTTATTGATGAATATATTCGGTTGGGTCAAGCTATGACTTATGGTGTATTTGATATTGCGATTTCAAAAACAAAATGTTCAACTTTAAACTAAATAAATCGTAGAAAATTGATAGTTTGGGATTGAGTTTTGAAAACGTAAAAAATTTGCATTTTCAAATCGCAGACAATGAGGTGCTTTTTTGAAAACGCACAAATTTTAAAAGTTAAACTGCGATTTTCTCAAACGCTTAACTGTTTTATAAAAAACACGTTTTCAAATAATAAAATTTTTAAATCGCGTTTTTTAAAATCATAAATCTAAACATATCCTTAATTCGACTTCAAAGAACGTCTGCATTTCTCAAGACATTTCTTAGGGTTTAGGTTGGTTTTTAACAAAAATTTGCTACGATGTTTACACCAAGGTAAGGTAAGGTAAGAACGCCCACTCTTAATTTTTTTAATTAATTTAAAAAAAAATAATAATAATAATAATAAAACATATAACACGTTGTTATTTTGAGGTGAATTGTCTCAAACAAGCGATGTAAAATAGAAATATTTATTATCTTCCTTGAGAGAGTCGCACGTAGACGATAATAAGATATGATGGATAGGGGAGGAAGGGTCGTATCAAAGGCTCACGTACGTCCTGTCGTAATCACTTTGGAATGGTCGTCGTACGCGCTGCTCCTTTGCCCTCCCTCTAAGTGCACTTATGTTATACGGCATCGGTACTTTCACCGTTCAGCCATCCCTAAATGCCACCATTAATTTTTAGGACCTCAATCATCTTCCACGTCATTTAGGTTTATAATTTTTTATACCATCTTCGAAAAGAATATTGATGGGTTAATTAAAGTTGTGGAATATAACCCGTTTAATTAAATGGATTAGATTAAAGTTAACTTATATAGTCTTATATTCATGCATCGACAAAACTCGAACGTGACACACGAACACGAATTATGATCAGACTATGTAAGTCAACATCTAAACCCATTTAATTAAATAGATTATACTCTTTAATTCTAACCCACTGATTTTGAGATCAAGATCCCTTACAATTTATTTTTAAAGAAATAACAAATTTTCAAATTACACAATTTATGCCATTTTTAACTAGGCATCGAATCGTTTGAAAAATGCCACCTATTAAAAATGTCGCATGTTATCGATGCAGCTAGAAAAAATTTCCCTCCGAAAATGCTTCATTCTCACTTTTGCAGAGACGTTTCTTTTCATAAAATCAAAATATAATTTTTTGCTCAAAACTTGTTGACAGCATATAGAGCAAAAGAACTTGATGAAAATATACTTAATTCACAACTGTAACATGATACCATTTTAATAGGTGGCATTTTTCAAACGTTTCGATGCATAAAAACGACTAAAATTACATAATTTGATAATTTAAAATTTATTTAAAATTGTAAACGATCATAATCCCTAATTTTGTGCTTAATAAATACCTATCGAATTTGCAAATACTATAGACCCTATTTATTAAGCCAAAAGTAGGTTGCACACTTAATAAATGCAAGTTCCCCTCTCTTATTGCAGCCTAAGGTGGACGACAAGAATAAATAAGAGGGCACCCTTAGGCCAATGGAATTGTGCAACACGTGGTACGGACTAGGTGGGAAGACCATGACCAAAAAACATTCTTGAGACTTGACCAAATATTTCTGTTCGTGATAAATGATGCAAAAAAGCTAAGCTGTAAACCAAATGAATCATGAATGCATGGAATACCCTGCACGTACAAGTTACAACCAGCTCCAACTGGCAAATCGGAATATTTTGCAGGATTTCAAAATGACGTGTTTTCTAGACCTTCTTCCCTACCCTAATTAATCTTTTTTTACCCTAAATGTTATTCTATTCGACAACTGCCTAACTGGCCGGGTTTAAGCCCCCACACGGTTTAGGGCAGACAAATTAAGGTCTTTGCTCCAGCCAGTATCCCACTCAGACCGCCAACAAAGTCCTACAATTCTTTCTTCTTTGGCAGGAACATATGCCTAAATTGTAATATTTTTCAAAAGCCCATGTTTTTTATTATTTTTATTATTTTTGAAATATATATATATATGTTTGGGTGAATTTTTTAAATTCAAATTCTTCTTCAGTTTTATCTAAATTTTTATAATTTTGTTTCGGGTTGGTTTAATTTCTAAATCATCTAAACATAATTTTCTCGGTATTCGTAATTTTAAATATAATAAAGAATAGTAAAATACAATACAATACAAAATAATCACAAATCCAAACAGACCCTAATATTTCTCAAATTTTTAAAAAATTGTAATTCACATATATAAAAGTATCTGCCCTTCAGAATTTTTTGTTAACTTGGACGACAAATGCACCACATGACTCACATGTGATGTATATTTTTTAGGATAAACTTCACTTAGTCTCCTTGAATTGTCGCCGCTTTCGTAATTTCCTCTCTAAACTTCAAAAGCTTTCAACGTAGTGTATTTATCTTTCAATTTTTTTTTCAATTTCACCCCTTCATAATTTTCAATTAAATCCTGTCAAAATTCTCAAAATTCCTTTATTTTTTTAGGGAAAAAAAAAAAATCAAAGATACAGGTGTTGGTATTTTTGCAAATTTCATTAATTCCTGACCGATATCAAAACCCTTGCAATTTTTTTCTTTTTTTTTCCTAAAAAAAAAGTATGGATATTTTAAAAATTTTGACACCCCTCTATTAGGATTTCCGTAATGGAGGGGTGAAAAAAAAAATTAAAAAAAAAAAAAAAAAAATTGAAAATCTTTTAAGTTTAAGAGGATAATTATAAAAGTGAGGAAATTCAATAGGGTTAAGTAAAATTTCTCTTAATTTTTATTATACCTCCAACAAGATGTGTGAAATAAAATTGTGCCCTTAGAATCCTCCCATGGAGACCCACGGCTAGCTATGAATGACATTTTTAGGGGTATTTTTATCATGATTTTAAATTAGGTGTATCGTGTGAGACTCATTTTTTGTCGAATTTAATAAACAATCCTAACTAAAGGGATTAAGTAAAAGGATTAAATAGTTTGAAAGAAATATTATAAGTTTTTAAAATTTAGGAAATGCAAAATGTAAGAGAATAATGCTAAGTTTGTTTCGGTGTAAAATGATTTTTAAAAAATGATTTTGGCATTTTTCGGTATTTGATAGAGGCAAAAATAATAGTCAACCGGAAAATGATTTTCGTTTGATCAAAAATGCTTAGTAAATTTCGAAAAATGATTTACGCTTTAAATCATTTTTTTCCAGACGGCAAACACAGTTGACCCTCTTTTAAACGACTCAGTTGACCTTCACGCTCAAGCAGTCGACTATCACCAGAATCCGGCCACGTCCAGCCACCGTCACCGAATTCCGGCAATACAGTGCCAAATTCTGGCCCAACTGGCCAGAAATTATCTGGAATCTAGCCAAAATGGTCGGATCCCGGCCATCTAGCCAAGATCATGCCAGAACACCTGGGGTGGCAGGATCCAATCGGCTTCCTGCCAACTGGCCAGGATCCAGTCGGCTTTCAGCCAATTGGTCGGGATCCGACACAAATGGCCAGATTCCGGCCACTTTAAAATAATTTTTTAAGATAATCCCAACTTGGAAAATATATGATTATGTTATTCAATGTGTATATCTTAGTTAAACATAATTTTTAAGTTGTTTTTTTATATTATTATTTTAAGTTAATATGATTGAATGAAAAAAAAAAAAAAAAAATAGTTGTAATTTTTTCATACGTGTCAAATACTAAAAAATATTTTCAACAAAAAGTAATTTCTTAAAATATAATTTACAACAAAAATTATTTCACGCCAAAACAAACGGCCATAAAATTTAGTTTCCATTGTCCTTTCGTTTTTTTCTCGTCGAATGACTTTAAGCCGCCAAATTGGCGGTAGATCGGTGGAATATAAAATCCTCGCTGTTTTTAAGGCTTGAATATGCCACGAGAAAAATGGATCCACGTGTTCAAGGATAGAGAAGGGACGATGGCTGACTGGACCGCTACGCTTTCCGAACGGTCCGGTCCGGTCCTGCCACAAGAATCAAACACACCGAAAGAAATTACATGTATTTCTTGTAACTTGATGAACCACTAATATGTTGTGCTTGTCAAAGTATTTTGGAGAGTATTTTTTGGTTCTACTTTATTTTGATGTGACTTCAAAATTTATTTCTTTAACAAGATTATTTTATATTTTCAGTTATTTGTTAATAATCTATTGATTTTGAGTAACCAAAAGAAAATAAAAATAAAAAAATAAAAAACAATTAACAAACATATATTCTTTAGAACTCCTATCTCCCCCCTCCTTCTCTCTCGTCTTTTCATTAACCATTGCAAATTTGAACTGCATTTAAGTTTTGATGTTAGATGTATTTGTTTCACATAAATGCATTTTTTCCAAAAAAATAAATAAATAATCATATTCTCCAATTTGGTGCAAACCAAAAATATTAATCAACAAAAATATTAAAAAAAAAAAAAAAAAAAAAAAGAAAAAAAAAAAAAGAAGAGGATAGATGAAAAATAGAGAAATAATAGGTCTCTTTAATATACATATTAGCAAACCACCAAATTATTATATTGATCTTTTATTATATATTACTGTGAATAAAAGTATTAATTATATGAAGTTATTTAAAAAACGTTAATGATTTTCAATACAAAACAAACATCCCAAAATGTTTTCAACATCATTTTTTAAGTGTAAATCAAAATACTAAAAAAATCAGCAATTTTTCCTAACAATATTTTCAGTGAAAAATACTGTTTCTCTAGAAAAACATTTTCCTTGAAATAAACGCAGACTTGACCTTTCCTAGTCTTAACGTGTTTCGTATCCCATTTTCAATTTTTTTTCACCCAGCATGATGATTATATCTTATAATCCATGCCTACATCATTAAAATCGATGCTAATGTCCCTCTCAATGAGGAAAAATCACCCTTCTTATTTAACATCTCTAAATTTTGAAAATGACATGCAGACTTGCAATAATGCAGGTTTTGTTTGATAAAATTCCCTTTGTTATTAGGCCATCTAAATTTCTACAAAAAAGGGGGGCTGCAAACTTCAACGGCCCAGAACAAAAATTTGAATACGTAACATTTAATAAGAAATAATATTATATTCAAGACTCCTATCTCATTTTATCAGTCAAATGTGACGTAGGCGTTAAAATCACAATTGAATTTGAGATAGATCATTATTGAATTATAATCCGATAGTGATTTTATCAGTAATTTGACATTCAGAGAGATAAAAGGATAAATCATCATTGTAATGTTAGCGGTTTAACTTGAAACGAGGCCATTTTTTTAAGATAACTTTAAAGAATAATACTATTTAGTAGATCGTTATTCGACTATCAAACAATTAAAATAACATGACTGAAAATTAACCCTTGGTTTTTTTGATTTTTTTTTTCCACAAATGCTGATCTAATAGCTAATTTTTATTATTATATTATCATGATAATAGCAGTAGTTTAACAGTCTAGTAAATAGCATTACTCAACTTTACAAGAGCGTTCTCAGTACACCGCCATTAGAACCCAAACATGACCAATTGTAGCTGGTCCAACAGTCTCCAGAACCCCATTGTAAACCATCCAACAGCAATCGTCAAGAATTATTCAATGCAACATTGGGTGACCGAGTGTCATGCTTTGGGTTCAACTCGACCACTACGTATATAGAATAAAATTATGAGGTATGGATTTCTTTTCCCATTATAAGGAAAAGTTTTTACTCATTAAATAGTTTGTTGAAGTTCAACATTTTACACACACCACACTATACAAAATCCGCATCCCCTATTTTATATTATATAATCATGAACCACTTCTGCGGGCAGTACCCCCAGAACAAGCACAATCAAGAGGGGAGAAAACCAAATAGATTTTGCAGGAACAATCTATGCACAAAGATCCATTTATAGATCCACCTGTTAAGGGCAGTATCTCCTGGATTAACATCAAACAAATCAGTAATGCTTCAAATGGTCAATTACAGCAAAAGCATGTGAGAGAAGATCGACTCACTTATTCACTCAAAAATCCCTTTTCACATAGTATGTAACTATGTATGCTGCATTTTCACATTTAAAACGTTTTTTCATACACATTGAAGCAGCCTTGTACAGTTAAAGAAAAAGGCCAAAAAAGTGAACTCATACCTTTTCATTTCCTTTTCTTTCTAACAAAAGCAAAGAACTGGAGATTTTTCCATTTTAAGGGCATGGGTGAAGAAACTAGTTGACTTAGAACTGCATCATGTTGGGAATCAGCTTTTTCGGCCAATATTTTAAAGTTCACTGGAAAGAATCTTAGAATTCACTAGTACTTACAAATCTTTTTATCAACATTCGTGTTAAAACTAACAGATTGTTGTTCTTCTGATACAACTTAACAAGTTTAACTGGAACTAAAGCTAAAAGAACTATGAAGTAGAACAAGTTGCATGGAACCAAAGAAATGTTAATACACTTACATAAACAAAGTATTTTAATTCCCAGTGAGACTACTAAAATACCAAGTCTGATAGCCATAACAAAATTAATCAGAAACACCATCTCTAAATATACAATAAAACCAGCAGAAGTTAAGATTGCAGCAATGGTAAGCTTATGAAAGTACCTAGAATAGCCACTCTCATACAAATGAAAGGGTCCACAATAGATGTTAGGAAGCCGTACAATTAAAATAGTACGTCTTATGGCAACGAAGTACTTAGGCCTCGTTTAGTTTGCAGAATAAGTCCTAAGAATGAAATGACTATTCCATTGGAATAGTTTTTTTTGAAAAGTAAGAATTCATTAAAGAGCGCAGAGGGGCGCAACCCTAGTACACAGGGAGTATACAAAGGAGCCCCTAATTAGAGGACTATTCCATTGGAATAGTTATTCCTTTATTTGGTAGGAACCTATTGCTAGGAATAGTTATTCCCATGGAATGGGAATAACTATTCCCTTACGAAGAAGAATAGCTATTTCTCTAAAAAAAAAATGAGAGGAAAAGCTATTCCTAATGTAATAGAGTCAATAGACAACCTTTTCTAAAAAAACCCATTTTTTTCTTTAATTTTTTCAAACTAAACTTTGAAGAAAAAAAAAAAAAAAAGAATTAGACCAGATCTGTGGCCGGCCGGCCGCCCACAAATCTAAGGTCCAGTTCTTTTTTTTTTTTTAAGATTTGAGTTTTTTAGAAAAATAATAAATTATGTGGGTTTTTTAGTAATTTTGATTCAATTCCAATTGTGGTATATGTGTTGCCACCAAACTAAAAAATTGGAATTATTTTTTTTATTTTTTTTTATAAGTAACAAGATTTTGGAATAATTATTCCACTCAACTCTTCCTCATTCCCAGTAAAACTATTCATTTTCCTAATGGAATACTAATTCCGCGAACCAAACGAAGCCTTGTTATTGATAATTGCATTAGCATATCAGATATTATATCACACACATCAACATCAATTTTTTTTTTCTTTTTTGAAGTAACATCAACATCAAATATTCCCTACATAACACTCTAAATTAGTTTTTATCAGCTCACAGAAAAAAAAAAAAATCTATATATAATTGGAAAAAAAATGAAAATAAAAAAGATGAGTGTCAAAATTTGGTGAAAACAAACAATTTAGTAAAAAATCTGTCCCAAAATACATTAATTGGTACAAATCAGAAAACTATCAAATGAAAGAGAGAGGAAGCACAGGGGCTTACCAGAGAATTTCCTCATCTACTTATAGAGAGGAAGAGGCTGACTGCAAATCTTTACTATTCCCTGATTTAACCTCAACATAAAATAAGTCCTGAAGAGCAATCATCTTAATGGTGCTGGACTTCAAGCTCTTTATTGCCGCTGCAGTTGCCAAAGCTCCAGGAACCGTTGTTATCACAGGAACCTTGTGAGCAAGACCCATCCTTCTCAGCTTCATTCCATCAATCTGATCGAGTGAATCACCCGAGCTTGTAATCACCATCAACTGGATCTGCTCATTAGCAAGCATATCACCAGCATGTGGCCGCCCCTCATGCATCTTCAGCACTCGTTCCACTGGGACATTTGCTAATTCAAGAACATGAGCTGTCCCCGAAGTTGAAACTATACTAAAACCCAGTGCCAGAAAGGCCCTCGCAATTCTTTCAAGATGGGGCTTTGTCAAGTCATTCAAGCTGAGGAACACAGTGCCAGAAAGTGGTAGCTTCTGCCCAGCTGCAATTTGAGCCTTGGCAAATGCAATAGCAAACTCAGGATCAATACCCATCACCTCACCAGTGCTGCGCATCTCAGGCCCTAGCAACACATCACAGCCCTGGAACTTCTCAAATGGAAGAACAGCTTCCTTGACTGAAACATATTTCGGGATTACCTCTTTTGTGAAATCTAGTTCATGAAGGGACTTCCCAGACATGACAAGGGAAGCATATTTAGCCAATGGGTGACCAATAGCCTTTGACACAAACGGGACAGTACGGGAAGCACGGGGATTTGCCTCGAGCAAGAAAACCTCCTTAGATGCTGTAATTGCATACTGACAATTCATAAGACCACAAACATTTAGCCTCTTAGCCAACTTTGTTGTCCATGACCTAATTGTGCTCAAGCAAGTAGATGTCACGCTTTGTGTCGGAATCATGCAAGCTGAGTCACCAGAATGGACCCCAGCCTGCTCAATGTGCTCCATTATCCCACCAATCACCACATCACCATGTGAGTCGGCAAGTGCGTCAACATCAATCTCAATAGCATCTGATAAATACTTGTCAACCAATACAGGACGTCCTGGATCAACCTTAACTGCATTTTCCAGATATCTCGCAAGCTTTTCATCACTATATACAATCTCCATTGCACGGCCACCCAATACATAGGAAGGTCGGACAACAACTGGATACCCAATGTCCACAGCGATGGCAAGGGCATCAGCTTCACTCTTGGCAATTCCTCCTTTTGGCTGGTCAATGTTTAATTCTTTCAGGATTAAATTAAACCTCTCTCTGTCTTCAGCTGCATCTATGGAATCGGGTGATGTACCCCAAATGCGTACATGTCCAGCCCCACTGGCACACATGAGTTTGTGCTCATCTAAATATTGCTGGATTGGGAGAGATAGCTTCAGCGGTGTTTGACCTCCAAACTGCACAATGATACCATCCGGTCTCTCCAAATCAATAATGTTTGTAACATCTTCAATTGTCAAGGGTTCAAAGTATAGACGATCACTCGTGTCATAGTCAGTGGATACTGTTTCAGGATTTGAATTCATCATGATTGTCTCATATCCTGCTTTCTGCAAAAAGGAAAAGAAAGAATAAATAAAGATAAAACTGAAGAGTAACCGCATTAAAGCAACATGACCATGTACAACCATGTTTCTAAGAATCTGTTCATCTAAAATAATACAGTCAACTAGGCCATTTTTTGGACTGGTTTCTACAACCACGTGAATTAAATGACCAGTGTCACATTATGGCAGGCAATGCAGAGTAACCATATTAGAATAACAAAGGCCAAGTAAAATCAGGTTTCTATCCATATGTTCCATAATTCCATCTGAATACACAACCAATAAGCCACTTTTTGGAGAGGTTCCTGTAATCACATGAATCAGATTCCCATTGCAGCAGACAGTGCAGTAGAAATGATCAAAATCCAATCTGGTTAAAACAGATATCAAACTGATCACAAACATGCCTGTACTGCAGTCCAGAAGGATCGCATTCAGATAACAATGTTTTTATCTAATAAACAAAATTCAGTGCATGCATACATGTGCAAGAATTAGCTAAAAGGCATTCCTTCTACAATCAATGGAGTTCATTTATGAAACATAAAATGCCAATTTGGTGTACATCTTACAATCTTTTGACATATATAAGTAACATATATAAGGAATAAACAACAAACAGCTTTCTTTTTTCCTATTTCTTTCTTCTTACAGTAAGTAGGAAATTTAAGATGACATTGGAATTACAGACTGTTTTATCATTTTATATCTCATCTTAAATAATTCGTCCAATCACAGGCCCCCAAGTATAAATCCATAAATAATCTAACCAAATTAACCTATTTCTGATTCTAAATCAGAAGTTCAACCCGTGGAACTCAATAGATTATAACAGAAGACTGATGATTAGGATGTTTGATCATTCAAATAACACCGCAATAAATAACGCAATACCATTCGGCTGTTAGCTGCTTGCTTTCCCATGTCAATAAGCTTGTCTATGCATGGTAGAGTAAACTGATAGTGAGAAAACATGCTATAAAGAGAGAGGGTGGGGAGGAGAGGAGGAAAGAGTAATGAAACGCACAAACCTGAAGTGCAAAGGATGTATGGCAACAGCAATAGTCAAACTCAATCCCCTGACCTATTCGATTTGGTCCTCCACCTAAAATCAAAACCTTCTTTCTTTGGGTGGGAGCTGATTCACACTCAAAATCATAGGAGGAGTACATGTAAGGAGTATTTGCCTCAAACTCTGCTGCACAAGTATCTACCCGCTTATATGCTGGAGCCACACCTAGAGAGAACCGCTTCACCCGGACTTCTTTCTCAGTGGATTTAGTTGCAAAGGCTATCTGCTTATCGCTGAAACCTCTTTTCTTCACTTCATATAAGTCACTCTTTGTCAGATCAGACAAGCTACAGGCGAGGAGGAACTGTTCCACATCTACCAGCTCTTTAAGCTGTGTGAGGAACCATTTGTCAATGTAACTCAGCTCATGAATATCATCTACCTTCATTCCCTTCTTCATTACAGCATATACGGCATGGATACGATCTGGGTTAGGAACCCGAAGGCTATACTTCAGCTGATCCCAATCCCAGTCAAGCTCCTTTACCTGTGCACAACCCCATCCGAAGTAGCCACATTCCAGTGATCGAACTGCTTTCTGGAAGGATTCCTGGAATGTACGGCCTACTGCCATGGATTCACCAACAGACTTCATTTGAGTTGTCAGTATTGGCTCAGAACCAGGGAATTTCTCAAATGCAAACCGCGGGATCTGCATGATCAATGTTAATGAAAAAGCAAATCAATAAGTAAAATGAGGGGGGAAAGTATAAACTATAGGATGATATGCCCTGCATAGAGAGAAGAACTTGGGTTGTTAACAGAGAACCGCGGGATCTGCATGATCAATGTTAATGAAAAAGCAAATCAATAAGTAAAATGAGGGGGGAAAGTATAAACTATAGGATGATATGCCCTGCATAGAGAGAAGAACTTGGGTTGTTAACAGAGAAATTGTTGATGATAACAATAATGAGCCCACGTGTAGAAAGCTACTAAAGTATATAAGCGGAAGCTGACACAAGCTAATTGGTAATGCTATCTCAAGTTTGAGAGAATCATCAATCTTAAACATTATAATGTAAATGTTTTTTTTTTTTTGATAAGTAACATTATAATGTAAATGTGAACGAAAAAGGGTTCTAATGAAATTAAAATAAAAAGAGGTGGGGGTGTGGAGGGTTGTGTGTGTAGGAAGGGGGAATGGGGGGAAACTCTCTCCCTCACACACACACACATCCCTAAAGCATCCAGGTATGCACGTTAATTCAGTGTATTATGGCTTCGACAATGAAGCTGCTAAAATAGCCATTAATATTGCAGATAATGAAGCCTATAAGAGTACTAACTGCATACCAATTTGAGAGACACCTTTTATAAACCAATTTTCCAATTCAGTACGTCAATGCTTGCCAAATTATAGGAAGTGGAACCTTCAAAAGTGCGTAGGGGACAAATTGAGAAATGCATGATGACAATCAAATAAGAAAATGAGGTCAGCATGTTTGTTTACTTCATGAAAATACATGAGAAATGCCACCAAATATCCTTCTTCTGTGATGCAACTGTTTGAGCCCAGAGGAATATACAAAGCTGTGATAATGCATGAGAGGACTCTAGTGGTTGCAGCAATCGATGGCACCCAAGGTAAGCAGAGAAGGAGACGGGAGGGAGGGGGGTGTCAAAGTACAGCTTGGCAAGCTGTACTTTAGTCCTCTGCAAACTCTAATTTTCCATGAACCAAAAGAACAAATCCAATGGGGTGGACGAATGTAGAATATGAACACAAGGATTAAAAAACCTCAAAGATGATACTAAAGCTTAAATGATAGATGCCAAAGAAAAGAAAGAAGGGGCAGGGACAACATGTGCGAAAAAAACATAGTACCCAGATGACTGATGAGAAGAAACATAGTTGACAAATGCCATCATTCACCACACAAACATCTTGAACGTGAATAATACTTTGCCCAGTTGTCGTGACCAACATTTCTTAACATATAGGTCCCAAGAAAAAAGAGGCTTAATTTGTTTTTTTTTTTTTTTTAATAAGAGGAAAAAAAATGAATTATTTGTGAAGTTGCGGAAATAAAAGCAACAGGCATGCAATATCAAAAGTCAAGGGAAAATATCAGTGTACTCAGAGAGATGAATATGAAAAGGCGGGTGCTGGTGGCGTCAGGTAGTACAGGTGCAAAGCATGTCAGACTCTTCAGGGCACTCATCCGATAAGGTAAGGTTCAAGACAAAGAGAACAAATTATCATAAACAAGCACTACCCCGACGTGGTAACCCATGCCCTCAAATTCATTATAAACATTTTCAAAACCAACTCGGCTCATTTATCAGCTAATCCTTACTCATATGGTACCCAATTACTAAATTTCTGTTAAGAATGCGCTAGTGTTGGCTCTGAGTAACAATAAATACTAACAATGTTAACAAATGCGGGAGGAAATTGAAGAAACACTTGCCTTGGTCACCACATAATCTATTGAAGGCTCGAAACTAGCGGGGGTCTTCTTCGTGATGTCGTTCGGAATCTGATCCAAGGAATAACCAACCGACAACTTGGCAGCCATCTTGGCTATGGGAAACCCCGTAGCCTTGGACGCCAGAGCCGACGACCGCGACACCCTCGGGTTCATCTCAATCACCATCACCTCACCATCCTCAGGATTCACAGCAAACTGCACATTGGAGCCGCCACACTCAACTCCAATTTCCCTAATTATCGCGATAGAGTAATCGCGAAGCCGCTGGTACTCCTTATCCGTCAATGTCTGCGCCGGAGCCACGGTAATCGAATCCCCAGTATGAACTCCCATCGGGTCGATATTCTCGATGGAGCAAATGATAACAACATTATCCGCTAGGTCTCTCATAACCTCAAGCTCGTACTCCTTCCATCCCAGTAGAGACTTCTCCACCAAAACCTGAGAAGTCACGCTCGCCGCGAGCCCAGACTTGCATATCGCCTCGAATTCCTCCTTGTTATAAGCAATGCCGCCTCCGGTACCGCCTAAAGTAAAGGCGGGCCGAATAATCAATGGAAATTCACCAATCTCGTTCGCAATTTCGATGCACTCTTCCAATGTGTTACCAATTCCCGACGGCGGCGTTTTAATCCCGATGTTCTTCATCGCCTGCTTGAACAATTCTCTGTCCTCGGCTTTCTTGATTGCCTCGAGCTTGGCTCCGATCAATTCGACTCCGTATTTCTCGAGCGCGCCACTCTCAGCCAACGCGACCGCGAGGTTCAGCGCGGTCTGGCCGCCCATGGTGGGCAACAGAGCGTCGGGGCGCTCCTGCTCGAGCACTTGCTCGACCAGCTCGGGCGTCATCGGCGAAATGTATGTCCTATCGGCCAAATCCGGGTCGGTCATGATCGTGGCCGGGTTCGAATTGATCAAAACGACCTCGTACCCCTCTTCCCTTAGCGCCTTGCATGCTTGAGTCCCCGAGTAATCGAACTCACACGCCTGGCCGATCACAATGGGCCCCGCGCCGATTATCATGATCTTCTTCAGGTCGGTCCGTTTCCCCAACGTCGGCCTCGAATAATCGGCGGT
This sequence comes from Alnus glutinosa, assembly GCF_958979055.1. NCBI lineage: Eukaryota > Viridiplantae > Streptophyta > Magnoliopsida > Fagales > Betulaceae > Alnus > Alnus glutinosa. Next base: position 20,021,712 of record NC_084894.1, read on the forward strand.
AGATATGGCCGCTTGCTCGCTCCGAACCGAATTGACTCTGGTCCGAGAACTCTCGGCGCACCGGGCGAGTTGAACCGGCCATGATCGCAGGCTGAAAGAGACCGGGTTTCTCTTAGAGCCGCGCTTGTTGGAGCGGACAACTACGCAAGACGCGCCCGGTTTGGAGGAGCAGAGTTTGGAGGGAGAGAAAACGGAAGACGATTGTGAGATAAGGGATTTGGAAGAGAGAGTTTCGCAGTTGATGCAATAGCCCATGGCTGTTTGTTTGTTTGTTTGTGTCAATCTTCCTTCAACAACTCTTGAAACTCCAACATATAAACCTGAGAAGGGAAGAGAGAGAGAGAGTGCGTGAGAGCGACGCTGGGACTTCTGATGATCCGAAAGGAGCTTCCCCTGTTGAGGTTCTTGCTGGAGAGTGTCTCCTGGAGTGGAGTGAGGGACAGGATGACGATGGAAGAATAGGACAAGTTGCTAGGGTTTAGCTAATTGTCGCCATCAGACTTACGCTGGGAACTTCGGGCGGGCCCGTCCGGGCTTTAGCCCATTTGTGACTTATCTTTGCCATTATCGCTGTATTTATTAATCTGTTTCGGAGAGTTTTTTATATTTTAACAAAATATATATTGTACGTAATTGTTAAACAATTTATTTTATGTGATATGATTTAAAATTATATTTTTTTTATTTATAAAATTATAATATTAAACGCACCCTTAAAAGTTAGATGCCTTTAGTTCGAAGAGAATCTTATCGGAAGTGTGTATGGTAAAGAGTTTTATTCTTTTCTTTCTTTCTTTTTAATAGCAATAACACGAATTTGGTTCAAACAAATAAAAGTAATGATACAAATTTTTTATAATTGACTTTGTAAGAAATTCGTGCAAATCATCCCTTAAAATCGACTTGTTTTTTAAATTATTAAAAAAATATGTAAAAAATGATTGATGTGATATAAAAATAAAAATAATATTTAAATATTTTTAAAAAAAAGTGAATAAAATTATTTGGCAATAATTTTAAAAAGATGTTAACTTTTTTATAAAATATAAAAGAAAAAAAAATCGTTTGTCAAACCATGCGGATGCTTTTCTTTGATGTAATTCCATTGATCACAAGGCATGGGGCATCATATGTTTGTCACTAGCATTTGTGTGGCAGCTCTACAACATATGCGAGTCTAGTAGACTACCAATCAGCTCACCCACTTTGGCCTGGCATGCTTCAGCCACCTTCTATTCTTCATTTTTTAAGGCACCCAAGAGTAATATATGGGGCACTTTAAAATTACTTTCTTCTATTTAATCAAAGCCAACCTCAGCTTTTTTTTTAACAAAAAAAAAAAGTTTTAATTTTAAATTTTTTAGTTCTTAGTTTTTATATTTTAACATTTTTTTTTTTATGCGTAACATGTATCGTTGTATAATTGGATCTAACGTGGCATATTCATGGAATTCATTAAGCTTTTGGACTTATTTGTTATTTTTGTATATTACAGTGAGCTCTCAAAACATTTTTATACCACAAATGGCTTATTATTATGAATCAATAAAACTACTCAAACTGATTTTACATTTTTCTCAAAAACAAAAGACAATAACAAAAACGTTAACAAATATAGCCTAACCTTTTTTTTTTTTCAATAGCCTTCGTTGAAATGATTTTCTTGATAAAAGTAGAATTCAATCTTGTGTTTCTGGGTCTCAGAACGCTAGCAGTAGCTTTCCTATATCTCATTTTTTTTTTCCTACATGTAGAGAAAACTCCTAAAAAACTACTTGAATCAGATTATTTTGTTGTTCCCTAAACTAAAGAAACATCAAGGGAACCAAAAACTACTTGAATCAGATTCTTTTCATCATTTGATCAAAATTACCATTTGATTAATCACACGTTTAATGGTAATTTTAAAAACCACCTCATTTATTTTTATGGACAGTTAATATATATTTAGAATTACTCAAAAAAATGGACGATTACAAGAAAATAAAACATAGACAAAGGGTTGGGCAACCCCACAATAACCTCCAATACAACCATATTAATGCGAGAAAACATAAAATAAAAGGGAATGTGCCAAATGAATGATATGGACTTATAAACAACACGATTAAGAGGCATGAAAAATGGCAAGAATCTCGAGATACCTCTCAACCCTTCCTGAACCCCTATAGCAACAAGGATAACACTGACGAAGATCCGAATGAAACCAACAGCGGGAGACACCAACACAATGTCCATAGCAAAAGTCTCATTTACTAGATCAAACCAAGTAAGTACATGGAGACATAAACTCATAACAAACAACAACAATAACAACACAAATATAAGGAAAATACAGAAAACAACAAAAAAAAAATCCATCAGCACCGCTGCACCGGCGAGGGAAGACGATTAGAGGACATTGAGTAGCGCATGCGCCAACGCGTGGGGGACATATTGGGTCACGGAGGGCAACAACAGGATGCTGGGAGGACAGAGAAGATGGTGGATGTGTGCGTTAGAGGGGCGAAACCGTCCAAGGAACATCAATCGAGTTTTAAAAAAACCAAATTGGGACAAATAATACTCCATAATTTTTTTTCTTTCTTTCTTTTTTTCTTTGTTAGGAGATTATAGTAAAAGTAAGTCAGTTTTCAATTAATCGTCGATTTTTTTTATTAATCTCGCTTTATCTTTAAAGAGCATGCAATATCACTACAAAAAAAATTCACCAGAAATGGTAAAAGACCATTTGGACTTTTTCTTTTTTTTTTTTGGATGATTTAAAACTGTTCAAAATAATGCATATGGAATTCGAATTATAGACGGTTTGGGCAAAACCGTCCAAAAAAAATTTTAGATGGTTAGGGACCAAACCGTCTAGAATTTGTAATTTCTTTTATTTTTTTTTTTTCTGGTCTTGATTTAATTCCTTATATATATAAAATTAATTATATAATGATATTATTTTCATTATGTTAATTTTTGTCAACGGTGTCAACGGTACCGCCGGGTTGATCGACAATGGAGAAGACAGCCAAATCTAGCTGAAAATGTGCCACCGGGTTGATCGACGACGAAGAAGACGGCCAAATCTAGTCGAAAACACCCAAAACAACACCCAAATCAAATCCGGCCACTCAAATCCAATCAAAACCAGATCAACACCCAAATAAAATTCAAACCATAAAAGGAAACGAAAGCGAACCAGAGATGTGGCCAACCCTAGATCTAGCCGAAAACCAGCGGTGTGGTCCAAGAAACCAAACTAGAGAAACTGGAGGAGCTCTCTTCTGTTGCCGTCGTTCTAGAAGAAGAAGCAAGTAGCGATCGTCGACGACTCCACCACCAGAGATATGAGGCGGTTGCTTCGATCGGCTCAATTTAAAAGGGAAGTGAGGGTTTTTTTTTTTTGGAAGTCAAGGAAGTGAGGGTTAGGTCTTTAGATGTGTTTCAGGGAAATTTTATGGCTGTCAAAAGAAATAGACAGTTGTGATTTTGACTGGGAAAAAAATCGAATGGATGTGATGAAATCTGAGGGCATCACGCGGATTAATGACATGGCGTTGGGAAAAAAAAATTTCAAACAATTTCTTTTGAAACCGTCTGGAACTGAAATTTTATCGACGGTTTCATATAAACCGTCTATAAGTTTATAGACGGTTTATATAAAACCGTATGGAATTTTATGGATGGTTTAATCAAACTGTCCATAATAAATTTTTTACAGGTTTGCAAATTTGTTTTTCTCAACGGTTTTAAAATCCGTTTAAAAAAAAAATTGTCTATAAATGCCAATTTTTTTAGTGTATTCAATCATATTCATTAAAGTATGAGGAAACAAACTTTTTTTTACGATATAACACTCCACGTTCACCTCCATTTTCCTATAACTTTATCTTTGATGTCAATGTATCATTTTTTTGTAAAAATAAATTACCTTGTGTAAGATTACATAATTTGGGAAAGAGTTGAGAAATAAGAAAGAGAGACATATAGAATTAAGATAGTTCTGTCTATAACTTACGTCTACAAGTCAAAATATTTTTTTTGACTACATCTTTCTTTGATATATTTGATTATATACAAAATTTTATTTATACAGAAAGAGTCTGATCATTATAAGTTTCTTTTACTTATACACTAACAATAATAAATTAAATGGGATTTGATTCTTGTACAACACCAATACAACAACTGTACAACAATCTCTCACATGAGGGTGGGGCCCACATACTAGGGCCCACCCTCATGTGAGGGATTGTTGTACAGTTGTTGTATTGGTGTTGTAAATCTAACATTTTCCTAAATTTAATTTATCAAATTATAACTCTTATCTCTTTAATACTCATAACTCTTGTTTCTTGATTTCTTATAATAACTCTTGTCATAATACCGATATCTGAATATATAAATAACTAAATAAATAAAAGATTTAGAGTCTGAGTTTAGTAAAAGTTAACGAAGAACCCATAGCAGTAAAGATAATATAACAAGCTGGTTATGTAATATGAACTGATTTCAATGGTCACTAATGATAAAACAAATGGCTCAAAGAACCAATTTTTTTTTTTTTAAAAAAAAGGGAGAAATAAAATAAAAATTTAAGCCGATTTTGAGTTCAATTGTTGGTAGGTTCTTATAATTAATTTGTTGGTGTACGTTTACGTCTAGCATTCTTACGTGTCTTTTTTGTTGTCGTTTGAGCATCTTTTGCTTTTCATCCGTCTTTCCCTTTCACATGATCACATTAAAGAACATATATATATATATATATATAAGAAAAGTATTTTAAATACTACAACTTTTACTATAATTTTTTTATAAATTTAAATTAGTGAAATGATGTTGACAAATGATCCACTAACTAATTAAATTAATAAGTCATATTCTTTACTTATGCTACGTTTGTTTTGGCGTAAAATGTTTTTGATATTTTTCAGTGTTTGGTGACGTTGAAAATAATAGTAAACGGAAATCATTTTTAGTTTGACCATAAAAGCATCTTCAAATTTTAAAAAATGATTCTTTTCTGGATTTAAACTATTCATTCTTGTATGCATGTTTGTGGGAATCCGTCACCTCCGGCCATTAGAATTTGTTGATAGCTTGACTTTACCACCAAAGATCAACGAATTTTTATATCCGAATGCCGGATTCCAATGGCCGGGATTTGGAAATTACTGTCAGAATCCAACAACGCCGTCAAATTCTGGCAGACCAGATCCTAGCCAAACTAACAGGAAACAGACCAATATAGTCAAATTCCGGACAAACTAGGCCAGATTTCGGCGACGACGGTCGGGCGTCGCCGGATTCTTTTTTACGTCGTTGATATTTTTTTATACGAACTAAACGCCGAAAAATATTTACAGGAAAATCATTTTTTCTAAAAAATTATTTCGTTGAAAATATTTTACGATGAAAAACATTTTACGTCGAAACAAACGAATCATTAATTATTTTACTAATTATGCATCAATTTGTTAAAAACACTTCTAATAAAAACTTTAATACTTCTATCAAAATTCTATAAAGAAAGTCATGTACAATAATTTTAAGTTATAGGGCTTGTTTGGAAAGCGCCACTAAATCAAACTCAATGTTATTTTTTTTTTCTTTGAATCCATGTGTTAATTAGGTCAATAAATCCAAAATCCAATTATTTTTTTCTCAACTCAATTCAATTTACTTTGGCAGCTGAATTTGTTTTAAAAATGAATTTACACACGAAAATCGATGAGAGAATACATGTATTATATTCAATTTGATTCATCTTCTCGATCGTGTTTTTTCAAAAATAAATAAATAAATCAGCTAAACATAATTTTAAAACTTTTATTTTCGTTATTCACAATTTTGAAAACAATAATAAAAAATTAAAAAAACCACACACCATGTGATTCATCCATAATATTTTACATGCATATATAGTTGCTTGTTGATCATGACAACAATACAAGAAGCCACCATGTAAAATAAAGTGTTGTGCTATGTGCTATGTGCTTGCTTGTCGTTGTTGTCCACAAGAAGCAATGACGAAAAGAAGCCATCGTCTAAAATAAATCGTTGCCAACAAGAAGCCACCATCTTAAATAAATTGCCTCATTGTTGTCAACAAGAAGCAAGGTCGACGAACGTAGGAATTGAGAAACAGTAAGATTTTTTTTTTTTTTTTTTTTTTGGGAGGGGGGTCACTATTAATAAAACGACAAAAAAAAATGATATTTGATTTTGATAAAAACTTGTATTTAATTTTTTTTTTTTTTTTTAAAAAAAAGGAGCCGATGGCCCCGTAGCTAGCCTCCCTGTATTCATTATTCGGAAGGAAGACCAATCATGGTGATCGAAGGTATGGTAATTTGATTGTCCACCGGTTCGTGTCTTCGTCAATTAGTTCGTTGACCCCTTGCTTTAGGGCTCAAAATTCAGACCGTTGATCGGATCAGAAATGAAGTGGGACGCATGATCCACTTGTCTTCCCATATTTTGATTGACTCACCATTCCCCACTTCCCGTACTAAACCATCTTGTACGTAGAGGGCTCGGGAGTTGTAACTTGTAAATACTCCTTCATGCATAGACCGACCTGTTAGGCTGTTACTCAGATTTGCCTTTCAAAAATTAATGGGATAATTGCACCGTTGATCCCTGTGGTATACCATAATTATTTTTCACTCCCTATAGTTTAAAAAGTTCATGGGAAGTCCTCGTGATATGCAATAATTACAAATTGATCCCTGGCGTCAAATTCTGTTAAAATTTTTAACAGATTCCGTCAAATGCCACGTCAGCGCCACGTGTCGCCAATAAGATGGCGACACGTGTCTACCGTAATAAAAAAATATAAATTTATTAAAAAATAAATAAAAAATACTTATTTTTTTATAAAAAAAATTCAAAAAAAATTCAAAAAAAAAAAAAGCTGAAGGGGTGGCTGGGCCACCCCTTGGGGGTGGCCTGGCCGCCCCCAGTGGCTGCAGGGGGTGGCGCGCGGCCACCCCCAGTGGCCGGGGGTGGCCATCGGGCCACCCTTAGTAGATCTAGGGGTGGCCCGAAGGCCACCCCCAATGGCCATGGGGTGGCCGTGCGCCACCCTCGGCCACTGGGGTGGCCGCGCGCCACCCCAGGCGGCCTCTGGGGGTGGCGCGCGGCCACCCCTATGGGCTGAGGGTGGCCTGGCCACCCCCTTTCCCCATTTTTGTTTTTTTCTTTTTTTTAAAAAAAAAAAAATAAGTATTTTTTATTTATTTTTTAATAAATTTATATTATTTTATTAAAATTAGACATGTCAGCGCCACGTGTCACCAATAAGATGACGACACGTGGCGCTGACGTGGCATTTGACGGAATCTGTTAAAAATTTTAACAGAATTTGACGCCAGGAATCGATTTGTAATTATTGCATATCAGAAGGACCTCCCATGAACTTTTTAAACCATAGGGAGTAAAAAATAATTATGGTATACCACAGGACCAACGGTGCAATTATCCCAAAATTAATTATTGTGCGAGAATTTTTAAAGGGTGATGTAAGAGATGCCATCCTTGCTTTGGAATCATTGCCATATTAAAACACTCTGGAGCATATTAATATGTTAATTAGACGTATTAACTATACTTAACTATATTTTTAAAATGTTAGTATATATTAAATGTATTGTTTATGAGAGGTTCTCGTAATAAATAATAATTGTAAATCGGTCCTTGAACATATTTTTCATTCAAAAGTCAACAGATTCCGTTAGTCAGTCACGTCACACCTAATAAGAAACTGACACGTGTCCATTACAATAAAAAAATATATAAATAAATAAAATAAAAATATTAGTTTTTTTAAAAAAAGAAATACAAAGGCAGCCACCCCTTCGTATTTTTATATTTTATTTTTTTAAAAAAATCATATATTTTTATATTTTATTTATGTATATTTTTATTATTGTGATGGATACGTATCAACTTCTTATTGGGTGTAACGTAGTTGACTAACGGAATTTGTTTGCCCAGTGAATGAAAAATTGATTTGTTTACCACGAAGATCTCTCATAAACTTTTTGAATCACAAGAAGTAAAAAATAATTATGACCAACTTCAAAGATTAACGGTGCAGTTATTTTTCTTTCTTTTTTTTTTTTTTTTTTTAACTTCTTTCGTTTTATGGTCAACTAGGCGTTTTAATCCAACGACTGTAACATTATGTTGGAATTCGAAAGGATGATCGACGACTGAGAATAAATGGAAGATTGGAAAAGTTTAACACGTGGCATCCATGCTTTAGGGAAGATCGGCAACTTTTATCCAATGGCCAGATGTGGGACGCGTTTTTAAATCCCACGGCCACGATTTCCATCGCATTCAAACTGAGGTAAATTTTTTATTTTTATTTTTATTTATTATTATCAAACTGAGGTAATTAAATGCAGTGCTTAAGCGCGTATCTACAATTTTGACATCTTTGACAATTTGCATCTTTTATAATTTACGGCCTCGACTCTCGAGAAGCATCTCGAGATCACGCGTTTCCAGCCAACTTATCTCCTCACCAAGTCTATTGGGATCGATCGTTATTAAACACTCCATTTTCCTTTTTTATTTTTATTTTTTAAAAAAATAATCAATTTTAAAATATTTTAATTTTTTTATATTATATCAATAATTTTTTATTATTATTCAAATAAAAAAATTCACTACAATACAATTTTTTTTTTTACTTTTCCATAAAAATTATTTATACTTTCTATCACATCAATCACTTTTTACAATTACTACAAAAAAAAAATTCAACTCAACAATCTTTCTCAAATACACACATTTTGGCCTATTTGGTAAGTAATTGTGTTGTGGAATATTTGTGTGTTGTATAGTAAGAAGTGATTGCTATGATATAAAATTTGAGAATGTTTTATAGAAAAATGAAAAAGTTTTGTTTTATAGTGAATTTTTTTTTATTTGAATAGTAATAAAATATGATTGATGTAATATAAAAAGTATAAAAAAATTAGAATGTTTTTTATTTGATTTTTTTTAGATAATTGAAAATAAAAATAGGGAAAGTTGAGAATGGTTTGTCAAACAAGCTCAATTAACGTTACAACACATCATTTCCTTTAAAATAATAATAGTAATAATAATAATAAGCTAATTTATTTTTCTTATCCCACAAGTGCATCAATTTTCCTAATTTATTGATTTTAAGGTTAAAGTTATTTTTGGTGCCTATAGTAAGGGTAATTGTCAAACAGACATTCCGGTTTTAGAAAGTATTGCATGTGGTACCTATTGTTAATCGAAATACTCATTTGGTACTTTCATTTAGGTTCCGTCTAATTTTTTTTTTATGGAAATCCACGCCACCTTACTTAAAATCATGACACATGTCTCATGTGCCACATATGGGAGACAACTCAACATATCTTATGGCGTGTCATTATATCATAGACGATATATGTGGTATTTATGCTGCATCAAATGACAAAAAAAAAAAAAAATACCTAAATTTAAATTTTTTTTTTTTAAAAAAAATATTTTGAATGCAAAAATTGGGAGTGGCAACCACCTTCATTTTGGTGAATGAGCCACCACCCCCGAACCACTCCTAACTTGCAAAATGGGGTGGCCGAAACCATCCCCGTTTGGCGTAGGGGTGGTTTCGGCCACTTCATACCGGCCAATCTGGGGGTAGTTCGGGGCCAACCCTTCATTTTGTTTTTCCTTTGGCCTTTTAAGGTGGTCGAACCACCACAACTTGCAAAATGAGGGTAGTTTGACCACCCCTTAACTAGCCATAGGAAGTAGCTCGAGCCACCTCATTTTGTAAGTTGGAAGTGGGCAAACCACCCCTATTTAGCCTGGAGGTAGTTCGACCACCTCCTGACTGGCCATAGGAGCCACTCTCGTTTGGCCTAGGAGTGGTTTCAACGACCCTATATCGGTCGGTCTAGGAGTGATTGTGAGAGACTACTTATGAGATCTACTTGACCAAAATAAAAATTGAAAAATGATTATTTCACAACCCTTTTATACAACTCCCACATAACCCAGATACATTATATGGGACCAATGCATGTGGGTCTCATCCAATATGCCTAAGTTGTGTGAGAGTTTTTTTTTTTTTTTTTGACATGTCCACACAAGAGGGGGGAGGGGGGATTCGAACTAATGACCTTCGCTTCATAAGCCGTGGTGTCAAGCCGATTAATCTACCTCTTGGGAATTAAGTTGTGTGAGAGTTATGCAAAAAAGGTTGTACATGAATCACTCCTCTAAAAATTGAGCTACACAACTACTTATCCGGTCACGTGAGTCTTATAAGTGATATCTCACAATCGTCTGCCTAAATTTTCTCAAATTCAGACAGATAATTTGAAAGGATCCTCATCCAAATTCTTCGGCCAAACCTCTTTGGTTTATAGTTACCTACTTTGAAAAAAACACCATTACAAAAATTACATGTGATGGAAACTTTGGGCATTTTCTCTTGATTAAAATGCTTTGCATGTTTTTTATTCATTGACAGAAAAAAAAATATATATATTTATTGTGAAAAAGTGTTTGGTAATTGGTTATTTGGTTATGAATAAGTATGGTTTTCGTAAAAATGTGATCTCAAAATTGGTTTCACATATTAACACACAAAAAAATGGTCTTAAAAGGGAAAAAAATAATAAGATATTTTTATTCTTCAAGAAACGAAAACATAATACAAAAATGTGAAAAAGTCTATTGACATTATGGTTGGCAATTTTTGACACGACCCGCGAACCCGGCACGAACACGACACGAAAAACCCGGGTTTGGATTTGTTATAATCGGGTTCGGGACATAATCGGGTTGACCCGATTATAATTGTGTTTGGCGGGTCAACCCGAGCACGATTACCCGCCAACACGATTATAACCCGATTACGCAGGTTGACCCGCCAACATGATTATAACCCGGTTAAAAAAAATAAAATTGAAAGTAAAAAACTAAAATTGAAGGTTGAAACATATGAAAACAGTGAAATTATGCCGTGTCGGGTAAACGGGTGACATGTGTTATTAGTCGTGTTTGTCGGGTCGTGTTCGGGTTACCCGATTATTAATCGGGTTGTGCTCGGGTCGCGTGTCACAACCCGATTAATAATTGGGTCGGGTTCGTGTCAGACCCATTTATGTAATCGGGTCAGTCGGGTTGACATGAACCCGACCCGTGAACCCGAATTGCCAACCCTAATTGACATTTGCGAAGCTCCTTTGCTTTTACTTATTGGGAAAGAGTATAAGGGTATCAAATGTTACGAGAAACCATTATACTCTTTGATGGGACGATATTGATGTAAAATTGAAAGGGCAAATGGAGTTACCATTAAATAAATAAAAAATAATAATAATAAAAATACATATATTTTCTTTAAATTATCATTAAATTTCAATTATGTCTACCAAAACTACCAAAAAGTTGTACATGCCCTCTAAATGCCAGTAAAAAGATGAAAATAACCCTAAACTTTTTCCTAATAAAATAAAAATTTCCCTATCAATCAAAAAGAAAAGAAAAACTTAAAAGAAAAAATTATAAAACATTTTTTTTTAAAAAAATTTCAGGAGGTGGCCAAACACCCAAAACGGCCATGAGGTGGTTTGGCCACAGCTAGATATGGTTGAAGGGGTTGGGCGAACCACCCCTAGGCATCAGGGGTGGCTTGGGCAATCGCTTGGTTTTTCGTTTATATATATATATTTAAAAAATTATTTTTATTAAGGATATTTTTTTTTTGGGATAATTGCATCATTGGTCCTTGTAGTATGTCATAATTATTTTTCACTCCATATGGTTTAAAAAGTGCATGGGAGGTCCCTGTGATATGCAATAATTACGTTTTACTCCCTGGATCGATTTTCCGTCCACCATTTTGACGGAATCTGTTAGGTCTATACGTCAGCGCCAGATGGCGACACGTGTCCATCTTCATAAAAAATATAAATTTATTTTTTTTTTAAAAAAAAAAACTGGCAGGCAAGGGGTGGCTAGGCCACCCCTAGTAGATCTAGGGGTGGCCGTGCACCACCCCTGACGGCCTCTGGGGGTGGTTGGCTGGGGCACCCCCAGCCACCTTGCCACCTTTTTCCTTCTTCTTTTTTGTTTTGTTTTTTTTTTTTGAATTTTTTTTAAAAAATAAGTATTTTTATTTATTTTTTAATAAATTTATATTATTTTATTAAGATGGACATATTAGCGCCATGTGTTGCCAATAAGATGGCGACACGTGGCGCGGACGTGGTATTTGAAGAAATCTGTTAAAATTTTTAACGGAATTTGACTGTAGGGATTAATTTGTAATTCTTGCATATCACATGGACCTCCCATGCACTTTTTAAACAATAGGGAGTGAAAAATAATTATGGCATATCACAGGGACCAACGGTGCAATTATCTCCTTTTTTTTTCTTCAGTGGGGGACATTGACAACTTTTTGATAAGAAAAATGCTAGACATCCCAAAAAGTTGGCTTCCAAATGATATGTTACAATCCTATGAGATTGTGGCACATTTATCAAAATGATAGATCACATGAGATTGTGACACATTATTTAGGAACCAAGTTTTGGAAAAAAAATTTGGGATATCCAGCATTTCCCAATAGTTTAGGGGCTACATTATCCCAATCTAAAGGTTGGAGGGAACACTATTAATTGTGTAATAATTTGAAAGGAGTATGTAGACTTTTTTTCAAGAATGAAAAAAGAATAGAGAATTAATATTTAAATGAAATATCGAAAGTAAATAACTAAAATGATGAACCATATTTAGTGTTTTAGAAAAATAGGTAGTTAAAAAAAATGAGATATTTTAACTAAATTTTAAGGGAAAAAGCCGCATACCTTTTTCAAACTACCATTCAATTAATAATGTCCTACCAAATTTTAAATTGGATCATCATTGTTTCTCTCAAACTGCTAAAATATTGTCAATATTCCATGAGGCTAGCAAAAAGGTAAATCTGAACCCAAATTTATGCCTTGTTTGGTTTGCGGAATGGCTATTCCACTAGAAAAAGGAATAGTCATTCCTAGGAATAAAAGGTGGCGGAATGGAATGACTATTCATAATTTTTAGTTTGGTAAGAATACATAGATTTTAATTGGAATTCAATCAAAATTATTAAAAAAACCCCACATTTTTTTAAAAAAAAAAAATTGAAAAGAAAATCAAATTATTAAAAAAAAGAAAGAGAAAAGAAGAAGAAGAAGAAAACCCATGGGTGGCTGACCACCGATTCACTTCGGGGGTGGCCGGCCACCCCCAAAGCCAGTCCAGGGTGGCTGCGGCCACCCCCGAAGGCGGCCCGGTCTAGCCGCAGCCACCCCCAAAAGCGACGGGGGTGGTCGCACCACCCTCGGCTCTATATATTGGCTGGCTGGCCACCCCAATGGGTGGCTGGCCAGCTAGTTAAGGGTTTGGTTTTTTTTTTTTTTTTTAAAATAAAATATAAAATAAATGGTTTTTTTTTTGAAAAATATTGCATTTACCCCAAGGAATAGGTATTCCAATGAGAATACCTATTACAAGGAATAGACCCTTACCAAACAAAAGAATGACTATTTCATAGGAATAGTCATTCCATTTCAGGGGTCTATTCCGCAAACCAAACAAAGCCTTCAATAAGATAAAAATACTCATATAAATTTGAAAAAAAAAACCTAAAAACAATTTTATTTTTATTTATATAAAAACAATTATTTTTTTTTTAAAAAAAAATTGTCCACCTCTACTTTTCTTGGTTTTTAATTTTTTTTTTTATTAATATGTTTTCGTTATTGGGAGGCAATAAAACCCGTTATCCGTATTGAAATTTGGAGAAGACAGCGTGAATTGAATGTCTTGTACAGAGAAAATGGGTTTAACAAGTCGTTTGGCGGTGCGGCCGGTGGCGTCTGAGAATGAGAATGAGCGGTCCAAATGGGTAGAAATGCAAAAGGTCAAATCGACGCATTGAAATTTTGAATGGACCTAAACATTTGCTCTAAAAAGAAAACAACAAAAAAAAGTAAAGAAAGTACCTTTAACGTTAACGCTTATGCATCGTTGTCCATCTTTCTCAGACCCACGAAAGAGCAGCATCAGCCAGGCATTCTCTCGTAGTTTCCACTTGCTTGCTATAACATCGTCTTCTCTCTCTCTCTCTCTCTCTCTCTCTCGCTGTCTCTTTGGTCTGTCTCTCTGGGTTCTTTCTGCACTTGAAGCTACGCCTCACAATTTCACTCGGATCTCTCACTGGAAGCCGATTAACGTGGCGGAAGGAATCTGCTGGAGATGGTTCTGACCAAGGAATTGTATCCTTCTGTTTTACTGTTTTTGCATTGGCTGACATGAGGAAAAGAAAATTAATTTTGTTTTAAGGTTATTGAAAGTGTTTTTCTTTTTTGGCTTCGATTGCTTGTAAATTTTGTGTGTGTATATGTGTCTCTACATATATATTTTTTTTGACTTTTTCTGTATTGCTCCATATATTGTATGAACTATCCCTCGAATCAAAAAAATCATGTTAATCCTATCCACTTGTATTTACTAGAAACTATAAAGCGGTGTATTTTCTTCATACAGTTCTTGTTGATTTTCCTTAGCTGATAACTTCTCAATTGGGGATATTTTGAAGTCGGATTGTCCTGCCCATGTCGCTGGAAGAGGTAAAACAGGACAACGGTTTAAAATTTTTGTGACAGTAACACCCCATTTCGTTTCTAACAGGACCATGTTCTTTTTTCTAATTTTTTTTTTTTTTTTTTTTTTTGTTTGCAGTATGAGGTAGCACAGATGTATATGGTCAGGAAGATGCAGCAGCAGAACACGACTAGAACTGAAGGAATTGAAATACTTGAGAGCAGACCCTTCGAAGATGTGTATGGAAAGGGTCAATACACTTCTAAAGTTTATCGTCTACAAAGGTAATCAGATAATTATGTTAAGTGTTATATAATGAGTGGAAAGAAGTTGTTAAGTACATACGTGTTTGTAAAAAATAAGTCCCACAATTGGAAGCAGAAATCATCTCTTCTTTAAGTGTGGCTTTAGTGGAAGGTTAATGAAGGCTGGTATGGCTAAATGTAATGTGCATAATCATCCATCTGATTGGGATAGTCTAGTTCCTTATGCTATAAATGGAAAAACAAATCGTTGAAAGCCATTATGTGTATACTGGTTCTCTGTGCAACAGTCTATAACTTGTGGAGAAATAGAAATGAGCTGAAGTATGGAATTCATCCAAAAAGAAATTTTTTTTTTCTGAAAAATCTGTTCCTCAGTTTTCAGATGAATGCCATACTCAGAAAATCTTGTGTGAAGTTTGTACTAGAGTGCTTGGGAGAGGCAGATTCAAGAAAAACCAAGATAAAATTGATCTTTGCTGGAATTGGAGCCTTAAGGAAGAAGTCTTGCTTTAGTGGATGACTCTGGTCTCTTTATCTGATAGAGCATCAGTCAATAGGGGTTTAGACGGACCCGAATGCGGATGATCCATAGATGCTCCTTCCAGAGTCAGAGCGAGCCATAACTGACTCTATCCTCATCAAGGTAGTGATAGGAAACCGGGGAGTAGAGATTAGTAGGCATGGATCTTGTTAGAGTGAGACAGGAATGTGAGGACAAGTTGTGGTGGATTCCACCCAAAAGAGGCTTGTTTGGTGTTAAATCATTTTACAGTGTCATGGGTTGTAATGATAGCTTCCAATTTCCTTGAAAGAGTATTTGGCGGACTAAAGTTTCGTTGAGGTTGGCCTTTTTGCTTGGTCAGCAGCCCTAAGAAAGATGCTTATCATGGACAATCTTCGGAAGCGGCGCATCATTGTGGTTGATAGGTGTTGTATGTGTAAAAGAAATTGGGAGTTTGTAGACCATCTTCTTCTTCATTGTAAGGTTACTTGTGCCATTTATAATGTCTTCTTTAGACGATTTGGGCTATCTTGGGTCTTGCCTAGATGAGTAGTCGACCTGTATGCTTGTTGGTGGATTGCTCGTAGCACTTGGAGTGCTGTTGTGTGGAATAAGAGATTAAGTCTTTATTTTTCAACATTCTGTATCTTTGGACAATTGCTTTTGTTTCTCCTTTGGTGATTAGTTATCAAGATTTTTTTTATTTTTTATTTATTTTTTGTTGCTCCTATTAGTTAGGTGGTTACTCTTGTATAGTCCCTGTGTACCTAGGGCACTTTACATTTTTACTGATATCCCGATTACTTAAAAAATAAAAAAGAAGAAGAAGAAGAAGAAAGAAGAAGAAGAGAAGGCATTGATCTGTTTCCCTTAGCATTCGCCCATAGAGACTCGAACCCATGTCTTCTCCCTTACCAAACTACATGGGAATAAGCCTCTTGTCACTAAGCTAAACTTTCCGGTAATTATAAGAATGAGTGGTTAATATAATATAATTGGATTGAAATCCATTAATTTGAGCTTCTAAATTGAGTGGTGTCTCAATATATTATACTATAGTATCATTGAAGAGACTTATGAAGTTATTAGTCTCCTCAATCATGGTATCATTGCCGAAGGTACATAATGATTGTTGAACACAACGTCTGTACAGTGTGGACTCCCATTAGGGTTCTTGATAATTTCTTTTTTTTTTGTTTTGATAAGTAATTCTTGATTAATTCTTACCCATAATAGAGTGGACTAAAAGAAGTGGATGGCTTGTATGCATAATTATGAGCATTAAGTTCTTGGTGATGGCGCGTGACACTAGTGATGGACTCACACGTAAAGGGAAAATTGTTAAGTATTCGTATGTGGGTGAAAAAAATGCTGAAGTCCATATATAAAAGATGTTACAAGTGTGAATCGTTAATATAACATAATTGGCTTAAACCCATTAAATTAAGCTTTTGGGTTGAATGGTGTCCCAATATGTACATTACGGTCTCCTTGAGAAGATTTTCCAATATGTTAGTCTCCTCAACAAAGCTTTTATCACAAAATTGGCATGTTAAATATGCAAATATGTGCTTTATGTTCCTTTATAATTATTGGATGAAGATTTTTAGGTGGTCAATATGATGACTTTGATTCTAGTGCTCAATTGCTTCCACAATGTTGACAGAGAACCTACATGCCTACATGCTTTGGTAGCCTCTGTTTAAGTGGATCATTTCTAGAAAATTGTTTGTTGTGAATAAAATTTTATCTTATTTAAGTGGCAGTTCTTATTATCTCTTAATATTGAAATCTTTCTGCAGTAAAGTGCCTGCTTGGCTTACGAAATTTGCACCAGCAGATGCTCTCATCATGCAAGAGGAAGCCTGGAACGCATACCCAAGGTGCAAATCAGGTTTGCCATGTCCTCTTTGACTTCACTCTGTGTTTTTCTATTTATACTTGTATTGATGTCTTTTTGTTTTTTATCTGCAAATGGATGCTACATTACCCAGTACTGAAGGTAGAAATGTTCGCTTTCCCAATCAAATTTCAGTTCCATCAATTTTACATGGGAAATTGTTATAGTTCACAGTAATAATATGTTCATTGGTTTTGCTTTTGTGCAGTGCTCATACTTTACCAAGTTTCAGTTAACCATTAAAACTGTTCATAGGGCTGACAATGGGCACTCCGAAAATGTTAGTTTCTTTGAATCTCTCTATTTGCTTTGACTAAAATAATACAATCCATAGCTTTCTCTTTATGTTAGCAAGTTCATCACTTTCTATTCTACATTTCTTTTCTTGTTGATTTCTTTGGCCTCTCGTAGCAATTACATGACTTTAAATTGTTCATCAAGCAATTGCATTCTATTCTACCTTTTTGTTGTGGTTTTTTCGGCCTCTCTCAAGTGTGAAGCTGACAAACCAGGTGCACGGTTTAAGCAAAGAACAGCTGGCAGCCAGGCAGGTAGAATATATTGATATAGCTTTTCCAGGAAAGGATTGTTGGAGTCACCTGGTAGGAAGGTGCAGTCTAGACTTTTCCAAATTCAAATCCTCAAGAACTGGCCGTGGTCCACTTCTGAAGGGATGGCAGGTTGGAATTTTCCATATATTTATTTTTTGTTAATGAAATTAATTTAGAGTGCAGCTGCTCATGGAATTTTGCCCCCCACCCCCCAAAGCATGGCTTTTGTTGTGCATAGCTCTGATTCTTTTGTTTCCATTCTTCGATGGGCTTTTTTTTCGCTTTGACCTTTTTATTCTCTGTTCGGGCAGAGTTCCCCGATCGCTTACCTCACTTCACCCAAGGCTCAAATTATTGTCTCTAAAATGAACCATTTTTTATATGCATTTTTTAGTCATTCGACCTTACGCAATTATATTTGCTTTTGGCTATAACTATCTTATGGATAATTTCTTTTCTAAAATAATGAAGTGCGCCTTCTGATTTGCATGTTTCTCAAATGGTCACACAAAAATAGTTCGTCTTTTAATGATTTGTGAAATTCATTTACAGGCAGGGTCTGATCCAGTTATGACTGCATACAAATTGGTGACAATTGATGCACCATACTGGGGTTTTGGTCGTCGGCTTGAACTGGCTCTGATAGAGGTACCACCTCTTTGACTTCAAAGATTCTTAATGTATTACTTTGACTACAAATTATCTGGCAAGATCAATGGTCAAAGTTTTTTTGGGCAGTCTTGCCTAATGAAATACATATTTCATTAGGTGGACGCCAACAAGATTTTGAGCATCAATGCTTTAAATTTTCATGCAAATATAAGGTTGCAGCTGGATTACAGCATAACTCAATAATCAATGTTTGGATGCTGAATTTTTACTTTTTGTGCACTATGAATTCTTCTGTTTACATAATTAGCGAAGGAAACTTAGGTATAAGAATAGGAAACAAAACATGCAAGAAAACCCATTCTAATGCTCATGGTACAATGCAGAGCTTTATCAGATTCTAATCCCCTATTCCCTGCATGTTCTCTATTCTATGCTTTTTTGTTTTAAAATTGCCTGAATTTAAGAGAAAATAAAAATGATGAAAGAACAACAAGAATGGATAATTGGAAAGAGAAGAAAAACTTTTAACTTACCTTTGTTTACTATTCCTATAGTGTTGCATGAACAATGATTAATTACTTTATCTTTCCATCCCCCCCCCCCCCCCCCCCCTCCTCTCCCACCCAAAAAAAAGAAGAAATATTCACATGTTTTCTTTTCTTTTTCTTTTTTTTTTTAAAAAAAAAATGCTTAGGGTGAAAGAGCTCTTTTCTTGGAAAGTCATCGTCATTCTTTTGGTTGGATTGATGAATGGTATGGGATGACTGCACAACAAATGTTTGAACTTGTGCAACAAAACGACTCTACATTAAATGAGGTATGAAGATTCCAAACTTCCCAAAAATCATTGGTAGGATTTTGATAGAATCAGTAAATAAATGCATGAATTTCAGTTCATTTAAGTATTAGACATGTAAGTTTATAGCTTTAGTTGCAGAACATAATTGTGCTTTCGAGGCCAAAGAGTATATGTATGTGTTTATATGGTGTGTGCACGTATAATTGTGAAACTTTCTGTAGGTTTATACGTGCACATTATAATATGGTGTGTGCACGTATAATATGGTGTGTGCACGTATACATATGCAAATTTGCATGAACTCACCATTTGGAGAGATTTTTTGCCTCATTTGGTAACGTCTTTTAGGGGTTTTTTTAGTCGAAATTTTGAATGGGTGTTTTTTTTGTACTTTGTGCAAAGCTTGCAGCCCTAGTGTGAAATTTACAGCCTATTATGTCTACCTACCTGCAGCTTGTTACTTTCGATTGTCATCCAACCATTTTCCCCCCCCCTTAATGCTTCTATCCCTCCTTCACCAACCACTCACTCTTACACCAGACTATAATTTACGTGTTTGTGCGATGGGTGAAAAGACGCGCGGTAGCTGAAAATGTAAAAGTGAAAAACCATTAACAAACGGCCGTGCATTATGCTCTTTTGTAGAATGCCAAAAGC
Organism: Alnus glutinosa; assembly: GCF_958979055.1. NCBI lineage: Eukaryota > Viridiplantae > Streptophyta > Magnoliopsida > Fagales > Betulaceae > Alnus > Alnus glutinosa. The sequence continues at coordinate 20,041,621 of NC_084894.1, forward strand.
TCGGCTAAAAGGCGTTACCAAACGAGACCTTTGTTTTTGGATGTGAATTCACCATTCCGTTTTTCATGTGTGAGGATGGAATTTATATTAGTTATCTTATTTGATCTTTATTTTATATATTTGCTCATGTTAGCACTAGTTTTTGTTTCTAATATAGTTTAAGTACTGGACAAACATGGTATATTGTGTAGCATCCTGGAGGTTAGACTGGCATCAGAATGGATGAATTGTCCTAGCCATGTGACTAATAAAAAATCTACAATAAAAAAGGAAAAAGAGAAGAGAAAAGAAAAGAAAAGGAAAGCAGCCTAGGTCAAGTAATAGCTCCTAGTTTCTTTAAGTCTTGTGGAGTTGCTGAGTCAGTGTGTATCAAATAAACATCAGTTTTGAAAATTTTGAATGACGGAGCAGAAATCTTGCTATATTGCTTCATTTTTATATGATAATAACTGGTATCTGTTTGTTCCTGCCCTGTACATTTGGGTGTTTATTTGCGGTCATTTAAGCACTTAAAAAGGATGTATTATTATTATTATTTTATACATTGGCATTTATAAATCACCGATTACAATCTTTAATCATCAGAAAGAATTTGTTACAAAATAAAGGTGAAGTTATTGTTATATTAGAAGTCACCATGACGAACATTCATGAAATCATTTCATAAATTCTCTGCATGATCAAGATATTGCACTTAATATGATTTAATTTAGTTTCTGATGTGATTTTCAGAAAAAAAAAAAATAGCTTTTGATGTCATGAAAAGCCAAATGGGGCCTTGTGAAGTACAATGGAATGTATACATTTTCATGAGATGACATAAGGTCATCTAAGTTAACACTGTTCTGTCCAGTTCCCTATGTCTATATATTTACCCAGAAGCTGCATATGAGAATAAATCAAGCCTCTGTTACAGATAAGTCAAATTCAGAGAAGGTTGCTTTCTTATTTGCAATGAATGTAAAAAGAGTCTAAAAATTACTTTTATAGCGAGTTGTGATTGGTGTCTTCTTGAACCAGTTCATTACAGGATACATTTATCTGCCACTTGTTCATATCACGCATCTGCTGATTTCTAGACTTAAGTTGGAGTCATGCTAGGGGTGGAACTAGAATTTTAGGTGAGGGAAGGGAGGAAGGAACTGAAAAGAAATTTTTTTGGGGGGTAAAAATTTGATTTTGAAAGGGTTATGAGATATTTTTAAAAAAAATTTGGGTAACACGTTGAGGCGTGGGGGAGCCTCAAGCCTCAACCCTCATCGTAGTTCCGCCTTTGGTCATGCTCTTGGGTTTTGCAGGTTTCCAGGATGAAAAGTGGCAAAATAATTGTGAAACTTTCTGTAGTTGTTAACAAAAAGCATCTTAGCTTCCATTATCACTGCCCCAGAATATATCTCTGGTTATTACTTATCAAAAAAAAATATATATCTCTGGTTATTGTTTGACTGAAGAATTAACTGTTTATGCTCTTGCTGCTACAGTTCTTTTGAAATTTTAGATAATTCAGTTTTCATTAATTTCTTGTGCTCTCTCTAAAGCAGAGGCTCGTCAAGCCGGCTCTAATGATGAGTATCGATCATTTTGACGAGGGATCACTTGATAGTGAAGACATTTATGGCACGAACACTGACCTTCATTCTCAACAGCATGCACAGGCCATTGATACGCCAAACGTAAGCTAATTCTTGTTGGTGATATATTTGCAAAGTAATGTGACAAATATAGAGTAGACAGCAAAGCAACATATACTATCTCCTAGCCCGCGAGGGTTAGCTCGAATGGTCAAATCGTGTGGTTAATATCATGAGATCGGCCATTCAAGTCCTTACTCAATTGATACACGGTTCTTGTAGACGGGGTTGTGTATCATGAACTTACCCGACATGATTGGGTTAGAACTCTGCCTTGAAGGGTTCCACGGCATTAATAATAATAATAATAAAAAATAACACATACAATGTCCTCGTTCCTTCTCTTCTGATATTGTAAATATTATTCCATTTGAACCTAAAGGGGTAGCATAGCAGTTGGAGACCACAGCTCGTAAAGTGAACGTCACTGGATTGATGGCTCTCTCTTTGGGGCTACTACAGAAAAACAAAGGAAATCGAAAATTTATTTGATTTTTCTTTTATCATTAGAAAATATTGTAATAAAACAAAGAAAAAAAAATTGTATATGAGCTTGTAGCAGCAATTCGAATACTCATTGTTGACATCCTAATTACTATAGCCACTTCATTTTACTGAAATTTGTTGAAATTACTCCTTTTTGTGCAATTTCCATCATTTTTTTTTTTTTTGTTTCAAAATATATGCTATCATGACAATTGATAGGCAGTTATAAGTAATTTATTATTCATTTTTTTTTTAAAAGATAAAAATTATCAAACAACAATTGAATCATGACTTATTTATTGAACATACTCAAAACAAATTAGTTGGTAATCTTTGTGTGGTATATCTTGCAAAACATTCACCAAGATTATGTGAGCCTTCTGATAAACACATTGACAATTGTTAAGACACCGAGTTAAAAAGAAAAAAAGGGTAAAAAAATCAATAGATAATACCTCTTGATGGTATTTTATCCATAATTTCCAATCATTCTTTTGATGTTCATGTTTCTTCGCATGCAATTTCATACCCCAAGGCCTAAACCATGAAATAGAACATTTTTATTTCATATTTACCATATCGCAACATATAAGCCATTAAATTTGTGAAATTTAATTTGGATCCTGAAATATATCTTGTTAATTTCACTTGAAAATTGAGAGATCCCAACGTGGATACTCGGTAATTATATTTTATAATTTCTAGAAATACCCACTAAAGAAATAGGAGCGACTCCTCTTCAAGTGGAGAGCTTCCCATTTCCTTTTATTTTTAAATGGGAGCACGCTACGTGTTAAAAAAAGTATTCAATAGTAAAAAAGAAAAAGAAAAAAAGAAGATGCGTTACCGATTTTTTAAATAACTTATTAACGTTAAATTAACACCAAATTCAGTATTATCTTTTCGCATAATTTCAAAGCTATTAAGAAAATATAATATATACTATTAAAATTGTGTTTTCATACAGTAACATAATTGAACTTGTATTTTAAAAAACATTATTTTATCTAAAATCATAAAAAAACATTATTTCATATAAAGCATGATTTGAGTTAAAACCATCAATGTTTTTTCTATATAACTTTGAAACTGAGTATTTTTCAAATAACTTATTAATATATCTTTAGATGATTATATATCTCATATTACATAATTTATAATTATAATAATATAAGAAAAAAATAATAAAAACCCATTTCATATTGGACCCATTTCTGGCCCGCCCAAACCCACAGGCTTACCCAACCCTACTAAACGGTCCAAACGAGGCAGTCGATGACTGACCGACGACGTGACGTCGACGCTCACGCAATCATTAATAAGTTATTTGGGCGCGCTTTTACTACCACGCGTTCTTCCAATAGCATATTCCTTTAATTTCTTCCGTGCCGACTGGAACATCCTCCCTATATGCTCTCTATATCTTCCTCTCCTTCGTCCTTCTGAGCGCTGTCTACATTTGAAGCTGGCCCTCACTGTCTCACTGGAATCTACGAGAAATGGTTCAGATCAAGGAATTGTATCCTTTTCAGAATTGCTTCTTTTGGCTTATGATCCGTAGCTTTAAAACACTTTTATTCTTTTTATGCTTTATTTTTATTTTTTTTGCCTTACTAACCAAATTAAAGATGAGATAGCTAGTGTTTTTTTGACCCATTCAGATAAAGCTCTCAAGCTGTGGTTTCTGAACTTTCTTAGTTTAATTTGTGGGAGTTCATACAAATGAGTGACACCCAATATGTCTGAGAGTTTGTTTGTTTGTTTGTTTGTTTAATTTCTTTTAACCTGAGCATATTCCTTTTTTTTGCTTTAAAATTCGAAATCATTTTAACTCCAAGTAGTTCTACAATGTTGAGTTTGGGACTACTATGTAGATATGGCGCACTCAATGTGTTTGTTAATTTTGTGCTAGTTTTATGAAGTAAGACTTGGTTTATGCTTCTTAGGAGCTATGAAAGAGTGATGTTTTTTCAATTTCTTTATGCAAATTTCATTAGAGAATAAGGCTAGCCGTTGGTTTTGGAGGTTTTCCTTAACCTGTTACTTTTCTATTGGGGAACTTCTGTGAAGTCGGATTGTCATGCCCATGTCGTTGGAAGAGGTAAACCAAGAAAATATGTTTCAGATTTTGATGATTTACGAAGTGTGTGTAATTATAAAATACCCCATTTCATTTCTAGCAGGATTCTGAGTTTTGTCTCTAAACTACATGTTTGCAATGCAGTATAATGTAGCACATATGTACGTGGTCATGAAGATGTCGCAACAGCACACGACTGGTGATGAAGGGATAGAAGTCTTAGAGAATAAGCCCTTTGAAGATAACGTACGTGGAAAAGGTCGATACACTAATAAAATTTATCGTCTACAAAGGTAATTGAGAAGGGCGATGAATGTTAAAAGTGTGGTAGAATGAAATTGTTGTGATTGAATTGTGAACTGGCATTTGAAAGCTGTGCATCTGTTCTTTGAGGCCCTTTATCATCTAGAAAGTTAGCAATATGTGATTGAATTGTGAACTGGCATTTGAAAGCTGTGCATCTGTTCTTTGAGGCCCTTTATCATCTAGAAAGTTAGCAATATTTCCTTAAATTTTAACTGCTTTATTGCCTCTCCACTGACATAGTTGGACTGTTTTGACTGAATTTCATGGGATGAAAAGTTATAAGAGATCCGATCAGTAGGGCGATAACAGTGTTTACTTTATGTTCGACTGATATGATTATGACTGCCACATAGGGCACTTGATATAACCCCAAGGGGTTGGCTCAAGTGGTAAGAGCCTTGGTCTTTGCGGTAGTCCTATGAGATCTAAGGTTCGAATTTCCTTAAGTGCAAAAAATTCTTAGGGCCAGCCCGCCGGCAAAGTGGGAGTATTACCCGATCCGTGTGGAGGGACGCTTTTAATGACTCCGAAATTTACCTAACATGGGTGGGTACACGAAGTGGCTCTATCCTGGAGGGGTTCCTCGTCATTAAAAAAAAAAATAGGCCACTTGATATAATCCATTGAAAATATACATGAGCCTGTTGTGTCACTTTTTCATGCTATCCTCCTATAATTGGGTGAGTATGATCAGCAGAACTGGTAATGTAATCATTATGATGACTTTGATTCTAATCATTGTAATTGCTATCACAACACTGAAAGATCAGCTACATCTTGCATGTTTTGGCGGCTTCCATTCTTTTTGTTGTTCTTTTTCTCTCTCATCTTTTTTTTTTTTTTTTTTTTTTTTTGGGTTAATTTCTGTTAAGTGTACAACTGCTAGAGACCTCTTTGTTGCGGACTTGAACTTATTCTTATGCTGTTTACACTCTCTTACTCTTGCAATTTCACTGCAGCAAAGTCCCTACTTGGCTTACTACTTTTGCACCAGCAGATGCTCTCATCATGCAAGAGGAATCCTGGAATGCATTCCCAAGATGCAAATCAGGTGTGCCATTTTTGTCATGATACTTTAACATGTTCGATATTCAGAACTTACATTAATATGTTTTTTTTTTTTTGGGTTGTAAAATTACAAATGGATGCAACATTACCCAGTAATGAAGGTGAAAGTTTCCCCAATTAACTCTCCATTCAATAAATATTCATGGGCATACTTATAGTGAAGAGCATACTTATTGTTTTTGCATTTCTGCAGTGCCCATATTTTCCCAGGTTTAAATTAACCATTGAAACTGTTCATAGGCCTGACAAGGGACAGTCAGAAAATGTAAGTTTCTCTTTTTCTTTGACCAAGTTAATTCAGATCTATAGCACTCTCTAGACTCATATGACTTTGCATTGGATTCTATGTTTGCTTTCTTGTTGGTTTCTTTGGCCTGTCCATATCTATATGTAGAGGTTAGGAATAGCATGTCTCTAACCATGTTTTTAGAATCAGATGAATTGTATTATGTATTGTCTGATTGAGAAATGAAAGCTCGAAGACAAAGAGAACCGGGCTTTTCCAAAGAATTACTGCATTGCTACCTGTCCCTCGAGCCCTCCTGCCGTCGCCTAGTTCCTTACCTCAGCTCAACCATGCTTTTAGTGCTATGAGCTCCAAATCGAATTGATCATGAAAAGTTCCAAATCACTTAGTTGTTTAAAGAGGCTTCTGAGTTGTACGATTTCATTGGGTGTATCATGTGAATCGCTTTGAATTGGTGAATTGTCACAGATCAAGCACTAATTTGCTTTCTGCTTACCCACGCGTAAAAAATAAATCTTTTTATGTTTTGTTTGCTTTTCTCAAAAACTTCAATTTTCAAGGCTCCAAACATCTTTTTTAGCTTATCCATACAAACAAAAGCTATCCATGGGCTCTCTTTTTTTTCTTCCTCTCCATCCATTTTTTATTTTTGTTACTTTTGTCATCCAAAATCTTTTTTTACCATAACTCCTTTTTTTTTTTAATTAATTTTTTTTTTTGTTATTGTTTATTTTTCTGTTCTTCATATTGGGATTTTGTGGAGACTCCAATTCGTTACTAATCTAATGCAGGAACTCCCATTTATTTTTAGTTTGTGATTGTTACATTCTATTGCATAACCTTTTTCATGCATACTTCCTTTTAGATAATGTATTCTATTTTGACAAGATGATAAGAAAAAAGATTATTTGCATTATATTCATGCTTTGTCACTTTTCGGTGTGATCCATTTGAATGTAAAGTGTGAATTCTTACTAAATTTTTTTTGATAACTTACTACATTGTAGATGTTGTAAATATATTTTCATCTCGCTTATTTAGTTAGATTTCTTAAATATTTTTTTGATAAGTAATCGCGAATTCATTAAAAAACGCAAAGGCGCAACATAAGTAAACAAGGAATATACAAGAGAGAAGTCTGGCTAGTAGCGGAGAAGAGATCTAAGAAAACATGAAAATTCAAAATACTAAAATATGAGGTAGCAGCCCAAAGAATGAGAGTCTTAAAGGATAAAGCCTTTAATTCCACTGAGGTCTTCTCATGGTCCTCAAAGCTACGATTATTTCTTTCCCTCCATAAATACCATATAAGGCAAGGCAGAGTCATCTTCCAAACTACATCAAGTTGAAACCTATCCCCTGGCGCTCTCCAATAGGCAAAAAATCTATCACCCTACTAGGCATAACCCAAGTGAGCCCTACTACTGAAGATAGTATTCCAAAAAGCACATGCAATCTCACAGTAGAGTAGAAGATAGTCCATTGATTCTCCATTTTTCTTACACATGCAACACTACTCAACCACAATGATATGTCATTTCCTTAAATTATCCGTGGTGAAGATCTTCCCTAAGGCAGCCGACCAAGCAAAGAAAGGCACTCTCAAGGGAGCCTTATTATGCCAAATACTCCTAGGGAAAGGAGTGTTATCATGGGGAACAAGAACATTATAGTAAGATCTAACATCAAACAACTCTCTCCTAGAAGGAATTCAACAAAATATATCTTTACCACCCCATCTCACTCACGGAATACAATAAAGTGAAGAGTGAGGTAAAGAGATTCATCTCCCAATCGTGAACCACTCTGAGAAAATCAATATTTCATTGATGAGAGGCACTAGAAAGCGCCAAATGGTTTGCCACAACAACATCCTTAAAACGAGCAACGCTATACAAGTCCATAAAAGATGTCTTGAGAGCTTGATCCCCACACCAAACATCATGCTAGAATTGAATTTTGGAGCTAGCCCCCTTCTCAAATCTAGTGTGGCTAGAAAGCTCCCCCCAACCCCTCCTGATATTCTTTCAAAGTCCCATCCCATACAACCCGTGAACCCCATTAGAATACCACCCACCCCAAGTGCTACCATGTTTAGAATCCACAACCATCCTCCATAAGGTTCCTCTCTCATGAACGTAGCGCCATATTCACTTTCCCAAAAGAGCCCGGTTGAACACAAGTAAATTCTGAACCCTCTTCCATGTTTCAAATATCAGAATACACACCTTAGTCCAACTAACTAAGTGAAATTTGCACTCTTCACCCATACATCCCACAAAAATCACGCTACAACTTCTCTAGGAATCGGTCACACCAACTGGAAGGAGGAAAAGAGGCATGAAATAGGTAGACAGATTAGATAAAGTGCTTTTAATCAAAGTATCTCTCCCACCCTTTGATAACTACATCCTCTTCCATCCAATGAAACAACGGTCTACCTTCTCAATGATGTCATTTCAAATAGACTTGACTTTAAACAAAGCTCCCAAGGGAAGACCTAGGTACTTCATACCAAAGGAAGATACCCTGTAGCCCCAAATACTAACCAGACCTTCAACATTGATTTCATTGCGAACCGAGACTAACTCTGATTTAGCCAGATTAATCCTCAAACCAGAAACTGCTTCAAAGCATAAAAACAAACTACGCAAATTGCGACGATGATTTGGATTTGCCTTGCTAAAAATCAAGGTGCCATCCGCAAACAAAAGGTAAGAAATGTTGATAGCACCATCACTCCTTGACCCCTCCATGAAGCCTGATAAAAGACCCCCATCTACTAAAGCTAAAATCATTTTACCTAACGCCTCTATAACAAAAACAAAAAGAAAGGGAGACAATGGATCTCCCTGTCTCAGGCCACGAGAGCTACTAAAGAAACTTGACGGGGTCCCATGTACCAAGATTGAAAGGTGCTCAGAGGAAATACAGTATGCCATTTACACCGTCTTTACCCAAAACCACATCTCTTCACCATATACAAAAGGAAGTCCCAATTGACATGGTCAAAAGTCTTTTCAATATCTAGCTTGCACAGTACCCCTGGAACCTCAGATCTAAGCCTACTATTAATGCACTCATTGGCAATGAGAATTGAGTCTAGGATCTGCCTACCTTTGATGAAAACGTTATGAGGCTTAGAAATGATTTCCTCCCCAATCATTGTCAACCTATTAGCTAGAACTTTTGTCACAATCTTATACATTCCACCCACTAAGCTAATAGGTCGAAACTCCTTAATATCAATGGCCTCTAGTTTCTTCGGAATAAGAGAAATGACGGTGGCATTGAATCGCTTCTGTGATTATGAATCGCTTCTGACAGCAGATTTGGAATTGGAATTCCACTCCTCATGATTATGAATTGCTTCAATGGCTGTGAGCAATGCCATAAATTGTCCTTCAAACCCTTCACAAGAAAGCCCAACTACACTTCGAATGACCTTCACCTTCTGCAAAACCCAACTAGAAGCTAGATGAGAGCAGCAGCTCAAAGGTTCAGACACAAGGGGCTCATCCCTGGTAAAAAGAGCCAATTCCGAACCTGCCACACCAATCTTATCTTCACCACACACATCAGACCCATCCAGATTAGAAGAATCTCCACCCAAACAGCTAGCTTCACCTACCCTAACCTGTATTCCTATTACTTTCTCCTTAATCGACTGACCTATCTTGTTGTCAAGCTGTGATGAATCCTTTTCTGAATCACAACCACCCAAATCCAAATTTATCATTCCTGGCCTGTGTAAGGAATGATAAATTTGCTCATTAATTTACTGTGTTCTCAATTTGTAGCAAATATATGTGTGTGTGTGTGTGTGTGTGTGTGTGTGTGTGTGTGTATCTTATTATACACAATTCAATATGATACAATACACAATAAAAAAAAAAAGAAGATAAATTGATTCACGGGACAATTCATGTTCTGACAACTATGGCTCCAAGTTTTTATTCAAATATAATTAGCATTTCTCTACCTTTCCTCTGTTGGTTGCTTTTTTGGCCTTTTTCAACTGTGTCGCTGAAAAACTAGGTGCATGATCTAAGTGAAGAACAATTGGCAGCCAGGGAAGTGGAATATATTGATATAGCTTCTTCTGAAACGAATTATTGGAGTTATCTAGTTGGAAATAATAATGTGGACTTCTCCAACTTCAAATCAGCGAGAACGGGCCGTGGTCCACTTTTGGAGGGATGGCAGGTTGGCATTCCCCATAGATGTAGTTTAATCTTGTAATATGCATTTTTATGGATGTCTTAACTAAAGGAACTTGGCTTGCATTCCTTCATTATTATGTCCTTTTTTATTGTCATGCTGTTTAAAACTCTCTCTCTCTCTCTCTCTCTCTCTCTCTCTCTCTCTCTCTCTCCACTTCTTGGCATAGCCCCTATGTCACTCTATACAAGGCCCAAATTATTGTAATAAATCATGTATGAGCCATTTTTCACTTTTAAAGTAACTAGTTATTCAACCTCAGTCTACTACCTCCATCTCATAGAAATAGTCCGCATTTTCCTTTTTAGAAGTCTCAAAAACTTGTCTAAGTTCAAAAGTTAAAGATTCTTTTGTTTACTTTCCTAAAATAAAATTGTCTTTTTCATTAATTATAGCAGATGTAATAATGCTAGTAGGAGACAAATTGTCTCCATTAATTATAGCAGATGTAAAATTGTCTTTTCTTCTTTCTAGTAAAAAGTTGGAGACAAATTGGAAAACCAGTATAACGCTAGTTGGTGAAAGCATTTGTTACTACTTTCTTAAAACTTTTGCGTTTGACAAGGAGACTATTTTATGAGACAGAGTATAACATTTTCTCTTGGCTATCACAATCAAATATCTTGCAAAACAATTATGGTGCACTCTCTGATTTGTGTGTTTTTTAAATCCGTGCAGAAAGAGACTGTGTTTTAATCATGAAATTCATTTGCAGAATAGATGTGATCCTGTTATGACAGCGTATAAGTTGGTAACAATTGATGCACCATACTGGGGCTTTGGATACCGACTAGAACAAGCTCTAATAGCGGTAACACCTCTTTTTTCAACAATTCTTGAGATATTACCTCCAATACAAATTATTTGGTGAAAACAAATGCCCAAACTTTTTTCTGGTTGTTTTGCCAAATGAAATGCGTGTTTAATCAGTCAGGCAGATGTCAGCATTAAGTTACAATTGAAAATTACATTTGTAGTTGGATTACAGCTTATAGTCAAGAATCAATGTCTATATGCTCAATTTAAATTTATCAATTCTTTTCTCTTCAAAATCAGCATTTAAAACTTAATTACAAGAGGAATAAAAAAGGCAAGAAAATCTTGTTTCATCTCTGTCAGTGCATCAAGGAAGGTATCACAAAGGCTGGACATTAGGAAGTACCTTTTTTCTTGCTTTTCAAAAAGAAAAAGAAAAATAGTGCTTATATCGCAATTTTGAACTTCATTCCGTTTTTGCCAATTTCCTAGACGTAGTAGGCTGGCTTTTTGTTAATTCTTTTTGGACTACCAGATGGCTTCTTCTATGTTGAAGTAACAAACTAATCCTGGTTTTTAACCATCCAGAAGGATGTCATACATCTCCTGAGTTTAGCTTTTCCAATGCCATCCAGTTCTTAGGATCCTGCTAGTGCAGTGGTTGACGACTTCACGCCACTCTGCATGTATGGAAAACATAGTTCATGTGTACTTGGGCTTTGTCCGTTTTTGCTAACCTTCTCTAATAATCTATTTACTTATCAAAAAGGAAAAGGGTCTGGTTTATATGAGGAACTTGATTGGGAAGGTATATAAATTTTCTTGCAAAAATACTTTGAAGGACAAAGAGGCCTGCATGATTATGCCCCAGATTTTTCTTGTATAAGATAAACAATCCATTATATTTTCCCTTACTCCCCATAACCGAAAAACCTTGTTGGTGATTTTTTATGCTTTTGGTAGGGTAAAAAGGCTCTTTTTTTGGAAAGTAATCGCAACTGTTTTAGTTGGATTGATGACTGGTATGGGATGACAGTGCAACAAGTACGTGAACTTGAACAACAAAGCCATTCTACATTAAATGAGGTAAGGGGACTTCCAAAACTCCTCGGTAGAAATTTGATATGGTTGGTGAATATATGGTTGAATTGCAGAATCTCCATATGAGGATTGTGTGAGGAGGGTTATAGCCTATAAGTTGGAGGCCTTTTTTTTCTTTCGATATTAAGTCACCATCTTTCTTTTTCTTTTTAATAGTGAGATGATTATATTAGATGGGTTGTTATAGAATTTTTGTTTCATATATTCTTCCATGTTAATGTTTCTTGCTCAATGATAGCCACTTACACCAGTTGGTTTTAGTCTTTCCTTGTACATTTGGGTGTTTGATATGGGTTACTAGAAACCTCATGATGACGTTCATGATTTGATTTGTCAAAATGCCTAATTACCATCTTCATCTCCTACTTCATATGAGCCTGACCACTTTTTGATCCCATGAAACACAAAATGGTGCCATGTATAGTACAATGCAATGAAATACATACATTTTCCATGAGAGATCACCCGAATGATGGCACTCCATTTTGTTCTCTTTGGGCATAGTATATTTTGACAGAAGTTGCTTTATAGCAAACAAATAATATATAGATCATTACATTCAAAGGGGGCTCTTACTTATTCACACTATGAATTTGTGGATATAGTCTCAAAATTACATCTGTATATACCATCCTGAGTTACAATTTGGTATGTTCTCAAATTGGTTCTTCTTTAAACACATTTCTTGGTGTATATATGTTCCTCAGAATTGCAGATTTCTGGGGGTATGACAAGCGGCAATTTAATCTTGATAACTGCATTTCAATTCTAACTTGTAAAAGCATCTTATTTTCCTTTTATAACTACAGTAGAATATTATCTCCTGGTTACACGTTTTGACTGTTGAATTGCATGTACACACACACTCTCTCTCTCTCTCTCTCTCTCTCTCTCTCTCTCTCTCTCACACACACACACACACACACACACACAGATGTATATATAGTATTTCAAAATCTGCTTTCTATTTCTTAAGATGATTCGATTCTTAGTGACTAGCATCCCGTGTTCAAAAGCAGAAACTTGGAAAGCCAACTTTGATTGCAAGTATTGAAGATTAGCCAGCGTAATTTCACTTGATGGGGAAGACATTTATAGCAGGAGCTCACATAGATATTAGCAGCGTGGGCTGCCGCTGATATGCAAAGCTTAGTCTAAGTTCGATATCTATGCAATGTAACTGCTACAGCAAGCATTACCAAAATAAATGAACAAATACTGTGACGAGATTATATAGCAGCTAACATATTCAATCCTCAGAATGTATATTTTTTTTTTTTTTTTTTTTTTCTGGTCTTGTAATAATTACTTCATTTGATTACTCCTTTAATATTGAAAACTTTCTAAATCATCATATTTTGTTAAGATGTTAATTGTGTCAAATTTGCAACCACTTAAGTCCACTGTATTGCGAGTCTGACTACATTATTTGCAGGAAATTAGCTTTGTCCGATTTCCATTAAGATTTTCTTGACACCTCAAAGGCAGAGAATTTTCTTGACCCAATTAGTCATCTATTTAAGGGAGAGCATCGGAAAAGATAAAGAAAGCTGATCTCTGTACAGATGCCATCAACAGTGTAAGATTTGCTTGAAAGATTCTAGAATTCCTTTCCCGCAAAGGAAATACACTGAAGCAACAAACATAAGCTTGACAACTAAACAAAACAAGTCATATCAGGTGAATAAAACTTCAGGAAACAGAAAACTGAAATTCGCTCAGGCGGTTAGAAAAAGCGCGGGAAGAAGATTGAACGGAGAGATCGGCGCGTGAGAGTGCGTGGAGGGGGAGCCCAGTGACCGGATTTTGCTGGTGACTTCACCGGAGAGTGGTGGAGTACTATCTCAGGTTCTTTCTCAATTTGACTGTCTTTGAAGTTGCTCTGATTTGGGGTGATTTTAGGGATTTTGGGTTGAGAATTGTGGATTGTTGTTAATGGCGAGGAAGGCTGTGAGAGGGAAGGTAGGGGTAAAGTTTCGGAACCTCTTTGTGAGGTCACTGGATCTTGTGAAAATTCAGCAGAAAATATGGGAGAGGTTAGGGTGGAATTGAAGGAAGATTTATTGAAGCCTATGTTAAATGAAAGGATTGGAAATGCAGTAGATGAATGTGTAAAAGATTCTGTTTGCTGTTTTGATCGAGATGTTATGGCTGTTCTAAGTCATGTAAAATTTGTTGAATCTGGAATGGTTGGAGTTGAACGGAAGGTTGATAAAGAGTGAAGGACTGATTGTGGTGGTGTGGTCGAAGAAGTAGCGGATCTTCCTGATGAGAAGGGTCAAAATCCAGAAAAGAACAGAGGGGAATCAACAGAAGGGTTCTGTCCCTGAAATTTCAGAGGTAAAATCTGATTGGAGAGGCCTTTTTAATTCTAAGAAATCCTTTGGTAAACTTCAGTACTTTGAACCGCAAATTGTTGGTGGTGTGGTTGAGGTTTGTCCCTTGGATGAGGAGATTGAGGGAATCTCTAAATGGCGATCAAGCTTAGTTGGTCAGTTCTTGGATAAATCATTGCCATTTTACCTTGTAAAGAAATCTGTGGATTTTGTGGCAGAAGTTGGTGAAATTTGAGGTGTTTTCTATGGAGAATGGGATGTATATATTTCGATTTAATGATGAGAATACCTGTGAAGCTGTTTTGGAGGAAAGGATTTGGCATGTGGCCAATAAACCATTGATATTGAGGAAGTGGGAACCGGGAATGCAAGTTATGAAGCTCACACTATCCTCAATCCCAGTTTGGGTCAAACTCATGCACTTACCTATGGAGTTTTGGACTCAGAAGGGGCTTAGTCGAGTAGCTAGTGGGGTGGGAATACCTTTGTATGCAGATGCTATTACATAGGAACAAAAACGGCTAGGCTATGCCCGAGTTCTGGTAGAGATGAATATCAATTCCTTATGCCCAAAGGAAATTGTTATTTCTCGTAGAAATGGTACCAAGATTACCATTGAAGATGAATATCCATGGCTTCCAGCTAAATGTAAGATTTTTAAGGGATTTGGTCATGCTGCTTTTGCATGTGCCAAAAAAGATCAAAAAGTCTGGAAACCAAGAGACGGGCAAAAGAAGATTTTTGGTAGAGAAGAAGCTAATCATCAGAAGAATTGGAGGGTGGATGGAAACAAGAAATTTCTTGCTGGGAAACCGGTGAGCAATCTTCAAGAAAAGGCGGGACCAAGTAAGATTAATGGGAATGAGGTAAGCCCAAAGAAAACCCATATGCATGGTACTGATAGCATAAGTGTATTGGATATGACTAGCAAGAGTAGAAACCCAGTTGTTTCTGACAGAGCTATTAGCAGGCCAAACACTAGTGTTTATTGATTTTCATCCAAAGTGCTCAAAGCTCCAGCTCTCTCATTTATGTTTTGCTGATGGTTTGTTGATTTTTTCTGAAGCTTCAGTTAAATCAGTACAAGCTATCAAAGGTGTTCTTGCTGAATTTGCAGAGTTATCTGGTTTGAAAGCTAATCCAAACAAAAGTTCTGTTTTTTGTTCTGGCGTTCTACCTGCTGCAAAGAAGGCTGTGCTGAACTGTTTGCACATGAATGAGGGATCGCTTCCAGTACGTTATCTTGGAGTTCCTCTCATCTCTAAGAAACTTTCTGCTATAGACTGGTATCCTGCTTGCAAAAGTTTCAGGGCGTATCAACTCTTGGCTATCTAAGAAGCTGTCATTTGCTGGTAGATTGCAGTTGATCATTTCCATCTTATATAATGTTCAAGTTTACTGGTCTTCCATCTTTATATTGCCTAAAAGGATCATTAGACTATTGGAACAAAAGTTTAATCGATTTCTTTGGTCTGGAACTGATACTGAAAAAGCCCAAGTAAAGGTAAGTTGGGAGCTGGTTTGTGTACCGAAGGAGGAGGGGGGATTGGGGACTACAAGATTGGAGGATTGGACTAAGGCTTCTATGATGAGGCATATTTGGAACTTGTTTGCAAAGGCTGGTTCCTTGTGGGTGGCTTGGGTAAAAGAATACTTGCTAAAGGGGAAATGCTTTTGGCAAATAAGAATTCCCCAAGAGTGCTCTTGGTGTTGGAGAAAGCTTTTAAAGTTAAGGGGCATTGCAAGACAGTTTTTGTAGTTAAAGGTTGGGAGTGGAGAGAACATTTTCCTATGGTTGGATTATTGGCATCCAGATGGGGTGTTGCTTGAAAGATATGGTCCTCGGATTATCCATGAAGCAAGGAGTCAGTTATATGCTAAGCTAGCAACTGTGATAAAAGAAAAGGATTGGTATTGGCAGGCGGCAAGGTCTGAAAACATTGTGACTATTCAAACCAAGTTGCATTTGGTTAGTATTGAAGAGGAAGATCAGCCTATTTGGAGCATTTCTAAGACGGGTGTTTAGTTGTGCTAAATCATGGAATGCTATTGGAACTAAGCTCCCTCCAGTCATGTGGTGGAAGTTAGCTTGGCTCCCTGAAACAATTCCTATGCAGACTTTAGAGACTACTCAAATGGGGTTTTGTAGGTGATACTCTGTGTGTTTTGTAGGAGTTGCATAGAAGGGAGAAATCACTTGTTTTTTGAGTTTAGTTTTTGTAGAAGGATATGGAGAGTGAACCTGGAAAAGGGTTTGGTGGGTGGATAACCCTCCTCTTGGATAGGATGATACTGTGGAAAGTGTAATAAAGATTGGAAGGGAAGGGGGCTGAGGGCTGTTCTCTGTAAATATATACAATATTTGGAGGGAGAGAAACAATAGAAAGCATGGTAATCTACTGCTCTCGGAGGAAAAAACTTGTTCTGAAAATTAGAAGGGAAGTTAGAATGAGAGTTATGTCCAAGGGAAAGTTCAAGAGAAGTAATGAGAATGAAGACTTGTGTACTTAATTTTTATTATAATAAACATTATAGGCGATATTTTATGTGTAATTTAGATTTTAAATAGTTATATGAAATTGAAAAAATCGCTATAAAGACTACAAAGTGCTGGATTTATTTCTTTTACATGGACTAGGATAGTCATTTTATTTGTTTTGGGCCTATAATAGATTAGGCCAATTTTTGTACACGTGAAGAAGCCTATTTTCTCACCCTATATATAAATAGAGTTAATCCATTGAGTTCTATTAAATAATTACAATCGATTTTTAAAAATTTATTGGCATGTTTGGATGCAAATTAAAAACAAATTCTACTTGCTATAATGTTCGGGTTTTTTTTTTTTTAAATCCGGTTATATGATACAACCCGTAGTCTACCCAGATCCACCCCGAATTTCAAGTGAGTTTCTAAATTCCAACACACATTTTTCATAACTCCAATCATTTTATACAACTTTTTATACCTTCAATCATTTTCTAGCATGGTTTTTCGTAAAAAAAATACTCTCATACAACTATCACTCAAACATGATTTCAAATACAATTTAAACTTTATTAATTATCCAAACATATTTTTTTGCCTCAAAATTCACTCATTAAATAATAATTGAATTCAAATTTCAAAAAAATCGAACGGCGAAACATGCCATACATTGTGTAAAATTAATCATTAACAAAATGAGAATGTTTATTTGAATAAATCTAACAAAAAGCTGTTGTTTTTCAAAATTATAAGATTATAAAATTTGTCTTTTACACAAAGATTTCGTAAGGAGTACTTAGAGGTTTGGTTATTGGAAGCATTTGTCCAGGTGACAACTTCTATATGCCTTAAATAAAGACGACAATCTAACCTTAACAAATAGAAATCGCGGACGTGTACATATTACTCTAATGTTCCGTTTGCTTCGACGTAAAATGTTTTTTAATTTTTTTTTTTTTTTTTTTTTCATGTTGGTACGATGAAAGATCGTGGCCAAACCAAAAATATTTTTGAGTGACCAGAAAAACTTTCTTTAATTTCCATAAAATTGTTTACTTAAATCACCGGACCATTGTCAGAACTAAAATTTTCAGGTTAATCTTTTTTAAAATTATTTTATATTAATATTTTTATGTTGTAAATAAAAATATATGTTAATATAATTAAATGAAAATATTAAAAGAAAAAAAAAATTGTGATTTTTCGTACGTACCAAACGCCGAAAAATGTTCAGGAAAAAATATTTTCTTGAAAAATAATTTCTCTCAAAACATTTTCTAATGGAAAACATTTTACGAGCCTAAAATTTTACTTTTATTATAACACCTCAAAAAATTTAGCATTTTCTTTTATTACAAAAAGAATCCAAAGAAAAAATTTTGTATAATAGATTAAAATATTTTTGTATAATATTAGGTGTTTTATAAGATTATTGTATAAAATTTTTATATGATATAAATGAAGAAAAAATTAAAAAAAGAAAAAGAAAAAGAAAAAAAAAAAAAAGAAGAAGAAGGAGGAGAAAGAAAGAAAACGTGGCAGGAAGCCTTTAAAAATAGGATAATACTAAAAAAAAAACTCATCAGGGGGTGTGTAACCGATGAGTTTCTAACACCAACATAGAAATAATGAAAAATGATAAAATGACAATCTTTACTCAACTATTGCACAACTCCAAGGCACAATGGTGTTGAACCTATTGTGTGAGCTCCACCCCAATGTACCTTGAAGTTGTGCAATAGTTGGGTGGGGATTGTGAATATATCAAGGCCCAGAAATAATAGACTTCTTCCAACAACCAAAACGTGTCTCCCTCCACAGCTTCCCCTCATCCTCTTCTCACATGTTACTGCCATGCACAAATCTCTCAAAATAAGGGAAATTCTAAGCTTACACTCTGCTTTTACTCTCATTTATTTACACCGACTTGGCACCAATGTGGCATTACACATGAGATTTTCGTAAAAAAAAAAAAAAAAAAAAAAAAAAAAGGATTTGCAAAAGAAATGAACACTTTCTTTCAGCAAAAAAGGGGTTGTTTGTCGTTCTTTTTCTGGCAAGATGTGGTGCCTTTGCAAAATCACGTGACGCAGCCCTGCAGCATATCTTTTCAAATCGTGTAATTTTATCATTTCTCCTTTTCAAATCTCTCCAAATGAAAAATTTCACCTTTAAAGAAGAACGGGCTGCACTCATAACCCAATTTTCATCATTTTATATTTCACACACCACTGCTCTTGGAACAGAGACAGTATTTTCTCTATCTCTCAAGCCAAAACCAATCCACTCTGCATATGTTTTTTGAAGCCCCTTAGATCAAAAAATAAAATAAAAATTGCAGCATCTCTCAAGGCAAGGGTGGAGGAAAGGGAGTCGAGAGGGGTCAAATGCCTCCCCTCACCTCTCAAAAATTTATGTTTCCAACATTTTGTTTTTATTCGTCGGCCTGTTTTTGTTTCAGACTTTCAGGGTTAAGGATTAGGTCAAAAGAAAAGGTAGAAGAAGGAAGAGGGAAGAAGACTTTTGAGAATGAGAAACAATTACACACACTTAAATGTGTGTGGCGCCGACATAAAACAATTACACCCACTTGACCCACAAACATGGTAGCTCGACGATTAGAGTGTCATGTTTCTGCTTTGTTGCCCACTCCGTTGGAGGATCAACATTTTCACAATTAGCAGCAGCTTGTGGCTTGGCTTCATCATAGCTTGAGGCAATGCTCTACGTATCTTTTTGCTTTTGCTTTTATTTTTTTATTTTTTATCGTGCTTTAGTTGAACATTAAAAAAAAAAAAAAAAAAAAAATGCTACATGAACATAAACTTTTACAAAGAAGTCTTATTAACTGATGTGGAACATATTCATTAGAAATAATCAAAACAATCAATAAAAAGAAATGCTACAAGTATCAATGAATAAGTTTCACATCATCTTAATAAGACTCACATTGTAAAAGTTTAAGTACATGTAACATTTCTCTTAAAAACAGGGCTTTCAGAACAAGTAAAAAAAAGCAATCATGGTAGATTTAGAACAAAGAAGAAAGATGGAAAAAAGAAAGTGAGTGAAGATTAGTTTTTTTTTTTTGGATAATTGCACCACTGATTTTCTGGGGTATGCCATAATTACAAATCACTCCCTATGGTTTAAAAAGTTCATGAGAGATCCTTGTGGTAAACTATAATTACAAATCGATCATTGGAGTCAAATTTCGTTAAAAATTTTGACAGATTCTGTTAAATGTCACGTTAGCGCCACATCAAACCAATAAGATGACGACACGTATCCATCTTAATAAAAAAATATAAATTTATTAAAAAATAAATAAATAAACTTAAATTTTTTTAAAAAGAAAAAAGGACCCTTTTTTGTCTAAAAAAAAGATAAGCCTTGTCTTTTCTCTTCGTCACGTCACTTTCATAACTTAGTGCCAAGAAAGCGTCCATTTCTTTTGCAATTTCTTTTTGTGAAAGGGGTTTGATTCCTACACTTCACCGGTACAACAATTATACAACAGCTCCTCACATGGGAGTGAGCCCTACACACTGGGCCCCACCCCCATGTGAGGGGCAGTTGTGTAATTGTTGTGGTGGTGTTGTAAATCCATCATTTTCCTTTGCAAAAATATGATATGTAATGCCACATTGGTGCCAAGTCAGATGTAAATAAAGGAAAATGTTACTTGCACTACAAGCCCACAACATGGGCACAACAACCCCTCACAAGAGGGTGGGGTCCAGTGTGTGAGGCCCACCCTCATGTGAGGGGTTGTTGTGCCTAGGGCTGAGCATGGGGCATGGGGCAGGGGGGGGGTGGCGGGGATGCCCCTTTTTTGGCCCCGCACCCCGCTAAAATTTCCCTGCATCCGTGCGGGGCGGTTAGGGATGGGGAGGGGATGCACGGGGCGGGGGTTAGCGGGGATTCCTCACCTAGTTCACAAGAATCCTCACCCAGTTTGCGGGGATGCTAGGAGGCCTCTTCCTTGCCATTCACAGGCACTGCAGTCCCATTTTTTTCAACAGAAACTTCCGTATTCAATTTTTCCTCCGCCATTGATCAAACCTTGTAAACATTCACCAAGCCTAAATTTTAACGCTGTAACGATCGATGTTGATGAAGAAGAAGAGGAGGAGGAGGCCTACCTAGGTCTGGACCCACCAAAGGCCACCCCCTGCTGTCGATCTTCGGATCAGAGATCGTGAACTCGGAGATGTCGCTGTTGTTCTCGCGAGCCGGATCGCCATGGTCGACGAACACTTGTGAAGCCTCCGAGCGGCACTAGGGTTAGAAAAGATGAAAGTGAGGCATGAGGTGTGCAGCTGTGAGGGACTGAGGCGCTGGAGAGTAAAGAAAAAAAATGAACAGATGTGCGGCGTGTGCCTAGGGTTACAGGGTTAGGGGTTTTTTAATTTTTAATTTTTAATTTTTTTTTTTTTTTTTTTTTTCAGCGGGGAGGGGCGGGGCGGGGCGGGGCGGATCCCCGGGGTTTTTTAAAACCCCAACCCGCAACCCACCCTGCCCCGCACGGGTTGGATTTTATCAAACTCGTAATCGCATAAAAACACCTAAAAACTGCAAAAATTGGGGTGGGGCGGGGCGGGTCCTGCGGGTTTTGCTCAGCCCTTGTTGTGCTTGTGCTTGTGCTTGTGCCCATGTTGTGGGCTTGTAGTGCAACAATCAAGTCCCGTAAATAAATGGGAGTAAATGGAGTAAGAGTAATGATTATTGCACAACTCTTGCACAACTACTTTTTTTTTTTTATGATCAACCATTGAATTTGTTTTCCTACATGTGAGCCTTAAATATTTAATAGTTGATCTTAAAAAAAAAAGTTGTCAGAGTTGTGCAAAAGTTATGTAAGAGTTTTACAATAAATATTACTCGAGTAAATGAGGGGTGTAAGCCTGCATCAGCCACGTCGGCAACCTCCTCTCCTTAAAAAAAAAAAAAAAAAAAAAAAAAAAAAAAAAAAAGAAGAGAAAAAGAAGCAATAAAGCACCCCTTTTTTTTTGGGATAATTGCACCATTGGTTCCTGTGGTATGCCATAATTATTTTTCACTCCCTATAGTTCAAAAAGTTAATGGGAGGTCCTTGTGGTTAACAATAATTACAAACTCCCGACCACCTCTGGGGGTGGTCGCGGCCTCCCCAAAGGCTGGGGGTGGCCATCAGGCCACCCTTAGAAGGTTCAGGAGTGGCCCAGTCACCCCTTTGCCTTCCCTTTTTTCTTTTTCTTTTTCTTTTTAAAAAATAGGTTTATTTATTTATTTTTTAATAATTTTTTTTTAATTAAGATGGACACGTGTCGCCGTCTTATTGGCGACACGTGGTGCTGACGTCGCATTTAACAAAATATGTTAAAATTTTAACGGAATTTAACTCCAGTGATTGATTTGTAATTATAATTTACCACAAGGACTTCCCATTAACTTTTTAAACTATACGGAGTGATTTGTAATTATGGTATACCACATGAACCAATGGTACAATTATCCTTTTTTTTTTTTTTTTTTTTTTTTTTTTTTTTTTTTTCATTCTCCCTTATTTTTCTTTCCTCTCTCTTTTCCCTTGCTTCCTTCTTGCTCTTTCCTTTCTTTCCGTCCACAGACCAGAGAGAGAAGAAGAGAATGAGGAGAGAGAGAGAGCAGCGCCGTGGATGGTTGTGTTGGTACCATAGGTGACAGACTCACAACCCAGTACCGGTGTTTCCAAGCTCAGAAGTTGTTCCAGAGGTAATTCCTAGTGATTTTGTAAGATTTATATCTAAATTTCTTGGGTTGATTGATGAATGAGAGAAGATGAAATTTGGGTGTTTTGATTTAGTTATCTCGGTTCTGAACCGATTTGGTTGGGATTTGACCGAATGGGTATTGGTTTTTGGTGATTTTTGGATTCATTTGGTTAATTGATAATAAGTTTTGGTGGCTTGATTATCGTTATTGGGTATTGTTGTTAGGTTCTGGATGTAGAGCCGATTGGGTTATTTGGTGAATGTTATATTGTGATTTTGGGTGTTTAATTTTGGATTGATTTCTTGTGTGAGTAGTGAAATTCTGGATTGTTCTCGGTGGAGAAACCGAATGAGTAAGTGATTTTGTTGGGTTTTCTTTTTCTGTTAATGACCGAATCTGTTGAGATTCTGGATTTGTTTTTGTGTGAAGGTTTTTTATGAATTTCCATTTGAGAATTCTGAGGTTGATTTCATAGCTTGGTTTGGACTGTTAATTCTGGATGATGAGATCAGTATAAAGTTTTGGTTTGATTGGGTTTCTGATTAGCTTATGGGGTTTGAATTATGGTTGGATGACTTGAGAGTTGTTGTGATTATGATTTTCTGGACGTTTTTGTTGAGGAATTTCTTTGAAAGCTTTGAGAAGTAGTTTAATGTTGGTTTGTTTTGTTGATGTTGAGATTGTGGTGGGAATTGTTTGAAGTTGAAACTGGTTGGGTGATTGCGATTTACTATTAAAGGTTGTATTTGGGTTTTGTTGCGGGATTTAGTTTGTATGTGAGGCCGATTCTGCATAGCTTCCTTTCTTTTATATATGTTGGTTTCATTTGTATTGTTTAAGAACACTTGATAATGCTCATACGAATGCTTAGTTCTGACTTTTGCCAGCTTGTTAATTATGGTTGAGTAAGCGAGGGAGTGGAGAATAATAAGAAAGAAAGACTAGAGCTTTTTAAGTTTTGATGTTGTAAAAACAGGAAGTAGTGATTTTGATTTTATGAATATAGATATTCAGTAATTTTTTTTAGGATTATGGTTACATGTTATATACATAGGGTACCTTAGTTTAAATTTTAAATCTGAAATTTCATAATATCCCTCTAAGTTTGTCCTTTGATTTATTTAAGTAGAAAGTTAACCCCAGACCTTTTGGCAAATCTAGGTAAGAGGATACAACACCAAAACCCCAACAAATTTTATTATAAACCTTTGGAAAAAGCGTTGAGGAATTTTATAAATAACTTTTAATTCCAAGTTTTAATTATTTATATGTCATTATTTAAAAATATTATGTAACTACAATTACCTTATTGTTATGATTTATGCATGGCTACAAGTTATAAATGAAAAGAGCATTTCAAAGTTTATAATTTATGCACGAATACAGTTATGAAAGAAGAGAGCTCTTAAAGTTTCAAAGTATATGATATAGTTATGGAAGAGCTTACAGGACTAAAGGAAATGTTCATTTGCATCAATGTTAAACCCCGAGGCACTTCCATAGTTACGATACGTATCGGTATGGCCCGTATTGGTGGGTAGCATGGCAAGCACATCGAAGGACGGTTACGAAAAGGTGTGTGCTATCGGTCAGGTGGCCTTCACCTAGGGAAGTTCCCAACCCAGGACTCTCTCTTGTGACGACAAGATGAGAGCTCATAGATCCTTCGAGACAAAGCCAATGTGCGCCGCTCACAGTTAACAGCGGAGTCGAGTCTAAATGGGGGGAAACTAATGTTTTTAAAGAAAATAATCAAAAGGATTTCATTTACAAGTTTCATACCATTCTTGATTAAATTGTTAATTATGTAACTTTGCATAATTTATTTTGTGCATGACTTTATGAAAATTTTATAGCATTTTTATTTCCTCGTGTTGTGTTACTTATTGAGTTATCGAATTCACCCCTTTCCCCTTTAAGCCTTTCAGATGGCCGGGTCCTTTTAGTGGATGGCGGAGACCTCCCTAGAGCAATAGAGCATAGACCGGATCAACCCTTTTGTATGTTGTACAGTGGCAATGCTTTGGCTGATTCCCTAGTGTAGTATGTACATTTAAGAAATTTGTTTATTTTTAGGAGGAGAGAGGAATGATATTTACTTCTATCAGAAACCTTTTTTTTTTTTACTCTATCCAAATTAATATGTTGCACTCTTCCATTAAATAAAAGTTAACTTTTTTATCCAACAAAATTGTTATATCAATTTGAAAAAAAAAATTGTTATATATATTCTTGGAATTCTTGGAATTTTTATCCAACAAAGTTGAATAAATTATATTTTATTCAACTTTTTAAAAAACAAATCATATTTTAATCAACTTTTTCTAAAAAGTCAAACCTCGAAATTTACAAACAAAATAAAAATTTAATTCTAATTTTAAAAATTCAACACTCAAACACACCATAAGGATATACTAAAATATTTGTGATGGGACAAATTAGTTTGATTCATTTAATGTGATTTTGTAGTAAAAAGTGAAAGAGCAAAATTTTGGGTCCAAATGACAAATAATCACTCTTGATAAGCGAAAAATAGTTTGGATTTAGCTTAAGTACTGTAAAAAATATTATAAAAGATATCTTATAATTTTTTTCAAAGATTCATATTTAATTCCAAATATTTCTTAAAGTTTTTTAAACGGTTTATATTTAATTACAAAGAGAAATAGTGAAATTAAGTTTAGATAGCTGGAAAAATTACAAAATAAAATTTATATAATAATTTTTTTTTTACAATACTTAAGCGAGATCCGGAGCTCATGCCTCTTGGAGCATGAACGGATAACACCTTGGTTCAATCGCCTCTAACATATGTAAACATAATATATAAATAAAATGCTTTTAAAAAAAAAATAAGCAATGGAATTATAAATACCTCCAGCCATATTTTGTTCAAGCTTGATGAAGAACAAAGAACGAAGAACGAAGAAATTTTCTACAACACCAAAATCTGTAAAAACAAAATTCAGAGAGTTCTTCTAGCCTATGCCTATGCCTATGAGTGTGCCAATAGATGGATACACAGGGCTCTATATATAGGTAGGCTAGGGACCCTCATCATCAATAGATAGCTGATTATTCTCCTCCCATCAAGGAGAATAAATCAGAAAATTTAATATAAAAACCGTTTTAAACCGTTACGATTTCATATAACTTAATGTGGAATAAATCATATTCAATCCTTATATTAAATAATTACCGTTATGATAATTATTTAAATTCCAACCGTTACAATAAATTAAATAATTACCGTTATGATAATTATTTAAATTCCAACCGTTACAATGAATTAAATGTGTCTAAGGGACACATATGTAATTTCTTACATTCTCCCACTTGGCCCTTATGACACATATAATTCTCTAAATGTCCGGTTCTTCAATATGATTATCACTTTATTTATTCCAGCCATTCATGAAATCCTCCCACTCACATAAAGAATATTACACATGAATCATGGCGGTAAAACTTTATATAATAAGTCGTCCCTTCCATGTATTACATATAAAATATTCCTTAAATGAGTACTATATGGGCAATCAAACTTTATGAATAAACTTCCTATAAGTTATTCGTGTCCAACTTTAATTTTATCCTCATGGATAATGTAACAAATGTGCACAAACTTTATTAATAATAACTTGATGTCTATAGACAAATTAGAAAGAACTAAGTACAAAATGAATCAATGAGTCCCATATGCTCCACATGACTTTTAAACAGCTTTACCGGTAAACCTTTAGTCATAGGATCCGCAATCATCAATTCAGTACTGATATGCTCAACGAGCACTTCATTTCTTTTGATGTTCTCTCTCACACGAAGATACTTGATGTCGATATGCTTACTTCTGCTTCCACTTTTATTATTCTTAGAAAAGAATATGGCAGCACGATTATCGCAGAAGATCTTGATTGGTCTCGCTATAGAATCGACAATTTTGAGACCACCAACAAAATTTCTTAACCATAGCGCCTGTGTAGTGGCTTCATAGCACGCAATAAATTTTGCTTCCATTGTAGATGTAGCAACTATAGTTTGCTTGTTACTTCTCCAGGATATAGCCCCTCTAGCCAAGAGAAAGATATACCCTGAAGTAGATTTTCTACTATCTACACATCCAGCAAAATCTGAATCTGAATACCCAACCACCTTCAAATGGTCAGTGTGTCTGAATGTCAAACAGTAGTCCTTTGTTCCTTGCAAATACCGCATGACTTTCTTTGCAGCTTTCCAATGTTCCATTCCTGGGTTACTTTGATATCGACCCAACATTCCAACTGCCATCGCAATGTCAGGTCTAGTGCAAACTTGTGCATACAATAGACTGCCAATTGCAGATGCATATGGAATGTTCTTCATCTGCTCCTGTTCCAATCCATTTCAGGGACATTGATCATTACTGAATTTGTCTCCTTTAATGATAGGTGCTACAGAAGCCGAACAGTTCTTCATTCTGAATCTTTCCAAAACTTTTTCAATGTAGGCCTTTTGAGACAGTTTTAATATTTTCTGTTTTCTGTCTCTGTGAATCTCTATGCCAATAACATAAGAGGCTTCACCCAAATCCTTCATTTCAAAATTTTGAGAAAGAAACTGTTTGGTTTCATGCAGCAAACCTAAATCATTACTTGCAAGTAAAATATCATCTACATATAGGACTAAAAATATGACTTTACTCCCACTGACCTTAAGGTATATACATTGATCAACAAAGTTCTCAATAAAACCAAATGAGGTAATAACTTTGTGAAATTTAATATACCATTGACGGGAGGCTTGTTTTGGTCCATAAATAGATTTATTTAGTTTGCAAGCTTTCTGAGTGTTATCATCAAAACCTTCAGGTTGTTTCATGTAAACCTCTTCTTCAAGATCCCCATTCAAAAAAGCTGTTTTCACATCCATTTGATGTAGCTCTAGATCAAAATGAACTACTAATGCCATGATTATCCTAAATGAATCCTTCTTGGATACTGGAGAGAAGGTTTCATGATAATCAATACCTTCCTTTTGTGTGAAACCCTTGGCCACAAGTCTAGCTTTATATCGTTCAACATTACCAGAAGCATTCCTTTTGGTTTTGTAAACCCATTTGCAGCCTATGGCTACAGCTTTCTCTGGTAAGTCAACAAGATCCCAGACTTGATTT
Source organism: Alnus glutinosa (assembly GCF_958979055.1). Classification (NCBI taxonomy): domain Eukaryota; kingdom Viridiplantae; phylum Streptophyta; class Magnoliopsida; order Fagales; family Betulaceae; genus Alnus; species Alnus glutinosa. The sequence continues at coordinate 20,069,228 of NC_084894.1, forward strand.
TTAGCCATGGATTCCATTTCTTCCTTCATGGCATTTAACCATAATGTGGAGTGTTCCCCACTCATGGCTTGTGAAAATGAATTTGGATCATCCTTAGGCCCAACATCGAAATCGGACTCTTGGAGGTATACAATATAATCACTAGAGATTGCTGGTCTAATTATTCTAGAAGATCTTCTTAATCCTACTTCCTCCTCATGTTGAGGGGTTTGAGTAAGTTCAATATGAACTTGGTCCTCATGAGTTGACTGTTCTGAAATTGATTGTGGTTCAAGGCAATCTGTTTGGATTTCATTAAACATAATCAAACGTCCTTTAGATAAAGGAGCATCAGTCAACTCTTGTGCTTCCTCTAATTCAATCCTTTGAGGATAAGCACTCCCACTATGTTCAAGATCTTCTAAGAATTTTGCATTCATAGACTCAACAATTCTAGTATTATTAGAAGGACAATAGAACCTAAATCCTTTAGAGTTGACTGCATAGCCGATAAAATGACCGCTGGTTGTCCTTGGGTCTAACTTCTTTATATTTGGATTATAAATCCTCACTTCAGCAGGACAACCCCATATGTGTAAATGATTTAAACTTGGTTTCCATCCATTCCATAATTCAAAAGGTGTCTTAGGGACAGCCTTGGATGGTACCCGGTTTAATACATACACAGCAGTTTTTAAGGCTTCACTCCATAGAAATAAAGGTAACTCAGAATTACTGAGCATGCTCCTTACCATGTCCATAAGTGTGCGATTTCTTTTTTCTGCAACACCATTTTGTTGTGGTGTGCCAGGCATTGTGTATTGAGCAACAATGCCTTCTTCTTCAAGAAATTGCGCAAATGGACCTATCATTTGTCCATTTTCTGTGTACCTTCCATAGTACTCTCCGCCTCTATCAGATCTCACGATCTTGATTTTCTTGTCCTTTTGTTTCTATAGTTCTACCTTATAGGTCTTGAAAGCATTGAGTGCTTCAGCCTTATCATTTAGAAAGTAGAGATACATGTACCGTGTATGGTCATCAATAAAAGATATAAAATATCTTTGACCATTTAGGCAGGGAGTAGGAAAAGGTCCACAGATATCTGTATGTATGATTTCAAGAATCTCAGAACTCCTTCTGGCACCTTTAGTGGTCTTGTTGGTTTGCTTTCCCTTTATGCAATCCACACAAGTACCAAAATCAGTAAAATCAAGAGTTTTTAAGACTCCATCATTTACTAATCTTTTGATTCTCTCTATGGAGATATGTCACAATCTCCTGTGCCATAACAAGCGGAGTTTTCATTCACAAGGCTCCTCTTTATGCCAACACTAGAATGCAATGATAAATGATTGTTTTCAAAGTCGGGATCTAGATCAATTTTGAATAAACCATCAATTTTTGGTTCCACCACCAATAAAATTTTCACCTTTAAAAATACTAAAGGTAGAGTTTATAAACCAAAAACTAAAACCAATAACATCCAGTTTAGAAACCGAAATTAAGTTTCTAGAGAAACATGGAATAAAAAATACATTTTCCAAATCTAAAATATAACCAGTTTTCAAAATTAATCTAAATGTCCCGACCGCTTCCACATGAGAAAACAACTTATTTTCGGAATAGACCCGTTGCTCATTGCTTGCCGGTTTCCTTGTGTTGAGAAAACCCTGCAATGTATTAACAATATGGATTGTAGAACTAGAATCAATCCACCATGTATTACAAGGAGCTTCAACAAAAAAAAGATTCATGACATACTAGAGATATGATATTACCTTTCTTTTCAAGCCATCTTTTGTACTTTTGGCAATCCTTCTTCATATGCCCCCCTTTCTTGCAGAAGAAACAAGTATCCTTATTGTCATTTTTCTTGATTGACAACTTGTTATCTTTCTTGAGATGCGGGGCACTTTTGCCTCTTTTACTCTTTCCCTTATCATGAGTAGCCACAAAGTGAACACTCTCTGGTTTCTCCTGCTTTAGCCTTTCCTCCTCTTGAACGCACATGGTCAAAAGTTCATTTACTGACCATTTATCCTTATGTGTGTTATAAGATATCTTAAAAGGAGAGTACTCAGTCGGGAGTGAGTTCAAGATGAAATGAACTAAGAAGGAATCAGAAATATCAATCTCTAGGGACTTCAGTTGAGCTGCCATGTCCCTCATTTCCATAATGTGCTCTCGCACACTTCTGGATCTGTCAAAGGTTTTGCTTGAGAGTTTCTTCATTAGGGTGCTTGCCAATGCTTTATCGGAACTTACAAATTGTTCCTCAACAACCCGCATGAACTCTGTTGCCTTTTTGCATTCAGGGATAGAACCCCTAATGCCCTTAGTTACGTGAGACTTCATAAACATGAGACTTAGGCGATTAGATCGCTCCCACCTCTCATGCTTCGTAACTTCTAATGGCGTACTAGTATCCGTGAGGGCAGGTGGTTCGTCCTCACGGAGCGCCAAATCAAGTTCTAAGCACCCCAAATAGAAAAGTAAATTTTCTTTCCACTCAGAAAAATTGTTCCCATTAAGCATTGGAACAGTACTTTCTAGAATAGCAGTAGTAGAAATAGCTGCAATAATCAAGGAAAAAATTTTAATGCTATGAAACTTTATTTTAAATTAACCAATGCTAATTTAATAGTAAATAGTAAATTTTAACCTACCTGTGGGCAAAGGTTGCATCACGCATGAAATTTACCCTTTATTAATAAGACTAATAAATTTAAATATTAATAAATAAAATTCTCCGTACCTGTGGGTCTAGGAGAAATTTTATTTTTAACATTAAATTTATTATCTTATTCTAATTAAATCATAAAAATAAAAACTTCCCTGTGGGGATTAGCAATTAAATTTATGAATTAATTACATAATCGATGTTAATTTTTCTATATGAAGTTCATGTGTATAACCTTGATGTAATTATTATTCTAAAATTGGGATGCTGTGGCTCTCCCAAAAATATTATAATAATTACTACTTCATTAACATCTATTAACTATATAGATGCTCACAAAAGTTCTAAGAATATAACAAACCAATGCCTAAATGGGGTAAACAGTAATTTTCCAAGGTGCAACCAGGTGAGTTCCCAGGAAAGTGAGGGGGGTCACAACGGACACACTTAAATCCCAAGACTTTCCTTAGCCAGAACTTTTCTAGACATTGCATTCTCGGATATTACTGTAAACACGCCAGCATTTATGGTATTGTTAATTATTCTTAGGTCTAGGCATCAAACAAATTATATTTAAACAATATAATTAAAATTAATTATATTTCTAAGTTCAAGTATTAAAGAAACATTAATTTTAATATTGAACATATAAAAACATAACAAAAATAAATTTATGACATGATAGCATAATAAATATCATGGCCTAATGGTTTAGTAAGTGGCCTTAGGCCCTTTACACTTGGAAACCCAAGTTCTAAACCCCACAATAACCCAATTTTTTTTTTAATTCTTGATGGGCTACTATAAATGGTTTGGGCTTTTCGGGCTGGGTCAGATAACCTCATTGTGGGTCAGCCCACTTTATAACCCAAAACTGCATGGGTTTTAAACCCTACCCAAATACCCACATGTTAGTGTAGCAAGTTTCTTAATAAAAATATTCATATCTATGCTTTCATGCTTTACAGTGTTCATGTTTTACGATGTGCAATTATTAAGAGATTTTCACACATATGTAAAATTCCCAAAACAATATGTGAAATTATCAATAAACAGATACACAGAAATTTGCACAATTCAACTAATAAAGAATTACCAAAACTAAAAGCTGAACAAATTGGCATAGAGGCTGGCTCTGATACCACATGTAAACATAATATATAAATAAAATGCTTTAAAAAAAAAAATAAGCAGCGGAATTATAAATACCTCCAGCCATATTTTGTTCAAGCTTGATGAAGAACGAAGAAATTTTCTACAACACCAAAATCTGTAAAAACAAAATTCAGAGAGTTCTTCTGGCCTATGCTTATGAGTGTGCCAATAGATGGATACACAGGGCTCTATATATAGGTAGGCTAGGGACCCTCATCATCAATAGATAGCTGATTATTCTCCTCCCATCAATGAGAATAAATCAGAAAATTTAATATAAAAACCGTTTTAAACCGTTACGATTTCATATAACTTAATGTGGAATAAATCATATTCAATCCTTATATTAAATAATTACCGTTATGATAATTATTTAAATTCCAACCGTTACAATAAATTAAATAATTACCGTTATGATAATTATTTAAATTCCAACCGTTACAATGAATTAAATGTGTCTAAGGGACACATATGTAATTTCTTACAACATAACCTTGTGACTAAACCGATACCTAGATTAGGGGTAGGCCTTTTGTACTCAATGAGCGGTTGGGCTTCTTCTAGGATTGAAATTTCTTGCAGTTGGAATTGTTGAGTTAATTTGGCAAATAGGTGATTGTGAAAGATTATTTATAGAACTCATTTTATTAGATAAGTGGTTGAGCAGTCTAATTTTTATTAGGTCAAGTAGTTCCCGTAAGTAGTATCTCACAATCACATATCCGATTTTTCTTAAATTCGGATAAATAATTTTAGGTCAAGTAATTTCCGTAAGTAGTATCTCACAATCACATACCCGATTTTTCTTAAATTTTGATAAATAATTTGAAAGATCCTAATTTCATTAGAATAACCGGCGAAACTCGGGATTCGGACCTACCGTAATTCCTAAGAGCAATGGCATCAATCCACACCGTCTAGGCGTCCAATTAAATCTACGGCTCAAAATAGCCATGTCCGCGATCCGCGTGAAGGGGTTAAAAATCATCAAAACTGCTTTAGACTTTCTCCTCTTTTTTCAGTTGAAGAGCCGCTCATCGCCTCCACCACCTCATCGCTTCTCCTCCGTCTACCACAAGGGCCTCGCGCGGCCGGCGCCGCAGCAGCCACCTGAGCCACCGTCTACTTCGGGTTGGTTATTCATCCAAGTGTTCGCGCCACAGAAGCTTCCCTCTTTCGCTCTCGCGCGTTCTCTAGCGTTGGGTATTTCCTCTCTCTCCCGCTTGTTCATTTTTGGTTGCAAGTCTCACTCTGCGCTCATTTTGTGTTTTTCTTTAGCTTATCATGTTAAATTTTGGAGGTTTTTGGTTGTTCCTTTAACTTTCGGCGGTATAGTATAATGGAGGAGTTTTTAATTTCCTCTTGAATTTTCGGTTGAGACGCAACCAGTTAGGTGTTCAACCGAAGGGGTGAGTTTTGATTGAGAAATTTTCTGGGTTTGTGGGTAAGCTTTGTGGCGTTGAGTGTGTTCTTTAGAAAAAGAAAAAAAAAGTGTGTTCTTTGCCGTTAATTCCTACCCTCCAAACATTGTTCACGTTACTTGGCCTTATGCTTCGTCGGAATTGGTTAGTGGTTTTGGTTGATCAAGAGAAGAAATCACATCATTCCTGATATGAAAAGGTTCTTTGGACTAGTAGAACTTTTGGAGGACAATATTTTTGTTGATGGGGATGTGGAGATGAATTCAATTTCCAGAGCTAATTAACGAAATGTTTCTCTAGTAGAAGTGTCTTATGATTGAAAAATGGTTTGACGGATCCTAAAATTTCGAAATTTTTAAGTACTTAAAGACTGTTGTGTATCTTTGATTTCTGTTTGGGAGGAATAATTCTTGCTCGACTTAACATGTTCGTTCTATATTATATAGATTTTTGAAAATTTCACATTCAAACCAGTAGAAATCATGTAACATGTAAAACACAGTGTACAAAGGTAAAGTAGTAGTAGTTTCATTTAGAGAGAGATCTTACTGGACTTGTTATGATCTTTGGGTTTATGTGGTTAGATTCAGTTTGCGGGTGCAAAATCTGGTGGCAGAGGAATGGATTACTATAAGAATATACCTTCCAACTACCATAAGAATAAAGAAAGAATAGGAAATAGTAAAAAATAATATTTAAATGAAGTAAAAAGAGATTTAGAGAGTTGGGTGTGGGGTCTTCTTCTTCTTCTTTGAAATTGCGAGTATGAGAGCTATTTCAGATTTGTTGTCGTAGCATGTGCTTGCAACTTGTGGGGATTTGCACTATGAATGTCCACTGTTTGATCAAATGCCACTGAGGAATGTGTTATGTGCTTTTCTGGTATGGCATGGAAATTGTAGCAAAGCAAGAGAAATTATGGAGGAATTAGGGAAGAAGATGAAGATTGAAATGGATAATAAGAGTAACTACGGGCACTTAGAGAGGCCCAATCTTTCCAAGGCACTTCAAGAGGCCTAGGCTCTTCAAGAAAGGATTCTCATCGATATTCATTTTCATATCTTTCTTTACATATTTGGTTCCCTTTTATAGACTCTAAATGTCTAACCAAAAGCATCTTCTAGAAGCATATCCTAACTAATTCTCCCTAGTTAATTCTCCTATTTACCCCTTTATTATATCTTCCTGGAATACCCCTATATTATATCCCTTATAGAATGTTGCTTTATGGAGTCCGTTCTTATAGCTTAGGAATGTATAAGAGCACTAAATACAGTACACCAAAGCCATTATTGTACTAAAATATGTTAGCATAGCCTGTAAAAATGTTTCATTTTAGCATACCCATTTGTTCCAAAATGTGCTTAAAGCTTTTCCTTGTATGCACGTACAAACCCATGCACTAATGATGCACACCCATATATATAGATATATTGGTAAAAGGGCCTTCTTGTGTTATGTGGTCGTTGAATGAGCAAAAGCTTCATTCTTTTTGCCATTACTAGTATTATTAATTTGGCAAGTTCCTAAGTGTAAGTTAGTTGTTTTAGCCATAACTGAGAGGGCATGGAGTCTAAACTTTTATAAAGTTTAATCTTTTTGCAGGATTAAATGGAGCCAAGATGGAAAGGAAAGGCCTTAAAGGCTAAAGCTCTTGCAGAGCCCATGTCAAAGATAGTGTCGCAGCTTCAGTCTTCTCTAATTCAATCAGATGCTCACGGACTTCTCGCTGGCTGCAGTGTACTTATAGAAGTTGAATCAGAACAAACTGATCTTCTAGATCGTGCATGCTTTGGTGGACGCATTATTACAGCTGAAAAGGATAAGGATTGGTTTCAGCTGGGTTTAGAAGAAGCCTTTTACCTGTGCTATTCGTTGAAGTGCCTCAAGATTGCAGGTGATGATAATTGTCCAAAGAATGATGTAGAGCTATGGCAGTGCATGATATCCAAAAAATCAACTTTCCCTGATTTCTACAAGGCTTATTCTCATCTTCGAATGAAAAATTGGGTTGTGAAGTCGGGTTCTAATTATGGTGTGGACTTCGTTGCGTACCGTCACCATCCGTCTCTGGTCCATTCTGAATATGCTGTGCTTGTTTTGTCAGAAGGAGAAGGTGAGGTAAATGGCCGATTGAGGTTGTGGTCCGATCTCCATTGCACAACTCGAATTAGTCGAAGTGTTGTGAAGACGCTTTTAGTTCTTAAGATCAATAAAAACGGTAATGGTGCTACTTCTCCGTCATATTTGGAGAAATACACTGTTGTAGAGCGCAGAGTCACAAGATGGCATCCAGAACAATGCCGTGAAGATCATATGATAGTTGAAAAGAGAACCAAGTAAGTGTAGTTTCCACATTACATGGACATAGTAATTTCATATTTTCAACTCTTAAAAATGGATCTTCCTCCCTTTCTATATATTTGGAATGAATCTTATGCCTAATATATCGATGCAGGCAACGAGAAGCTCTTGGAAAAGCAGGTTTAAAGACAAAATTTCTTCAAAACCATGATGTAAAATTGAAGCAGGGCCTAGTTGGATCCATACAGAGTCTTAGCCTAGTTAGGATTAGTCTAATTTTTGTGTCTATTTCCTTAATAGGAAGCTGTTGCCTGATGGTTTTGTTTTAATTAGGTTTTCTTGAGTTAAATTTATTGAAATGGGTTGCACCAAAGCCATGAGTTGGTATCTATCCTTACTCCCTAGTGGAAGTTCCTGGCTCTGCCCTTACCCCTGAGCTGCTAGTTATCCTCATTAAATGCTTTCTGTTTCCCGTCTGGTGTTTCATTCTTCATTTTATTTTCAAGATGAGTTAAGCTTTGAATTGGAAGGGATGGCCTTCCTCCTAAACATTCTAGACTAAACTGAACTACATGTCTGTTTAACTGTATTAAGCAGTCTAACACGCTGGAAACAGGAAGTGTAGTAGGGATAAGATGCTTTTGAAAATTATAAATTAACAGTTGTACTTTTATGTAGAAGTGAGATTTCATAAGCTGAAATGCCAGATACAGGCTAATAGAAGTTTGCAACATTTGAATTATGAGAGATGTGATAAAGGTGTACTTGGTTCTGAAGTGTAAAGAATTTAATGGAAGTTTTTGTCAAATAAATACGGTGTTAAGGAATCTATATACATTATAGAGATTTAGGACAACATTGGCTAAAACTTATATCTTTATGTTGAAAAGTGTTAGCTATTGTAAATGTGCATCAAGTTATAATTTTCTTTCCTATGGAAATTTAGGTCCAAGATGTAGGCTACACCTTTCTCATTTATGTCTAGGAAACTGAGGAAGTAGGATTTGCTAGGTGGACAAAGTTTATTAGTAAAAGAAGCTCCATGCTAGAAAGGACACCTTTCCTTTCAGGGAAGCTTATTTCCTTTTAATCAAAATAATAAGTTGCCTGCTGTGCCTAGACCTTTCCAAGCAAATAATATTTTCAGGACCAAAATATTTGGGGATGGGTTACTCTCTTGGTGGATTTATGGGATTCTTCTCTCTCAGTGCCACAATTGAGAAAACTCTCATCGTTCATCCCATTTTCATGGAGGAAAAAATGTTGGAAAATGATCACATGTCTCTCAAACTACAACTAATTATAATTATTAAAAAAAAAAAAAAAAAAAAAAAAAAAAAAAACAAAGAAGAAGAAGAATCCCATCCTTCCATTTGATGTTGGTCTTTGTCATGAAGAGCCAATCTGGAATTGGTTTTCTACTTGAGCAATGTAAATGCTACCCATGATATTTACAAAATCAAAATCCATAGCATGCAAAATTAAATCCTATCCCTCCACCAGATACAAGTAACATTTTTTTTTTTTTTTTTTTTTTTTTCTCTTTTAAAAGTGATAAAAGAGTAACTGAAATAAGAAAAACCATAACATTACCATATACAACCAAACTTTCAACTAAACAAGCCAGACCTTAAATGAATACCAAAACCTGAAAATACATCCTTCCTTGAAAAGTTAAATCTGGATCATACTAGGTTGCGACTTTGTCATCCTTGCCTCGCCGTAGGGTTCATCGTTATCGATCCGGCGATTGTTTCTAAACGCCGCACAGCCAACGACATAAGCAATTACCAGGATGATTAATACGACGATGTTAATCACCGAGACCTTCCTCCAACTCTTCTTCAGGCTTGCCAGCACGCCGGCTTTGCAAGAGTCGCAGGAGTAGCAAAGCTGCTGTTGATCATTGTTCCACTTGCTGCAGTCAAGGTTGCTACTGGAGGTTGCTCCAAGGGACCAATCCGTCTCATTCACATACACATAGCCGCATTCTGTGGGGGGCTTGCAGCAACCAGACTATGCAAACACCAAACAAAAAAGAGGTTACTTCAATAATTGTGTATAAATAGTCAAATATCTTTTCTTGAAAAAGTATTTATGAAAATTGCTTTTGTTAACATCTAACAAGAGTGTAAGCACGTTTTACATTATTCCAAATGAGAAAACGTTTAAAGAAGCCTACCAAAAGCAACTTAAACATTCAATTGTTCCACAAAAAAAAAAAAAAAAGAAGAAGAAGAAAAGATTGAGGGTTGAAACCTATGTAAATCATGCAATCAGATAACTTTTTTTCTTTTCTTTTCCTACTAAAGAGATTTGAATACCTTTTTTTCTCTCTTTTATTTGAGGGAGATTTGAATAGGTTTGAGCACTCAATTAGTTTCCTGATAAGAGTCCTCCATTCCACATATATCAAATGATTATAGGAATGAGTAATGTTATTTAGTATATTGCGTATTTGGATCCCGGGTAAAAGTAAGGGCAGAATTATCCCAAAAAAAAATGTGAAAAGACAATTTTGTCCTTACTTTTACAAGGACGGATACTCTCCCGTTCAAATCTAATGGTGGACTTTTACTGTCACATCATCAAGTTGTATGACAGTCATATAGTATTCTATTAAATAATAGAGAGGAATATATCCTTAGAGTGGCAAGCATCTCATCTCCACTCTATTTTTCTCACTTTTCTCAAAAAAGTTGAATCCAAAATATTCTAACATTTTTTTTTTATATTACATTAATAATTTTTTATTACTATTCAAATAAATAAATAAGAAAACTCCCTACACAACAAAATTTTTTCACTATTCTATAAAATAGAATTATTTTATAGTTTATATCACATCAATCATTTCTTACTACTACTCCACAAGTCAAATGCTTGCCAAAATCCATCTCAGTAATCTTCCAAAAAAAAAAATCCATCTCAGTATTTTTTATGGGCCCTTAAACAAGCAACCAAACAAAAGTGGAAAAGTGGAAAAGGATATTCCACCTAAAAGTAAAACCATTTGGATAAAAGCATGAGAACATAATTGGGGCGGTAAAGAGAAGAATATTTTTTTCTCTTGCCTTTTCGCTAAACATTAAAGAGAGGAAAAGAAAACGACAACCGCTGGGTAATATCTCGCTTCCTGATAAACATGTCGCTTATCTTGAAAAACAAATACAAGACAGAAGCCAAATAGGCCAACGACAGGTGTTTTGGCTTTCTTTTGTTGTCTTGTAGTTGCCCGTTGCTGAGACGAGACATGATTATAATTGGGTTCAGATATTTCTCATTGAATTTGAGCTACACAGTGTGTCAAATATCTATTTTATAACTTCTACCCCCCCCCCCCCCCCCAAAAAAAAAAAAAAAAAAAAAAAAAACTCCATTAATATATGCTTAAAGTTGTTTGGATCGCAGGAAAAAAGAAGAGAAAACAAAAATGGTTATTGAAAATCATGTAGTTGCAAGTTGCAACACATTCAATAATGGTGCTGTACGTAGATGGTGAGATTCCATCGTTTTGAGAAATCATATGGGGTTGGGTGGGGGGTCAAACCCCCACGTGCTTTGCTTCTCCTAAAGAAGATCCATAGCTTAAACCAGATCTACCTCTCGATTCTCATAAAAGTTATCTTTTTCCTTCAACTTTTACCCATTGTGTTTTTGTTCAAATATTCGATTCATCTAAAAAGAAAACGCCCTTTTCCTTCGACCTCAACCTTAAAAGCTGCTCAGAACAGAAAAACTTCAAAAAAAAACCTTAAGTAGACTGTCGGCCTTTTATTTATTTTTCTCTTTTTGCAAAATCTTATCGATCGAGTGACGTGAAAATAGTCGTATATTGGTCCAAAAGAATTAAAGAAAATAAGAAAGGAAAAGTGTTTGCATACCTCAATAGGGTTGAGCTTTCTGAGATAAAACGTGTCAGCAGGTTCCGGCAGACCCCCGACAGTCCTCCCCATCTTGCTGCAAGCCTTGGAGTCCCTTATACAAGAGCTGATCTTGACCCAGTAGCTATCATCTGATACGCGCTTCTCCAGCCAGCCGGTGTAGTCCTGCAGATAATAGTCCGAGTACACCCGGTTGGGCACCTGCCGTCCAGACCCTTTGCCGGTGACCGCATAGGCAAAGATTACGAACCCTATAAGCGCGGCGATGACGAAGAACATGACGAAGAGGTAAACCCACATCAGAAAAGTGTTGCGGTAACACGCGCCGGCGAATCCCGCTAGGGAGACGACCATGATGGCGACCCCGATTATTATCAAGGGCCACTGGAGGAACTTGAGGCAGTCGGTGTTGTTGGCCCTGGTGCTCAGCCATATGCCGCCGCCTAGGATTGGTATTGAGAGGAGGAAGGTCAAGAAGTTTAGTACTCCAATCAAGTGGTTACTATTTCTCATCTTTTTTACTCTCTCTCTGATCACCTGTTTGATCTCTTTCTCGTAGTTCTCTTTCTGATGTACTGAAACAAAGTTAACAGCAGCAATGATATTAAATGTTTGAGATGTAGGTGGTCATTATATAGACGGTTGCGTACGTAGAGTAAAAAAAAGAAAAAGTGTACTCGCTGTGAATGGTGGACACCTGTCGGTAAAGCATTAAACCATTTCAGATTGACAGTCTGACAGATGCTATGCACCTTACCTGTCCCGCCGTTTGTCTTTTCTTATCTAAAATGCATGTTTCGATTTTTTATTAGTTATTTTTAGGCAGCATTATAACTTATGTATTCTCTTTCTAATTTTATTTCTCTTTATTTTTGCTACAATTATTTATCAATCTTCAATTCTTTTGTGATTTAAGAAAATAATAATAATAAAAAAATCCTTCCTAATTTTTAAAGTTTAAAAACTTTCAATTTAATAAATCAAACTTTAAAAAAAAAATTTAATCTCTCCGATCCGTTAAAATTTTCTTTTAAATCCTAATGAATAGGTAAAAAAATTTCAAAATAAATATAATTTAAAAGTAATTTTATAATTTTATAAAGTTTACATAAGTATATGAATTACTTTATCATTTGATCGTTTGATTTAACATCAAAACCTAATAAGAGAGGTGATCAGCCACCCAATCGACCACTTGGAGGTGGTCCAACCACTCTTATCGACTATTTTGAGGTTAATGGTCATCCTTAAAACAATTTATGGAATGACTGATCACCTCTCTTTTTTTTCATTATTCTTTTGTAAACTTAAATGACATGTAATTATTCTAGCCATTCATGATAAATGAACGGCGAAGATATTTAGAGTATTGCATAAATCCTGATTTCTTTTTTTTCTTTTTTTTTGGGGGGGGGGGGGGGGGTAAGTAGAAATCCTGGTCCTTGATTATGAGCTTTTTGGTTACATTAGCACTGTTTGGGCTGGTTAATATTATTGACTTTGTGGGGGCAGATAGAGTGATTGAGTGAAGGACTCGCAATTCACAAAGAATAGTTGGAGTATATTTAAATGGGGAACACCTTTAGCTGCTTGCCCATGTGACTCCATAACGTGTAGTGAGTAGATTGGGGCTGATTCCCAGATATTTCCTTCCTTCCTTCCTTTGACTTCATTTGAATGCATTCAAGAAGGAAGCATGGAGAAACGCTTTCCCCCTTTCTCGAATCTTCAACAGAGCACATTAATAATTTTGTTTATTTTAAGATTTCATTAGGCTCGTCGTTATAGAATCTAAGCTCATTCAGTCACGTTCTATATATATATATATATATATGGTTGAAATTTAAATTGGTAGGAGCTAATCCCCGGCCAATGACTTTTTCTTTTTTTTTTTCTTTTTTTTAAAAAAAAAAAAAAAAAAAAAAAAAAAAAAAAAAAAACTATGGGCAGATATTTCTGGCTTGGGACTCAAGTAATCTGTTTGACTAGTAGAGAGCCAACTAATTTGCCGAAAGCAACCAAACTGCATCTTTAAGGATAAGGAAGGAATAGGGACTCCCAAAATTATTATTATGATGTCATTCATTTTATACTCAACCCATTCACGAATTTAAAAAAGTTGGAGATACAAATATTAATGCAAGTCTTTCAAGGAAGAATATACGAGTATAAAGTTATTAACTACCTTATAATTGATAATCGCTAATACTCGTTAAATGTTAACTACATAACTACTTTTGTAGGTAGTTGAACAAAAAAATCACTAACCGCTTTTAGCGGAACAAGTTTAAGGGCAGATAAAGACGATTATTAATCGCTAACTGCTTACCCTTATACACAAAACAACATCATTTTAATATATTTGATATAAGGTTTTCATTTTGAATTCAGTGAAAATTATCTTTATTTATAAAATAATAATAATAATATTCTTAAACTCTGTTACATTTTGAAGCCTTCTAATTATTTTTAAAATGTCCAAAATCATTTAAAATATGCTTAAAGAAGGTCCAAAACACCAAAATATATTCAAAATGCCAATTTCTAAAAAGCAATGTGGTTATAAGTTTCAATAACAGCTTAAAGCGGAACGGTTAGCGGTTAGAGGCTATAACCGCTAACCACAACTAATTATATATCCCTACTTTCAAAGGTCCTTTGACTTATGAAGGCTTCTTGCCCCCGAATAGGGATCCCGTGACCCATCAACACGAGCCCCAAGGACGATGGGCTTCTGACCGAAGAGCCGCTTCTTGGATAGCACAACTAATCGAAGGTGCCCTAGTCGAGGGATCCTTATCCGAAGGTACCCTGATCGACGATATCGTAATAGAAATCACCTTGATTGATGGAGTGCACACATGGTAAGCCCACTACATACGGACAAGCGTTCTTCTCATTAACAATCTTCTCTTCTAGATCTAGCATATTAAAATGAAAAGATCAGCCCTATAAATAAGAGAATCGGGGAGGAAAAAATTATAATGAAAGACCTCTACAATAATTCATTATCTTTCATATCAGACCCTTAACTTTTGATTTTTTTTTTCGAATTTGACCTATTTGCCTTATTTGGGGTAACCCTATAAAGAAAATCAAAAACTTAAGTCGAAGAAGGTACACATATCATTCACCTTTTTTCTCTTTTAATTTCTTACTTATTGTAAAAATCATCCAACCGACTTAAAAATCGGAGCGCACATTGCCGGCATTCGACTCGCTCCGTATTTTTGTTTATCTTTTGCAAGTATCTTTGGCTGGATTGTGTTGCCGTCAACCCTATAACAAAAGTGACAAAAGAGAAAGACAAAAAATCAGAGGAAAAATCTGTATAAAGGAATCCATTGATTCTACATGAAATTTCACCCACTTCCAATATCAGCTGCAATTAGAGGTTCTGAAATTAACCATACTTTATTATTGATAATTTATTGTTTAAATAGAATAAAGTTTACGTAGAAGAAAGAAATATGAATTTAATTAGGACTTCTGAATTATCTAAATTGATTGGATTAGGGCTTCAATTAACTCTAAACTAAAATCGGAATAAAACTCATGATTGAAACACGACCGTGGGTAAAGATGAAATAATAATAATGATTACGTCAAGTTCGTTCAAAAAATGGGCCCAGCTTCAGCGACGCTTGCCTGATCGATGGAACCCAATCTTTTCGCTGCCATCATAATTATATCATATCATGGTCACATATTTGTCGAGTCTTATCTGAATAGCGAATAGCAACCCTGTGGCCTCTGAGTGTCGAACTCTGGACCTCGACGAAATGCCAACGGTTACCGTCGGTTACAGCCCCTCAAAAAGATTCCAGATTTGTACGTGGAACTTTCTAACCCGTTCCTTTTCTAACGCGCACAAAAAGATTGGTGGCAGGAAAATCGAACCGTCCAGAAGCAATCTCGTTGTGAGGGAGCCCAGTGCAAAACAAATCCAACAAGGTTATGTCGGTGGGACCGAGCCAAAAATTCGTACGAAAGGGGCCAACCGAAGCTCTTTTTTGTTTTTATTTTATTTTTTAAATGATTTCTTTTGGATGTTTCTTTATTCTAAAAACTACAATAATTATCAGATAGCAATTAGAAAAGTTGTAGTATGCAATCAATTGATTTTTTTATTTTTTTCTCTATTAAATGGAAGACAAAGAAGAAATGGAAAATTAGAAGGAAGGTTCTTTTACCACTCCTTAAGCTAATAGAGAAAAGAAAATATGACAAAATATGAATGCTTGTATACACAGAGTGTGAAGCAACCAATCTTGCTACAAAGTGTACACTAACATTAACACATCTTAAATACTTTCCATTCAGGAATAAAAAGCAATTGTAATCAGATGCCAGACATAACTAGCGCAAAATGCAATCAATTGACTTAAGGCTATATAATGAGGAAGCTGTAGGAGACATGTAATTCGGCTTTTGGTTACTTGCGGCTAATTTTTGTGTGCGATTTATTTTTTTGTATTTGTTGAATAATATTTTCAATAGTTAGTAAATAGGCCCGACAGTTCAAGTCAGCCCGGCCATTCACTATTTATTTACGATCCCAAGGAAAGCTAGCTTTAGGGCCCCTTAACTAGGTCCATCAATTCACCGAGAACGCCGAGTTGCTGGATCCACCGCGTGGCAAAGCCAAGCCCACCAGAAAGTAGTGTGCAAGAAGCCGCGAAGAATCGAAATCTGAGATACCCCAATACGTGTCTTGAGAACGTTGAAGCCCATGTTCCGGACACATAGCAACCCCATGTTTCAAAACATGAGTACGCATGATCCGGATGCGAAGACCTACAAGTTGGACACGTGGAAGCCCACGTTCTAGGTGCCAGAAGACCCACGATCTGAACGTGTAGAAATCCCACGATCCGGGTAATGGGAGACCCACGTTCAAAGGATCAATTTCCTCCTATTTCGAGAAAAACCGATTTTCATTCTTACTATAAATACCAACAGACATCTAGGTATACTCTATTTGAAATTATTCTAATTAAGGCATTGATACATATTTTCCTAAAAACTAACTTAAGCATCGAAATGAGACCGATTGGTACCCCCGACAAGCACCCTTACTGATTTTTACTAATTTGCATAAATTCTAAGACAAACTTTCTAGAGCTTGTACTGCCGATCGAAAACTATTTTAACAGTGTTATTTTTAAAATTATGAATATTGAGATTTTTTTAAAAAAATTATATTTGGGATGATTTAAAAAAAAAATAGAAAATAAATTTGGGAAACTTGTTTGGGAAGGAGAATAAAATTGAGTATAATATAAAATTATTTTTGGGAATAGGTATAATAAGGTATTGGTTGTTTGTTCTGTTAAGGCCGAACCCACACTGAGCCTGGTTTTTCCTCATCGAGTTGAACGGTGAAGATGAAATTCTATTTCATCTGATGTCCAATCGCACGACTTGAATACCGGAGTAAACTACATGCAGCAGCCAACAATTTTTTGTTTTATTTACAAAAAAAAAAAAAAAAAAACAATTTTTTGTTTTCGTTTTTTTGGGAAAATGCTGACCACAGCCAGCGTCATTCACGTGGGACTGGCATAAGGGATTGGTTAATGAACGACTAAGGCCCCGTTTGAAAACCACTTTCCCCTCCCCTCCCCTTCCCTTCACTTCTCCCAAAAAATATCAACTTCAAAACATTCCTAACTTTTTTCACTTTTTATATCACATCTACACTTTCTTATTACTTTTTAAATAAAAAACTCTCTACAATACAAATTTTTTTCACTTTTCTATATAAATTATATCAACTTTATATCACATCAATTTTAATTTTCAATCATTCAAAAAAAAAAACCCAAGGGGAGGGGAGGGCAAGGAGGTTTTCAAACGGGGCCTAAAGGCCATGTTTGAAAATCTCCGCAACCACTTCTCTTTCTCTTTGCGCACTGTGTACTGTATTTGTATACAGTGTACAAGTCAAAAAAGTATGAATAAAAACAAAAAAGATTTTTTATTTTCTCATTTTACTCCTAACAAGAAAAAAATGAAAAAGCATGAAGCGGGAAAATACGCATCTTGACAGGGGTAAAAAATGAGAAAAACAAAAAAACAGTTCATTTTGGAGCACGTTATGTATACGCATATTTATGACAATAAATTTTTTGTTTTTTCATTTTACTCCAGGCAAAAAAAAAATATGCATCTTTCCAAAGGGTAAAAAATGAGGAAAAAAAAATAAAAAAATCCAGCTCGTAGAAAAAATAGATTTTTCACTTTTTCATTTTACCCTTGACAAGAAAAAAATGAAAAACGTTAAAGTGAGGAAATACATATCTTGACAGGGGTAAAAAATGAGAAAAAATAAAAAACAAAAAAAGTTTATTATGAGGCATGTCATGTATACGTACATTCTTGATAATAGATTTTTCACTTTCTTGTTTTACCCCTAACAAGAAAAAAATGAAAACGGTTGAAGTGAGGAAATATATGTCTTGCTAGGGGTTAAAAATAAATAATAAAAAAAGGAATTTTATACATTTCTAACCTATATCGTTCACATAAATGGGAAAGTGGAGGGAAGAATTTTCAAACAAGCCTTAATGTGCGTGTACAATTACTTTTGTTGTACACATTATTGTGACGATCAGGATTTCATTGGTGTACTTATCATGTTACTTATCAAGATACCAGCCCACGAAAAGTCAATAGATTTACTTATCCCAGGGTCTTCTCACCAGGTCTTACCACATGAATCATACATAGAACACATACAATCAAGTTCTCATGGAGATTGCGTTGGGAGGGACGTTTGAGGCTCCGGTAACCCCCTCACTCTCAAGTATGAGAAAACTTTTTATAATAAGTGATTAATGTGATATAAAAAAATAAAAATTATATAAAAAATTAAAAATAAAATTGTATTGTAGTAGATTTTTTAATTAATGCTTCGTTTGTTTCGGTGTAAAATGATTTATGAAAAATTATTTCAGTATTTTACGGTGTTTGGTAAGCGTGAAAATAATGGTCAATGAAAACCATTTTCGGTTTAACCGTAAAAGCTTCTTTAATTTTTGGAAAACGATTTACGGTTTTAAAAACTGTAAATCGTTTTCCGAAATTATATTATTTGTCATTGCACGCACGTTTGATATCTGACTGCCCGAATCCGGTAATAGTCGATCGTTCGAAACCAGGTGGCACCGGAATCAGGCATCATCCAGGCCCCGGAATAATGTCGGCGCCAGAATCCGACGACATCCGACCACTGTCGCCGAATGCCGACAGACCAGAATCTGGCCTGATCTGACCGGATTAGGCCAAAATGGCTGGGATCCGGCAACGGCCGGTCGCCGTTGCCAGATTCCGGCGACAGTTGCATTTTTCCTTTTCGTAATTTTTTCTTGCGAACCAAACACCGAAAAATATTTTCAAGAAAATAATTTTTTCTGAAGTTGATTTCGTCGAAAATATTTTACGACGGAAATCATTTTACGTCGAAACAAACGGAGCATAAATAGTAATAAAAATTTATTGAAGTGATATAAAAAGTAAAAAAAGTCAATAATGTTTTTAAGAGAAGTGAAAATAAAGGAAGGAAAAGAAAGAGGGTTGCAAAACGGGGCCTCTATTTTCTTGGCTAGCATTTTCGGAGCTAGTGAAAGGCCATTTTGGTTAGCCTTATAACAAAAATGGCCCAAAAATTAGTGTCATCGGACTAGTTATTTTAACTAAAAAAAAATGGCTAGTTATTACGGTGCTCAACAATAATAAATAAACTAAAAAAAAAAAAAGTCAATATAATTATCTCTTATATTTGGAAATGGTGAAAGTAGATAAAGAAACCATCAGCCCAACAGTTTAATGGTTTCACTGTTTCGGCAAATGGGGATCGCATGCCACCAGCCAAACAAGAAAGAAAATATATATATATATATATATTATAGAAAATGACAAAATGTGAAGAAGAAAAGAAAAGGCTGCCCAGCAATTCAAGTGACAATATAAGAAAACAAACAAAACAGAAGTCAAAGAGGAGAGAAGAAAAACGTGTAAGGTAGTGGTCTGAACCTGCAAGAAAAGAAAATGCAGCAGGCTGCTTTAGAGTGGTAAGCCAACGAAATGAGTTTGGGTTTTTAAGGAAAGGCAAATGCCATCATTGAAAAAGAAGAGAAAATGAACGTCCAAATTAAGAGGCTGAGATCGATACAAAAGAAAAGAAAAAAGAAAGCAACAAACATTTGTCTTCTTTGAGAGTTGGGAGTTGCAGGAGGCAATTTCGTAGTCTGGACTCTGGAGTGAGACAACCCAAAAGCTGAATGCCTGAACACCTTAGAGAGAAAGTAAAAGGAGACAAGATCGAGCTGCAGAGAAACGAAACAATTTGAGAGGGAGACAAATCTCTGAGGGCAATTTTCGGACAAACAGAAAACCAGCTCTTTTTGCGCAAAGACAACTAGCAGCAGGTTTTTAATCATTTTTCTTATATTTAAGGAACAAAACTACTTTTTGTTTCCTTATAAAAAAAAACACTTCATAATAAATTCTCTTACATTTTTCTATATCAATTAAATATACTTTTTTTTTTATTAAAAATAATACATAGAGAAATAGAATGAATAGTAGATATGTATATATAAGACATCTGTTGTCGGAGGTTTTTTGATATTTTTCATAAAATTTTTCCTAAATATAAGATAACTGTTGCTAGTGCTCTAAGGATCTACTCTCTCTCTCTCTCTTAAAAATCCAGAGCCTCTTTCTCTCTCTCTAAGAAAAAGTCTCTCTCCACCTTTGGCCTCTATTGCCGGGGAGAGGCTTTATGCCTCCCTCTCAGTTTCTGTTTTCTTTCTCTTAGCCATGCTGGGCTAAGGGGTTTTGTTTCCTCCCTAGTTCTCCAGTGGAGGCTATAATTCCCCAACCATTAGGGTTGTGTGGTGTTTTTGTCTTCTCGGTTTAGATTCGGTGATGGTAGTGCCCCTTCTAGTCTTTTTGGACTATGAGGGTTTTGTTTTGTTGTTTTTCTTTGGTTTATAGCAGGAAAACATATAGTGAGGTGTCAAAGGAGGAGTGGTGCTTCGTTCGTGCCATTAGTGGCAACGTTGGCCATTCTTCAACGTTTTAAGCATGTCGTGAGGCCAGATCTGTGAAACTCCTCTGTCTTCTGATCGACACACGTCTCTCAGTTTTGGTTGCCGGGGTCTTCTGGTCTAGCTGCTGGTTACTATGGCCAGAAAAATGGTTAATGTTCGGCGCATAGCCCTCACGCTCCAGGGTTTATTGTCATTTTGGGACGCGCGTGAGGGCCACGCTCTATTCCTTTTGCCGTGATTCGGTGGTGCTCAGTGGCTTTTGGTGGTTGATGTTGGTGGGGTGTCTTCCGGATATGGCATGTGTGTTACACGCGCCGTTTCGAGTGGGGTTTCTTCTTCTTTGTTTGTAACTCCGTTTGGGTGATTTTTCTTGTTTGTTGATGTATTGGTCTGAGCCTGGCTTAGCTTGGGGTACACACATTTATGGTGTTGTTCTGTGTACACCTATTGGTGGTGATTTATA
Source organism: Alnus glutinosa (assembly GCF_958979055.1). Taxonomy (NCBI): domain Eukaryota; kingdom Viridiplantae; phylum Streptophyta; class Magnoliopsida; order Fagales; family Betulaceae; genus Alnus; species Alnus glutinosa. The sequence goes on from NC_084894.1 coordinate 20,090,176, forward strand.
CCTATTATGAATGTTGATAGAAGGTTTTACTTTCGTTTTTTTTTAAAAAAAAAAAAAAAAAAAAAAAAAAAGCTGGCGTTGGACATCAAAAGTGAAACATAACCTAGGTACGATCAGATTTCACGTAAAATACAAAAAAAGTAGAAAAAAAAATAGAAAAAAAAGAAATTGAAATTTATGGGATTAAAAATTTCATTCTGTTCACATTATAAAGCCTAGAGAGTTTCATTTTTCACTTATTTATTTGAGTAATGATTACAATATACTATGTTCCTATTTATAAGAAAATTGGATAATACAAATATATTATTTCTTATTTTTAACTGTGATTAGGTAATAGGTGGAAATTGTGGCTAGATTATAGTTTTCAAATGTGACTAGGTAATATCTTCGACTATAATTAAGTCACAATCTTCAATTGTAACTTGAATTTTTGTGTGTTTGGTTCGTATAAAAAGTTGAATAATATTCAACTTTTTTCAAAAATAAATCATATTTTATTTAACTTTTTCAAATTTTTTCAAATTTTATCTCACAAAGTCAAACCTCGTAATTCGCGCAGTGTATTCGAATAATATTCGTATTCAACACTCAAAGTCAAACCTCATAATTCGTGCAGTGTATTCGAATAATATTCCAACAAAAAGTTTTTTTTTTTATTTGGGGCCATCTCTGAATTTTTTTGTTTTTCGTCGTCCAAAGGTCAAGGAGTCTAATTTTCTGAAGTTGGGGGGACTTTTAAAAGGGAAGGGCTTTTTGGGACCATCCTGTTGCATTTTTTTGAGGTTGAAAAGCTTGGGTTCTTCTCCCATTCGGCCAGTAGCATCTCTCCCCTTTTCTTTTTTTTCTTTTTCTATTTTGTGTTTAATGTTTAACACTTTGATGATGTAATTTATTTCCATAATTATGAGTAACTAATCTTTTAGTTAGGGCTATGGGAGAAAAGCCAAACATTTGTGTTATGTGTTCTTGAAACTATTTTGGATATTATTCATAAATTAATGATTGAATGTTGGAGGTCATGATTTTAAATTTGAAAAAAAGTTCATGTTGACAAGCTCATTTTGATTCATTATGATTTTTTTTTTCATATCAAATGCTTATTTTGTTTGATTTGTTATGATTCAAATTTATAGTGAATGCTTAATCTCTCTTAATATGTCATTGAAATCAAATTTTTAATCAAACTTATACTCGATCGACTTTATTTTTAATTAGTACTTAATTGTTTTATCTTCCGATTAAGAAAGTTGATTCTCTACCTAATTGAGTAAAAAATGTCTCGAGAATACCTAAAAGAATACTAGATGCATCCTTAAGGCCCTACTGCTTTTCCCATTAATTTTGCTTAACTCTATTTTACTTGTTAATTTAATCTCTTTATTGCTCCACTTCTTATTAGAAAAACAACAATCGATTTGTTTTTGTTTTTTTATAAGATAATAGAAATTTTATTTGGGTGTCTAGTGTCTACCATTACCTGTGAATCGACTTCGGTCTTATTGAGAATTTTATTATTTGCGATAACTTACACTTGAGTTTTACAATTTTTTTACGCAGCAAATGCTTCGACACAAACTGTCACTCCTAATTTTCGAGTAATTCTACATGCATGTACATTAAGTGTTCATAAAAAAATAAGGTAGCTTTTAAAATCACAATTGGACGTGTGATAGATTAAATGATGATTTTAAAAGTCACCTCATTTTTTTATAGACACTTAATGTACATGTAGAATTACTCTTAATTTTTACTAGGCTCTGTTGTTTTTTACTTTTTATTTTATTTATTTATTATTTTATTTTTTTTGTGAATTGATGTTTGTATAGACTTCATGCTGATTTCAAATTTTTTTCTTTAACAAAAGGTGACATGTGAGCCAACCATTCCTAGAAGTGGTTGGAGTTGGCCGCACGCCACTCCTAACCCCATTTGAGATGGCTAGCAGGCCTCCTTTATTATTACTAATTTATATATATATATATATATATATATATATATATATATATATGAGAAATGATCATTCACCACCTAAATATACAACTTTTCACCACCTTGTCTATGTGGCAAGGTAGTCTCCCACTTTATTTTATTTTTGAGTAATGATTCACTACCACCTAAATATACAACTTTTCACCACCTTGTCTATGTGGCAAGGTGGTCCCCCACTTTAATTTATTTTTAAAAAATAAAAAAACTCAAAAAGTAGTGGGGGACCACATTGTCACATAGGAAATGTGGTAAAAAGTTGTATATTTAGGTGGCATTGAATCATTATTCTTTATTTTTTAAAAATAAAAAAAAATTAAAGTTAGTAGGGGACCACCTTGCCACATAGACAAGGTGGTGAAAAGTTGTATATTTAGATAGTAGTGAATCATTACTCTATATATATATATATATATTATTAAGAGCGACACGTGTCATCATTCTATTGGTAATGACATACACCTTAACGGAATTTGTCATGTATTTTAAAAAAATTTGACTGTAATAATTAAATTGTTATTTTGACTGGTTTTACATTTATACTATAAAAAGCTTATAAAATTTAATCATAAATCAATAGCTAGAAAATTTACTTTTTTATATTTTATCTTAATTGTATCTTATTCCCACCCTAAGTACTTTTGGTCTATGCAGTTAATACATGGAATTTGGTCCTATTATTACGTGTATATATAATAAAAAAAAATCTACAACAACTATTTCGGACTTCCTCGTAAGTTCGTAACTTGTGGTCATAAAACAACAATCCCAGCCTCGCCAGTCGGCACTGATTGGACGGGACGCGCCTTTTCAACCTAAAACAGGACAGCGGGCATCTACGTTGTCTTTTCCTGGAAGATATCGGAAGGCCCGTGCATTGCGCGCATCGTTTTCCCAAGCCTATGAGGCCACATGTGGTGGCCGATAAACATGACTCTCTTCGCCTTCGGCCTTCCCTTCCTGTCTTTCCAAGTTTTCCTGGTGATAATGATCGGTTTTTGGATTGAGCCAAGTTTTGTCAGAGAAGATGGGGATTGGCCGGGAGAGAAACATCCTCTGCGGTGCGGCCCATGACAGAGAAACAGAGAACCCAACGTAAACCTCCTGCTTTTACTTGCATCGACAATGACACACATATCCCACTGCCACTTTACCAATTCCAGCAAGAATTTCTGAATTTATGCCTATTATTTGACACGCTCAGAAAAAAAAAAAAATTAAAATAAGAGAGTGTACGTGTATCATTCATTTGCCTTTCCGATTGAATCCATCCAGCGCTGCATCTAAATTGGTTTTGATTTGACACAACTCAGGAACAAAGAAAGGACGATCCACAACAACAGATTGAAGGAAGGATAAATAGGTCCCAATCCCTTTCCTTCAGGTATTAGGATAATTTTTTTTTAAAATCATAATAAAAAGTAGTTGATGTGATATAAAATAAAAATAATTTATATAAAAATATAAAATAAAAAAAAAGTAAGTTTTTTATTTAAATAGTAATAAAAAATTGTTTATGTGATATAATAAGTGAAAAAAATTATAAATGTTTTTAAATTGATTTTTTTTGAAAAATAAAAATGAGGGAAAAGGGTTATCAAACGGGCATTAGCTTTCGGTTTATAGCTTGTGTGATCATCTTGGAGCCTGGGTTTGAATGGAGCTAGCTTGTCACGTGATAAGATATGCTTGGGGAGCTCTTGGGATTGTTTGGAAAAGAAAGAGATGGTAAACAGTAGTGGATGCTACTGTTTATTTTTTTTTTATTTTTTTTTTCAATAACAATTAACATCAAAATATTTCATTTTTTTCACTTTTTATATCACATCAATTATTTTTTATTACTATTCAAATAAAAAAATTTACTGTAATACAAAACTTTTTCATTTTTCTATATAAATTCTTTTTACTTTATATCACATCATCACTTTTTACTAATTTCAAAATTAACAGTCCACTATTCTGTTCTGAACATGTCTTTGTTAAACAATACCTATATTTATTATGACAAAAAGAAAAAAGAAAAATCAGTAATTATTATTTTCTTTCCGTTCTTTAATTTTCACTTCTATTCTTTTTTCTCTGATAATCTGTGTTCTAAATTGGAATGTATGAAGGAACCAAGATTCCCAGCTACAACTTATGAACTTCTGAACTACCAAGCTTAAGATTAGCCCATGGGCTATATAAAGAGACAATGAAATTGTGGTGAAAACAGCCCACTTGAACAATGGTTGTCTCTTTGTATTTATAGAAGATTTAGAAAGCAACAAATATAAATATAAAACGTTACAAACATTATAAAGTAAATGCTAAAAGCTAATCTTAGCATCATCAAATTTTACTAGCTAAAATAATTAAAAATTATTTTTTTTCTATTTTAGTCATTCACTTTTTTATAGTACTCCCAGCAGCCTCACCGTTTTAATTACCCAATATCACTATTCCATTTGAATAATATTTTTCAAAATGGAGATCGTATGTAATGCATGAGAGAGAAATAAAATAAAAATAAAAATAAAAAGGAAGAGAAAATTTTAGTAGTTTTTTATAAATTTGGTGTGTAAACAGTACTCACTATTGTTGGTTAATACTATTCACTCACCAATTTTTCTCACCAAATTGGTGAGGCTGCTTAGAGAGTCATTTTTGATAATTTTATCAAATTGGCTCACCAAAGTAACATCTCTTACACAGCTTACAAAACTTTACATCATTCACTCTCTATCGTTACGAAATAAATACAATAGAATTAAAGATAAACATTTAGAGAGGAGATGCTATTGTACTTTACTTTCAGATGTCTCAATATGGGCAACCTTGCAATTAGGGGTAGCGTTTTCGTGTTTAAGTATCGTGTCGAGGCATGAGTATAAAATTATATAGGTGAATCCTAATTCGATCTATTTAATTAAATGGATCAAACCTTCAACTATAACCCTCTAATTTCGTGTTGGGTTCGCGGGTCATATTAAAAATTGACTTCCATTATGTCGAGTGTCGGATTCGGATCGTGTCGAAGTATATGTACAATATTATATAGGTTAATCTTAACCTGATCCATTAATTAAATAAGTCAGATTCTTTAACCATAACCCTTTAATTTCGTGTTGGATTCACATGTCGTTTCAAAAATTGACAGTCGTATTTACAATGTATGAAAGAGGCCATGTAGGAAACAATTCTCGGGTGTAAGAGACAACAAATGCCCCCAATAAGATTGGCCCAAATGGATACCAATAAAAGTAGCAAAAATTGTATGAGAAAGAACCATGATTTCCTAAATTCTTTGTCCGAATTTCTTTAAGTAACTGATGAGTAATATTGAAAATTTTAAAAACTTAGTTTGAGTACATTGCCAATTTTTAATTATTAAAGACAAAAGTGAAAATACGGTGAAACTTTGGGAATGGTAAAATTTGTTTCTCCTTTTTTTTTTTTTTCTTGAAAAATGTAAAATTGGTCCTTGTGGTTGGCATAATTTACAAATCACTCCATATGGTATAAAAATTAACTAAAAGGTCCATGTGGTATGAGGAATTAACAAATTACTTCCTGAATTCAATTTTCGTCCACTAACTTGATAGAAACCGTTAAGTTGTCACGTTATGCCCAATAAAAGCGTGACACGTGTCACTCATAATAATAAAAAAACTAATATTTTAAAAATTAAAAACTTAAAATATTATTTAAAAAAGAAAAAAAAATTTGGGGTTTGGGGGGTGGCTCGCCGTCACCCCCATGGGCCGGGGGTGGCCGTGCACCACCCTTAGCCCCATCTGGGGTGGTTCACGCGGCCACCCCGTTCCCCAAAGGGGGTGGCACCCCCCCCCCCCCCCCCCCCCCAAACCTCTCTTTCCTTTTTATTTTTTACTTTAAAAAAAATTAATATTTAAAGTTTTTAAATTTTAATATATCAAAAGTTTTTTTTTATTAATAGTGACAAGTATTACATTTTTATTAGGTTTGACGTGGCAAACTAACGGAAGTATTGGACGGAAATTAACTTTAGGAAATAATTTGTCAATTTTACCTACCATAGGAACCTCTAAGTTAATTTTTATACCACAATGAATAATTTATAAATTAGGCCAACTATAATGTCCAATTTTATATTTTTTCTTTTGTTTTTTTATATTTAAAAAAGAAAAGAAAAGAAGAGACTTCAAAAAGCTGATGAGAGTGCTCATTATGAGAGTGCTCATTACACCCTATTCAACCAAAACAAATATATTGAACGTGTCAAGAAAGACATAATTTCATTCATACCATGTCAAGAGGACACTTCAAAATGTGTTTTAAGTAACAAAATCATAACAGATGATGAAGTAAAATATATATAAAAAAAAAAAGTATGATTATATATATATAGTGTTTAATGGTTTCCAAACATTTCTTGGGTACATATATTGGACAAATGTGGACCATACTTGAACATATGTCTCCAAAAGCTCCATGGATTTTCAATCGCACTGATGGATCATGTAATATGGGGGCTCGGCAAAAATAGAGGACATGGTGGTGATGTTGCAGGAAGAGAGACACACAGATTTGTTGGCCCACTAACCCAATTTTTACCCCCACAAATTCCATTTACCATATTTATTATAATGCTTCATTATTTTAAATATATTTTAATTTTCGTAAATAATTAGAATTAAAAAAAAAAAAAGAAAAAAAGAAAGAAAGAACCATATTTTTTTTAAGATATATTTATTTATATTTTTAATATATTTATATTTCTTTTATTAAGAGTGACAAGTGTTGTTATATTATTGGTGCTGACGTGATAACTTAACACAATCTGTCAAAGTTTTTAATAAAATTTGACTTCATGGAGCGATTTGTAAATTAGGCTAACCACAAGGATCTCTGAATTAATTTTAATACGACAAGAAATTATTTGTAATTTACGTCAATTATATAGACTAATAGTATAATTTTTCCTAAATCAAATTGCAAGAAATCGGAAAATGTTAAAACATCGTAGAAAGAACAAAAAATTTGGGCGGAGCAATCTACGTAAACCTCAATACAACCGATTAGAGCAGTAACAACCCAAAATCTACTAAAAAAAAAAAAAAAAGGACCAAAAGAGTACTGATTCAGTCCATTTTATTCCTGGCTGGCTCACCGGCCAAGAAAAGATCCACCTAAAACAGTAGTTTGAAGGGATAGCTAAGAGGCAGATCTGCTTGAAATAGCTCCTACTCCAGCAGCAAGCCAACTTGAAAACTACATCAAATAGGTGAGCACTAGAAGAGGCTCCATTGGAGCCGCTGAAATGGAGCACCGCTGCGATGTCTAACTAACGATGGAAGTACTCGACAATGAAGGCGTAAAGGGTAACCGCGTCAATCAGTCAATGTCTTTGAATACAAAAGGCGGGTATCAATTATGGAGATCCAAATGATAGGAAGCATTGGAGTTCGAGAGTTACTTTGGGAACTAAAAAGAAAGGGCGGTGCGTGTAATACATGCGTACTTCGGTGGCGCACACCAGTAAAGAGCATCAGACGAAGCATTAGAGGTTAGAGATGATGGACCTTAAGAGCACTCTTAAAGAACTCTTCATATTTAACTCTTCTCTAAATTTTTAAGAAAAATTATAAAAATATCCAAATAACAGATTCTTTAGCAAATATTAAACTTAACGTTTGTCAGATTTTCTCTTTAGATTTAAAGAGCTAAAAAGACAATGTTATAATTATTTTAATAATACTTTTTACAAACTGTGTCAATGTTCTCATTTTTTCTAATAAATAAAAACTGCTCCATGTGACAATATTATTATGAATGATTAAAAAATAATATTTATTTAAAGTATAGAAACATTAAGTGCGTTTGTTGTTTGATATTTTAAAAAAGTGATTTGTTAAAGAAATATGTTAGCTGCATAATTTTTACACAACAATACTTTTGTATAAGTGAGTTTTAATTTTTTAAATTTTTTTTTTTAAATGCCGGATAACATTAGGGAAGGGGAAAACTTACTTACACGTAAGTATTGTTGTGTAAAAGATGTGCAGCTAATATTTCTCTAAGCTAAAACCCTTAAAATAGATTTTAATAGTTAAATTTTAAAAAAAATTACGAAAATGCATTGCGAATACTCTAAGCAAATCTAACCCTTAAAATAAATTTTAAGAGTTAAATTTAAAAAAATTATGAAAAGGCATTGTGGATGCTCTAAGCAAATCTGACCTCTAATTAGTTGCAGATAAAAGAAGAAATGACTAGGATTTCAATGTGAGCAAGCTACTTTCTTTCTTTCTTTCCTTCTTCTTCTTCTCGCTCGGTTTTGGATATTAATTATACCTGGTTAAAGCGGGTCAAGGCAAATGGACATGGATTGGTTTTGTCACCTGAGTGAAGACACAATTTATGTTGGGAGACGGATCCCCTTCAGCACGGTCATAATTCGGTCAGTTTGGCCAAAATTTGAAAATTCCGATTAAACTAGGCTAGATTTTGGCAAAATTGGTTGGATTCCAGCGACGGTGGCCGGACATGTCCGGATTTCGTTTTACGCTTTTAGTGATTTTTTCGTACGAGCTAAACACCAAAAAATATTTTCAAACAAATCTTTTTTTTTTCCTGAAAAAATGTTTTCGTTGAAAATATTTTACGATGAAAAACATTTTACGTAGAAATAAACGAAGCATGAGTGAAGGGTAAAATTTTCAAATAAAATGTGAAAAGACAATTTCGTCCTCCAATTATAAAGGACCGACTCCTCTCCGTTGAAACCAACCGAAGAGGATCCAAATCCTTTTTATGTTGAGGGTTGGAAGCAGCTGGTTTAATGGAACACATAATTAAGATCTAATAACATTCATCTTTATTTAAATCTTTCATGGCATTAAAATATATATATATATCAATGGTTAGGAACGTATGTCTATAAAGTGTTAAAAAGTAACAAACTTAAATAAGCTCAATACTTAGAGCAATGTTACACATTTCAAATTTTATTTTTCTAAAATTTAGTTTTTTGTGTCACAATCTCATGTAATCTATTATTTTGAGATATGTGTCAACATTTCATAGGATTGTGGCACATCATTTAAGAACCAAATTTTAAAGAAATTTTTTAAAAAGCCTAACATTTCTCCAATACTTAACGTCACTGAGATTGGGATACAAGGTAATCCCCACCATTTCATAAAAATGATAAATGTAAGGGCGAATCAATATTTTTTAATTGGGGTACAAACCTACATAAATAAATAAATACATAGATAAATATAGTCTCTCAATATGTGAGTGTGCGCACTTTTCGTAGCATATATTAATAAATGAATCTTACATTTTAGCGGTTTGTCAACTTCTTCATCTTTTCGTGGCGTTTTCGTAATTAAGAAGCAATTTTCTATGGAGTTTGGAGACTAGAAGTTTACACGCAGATGCAGTTATGGTTACTTGCAATTTCCACAGCTGGAGTTGCAAAACGTGAATATCACTTTTAAATATCCGCATCCGTATCATGTTTTTACTATTCGTATTCGCGCGGTTATTGTAGTTATTATCTGATACCCGCATATTAGGTAATAGACATTTTGAGCCTTCTTTGAGTCTCTATTATAGCATATTTTAAACAATCTTAAAAATAATTTAGGTCGATTTTTAGTGTTTTGGGCTTATTTTATTTTTTTAAAGCTTAATATTTTAAAATGTATTAATTTCACATTATTTTTGACTTTTTTTGTCAAAGTTTTACACAAAAAAGCAACATATCCAACCAAACCAATGTAAACATAACCTATACCTAATTCAAAATGATGTCATTTTAGTATTAAACACCAAAACGATGTTTTTTTGGTGAATTTATTATATATAATTTTAAAAATATATATTTTATATAAAGGGTATGCTGATGCATTTAATAATCGCATCCGCATACCCTGAAATTGCTCTCATCATCTGCATATGCAGCTAATAATTTTTATTAACTATATCTGCATGTACAAATAGTTAATACGAGCGGTTAATATTCACCCACATACAAACCTCTAATGGAGACAAAGAGGTTATATTTGTGGAGCTAATTTCTTTGTCATCTTGAAATTTGAAAGTATGATCTTAAAAAAAAATAAAAGTAGAATAAAAAATTTCTAAAATAAAAGGAAAAAGAAAAAGAAAAAAGAAGAGTGAAAAACAGGCACCCCTTGGGCCAAAATACAGATCTTCCTTCAATTGGGTTGCACAGGGTGCATTCGCATAGACTTTTTGAGAGACATTAATTAATGCCTCAAACTTGTTCCCTCCTAATCAATCCACAGTGTCTAGTCTAGTCTCATCTTGCCTTAGACTTGTTGATTGTGACTTTTTGCAACTTTTTCTCTTTGAATTCGCCTTTACTGCCAGGTTTGCTTCATTATTGTAGGCCGTTCTTTACAATAAGATATCCCAACTACATTTGTAATGTTGATTATTGATCTTGCTCGGTTTTCTACCATTTGTCATCTTCTGGTGTTTTCTTTTTCAACCATTGCTTCCCTCTTTCCTTCTTTCTTTCATCCTCAGTTAACAAATAGGTACGTTTGGTAAACGACTTTGTAGCCAAATTTTTATTCGAATAGTAGTTAATAAGTGATTAAAAAAATTTTGTTTGAAAAATAGTAAAGAAGTGATATAAATGCTCCGTTTGTTTTGACATAAAATATTTTTTTGAAAAATGTTTTGAATATTTTTTGGTGTTTGGTAGAGGCGAAAATAATAGTCAACCTGAAAATAATTTCCTTTTGATAAAAAATACTTAGAAAATTTTGGAATTAATGCTCTGTTTGTTTCGACGGAAATCATATTTTCCGGCGTTTGGCTCGTAGGAAAAAATCATTAACGACCATTTGTGCCGGATTTCGGCACAGAACAGTCGGATTCCGACAACTTGGCTAGATTTCGATTAGGTTTGCTGGAATCTAGATTGGCCGGATTCCAGTGAACCAGCATTGAATTTCGGACTGTTTTGCCTGAATTCGGGGGCGATCGTCGGCGCCGAAATCCAACAATCGGAGATCTTTAACGGTAGATTCGGGCTACCAACAAACTCTAATGTCCGGCGGTGTTGAATTTTCACAAACGTGTCTACATGAATTAAGAGTTTAAATCCGGAAACCGTAAATCATTTTCCAAAAATTAAAGAGGTTTTTACGATCAAATTAAAAATGATTTCCTTTTATCATTATTTTCGCTTTCGCCAAACACTGAAAAATGCTGAAGATTTTTTCCTTTTTTATTTTCCTGGGTGTCGGGGAATCTGAAGCTTTTGTTTTTTAGATATGTACTTTTTTTTTTTAAGAGCATTTTGGTTTTTTTTTTTTAAAAAAAAAATTAAGTAAACGGGTTGGCGGGTTAACCCGCGAGTTGACTAGTGACCCGAATACTAAATGGTTGTACATGAGTCAAACCCCCAACTCGTTTATCCTAAATCATAACCCTATAATTTTGTGTTGTGTTCGTGTCAGATTTGCGAGTCGTGTAAAAAAGTGTCAATCATACACTAAAGCAATTGACTATCACCGGAATCTGACAACTATCGCTGAATTCTGGCATCGGTTGGAATCCAGCTACGTCCGGCCACCGTAGCCGGATTCGGACTAAACTGGCCGAGATTTGGCAAGAGCGGTCGGCTTTTGGCTAGCCTGGCTGGGATTTGGTAAGAATGGTTGGCTTTAGGCCAGCTTGGTCGAGATCGGCAAGAATGGTCTACTTTCGGCACAAATTGCCAGATTCCGGCCATCTTTGCCGGAATCCGGTCAACTCAGATTTTGGCAAAATTGGCAAGATTCCGGCAACAGTAGTTGGAATCATGCCGATCAATGATGAAATCTGGTTATTGATGATTTTTTCGTTGCTGGTGATTTTTTCATACGAGCCAAACGCTAGAAAATATTCTTGGAAATCATTTTTTTTGAAAATATTTTATGACGAAAATTATTTTACGTCGAAACAAACAAAGTAAAAGTAGAAAAAATTTAAAATTTTTTGTAAGGAAAAGTAAAAACATTACGTTTTTAATAATTTTTTTTATTTAAATAGTAATAAAAAGTGATTGATGTAAATTCTGTAAGACACCTATCTCAGTCGGATAAGATTCACTACAATTTCAGGTTATGCTTTGTTTGGGAAGGGTTATGTTATGGAGGTAGGAAAATAAAAAATTCAAAAAAGTTTTTATTCATTTTTTAAGAGACTTATTCTTCAAAAGACAGTTTTTTAATTTAATTCTCATAATATTTTTAATAAAAGCATATTTCATACCTTTGGAAAATCAAAGAAATTGTTGGAATTGTTGGAGCATTAGTAGCAGATTCTCAACTATTTTTTTTTATTATATTTAGGGAACAAAAGTACTTTTTGCTTTCCTATAAAAAAATACCCCACAATAGATTCCTTTACATTTTCCTATATCAATTAAATATTATTTTTTTACTCTTATTTTATTATTTTTCTCTTTTTCTTACTTTTTCTCTTTTCTCTATATCAATTAATTATACTTCTTTTATATTAAAATAATGCATAGGAAAAGAACAGTAAACATGTATATATTGAAAACTATTATTTATTCCCAATCTCTTCGTCTATATATAAAACATTTACTGTGAGTGATTTTTTTGATATTTTTTATGAAATTTTTTCTAAATACAAAAAAAAAAAAAAAAAAAAAAAAAAAAGGAACCGATATAAAAGTAACGGCTAACAGTGCTCTTATCCTTTAACGGTCCATTTGAATATCATTAGTCTATAATATATCGAAATAAGCAAATTCGGACGTAAAACACGATTTAAAAATAATTTATTCTGACAAATGTACCCTCTGTAGTCTCTGTCCGTTTTGTACCCACTCCCTCACTCAATTCACTCCGCTCTCTTTCTTAAAAAAATAAAATAAAATTCACTCCACTCTCCAAAAAGACACAGACAGAGCGCCTCGGAAACTGCCCAAAGAAGAAGAAGAAGAACCAAAGAACAGAAGCTACTACGCCTCTTACCACCAATGGCGATCTCTGTGCTTTGATTCTCAAAGAATAGCTCAAAGTCTCTCACAAATTCACCAGCTCTTGCCGAAGATACATTATAGGTATAAATTATAGCACGTAAATCTTGCTCTCTCTCTCTCTCTCTCTCCTCTCTCTCACAAAATTTCCTCTCATTCGAACAAATGTTCTTCTCTCCGTTAGGGTTAGGCATTCTGAGAAAGTCCTAGAAAACAAAAAAGCAAAACTGCGTTTTATTTGTATTGCGATGAGCATGTTGTGTAGTTTCTCACATTTTCTCGGCAACCAAAAGAGGTCCTTTGCCTTTTGTTTTGTTTTTTTCTCGATGTCTTCCTTTCAATTTTTGACTCGTTTTGGAGTTTGATCTCTTTATTTAGCTTTTTATTTCTCTTTCTTTGGAAGTAATGATGTTTCTTTTGAAGTTCTTTTTGGACGAGATATATAGAAAAGTTATTCTGCAGTAAAGTGATGAGCTGTGGCTCTTTCTTCGAGCTTCAGGGCTTGAAGATTGCAGGCCTTTTGTTCTTTTCCGGACTTGAAAAAAAAAAAGCAAATCGAATCTCAAAAAGGTTTACTGTATTTTTCCAACTTTCTCTGGTGTCCTGCATTGCTTCCTTCTGCTGACACTTTCACTGATTTCCTTCCTTATGCTTTAGATCTGTTTGGCGTTTATTTCCAGGAAAAATGGTCCGGGAAAAAACATCTATTCATGCATTTTTTTTGTTTGATTTTATTTCAAAACTTGGTCATCAATTTTCAGCGTGGATATTTAACGTTCAAGTTCTTAAGAAGTTAATTAAATCCCGCCTGTTGTTTTTTCTGTTTCAGTAAAAATCATTTACGTTTTTCACGGGAAAAAAGATTCCGAGAAAGATTTTCTGTAGAAACGAACGGATTCATTGTGTTTGCAGGCTTTTCGCAGACACAATCAGTGGGTAAGAGCGGTTTCTGAGTTCAAAATATTTTAAAACCCCACGTCACAGTACTCCACTTCTTCCCCTTTGTCACGGCAAAACTGGAGGGTTAACCACTCCACCTCTCGAAATTACAGAAACGCCCCACTGTGGGGCTGACATATACCATTTGATGTTCGTCTCTCATGTGGAGATGAAGGGTTATTTCTGTGATTTTGTCAACCCTCCCTGTAGCTGTAGGTCCGTTCTGTCTAACAATAAGAGTTGGTGATGGGGAAATTTACACAAAGTACTGTTTGGTTAACGTTTTGATAATACTCTGACCCTCATGCTTTGACCCTTTTATTTTTTGCTGTGTTTTCTCTATCTTTTGCTTTCAATCAACTTTATGGTTAGCATGTCTTTTGCCTTTATGGCTTCATATGCGATGATAAGGAGCACATGCCCTCCTTCATGAACCCATTAATTTCATCATGGACATACACATTGGATACCCTTATCTCACTCTTGATCTTCTCTGAACTGTTGCAGTCCCTGTGGGTCAGGCAGCATTTAACTGGAGCGGCTTATACATCGACCCCATTTTCTCGTTGTTCCTAGAAAGGCATTAAAATCATGCAGACCCCAAAAGCAAGGTAACCTCAAATGCTCTTTTGATCTCTTTCGTTTGGAGGCTTATCGGCATCTTGCTTTGTTAATCTGAGGGGGCCGGTTTGGTATTTGAAGCGCGCGGGGCAATGCTGTTTGAATTCACGTAGTATATTTTGTCGTTTTTGCCATTTGTTCCATTTATGGTCTGTTAGAACAAACTGTTCTAAAGGCATACTGCAAAGGTGAACATGGGCTATCTTGCTTTGGTAGTTACTGAGCGCTTATAGTATTGAATATTGTGACTGCCAAAGATCCTTGATCATTTAGCGCTTCATTCTTTCACAACTTTTTATTGGGTTTGTGCTTTTATTTTATTTTTTTTCCTTGGAAATATCTGTATATGAATCACGTATCAGTTACAATTGAAGACTTTTTTTTTTTTTTTAAATGTTGGTAAGAATCTCAACTCTTAAGTTGCAATGTGCTTCTCTACATCAAAATAGATATTTAGATATTTGTCCTTGTCTCTTCTTTAAACATGGAGATCTGCTAGGGCCTCTGGGGACCTGTTGATGCACTTCAAGGAACATAAAGGGCTCCAGCTAGCCCTGGACAAAACAGGCCATATTAGTATGCTAGGGCTTCTTGTGGACCTGTAGATGCACTTCAAGGAACATAGAGGGCTCCAGCTAGCCTGGGACAAAACAGGCCACATTAGTATTTCCATAACCATGATGGATCGCTGGTTTATTTGTTCCTTACCCTTTGTTTTTTTGGATAATATGTTGTTGTTTAGTCTATCTACGGCCTCGTTTGGTTTGCGGAATAAACCCCTGGAATGGAATGACTATTCTTATGAAATAGTCATTCTTTTGTTTGGTATGGATCTATTCCTTGGAATAGTTATTCCCATTGGAATACCTATTCCTTTACGAAGATGAATACCTATTTCTCTAAAAAATGGGAGGAATAGCTATTCCTTGGGGTAAATACAATATTTTCCAGAAAAACTATTTATTTTATATAGTCCTAACCAAAATGTACATGAATAAGCTGACAAAACCTCAAGTGTCGGTCCGATAAGAAGTGGTATTCTACAGTAATGTAAAGCGTCCAAAAAGGCAAAAACCCACGTTTGAGTATGATTTTTAATTTTGAGAAACAACCAGGATTGCCATGGACAAAAATTCTATCTCCCCTTCCCAACAATCAAAAATATTGTTCTAGTTATAATATAATTGAAGTTTCGGTGTATGATGCACACTGGAATTTGAATTTCCAATCAAAAAAGTTTAAGAACTCAATCCATGGGAGTTGGAATGGAATATACGCCAAAACTGGTTTTTTCTTTCCTTCTGATCAGTGCTTTAATTCGATTAACATTGGTCATTATATTTTTTGAATATTTCTTCCCCACCCCCCCCCTCCCCCACCAAAAAAATTGTTTTAGCTCTAATATAATTAAATTTTAGTTGTATGATGCATAAATTAAAAAAGTTGAAGAACTCAATCCATGGGAGTTCGAATGGAATATACTTTTTTTTTTCCCTCTGATTAGTGCTGTCATTTGATTAATAGTGGTTATTATCTTTTTCGAATATTTCTTACATCTCTGTATAGTTTGCAGTAAAGCATAATTCATAGATTAAAATTTTATCACCGAGGATGTCTCAGGTGTGTAGTCCTTCAATCGGCTGGCTAACTTAGAATATCGTCTGAATATATTGATGAACCGGAAGAATGTATGATGCAAGTTTAACGAGACTGTCACTATGTATTTAATGACTTAAACAATCAGTTTTTTTTTTTTTTTTTTTTTTTGTTTTAATAGAAGTTTGTGATTTTTGATACCCACTATAACACATACCTGATTCCCATGTCACTTGTCTTGATATCAGAAGTGTTTCCTCAGAAGTGCCTCAAAAGGTTTCTCCTCGAGCTGTACGCCAATTCAAGCCAGTTGCATTAGAAACTGACTTTGCATCTGCTTCTTCTCAAACTAGTAGAACACCGAAAGATAGAAGCCCAAAAGTTGTTGAGCGCAAGTCACCGAGAAGCCCAGTGTCTCAGGTACCATAGTAAATAGATTACACCATCCTTGCTGCATTACTCATTTAAGTAAATTTTGCAATACTTTTTGGAATCAATTGCAAGGATAGTTTAACAGCCCAAGCAGTTAGTCTTTCTCTGTTTAGATGTTTTGTGCAAGCTCTGGCTGGGAATTCTTTATGAGAATCTCTCTCTCGTTTGATAATTGTGTGGTTAGAAATTATAATACAAGTAATCAACTATCTCAATGTCATATTCTTATAATGTGAAAGACTTTCTAACAAAAAAGTGTCACTGCTGCAGGTTGCCTCCATTCTACAATAACTAATATGAAATTGTTCCATCATAGGT
The DNA here is from genome assembly GCF_958979055.1 of Alnus glutinosa. NCBI lineage: Eukaryota > Viridiplantae > Streptophyta > Magnoliopsida > Fagales > Betulaceae > Alnus > Alnus glutinosa. The sequence goes on from NC_084894.1 coordinate 20,107,070, forward strand.
ATCTTGCATTAAGTCTATTGTTGATCTTAGGAGCCTTTACGAGAATTAAGTTAGATGTTCATTAGTTGGAAAAAAAGAAATGGTAGATGTTCAGTTTCTGGATTAGAAAGAGGTGAGGCAAGAGAAGCTTTATAATTCCTTTCTTTAGAGTAGCCTTTTCATGTCATGTGGATGCAGGCACATTGCTAACCCTTTGTAAAACTTTCTGTGTTACTGCATTATTTCTTTATATTTATGTGATTAGTGCATGGTATTTTCCTCCTCATTCTTATTATGTCGTATTATTTCTTTATCTAGTCTTTCAGGTACATAATTGTTACTCCGATCCTTTTTTTTTTTTTTTTTCTGTAGATTTGGTATAAAATTTTACTGTTCAAGAAAATGGAAGTGCATATGTTGCATGATAGTTTCTTGTGTTTTCTGTACAAAGTTACTGGAGTAGGAAGTTTTTGAAGATTTCTAAATTTGCTTCTTTCTTGCTCCAGAAGAAGCGCCCAAGCAGAATATCTGAATTGGAATCCCAGGTTTTTCAACTTCAGGAGGAACTGAAGAAAGCACAGGATCAGCTGAGTTTGTCTGAATCATGGAAGAAGCAAGCCCTCCAAGATGCTGAGGAGTCCAAGAAGCAACTATTGGCCCTTTCTTCAAAGCTTGAAGGGTCACAGCAGCAGCTTCTGGAGCTGTCTGAGGAAGCTCAGGTTGTTGAGATCCAGAAGATCTCTCAAGAACCGGATCCAGCCCAGTCTGAGCTTGAGACCGTCCAGCAGCAGAATGCAGTTGACTCAATTGCCTTAACTTCTGCCATGAATGAGATTAAGCGGCTCAAGATCCAGCTTGAAATTGTAACCGAGTCTGGGGCTGCACAAACCAAGCACATAGAATCAACAAATGCAGAGCTCCAGAGCTTGAAAGGAAACCTTGCAGAATCTGTGTCTCTTGTGAAGAACATGGAAAACCAGCTACAGGTTTGCAAAGAATCAGAAGCTCAGGCCCGAGCTCTGGCTAGTGAAACTCTGGAGCAACTGGAAACTGCTAAAAAAACTGTAGATGTGCTTAGGTCAGATAGCATGAAAGCTATGGAAGCTTACAACTCCGTTGCCTCAGAGTTATACCAGTCGAGGGCACATGTGAACTTACTAGAAGGACTCGTTAGAAAACTTGAGACAGACCTAAAAGATGCTACTGGCAGCCTTTCTCAAAATCCTCCAGGTAATAACCTTGAGCTTGAACTTGTAAATAATCAAGAGATGGGGGAATCAATCCAGATGAAAGCAGAACTTCATTCATTGAAGTCTGAGGTAGCACGACTAAGATCTGCTTTAGAAACTGCTGAGACCAAATACCATGAAGAACAAATTCGAAGCACAGTGCAGATAAAAAGTGCTTATGAACTTGTGGAGCATATGAAATCTGGATCAAGTCTGAGAGAGGCTGAATTGGAGGCAGAACTAAAAAAAATGAAAGCTGATGTTGAAGAGTTGAAAGCAAACCTGATGGATAAGGAAACTGAATTACAGGGAATTTCTGAGGAGAACGAGGGGTTGAATTTAAAGCTTGAGAGGAACCTTTCGTGCCAGAGAGAATATCAAGTAGAAAAGGAGCTGAAAAAATTCAATGAACATGTTGCAGAGTTGAGGGCGAATTTGATGGATAAGGAGACAGAATTGCAGAATATATCAGAGGAAAATGAAATGCTGAAATCGGAAATCAAGAAAAGGGAAATGGATGGGGGTAAATTGAGTGACGAGTTGGTTGCAGAAGTAGAGACAGCGAAGAACGCGGAGCGAGAGGCTCTCATGAAGCTTGGCATTGTGATGGAGGAGGCAGATAGGAGCAACAGAAGGACAGAGCGGGTGACTGAGCAGCTGGAGGCAGCACAATCAGCAAATTCAGAAATGGAAGCAGAGTTGAGAAAGATAAAAGTGCAGTCTGATCAGTGGAGGAAGGCTGCGGAAGCAGCTGCAGCCATGCTTTCAGCAGGGAATAATGGAAAGTTCATGGAGAGAACTGGATCATTGGACAGCAACTATAATCCCGTTGCAGGGAAGCTTAGCTCACCTTACTCTGAAGAGATGGAAGACGATTTACTGAAGAAGAAAAATGTTAACATGCTAAAGAAGATTGGAGTGCTGTGGAAGAAGCCACAGAAATAACAAGAAAACCATGCAGGTTGATTTTGTTTGCTATTATTTTTCAATTGTTATCGTTTCAACCATGGAAATCCATCTTTTTTCTCATAATTGCATGTTTCTTTCACAGTGAGTTTGGATGTTCAGTGCAACCAAGTTTTATTCTGGAGTAAATGTTGGCACTCTTCCAAAGCTCTTGGTGGCTAGTGGCAGTAATTTCTCAGCTTTTCGAGGTCATTTTATGTTAACCTAAGAGGATATATTTTATTAGCAAATATCTTGCTTTATGTGAAAATTTTGAAGATGTATCAAACTCCAGTGAATGGCAGAATTAATGAGAATCATGGTGGTTATCACCTGCTATAAGCAGCTATATTTTTTGCTCTCTTTAAGGTGTTCATTAATGCATTGTCTAGGATGCAACAAAGAGTTGTAGGTTTGCAACAATTCACTTTATCTATGTGCTTTATTATCCATGTTCAGATGTTCACATTCTATGTATACATCTTAAGAGTGGTAATTACCTTTATATTAGCTACCATATTTATGAACTTCAAACTAATCTCCTCGATATCTAGTGATCTTTTGACACTATTCTTTTTAATGCTTAAAAATACAGTTAAGTCCGCGTTATTAAGGTTGACAATTGCTAAAATTTGTTTCGCATAATTTTTCATCTACTTTTTCTTCCTTTGGCTCAAGTTTCTATTAAGAATTTCTTCCTTTGGCTCATGTTTTCTCTTATTTTGATTTTAGAATTCGAGCTTTCCAATTTTAAAGACCAAACCTTGGCCTGATTTTGATTAAATACTTATGTTCGTATTCCCATCAACTTTTTAATCGAAATGTTCTGTTTTTTTATTCTTCCTAGTTATACCCTCCCAATTTCTCTATCTCGAATTGGGATCCCTTGCAATGAACCCGGACTAGGTATGGCAGGGGTTGCAATACTTCAAATCCTAATCCTTCGTTTGTAATGAACGGTTAAGAATGTGCCATGTCATCAAATGTCATCCATACCTATAAAAAAGTGAAAATAAAAGGGTGGTTGATCACTCCAAAACAATTCATGAGAGTGGTCGGTCACTCTCAATACTGATCATAGGGTAGGTGGCTGTACCTAAGAGCTTGTTTGGCAAACAACTCTTACTCCTCTATTTTTTTCACTTCTCTTAAAAAAATCAAATAATTTTTTTTTTTTTTTTTTTTTTATTATATCAATAATTTTTTTTTATTATTCAAATAAAAAAATCCACTACAAAACAAAGCTTTTTTACTTTTCTATAAAACAATTCTAAACTTTTTTATACTTTATATCACATCAATCACTTTTTACTACTATTCAAACAAATATTTCACAATTACAACTATTTGCCAAACAAACTCTAAACATTTGACGGATAGTTTATGAAGTTGACTAGCCACCCCTTTCATCTATTCTAGGGGTGGCTAGATGAAAATTGCCTTGAAGTGGTTCGAGGTCCACATGAATTGTTTGACCACTTTCATGAGCTATTTGGGGGGTGACCAACCACTACTTCTTGAGTTGTTTTGGGGTGGCTGTATACCCTCATAAACTGTTTGGAGCACCAACCACTCTTATATCTGTAAAATGATGAGGTGGTCGGTCACCCCTTTCTATTCTTTTTTTTTGTTTTTGTTTTTTCGTATGTATTGATGATGTGTGACATTCTTAACCGTTCATTACAAACTACCAGCCAATATTTGAGGAATTGTACGTGAGCTCCAGCAATAATCCTTAAGTTATTGCAACGATTCTTATCACTTCTCTCTCCTCTCTCAACTGACCACGACCATGGATCGACCTCACTCAACTTCCATCGCCCAAGCACCATGTTGGAGCTTCAGCCATGGCCTTGGAGGCTAGGTCCAATCTCCACAACCATACTCCAAGCTCCGTGGCCATGGCTCACTCTCACATTTGATAGCTTACCTCAATAATTGATCAACGTTTCCAACTGAATTGTCTTGAGCATTTCCAACCTTTCCAAGTAAATCAAAAGTTTATCTCTTCCTCCGCATGATCATATGCTTGATTCTCCTCTCACCAAATCTGCTTGTTGTTCCGTCAACTACGTTTGTCAATATATGTCGTCTTCGGCTGCGCTATTTTTGGTTGCATCAACATCATTGTGTTCTCTCATATTGCCAATTAAAGTCGTCATTTTGGTAGCAATGCTGCATCATAATCTTTTGAAAAAAGTCCACTGTTGTGCAAATTTATTTAATTTGCACGTGCACGAATCGTTTGTAATATAGCGTTTTGTAAGTGCGAGGTCGATCTCACAGGAAATTGTGTTGCAAAAATTAATCTCTATTCAAACTAATCATATTTTAACATAGTTTCAAACTTAGAGATTTTTAACAAAATAAAAACATAAACTCAAAAAAACAAAAGATAAGGTTCTAAGGTTCAAGAATCCACACCCACCAAATCATAACAACATATTCTCATGCTCATCTACATCGATTTGAAGTTCTCACCGTACAAATCTTAGGTATGCTCTACTTTGCTTCAAAAATCGTTTGAATTATTCAATGAATCCGTTCTTTACACAAATCACAAAAGATAACCGGTGTTTTCCAAATCATCCATTGTACCCATTCAAAGAACAAATCATAATGAATACTCGGTTTTTCACCAAATCATTAAATGTACCCGTTGAACGGAACACAATGAATACCTAAAGTTTTGATAAATGAAATCCAATCAATCAATTAAATGAGATAACCTCAAATCATCACTTGTATACGAAAATTACAAAAGATACCAAAAAATCATTTCCATATTCGAATGGAAGTAGAACAATTAGAAATAAAAAACCCATAAAATCAAATAGTATAAACTAGCATGAAAACACCGTTATTCTTCAATGATGATGTTTCATCCTCAATCTTAGTTGAAAATTTAGCTACACATGATAAAAAAAATAAAAAAAATGTAAATCTTGAATTAAGAACATAAATATTATAAGACTTACAAAAGAGAAAATAGTGCAGAAAAATAGTCTAAGATGTCCCCCACTTGCACGTCTACAGTGCCCTTCTAAGAGAAAACCAAAACTATATTACAAGTCTCCCTTTTCTTCGATGCCCCCAGGTATATATATATATATATATTGCAAAACCAGCTGGTTTTAGCGCCTCAACGCTTCACATTTTTGAAGAAAAAAATAAATAAAAATACAAAGCTCAAGGTGCTGCCAAGTTAGAAAAGAAATTCAAAAATGGCGCCTCTGTCCTTCACTTTCCGGAATACCTGCTGAATCCGAATCCTCCCATCAGTTTTTTTCTTATCTCCGTGAAACCTGCAGGTTCTCATCAAGTCTTGTGTGCTGCCCTTTCCTCAAATAAAAGATCACGTGATGCGGCTTGGAATAAAAGATCACGGTGCTATGACGAGTCAGAAAGAAGAAGAACCCGATTCTAGAGAGAGAAAGTCCCGTTTTTCTTAGTTTAGAGAGAGAGCGCTTCTGAGAGTAGATTTCTCCAGGGGAGGGAGGCCTCACGCCTCCCTCCTCTCGGTGGTGTGTCTCCCTCTAGCTTCTTTGGGAGCTAGAGTGGTTTTTTTGTGCCTCCTGGCTTGTCCCAGTGGGATTTTTTGTTCCCCCCGGCTTGTTTCCGGTGGTGGTTGTGGTTCTCCTAGCTGTTAGGGCTATGGAGCGTTGTTTATTTGTTCTTTGGTTGTTTTCTTTTCTTTGTTTTGACAGATTCATTTCGTTGCAAGTCGTCTGTGGGAGTGACTTCGTTCGAGTTCTCCGGCCTTCTTTTGAGTTTAGATCTACATGGCTACGCGGGAGTTCTTGCGACACGACCCCCCTATGTTGTTCACTGTCAGCCTCTGTTCCTGTCGACTCATCTTCCGGCGGTGTCGGTCCTCCACGCTCGGAGCGTGGCTTGCACGCGCTTGCGCGTGTGGGCAACGTGCCTCTTTTTCGGCCGTCTGGGTGGTGTTTCTCGGGATGGTCGGCTGGTTGGTGGCGGCAGGGAAGGCCCGAGTGCGGCGGGTGGTCTTTCACACGCTAGTTCGGGTGGTTCCTCCTTCTGGCTTGGCGATTTTGTTTATGTGTTTTTCTGTATATTCCAACTTTCTTTCACAGTTTGCTATTGTAGTGGGCTAATTTTTACTTGGGCATTTAGGTGGCATATTTGCCAAACCAGACCTTTTCACTTGAGATGGGTTGTTCTTCATTGTTTAGAAAGGGTCAATTGTTTGCTCTTGTAATTTTAGCCTGTTGCTTTAGTTTGCTGCTTCAAGCTAGGTTTGTTCCTGGCTTAGTGTTTAGTGATTCTTCATCTCTACTCACTATCTCCAGCCTTTGGGCTTCCGTTGTAGATTTGGGACAGTGTTCTTGCCTTTGGGCGTTGTATTTGCCTTCGGGCGTTTATGCTATGAATGAAATGCTCCCGTTCAAAAAAAAAAAAAAAAAGATCACGGTGCTGACCAGATTGTTAAGGAAATAAAATCCCTTTCTTTTCTTGATGCTACGATTATGGAAAAAATGATCTTGGCTTGGTCAAAAAAATAAAGCAACGCACTCCTCCAACTTTGTCTGTTCTAATATATATATATATATGCATTTCTCTCAACATTTTGTGACGTGGTCTTTTGTTTACTAAAATATATCAATAATAAATAACCACTCGCAATAGAACAAGCCCTTGTAGGATAGGGTTATATTGAGGGTGTCGAACTTTAAGGAAACCTCAAGGACTGCGTACTATCAAATTTTTCAAGATTAAATATAACTTAATTAAAAATATGTTTGATTTGGTTTTCTAAAAATAAATACATAAATATAAAAGATAAAAATGTAAAGAAAGTAGTGATGAAAGAAAGAATAGGGGATTGATTTCATAACAATGGCCAATCATAAATTAACAAGGGAAATTCATACTGTGCATGATATAGGGTTCATCTTACTTGAGTAGTCAAGAAATTACCTCTAAAGAATAAGTATAATCCATCTTCAGTTGGCACAGACCGTCCACCTAACCATTAAGATGCGGTACGACCCGTCTTCCCTAGGTATGGATTAGCTACGTCTTTAATAGGATACACACAATCAATGGAATAGTATAACCCATCTTCGGTTGGTATAAACTGTCTACCTAAATTATACTAAACTAAGGTGTAGTACAATCCGTCTGCCCTAGGCATGGTCTATTTAACTCTCTTGATCATATATCAATTAAAACCGTTGTATAACAATCATTTACATAATCACAGAAAATATAAAGGATTGAGTTCAATCAATATAAAAGACTTTCTAAGACAAGATAATAAATTTATAATGATTGAATATAAACATTAAGATCAATTCTCACAGTTATATAACCATTAAGCATATAGAAAATACTAAATTAAAATACAATTAAACTATTGTTACTTGGAAAGGGCTACATCAACACCCTAGTACAAATTTAGCTGCTCATTGTAGTGCTGGGATGGCCTTCTGCCATGTTCTTCTCATCTTCAACCTGTCAAGCCTCCAAGAAGAATTTTCTGTCTAAAGCTAAGCACAAACACACATTCTCTTGAAGCTTAGGGGTCTATTAATAGAGACTAGGAGAGGCATAAAAGCCCAAGAAATTCAAGAAAAATCAGAACTTAGTCTCTTAGTCCAAGTAAGAGATTGAAACTTCAATCCAAGTAGGAAAATGATTCCAAATTCGTCCAGATTTGTGGTCTTTTAGTGCGGGACGATTTTGACATAGTAAACGTCCAAATTAAGGAAAATATATCTTTGATATATTTGTTTCATTTTTTATTAGCTTTCCAACGCCACCAATTTCATTGCAATCCGATATCTGAGCCAAAAGTTATGATTAAAACACTGAGACGTATGTAAAATCCAAATTTGAATCCAATCCGATTTTGACTCTTAGTGGAGAAATTTTGATTTAATCATTCTCTTGATTTGATTAAACTTAACCACATCATACAAGTCTTCTATTATGATTGGTTAAGCTTACCAATATCTTCTAGGTCTTCTCAAAGTGTGTTTTAAGCCCAAAATCAATGGAATTAATTGCATCTTTATTTAAAATCTAAAAACAATAAAACAACACAAAATCAAACAAATAATAAAGGAATTAACATATACAAGTTAAGGGACTTGAATGTGCAACATTAGACCCTTATCATTTTGTATCAAACTTGGATGGATTTTTCGCTTGTTTGCAAGTTCACTTAAAATAATGCCATTTTATCTTAATGTCCTGCAAAACACTAAAACACCAAAACTAACAAAAAATATTAGAAAATAACAAAACTAAAGGCTTAACAAATGAAAATTAAGGAGTCTAATTATACAAAATTTGACATTCATCATCCACATACCTCCTTCAAATCACTATCTAATTAATAATGTCATTCACAAACTTTCAATTAGAATAATGTCATTTTTTGGCAACATCCCTCTATCTATCAACACGTTTGTATCTCGTCTTGTAATGACTTATATGACTTGAGAATTAGATACGTTGATTTATAGATGATAAACCAAAACAAGTTCTTTTGTGGGTGTCTCAAAATGGACAAAAACACATTACAAGGCCACTATCTATTTTTGTTTTGTTTTGTTTTGTTTTTAGTACAACAAAATAAACAAATGGAAGAGGTTGGAGAGAGAGACTACAAGAAAAATGGTCTTTACCGACGACCCTAAGTCGTCGCTACATACCTTGAAGTGGTCACTATTGACTATTAGCAACGACTTTGGTCGTTGCAAAAGTGGTCGCTAAAACATCGTCGTTAAAGACTAAATAGCGACGACTTTCTATTTCGTTGCTGATAATGACTATTAGCGACGACAGTTGTTGTCGCTAATATCACAAACAATGGTTGACTGTCGTCGCTAATATCACAAACAATGGTTGCTAAAAATGCCTCCCGAAAGACAATGTTGTCTCTAATGATGTACACATTAGCAACGATATTGTGTCGTCGCTAATGGTACACACAACAACGACATCATTGTGTCATCGCTAATGTGCACACAACAGTGACGACATTGTGTCGTCGCTAATGTGCACACAACATCGATTTATTCTGACTTCTTTTTTTCTTGTTGGACATAACAGTTGTGAGGCAAAATATGAAAACCTAGTTAGTAATTTTTGGTAAAGTAGTTTGTTCAATAATAGAGCTTATTGCATAAATATTATATGTGCACTTACAGGATGCATTGGAAGGTCCCTAAGTCATCATTTGACATGGTTGTACATCAGTTTCAATAGCCACTTGGGATCCTAAACTTGTGCCCCCATCTTTATCATTGAGCTGCAATGACATAGAATGAGTCGTGGGCACACATCATTTTCGTCCTTAATTCATTGCATATAACTGATTCCACAATAGTAACAATGGGTAAGAATATGTGAAAATATAAACATACAATAATATACTCAAATGATTGCTAATGAGGCAAACAAATCATAAGCCTATATCATCTTACCATATATCACAATGTGTATGCCCATATTCCCCTAACAGATTAGATTATAAAAGTTGCAAGAATCTCCATGATGCATTTTATGTGTGTTTTGCACTAGAGGATAAAAGCAAAGGCCTTCCCATCCACAATATTCATGCTCCGAGTGAAAATTACAATATTGTTTGAAGGCAGAGCAAAGAAAATATTAAAGTCAATTCATTTTAGTTACCAACTCGTGGGTTTTCATACATGCTATTAGCACGAAAAAACCTAATTAGCCAACATGCCAGAAAAATTGTGTTTTTTGGCCGTTCTTTACATTGATATTATAAATATGAAAGTATCAGAGTTGTAAGACCAGTCAAAGGCGGTTCTTTTCTAAATAACAGTACAATTTAAAAAGAATTTTATCATAAACTTTTTTATTAAATTCTCATAATAATTATGAAGATATCAAATTAATTTTTATGTTTGACCGTACAAAAAAAAGTAGGCTAATTATGTTAACGGTTCTCGACGAAGTTAATATGGACACATAATTCCATTAGTATTTTGTCTAGGTTCTCCACAGATAACTTCTTTGAGGTTCTTTTTATATCACTTGCTCACTTTGGTAATTACGTACCGGCATTGACTTTTTCACAGCAAAAAAATATTGAGTTCTGCTTAAATATGTGAAGTATTGAATTAAAGATTGAATGGTTTGTGATTGTCTTACCTTAATTTAGGTAAAGGCTTTGTATTTATAGAATATTCAGTTACAAAGGATATTAATGTGCTTATCTTGTTCTGTATGATTTGGATTTGATTGAGCTGTTCCGTTGGGATGGGATGATACACACACACACACATATATATATATATATATATCCTTGACAAAATAGCATTATTCAAAAATAAGAGAAGTACTCTGCAACTTTGTTTTTCAATGACCAATACCAAATTAAGATGCATATTTTGCTTGCTAGCCGTATCTTCTGTGATGAGTGATGGATTTGTTGGTGGAAGAAGGATTAATGGTACCATGGAAAGCAAAAAGATAGTTAAGCATAAAGGAACTGTCAAGACTATTCAGGTCATAATGAATATTACATCTTTCTTAATTTATTTTGATGTTGATTCTAGATAATTAATCTCCTTCTCGATCTCTACTTTTTCTTTTCGGTGGCTATATATTTTTGGCAAATTTTTAGGCTTGCTTTTCCATGGTCTACTAAAATCTTTGCAGGGTAACAATGGTGACGTAATAGACTGTGTAGATATCTATCAACAACCTGCTTTTGACCATCCATTACTTAAGAATCATATCATACAGGTTTCTTTATTGTTTCCTAACTCCGTTTATGTTTTATACCATGTAGTTGCTTTATTATTGTCTTAGTCGATTGCATGTTTAAATATGAATTGCGTTAGAAATTTTGGGTTCGCCTTTTATTCCGGCAATTGATCGAGGAATAAGACTAACTATATATAGTAATTTGTTTGTGGTTAATCAGATGGAACCCAGTTCCATTCCAAATGTAACAAACGAAGAATTCTATGATGCCGAGCTATTTCAAGATTTGCTTGAGAATGAGGAATGCCCTGAAGGAACAATCCCAATTAGACATGCACGAGAGTATGAATATTATCCACATCGTGCTATACCCCCAGCTGCACTTGCACGTCGGAAAAACCTTAATATCCGTGTTGATTATGATAATACTGGTCATGAGGTATATCATATTATCAAACCACTGTTGTTTTCACATACATGCATTATCTTGACAATTGAACTAAATAAAATTCATTAAACTAATTTCAAATTAGGTTTCTTTGATTTATTTATCAATTTCTTTTTTATCTTTTTTAATTAACATATGAATTATATTTGAAATTAGTACGCTAACGTTCATCTGAGTGATGGAAACCACCATGGAGCAAATGCATTTATTAACGTATGGAATCCTACGATTAATGATGGGGAAGTTAGCATTGCTCAAATATGGCTTACTGCTGGTCCTTCAGACCTACTAAACTCCGTTGAAGCTGGATGGAGTGTAAGTTTGACCATATATATATATATAGTTATTCCTGGAAAGATACGTACGGATCAATCATTTGGAGGATAGTTTCTCACCAATAATTTCATGGTTCCAGGTTAGTTGGCCAGACAAGGAACCCAAGTTTTTCGTATACTGGACTGTAAGTTGGCTTATTTCCTTCCATGATATAATTACTTAAATTGGCATTAGGAATCCCCATCAAAGCACTGTTATATATATATATATATATATATATATATATATATATATATATATATATATATATATATATGCTTGTCAATTGAAAATTATCATATCATCATCTAGCTAGGGTGGTAACTCAATGGCCTCAAGATAATCCCTAAGTGGTTCGATTGGCAACTACTAGAGTGTCAGTTCGACTCTCGAAATGAGAATTAGCACTCTTAAATAGCTAGTATTAGTCACCTTGAGTCCCACTAATGTTCTTATGGGACTAGGTCAAGCTATGTCTCAATCGGATTTGAGAAAGCGGATACAGTTTCCAGTGTTCCACTAGATATGAACCTCTTGTGCGTTTTCCAACAGGCAGGTGCTACGATAATCACCCCCTCTTGCCTTTTATGCTTAGAAAAAAAAAAGACGAAGAGATCATCTTGAGTTTCAAGCTAATCCTTAGCATGCACGTGTCAAATCGCTAATCAAGCTATATATATATATATGTGTGTGTGTGGTTGTAAGGGTGATGGATACAATAGAACTGGGTGCTCCGATCTCAACTGTCCTGGTTTCGTGCAAGTAAACAGTAGATTTGTACTTGGTGCTCCCTTAAAGCGTATTTCAAGCTACAACGGGGCGCAATTCTCGATAGGGATAAGCATATACGAGGTAAATGCACGTGCCTATTTTTTATTGTTAAATTACTATTTATCGTAAAAGTTTAAGATGGTAGGAAGTGTCAATACTTTAATACACTCTCTCACATGTGGGCTCAAGTTACTTTTTAATAGGTGATGCCCAATACATGAAATATTTAATTGAAATGAGGAGTAAAATGACAGAATCATGGTTTAAACTTGAGACCTTTGGTTCTGGCCACTTATACTTAATCAATACTTTAATATTGTTGACATTTTTCCTCTAATTAAATTCATTTCCTAGCTCTGCAAGTTCTCTTTACATATTGCTTACTAAATTCTCAAACTATGTGCTTTAGAATAATGGAAATTGGTGGCTACAAGTGAAAGGTAAGGTGCTTGGATACTGGCCTAGCTCCATCTTCACATATTTGAAAACCAGTGCTACAGCAGTCACCTGGGGTGGAGAGATTTATGACTCAGGAAAACAGCCTCATCACACAACAACTCAAATGGGGAGTGGACATTTTCCGAGTGAAGGCTATAGAAAAGCAAGTTATTTTCGCAATATTCAATACATGGATAGCATGGGAAAATTCATTGACCCTGATAGGGGACAGCTGAGACCATCTGCAACAAAATCTGGGTGCTATGATGTAAGTATAGCAACCCATGATGGAAACTTTGGAACCCATTTCTATTTTGGGGGTCCTGGGTATTCAACAAAATGCCCTTAGAAAGGGAAGGGAAAAGAAGAAGTAGTATTAGTACTAATAAATCACATATTGTTGGGATCAAAATGTCCTGAAAATGATATGATCACCACAACCTGTATCGTTCAATATTTTTATTTTCAATAATATCCTCAGTAAATTGAAATTTGGTCATTCCATAAGTTTTTGTGCTTATACCTAAATGTCAAATGAAGTTGATCAAAGGTCAGAAGCACGTAAAAAGGACAAAAACAAAAGCAAAAACAAAATCTCCATGGTTTATAGAGTGACACCAAAGTTTTCCAGATCAACTAGCTAAAGATTATGCAAATGTTGGACGAAAAATAATGTGGCCATTATTTTTTTATTTTTTATTTTTTATTTTTTCAAATTGTGATTAATTTCCCTTTTGTTACAAGTGATTTTATTTTTCACAATCTAACAAGGGAAGATTCTCGTACAAACATTACTTTAAATGTGGCACATTAGAAGTTCAAATGCCCATCAAATGAAACTTAAGCTGAAATTGAAGACTCATTGTCTTCAAAGCTGAGATCAACCATAGCACAAAAGTACTAATCTCAATAAAATACCCATTATCTTTTAAGCCTCCAACACCAGATACAACAACTTGAAGTTAACCAGATTAAAACATTTCTTTTTTCCTCACAAGGCAACTCACTGGTGGATAGATTTATCTCAACCTGGAAAAATTCTTGGAACTTGAAGAAACCATTGCGTCATTTCTGAATCATAAAAGTTACTTAGCTAAAAACATTCTTTCGCAAGTGGTTGACATTTTTCTGAAACGTAAATTCTTTTGACTGACATTTCTTTGTAAAGCTCTTTTGTAAACCATTTTTGAAACATTTTGCTTGGAGAGAACTATCAAATATATTCAGAGTACTCGAGAGAGAAAACTGAGATAACAGAGAATTGGAGGGAAAATTTTGTAACTTGTATTCAATAATCAAGTATCTTTCTTTTATACAACTGTAAAGAAAAACAACTTTGCAACTAACTAGTAAGGTTAACTCTAGGTTAACTCTACTACAATGATTAACTCTGACTAACTTCTAACTATCTAGAGTTAACTTAACATGCGAAGACATGTGTTGTAGTTTAATGAAGCATGTGCTGTTATTCAATGACATGTTGGATACAATCTTCTTGTTGATCTGGATGTTGCGTGCTGTACGTTGAAATCATGTGGCTGCTTGATATGCTTATACTCCCCCTCAAGATGAAAGATATCTAGGATATTCATCTTGGACAACATATTATGAAACAAAACATAACCAAGGGGCTTAGTGAAGATGTCAGCCAACTGCAAATGAGATTTAACATGAAGAGTTTGAATAAGGCCAAGCTGAATCTTTTCTTGGATGAAATGGCAGTCAGGATCGATATGCTTTGTTCTCTCGTGAAAAACAGGGTTAGCAGCAATGTGTATGGCTGCTTTACTGTCACAGAAAAGAAGAGCATATTGTGGATGTGGAATGTGAAAACCTGGAGAAGAGAGAACAACCAGATTAGCTCACAACATGTAGAAGCGATGGACCTATATTCGGATTCAGTAGAGGATCGGGAAACTGTCTGCAGCTTTTTGGATTTCTAAGAGATGAGAGAATCTCCTAGAAATACACAATAACCAGTTATGGATTGACGAGTATCTAAACAGCCTGCCCAATCAGCATCACAAAAGGCTTTGAGACGAAGATCAGAAGTAGAAGGAAAGAAAATTCCTTGGCCAAGAGATTGCTTGATATACCTCAATAAATTGTTAGCAGCATCTAAATGGGGCTGCCGCGGATCTTGCATAAATTGATTGAGATGTTGAACAGCAAAAGCCAAGTCAGGACGAGTTATGGGGAGATAGACCAGTCTGCCTACAAGACGTTTATAGCTGGAGGGATCATCCAAAAGAGCACAATCTCGGCTTAAAAGTTTAAGATTCTGTTCCATAGGAAATTCAGCAGGTTTGCAAGCTAACAATCCAGCATCTTCAGGTATCTTTAGAGCTTTTTTTCATTGGCAAACATAAATGCCTTTATCAAACCGGGCCACTTCCAACCCTAGAAAATATTTAAGAGAACCCAAGTCTTTGAGTTTGAATTTCTAATTAAGGAACACTGTCAAATCAGAAATGGCGGTAGGATCATTGCTTGCTAGGATTATGTCATCAACATAAACTAAAAGAGCAATGAAAGAGGCTCATTGAGTGCGAGTAAAGAGAGAATAGTCAACTTTAGATTGAATGAAGACATGACTAAGCAAAGTATTAGAAAATTTGGAAAACCATTGTCTAGAAGCCTGCTTCAATCCATAAAGAGATTTCACTAGCTTGCATACTTGAGACTCCCCCTTGGCAGCAAAACTCGGAGGTGGAGTAATGTAAACTTCTTCATCCAACTCCTCGTGCAAAAAAGCATTATTAACATCTAATTGGTGAGGGGGCCAATTCTTAGCTGCAACAAGTGCTAGTAAACATCTAATAGTAGTGAGATTAACTTCCATCAGCTTTAAGCTTCACCTTATAGACCCATTTACAACCAATAGCTCTCTTGCCAGGTGGAAGAGAAGTTAAAATCCATGTGTTGTTCTGCTGTAAAGGAGAAATTTTTGCATTCATTGCCTCACACCAATGTGGGATTTGATAGCTTGATGGAAAAACTTTGGTTCAAAATGAGAGGGAATGGACAAACTAAAATGTTTATGAGAAAAAGACAAACGATCATAAGAAAGGACAGAAGATAAGCTATAGGGAATACATGTTTCATCACTAGCTTGAATCATATGAGAAGATTGAAGTGAGTTTGGAAGAGAAGCTAAATGGTAGTGATAATGCTGCAAGTACCTGGGAGCAGTTTTGGAACGATTAGAATGCCGAAGACAGAAGGAAGGAGGCTGAGATTGAGAGAGATGAGGAGAAAAACATGAAAAGAAATTGGAACATCAGAAGAAGAATTAGAAACATCGGTTGCTGAAGAGGGAAGATCATCAGAAGAGGATATAGAAGTATTATTAAGGGGATGTAAAGAAACAGGAACAACATCACATTCAAGAATGAAAGAGGGAATGGAAGTAGGTGGATTAACATGTGATGAAGGTGAAGAAGGAAGAATGATCCCCTGAGAATCAGTATGTAACAAATTGGAAGCATATGGAAAGATATGTTCATGAAAAACAACATTGCGGGAAATGAAAACAAATTTGGTGGTTAAGCTGAAAAGTTTGTAACCTTTAGTGCCATGAGGATAACCAATGAAAATCGAGGGGATGAACCGAGAATCAAATTTGTTTCGATCACGATTAAGAGTAGAAGCAAAGGCTAAGCAACTGAAAACTCTAAGGTGAGAATAGATTGGAGGAGTGGAATATAAGAGTTCAAAAGGAGATTTGTTGGACAAAATGGGAGAAGGGATTCAGCTGATGAGGTGAGTGGCAGTCAAAACACAATCAGCCCAAAAACTTAAAGGTAGATGATCTTGGAAAATCTTAAAGCCCGGGCAACATTCAAGAGATGTTGATGCTTTCTTTCTACAACAGAATTTTGTTGGAGAGTCTCTACACAACTGAGTTGATATAGAGTACCTTCATGGGAAAAGAAATCATTCATTTTTAATTCAACCCCATTATCAGATCGTAATGATTTAATTCTGAGATTAAAATGAGTATTAACCATTGTAAAAAAAGATTGAACAATGAATCGGGTTTGAAATTTACTGTGCATAAGATATATCCAAGTATATCTACTAAAATCATCAACAATGGTAAAAAAGAAACGTGAGCCATTTATTGATTGAACAGAAAAAGGACCCCAAATGTCAACATGTACAAGATCAAAAGGACATTGAGATGCATTAGTACTAACAGGAAAAGGTAAATGCCTTTGTTTGGCCATAGGACAAACATTACAGACTTTATTAGAATCACCAGAAATGGAAGGAACTAAAGTGTGTAATAGGCTCAATCTAGAGGTAGACAAGTGACCTAATCTATAATGCCATAGATCAGAAGGAGGATCCTTAAGAGATGCAATAAGAACCTGAGAATGATTGACATTTGCTCTTGGTGCTTGCAACAAGTAAAATAATCCTCCTCTTTCTTCACCCACTCCAATTGTTTTCCATGTAACCAAATTCTATATGAAACAATGATTAGCAATAAAGATAAGGCAGCAAGCAAGATATTTGATCAAATTGCTTGCAGATATGAGATTAAAAGAAAATGAGGGAACACAAAGCACATCAATTAAAATCAGGTGTTCAGAAATTTTGATGGTGCCAATATGAGTGACACTAACAAGCTCACCATTTGACAGGGTGACAAAAGTGGAAACAATGGCTGTGATGGTAGTAAAGAAAGGGGTGCTATTGACCATATGGTTAGTAGCTCCAGTGTCAATATATAATCCAAGGAGAATCCTTTGGATCATGAGGGTAGTTGGGCTTTATAAACCGAAAATGAAAAACAAAGAATTTAGCATGATGAATAGAACTGAAAGCAAAAGTACCTGTCAATTTGGAAAAGAGGTGGTCTTGGTTCGTAGGTAGCATACCTACTTGATTGGCGGAAGCATGGGAGGATTCAGCTTGAGGCTTGATTAAAGCCAAAAGCTGATGACACTGTTCTGCAGTGAATGGCAATTAAGGCAATGATTGTGTCCGAGTATCAGAAATTTCTTCTTGAGGATGAACAACCGAATGAGCACTTGGTTTAGCAGCAAAACTAGTAGGAGATGGCCTCTTTGTGAACTGGAATCTAGGAGGATATCCGTGCAATTTATAGCACTTATCAACAGTATGGCCAAGAATACCACAATGAGAACAAATCAGTTTTTCCTTCCGATTGTAAGATTTTGTAAACCTATTCTGCTGCATAGGCATAGACATAGACCTATTTTGCTGCACATGCATGGTCCTATTTTGCTGCATAGGCATGGCCTGACTCATCAAGGCTGCCGCATCATGAGTTAAGGAAAAGACCTTGTTGATTGAAGGCATAGGATCAATTAAGAGGATTTGACCTCTGATATTGGAAAAAGAGTCATTGAGACCCATCAAGAACTAAAATATGTATTCTTGATTGTAATTAGCAACTACGGAACTCAATGCTCCACAAGAACAAGATGGAGAACAGGTACAGGTCAAAATCAGCCTGTAGTTACTTAATTCATCCCAAAGCGACTTCAGACGAGTAAAATAAGCACTTACCAAGAGATTATCCTAAACAAGGGTGGAGATTGATTTCTGCAATTGAAACAATCTAGGTTCGTTCTTCTTGGAAAAACACTCTTTCAAATCCATCCACATTTCAGAACAAGTGTTGATGTAAATAACACTTGCAGCAATCTCCTTTGAGAGAGAATTCAAGATCCATGACAGGATCATATCATTACATCGAGTCCAAGCCTCTGCTCCATCCAGATCAGTCGGCTTGACAAGAGTTCCATCGACAAATTTGAGCTTGTTTTTGGCTTGCAACGCCATGGTCATAGACCTACTGCAAGTGTTGTAGTTCTCATCGATCAATGGTTGAGAGACTAGAACAGTTCCAGGGCTATCTCCATTATGAAGAAAGAAAGGATTTGAGAAATTGTCAAGATGAGAAGAAGAAGAAGAAGAGGAATCGTGTGGAACAGTCGCCATGAAAGATATTTCATAATTGCTCTGATACCATATCAAATTCAGAATAGTCGAGAGAGAAAACTGGATAACAGAGAATTGTAAAGGGAAAATCATGTAACTTGTATTGAATAATCAAGTATCTTTCTTTTATACAACTGTAAAGAAAAACAACTCTGCAACTAACTAGTATGGTTAACTCTACTAGATTGATTAACTCTAACTAACTTCTGACTATCTAGAGTTAACTTAACATGCGAAGACAAGTGATCTAGTTCAATGAAGCATGTATTGTTATTCAATGATAGCTTGGATAAAATCTTCTTGTTGATCTGGATGTTGCGTGCTGTTGAAGTCATGTGACTGCTTGATATGCTGATAAGAACTACATGGCCGGTTGTGTACTGTGTTTTAGGGTTTTTGAGTAATTTTTTCAATTTAACAAAAAAAAAAAAAAAAACCCATCTAAATTAAAAGCTTATTTTGGATCCATGAAAATTCAAAATCATTAACTTTTTCATTAAAGCATACTATACTAATTACCATTAAACTAACTTCTTGGAAGTAATTTAGAAAAATTAATTTGTGGCTCATGCTTAGTGGGCTTATAATCCACTTAATCTAATTTACGTAGGCTGTACTAAACGGTCTATACACTCTAAGCCCATCTACCTGGGCTTTGCTAAAGGATTAAGTACTTAAGCTAGGATAGTGGTCATCAGATCATTTTCTCGTGGCATGTCTAACGTACAATTGTAAGAACAATGTGTTTTAAGGGTATGGTACTATTTACCCTAGCTAAGTGATTGAATGCATGGTGATAATATGATTTAATGGCTGGGCTAATTCTATTTATATTGGGTGGGAATACGATCGAGCTTCTTCACGTGTTCAAAAATTGGTCCAACCCATTATGGGTCGAAAAGAAAAAAAATAAACAAAAGTGTAATCACACCCATTTTATACAGACTCATTTGATGTATTTTAAGTGACTTTATTTTTATTTTTTAAAATAATCGACATGAGAAAACACTTAAAATACCGTGTCAAATAACGTGAAATGGGTATGAAGAGTAGCATTATTTAGGAGAAGGGGAAAAAATCACAAAGAGCATGGAAGAAGAAAAAAAGAAGAAAAAAAGAAGAAGAAGTCATCAAATAAAATTGATGTGATAAATGGTATGAAGAGTAACACTACTAATATGATACCTAGCAAGGCAAATGGCCCTAATATTAATACATGCATGTCATGCGCTACAAAAATGGCGTTTAGGAAGGAAAGCTCTCAGGTTTTTTTATGAATGAATAGATCTTTTCATATATCGATCAATGAAGTACAATCAAACTAGCATTAATTAATTAGCTAGAAGCATAAGGAAACAATCAGTATCCTAAACACCAAACTAATAGTGAGGCTAATCAAGCTAACCAACACTATAACAAAAAAAATCTGAAACAAATAGACTTTTCAATCCCTCAAAGGAATACTAAAGTTCCAGAAAAAATAACTTCAAAACTTACTGGGCCTTTGGAGCCAAATCTAGACCTCTTTTCCAAAATCGAATCATTCCCTTTACAGGAGCTTCACCAAGCTCAACAAACACTGCAAATGATCCAGCAAAACACAATCAACAGCAATTGTCAATCCCATCTGTGACATCCCAATGCAATGATTTTTAAAGCCGTGATGATCATGTACCTATTAGAACTTCGTAGTTAATTAAGCGTGCTTCTGCGAGAGTAGTACTAGGATTGGTGACCTTCTGAGAAGTCTGGTTTGGAAGAACCAAAAGTAGACAATATTATGTCGTTGGGGTGGGTCGTTACACCATCAACATTTAACAGAGACTACAACCCCACACCCTTACTCAGCAATCGAAAATACTTTTTGCCAAACTCCACTTATTATGTAAGTCATTCTCATTGCTTATCTTGAACTTTCCTTAAGACATTACTCTTAAATTCAAGTTCCCTTCTAATTTTCAGAGCAAGTTTTTCTTCCGAGAGCAGCTGATTACCATGCTTTATATTGTTTCTCTCCCTCCAAATATTGTAGATAGAGGCACTCAATACCAATTTACAGAGAATAGCCTCTCACCTTTATGGGTCATGTTCAGGGATGGAGCTGGGGGGTGGCCGGTAGGGGTCATGGCCCCCCAGTTTATTTGGAAAAAAAAATTAACAAGTATAGTTTGATTTTTAGTTTATTTGGCCCCTACCTATTAAATTTTTTTGCCCTATTCGTTAAAAAATTTGGCCCATTTTTGTTGTTAATGTGTGGAGGAATAAACCTTTTAGAGCTTATTTGTAACGCCTCGTTTTATAGTTTGATTTTTAGTTTATTTGGCCCATACTTATTAAAAATTTTGGCCCTACCCATTAAAAAATTTGGCCCATTTTTGTTGTTAATGTGTGGAGGAATAAACCTTTTAGAGCTTATTTGTAACGCCACATTTTTTTACAAAAAAACGTAAGTGAAAATTTTAATTTCTACGTGACATTACGAAATCATTAGAGTTAAATATTGACAGCGAAATATAATTTTTCTTTAATAATGGCACGTCAGAGCTGATTGAATAACCTTAATATAAAAATAATAACATTTTGTTCTGATATAATAATTACATTCCAAAATAATACAACATGTACCACATGCGGCACTTAGTAAATACATAACTACTGATTTCTCCAAATAATGATTATATGCTATAAAAGTCTCATCCTTAAGCTGCTTCCTTTATTCCTGCAAAAACTTGCATGTGATTGTGGTTAACACCACAATCTCATGCTGTGGTCGAGTGAGTCAATGGTCCTCAACCACAGTGATACACTGATTTATTTAACCATATACAATGCAATCAAATGATGACAGTTATATCCACATACATTTAATCACATTCATTTATCTACTTTAGCTCTTTATTTACTTAAGTCATATACTTGCATTCATTCTTGCTAAAGCCTTGTGTTTAGTTAAGGGGTTCTCTATGAGCCTTGTGCTCCTTAAATTGTAAAGCTTGTTGGTTCTTAGGGCCTTGTGTCTCGCCTGTGACCCTTGTGCTCGTCAGTTTACCACAGGGCCTTGTGCTCCCACTGTGGGCCTTGTGCCCACCAGCTTATTATCATTATTCCTTCAACCTTTGGTTTATCCGTTGGTCTTATCAGTGTATTGATGCCTTGGTACCTAAACTTTCGATTTACCTGTTGGTCTAGTCAATTGCTTGACGCCTTGGTACGTAAACCTCACGTTCATCCGTTGGTCTACTCAATTAACTGAGTCACTGACGCCTTGGGTCAATTGCCGAGGGATATATGTGTTTTATAAATCCGAACCAACTGTATATTGAATATATCTGTTTTGGTTGATTTGAGTAGTTTCAATTATGTTCAAATAATATCAATAATGTTATGAAATGATGTATGAATCAAACGTGTTGAATTGATTTAAAGGGTTTGAATGTGAGTTGCAGTTGGGATCTAAATTATGCAAAGTAGAATGATAAAATTACATATTGATTGGTTTATCGTATTTGAAGAAAGCATGATTTGCAAAGAATAGGAGTATAGAGTTTGAATTGTAAAGCATAAAGCATGAACATAAGAATGAAAGTGAGGGTAAGCCTCATAAGAATGAAAGGGAGGGTAAGCCTCACAATGAAGGAAAAGACAATCATGAGCATGCATATCATTGCTTAAATTGTGTGATGTTTTCATGATATAGATTATTGTAGTTTTTATGCTAGACGTATTTGTATGCCTAAGAGTTTTACTGGCAAAGAACTTATGTATACTTCTATCGTCTAGTTCCATGATTTAAGAACATTGAGCTTGGACGTACAATGGTATTTTCATTGTTCCGGTATGAGTAGTACAGTGTACTAGGAGTAGGTAGATGGATTGTCATAGTACATCAGTAAGAAGTGCTTGGATGTCAGAGTTTTACTCTAGTAACCACATGGACAACTATTTGCCTTAGACATGAAGTTGTAATGCCCTAGGATTCGGTGTTACCTGTATTCGGGGGATGATAGTATGATCGTACTAAAAAGCAAAATGGCATGTTTTAAGCTTGGTGTACTTGGATGTGATGCTATTGGTTGGGATATCAGTGTAACTTGGGAGTAGGTAGATGGATTGTCGTGGTACATCAGTAAGAAGTGCTTGGATATCAGAGTTTTACTCTAGTAACCGCATGGACAACTATGTGCCATAGACATGAAGTTGTAATGCCCTGAGACATGGTGATATCACAGTTAATAACGTTAGATCTCTGTGCATTTAAACTACCAACATAAAAGTATTATTGTAGGTGAGTGTATACATAGTTGCTTCCAAGACATTGAAACTTCTACGTATGAGTCCAACTACATAGTATGTTTTAAATGTTTTCTGATAGTCAGTGTTTGCTATATCAGCTATGGGGTTTTCAAACAAAATTTTATAAATTGGTAGCTGTTATTGTGTACGCGAGACTAAAAAGGAAAAGTTGGTTCTTTACGAAAACTCAGTTAGTTTAATATCACTGAGGTCTCAGTATGTTTTATACGGAGACGGTGGGCTCATAATTCCACTTGTGTGGATGTGGCAACCCTCGCAACCGTGTATACATTGTTGCTTTGGTTGTAGGTTTTGTGGATATAGATATTGACTTCTCCACCTAGCGTATGAGATGCTATGATTGGAGCACATCGCGACAGTCATAAGTCACGGACTTATGGGTAGTCCGCATTGTGGGTATTTTATTTATAGCTTGTGTCCTACGTGGCATATGTATTTGTTGAGCCTGTAATTTTAGTATGTAGTTAGTGTAATATGTTTTATAAGCTTTAATCAGTTAGACATGTAAATGGCTCTTGTTGTTGATAATAATTATGTATTAGATGTATTTCCGCTTTTGATATGTGCTTCTCTACACATGGATATTTA
Organism: Alnus glutinosa; assembly: GCF_958979055.1. NCBI lineage: Eukaryota > Viridiplantae > Streptophyta > Magnoliopsida > Fagales > Betulaceae > Alnus > Alnus glutinosa. Next base: position 20,130,785 of record NC_084894.1, read on the forward strand.
TATTTCGCTGTGTTAAATGTAACTCTGAATATCAGGTACATGTTATGGAACGTGTACATTATGTTGGCTGAGCGACACGTAGTCGTGCCATTGTAAAGATCCGTTTATATGATTTCAAAAAAAAAAAAAGGGTCGTCACGATTAGTCTCAATAACGCCTAAAATATTTTAAAATATTTGGGCGGCGTAACGACACTTTTGTAAAATAATGACTTTTTACTCAGGCATTATAACGATGTATTTTTATATTTAATCACCCCGCTTTGAAAAAAAAAACCCAAAATATCTTTGGAATATTTTGTAAGACACACACATAGAGAGTGAGTGGTCCTTGAGTCCTATTTCTTTTTCTTTCTTTTCTTTGTTCTTTGTCTCTTCCCTTATATATATAAATATATATATATAAACCATCAGCCTTATCTTTTAGAAAAGAAGAACTAAACCAAAAAGGGGAGCATAAATAACTAACAAGAGAGAGAGAGAGGAGTGGGTCCTGGCCGAGTGACGAAATCAGAGGAAAAAGAGAGTTCTTCCTTTGCTATTCCTGTGTTACTAGCCGTGGTTACAAAGAGAGGAGAAGAGGATTTCCTTTTCTTATTTTTCTGTAAACAAAGAGAGGGAAAGAGAAGGAGAGGGCTGTGTTTAGAGAACTTATTCTTTATTTTCTGTTGTTGAAAAATTGAGAGAAGAAGAGAGTTGCTGCTGTGAAACTCAAAGGGAGAGTTTTTGCAGAACTTGCTGGCCGTGAGTGATTTGAGAGTCTTGGGTTCCTGTTTTGCTGCAGATCGAGAGGATCTTGCTATAAAACCAGGAAAATAGAGCGAGAGAAACACTGCAGAATTTTAGAGAAGAAGGGAGGAAGAGTTGCTACAAACCGAAAAAGAAAGAAGAAGGACGTGCATGGAAGAAGGGAGCTGCACCACCCTTTTTAAAGGAGCTTGGACGGCTGAGATGGCTTGAGAGAGATCAGATCCAAGGGTCAGAAATGCTCTAGAAAAAATCTGCATCTTATCTCTAACTAACTACTTAGTTGATTTCTAACTAAATTGAACTAAGTTTTGTTTCCATTTTAAAACATATGGGCTGGGCTTACACATGAAGGCTGGGCTGGTTCTATGGGCTGGGCTAAGTTCAAACATATGCTCACTAATTATTAATGCTAATTTTCGTCCAAATCAAGGTGCTATTTTCCACAGGTGTTTTCGTACCTTAAATGAAGTCCAAAAATTATGAAAATCGGAGAGTAGCTAGAGGACTTCGAGACGAGCGTTCTGGATTTTAAATCGACCAAAACAGAGTTCATTTGACCATATTTTCGTTATTCCAAAGTTTAAGGTTCGCTTGAACTTTTATTAAACTGAAACTATAAACGCTTCTTAATAAATGAATATTTATTTTCATAAATATTCATATTTATTCTTTTGCCTTATTATTAAGTCATAAATCATATTTTAAGATATTTTATTTAATATATTAAAATACGGGATGTTACATTATCTGTGGACAAATATAATTGAATTAAAGTATGGGTGAAAGCCAAAAACAGATTAGCAAATTTCTCAGCATATTTTTTTTGGAGGTTCGTTCTTGAGTGTTGAAAACTGGGGAAGAGAAAGATTAATTTTTTTTTTTTTTTTAAAAAAAACTTGAGAATATTGATCTTTAATTTGCAGCAGTTGGAATTTTAATAAAGAAATTTTGGGTTAATAGGCAGTTCAGCCACACCATGAAAAACACCACTCCACCATATTGTGACTGATATTACCTATTGAATGAAAGGAAATATTGGTTTGTGTTGTAGATGATGTAGTGTAGAGTTGAGAAGAAAGAAAAAAGAAAGAAGAATGGTATTGCATGAAGAAAAGATGCGTTAATGGTGTTTTCAGTATCATTTGTCCAATCTTCTCGTGTCTGTGAGTTTAATCTTCTCTCTCTCTCTTGTTAGAAAATATTAAATTCAATTCATTTTAGTTACCAACTCGTGGGTTTTCATACAGGCTATTAGCACGAAAAAACCTAATTAGCCAACATGCCAGAAAAATTGTGTTTTTTGGCCGTTCTTTTATCTATATTATAAATATGAAAGTACCAGAGTTGTAAGACCAGTCAAAGGTGGTTCTTTTCTAAATAACAGTACAATTTAAAAAGAATTTTATCATTAACTTTTTTATTAAATTCTCATAATAATTAAGAAGATATCAAATTAGTTTTTATGTTTGACCGTACAAAAAAAAAAGTAAGCTAATTATGTCAACGGTTCTTGACAAAGTTAATATAGACACATAATTCCATTAGTATTTTGTCTAGGTTCTCCACATACAACTTCTTTGAGGTTCTTTTTATATCACTTCTTCACTTTTGTAATTACGTACTGGTATTGACCTTTTCACAGCAAAAAATATTGAATTCTGCTTAAATTTGTGAAGTTTTGAATTAAAGATTGAATGGTTTGTGATTGTCTTACCTTAACTTAGGTAAAGGCTTTGTATTTAGTGAATATTCAATTACAAAGGATAGTGACGTGCTGAGTATTTATATATCTTCATGAAAGCTTAACAAACTTGTATTTGACTTGTTGAGCATTGTGCTTATCTTGTTCTGTATGATTTGGATTTGATTGAGCTGTTTTGCTGGGATGTGATGATATATATATATATAACCCTCTAATACAGTTGGAACATTGTATATGTTTCTATGGGTAACCTTTTGTACTACTTGCCAACTACTATCCAATTTGGTATCTATCAAGTAAAATGCTTGTGAAGCTTGGCATGCTAGGATAAATGGGTCAGATGCATACCATGTACCGATGTATTCACACTCGTAAAATGCTCATTTGTTTGCATTCTTGTTCTATGCCAAATGTCCCACCAATCACACTCAAATAGATACACACGATTTCGACCGTAACGTAACACTAGAATGTTCTTCAACTCACCATAGAAGTCAATATTTTTCATGCGATGCTCACCTGGAACAATTATCCACTATTTTGGGTACGTAGAGTCTGTTCATAGTCTTTTTTGTGAAGCCTAACCCTATTCACAATACAGCCTTTAAACATTGCAACTTGATGATCCAGTCCGCATGCAAGATCATATATTTGTTTGGACACAGTTTCTACATTATGCCCACATATGTGAAGTTGGAACCAGCTTTCGAATTCGGCTTCATAACTTACTCTGGATGTGTACAATTCATTCTCCTTCAATCTTGTCATAGTGTTCACTACATAAAGAATACATAAGTATCTTACTTTATTATCAAGTAAATCATGCATAAGTTAAAAGAACAATAAATCATACACTTACCGAATGTATGAAGCAATTTCTTCACAATTGTTAAGCACATACCTTCCAGCCCTTGAGAGAACCTTATCTTCAGGTTTTATAAATTTTGCTGCTCCTAAAGGATGAACTCGTTGAGAGAACACAGATAAGCCTTTACTCTTTCTCATCTGCCACTCGTCACTATTTCGTTCTTCACGAGTCCATTTTGTCTCAATCCCACGGAGATACATGGAGTAGAATGTCAAACATTCAACTGATAAATATCCCTCGGCAATTGACCCTTCCGGACGTGCTCTATTCCACATAAATTGCTTATATTTACTAAGACATCTTTCAATTGGATACATCAAACGAAATTGTACTGGTCTCGTAAGCTTGGCCTCTTGAGGTAAATGAATAGCTACATGTATCATTATATCAAAAAAAGGCGGTGGAAATATCTTTTTCAACTTGCATAAAATCATTGGGATGTCATCCTTCATTCGCTTCAAGACATCTAATCTCAATGTTCGTGAACATAATTCCTTAAAAAAGAAACTCAACACGATCAATTTTGTACGTATTTTATTAGATAAATATGGATGAATTGCAACAGGAAGTAATCATTGAAAGAAGATGTGACAATCATGGCTTTTCATTCTCGAAATCTTACCTTCTTTGACGTTGACACACCGACTAATGTTAGATGCATACCCATCAGGGAACTTCACACCTTTGAACCAATCTAAGAAACTTATCTTCTTAGTTTTTTAAAAGGTAAAATTTGCATGTGGCATTGATGTAGATGTACCATTTGGTTGTAAGTGCAAATCTTTATGTATGCCCATCACACACAAATCCTGCCGTGTCTTGAAAGTGTCATTTGTTTTTCCATCAATATTCAGTAGTGTACCTAAAACACTATCACATATGTTCTTTTCAATATGCATGACATCTAAATTGTGTCTCAGTTTCAATGTTGACCAATAAGACAAATTAAAAAAAAAACAAAAATACCCTTCTTCGTCCAATTCAACTCATTTTCTTTGCGCTTTCACTTTCTCGATTTTCCATTCTCATCTTTTCTAAATTGCACATTTGTTAAGTTCTTTAGTTGGTGTAACAATTGATCTCCAGATAATTCATTAGGCTTCATTCTATGCTCCTCAATACCGTCAAAGAGAATTTTTTTTTTCACCATATATGCCCCTGAGGTAAGAACCGACGATGACCCATGTAGCACGTCTTAAATCCAAACTTCAACTTTTTAAACGTTGTATCCTTGTTACATACTGGACACACAAGATTTCCCTTAGTAGACCACCCAGACAAGTTTCCATATGCAGGAAAATCGTTTATAGTACATAATAATGTTGCATGCAACTTAAAATTCTCATGCGTCGATGCATCATATGTAGGAACACCTTCAATCCATAATTCTTGCAAATCATCCACTAACGATTGCAGATACACATCAAAATCATTTCCAGGTGCCTTAGGTCCAGAGATAAGTAAGGACATTATCATATACGGATCTTTCATACACCTCCATGGAGGTAAATTATACGGCACAAGTACTACTGGTCATATGCTATATAATGTACTCATATTACCAAATGGGTTAAAACCATCACTTGCTAAATTAAGTCGCACGTTGCAGGAATCCTAAGCAAACTGAACATGGTTTTTTTGTCAAACTCTTTCCACAATATTGAATCAGCTGGATGTCTTAGATTTCCATCATCTTGATGCCCATCTTTGTGCCACCTCATATCTTTGGCAATATCTTTTGACATAAACAACTGTTGCAACCTCAGTTTAATTGGGAAATACCGTAAGACCTTATGTGGAATTTTCTTACCTTTACCTTTGACCGTTGCCCAAATTGAAGTTTTGCAAGTTGGGCATTCTTCTTTATCAGCATGGTTCTTCCAAAAAAGCACGCAATCATTCTTACATGCATGTATCCTTTCATAACTAAAACCCAAGTCTCGCCTCAACTGGTTTGCTTCATAATATGATTTTGGAAATGTCTCTCCATTTGGGAGAGCTCTCTTTATCAAGTCAATCACCATATCAAATGCCTTGTTACTCATATTACAAAGTGTCTTTATATGAAGTAGATTCACAATGAAAGAGAGCTTTGAAAACTTATAGCTTGGATAAAGTTTACATCGGGCATCTTCCAACACTTGGTTAAAAGTTCTTGGTTCGTAATCATTGGTTGTTGGACTTGGAGTAGTAGAGGATTCACCTGCATTAGCACTTGGAAATGTCCCCATACCGATGTCATTTAACATTTGTTCAACCTCAGATATCCTCCAAACTTGCATTATCATCATTATGATTGACATGCTCATTTATACAAAACGAGTCTTCTTTCCCATACCCACTGAGTGTAGTTCATATCAATTCCGTTAAGGAACAAATCATCTTCCGCCTCGTCTATAGGCTTATTATAACGATTTTTACACTTGCGACCTGGACACTTGATCCTATTAAGCCCATCCACGTGACCACGTGCCACTCTAATGAATTGTTTGACACCTTTGGAATATTTCTCACCAAATCTATGAGTTTCCTGCATCCAACTCTTATCCATCTCAATGCATGTTTAACTAAAGTCTTTGTACCAGTTTATAAAACAAGCTACAAAGGGACCGGGCCAAGAAAGGTAAAATTAGTATTAGTTTTAAATAAAGCTATGAATATATACAATGCTTTTATTACGGAAAGGATAAAAAGATAAATTGCACAAAATCAACAATGAAAATATGAAAGAATCAAACATTTTTCTTCTTCAATAACAGTCCAAGGCAACTTCAAAACTATAATTAAGTAAGCGCAACTCTGTTTCACCTTCACCTTCAGCTTTGTTGCATTGGCAATGGTTTTTTTTTTTTTTTTTTTAGATTTTAATAAATAAATAAAAAATTAATTTAAGGTGATTTGGCAAAAAAAATCCTAAACAGTGTCGTTTTAACTGATGTGTCAATGCCTATGTGGATAAATGGTGACTCACCCTAACGGACGTTGCAAAACTAGATGGAAAAAAAACGGAAGGACCATTTTCAAATTTGCGAAATTAAAAACTTAAGGAGAATGAGTGATTTCAAATGTCGCGTTATCTCAAGGATTTATGATACATTTACAAAAAACAAAAAAAAAAAAAAAAAAAAAAAAAAAAAGAAGGAAAAACTACACTTAACCCTCCCAAAGTTTCACCCAAATTGCAATTTTGTCTCAAAAGTGAAAAAAAGTTGCAATGGACCCCAACCAAGTTTCATAATTTTGCAATGTAGCAAAATCTTCCAAAAATACCCCTAAAAAAATCATTTTTTTTTTTTTTTAAAAGAAAAGACTAAAACATATCCTCAAATGCTCCGAAGCCACCCCTAATTTTGTTTTTTAAAAAAAGAAATTAATTTTTAGGGGTATTTTCGGAAAAATATGCTACATTGCAAAGTTATGAAACTTGATTGGGGTTCATTGCAACTTTTTTCACTTTGAAGGCAAAATTGCAAATTAGATTAAACTTTGGGGTGGGTAAAGTTTAGTTTTTCCAAAAAAAAATGTAAGTTAAATACATGAGACATTAGCAATGATGTGTCATCACTAAATTGAGTCAAATATATTATTTATGGATGATTTTAGCGACGACATGAATAGTCGTTAGTCATGTACTAGCGACGACTATTGTAGTCGCTAATAACATTTGTTATTAGCGACCGCAAAGTCATCACTAATAAGCTAAATGTTGTCATTAATACTTTTTATGTAGGAAAAAAATTCCCGCCACAATATTAATGACGACAAAATTGTCATCGCTAATGTTGAAACTTTTTATGACATTAGCGACAATCCCAAAATGTTGTCGCTGATAAGAGATTATTAGTGACGACTTGTGGGTCGTCACTAAAAAGTTGGTCGCTGAAGACCATTTTTCTTGTAGAGAGAGAGAGAGGAATGCAGCTAGAGCTTTTTCTGATTACAACCCAATTTGTCGCATTATGGGCGCAAAAGTTTACTCTTTTGTTAACTTTGCAAGCTTTTCCAGATAAGGAAGTTGGCATGGATGCGAGGATTTCTAAAATAGTGGAGGAGATCTTCCAATTTTGGGTGATGCTGAGATGTCGTAAGGCTATAGTAACAATCAGAGAATCCATTTCCAGAATAAAGTTCTTGAGCTCAAGGGAGACTGCCAGCAGCACAACCAGAGCCTCACTAGAATTTGGATCACATGAGGGCTTATGAGGGAGACAACTTTAAAAATGTGTCATCGGAGTTTCGACAAACCATAGCTGGAGTTGATAAGGAATCTTTGATTTTAGTCTCATAGTTGAGCTTGAGGACCTTTCCAGGTGGACCATTTCTCCAACTGGGTAGAAAACTTTTATTTTCAGGGTTAAATGCTTCACAGGTACCTGTGGTTACGCTCGGAATCAAATAGCCGCATCGGTTTTAAAAAAGGGATAATTGCACCGTTGGTCCTTGTGGTATACCATAATTATTTTTCACTCCCTATGGTTTAAAAAGTTTATGGGAGGTCCTTCAGATATGCAATAATTACAAATCGATCCCTAGCGTCAAATTTTGTTAAAATTTTTAACAGATTCCGTCAAATGCCACGTGTTGTCATCTTATTGGTGACACGTGGCGCTGACATGTCTAATCTTAATAAAATAATATAAATTTATTAAAAAATAAATAAATAATACTTATTTTTTTTTTAAAAAAAAAAGAAAAAAAACAAAAATGGGGAAAGGGGGTGGCCGCGCGCCACCCCCAGAGGCCGCCGGGGGTGGCGCGCGGCCACCCACAGTGGCGGGGGGTGGCGCGCGGCCACCCCTAGATCTTCTAGGGGTGGCCCGATGGCCACCCCCGGCCACTGGGGGTGGCCGTGCGCCACCCCCAGAGGCCGCCTGGGGTGGCGTGCGGCCACCCCCTGGGCCTTGGGGGTGGCCGCGCGCCACCCCCAGCCACCCCTAGTGGTTGGGGGCGGCCAGGCCACCCCCAAAGGGGTGGCTGGGCCACCCTTTCAGCTTCTTTTTTTTTTTGTTTTTTTTTTTTTGAATTTTTTTTGAATTTTTTTTTTTTATAAAAAAATAAGTATTTTTATTTATTTTTTAATAAATTTATATTTTTTTATTACGGTAGACACGTGTTGCCATCTTATTGACGACACGTGGCGCTGACGTGGCATTTGACGGAATCTGTTAAAAATTTTAACAGAATTTGACGCCAGGGATCGATTTGTAATTATTGCATATCACGAGGACCTCCCATGAACTTTTTAAACCATAGGGAGTGAAAAATAATTATGGTATACCACAGGGACCAACGGTGCAATTATCCCTTTAAAAAAAGTGTCACGGATGGTACCTATCTTTAATGGAAAAACCCAGTTGATACTTCCGTCTGGATTCCATCCATTTTTTTAATGGCAGCCCACGTCACCCCGCTTAAAATGCTGACACCTGTCTCGAATCCAATGTGACTATATCACAGGTGATACCCATGCTCTAACTGCCACGTAGACTAAAAAATTATTAAAAAATTACATTTTTTATTAAAAAAAATTTTTAAAAAAAAAATTAAGAGGAAAATATTGGAGGTGGCTGGCTACTCTCATTTTGGCCAAGGGGTGGCTCGAGCCACCCCCTATGGCTAACCAAGGGGTGGCCGAACCACTCCCAAGGCCAAAATAGGGGTGGCTCGGCCACCCCCAAGGGCCAATCCTCAAACAAAAAAAATAAAATTCGTCTAGCCTTTTGAGGGTGGTTCGGCCACCCCCAAAGGCCATGGGTGTAACGTCTCATCCCCAATAACACAATATTGTCCGCTTTTGATTCCCCCAAATAAGACTTCTAGGAGGTCATATGTCTCGGTACTACTCTTGCAGAATCACGCTTAACTGCGGAGTTCTAATAAGTTCATGGCCATTGTGGCTTTAAAACACGTTGTGTCAAGAAGGGTACGAATATACATATAAGCACATCCTCATTCCTATACTCAAGCGATGTGGGACGTCACAATCACCCTTTCTTGGGCTAGCGTCCCCGCTGGCGACCCTTATGGGATTACCTCATTCTTGGCTTCCCAACGAATGCTCATTGGTGACCCTCATTGGCTTGTGTACGCTCCCTTCATCTTAGGCTGGGCAATGACTCTGATACCTTGTAACGACCCACCCTCAATGACACAATATTGTCTGTTTTTTGCTCTTCCGAACCAAACTTCCCAGGAGGTCACTCATCCTGATATTACTCTCGCAGAAGCACGCTTAACTGCGGAGTTGATATATTCATGGTCATCACGACTTTAAAACGCGTTGTGTCAAGAATGGTGCGAATATACATATAAACACATCATTATTCTCATACCCAGGCGACATGGGACATCACAATTGGGTTGGGTTCGACCACCCCAGATCGGCCCCTAGGGCCAACCATAAAAAAAAAAAAAAAAATCCTTTGGCCTTTTGGGGTGGCCGAACCACCCCCAAGGGCCATGAGGATGGGTTCGGCCACCCCATATCGACCCCCAAAAGGGTAGAGGAATTTTTTTTGTTTGTTTGAGGGTTTGCCCTTGGGGGCCATGGGGGTTTTAAGCCACCCTAGACCCGCTGGTTTGGGGTGACCGAACCCACCCCCAGGCCCTTGGGGGTGGTTTCGGCCACCCCCATTTTGGCCTTAGGGGTGGTTCGACCACCCCTTGGCTGGCCATAGAACCACCCACAATATTTTCCTCTTAATTTATTTTTGAATAAAATGGTAGTTTTTTTAATAATTTTTTTTTCGTCTCTGTGGCAGTAAAAAGCCTGGTATCACCTGTGATACACCGCCACATAGGATTCGAGATAGGTATCAACTGAGTTTTTTCATTAAAGACAGGTATCATCTGTGACACTTTTTGAAACCAAGGCAACTATTTGATTCTGGGCGTAACCATATGTACATGTGGAGCATTTAACCCTTTTTTTTTTTTTTTTTTAAGTAGCATGGTGTTCCAAAGAGACTTTCTTGATGGTTTTAGAGATAGAAAGAGCGCGCATAAGGGACAAGACATTCATTGTGGGCTTCGTTCTTGTTGATTTAAATGATATACATGTATCTTTTATACACTCGTGTGTATTTTTTTTCTTTTTAAATCAACCATTTGATCTATGAGACTTACATGTAAGTCTTATAAATTCAACGATTGATTTAAAAAAGAGAAGTATAAAAAATGTATAAGAGATATAAAAAAATCATTTATGTACATCTCTTTTTTAAATCAACTATTTGATCCATGTGACTCACATGTAGGTCCTACATGTTTAATGGTTGATTTAAAAAAGAGATGTACAAAAAATATATAGGAGATATGAAAAATATTATTTTTATACATCTCTTTTTTTAAATTAACTATTTGATCTATGGAACTCACATGTAGACCATACAAATTTAATAGTTGACTTTTTTTTTAAAAAAAAATATACAAAAAATATATAAGAGATATAAAAGATCATTTCTAAAATATTGTGACTTTAGTGGGAATTGTGTTCCAAGCAACGAACACTATCTAGATATTAGTCACAAAGAAACAAAAAATAATCTAGATTTTTAAAAAAGGTTTTATTTTTACGAAAATTTCAGGATTGATGGACTTGGCAATTCGAATTATCTGCTGGGCTTGCGTCTGTACCAAGCTTGTTCAAAATGGGCTCATATTGGTCTTTAAAATTCGGGCCGTGATTGGTTTACGTGAGGCTATGATGATCCTTTTGAAAAAAATACAACTTTCACATCTGAAAGGGATTTGATTCTTGCACAACACCAATACAACAACTGCACAACAACCCCTCACATGAGGGTGGACCCCAGTGTGTGGGACTCACCCTCATGTGAGGGATTATTGTGCAGTTGTTGTATTAGTGTTGTAAATCTAACATTTTTTCATTTGAAAACCTTTAAGGCCTCGTGTTTTCGCTCTTGTATTTTCTGAATAAAACATTGTGTATTTCGGCGTTTTTGTACCACACCAAAAGGAGCACTTTCTCTCTCTTCTCTTCATTTATTTATTATTATTTTTTTAAAGTTAAAGTACACATACTTACCACTTAATTATCAATGTATCCTAAATTATTAATTGCATCAGTGTTCCGTCTAAACTACTAAACAATATTAATATCTTCCAATGACAAAAATATCTTTTATAAAATTATAAAAAATATATTTTTTTAAATAAAATATGAAAAAATAAAAAATGAAAACCAAGGTTTTCATTTTTTTTATTTTGTTTTTAATTTAATTTTTAGTTTGGGCCACCCCTTGGATTTTCATTTTTTTCTCTTTTTTTTTTTAGTATTTTTTTTAAAAAAATTGTTTTTTTTTTTTTAATCTTGCAAAAAAAATCGTTCTTATTTTTTTTCCCCCTAATTTATAAAGATATATATATATATATATTGAAACAATTTTTAAACTATTTTTGTCTTTTAGTTGGTTATTAGGGATATTGACATTTTTTTTTTTTTTTTTTTTGGGTAGTTTAAGAAAATATTGACAAACGGTAATTTAGGGCACATCACCGATAGAGTGGAAACTGGTAGTTTTTGGAGAATGTATATTATTATTATTATTATTATTATTATTATTTTCCTTTTATTTTTTATTTTTCGCATTAATCTTTGAAAAAGAGTTACTTTATAAGCCCATTAGGTTAGGGTTTTTAGGCTTTCGTTGTGGCGGCCTAAACTCTACAGCTTCTCTCTGCGACTGCGAAGCTCCGAAACCCTTTGTCACAGTCGAAGCGCCTCCTCGCTCGGTCAACATGGGGTGAGTTTCTCTTCCGAGTTCTATTCAATTCGTCCTCTCTGTTTGTTTCCTCTGAAAATGTTTAACTTTCCCAGGAAAAAAAAAATCTACCCTAGTTTAGGCTGCACTCAGTTTTGATAGATAATACTCAAGGAACATTTATCAGTTACTTGGAAAAGAATGTTTCTCAATACTCCTTCAAAGTTAATTGTAACATTGTGCTCAATCTGATGCCTGATTGGAAATGTGATTGCATTTACTCTGTCATAGAATCACTGAGTTTTTTTTTTTCCTTAATTGTTTTTACTAGGAAGCTGAAGAAGTGGTTAATTCGTCGTTTTTAGGACCTATTTTAGATTGTGAATCTAGAGAGAAAAAATTTTCCGAGTACCGTTAGCATTTCTATAGTCTAAAACAATAGAGTGCAGTGAAATCGATGTTTTGGGGACAGTTTGAGATGCTAAAGGGCCCCTCTTTCGTGTGGGAAATAGGAGGCCATTTCACATCTATCGGAGAATTGTTGAAGAACCCATGTCTATCTTTTTCCCTTTTACCAAAAAGGAAGTAAAAAAATAGAAGAAAACGTAACAAAAGAAGGGCTAAAGGTGAGTTTTACTATGTATGTTGGTGAATTATGATTATCACTTTAAAAGACAAATAATTAAATCCAAATCAATCTTTTTCTGTAAATTCTTAAATGTGATCAAACAGATTTTCATGCATGTAGACTGATATTGACTTTGTCAAATGTGCATTTTTTGACTTCTGTGTAGGGCTGTAATCTAGCCGAGCCGAGTATTGAATGTTCAAGTTCAGTTCGTTTAATTTTTTTTCGAATACAAGTCGAGCTTGAGCTTATCACCAAACTAGATTATCTGTTCAAGCTGTGTTCATTTATTTTTCAAACGAACTCGAGCTTGTTCACAAGCTATTCAATTAATTTAGTCATTCTATATATAAAGTAAATTTCGTGATTGTTTAATATTTTTAAAAAATTAAAGACTAATTAGTAGTTATTTAATTATGGTTAAGATTTATTATTTGAATAATTAGAAAAATCAATTCAATTCTTAAATAATTTAATCTCAATTTTATATGTTTCTCTTATAGCATATATATACGTTCACACTCTCACACACACACACACACACACACACACACACACACACATACACAAGCTCACTCATATACATACAAAGGCACTTGTATCTATATCCAGACTCACAATTACAATAATTTAACTTATATTACATTATGAAGAACATTTTTTTTTTCTAAGTACTTAACATTTTCTCATTACAAAGTTAAAAATAATAAAAATGAAGTTATATGAGCCTATTTAAGTCGAGTTGAGTTTATACGAGCCGTGCCTAAATTATACGTACCTGAATTTTTTGTTCAAGCTTTGTTTGTTTAATAAACAAACCTGATTCCGAGCCGAGCCCAAGCATGTTCACGAGTAGCTCTACTCGCTTAAAACCTTACTTTTGTGTCCTGTTATGCAAGACCGTGGAGGATAAGGAAGATGATTTTTCAATTGTCTGTGTATGTGAGGGTTTCTAACTAAAAACACTGATTGTAAAGGTGGGGTAATTTACTGCAAAGAAGCATAATTATCTACAACTCTAAGTTATACTCCTGTCAATAAATCCCATAAGCTATTTTGAGCAAGTTGTACATAACCAGTTGTATTGCTTTTGGTTGAAAGCTATCTGATTAAATATTTGGTTCTGAATGTGATGCTCTTCGACATTGCAATGGTTGTTAGAAACTTGACACTATTGTGTGTTTGGTTGTCAATCAGTGTTCATTATTATGATGTGAAGAAGTCAACAAAACTGGCACTAGGAACTTTTAGATGCTCTCATTGTGTCTTGTGGTCTGGTCTCCTTAAGATATGTTTGTTGCCCATAGGGAATGGATGAGGAGTTTAGTTTTATCTACTTTTCTGCCACTAGGGACCTGATTTGATCACTTAAAACTTTTAAACTGCATCCGGAATATGGTAATGACATATTTCTACCATGGCTTGTAATGTCATTGCTTGCCAGTCACTCAATTTAAAAATGCTTATCTCTGAGTTTATTTTTTTACTTCTTTAATGCATATCTATTATTGTGTTTCCTTTCGTAACTATAAGTGAGTGAATTTTCTCAAAAAAAAGAAATGTATGTGAGTGCATTAGTAATATGCAAGTGATCTAAATACAGGAAGACACGTGGAATGGGAGCTGGTCGCAAGCTTAAGTCCCACCGTAGAAGGCAAAGGTGGGCTGACAAGTCATACAAGAAGTCCCACCTTGGCAATGAATGGAAAAAACCCTTTGCTGGATCGTCTCATGCAAAAGGCATTGTTCTCGAAAAAATGTAGGGTGAAATCTGTAGATGCTTTTTCTTTTGAAAAAGTTAGCATTCCTCCCATGCATAATATCTCAGATAGCTTCTAACTTATTGGTCCGGTTGCATTGTACAGTGGTATTGAGGCTAAACAGCCAAACTCTGCTATTAGAAAATGTGCTCGAGTTCAGCTGATTAAGAATGGGAAGAAGATTGCAGCTTTTGTTCCAAACGATGGTTGCTTGAACTATATTGAAGAGAATGTAAGATCAGTTTCCACGTCTAGGTTTTAATGCAATAAATTAATTGTTCAATTGTTTTTTTTTTGGTATACATATTGATAGATATAATTGTTATTTATTTGTTGAATAGACAGATTGGATGGAAAAAAATCATAATGATACTTTACAATAAAACACTAGGAAAAGGCCCCATGTGGTTTGTTGTTGCTGTAAAAATCCACAGAAAAATTACTGCTAATTTCCCTAAATGAGAAGCAAAAATATTCTGATAATGACATTCTTCAGTAATGTCATTATGACTTTTGAAGTCATGTGCGGTAGTTTACCTACTTCAAACATGTATACATGTCAATGACCTTTGGCAATGTTGTTAATCAATTCGATAATTGTTTTATCCACTCCATCTCCCCCCTATGGTCCTAGTTTTCCTCCACTCCGCTGCAATAAGGAGCTAAAAGATCTACTATTTTAATTTCTGTCTCAAAAAACATCAATTCAACTCTGCATTTTATCTGTATAGAGAATAATTGCAGAATTTCATTCCCAAGGGTACCTTCGTTATTTATTAGTTTCACATTTCTCATAAAATCATTTTGACAATTGATACATTTCTTGTATAGAATATCCACCTAATTTAATTGATAAAAGCTTCTTGTCCTGTTTAGGTGGATACTTTATATGAAGAATATAAGGGATGTATAAGGATAAGGAATATGTTGATAACGATCTTTTAAAATATTGTTCAGAAAATTACAAAACAAGTTCTATCAGTAATTCTTCTGCTCTATGCAGGATGAGGTGCTGATTGCAGGATTTGGCAGAAAGGGGCATGCAGTCGGAGATATTCCCGGAGTCAGATTTAAGGTTGTGAAGGTATCGGGGGTGTCTCTTTTGGCCCTCTTCAAGGAGAAGAAGGAGAAGCCTAGGTCTTGAACTACCTCCTCTAAAACTCCAGTCTGTTGTTGGGTTTTCCAACTCTTTAGTTAAGAGAGCATTTTGTGAAGCAGTCCTACCCCCTTTCTTCTCCCTCTTCTTTCTCTCCATTTGTTACCTACTATTTTTCTCATGGAACCCACTGTCTAGCTTCCGTTTCATTGGGACAAACTAGAAATCCGCTTTTTGTCATTGTAAAACTGAAGGATCTGGTAACTATTGCTCATCTTGTTTTCTTGAATTTATTTGCTATGCATAGGATTTTGATTTTCTATTTTCTGCTATATGATGCTTCTAGATAATAATTTTTTTGGGTTTTTTTTTTTCTTTCCTTTTGGGGGGTATTGGGGTTTGGTGGTGATGGAATAGGGTGGGTGTGGGGTGGGGCTCACTAACTTCTTTGTAAATATTATGCAAAATAGGTCAAATACCCATGGTCAAGATCTTTGGACTGCAGAAAGCACATATAACAAACAATCTTAGGGGGATTATCTTCCAGATATCATTATAAATGCTTAATAAGACGTGCATGTTTGGTGTCTAATCACTCATTTGGTTGCACTTAATCAAATGATATCATCTATTTGGGTACTGGGCAGCAGCCAGTGGAACAGTTTATGTTTCAAAAGATAGGAAGAAGCATTACTCCTGCAATTTGGACAATCTGGTAAAGGTATGTTTATTTATATTTTTCTCCAGTGTCAGTTTGAAAAATTATTAGATTATGGACTGTGTCAAAAATATGCTGCAATCTGGTATGGGATTTTTCTTTTTTGTACATCCATATCTGGATGTTTCTTGAAAACGTCTTTATTTGTTTGGAAGTTATTTGGATGAAAGGAGAACGTGAGTGCTCAGAAAAATAAATGAAAAAAGAAAAAGGTGAGTTCTTAGTAAAATGAATAGCAAGCTCTACTCATTTTATCATCCTTTGGGCCGGACAAATTTTTTCTACAAACTAGGTTGTAGAAACTCTTACAATCAGCCTTGTGACATGTCTCTTAGCATGGAAAAAACATTTTTTTTTTTTTTTTAACATGTGCTTGTCAACTTTTTTCGTTTTTTTTTATTTTTTTTTTATTTTTTTATTTTTTATCATTAATAAGAAATATGTGATTTTCACATGTTCAAACGGCAGCCATTTTTTAGAAATTTTTATTAACCCATCGTTTTTTGACCGAGTATTTTAAACAGAATGATTTGGGCTTATAAACTCTTGAAGGAGATCTATTTGAACTCAGCACTAGACCTGAAATAGTGAGGGCTCAGGAGAGGAGACTACTCAGATTTCAAGGCGACCGAAAAAAAAAAAAAAAAAAAAAAAACCATGGAATTCATTAAGATCAGTTTATTTGTAGCTTTTTATTTATTTATTTTTAATGTTAGAAAGAAAGAGGAAATAGACTTATTCCGTGGACTGACAAATCATTTGCAGATGACTCAAACTATCATTTATGATACTTCACTCTTTTGAAATGTCATTTCCTTTCAATTAGCAACCCTCATTAACGTTTGGTGTTAAAATTGATGGAAAGTGGTACACGTGATTTGGACACGCAAATTCTTTACTTGAAACGTGTAAATTAATAATCATTCAACCAAAGCATACAAATAAAAATAAATAAATAAATAAAAAAGAAGAAGAAAAAGAAAAGAAAATAAAAGATGAGTTGAGGGGGTGGTTTAGCCACTCCGAAAATCCTTGAGGGATGGGCTGAATCAGCTTTAGAGCTGTAGGGGTGGTTTATTGACCCCCAAAGCCATCTTTCAAGATGGTTGAACCACCCTCTCCTCTCAATTTGAGGGAGTGTTCCGGCCACCTCTCTCAATCCCTCTCTTATGTTTTATTTCTTTTTTCTTTTTTTTTTTTAGCTTTTTAGTTTTTTTTTTTGGGGGGGGGTGTTATGTGGAAGTCAAACAAAACATTCTAATTCCAAAAATCAAGGTCTTTTGGACATTTTAAATAAGAAATAAGAAATAAAAAGTTTCAGTAGATATTTTTCATCCATTTTAATGCCCACCGGTAAAGGAGGATATATGTCACCTACAAGAAAATGGTAGAGCAATATATGAGGGTTAAAAGTATAACAACTAGTACTGATATTTTAAAAGGCTATCAAAAAATAATCTGTCAATTCATAGGGTAAAGTACTATAATATCCCTAGAAAGAAATGATATTATCATTTACTCTATGACCAGCTAGTTTATTTCTTTCAACATAGGATAGCAGCTGGAGTTGCTAATATATCTCAGTAGACAGTAGACAGTAGCCATAGCAGCAGTTGCCAATTGCCATACCAGCTTACATGCAAGTTTTCCAAAATGGTTGGAATTCCATCAGTTCTTACTTAATTAACGTTGTAGCCAATCACATGCTCCTGTGAAAACTGATTTTTCGTGTTGGTAAGATGTCTCTACAAAAAGTCAATTACGTGGTCCGGTGAAGGAAAAAAATACACCTTCACGTCCATCACTCATAAATGGAAAATAGTTATTTATTAATTAATTATGGTGTTTTGTCTTTTTTCATAATGCACGACAAGAGTCTTATTCTAATTCTAAAACTATCCGCGTCATCAAATCATTGTTTTATTCAAATCTTATCTCTCTCAATTCTTGATCCTAATCCTTTGTAAGAGATGATTACTTTCGTTTATAAATAAAGACCGTGTTAATAAACTCATTTACATGTACGAATTTTATCTTAGAGGTAATTCGAGATGGATCGAGAAATGTTCATTGTATTTTTCTTTTATACTAGTGAAGAAGAAACATCGTCGTTGTTGCATGTGAATATACAGAGTTTTGCCAAACCGCATTTAATTTATGTCTTGATTCTTACTTCTTCTACTTTGTAGATGTTTTTATTGTGTGTGTAGTGTGAATTCTAACATAAAATATTATAGATTTCTTGATTTTGTGATAGGTTAGGATTAGGACTGTATAGACTATAGACAGACGGTTATTAACCATTAATAACTGTTAACTTCCACGAACCACTAATCGCTAGCCGTTTAGGATAGTGGGGTAGGGTAGGCAGACGCGGTTAATGACCGCTTACCCTATATATAAGCATATCAAAACCATGTCGTTTTTTGTATAAGATTTCATAGCAAAACACTAAAATATGCTCAAAATTGTCTAAAACATGTCCTAAAAAGAGGTCCAAAACACTAAAATGGGTTCAAAAGGCCTGTACCTGACAAATAGTTACTGTAGTGCGATTAGCAGTTAGAGGCAATAATCGCTAACAGTCATCTCCTGTACAACCCTAATTATGATTATATAGAAATTAATATGTGAGTTTGAATCTTATTGCTGACAAAAAAGAAAAAAAGGAGGTGGGAGTTTCAAGCTCCAATTGATGGGCATATATGTAGCTTCAATGTGAAGATTACATGAAACTACGTACTAACAACCCTTAATAGAAAACAAGGTGAAATGTCACCATAAACAACTAGTCAGTAGTCAAGTGGAAGACACCGTGTTTTTAGCCAAATAGAATCCAAAGATAGCAATGGAAGAGTCGTCGCATTTTCAGGGCTTTCATTCCTTAACCGAAAAATTGACCAAATTTCTTTGTTCCTATTATCCTTTCTTTTTTTTCTTTTTTTAAAAATTTAATGATATTTAACAAATTATTATACAATTTTCATATAACTGAGATAATGTGATTGAGAAAATCAGCACTTAATTATTATTATTCTGTTTTTTTAAAAACTTCACTTAACCCATTTGAATTGTCATCGCTTTTGCAATTACACTCTAAACTTCAAAAATCTCAATTTAGTATATTCATCTTTTAATATATTTGAATTTTACCCTTCCGTTATAATTTTTCGTTAAATGCTGTCAAAATTTTTAAAATACCCCTATTTTTTTTTCAAAGATTAAGGCGTAAGTATTTTTGCAAATTCTGTTAAATCCTGACCAAAGCCTAAATCCTTGCAATTCTTTTTTTTTTTTTTTTTTTTTGGGGGTCTTAAAAATAAGGGGTATTTTGAGAATTTAACACCCCTCCGTATTGGATTTAACGGAAAATCCTAATGGAGGAGTGGAATTGAAAACAATTGAAAACAATTGAAAGATAGATGCACTAAATCAAAAGTTTTTAAAGTTTAGGAGGGTAATTGCAAATGTGACAGAAGTTTAGAGAGTTAAGTGAAATTTTCATTTTTATAAGTACTGATCAAAGAGATGATTTTCACTGCCATATCATTAAGTTGTATAGCAATCGTATAGCAGTTTGCTAAATAACATTACGCTTTAAAAATTAAAAAAAATTAAAAAAAAAGAAAAAGAAAAAAGAGAGAGAGAGAGAGAGAAGAGAAGATAAAATCTTGAATATTTTAATTAGAAAAATTTGACTAACAAGACTCCATAAAAAGTGCCTTGTTGGACATGCGTTATATATATATATAAAATGAGAAATGTATAATGACTTGAGGTTTCTGGGATATGCTTAACATGTCATCCAAACAGATCATACTTAAAAAGTTCTCAGATGACTTAAGAGAAGGCTTAAACTTAAACTAATGTTGCTGCATTGACAAATTGGATTCGGGCAGTTGGGCAACAAGCCAATCCACAGCTGCCATCTGGATCACTGCCTACCAAAAATTCAAACTATCTTCACTAGCTATTGACCATTGTCGCTCTTAAATCAATTCCTATAAAATATTCAAGACAACGATAAAGCAAAAGAAATACATATTATATATTTATTTATTTATTTATTTATGCATTCCAATAATTTTCAAACTGATTGCTGAACCATACTCTCACGCCCAAATCCTAAGTTGGATATTGTCTGCCAGATAAAAGAAAATCCATCCCGAAGTTGCTGCACATGCTTCACTGAAATTCATATTATTTTTCCAATTTAATATTCTGTTATTATATTGCAAGAATCTACTTGAAAATAAGAAGCAATCATGGCAGAATATCTTGAAAAAACCATAGTCCTGCAACATGAACCTTTTAAGACTTCAGAGAGAGTTCAGAGATCAGACTGCACAAAACATGAAACATCACTCTCACCCTCTCTCTTCTTTCACCAATATAGAAACTGTATTTTATCATATTTCAACCTACGCAAGATTCTTGACTTGGTTAGCAAACAAATCTGAAATTTTCATTAGCTTATCGACCAATAAAAGGAAACCCAAAAAAGAAAAAAGAGAAAGAAAAAAGAAAAAAGAAAAAAAAAAAAAAGAAAAAAAAAAACTTAAAAAGAAAAATAGAGATGATTCAGGCGAATCAAATCTCTCCTAACAAAACCCAAAAACACTAAAACTGATATTTGAGTCTAATAAGAGAGGAAATTCTATGCCTCTTAAGAACTTCCATGTCTACATCAGAGGGCTATTAAGAAGCCCATGCCAAGAGGGAGCAAGTCCATTCCAGCTTTCTCTTCCTGAATCAATCTCACCCATATTGTTTCCATCCCCATTGAACGACTGCCAAGGGAATCCCCACAAGACCCTGTTCTGATCATTTTCTCTGCCATTACACAATTCTTGCTTCATAGTTGTCACTGTCACAGCTGTTGTTGTTGCTGCATTACTCATTTGATCTTCATATGGCATCACCATTTCTCCACTAACCCCAACACCTCCACCACCATTATTATCCACCTCTCCCATGTTCCCATTACCATGATACCCATAATACCAATTCTGAAAATTACTCTGCCCATCATGAAATCCACTCCTAAGAGCATCAAGAAAGCCAGGAGTTGCTGCTGCAGAAGTGTTCATTCCGTGGTTTCCCACAATATCACAATGGGTGTTTGAAAAATCATGGTGATCATCAAAACCCATCTGCCCACATGACTGTTTTTGGAGCCTGGCAAATGCAAGACTGAGGTCACTAGGAGAGTCATAAGCCATAGATGGGATACCAGTGATGAGTGGGTTGGTGTTGGGTGTGAGTGGTTGATCTTGAGTCCTCTTTGATGAGGATGATGATGATGATCTCTTGTTCTTCCTGCAGCCTCCACCCACTGGAACATTCCTCAGTGTCCCTCCTTTGGTCCAATACCTCCTACATGACTTGCAGAAGTACCTTGGCTGAGTAAGGCTGTAGTTGTTGTAGTAGCAGAATTTGGTGTTTGTGGAGTCACATCTTGGGCATTTTAGAGCTTGCTCTGGTTGAGGCCTTGGTTTCTTCTCAGGCTGCCCTTTTGAGCATACCAACATGTTTTCCAGTGAATGGGCAGACATTTCCTGAAGAGACCCAGAAACAAAAAAGAAGAATTATAAACAAAGACATCATTAACTCGAAACCAGATTACTCCAAAAATACATAGAAAGTATACATTGTCGAAAGATGGGATGGTAGTCGTGTGTAATAATCATCAGACATCATTATAAATAAAATGTGAAGATGCAGTCTCCGATTAGGTCATCAAGGAGAGATCATACTTCTTTTTCTCTTGCACATGTTCTTTGGATCATCTAATTGACGATCCTAACCCTTCCTGCTCATATCAGTTCACTTCCTTAACAACATAATTTTGTTTGCCACACTAATTGCCATAAAAAATCTGGGTGAATTGCCTAGCTAGAAAACTAAGCAAATTAGGTGAACTAAGCAAATTGGGTTAAGGAATGCTTTCTGCTTCTTGACAGAAAAATGATCATATACCTTTCTCTTGATTATTAGGGTACAATTTTCATGGAAAATCAAAACCCCAAAAAACCATCCTTGTTTTCCTTCTTAGCGAGCAAAAAAAGAAGAAGAAAAAAAGCGAAACCAAAGCTCTTTCTACTGTTGAAGGAAAGAGCTACTGTTGAAACTATGAAGCGAAACATTTGATTAACCCAACACAAGGAACAGATAGTAAAGATTAAAGATAAACTAATTTTTTTATCTTTTTCTACTAACGCTTTAGTGACACCGAAGCAACTTATAGCAACTCATCATCTTTTGGAATTAAACCCAGAACGCCAAATCGCTTACCAAGAAAGAAAGAACCATAAAAAGGAAAAGAGAGAGAGAAAGAGAGCTAGCAAAAGCAAAGTAACACAAAGAAAAACAAAAACAAAAAGAAGAGCTGTTTTTATCATTACAAACTGGTTCCCATCCTACCTGGTGTTGTCCACTTGAAGGATCCATCCCATGCAATCAAACAAACACCACTGAATACGAGAGAGAGAGAGAGAGAGAGAGAGAGATGGAGGCGGAGAAAGAATGTTAGAGAGAGAGAGCAAAGGATTTAGGCAGACATGCAAAGTGAGGAAATAGAGGCAACCCCTGTATATATAAAGCGATCCACAAGAGAGAGAGAGATTAAGAGAGAGAAAGTATTAGAGAAAGAGAGAGAGTATAATGATGGGGGTTGCCGTACGGGATGATCGATGAGGTTGGCTTAGCCTTGCACGCAGAGAAAGCATTTAAGAAAATTCGAGTCTTCTCTCTCTCTCTCTCTCTCTCTCTTTCTCTCTTGTTTCTGCAACGGTTTCATATGAGAGACCAGAAACTCCCCACAGTCTTTGTCTTCGTGGGTCCCGCACACTCGCGTGGATACAACTATTCTTCATGGACCCCACACGCACCTCCCTTATTGAGGTCCCCACACCCCCACCACCCCCCCTCAATTCCTCGCCAAAACCTCTCCGCGACCCACAAGCCCTCGTGTTCCACAAAAACACATTATTATTAAAATAATTTAAAAAAAGAAAATTAGACAACAACATATGATTATTAGATTTGGTCTAAAGAAAAAAAAATTCGTTTCTCATTCATCTGCTACTGTAGAGCGTTTTTTGGAGCGTTGCGGGGGCCCCACAGAACAAGTAAATGTTGATTGATGATAATGATTTGAATCGGTGTCGTTTGGCGCTGGGGTGTTTGTTGAAGGTTCTGACGATGTATACTTGAAATGATGGGTGGGACCGGGCAGGGGGGACAGCGGTGACAGCGACACAGAGGATCTTTGATCGTCCTCGATCATCACTCAGTGTCTCTCTTCCTTCATTATCTTACATGTGCTTTACACCCATGTGCTTCGTAGCCTAACGTCGCCAATTTGCTTTATTACGTTGCTTTGGTTTTACAATGGTCCCTCCGCGACCTATCTACCCTTCTGGTTTTCCTGTCTATTCTTCCACACCTTCGCTCTTAATTCCATCTACACATCATCGTCATAAAAAAAACTCCATCCACGGTCCGGGATTAGACAATAATATATACTAAATAAATATGCCAAGATAGGCCTATATAAACAAACTTCTTTTTAATAAGTAAGGCTTAACAGATAAAATATTTAATTAAAATAAAAAGTAAATGACGGAGTCAAGATTCGAACTCAGAACCTTTAGCTCTGATACCAAATTAAATCACTATTTATCCCAAAAGCTTAAGCTTATAGGAAGAAATAAATTTAATCACTTAATCAATACTTTAACAGAAAGAGTTTTACAGTAACAAGACTTGTTAATTCAGAATAAGAGATGCATTATCTCTCTCTATAAAGCCTTCACGCTAATTACGGGTTTATAGGCTTACGCCAGAAGGAGTTTAGCAATAGGAAGACTTGTTATTCAAAATATGAGATGCATTATTTCTCTCTATAAAGCTTTCAAGCTAATTACGGGTCTACATGCCTACAACAGAAAGAGTTTTGCAGTAACAAGACTTGTTAATTCAGAATAAGAGATGCAATATTTTTCTCTATAAGGCCTTCGGGCAAATTACGGGCCTACAAGCCTACGACAGAAAAAGTTTTGCAGTAGCAAGACTTGTACGTTAAATAAGAAATGCATTATTTCTCTCTATAAATCCTTGTTGATTAATAAAGAATATGATAAAATTATTGATTATTTATCTCTTGTAGTTAATTTGAGAGGTGTCACAGTTCCTTAAACTACCTAAATTTATCTGTTATGTGCTCAAAAAATTAAGCTAGTAACAAAAAGCTTCTTGTTGACATTAAATGTACCACCAAGCGGAATCGGATTGTAGTATGCCTAACTCATTTTGATGTCCTATTTGGTTAATTACAAGCTCATGATACTATTAACTTTAGGATTCATATTTTCTCCTCTCATATTGGAATGAGATTTTTCTTCTATGATGTAGCATCAAATCCCACGGATGAAATTTGTGAGAGTTCATCATTTATGTGAGACTAAGAAAATTATTCCCGAGTATTAAATCATTTTGCATATATTTATGTGCGTACAAGGGGTGGGGAGTAGCAAAAAGAATCACAAAGAGCATGGTAGATATTCTCCCACAAATTACAGTACTATTTGATATTATTGTAAATATGATTATTGTATAATTATGTAATTATGGTATTTTCTTTATTCTCTAGCCTAATTCAACTATAAATAGTCAACTTTATTTTACAAGAAAATTAGATTAGAAATACAAGTTTCTTTCACAATTATTTTCTTTTCTCTTTTTCTTCATAGCATAAGGGGGAAAAAAAAATTATATGTTTACTTACAAAATTATCTAATAATCAAGCAACCTAAACAAAGCTCAAATAGACAAAACACCATGACCGTCGTTACTACACCGGAATAATTAATCCCCTTTTTTGCTAGAAAAAGAAAATGATCCTTTAACCATTGTTACTTGAGAGTATATGTTTTTTGCAAAACAGTCACCCAAAAGCTTATAGCAAAAGGGTGATTGTTATGAAACTCAATATTTCTTATTTATTTTATGATTGTATTTTTATTTATTTATTTTTATTATGGTCGTTATTTCTTTGATTTTCTTTTATGTTGTCAAATCTATTTTTAATTTTTTATTTAAGATTGTAGATGCGTTATGGCCAATTCATAGAAGAGAATCACAACTTTGCCTAAAGTATTTGGACGTTGATCCCCTCAAAGTGATCATTTAGAGACCCGATCCCCTCTCTGAGAGTTATTTATCTCCTTTTAAACAAAAAATACTAAACAGCTACCAAATGGGGGAGTATTTTCTGCTTACAATTTGAATATATAAAGGAAAAAAAGGAGGAGAAAAGATACAAGAATGCATTCAGAAAAATTTTTAACTGTGGCCCATTGATTAAAAAAAAATTGGCACCTTAACTAACATATACAAGCATATAGAAAAGAATTCATCATTCAATGCTAAAACAAAGTTTGTGGCCACGTGTCTTTGCCTCAAGGATTAGGCATCATATCAAGTATCTTTAGATTTATTTTGTTATTGAAGGTAATTGTGTTTTAAGGATATATAACAAGCTCCTTGTCAAATCTCAAATCTCCAATCTCCATCCCCCATTTGTGAGAATCAATCCCAAATCACTAGTACGGTAGTACTATCGATCGAGACACTTCACATACATCATAATTTAGAATTCAATAGCCAAAGAATTATACTTTCAATTTAGACAAATAATTTGCTTCTTCTTTTTTTTTTTTTTTTTTTTTAAAAAAAAAAATTACAATTGTTAAAATCCAAGTTATATTCTTTCCTTATTAGACCATATATATTCAGATATATCATGCCATAATATCAAATTTTTATTATTATCCCAAGATTTACATTCTTTATATTGTAAATTCATATAGCCTATAAATAAACAATATTAATGTACTATCAAATAGGTCAAAATAATCAAAATATAACGTTATTAGGCATTACCAACCTTAGACATAAATTTCCAAGGACGAACTACCTCAAATCTTGTCTTTAATTCTCTCGCAACCGTTTTTCATATCAATTTTACTTTTTTAGTATTTTTCATATTAGAACATGGAATCAAAGACAATTTTTTTGTAGACTCAATTTCTCTAACACAGCCACCGTATCGCCATCCTCAACAACCGTGTTGATGTGACTAACCACTACGTCACCGTCCTTAGCTACCTTGTTGTTATTGTAGGCCATCGTGCCCGCTGCCTTGGCCACTACGCCATTGTGTTACTGTCCGAACATTTAATTTTCTTTCCAAACTCAAACTTACTTACTCATTAAGTTTGAGGGGATGTTAAATTATGGGGATATTCTTTCCTTATCATATGATGTAATCAGATATCAATCCTGATCGTGTCATAATGGCAGAATCTAATTATTATCATGTGATTTACATTCCTTATATTATACATTCGTATCCCTTAGGATTAGGTGCTGTAATTTTTTCAATGATTAAGATCTAGTTTTAAATGTTTTATAAAAAAGAAAAAGAAAAAATTAAAGTTAGATCTTAACCATTGATGCTCACTATACTATCAAATGAGTAATGCTATAAATTACATTTTTATTCCACAACTATCACACAATTTAACATGGCCATTCGAACAATCTTTGAATCAATCATTGTTTAAAAAAAAAATTGAAGGGCCGGTCGAGACTGCTACCACGTTAGCAATGTGGAGTAGTTATGAGATAAAAATATGGTATATATAACATTTATTAATCACTATCAAATAGGTCTATATAAACAAAAGAAAATGTTGGAAATCACATTTTTATCTCATGCTGATGTGGCAATTCCAATATGTGCTTGGATATTTTCTTTACCATTTATTACTCATTATCAAATAGGTCAATATAAACAAAAGAGTAATGTTAAAAATCATATTTTTTTATCTCACAATAATACTGACGTGACAGTTACAACCAATGCTTGATTTTTTTTTTTTTTAACTAGAATTGATCCAAAGATTTGTTAAAACTGTTACGTCAATATTGTAGGATAATTATGAAATAAAAGTATAGTTTCTAACATCACTTTAAACAAAATGTAACCTTATTAAGCAATGTCAACGGTGGACTCAAATCCATTGTCTCTCTCTTGCTTTCGCTTCTTCTATATTTTTGTATTTTCATATTTTAACGAAAATCAAAATTAAGGGATTCTGATTAATTGAAAGGCATGTAGATGATGAAATCATCTTTATCTTAGTCTTTTTTTTTTTTTTTTTTTTTTTTTTTTTTTTTTTTTTTTTTTTTTTATCTCCATTTCTGAGCTCGATGATTAATCTATACTGCCTGATCACTTGGCAGTTGGATACAGCTTTCCCCATCCATCATTTGAAGTCTATCCATTTTAATTATGATTCGAACGGTAGCTAATAACCTTAGTAACATTAAAAAAATAAAAATAAAAAATGAACATGTAATCCACATGCAACGCACTCA
The DNA here is from genome assembly GCF_958979055.1 of Alnus glutinosa. Classification (NCBI taxonomy): domain Eukaryota; kingdom Viridiplantae; phylum Streptophyta; class Magnoliopsida; order Fagales; family Betulaceae; genus Alnus; species Alnus glutinosa. Next base: position 20,158,474 of record NC_084894.1, read on the forward strand.
TACGATGATCAGCCAATGAATCCAATAGGTATATATATGAAGTTATGAACCTTTACTTTTTCCAAAAATATACGTACCATTTACGGGCCAAGATTCTTGGAGTAGGTGGCGGGAAATTCAACAAAAATTCCAAGATAAGTATTGAGTATATATATAATAAACAGACAATGATTGATTCCACTCTGATATCCTTTGGATCCCATCGATCGGCTCTAATTCGTATTTCAAAAGAAAACAAACATATATTTATTTTTCCAACGAAATAAATAATTTAATATAAAGAAAAAAAGAAAAAAAAAGCAAGAAAACTCGATAATAACAACAACAGGCAGCAGCACCGCACTTTGGGTGCAAACATTGTGGTGGACCTGACACGAACAGTGGGGCCATGGACATGAACATATACATCATAGGGATCAGTCAAGTTAGTTGACTGGTCAAAGTTTATCAGTCAAAGGAAACACTGAATGGCAAAGAAAAGTGAAAGTAGGTTAGGAAGCTGTGCCCAAGACATATATACTGTAGTAGTAGTAGTAGCATCGGAAATCTCTGTGAAGTAAAGAATCTGTGGCATTCTCCCTCTGGACTACCGAGGTTAATTTCTATCGCATCTACATATGCATGTGTCGGCTGAGGAGGCTCAGACATGACTTCCTCTCCCCATGTTTTTTCTGCAGAACAATCCGGTCTGCATCATTCTGGAAGTACTACATTAATTTAGGCTATTTGATCTTTATTTAATACCATAATTTAGTTAAAAGAAAAGCTATATATGTACGTACGTAGCAAACTCTTCCGTTTTTGCTGGGGCTTTCCAAGATTTGGCTTTTCTTTCTTTTGGCCAAATGAATGAATGATATATAGATAGTTTTGTTGTTTTCATTCATAGATAACACAAAGTTGGCCACAAATATAATATGCACCAACTCATAACAAGTATAACATGCAACACGTGCATGTTATTATTTAGTAGATTGTTATATAATTTAATGATGTAATATATATTAAAAATCAGTAATTGAATTAGCACTCATAACAAGAAAAGAATTAAGTGTTGATTTTCAGTATCACATCATTCAATTTGTATGACAGTAGTATAACAGTCTACTAAATAAAATTATTTTGTCATATACAATATAAGATATACACTGCTCATCACATGCAACACAAGTCACCTTTGTGATGTACTTAGTATGTCACGTGGAGTAATGCTATTTAATAAACTGTTATATGACTGTCTTATAACTTGATGATGTGACATTAAAAATGAATCATTAGATTAGCACTTAAAAAAAAAAAAGCATTAATTTTCAGTATCATGCCATCTCAATTGTATGACAATTTTATAACAATCTCCTAAATAACTTTACTTTATCATATATGATGTGTAACATATATATATAAATATATATACACATTACATGCAACATGAAGTCACCTTTGTGTTATTCTTAGTATATCATGTAGATCGAGTAATGATATTTATCAGACTGTTATATAACTTGACGATGTGATATAAAAAAATTAGTCATTTGATTAATACTTTAAAAAATAATAATGAAAAATTAATTTTTAATGTCACGTTATTCTAATTGTTTGACAGTCATATAACAATTTACTAACTAATATTACTATGTCATAAATGATGTGACGTATACGTTAATTTAGCATGTACATACATAGGAAATGCATGCGTTTCATTTCTTCTTCGAATTTCATGCTAAAATAAGATTACGAAGAAAAAAAGAAAGAAAGAAGCTAAAATTGTCATACTCTAGCCTGTACTAGTATCCTTTCACGTAAATGATTATAGTATTAAGGATTTTGATTTGTACCGAAACTGGTACCAAAATAAACACAAAGACGAAGGGGAGAGAGCTGAGGGTGTGAACCAAAGCGGGAGGAATGGCGAGGACGCCGAGGAGCAAGCAAACAAGGTGGGACCCGCGACAAGTGATTTGGTCGGTGTGCAGTGGGCCCCGCGATTGAAGCTCCAGATGTCTGACCGAACACGTGGCGGAGAAAATGCGGCTACGAGACGAATATTACAGATTACGAGGAAAGAACAACTAGCAATAGCGGGCAGTGGGCCCCACCTAGCCAGCACTGCTAATTCCTCGAGGGTGGCTTAGTGGTCTTCAGGTGGGCTCCAACTACTTCTCCTCCCTCGCCAAGCAAAGGATCATTCAATTTCAATCTCCACGAACCTAAATATTAATAAAAACAAAACAACTTAGCCGGTGAGACATTGAGAGAGAGAAAAATATTATTTATTTTTAAAGATAAATATTATTTATTAGGCCGCTAAACGATTTTTAAATAATTTAAAAGATATAATAATAATATAATAATATGTTTTAATTTAAATATTAATTTTTATTATCATGTCATTCAAATTTATGTCAATAATATTATTTTTTTTAAAAAAAAAAAAAAATTGTTTTGAATATAATGTGATGATGTGTTCAATCTTTTCTTGGAATGGAAGAGTTGCATCTTAATTCTTAAGAGGGTGGTTATTTGGCACGTGTGGAAAAGGACAGGTGGTCACGCGAAGCACGAGAGTGGTAGACACGTCATAGTGAGGGTGGGGGTTTGGTAACGGATTGGTTTTTGTCCGGATTGAAGATGAGGAGAGAAAGACAGAAGAAAACGGTGCTGTGAAGAAGTGTAAAACAATATCCGTTTCTTAATGCAACACTCCAAGATTTGCGTTTTTGTAACGGCCGGATCGATGTACATGAGATAATATCGAACGTGATGAATGCATGTTGTGAGAGAGAATGGACAGATTCGATCTACTCTTCTCTTGGTGTCCCTATTCTAACTACTAGTGTTTGTTTCAAAACGTTTTCTTTTGGTCGATCGGTAATGATAGAGATATTTTTGTTCTTTTCTTTTCTTTTTTAATTTCTATACATATTTCAACAATATATATATATTTTATTTTGATGCGAGTATCCCATACACTATAACCTTATAATCTATATTTTGGTGTCTGATATAATAAGTATCATGTGGGCCGTCACGTTAATTTTTAAATGTAATAAATACCAAGTGGACAGCCACATCACATGACATTTCATACTTTAATCACTAACGTGTTAAGTGTCATGTGAACTAACACACCAATTTTGTTAAAAAAAATTTGTAGTAAAAACTATAACATTCCTAACAACACTCTATTATAAATTGTGCTCTTGGTTCCTCAAAAGAATGTAATTTCGGATAACACTCTTAATTCACTTATAAAAAGTTTAACTTATATGTAACCTGTTTTGTTATTTTAAATTCTTTTGGCATCTTTATTATTGTTCAAATTTGTTCTGACAAATAGTGTTATAAAATTGCTAACATGTAATTTTTATTGCATGTTATAAGTGGATTAGTCTCTAGCTAGTAAGATAAAGCTTGGAAAGTTTTCTCCAAATAGCATTCATATTTAAAATATTTGTCCAAACACTAGGGATGGAACCAGAATTTTTGGTAAGGGGGAACGAACTTATATAAACACATAACTATATAAGTACATAGATAGATATAGTTTTTCTCTATGTGTGTGTTTGTACGTGTTTATGTAAAATAAAAATATAAAAGTCTTAAATTTAATTCTATATTAAATTGTAAGTCATTGTTGTATATAAAAGGTATATGTCTATAAAATCATCTTAGAAGAAATCAAGAGAGCTTCCCTTTGGAATACACAAGTTTCCTATTTTTCTATAGACATGTACCAAAAAAAAAAAAAATCTAAAAAAAGAACATAGCTTTTCCTTCAAATTATGCTTGACGACGATTGCTAATGAAATAAAATTCATCTATTATTTCCTCTTAAGTGAAATTCTTAGCAATTTATTTCATAATATAAACTACCATATGGTCTGCAAGAAACTCATCTTCCAGTATACTACGCAATCTAGTTTTTATAAGTTTCATGGTAGAAAAAGCTCATTCTGTAGTCACAGTAGAAACAGGGAGAGTCAACACTAGGCGAATCAACATGTTAATCAAATGATAGATCTTTGACTTTCCTGAATCTGCCAATCCTTTGCATAACTCAAATAATGTAGACATATTTTGAAAATCTGAATGCTTTAGCACATCAAGCTTATAATGCTCAAACTGAAATTTCAAACAGAATTTTTCTTGCTCGTTGAAATCTCTAGGATAAAACTTCTCAGCTAATTTGCATATATCATCAAATTTAAATGATTTGTATGCCTCTTTAGGGCTTAAAGCAACGCTAAGAATGATGAGTTTTACAGGCTGCTCACCAAATATATTTTTCAATTCTTATAATTGAAAGTTTATTGAAGCAGTAAATATATAAACTCTAAAATGATGCTTAATTAACTATTGTCGAAAACCCTTCATCTTGACGACGAGATCGACCTCGAGCTCTATTATAATGAGCATTCAAATCAGGAATATCAATATCATTATTTTCATAAAATAATTTAACAATAGCAAGCAAAGGCTTCCACCCAGCTTCTCTCCTCTTTTGAATGAGTAATTGTGTAGTTAAAACTTGACTCATAGCATTTAAAATGTCTAGAGATTTTTGTTGCAAAGTTTGACACAACATATTAGTGAGTCCCATAATATCTTTCGTCAAATGCAATATCAAAATAAATTCAAATGATGTTGAAAATTAAATTGATTTCTAATTTAACCGTGTGTGTGCGCAACGTGTAATAAAATATAAAAAATGCGGAAATAAAAGAGACAGATATTTTGTTAACGAAGTGAAAACTCAATTAAGAAAAAAACCACTTTGGAGCAACCAAATCCAGGAAATCCACTATCAGAAGACAAAACTAGTACAAAGACAGTAACACTCATATACTCGATGCAGTGATTGTATCTTGCACTCTGACACGTAACCCAACATGAACACTTTCCAACCAAGTCACATACTTGAAGAGGTCTTCTATGAATTCATTTCCCTTAGGGCTCCTCCCTAAGATAAACTTCAAACACGAGCACAGCAGCAACACAACGACAACAGGTTGAGAGATAGCGGATCTTCACAATATCTCCTTAAACACCCTCTCTAAGCTCTAAAGAATTCAATATTGAATTTTGTAAATAATACATGCCTAGAGGTTTCTATTTATAGCTATAGAAAACCTAAATCGACTTTGAATCGAATTTCTCTAGGCCGTGTCCAAATGCAAGCTGAGGTCGTCCGAACGGACAACTGTGCAACCGTCTTTCCATAACACGCTTCACGCTCTCCATATTAAGGCTACGTCCGGACTGTGTTGCCCTAGCGTCTGGATGATAGCAACTCTGCTGCACGTAATTTTTATAATAAGGACTCCTTCCGAACGGTGTTGCCTTGACATCCGAACAATTGCAATTCTTCTCCACGTATTACCTTATTAAGACCTCGTCCGAATGGTGTTGCAGTGTCGTCCGGAAGGATGCAGCTGTCTTCCTATATATGTGTCTGTTAAAGAAAATCTAATTTTTCTCGAACCCTGAAGTGCATCCGGACTTGTTGCCATGACGTCCGAATGGATGCAACCTTGAACAGTTCGGCTTCTTGACACTGATGGGCGTCCAAACGAATGATTAGAACTTTTAGACGGAAACTTGGGATCCTACTTCTCTGAGTTGGAATTTGCACAGAATCTTCCTTGAACATCTTAAAACACTTTTCTGAAATGAAAACTTTGAAAAATATGGCATCCCTGATTAAGACAGCAACATTACATAATAGTGATTTTGTCAACAGAATACAGCCAACACAAACTAACAGATTTTAATACCATGTAAGCGGCTTTAGCATCACCACATTGAGAATAATTAGCTTCCTCCTTGGAGATATTGTTGATAACTGAACAAGTTGCACCAAACATTCTTATCAAGTTGCAAATAGATTGATAATGATCAGATGACCATCGAGTATCTCCAGGTCGTTGCAAAGTACCAATTTGATTTGCCCCCTTTCCAGTTTCAATTTTATTAGAAACAATCAAACTTTCAATTTCAGCAGCTTGAGTATATTGTAATTCATCATGACGTTTAGAAGAATCACCAACAATATTGATAATAGAAGCCAAATAAAGAACTAATGAACATGCTTGGCTTTACTACATGCTGCAACTAAAGCTAATTGTAGTTAATAAGCCATGTAATGAACATAATATGCATAGGGACAATCCCTTAGAAATAAAACCTGTAACCCATTCCATTTACCACGCATATTACTACATCCATCATATCCCTAACATTGAGTATTCTCAATTTGAAGGTTGTAACGAGAAAGAACAGTACATATCCTCTTTTTTAAAGTTGATGTAGTAGTATCATTGACATGCACAACATGAAAGAATCGTTCTCTAATAAAATCATCGTTATCAACAAACTTCAAAATAATAGTTATTTGCTCCATTTTTTACTCATCCCGAGCTTCTTCAATGAGAATGCAAAATTTGGCATCCCCAATTTCTTTTTGAATCACATCCCGCACTCTATTTGCAATGATATGCAGAATTACCTTTTGAATTTTGGGTGATGTATATTTGGCCTTCTTTGGTACATTTTCTAAGACAAGTCTGGAAACATCATCATTATAAGTTGCTAGGAGCTTTATCAATTCAATGAAGTTACCTTAATTTTTTTGAGTCAGACCTTTCATCATGACCTATAAAGGTACATGCTTGGAATGCAAGCCATTGAACTCTATCTACTGAGATTTTGAGTCACAACCGATTATTCTCTATTTCTTGTGATGTTTGTTTTTCAACTAACTTGTCAATATGCCGTGACTTATTCATTAGATCCTCACAACATTTCACAGCATTTTTGTGTGGTGAATTTGGATCTTTCCCCACGTGTCCTATTAAAGAACTATTCATTTTGTTGCTCGCCTTTTTCCCATTGTCAAAACCTTTCACAATAAATGCATCTAATCCTGGACGACCAGTTGATTTCTTAGCAAAAACATAGCATTGAAGACAAAATATGGCATCATTTGATTTCGAGTACTCTAACCAAGTTGAGTATGTGTTGAACCAAGAAGCTTGAAATCGGCAACGATTATTACCCTTTTCTGAAAATGGATATTCCCAAAGCTTGGGTTGACAAGGATCGGCTTTAATATAAGCACGTTGCATTGCATCTTGTAAGTTTATGGGAAATTTCCATATTTGCGGACGTAATCTTGGATCACGTTGCAAAGTTGTAGCATCCATTTCTTCAAGTTGAATTCTTGGACATTTGGAGGGACTCTCATCAGTCATTAAAGCGTCAATTTCCGTTGCTAAAGGTGTATCAGTATTGACTTCTGAGTGACTCTCATTTTTTTTCTTAAAGAACAAATCTAGTGTTTTTGGCTTGCCCATAATTATCTTAACTTTAAGAAAAATTTATGGATCAAGAATTAACCTGAAAAATTTTCTAGACGTATAAGATTTTTGTTAGAATTTCATTATAGTTCTTATTACTACTAACAAGTGATATTTATTATAGTTTTTATTACCACTAACAATAAAAAAAAAACTTATATAATTTTTTTACATCAAAGTACCTATTTGATTCGAAATTATAATTTCAAATTTTCATGATATCACAACACACAATAGTACAAACAACTAGTAAAATAACTAAGCACAATTTATAAGGTCCAAGAAAAAGGATACCTTTTGAGCGTAGACTCTTTCTCTTAACAAGATCCTCCAAAACCGCCAACAACAACAATGATGAGAGTAAAGTCATAACAATGTTGTAACGTGCAAAGCCTAAATGATAAACCCATTTAAAATTCATAACATATTTGACCAAATATATAAAAGAGAAACTGAGAGAGCACATGGTCCATAGAAAGTGATTACTCTTAGAAAGCACATGGTCCATAATTCGTACAGCAACTAGTAAAAGAAAGAATTAACTATAGAAGTTTAGAATGTATTGCTTGCTTCCTTACTCAATTGAGTAAAGGTTGGTTGTATATATAATTAACTTGAACGTGCATACAGTTTAAGTGATATACAATCACTTCTAGAGATAATGAATGTAAATATAGTTTGAGTGATATACAATCACTTCTAGAGCTGATCTTATACAGCTGGTTATCACTTATCTATATCTACAAGTGTTTGAGTTTGAATGTTCTGCTTATCACTTGAGTTCAATTCGGTTGATGGATTTGGATAGTTCTTATCCTTTACACGCCCCCTCAAGCTTAGTATGGGTGCAACAATGTTGGGCTTGTCTCATAGAGTAGAGAACAGAATGAGTGATAACGGCTTTGTGAAAATGTCAGTGACTTGATGTTTTTCAGAAATAAAACAAACAACAAGAGTCTTGGATGCCACCATGTCACAGACAAAATGGAAATCTATTTCCACATGTTTGGTACGTGCATGGAAGATTGGATTTTCTAATAGGTAAGTAGCACCTATGTTATCACACCACAGAACAGGCAGTTGACGAATAGAAATGCTAAGTTCCACCAGTAAATATTGTATCAAAGACAATTCAACTGCAGCATTTGCCAAAGCTTTGTATTCAGCTTCAATGCTTGATCGTGCGACTGTAGCTTGTTTCTTACAACTCCACGAGATAAGATTTTTTTCCAAGAAAAATACAATAGCTACATGTAGATGGTCAATCATCACGGCATCCAGCACATTTGCATCGACGAAGGCTTGTAAATTGTTGGAGGTGGTTGTTGAATTTTTAAACCAAAATGAATTGTTTGTTTGAGGTACCGCAATAGACGTTTGGTAGATTGCTAGTGTGGGAGCAAAGGATTGTGCATGAACTGTGAAAATTGATTTAGAGTAAAGGCAATATTTGAACGAGTAATTGATAAATACTGAAGTGCACTAACTGTACTGCGATAGAGAGTAGGATCACTAAATGTGTCACCATCACATGCAGATAAGTGAGTGGATGTGGCCATGGGAGTGCAAATTGGTTTTGCATCAAACATTTTTGTGCGTTGTAGAATATCAAGAATGTATGGGCATTGAGACAATAGGATGCCATCTGTGGTTTTAGAAACTTTGATGCCCAAAAAGAAATTAAAATCACCTAAATTCTTGACCGCAAATTCTGTCTCCATGTGAATCAACAGATTATCATTGGCAGTTGAGTCTGAGCTAGTGGTTGAGTCTGAGCTAGTGATGATGACATCATTAACATAGATTAACACATACATGATGAATGATGCAGAGTTATACACAAACAGAGTCGTATCATACTTAGATGCTAGAAAGCCAAGATTAAGTAGTTTACTGCTTATCTACAAAACCAAGCTCGTGGAGCTTGTTTTAAGCCATAGAGAGCCTTTTGAAGTCAACACACATGGTTCAGATATAGGGAATGAGAGAATTCGGGTGGTTGAGACATGTAAACTTCTTCAGGTAAGTGACCATGGAGGAAGACATTTTGTATATCAATTTTCCTTTTTGACCAACAAGATGAAATTGCAATAGAAATAACCAAACGTACCGTAGTTGGTTTCACCACTGGACTGTATGTTTATGAATAAGGAACACTAGCTTGTTGATGAAAACCCTTGGCTACCAATCAGGCCTTATAGCGATCAATGGAGCCATCTGCCTTTCGCTTAATATAGAATACCCATTTGCACCCTACTAAGTTCTTAGCTTTAGAAGAGGGAGACAGTAGCTAGGTATTGTTACTTAGCAAGGTATCGAACTCGATCACGGCATGACGCCGATTTGCATCTGTAGCAGCTTGTGTATAACAAGTGAGTTCTGTTATAGTGAGATCAACTGCAGCCAACAAGGCACTAGGAAGTGGATATTTTGTTGATCCATCAGTGAACACTCGTGGTTTAGTGATATTATTTTTGGCTCTTGTAACCATTGAATGTGTGTTTGAGGGAGTTGCAGATGCATGGGAGGAAGAGGACTGGGTGAAAATCGAGGGAGATTTGGTGTATGGAAGGGAGATGATTTCAGTGAGTGGGGAAGGAGAAGTGTCAGGAAGTGTTTGATGAGGGGATGACGCAGGGCGTGACGTAGAGGGTGATGTAGGGCTTGAAGAGGAGTGTGAGACTGCAGGAGAGATGGCTGATGGTGATGTATCAGAATAAGGAAGGACATGGGATTGGATTGGGACTTGTCGGTGAGTAGGTGGGGAGTGAGAGATGTTGGGGTGGGTATGAGTTGGAGGCTTTGACGTGTTGATTAATGGGGAAATGAGTTGTGATTGTGGCTCATGAGGGTGACTGTTTGGAATAAAAGATTTGGTAGTGTTTTAGGATACGAAAGAAAAGGGGAAAATGTTTTCTTCAAATACAACATCTCTTGATATGTAGAGAAGTCCAGTGGTTGTATTGAGACACCAATACTGCTTGTGACGCATACTGTAACATAAGAACACACATTGAACAAAATAAAGTTAAAGCTTGTGAGAGTTGTAAGGATGTAAATTGGGCCAACAGGCACACCCAAACACACGTAACATTGAATAATCTGGAGAGGTACAAAAAAGAATTTCGTACGGAGAAGAATTTTTAAGAGTGGGTGTAGGCATGCGATTTATAAGAAAACACGCCGTTTGGAAGGCCTCGTCCCAATATTGAGTGGGAACATGTGCATGAGAGAGTAGAGCTAAGCTGGTTTCAACGATGTGACGATGTTTGCGCTCCACAACACCATTTTGTTAGTGTGTGTGTGTGTGAGGACAGGAAAGTTGATGAGAGATGCCCATATGTTGAGTATTTTGCTGAGGGAGTGATATTCGCCACCTTAGCCAGATTAAACTATTTTAATTTTAGAATTAAATTATCTTTCAACATATTTTTAGAATTGCAGGAATGTTGTGCATACATCACTTTTAAGAGATATGGAAAATAACCACGTGTATCGACTATGCGCATTTAAAAACGAAACATAATATTTATTGCCAGCAGTAGAAGACAAAGGAGAGGCTCCCCATACATCTGTGTAAATCAACTCAAGAGGATGACGAACACGATTAGAGGATTGAGAAAAAGGAAGTTGGTGGCTCTTTGACATATGACACTCATGACAAGTCAAAGGCTCTTTATTGTTAAAAACAGGTAAATGAAATTTGGAGGGGACACTGGAGTAGAGACGGAAGGCTGGATGGCCAAGTCTGAAGTGCCAATTTTGAAGAGAAGTGCGCTCTCCAACTAAGGCTGAAGCATGACGAGAAGAGACATGCGAAAAGGTGGACTTGCTGTTGGTCTGAAACGGTTGAGAGCTGGATGAAGAGGAGAGAGAACGACAAGAAAAGACTATGTGATGTAGCTTGTAGAGCCCATTCTCATTCAGGCCACAAAGAAGAATTTTCCTTGACCCTTATCCTTTACAATGAAGTGCCATAGATGAAACTCAATATAAGTTTTCGTCTCTAAAGGGTAAATTTGTGAACATAGAGAAGATTTTTAGTTATGGAAGGAACATGAAGAACATTATGTAAAAGAAAAGATGCAGTAGGGGAGGAGAAGAGTGTATCACCAATATGGCCAATAGATAAACTAGTGTCATTACCCATGTGAACCTGAAATAGGCACCATCTTTGGATGTGGTGATAACCAGAGATGGGCAAGGAAAGGGGCCATCAACATAGCCAAAGAGATTGCCACCTTTAAGGTGAGGAACAATCTGAGGAAGCCAAGTGGGGTAATTATCCCGGGTGAGTTTGACATGATTAAAGTTTGTGAAGGTGGTAAGGGATGGGGTTGTAGAAGGGGTAGTGATTGGAGTGAACATACAAAGAGAGTGCGGAAGAGAGGAGAAAGGAAAGAAAATTTGACGTTAGTCACTATCACTCTGATACCATATAGAAGTTTAGAATGTATTGCTTGCTTCCTTACTCAACTGAGTAGATGTTGGTTGTATATATAATTAACTTGAACGTGTATACAGTTTAAGTGATATACAATCACTTCTAGAGATAATGAATGTAAATACATTTTAAGTGATATACAATCCCTTCTGGGGCTGATCTCATACAGTTGGTTGTCACTTATCTATATCTACAAGTATTTGAGTTTGAATGTTTTGCTTATCACTTGAGTTCAATTTGGTTGATGGATTTGGATAGTAATTATCCTTTACAGTAACAATTATGATTTATGGAGAAGTTTAAACATCTAATATTCTAAACTTCTAATTACTATAATGTTGGCACAGTTCTAGTTGGCCTTGCAAGAACAAGATGATGCCATACTGCCATAGAATAAAAAAAAAAAAAAAAAGTTGTTCTTGTCAAAATGCCAAATTAAGAGTACCATTAAAAAAAATATATATGGAAGAGCTATAAGAGATTTCTCTATCACTTCACTTGGAATCTTAAAATAAAAAATGAAAGATTGAATCCTAGACATCAAGACCACTAATAAGAGATTTCTATTCAATATAAAAAGCTATTATCAAACTACCAAAAATGAAAACCATGCTAAGAATTTATAAATAGAAAGTAATATATACATTAGTAACATTACAAAATCACCAAAAAACTAAAATTAAAAAAAGGGATTACTTTAAAAAAAATTAATTGGCATGAAAAAATATTATTGCTTACATGATGAGAGAAAGAGAGATTGAGAGTCTAAGAGAGCGCGTACTCACCAGTCACCATGGCACAACCTAGTCGCCACCTAGAGGGGAAGCCAATGTCCAATACGGAAGGAAATGGCCTAAACGAAAGCTGAAAATTGAGAAAGTAGGGGAGAAAATAATGAGAGAGAGGATTGCTTGTACAATTGACATCATGACATGATAGAGCCATACCTGGCTGGTACTTGCAGACGTGTAGTCACTGCAATGGTAGTTGTTTTTAACTTGTGACTTGTGAGCTCAAGTCTCAAAACGACAAAAAAAGAAACCAAGTTTGGATATTTGGTTAGAAGTGAACAATAGAAACAAAGGGTATTTTTGGTGTTTCAAGATGAAAGAGGGGGTAAAAATGTAAAGAAAATTTTTTAGGGGGGACCAAAAACTTATTTTGGGGGGGGACAAATTTATAAATTTACGTATTTTAAGATGAATTTCAAAACTTTTGGAGGGACATTCGTTTCCCCACCCATGCATGTGGGTCCGCCCCTGCCTAATACCATGTTCACTCTAGTTTTTGTTTTGTCATGGGGAAGAGAAAAGAAATTAATGCTCCGTTTGTTTCGGCGTAAAATGTTTTCCGTTGAAAAAAGTTTCACAGAAATCATTTTTTAGGAAAATGTTTTATGTTAAAAACATTTTCAGGTATTTGGTGCATACAAAAAATTACAAATATGTTTTATATTTTCATTCAATCATATTAACCTATAAAACTCAATTTTCATTAAAAACATAAAAATATTAATATAAAATAATTTAAAAATTAACCTAATAATTTGAGTTCCAGGAATGGTGTGGTGGAGGCTCGTCGGTCGTCCGGTAGGGGCCAACGATGGCTTGATGGTGCTTCGGAGATGGCTCGATGGTGGTTTAGCTATGGTTCGGTAGTGGTCTGGTGATGGTTCAATGGTGGCCAATGGTAACTCGAAGGTGGCTTGGTGGTGGTCCGAGGGTGGCTCAATAGTGGTTCAGGTATGGCTCGGTGGTGGTCTGGAGTTGGCTCCCCCGCAATGGTTGATCGTGGCTCGAGGGTAGTTCGAGGTGGCTCGGTGGTGGTTTGGTGATGGTCCAAAGGTGGCCAACGGTGGCCCGAAGGTGGCTTAGTGTTGGTTTGAGTGTGGTACGGGGGAGGGGGGGGGGGCTAGGTTCTGTTCGACGGTGGTTAATCGGTGGTCCGGTGATGGTCTGGGGTAGCTCGGTGGTGGTTGGATAGTGGCCCGGTGCTAGCTTGGTGGTGGTTCGGTGGTTTGAGAAGGCGAAACTGAAACTCATAAAATGAATTTAGAAATTTAAAAATGTAAATATTTTTTCGAAACTAAAGAAGATTTTTTTGGTCGAACTGAAAAATATTTTCGGTTTGACTATTATTTTTAGTCGTACAAAACATTAGTAATTACGGAAAACATTTTCAAGAAAATATTTTACGCCGAACAAACAGAGCCTAAGTAAAATTTGATGTTGGACCCATCAATTCTTTTTAACAAGAATTAAATTTAAATCTTACCTTTCACTACTTTTCATTGAGAAATGCTAGTTTTTCCAAAAACTTGGTTCCAAATGTCACGTTCTCATATGATCTATTGTTTTAGTATATAAAGACATAAGGTGATGAGAACGTGATACATCATTTTGGAATCAAATTTTTGAAAAAAGTCTTGAGAAACCTAGAAACCTACAAAAAGTCTCGAAAAAGTCTAAGTTATCGGCCTAGCCAATTAGGTGCACAAGTTGAACGGTAAAATAATTTGTAGAACTACTTGTCAAACTATACCCATTTGACATAAAAGGAATATATACAGGTGAACATGTTATTTTGGCTAAAGTTTCAATCAACTATCAATCTTGTGTTGGAGTTTTGCAATATATCCTCTTTTTAATCTATAGCATGTGTAAATCAAAATTGAGAAGACATACCTTCACTATTGTAAGATGATATATTTGTTGCTTGATGCGTCTATGTAACAATGATAGTAAGTGAAAAACAAGTGTAGAGGAGTATTGTACCTTTTGTCATAACTGAACCCGCGGTGGTAATAATAGAATCCAATAGGCGAATCCTATTTATTTAGGGTGAGACTATGGGCTTCCTCTTGTGTCTAAAAAATAGTCTATCCCATTATGGTTATGGGTAACAATTCGTGTTCGCATGTCGGGTTGGGGTCGTGTTGAAGCATGGGTATAAGACTATATACATAATTATCACAAAATATCTTCAGCAACTTTGCAGTCGTATCAAGTATCAGCAATACCTAATCTTGAGATAAAATTCTGCAACCATATAATCCGGCATGTAGCCTTATAACAAGCTAGTACTATGCCTCCATATTTGAGGAAGTTGTAAAGTGTTAGCTTGACACATTTTCTAGAAAACATCTCCTCCTATATAACTAGAAATAGATTTCCTGTCATATGACTCATATGGACAACTTGCAAAATTGACATCAAAATATCCAACTATATCAAGAATGTCAAATCACCAATATGTCATTAGCACAATATCTTTAATACCTTGCAAGTAGCTTTATTCTTTGCAGTTTTCTAGTGACTCAAACCGGGATCACTAAAGTGTCTTCCAAGAACACTAACAAACATAAGCAATACATGTAGTGTACATACTCGAACATACATCAAACTACTCACAACTAATGCATATAGTTATGCTTGGATTTGAGTTTTTTCACTGTCATTCTAAGGGCATTGAAACTTAGAGAGTCTATCACCTTTCACAATAAGTGTTTTTCCAAGAGAACATGATTGCATATTAAACATACTCAAAACACATTCAATCTAGGTTTTCTGAGAAAATTCAAGAACACCATTAAATTTGTCACAAATAATTCGTATGCCCAGTATGTAAGAGACCTTGCCAATATCCTTCATGCCAAAATGAGAAGACAACATGTGCTTTGTCTCAAGGAAGAGCTTAGTGTCATTTGCTGTGAGCAATATATCATCCATATAAAATACAAGAAATATATGTTTGATCCCACTAACCTCAAAGCTAAATCCAAAATCATAAATCGCCAAGTTGATAGTGAGAGACACATACCAATGCTCATGATTAGCCTCCGTTAGTGTTTTATGGCCAAAAACTGATGACATCATGATAAGATTTATTATTGAAACATCCCCGACAATTAATTAACAAGAAATTAACTCCAAGTTTCTCCTGTAGTGACCCCAAATTAATTAATTAATAATTAACTTAAAGTGCAACCTCTACTACCATAATATCATAATAAACACTACTAGCCTTAATCGAAAAAAAAAAAAGCTTAATCTTTGATCCACCTCGTAACCAAAAAGGAAAAAGAAAAAGAAAAAGAAAATCCAACTTGTAAGCAAAAACTTAAAAGGACAACACTTCACAAAAATTGTTGTTGAGGGATATTCATAAGGGATAATTGCACCGTTGGTCCCTGGGGTTGGCTATAATTATTTTTCATTCCTTGTGGTTCAAAAAGTTCATAGGAGGTTCTCGTAGTAAACAATAATTACGAATCACTCTCTGGACCAATTTTTCATCTACTAGGTTAACATACTCCGTTAGTCAGTCACGCCACGCCACACTTAATGGGAAGCTGACACGTGTCCATTACAATAAAAAAAATATAAATATAAATAAATAAAATATAAATATTTGTTTTTTTTTAAAAATAAAAAATAAAAAAAAATAAAAAGGGGTGGCTGCCCACCGGCAACCACCCCTTTGTATTATTATTATTATTTTTTTCAAAACTAATGCTTTTATTTTTTTTATTTATATTTTTATTAGATTATATATATATATATATATTTATTTATTGTAATGGACACGTGTTAGCTTCTTATTAGGTGTGATATGGCTGACTAACGGAATCTGTTAACTTTTGGATGAAAAATGTGTTGAAGAATTAATTTGTAATTGTTATTTACCACGATGACCTCTCATAAATTTTTTAAACTAGAAGGAGTGAAAAATAATTATGGCTAACCCCAATGACCAACGGTGCAATTATCTCTATTCATAAATGTTAAAACTTAATTGTCTCAATTGCATTTAAGAAGCACCGATATATAGATTGTTTTTCAGAAGCAGTTAAAATTCATGAAAAACCCAAAGCAAAATGTTTTTGAAATGCATCATATGGGGGTATGTTTGCATAAAAATCAAAACTCCACTAAAAGGTTTTCTTATACAAATCGGCACTGATATAACGATTTATATGATCAGTAATTCACCTATATGCATCCATACTGAACAACTATTTTTTTTAAAAAAAAAATAAAAGAAAAGAAAATGTAAGATAGAAAATTATAAATTATCTTAGTTTAAGTTTCATTTCATTCTTTTTACTCCTATCACCTAAGCTACTATGGCATTGGCCTAGCAAATTGGGCCGAGGATCCTCTATCATTGGTTGTCTGAATTATTGTCAATTAAGAGAATGTCTTGATGTGATCGATATGTTTGAATAGTTAGGCCCCACACTTTAGGCTGGCGAGACACTTGGCCATACATGTGTGCTCCATCGCAGCCCTTTCTCATTTATAAGTTGGTCAGCAAATTGCATTCAATCCCGATCTATTTAGGTGCAAAGGCTAAAACAAAACAGTACACTAATCATAAGATATTATCCCCATTCCCATATTTAGCCTCACCCTAGCTGCTATCACTAAAGGGCCTCTAAAATTGCTCTCTAATAAAATGGCCTCCTGGACTAAAAGTACTATAAGATAGCTAGTGGCACCATGGCAATTTCAAATAATATAGTATGGTATATGTGAATGAGCAAAGTTCCTAAGAAGTGCTATTCTTCCTCGCAAAGTATTCCTGTTTTAATGGTGTTTATTGTTCCCTAAACTGCTTTATGGCAATAATAGTGTAATGGGAACTAAAGAAAATGACAAATAGTTAGAATATGGATATATAAGTAAGCATAGGTCTACCAAGTCTTTCCACGAATATTTGTTGTGAAGTGGTTGTTAAAGACTTGGAGTTCAAATTTGGTGGAATAATGCTAGAGGTACTTACAAACTTCTACAAAGAGAAGTTTACAAACGGACATGGAATATGAGGTGGCATTTTATTAATTAAAAAACTAATTATATCTTCCTCAACCGCACTACTCCAGCCACGTCATAGAGATTCGGTGACAGAGATCCGGCAACAAAGAAAGAGAGATCCGACAACAGAGAAAGAGAGAGAGGAAGAGAGATCTGGACTGAAACTCACGCATATCGGCCGGATCTCTCTCTGTCAACCCACGCACGGCCGGATCTCTCACTGTTGCCGGTGGTGTCTGGGTCAGGGTCGGGAGCACCAGATCTCTCTTTCCCTCGCCTGATCTCTCTCAGTCGCCGGTGGTCGGGGACGGGAGCGTCGGGTCTCTCTTGCCCTCACTCGATCTCTCTCTTTCGCCGGTGGTCGGCGTCTGAGTAGACAGTTGGATCTCTCTGTTGCTGGTGTTAGGGGTCTTGGTCGGGGTCGGGAGTGCCAGATCACGACGTCGCCGACCACCCCGTGAACTTGTCGGATCTCTCTTTCCTTTACCAATAAATTCTGACGTCAAGTTTATAAATGAGGCTTATGAATTTTTTCAATTAAAAATACGCCACTTCATATACTACGTCAGTTTGCAAGCCTTTTTTGTAAGCTTTCCTTTGTATCTATAGCAGCTCTCAATTTGGTGAGCTAAGCGCATTTACATTATCCATTATGGAAACTTAATTGGCCGGTAAGTTTAATAATCTTATAAGCAATTTGAGAAGGTGAGGAATGTCAAACAGAATATTTAATTATTTTTTAATATTAAAGTGGAGGGAAAGTCTTGTTCCCTGAACACATTAAAGTTTAATCAATTTTTAAATCTTAACCCATGATTTCAATTTTTTATATCAATTATAATAATGACCCACTTCCTTGTATTATTAATATTAATTATTGGATTATCCCAAGATTTGTCCTATATGGTATTATGAAACATCACATGATCAATTACAAATTTACAATGAGAGAGAGAGGGGAAAAAAAGAAAAAGAAAGAAAGAAAGAAAAAGACATGGGCTGTCCCAGTCCTTAGAAGTTGCCAATCAATTGGGCTGGACCAGCATGGGCTCAGTAATTGCTTTAGCGTCCCTATAGTGGCGAGACAGGGAATCCTAGGAGATCCAAATCATCATGTCAATCAAACACCCAAATGATGCGACCCTACCCGCTTCCTTGAATCCCTAAGACCAATTAAAAGTTGACAACTGGCTAAACGAAAATTCAACCACGTCACCAACAGACCCAAATATCGGGTTGTTTTTTTACCATTCAAAACTCGCCCGCCTCTGTCTGAGTCTCCCCGTGTGATGCACCGGAGTTTCGAGTCCCATGGCGGCTTCAATCGTACGGTCCCCGACAAACCCTCTATCGCGCCACGTCACATCCAAACCCTCGCCGTCCGAACACAGATCGAAAGCGAGCGTCACAATTCACGTTCCTTACCCGAAACGCCGTCGTTATTTCCCCGTTCTGGCTTCTCTTCAAGGAGATCACGACAACAACGACAACAACGACAGGAACGCCCAGGCCCTCCAATTGCAGAGGATCCTAGATGACTCCCAATACGATGTCGTCTCCAAGGATCCCAATATGCTTCCACGTAATCATCATTTTCCTTCTTTGCCTTCAATTTCAGTCGGGTTCGAAAGTATTAGGGTTAGCGTGCTTTTTTGATTGCAGGACCTTTATCTTCAAGCCAGTTTTCTGATACAATATCCCATGGGTCCCGCCTTCGCGTTGCGTACCAGGTGGCTATGATTTATGTTTCTTGTAGATGAGTTTGAATGCGTTTGATTGCGTAGATTTGATTGAATGTTGCGTTGGATTTAGGGAGTTGGTGGAGCGTACAGTGAGTCTGCTGCGGAAAAGGCGTACCCGAATTGCGAAGCGGTGCCTTGCGAGCAATTCGACACTGCTTTTGAAGTGAATTCTTGAACTCCCTTTGCCATTGTTTACACAAATCTTCTTTCATTAATGCATTTCCTTTATATAGACATAGGTTTGCTTTATATATGCAAATGGATGTGGGATTCGATATGAATTCTGCGTGAAATGCTTGATTTTGAAGTGCAATTTTAAATTTTATAAATTTCTTCCTGCGGATTCTTATGAACACTTCAGCTATTTCTTTTTAGCTTGAAATTGACCATAACGTTGGAATTTTGTTGTTGTCCTATATACTTCAGTAGTCACTGCTATCATTTTCATGGACTTGACTTGGATTCTGATTTTTTTTTTCTTTAAAAAGTATATTCGAAGTTTCATCAGCATCTTCCATTTTCTCTCTAGTCAAGAATCTAGTATGTCATTAGAAGTTCCAACTATAAAGGGCCTAAAGAAAAAAACAGCGAATAGGACCATTCTATCCGGTCAATCAACTTGATACAAAAGTTGAAATAAGATATCAAAGAAAGATTCCGAGGAGCTGTTGAGGAAGCAATTAGAGCATCGAAACTGCTTTTTTGGCGACGTATAACTGCAACTGTTGTATGGTTATTATGATTAATCCAAAGCCCACCATCATTGTTGTGGTCATGTTATAAGAGAAAGAGACAATAATTAACAGTTGTATCAGGAAAACGTCACCTTCCAAATAATAAACATACCATGGTCTTAATTAGGGCTTCACTAAACATCTTTTTTTTCCCTTCTTTCCCACCGTAGGCCGTTGAAAGGTGGCTTGTGGACAGAGCAGTTTTACCGATTGAGAATTCTTTAGGTGGGAGCATCCACAGAAATTATGACCTTTTACTCCGCCACAGTTTGCATATAGTAGGTGAAGTTAAATTTGCAGTCCGGCATTGCTTGATGGCCAATCATGGTGTTAAAATTGAAGAGCTGAAAAGGGTTCTTAGCCATCCCCAGGTAAATGGTACATAGATTTTTTTGCTTTGCTTCTCTTTCTTTTGCTGAGATCTAATCAAATTTGGGTTATATTTCAGGCTCTTGCTCAGTGTGAGCACACATTAACGAGGTTGGGATTAGTCAGAGAAGCAGTTGACGACACTGCTGGAGCTGCAAAGGTATGCCTAGATTTAATAGTGGCACTCTTTCAATTTTTATTTTTTTAAATGGTGCTGATGATGTTTTATGGTATATTTGAGATACTCTGGTTACTTTAGGAGGAAGCTACTCTTCTTGCCTCTCACTCAGGGGTCAGATGACCTCATGGGAAAATTTTGTTCTGTTGTCTTCTTTTTCATTTTGATACTTTAATATTTTGAACATTTGGATTAATTTTAGTTACTTGAAACTATTCACGGCTTTTTTACTATTGTTGCTGACTTGAACTTTTGGTAACTTCGTAGCATGTTGCATTCCACAAACTAGAAGATACAGGAGCAGTGGCTAGTTCTACCGCTGCAATGATCTATGGGTTGAATATACTTGCTCAAGATATTCAGGTTGTATCCAAGCCTTTTGGTGTGTTAACTTTTTGGCAGATCGCGATATTGGATTTCTCATAATGCCTTTTTTTTCTTTTTTTTCTTTTTTTTCCCTTTTGATAGGATGATTGTGATAATGTTACTCGATTCCTAATTCTCGCCAGGGAACCCATTATTCCAGGCATAGATAGGCCATTCAAGGTCAGCCCTTTGAAGATTCGAGATACTGGCAGTTGAATTACTATTTTTTTTTCCTCTTATAGAACTGCTTTTAATTGGATGTCTTGCCAACTAATTTATTTTGGACTGAATTTTATTACTGAGTGTGGTATTGATTTCTCAGACAAGTATAGTTTTCTCACTGGAGGAGGGTCCTGGAGTACTTTTCAAGGCACTTGCTGTGTTTGCTCTGCGGCAAATCAACCTTACTAAGGTATGTTCTCTTGTCCCGTAATTGTATGGTGCCTTTTTTTATAGTTGCATTTGCAGTTATATGTTTAAGCAGAGCTGATTGCCTTCTTTGTTTCTCTCTACCAGATTGAAAGTCGCCCCTTGCGAAAGCAGCTCTTGGGAGCATCAGATGATAAAAACAATGGGGTTCCAAAGTAAATCCTTTTTTTTTTTTTTTTTGCTTCTTTTACAAAGATGTTGGTATCTAATTAGTACTTCAGGAACAACCTTCGATGTATTTATGTATGAGATTCTTAGCTGGTAAACATTTTTTGAATGGATTATGTCTTAATTTTCTTTGACAGATACTTTGACTATCTTTTCTATGTGGACTTCGAAGCATCAATGGCTGACCAGAATGCACAGAATGCCCTAAGGCATCTGAAAGTGTGTTTTTTTTTTTTTACTTTTCCCTCCTAATCTCCGGCATTGTTAGAGGAAGAAAATAATAAGTTAGATTAAATGAAATTATATACTTTCTTGGCAGGAGTTTGCTACATTCTTGCGAGTGCTAGGCAGTTATCCTGTGGATACGAGCATGATATGAATGAACTTAATGTGGTAAGAATTGAACTTATCAAAACAAAAGTGGTAATAGTCAATATCTGAAAAAACTTTTCATGCACTTGTCTTACTGGCTTCAGTTTGTATTAATAGATTATTTGACTGAATAATGCTTAATTATTTATATTGTCACTTGAATCTCTCTAGAACCTCGTAAAATTGTCTGGCTTCACATTTGGGACCTTTTTCTTTTACACGGATTTGACAACATGTTCTGATTGTACTAGCATAGCAAAGTGCTCAATTCTTCCTCCTACAACCATAACAACTCATTTTGATCAATTTTCAGAAATTTATTCATAGAAACATAGTGAATAATTTGTAAACAATTGTTTTATAATACCTGTTGTATCTTAAGTTATAACTACAAAATTCTAAGATTATATGGACATGTGACTGGATCAGTTTTTATAGAGCAAATTGGATTTGTACACGGAGAGGTCTCATGGTGCATAGAGCATATTCATGAAGTAGTTTCAACTATGGTTCTAATCTAGGAATAGCATTGGAGTAAAGATGTTGAAGCATGAGTAGACATAAGAGAATCAAAGACTGGTGAAATAATTAGAGCAAGGAATATGTGGAATGTAGATAAGTGAAAGCAGTTGAAACTGATCACTAGCTGAGATTGATGGCAGGAGATGGTTAGAAGGGATTCTTCTTTTTTTTTTGAGAAGAGATTTTGTTTTTAGTTATTTTGATTGCACAACTTGAGAAGTCTACTTTCTCTCCAAGAAAAAACTTCTCTCTTCATGAACAAGGTGTTTGAACTAGAGGACATTAGAATAAATATTTTAGGAGAGTATTAATAACCTTTTAATGGATAGTGATTGAATGATCTGATCCCACTGGACATGGGGAGCAAGATGCTGGTTGGTGGGTACTGGTTGTGCTCTGCCAAACTATATATTATACTCATGCCATATAGGTATGCCAATTTGGTATGTTGTAATATGTTGAGCTCTTATTGAAATCGTCTGTTACATGGAAAATGATGGATGATTTTCCTTCAATCATATTTCATTTAATTGTTGAACTAACACTACTTATATTTTAAATACCAGCCTAACTAACATATGGATAATGGTAGCTTCTATAAAAAACAGTAAAAATAAAAAAAGGCTAACTTGGACCTTTTAGAGTAAAATGACATTTTCACCATTCAGATTTATGTATTTTAGAGTTATGTGGTTATTCTTTTTCTTTGAGCAATTTTGTTACATAAAGTATAAATTTTTAGCTCACGGTAGTGTGAATATATTTTGATGATAGGTTTACTTTATTTCAGTCAACTTTTTGGTAACTTCAATTCTAATTCTCCTTCCGCTCTTGCTAAGGCTGATGCAGGCTTCTGGAGAGATCAATAATGGTATATAATGGATGTTTCCCTTCACAACTTTTGTTTATCTCTTTCCAAATTTCTGGAAAAATGATTATCTAGGTTATCAAAAGAGCTCACGTGTTTTTTCGTCAATATAGTGGATATCATTGAATCTACAGAATTTGGTTGTTACCTGCTTCAATTCAATTTTATTGTTGCTTCTCTCAAAATTACCATGTAATTACTATACTTAGGTGAGGTTCTTTCTAGATTTCCCTTTTCTGAAGAAAAAAAATTAAAAAAATTCATGTGCTTGCTGGAATTTGTTGAGATATTGTCAAAGTTTTATTGGTTTTCTCCTTTTTTTAATCAATGTATTTCGCTTGATTCATTTGACAAGTCTTTGGATACAGTTTGCAAAAGCATAAGTTGTTCAACATTTCAGGTATTCCTCTTAGTAACTAACAAACTAGAGGCTGCAAATTTAACCATAGATTTTCTTATGTACTTATTCAGAATGGGTCATGGACATCTCCCCCAACAACCCTATAAGTGGGGAGAAATGCAATTTTAACACCACCAATTTAATAACCAAATAGACACTTACAGTCACAGATAGAGTAATGCTATATTTCATACCACCTAAGGCTAGTAGCTTTTGAATTTCTTTTGGGAAAACTTCACTTACATTTCTTTTATAGAATGTAAATTGAAGCCTTTTACTTTTGCTGGAAGAAAGCATACCTCAGCCTAAACATGATGACCTGCTCCTTCACAGCAGATAACAAAAACCCACTCCATCTTTGTCTTCACTACTTCAATGCTGGCTGCTTATAGCTCTTGCAATGGGCTATAACATATAAGCGCACAATCATTAACGGTTCGCTTGCTGTGATGAATCAGTACATTCAAGATAAGAAGCATCTGGTGCTGAGTTGGAGGCGCCCATAAATCCAACAACAGCGTTATATAGTCGTTTATGTAAAATAAAGAAAAGAAGATGGATGTTTGTAAAGGGAGAAGATATTCTATAAATCAATGGATTGAGAAGCTTCGTTTGGGAACGAACAAAGAATCATTAGTCTTCGGGTATTTTCCTTCCAACCGGGTGTTTGAATCCAACCCGAGAAAAAACCCGGAATTCAGACATTTTTCAAAACCTGCCGTAATTTTTCGTGGGTCCCACTTCAGGACAGTACACCCACTTAACACAAATAATAATTATTTAAATTAAATAATAGTTTTTAATATTTTCTTTTATAATAAATAATTATTATTTCAATCATTATTTTACGTTACTTTTCATAACACCAATCATTAGATATAATTTTTCATACTTCCAATCATTTTCTACCATTAAAAAACACTATTTTCAATCTCAAAAAACCATCGTCCAAATACAATTTCAAAAGGAATTTAAATTCTACTCATCATTCCACTACAAAAAAATAAGACATTAGCCACGTGGCTACAGTAGTTGTTACTATAGCCACGTGGCCAATTAGCCACGTATCATAATGACCACATGGCAAGATGTAGCAGAAAAAATGAAAAAGCCAGTTGGACACGTATATTTAGTACACGTGGTAATATTGCTGCCTGCAATAAATCCACGTGTCCATGTAGCGACGTGTATTAATTACACGTGTCCAATTGGACACGTGTAATTAATACACGTCTTTAATTAGCTACGTGTCAAATAAGACACGTGGTTAAAATATTCAAATTTTTTTAATTTATTAAAAAAGTTGATTTTTTTTTTAATTTTTTAATTTTAATCATGTAGTTTATTGGCCACGTCGCCAATTGACCACGTGGCACATAAACCACATGGCTAATCTATTCTTTTTTTTCTTTTTTTCAAGAAATAATTTTTTTATTTTTTTATTTTTTAAATAATTTCAAAATTTAACATTTTAGCAACGTGCTTTATGACCACGTTGCCATTTGCATGTTTTGGGGGAAATAGTCCCGCGCTACTTTTTGTTTTAAATTTGTCTTCGATTGCAATTGTTTAATTTTTTTTTTCATTTCTTTTTAAAAGCGATAGATCTGGCTTTCTAATTTTTTTTTTTTTTTTTTCAAGAAATCTCTCCATCTCTCGTCGTCTCTGAATCTCTCCTCGTTTTCTTCTTTTTCTTATTTCTTTCAACTCTAGCAAACGACGTCTCCCCATTTTTCATCAAAAAAATTTCTCACTTTCTTTGTATTTTTTTCTCAGCAGACGACGACTCAGCTCCACCCGGACGCACGACTCGATCGCCAACACCCGGAGAAGATCGTTTTCGTCGTCGGTGATGGAGAAGAGGCCGGTGGTTTATGGGACCTTTTGATGGTGATTTTTGGTCTTTTTGTTAATTTTTTTTGTTCCTTTTTGTTAGTCGCTGGAGTAGTTGGTTTCTTTTGGTGTTTTCTGCTCAATCTTGCCGATGGTATCTTTTGGTATTTTTGGAGTGGGTATTTTCGTCGATCGGTGGCGTGGGTATTCTCGCCGGATCTCGACGACGTCGTCGACGATGATTTGGACGAAGATCCGGCGCGGATCTCGTCGGATACACCGGCCCTTTCTCCAGATCTCGCCGGAAAGAACAAAAACTGAAGAAAAAAAGAACATATCGATATCTGTTCTTTTCTTGTATTTTTTTTAAAAAAGAAATTCCTGATTTTGGCGATGTGTGTAATGAATAGGTGGCTAAAAATATATAATTTTTCATTATTTTTAAAAGAAATAAAAATAAAAATAAAAATACATTTAGCCACTTGAAGATGGCACGTGGCTAAAAGTCAAGTGGCTAAATAGTCACATATATAAAATTACACGCTGCTAAATGTACATTTAGCAACAACTGGATTCACTACGCGTAACCCACGTGGCTAACTGCAAGTGACTAAAAACAAAGTTTTTTGTAGTGTTCAAACACATTTTCTTTGCCTCTAAATTCGCGCACCAAATAAGAATTAAATTCTGATTTTAAAAAATCGAGCACCCAAACGAACGAATTGTTGGAGTGAAAGCAGGATCTCTTGTGGGCGTGAATCGGCATGAATTGAGGAAAAGAGCTGTTGTTGAGTGTCAGCTTGAAGTCAGGGACTGAGCTGCTGTCAGTCGTGAAATCTGGAGCTATTGTGGGGAGACTTATCCTCTAATAACACTTTATTCATCCCTCTATTGCTATCGTGATGAACAAATATGTTAGCATTTCTCTCAAATGCAAGTAAGCTCCAATGAGACCCAAGCTTTGACACCCATCAATCCCCCTGCTCCACTTTGTTTTCAATTGCAGTGAACGTTTTACAATCGGGCATGTGTTTGTCATTAAGACCATCCAACCATGGGAGGTCGAGGTGACTCGACAGGGAGAATCCGAGCCATAGCTCAAATTTGATAGACTTAATACATTAGTGACAGAAATTAGCTACAATCCTTTTTCTTTTTCTTTTTCTTTTTATTTGAAAAAAGAAAGGAAAGATAGAAATCTAGAACTTATCTTATCTTAGTTTCATTTCATTGTAATATTTTTTTACTCCTATCATCTAAGCCACTAAGGCATTCACTTAGTAAATTGGACCGGGATTTTATGTAATTGGCTATTTGAAAATCAAAAAATGCTAGACTTCCTAAAAATTCTCTCAAATTTGCTATTCAAATGATGTGTCACAATCTTATATAATTTTTTATTTTGAAAAATATGTTACCATCTCATTGGATTGTAACACATCATTTAGAGATGAAATTTGGGAGAAATTTTTTGAACAGTATAACATTTTCTTTTGAGATGTAGTTAATTTGAACAGCTAATTAAGAGAGAGCCCCAATAAAATTCGCCTACTGAAGCAAGTAAGCCCCGTACTTGGGGCTGCCCCAACACCTACCCTATGATGGGTCCCATCAGAGTCATGCATGCATGTCTCATTCGTGGATCATCGGCATTGTTAGAGGAAAAAAAATAATAGGTTCGATTAAATGAAATCATACACTTTCGTAGCGGGAGTTTGCTACATTCTTGCGATAATGTGGATACCATCATAATATCAAAACAAAAGTGGTAATATTCATTATTTGAAAAAATAAATAAAAAGAAAAAAAATAAAATCATGTACATGTTGATACAGGGTATAAGACAAATAAAATAAGCCAAACGACTTATTATCGATCTATATCTCTTCATCTTTATATAGCATTGTAATTGGAATGGAAGAGAACGAATGAAGATATTTTATGATTATTCCGACTTCTCTACAAATGAGATTGTGTGTTTACCGTGTGTGCGTGCGGGGGATGTTTGGTCATTGAGTGAGTGGTGCCAATTTTCTTACAATTTCCTCGTCAAATTGAGTGAGACAAAGCTTCCAAACAAGAAGTCACGCTATACTACACAAAATATACTAAGCAACAACGGGATGATGTAAATCAATTGTGTTAAACTTCTAGTCTCTCATTGACATTAAAAAATAAAAAAATAAAGACGAGCTATTTAATACACTTGAGTCCTTCTTTTATCATTCAATTTTGAAAATTAACTATTGGATCTATAGGATCTACACAGGATCCACGTGTGGGTTCTACAGATCCAATAATTAATTTTCAAAATAAAAAAATATATATATATGAGAGAAAGATGAGAGAATACAGTAAAGCATTTCTCAAAAAGATATACCATCATACACATTTGTTTTTATTTTTTATTTTTTATTTAGCATAGTATACATTGCGTCTTTTCATTGCAAATTTCATGCGAGCACTATGCACACTATTACTAGTATACTAATGTATTTTAGTGTCAAACAATTAAGATAATTCTGCCCTCAATCTTCCACCTATAGAGGACTGGGGCAAGTGAGGAACAGAAAACATAGTGTGTATGGATGAGGTCAAGGTGACAAAGTCTGTGGAGGGTTTGTGGTTTTACCTATATATATCAAGAAAGCACCACGAAAAGGCGTGCAAAGGGACAATAATAATGATTTTTATTTTTTTTTCACAGAACTATTAGGATAGTCTATTAGTCTATGCATAGCTACAGCCGGGTTGCTGATTTTTGGTCTGTTACTCGCTGAAGCACTAAAAACAAAGAGGCAATTGTTAACAATTAATTTCCCGTCCTCTTCATTTCACACCCATGATTCTCTTTACATTTTCCTTTATGTTGGTTTTGCCCCATAGTATTGTAATTCGAATAATTTTATAGTTGGGCAATGTGAAGGTGGGCCAAATAAACCTCTACTACATGGATTTCGAACCCCTTTATTGAAGATGTTAGAATGCAGAAGTCCCTGAATGATGCGAAGGAGGACTTCAGCTTGATTGAGACTTGATTTGATGTGCTACGCGGTTGATAATAACACAACCATGCTTCTTTTGTTAAGGATTGATATTCATAGTAGAAACATGTTGATGATCTCCTTCGATATTGTACAGAAGTTATAAACTTTGTTAGTGTGACATGACTTCTTTTCCAAAGAGCAAGTCATCATTTTTGTAAGATTTGCAAATGTTGCTACTAGCTTCCTATTTTTGCATATACAAATAAGAAAGCATAATTATCTTGCCAAGTTGTCACTAATCATGTTTTCTTAAGACCTTGTTTGTAATAAACTCTTATTAAGATCTCAATGATGATAAGATAATCATATAACATATTGATGATTTCTTTATTGTTTTGTTGAAATCTCATGTTCACTTGAATGAAGGTTAAAAGACAAATTGTTTATTTGGAAGTCATAACTTGAGATAATAACATATTGCAGTTAATTGTAGGTCTTTAACTTTCTATACAGATAAAGAGAATAACGAGAAAGGAGGCTACAGAGCCTCTTAATGGGCCAATATATAATAGATGCTGAATATATTCTTCTGCCCATTTTTATATAGAGAGATAGAGTCAAATTTGTTAGCTCCTTTTGATGTGCTACGCTACTGATAATAACACAAGCATGCTTCTTTTCTTAAAGATTGATTTTTCATGAAAGAAACTTACTGATGATCTCCTTCAACATTGTACCGAAGTTATAACACCCTGGTCATCTCCTCTTTGTTGACTGCCAGCAGTGCTAGGAGATAGAGGTGAAGGTGAAGGTGCACCTCATTCACTATGAAGAGACTGTGATTATTAAGCATTACATAGTTCTGCAACAATGAACAAGAGTTGTCTAAGAGGCAGTATTAATCTCTAATGCTTTAGAGCGGATTTCAACTATACAAAAAGAATTCTAATAGAGTTGGGATAAGATTTTACAGCCACCGCTTCAGAGTAGGCGCCGGAAGATCCATTGTATGCCACCCATATTTGTTTCATCTCAGTCGTGGAAAAGCTCTCTCTTATTTTGAGCGGCTTGCTGGAGTTGAGGAACGCAGATCTCACAGATCTGTAAGATAGTAGGCTGGGTTGGACTGAAGGGAGTGAGGGGCTGACTGGGATGAGTCAGGGACGAAAGGAAATGAAGGAAAACATGGCGTGCATGGTGGAGGTCAAGGTGACAGGGTCTGTGGAGGGTTTGTAGTTTTACCAGTATATATCAACGTAGCACCATAAAAAGGCATGCGAAGGGACAATAATAATTATTTTTTAAAAAGAAACACAGAAGTATTAGGATAGTCTATCAGTCTATGCATAGCTATGCCCAGGTTGCTGATTTTTGGTTTATCACTTGCAGAAGCATTAAAAACAAAGAGGCAATTGTTAGCAATTACTTCACTATCCTTTTCATATCACAACCATGATTCTCTTTACATTTTCCTTTATGCCGATTTTGCCCCTTAGTATTGTAATGCGAATAATTTTATAGTTAAATAAACGTCTGCTACATGTATTTGAACACTTGTATCGAAGATGTTCGATCGCAAAAGGTCTGAAATGACGTGAATGAAGACTTCAACTAGATTGAGACTCAATTTGATGTGCTACACTGTTGATAACAACACAACCATGCTTCTTTTTCTTAAGGATTGATATTCATAGTAGAATCATGTTGATGTTCTCCTTCGACATTGTACATAAGTTATAAACTTTGTTAGTTTGACTTGACTTCTTCTCGAAAGAGCAGGTCATCATTTTTATAAGATTTGCAAATGTTGCTACTAGCTTCTTATTTTCGCATATACAAATAAGAAAACATGATTATCTTGCCAACTTGTCACAAATCACGTTTTCTTAAGACCTTGTTTGTAATAAACTCTTATTGACATCTAAATGGTGATAAGATAATTATATAATATATTGTTGATTTCTTTACAGTTCTGTTGAAATTCCATGTTCACTTGAATGAAGGTTAAAAAAAAAATTGTACATTTGGATGTCATAACTTGAGATAATAACATATTGCAGTTAACTGTAGGTCTTTAATTTTCTATACAGATAAAGAGAATAATAAGAAAGGAGGCTACAGAGCTTTTTAATGAGCTAATATATAATAGATGTTAAATATATTCTTTTGCCCAATTATATATATATATATATATATATATATAGATAGATAGATAGAGAGAGAGAGAGAGAGAGAGAGAGAGAGAGAAAGAGATAGTCAAATTTGTTAGGTTTTTTTTAAAGTGCTACGCTAATGAGAATAACACAAGCATGCTTCTTTTCTTAAGGATAGATTTTTCAAGCAAGAAACTTACTGATTTTGACTTTGTACCGAATTTATAACAACCTTTTCTACTCCTCTTTGCTGACCGCCGGCAGCTCTAGGAGACAGAGGTGAAAGTGAAACTGCACCACATTCACTATGAAGAGACTGTGATTATTCAGCATTGCATAGTCCTTCAACAACGAACAAAAGTTGTCCAGTGGAAGAACAACCCGATCGGCAGTACTAATCTCAACCTCTTGTAGAGCGGATTCCAACTATACACATGGAAATCTTATAGAGTTGGGATAAGATTTCAATGGTGATAAGATAATTGTATAATATACTGATGATTTGTTAATAGTTCTTTTGAAATCCCATGTTCACTTGAATCAAAGTTAAAAAAACAAATTATGTATTTGACTGTCATAGTTTGAGATAATAACATATTGCAGTTAACTGTAGGTCTTTAATTTTCTATACAGATAAAGAGAATAATAAAAAAGGAGGCTACAGAGCTTGTTAATGGGCAAAAATATAATCAATGCTGAATATATTCTTTTGCCCATATATATATATATATATATATAGAGAGAGAGAGAGAGAGAGAGAGAGGGAGTAAAATCTGTTAGTTTCTTTTGATATGCTACGCTAATGATAATAACATAAGCATGCTTCTTTTCTTAAGGATTGATTTTTCAGGAAAGAAACTTACTGATGATCTGCTTCGACATTGTACCAAAGTTATAATAACCTGGTCTGCTCCTCTTTGCTAACCGCTGGCAGCGTTAGGAGACAGAGGTGAAAGTCAAGCTGCACCACATTCAGTATGAAGAGACTGTGATTATTCGGCATTGCATAGTCCATCAACAACGAACAAGAGTTGTCCAGCGGAAGAACAACCCGATCGATAGTATTAATCTCTTCTGCTTGTAGAGCGGATATAGACTATACACAAGGAATTCTTATAGAGTTGGGATAAGATCTCAATGGTGATAAGATAATTGTATAATATATTGATGATTTGTTAATAGTTCTATTGAAATCCCATGTTCACTTGAATCAAAGTTAAAAAACAAATTATGTATTTGGATGTCATAGCTTGAGATAATAACATATTGCAGTTAATTGTAGGACTTTAATTCTATACAGATATAGAGAATAATAAGAAAGGAGGCTACAGAGCTTTTTAATGGGCTAATATATAATAGATGCTGAATATATTCTTTGCCTAATTATATATATATATATAAAGAGAGAGAGAGAGAGAGAGAGAGAGAGAGAGAGAGAGAGAGAGAGAGAGAGAGAGATAGTTAAATTTGTTAGCTTCTTTTGATGTGCTACGCTAATGATAATAACACAAGCACGCTTCTTTTCTTAGGGATTGATTTTTCAAGAAATAAACTTTCTGATGATCTACTTCGACATTGTACCGAAGTTATAACATCCTGGTTAGCTCCTCTTTGCTGACCGCCGATAGCGCTAGGAGACAGAGGTGAAAGTCAAGCTGCACCACATTCAGTATGAAGAGACAGTGATTATTAAGCATTGCATAGTCCATCAACAACGAACATGAGTTGTCCAGCAGAAGAACAACCCGATCGGCGGTATTAATCTCTACTGCTTGTAGAGCGTATTTGAACAATACACAAGAAATTCTTATAGACTTGGGATAAGATCTCAATGTTGATAACATAATTGTATAAGATACTGATGATTTGTTAATAGTTTTATTGAAGTCCATGTTCACTTGAATCAAAGTTAAAAAACAAATTATGTATTTGGATGTCATAGCTTGAGATAATAACATATTGCAGTTAACTGTAGGTCTTTAATTTTCTATACAGATATAGAGAATAATAAGAAACGAGGCTACATAACTTTTTAATGGGCTAATATATAATAGATGCTGAATAAATTCTTTTGCCCAATTATATATATATATATATATATATATATATATAAAGAGAGAGAGAGAGAGAGGGAGTCAAATTTGTTAGCTTGTTTTGATATGCTACGCTAATGATAATAACACAAGCATGCTTCTTTTCTTAACAATTGATTTTCAGGAAAGAAACTTACTAATGATCTGCTTCGACAATGTACCAAAGTTATAACAAACTGGTCTGCTCCTCTTTGCTGATCGCGGGCAGTGTTAGGAGACAGAGGTGAAAGTCAAGCTGCACCACATTCAGTATGAAGAGACTGTTATTATTCAGCATTGCATAGTCCTTCAACAACGAACAAGAGTTGTCCAACGGAAGAACAACCCGATCGCCAGTACTAATCTCTACCACTTATAGAGCGGATTTCAACTATACACAAGGAATTCTTATAGAGTTGGGATAAGATTTGAATGGTGATAAGATAATTGTATAATATATTGATGATTTGTTAATAGTTCTATTGAAATCCCATGTTCACTTGAATCAAAGTTAAAAAACAAATTATGTATTTGGATGTCATAGCTTGAGATAATAACATATTGCAGTTAATTGTAGGACTTTAATTTTCTGTACAGATAAAGAGAATAATAAGAAAGGAGGCTACATAGCTTTTTAATGGGCTAATCTATAATAGATGCTGAATAAATTCTTTTGCCCAATTATATATATATATATATATATATATATATATATATATATATAGAGAGAGAGAGAGAGAGAGAGAGAGAGAGAGAGTCAAATTTGTTAGCTTCTTTTGATATACTACGCTAATGATAATAATACAAGCATGCTTCTTTTCTTAAGGATTGATTTTCAGGAAAAAAACTTACTGATGATCTGCTTTGACATTGTACCAAAGTTATAACAACCTGGTCTGCTCGTCTTTGCCGACTGCCGGCAGTGTTAGGAGACAGAGGTGAAAGTCAAGCTGCACCACATTCAGTATGAAGAGACTGTGATTATTCAGCATTGCATAGTCCTTCAACAACGAACAAGAATTGTCCAACGGAAGAACAACATGATCGGCAATACAAATCTCTACCGCTTGTAGAGCGGATTTCAACTATACACATGGCATTCTTATAGTGTTGGGATAAGATCTCAATGGTGATAAGATAATTGTATAATATACTGATGATTTGTTAATTGTTCTGTTGAAATCCCATGTTCACTTGAATCAAAGTTAAAAAAACAAATTATGTATTTGGATGTCATAGCTTGACATAATAACATATTGCAGTTAAGTATAGGTCTTTAATTTTCTATACAGATATGGAGAATAATAAGAAAAGAGGCTACAGAGCTTTTTAATGGGCTAATATATATGGAAAACGATAGATTTACAACATCGCCATAACAACTGCATAACATCCCCTCATATGGGGGTGGGGCCCAGTGTGCGTGGCCCACCCCGATGTGAGGAGGTGTTGTATAAATGTTGTGGTGGTGTTGTGTAGGAATCAAATCCCAATTTATAATAGATGCTGAATATATTCTTTTGCCCAATTATATATATATATATATATTGAGAGAGAGAGAGAGAGAGGGAGGGAGAGAGAGAGAGATAGTCAAATTTGTTAGCTTCTTTTGATGTGCTACACTAATGATAATAACACAAGCATGCTTCTTTTCTTAAGGATTGATTTTTCAGGAAAGAAACTTACTGATGATCTGCTTCGACATTGTACCGAAGTTATAACAACTTGGTCAGCTCTTCTTTGCTGACCGCTGGCAATGTTAGGAGACAGAGGTGAAAGTCAAGTTGCACCACATTCTGTATGAAGAGACTGTGATTATTCAGCATTGCATAGTCCTTCAACAACGAAATAGTTTTGTCCGGCGGAAGAACAACCCGATCGGCAGTATTAATCTCTACCGCTTGTAGAGCGGATTTCAACTATACACAATGAATTCTTATAGAGTTGGGATAAGATCTCAATGGTGATAAGATAATTGTATAATGTACTGATGATTTGTTAATAGTTCTTTTGAAATCCCATGTTCACTTGAATCAAAGTTAAAAAACAAATCGAGTATTTGGATGTCATAACTTGATATGATAACATATTGCAGCTAACTGTAGATCTTTAATTTTCAATACAGATAAAGAGAATAATAAGAAAGGAGGCTACATAGCTTTTTAATGGGCAAATATATAATCGATGCTGAATATATTCTTTTGCCCATTTATATATATATATGTAGAGAGAGAGAGAGAGAGAGAGTCAAATTTGTTAGCTACTTTTGATGTGCTACGCTAATGATAATAACACAAGCATGCTTCTTTTCTTAAAGATTGATTTTTCAGGAAAGAAACTTATTGATGATCTGCTTCGACATTTACCAAAGTTATAACAACCTGGTCAGCTCCTCTTTGCTGACCGTCGGCAGTGTTAGGAGACAAAGGTGAAAGTCAAGCTGCACCACATTCAGTATGAAGAGACTATGATTATTCGGCACTGCATAGTCCTTCAACAACGAACAAGAGTTGTCCAGTGGAAGAACAACCCGATCAGCAGTACTAATCTCTACCGCTTGTAGAGCGGATATAAACTATACACAATGAATTCTTATAGAGTTGGGATAAGATCTCAATGGTGATAAGATAATTGTATAATCTACTGATGGTTTGTTAATAGTTCTTTTGAAATCCCATGTTCACTTGAATCAAAGTTAAAAAAACAAATTATGTATTTGGATGTCATAGCTTGAGATAATAACATTTTGCAGTTAAGTGTAGGTCTTTAATTTTCTATACAGATATAGAGAATAATAAGAAACGAGGCTACAGAGCTTTTTAATGGGATAATATATAATAGATGCTGAATTTATTCTTCTGCCCATTTATATATATATATATATATAGAGAGAGAGAGAGAGAGAGAGAAAGTTATTGACGATCTGCTTCGACATTGTTCCGAAGTTATAACAACCTGGTCAGCTCCTCTTTGCTGACCGCCGGCAGTGCTAGGAGATAGAGGTGAAAGTGAAGCTGCACCACATTAACTATGAAGAGATTGTGATTATTCAGCATTGCATAGTCCTTCAACAACGAACAAGAGTTGTCCAGCGGAAGAACAACCCGATTGGCAATACTAATCTCTACCGCTTGTAAAGCGGACTTCAACTATAAACATGGCATTCTTATAGTGTTGGGATAAGATCTCAATGGTGATAAGATAATTGTATAATATACTGATGATTTGTTAATTGTTCTGTTGAAATCCCATGTTCACTTGAATCAAAGTTAAAAAACAAATTATGTATTTGGATCTCATAGCTTGAGATAATAACATATTGCAGTTAATTGTAGGACTTTAATTTTCTATACAGATATAGAGAATAATAAGAATGGAGGCTTTAGAGCTTTTTAATGGGCAAATATATAATAGATGCGGAATATATTCTTTTACCCATATATATATATATATATATATATATATATATATATATATATATATATATATATAGAGAGAGAGAGAGAGAGAGAGAGAGAGTCAAATTTGTTAGCTGCTTTTGATTTGCTACTCTATTGATAATATCTCAAGCATACTTCTTTTCTTAGGGATTGATTTTTCAAGAAAGAAACTTACTGATGATCTACTTCGACATTGTACCGAAGTTATAACATCCTGGTTAGCTCCTCTTTGCTGACCGCCGACTGTGTTAGGAGACAGAGGTGAAAGTCAAGCTGCACCACATTCAGTATGAAGAGACTGTGATTATTCAGTATTGCATAGTCCTTCAACAACGAACAAGAGTTGTCCAGCGGAAAAACAACCCGATCAACAGTATTAATCTCTACCGCTGGTAGAGCGGATTTCAACTATACACTAGGAATTCTCATAGAGTTGGGATAAGATCTGAATGGTGATAAGATAATTGTATAATATACTGATGATTTCTTAATAGTTCTGTTGAAATCCCATGTTCACTTGAATGAAGGTTAAAAAACAAATTGGGTATTTGGATGTAATAACTTGATATAATAACATATTGCAGTTAACTGTAGGTCTTTAATTTTCTATACAAATAAAGAGAATAATAAGAAAGGAGGCTACAGAGCCTTTTAATGGGCAAAAATATAATCGATGCTGAATATATTCTTTAGCCCATTTAATATATATATATGTAGAGAGAGAGAGAGAGAGAGAGAGAGAGAGAGTCAAATTTGTTAGCTGCTTTTGATGTGCTACGCTATTTATAATAACACAAGCATGCTTCTTTTCTTAAGGATTGATTTTTCAGGAAAGAAACTTACTGATGATCTGCTTCGACTTTGTACCGAATTTATAACATCCTGGTTAGCTCCTCTTTGCTGACTGCTTGTAGGGCGAGGAGACAGAGGAGAAAGTGAAGCTGCACCACATTCACTATGAAGAGACTGTGATAATTCAGCATTGCATAGTCCTTCAACATCGAACAAGAGTTGTCCAGTGGAAGAACAACCCGATCGGCAGTACTAATCTCTACCTCTTGTAGAGCGGATTTCAACTATACACAAGGAATTCATATAGAGTTGGGATAAGATCTCAATGGTGATAAGATAAATGTATAATATATTGATGATTTGTTAATAGTTCTATTGAAATCCCATGTTCACTTGAATGAAAGTTAAAAAACAAATTATGTATTTGGATCTCATAGCTTGAGATAATAACATATTGCAGTTAATTGTAGGACTTTAATTTTCTATACAGATAAAGAGAATAATAAGAAAGTAGGCTACAGAGCTTTTTAATGGGCTAATATATAATAGATGCTGAATAAATTCTTTTGCCCAATTATATATATATATATATAGAGAGAGAGAGAGAGTGAGAGAGGGAGTCAAATTTGTTAGCTTCTTTTGATATGCTACGCTAATGATAATAACACAAGCATGTTTCTTTTCTTAAGGATTGATTTTCAGGAAAGAAACTTACTGATGATCTACTTCGACATTGTACCAAAGTTATAACAACTTGGTCTGCTCCTCTTTGCTGACCGCTGG
Source organism: Alnus glutinosa (assembly GCF_958979055.1). NCBI lineage: Eukaryota > Viridiplantae > Streptophyta > Magnoliopsida > Fagales > Betulaceae > Alnus > Alnus glutinosa. The sequence continues at coordinate 20,196,297 of NC_084894.1, forward strand.
CAGTGTTAGGAGACAGAGGTGAAAGTCAAGCTGCACCACATTCAGTATGAAGAGACTGTGATTATTCAGTATTGCATTGTCCTTCAACAACGAACAAGAGTTGTCCAGCGGAAGAACAACTCGATCGACTGTATTAATCTCTACCGCTTGTAGAGCGGATTTCAACTATACACTAGGAATTCTCATAGAGTTGGGATAAGATCTGAATGGTGATAAGATAATTGTATAATATACTGAAGATTTGTTAATAGTTCTGTTGAAATCCCATGTTCACCTGAATGAAGGTTAAAAAACAAATTGTGTATTTGGATGTAATAACTTGAGATAATAACATATTGCAGTTAACTGTAGGTCCTTCATTTTCTATACAGATAAAGAGAATAATATGATAGGAGGCTATAGAGATTTTTAATGCGCTAATATATAATAGATGCTAAATATATTCTTCTGCCCATTTATATATATATATATATATATATATATATATATATATATATATATATAGAGAGAGAGAGAGAGAGAGAGAGAGTCAAATTTGTTAGCTGCTTTTGATGTGCTACGCTATTGATAATAACACAAGCATGCTTCTTTTCTTAAAGATTGATTTTTCAGGAAAGAAACTTACTGATGATCTGCTTCGACTTTGTATCGAATTTATAACAACCTGGTTAGCTCCTCTTTGCTGACTGTCGGCAGCGCGAGGAGACAGAGGAGAATGTGAAGCTGCATTACATTCACTATGAAGAGACAGTGATAATTCAGCATTGCAAAGTCCTTCAACATCGAACAAGAGTTGTCCGGTGGAAGAACAGCCCGATCGGCAGTACTAATCTCTACCTCTTGTAGAGCGGATTTCAACTATACACAAGGAATTCTCATAGAGTTGGGATAAGATCGCCTGTCACACGATGTCTAGGGAGGACAAAGAAAATTTTCTGAAGGTTCTTCAAAATGTGAGGGTCCCGGACGGATACGCCTCGAACATTTCACGACGTGTTCGGCTCAAGGACCGTACAATTTCCGAGTTGAAGAGCCATGATAGCCACATACTGATGCTATAGCTTCTCCCAATTGCATTGCGTAAGTCATTGCCAGATAAAGTTGTTAGACCTCTTGTGGAGATTTCAGCATTTTTTAGAAGCATATACTCAACCAAGCTATCACAAGAGGATATGGACCGACTGCAGGGTGACGTCTGTATCACTTTGTGCAAGCTAGAACAGGTATTTCCTCCAAGGTTTTTTACCAGCATGGTCCACTTGGTCGTGCATCTTGTGCGCGAGTGTAGACTCGGCGGACCCGTGCAGTATAGGTGGATGTACCCGGCAGAGAGGTAAAATTCGGCGTAATATGTACATATATATTTTGATTTAATTGTAACCCTAATTGACGACAATTCAAATGTCGTGTATGTGTGTACACCAGGAGTCTTGGGGGTTTCAAGTCTAATGTGCGCAATAAAGCGGCTCTTGAGGGGTGCATTGCAAAGGGGTACATAGCGACCGAGCTGGTAACGTTCTGTTCAAGGTATCTGAATAACGCACCAACATTCCACAACAGACCTCAGAGAAATCCTAATGGATCCAAGGGGGCGGGCACACGAGTTACCCTGAACCGGTTGATAATGCACCAGATTCATCTTTATATTGTGTTCAACTCTGAAGAATTTCACAATTTGCGGATGTAAGTAGTGTTTATATATTTAACAGAATTAGAATAAAATTATTAATAACAATTATTACATAATTGTATACGCTGAATGTAGGATGCACAAAGATGCGCTTAGGCGATCATACACTAGGTCTCGCATTACGGATGCTCTTATTGAAGCACAACATCATGAGCAGTTCTGCGAATGGTACCGTGCATATGTAAGGAAATAGTGGTAATTTTGAAATTGAAAAAATTTATGCGGGTTCAATGTAATTAACCGATGTGATGTTTAATATTTGTAATTATAACATAGATCGATGGTGTGGACGATCAACGTAGGGAGGAATTGGGCCACAACTTGGTTATGCATTGTAGAGGGCTAAAGGAGAAAGCGGTCAAGTACAACAAGTAGGTGGTAAATGGGAAATTGTTCCGCACGCTTGCCCATGATGTGAGAAGGAGGACTCAGAACAGTGGCGTATGTGTTCCAACCGTTGAAGGCGAAACGTACTACGGACAGTTAACCGATATAGTTGAGGTCGAGTACTATGACAGGACTACGTACGTCCTATTTAAGTGCAATTGGGCAGACCCCACGATGGACAAAAGATTCACAATAGACGAGTATGGTCTAGTGTTTGTCAACTTCAATCACCTCGTCCACATGGGAGAACTGATGAAGGACGAGCCGTACGTGCTTACATCTCAGGTAGATCAAGTATTCTAGGTCGAAGATGGAAGGAACCCAAATTGGGTTTGTGCAGTTAGGACCAAACCGCCCAACGTGTACGACGTTGGTCAGGGGGAAGGGAGTAATGAGGCAGGTACAACCTACCATGAGTGTGTACCGCTCGTACTAGCCACTGATGACCTACCTGATACGAATGATGAATTTGAGTACGACCGGCCCGACATTGATCCGATCAAAGCTCTCGTGATACAATGACTGATATATTTATTGTTCTTACAATTCGCTTGAACTCAATACAAATTTTTTTTATTTGCATAAATTTCGTTGTATAATTTGCATATTCATTAAAAATATATAAAATACAAATTTTAATTAATTTGTCTACATTTGTTCGCAGGTATCGATGGACCAGAGACCCCCTCATGCATATCGGGCACCCCGCCCACCCGTGCCCCCCATGACCACGCCTACAGATTCGACGGTATTATATACTGCGGCGTGGCCACACCACTCAGGTGCCGCTTATAGACCATTGTTGCCAAGTACGGTGGCCGTGCCCATGTCAGATCACGGGCAGACTAACACAGCTAGATGTTGCAGTTCTCCATTGTCGAAGCTCCCGACATTATCTCAAATAGGGTTCACCCCACCGGGTAACGTGGCTCGATGGTGGGTGAAAAGGGATGGGGCCACAGGGTTATGACATGTAACCCTGATAGTGAGACGCAGGATGATAGATTTCCTCTGTCACAGACCGGGGAGATGCAAATGCCGGCTGTGGGGTTGGGACATGTGCCAGCACAGGCAGCGATGCAGGGCCAGATTATAGGGTTGAGACAGATGCTAGCATCGACAGCGAGTCAGGTCCCGGGGCCTGGAGAGAGCCAGATGCCTTTATTTGGTCAGAGCCAGGTGCCACTTTCCGGTGAGAGTTAGATGCCAGATCTAGGGGGAGCCAGAGTATCCATGAGGAGGACGTTACGATGTTGGGTACCGATCAGTTGGCCCCCGATAGCCCCCAGGATATGCTTTCAGATGATGATCAGCAGCCTCCACCAGCGGAAGGGGTTGGCGAGGAGGTCGCAGGCGACCCAGCACATAGAGATTGAGCAGATTTGGTTGATGGGTAAGTACATATTTAGACATCCTTAAAACTCATATTATGTTACCAAAAATAAATATTAAGTTTGAATGAAAAATAAACTTTTATGCACAATTTGTTGATATAATTATGTTTTTTAGTGTTAACCAATTAAATATTGTATATTTTTTTCATTAGGGTACAATCCATACGGAACCATATATTATGAGGTGATTAGGGACTCAGAGAGAAATTGGGTGCTCCCGCGAGGGAAGAATGTTGTGTTGCAGTACAATGCTGCTCTACAACCTGTTGGACGAGCTTGCAACCGTTTTAGGCGGGCTGAGGGAAGGCTTATCAGGAGCGGGTCCTACATACATATGCGGGACGAATGGGCGAGGGTAGATAAGCAGATTAAGCAGGCAATGTGGGACGCGCTGATGGTATGTTTTAAAAATCTAATTTATTTATTTATTTGAATTAAACTTAAAATTAAATTTTTCTTGAAGTATTTAAACCTATAATGCTTAAATTGAATGTGCAGGAGGAGTTCTATCTACTTGTATTAATAGACAAGCGCAAGGCTCAACAGGAAGCGTGGAATGATGTAGGTCGGAAGCACCGCTCGTGGAAGTCGAGGTTCAAAACCAAGCTACATATCCAAGATGGTGACACGCCCAAGATTATCCGTGCGAGAGTGCCGGACAATTTTTTTGCGAAGTATGACGCAGCAGATGTAGAGTTCCTGCTGAGCGATTGGTGCACTGAGCATAAAAGGGTATGTAGGCTTTTAATTGTATGACAAAAAAATGTTGTGGTTTTTTAATAACAGTTCATTAATTTTATTACTACTTTAAGTGTGTCAATGCAAACATTTTTATTTCCATGTTCAATGCATAGGCGACCTCTGAACGGATGAAGAGGCTGCGGGAGCAGAATGACCTTCTCCATTGTACGGGATCCAAAAGTTATGCGAGATTTAATCACGAGGAGGTGTGTAAAAATATATGTTTATGTTTTTAATATTTGTTGGTAATTGTATTTCTTTTTCTTTACACTATTTTATCGCTCTCTGTTTGTTATATATTTCAACTAGATGACGACAGACATGTACATCTGGCACGCCCCCCACTCGCGCCGCGTCGTTCGTGAAGACCCACACAAGGAAGGACGGCACTTACTTGAATGAACGTACACGGGTCCTATGCGTATGCTACTGATATAATTTACTAATATTTTTAAATTATGTGTGATATGTCATTATTTAGTATATGAGTTTTTCATGTTGACGACGTACAGGAGAGGATGACGCAGAGTTCATCCAGTGATCCAGCCGCCACGCAGAGGGTCTCATCAGACACGGTGCGTTAGGCACCGAAGACGCATACGAACAGGCGGTTGGGAGGCCTGAGTACGCGGGGAGGGTTCGGCAGGTTGGGCCGAACGTTACACCTGTTTGGGGGACATGTTTCTCATACAGGCCTCGCTCACAGGGGGGACCATCTGAGGGCACGTCTCGGGATTGGGCCGAACACACCCGGAAGATGGAAGAAATCCAAGCGGAGTTACAGGCTGAGCGAGAGAGGAATGACGCGTTGGAGCAGCGCATGCAACAGTTCGACGCTATGGAGCAGCGCATGCAACAGTTCGATGTCTTCATGTCCTCTATGGGAGTATCACAACCATGTCTTGGTGCTCAGTCTTCACCTGCACACGTAGGTAGTACGTCGTCTGTTAGTAGTGCATCTGCAAGTATGATTTATATTGTGTATAAGACAAAATTAATTTCAATTTGTTTTCATTACCCCTTTAATTTTGCAAGTAATATTATATACTTTATTTGTCTATATTATTTGCAGGTAATTCGACAACGGTTGGTACGTTGTCGCCTGTTGGACGACGGCTGAGCCAGCACTCCCCTGTCGCTACACCATCGCCCGCTACACCATCCTTTGCGCAGCAATCGCTGGTTGGCTATAACACGCCTGGGACGGTACCTCGTGCTTTGCAGGGACGCCCTTCGGATTTGTAGATATTTTGTGTAATTATTTTTTGTTTGTAAAGATTTGCATATTTAACAAATACGTTATTAATTATTGGTTTGTGTAATTTGTATTTTTTTATTTTTAAACGCAATATTTTTTTAAATATTGCGTTTAAAAGAAAAAAAAAATTAATTAACCCAAACAAATTTAAAAAGACAATAACCAAAACTAAATTAAAAAAAAAAATTCAAATTGTATTTTTTTATTTAATTAAATTTTTTATTTAATTATTTAATTGTATTTTTAATTTAAATTAAAAATATAATTAAAGAATTAAATTAAATTAAAAAATACAATTTGAATTTTATTTTTTTAAAAAAAAACATAAAATAGACACGTGTATTGACATACACGTGTCTGACAGTTTGACACGTGTATTAAATACACGTGTCAAACAGTTGGACACGTGTATTTAATACACGTGTCCAGTTAGACACGAGTATTGGAATACACGTGTCCAACTGTTTGACACGTGTATTTAATACACGTGTCTAACTGTTAGACACGTGTATTTAATACACGTGTCTAGTTAGACACGAGTATTGGAATACGCGTGTCAAATCAGACAAGTGTATTTCAATACACGTGTCAAAATGCACAGTTAGTGACATCCACATCTGACACGCGTCGCACGCGTGGCGAAGCACACGTGGCAACCTGTTTGATACGTGTACAGTGTCTGTACACGTGTCAAAATGCATTGGCAAATTTCATGTATTTTTGTAGTGATACACTTTTATTTCATATTTAATTCAAATATTAATATTTAAATTAATGTTAAAATATAACGTAAATACAAATATTTTATATCACCTAGAAGTTTGGGGTGGACATGAGGACGGATATTAACCACCCGCATCCACACATGTCCGCTATCCACACATGCGGATGCGGTTAGCAAAAACATTGTCTGCATGTGCAAATGCATATAATTTATGTTTTTATATATATATTATAATTAATATATTGAACACAACACAATGCTATCATAAATTGATTTCAAATCGCACATTAACTCATGAATTTACAGTACATTTACTCTTTTTATTAATCACAATAAAAAGAAAGGTTTGAAAAATATGATAGAGTTCTCAACGAAGTTTCTAGCTGGAAAGCCAAAACTTTGTCCCAAGCTGCCCAAGTCGCTTAATTAAATCTGTGGCAGCAACTTTGCCTAACTTTACCATGTCTATGTTTCTCTTGCCAAATACCTTGTGTTCTCAATTAGATGCCATTATCAGAAAATTTCTTTGGGGGTTCCAGGACTCAAAGCAGTATAATCTAATTAACTCTTCAAGGACTCGAAGCAGTATAATCTAATTAACTCCTTTTACCTAGTCTAAAATTTGTAATACCAACCAGTTGAGAGGATTGGGGCTTAGAATAATACATTCTCATAATAAGGCTATTCTTGCTAAACTAAACTAGAAAATTCTAAACTGATGATGATTTCCTTTGGGTTAAAGTTTTAAAAGACAAATACACCATGTTTGTGTTGAATAATAAACTTAATTTTAATAACATTTATTTGAGTCTTTTGTTATTCTTGTAAGTTACTAAGAAGTGACTTGAAAAGGTTATGTCTTTTGGGTTTCCAAGAGTTATTTTACATATGAGTTATATAGGAGTTATTTGAGATGTAAATAAATGGAGTTAATGTGAAGAACTTAGAAGGGTCATTTGTATCCTATAAATATTCATGTAAGCAAGTTATTTTTAATTAAGTTGAATAAAAGAATATAAAGTCCTCTATCAATTTATTGTCTCTCTTCCTTTTCATTCTCTCTCTTAGTGTGTGTGTGGTTTCCAATTTCCAACAAACTAGTATCAGAGCACAGCTTATCGATCCTAGAGAAATGGCCAATTCAACATTCAACATTTGCATTTCAATTCCCTCACCTTTCCAAAGACAATTTTGATAATTGGTGCATTCGTATGAAGGCTTTGCTTGGATCGCAAGATACTTGGGAGATTGTAGAAAAAGGCTATGGAGAGCCTAGTTACAAAGCTCCTTTGGCTGAATCAAAGAGAGGCTTTGCAGAAATTTCGAAAGAAGGATCAACAAGCTCTCACCCTTGTTTATCAATGTTTGGATGAAGTTATGATCGAGAAGGTGGCGAATGCAACCACCTCCAAGCAAGCATGGGAGATTCTTCTAAACTCTTACCAAGGAGTTGATAAAGTGAAGGAAGTTCGCCTTCAAACATTAAGAGGTGAATTTGAAGTTTTGCGAATGAAAGAATCTGAGTCGATCGCGGATTATTTTTCGAGGGTTTCGGCCATAGTAAATCAAATGAAGAGATATAGAGAAAGATTGGAGGATGTTCGAATCATTGAAAAGATCCTTTGTTCCTTGCAACGAATATTTGACTATATCATTGTCACTATTGAAGAGTCAAAAGATTTACAAATTATGACTATTGATCAACTCATGGGATCTCTTCAAGCTTATGAAGAAAGACTCAACAAGAAGAAAGAAGAGCCATTGGAACAGGTTCTAGCTACAAAGATTTGTTTCAAAGATAAGGAAGAAAAACAAGAAATGAGTCAAAGAGGACAAAGACACGGACATGGACGAGACTGTGGTCGTGGTAGAGGAAGAGGAAGAGGCGAACGTAATAGTTTTAATTACGAAGAGAGAGGTCAAGCATCAAGAGGACGAGGACAAGGAAATAATTTGAAGCAATATGGAAGAAGGTATGATAAATCTCAAGTTAAATGTTATAATTGCCAAAACTATGGTCATTATGCTTGGGAGTGTAGAAGCCACACTAACAATGTTGAAGAGAAAGTTAATTATGCTGAAAACGATGAAGCGGAGCCCACTTTGTTGCTTACTTATAGCAGAGAAAAAATAGGAGAGAAGAACTCTTGGCATCTTGATAATGCGGCAAGCAACCATATGTGTGGAGACAAAAACAATTTTGTGGAGCTTGATGAATCGGTGAGCAAGAATGCAACTTTTGGAGACTTGTCTAAAGTTCCAATAAAAGGAAAAGGTACAATCTTCATTCGCTTGAAAAATGGAGAACATCAATTTATTACAAATGTTTATTTTGTTCCAAGTATGAAAAGTAATATTTTGAGCTTGTGACAACTCTTGGAAAAAGACTATGAAATTCATATGAAAAATCGTAGTATTTTACTAAGAGATGACAAGAAGAATTTGATAGCCAAAGTTCTCATGACAAGCAATAGAATGTTTTTTATTAAATATTCAAACGGATGTGGCTAAATGTCTCAAGACTTGTTTGAAAGATTCATCTTGGCTTTGGCATTTGAGGTTTGGACGTGAAAATTTTGGCGGATTAAAATTGTTGGCACAAAAGAAGATGGTGAATGGCTTGCCTTCAATTAATCAACCGGATCAACTTTGCGAAGAATGTCTTGTCGGCAAACAATTCCAGAAAAGCTTTCCAAAAGAATTTACTACAAGAGCAAATGAGTCGCTTCAACTTGGTCATGCGGATGATCGTGGACCAATTAAGCCATCTTCATTCGGTAAAAACCATTACTTCCTCCTTTTCATTGATGACTTTAGTCGAAAAACTTGAGTCTATTTTTTGAAGGAAAAATCTCAAGTCTTTGAAGTTTTCAAAAAATTCAAAGTCTTTGTAGAAAAACAAAGTGGTTATTGTATTAAATCCTTGAGATTTGATAGAGGAGGCGAATTCATATATAATGAATTTAAATAATTTTGTGAAGCAAATGGAATTCGTCATCCTTTAACGGTTCCAAGATCGCTACAACAAAATGGTGTTGTTGAAAGAAAGAATAGGACAATTCTCAATATGGCTCGAAGCATGTTGAAGACAAAGAGAATTCCTAAAGAATTTTGGGCGGAGGTTGTTGATTGTTCTGTATATTTATCAAACTGTTGTCCTACAAAAAGCCTATAGAACAAAACACCACAAGAAGCATAGAGCGGAAGAAAGCCAAGTGTTTCTCATTTGTGACCTTTTGGAAGCATTGAATATATACACGTACCAGATCAAGAGCGGGCCAAGCTTGATGATAAAAGCAAGAGATACATTTTCATTGGCTATGACTCAAATTCTAAAGGCTACAAGCCTTACAATCCAAATTCCGGCAAAATTGTAATTAGTAGAGATGTGGAGTTTGATGAAGAAGACTTTTGGGATTGGAGTACTCAAGAGGAAGAAAAATATAATTTCTTTCCTTTTCTTGAAGAAGAAGAAGAGCCAAGAAACGAAGAGTTCACTACACATTCTCCATCACCAACAAATTCCAGTACACCGTCGTCATCATCTTCGAGAGGAAGTTCTAGTAAAATGCCACCACACATGAGAAGTCTCCAAGAACTCTATGAGGTAACAAAGAATTTAAATGATGATCTAACTCTCTATTGTCATTTTGCGGATTGTGAACAAATAGGTTTTGAAAAAGTGATGAAAAATAAAAAATGGAGAAATGCCATGGATGAGAAAATCAAAGGAATTGAAAAGAATAACACATGGAAGTTGACGACTATTCCAAAAGAACAAAAACCTATTGGAGTGAAGTGGGTGTTCAAGGCAAAGAAGAATGCTAAAGGAAAAATCGAGAGATACAAAGCAAGGTTGGTTGTCAAGAGATATAGTCAAAGACCCGGCATTGATTATGATGAAGTTTTTGATCCAGTACATGATCGGAGCAAACACATCGACACAAGATATCATTTTATTAGAAAGTGTATTGTTAAGAAGGAGGTACAACTCAAATTTGTGAAAACTCATGATCAAGTTACGGATATTTTTACAAAACTCCTAAAGAATGAGATTTTTAGCAAGTTACGAGCATTACTTGGAATCACTTGAAATTAAGTGTAAAAGGGGGTGTTGAATAATAAACTTAATTTTAATAACATTTATTTGAGTCTTTTGTTATTCTTGTAAGTTACTAAGAAGTGACTTAAAGAGGTTATGTTTTTTGGGTTTTCAAGAGTTATTTTTCATAGGAGTTACATGAGAATTATTTGAGATGTAAATGAATGGAGTTAATGTGAAGAACTTAGAAGGGTCATTTGTATCCTATAAATACTCATGTAAGCAAGTTATTTTTAATTAAGTTGAATAAAAGAATACGAAGTCCTCTATCAATTTATTGTCTCTCTTCCTTTTCATTCTCTCTCTTAGTGTGTGTGTGGTTTCCAATTTCTAACTGTTTGGGTGTTCGATTTTTTGAAATATGAATTCAACTATAATTTAATGCACAAATTTTGAGGCAAATAAAGTTGAAAATGATGTTTGAATAGTTTAACTTTCTGAAATAAAATTAAAAAAAATAAAATAAAATAAAATAAAATCTTATTTGTTTTTTAAAAATCCTAACAAATAGAATCAAAATTCTTCTAGTTCCCAATCATACAAAATAGGAGTTTGTTGGAATGGTATACACAACAATAATTCCCTGATTTCTAGAGTGTTATGTTGTTGGGAAAAAGGAAAAAGTTAATGTTTGAGAAGACCCTTGGATTACCTTTTTACCAGGTTTCAAGCCGGTTCCTAGTCCATCCTTGATTAGACCGTCACAAATGAAAGTAATTGTGGGGCTTTTTTTTTTTCATAGTAATAAATATTGATTAATGTGATATAAAGAATAAAGAAGTTTAGAATTTATTTTAGGGTTAAATACATATTTGGTATTTGTAGTTTAAAAACTTTATTTTTTGGTACCTAGGTTTTGGAAAAGACGAACTTGGTACCTCCGTCTATTTTTCTGTCCAACATTTAACGGTTTGTCACGCGCATGTCAACCCTAATGGTTGACACGTGACACAATATAAAAAATAATAATAATAATAATAATAATAATAATAATAATAATAATAATAATAATAATAATAATAATTAAAATTAAAAAATAGGAAATCAAAATCTTTAAAAAATAATTAAAAAATTAAAAAAACTTTAAAAAACTTTAAAAAAAATATTAAAAAAACAAAAAAAAGGTGGCTCAGCGACCCCCTTTGCCGACCACCCCTATGGCCAAAGAAAAAAAAATGTGAGGGTTTTGGTCCTTGGGGTGGCTGAACCACCCCAAGGACCAAAACCCTCCTATATATTTTTTTCCTTTTTTTCTTTTTGGCCATTGGGGGTGGCCGAACCACCCCCATGGCCCATGGGCCACCTCCAAGGCCAAAACCTTCACAAATTTTTTTTTTTCTTCTCTTTTTTCTCTTTGGCTATAGGGGTGGCCAAGGGGTGGTTTGGCCACCACCAAGTCGACCAAGCCACCTTTTTTTTTTTGAAGTTTTTAATATATATATATATATATATATATATATATATATATATATATATATATATATATATATAAGTTTGATTAATTTTAATTTTTTAATTAATTTTTAAAGATTTCATTTTTCATTTTTTTTATTTTTTTTTATATTTTGCCACGTGTCAAACCTCAGGGTTGAAAAGTGGCAGATCGTTAAATATTAAACGGAAAAATAGATGGAGATACAAAGTCCGTCTTTTTCCAAAACCTAGATACTATTTGTGCTGCAAATTGAAACTGAGGTATCAAAAAATAAAGTTTTTAAACCACAGGTACCATAGGTACTAACAATAATCATATATTTTCAAATGGGAATAACTTCTGTCCGGTCGTGGCAGAAAGGTTGGGATTTTTGCCCACCAATCAAAAATTGACACGTCGACTCAAAATGAAAAAAAGATGCTGATCCTCTCGCTTCTCCATTCTTCCATTTTTCCCTTGTAAAATCCCTCCCCACAGCAGACGTGCAGTGAAAGCCTAAGGAAAAAAAATATCAAACCCACCGAAAATCCCCTGTTTTCTATCGTCGAAACCCAGCGGTCATCCCCTTTCCCTCTTCGGTTTGCTGCAACACGAGACACCAAGAGAGACAGAAAGAGAACGAATGGTTGATACTTTGGCCTTGATATTGGGTATGTGGAATTCTGATTGATACTTTGGCTTTGATTTTGGTGGCTGAGTGGTTGTTGACTGTGGGTTGAACTTGGTTGATTTTATGGAAAAATTTATGGGTTGTGTTGGCTTGACCGAAAATGGTGTGGGGAAGATTTCATCTGGTAAAATTTATGGGTTGGGGCCGACGGACGGATTTGGGGTGGATGGATGGACGAGCGGGCAGTCCAGGCGGACGTGCAGTGATTTGGGGATTTGGGACGGCGGATGGATGGATTTGGGCCGGACGGACGGAGGATTTGGGGAGGACGGACGGACGGATTTGGGGATGACGAACGGACGAGCGGGCTGCGTGGTTCAGTCCAGGCGGACGTGCAGTGATTAGGGAAGGACCGGCGGGCCGGCTGACGGGCGGACGACGGATGGCAGACTGGCGGACCGGCGGACGAGATTTGGGCAGTGGGGTTTGTCTCTTTTGTTGGAATCGTGAGGCTTCAGAAGAATCAACTCAGAAGAGAGTTTAGAAGAGAGATGGGGAGGGATTAGCTACTTCAGTATCATTTTAATTTTTTTGCTTTTTGCTGATGTGTCAAGTGGTTATTGGTCGGCAAAAAACCAGTGATTTTTGCCTCTACCGTATAGAAGGGGCTCTCTTTTCAAATTGGGATAGCCATAAATAACATCCAACAATAAATTTAAATTACTGACAAAAGTTCAATCATAAATAACACCATTCAAGTTCAACCACAAATATTGTAAAGTTTTGGCCAACATACTACGGTCATCCAAGTTCAATCGTATATATTGTTACAATCAAGTTAATTAGTATCTTACTACAATTGATGATACACAAATTCTAAGCTCCATGATTTTTGAAGAAGTTGTCCATAAGGGTGTAAATCCGGCCAGTAACCGAGTACCAATCAGGAAACCAATTTGGTACCCTGTTAGAAATAACCGATAACCGGCTCTAGGATAGCATGTTACCCTGTTTTAGCATTTATATATACACGATTATAACTGGTAATCGGGTATATATATAAAGATTTTTTCTTTTTTCTTATCCGTATTTTCCAAATTGACACCAACGAGGCTTACCGGCTTAGCTTCCTAGGTTTATTGGGTTTAATTTTCACATAAATGTTCCCATTGCCTAGGAAGTTCAAACGCCTCAGACCCATCTACTTGCCATTGCCTAGTAAGTTCAAACGCCTCAGACCCATCTACTTGCCATTGCCTAGTAAGTTCAAACGCCTAGTATGGATCCTCTCCAGTTGAAACCAACGGGAGAGGAGCCTGTCCTTTGCCCTCCACTTGTAAATGACCGGTTCCTCTCCCGTTGATTTCAACTAGAGAGGATCCAAATCCTAGACCCATCTACTTCACATAAATGTTGCCATTGCCTAGGAAGTTCAAACGCCTCATACCCATCTACTTCACATAAATGTTTCCATTGCCTAGGAAATTCAAACGCCTCAGACCCATCTACTTGCCCTGACCATCTACTTGCCCTGACCAGTAAACTCCAGCATGAGAAGCAAGAGAAGGAATGGCTGACAGCTAGACTTCGAGGAGCAAAATGAATTGACCAACGTCATTGTAAGTGGTGAAGAACAAAAAGAAGAAAAGAAAAGCATAATAGGCACGACACTCATCCCATCCAAAGCCAATTTTCCCACGGAGGGTGTTGATGTTAGTCCACCTCTTGATGGTTCGAAGGCGATTCTCAACATGATCAGATATACATTCTACTCCAAATTTCTCGCTAATTGACCTGACAACTAGTGCAAATGACGCATGTTTGAATGTGTTTGAATGCTTATTTCCTTTAGTAGCCTCATCAGCAAGAATTCAAAGTAATAAAGTGTGCATAAGTTTTGACCACCTAAATTGCTTGTTTGTAGTGTCCTTCTCCTTGTTTTTGCCCATTGCTACAATTACAAGAACATGAATAATAATGCAAGATAAAAAATAAAAACATAATGCAAGATAAAAACAAACTCATATCATAAGTTGGATTAAACTTCAAACATGCATTATAAAATCAAATCATTAAAGATAGAAACATAATCGTCTTTAAACAAGACTAGTTCAAGAAACAAACATTATAACATAAACCAAAGGAGAAAAAAGAAATCTATATATTTATTCCCGGATGACAAATTACATCTCTTTTGATTGTCCATCTCTACTTTTCTCTTGAGCTTCCCTCTGTGTTTGGTAGACAGCCATTCAGCTTCAGTAAATCACTAGTGTCTCAGTGTAGACTTCGCAGAATTCCATGTAAGTAGCCTCCAGTCATTATAAGCGACACTAGTGATACAACGCCCGCTGGAAATATCTTCCCTGATTTCTTAAAACGGGAACCCATCACTCCCAGGAGGGCAGCAGACAGGCCTGGAATGGGAGATAACAAAAGCAATTGAGCTTAAACAAAGTGGACATGGAAAATGAAACAAACGAACCTTTTGGGGATACAAACAAACGCCTATGGTTAGGCTTGACAACTTCTGTAGAAACATAGAAAAGCTAAAAGGATGTCATTCTGCAACCTAACATTTACTTCCTCCACGATCTAGTTGTGTGGTTTAGCAAAATGGAATACTGCTTTTGCTCATACTGAGCTTCTTCTAGGAAGCACCCTAAAAGTTAACACCCTTCTATAATTAGTAACTACAAAGTTTTAAGACTGTGTGGTAGATTAGGAATTCAACAAATTATCACCCACTATAAGTCCTCATTAACATTCAATTTCTAAAAGGATCACTAAAACTTAATTGTTTGAGATATTTGATCATGCAAGGCCAATCTTCACTTAAAAATCAACTCATAAGAATGTATGTCAGTGTGCATGCTTACTTTTACCTCCATTTCACTAGTTTCCTAGATTTCAAATAGGACTTCTACGGCAAAATTACCAACTCTACATGCTCAGGCTTCAATTTTCACTTACATGGATGACCTTTTGGCTTTTTTTGAAGCATGAGTAGGATCATAGGGGTATGAGTTTACAGTACTTATTTTAATTTGTTTCTATGTAACAAGATGCGGGCCTTTAGAAGTTTGTAACATAAGTTTGGTTGAAAGTGTCGTGTTTCTCTTGACATGTTGAATATGCCGATTCAGAATGTGCCACTGGTTCATTATATTCAAATTTTAGGTAATCTTCTTTAATTCATATTTTCATGTGATATGTTATTAAGGATGTTGGTCTTACAGGTCGCAACATAATAGCATATTTCTACAAAAATAATTTGTATAAGAACACAGAAGAGTGTACATAGCAACAAGTAATGATACTTCTAAGCAAAACAAAAGCATTAGTTATATTTCAAAAGGACCATAATAAATATGCAGAAGGACTCACAGAACCATTAATTGGTACAGTAGGGGGCCTAGGGGTTATCATACCTCTCATTTTCCTGAAAGTGAAAAAAAGATTGATCTTTGCTTTCAATAAATCTTGCACCAAAAATGCTAATCAAATTAAAGTCCCCTAAGTGTGGATAGTTCAATAGAAAGATTTTAACAGAGACCGTGCCAGTGAAAAAACACTGCACGAGCAGTCTTATCGATTTATGCATAACACTATCTGTCAGAACTAAGGCCATTGCAACATAAATACAGAAAATTTAAGGTAATTGAGAAGAGTATTATTATGTCTTACCAAGCCCTATGGATGATGCAATAACGGGTCTGGTGGGAAGTTGAGTATAAACATAATACAGTAGTGAGGCTGATAGTCCCCCTGCCAACAGTGACTTCTGGCTGCCACTCTTCAAATAGCCCATAACACCACCCACTATCAAAAAATCAACCATGACTCAATTATATGTAAAAGACAAGAAATTAAGGAGCAAAAAAGGTGCAAATGTACTCATTATTTTTTGTATTTCTAATATTTTTCTTGATTTCTGTACATATAATCAAGGCAAACAGACGTCGAGGACAGAGAGATGGCTCTTTTATAGAACTAGGTAATTGCCTACAAAGGAAACTAAATAAACCAAGATGAGTGTGACGTTATCCAACCTATCTCGGCAGTCTGTACTGTTACAAAGGAGTTGTTTTCTATGCAATTTAGTGGCCTGCCAACAGTGCCAACTTAAGGAAGCCAGTCCCAAGTCAGATTTAGGGTCACTACAGAAGGTGAAATTACAAAATTTCATGCTCGAATTCGAGTGAAATGCTTTCCAAGTTTTTCCACAGAACTGTCTTGTGTGAAATATCTATTTTCCAAGTCTTCATTTATTGTAGATGCCATTGCGTCAATTTTCTCCGAGTCTATTTTGGGGCTAAAATCCCCAATAAAAAAAAATACTAGATCATATTGTAAAAGTGAAGTTTATTAGTGTGCCTTTACCTCCAACAAGGGCAGCATAAGCTAGTGTTAATTTCTGAGACATGGACATGCCCGACATCTTCTTGTTGTTTTCGTCAGAGCCCCCCTCGCCCTTGTCGTTGTTGTTGTCGCCGCCGCCGCCGCCTCCGCCTCCGCCTCCGCCTCTGTTACTAAATCCGTCTCCGTCACCACCTCCACTAACGGTATCCGGTTGGATGGAGTCGACGGTAACGGTTGTAGACGCTTGAAGCGGGTCAGAAGAGATAGCCCCAGAAGCAGCAACTGCCAAAAGGAACTGCTGCCGTTGATCCGATCTGTCACCAAATCCCCGAGATGATCGCAATTTCGGCAGCCTTCGGATTGAACAACAAATAATACTAGTGCTATTGGACTGGTTTCTATGTAATCCAAAGCCAACCCTGCGCCGCACCGCAAGCAGAGAGGACTGGGAAACACCCGCTAACAACTCCCCCATCTCTTTCGTTTTTTTTTTTCTGTTTAAATTTATTTCTCGCTGTTTTGTGAGTGCTGCCCCTCCTCACTTCAAGAGTGCATCTCAGGTTCGCTTTCCGTTGATTATGCAAGTTTTAGACCGTTGATTAGGTTTTAATTTTTGATCAAAAGGTTGGTGGGGGGTTACATTTCTGCTAGCAGGGCTGACCGCCTGACCGTTTGACCTTGCATTATCAGAGGTCGGTACACGTGGCTCGTTTTAGACGCGTTGATTTGTAGGGGTTCTTGGAAGGTGGAGTTGGGGTTCGAGTACATGGGTTCTCGTTCGCATTTCTCGTGCTGTCGTGCATTTAGAAAAGAACAAAAAAAAAAAAAAAAATGAGACATGGTATTTCTCTAATTTTTGTCTCATTTTTTTTTTCAAATAAATCAATAAATCTGTTTTTTTTACATGTGAGGTTCTACATTTTCTGTGGTTAATTTTAAAAGAATGTTGAAGTTTGATAAGAATTAAGTAAAATTATACAAATTCATCTTTTACCCATCTAATTTTCAAATTCAATGACAGATTTAAAACTTGGTTATATGAAGATGAATATGAAATGGTTTGAGAATAGAAATCTAATATCTTCTAAGAATTAAACATAAATTAGAAAAAAGAAAAGATACAAATCTATCCCATACATAGGGGCGAGGTAGCAAGGTGCTTGGAGGGGTTTGGCCCCCAAGCCCGGAGGTTTTTCCCAAAAAATGAATTAAAATTAAAATTTTACATTTTTTTCTTTTTTTTCTTTTTTTTTTTTAATTCGGCCCTCCAAAATTGCAAAAGCTCTCCGCCCTTGCTCATTCCCCTCTCATTTTCAAACCCACATTAATGATTGAAAATTCCAACTGTTAAACTTGAAACATTCAAGATCTGAAAGCTAAAGAGTGCTCAAGCCTCGGATTTTTAGAGACACTAAAATTTTCATTATCCGAATATGTCTCGAATAAATGTGTGGGGGTAACTGTTGAGAATAATCTCATTCAAACAGGCTCATCTAAAGAATCGTGAGTCTCAAGTTTAGTACCGGCCCACGAAAAATTGTGAGCCCCAAGCTAAGACAACAAAACTCTCAGATGAGCCTATCCCGAGAAATAAGCAGCCAAGCGAGTCATCCTAAAAAAAAAAAAAAAAAGGCTATTTTCGAGTACTGTAGGGTCTCGTAAGTGGAGAGTGTTACTACATCGCCAATGAACTTGTTACTTCAAGGCTAAACGCTCGAACTCTCCGTCATGGCCACTACCAATGACTTCCCTTCCGTCACCGCCTTTCAGTACCCACCACCGTCGTTCTTTTCTTTTCTTTGTCGTCTATTTTATTGGGTTTTGTAGGTGAGAGAGCTGGCCCTTCGACTTTATGGGATAGTTTGTTGAGAATTGGGGATTAATACACTGTTCCATTTCTTTGGATTAGTAAGATCGCTGCTCATTACAAATTATTCCTTGGCATTTGGATGTTGGGTATGAATTATTAAGGCTTACTACTTATGGACATGTTATTGGGAGTCCATAGTTTGAAAGGAACATGTACTTTATTACTTTTGGAAGGGGAATCGGTTGGCTTAGGACACAGTTATTGGCGCTAAATTCTAGTAAGAGGCCCTATATATGAAGAAATTTTCCATCTCCGTGCATAGCAGGTTTTATGGTATTTGCTGTGCCAGCTATCTTGTTGCCACTGTCAGCTTGCAAAAAGCTTATGGTTATGGAGCCTCCCTTCATTCTCGCCATTCATGATGTATATGCCAGTTTCCAGAATCCCAGAGTTGTCAGCTTGTTTGCCATTGGTGATGGGGTAAGAAAACTTCTGTTGGGGATTTAATGAATTTGACAAGTTACTGTGAAAAGGAGAGCATGCCATGATTGAGTGCTTGTCAAATTTTGTAGTATTTCAGGCTGCTTTTTGTTGTATCCATTGTTAATTCCCCCATCTAGTGTTCAGCTTGCTAACCTTTTACAGATAAACATGGCTTCATTTGGATTTTGATGAACCAAAACTCATATTATCCTCACCTTCTTTTTTTTCTTTTTCTTTTTTTTCTTTTTTTGTTTGTATAGTATATTATCCTACCTTTTTTCAAAATCTTTTGTGAAATCTCTTGATGTGCTTCGCATTTGGCAATGATTGATTATGGCGCCCTTTTGTCCCTTTAATATATTTCTGAAAATAATTAAATGCTCCGGAGCAGTACTTTTGGTTATAAATTTCAAAAAGTATGCTCGACCATTTTTTTTTTTTCCCCTTCTCTTAGCCATTGGGAATGCTCTTAACACCTAACTGCCTATTAATAGAGAAAAGTGCAATTTTAGCACCACCAATTTAATAATAAATTAGACGCTTTCAAATAATGTAATTTGAAGCATTTGAAGCCTTCCCACTTTTGCTAGGAGAAAGCACTAGGAAAAATAGCAAAATTTGAGGTTTGGGGTTATGACAAATAACTCTCCTTGTGATTTTAAAAGTGACAAATAATTCTATGGTATGCTAGTAACGAATAACTCTTTTTGGTCAAATTTCAATCATTTTTTTCGTTTACTCTAAAAATATTTTTTAAGAAAAAAAAAAAAAAAAAAAGAACAAAAATGTGTGCTAGAACCACCCAATGCCTTTGGGGGTGCTTCGCCATCCCAAGGCCAGTAGGAATGGCAGCTGGGATGGCCGAAGCATCCCCTTTTCTTTATATATAATTTTTTAAGGAAAAATGAAAATGTATCATTTCATGATGAATCCAATGGAAAAATGACGAGAATTTGTAAAGGGAGGTATTTGTTACACAAGCACATCAAATGAAGTTATTTGACACTTTTTAAACCTGAATTAAGTTATTTATCACAGCCTAAAAACCTTAAGAAGTTATTTATCACAGCCTCAAACCTCGTGTATTAATTTTGCAATTTCCCTAAACATTTTAGGGTGAGCAAAGGAACTTGTGTTTCAACACTTGTTCATCAAACACAACAATTTTACAGTATATGCATCTGATGTAGTGGAAATCGGCTATACCAACGAGAGTCTACATGGGTATCCTACACCCCCCACAACCCCTCTCCCACAGAAGTAAAAACAAACAAATCTAAAGCCATCAAATATTTGTAGTTTTCAAGATTGCTTTCGAGTCTCAAAGAGTAAACGGGCAACTTACTTTCGTTAAGAACTTTCACAAATATCTCCTCTTTCATACCCTCATTTTGCCGCAGGCATACTTGACTTCGTGGCCATTAAACCTCTGATAAGGCTCAGGATCTCACCTCGCATCCCAGCAACAATTGATGGAGTGACTTGCTCCTTCACAGCAGAAAACCACAAACCATCTCTGGCTATGTCATCTTCACCACTTCCATGCCAGTGGCATATAGCTTTTGCAATGGTTGTAACATATAAGCCACAATCATAACCGTTCACTTGCTGTGGTGAATCAGTACATTCAAGATAACTAGCATCTAATGCAGAATCGCAGACACCCATATATCTAACAACAGCATTATATAGTCGTTTACCATGCCATTTATTCATCCCTCTATTGCTATCATGATGAACAAATATGTTAGCATTCCTCTCAAATGCAAGTAAGCTCCAATGAGACCCAGCTTCGGCCTTGCTCACATCATCATTATCATTTACAGGAAATATTACCAGTTTCTTGTCAGGCAAATGAAGAGGTTCAAGAAAATCTTCAAGAGACTCCACAGCTGGGCAATTCATTATCCAGAAAGCAATTGAAGGTGGAACAAGTAGGATGTCCTTAGCAGGATAGCATGAAGAAAGATAACTGAAATAGAATTCGATAATTCGATCATTGAGAAAATATGGGCCACTAAGAATGTCCAAATCAGATTGTCTGAGTACAACATCATTGTAGCTGAGAATCTTGTCATTGGCTCCAGATTTTCCCATTAAGTTGATATCAGTATGTACTCCTGGTCAAATAAACATCAGTGGATTAGGGGACAAGCTTCATAGTTTTTGGATGGCTTTGCCACAATTTCTTTCATTAGCTTAAGGCTGAAGCCTTGTAGCGGACGAGGTAAGCCAATGTTAAATAAGTTATATTCCAATCACTCTTCTATCTTCCATTAGTATCAAAAACATTGTGCACAATAATTTGATAACCTTTTCCAAGATAAATTCAATACTTACATAACATTTTCCCCGAGTCAAATTGTAATATTTCTTATGAGAACAAGTTTTGGAGAAGCAAGCACCCTTGATTTTCATCAGCAATTTGCATGACAAATAAAAAATCCTCACAAAAATGGAAGGGTAAATTACACATAAACCCCCCTCCCTCTACCATCTGCTTCGATTGATCTCTCTCTACATTATGGTTTTTTTTTTTCACATTGAAGCTAATTTGATCATTTTACAGGCTTTTCTATCTAACTTAAACAACTGATTTGGAGAGACGCGACAAATTGAAACTAAAACTTAGAATTGAGGGACGAGAAATAGAAATTTAGAATTTGAAAATACGTTTAGAATAGAATGTTTAAGGAGGTAAAATTAATATGTCCAAAATAAAAATTTCGATATAATCACCAAAGACAATTGGGTTAAAGCAACCATTTAAGAAAAGTTAAACCTAATTAATTCTTATAAAATCCTATTTTATCATACAATTAAAGCAACAACTTTGATTGAATAACTTTTCCTATTTTCATGTATATTCCTTGCCTTTGAAATAATTTGTCCAAATTGTATTTTTAGTGATAAAATATAGAAAGAGAGGAAAAGGTAGGAGAGAAAAGATACATGTTATTGATATATATAACCAGGGGCGGAACTATGATTTCTTGTGTGAAGGGTCTGAACTTACATAAATAAATAAGTACATAGATAAATATAGTCTCTCCATATATGTGCACGTGCACACGTTTTTTATTTAAATTGAAGTCTTAATTATCCTAGTAAATAGAAGAGCTTATAACCTGAGAACTACCCATGACATAACCAACCCAACCAAAAAAGTTTGGAAGTATTATTAGCAAGCACTCAATATTCAGCTTCAGTACTCAATCTAACAGCAAATTGTTTCTTAATTTGCCATGGAATGAAAAAAAACACTAACTAAAGACCAGTAGCTCTTATGTTTTTAAGAAGTGTGGGAATGACCAATAAGCACATTAGGAGTAAACGTCATGGAATCACCTGAAGTGCTTAGAATTTGCATCAAGGTTATTAGAATTGGAGAAAAGGTCAACAGAAGTATCACTGAAAAGAGAAACATGACAAGGAAAGTTGAAAATTGGATAGACTAGTAAACATCATGATTTCCCAAAAAAACTGATATAACACAAAATCTATAGACGCTTGAAGATTGGATCATGGCATTGGTAGATTTTATGTTCAAAACCATATACTAGAAAACAACACAAATGGGAAAGAGATTCCAACTTAATATGCTCATAAGGCTAGAGGAGAACAAAAGAAGTACAACCAAAGACCTTAGGAAAACTATAATCGGGCAAAGTTCCATAGAGATGTTCATAAGGTGATTGGGTGAGAGTAACAAGGAAATGGACAGTTAACAGTATAGGCTAAATTGAGGGTAACCTCACCCTAGAACAATTCATGAATAGGTACCGAGATAAGTAGGGCTTATATAGTGTCTAAGATGTATCTATATCTACTAATTGCATGATCATTCGGTTATAAAGAATCAGGAAAAGGTGGAAAATGGTTCCATATTACTCAAGTGTGTCAAGAAAAGTGGAATCTCGACATTCTATAGCATTGTTTTTCTTTTATTGGAAAATTACACACACATTGTGGGACATGAACCCACGACCTCACCCTCCACATCACTACAAAGGAATTACCATTTGAGTTAAAGTTCATTAGCAACATTCCATAGCATTGCTAGACCAAAAAACTTTAATTCTTCAAGAAAAGTGGGTTTGACCATATTATTAGATTTCTAATAAATTTTTTAAAGTTTGAATCTATTATGCAAAAGGAAGTCATGTATATGAAGAAACATCATCCATAAAAACAACAAACTAGCAAAATTCCCCATACGTCCACAAATATCAAAATAACATTAATCAAAAGATATTAAAGACACAAAATCAATACTACTAAAAGATATAGTAGGTTGTTTCCCAAGCTGAGAAGACAAGCAATCAAAAGACTAAAGTCTGACTTAGTCTAAAAATACTATTAAAAATCTAACCAACAAAATCAAAGAGAGAAGTATGCTCGAGTCAAGAGTGCTAGAGGTTTAAGGAGATCGAAGAAGCACCAAATTGTGTCACTTTTGAAAATGGGAAGGAACATAGACGTAGGAAAATTCAAAAAGGCATCCAATATTATGGCCTATCTGAAAGAGCTAAACCATCCGTGTGTCTTGCATATCACAACACAGATTCGAAAAGCGTGATTCAAGGCCAAGTTCACAAAAGTTGTCCTACAAATAAAAAATTTAAAAACATTTTTAAAACTAGATAACTATTTGTAATAGAGAAGAAGTAGAAATGAAGCCTATGTAACAACTCATCTATATTTGAATCATTAGCCGTATGATTGAGAGGTGTACTACTAAGAAGATTAAAAACTAAATCTAGAACCATCAGAAGTCAGATGGTTGCAACATGCAGGATCAATATTCCAAGAAGATTTACCTTGTCTAATAATTAAAGGAGTACAAAGAGAATTAGTACAAGAAAGAATTTTGTTTATAATTGCCTCAAGGTCAGCTGTAGAGAAGACAATAATCTGGGATGTATTCTTACTAGTAGATGAATTAGTGTTTGCGATATTAACAGCCCAATGAGAATAGGCGTGTATGTTTTCCTGATTCATTCGTTTTCTACAAACATTTATGGTATGCCTTTTCAAACCACAAAATGAGTATCGATTTCGACCTGGCATACAACAACTAAAGGATGCTGCTGGGAATGATGTAGTCACATTAGAGCATCTCCAACCGTAGTAGCCAAAATAGCTACTGAAGAAGTACAACTTTCTACTTTAGCTACTGCTTTTTTTTATACACACTCTAACATATTCTCTATTCTCTTCTCTACTTTCTTTTAATATTATTTCTAATTCTTTTTTTATCATATTCTTGCCAACACTCAATCAAAGGGAAAATCTTGGATTTCCACATTGACGGAGTCACCTACAGGGGAAGAAATTCAGCATCGACTATCTGCATCAGTTATTGAAATTATTCAGTTATTCTACACGGAAACTTTTTTTGAAAAAGAAATAAGTAATTTATTTTTAAAGAAACTGAAAAAATACAAAGGGCCAAGGGGAGCCAGCCACATTGCCCCGAAAACCAGCAATACAGTAAAACAACAAAACCACCAAACATCTCAAAGTTGCACAGCTCTAGACAACAAGAACAAAAAGAGCAAATAGGCCAAAACCAGCACTAACAACCTCATTAAACCAACAAACACAGCCATACGTCTGATTAAAGTCAAAGCATGGATGCACTTTACTTTCATCCTCTCAACTTTGCAAACTAATCTTAAGCGATTTCGGCATATCCTTTTCAAAATGGTTCATCTAACTGTTGAAAGGAACATAAACCACAAAAGTAAAGAAAGCCTCGTAATATTGTTACAGCAATGCAAAGACGAGAAATAAATCTAAATATCAGAAATGTTGCCAACCAATTTCGTGAGTGTTCATGGGGATTTTCCATCAAAGTTCCTCAAATTTCCAACATCAACAGAAAATCTACAGAATCACCCCATGGGTATATCAAATGAATTACAAAACTCATGACTATCATAAAAAAAAAATCGAGACTAAGGCACCCACAACATCACTAATCGTGGGTATACCTCAAACAATAATAACAACCAATCAAAGAGGGTGTACCTCACCTTTTAACCGCGCGAGCGAGAGAGAGGAATCGTGGTCACCTTCAACCGAGCGTAGTAAAGAGGGACACGGGCAGGCCGAGCGAGCGAGTGAGAGAGAGAGAGAGAGAGAGAGAGAGTTTCCGAAACAGTGAACGGTGAAGAAGAGAAAATGTAAATGTCTAGGTAAAGAAGAGAAAGAAGAAAGGTTATTTCTATAACCGCCGGTCAGCGGTTATTAAGTTTATAACCTGCGGTTTTAAAACCGCTTTTTAATTTAAGCTTTAGACCAATTTTGGGTCAGTTTTGGATTGATTTTGATCAATTTGATTGTATTACTTTGAGAATTAAATTAATAAAATTTGTTAATTTCTTTTTTTATTTCCTTAATTGAAGTTATTTTATTCCTGCAGTTGAAATTGTAAACCAACATTACTGTCATCTTTCACTCGAGTTTTCAGAGTCATTTTTGGTGATGGATTTGTATTTCTTCAACGGATGCCAAAAAGATTTTTAATTACTTCCAGTTTGAGCACACAATCCATGTGAAAAAGTTAATAATAATCATTAATCAGTAGCTTGGTTATTTTTTATGTTACTAAGATTACATTCTGTGTTGCAGTCGCAGAGTTTGCTGAGGATGAAAAAGCATGCTGTCTTGTTATGTTGTTGGGAAGATTATCTTCATTTTGTGCAGTCTGTGCTGGATTCAGCAGCGCAGGAGTATTCTGAGAAAGAAAATAGTCGACAATAATGTCTATCTTCCACCCCCTCCTACCTGTCATAATGCCGGTGGTCGGGGACCTCGGGGTCAGGAGTTTTCCGACGTTGCTGGAGGACCGGCTGTCCGGCGAGCTGGATTTTTTCCGGCAATGGGCATTTTCGTGGCTGTAGCTTTTTTTTTAATCTGAAGGGCATTTTTGTATGCCACATCAGTTAGTAAAATTCTCTTTGTAAAAGTTTAAGTACTCCTAGCATTTCTCTCTATATATATATAGAGATAGGCGGTTAGCGATTATTAACCGCTTTTCACAACC
Organism: Alnus glutinosa; assembly: GCF_958979055.1. NCBI lineage: Eukaryota > Viridiplantae > Streptophyta > Magnoliopsida > Fagales > Betulaceae > Alnus > Alnus glutinosa. The sequence continues at coordinate 20,222,344 of NC_084894.1, forward strand.
CCTATAACCACTTTTGAAAGCGGTTATGCAATTAGCGGTTGCGGAGCGGTTATATTTGTACACCTCTAGGAGAAACAACCAAAATTTAGGCAAAGAGTAATGATTCACTACCATCTAAATATACAACTTTCCACCACCTTGTCTATGTGGCAAGGTGGTCCCCCACTTTAATTTATTTTTAAAAAATAAAAAAACTCAAAAAGTAGTGGGGGACCACCTTGCCACATAGGCAAGGTGGTGAAAAGTTGTATATTTAGGTGGCATTGAATCATTATTCTTTAGGCAAAACTTCAAACTTTCATTAAATTACCCTTTAAACTTAAAAATAAAATAAAAAAATTAAAAAAAAAACTCTTAATTTAGTGTATTCATCTTTCAATTTTTTTCAACTTCACCCATTTGGTAAGATTTTATGTTTAAATCTTAATGGATGGTGTCAAAATTCTCAAAAAAAAACCCTCTTTATTTTTAGGAAAAAAGAAAAGAAAGAAATTGCAAGGATTTAAGCATTGGTCAAATTTAATAGAATTTGCTAAAATACCCACACCTGAATCTTTGAATTATATATATATATATATGTTACATGGGTATTTAGGAAATTTTGACAGAATTTAACGAAAAATCTTAACAGAGTGATGAAATTGAAAAAAAATTGAAAGATGAATACACTAAATTGAGATTTTTTTAAAGTTTAGAGGAGTAATTGTAAAAGCGACAACAATTCAGAGAGATTAAGCGAAGCTTTTCCAAAAATTTAAAAATAACTGTTGAAGCCCATTATTTTATTCATCTAGTATGCTACAGTGAGCAACAAGAAATTGCTATTCACCGTAGCAATAAATGCATTTTAGCTAGTCTCCGGCTAATTAGAGTAATGGTAGGGACCATTTTTTATCCTCCTAAAGTTTATGATGTCTTTAAAACTATCCTTAGATCAAAATTCAAAGGTGATCTATCTTAAATGCAATAGCGATTTTAAAAGTCATATTAACTTTAAAAAGATAAAAATATAATTTCTAACATTACTCTTATAGCTAATCCGTTGGACAAGAAAAAAAAAAATGCAATAGCTAATCTACTATAGTTGCTTTCAGAACGGTGAATATTCATACTAGAAAGTCGAGTTTCCTTAAACATTAGTTCGGCAAGTGCAATAAAGAAGCTTGAGTGGATTCGAAATCCTCACAAAGTGCCATTAAGAATTGAATTAACAGCTCCTTATCCCAATAAGTAATAAATGTTCTAACTTCACTAGTATACTTCCATTAAGGTTCAAAAATAGCAAATTGATCCCAAAGATAATTCATTTTTGTATACTGATTAGCAGTGGATTGACCTGGTTCTTGATGCATGCAATAAAGTTTAACTGAGAGTTGATACTAATGAATATGGTGAACTGAAGTATACCGTTGAGACAAAAGATCCCATACTTCTTTTGCAGTCCCAAAGCATATGATTTTGCATGTCGATAGAATTCATCAAGGTATTTATAAACCACATAATGATTCTAAAATTAATGTTTTCCCAATCCTCCAAGTGAATAGCAAATGCAGCAGATGACTCATCTTGGGCATGTTCCAATTGGCCTTTCCGTTGTGACATAGGGCCAAAGATTACAACTTTCAAGGAAGTTATGCATAGCTTTAGCCAAATGATTATAATTGGAGTCATCCAAAATGATTTGAATAGGTTTAATAACATCAATTTGAAACCAAGGGACATGAGCCATGAGAGGAAGAGAAATGCTTTTTTTATTTTCTTTCTTTTCTTATACCTAGTGGTTCGGACTAGGCAAGTCGGTTGATCGAGATGGACCAATTTGGATCAGTTTAGGTCAAACCTAGCCAGGTTACGCCAAACCAATTCAAGTGAGATGGGAAGAAGACATGAGCGTCAGTGCATGTGGAGCATGAGATCGATCAAGAATAATGAAGGTCAAACAGTGTGTAATGTAGCGTGTGACTTCTCTAATGACAACAGAATCATGGCCGGGTCAGTTGATCGGTGGCCTTTTGTAATATATTCATGGGTTTTACTCACTCTCAAAAGACACATTGAGAGAGAATGGGACACCTTGGCTTATAAAGTCCACAACCCAGAAAAACCTATGTAATGTGGGACTCTTAACACGCCCCCTCACGTGTAGCATCATTATCCAAACACGTATACAACAGACGAGAGGAAAGACTCATCATTGTCCAAGGAATCCGGTGCTTTGATACCATGTAAAAATAAAACAAGGAAATGGAAGCTTGTAAAGGAAGAAGAAGAGAACACCAAGCAATGTTGGAACAAAGGCTTCTTAAATGCTAAAATGGAGACAATGCAAGTAGTCGATAACCGAAGACTTTCGGTGGCACGTAAGAGCACGTGCAATGTTGTTTGTGACTGAGATTTCACTAAAAAATAGATTAGAAACTTCTGGGGGTACTGTAAATTAAATGGGTAAAGAAGATACATCATTGATATGTATAAACGGGCTTTTACAATTTGTACACCTTGTGACTTATGGTAAGAGTAATACAATATAGCACAATACAATACAATGTAGTACATGCCAATATCGTACATTAACACCCATAATGATTCCCAACATACAAGCCAAACAATTGCAAGATTGGCTTTCTCAACCTAACATGGACACTCATTAGTTACAAAATCCAAAGGGCGCTGCTATTAATTGGGACATGGTTTCAGATATCGGACCTGTTTGGTAAGTTGTGGAAAATGGGATGTTTTATTTGAATAGTAGTAATAAATGATTGATGTGATATAGAATTTGAGAATGTTTTATAGAAAAGTGAAAAAGTTTTGTTTTGTAGTGAGTTTTTTTATTTGAATAGTAATAAAAAATTATTGATGTGATGTAAAAAGTGTAAAAAAGTTGGAATGTTTTTGATTTGATTTTTTTGGGAGAAGTGAAATGGAAATTGAAATGGTTTGGATTGGTTACCAAACAGCTCCATCATCTTCATCCTTCCTTTGTGTAGAAAATATGGGCGCCCAAAGTGGGCAAGCCAAAACCGTTTTCCCACTTCTCCAAGAGACATGTTGCAACACCAAAGGAGGCAATGCTTGGAGTAAGGAATAACGGTTATATACAAATGGATTGTATATAAACAATACACTGCAGCAGTTGTTTTTCTAACAGGAAGGAAAAGAGACAAAAATGTCTCTTGTAAAAAAACGTATGGCAGCAAGGCATGTGTATGTTTGTACATCTGTCTTATGCATATATGTAAATCTCTCTCGTTTTTGAATATGTGGAAGGCACTTAGACCGTGAATAGAATGAGTATTGCTATAGTAGTATGCTCTACCATTGAGAGAAGAATTCAAGAATAAAGCAAATAAAACAACTACGTAAGATCAAATTTATTTCGATACAGCAAAGATATCGAATTATTTATTCCACAATGTATGATTATATTTCTAACACTTTGTATAAAGGTGAAAAAAGTTTTTCTCCTCTAATATGCTACATAATTTTTTCTTTTTTCTTTTGTAAGGCTCATTGTTATAAGTATAAAGAATGAAAATGAAAATGATAATCATAGTTCATAAGCTTTTACTATGGATTAAACACAACTCAAAACATTTCCCTGACATGATACACATCACAAGAAAAGAAAAATAATAAAGTTGAGGAAAAGACTATGGACGCGCGCCAACACTGAAAAAAAAAAAGAAAGAAAGTAGTATATAAGAATTCAACAATGCTTCAATCTCCCGAGACCATGCACAAGCACAATAGAACAATATAACACTTGCTAAACAAAACCTTATTACAACAAGACATATTGCTTTTCAATCACTCTCATTAAGTCATTATCATCTGGGCCTCACTACCTTCTACAACTTCGACCCTTATAGGCCTATACACCATGGAAAGAAAATGCACAGGATGATGTAGGAGTTGAGTGGTCTATATTAAATGGCCCACAATTTGAACCAAAATGAAGCATAATATTGTTATTCCCACAAAATTATTTCTTAAAAGTACTTCACTCCACCCGCATGTTAAGGAAACAGAGCAAACCATTCCCAAGAATGGTAACCAATCAGCCCACCTGCAACCAGAAGAACTAGAAGAGGATCCCTCACATGATCCCTCACATCACTCATGTTTTCAGGCCTCTCTCCCTACTATCAGTAGCCTCCTTACAGCCACAACTGCAGCTGGTTCTACCTCTGATAACAGCAGCTGCATTCAACCTATTTTCCAAGATTCCTTCGTCCATATTTTCTGTCGAATCTTCCTCAATCTCAGCACACAGTCAAAGCCTTCTTGTTTCACTCATAGTTTTATGATATGTAATTTTATATGTAGCTTTTATCTTTTCTTTGTAAATCTCATCAGCTTATTTGATATAAATAGATGATCATTCTTTATTCTTGGTTAAGTGACCAAAACAGAGCTTCTCTCAACTTTCATGGTATCAAAGCCCCCAAGAGCCAACGTTCAAACCATGGCTAACTCTAGCTCTTCAGCCTCGTCCTCCAACCCACCAACTGAAATTTGGAGTGTAAACGAGCCGATCCTAAACAGGTATTGATTGTTTAGAATTAGCTCGTTTATGTGACTTTGAAGCTTGAGCTCGAGCTCGAACTCGACACGAGCCTAAATTTGGTGTGTGAGCTGGGCTCGCTATTGAAGAATTACTGATCAAGCTTGAGTTTGAGCTCGATCATTTTGGTCAATCCCGAGCTCGAATACTCGGCTCAAGATTAGTCCGAGTCAAATAATTTAAATTATTTATTTTTGCATTAAAAAACAAATTAAAAACCAATTTCATTTATTCTCTTTCCAAAAACATTTACAAATTTACAAAGAAGACAAACCGAGTGCTATCCAAACAAAATTACAAATGATCTGCACGTATTATCTCGCTTCTGGAGAAATGTTTATAACTCAAGGGACCATTTATGATTTTGCAATAAGGCGCGATGAGTCTGGATTACTCTTACAAGTTACATTTAAACAAACACAAATAAAATAAAATTACAAATACAATAAAATTACAATCACAATCACAATTACAATAGAAGACAAATCCATGGTTCTATCACTTAGGATTTATGTAATATTTCTTAAGGCAAACGTGCTTGGGAATGTATAATAATAATGTTTGATTCCTTCAAATGCTCCCAAATAAAGCATGTAGGTTGTAACACACTAAAAGAAACTTAAGTTAATTTTAACTAATTTGCATCAGTTACACAAATTCTATGAACTTAATAAGAATGTCAAGGGAGGTTAAATAATAACACAAGTTATTGTGCATAAATCATTAAATAAGAAATTATACATTACCAATTCTTCATGTCTTGAACAAAATAATATTGTACAAGATCTTCAACAAAATAACATTATTCAACAATCTAACATAGTCCCCAAACCAAAATGTATAGTTAAATTATAACACTTAAAAAAAAAAAAAAAAAAAAAAAAACAGAGGCAAAGAACACCAACAATTAATTTGCTTATGGCAAAGTTATCTCCACTTCATTTTGATCCTCCTAACATAAAAAAGAAAAAGAAAAGGGTATATGTCTAATAAATTTCTGAGTCGGAGCGCCATTTGAATTCGATCCCTCACTTTTTAAAAGTAAGTATTCGATGCTTAACTTTTTCGCGAATTTGAAACATGTCCTTCCGTCATTTTTCTATCAATTTTTCTAACCTCCGTTAATGTCACGTCAGTATTTTCGCCACATCATTTTAAAATAATATTATTTTATTTGATTATTAATCTAAAAACTTAAAATACTTTTTTTAAAAGAAAAAAAAAAAAAAGTAAGACCCCGCGGGTGGCCGCAAGCCACCCCGGAGGTGGCGCCGGCCACCTCTGGGGATGGCTAGCAAGCTACCCCCCCTCCCCAAGGTGGTGGCTACCACCCCCTTGTCCTTTACTTCTTCTTCTTCTTTTTTTGTTCTTTTTTTTAAAAAAATAATAATAATATTTTAAGTTTTTAAATTAATAATTGAATAAAATAATATTATTTTAAGATGATGTGGCGAAAATGCTGACGTGACACTAACGGTGGTTAGAAAAATTGATGGAAAAATTACGGAATGACTTGTTTCAAATTTGAGAAAAAGTTAAGCATCGAATACTTACTTTCAAAAAGTGAGGGATCGAATTCAAATGGTGCTCCGACTCAGGAATTTATTAGACATTTACCCAAAAGAAAAATAAATGAATAATTAGTACAATGTAAAAGCAAAATTAAATTAACAAACACCCTTAGAAAAAATAAAAATAAAACAAAAACTCACCTAGACTTCTTTTTAAGCCCATACATTGATCTGGCCCAATCAGCCCCACATAACAACTATTGAACTGTCTCAGTTGATAAGGAAGCTCAATGGGGATTAATAACCCTTCCTCTGACACTAAATGTAGACTTTGAAGTTTTTAATAGTAATCGGTGTTGACAAAATATCATGGCCACTATAGACAAAATACGATACTTATGCTTTGTTTGTTTCGGCGTAAAATAATTTTTGGAAAATGATTTCGGCATTTTACGGTATTTGGTAGGGGCAAAAATAATGGTCAATGAAAATCATTTTCGGTTTGATCGTAAAAGCTTATTTAATTTTTGGAAAACGATTTACAATTTTAAAAACCGTAAATCGTTTTCCGAAATTAAACTCTTCATCCTTCCACGTACGTTTGATATCCGATTGTCAGAATCAAACAATGGTCGGTCGTCGGAATCCAGGCGGTGCCGGAATCAGGCAACATCCGGCCACCAGAATATTGCTGGCGCCGGAATCCAGCGACATCCGGCCACCGTGGCCGGATCCGGCCAAACATGCTTGCCGGAATCCGGCAACGGCAACCAGACATTGCCAGATTCCGGCAACAGTTGCATTTTCGCCTTTCGTAATTTTTTCGTGTAAACCAAATGCTGGAAAATATTTTTGAAAAAATTATTTTTTTTGAAAATGATTTCGTCGAAAATATTTTACAACGGAAACCATTTTACGTCGAAACAAATGGAGCATTAAGGGTATTTGCTTTCCACTAGTCCAAAGCACTAAATTCGATGCTCTTTTCAGGTGTATATACACCTTACTCAAAATATATTTCTAATTACGATTTAACAGGTTGAAGCACCGTTTCACAACTTTTGAAGAACGGCTCATAAATTTCCAAACCATCCTAATCATCAACTGCACAGATTGGATGATTACTTGAATAGCTTTCTTGAACTTTACTTGCAAGATTTAGTTCCATAAGATTTGAATTATGTTCATTAACATAAACATCATATATCTCTTTCAAAATTCTTTGGACATATTCAATATTCTTCGTAGCTTCAGCATTTTGATAGATCTTAGGAAAGCAAAATTGTATGAACACCATCTTAAACCTTGGGTCCAAAATTGCCGCAATTGGCACCTAAGTAATGGCACTCACCCCAGTATTTATCAAACTTAGCTTGGTGTAGTCATTTTCATCATCACATTTCTTGATTAGGATGTCTTTCATTCGCCAAATTTCAGGAATGAATAAGTTTGTTGTTAGATAGTCACTCCCAGATACAATCTTGGTTACTCGGTTGAAGACCCCAAAAGTTTACACACACATTTAACTTTAGCCCAATCTTCATGCGATGGCACCTAAGTAAATTGACGATCATTGTATCCATATCTAGGAAATACATCCTTAAACTCATAAGAGCACTCCCATCAGACTCCCTAAAATGGTTCCCTTCCTTATATTTAAGGAAAGTTTTATAAAAAAACATCAAAAAACACCCCCATCAGACACCCTAGATTTACAGGATCTCCTTGGGAATCTACAGTAACCTGTAGATTCCCAATCTAATATTTTAATAAATAAAAAAACCATCTCTCTCTCCTCTCTCCTCTCTCCTCTCTCCTTCCACCTTCCCCGTCCTCCCTCGTCTCCACCCCGTCAAAGCTCAAACTCAATCAAAATAAAAAATTTCTTCAACCCCGACAAAGCCTCAAGCCCCAGGATCACCGAAAATTTCACAGTTCAGAATTCCACCCGAAATTTCCACCGAAATTTCACAGTTCGAAATGTCCAGAATTCCACCGAAAATTTCCTCTTGTTTCACCAGAAGTTCGCACCTCAAGCCACCAAAATCGCGCCCTCAACTTCGACGGCGTCGACCCAGTATCACCCACCGGAGATCGGACCTTCCTCTCACCGCGTCTCTTCTTAGGCCACCGGAAATCGGACCCACGGGTCTCTCTGCATCTCCAATTCTCTCTCTGATTCGATCTCTCTCCCTCAAACTCTCTCTCGATCTCTCTCCCTACTTCGGTCTCTCTCTTGGGTTCTCTCCCTCTACTTGTTTTGGGTCACAGAGAAGAGAGGAAGGAAGGATCGGGAAGATGAAGAAAGGGAGAAGAAAAGAAGAGAAGAGGAAGAGAATAAGGGGTGGTGGTGGGTTTTGAGAGAGATAGGACGGAGATGACAAGAGAGGAGAGAAGAAAAAAATGAATAAAAAAAATAAAAGTAGGAAAGAGAAAAAATAATAAAATAAGAGTAAAAAATAGTATTTAATTTATATGGGGAAAATTAAGGGAATCTATTGTGTGGTGTTTTTTTATAGGGAAACAAAAAGTAATTTTGTTCCCTAAATATAGGGAAAATGGTTGGGAAACTGATGGGAGTGCTCTATGCAACTGCTAACATCAAATATGTACTATTCCAACGAGTAGGTACGTCCAAAAATAGCTTCTTGGATGACAATTGCAAGTTCTTTGCAATTTCACTAAATTGCATTAACCTTCCCTCTGATGCTACAAAGAATTTAATTTCATCCCTCACACAATCAACAATCTCTCCAATTTCCCCAAGACCATCCTGAACTATTAAATTAGTTATGTGTGCACAACAACTTCCCCCCAACAACAAGTGATTTTCTCAAATTAAAAATATCTCTCAATTGCCTCATTACTACATCATTTGCCTGAGCATTGTCTACGGTGATTGAACAAATTTTACTCTCAATACCCCAGTCTCTAAAATATTATGAAGTGCGTTAGCAATAAAAAGTCCAGGGTGTGGAGGCAAAATATTACAAAAGTTCATCACACGCCTATTTAATCGACATTCAGAATCTATGAGATGATATGTCACAACCATATAAGAAACTTTTTGACAAGAAGTCCACATGTCAGTTGTGATATTAACTTTGGGAACTCGATTCAATGAAGTTTTCAATTTCTTCTTTTCTGATTCGTAGGTGGCAAAGCAAAGACTCTTTTTTAGGAGTAGCTCGGGAAATTTTTTACCAATGCAGTGTATAAGTTTTCATAAACTTATTAAACAATACATGCTCCACAATTCTAAAAAGATATTCATGATACAAGATCATGTGAGCTAAAAGTTCTCTCACCTTACTTTCATCAAACTAAAAATTTGAAATGATGCCCACACTGCCAGACTCACTACCCTCAACTGACAAAACCTTCTGCTTCTTCTTTGAACCTATGTACTTGAAACACGTCTCTAAGTGTCTTCCTAAGGTAGATGTACAACTTAATTTTGATTTGGTGAATTTATTTTTACACCATTTACATTGATTCTTTTTTATACCATCCACCTCAACTTCCTCAAAATGATTCCACACAATAGAGGTCTTCCTCCAAGGCTTTCTCTTATATGTATTCTTTCAAGCGTCTGCTTCATTGGGATCCTCATTAGTAGCAATATCTTTAACAGCTCAATGGTTGCTTCAAGTCTTCAACAGTAGTACCATAACTAATTTCAAGAAAATCCTCATTCTCATATGAATTAAAAAACTTGAATCCTTATTGCACCAACTTGAGCCAATTGAGGAGTATGAGAATGAGAATTCTCTTGAAATTAGTCATGGTGCTACACTATTGAAGCAACCATATGTGAATTAAAAAACTGTCAACTTTTAATTTTTTTAGTTCATATTCTTTTAAGGATTCTAATCTCTGCTCATTTTTTTTTTTTTAAAAAAATGGATTGTTCATAGTTTTTTTGTTAATTGCTTACTTAAGGAATTTCAGATCTGCACAGTTTTTTATATTTAAGTTTTGTTCATAGTTTTTTAAGGATATTAAGATTTACCTAGCTTTTTGACAATTTTTTTTTTCATCTTTTGTTCATTAATCATAAATAAAACAGAACACAACATTACTTTTAATTTTTTTAGTTCATATTCCATTAAAGATTATAATCTCTGCCCATTTTTGTTTTTTTTTTCTAAAATGGATTTTTTTATAGTTTTTTTTTGTTAATTGCTTACTTAAAGAATTTTATATCTTCATAGTTTTTTATATTTAAGTCTTATTCATAGATTTTCAAGGATATTAAGATCTAACTATCTTTTTGACAAATTTTTTATTTTTGTTCATTAATCATAAAATAAAACAGAACACATCATTACATAATCAGAACATAAATTTCTAAGGATTGTGAAAAAAATTTAAACAATGTGAACAATTTCTAAACATTGTAAACATTCATTGAAGGGTTTATTAATCATAATTATTAATCATAAATAAAACACAGCATTACATAATCAGAACATAAGTTTCTAAACATTGTGACAAATTTCTAAACATTGTCAATATTCATTGAAGGGTTTGTTAATCCTAATCACTAATCATAAATAAAACACAGTATTACATAATCAGAACATAAATTTCTAAACATTATGAACATTCATTGAAGGGTGTATTAATTATAATCATTAATCAGCATATAAAAATAACAAATAATGTAAATAAAAAACTTAAAACCTTAGTCATTTGTAACTTGCAGAATCAAATATTCGAAGACACAAAATTAATGAGGTAGTAGAGGCTCTAAGGCCGAACGAACGCCCCTGATTTTTGAACAATCATATGATATATCAACATTAAAATTAGAAATTTAGAATTTAAAAATATTGGAAAAAATGGCTACTAAGTGAAAGAAAAAAAAAACATTAGAACATGAAATGATGAAAGGGAACAGATATTTGATATTTAACTAAGTTATGAATACTCTTAAGTTTTGACTCTTGAGTGGTTGAGATTTGAGAGCAAGAGTATATGAGATTGAACATTTTATAACCTGCATGTATGTTGAATCCTTCGAGAATTAGGAAGGAACTGAAGAAGAACCAAATCAAGATGCAGTAGATATGCAATTCACGCAAAGCCCAGTACTCAACTACTACCATTTGGTCCATTTCAATCCGATCAAGAGTGATCTTGGTCTCTGCCATCAATATGTGTGAGGAGAACAGAAAAAACCCACAAAATTTGGAATTTGGCTGCGCCGTAGAGAGATGGAATATCAGATGATTTAGATAGATTGAATTCTTTTGGTTCGATTTCGACGACAAATGTGAATAAACTCTAACAAATTTCAAAACCAATCATGTTTCGATTAAAAGTTCAAAATAAATCAAAGGTTGGATTACAAATAAAAGGAATCGGGTAGACAAGGTAGTTGAGAAGGGAACTTTGCATTAAAAGCAATGCATTAATTTTCTGATCATTAAAAGAATGCATTATGGATCTGAAGATTTCATCAATCCTAGATTGATCATTAACCTCAACATCTAATAAACCTAGTTGTTTCAATTTGACAATCTCATTGTGTATTGAAACAACTTCAACCATCTCAGTATTTGTGTCCAGTTCGGGAATAAGATATTATTCCCCAAACTTTACTTCCAGATATTTCAACATATCTGAAGTAACCATAAAGTTTTGCAACTTTACATAAAGCTTTGCAACTTTACATAAAGCTTAGGTGCTAATGACGTCAAGATCAAATCTTTCGCTATGTCATTAATATGCAACCACTGATTGTAATTATTTACTTCATCATTAATGGCTTTTATGTAGGATTGATACACATGATGAGTTTGCACAATATTGTGCCCTTTTAGTCTCATAGTTTTATTATAATCTCTGTATCCATTTTTTATAAGTGGATTCAAAAATTAAAATAATATGACCAACTAGCATTACATAAGGATTAAATGTTGTAAAATAAAGAACAATCTTAGGACATACATTAATTTTGCAAACAAATATAATATGAAAACCCAACGCAAAACATATAATATTCAAAATGCAACGACAACCTAATCCCGTAATTAAAAGAATAACTGCCTATACCGACCGGGGAGAACAAGCCATTCGATAGGGAGATTCTTAAATTGCAAAGGCTTGGTTCGATCAAGCCACTGAGTATTGGAAACAAGCTATAGTGCTTACTTCAGATTATTATATTGAAGCACAGAATTGGTTGAAGATCACAAGGCGTTTCGAATAAGAGCACTCTGTTTATTTCTTATTTTATTTGTTTACTTCATAGTAATAGAAATACATGCCCTACCAAGACCGAATTTGTAACTTGTTATCCTCTTGGATCTTGTAGGATTCCCAAGCAATTCATCCTCCAAAGGGAGCAGAGCCCATGGCCAAGGTGAGATTTCTTTAAGTATCTGATTAGGCGAGACAACTTACTCATTATCAACATCCATAGATGTTGACATCTTGTCGCTTAACTTTAGTCTCTAACTTTAAGATAACAGAACTCCAAAGAGAGATTAATATCCTAAATTAGTCAAGTGTATACCATCAAGTAGATTTAATATGATTGTCAAGTAATTCCAAGGAAGCGTAGTTGTTTTTAATACATAACCACATCTCCTCTATACTAAGGAAATCTAACATTGTAATCCGCAAAGTAAAGACACCCTCCGAGAGGAGCAGGGCCTATGGCAAATGCGAGGTGCCCTTACTTCATAATTACATATAGACCTATGATGGAGACTACAAGAATCAACAATATTGATTCTTTCTCCCAATTGATATTTTAAACTTATGATTCTTTCTCATATGTTTTGGTGCTTAAACCGCTTTATGCGGCTAATTTCTTGGCTTTTGCCCAAGAAATAAAGGACCAGGTCGTCTTTGATTCCTTTGGGTCATTTACAAACCCATTTTCTGGTTTCTGTTTCCAATTTCAGCGTTGTTTCTTTCGATTTGGTTTGTTGTTGGGGAGCCTACCCCTCTTTTTGTTCTTTTATAACTCCTCTTTTTTTTTTTTCTTTTTTTTTTTTTTGAAGGGATCTTGTAATTTCATTAAAATGCTGATGAAGAAAGCTCAAAACTTACAAGTCTCGACAGACATGTCGGGTAAGATTCAAACCACACTTTGGTTTGCTCAGAGGAAACAACAAACTTCGCAAGGGTGTGTGCCACCATATTACCTTCGCGCCTAATAAGACTTAAACCCTAAGACCCATTCCCCTAGATAATATTTCTAGCATCCATAATTACTATCGTCCACCTCTGTTCTTCCCAAAGCTGAAATGATCGCAATAGCATCGCCCTCCAAAATCACCGAGTTTAAACCAAGAAATCGATCAAACTCAGCAGCCTGAGGAGCACCATATGCCTCTGCTACTGCTGGATCATAAATGTAGCGTTGAACAGAGCACATAGAAGCCATAACACTGCCTTCCGAAGTTCGTGCCACAACACCCACACCCATCAAAAGCTTCCTACAATCAAGAGCTGAATCCCAATTGAGCTTGATAGTTTGGGGGTACAATTTCTCCTACAAAAACCTGTCGATTTTGCCGAAACCAGATACACTGAGCTACCATAACCACCAGTTCGAGCTCATCCTTCTCCAACCGAGAACTCATACTCCCAAATAAAGACAGAAAACCTCCCTCCATTACATAGCATTTATGAATTCGAGTAGGACATCCATTCCAAACTGCTTGAGCTGCCTCACAACTCTAGATGGCATGAATGGTTGATTCTGCCTCCTTCTCGCACATAGGGGATAGAGGATCTTCGACAATACGACGCCTACATAGGTTTTCTTTAGTAGGCAGTATTTCATTACATGCCCTCCAAAGAAAAAGAAGGACATTGCGTGGTATTTGAAGCTGCCAAATTAAACTCTAGAGGGATGTGTTCGAATCCAGAGCTGAACTGCTACCGTGGCTACTGGCTCGATGATCCACCTCAAGATGGTATGCGCTCCGTTCCGTCAACTACCCAGTTGAAGTACCCCCCCAAATCAATATGTCATGCATATAGCCGTAGGACTGATCGCAGTATTACAAATGTGCTCCACAAGATCAGCAGGGAATAGTTGTTTTATGAGAGGTACGTTTCACCAATTAATATCATAGTTTATCAAATCACTTACTATTGCTATTGGATGTATACCCTGAATTGGGATTTGAATCTTATGAGAATATGTACTTGGAATCTATTTGTCTCCCTGAATTTGAACTTGAGAACCATCACCAATCCCCCATAGAAGGCCCTTTTTGAGGAGTGGTTTAGCACCCCATATGCTTCTCCAAGCATAAGATGGTCGAGGGCCTAAGGAAGACCCCAAAAAATCCCCTTTCGGAAAAAACTTTGCCTGAAAGACCTTAGCAACCAATGTTTCAGGAAATTTAATTAATCTCTAACCCTGCTTAGCACGAAGAGCAGTATTGAAACTGACTAGATCTCGGTACCCCAAAACTCTGGCCAATTTCTTCCTCCCTAAACCACTCCAAGACATCCAAGGGATTTTTGATTGGTTTTCCTTAAAATCCCACCAAAATTTCCCCATCATTGCATAATGTATTTACCAAAAAAAAAAATAATAAAATAAAAAAAGGAGGAGGATATATTTCATGCCTTGTAAAGAAAAAAATAATAAATTTGAGAAAATCCTACCTTGTACTGATTGGTCAAATTTTCAAAACCTCTTTTTCTTTTTCTTTTTTCTTTTTTTTTTTTCTTTTCTTTTAATCAAAATTTAAATTTCACTTTGCAATCCAAAAAACAACTAAAAGTATTGAAATTTGTTAGGGCTGCCTATAGGTTGAGGCGAGTGGTAAATAGTCCGAGCCCAACATTGGGCATTGGTCGAACTAAAGCTCTAGCCAACCTTCACTAGCTAGGCCCTTGATTCACTAAATTATATCTAGATAATCATGAATGGTGCATATAAAGATTTCGTTAAGAGCATTCTCAGCAGTTTCTTTATAATTTCTTTTATTTCTTATACGTAGGAAAAATGTAAAAAAAAAAAATACTTTTACACTTACAGCAGATACTCTATTAGTTCCATAAGCATTAAAAATGTTATACTACCCAATTTGTAGGGAATCAAAAGAACTTCCCTATAGCTTCTACATTCATTATTTAATACAAAATATTTCTACATTCTCTCTCATCTCTTTGCCTTTCATTAGAGATTGTGTTGGAATTTTAAGAACTTATATTTTAGAAATAAATAATATTTAATTAATATAGGTGAAGATAATACAAACTATTGTGAGATGCACTTGGATAGAAAAATAAAAAGAAGTTTTGTTATTTAAATTTATGAAATATCAAAAACAGTTGTTGGGAATGCACAGCATGCCCTTGTTTCCTATTTCCCTGGCCTACTTCATAATTAAGAAGGTTGTATAGAAATATTTGACTTAGTTTTGGCATTTGTTTGACAAAGTCAAATCTCATAATTAAGAAGGGTTCATAAAAGATTTGACTAGTATTACGTCATAAAATAAGCTCCAGCTAAGCCATTTCACGGAACACCAATGTTGACATTTCACGGAAAGCCACGTGTTAAATCATAAAAATAAGCTCCAATTAATTACATGGCTTATTGATTTCTAATAGCTTTAAATGTGCAATAACTTACATGGAACACCAAGCATTGACACTACGACAGAATTTAGGACTCCATCTGTTAAAATTTTTATTTTATATTTCTCAAAATAAAAGTTTTATTTTGACCAGAAAAAATAAAAATATTAATAAACAGTCAAAACATAAAATATTCTTAAAATTCAGTAAATAAATAATTTTCATATTTATGCCATATCACAACACTTTTTTAAACTAAAAACAAAAGGCGCTCCCAAAATATGTTAAGAAACAAAACTTAAGATTGTCATTTTGCACGTTGGATTGGCGGGTTGAAACTCAACCCTACACGATTAAGGGTTCGTTTGAGTTTGTAAATTTAAAAAGTGCGATTTAAAAATAGCAATTTGAAAACACAATTTGTGCATTTTTTTAAAATGTACTCATCGCCTGTAATTTGAAATCATATATTTTTTATGTTTTCAAATCGTAATTTTTAAAAAACGTATACCTAAATGATATGTTTTATGCGATTTGATTTAATATCGTACTTTCAGTCTTCGAAATCGTAATATCAAACACACTAAAGATATCCAAAAATAGTTTTTAAGCTGAAAATCTCAAACAAGAAGGTTTTAAAAATTAAAGTAAATTGAGCAACTCTAAATAAATTCCTAGTGCTGCATTTCCATTCTTATTTAAAGACAAAAGGTTGGTACATTTCAAATAAGGATTCTCCCAATTTTAAATAAAAATAAAGATAATAATTTTACTATACTGTAGATTTCGACCATTCAAACTCCTTAATAAATGGTTATTGTAATTTAATAAAAATATTCAATTACAGTTAGCAAGGATATTTTAATAAGTACAATTTTTTATATGATTAAAGTAGTAACTTTAGAGTGGTCGTGCACGTGAGTGGGTAAGTACGTGGATTGCCCACTAATAACTGTAAAGGGCCAAGTGGCCAATGACCTCTTTGGAGAATGTGTTACGTAAGCAGAAATAGTGGAGGTTGAGTAGCTCCAATGAATAAATTGTAGAATTTGATTCCTTCAAAGGAAAAAAAAAAAAAAAAAAAACATCCAATTGTTAAGAAAGACATGTAATGATGTAAAAGAACTAAAAGCAGATCTTTTTGTAGTTTTTATTTTAGCGGTTTATATTTAAAAAATTTTGTTAAAATTTGGCAAAATTATCAAAATATCCATTATTTTTTTAGGAAAAAAAATTGTTAAAATTTAGGTGTCGGTTGGAATTTAATTGAAATTGTAAAAATAACCATACCTGTTGAATTTTTGAAAAATTTTGTACTTTTTTTTTTTTTTTTTTAAAAAAAAATACGAGTATTTTGAGAATTTTGATAGGATTTAACGGAAAATTCTAACCGAGGACTGAGATTGAAATTTTCTAAAAAAATGAATTCCTTAAATTGAGAGTTTTAAAGTTTATGTACATTATTTCAAAAATAGTAAAAGTTCAGGAGTTATAAATGAAATTTTTCTTAAATTAAATTAAATTTAGACTGTTAAAAATTATTAAAGTTCATCTCTTATAAATTTCCTTTGACTATTGCATCACCATTAAAATGCAGTGACTATCAAATTATCAGTAATGAAGATATATAGACTTTGTGTAGGGAAACTAACATGAAGGTAAACGGATTAATTTAAAATGCTATTTAATCCATTGATAGTATTCATTTATTACTTGAACTTGTTGCGTAGGTTGTAAGTGATATGATGAGTTTGGGGCAAATTTCAGATTTGAATACTACCAGACAACAAAAATCGATCATTTTATGTGGTCAAGAATCATCAAACTCTTGCCTGGACTACTTGAGTAAGTCATATTGATTGGTTGAAAGGTCCAAAACAGAATGCTATTTTAGGGGAAATAATACCCGTTGGTACTAAATTCAAAGGATTAATTTTTATTACAATATTTTAATCTTGAGAGAGAATAATGACAAATAATTACACAAAAAGAGTATCTTATTTTGATATAATTCATAAAAGCTTGGTGTAGTTATTTCTTTGGCCATGGACCCGTGGGTGTTTGGCCATGGACCCGTAGATACCCACAACTTGGCTGTACATCTCTGGTCATAGAGTCACGGAGGCTCAATGGCTCATGGCCTGGACGTGGGTTTTTAAATAGAGAAATGATCCTTACACTCATTTTTCACAATAGTCCCACAACAAGCTGATGTGGTTGATAATATTTTATTATTTTTTATGAAAAGAAAAGAAAAGAAAAGAAAACAAAAATAATAATAAAATATTACCAGCCATGTTAGCTTGTTGTGGGGCTGTTGTGAGAAATGAGTGTAGAGATCATTTCTCCTCTAAATATGGCGCCGCGGAGAGCTTTTGATCGGCTACAATAATTTTTATTTTGAAAAAAATATACATATATTTTTTTAATTATTATTCAATTGTTAATATTCTCTCTAAGATCAATAAAAAGACAAAAATATCATAATTTTTTTTAATAAGACAAAAATGTCCATATAAATTAGAAAAAACTAAAACTAAAAAATAAAAAAATAACTAAAAAAATAACTTTTTAAGAAACAAATAAAAAATTAAGGAAAAAAAGAATAATTTTTTTTTTTAAAAAAAAACAGAAAATTAAAAAAACGAAAAAGAACAAAAAATTATAAAAAAAATAAAAGAAAAAATAACTGAAAATTATAAAAAAATTTTAAAAAATATGAAAAAAAGAAATCCCCTTTTTATTTTTATTTTTTATTTTCATTTTTTTTGTATAAATTTTTGTTATTTTAGAATTTTTTTTGAAAAAAAATTAATAATTTTATGAAGGGTATTTTTGTCATTATAATGGACATTGTCATTTTTCAATAATTTAGGAAGGAATATTGACACACTTGGTAGTTTGAGAGACATTGACAATAAAATGATAGTTTAAAGAAGTTATTTGTACTTTTCTTTTATTCTTGTTTTTAATTTAAAATATATAGGAATATAATGGATAATTTCAATTATGTTTTTTTTTTTTTTTGGTCAAAGTTTATAAAAAATTGCTAATGGAAAAGAAAAAAAAATTGTGAATAATTTGAAAGATTGATTGCCAATTTATTATTATTATTAATTTAATTTAATTTTATTTTTATATAAATTTGATGGGACGATATTGGCGTGAAGTTGAGAGTCTTGAGACTTGAGAGGGCAAGTGACAGTACCTTTAAAAAAAAAAATTCACAAAGAAAAAGCGTTATTTGTCAAACTTCCAATAAGTTGTGACTTGTGAGGGCAAGTGTTACCGTAAAAGTAATGGAATTTGACGATTCTAATGGCAGTTGCCAAGGGAAGACTGAAACCGAAGTTCTCCCAATAAACACGACTAAAAACGCACTCGGACACCATACGCAGACTCAGGCAACATAGACAAGAGAAAGGGACGGGTTCAGATCTGGAATCAGATTCCAAATAACAAGTAGTTTCTGTTTGGTTTGCGGGAAATAGAAAATAGAAGGGATTATGGAGAGGTTCATAGACAACTGGCCGCCCATGGATCTGATGCGCTCTGAGAAGATGACCTTTGTGCAGCTCATCATCCCCGTTGAGTCCGCCCACCGAGCCGTCTCATATCTCGGCGAACTCGGCCTCCTCCAATTCCGAGATGTAAGTTTTGACTCAGATCCGACTGGGTCTTCTGAGAGTGATTTTCTATTTGGCATTGGCATTTTCGTTTTTTGTCGCTGAGAGAATCGAGGAAACGTGGAAGAAATTTAATTTGAGAATTAATGGTTTACGTCATTCTGGTTCAGTTCGGGTGTTGAGTCGTGGTTGATTTAGTGGAATTGGAACTTTTGGCTACTCTGATTTCCTGCATTTTCTTATAAACCAAACAGGATTTTGGAATTTAGAGTTGAATTTGTATTTTTTTTTTGTAAGTGAGTTGAATTTAATGTTGAGTGAATATCAATGATGTTGATTTGATTGGTCGCCGCTTTTTGAAGGCAAGTTCTGAATTGAAGATTATTTCTCTCTAGAAATTTCATAATTTGTTGGATCTAGTTATCATATTAGAGGCACGAATTCTAAGTCGTATTATTTATTTTTAGTTTTTAAATACAACGTACATTCAACAAGAGCAGGGTTACAAAGAAAATCCTGAGGGGTGGGAACCCCAACAATAAACCCAAACTGAAAAAATAGTGCCAAATACTCGTAACACCAGTCAAGAAATGGGTGTGTTTTTAACTCCAAAGGAATAAAAAATTTCCCGGTCCTCTTTACCTTGGACAAAGCCAAGGATTATTTTGGGGTTGCATGACTAGTATCTGGGGTTTGCTTGAGGGCAATGGGAGGTTACAACGACTTAATCTCTTTGCATTTGAAATGGCCATTGTTGAGTGAATTGAAACAAGCTTAATTTTGGTTATGAGATGTTGGTATGGAGACATCTAGTGCACTTCTTGAAGGTGGTTGACACTTGCCCCGACTTACTTAAGGATTGTCATCAAACACTTTCTGAATTAAATTAAGTGCTAACTAGATTTAATTGGCCTGTCTTATATAGCCTTAGACAGCCCTTAGTAACATCGAATTGAAGTTTTTGTTTTCTGATATAAGATTATCATGTAAATCCATATTTTTAGGTAACTTTCCTCTTGCAGTCTAAACTTTTAAATTGGTATAAGTACCCATTGATTGGGATAAATGCTCTTTGAGATACTGGCAAACACATTGTTGAAAGCAATGGGTTTTGTTTTCATAACTTTTTGCTTCCTTCTGTACATAGTTTTGTGGTACAAATTTTAGCCTTTTTCTTTTAGTATCATTGGTGTGTTCATAGTGGAAGAAATTATATGTAGTCATGTAATTATTAATCATTATACTCATTCTCATATTCTTTTTCTTGGCAGTTAAATGCAGATAAAAGCCCTTTCCAACGAACATTTGTTAATCAGGTATCAGCTTAGCAATGATTAGAACTACTATTA
Source organism: Alnus glutinosa (assembly GCF_958979055.1). Lineage (NCBI taxonomy): Eukaryota > Viridiplantae > Streptophyta > Magnoliopsida > Fagales > Betulaceae > Alnus > Alnus glutinosa. Next base: position 20,242,958 of record NC_084894.1, read on the forward strand.
TAATCTGCATGCTTTAGATTGTAAAGTCTTTCCCGAGTAGTTATGGTGCATGTTGGTAACTCATAAAGTGTAAAACATTAGTTTAGTCGCACAAGTAGGTCTTCTAGAGACATCTGATTAAGCCAATTCTCAGTCTAAGTGCGTCTTATATACAGCTTGATAATTCCAGTCAATAGGATCCAAAATGTGTGCTAGTTTTACATGCTTCTTGTTGATGTTACACTGTTGAACTGGCAAGAATAAGCATTTTAAGTTTTAACATCATCCTAATGTGTGCTAGTTTTACATGCTTCTTGTTCATGTTACACTGGTGAACTGGCAGGAATAAGCATTTTAACACCAAAATTTGATTTTGTAACTTTATCTTTTCCAAATAATTTTCACAATGGTTCACTTGGATGGAAGTATTTGTAGAAAATGAGTGGGATTTAAATTTTTTGTTTTAAATGGCTTGAGTAAAGTATGAAGAGCAAATTTTATTTTACGAATGAAATTCATAGATGGATTTAAGCCTTACTAATAGTGGATTTGAAAATATCAGGTGTAAGCTGTTATTTCAAAGTCATAATGCGCATTTTGTTGGAGCGAAATCCTTTGCTAATGAAATAGAGAATTACAAAAGAGAGACTCAGTTTTATATCACTAGCCCTCATAATTCATTGATATATATATATATATATATATATATTATTTTTTATAAGTAATGTCAATTCATTAATAAAGCGCAGAGAGGCGCAATCTTAATACATAGGAAGTATACAAGAGTGCCCTTACTAGGAATGAACAGAAAAGAAATTAAAAAGTCTGCAGAAGTAAAAACATTCAAGCTATGATGAGACGCTATCCAAACATATAACATGTTAAGTAAACGCTTCCTTAGCTCTACCATTGATGTCTCTATATCTTCAAAGTTCCGTGCATACTGCTCCCGCCAAATACACCACATTAAACACAATGAAACTAACCGTCAAACTTCCTTAGCTGGGCCATACCCAAACAACGCGCCCCAATTAGTCAACAACTCCAGCACCATTTGTGGCATAACCCACTCTACCTCAAATAAAGTAAGAATATAACTCCATAGGTCGTGAGCAACTTCGCAATGAAGTTGGACACCTCTTAGGGACAGTTAGAATAAAGGAACTTCATAGGGACAACTAGAATAGGGGCACCTCATAGGGACACTCAGTCTTCTAGAATAGGAACACCTGTTCCTTCCTTTATAAGTTTAGCATGGAACAAATAAATTCTAACTGTCCCTAAGAGGTCTCCTCCAAAAAAGTTTTGTTCAAGGCCAAATCATTCTTTTACTCCTTGGCTTGCTCTGGAGATAGTCACTTTCCCTAGAAAAGTGTTTAGCGCACTCAGGCTCTTTCAAGGGCGGATTTTTTCGCGTGGTCAGCGGCTATTGGCAAGATCCTTACTCTAGACAACCTCGGGAAGCAGCATGTTATCATGATAAACAGATGCTATATGTGTAAGAAGACTAGGGAGTCCGTGGATCATTTTTCTTCTTCATTGCGACGTGGCTTCTGCTATGTGGAGCACTCCCTTTAGTCGTTTTGGTATGTCTTGGATTATGCCCAGACGGATATCGACTTGCTTGCTTGTTGGCAGTCCTTTGGAAGGCCAATGAGTGATGCGGTGTGAAAAATGACGCCTATTTGCCTCTTTTGGTGTTTATGGAGGGAAATGAACAATATGTGCATTGATGATTTGGAAAGTGCCTTGGAGGAGATTTTATCCTCGTTTTACCTTACGTTGTACTTTTAGACTACTGCTTATGTACACCCTTTGTTGTTTAATTTTGATGACTTTTTTGCTTGCTTTTCTCGTTATGATTAAGTGTTTCTTTTTTATACTCCTAGTGTACTAAGGGGTGTCTTACGCTTTTAATGAGATCGATTTTTTACTAATAAAAAAAACTTATTACGACAAAGGCTTTGTAAACACATTAACGAGTTGATTTTCTGACTTTATGAATTACGTAGATATATCTCCACTCAGAATCTTTTCTTGAGTGAAATGATATTCAACCTCAACATGTTAGTCCTTTCATGAAACACAAGATTATAGGCATTTTGCAGGTCAACTTGATTACTGCAAAACAGTGGAATAGGAGCAGGAGCAGGAAGACTACTTTCTTGAAGAAAATGTTGTAAACCATGTTAGTTTACTTGTAGTATGAGTCATTGTTCTATATTTTGCTTCTGCAACTAGATCATGCCTTCATAGTTTGCTTCTTACTTTTCCATGTGACTAGATTGCCCTTTTAGAATGTACAATACCATGTGGCAGATCTTCTATCTGAGGGAGAACCTGCCCGATCTACATCACTGAAACGTTCTACCTTGATTTGCCGATTTCGCTTATACAATATATGTAGACTCAAAGCTTGGTTAAGATAATGAACAATACGAGTAACAACATCCCGATATGGGACTCTAGGAGTTTCCAAGAATTGACTCACTACATTGACTGCATAAAAAATATTTAGTCTGGTAATTGTCAGTTAATTCAGTTTTCCTGTCACGCCCCAAACTCACAATGGGCCTTGTGGTTAAGGGAGGTGAAAATTGCACAAAGTTTTTTCACCGAATGGGCAACTCTAATAGGAGAAATAACTCCATTGAATCTCTATTAGTTGATGGTATAGTTTCTATCGACTAGGATGAGATCAGTGAGCACATTATGCAATTTTATTGTAATATGTATGCCAAGCTATTCAATAGGCGATCTAAGTTGGATGGCCTTTCTTTTGATTCTATTGGTAAGGTTGAGGCCAATTAGTTGGTGAGAGCATTTGAGGAAGGTGAGGTATTGAAGGTAGTGAAAGCTATGAATAGTGAAAAGGCCTCGGGCCTTGACGGTTACTCTATGGCATTCTTCTAAACTTGCTGGGATATTTTAAAAGAAGATATTATGAAGGTATTTCATGACTTCCACTCTAGAGGCAAGTTGAAAGGAGCCTAAATGCTACATTCATGGCTCTCATTCCGAAGATTTCAGGAGCTGTTGATCTTAAGGATTTTCGTCCGATTAGTCTAGTGAGTTTACAAAATCACTAAAGTTCTAGCTAACATGTTGAAAATGGTATTGTAGAAGACTATCTCCAAGTCTCAGAACGCTTCATCCAGGGAAGGCAGATTCGGGATCCTATTCTCATTGATAATGAATGCTTTTGATAGCAGAATTAGATCTAAGGAGCGGGTGTGCTTTGCAAATTGGATATAGAAAAAGCTTATGATCATGTTAATTGAGGTTTTCTGTTGTACATGCTGAGGATGAGCGGTTTTGGGGGGAAATGGTGTACATGGATAGCTCATTCTATCTCTTTGTGTGCTTTTTTGTTTTGGTGAACGGCACCTCCCAATGGTTTTTAAGTGGCTGTCGTGGCTTGAGACATGGATCCTCTTTGGGCAAGATGCTCTCTACTGCAGTGAGTGGGGGTTTGTTTGGCTTGTTTGTGGGATCTGAGAATGATGATGGATTTGAAATCTCTCATCTTCTGTTTGCGGATGACACTTTAATTTTTCGTGGGGTTAACCCAGATCACCTCCGTCATTTGTGTTGTTTGTTCTTATGTTTTGAAGCCGTCTCAGGTTTGGAGATCCATTTGGCTAAGCCAAAATTGGTTCATGTTGGTAATGTCAATAATGTAGAAGGTTTGGCTGGGATCTTGGGATGCAGGGTCTCCTAATTGCCTATAAAGTACCTATGTTTTTTGTTGGGTGCTTCTTTTAAAGCCATATCTATTTGGGATGGCATTATTCAAAATATTGAGCGTTGTTTGGTCGGTAGGAAGCGGTTGTACTTGTCTAAAAGGGATAGGATTACCTTGATTAAGAACACACTGTCTAATTTGCTTACCTACCTCATATCTATGCTTCTCCTCTCGGCTAGCATTGCCAATCGTATTGAGAAATTATATCAAGATTTTTTGTGGGGAGGTAGAGGTGAGGTGATCAAATTTCACTTAGTAAGTTGGTCTAAGGTGTGTTCTCCGATTATGAGGGGGGTTTCGAAATTTATTCATGTTCAATCGAGCTCTTATGGGTGAAGTGGTTATGGCGCTACATACTTATAAGAGAGGCTCTGTGTAGATTCGTAGTGGACTTAAAATATGGTAGTCAATGGGGTGGGCGGTGCTCCAATGAAGTCAATGGGTTGTATAGGGTGGGTCCCTCGAAATTCATTAGGAGGAATTGGGAGGAGTTTTTTAGATATACTAGATTTGAGGTGGGTGACAACTCCAAGATTAGTTTTTGGCATGATGTGTGGTGTGAGGATCAGCCCCTTAAGGTAGCGTTTTTAGAGTTTCTACTTTGATTTTGCTTCAGACTCAACCTAAAAGAAGAAAAATGAAAAGGGATAAGGGAAATTTTTCCCTCCCCTTAGGGTCAATTTTTTTTTTTTTTTTTTAATAAGTAAGAGAAATATCATTAAAAAGCGCAAAGCGCAATCAAGAACACAGGAAGTATACAAGAAAGGCAACTAATAAAAAAAAGAAAAAAAGAATAGGAACACCTGTCCCTTTTCTTTCTTACTATCCTTACAGCTCAATCCATCATTTTTTGTTATAATTGATATGAACAATTTATACTAGCATTTGTTCTTTTAATCCCTTGATTTTTAAATCCTCAAATCCAAACACAAACTAAGATTAAAGCCTAAAATGTACCTTTGAAAAGAGGTTTCTATTAGCCTTCTTGCTCTCTGGAATCTGTACCTCCTGAAGTTATGTGTGCAACGTAATAATATTGTTGAATTTGTTCAAGTCATTTCTGTATGGATATTATTACTAATTTTATTTTCTACAGTTGAGAATGATCCTAACTCCATTTGGAGCTTTTTCACAGGTAAAGCGATGTGCAGAGATGTCAAGAAAGCTACGATTCTTTAAAGATCAAATCGGCAAAGCTGGTCTACTTTCTTCCATGCGTCCTGTTATTCAACCAGATATTGAGCTGGAGGAATTAGAGGTTATCATTTTTCTTTGGTTTAGGGGTATCATGTATTTTGTGTAATTTAGGTTGCGCCTCTCTGCGTTTTTTTTTTTTGAAATATACATTACTTATACAAAAAAAAAAGGAATTAGAGGTTATTACTGCTCTTGTTCTACTGAGAAGTGTTTTTTTATTCCTAGGCTTGGCCTTTTATCTTTTATGGTGTCAGTCAGAACACGAAGCTATAACTTATTGTTAGCAAAGGCACTGAATAAGTGCCACTTAATGTGGGGAATGCTGTGTTGGAATCTAATGATGTGTATTATACGTTCTTTCTCTTGATTCCAGATACAACTTGCTGAGCATGAGAATGAGCTAATTGAAATGAATGCTAATAGTGAGAAACTTCGACAATCGTATAATGAGCTCCTGGAGTTCAAGATAGTATTGCAAAAGGTAAATTTATTGGCCTATATATAAATATATATATATATATATATATATATATATATATATATATATATATATATATATATATATATATTTATATATTTATGTATTGTATACACTTGTATATTTAGCTAGAGCTAGAATTTTAGGGTTTTATCTCTTAAAAACATATAATTTTGGGGGAAATTTTAAAACTTGTACTTTGGGAGGGGGGGGGGGGGGGGGGGGGGGGGTACTGCCTCCCAACCTTGCGTCGTAGTTCCACCCCTGTAGTAGTTATGTGTTTGGGGATCCTACCCACTGTGGGTGCTGGATACCTCTTTTTTTCTTCTGTTCTTGATTGGTGGGGGACCCGGGGAGTGCCTAAGTTAACTGTAGCCTGTCCTAGGCCACGCTATCTCCAACCCTATTTTTTCCGGACAAAGTTTCAATCCCTTGACACCATTTATTGGGTATTGCAGACCCCACTTATTATCTTCACTGTAACCACTTATTATTACTAGGCTACATGGCTGGTGGTGGCCTATCTATTTATTATCTTAACAATAATATTTCCCAACCACACTTACTCGGGGAAAAAAAATTGCAGCCACAAAAGAGGTTTATGGTGGGAGAAATCCTGCCATTATCTAGTGAGATTTTTCTGTCAATTTGTTTTTTGCAACGGCTACTTTTGGAATATTCTTGTTGAATTAGATATTTACATGATGCATTAATGCTCATTTAAAAGCATTCTTCTTAAGATAGGGTGTTGTTTTGCGTTCAATTTTATTGTTCTACTGGTACAAGTACCATGATTTAGCATTTGTTTTATATGTTCCTTCTAGTGTTCTATTTTATTTACTGGTTTATGTAACCTCCCCATATATTAAAGTCATCTTTTTGAGAAGTTATAATTTACAACTTTTACATTTGAAATCTAATGTTAAATGCTTTTTTCCTATGCCTTCTCATATATGGATTGTATGGGGCAATTTTAGGCAGGAGGCTTTCTTGTATCAAGTGGTAGTCATGCAGTTTCAGAAAGAGAATTAAATGAGAATGTATATTCAAATAATGACTATGTCGAGACAGCATCGCTACTTGAACAGGTACATGTTCATTATGACTTATAACACTTGATCTGTTTTTGACTGTAGAAGTGATAACTATGGTTGCATTTATCATAGATTATTCATTTTACAGGAGATGAGACCTGGACGATCAGACCAATCTGGTTTGAGATTTATTAGTGGGATTATATGTAAATCCAAAGCTCTTAAATTTGAAAGGATGCTGTTTCGTGCTACAAGGGGCAATATGCTTTTCAATCAGGCACCGGCTGATGAAGAGATCATGGATCCTGTATCATGTGAAATGGTTATCTTCCTTCTCAATACTGTTGATTGTTTTGAAAATTGTTGTTCCCCTTGATTCTGTTATCTGCAAAAAATGTCATTCCACTTCTTAGTACTTGGCTTTCTCCATCCATGTCCCTTTTTACATGAGCTGATTGATTTTATTCCTTTTAGAAAGAAGTAATTGAATCATCTTGTTGAGCCCTACTAATTTATATGAGTTGACCTTTGCAGGTTGAGAAAACAGCATTTGTAGTCTTTTTTTCTGGTGAGCAGGCAAAATCAAAGATTCTTAAAATTTGTGAAGCATTTGGGGCAAATTGCTATCCTGTTCCTGAAGATACAACTAAGCAGAGGCAAATAACTAGAGAAGTAAGTATCTGATGGGACATTGACTCTATCTTTCCATGTATTAGAAGAAAATTCACAGGTGACAGTGACATGCTTGTTGTTTCTTCACCAATGGCGACTTCTCATTCCTCTTCAGTTTCATTCGAGTATACCCTCATGAGTAAATGATTTGCTCTTTATTTTTTAAGGACGTCCAGACTCTTTTAAGTTTTTATTCAATAATATTATTCAGGAGTATTTAGAAACACACAAGGGAAATTGATGCGCATTGTAGCAACAAGTCTAGCAACTCTCTCTCTCTCTCTGCCCTTGCATCGGCGCGTGAGAGCGCGTCTAGCTAGGGATTCGTTTCTTCTCGTCGCCTACCGCTTCTTCTATCTTTCTTAGTCTTTTCGTTTGGTTCTCCGGTTTTTGAGTTTCCATTTTGCTGGTCTGTTGGGGTGTGATTCTCACAGGGGAGTCTGTCAGCGTGCTCTTTGGATTGGGTGGTTCTTTTTCTGGCGATGTAATTTTTGGCTTGCCTTGGTCGCCGGTGCTCCGGGGGTGTTGTGAGATGGGTAAGAAATTTTCAATGGAGTCGAAGTCTTTTGCTTTCTCTGTTTTGGCTGGGGCGTCGGCACTGAGGGTGGAGGAGAAGAGGAAAAATTTCTGGGAGTAGTCATTTTGAATTCTCAGAGCTCCGAATGGCTTGCATCGATGTTGGAAGTGTTGTTGGGTTTACCGAAAGAGCAAGAAATTGTAAAGTCGTTTAGAGAGGGATCGAAACTTCTGATTGCTCGAAGAGGTGGGAACAAAGATGGGTGCTTTTTAGAGGTTTCTTCATTCGGGTTGGGTGGTCGGAAAGGGTTCATTGTTATCCCCGAGGGTCGTGGAGGGTGGGGTTGGATCAAATTCTCTGATGAGCTGAGAAAGGTTGTTGATTTTCTCTCTGGCCCGGTGGGTAGTGGGAGTGGTTCCTCTCCTTCTTCGGAGAAGAAGGAAGTGAAGGCTGTTCAACCGAGTTTGGGTTTGGCTCTGAAGTGGATGGGACCCTCTTTTGCGGAGGTGTTGAGGTCGATTCCGGCCATTGCTGCGAAGGAGTTGTCCATCGTGGGTGGCGGTCGTTCCAGGTCAAGGGCTTCGTTGCCGGAGCCTTGTGAGCTTGATCTTTTTTCGACGGTGTGGCATGCAGAGTCTGTACAAAGAACGGCAGTGGATTGCTTCTCGGTGGAGTCGCATCAGCTCAACCTGTTGGACAAAGACCGTTCTCTTCGTCCGCAGGGTAAGAAGCGTCCCTCTTGTTCAAATTTGAAAATTGAACGTTCGAGGCTGCGGACGTGGCGTACGTTGGGTTCCGGGTTTTTTTTGGCTTTGGGCTGGGCCATAAGGAATCTTCTGGACAGTTTTGCCGGGTCGGGGCTAAGTCGTAAATCTTCTGGCTTCCGCGTGGGTCGTCTCATGTCGAAAGCTAAAGTCTTCCGTCCGTCGAGTTCGCCGCCGGAGACAACGTCGAAGGTGTCATCTGGGCTGATTCTGGTTCGACCTCCTCCTGGGGGTTTGGAGGTTGCTGCGTCGGTAGCCACAGAGGGCACGGATCCGGCGATCTCGGTTTCTGTTGGGGGTTCCATTAGGTCGGAGCCCTCGTCGTCGGTAGTTACAGGGATGACGTCGTTTATGCCTTCCACCGGGGGTGAGTTGAGCAACATCCATATGGTGCTTTCAAGCCAGACTCCAGCCTCTAAAGAATCTTCTGAGGGTATGGGTACGGTATCATCGGGTTATTTGGGGTTCTGTCATCCTCCTCTGCCGGCACCGGAGTTGTTGCTTCCGGTGGCTCCGGCATCTTCTCTGGGTTCTGTCTCCTTGTTAGTCGGTTCTGAGTTGAACTCTTCTCCGGTGTCCTCCTCCTCTCTAGTCCCTGCGGTTCCTTCTGTTCAAGCCCACACAGCTTCTTCTTTACATGTCTCTGCAGATCCAGTAGAAGAGAAGAAGTCTGCTGAAGATCCTCGTTGGATTTCAGAGTTATCCACTGATTCAATTTTGGGAGAGAAAGTCTGAGATGCAGTCTATTGGTGGAAGGAGGAGGTATCAAAGCTTCAAGAGAAGAAGGATCAGCCTATTGTTTGCGATCAGAATTGGGAGAAGGATTGTTGGAGTATCGAGGCAGAGCTTTGGGGGAAGATCTCCGAGGTGTATCTGTTGGTGACTAAAGAATAGAGAAAGAAGCATCGGGAGATTTGGGGTGAGATGATTGAGAACAAGAAACGCGAGAGTAAGAGGGAGCTTCGGAATCTACAAAGTTCCGTAAATTACGGAGACATCAAAGCTTCTTCGAGGTGTAGGAGAGACAAGGCCAATAGGTCGTAGGGTTGGTTGCTTTAAGGGTATTTTTGTGGGTTGTTCTCAGATTTTCTTGGTGTTTTGGGTGCTGTTTGGTTTCTTTTGCGGGTAGTATTTTAGTTGGTTCTTTGTTTTCTAGGTTTTGACTTGGGGGCTATTTCCTGGGTTTTTTTCGGGTTTTTCGGGTTAGCTGTGGTTCTCCTGTGTATACTTCCTGTGTACGTAGGGGCGCCTTACGCTTTCTTTTCAATGAAATCTACTTATCAAAAAAAAAAAGTATTTAGAAGTTAATGATTACACTCAAGTTTGTGGTTGCCCCAACTATCACCTAACATTGCTTATGTTGTTTACAGGTTTCATCGCGTCTTGATGAATTAGAGGTCACTTTGGATGCTGGGATCCGTCACCGAAATAAGGCCATTACTTCCATAGGTATCCACCTGGCTAAATGGACCAACATGGTAAGACTCAGAGACTGTTTGTCTTGTTTACTGTCATTTGCGATTTTATGGAATTTGTGATCTCACATGTGATCATTGCATGAGGGTGATTTGGCATTATTGTGATACTAACAACTATTTCATGCATCCCTTTCTTTCCCAGGTAAGAAGGGAGAAAGCTGTCTACGACACATTGAATATGCTAAATTTCGATGTTACAAAAAAATGTCTTGTTGGTGAGGGCTGGTGTCCTATATTTGCAAAAACTCAGGTAACTTGTTTTTCTCTTGCTATTTTGATCTTTTTTTTTTTATGGTTAAATATATTGTCCAGTTTCTTAATTTTTTATTTGTTGAAGACTTTTACATGCTTACAGTTACTTCTATTTTTTGAAATGATTGAACAGATTCAGGCTGCACTGCAACGTGCAACAATTGATAGCAATTCACAAGTGGGCATAATATTTCATTTGATGGATGCTGTTGAATCACCTCCTACATATTTCCGAACCAACAAACTTACAAATGCATTTCAGGAAATTGTTGATGCATATGGGTGAGTCAAATATGCTATCGAGGGGGAAAAAAGAGTTAAAATGTGCTGCCATCATTTATATGGAAAAGGTCTTTTCCCATTTTGATCAGAGACCTAATAAACCATTTTGTTTGGCAGTGTTGCAAGATATCAGGAAGCAAATCCTGCAGTTTACACTGTAATTACGTTTCCATTTCTTTTTGCTGTGATGTTTGGGGATTGGGGTCATGGAATATGCTTGTTGCTGGGAGCATTAGTTCTTATAGCTCGTGAAAGTAAGCTTAGTACACAGGTATGCTCTCTGATGAGTTTAAGCAGAATGTGTTCTTTCAAAGCAACTATCTTGGCTACTGGGGTGAATTAGTTTCCTCCAATGAAGGGAAACTTATTCAAGATGTCTTGCATTTTTTTTTTTTTTTTTTAAATGAATAATTTAGATCTTATTGAGAAAAAAGGATAAACCCACGTACACAAGAGTATACAATATAGACTCAACCCTATAAACTATTACAATGTAAAAAACTAATCAAATCAACCAGGTTTGTAGAGACAAAGTTAGGAACATTAACAAGAACCCAACCCAAGAGAGATCTCAAAAAGGAAGATTTTAGAAAGAGCGTGTTTGTGTCACTATCCTCGAAAATACGACGATTCCTTTCTCTCCAAATGCTCCACATTAAGAGGGCAGGAATAACTTTCCAGATAGCTTCTTTGGGATGTCCCCTCGAACTTTCCAGCAATGAAAAAGTTCGTGGATGTTGTTAGGCATAACCCACGAGACTCCAAAAAGATTTAGGATCAATTGCCAAAGAGCCGAAGTATACTCACAGTGGATGAGAAGGTGATTAGTCGTTTCCTCATTCTTTTTACACAGACAACACCAATTAGTCGTTTTCCACGTTTGTCTCGCATTTCGTGATTTTCTGTATTACAAGTGAAGGATTATTGAGGCTGATAAGCATATATCAGGTCATATTTTGATTCAGAAGCACCATATAATGCTAAAAATATGCTACAACCCCAGTTATGACAGTCATAGCCTCCACAAGATCATCATTACCACTGGTCCTGTTTCTACTCCAGTTGGTAAGAGTATGTAAAATGTTTGTCATATGGGTAGTCATAACTAAGCAGCACCAAGACAATGGCTTTGGTGGCTGAGATTTAATATTTTAAGATATATAGTTATGCCTTGATTTATGATGCTGGGAAGACGTAGCAGAGAGATGACATCATGTAAATTAATATGTATATCCGTATATACTTTGATAGGTTAAAAATGATAATATGTAAATTGATGGTAGCAGGAAGAGGAACACTACTTCATTTGTGGGGAAGTTGAATCACTGAACAACTTTTAACACTCTCCTCCTTTGATGGGTGGTAGCTCTTGTTTGAGAGGAACCTAATACCTGAACATGTGGTCATATTATTTTTCAGGATGTACAATTTTGGTATAAAAAGTATGGTCATATACCTTGTTTGCTTCCGTTAACAAAGTATATGTCTCCTGCAGAAACTTGGAAGCTTTATGGAGATGCTCTTTGGTGGACGCTATGTACTTCTTTTGATGTCACTATTTTCAATTTATTGTGGGTTGATTTACAATGAATTCTTCTCTGTTCCTTACCACATATTTGGTGGGTCTGCTTACAAATGCCGAGATACTACGTGCAGGCATGTGTTATCTATCTCTTTCTCAAATCTCTAAATCAAAATTATCTGGTACCACTGATGCATTTTTTTTGATTGGTATGTTGTCTAAGCCTCTGGATTGCTTAAGTCGAAATGTATCTGGTATTATTCATATTTAGGATCAATCATTGGGCATAACTTTTTTTTTTTTTTTATTTTATTTTTTTTTTTATTTTTATTTTTTATGTTGCAGTTGCATCTTAATTTTGTAACAAATGGCCTGTTGGATTTGCTTTTTTCTTGGTCGATGTGCTTCTAGGTTTGAGTGGTGTTAACAAGTATGTATATATCCAATCATTTGTAAATGGAGTCACATCAGTGATTACGTGGTGCTGTTCTCATGGTCTGGAAATACTTGAGTCTTCCCTGTCGCCCCTTCTCCCTAACCCCACCCTCCTCCCCACCCAAACACCCCAGGCATGTAAAGCAGAGGCCAATGTTATTGAATGTGAACCAATATCAGGTTATTACACAGAGTGATGGAAAAAATTGCGGAAAACCGAACAATTTTACAATATCTGCCTCATGTAACCTTATTAAGTAGCAACAAGGGCTAGTTATGTACTTTTTCCGATGTAGGGTGTGTGCACCATCATAATGTGGGATCTTTTGATGTTGGCTTTGATGCCATGGAACTTGTAAGCAGATGGTGCTAACCTACCTATGTCAGTTTCGGGTATAGGTACCCTTTTGTTGAAGGTCATTCGAGCTTTTCCAGAGTTGCATTAGCGTGTTGAATCTTATACGTATTCATCTTTCAAATGTTGTTGAGAGAGTTTTCAGTTTTTTTAGATGGTTTTTTTCTGTTCATTTCGATGGGAGATTAGGGTTTTGCTAATCTATCTATTGCTGTAATACTGTGGATCGTCAACTGCACTGATATTTAATTCTTAACAAGGGCATTGTTAAATATCATTAAGTTTGGTACTGGGTAGTGAACCTTATTAAGTTTGATAGCTTCTGTAGATATCATTAAGTTAATAAGAAAACTAGATTGAATGCTTTTCAGAAATTTTTACCATTCAATTTCCTCATATTCTTGATCTACTCTGAAATATTCTTTTTAGTTATTAGGCATCTCCTGCATTCTTTGCCATTGCCTTTATCTCTTCATACCCGCCTCTCAAATTTACATAGGTTCTTAGTTCTCAAATTTATTCTTGATCTACTCTGCATCTCCTGCATTTAAATTCCTATTTGAGTGCATCTGTTTGGAACTTTTTCTTTCTTTAAAATGAATTTAGTTATGCAGCTGTCTGATTTATAATCAACTTTTGTTCCTCTGTTCAGCGATGCATACACTGCTGGCTTAGTTAAATACCAAGATCCATACCCATTTGGTGTAGATCCCAGTTGGCGTGGAAGTCGTTCAGAGCTGCCATTTTTGAATTCTCTGAAAATGAAGATGTCTATTTTGTTGGGTGTGGCCCAGATGAACTTAGGAATCTTATTAAGTTACTTTAATGCACGTTTCTTTAGCAGCTCGCTGGATATAAGGTGTGTTTCCTGCTCCTGTATCCTCTCTCTCTCTCTCTCTCTCTCTGCAACTTCGAAGGGGAAATCAAACGTGGAACTTATTTTGCATCTTGTTTATAGGTACCAGTTTGTGCCACAGCTGATATTTCTTAACAGCCTTTTTGGGTATCTTTCACTTCTTGTTATCATAAAGTGGTGCACTGGTTCTCAGGCAGACCTCTATCATGTAATGATTTACATGTTTTTGAGTCCCACTGACGATCTTGGTGAGAATCAGTTATTTTGGGGCCAAAGACCTCTTCAGGTATGATCCCCACTTTATTTTTTCTGAGCTTTTATGTATGCTTAATTAATTTTTCCATTTTTCTATACTGTAATTTATGCTCAATTATCGCAGATCATTTTGTTGCTTTTGGCTATAATAGCAGTTCCCTGGATGCTTTTTCCAAAACCTTTTATTTTGAAGAGGCTTCATACCGAGGTACTATCATTGTCTAACTTGACTTTCATCTATTTTATTGTGCTTGTTTAAAAGAAGTTTAGAAATATGTGTCCCCTTGTATGACTCATGCATTCCTCTAATGTAAAAGAAGAAGTTCTTACATCCCTAAACTATTGGGCCCATTTTTTTGCCCACTCTTGGGCTAGATACCTATAATTGTTTCATCCAGTATTACGGATAGTATATCAATAGACATTTGTCCAGGAACTCATGTCATTCTGATTTTGGAGCTTATTCCTCTGATGTAAAGGAAGTTGTTCTTACATCCCGCAACTATTCCTCTCCCACTTTTGTATTAGATACCTATATCACTCTCATCATGTGCTCAGTATCATGTGTAGGATATGAATTGATATTTGTTCATGAACTCATAACTTGCACATGGAATTCTGATTTTGGAGCTCTATATGGTTAGGCCAGTGCTTCTCTTTGCTTGGTTCAATATTGTGCATGATAAGTATGAGACAAGTACTTATTTTAAGTTATGGCGGTATGTGAATTGATAAATGTTGAGTGGCTGTAAGAATCTCACTTTAATGAAGGGAGTGGTAATTGGGAGGAGCAGCACTAGATAGACAATTAGGGTTAGTGTTGATACTGGGTTTCAAATTGTCTGCCTTTGATTCATAAACCTTGGAATGTTATTATTATTACTATTATTATTGTTATCGTTGTTGTTGATATTATTACTTTTCTGAGTAAACCTTGGGATGTTCGGACGCTCTGTGGTCATCCTTTATATGGAAAGATTTCATGTTGTTTCACTTAATTTGAACTAATTGGAACTAACATTGAAAAAGAAAGGAAAATATGGATGGCAGCTTCCAGTCTTATGAGACTGTTTTACCATATGATTGGTAGAGGCTAGTTTTCTCTTATTTTCAGTCTTATGTGACTATTTCAGCATATGAATGATAGGGGCAAGTTTTCTCATATATTCAGACACATCTGAAACTTTTATTATGAGAGTAAAAAATACATGAACAAAAAGATTTGATTTGAGCTTCTCCTTTCATAACTTTAAAGTGTTATTTACTCCTCTAAGGGTTGGTGGTATTTAAAGAGTCCTCGAGAGCTAGAAAAGCAATGAATTCCATTCTTGAAATATCCTTTGCATGTTGCAGTTCATCATAAATTGTTAGAATGTTAATCTCAATCCATTATGATCCTCTAGTAGTCTGTGGACCTGATCTATTTGTAACAACCATGACTTTTCTCTTTGGAGAGGGAGGGAGAGAGAGGGAGGGAGGGAGGGAGAGAGAGTTTTGTCTACGAAGGAGGCATCTGGTAAGGGAGAGAGTCAGTCATGTGAAATGGAATGGCGTAGGAAATTAGGGTTTGGGAAAGAAAGCAGTCTCGGGTAGAGGTAGCGGCACATGGGAACTGAAGAGCTGCGGAAGGAACAGTTCAGATTAAGCGGTTTTGTCTACGAAGGAGGCTTCTGAAGGATGCGTCCAGTAAGGGAGAGAGTCAGTCATGTGAAATGGAATGGCGTAGGAAATTAGGGTTTGGGAAAGAAAGCAGTCTCGGGTAGAGGTAGCAGCGCATGGGGAACTGAAAAGCTGCGGAAGGAACAACTCAGATGAAGCGGCTGAAATCTGAGGGCTCCCTTTCCTGCTCACTCTTAGTGGTCCGGATCCCCACAAAGGGGGAGGGAGTCAACTTAACATCTCAGCCATTGGCGGGAATTTTGCCCACATCCGATCCCCAAGGGGTGCACGATAAGAGAGGAGCTGCATGGGTGGTGCGTGGCAAAGGTGCTTTGGTGGGGTTAGACTGAAAGGAAGAAATCCAATGATGGGAAAGAATGGTGTGACAGGTGTGCGGCAGATACACGGTAACGTGGAGGGGCGTGTGGTGAGTGGGTGCATAGAATGAGCAGGCGTGTGGCATTTTTTGTGGAGCATGTGTCTGACAGAGGCAGCAAATCTGGAAGTGCTGCTTGGACAGTGACTTTTATAAACGCATGGAATGGGCAGAAAGGTTAGCCGATTTTGGCCAAGATATGCTAGCCCGGAAGTTAGGGTTGGGTTTGAATTAGAATTAGAAATTAATTAGGAAATTAGTTAAAAGGATTTTATGTTTAAATTAGGAGAGAAGAAGGCAGTTAAGCAAAGTGTGTTGTTAATTTTCTGGGAGGCCCAGCTACTCTCAAATTAGCCACATTAAATTTTTTTCTATTTTTGTTATTTCCAAATTACAATTATCAAAATACAAATTCATAAGTTTGAAGCCCGTTACACTATTTAACCTAGTTTTTAACTAATATGTGTCGACAATAGCTGTAATTGTCGACAATAGCTGTAAGGGGCTTCGGAAGAGTTGAAACTTGATTTTATATTGATGACATTGCCAGAGATTTCAAGGTCGCACCTATGGGATGCTTGGTACATCTGAGATGGATCTTGAGGTGGAACCCGACTCTGCAAGGCAACATCATGAGGATTTTAATTTCAGTGAGGTATTTGTGCACCAAATGATACACTCCATAGAGTTTGTTCTGGGTGCAGTTTCAAATACGGCATCATATCTTCGGCTTTGGGCTTTAAGGTGCAGCCATGATTTTCCTCATGTCTTCATAAGTTTCTTTCTTCTCTATGACTATAATTGTGTAATTGATGTCTCTGTTACTGCTATTACAGCTTAGCTCACTCGGAATTGTCAACTGTTTTCTATGAGAAAGTTCTTCTCCTTGCCTGGGGGTGAGTTTTAATACTGTTGCGTAACACACTATGCTTTTGCCTCTCTCTTTTTCTTATTCTTTTTCTCTTTATTAGATACACATGCTAATTCTTCGTTAGACACACTTATACTGTGCTAATTCTTTATCGTATACTATGCTAATTCTACATAGTATATACACATATCCTATGTAGCTCAAACTTCTCTTAAGGTCTACATGGCCCCCAACATTTAGTTTTTACTTATGTCCCTAATTGTACTCCTCATTTCCTCCGATTAATTACAACCCTTGAGCTATTGCAGTTATATTGCAAATCATTCTCCCAGTTTGCCCAGGTCATATGTAAAATACAAAATATGGCGTATACAAGAGCGGTAGACTCAATACAGAATTCATTTCCTTGTAGGACTGATTGAATAACTTTAACCAATATCTTGTTGTATAGTTTAAGATGGTTTTGGATTTGTTGCTTTATATGTCTTTGCTGAAATTAACAGAGCTTCAAAATTCCTATACAAGCAACATTTTCATGTTACCATTCATGTGTACAACTTGTATACCCATCTATTGTCCTGGGCAACTGGTGTTGCTTGTTCTTTTATCAGTGACGTTACCGTTAAGGGTGGTTATGACAGGTATGACAACCTCATTATCCGGCTAGTGGGGCTAGCAGTTTTTGCCTTTGCAACTGCCTTTATACTACTAATGATGGAGACTCTCAGTGCTTTTCTTCATGCCCTGCGTCTTCATTGGGTGGAATTTCAAAACAAGTTCTATCATGGTGATGGCTACAAGTTCAGCCCTTTCTCTTTTGCCTCCTTGACCGAGGATGAGGATTAGTCCACCACTCATATATGAAATTTGCTTCAGTTTCCAGAAAGAAATACAGTATAGAGAGAGGCAGGCCTATTGGCTCTGCTTTGCTTTTCAACACTGCTCAATTTTGGACTTAGAAGTACAAATCCTGGCTCCTATTCTTTTCATGTATTGGCATAAAAGGGTTCTGCTTACAGTCATGGTAACCTACCTTGAAGAGTGGATGATGCGTTCTCTCTTCTTTTTGTTTTTCAGAAAAAAAAAAAAAAAAAGATTTTTTTTTTTTTTTGGGGTGGGGGTGGGGGTTGAGGGAGTAGCGCTTTTGTAAAGAGGAGCTGGGGAATACATGTAGCAGCATTTCTAGTTACAAAATTTTACACACACGTACAAAGGCTAGTGTGGGTTTTACTAGGAATTGGGCCTTCTTTTCTTTGTAATTTTTCTATGTAATGCTTAATCACAGTTCTACAGAGTTCCATTTTTGTAAGGATCTGTTATTTAGAGAATTCCAAGTTAATCCCATCTGCGTCTTCAACCAGCTTGATATTCAAGGATGAGAGATGTTAGGTTTTCCAAATTTCTTTCCAAAAATTTGATTCCTAAAATGATGTGTCACAATTCCATTCCATGTAATCTGTTGTTTTAGTAAGTAAATAAAGTCATAAGGTGATGGAATGGTGACACATCATTTGCATTTCTCCTGCAGTCTTTTCCATTGCATCAGAACTTCTGCCGATGAATCATGATTGTTGTCCCAACTTTAATCTCGTGATAAGAAGTGTTTTGTTTTTTAAAATAATCTTAAATGTTGGACATTTACATGTGGCATCTAAAATCTTCTTAGTGTTAATCCCCCCCCTTACCGATTACTTTTATTTGTTGAGAAACAATTAAATAGAATTGATGGCTTGAAACATCTGAATAACCACTTCACCCAACAAATTTCTTTCTATAACTAATTGAGCTCCCGATATTTGCTACTTTTTTCAGGAGTTTTTTTTTTTAAACGATAGATAAAACCCTCATCTTGTAAAAATAATGATAGACTAGAAGATCATAATTAGTTTTATGAATAATAGGTAGAACACAAGATAATTTGTTTTATCCAACTTAATGACCTAGAATTTATTGGATTTAATGGACAAAGTTCTCTATGTTTACATTTTTTTTTTTTTTTTTTTTTTTAATTGTATGCGAGAATCCCATGCTTTAGAAAAAATACATATAAAAATTATATGCTTTAAGGACAAATATCAGTTTGATATACTAGATTAGAGGACTTTCTGCCGACCTAATTAGGAGAAAAACTTGTTCCATAAATAAAAAAAAAATTAAAAAAAAAACTGAATTTTATTTATTTTTCTACGTATTTAAATCAATTCTTTAAAAACATATTACCAAACGAATTTATTTATTTATTTTTTGCCATTTGATTTAAATCGCACCTTTCATTTTACTTGTAACTTTACGGGAATTAAAAAAAAAAAAAGAAAAAAAGAAAAGAAAAGGGAATTAGACAAGAACATAAAATTAATTGGATTCCACGGACGTTCCAAATACAACAACAATCTCATTCCTAAACCTTGAATATTTCCGTCAGCCAAAAGCCACAATTGTTCATGTATCCACCATCTTTCGAGTGTACTGTCTGTGTCTCTCTTGGTGGGCAAAAAAGTTCATGAGCTCTGAAAAAACCGATTGTACTTTCTCTTTCGAGCCTGACAATTCTGCCAAAAATGGAGAATCGTTATAAGGTAATTCAAAATGGGTTTGCAGATATTTGCAGGAGAGAGATGGGTTTCACTCATCCCAGATGCTTCGCTCGCCGACTCTCTGCTTCTGAGGTTTCAATTCTTGGTCCTCTTCTTCTTTATTTCCCCATAGTAGTCTTATTGAAAAGGATGCTACTGTTGAGGCTTCTATTTTCTAATGAAAAAACAATGATGTTTACTATTTGATGCTTCTTTCTACGTTTTAATTCTACTGTAATCAGGCTATATGAAGAGCACTGCAACAGTAGCTGGATAAAACCAATCGGCGTACATGACAATTCAATGCCTTAACTTAATTAGCATTCGATTCTCACTAAAGTGCTGTACATATTAAGACTTGGTAAATTTAGTATCTGAATTTCAAGAAATCATGGAAGAGTTACATTTTCAAAGGAAGTTAGGCCATATTTCTTGATTAAATGGGTGTGATAGTATGGGAAGACTTAGCATATCTTTTTATAATTATATTAATTATTGAGGGATATGTGGAAAACAATATTTCAACATCGTAAGTAATTTGTTTTGAGTTTTATGTTGTTAAAATCTGGAATTCTGTTTCCTTTTTCCTTGCTTTCTCGTCTTACTCAATGGCAGAATAGTGTTCAAGCGTTTCATACAATTTTATACTTTTTTATTTTATTTTTTATTGAATTTTGTTCCATGGGGATATATACTAATGTTATTTAATTAATTTATTTATTTATTTTTCTGTTAACATCTGTTTTTTGGGTCAATTGAGATTCATGCCATAGTCTTCCATGTAGAAAGACTGATATGCAGCATTATGATGGTTGATTTGCCTTACATGAGTTTGCTTATCAGTGCAGGTCCTTGTAAAGCAACTAAATCTTTATGGGAAGTTAAATGGTCATAGAGGTTGTGTAAACGACCTAGAATTCAACTCCACTGGCGACCTCCTTGTATCGGGTTCTGATGACAAACAAGTTATATTTTGGAATTGGGAAACTAAAACTGAGCGGTTCTCGTATGCTTCTGGCCACTTGGAGAACATATTCCAGACCAGAATTATGCCATTCACTGATGATAGGAGAATAGTGACTTCTTCCCGTGATGGCAAGGTGAAATTGTAATTAAATTGTTCTCCTCCATTTTGTTATGCATTTTGCTCGAATCGTTTCTCCCATTTATGTGTTTTTAGGTGCAATGCTTCTGCCAGTCAATTGAGGTAGCTGGTTTTGGCCTCT
Source organism: Alnus glutinosa (assembly GCF_958979055.1). Classification (NCBI taxonomy): domain Eukaryota; kingdom Viridiplantae; phylum Streptophyta; class Magnoliopsida; order Fagales; family Betulaceae; genus Alnus; species Alnus glutinosa. The sequence continues at coordinate 20,263,484 of NC_084894.1, forward strand.
TTATCAATTTGATTTTTAGTTGGAAAAAAAATTTGACTTTGGACCTTTGTTGTCATTATTTTCTTGTTTTGTAGTCTGATGTGCTCTAAGCACTTTGTACAAATGCACTTCCAATGTTATAGGCTGTTGTTTGGAAAAGATTTTAAAGAAACTAAGCCTTACAGTGTGGAAGTTGTTTGCCTGCAGAAGTTTTATCTCATTGTGATCGTCCTAAATCGTTTTGTCTGCTATTTTCTGCCACCGAAGTAAATGAGTTTTAGAAGTTTCCTTCTTAGCAGTCTGGGTTTAAGCTATCCTGCCTTTACCCCCCATATGACTAGATTTTGGCTTATGTTCCAACTGTTGTTCCCTTTGCAGGTAAGGCTTGGGCAGGTCTGGGAGGATGGCCGAGTTGATACAAGAAGGTTGGGGGGGCACCAAGGCCCTGTACACGAGCTTGCTGTGGAGCCAGGAAGTCCACATATACTATATAGCTGTGGTGAAGATGGTTTTGTTCAACATGTGGGTTAAATTTATAATATGCTCCTTGTTGATGCTCTCTTTCCTCCCTTCTATTTTATGAGTTATTTTTTGTTTTTGTTTTTGTTTTTTTCAGTTTGATTTGCGAAGTAGTTCTGCTAGAAAACTTTTCTGTTGCACCTCATTGACAGAAAATAGTAAGCAGCCTCTGAAGAGCATAATGTTGAATACCATTGTAATTGACCCAAGAAATCCAAATCACATTGCTGTTGGAGGATCTGACGAATATGCACGTGTATATGACTTGAGAAAATGCCAATTCGAAGCATCAAGTCATCTAGATAGACATGTTAACACATTTTGTCCCCATCGCCTGATCAGAGCCAACAATGTTCACATCACGGGATTGGCTTACTCTAACACAAGTGAACTGCTTGTCTCTTACAGCGATGAACTCATTTATCTGTTTCAGAAGAACATGGGGTTGGGTCCCTTACCGTCATCTGCTCCACCTGAAGAATTATCAAAAGTTGAAGAGACACAGGTTTTCATGGGCCATAGAAATTCACGGACGGTTAAAGGAGTGAGTTTCTTTGGCACCAGTGATGAATATATCATGAGTGGGTCTGATTGCGGCCATATATTTATTTGGAAGAAGAAGACAGCTAAATTAGTGCGTGTAATGAAAGGCGATCGCCATGTTGTTAATCGTCTTGAGCCACATCCACATATACCTATTCTTGCTACTTGTGGGATAGAAACAAATATAAAGGTCTGGGCTCCTATGGCGAGTGATGCTCCTCCACTGCCTGACAATGTAGAAATGGTACTATCTTTAGCCTCTATTGCCGTCCTCTTCCATTTCCTTATGGTGTTGCTCATAAATTGTCTGATACTTCTGTCTGTGAATAGATTATGGAGTCTAATAGACAAGGCAGAGAAGATCATAGACGGGTAACTCTTACCCCTGATGTTATCATGCATGTCTTGCGCCTGCAGAGGCGACAAACATTGGCCTATGTTGAAAGGAGATACAGCAGAGCTGATATTGGGAGTGATGAAGAAGATGGAGAGTCCTATGCCTTGGGATTCTCAGACGGTAACACATCTTCTGGCGAGGGTTCTACAGCAAATTCCACAGACTGCAACATTAGCTAGAGGTCTGTAACCTATAAATAAGCAAACCTAGAATATTCATCAAGCGTTTACAATCTGTTATATGGGATGTCTTGGTGTCATTTTTTGGTGGGGTTTTAGTAAGTATTTGAGCAATGAAGATGATGCATTGCTCAAATCATTACTTTTGGCCAACGTATAATCTTCTTAGAGTTTAATGGTAAGACCTTTAATTTCTGTTGATGTCCAACTTATATGTGACAGGAAATCTAGCGCTCTCAGAAGTACCATGGAGTGAAGAAGCTGACTTTTGCTGTGATGGATGAGCTTAAAGGAGTACATATTTGTTTTCTACTTTCTGAATGCCCAATTTATGAAGCAGGAGCAGAAGTTCTGCAGCGTCTGATGTAACCCAATTTTCGGTCAAAATGTCCTGAACATGCATATGCATACACCAATTGCATTCTATACGTCAATAGCATATGGCGATGATATTTCACTCTCTGTACATGTAGTGCAAATTTGCCATTCTAGTAGTTGTCTATTTGAGAAGTGTAATGCTATGCTTCACACCACAATCAAACTATAATGACAGAGTAATGTTTTTTTTTTTTGAACGGGGACCAATCTTACATATCATAAAAGCCAGACGGCATCTACAACAGCCCAAAGGCATCAACACAGCCTCAATTACAATAGCCCGAAGGCAGCCCCAAAGATACAACAGAAGCCCGAAGGCATAAGGTGGTGAGAAGAGATGAAGAAACCCTAATCACCAAGTTAGGAACAAGCCTAACTTAAAGCAGTTACTAAAATAACAAGCTAAAAAATGCAAGAACAAAACAATTGACCCTTTCTAAAACAATGAAGAACAACCCTCCTAAAGTGAAAGGGCGTGGTCTAGCTACCAAGCAACCTAAATGCCCAAGCAATTTTTAGCCCATTATAATAGTACACTGTGAAAGAGGCAAGAATATACAGTAGAAACACAGAACAAATCGAAGCCGGCAAGAGGAGGGACCACTCAAACAGCAGAGCGTTGAGCCACCCCAGCTGCAAACAGTCAACAAACTATCCCGAAAGCACAATCCAACCGGCCAGAAAGGAGGCACGCGGCCCATATGCGGAAGCCCTTTCGGCGCGTGCAAGCCACGTTCCGAGCGTGGAGGTACGACACAGCCGGAGGAAGAGACGGCAGGATCAGAGGTTGACGGCGAACAACACAGGGGGGGTCGTGTCGTAAGATCTCCGGTGAAACCATGTAGATCTAACTCAAATGAAAGCCGGAAAAAACACGAACGAAAGTCACTCCCGAAGACGACTTAAAACGAAATGTATCTGTTCAAAACAAAAGAAGAAACAACAACCACAACACAAATAAACCAACTCCATAGCCCCAACAGCTAGGAGAACAACAACACCACCGGAAACTAACCGGGGGAACAAAAACTCCCACTGGAACAAGCCAGGGGACACAAAAAAACCACCCTAGTTCACAAAGAAACTAGGGAGAGAGAACACCACCGGGAGGAGGGAGGCGTGCGGCCTCCCTCCCCCGGAGAAACCAACTTCACAGAAAACTATCTCTCTAAACGAAGAAAAAACGAGACAGTCTCTCTCCTCAGAAAAAAGAGAGCCAAGATAATGACTGAGTAATGTTAATGTTGGCGCTCGCTTGGTGCATTTTAAGTAGTTTTTATTTTGTTTTTTTGAAAAAAAATTACCATATTTTTATGCCTTCAAACTTTAAAAAATGACATCGGGACTCCCTAAACTACCGTTGCGTGTCAAATTAGATACTTTTATGTTCTCTCCAAAATACCCTTGAAGTTATTAAAAAATAAAATAAAAGTAGTTAAAAATAATCATTTGCAAAAAATTTAAGGGAGCTAATATTAAAAGAGGGGACACCCTTTTTTTTTTTTTGTATTTTTAGTTTTTCCCTATTTTTGTTTAATTTTTTTTTTCAAATGGTAAATTTTTTTAATAACTTTAAGGATATTTTGTGAAGAAAAATGTAAAAGTGTCTAATTTGACACTTGCAAAATATTTAAGGGGGCTAATATTAAAATGGACACCCTTTTTATTTATTTTTTTGGTATTTTCAATTTTTCCCTTTTTTGTTTATTTTTTAATATTTCTTTTTTCAAATGGTAATTTTTTAATAACTTCAAAGGTATTTTGGAAAGAAAACATAAAAGCATCTAATTTGACACGCAGTGGTTGTTCATGGGCCCCGATGTCATTTTTTAAAGTATGAAGGTGTAAATGAAATATAGTAATTGCTCAGAGGGTATATATATATATAAAGTAGCCGACATAAAAAATCACTTAAACCACGTCATATTAGACTATGTGAGCTGAATGATAAATATGTGATTACTCATGCTAATGTGGAATGAGCGAACTTGCCTTTTTTCTTTTCTTTTCTTTTCTTTTTTTTTTTTGGAAAATAATAATTTATCTAAGGGTTATTTTTTTTTTATAAGTAAGTAAAATTTTATAGAAAATAAAGCGTAAGGCACCCCTACGTACAAAGGAAGTATACACAAGAGAGCCAAAGCTGACCCGAAAAAACCCAAACAAAAACCCAACAAATAGACCCCAAGACAAAACCTAGAAACTGAAATAACACCCAAAAGACAACCTACAAAAGAACCCAAGCAACGCACCCAAAAAAAACCAAGAAAAACCTAAAAACTGAAAAAGCATAGCGAACAACCCACAAGAACCCCCAAGGTATACAACCCTACGACCTAATGGCCTTGTCTTTCCTACACCTCGAAGAAGCTTTAATGTCTTTGTAATTAACGGAACTTTGTAGATTCCGAAGCTCCCTCTTACTTTCGTGTTTCTTGCGCTCTATCATCTTGCCCCAGATTTCAATGAGCCTCTGTCTCTGTTCCTTAGTCACCCCCGGATACATCTCAGAGATTCTCCCCCAAAGCTCTGCTTCCTTCTTCCAAGCCTCATTCTCCCAATTCTGGTCACAAACAAAAGGCGGATCATTCACCTCTGGAGGCTCTAAAACCTTCTTCAAAGGGAGCTCCCTCTCCAGCGTCAACTTCTCAGCCGAAGAGATCTTCTTGCCCAATTCAGTCGCTCCAGCGGATAACGGAGGGGCAACACCAGACTCTGGTACCCGACTAGGAGCCTCCAAACCTTCAAAAAACTTTTTCTCTTCTACTGGAACCACAAGTGTTTGCGCAGACTTCTTCTTTTCTACTGGTGCCGCAGGAGCTTGAGAGGACAAGGAGAAGGAAGGATCCAACCTAGACCCAACCAGCAAGGGGACAGAACCAGGAGGAGCGGACCTAGAACTGCTAGGCAGTGGATCAGCAGCAAACCCAGGACCATCGGAAGAATCAGACCCAGCAATAGTCACCGGAGGACTCGCCGGAATCGCTGGGGCAACCAGAGTCACCGGAGGTACCACTTCCGGAACCAGCAAAGGGGGGAATACCCCATGCTATGTTAGTATAGAATGATTGTTGCGTAAATGATACATTTTTCATTTGAGAATATTACTTTATTTGAAGAGTAATGTGAAGGGATTTTTCTATCGCTGACGGCCTAATTTCCTCAAAATGGGTTTGAAATACCACTAAGCTGTTATTCAATTTAAAATTGTCAATTATGCTTTAGATTTTGCTCAAGATTTAGGGTGCGTTTGATATTGCAATTTCGTAGATAAAATGTGTGATTTTAAACAAAATCACAAAACATGAATCGTTTAGGATTGCATTTTTTATAAAATTGCAATTTAAAAAAATGCAAAAGGTAATAAGATTTTTTTTGAAAACACATAATTTTAAAGAATAAACTGCGATTTTGTTAAATATTTAATTGCGTTTTTAAAAATCATGTTTTCAAATCGCGCATTTTAAAATTACTATTTTTAAATCACACTTTTTAAAATCGTAAACCCAAATTATTACTTTATGCAAAAGCCATGTCACAACAATTTCAAATCCAATCGTCGAGATTTTATACGTTCCATTAATTTCACAATAGTTTTCCTTACCCTTCCCTATATCATTAAAATATTTTAATTTTAATTTCTTTTTTTAATTTTATTCCTTTATTTTTTACTGCCATCTTGACCTTTGAAATTTTCATTTCATCTCATTGACCTTTATTTCAAAGCTCTAAAACGGCATTAATGGCGATAATAAATTAACCGAAGAGGAAGACCAGCCTCAATCACCCAAGCACACTCCCAAACTCCTGAACTGTCTGGGCCAGGACCGTGTGTGTCGTCGGCCCATTCATACATCAGAAGCTTTACCTTGAGGCTGCGTTCGTAAATACGTAACTATCACATGGCTACTATTGTAATTACACATTCGCAGCCCAAATCCGATGACGTGGTCACTGTCTTCATCCACCCAACATCCCGCTTGCCAATCACTTCAAATATTTACACACACACAAACATTACGCACAAAAAGCAAAAGCGAAAATCAAAACAAGGTCCAAAGCAACCGTTTAAACTTCCTTCTTAAATCCTCATTTTCCACTGGAACCCCACCATTGGATTCTTCTAGAAAACACTTTGAGAGAGTTTCAGTGATGGATCCGGATCTCTCGCTCCTGGAGATCTCGGGCGAAGATGATTCTCTGCTGCTAATTCCAAACGACGACGCTTCGATGCTTAGCAGCAGCAGCAGCAGCAGCAACAATAACAACAACAACTATTTCTTGTGCTCGCCTCTCCAAATCCACGGATCTAAGCGTTCCGTTCATCCTCCTTCTCTTGGCCCTCCAATTGGTTAGGTTTTTCACTCTTTCTTCAAGTTTGCTTCAAATGATTGATTTTTCGTTTTCTCTGAATTTTCTGCTTCATAGTATTTTTCTATCTAGGGTATTATTTCTGTTCGATTTGAATATTTCTAATTCTGTTGATAATTTCGCTCAGGTTTTGCTCTTTTAATAAAGCTTTGATATCTACATTTGGTTGTTTACCATTTAGAACTTTGTTTTCTTCTTCTTCAGAAAGATTTAGAAGATTCGAGTGGTTTTACGTAGAATGCGGTTTTTTCAATTTCTTATTTTCACTTCCAATTGTGCTCCGCAGTTGTTGGTTGAATTTTATATGGTTACGTTGTTATGGCTTTGGCATTTACTCCTTTCGTATGAGCAAGTTTGTTTAAATTTGTGAGCTTAAAATCTGTTCAAATAATTTGGCCTTCTTCATATTGAGAAAATCTAGTCAACTTTAACCGAAGTTTGCTCTTAAATTTTTAGTTAACCAAGGTTGCTCTTAAATTTTTAGTTTCTAATCTAAGAGTAAATAAACTTTTAGGTTATTACTACTCGAGTGAAGGAAATTATTTTGTTGTAACAGAGTGATTAAGATTCTACTGATCCATGTGATGGTATAATTAGTAGTGGCTTGTTTTACAGTGGAGGGTAAGGTAGGCGGTGAGAATGCTGAAAAACCATGCTCTTCATTGGTAACAGATAGTATTAACAAAGAGAACATTAATGCAAACAAATCAGAAGTTCCGAAACTCTGTATGGAGCCGCAGCAAATGAAGAGGAGGAAAAAGGGTGGAGGATACAATTTGCGGAAAAGTTTGGCATGGGACCGAGCCTTTTTTACCGAAAAAGGTGTTTCTAATTTCTCTGACTAGATTTTTTGATTTTATTTTATTCTTTGAAAAGTTGGAGCTCGGATTCTTGTAGATGAACGTATTCAATGCTATATGTCCAGGTGTTTTGGATCCCTTAGAGCTATCTATGATTAGTGGAGGTTTTAGTAAGGTTGGTGAGGAAATGTTGCCTGGTATCCCTGAAGAAGGGAGAGAATCATTGTCTGGTGAATTGGATTGTACACGTGATTCCGCAGATTTGCAAGCACTTGAAGAAAATTTGTTCAAGGAATTGTCGACAAGTTCTCTGAACGAAGATAGAAAGAGAGGTTGTTGCTTGTTGCCAAAGCATGGTTCAGCTGCTAGAGATAATGTGTCCCCAGCATCTCAGGTTAGTTTTTCTCAAGTTTGAACATAAGTATTCTTTTTGTCTTTTTATGGGCATGTTGATTAATAGCTTAAGCTGTTGAATGTTTGCTGTTTTGACATATTCTTATTGGGTGGAGGAACTTAGGGGAAAGTAACTTATTGCAGTTGTGTTGAATATGTGATCTCAGGCCAAGACAAAGGTGCTTTTATCCCACGAGATTAATAGAAGTGGGTCTAAACGAAGTGGATGCCCACGACCGGCGGTTTCCTCTTCATATCCTTGCTAATGGAAATTCGATGGTTTTCAGTGTTTTAATTGAGTAAATCTGTCCTTTACCTATTTTGCTTTGTAGTAGAATTGGCCTTAACTTCTTTGAACTCTGAAAAGGCCTGCTAATCTGAGCACAAATAAAGCAGCAACTAAAGCACCTAAGGTTTCTAAAATACCTGTTCCAAAGCCAGATTCCTCTGTGCTTTCTAGGACTACAAAGGGTACTTCACTAAGTGCAAGCAACTCAAAGCGTAATCAGATTGCTCAACCAGGTAGTTTTGGACTCTTTTTCTCCTGATGGAGTTTGAACTTGTATGTTTATGGAATGATTGTACTATTAAGTTTCTCATCCTCTTCAGATAAATTTGTTTTGTTCAAAGCATTTATCATAATAAATAAATTTCTAATGTTCAATTACTGTATCTTGTTTTTTCCTTCACAGGTGTAGCAGTTAATGTTCAGAGGAAGATTGAATCAAAGGCCTCCTCGGGCAATAACAGAAGTGCTCAAAACAATTCTAAAGCTGGCCCTGCTAACAAGTCTTTAACTGTCGGAACTTCTATTAGACAAGCTAGGAGAAATGTGGTGAGAACCTGAAGCTCCTAGAAGTAGTGGCATTTGTTATTCAACATGGTAGAAACTTGTGGGACTAGGCTAATAATTTCTTATGCTCCATCAGCATTTTCTTATTAACTGGGAAGCATATGCTCCCCATTTTCTTTATTTAAATAAGTACAGGTCAGTTCAGCATCGGAAAAACATCGGTCAACTAATTTTCAGTGTCCTCCGGTTACCGCAGCGACTAAAGGCTTAGAGGTCATGCCAGATCCATTAGGTCCTTCCACTAGTCACAAGCCAAACAGTCATGATTGTGGAGGCAATAAAATTGCAGTTTCTCTCCCTCAAAATGCTTGCTATGCTGGTGGAAACATGCTTCACGCACAACTGCAAACAGCAAAACCCTCAGGTTTACGGATGCCATCACCATCGCTGGGTTTTTTTGGCCAGGTATGTCACTAGGATTACTGTAATTGGTAAATTGAATGCATGTAGGGCAAATGGTTTTGAAGTATTCTATTTAAGTTATCCTGTTGATTATTCTTTATGTTTGCAGCCAAAAGCTTCTTCTTTGCGTTGCCCATTACAGAAAAGTTCTCAACCAGACAAGTTTGAGTCTAATATTCCTAATTTTAGAAAACCTGGCGCCATAAACCACATTCATGCTCTGAGGCCCCCAACTCACCCTGGGAAAATTCCCAATGTGGTCAATGATGTGAGAACAATTGGAAATATGGAGGTCTTATGCTCAAGCTTGGAATGCTCAGTTCCATCTACTGTTAACCCTGCTTCACATAATAGGCAAGATGAAAAGATGAAATCTGTCTTGAAAATGAATAATAGGCAGAAGGTGGAAGCGAAGGTGCCATGCCAAGCAATAAAAAGTCAGCAACAGCTTCATAGCATTATTGATGATGTTTACCAGCAAGTTCTGGAACGTGCAGAACCATATAAAGCTGGAATGATTTCTCATAGTGAGGACATAGAATTGCAGAAAATTGATGACAAATTCCTCTTACAGGGAGCACCCTGTGGGCAGTTGGACAAATCTGATGACAACAAGAAGGTCGCTGATGTTTGCCTGAGAAATAGAGATTTAAGTGGGACTGAATTGGAAAATCACCCTTTAATTTCTTGTCTTAGTCCTGCAGTACTAGATAAAGGTGTTTCTGGGACAAATGACTTGATTGATCACCAAGCTGTAGAAGACCAACCATATAATTTGGCAATTAAGAACGGTGGTGCTTTTTCAGGGTCAAACTCTGGAGCTACCAGTTACAGTACATGGAGTAGTTTAAAAGCAAAGGTGCCATGTCAAGCAATAAAAAATCAGCAACAGCTTCATAGCATTATTGATGATGTTGACCAGCAAGTTCTGGAACGCGCAGAACCATATAAAGCTGAAATGATTTCTCATAGTGAGGACATAGAATTGCAGAAAATTGATGACAAATTCCTCTTACAGGGAGCACCCTGTGGACAATTGGACAAATCTGATGACAACAAGGAGGTCGCTGATGTTTGCCTGAGAAATATAGATTTAAGTGGGACTGAATTGGAAAATCACCCTTCAATTTCTTGTCTTAGTCCTGCAGTACTAGATAAAGGTGTTTCTGGGACAAATGACTTGATTGTTCACCAAGCTGTAGAAGACCAACCATATAATTTGGCACTTAAGAACGGTGGTGCCTTTTCAGGGTCAAACTCCGGAGCTGGCAGTGGTGATTGGCTAAGCAGTGCACATAAGGTCAAGGAACAATCTGGGGAACAAGCTGAGTTGATGAAGCCTTTCACCTGTAAAGATGATAAAATTTCTAGTGAGAGTCAGAGGTTATGGGCAAATGATTCTTGTCTCATGGAGGATAGTGGAGCTCCCGAAGAGTCCCAGAAATTCAGTTGTATAGCAGATGTCAGCCCAAAAGTCCAAGATTGTATTGAATTGGAAAGATCTCATGGTCAGTCTCTCTATATGTATGTGGAGCAGGCAAACAATGATGGTAGTAAAGATGATAAAACCAGTAGGAAATCACCTGTGGGAGATGTGCAAGTGGAGTCTTTAGATGGTGATATGTCAGATGCTACCGACAAAAGTAGCCTGAGCACTTCAACAGTGGATAATCAACTGTTAGTGATTGTTGATGAAGTAAATAAAAGATGTGGAGAAGAACCGGAGCTCCGTCAGAGTATTGAGTCTGTTATACTGGAAGCAAGTGGTGCTTGTGAAAGTAAATCAGAAAGTTCAAGTACTCTTTGTCTGATACCAGCTGCAATACAAGCTTGTGGACATGACATGGCTAGGATAGTGGAGTGCCAATATGTGGAGGATGCTCCATTAATTTGTGTGGACAGCAAGCCAGTGGTTGAAAATTATAATTCTTCTATTGATACACAGTTTAGACATGACATGGAGCTCCACGGTCAAGTTAGCTCAATGGAATTGGATATGATGGGTGAAAATCATATACCTGTGAATGGTTGTCCAAAAAGTGGAGATTTTAGCACGCATGAATTGGAAAATCCTCACCTGGCGTGCCATTTAAGCCCTGCAGTGCAAGTTGAGGGTGGTTCTGGGATAGATGATGCAATTCAACGAGAAGATATGGAAGAGAAAAAATGCACTTTGTCAACTAAAAATCCCCATTCCATCTCTGAGTTTCAGACTGGAGATGACAGTGGTGGCAGTTATCAGGACACTTCAATACTGCACATTGATGTGTTGAGTGGCAAGCACAGCACCAACGAACACTCTGTGGAACGAGCAAAACTGATTTTGCCTTTCCCTTGTGAAGCTGGTACAATATCTTATGAGGAGAATAAGAGTCCGGTGACATATCATAGCCTTTTGTTTGTGAAGAGTCCGTCTTTTGGAGGCTCCGTGAAACTCAATGGCAGAACTATGGCAGATAATTCAAAAGTCAAACGTTCTGGCGGAAGTGGATTGGAAAGTCCCCGTGGTCTATCTGAACATAAAGACGTGGATCAAGCAACTAAAGAAGTTGGAGTTAATGACATGTTTAAGGAATCACATGTAGTGCAGTCCCCAGATGGCAGCATATTATTTGACTGTTGCAGCAGTAGTGCGAGTATTTTAGGAGTAAATAATGAGTGTCAAATGGTGGTTGATGATGTAAATGGCCAATCTGGACATCCTGAGCTTCCAAATTCTATCCTTGTAGTAGAGCGAGTTTCCCAGCATAATAATCATCAATTGTATTTAAATGATGACTTGTTGCTTGCAAACACCACTCCCGGGGAACTCAAGAAGGAAAATGATTTCAGTGTTTTAGAACAATCTGAGGTTTATGGAAGTGAATCAAAAAGTGTCAAGCTTTTTTCTCATGTAACCCCTGCTTCGCAAGACAATGGTCTGGATGCAGATCAGGAGGCTGAGTGCTTACACATAGACGATGCAGTGACATGTTCTATTAACATTGAGCCGGTTGAGCATCCTGAGCATTATAGTGATGCAAAGTTCTGGCATGACAATGGCCTAAGCGGTGAAGCATCTTCTTTGGAAACTGCAAAATTGAGCACAGATCAAATTTCAGGGGCGGCGGCCATTTGCAACTCTAAGGCCTTTTGTTCTTTGAAAGAAGAATCAGGGTTATCTGTCATAAGTGTTCAGGCATCAGAAAGTGGCAATGTATTGAAGAATGGAAGTTTGGCAGGGGAAGCTGAAACTAGTATCTCTCAGATCTGTGAGATGCAGCAAGACTTGGACCAGGTCACATACGCCACAGAAGATAAGGATGCAACAGTACAGCTGTAAGTCTCATATAGTTAAATTAATTTGATTCTTTAATATCCTCATTCAAAACTCAGCGAGAAGCTTTAACGTGACGGTTTTTAATGGCAGGAGGAAACCTAAGGATGATGAGAAGGAAGAAGCTCTTGTGGTAAAACCTCCAACTCATGCTGTTCCGTTCTCTGATGAATGGTTGGCTGCATTCGAAGCTGCTGGAGAGGTATACAAATTCTCTTCCACGCACACGTACACACGCACAGATAACCAACTACATTTATTTATGAATCTTTAATTTCGAATGCCTTGTTTTCAGTTGTTTTTTTACCTTAGTTTGGGTGCAATCTCATATGTGCGTTATCTTAAAACTGACGAATAGCACTCAACTGAAGTTGAATGTACACAGGCAAATTCATTCCACTATTTTCGTGTTGCTTTGAAAATTGGATCAAAAAAGAGCAAAGTTTGCCGAATTAAATTAGACCATTATTATTTTCTTATTGTTGTTTGATACTTGATATTGAAATAAAAATCTCATGTGTTCAATTTTCTTTCAGTGTAAATTTGTTGAAACGAGAAGATATCAAAGTGGAAGCATTCTATCAAAAAGAAAGTTAGAATATTAAAAATAGCAATATTTGAGCTTGATCATTTTATTACCAGGTTGTGAAGGGAAAACTGAAACCTGACCATATTATGTAATTTGGCTGTTGCTCTGACATAAAACAGCTGATGGGCCAAATTACGAATTCTCTCAGATAATAGTTCCCGTCATTGAGTAGTAATAGTGAAGCTACCTTGTTTAAAATCTTTATGCTTTTTGAGCTATGTATGCAGTTGAAGAATTTCCATCGTCTGAAAATTCATATTATTCATTGCTTGTGATCTTATTCATGGGAAATCATTAATAGTTGTTTAAGTTCAGTATTGGTCGTCTCATACAGAGTTCTCTGCAGGAAATTCTAACATTGAAAAGTGGTGCTGTACAAAATTCACCTCCTGACAAGTCTCCACATGAACCTGGTCCTTGGTCCCCGGTATGGTCCAACTTCCTAGCTGTTTTTGTGTCACATGGATTCAGTCATTACCTAATATTTGAATACATTGTGTTTTAGATGAAAAAATCAAAGAAATATTTTGATAACAGATCGAGATTAATTATCTTCAAAGTACCCCAAGGAAAACTTAATTTAGAATATTTAATTGAGTTGTAATTATGCAAGTAGGTTTAAGTCCAACAGTTGCATTTCTCGCCGGTGTTCAGTAATTAACTAGCTGAATCACCCTATATATTATGTTGCAATGGAGTCCAAACCTGTGAGTTCCACATTAGTCATGTTTGTGAGGCATCCAGTGATTGGAGAAGCCATTGCCTTCAACAATCACAGGAAAATATTCCATATTACTGTTATATGGATATGGTATTCGTACTTCTGTGATTAGAGCTACAACTCTTCCTTACTCTTGAGCATTTTTCCATTCATTTTTTGTGTCGTATTACTATGAAAAGCAAGTTTATTTACTTTTGAAACAACTTTGACTTGATCTATGCGCCTCAATTATTGCATACTATGTTAAGGTCAAGCAAGCATTCTACTTTGCATTTTTTGTATTAATTTACAACGAGGACAATTTTATTTAATAACTGGAATTAATTTTACTGACATATATCATTCTTATTGGTGTTTTTCAGGTGAAAAAGAAAAATAACCAAGGGATCGGACCATTTGACTGTACTAAATACACCAATGTCCCATCTTCTAGTTCCCAATAATTCGAGGGCTACGATGGTTCACTAACACGACTTGACTGATTTAGAATCGCGCAATATTAATTTTGGGCAAAAATAACTGCCACGTACGGTTAATGGCTTGCTTTGAAAAAATGAGTCGAAGAAATTCTTTTGTCCTCTTTTTTATTTCTTGTACAACGACTAATTGAATGTAAATTCAGCACGATTGATCTGTAGTTCATTGTTTTGATGATTAATCTACAGAATTTTACATATAATTGACATTCGGTAAATGGCTGCCAATTAGATTAATATGACTTTTTTCTTTCTTTTTTATGTGCGTGTCGCGGTGGCTTTGCAGCGGAACAATAGGGTATAAAAAGCGGAGTTAAAGGCAGTTTCCAACATTTCATGAGGGTCACTTTCCAAGTTCTAGTTTCAAGATTACCTTTCCAAAAACTCAAAGAAAAAGTGATCACTTTGTTTGAAGTGCAACTTGGAAACTTAGAGAAATATGTGTTTTCAAATGGCCGGCAAGAAAGTGGCTATTAAGAAACGGATGCGTTTTAATGATTACAATTTTACTTAAAGATTGAACTTTGTTTTTAAAAACCGTGTTTTAAAATCATTATTTTTAATTCGCACATTTTAAAATTGTAAAATTCAAAAAGACATTAGTAACTTAGATTTCGCTCGAATTATGTCGTTGGCAGTACACGTGGGAGGGAACATGAAAGGAAAAGCAAGTTGCTTTTATCTCGACGCATGTGGTGGGACTATCATAGCTTTGTGAGTATGCGACATTGTTGAAAACTATTGTTCTTTGCTAGGCCGTCTTGATACATTTTAGGCTAAGATAACAAGTTTAAGTGATGCATTTTCTTTATTTTTAAATATATTAATTAAATAATATTGATTTTATTATTATTATTTAAAAATTATTTTTCTCGTTTTTTGAGATTCAAAATTACAAATTAAGTTTTTATATTCAAGTTTTTCTAACATTTCATTTTCAATTGATTATATATGACTAATCCATTTAATCTTTCTTGTAGTTACAATTTTTTTTAAAAAGAAATTATGAATGGTATTTTGGTTATTGGGGACATTGACATTTTTTTATAATTTAAGAGAGCATTAATATAATTGATAGTTTGGTAGTTTATTCAATTATTAACTCATTGCTTTTTAAGTTTTCAAATTTAAATTATTCCCTTCTTCTACAATTTCATTATTTTAGATTAAAGTGATTTCATTATCTTATTCAAATCTGTGTCATTTCTTTTATTTTCTAATAACTCACTATTTAAGGCATTAAAATCATTTCATAGCTATTCAATGTCAAGAAAAGGTTAGTTAACAAAAACACAATCAATCACTTGCATTAAGAACTAATTTATCTATTACTGTGCATGTTGAAAATATTAGATAATCCTATTATAAAGATTAAAGTGAATTCGAAAAACAAATAAGGTGTTATTGTTTTATTTTTTAAATTTATTTTATTGATAAAATCCCACCTAAGACTAACTATTAAAAAATAAAACAAAAACAAAAAAAGAAATTAAAAAACTATAAACAAAATAAATGACAAACAAAAAACAAAAACAAAAATAAAAAATAATTAAAAAGGAAAAAACAAATTAAAAATCGGTTTTCAAATTTTTTTTTCGTTTTATTTATTTAAAAAATTATATTTTTAATTGTCTTCAGTTTTTTTTTTCTTTTTAAATTATATGTTTCTTTTTTTCATTCTCTTTTTCCATTTTTGGTTTTTTTTTTTTTTTTTGGAGTTTATAATGACATTTTTATCTTATTGAAAGAAAAAATTATGATCATTTTGTCATTTGGTTGGTCATTGGGGATATTGACAGAATTTGTAATTTACTGAGAACACTAACAATTGAGTAGTAGTTTGATAGGTTATGTGCACTTTTTCAAATTATATTTTCTTATTATCGAATGTTTAAAGCAATCTTGTAAATAATCTAATTGGCAATTAAGTTTAAAATTTATTGATTTTCCTTTAAATTCTTATTGGAATTTTTACTGTTCAATGCTATCATAAGGCCCAAAAAATTTCTACCCACAACGTAATTGAATATTATTATTATTATTCTCTGGATTATTTTCAAAAACGTTTAAAGTTGAAAAATAATTTTTATTTAAGAATATCATTAATATTATTTGATTCTTTTATTTAATTTTGTTAAAATAATAATAATAATAAAATAAGTGGTTTGGTTTGCCGTGATGATTGATGATTGGGGGATTTTTGGTATGTTGGGTTGGTGATGGTGGACAGTTATGTTGCCATGTTTTTTTTTTTTTTTTTTTTTGGCTGGAGGTGGGTTTTTAACTAAAATAAATAAACTAAAAACGATTATTTTAGTAAATAGATAAAAAAAAAAATAAAATTAGATAAACATTTGGATCGAGACGCTGAAAAGTAAATAACTAAATTAGAAAAAAAGAAAAAAAAAAAAGAGTTTTTATTAATCATTTTGCATAAAAATATGCATAATAAATTATAAAAAAATGAATTTTTATTAACCATTTTACATAAAAATATGCAATAATGGAATGAGCAATAATCGAATGAGCGTTCTAAGAGCACTAGTAGCAGTTATCCTATATTGGTTTCCTTCTCTATATTTATGAAAAATTTCATGAAAAACATAAAAAAACCTCCCACAGCAGATGTCCTATATTTAGATGGAGGGGTTGGAAATAAATAGTAATTTCCTATGTATACATGTCTACTATTCATTCCCTATGTATTATTTTAATATAAAAGAAGTATAATTAATTGATATAGGAAAGAGACAAAAAGTAGGAAAGAGAGAAAAAGAATAAAAAAAGAGTAAAAAAATAATATTTAATTGATATAGGGAAAAGTAAGGATATCTATTGTGGGGTATTTTTTTATAGGAAAGTAAAAAGTAATTTTATTCCCTAAATATAAGAAAAATGGTTGAAAATCTGTTGCTAGTGCTCTAAGTCCTACGCAGGCACACTCATGGCTTTGGTTGAAAAAGCGTGCTAATCGCTTTTGTAAGCGGTTGAAAAAAATCGTTAATCACTTAAAATTGTGCAACTAATAACCGCTATATATATATATATATATCGTTTAAGAAAATAATTTCGGATAAGTGCAACTTATTGGACCAATAGAAATTCTGAAATTTTTATTTTTATTTTTTTAAAAAAATAAATAAAGGCAAAAAAAAACATTTTAAGCCAGCCCAAAAGGCCCAACCTAATAAAAATAGTCAGTGATGTGATTGTAAAATTATTAAATAACCACTCACTACCTTGAACGGTAATTAAATTTTACCAACCAACTTAACATTTCCTATTAAGAATTTAAGCCAATAATCGTAACCCCTTTGTTGCCCATTCTCTCGGCATAAGAAAGACACAGAGCAGATCTACCTTCTCCTTTTTCCTTTCTTTCATTTAACATTCCCATGCACCTTTTATGACACCCTTGGGCCTTGGCCTTTCATATCGACTCTTACAAAAAGTACTTTCCGTACTTTCTCCCATGCAGGACCCACTCCTCCTAATCATTCCTTTTTCCTTCCTTAATCCTTCCCCTGAAGTCCCACCCAGGAACACCTACGAGTCTACAACTAAGGACAGCACCCTCTATTTCCCATTTTCCCTGAAAATCCCTACCACACCTATGGAAATCCTCTGGAGAGAGAAAAATAATAATAATAATAATAATAACAAAAAAAAAAAAAAAACTTACTTTTATATTTATTACTTATTACTATTAAACAGAAAATTCACAAACAAAACTCTTTCAAACGGCCAAATTAATAATTATCACCGAAGAGGGAGATCTCGATTTGAGGAATTTGAAATTTTACAGTCTTCTACTTTTATTATTTTTGAGGGTCTGATCCCCCGTCTCATGAATAGACGGACTCAATTATTACTGAAAATTAATTAAGTACTGTTGATTTTTTTTATTATTAGTATTATATTTAAAAATAAAAATTATTTCTCTCGCTCTTTTTAGATGCAAAATTATAAACCCAAATTTTATATTCAAGTTTTTTAACATTTCATTTTTAATTGATAATATGACTAACCATTTAATATTTCTTGTGATATTGTTAGTCTTAAGTAGGATTTGTAATAGGATTATAGTGAATTTTAATCCTATATATGAAAAATGAGGTTTTATTGATTTATTTTTTAAATTTATTTTATTGATAAAATCTTATTCCTACCTAAGGGAATTGTTTGTGAATATAATTCAAATATAGTTTTAGTGTATTTAACTGTAATGAATTAAAAATATAGTTTATAGTATTAATTAAAAAAGTTCTCATTTTAATTAATCGAAGCATAAATTGAGAGTCTGAGGTTTTGCTTTTGTAGTGCTTAATTCGTAGATCCGATGCCAAGGAAAAGGATCTAATGGGGAGGGGCTTTAAGCCTTTAACCTACTACAGTCTACAGGACAGACTCTCTTTGTTACCTTTTAGATGTATTGGTTTTTTCTCCTCAGTAGAATGAAGAAGCGTGCCAGTAATATTATTGTGCGGTCCCTTTGTATATATATATATCCTTAATTACCATGGTCAAAAGAGAAAAATTGTACTGAATTCCTTGCTCTATAGCTTGGTAATGTCATTGACAAATAAAAAACAATTAAGGATGAAGAAACAAATGTATAATTCGATGGACAAGACACCCTTCTCTGTATAACACATCTGAATATTGGTTGGATTTAAATCATCAAACAAAAAAGGAGAAAAAAAAAATAGTTTTTCTTCGTGGGAGTTTCCACCTAGCCACCTATTTAAACATGAGGAATGTTAGACATTCAAACATTTTTTTTAAAAAAAAAAAAAATTTAATTCCAACTTAATGTGTCACAATCCCATGGGATCTATTATTTTGGAAAGTATACCACAATTTCATAAGATTGTGACACATCAGGTTAGAACTAAATTCTCAAAAAAAAAAAAAGTGTTGAGATGTCTAGCATTTCTCATTAAACATTGCCTAGTTAACTCGATCCAGATATTTCTCAGATTAAACCCAGCTTCTGTTTTGGAATCCCCTTATTTGAATGGCTATTTTCTATCACTTTGTAAAGAGAAATGATAAAATTACAATTCTTACACAACTATTCCACAACTCCAAGATATATTGGGTGAGACTCACATGCATGAATCTCACTCAATGTATCTTGGTTGCCTTGGTTGTGAGATAGTTGTGTGTGAATTACTTCCTTCGAGTAAAACCCACCAAGGCACAAACTTCTTTTCCTCTGATATGACAGTTTAACTCCAAGTGAAATGATCTTTGCACAACTGTTGCATAATCACTCGCATTGGTGAAATCCATGTATATGGGTTATTTCCTCCGATATGACAACTTAATTATAAGTAAAATGATTTATGCATACTTTTTGCACGATCACTCGCATTGATGGGATTCATGTATGTGAATTTGGATCCTCTCCATTTCAAATGGAGAGAATTCTCTTCATTTATTGTAAAAGTGAGAATATAATTATTTTTTCATATTTTAATGCTACACCCTTACTTTTACGATAAATGACTCATTTTCATTTTAAATGAAGTGAAATGGAGAGGAACCTTGTCTAATATGTGGTTTGTAAAACCCATCAATGTGATTGATTGTACAGGACTGGTGCACAGTATTACTCTTCTACCTCAAACCCTAACCCTCGGATCCCTTGGGGCTATGATGATAGGTCCCTCCCGTAATAATATCAATGTCTGATTGTTTTTGGCCAAGAGAACTGATTCGAAGGACACATATGGCGGTGACAATTCATCACCAATTGAGAAAAAAGGGAAATGATTGTTGTACAAAATGGACACAACACCCCTTCACATGATGGTGGGCCCCACACACTGGGCCCCACCCTTATATGAGAGGGTGTTGTGCCCATGTAGTAAATATAGCATTTCCCGAAAAAAAAAATAGTATAGGCTCACTTTCCCAGTGGCTTATAACTTGTGGAAGATTAACAGTTGTCCTAATCTGACAGGTCATCAAGCAAAATGTTTAACATAGGCCCTGTTTAATAACCCATTTTCTTATTTTTACATCTCCCAAAAAATATTAACTTCAAAATATTTTTAACTTTTTTTATTTTTTATATCAGATAAATAATTTTTTATTATTATTTAAATAAAAAACTCACTAAAATACGAAATTATTTATACTTTATATCACATAAATTACTTTTTACTCTAATTTAACAAAAAAATTCCTCCCATATGGAGAGGAGAGGGGAGGACGAGATTATTAAACGAGGCCATAAATGCATGAGATTTATTTGAATAACGGCCAAGCACCTGCACCAGTAGTAGGCTGCTTCTTTTATTGGATTTATTTGAAGGCCTATTGAAATATCGTAAACGAGTAACACTATTAACTAATTATTTAGTTTTTTTATTTTTTTAAGAAATTTTTTTTACATATCTATAAATCATCTAGCTAATCGACAATGTTCATTTTCAAACCTTCACTTAGAATATTAAATTTTTTTTAAAAAGAAATAAAAAAATTGTGTCAACTGTAATTTCGTTATTAGGAAAAATATTGACAATTTTTTATTATTTGAAAGAACATAATCAATTGGCTCGTAGGTCAAAAGGGAAACAAAGATTGTTTGGACTTTTACCTTCTTTTTATAAAATAATAATTAATTAATTAATATAATTCAAATTTAAAAATGTATAAAGAGAAGACGTATGTATATAGTTTATAATTGAATAAAATATTTTTTAACTTTTCATGGTTTTAGCGATTAATTAATTAATATTTTTTTTTAAGTTAGACAGTAAAATAGATTGAGAACAAAAAATTTAAAAATTAAATATATAAAACTAAAAAATATAGACCTTGTTTGATAAGAGAAAGAAATTAGTAGTGAAAATTAGAAGTGATAGATATGATATAAAGTTAAAAAAATTTATATAAAAAAATAAAAATATTTTATATTGTAATGAATATTTTTTTATTTAATAATAATAAAAAATTATTAACTTAATATAAAGTGTTTTTACTGTTTATTATTTTTAGAATAGATAAAGAGTAAAAGAGGAGGAAATATTTTTTTCTCCTGCCAAACAGTGACAGTGGCCATTGACGCGTACGATATCATTTTGACAGTGATCCATTGACGTGTGACAGAGCATTAAAAGCTTGACTACCGTCAAACTTGTCCCGAAAATTTCTCAAAGCTGGCTACTGTCAAACTCTGAAACCCTATTACTATTTAGTTCCGTCCGTGACCACTATCATCATAAAAAAGTTGTGTTTGGGTGAAACGTTCGGATAAGGTGAAAATGGAGAGGAAATAAGGGGAAATAATCTGCTGCTCGCGGTTGACGGTAAATTCAATTTTTTTTTTTGAAAATGATTTTCTCCATCAATAACCGTCAGATATGAAAAAAGTTTAGTCCAACGGTTAAATCTCCATATTTTTCTGCAAAATGGTGTTAAATAAGTACACCCAAATATTCACACAGCTGGTTCACAAAAGCTTGGCCATTTTTATTGCTTTTGTAGGTTTCGTGTCGCGTGGCATGAGCAAAAGCAAGCTCGTGCTGCCTAGGGGCGGAGTTAGGGGGCACTCAACCCACAAATTTTTTTTTTACACTTGGTAAATTTTTTTTTATACCTTAATTGCCCCCCTAAACCAACTATACGGGACATAGGCATTACTAGTAGGGGCAAGCAGCAGACGACATGCCATTTTTATTTTGTAGACTTTTATAATCCTATTTTAGTTTTAGAGCTTTCAAAAAGTTAGGTTAAAAATAAGATCCACGAAGAAGAAGATCTAAACGGTGGGTTTGAGTTGTTCTTAAATGTTTGGTGTGTTTGTGTTTTTAAACACCCCGTTTCATTAAATCTTTTGAGAAATGACACTGATTAGGCTTGAATTTAATGAAACGAAGCGTTTAAAATCACAAACGCACAAGACCCAAGCCTACTCACTGAATCCACTGATACGCAATTGTTGTCTTTTGACTTTTTTGACTTTTCTTTTTGGGTCTTGTGCTTTTTTGCCTTCAATACGAAAAAATAAGAGTAATGATAGGCAGGGGCCATCTTGCCGGCCCCTGCCTGGCCTTTTCCTACGTGGAAATGGCCATTTCAGTTTGAACATTTTTTTTAAAAAATTAAAAATTAAAAATTAAAAATTTCAAAATTTGAAAACAAAACCACTACAACACCCCATTTTCTCATTTTTGTTCCCCGAGCTTTCCCCCAAATTTTCCCTCCCTCTCTCCATCTACCCCAAAATCTTCCCACCGTTGACCACCACGCACTACCCGCCACCGTCGACCACCACGCACGACCCGCCACTGTCATTCTCCATCTTCAGCCAACGTTCGTTCTCCGTCGTTCCGGCGACCATTTTCGCACGAGCCCGCCACCGTCGTTCTCCATCTCCGGCCGTCTTCCATCTCCAACAGAGCGACCACCGACGAGGTCCCCCACCGTCTGATAAGCACCGTCGACCACAGCCTACGTCCATCTCCATGTCCGGCCACTAGGTACTACCAGACGCCATCTCCGACGACCCATACCCAACCATCGGCAGTCTTCCAGTTCTGGCCCTCTTCCATCTCCGGCCGTCTTCTAGTTCTGGCAAACCAACCTTTTTGTTTTTTTTTTTCAGTTACCGTGACCCAGCTCCGCCACCGTTGACCACCACGCACGACCCACCACTATCGTTCTCCATCTTCGGCCAAAACCCAATGTATTATCCACGATTCATTACTGGAACTGATGTAATCACTAAAAACTTTTTTTCTTTTAAGGGCATTAAGCGTATTATCCTCAAGCTGTAAAAATTAAGGGCAGATATTCTTTCAAGCACTCGGAGTCGATAAATTAAGGGCAGGAGTAAAAATTGATGAAAATGCTGCCTATAAATTCAGATTACCAAGAAAAAACATTCATTTTTATGGATAGACATTCTTTCAAGCATTAGACTATTTTGCAAAGCGCCCACAACAAGCACTTGCTGACTGCTTATAAGATTCCATATACACCGTCCCATGTTCCCATAAACACTAAAGGATGATTTCCATCTACTTATTTTTCATGTTTCATCATATTAAACCACATCATGCTCAATTTACTCAAAAAAACTTCAGTACAGGTATATAACAGTGACACACACATATATGCAGTAAATATGAACTATCATGAACAGTCATCATTTTTCCTAAGTCTAATCAAACTCAGATGGATTTTGGAAAGCAACATAGAAGATACATTTTAGTAACCCAGCCCAGAAAAAATTGAACTCGAAAGGGAGTAGATTTGGCACAAAACATTACTGGATAGCATTTTGGGCTAACAAATAAATCATTTAAGAAATGAGGCAATCAAAATAGAGAATGAGATAACTAAAGTTGGAGATGCAATGTCTTTGATGATGATAAATATGTAAAATTCAAACATGTAGATTGCATCACTTCAGTACACTATATAAATTTTCCAATAATACGAATGCTAGCTCCTTAAATTGAGAATTAGAATTGGCTAAAAATAGGAGCTTTCAGTGCTATATATATAGCCATGGGAATCAATTACATATTTCAGTTTTGAGCAGTGCTAGGGAGAAGTAATATTTCCAGAATTCATCCGGAAATATTGCTTGTTCATGGCAAAGTGGTAATATAATAATATTACCACTTTGCCATGAACAAGCAATATTTCCGGATGAATTCCGGAAATATTTCTTCTCCCAATCATTACTCTTCAGTTTTTGGCAACTTTGTTGGCAGGGAGGAGAAGCAAGAAATGTGGATTGCAAAAACAGTGACGGGGTCATTACCATACCAAGATATAATTCAAAAAGCATGGGAGCAGAAACCAAATTCTTACATCATTTTCAAGGAACTGCTCAAGGGCTGCAATAATCAAGATATAATCAAAGAATACAAACTGCAAAAATTCTGCAGAAAAGAAAAGAGTAACAACTACAAGCCAAAAACAACTAATAGGTTGAAACAAAGAAAAGGCCTAAACAAACACCAAGCAGAGCCAACAATCTTCCACAGCAAAACCAATTAACGAAAAATACAGATCTGAGTTTCAAACCCAACTATATTGAGGATAATGGAACTGAGATTCTAGATACAAAAATAAGTGGAAAAACGAGATCTTTACAACCAGAGGAGAGGAAAAATCGAAAAAAAATTAAAAAAATATAGAGAAAACCTTACCTCTTTTGATGTCTAGGCTCGTCGACGGTGATGGTAGTTCAGTTAGGCTCGTCGGATCTGTACGGTGGGAAGATATGGAGATGGGTTGTCGTGGAGGGAACTGAGATTCTAGATCTAAAAACAAGTGGAAAAACAAGATCTTTACTACCAGAGGACGGGGAAAATCGAAAAATAAAAGAAAAAAAGAAAAAACCTTACCTCTTTTGATGGTTGGGCTCGTCGGATTTGTTCGGTGGGAAGAGATGGAGATGGGTCGTCGTGGAGGGAGACAGAGATGGGTATGGGTCGTCGGAGATGGTGCCTGGCAGTACCTAGTAGTGGGTCATGCGTGGTGGTCGACGGTGGCGAAGCTGGGTCACGGTAGCTGAAAAAAACAAAAATGCTGGTTTGCCGGAACTAGAAGACGGCCGGAGATGGAAGAGGGCCAGAACTGGAAGACTGTCGGTGGTTGGGTATGGGTCGTCGGAGATGGCGCCTGGCAGTACCTAGTGGCCGGAGATGGAGATGGACGTAGGCAGTGGTCGACGGTGCTTATCAGACGGTGGGGGACCTCGTCGGCGGTCGCTCTGTCGGAGATGGAAAACGACGGTGGCGGGCTAGTGCGAAAATGGTCTCCGGAACGACGGTGGTGGGTCGTGCGTGGTGGTCGACGATGGCGGGTAGTGCGTGGTGGTCGACGGTGGGAAGATTTTGGGGTAGATGGAGAGAGGGAGGGAAAATTTGGGGGGAAGCTCGGGGAACAAAAATGAGAAAATGGGGTGCTGTAGTGGTTTTGTTTTCAAATTTTTAAATTTTTAATTTTTAATTTTTTTTGAAAAAAAAAAATGTTAAAACCGAAATGGCCCTTTCCACGTAGGAAAGGGCCGGGCAGGGGCCAGGCAAGATGGCCCCTGCCTATCATTACTCGAAAAATAAGCCTTAAAAAAAAAAAATTTACAAAAACTTAGCCTGGAAATAATTGTGGAAGAGACTAGAGAGCTTGTGCAGTGCTCTTTTTCTTTTCTTTTCTTTTTTATTTTTTAAGGACAGTGTAGGTCTTTTGAGTTTATTGACTAAGCCAAACAATAATTTTTTATTTTTTTTTTCAAAAAACGTATGATTTGAGAACTAATTTTTATATATATATATATATATATATATATATATATATATATATATATATATATATATATATTTTATGCTTATAGCTTATGGGTGAAAATATAAATTACATTTATTTATGAATTTTGTTAGTTATATTTTTTATTGTTTGTAATCAATTTTTTTTTTTAAAAAAATAAAATTTAATCTCGCCCCCCCTAAGTTGATATTCTGGCTCCGCCACTGACGTCGAGGTCGTCAAGCTTTTGCTCAGTAGGAAGGTCAGCATCGATGCTCGTGATCGCTGGTGGGCACGGTATGGTACTTCCAACTCCCTTTTTTTTTTTTTTTTCTTAAATATTCGTATTCATATCTTCATGTGAGAGGGTGTTGTGCCCATGTAGTAAATATAGCATTTCCCGAGAAAAAATAGTATAGGCTCACTTTCCCAGTAGCCTATAACTTGTGGAAGATTAACAGTTGTCCTAATCTGACAGGTCATCAAGCAAAATGTTTAACATAAGCCCTGTTTAATAACTCATTCTCTTATTTTTACATCTCCTAAAAAACATTAACTTTAAAATATTCGTAATTTTTTTTATTTTTTATATCATATCAATAATTTTTTATTATTATTTAAATAAAAAATCACTAAAATACGAAATTATTTATACTTTATATCACATAAATCACTTTTTACTTTAATTTAACAAAAAAAAATTCCTCCCATAAGGAGTGGAGAGGGGATGGCGGGATTATTAAACGGGCATAAATGCATGAAATTTATTTGAATAACGGCCAAGCACCTGCACCAGTAGTAGGCTGCTTCTTTTATTGGATTTATTTGAAGGCCTATTGAAATATCGTAAACGAGTAACACTCTTAACTAATTATTTAGTTTTTTTTTTTTTTTTTTAAGAAATTTTTTTTACATATCTCTTTAAATTATCATCTAGCTAATTGACAATGTTCATTTTCAAACTTTCAATTAGAATATTAAATTTTTTTTAAAAAGAAATAAAAAAAAATTGTGTTAACTGTATTTTCGTTATTAGGAAAAATATTGACAATTTTTTATTATTTGAAAGAACATAATCAATTGGCTTGTAGGTCAAAAGGGAAACAAAGATTGTTTGGACTTTTACCTTCTTTTTAAAAAATAATAATTAATTAATATAATTCAAATTTAAAAATTTATAAAGAGAAGACGTATGTTTATAGTTTATAGTTGAATAAAATATTTTTAAACTTTTCATGGTTTTAGCGATTAATTAATTAATACTTTTTTTTTAAGTTAGACAGTAAAATAGATTGAGACCGAAAAATTCAAGAATTGAATATATAAAATTAAAAAAAATTAGGCTTTGTTTGATAAGGGAAAAGAAATTGGTAGTAAAAATTGGAAGTAATAGATGTGATATAAAGTAAAAAGAATTTGTATAAAAAATTAAAAAAAATTTATATTGTAGTAAATTTTTTTTATTTAATAATAATAAAAAATTATTAATGAAATAAAAAGTTAAAATAATTTTACAGTTAATTATTTTTAGAATAAATAAAGAATAGGAGGAGGAAGTTTTTTTTTCTCCTGCCAAACAGTGACAGTGGCCCTTTGATATGAGTTCATCTGACAGACAAGATAAAAACGTACGATATCATTTTGACAGTGATCCATTGACGCGTGGCAGATCATTAAAAGCTTGACAACGGTCAAACTTATCCCGAAAATTTCTCAAAGCTGGCTACTGTCAAACTCTGAAACCCTATTACTATTTAGTTCCGTCCGTGGCCACTATCATCATGAAAAAGTTGTGTGTGGGTGAACCGTTCGGATAAGGTGAAAATGGAGAGGAAATAAGGGGAAATAATCCGCTGCTCGCGGTTGACGGTGAACTCAATTTTTTTTTAAATGATTTTCTCCGTTAATAAATATGAAAAAAGTTTAGTCCAACGGTTAAATCTCCATATTTTTCTGCAAATGGTGTTAAATAAGTACACCCAAATATTCACACAGCTAGTTCACAAAAGCTTGGCCATTTATTGCTTTTGTAGGTTTCGTGTCGCGTGGCATGAGCAAAAGCAAGCTCGTGCTGCCTAGGGGCGGAGCTATGGTGGCGAGGGGGTACTCAACCCACAAATTTTTTTTTTACACTTGTTAAATTTTTTTTGATACCCTGGTTGTCCCCCTAAACCAACTATAAGGGACATAGACATTACTAGCAGGGGCAAGCAGCAGACGACATGCCATTTTTATTTTGTGGACTTTTATAATCCAATTTTAGTTTTAGAGCTTTCAGAAAGTTAGGTTAAAAATAAGATCCATGAAGAAGAAGATTTAAACGGTGTGTTTGAGTTGTTCTTAAATGTTTGATGCGTTTGTGTTTTTAAACACCCCGTTTCATTTTTGAGAAATGACACTGATTAGGCTTGAATATAATGAAACAAAGCATTTAAAATCACAAACGCACAAGACCCAAGCCTACTCATTGAATCCACTGATACGCAATTGTTGTCTTTTGACTTTTTTTACTCTTCTTTTTGGGTCTTGTGCTTTTTTGCCTTCAATACAAAATATAAGCCTTAAATTTTTTTTTTTTTTTTTTTTTTTTTTTTTTTTTTTTTTTTTTTTATGAAAACTAAGCCTGAAAATAATTGTGGAAGAGACTAGAGAGCTTGTGCAATGCTCTTTTTCTTTTCTTTTCTTTTTTATTTTTTAAGGGCAGCGCAGGTCTTTTGAGTAATTGAGTTTATTGACTAAGCCAAACAATTTTTTTTTGTTTTTCAAAAAACGTATGATTTGAGAACTAATTTTTATATATTTTTTTTATGCTTATAGCTTATGGGTGAAAATATAAATTACATTTATTTATGAATTTTGTTAGTTATATTTTTTATTGTTTGTAATCATTTTTTTTTTAAAAAAAAAAAAAAATTAATCTCGTCCCCCCTAAGTTGATATTCTGGCTCCGCCACTGACGTCGAGGTCGTCAAGCTTTTGCTCAGTAGGAAGGTCAGCATCGATGCTCGTGATCGCTGGTGGGCACGGTACGGTACTTCCAGCTCGCTTTTTTTTTTTTTTGGCAGAACTTCACAAAAGAGTATCGAACTATACCGCGTTTTTACAGAAGGGTACTGAATTATCATTCCTCTCGAACCTGGGGTTTTAACTATCAAAATGAATCCCAGAAGGGCATTCCGTCTGTTCTCGGCGTTAAAACGCGACGGAAGTTGATTCACGTGACTTCCACGTGACTTTTTTAATGAGTTTGGTCTTCTTTGCCCCTGACTTCAACGGATACAATTTCGAACTTAAAATTCTGCCATCGTATCATATTTTCCTATTTTCCCCCAAATTGCTTTGTAAGTCTCCGGAAACCCTAGAGCTCCCCATCCGTACTCGTGCACTAAGAACCCTAACCGTGCTGTTACACTGTGGCTTTTTCGACAGTATACATAAGAATCAAGCATCAAAGGCTGATTTTGACTAAAGGTAATGAACTTTTTGGGTCTTTTTTTTTTTTAGTGTAAATGAATATTTATTTAACCATATTTGTTTATTTGCAGATTACTTGTTTTTCTTCTAAAATGCTGGGCGTTATTTGGGGTTTAGGGACACTTTTCCTATTGTTTAGGGTTTAGGTTGTTACGGGACCATGTGTTTGGTCATCGGCAATATCTGAGTCTTATTGAAGTTGCTGAGATGACCTAAACCCTAAAGCACATGAGTACCTAGAAAAGGTTGACCCTAGAACCTAGTGTAGAGGATGGTTCAACACAAGTACAAAGTGTGACCTTCTGCACAATAACTTGGCTGAGTGCTTCAATAGCTGGATCCTTAAGTTTTGGGATAAGACCATCTTGACAATGTTGGAAGGAATCGGGGGAAACTTAATGAGAAGGTACCAAAGGAAGAGAGATGCTATAAGGGCCATGGAGGGGAATGTGGGGCCAAAAATTAAAGAGAAGTTGGAGATGGAGGAAGATGAGGCCAGCCATTGTACACCAATATTTGCTGGTGATGGTTTATTTAAGGTTGATTGCAAGGGCAAGAAGTATATGGTCAATTTGTGTCAAAGAACATGTGGGTGTAGAAAATTGGATGTCTCTAGCATCCCATGTTGTCATGCCATCTCGGCAATATAGCATGGTGGAGGCAACCCAGATGATTATTTGAGTCATTACTTTGGAAAGGAGATGTACTTAAAGGCATATGCACCCATTATTTACCCTGTACCAAGTGAGGAGCAATGGGTTAGGACAAATCAATCGAAAATTGAACCACCTAAGTCAAGAGCAACTATAGGTAGACCTAAGAAAGTTAGAAATAGAGGTGCTGATGAGACATCAAATCCATACTCAGTTAGAAAAGGTGGCAAGAAGAACCAATGTGGGATGTGCAAGAAATATGGTCACAATACAAGAACATGTACTGTTAGGATGAGGCATGTTGAAAGACAACAACGTAGGAGAACTTCCTACATAGAACATGCTGCAGATACTGACTGCAATCTTGACAGGGTAATGTTTCTTTTTTGTGATTGTTTAGCATACATTTAGCACCTAAAGGCATATGTTTCTTCATACTGTGAGTTTAATATGTTTGTGTTGTTTTGTGATGGTTTCTGACATTTGATGTGTTCTTTTTAGTTGGGTGAATCCTCCAATGCACCATCTGTGGGCCATTCCAGTGCACCAACATCTAGTGCCCCATCTACTGACAATCCTACTGTACCAACAAGGGGTCGGGGTCGAAAGAGGGTAAAAGCAAGAGAAGAGGGTACAAGCACTACATCTATTGCACCAAGTAGGGGTGAGAAGAGTACTAGAGGAACGGGTGCAAGCACAAGATATACTAGGAAGAAGGCCAGTACCAGTTTGGCAATTAGAAGCAGAGTTGGTGGAAGATTGAGAGCACATCCTACACAAACTAACCCAAACACTCGAGGAAAGATGATGGTTGACCTCACTGGGAACCCTTCTGGACCACCCAAGGTTCCAGGAGATGGATCTGCATGCTCATGGGGTCCTCCTAGGGTTGCAGGTGGCATAACTTTCAGACTAACCCCCCATGACTTTGACATAAACAAGGCAAAAGCAACAAGTTCTGACATTCCTCCACTTGTAGGCAAAAAGGATAAAGGAAAGAAGAAGATTTCGCAAGTCTGATGTGTATTTTTGGATATGTGTTGTACATTTTGGAAGGGCATGGACAACATGGTTATGATGTATATTTTGGATTTCTGTTGTGTATTTTGGAAGGGCATGGACAGCATGGTTATGATTTGTAACTTATGTTATTTAACTTATGGTACTATTTTTTGGAAGGGTTTAATTTGTAATTTCAGTAGCTAAATTTGATGTGTTTTGATGTTATTTGAGTAATGGAAGGTTAAGGAATTGTTATGCATTGGTTTGTTTTGATGTCATTTGACTTTTGTGTAATTATTGGAGGAATTTGTTTGGTTTGTGATTGGATGAGTTTAGCTTTTCTATTCAGGTTTTTTATATCAATAGGTTTACAGGAACACATATATAAACTATTTTGAAACCAAGTGGTTTATGATGGCATTTTGGTATTATTTGTTATTGCCTTAATCTGTTGGTACCAATGTTGGACCAAAAACAATAATTGGTAACAAATGGTACCAACAAGTTTATAGAGACATACCAAATTGGTCATTTACAAGTTCTTTGGAACCAACACAGCATTACAGAATATCACCCAATGATAACATGTACCATTTTGAAACCAAATTGTTTATGATGCTATTTCTGGTATTGTCTGTTATTGGCATTATTTCCTTAATTTGTTGGTACCAAATGTTGTTTATAACTCTGTGAACTTCTTGTTAACAAATAGACCAATTGAATGACCAATAACATCCATCCAATTTTGGTACCAATTTTGAACCCAAAACGACAATTGGTAACAAATTGTAGTAACAAGTTTACAAAGACATACCATATTGGTCATTTACAAGTTCTTTGGAACCAACATAGCAATTGATATCACCTATGAACAACAATATTTCAAAGATAACAACTACAATACACTTATCAAGGGAAATTCATAATCCGGCTAACAATTACAAACCAGTTACCACCCTTGAACACAATCCGACCAACACTCACAACATTACAAGGCATTACATCATTACAAAAAAGTTTCATGCCAACATCATCCTCGACGCATTGCACTGGCTGTGAGATTGAGGATATACAAGCAACAACACGAATATTACCTATGAACAAACAAAGGCAAATTTGTACTTCCTCTCTACTGACCGAAGCTTCATCTTCTATCTCTCTAGTTTCAACTTGTATTTCTCAGCTTCTTCCCTGCATTTATCAGCTTCATTCTTATTTCTCTCAGCTTCAGACTTCTATTTATCTGCTTCATCTGAGACCTGGGTTCCACTCAATTCCCATTCAAGCTTCAAACTCTCGTGCCACTTCCTCAACCTCGACACAACTCTTAGACCATATACACACATTTCAGGATCACGCCATGAAAAATAATCACATTTCACAGCTTCTTGCTGCATAATTGGAAAATCCCATCAATCAACACTTGTGGAACCCTTAGGAAAAAAAAATTGGGAAAATAGAGATAGAATCCTAAAGGGGGAAAAAAAATGAAAACAAAGATGGAACCCTAAGGGGAAAAAAAATTGGGGGAAGAAATTACTTACCTTGTAATTTACACAAGAATAAAACCTTCTACCAAAATTTTCCATGGTGAGGATGTCCACGAACATGCTTTCAATCCACATTTACACAGTGGACCAGTAGAGGTTGCCGAGCTCGATTCACTGTCGGATATAGGTTATGATCGCTTCCACGTGAAGAACGGAAGAAATTAACTCATGCAAAAAAACCTACATTTCACACGTTGATGGAGGTAGGCCGAAGCTGAGAGTGTATGTACGAGCTGAGAGTCTATCAATGTATGAGATAAGTGCTTTGTGAAGGAGGTTTCAGACTTGATGTATCCGTTGAAGTCAGGGGCAAAGAAGACCAAACTCATTAAAAAAGTCACGTGAATCGACTTCCGTCGCGTTATAACGCCGAGAACAAACGGAATGCCATTCTGAGATTCATTTTGATAGTTAAAACCCCGGGTTCGAGAGGAATGATAATTCAGTACTCTTCTGTAAAAACGCGGTATAGTTCGATACCCTTTTGTCAAGTTCTCCATTTTTTTCTTCTTAAATATTCGTATTCATATCCTTCTGTGTATTGCTCCAGTTGATTATGGATTATTTTGGGAAAGAGTTGTTGAGATTAATTTTCAATATAATTTTTGAATGGATTCTAATTTTTTTTGGTAAGAATTTCTTGTATCATTCAACAAAATGAGAGAGAATTTAATGTTGATAGTTATGAAAGATATTACAATTAATGTCTCTGCAGTATTATATGAAAGTGAACTTTATCTGGACAGGCAGCTGCTGATGCTAAATATTACGGAAATACTGAAGTTTACAATATTTTGAAAGCTCGTGGAGCCAAAGTTCCGGTATAATATGAACATTTTCTTGTTGTTTAGGTAAGACTTCATGCCTGTAAAGAGACTTATTAAAATTGGCATTTTGCATACTTTCAGAAGTTCAGGAAGACGCCTATGACTGTCTTAAATCCTCGAGAACTTCCGGAGAATGAGCTTAATCCACTGGAACTTCAGGTTCGGAAAGGTGACGGGATCTCAAAGGTATGGTCATTGTATCTCTCCTTTCAATGTTTTTTTTTATTATTATTTTTATTTTTTATAAGTAATTGACCCAAGGGGAGATCTCCCATTCCATTGTTCTGTAAGAACTGAGCTAATTATTGATGCCTTCTCAAATATTTATAATATCTTTATAGATATCTCTGTTTGTGTGCCTCTTTTACAGGGAACATATCAAGTGGCTAAGTGGAATGGCACAAAGGTTGCCGTAAAGATACTTGACAAGGACAGCTATTCAGACCCTGAAAGCATGTATGTGATCATCTCATTTTGACATTGTTTTTAATATGTATGTTGGATCAGTCTTTACACTTTAGAGTACCAATTTCCAGTCTTTTTCCCTTAAGAATTTCATAGAACGCTTTAGTTTTGTTGCTCTCCTGATCTAACTGGTTTTCACATTCTTCACATTGGAGTGACTGAACTTGTACTTTAAATATATATAAGTATTACAGTTTTTGATTTTGTCAAGAGTGCTTTAGCTATCCAGTTTTGAAATTTCATATCATTTGGAAAAGTAGGTAGTTTTGCTGTAACAAACAATTGCAAATTATGAAGTTTATATGGTTTGGCCAAAATGCTGTTGCCGTTAAAGTTCCTGTGTGGTTATTTGGGGTTTGGTTCAGCAGGATTGCTGAATTTGCTGGTTCCTAGATTTTATTTCATAGCACTAACATTAACTCCTATTTCCTTAATTAATTTTTTCTTTCTTTTAACAGAAATGCTTTCAAACACGAGCTAACATTGTTAGAAAAGGTTCGACATCCTAATGTGCTTCAGTTTGTTGGAGTTGTTACCCAAAATAAACCTATGATGATTGTTTCAGAGTATCATCCAAATGTAAGCAAGTATATACTCTCTCCCCTCCCACCCTTAAAAAAAAAGAAAACGAGTGCTGGCAATTTGCATATGTTTGAGTTTGAGTAAAGATTCTCTTTTGGTAGAAGATGAACACACTGATTGGCATGGGAAAGAGGAGTAGAGAAGGGGGAAACACGAAGAGTCTCTCCCTCCATATGCAGGGTGGAACTACTCACGCCCTTGAGGGGTCCATAGCCCCCGCCAAAATTTTAAATTTGCATATAAATTTGGTACTCTTTATAATATAAGCTCGAGCAGAGCTTCAAGCAAAAAAGAAAGAAAGAGGAATAAAAAGCTAAATGTGATTTTTTATTAGAGCAATATAAATAAATAATTAAATTAATTAATTAAAAAAAAATAGAGGAGGGAAGAGAGGGAGAGAGATACAGTGTTGACCCTTCATTAGTTCCTTAGAATCAGCTTTGATATTTTACAGACATTGGACATAGTATCATAAAATCCAGATAAATTCAGAGTTGTGGCACTTGCAGCTGGTTCAAATGTAACTCTTCTTGAAGATCAGGTAATAGTCTGATACATAACATGTCATAGAACTTGCAATGGTTTAGTTTTTTCAATTTACAGCAAGCATTAAATTTTAGGGAAATTATGTCACAAGCCCCTCGTGCTTTCGTTCCTTTTGACATTAAAACCTCAGTTTTCAATTTGATGAAATCAAGAGTCACATGTTGAATATTTGTTAATCAATAACTTCTTTAGTTCTTTGACTCTTAGTTTCAGATTCAGCTTTCCTCAACCCTGCAGTTTCGCCTTCCTCGGTACCCTAAACCTCCGATCCATCATGTAAGTAAGTCTTTTATTTTATAGTGTAGATGCAGTTCTATCAAAAAGGTTCTATTTTTTGAGAAGCTAGATATTGTAACTCATGGTGAAAATAAGGGTCAAGAATATGGAAATTGCAAACCAAAAAGTATAGCAGGTTCTGAGATCAATAACAACTGGTAACACCAAATGTTGCCTAGGAGGTGTAAATTTTTTTTTTTTTTGTTTTTTTTGTTTTTTTTTTTTTGAGCAACATAGCAGCCAAGCATTTACTTGGGTACTTATTTTATAACTCTGGACAAGTATGGTCTTTGCTGAAAGTATTCTTATTTTCAGAATCAGTTCTATATCTAGACATTATAGTTTGAGATGAAGTTGGTTGTGAAATTGCATTGACTAGGTTTTCTATCTCTAGCTCCTTTCTCTATTTTTTTTTTTTTTTTTTTTGGTTTTTGGTAGAATGTTTTTGTTCTCGAGTGAAACTAATGCTTGGCATTTGACGTATCAGTTATCCAAAGCACACTCCATTCTGGTACATGGAGAAGGATTAATAATTATTTTGGTATGATATTTTGAAAATTTACAAGTTAGATAGATTTTATGACATTTTATATTGCAAAAGTACCTTTAAATTTTATTTGATTAAATACAGTTTATATATATATATATATACGCGTTATGATTTTCAATTGGAACGGTTCTATTTCTTAGATATTGATTAGGTCTGTCTCTGAGTGGAATGGATTTTGATTACTATTGGTGAACTAGTAGATGTCAAAGCTTTAAGTTTTGGAACAAAATGAAAAGGGAATGAGGTGTTGATATATTTTAATTGCTAGTGGTTATTTTGAGATTGTTGGGACCGATTTGTGTTGAGTATTTGATTGGTTAAGACGAGAGATATGTGCACAAAGTTGGGTAGTAGTGCAACATAATTGGTATCTGTACTCTCCACCTGTGGGGAAGTTTTTATTTTTTATTTTTATTTTTTTTCCGATATTGAAATGCTAGTCAAACTAATGCTAGTAATGCAATATGATTGGTATTAGTACCAGTTTCATTCAAGGAGGAAACTAATTCACCTCAGTAGCTAGAATAGTTCCTTTGAAACAACACATTCTCTTTAAACTCATCGAAGAGCACACTTGCATACCTGTGACTAATCTTTACTTTCACGAGCTAAAAGAACTAATGCTCCCAGTAACAAGCATATTCCCTGACCTCAATCCCCAACCATCACTGCATAAATAATTGCAAACGTAATAACACTGTAAACTGCAGGATTTGATTCCTGATATCTTGCAACAGAGCCAAAAAAATTGTTTTATTAGGTCTCCATATAAATGATCGCAGCACATTTTCATATCACTTATTTTTCTCTATCCCAAATTTATTTTGAGCAGCTTGCTAGAGTTGAGGAAAGCAGGTCTCATACATAGGCTGTGGTGGATTAGGGCCAGTGAGGTACGAAAGTTGGGGCAGACTAGGGTGAGTGAAGGAGGAAAGTAAATGATGGAATAAAATATGGCGTGGATTTGACAGGCTCTGGAGAGGGTTAATGGTCTTACCGTAGCACTACAAAAAGACGTGCGAAGGACAGCTATATATCAGCCTATGCATAGCTGCGGACGGTTTTTATCATTTTCATATCATAACCATTTTTTCCTATGCCCATTTTGTCCATACACCCATGATTCTCCTGTCATTTTCATATCACATTCACAGTTATTTTCCTCTATTGTCGGTTTTACACCTACACCTATGGTTTTCCTATCATTCTTATATCATCCATTTTCGTCTATTTCAGATTTATTTTGAGTGGCTTGCTGGAATTGAGGAAGGTAGGTCTCACACATAGGTTGGGACGGACTGTGGCGAGTGAGGGAGGAAAGGAAATGATGGAATAAAACATGACGTGGATTTGACAAGGTATTGAGAGGGTTAATGGTCTTACTGTAGCATCACGAAAAGGTGTGCAGATGACATTTATATATCAGCCTATGCATGACAACGGATGGTTTTTTTCATTTTCATAACACACTCATTTTGCCGCTACGCCTACTATTCTCTCGTCATTTTCATATTACATTCACACATTTTTCTCTATTGTTGGTTTTGCTCCTACACTCACGATTATCTAGTAATATTCATATCACCTATTTTCCTCTATCCTAGATTTATTTTGAGCGGCTTGCCGGAGTTGAGAAATGCATGTCTCACATAGGCTGAGGCGGACTGGGGTGAGTGAGGGACAAAGGCTGGTGCGGACTTGGGCGAGTGAGGGAGGAAAGGAAAATGGGTGTAATATGAAAATGATGAAAACCGTCCGTAGCAATGCGTAGGCTGATATATAGCTGTCATTCGCACGCATTTTTCGTGGTGCTACAGTAAGACTATTAACCATCTCCAGAGCCTGTCAAATTCACGCCATGTTTTAAAATGGGTGATATGAAAATAACAAGAGAATTATGGGTGTAAGGGCAAAACCGATAGTAGAGAAAAATGGGTGATATGAAAATGATGGGAGAATTATGGGTGTAGGGGCAAAATCGGCATTAGAGAAAAATGGGTTGTGAATGTGATATGAAAATGATAAGAGAATCATGGGTATAGGGGCAAAATGAGCATAGAGAAAAATGAGTGATATGAAAATGATGAAAACTGTCTGTAGTCATGCATAGGTTGATATATAGCTGTTCTTGACACACCTTTTTGTGGAGTTACAGTAAGATTATTAACCTTCTCTAGAGCCTGTCAAATCAACATCATGTTTTCTTACATCATTTCTTTTTCTCCCACACTGGCTCAACCATTATCCCTCACTCACCCCATTTGGTCCCAACCTATGTGTGAGACCTGCATTCCTTGTCTTCGGCAAGTCACCCAAAATAAATTCGAGATAGTGGAAAATGGGTGATATGAAAATGAAGGGAGAATCTTTTGTGTTGGGGCAAAATCGACAATAGAGGAAAATGAGAGATATGAAAATGATAGGAGAATCATGGTTGTAGAGGCAAAATCGGCATTAGAGGAAAATGAGTGTAATTATGATACGAAAATGAAGAGAGAATCATGAGTGTAAGGACAAAATGGGCGTAAAGAAAAATGAGTGTGATTTGAAAATAATGAAAACCGTTCGTAGCCATGCATTGGTTGATATATAGAAGTCCTTCACACGCCTTTTCATGGTGCAACAGTAAGACCAATAACCCTCTCTAGAGGTTGTTTAATCTATGTCATGTGTTCTTTCATCATTTCCTTTTCTCCCTCACTCAGCCCAGTCCGCTTCAACCTTTGTCCCTCACTTGCTCGAGTACGCCCCATCTTATGTGTGAGACTTGCCTTCCTCAACTTTGGCAAGCTGCTCAAAGTAAATCTGGCATAGATGAAAATTAGTAATATGAAAATGACTGGAGAATCATGGGTGTAGAGACAAAACTGGCAATAGAAGAAAATGGTTGTGAATGAGAAATGAAAATGACGGAATAATTATGAGCGTAGGGCCAAAATGGGCATAGAGGAAAATGTGTGTGATATGAAAATGATGAAAATTGTTCGTAGCCATGCATAGACAGATATATAGTTGTCCTTTGCACGCATTTTAATGGTGCAACAGTAAGACCATTAACCATTTTCAGAACCTGTCAAATTCATGTCATGTTTTATTCCATCATTTCATTTCCTCCTTCACTCGTCCCAATCCGCACTAGCCTTTGTCCCTTACTCGCCCTTGTTTGCCTCAACCTATGTGTGAGACATGTCTTCCTCAATTCCAGGAAACTGCTTAAAATAAATCTAGGATAAAGGAAAATGGGTGATATGAAAATGACTAAAAAATCATGGGTGTAGGGGCAAAACCGGCAATAGAAAAAAATGGGTGTGAATGTAATATGAAACTGATGGGAGAATCATGGGTTTAGGGAATGGGCATAGAGGAAGATGAGTGTGATATGAAAATGATGAATACCGTTCGTAGCCATGCCTTGGCTAATATATAGCTGTCATTCACACGTTTTTTTCGTGGTGCTACAGTAAAATTATTAATCCTCTATAGAGCCTGTCAAATCCACACTATGTTTTATTCTTTAATTTACTTTCCACCCTCACTCGTCCTGGACCGCCTTAGCTTTTGCTTCTCACTCGCCCCAGTAAGCCCCAGCCCATGTGTGAGACCTGCATTCCTCAACTCCGACAAGTCGCTCAAAATAATTATGGGATAGAGAAAAATGAGTGATATGAAAATGATGGAAAAATCATGTGTAGGGGCGAAATCGGCATTAGAGGAAAATCGGTTGTGAATGTGATATGAAAATGATTGGAGAATCATGGGTGTAGGGACAAAATTGGCATAAAGGAAAATTGGTGTGATTTGAAAATGATGAAAATCGTCCGTAACCGTGCATTGGCTGATAAATAGATGTCTTTGGCACGCCTTTTCGTGGCATTACAGTAAGACCATTAACCCTTTCCAAAGCCTGTCAAATTCACATAATGTTTTCCTCTATTATTTCATTTCCTCCCTCCCTCGCCCAGCCATTGTCCCTCACTCATCCCATTTCGCCCCAACCTATGTGTGAGATTTGCCTTCTTCAACTTTGGCAAGCCGCTCAAAATAAATTTGGAATAGTGAAAAATAGGTGATATGAAAATGACGGGAGAATTTTTTGTGTAGGGGCAAAATCGGCATTAGAGGAAAATAGGTGTGAATGTGATTCGAAAGTGCGGGAGAATTTTGAGTGTAAGAGCAAAATGGGTAAAAAGGAAAATAGGTGTGATTTGAAAATGATGAAAACCGTCTGTAATCATACATAGACTGATATATAGCTGTCTTTTGTACGCCTTTTCGTGGTGCTACAGAAAGACCATTAACCATTTTCAGAGCCTTTCAAATTCACTCCATGTTTTCTTTCATCATTTTCTCCCTCACTCGCCCAATCCGCACAATCCTTCGTCCCCCACTCTCCCCAGTCTGCCCCAACCTATATGTGAGTCGTGCTTTCCTCAATCCCGGCAAGCTACTCAAAATAAATTTGGGATAGAGGAAATTGGGTGATATGAAAATGACGGTAGAATAATGGGTGTAGGGGCAAAACTGGCAATAGAAAAAAAATGAGTGTGAATGTGATATGAAAATGATGAGAGAATTATGGGTGTAGGGACAAAATGGGTATAGAGGAAAATGATGAATACCGTCTGTAGCCATGCATTGGCTGATATATAGCTGTCTTTCGTAGGCCTTTTCGTGGTGCTACAGTAAGATCATTAACTTTCTCCAGAGCTTGTCAATTTCACTCAATGTTTTCTTCAATCACTTCCTTTCCTCCCCCACTCGGCCCAGTTTGCCCCAGCTTTCGTCCCATCACTCGCCACAGTTTTGCCCCAGCCTATTTGTGAGAGCTGCTTTCTTCAGCTCCGGCAAGCCGCTCAAAACAAATCTTAGAGAGGAAAATAGGTGATATGAAAATGACGGGATAATCATGATTGTCGGGGCAAACTTGACAATAGAAGAAAATGGGTGTTATGAAAATGATGGTAGAATCATTGTTGTAGGTGCAAAACCATTAATAGAGGAAAATGGTTGTGAATGTGATACGAAAATGATGAAGAATTATGGGTGTAGGGGCAGAATGAACATAGAGAAAAATGGATGTAATATGAAAAATGAATAAAATTGTTCGTCGACATGCATAGGCTGATTTATAGCTTTCCTTCACACTTTTTCGTGGAGCTACAGTAAGGCCATTAACCCTCTCCAGAGCCTGTCAAATTCAAGCCATGTTTCCTACCATCATTTCCCTTCCTTACTCGCTCTAGTCCGCCCCAGCCTTCATCCCTGACTTGACTCAGTCTGCCCTAACATGACCATTAAACCTCTCCCTAGAGCCTGTTAAATCTATGCCACGTTTTCTTTCATCATTTTCTTTCCTCCCACACTCACCCTAGTCAGCCTCAGCCAATGTGTGAGACCTGCCTTCCTCAACTCGGGCAAGCCGCTCAAAATAAATCTGAGATAGAGGAAAATGGGTGATATGAATTGGGTCATGTTGATGGTGGAGTCTTGAATCCCTTCAACAAGAATGTTCATCCCGTAAATGTCAACAACACGGGCGCTCGCAATTACCGCCATATCTTTTAGGTTGTTCCTGAAAACGTAGTCGGCTGCTTCGATAGTGCTGTAGAAGTGTACAGGATTTATTTTGAGTGGCATACCGGTGTTGAGATATGCATGTCTCACACATAGGCCGTGATGGACTGAGGCGAGTGAGGGACGAAGACTGGGGCAGACTAGAGCAAGGGACAAAAGGAAATGATGGAAGAAAATATGGTGTGGATTTGACATGCTTTAGAGAAGGTTAAAGGTCTTGTGCCAATTAAAGGTCCTGTAATTTATGCCTAGTACAACATGTCGTATGCTGTATGCATGATCCAGGGAGTGAGAAAAAAAAACAGTTAGGGAAAATTATACTTTTATTATTTTATTAAATTCAACAAAGAATGCGCCGCATTCAGACGTAAAATGTCTATTATACTCCTACATCAAATTTATTTTTTATTTTTTTAAATCTAAGGACATAATTATATTTTTTACATATTTGATGGGGGTACAATAGATATTTTATGTTACATGATGATAGGAGTGTACATGCGGTCGGATATTAATCGCTTGCATCTGTTATTCACACATGCAAGCGCGATAAGCAAAAACTAATACATGCATGTACGAATGCTGATAGGGTTTTAGGATCGATATTAACCGCCCGCATCTGTTTTTTATTTCAAAAATTAAAAGTTACAATTTTTCTAAATTTTTATGTTGTCTAATAAAAGGTAACAACTATTTTTCTGAAGGGCACAAACACACCCATGTCTAGTTTTGGACTTATTTTCCATGTGAAGCTACATATATA
Organism: Alnus glutinosa; assembly: GCF_958979055.1. Classification (NCBI taxonomy): domain Eukaryota; kingdom Viridiplantae; phylum Streptophyta; class Magnoliopsida; order Fagales; family Betulaceae; genus Alnus; species Alnus glutinosa. The sequence continues at coordinate 20,304,936 of NC_084894.1, forward strand.
AAGAACGTGAAAGCAGCCAAATGCTTTAGAGGACATGAAAACAGTTTTTTGAAATCACAAATAAATCGCGTGGGTTTAAGTTTATTTTAATTTTTATAGGTGGTTTAAGTGTATTTATTCAACATTTTCAGTAGTCTCTCTGGCATGATTAGGACGTATTATTTGGCGTACGTACCCTATGAATATGGGTTATTCGAATAATAGTGTCGTAGTTCTCTTTGGTCTCTTACAACGGAAAGTTAATTCAAGACCTTGCAAGTTGCAAATATTACAAGGTGGTCCAACTGGTTAACCATATCCTGAATGGTTAAAGTCCATGGTATCTATCTATGATAAGACCGGAGATGGTAAAAGACCTACAGCGACGATAGAACCGTATCATGTGTTAGAGTCTCACAGCATCTATTCATCCATCTATGATAAGACCATATCATGTGTTAAAGTCTCACGACATTTGTCTATCCATCTACACTATGAATCAGAATGTGCATATAGAATTGTTTATAAGATTCTGCATATGAATCTGTCATTACATCATGTTATAATATTGTGTATTGTTAAATGTATCAATATGTCATTATATTATGGGATGCAATTGACTCACTATTCTTACAGTATGGGATTGTGGTTAACACCACAATCACATGTGTTTATGCAGGATGGAAAGAAGATCTAGACTACTAGAATATTTATGTTAATACGTATTATTTAATGTTTGTATTAGAATAAAACTATGGTTAAACATTATTAAGCGCTGCATGTGGCACATATGATATTGTTTTAAGTGTATTTATTATATTAAAACACATGGATCGTATTTTAATATAATAAGGTAATTTAGTCAGCTCTGACGTGTTATGTTTCTTAAGTTTTAAAAGAAAAAAATATATTCCGCTGCCCAATTATTTAACTTTAATGTTTTAATGACACGTGGAAATCGAAATTTTTACTTATACATTTTTGTAAAAAGTGGGTTGTTATACCCTAAATTCTTTATTTTTAATCATTCGGCCACCACAAGAATCACAAATTACAAGGTTTAATCCACAAAAAGGAAACATTGCATATTTGGAGAAAACAACCTAGCTCCCAAACTTACCATTTTGGCATTTTCATCAACATTTTGAATCCAACAATCCATAATCAATCCTTCGAACCTTTTCCAACAAAAACTTGGAACTCATAACCCAAAAGTCAACACCAAGTGCTTCAAACAAATTAAATCCCAACATAATCACCTTCCTATTACCAATTAATGAATATTATTCATCAAACCCCACAATTGATCAATTACTCAAAAATCATACTAAATTACACTCATTCAAACCTTCTTCGAAAATTTCTTAAGATAAAAACTCAGAATTAGTTTCTTTCCCCTTATCCAGAGGCGGACCCACGTGCATGGGTGGGGGGACAATTATAAATTTGTCCTTTTAAAATAATTTTTTTTTTTTTGGAAAATTACACTTTACCCCCTTGATATATCCACCCTATGACGATCTGGCACCTAATGTTTAAAAATTGGTAGATGGCCCCGCTAATGTTAACAATGTGCAGCAATTAGGACCTTCTGTCCCCTCATCCGCCAATTTGGATGGAAAAGAGGTTACGTGCGTCGCACGTGACCTTTTAAACAAAAATTAAGACCATTTTACCCTTCCATTTTCCCTGTTTTCAACGTGGATTATGAAAATGCTTCATTTTCTCTCCTGTATCTCTTCCTTTCTCATCCTCCTCTCTTTCCAACCCAAACACCACCACCACAACACAACCTTCTTTTCAAACTCTATCTCTCTCTCTCTAAACTTTCTCATTGGTGTAATTACGAGATAGCGAACGATGTGTGCAACAGTAAATTTGAAGAAAATTTATCGTTTGTTGAGTCCCCAAGTTGAACCATCATAAGCTCAATCTCATATCAGTCACACTATGCACTACGCTCACGATGCATGGCCAAAAGGAAGGTTTTGGAGAGATCAGGGCACTCCACCCTAAATTTCAGGTGTCTTTACGAGGAGCGGCTAAGTTGGAGAAGCAAGATGGAAGCTAGGATTCATCAAGTATGTGTGTGAAAGAGCGTTCACCGATATAGTTATGCCAAATTTGAGTAACCAGCCGGCCGAGTTGGTGCGAAGATTGAGCTGCTAGTTTGCCTCTTTCAAAGCCTAGCAGGGATCTCCCTGGAGACAGAACTTTCTTACTTTCCAGCTCTCTGGTCCATCCTCTTGCACTAGAAGAACTTAAAGATTTCATTGCAAGGTAGTTGAAGATTTGTGATTAGGCATGCATGCAATAGAATCGCAACCATTTTCACTTTTATTGATTCTGTTGATGTTTTCTCGAATGTTTATGGATGAGCCGCCAACGGTCGATGCTCCCTGTGTATGCATGTCTTGTCGTTCGCTCTCCTTCAATTCAGACGTTGCACGAATTCTTGGAGAAAAGAAAATAGGTAAATTCTCATCAGTTCATGGAAAAGATGTTTGGTTGAAACTCCTTGCCGGCTTGCTTCATTATGCTCCGATTGATCCCTTTACTAGCAGATATGTTGCATAAGCACGCCTATTCATCTAAATTCTACATGCACCGTTGAGATAAAGGATATAATAAGCGACCATATTCCACGTTGAGATAATTAGTGATTTTACACGTGTCTTTCATGGATTTCCTCTGATTTTGGGAATGTGTATCCGGCCATGTGGAAGATGGGTGAGGGTTGAAAGGAGAAGTAGTTTGAGAATTTTGACAAGATTTAATAAAAAAATATTAATCAATGGTTGAAATTAAAATATAGATACCTTAAATTGACACTTTTAAATTTTGGGTATCTTTTTGCAAAAGTGATGAAAAATCAGAAGTTATAAGCTAAGTTTTTCTTATATTATATTATATATATAATGCCTTACGTAGTTACATGCATATCATATATATTAATTTATACTGTAGTTATATATTAATATAATAATTTAAGCTTGTAATCGAGTTGAGCTGAGTTTTAAGATTTTAAGACTAGTTCATTTATGAGTATGCCTATTCAATCTAAGCTCGAGTTTGAGTCTATCAAGCACCCAACTCAGCTCGAATAGTATTTTCAACAAGTTTGAACATCTTGGCCATTCCTCTAACGGTCAAAGCTTGGATACATATTGATGAGTGCCAAAAAGTGTATATTTGGACCCCTTAATTTATATTAGTTAGACTTTTAGCTTTGTTATTATCTAATGTTTTGGCTAGTTTTGGTGTTTTTGCAGGACTTGGAGATAAAATGACAGTATTTTAATTAAAATTGCAAAGAAGTGAAAAAACCATCTCGTTTTGACTTACTTTCAAATGTGGAGAGAAATGCATATATATATATATATATATATATATATATATATATATTGCGGAAAGACTTGTAGCCGTGAGAACCAAAGCTGGAATTGTGAAAACTTGGACAGCACCATTTCCCCACAAAACCAGGCCAGCACCTCTCTCTCGTCTCCCCATGCGTTTCCCCCCTTTCAAAGCTAGCAAAAGTAGGCTAGCATGGGCTCTTAAACTGCTGGACAGCAGCTCCAAAAAGCTGCTGGACAGCAGCTCACATGCTGCTGTCCTTCCAAAACTGCTCCAGCAGCCCCCAACAAACTAGCCCTCAATAAAGGAGCATAATTTGAATTTGCCATTTCCATGAAAATAAAAAATCAACACACAAATCAGACCTGCAGCTATGTATATTTAGGTTGTCTCTTGTCTCCATGATAGGAACAAGACATGCACGTGAAAGGGTAGCAGAAAAGAGACAACCTGCAGATTCAGCAAGAATTCCGGAAAGTGAAGGGCAGTGGCGCCATTTTGCATTTCGTTTCTTTGTTGTTTTTCTCTTTAATTTTTGGCAAGCTTGCAGTATATATTTCTCTCTTCTCTGAGGAAGAGAACGTGTGTGGAGTGGGGCACAACCCTCACTCACCAAGTCTTTCTTTTGAGAGGATTTTGTTCTTCCATTTTCTCATTTTGTAAGTGTTTAATTTTTATGCTTTTAATTTAAGGTTTTAAGTTTTTTTTTTATTATCATGTGTAGTTAAAAGTTCATCTAGGGTTGATGATGAAACCTTACCATTAAAGAGAAATTATGTTTTCATGCTTGTTTATGCTATTTGATTTTATGGGCTTTGAATTTCTAATTGTTTTACTTCCATTCGATTTTTGAGATGATTTTTGAGTATCTCTTGTGATTTTCGGATACAAATGATGATTTGAAGTTGTCTCATTTAATTGATGGCTTGGGTTTTCATTTATTAAAACATTGTATATTCAATGTGTTTCGTTCTACGAATACATTTGATTATTTGGTTTAAACTGAATATCTTTTGTGATTTGTGCAAAGAATAGATTCATTGAATGGTTTAATTAATTTTTGAAGCAAAGTAGAGCATACCTAAGATTTGTATGTGAGAAATTCAAATATGTCTGATGAGCATGAGAATAGGTTGCTATGATTTGTTGAGTGTGGATTCCAAAACCTTAGACCCCTTTATTTTCATTATTTTTGTTTATGTTTTCTTTTGTTAAAAATCACTAAATTTGGAACTAGGTTAAAATAAGATTAGTTTGAATAGAAATTAATTTTTGCAATACAATTCTCTGTGGGATCGACCTCGCACTTGGAAAACGCTATATTACAAAACGATTCATGCACTTGCGAGTACTCTTTAAAACTCACAACACATATTTCATATATACCTCGACTCAAGTTTGTACTCTACTCGAATAGGCATCTTGGTAAACGAGCCAAAATCTTGTAAATGGGCTTATGGGTAGTTAAAAGCAGCCTCCAGGGAGGTTTTGCGGTGGTTAGGCGCAATGCGTTGAAGCAGGCGACCGAACGTTTAATTAACTTGTATGTAATAATTACTGTATTTTGTGATGGTTACTTATTTAATAGATAATCTGATTAGGAAAATGTTAGATTTACAACATTAACACAATAACTACAACAATTTCTCACATGAAGGTGGGCTCTACATACTGGGATTTACCCTCATGTGAGGGGTTGTTGTACACTTGTTGTAATGGTATAGTATAAAAATAAAATCCCATATGATTAATGTATTAACAGACGTACGTTGATGTCACAACAAAAATAGGAGAAATAAATCTCATTTTCCACTTTCAAAAACTGCGTCGGTCGAAGAAATTCTAGCTCTTGTCCTTTTTCTTTTTCTTTTTTTTTTTTTTTTTTTTTTTTTTTTTTTTTTTTTATTTGGGTACAACGACTAATTGAATGTAAATTCAGCAGCACGATTGATCTTAGTTCATTGTTTGATGATTAATCTACATGCAGTATTTTACATATGGAGTACGACTTCTTTTGTTTTTTTTTTTTTTTAAAAAAAATCACTTATCATTTTTTATCTTTTATAACTTTTACAATCATACCCTTAAATTTTGAAAAGTATTAATTTAGTGTATCGATTTTTCAATTTATTTTTATTTTTTCAATTTCAACCCTCCTTTAGATTTTTTCGTTAAATCCAAATAGAGTGGTGTCAAAATTCTTAAAATACCATTCATTGCTTTTAGGGGGGGGGGGGGGGAAAAAAAAAAGAAAGGAAAAAGATTGCAAGGATTTAGGTGTTGGTTAGGATTTAACAAAATTTGAAAAAAAATACCGAGTATTTTGGAAATATTTTTGATAGGATTTAATGAAAATTTTTAATGGATTGGTGAAATTGAAAAAAATTAAAAAATGGATACATAAAATTAAAACTTTTTAAAATTTAAAGATATGATTGCAAAAATGATGAAAGATCATGAGGGGTGATAAGTTAAGTTGTCCTCTTTTTTTCTTTTTCTGAGAAGAACTTCTCTTATAACTCCTAAACTTTTACCATTTTGAAAAAAGGTATCTAGTTAAACTTTAAAACGTCTCAATTGAGGGTATCCATTTTTCACAAAGTTTCAATCTTAATCATTCGTTAGAATTTTCCATTAAATCATGTCAAAATTTTCAAAATATCCTTCATTTTTCTTAGGAAAAAAAAAAAGAAAAAAAATTGATAGGATTTAGGTGTTGATTAGAATTTAACGGAATTTGTAAAAATACCTTTGCCTGAATCTTTTAAAATTTTTATGAATTTTTTTTTAAAAAATAAATACGGGTATTTTCAAAATTTTGATAGGATTTAATAAAAAATTCTAAAAGAATACTGAGATTGAAATTTTTTAAAAAATGAATATCCTAAATTGAGATGTTTTAAAGTTTAAGTACTTTCTTTCGAAAAGATGAAAGTTTGTTAGTTATAAGTGAAGTTTTTCTCTTTTTATTTAGTTATTGATTTTTCATTTGATTTTTTGCGGCTTTGCTGCGCGCGGAACAACACGGGTATAAAAAGCGTAGGTAAAGGCAGTTTCCATAATTTCAAGCTTGCCTTCCTCCGGGCTTTTTTCCTCTTCTCCTTTACAATCCCTTCCGGCCCCCGATCGACTCCGACAATATCCATATTTAATTCTCCAAGTGTGACAGGACCCTTCACCGCTCTAAAACCCCGTCAAAGAACTTCAACTGAAAACTCAAGAAAACTCATTCAACCACAATGGATGTTTGGCTTACCCCTCAAAATCTTCAAGCCTTCCACACAATCGATCGCACAATGTACGGTCGGTTAGTGATCAACGTGGGATTTCGCCATATTCAAGCCAAGCAAGTTATAGCCTTTTGGAATTGGCTTGAAACAATTGGGTTCAGCAATTTTGTGTATAGATTGCTTACTTTTCCAGATTTGACGCTCCGTTTATTAGCCATAGAGACACTTACGTGCTTTCGTTATTTGTACGAAGAAGGACTCGACCGACAATCTTTTACTTTTGTTGATCAAAAAATCCCATTCCTTCTTGGGCATTTAAGACAACGGTTTTCTTTTTCTTTTCTTTATGAGAATCGGCAAAACGCGATAAGCAGGATGGAAGAATTCATCCGTGTGTTCGATTTAGCGTTCAGCGATAGGGTTCCGCCAAATTATTTATTTCAGTTCCAAAATGCATTTCGTCCCCCATCCTCAAATGGACTTCATCCACGTCTGGTTTATGGTACGCCTTCAGTCACGCCAAGAAAGTCTCATTTGCCTGCTTCGATACCTAGAGCCAGAACTTTCTTAATCACCAGCTGTATGGGCCAAGAAGAGCTTCGAGATCTCATTGCAAGGTGCTTTCTCACGCACTCTGACAAAACAGAGACATGTATCGCAACCAATTTCAGTACTTTTATTGCTTTTCTCTTTGTGTTTTCTTGAATGTACGTACGCAGGTCATTTGGGAATTGTGTAGAGAAAGTTTATGCGCAAGATCAGCCAAATATGCGACTTCTGACTGCTTGTGTTGTCGTTCGCTCTCCTTCAGACGTTTATGCAGTTCTTGGAGGCAAGAAAATAGCTAGACAATCAGTTAATGGAAAAGATGTTTGGGTGAGACGCCTTGACTTAAGATGACGGTTCGGTTGATCCCTCTGCCACCAGCAGCGGCAGATAGTTGCATAAGCACGCATATTCATCCAAATTCTACATGCACAAGATAGTTTTAAATTCTTTTTTTTTTTTTTCTTTTTTCTTTTCCTTTCTTGAACAGAATCCAAGTTCTTCTTTAGCTGTATTGATGAAATAAAGAATGATATATAATAAGTGGTCGACTATTTTCCACGTTGGGATAATTAGTGATTTTACAAGTGTCTTTCATGGATTTCCTATCTAGACCAAACAGTACAAATTGCTACTCTCTGTTTTTACCTTGATTTTCTCTCTGGCCATCGTCGCTCCAATCTGTCACCACTTTGCTGGGTAACTTTTACCCAGTCATTCTGCATTGAAATTATTAGCAATATTTCACAGTAACTCTCTAGCTATCACAATTAATTGTAAATATATATATGAAAATAATCATGAGACGCTACTGGCTAATTATTGACTTCTTGGTTTTCACAAATGACCTTCACTTATTACAGATATGATTCTCATTCTAGTACATTCCAAGTAGATTAGATAATAACCAAAGTTGATTAACCCCACCACAAGTAACATCCAGTACGTACGCTTTGTCTAACCTTCCCTTATTTATATCATCTGGTAACCATCCTGTAGCCCTCCGAGTTATATCTATCACAGATTCACAGCAGTGCTAAATAGTACGCAAATGCCATGATCATGGATATCATCGCAGTCGCTGTGCTTCGAAGCGATTTAGGAAATTCTTGGTAGTAGAATGTACGTGACTTGTCCTGGATAATGGAATGCTTCTCCGAACCCCACCACAGCCATCTGTGGCACCAGCCACAAGACCGACAAGGGAATGGTGGACCCTGATTCGTCTATAAGGTGCTGGGTTCGAGCTATGCCGAGCCGCCTAGACTCGACGAGAGCTGCCACGACCATGCCTGGCCGAGTCCTATTCGTTGGAGCGGCGTAGGAGGGTGAGAGAGATGGCTGTGGATGAGAGTATGCCCAGGGATGTCCGACATCACTGGGTGCGCCGTAAAAGACCGATAGGGCTTTGAAGGCGAAGCGAAGCGCCATCGTCCCCGCTAGTAGTTTTATTAAGATAGCGTAATGGAGTGTATTAGTATAGTTAATAAAAGGAGAAAATTATTAATACTAAACAGAGTAACTAATTAATCTACAGCGTAGCTATTTTTTTAATGAGTGAGCGAACTAGCTACCTGTCCCCCGAGCCCTCCCGCCGTCGCCCCAAAAGCAGAGGCGAGGAGGGCATCCAAGACAGGTAGCATACTGAGTGAACGTATCATACTCCCCCCTTGGGGGGGACGTCCCTGCTGGGATTTTGAAATGTTGTCCGAGGTGACGGTCCATGGTTAGAGCTTGGAGAACTGTCAAGCCCATTAGGACCGCCATGTGCCGCCAAATTATTTGATAACTTTCATTTTGAAGTGGAGAATTTGAAGGGAGAACGAAATTCAATAGTATGGATTCCTTTGGCTCCTCCTTCTTTTTTTTTTTTTCTTTTTTTTTTTATATATATATATATATTAATTTTTTTTGGAAAATATACTTTAGTTGCGTAAACTAGCACCATATTTTCATTTAAGCCTCCGACCTTTAAAAAATTGCATAGGAGCACATACTACCACCGCGTATCAAATTATATACTTTTAATTTTTTCTCTCCAAAATACCCTTAAAGTTACCAAAAAAAAGAAAAGAGAACCATTTTAAAAAATTCAACAAAAAAGAAAGAAAAATTGAAAAATATCAAAAAGGAGTGGCCTTTTTCATATTAGTAGGGTACAAGCGGTTTCGATTAACATTTATTGTCTCGAACCACAACCACTTTAGGCAGTTGTGAAATTTTAGTAACCGCAACCCCACCTCCTTAGACGGTTAGTGGTTTTGAAATAACCGCCTCTTAGTAGTTATTGAAATCCAAAACCACACGGTATAATCACTTTTTAAGTATGGGTCTTTTAAGCCTATTTTGCTGTTATGGGCTTATCTTGAGCCTCTTTTTTAGAGTTTATTTTAAATATTTTTGAACTATTTAGAGCCTATTTTAAATGGTATTAAACACCAAACAACGTAATTATTTTAGTATATTATTGTTTTTAATATATATTATATATTATATATGAGGGTAGGCGGTTAGTAATTATTAACCGTGTTTGCCTACCTTTAGAACCTCTAATTACACAGTCATAAGCGGTTAGTGGTTATTAAGTGATTAAATAACCGTCCGCTTGTACACTCCTATATATTAGCACTCTTAATTTATTTATTTATTTATTTTTTCAAATGACTATTTCTTCCCACAACTTTCTAAAAGTTCAAGGGTATTTTAGCGAGAAAAAAAACAAAAGTGTCTAATTTGACGGGTGATGATAATATGGTCCCCAATATTACTTTCTAAAGTTTGGACACCTAAATAAAAATGTGATTGTAATTGAGGGGGCTAAATAATATTTTTGGCCTTTTCTTATATGTTTCTCTCTCTTATAATTCACCAAATTAAATTTATACCTGAAACTTTTAGTAGGCATCGAACCCGGCCACTATGCATCTCCCTTTTCCCATCGCACTCGCTGTTGTACGTAATCCTGTCTTTGAGATGGAAGTGGCCGGGATCTTTCTCTTCCTTATGGCAGCGACAATAATACAAGCTAAAGCCCGTAAAGGGGCTCCCTTGAGGCTTGACATGCATGCCGATAGTAACGATTTCCCAGCAAGAAAATGGCTAAACCTATGAGAGTAACCGCAACACATATGCCGAACCCCAACCCCAACGCCCAGCTAACACATGTCCTCAATATAGACGATAACTACTGTTGCGCCAAGTACAGCAGAGGCATACAAATGACCACATAACAGTTAAAGAAAATTGCTTGATCGATGATCTTTTGCGCTGTCAAAATGATTTGCTCCCATTGCTGCTAGGGTAAAGCGTGTGCCTCCTAGCCCAACTGATAAAGGACAGCAAATTGGATTTTTGATTGGGTTGGGCACAAACTTGATCCATTTTCACATGTTTGAGGCCTCAAGGATTTGAGCATCGCTAGCTGTTTGAGGCACAAACTGTTAGAGAATAAATCTCTGCAGCAAGCCAAGCCCATTCCTCTATCTGCGCAACAAGCCATCCAGAGCTGCAAGTCATCCAAAGCAAGTCAAGCCATCCTCTCTGCAACAAGTCTTCCACGCCAACAGCACAGCAGACCATTCCTCAAATCTTCCACCCATACCTTCTTATATTTCTCATTTAGTTTTCATTTGTCCTCTGGTTCTTAACCTGTATTAAGTCTATATATTAGCCTTGTAATCAAAACTATGTAATCAAAATCAGCAAGATGTAGTCTTTAGTTTTACCTTGTGTTCTTCTCTTCTTCTTTCCCTTCTCTGTTTCTCCTTCCCTTTTATTTTTCTAACATGGTATCAGAGCATCCAAGGCCAACGCCAAGTCTCTTTCAATCCTTCCCATGGCAACCGTAAACCCCTCATCTTCAAACACTTCACCAACACCCAAACACTGTCCCTGCAAATCGGTGATCCTGTCCAACGATCCAGTTCTCTCCATGAACTTTCCATTATTCCGCATCCTTCCTCTACTGATCAGACTGCACTTTAATCTTTCTCAACTCTGCTTCCATTTCTGAATTTGCTGATTGTGCTGCCTCCAGCTGCTCAGTCACCCGCTCTGTCCTTCTGCTGCTCTTTTCTGCCTCCTCCATCACAATGCCAAGCTTCATGAGAGCCTCTCGCTCAGCGTTCTTTGCTGTCTCTACTTCTGCAGCCACCTCGTCATTTTTCACATGTCAGAATTGTTAATACTTGTTTATCACGTGTTAGAATGAGCTGTATTCTGAGCTGTATTCTGTTAAGACATTGATCTCTAGATTAGATTAAAATCGCTTTGTAAAAGCTGTAACTATATATATAGTTTTCTCTTGTATTATTTTCTTTTAATGAGAATGAAAGCAAAGCTTCTGCAAGTTTCCCAAAACTCTCTCAAACCTCTTGTTGTTCTTTTCCTTTCATACTGTATTTTCTGATATGGTATCAGAGCAAACCTAATTCTTCATCAAAATTCTCTGATCTTCAAATTTCTTCAATTTCTTCATCTTGATTCCTTTCTGATCTTCACAAATGTCTTCAATTCCGACTAATACTTTCGTTAATGCATCTACTGATAGCGTTAATTCCATTGATAATCTTCCAATTAACTCTACGCCTTCTGCGATGGAGTTCGCCAGCCCCTTCTATCTTCATCATGGAGATAGTCCAGGGACTCTTCTGGTTTCACAACCATTGGTTGGGAATAACTACCACACATGGAAGAGATCCATGACAATGGCACTTTCAGCCAAGAACAAGCTAGGTTTTATTGATGGAACTGTGGCAAAACCAGCAATGGATGCTCCTGAATACTCGGCATGGAATCGGTGCAACAATATGGTTCTTTCATGGATCCTTAATTCAGTATCACAGGAGATTTCTTCCAGTATCATATACATCGAGTCTGCACAAGAAATGTGGAATGATATTAAGGAGCGCTTCTCTCAATCAAATGGACCGAGAATTTTCCAATTACAAAAGGCGATTTCAGCCCTTTCTCAGAACAATAACTCTGTAAGTTCATATTACACTTCTCTCAAGGGGCTTTGGGATGAACTGAACAACTATCGCCCCCTCCCTTTGTGTTCTTGTGGAACTTCACGCACGGTTCTTGATTATCAACATCAAGAATATGTGTTCCAATTCTTAATGGGACTAAATGAGTCCTTCTCTCACATAAGAGGACAAATTTTGCTCATGGATCCTCTGCCACCGATCAACAAAATTTTCTCTATGATTGTGCAAGAAGAGCGTCAAAGAGAAATCACCTCCACTTTCTTTGCACCTTTAAACCATGCTCCTGCTGCAATGGCTTCCAAATACACTCCTTCTCGGACTCAAAGTCCTAAGCCACAAGGCTTTACTCGCAAGGAACGTCCACTTTGTACTCATTGTGGACTTCTCGGTCACACCATTGAGAAGTGTTACAAGTTACACGGCTATCCTCCAGGATACAAATTCACCAAGGGCAAGCCTCTTCCTTCCTCAGCCAACCTGGTGCATGATTCATCCCTACCAGAACTTCCACTCAGCTCCGAGCAGTGTCAGCAATTATTGACTTTACTCCGATCTAAGTGCTCTGATGATGCTTCTTCATCTGTTAATATCCCTGCCTCTGCTCCCACTGACAATCAGGATCATCTATTCAGTAACATGGCCGGTAAGTCACATCATTCTGTCTGTTTTCAGTCTTCACTTTCAAGAGATAAACATTCGGTTTTCTCCTCTGATTCTCTTTTCAAAATAGCTATTAACAATTCTGTCGATCATCCATGGATAATCGACACTGGTGCTACAGATCACATGGTCTGTTCACTTTCTTTTCTCACTACAATTACCTCAATTGTCTCTAAACATGTTCGACTACCGAATGGTCAATTTGCTGAAGTCACACATATAGGCACTGTTAAGATTAATGCAACCTTAACACTTACAAATGTCTTATGTGTTCCCTCATTTTCTTTTAATTTGATTTCCGTCAGCAAGTTGATTACTATTCTTCACTGTTGTTTAATCTTCATTGCTGAATTTTGTGTCATTCAGCAACTGTCAGGATGGAAGATGATTGGATTGGGTAAAGAGCGAGGTGGTTTATATCATCTCCTGCATGACTTGGATGATTTCTGTGATTCAGGTGTTCCTGCTTTAGCTTCTCTCTTTGTACCAATAAAAACAGATTTCAATTCTGTTGATTCAAAGCCTGTTGTAAATACGCATCTTGCTAATTCTGTTGATGTTTCAGCCAGTGTTTGGCATTCTAGATTAGGGCATTTATCTGATTCTAGAATCCAATTGCTGAATAATGTAATTCCTGGTTGTTCATCAATTTCCAATAAAGATTGTTCTGTTTGTCCTTTGGCCAAACAACACAGGATTCCTTTTCCTACTAGTCACACACATTCTACAGAATTGTTTGCTTTGGTTCACTGTGACATATGGGGACCTTTTTCTTTTCCTTCTTCCAATGGTTCTAAGTTTTTCCTTACCATAGTAGATGATTGCAGTAGGTTCACTTGGGTTTATTTGATGCATAACAAGTCTCAAACCCGAGTGCTTCTTGAATCTTTTTATCATTTAGTCTATACTCAATTCAACTCCAAAATCAAATGTTTCCGAACTGATAATGGAAGTGAATTTCTTATGAATGAATTTTTCTCTTCTAAGGGAATCATTCATCAACTTACTTGTGTTGAAACACCTCAGCAAAATGCTGTAGCCGAAAGAAAGCACCAACATCTCCTAAATGTTGCTCGTGCTCTACGGTTCCAATCCAATCTTCCTTTACATTTTTGGGGTGAATGTATACTTACTGCAGCATATCTCATTAATAGAACTCCCACCCCTCTCCTTAAAAATAAAAGTCCTTATGAATGTTTGTTTTCTTCTCCTCCTCAATATGCTCACCTTCGGGTCTTTGGCTGCTTATGTTATGCTTCTACTATTACTCGCCATAGGTCAAAATTTGATCCTAGAGCTCGTGCTTGTATTTTCCTTGGATACCCTTTTGGTGTCAAAGGCTATCGATTGTTTGATATTTCCCTCAAACAATTTGTTGTTTCCCGTGATGTAATTTTTCATGAGCATATTTTTCCTTATGCTTCTTCTCATTTTTCTTTGCCTTCTACTACTGCACCTCACACTGTTATTCCTTCTTTTATTTCTTCTCTCCATAATTTTGATTTTCCTTCTTCTCACTCTTCTACTAGGCCTGCTGATTGTTCTCAATCTTCTCCCAATAGTCCTGTTATTTGTTCCCAATTCTCTCCTGATAATTCTGTTCTTCCTAATAGTCCTGTTGTTGAAAATTCTTCTGTTCCTAGTTCTTCTAGATTGCTTCGCAGGTCCACTAGATCTCGACTCCAACCAAGTTATTTGCAGGATTATCACTGTCAACTGGCTGATGCTTCACACCCGATTCCATCATCCTCTCAGTCCTCCAATGCTTCTTCAGGTATACCTTTTGGTCTCTCTTCTTTTCTTTCATATACTAATCTGTCTCCTGCTCAAAGATCTTTTAGCCTTTCAGTTTCTTCCCATTTTGAGCCTAAATTCTATCATCAAGCTATCAAAATTCCTCACTGGTGTGATGCCATGAAAGCTGAGATTGATGCCCTTGAAGCCAATAACACTTGGAAGCTCACTTCTCTACCACCTAATAAACATGCCATTGGTTGCAAATGGGTGTATAAAGTCAAGCTTAAGGCTGATGGCTCTCTTGAGCGGTATAAGGCTAGATTAGTTGCCAAGGGCTACACACAAAGCGAAGGACTTGACTACTATGAGACTTTTTCCCCTGTGGCCAAGTTAACCACAGTTCGGTGTCTTTTGGCAGTAGCTGCAGCAAAGAACTGGCATTTACGACAGTTGGATGTCAATAATGCTTTCCTTCATGGGGAGTTGGATGAAGAAGTCTACATGGAGTTGCCTCCCGGGTTTGGTGCTAAAGGAAGTTCTCAAGTTTGTCGTTTAACCAAATCCCTTTATGGTCTTAAACAAGCCTCCCGGCAGTGGTTTTCCAAGTTTTCAAACACTTTGCTTAAGCTTGGTTTTATTCAATCTAGGAGTGATTATAGTTTGTTCACTCGGTTGCAAGGTTCTTCATTCATAGCCTTATTAGTGTATGTGGATGACATTGTGCTTGCAGGGAATGATTCTGAGGCTCTATCCACTTTTACTTTACTTCTTAATCAGTAATTCCAACTTAAAGACTTAGGTGATTTGAAGTTCTTCTTAGGATTGGAAATTGCTCGAAATTCCACTGAAATTTCTCTCTGCCAACGCAAGTATGCCCTTGAGATCCTAGAGGATTCTGGTTTACTTACTTGCAAACCTTCGAAGTTACCTATGGATCCTAATCTTCGTCTTTCACAGCATGAAGGTTTGCTGTTGGATGATCCTACTCCTTTTTGAAGATTGGTTGGCCGCCTCTTATATCTCTCCCTTACTAGACCTGATCTGGTTTACTCCATTCAGGTTCTCAGTCAATTTATGTCTCAGCCGAGACAACCCCACCTTGATGCTGCCCACAAGGTTCTTCATTACATCAAATCTGCTCCAAGTCAAGGTTTATTTTTCCCTGCCAACTCAGACTTCAAGCTCAAGGCCTTTTGTGATGCAGATTGGGCTGCTTGTCCTGACACCAGGAAATCTGTCACTGGGTTTTGTCTATTTCTTGGTGACTCCTTAATTTCTTGGAAGTCCAAGAAACAGCAAACCATCTCTCGGTCTTCAGCTGAGGCAGAGTATAGGGCAATGGCAGTTGCTTGTTGTGAGCTTATGTGGATTACTAATTTGCTTCAAGACTTCCAAGTTTGTTTGCCTCCCTCGGCTTTATTGTTTTGTGATTCTAAGGCTGCTCTTCATATTGCTGCTAATCCGGTCTTCCATGAGAGAACCAAACACATTGATATAGATTGCCATTTGGTTCGAGATCAGATTCAAAAAGGGGCTGTTCGGACTTTACATGTTAAATCTGAGCATCAATTAGCAGATATTTTTACTAAACCTCTTAGTCTTCAGCCTTTCACTGCTATTACTTCCAAGATGAATCTTCTCAATATTTTTGCAGCTTCATCTTGAGGGGGGGTTTCACATGTCAGAATTGTTAATACTTGTTTATCACGTGTTAGAATGAGCTGTATTCTGAGCTGTATTCTGTTAAGACATTGATCTCTAGATTAGATTAAAATCGCTTTGTAAAAGCTGTAACTATATATATAGTTTTCTCTTGTATTATTTTCTTTTAATGAGAATGAAAGCAAAGCTTCCGCAAGTTTCCCAAAACTCTCTCAAACCTCTTGTTGTTCTTTTCCTTTCATACTGTATTTTCTGATATCATTCACTCTCCCAACCTCTTACACCCAACACCACATAGACAAATTTCTCCCCAATATTCAGAATTCTACGCCAACCTTTACATCCTCTCCATCTCAAAAAAAAAAAAAAAACACTCCTTACTCTCTTTCAGACCTTTTGTCAAACCCCTTAGCCACAGCCTCTAACACACGACCTGCATCTCCTTCTCTTTACTTTCAGATCTATCTTCTTCTCTTCTCTTTATTTTTACATCCTCTAACTCTCACTTTCCCAATGCACTGACTCTACAATCTCACTCTCACTCTCTCTCTCCTTCGTCTTCTACACCCCCACAACGCCATGAAAAGAAGACGAAAACCAACCCAGCCTGTCTCAATACCCATCTCAGCTTAGCTAGAAGTAAAAACAGAAACATTACCTTCTCAGAAACACGTCTTTTGTTTTTCTGGTCTTTCAATCTCCTCGGTAGCTGTTCTTAATTTTCTCCGTCTCTCCTCTCCATACACTCTCTTTGAAAATCTCGGTATCTGCCTTATATTTGTCTATACGTGAGCTTACCTTTTTGTGTATTTTAATATCATGTCTTCCTTTTTAATTTTTAACACTCTACCGTTGCATTTTACAATATTGTCTATGGTCTATGGTCATCACAGTATGTTCTATGTTTCACAGTATTGTCTATGGTCTAGGGTCTATGTTTCACTTTCACCTTTTTTTTTTTTTTTTTTTTTTTTTTTTTTTAAACTATTACGTTATATCTGACTTGCACTTATGTTTTCACTTCTCTTTTGTTTCGTTGTTCGTCTCTTTTGTGTGTTTTACCTAATCTTAGGTTTCACTTTTTGTAAGGTATGTTTTAGTTGTATTTGTTTAAGTTGTAATTAATATGGTTAGTTGGACATTCAAAAAAACAAAAAAAGAAAAAAAGAAAAGAAAAAGGAAAATCCTTCTTTGGCCCATAGTTGGCCTTCTTCTCTTGGCCAATTGATGGCCCAATTTCTAGCTTGTGACAAATTTTCAAAGGCCCAAACCTATTTAAAAGTCATCCGGCTCTTTTCTCTTGGTCTATTGTTGGCCCAATTTCTTGCTTGAGACAATGTTTAAGACCCAAGCTTTTTTAAGCCATTTGTTTGGCTCTTTTCTTGACCCATTGATGGCCAAAAGT
Organism: Alnus glutinosa; assembly: GCF_958979055.1. Classification (NCBI taxonomy): domain Eukaryota; kingdom Viridiplantae; phylum Streptophyta; class Magnoliopsida; order Fagales; family Betulaceae; genus Alnus; species Alnus glutinosa. Next base: position 20,322,500 of record NC_084894.1, read on the forward strand.
CTGGCTTTGTGGTGCAGTTTGAAAACCCAAGTTAATCCACACAAAAAATAAATAAATGATGATGAGAAGCAAAAGACAAATTAAAGAAAGTTTCTTCCATCAGTTTACATGAAACGTATCCCATCTCCGCAGCAAGCCAAGCCCGCTCCTCTATCTGCGCAACAAGCCATCCAGAGCTGCAAGCCATATTTGCAGCAAGTCAAGCTATCCTCTCTGCAACAAGTCTTCCACGCCAACAGCACAGCAGACCATTCCTCAAATCTTCCACCCATACCTTCTTATATTTCTCATGTAGTTTTCATTTTGTCCTCTGGTTCTTAACCTGTATTAAGTCTATATATTAGCCTTTGTAATCAAAACTATGTAATCAAAATCAGCAAGATGTAGTCTTTAGTTTTTCTAACTCAAACTCTTTTTATGCCCTGCATACATAGAAAGAGGTTTATTAATTACTTCAACGAGTATGACATTGATAGGAATTTTGAGTAAAATTCTTGCTTGAAAACCGGCTCGCAAGAAATATGATTAACTTATTTATCGAAATTCAACGATTTAACATTATGCCCATAAATAACCGCAACTCATTCTCGACGAGTGACGTCAAATCCTATATATACTCGACATGATGGTTGGGTCTGATACCAAATGATACAAATCTTAAGTAGAAATTAATACAAATTTTGGGTAAAATTCCCCTTTAAAACTGGCTTGCAAGGGAATTAACTTCTCTATTAATATTCGATAACTTAACATTATGTTCATACATATCCGCAAGTACTCATACTTGATGAGCTACGTCAGATCCAATACTCGACATGCGTTAGGAAATAAATCATATTTCTCATAACTAGTGAGAAGCGAAAAATAAGAGAGAAGCAAATAATTAACAAATAATAATAAAAAAATTAAACACAAAGATTTACATTGTTCACTACTAAGGAATACGTCAACCAAGTTGCAATAAAGTTTCACTATTTTTTTAGAATATAATTTTCTCAATTATATTCAATTCAATTCACACTCTAAAATATCTTTTCTAAACATAATTTTAAAATTCAAATTTTTTTGATATTTACAATTTTAAATATCGTAGAATATAATAAAAATAATTGAATACCCAAGAACATTAAAAGGATCTCCCATCTTTATTGATGAGCACTTGAACAATTTGTTATAAATACATCAAACCCCTTGCGTCGTTAACCGGCGGCATCACATGATTCACATCTTATCAATAGAAGAAGTATCATCTGCACCCTTTTCAACATTTTGATACTTGTACAAAGAAGAGCACACCAAGTAGTAAAAGAAGTTGACCACTCCCACCACAACTACCACCCAATACACATTATCTACCCTCCCGTCATTTATATTATCCGGCAACCATCCGGTGACCCTCCGAACGAGGTCAATCACAGCCGTGCTCAGATAAAAAGAAATCCCTATAATCAATGCAATCATCGCTGTCGATGTACTTCGCAGCGACGCAGGAAATTCTTGGTAATACAACGCTACTTGTCCCGGGAAGTGAAATGCTTCTCCAAGGCCAACCAAGACTAGTTGTGGAAACAGCCACAAGACCGACATGGGCACTATTGAACCGGGCCGGCCTTGGAGGTGGTGGGCTCGGGCAATTTTGAGCCGCTTCGATTCCACTAGTGCTGAAGTGGCCATGCTTAGAATGTTTAGCACGTGGCCCAATCCTATCCGTTGGAGTGGGGTTGGAGATTTACCAGTCAGCTTCTGCCACATGGGACACAAGAAACGATCGATAAGGGTGAGAGAGATGGCCGTGGAGATTAGGACAACGACTAGGATAGAGCCAGCTGGGATTTCAAAATGAGGTCCAAGGTAACGGTCAATGGTTAAGGCTTGGAGGACGGTCAAACTGGCTTGGATTCCTATTGGGGTGCCTAAGAATATACTTGACGACCATAATGGGAAGATTCTGATGAGGGTTTTGAGATCTTCTACTTGCTGTATTGTGCATATCCTCCAAGGTTTTGCGATTGAACCATCTGATTGAACATCTCCTTCTGTTTTAAGTGCTGCACGATTGAGGAACCTGCAACAAAAGTTTGTTGATTGCAATTTAGTAAAAGTAGATCAAAATATTAATTTAATGCTAATTAAATTGATTAATTTAATGCAGTATATCTCTAGCAAAGGAAAATGTTTGGGATGCTACAAATTTTACTATAATTTACTTACAAACTAACATTGTAGTCCATAATTAATGAAATGATTGAAAGTGTATAATTGAAAAGTCAGGCTATCTAATCAGCCACTAATTAATTAATAAGAAGTCAAAATTTTCATTTAATCATTTCACTAATTGTGGACCGCCACATCATTTTGGAAAAAGAATTATAGTAAAAGTTGTAATACTCCTAACAACATGTTAGTACCGAAACTTAAAACGAGAATAGAAATGTTCATAAGGTGCATTCTAAAGTCACTTTTCTTAAGCAATTATTTGTCCATACCAATTCTGATTAATTGGAGTGCACTTATAGGGTTATAGCAAATACTTCTTCATGATATAATGGAGTCCAAAAACTTCTGATGTTTAATTGTATTTTGCACAAAACAAAATCAAGTAAAAACACCATCAGCGTTTCTATTCTATCAAGGAGATTAATGTTTTGTTTGTGCAGTATAAACTAATAAAATTAAAAGAAATTTTCAAAAGGAGTTTGAGAGAGATAAAAAAGGAGAAGATTTTCATCGTGTAAAAACTGGTTTGATAGTGGGCTACTTAGAGTGTGACTATAACATTTTTAATGTGTAAGTGTTCATTTGCGCGCAGGCGTGTAATTTCTAAATTAACAGAAAACAACTATTAATTTAATCGTTATTAAATTATAACCGTTCGATATTAACTGACATTTAATCTTGATCATCGGATCAATCTTATAATTAACGATTATTTAATTATAGTTGTTATATCATAAATGTTAGTAACCATTACTTAATTCCAACCATTAGATCAAAATTAACTTAATCGATCTTATAATTGACTTTACTAACAACAAAGTAAATCCAATCGTTGGATCTAATTTAAAAGTATTCTATAATCTAGATCAATTCACCGGATCATATGATCGCAACTATCCAAAAATTAATAGCCATCAAGGCACCCTACAACTCACTGTCACACACGTGCGTATAGTGTGAATATATACTAAAGTGTACACCCAAGTACTCACATATACCCAAATATTGCTTTAAAGAAATAGTAGTATAAGTTAAATTATGAATGCCTTTCTTATCTTCTCTTTTTCCCTAACTTCCAAAATTCTTAAATGCCTTTCATTATAAAATTTTTCCAAATCATAGACATAATTATATTAATTTTGAAAACATTTTAACACACCACTCTTTTGAAGAGATGAATGGAAATACAACCATGAGTTAAGCTTAAAAGTCAATAATATAAATTGAATAGACATAACAATTTTATCCAACAACCTAGCCAGGAAAAAAAAAAAAGAATTGGACTGATAACTTAAATTAAATAAACAAAACAGTTATACATAGAAGGTACGTATGCTTTGTCAAATCTTTTATTTATAAAATTCGATTCAAATCAATCCAAATTGTCATCACTACCATGGTAGTGCAGCTAGTGCTTCAACCACAAGCAGCAGTAGCAGTAGCCGTAGTTCGATCATGGAGCTACTGCTCCACTGAGACATAAGGACCATGGAGATGTCCGAGGATAGGGGGGAGTAGGAGTCAATGGCTACCTTTAGTAAGTCATGAAAAACAGCGCAGCCGACCGGTCTAATCATGAAGAGGTATGTTAAGAAACACTACTTCTTGTTCATCCAAAAAAAAAACTCTAATGATAGCAACCAGTGATCCAAAACAAGAACTTTGCTCTATTTTTCATGAATTGCGGCGCGACTTAGTAAAAAATGTGTCCCTTGACTCCTATTCCCCCGCAGGCCTGCTTATCCACATCTTCATGCTTTTGTCTCAGTGATGCAGTAGTGCACTTAATTGGGCATGGGATCAAAGTAATCAGTTCTCTAAATGTAATTTGGGTAGGTATTGTTTGAGAGCTTATGTGAAATTTAATTGTCAAAATAAATTTCAGATTGTCTAATTACTTACTTACTTGAATAGTTGAGTTTCATATATGTAGACTCTCTCACAATAACAACTAGCCTTAATTGCTATGAATTTCAAAACCCTTAATTAGTGGCTGTTCCATAAGTTATTAGGGAGCTGTTGAAGAATAGTTTCCAATGGTAGTTTAAATTTATATCAAAAAGAAAGTAGGTAGGGATCGATGCATTTGTAAAATGTTTTTATTGGTACATCGAATCGGTTCTTGGATTAGCCTTCATTTATCTTTTAGAAAAAATAAAATAAAAAAAATCAAGGGTTGATTAGCACTGCAAAGTAGCAAAGTGTGATAATTATGTGATAAAAGTGTTATTTCTTGAATTACTCTAAATAAAATATCAGAATAAGCAGCGAAAAATATACACATTACTTCCAGCCATATTTACTCAACAAATCATAAAAATTTCAGCAACAAAAACTTGAAAAGATTTTTGTAAAGATTGAGATGTCTTCTAACATATGCCCATTAATGTATTATAGATAGAATATACATGCTCTCTATTTATAAGCAAGGTAAATGACCTTAATTAGATTTTTTTTTTCTTCTTATAATTAATTATTCCTTCCATTAAGGAGCAAAAAATCTTCCTTAATTGGAATAAATTATCAAACACTTTAATTTGTGTCTAATTAATGGTATGCGACATATGAGCCACGTACACTTTAATTATGATGAAATTTCTAACAGATTGATCCCACCCAAAAAAAATAATTAGATAATTCTTTTTCAGTTCCCAAAGTGATGACTATGTTAAACTCCTTTCAGAAACAACTAGGAGGCTCTAGTTTGTTAAAATATTTTTTATTTTATTTTCTTAAAATAAAAATATTAACAAATAATATTCAAACGCAAAACACTCATTAAAAATAATTTTACATTTATATACTATCAAAAAGTTTTTTTTTTTTTTTTTTAAAAAAAGAAAAAAGAAAAGAAAGAAAGAAAGAAAGTGTTTCGTAGTGAGGACTCCAACTTGAAGTAATATATTACCCAAAGTTTATCCAAAGTTGAAGTTGCTAAAATTTTATCAAAAGTTCTTAATTAAGAAGTACGTGACAAGTAACTGTTAATAAAGTTTCCTACCTGAATCTCTTTTTAGGCAGTGTGGGTATTTCCGTCATTCCATCTTTGCCGTAGTAGTAATCCTCGATTTTGGATGAGAGCTGCACCTTCCTTTTCCGGACAGCAGCAATAACAACACGAACCAAGCCTGTGAACGGGCTCCCCTGCGGCTTATCACGGAGGTAGAAACGGTGTCCGAGCAAGAAGGCGGCCAAGCCGATCAAGTTAGCGACTGCACTAACGCCGTATCCCCACTTCCAGCCCACGTTGTCTTCGATGTAGACGATGGCATTGCTTAGCGCAGAAGCAGCGTAAACAGAGACGAAGTACCAGTTGAAGAAAATGCCCTGATGCTTTGGGTTATCAAATTGGTTTGCTCCCATTGTTGCTAAAGTAAATCGTGTTCCTCCTGACCCAATACACGCCAGAGCTAAACCTGTGTATAGGACTGCGTATTGGACGCTTGACGGTGGCGCGCAAATGCTTGATCCATTAATATCGCATGGTTGAGGTCTCAACGTATCGAGTGTTGCAGTCAATGTTAAAACTATTATTCCCTGCAATGGTATATAAGAGACTCATTAATATGGGACATCGTAGTCGGTATATAATGTATTGGAGCATTTACATTCGGCTCAAAAAATATTTAATTAAAATTTACTTTAATTACTAATTTTTTTAAAATACAGCATTCTGACTCATCATTTTAGATATTCATTTTCAGTATTTTATTTAAAATATTTTTCTTTATATGTTTCATTATTTTCAAAGAGGATGAGAGATAATCATATTGATTTTTTTTATTATTATTAATTTAACTTAATTATGCATTGTTGAGCTAATAAAATCTTTAACTAAAGTGGCTAGCCGAATCAAAAGGTTTTTTTTTTTTTCTTTTTTTTTTTTTTTTTTTTTTTTTTAAATGTATATTTTGCTACAAACTAACAAAGGTAGCTCAATAAGAAACCTTAGCCAGTAAAAAAATGGCAAAAAAATAGTTCCATCCGTTAGCCATTTTAGCTTAAAAAAAAAAAAAAAATGGCTAGCTAGCTGCTATAGTTTGTTGAGCACTACCTCAATAATACATAAATTAAACTAATAAAAAAATTAATCTGATTCTCTTTCCTCTTTGAAAATAGTGAAAGTTGATAAAAATAAATAATTTAAATGGAATAGTATAAATGAATAATTAAACAGAAAGTGGGATAGGGATGCTTTTGAAAAATTATAAGTAACTAAAAAAAAACTCAATTCTTTAGCTAAATTAATTTGCTGATTTTTTCCCCAAGCGATGGATAAGCTACTATACTATCAAGAGAAGTCCTACATACAAATAAGAAAATGAATGTAATGGCAATTTAATTTTAACAATTGCCTCAAACTCCACAAGTTTTGGACTGACCCGTGATACGCACATATATAATTTGGGAAATGCTAGGGTTTACATTCCTGTACACCCCACATCCCACTTATACATGTCTTTATTTTTTTTATTTGTTCAAAAAATAAAAATACTGGGTGGGATGTGGGGTGTACAGGAATGTACACCCCCAGCATTTCTGATATAGTTTAAGTGTTAATACGAACTTGTAATAAAAAAGCCTAAAATTTTGACTTTGAAATCCTGTAATAATATAAGAGTTATACTGAAGGACACTCTTCCTTCTAATACTCCAATTATTCTAGCGTGACAGAAAAGATTACTGTAAGAGTCAAACAGACTAAAAGACACTCTTCCTTTGAAATCGTGTATTATAAGAGTCATTATGTATTCTTTCATTGTTTTCCGAAGGTATATAAAAGAATATTTTTCTTTTGACAGAAAAAGTTTGATCACTGCCTCCATTAGCTAGCTTAGGAAATATATATATATATATATATATATATATATATATTTTTTTTTTTCTATCTTAACATAAAAAAATTAAGGATGCTCTAAATATAATAAATATTGAGATGAGAAAATAATTATTAAAATTTTAAGAATATTTTGAACGTAAAATTGTCGACCACAGTCAAAGACACACGTTATGTAAGAGGGTGAAAACATTACCAGCAACGAGATACAGGCTGAAATGGAGACAACAGAGAAAGAACTTATGAAAGAGTCGGCAACAATGGCTCCAATGACCGGAAATAGATTGCTGCAGCCGCTCGCTACGTTTGAAATCTGAGCGGCATTTATGCTTTCCACATGGAACTCCTGAATCAGATATACAATCAAGTTTGACAACCATCCTCCAGTCGCAAGCGTCAACCCCAACACAGCCCCTGCTTATTATTATAGAAAGAAATAAGAAACATACATGAGAGAGAGAGAGAGAGAGAGAGAGAGAGAGAGTACTGATCAGCGCGTGTAAGTGAGAGCGAGTGAGAGAGAGCGACCAGTGATGAAGACGAAGGTGATCCAACCGCCTCGTTTGCCACCGGAGCTCGACATCTGGGCTTCTGTGCCATCCATATCTCAGGTCAACGGCTGCTTAATTTCAGGTATTAATGTTTTTGTTACTGGTTTTATATATGGGAAAAGCTTGGGGTAGTGCACTAGTGGGTGGTTTCACTGGTTTCACCTTTGTCTATGTGAATAGGTTGTGCACAAATTATATACAACTTGTTGCGAAAGAATCGACCCCTTTATATATACACGCCGAACAAACCATGTGAAAGATCAGAAGAGTTGAAAAATCCGTGCATGGCCTACCAAGGTTTATATTAATATCTTATGTTCTGGTCCACCTACTGCTTATAAAGTATTGTGCCCCTAACTTAGGAACGCCAAAATTGATCGATCCCATAAGTTTTCCTACGCAAAGGCTGCAATATCTCTGGCGATCGATGACAGCATGCACTTGATTATTCCACTACATATTCAAATATATAGGCAGCTTAGGAAGGGGGAGAATGACGAAAAGATCTGTCCACTGCCAACTACTGCTTTTGCTCTCCATCTGTACTGTATTTGACTGTCGATACTAAATTCATTCATCAAGAGACGCAGAGGCACAGTGACCCACAAGTTGCTTTGACATTAATCATGTTTCGGAAGGACAATGCTACACCTAGCTTCCACCTAACCAAACGCCCCACATCATCAACCCAGCGGGTGTCAGAATCAATATTTAATTACATTAATCGGCAATCTTGCTTTGAAAATGACATGAAAAATGATTAGATATATATGCTTGGTTTTCTCGTTTTACGGTGGTGCGCGTTCACTTAATTTAAAAAGAGTAAAATATTAAAAAAAATGTTAGAGTTTCTCCTATTATTTTTATAGGATTCTTTGATATTAATAACATCTTATTTTTTTTAATAAATTTCTCAAAAGAGTAAATACTCGCAAAAATGCGTGAAAGAGTGGTTGGTTTAAGTAGCTAACTGCCATGATAGGCACATCTCTCTTAGATCAAATCCCCACCCTTCTTATTGACTGTTTTCCAGCGCGATGACCGTTTTGGGGCTGGGTGGTCCAGGGATAATTGAATTAATTCTCATTACCCCACTCTGTTAGACGAGTATTCTCTCATGCCACGAGTATTCTCTCATGCCCTAATTAAGAATATCGGACGTTAGGGTACACATGGTCCGGCTATGATATTCTATAGATATTGCTTTTTTGGACTGGTACATTCGTTGCCTAGGGCCTGATTGGGCCGAGCTTGCTTGCAACGTTACTTGTAAGATGGGCCTCATTAGGTCAACCCGGGACTTGAGGGCCCATTACTTGTAGTATTATTCTCGGGTACGTACGTACCATATTCTAATTAATGATGACTTGCATTGAAAATGAGATGATCTAAACATCCACCTGTTCCTCGGTGGAAAGTGGTTTGGTTTAATCTAACTATTCTTCGGCATGCATTTCTATTGTGGTTAACCTTTAAGAATGCTCTGCTTACTCGTGATAGGATGTGTAGTTGGGGTATTGTTGGAAGTATGATCGAGTTGTCTTTTCTGTCATGCTAGACAAAGAAGGCGGGGATCACTTGTTTTTTGAATGGAGCTTCAGTGGTCGGATATGGAGAGCTGTAATGGAGGCTTGTTTGATAACTGATTCGAAATTGGAATGGGAAGAAGTTTTGGCTTGATGCTCTTTCGAATTGAAAGGCAGAAGCTTATGTGCTATTTTGTGTAAACTCAGCTTGGCAGCTACTATCTATTATCTAGGGAGACCTAGAAATGATTTGCTGCATGGAAATTCTCTTAGATCAGAGGAGCTGATTGTGGCACTTGTGAAATGGGAAGTTCGAATGAAGATATTAGCCAGAGGAGTTGTTTCTAGCTCAAGGCTGGACTCTAAGTTGCTGCAGAATTGGGGTTTGTAATTTGGAATTAGAGTTTGCTTTGTTGTATTCTATTTTAGAATGTAGTGTAGTTTACTTCTTGTTTGTGGTTACTGCTTTGTGCAGAAAGTTTCTGCTTGGTTTGCAGTGTGTTTTTCCTGTTTTGGGAGGAGTATCCGGTTTTCACTTGAGTGACATTGTGTTTTGATGAGTTTGATTCAATATAGAGTTTATTCATCTAAAAAAAGAAAAGAGATGATCAGTTTTCTTTTCTTGATCTGCATGGTATTTAAATAGGGACATTTTCATCATAATGCTACCTTTTACAATTTAACTAATGATAAAGTCGGAAAGTATTTTAATATTTTAAGTCCTTGTTGTTTCTGGGTCAAAATTGGAGGTCAAAGACAGAGAAGTGAAGGCAACTACAACTCCTAGCAAAATCCGCGCCATGATTTACTGTGACATTTTCTTTTCTTTTCTTTTTCGTTGGTGCATGTGCTCTAGTCAGGCTGTAGTTCTTTTGTAGTTGGATTTTAATTTAAGGAAAATGAACATATTATTACAAAATTAATTTACATTCATCTACCTTTGATACCGGACTACTCTGTCTTATGTATGTATGTATTTTTTTTTTATTTTTTATTTTTTTGGGGGGGGGGGGGGGCGAATATCTCTTGTGTGTGCAAAAAGACACTTTTGCCCTCGCAATCTGACATGTCAGATTGCTTACTCATCGTTTGGGCCAAAGGGTACAATAGATAAAAATCCAGGTTACCCCTCGGAAATGATTCAGACTTGCACATGTGCGAGTCCCGTGAACAAACAGGACCTCCCTGTTGGTTTGGAGGATCTTGGCTCCTCTATGGGCCGGAGGGTTTTTTTTACACCAAATGATCACAAATGTTTGAGTATTGGGGAAAATTGTGTATTAATTTGGTAACGCTCAGAAACTCCGGAACACACTTGGATAAGGGCATATAGTGAACAAATACGTTCCACGGTCAAAGTAAAGGAGCATTAATTAGGCGATATTCCCTCAATTAATGAGTATCTAAATATTTAATGAACTGTGTACTTGGACAGGGCATATTCAGTCAGCCAATCTGTCAGGTTGTCGTCGTCAAAGACTAAGTGCTCCCTGTACATCATACCGGGAACGTTCGTGACGTCTAATCGCCGTCTGTGAGGTAATCCAAACGTGCGAACCATTAATGAAGAGAATCTTTGAGTCGAATTGTGAGGAAAGAAGAACGAATAAGGTATATAAAAAAAAATATTCTCATGTAAGAGATGTAATTAATTTCCTTCTGAACTACATTTATTATCATGGAAAAATCATTTGAATTAACTTAACCATTGGAGGAGGTTTCATCGGCCAACTCCCGACAAGCCTTTATTATTTTGCAAGTTCTTGGATTTATTCTACTGAAATTAAATTCACTTGAAGCGCAACACGTCATCATTTGAAAACTGCCCTTAAACTTCTGTTTTTTTTTTTTTTTCCTTCTCATCCTGTCTTATCTATAAGCATGCTTCATAGCACTTTGTCGATCACTAGCATATATATTGAAGGTTGATTGTCCTCTACCCGTTGAGATTATAATATTGGTCACATTTCATTGTACAATTAGTTGTAAACATTGAATGAATTGTCGGGGATGGAGTGGAATCCATTAATAAATAGGCCAGGGATTTTACAAGACAGTGTGAGCTAGGTACCACGTACTACTCCATGTATCTATATTGATCATGATGTCCTATGTGTGCTAGAGGACAAAGTTCACTCCTCTTTGTTTGACTATCGGCATTATTTTTCTCATTTATTTATTATAAAATGTTACACCGGTCGACATAGCATATTTGAAGTGACTTTTTATAGTAGCTCAAGATATAAATTTATAGAAAGTCATTTAAAATATAATATATTAGTCAGTATGACATATGTTTAATAAATGAGTGTGAAGAATATCATTACTGTAGCACTTATATATGACTAGTGTTTTGCTATATCTTGAGATTATTATATAATGATTTTATAGGTAATGAATCTTGAGTTTATTAACTAACAATTTTATGGGAAATGGAAATGAAAAATTTATCAATGGGGTCATCTTCTAATTCAGGACAGATATTTTGATGGGTTTTTCTTGAGCATGCTCAAAAGGCATTGGTTGTCTGCAGAATCTGTTTCCGTACGTATTATGCCAAAGAATGATTAAAAAAGCACTTTTAATTGGTAAGTGGCACATATTATGTTATATTTAGTGGCTTATATTAGTCTTTAATGGGAGATAATGGTTATGAGTCTTATGACAAGGATGAGGATAACGATGTTAAATAGTGGTGATTTTTTTTACTTGATTTTGCAAATTCGATATGAATTCATGAACACAAAAGAATAATGGTATCTATCATACAAACATTTCATAAATATTTTACAAAGACCTTCATGTTATACCAAGCAAGAATATCTGGTAGGCAAACACATTTGCGAAAAAAAAATTAAGAAACTCTTATATAAATTCCATGCTTTGAAAAAATCGACATAAATTATGCTCCATTTGTTCCGACATAAACTGTTTTTCATAGTAACATATTTTTAAAAAAATGTTTTTCGTATAAAACATTTTTCGACATTTGGTACGTACTGAAAATTACAGATGTTTATTTATATTTTCATTAAATCATATTAACTTATAAAAATTACAACATAAAAATATTAATATAAAATAATGTTTGGTGGCAGTCCTTTGTTGATCCAAGGGTGTCTTGGTGGTGGTTCAGTTGTAGTTTGGGGGGGGGGGGCTTGGTGATGGTTCGGTGTGGCTCAATGATTGTTCGGGGGTGGCTTGGTAGTGGTTGGGGATGGCTCGGTGATATGATGGTCCAGGATGGCTCAGTGGTGGCATGACATGGCTCGATAGTGGTCTAACGATGGTCCAGCGATAGCTTGGGGATGGCTCGATGATGGTCCGAGTTGGTTTGGTGGTGGCCCGTGTCTGTCTTGGTTGTGGTCCAATGATGGTCCAGCGATTTGAGTAGAATAAACTCAAACTCAAAAAATGATTTATGAAATTTAAAAATGTAAATCATTTTTCGAAACTAAAAAATCTTTTTTTTATCAAACCGAAAATATTTTTGGTTTGACCATTATTTTTTATCACACCAAACACTAAAAAATACATAAATCATTTTTCAAAAAAAATTTTACACTGAAACAAACAGACCATCAATCTATGTTATTTGATCTTAGATAATTTGTCCCCTAAACAATATCGGCTATCTTCCAAGCACTCCATCACTAGACCATAACTGCTTCCACCATCACTCCATCTATTGATAAGGCAATCTTTCACACCACTTCGTGCTGCCCACCACCATCCTCTAAAGTGGTGCATGCATAATGCCTTGTGAGTTGTGAGAGATAAAGGCCTTGTGGATCGGGTAATGCCCAGGGTCCTTTAGTGCAAAATTCACTTGCAGTGAGCTGATGAGATGAGAGATGGATTGTGAGTTAATTGGGCCGGGTGATGATAATGCACTACAAAATTTATAGTAATTTGACACGCACATTTTGACACGTGTACAGTGCTGTACACGTGTCAAAATTTAGACACGTGCACTTTGACACGCGTGAGACGCGTGTCAAATGTGAACGACATTAAGTGCACAATTTAAGACGTGTATTGAGATACACGTGTCAAATTTGACACGTGTATCTCAATACACGTGTCAAATTGGTTTGACACGTGTATCTCAATACACGTGTCAAACCGTTTGACACGAGTATTGAAAATATTCGTGTCAAACCAATTTGACACGTGTATTTCAATACACGTGTCAAATTGGTAATATTTTTTAAAAAAAAATCCAAATCGAATTTTTCATTTAAATAAAATTTTAATTTAATTATTTAATTGTATTTTTAAATTAAATTAAAAATACGATTAAATAAATAAATAAAAAATTTAATTAAATGAAAAATTCAATTTGGATTTTTTTTTTTTTTTTTCAATTTAGTTTTGGTATTGGTTATTTCAAATTATTTGGTATAATAATTTTTCGTAATTTCAAATTTTATTATTTCCGACAACAAATAACGCAATATTGATTTTACCGAAAAACAGCACAAAATAATATTACACAAATCATAAGTTAATAACATATTCGTTAACTAAGTAAATATTTACACATAAAAATTAATTACACAAAATATCTACAAATCTGAAGGGCGTCCCTGCGAATGAGGAGGTACCGTCCCAGGCGTGTTCTCGCCAACCGGCGATTGCTGCGCAAGGAATGGTATACCGGGCGAAGGTGTAGCGACAATGGAATGCTGGCTCAGCCGTCGTCCAACAGGCGACAACGTACCAACCGTTGTCGAATTACCTGCAAATAATATAGACAATTAACGTATATAATATTACTTGCAAACTTAAAGGGGTAATTAAAACAAATTGAAATTAATTTTGTCCTACACACAATATAAATCATACCTGCAGATGCACTACTAACAGACGACGTACTACCTACGTGTGCAGGTGAAGGCGTACCAAGACATGGTGCTGATGCTCCCATGGAGGACATGAAGACCTCAACCTGTCGCAGGCGCTGCTCCAACAGGTCATTCCTCGCTCGCTCAGCCTGTAGCTCCGCTTGCATCTCTTCCATCTTCCGAGTGTGTTCGGCCCAATCCCGAGACGTGCCCTGAGATGGTCCCCCTTGTGACCGAGGCCTATATGAGAAACATGTCCCCCGAACAGGTGTGACGTTCGGCCCAACCTGCCGAACCCTCCCTGCATACTCAGGCCTCCCAACCGCCTGTTCGTAAGCGTCGTTCGGTGCCCAACGCACCGTGTCTGCGGAGACGCTTTGCGTGGCGGCTGGATCACTGGATAAACTCTGCGTCATCCTCTCCTGTACGTCGTCAACATGAAAAAGTCATATATTGAATAATGACAAATCACACATAATTTTAAAAATAATAGTAAATTAAATCAGTAGCATACGCATAGGACCCGTGTACGTTCGTTCACGTGAGTGCCGTCCTTCCTTGTGTGGGTCTTCACGAACGACGCGGCGCGAGTGGGGGGCGTGCCAGATGTACATGTCTGTCGTCATGCAGTTGACATATATAAGAAACAGATAGCGATAAAAATAGTATAAATAAAAATAAAAACAATTATCAACAAATATATATAACATAAACATATATATTTTCATACCTCCTCGTGATTAAATCTGGCATAACTTTTAGATCCCGTACAATGAGGAAGGTCATTCTGCTCGCGCAGCCTCTTCATCCGTTCAGAGGTTGCCTACGCATTTAACATGAAAATAAAAATGTAAGCATTGACACACTTAAATTAAAACTAAAATTAAATAAACTGTTATTAAAAAACCACAACATTTTCTTGGTCTACATACGATTTTTTGCTCACGGCACCAATCTCTCAGCAGGAACTCTACATCTTCTGCGTCATAGTTGCCAAAAAAATTGTCCGGCATTCTCGCACGGATACTCTCGGGCGTGTCACCGTCTCTAATACGTAGTTTGGTTTTGAACCTCGACTTCCACGAGCGGTGCTTACGGCCAATATCACATAAAGCCTCCTGTTGTGCCCTGCGCGCGTCTACTGATACAGGTACATAGAACTCCTCCTGCACATTCAACACATTTTTATAGGTTTAAAAACTTCAAGAAATACATTAATCTCAAGTTTAATTCAAATAAATAATTAAATTATATTCATAGACATACCATCAGCGCGTCCCACATTGCCTGCTTAATCTGCCTATTTACCTTCGCCCATTCGTCCCGCATGTGTATGTAGGACCCACTCCTGATCAGCTTGCCCTCAGCCCGCCGAAATCGATTGCAGGCCCGTCCTACAGGTTGTATAGCAGCATTGTACTGCAATACAACCTTCTTACCCCTCGGGAGGACCCAGTTTCTCGCTGGGTCGTCAATCACCTCATAATAAATGGTCCCGTCTGGGTTGTACCCTAATGAAAGAAATATTCAACATTAATGTTAAATATTTAATCATAAGATTAAAGAACATATATATATATATATATATATATATATATATAAAAACAATTTCTAATCAAATATTTATTTATTTAAAAACCAAAAAAAAAAAAAATTTTGGTAAGAGAATCTGAGTTTTAAAGATGTCTAAATATGTACTTACCCATCAACCGAATCTGCTCAATCCGTATGTGCTGGGTCGCTGGGTCGCCCGCAACCTCCTCGCCAACCCCTCCGGCTTGTGAATCCTGCTGATCATCATCTGAATCCATATCCTGGGGACTACCGGGGGCCAACTGATCGGTACCCAACATCGCAACGTCCTCCTCATGGGTACTCTGGCTCCCCCCCACATCTGGCATCTGACTCTCACCGGAAAGTGGCAACTGACTCTCACCAGAAAGTGGCATCTGGCTCTCACCAGATAAAGGCATCTGGCTCTCTACATGCCCCGGGCCCTGACTCGCCCCCGATGCTGGCATCCGTCTCGGCCCCGGGCCCTGACTCGCCCCCGATGCTGGCATCTGTCTCGGCCCCGGGCCCTGACTCGCCCCCGATGCTGGCATCTGTCTCGGCCCCAAAATCTGGCCAGGCATCGCCGCCTGTGCCGGTATCTGTCCCAACCCCATAGCCGGCATCTGCATCTCCCCGGTCTGTGACAGTGGAAATCCACCATCCTGCGTCTCACTATCAGGGTTACACGTCATAGGTCCACTATACGTATACGGAAAGTACGGCGCATAACCCTGTGACCCCATCCCCTCTCGCAGCTACCATCGATATGCGTTACCCGGTTGGGTGAACCCTATCTGAGATAATGTCGGCAGCTCCGACAATGGAGAGCTGCAAGGTCCAGCTGTGCTGCTCTGTCCGTGATCTGACGTGGGCACGGCCACCGTACCCGGCAACAATGGTCTATAAGGCCCGTCTGGGTGGTGTGGCCACGCTGCAGAATACAATGCCGTTGAAACAGTGGGCGTGGTCATGGGGGGCACGTGTGGGCTAGGTGCCCGATACGCATAATGAGGGGGTCTCTGGTCCATCAATACCTGCGAACAAATGCAGACAAATTAATTAGAATATGTTTTTTTAATATATTTTTAATGAACATACTAAAGAACAACGAAATTTATACAATTAATAAAAATTTGTATTCAGTACAAGCGAATTGTACAAACAATATATATATCAGTCAAGTGTATTGAGTTCAAGCTAATTATACTCACAACAAATACATCAATCATTGTATCACGGGAGCTTCAATAGGATCTATGTCGGGCCTGTCGTACTCGAATTCGTCATTCGTATCTGGTAGGTCAGCAGTGGCTAGTACGAGCGGTACGCACTCATGGCAGGTTGTACCATCCTCATTACTCCCATCCCCCTGTCCAACGTCGTACACGTTGCGCGGTTTGGTCCTAACCGCACAAACCCAATTTGGGTTCCTTCCATCTTCTACGTAGAATACTTGATCCACCTGAGATGTAAGCACGTACGGTTCGTCCTGAATCTGTTCTCCCCTGTGGACGAGGTGATTGAAGTTGACAAACACTAGGCCATACTCGTCTATTGTGAATCCTCTGTCCATTGTGGGGTCTGCCAAATTGCACTTAAATAGGACGTACGTAGTCCTGTCATAGTACTCGACCTCAAATATATCGGTTAACTGTCCGTAGTACGTTTCGCCTTCAACGGTAGGAACACAGACGCCGCTATTCTGAGTCCTCCTTCCCACATCATGAGCAAGCGTGCGAAATAATTTTCCATTTACCACGTACCTGTTGTACTTCACCGCTGTCTCCTTTAACCCTCTACAACGCATAACCAACTTGTGGCCCAATTCCTCCCTACGTTGATCGTCCAGGCCATCAACCTATGTTTTAATTACAAATAGTAAACATCACATTGGGTTATAATCCTGAACCCGCATAAATTTATCCAATTTAAAATTTACAACTATTTCCTTACATATGCACGGTACCATTCGCAGAACTGCTCATGATGTTGTGCTTCAATAAGAGCCTCCGTAATGCGACCCCTAGTGCATGATCGCCTAAGCGCGTCTTTGTGCATCCTACATTCAGCGTATACAATTATGTAATAATTGTTATTAATACTTTTACTCGAATTCTGCTAAATATAAGGTTAGGACTACTTACGTCTGCAAATTGTGAAACTCTTCAGAGTTGAACCCAATATAACGATGAATCTGGTGCATTATCAACCGGTTCATGGTAACACGCGTGCCCGCTCCCTTGGATCCATCAGGATTCCTCTGAGGTCTGTTGTGGAATGTTGGTGCGTTATTCAGATACCTTGAACAGAACGTTACCAGCTCGGTCGCTATGTACCCCTCCGCAATGCACCCCTCAGGAGCTGCTTTATTGCGCACATTATTTTTGAAATTCCCCAGACTCCTGGTTTAAACACATACACGACAATTTAATTGTCGTCAATTAGGATTACAATTAAATAAAAATATTTATTTACATATTACGCCGAATTTTACCTCTCTGCCGGGTACATCCATCTATACTGCACGGGTCCGCCCAGTCTACACTCGCGCACAAGATGCACGACCAAGTGGACCATGCTGGTAAAAAACCCTGGAGGGAATATCTGTTCTAGCTTGCACAAAGTGATACAGACGTCACCCTGTAGTCGGTCCATATCTTCTTGTGATAGCTTTGTTGAGCATATGCCTCTAAAAATTGCAGAAATCTCCACAAGAGGTCTAACCACTTTATCAGGCAATGACTTACGCAGTGCAATTGGGAGAAGCTGTTGCATCAGTATGTGGCTATCATGGCTCTTCAAGCCGGAAATTGTACGGTCCTTGAGCCGAACACATCGTGAAATGTTCGAAGCGTATCCGTCCGGGACCCTAACATTTCGAAGAACCTTCAGAAAATTTTCTTTGTCCTCTCTAGACATTGTGTGACAGGCAGCGAGAATATACGTTTTACCGTTGGCGGCCGTGAACGGATGCAACTTAGGTCTCAACCCCATTTCCTGCAAGTCCAGCCGAGCTGCCAAGTTATCCTTCGTTTTCCCTTTTATATCCAAAATAGTGCCAAGTATATTGTCCATGACATTTTTCTCTATGTGCATAACATCAAGATTGTGCCGAAGCAAATTGTCTTTCCAATACGGCAATCTGAAAAATATACTTTTCTTCTTCCATATAACATCGGAACTCCCTGCACCCTTCTTCCGCTTCTTCCGTTTCTTCTTCTTACCCGCGGTCTCATCTCTAAACGCAACTCCGTCCAACTGTTGGAGAACCTCGTATCCGCATGGCACAATCGGTGCGCTGGCAAATTCTTCGGTACCGTCAAATGTCCTCCTGTTAAGCCGCCACAGATGTTCAGGCGGCAGATATCTCATGTGCCCCATATAGCAAAATTTGCACCCGTTCTTTAAGCGTATAGAACGCGTCGATTGCATACAGCAAGGACATGCCTTCGCACCCCTGTTAGGCCAACCTGATAAATCTGCATACGCTGGCAAGTCGTTTATCGTCCACATCAACTGAGATCGCATAATAAAATTTTCCTTCTTTGAAGCATCGAATGTTCGTACCCCTACATTCCACAGTTCCAGCAACTCATCAATCAATGGCTGAAGGTAAACATCAATATCCATACCTGGTGAGCTCGGTCCAGGGATAACCAAGGAAAGGATGAAGGACGACTGTTTCATGCACATCCAAGGTGGCAAATTGTACGGCACAAGCATTACGGGCCATGTGCTGTGGGATGTGCTCATGTTCCCAAATGGATTAAATCCATCTGCTGTCAAACCAAGCCGGACGTTTCTACTCTCTGCCATAAAATCTGGATGTAAAATGTCGAACGATCTCCATGCCTCACCGTCGGCCGGGTGCCTCAATACGCCATCCCTAGTGCGGCCTTCTGCATGCCATCTCATATGGGGCGCAGTATGCTCAGACATGAATAACCTCTGCAACCGTGGGATGAGTGGAAACCACCTCAAGATTTTCACCGGGCGTTTTTTTCTCACTGATATGATCTCACCATCATCATCTACATGTGTATCAGCCCTCCACTTAGACTCTCCACATACGGTACATGAATCTAATTCTTTATTGTCTTTCCAAAATAACATACAGTCATTACGGCACGCCGGAATCTTCTCATACCCCAGACCCATGCCACTTAGGAACTTCTTCGCCTCATACGTGTTATCTGGCAATGCCTCATCGCAAGGAGGCAACAACTGATTGATGAATTCCAGAATGTCTGAAAAAATCTTGTTACTAATACCTCCAACGCACTTCAAGTTGTACATGTGTACAGTAGCACTCAATTTACTGTGCTTTGTATCAGGGTGAAGGGGCTTCTCGGCAGTCTTTAACAGCTCTTGGTACTTCAATGCGTCCCCGCACGACGTATCTTCATCAACTTGTTGCGGAAGAGTACTGGCGGCTTCAGGAACATCGTGCACGCCGAAGGCGTCACGCAACATGGCGTGCATGTCATCATCCTGTTCCACGGCGACACCCTCCTGTTCTGTGACTTTACCATGTTCAGTGCTATGGTCAGCTGCCTCTGTGCCACTGTGATAACTCGAACACTGACCAGGAATAGCGGACCCAGTCGTAGTCTCACCGTGCATATACCACAAATGGTATCCCGGATTCATCCCCCGACCTCCAGTCAGGTGGGCAAGAACGTAATCAGGAGTGTGACGCTGGTTATTTCGACAATACTTGCATGGGCAGTAAATTTTTCCATCGACGGCCGTACAGTTACGAACGGCAAATGTCACAAACGCCCTACACCCGTCGTTATACGTTTTCGTACCCCTAGGTGCTGACATCCAAGACTTGTCCATATTCCTCTGTATAGGGTTAAGAGGACAAGACAAATCATACGTCAAACAAATAAACGTGTAAAAAAGTTGAGCATGTCACGCAACATGGGGTGTACGAATTTATTTCCCTTTTAAAGGGTTTATGGTTAGAGTTTAGGGTTTTAGTTTTTTTGTTAGAGTTTAGGGTTTAGGGTTTATGGTTTATTAGGGTTTAGGGTTAGGGTTTTTTTTTTTTTTTTTTTTATATAAAAAAAAGTGTAGGGTTTTGTTTTTTTCCTTTTCTAAAGGGTTTAGGGTTAGGGTTTGTAAGGGTTTAGGGTTTAGGGTTTAGGGTTAGGGTTTGTTAGGGTTTAGGAGGGTTTAGGTTTTTTTTTTTTTATTTAGGGTTTAGGGTTAGGGTTTAGGGTTTAGGGTTAGGGTTAGGGTATAAATTTAGAAAGTGTAAGATTTTTTTTTTTTTTTTAAAGGGTTTAGGGTTAGGGTTTGTTAGGGTTTATGGTTAGGCTTTTTTTTTTAAAAAAAAAAAAAAAAAAGTGTAGGATTTTGTTTTTTTTTCTTTTCTTTTCTTAAGGGTTTAGGGTTAGGGTTTGTAAGGGATTAGGGTTTAGGGTTAGGGTTTGTTAGGGTTTAGGAGGGTTTAGGTTTTTTTTTTTTTTTTAGGGTTTAGGGTTAGGGTTTAGGGTTAGGGTTTGTTAGGGTTAGGGTTTAGGGTTAGGGTTAGGGTATAAATTTAGAAAGTGTAGGATTTTTTTTTTTTTTTAAAGGGTTTAGGGTTAGGGTTTGTTAGGGTTTAGGGTTAGGGTTTGTTAGGGTTAGGGTATAAATTTAGAAAGTGTAGGATTTTTTTTTTTTTTTAAAGGGTTTAGGGTTAGGGTATAAATTTAGAAAGTGTAGGATTTTTTTTTTTTTTTAAAGGGTTTAGGGTTAGGGTTTGTTAGGGTTTAGGGTTAGGGTTTGTTAGGGTTAGGGTTTAGGGTTAGGGTTAGGGTATAAATTTAGAAAGTGTAGGATTTTTTTTTTTTTTTTTAAAGGGTTTAGGGTTAGGGTTTGTTAGGGTTTAGGGTTAGGGTTTGTTAGGGTTAGGGTATAAATTTAGAAAGTGTAGGATTTTTTTTTTTTTAAAGGGTTTAGGGTTAGGGTTTGTTAGGGTTTAGGGTATAAATTTAGAAAGTGTAGGATTTTTTTTTTTTTTAAAGGGTTTAGGGTTAGGGTTTGTTAGGGTTTAGGGTTAGGTGTTTTTTTTCTAAAAAAAAAATGTATGATTTTGGTTTTTTTCTTTTTCTTAAGGGTTTAGGGTATAGGTTTATGGTTTTATTTTATTTTATTTTTTATACGGGTTTATGGTTTAGGGTTTAGGGTTTAGGGTTTTAGTGTTAGGGTTTCTTTTTTTAGAAAGTGTATGATATTTTTTTTTTGTTAGGGTTTAGGATTTAGGGTTCGTTATGGTTTAAGGTTGGGGTTTGGTTATAGAAAATGTAGGAATTTTTTTTTTTTTTTTTTAAAGGATCTAGGATTAGGGTTTAGGGTTTAGGGTTTTAGTTTCTTAGGGTTTAGGGTTTAAGGTTAGGATTTTTGTTTTTAGTGTTAGGAATTTTTTTTTTAGAAAGTGTAGGAAATTTTCTTTTTAAGGGTTTAGGGTATAGGGTTTAAGGTTAGGATTTTTGTTTTTAGTGTTAGGGTTTCTTTTTTTAGAAAGTGTAGGATATTTTTTTTTTTTAGGGTTTAGGGTTTAGGGTTTAAGGATAGGACTTTTGTTTTTAGTGTTATGGTTTCTTTTTTTAGAAAGTGTAGGATATTTTTTTTTAGGCTTTAGGGTTTAGGGTTTGTTAGAGTTTAGGGTTTAGGGTTTAAGGTTTAGGGTTAGGGTTTTTAAGGTTTCAAAGTGTAGGAATTTTTTTTTTAGGGTTTACGATTTAGGGTTTGGAGTTTAGGGTAAGGGTTTTTTTTAAGAACGTGTAGGATTCAAAGTTTATTTAAGGGTTTATTATTGTGTTGGTTTTATGGTTATGATTTGAAGATATAAAGTTTAGGGTTGGAGTTTAAGTATTTCTTAAAAAGTAGACGGTCAATTTTAATTTTTTTTCTTTTTTTATTCAAACCCATTTTATTTGTTGTTCCCATTTATTATTTTCAAAAGTGTCATCGTTGGTTTATAACGTTAAACTAATATCGGACATTGTTTGATTTTGTTTGACTAACAAAAAAACATTGTAATCCATAATAACACATTCAAAATATATATATATATAACCTCTCAAATAAAAAATTAGGACAGGAAAAATTAAAAACATAAAAAACACAACATGGCAAAAAAGAACATGGCTTTCAAAAAAATAAAAATACATATAACACTAAATGACACAAAAATACAAACGCCTACACAATTTCTAAATATCAAATGTGTACTAACACAAAAATACATGCAGCATTGTTAAAAAAAAAAACACAAACTATAGCAAAAATGAAATACCTACTCCAAGAAAACCCCCCCCCAAAAAAAAAAAAAAACAATAATTTAAGCTTACACTGATTCAGCAAAATTGAAAAAATAAAATATAACACAGTCCAAAAATTATTACAATTATCAATCAAGAACAAATGTCCAAATTATTACAATAAAAATTATTACAATATATATTCAATCAGTATTTCATTTACATGTTGAAAAAAAAAATGAAATACAAATTTAAGGGGAAATTACTCACTGTCGACGGTAGGTTGTGGATTTAGGGCTCCTTCTTTATATATATACCTGCATATTCGGATATACATTATGGAGAAAGAAAAAAAAAGTTAGCAAATGTATATATATATAACACTAAATTTATCTGCAATATATATTAAGAGCACCGGCGACTGAACAGAGAGAGAGAGAAAGAGAGAGCCACTGACCGGACCGGAGGAAAGGGAACCGACGGCCTAGCCAACCCCTGCCGGAGGGACGTCCCAGTAGAGAGAGAAAGAGAGAGATAGAGAGAGAGAGAGAGAGAGAGAGAGAGAGAGAGAGAGAGAGAGAGAGAGAGAGAGAGAGCTAGAGGGAATCGGTGAGAGAGAGACAGTCGGTGAGAGGGAGACGTGACGACGCCGGAGCTCACCACACCGGCCGGCTGAGCTCGCCGGAGAGACAGAGAGAGAGAGAAGAAATGAGAGAGAGAGAGAGAGAGAGAGAGAGAGAGAGAGAGAGCGAGAGAGAAGAAATGGGTAGCTTCCTCTGGAAGCTACCCATTTCTTATATATAAATATAAGTATATAATTTATATAATATAATATATATTTATATTATTAATTTGTTTAACGTATATAATATATAATGTTTGGCCAGGTGGCGCGCGGGAGAATTCCCGCGCGGCATCTGGCCAAACAGTTGGAGACGTGTTTATAAATACACGTCTCCACATGGTATATATATTTAATATATATATATATATATATATATATATATATATATATATATATATATATATATATATATATATATATATATTATATCTATTTTATATAAACCCATGCAACCCTAAGTTCATGCAATGCATGTACTGCATGTACATGCACTGCATGAACTCATGTTGCAAATTTTTTTTTTTTTTTTGGGTCTACATATATGCTTCACAAAGTTGGTTTAATTATGCATATAGTACAATATGTCAATTTAGGGTTAGAGTTTACGTACTTATAAGTACACCTATATATATATATATATATATATATATATATATATATATATATATAACTCATCATATAAACCCTAATCATAAGTGTATGTATTTTATATAGCAAATAACCATAACCCTAACTGTATGTACTATATATAGCAAAAAACCCTAACCCTAAAATACACGTCCCCCATAGTAGAAATTGTATTTAATTTAAAAAGTAATAAATATATCTATATATATAATAAAAAATAATTATATATATAAATAAATATATTATTTAAAAAATAATAATTTAATGGTCCAAAAAATTAAACTATAACCCTAAGTGTATATACTATATATAGCTATAAACTATAACCTTAAGGGTACGTACTATACTAAAACCTAAAACCATAAAAAATAAAAACTAAAACCTAACCATAAAATTAAACTCTAACCCTAAGTGCTAGACTATATATAGCTATAAACTCTAATCATGAGGGTACGTACTATATCTAGTCATAAACCCTAACCCTAATCCTCTATCCAAAAGTATATAATATATATATATATATATATAGCTATAAAACTAAACCCTAAGTAAATGTACTATAACTATAACTATAACTATATATATATATATATCGGAACAATCTAATTTTGAACTGCTCATGATTTAATATATATATATATATATACTTAAAAGTGTACAATAATGACACGTGAAAAATATATTGACATTATTATTCATTAAACGTAAAATCAATAAAATTATAACACATAGCCCTAAGTGTATATATTATATATACCTATAAACCCTAAAACTCAAACCCTAAGTGTATATACTATATATATCGATAAACCATAATCCTAAGTATATATACTATATATAGGTATAAACCCTAGCCCTAAGTGTATATACTATATGCTATAAACCCTAACCCTAAGGGTATGTACTATATATAGCCATAAATTTACGAGGGACTAAACTATAAGTATTTAATTCATTATGTAGCGCAGAACTCTAAAAATAATTGCA
Source organism: Alnus glutinosa (assembly GCF_958979055.1). Classification (NCBI taxonomy): domain Eukaryota; kingdom Viridiplantae; phylum Streptophyta; class Magnoliopsida; order Fagales; family Betulaceae; genus Alnus; species Alnus glutinosa. The sequence goes on from NC_084894.1 coordinate 20,347,527, forward strand.
TTTACTATATATAGACATAAATAAAAAGGTTACTGTATATAGTTTCTAAACCGTTTACATGCATACATATCTATATATATAGTATTAATTATAGGTTTTTTAACTTTGTTATGTTTAATTTTTTTTTTTTTTGGTTTCTAAACGTAGATGGTGTACAAAACTAAATCCTAATTTAAACTATTTAGTTTAATTATATATTTAGCACCAAATTTGTTTAATTATGCATATAGTACAATATGTAAATTAGGTTAGGGTTTACGTGCTTAATAGTATACTATATATATATAAATAAGGAACCTAAAAAGTATAAATTCCAACCAACAAATTTACATATAGCATATAGTACAATATGTAAATTAGGTTAGGGTAATCTACACCGTATTTTTGGATTAGATTTGTATGATTAATAATGTAAGGAGTTTTTTTTTTGATTTTTTTTTTAAATAATTAATACAACACATAATTTTTTTTTTTAATATATATTTGGCGAATTAATAAATTTTTGACACGTGTATTACTACACGTGTCCATTTGGACACGTATATTAAATACGAGTAATGCTACACGTCATACCCATGTCCCTCTTGTGTCCCTCTAAAAATGAGGTGGCTTTTAAAATCACCATTGAGCTTGTGATTGATCAAAATTGAATTTTGATCACATGATGATTTTAAAAGCCACCTCATTTTTAGAGGGACACAAGAGGGACATGGGTATGACGTTTAGAGTTACTCATTAAATACACGTGTCCAATTGGACGCGTGTATTTCATATGCGTGTCCTATATACACGCGTCCAAAATGGACACGTGTATTCCATATGCGTGTCCAAATGGACACGTGTATGTCATACACGTGTCCATTTTGGACGGCTTCACAATTTGACACGTGTCTAAAATGACACGTGTCAAATTGGACGCGTGTCTACAGTAACGGGTACTGTAGACACGCGTCAAAATGAAGGTGTTTTTGTAGTGATGTTAGAGAGAGAGGCCGGGGGAAAGAATGGAGATAAAAGAATAAAAAAAAGACTAAAAGGTGCTACGTACATGAAAGTTCACTTGAGCAAAATGGATGGAAATGCTTTATTTTGAAGCATCTGGTGGAAAGATAAAGTGGCTCATAATAGTTAAATATAACTATTATGAGCCATATGAAATGTCTGCTGGAGATGCTAAAAAAGTAAGTAACTTTTACTAAGAATTGAAGGTAGAATAAAATAGCGTTAGTGTTTGAGTATATAATAAGCATCTAACACTTGAAATACTCATTCTCATTGCCTATAAAGAAATGATTATTCCTCAATTCATGAGCAATTAGAATGGTTATTCTAAGGTTATTTAATTCATTCTACTTTCTTATTTTCAATAAAAATTATACACTTTTTTAATGGAATAAACATATTTTTTTATGGAATAAACATATTGCGTACTAAATGTAACCAATCTTGAAATCTAAACCCTTATCTGCATGGTATGCTGAGATCGATGCTGAAGCAGCCACTGGACAGGGATCGACCTGTTCAGAGGTAGTAGTGGTCGATGTTGGGGCGGATGGAGAACTAGAGGCTGAAGAAATCATCAGCACGAAAGGAGGAGAAGGTAATCGCATGGAATCAGGTAGGACAAACGGAGGAGGTGAGGAAACTTGCAAAATAGGAAAGGCACGATTAGTGAAATTAAGGATAGTTATGTCTCATCGAAAACAAATGTTCCTGTCAATGTTTTTTTTTTCTTTTTTTTTTTTTGGTCTCTGTTCCGAACAATGTTAAGGAGTTTAAATTTTTAGAAGGGATTTGGTGTTTTAAATTTTAGTAAGGAGTTAGGTTTTAAAAATTTAAAATTTTATGTAAAAGAAAAATCTCAAATAGCCAGAAAATAACTAATTGCAGACAATAAACGAGAAGTTCAAGTCTTCCAAACGAAAGGAAAAACAAAGGGATTAGTGAAATGGCCAGAAGACTAGAGACAAATCCCCCTCACCAATTAAATGATTGAAACTTTTTTTTATCTTAAACTGCTATCATTCTAAGAATAAAATTGAGTAATGCTACTTACTACACCTCTGTCGCACTTACATCTCATCAATGGCTAATGTGGCAGTTCTCATTAAGCATTGAATTTATTTTTTTAACAAGGGCTGAACCAAAGGTAAATGAGAACTGCCTCATCAGTCCAATAAGATGGGGTATAATATGTAGAATCACTACAATTAATAAAAATAATTTTTAGAATTAAGTTTTATAAAACTAGAAGATTTGAGTGGAGGGGCATGCAATATGGCCATTTGACCACTAAGTTTCTTGGAGGTTAAGGATTTAAAATGTGATAAGTAACCCTTTTGATATATTTGAATGTATAAGAATCGAGGGTAATTTGGTAATTTTGACAACTGCTATTGTAAGTTTAAAAACTCAAAATAGAAATTTTTTAGGCATATGTGCTAATTAGAATAATACAAAAGTATTAAAAAAGTAAGTCTTGGACATTTGATGTTATACAATTATTTAAATAAGTTTTAATTGTTGGGCCAGGCTACGTGGAAGGATCATGTATTTTAAGGATTTTGGAGAATTAGGTTAGGACCATAAGTCCAATAAATATTTGAGGGATAAAAGAAAAATGAGGCCAAGTGTTGAGGGTTCTTAGAGGGTTAGGTCTAACCCTAGTTTTTGGAAGGAGTGAGAATTCAAGATGAGCATTTGGAACGAAATTATCACAAGTAAAGGAACAACACACTGAAGCGAAGTATAAAAGGATTCATGCAATTGCGGTAAGCAAGTTACACTTGTGCTAGTCTGTTTATGAATGATGACTCGATGCATTTTATGTGTTATGCAAAGTTTTCAAAGAAAAGTTTAGGTTACCTTCTTGTTTTTTTTTTTTTTTTTTTTTTTTTTTTTTTTTGAACAGAACTGGAACTTTCATTAATACCAAGCCCGAAGGCAAATACAATAGCCCGAAGGCAAACATCCAGTCTAAAAACTACAAACACGCCCGTAGGCCCAAGGTAGTGAATAGAGATACAGAATCCCTAACTACTAAACTAAGAACAATTCCTAGCTTAAAGCAGCTACCTAAGCAATAAACTAAAATTACAAGAACATACAATTGGGTCATCTCTATACACTGAAGCACAAACCAACTAAAATGAGAGAGTCTGGTCTAACTTACAAGCCACCTAAAATGCCCAAATAATTTACAGTCCATTACAAAGGTAAACTGTGAATAGACAAGAATATACATAATGATAAAAAGCACAGATCACAGAAGCCCAGAAACTGCTGGAGGAAGAAAACCGTCCAGCCACCCCCGGATCTCCCCTGCTGCCGTCAAACACCCCACCAACATGAAACCCCCCAAAACCCAGCCGGAAAAGTGGAGCGTGGCTCTCACACGCGTAGGTCACCCTCGGGACGTGAGGACCACGCTCCGCGCGTTAAGGCCTGACACCGCCGGTGGTTGAGATGGTGGCTTCATAAGCAGACGGCGAACATAGCGGAGCGGGTCGTGTCTCAAGGTCTCCGGCGAAACGTTGTAGATCTAGCTTGAAAGAAACCGGAAACACATGCAAAGGTCACTCCTCAAAACCATCTCCAGCCTTCCGATCTACTAAAAAAGAGGAAGAAAACGAAAACAAAGCAAATAAACAAACTCCATAGCTCTAAAGCTAGGAGAATCACAGTCACCACCAGATCTATCCGAGAGGAACAAAAGCTCCACAACCTTAATGGTTGGGAAAAATCTATCCCCACTGGAACAACCAGGAGTAACAAAAACTACTCTAGCTCATGAGGAGGCAAAGGAAAAATCATCACCAGGAGGAGGGAGGCGCAAGGCCACCCCCTCCCGGTGAAAACCAGATTCACAGGCTTCTCTCTCTCTCTCTCTTTCTCTCTAAGCGCTCCCTCTAAAGAGAAAGGTTTCACAAATACTTTTACTCATAGAACTGACAGCAGAGTTTAGGTTACCTTTTGAGCATTATGAAATATATGAAAATATTTTGACACATGAAATGTGCGGTGTGGGCTGTTTTATGAATATTGTTTCCGAATGATGCATTATATATTTCAATAACGGCTTATGTTATGTATGAATTTCACGTTACGTATAAAGGAAAGAAAAGAAAAAGAAAAAAAGGCATAAGTGGTAAAATATTTTTATAAATATATGTATAAAGGTTATTGGAAATCATGACAATAAAAGAAATGTTTATTATCGAATTGGCACAATACACCAAAGTACATTTTTACGTGAATGTGTGGCCCCATTGGTGGATTTATCCCCTGTCAAATCCCTAAGCAAAGGGGTTTGGCGTACAAGGAACTGTAGAGAGGGGTTGAGCAGGCCAATTTTGCTAAGATGGATGTTTTAATATTCATAGTAAATTTACACGCTTTTTTTTTTTCTATGGTTTAATGGTAACAAACAAGGAGATGATTAATATTTGTGCAAGCTCAAAGTCTTTAGGTTCTCTCTCAAAGTGTATGTAATGGTCATACCCTCTCTAATTGAAATCCGTGCCTTTATAGAATTATATTGGTAGGTTGAAACTTGGCTTTAAACAAGTAAGTCAGCTAAAAATTAAAACTGTTTTTGCAGCCACTTTAATCGATCGAACATTAGGGTTTCAGGATTGCATGTGTTTGATCGAAGTGTCAATCAAGTTCCTTGAGTTTCAGTATAACACTTGATGTATATTCCTTGATAGATCGTGGGAGCAATCTAATCTCTCAAAAATTTGTATGAGAACTTGTCACAATGGTTTGATCTATCGAGCTACAATCGTACATCATTCGAATCTTGAATTCTTTAATTTCAAACTTCTCTTGAACTAACATTTGACATCGACTCCACCCTAACTCAAGACGTAAACATTACGACCCAAATATCATGTTTTGACATCAAATTTGCCAACACAACTAAAAACCTAACATAATATATCAAGTGTGAGTAACTGAGAGGTTAAATCATACATTAAATAATAGTAAAGTGAGTAATAGGCTTGGTGGTTAGTAATAAATTAATAATGGCAGACTAATGATCATTTCAAAAGACTGTCAATAACAACGAGTTTGGTGGCAATAATTGACTATATATTGGCGGCGACTAGGAACCATTGCGATAGATAGTTTGAAGTTTGTAGTGGTATTCACAAGTAACTAAGATAGTCTATAATAACGATTTGCATGACCGTGGCTACAAACTATCAATAGCAGCTACGGGTAAAAATGCGGATACGATTATTAGCAATATCTGCATCTGCATTATATGATTTCTATCTACATCTGCACGGTTATTACGATTATCAAATGAGGTCATTATCCGCTATTCCCATATGTGGTAATAAACGTTTTGGATTACTATCTAAATCTATACACAAGATTAAATAATGCAATTATTACTATATCCCAGCTTAAATAAATTAAGATTTAGCTTGTTATACAATTCGCAATTATCAATCATAGAGGGTGATTGTCTCATAGAATAATTGAGATTTTGATTACCAAAGAAAAGAAAAGAAAAAATGTAAATGTAATTAGGTATGACTTTGAGATGATAGTAAAAAAAAAAAATCTAACATAACCTAAAGGTCATAAACTTACCAAATTCAAAATAATGTTGTTTTTGTGAATTTAATTATATATATACACACACACGCATTGCCTAAAACCACTATCTGCATCTGCATATGCGGATATTAGTTTTTGGAGAAGTGCTACACATTTCAAATTTTTTTTCCAAATTGGGTTTTCAAATAATGTGTCACAATCTCATGTGATTTATCATTTTGGGAAATGTGTCATCATCTCATGGAATAATGACACATCATTTGGGAATCACTTTTGGAGATAAAATTTTGGAAAGTAGAGCATTTCCCTAGTTTTTGTTAACCGCGTCCACATCCTCATGTATTGATAGCAGATAGCAAATAAGTGCGAATAGAGGATGTGGGTGATTATTATCTGGCCCGCATTTTCACCCCTAATAGCAGCCATCAAAAAACTGCTACTATAAACTGTAAGTAGCAGCGGCTATGATAATCTGATATACAGATAGACTATTGTGGTGGTTTTAGTGACGGCTACTAAGAGCACTCCCAATGGCTTATGTGTTTTTCAATCTAGAATAGCTAATCAAAATCCATTTTATCTAATTTAGCTAATGAGTTTTAAAATGCACTATACATTCAATTATATATTCTTAACTCTATATTATTTTTCATTAATTTTTTTCATTATAGTATTTTTTTTCCACGTGGGTCCCGCTTGATCACTCCACTACTTTACACACTTTTCCTTAGATTTCCACTATAAAGGAAGAAAAAAAAGAAAAAGAAAAAGGAAGAACGTGTTGTGGTGGAGGGAAAAAGGAAAAAACAAAGCGGAAAAGGTGGAGATAAAAAATAAAATAAATAAATAAGTGAATAGTAAAACTCTACTTGTAGTTGCACTATTTATGGAATTAAGAAAAATTTATTTTAGAGTTAGAATACATAAGCCGATGGAGTCTCTTTTTAGCACTTTTGTTATCTATTCTAGGTTAAAGTTTCAAATAGATAATCCATTAAAAGTGCTCCTAAGTTGTGGAAAAAAAAATAAAAAATCATCTACGAGAAATTGGCATAGCATTGCACCACTTGTGTTGCTGACAAGAGTGATGGGTCTATAGCAGGAGAGTTTTACATGTAACGACTACTATCATGTGAGCTATAGCAGCAGTCATGCCTAACCATTGCCATGAAGTTATACATAATTAGATACAAAAATGAGTTCCTCATTTTCATTTTTTCAGTGTTACTTCTTTTTTCTTTTCTTTTGGCTTGTTTGGTTTAGTTTTTAATCTAAATTCCGACCATGCTCTTCTTCTTCTTTTTTCTTTTTTTCTTTTTTACTCCCTTTTCACTGCTTAAAATAAACCTTATTTGTGTTTTTTTTTTTTTTTTTTTTTTTTTTTTTTAAGTTTTAGATATATGAAGGTTCTTTTATACAATCTAATATTTTACCAAAACAATCAAGGGTGCACATAAAACCTACACCTTTTTTATGTTGATGACGTGTAGAATGATTCCTTCAACAAGGTATACATATGTTAAAATGTGATCATTCTTACTCTTGTTAATACACTTTATTAAAAATAATCCCTTCCAACAATAACAGTAGATTTACCACTTTGACTTTTGCTAAAAGTACTATAACTTTTACTACAAGCCTCTTACAAATTAATGTGACAGTCCACGTGACTGATGTGATACTTAATTATATAGAGTGTTACGTGAGTTTGTAAAGAGGATTGTGGTAAAAGTAGTACTATTTTTCTACCATTTATTGTCCTATTATCCTTCTTGCATATTTGCATAAAAGATAATAACAAATTGTAATATAATATTGAGTAATATAAATATTAGAAGTGATACAAATGTAATTCGATAATACTAGTAGTACCATGAGTACAAAGAAAGTATTACTTCTGGAGAAAACAATTAGTAGAAAACAATTCAAGTTGGAGAGCTAAAACAGAGTGATATAAAAGAGGAAAAAAATAAATAGATAATAGTAAATAAAAAAAATAAAAAGAAAAAAGAAAGACATTTGGCTGGTGGCACTAACTGTGATATGACGAACAAAACAATAGGTAATTATCATTCAATCTGAGTTACAATCAATTCAATCTGCCACACAAAATACAGATTTAGCAAAGACAGATCGAATTAAAATACAAGCACATCTATGCAACATACAAGGGGTGTGTCACAAGGAAAAAAGAAATAAAAAAATTAAAGGAAAAAAAAAAAAAAAAAAAAAAAAAAGATTGTTAGTGGACCGACCTCAAAATTAAATTTAGAGGCCTAGTACAACTGATGGGCAATCATTTGCGTAATATATAGGCAAACCCACCGAGGTAATTATACAGATGAAATAGGACAAACTCTGTTGTTCAATGTCTGACCCATTAGATTGCTACTTGCAATACTTTGATCACAGTAACTAACAGGGTTACCAACTTATGAGATAAAACCAAATACTGTTCTTTATTTATGCGTACTCTGGGTTGAGCGCCAAGGCCTCCTGGTAAATCATTTCCTTCATTTGCTCCTCTCCGAAGTGTTGCTGCTCAAAGTCAAAGGAAAATGGCTCTGGGCAGACTGGTTCATCAGCTACGTCATGCAATCTTGCAAAGTAAGGATGGGCCAATGCTTCTTCAACTGTCCAGAGACAAAATGTTGCGTTAGAAATAAGTACATTAAGGATAGCATGAACTTGGAGGCATGTCTGCTGCACTATAATTCAACTCCATATATGAAAGCATAATGACTACAGACTGAGAGATTTCTGTTCATATATGATCTGTTGATGCTTATTAGAGTGTCACATTACAACACTCGTGGTGTCGATCAAGCACTAAAGTTTCACAGATCTAGAGATGAAACGGATTTAAATGTGTAATTCTGAAAACTTATAAAAGTTTATGCATGCATGTTTGAGTTTCTCTGTGAAATAGTGAAGAAAGGGACAAGTCTTAATGGGTTCCTTAACCGGGGACAAAAAACAAAAGTTCAATAACTGAATTATGAAATGAAGAAATTCAGAAGTCCTATAGCACGTTTTAAGTAAACAAAAATGCACTCTTCAGTGTTTGAGGAGTCTGATATGGCAATTCTGGATGTAGTCAATGGCCTAGATACTATAGCTGCTGATATACATGCCTTTATTTTTTAAGGTGATTGGCGGAAATTTCGCATCTACACCGATACAATAATTAACTATCAATGAATTTCAGCTGTCCAGTAAATTATAGAAAATTATTAACTTGGTATAGTAAAATTACCAGTAATTCTTTTAGCAGGATCAAATGTCAACATTTTATCTATGAGATCAATGGCCAAAGGATGAACATGTGGGAAAACCATGGCTAATGACTGTCGAGGGTGTGAAGGGAGTTGGCGAATATATCTTCTTGCATCCTCATTCCGAACAAACCCAAGATCAGACTCAGTTGGTGTTCCAAGAAGCTACAAAAAATAATGGCATGTATAAGCATATTTACAGCAGAGAACTTTCAAAAAATAAATTCATAATGCATTCAATATCAAATTAAAGAGAAAGGAAATATTAGTTAACCAATTCTATTACTAGTTAAATACTCTGAAACTTTTGAATCAATCATTAAACACATGAATATACATTAACACATATAAACTAAATAGCCAACTCATAGAAGCAAAGAAGCTGAGCAATCTGAAGGAAATGCAGTTCACCTATATGTCTATAATAGTTCAAGAAGACCCATAGAAATGTTTAAAATAGAAGTATAATCAGATTTTGGATCTTAAAGATGGAAGAGTTTTTGTATATTTTGTATTGTTGGTTTATTATAATACTTAAAGTACATCCATGGAACACCTTTAACAAAACACTAAAACCAGAGCAGAACATTTGTTATAATAAGTCTATTAAGTTATATTATTACTTATTCTAGAACTTGATCCAGTACTCGAGAAATCTTATGACCAAAACAAAATACGTAATGAAGTTGAAATTAGCTCGCTGAAAACCACAATTTCTATTGTGATCGATGTGCTTAATTTCTCTTACCTCTATCAATAAGTGCATCTGATGCACATGATCTTTTCCTGGAAACAAAGGCTTTCTATTCATAAGCTCCATAAAGATGCAGCCCACAGACCACACATCAATGGCAGCCGTGTAATCTGAAGAGTTCAAGAGTAGCTCAGGTGCCCTGTACCATCTGGTGACAACGTATTCAGTCATGAACTGATCGTTCTCTGCAGTCGGACGAGCAAGACCAAAATCGCATATCTTAAGATCGCAATTAGCATTCAGCAAGAGGTTGCTGGGTTTCAGGTCCCTATGAATAACATTGGCAGAATGTATAAACTTGAGCCCTCGAAGAATCTGATACAAGAAGTACTGCAAAGTATCATCATAGACTAATGTCAGTTCAAAAACAAATAAAAAAATAAGCTCATCATTCAGACTGTTCAGGTGCTATATCATTGTTAGACTCAAAAGTGACGCATGGTACCTGACAGTGCTCCTCTGATAAACCTTGATTGGAGCGAATTATTTGGTGAAGATCAGTATCCATGAGCTCCGTGGCAATGTAAACATCAGTAAATTCTCTCCGTAAAGGCGGAGGAATAACATCTCTTATAGCTACGACCTGTATTACATGCAGATGATTTTAGCTTTCAAAAATCTGATACTAATACAAGACAGTCATATATTGAATCTATTAAAGTCCAAACCTCTAACTTGTGCTCAAGATGAATGTGCATGTATTAAACATCAAATAGAGCCTAACTTCAACTTTCTTGTGCTACAATTAAAGTTGATAAACGTAGAAGTGTTTTGTGTTGCATTTATTGAAGCAAGCCCTCATACAAGTTTGAACTTACATTCTCCTGAAAGTGCTACTCTAATTTTAGTTGTATTAAATGTATGGCTAATCAGAGATGAGTACATATCATATCTTGTAATAGAAAACAAAATATAAACAAAAGGGTACAAAAGAGGAAATGGGGTTATCTTAACAAGGCTATGCAAGGTTGATGAGATCTAATTGTGTAGTGTGAATCACCACACCTAAATTGAAAACCATCCATTGCAAAATCTGATCAAACTCGAGCCGTTCAGAATAAATTTCTTTAATTAGAAAAGAGAATTGCTATATATTATTCAATGAAAAGGCAGTAAAAATAATCATTCAATTTTAGACGAATAATACTTATATTTCACACCAATTATGATTTTCATTACCAAATAAGAACTTGAGAATACACATATTTTTACTTGGTGATTTTCACTGTTTTAGCTAGATTAGCGTAACAAAATTAAGGTGAGCATAAACCATAAATTTACAAGAATAGCCCTACAAAAACACGCGCCAACTGAACAAACTGTAAATTAAGTAGGGACAGTGCTAGAAAAAGCCCAGAACTTGAAGCAAACTTATTAAGACGACAATTTTTCGCCCTTACATTTTCATGATCGAAATGACGAAGCAGCTTAATCTCCCTAAGCGTACGCTTGGCGTCCATGTGGTTATCAAAGGCGTTCGCTATTTTCTTCATCGCGACCATCTCTTTCGTCTCCGAATTCAGCACCGAGCTTCACAAAACAAAACAAAAAAAAAAAAAAAAAAAACCGACCCCAGAAACCAAGTTAAATTACAATCCAACCACTAAAATCTAAAAAATAATTAAAAAAAAAAAAAAAAAAAAAAAAAAAAAAAGAACAAGAAATCTGATCAAGTACCAGACGATTCCGTACGCGCCGCGACCAATCGGCATGATCGGAGGGCGGTACTTGGCCGTGATCTCGAACAGATTCCCGAAGATGTTGTACTGGACAAACTGCCCTCTGTGCGTCGGAATCGCCGGGAATTCGGAGAACTGACCCGTGGCCGAATTATGGCTGACGTCAGCCATCTCTCTCTCTCTCTCTCTCTCTCTCTGTGTGAGACTTGTCGCTGTGGGAGTTGAGGAACGAGTATGAGGACGAAGAATTCAAAGGGAAAGAGAGAGGTTTTAAAGCGAGAGTCTTAAAAGAGTGCTTTCGATTGTCTGAGTTCGGAGTAGATTCAAGGAAGGGGATGGGAAGACGCGCGACACAGAGAGAGAGAGAGAGAGAAGAACGCGTTAAACGGGATCGGAGGGCTGAGATTCCAGCCGCCTTGGATCGACGGTTGGTGTTTGTTCAATCTTTTCAACGGCCATCTTTTTCTTATAATAGTTTATTTTTGGGTTTGGATAACTTAAAGGTCAACAAAACGTGGGATAATTTTATAGGCAGTAAGTAGTGGGTTAGCTTTGAGTGCGTCTACTCAGAGCTCAAAGATGTGATAAATGTGTATAGGATTATGAACCGTCAGATTGAAAGAATGAAATGTACGGAGTAGTAATCTAGCGGTCAATTTAGTCAAAATAATAATAATAATTAATTAATTAATTAATTAATTATATGCAAATATTGTGCGGTCAAATTTGTATCACGGATAATTGAGCCACCTGTAATTTGGACTAAGACAGTCAAAGGGAGATCAATTATCGAACTTAGACACGTCGTTTTGATATGTTTGGATGTCCTGACAAAGATCCAAAGGGAAGCGTTTTTTTTTTTTTTTTTTTTTTTTTTAAACAGCCAACCACACCTAAAATTGGGTTACCTTATGATTGCTCAATTTAGGACCAACACCTTAAGAGATATATTAGGTGTATTACACATGAAAAACTGTGATAGGGAGATAACAATGTAACAAAATAAGGTCGATGTATGGATATATAAGACTATATAATGCTCCATTTGTTTCGACGTAAAATGGTTTCTGTCATAAAATGGTTTCAGAGAAGTCATTTTTCTGAAAAATATTTTTCGCCGAAAGCATTTTTCGGTGTTTGGCCCGTACAGAAAATCACAAATATTTTTCATATTTTCATTCAATCATATTAACCTATAAAAATTAATTTTTATTCAAAACATATAAATATTAATATAAAATAATATAAAAATCATCGATGACGAGATTCGGTCACTGACCGACAAGATTCTGACCATTTTTACCTGGTTCCGACTAATATAGCTAGAATTCGAGATAAAGGCCGGAATCCGGACAGTTTCGTCCGAATCTGGGAACCGGCCTCTCTGGCTAGATCCGACCAGCCGGCCGGAATCCGACTTTAATCCGGCCATCTGGCCGGATCTGGTCAGATGGCTGGATTCCGGTCAGATTGGTCGCCGGAATCTGGCTGACTGGATTCCGGCAAAGGTGGCCAGATTCCGTCGCCAGATTCCGGCGACATTAACCGGATGTTGTCGGATTCCGATACTGGCAATATTTCGATGATGGTCGGCTGCTTGAACGTAAAGGTCGACTGTGCCGTTTAAAATAGATCGACTGCGTCTGGCGTTTTCGGAAAACGATTTACGCTTTTAAAAAACGTAAATCATTTCCCGAAATTTACTAAACATTTTTGGTCAAACAGAAATTATTTTTCGGTTGACTATTATTTTCGCCCCTACCAAACACCGAAAAATGCTGAAATCATTTTTCAGAAATCATTTTACGCCGAAACAAACGGAGCATAAATCAACTCTTACATATCCGACCTAATCAATTAAAGGTGTTAGACCTCTCAGTCCTAACTCACTAATTTTATGTTGGGTTAGTATCAAATACGCAAATCGTGTAAAAAATTGACAGACACATTAAACAAGGGTTATTAGTTCATTGATTATTTTATAAATACAAATGTAAGTTTTGGTAAGATTTAAAGTTAGACTCCTAGCTCAAAATATTTAGAACCGAGGGTTACATTCAGTTAAATTGGACAGTGATATTGATCTTATTCATATTCTCTAAATTTCATTTTCTTTTTTAAATGTAGAAAAAACTCTTAAAAGAGTCAAAAGACTACCTGACTACCTGCAGCAAACTCCATTTGTGTCCCCTAAACCAAGGGAATTTAAAGTGCTACACAATCCTTATTTTATTAAAACAATAAATAAAAATACTTTCTCCTTACTCTCTCCTTCCCCTAGCATTGATTTAAATGAGTATTTAAATAGTATAAGAAAGTGATATATATATATATATATATTGTGAAATTGATTTGAATATTGAAACAAAAAAAAAAAGCTTGATTCCTTAAAATTAAAGAAAATCTAAGAAAACCTGCTATTAATGCTCTTATTTGAAAGAAAACTTTCATGCAAGTAATGTCGAAGTCTCAAAGTACTCTTAACATCAAGTTTGAAATTGAAGTCAATTAGGAAAAAAAACAAAAACAAAAGGTTTGAAATTGAAGTCCCCGCATATAATAGAAACTTCAGTGTAATGTTGGGTTGAGTTCACATTGACGATGTAGGAATAAGATCAGATGCAACAATTCATGACCCAAAAAAAAAAAAAAAAAACTCTTTAAAAGATGTTAAATTATCACTAATTTTAAAAGTTCAAATTAATAGGAAAAATTGAATTTAATTCTTCCTAACACATGAAATATTTTATTGAAATGAGAGGTTGGGTGTAGAGTCAAGATTTAAACCTATGACCTATTACATACTTTCTGATATCCTATTAAATAATTATTTATCTCAAAAATTTAAGCTAATAAAAAATGATGAATTCAATTAATTAACTAATATTTCCCTCACTATTCGTTTCGCGAAGCACAACTAGGGTCTAAACCGTCGTATGCCTTGAGGAGCATCTTCTATGCTCAGGAGCTTTTACATGAAGGTCTATTGTGGAAGGTGGGGGATGGTCGATCGATTAAGATTTAGGGTGAAAAATAGTTACTAACTCCTTCCACCTACCCTGTCAGTCTATCCCAAGAAGTATGAATGATAACTGTACAGTGGCAGAATTAATAGACCATGATTTGAGGAAATGGAACGTGGACCACCTACATGCAGAATTCGGGGAGGTGGGGAAGCCAAAGTTATTTCAAGTATTCCTTTAAATTCTTTCTTGCCTAAGGATAAATTAATTTGGAGAGGGACTGTGAATGGAGATTTTTTGGTACGTAGTGCTTACCATTTGGGAGTGGAGCTGGACGTGTTAAAAGGGGGACAATGCTCTAATTCAGGGAAGGAAAAAGACACTTGGAAGAAAATATGGGCCTTAGGGGTTCCTAACGTGGTTAACATGTTCATTTGTAGAGCATGTAATGAAGTTCTCCTTACCAGACGGAATCTATTTAGAAGGAAGGCCATTGAGATAAAAGTCTATCCTTGTTGTGAAGTAGAAGAAGATGATGCCCTCCATGCTTTATGGTCATGTCCAACGGCCAAAGTCGTTTGGGGGTGTTCTTCCTCTTGTTTCCAAAAATTCTGTTTTGCAATATATAATTTCCATGGCCTTTTTGCTTACTGTCTGGAACAATGTACAAAGGATAAAGCGGAGCTAATGGCAGTCACAGCAAGACAAATTTGGTTACGGAGGAATGCATGGATTTTCGAGCAGCGTTTTGAACACCCAAACGTAGTATTCAATGAAGCCACAAAGTCATGGCAGGAATTCAGAAGGTGCAATTTGAAAGTCCTCGATTCGTCCCAGCTTGTAGAGAGGCCTGAGGAGGAGAATAGCAAACAAAGCAGATGGTTACCTCCTCCAAATGGTGTGATCAAAGTGAATTGGATGCGTCAATTAATGTGGCTAAGGATTGGGTCGGTTTGGGAATCATAACAAGAGATAGTTAAGGCCTTTGTATGGGAGCAAGAAGCATAACGCAACTAGGAAGAACGGACCCAAAAATAGTGGAGATTATGACAACTCTATAAGCTGTGCAGTTCAGCAAAGAAGTGGGTTTTTGGGATATAATTTTTGAAGGGGATGCGGCTCAAGTGGTCAATGAGTTAACGACAGATCTCCCGTGTTTTTCTAAAATAGGTCATTTCATAGAAAGCATTCAGATGGAGCTGCAACATTTTCGATCAACGACGTTCCAAGCTATTCCACGCGCATGTAACATAGCAGCCCACAATCTAGCTAAGGTGGCTTCTTCAAATAACATTGTTTTTAGGGAGCAACCGCTTCCCTAAGATCCTTCTTTTGGATCAATATTGATGTATTTTTTCAGAATTATATGAGAGAAGTTTCTTCTGTTCAAAAAAAAAAATAGTGAGTTTTGAAAGGATTTATTAAAATCACATTCGTAGCTCCAAATATTTAGAACCAATGGCTATGTTGAGTTGAATTGGTCAGTAGACTTTGTTGGCATTAATGTCAAAGTTTCAAACGCCAAACATCAAATTTCAAACCAAGTCCACAAACACAATCGTAGCGTAGCAAGAGGTTCACTCATTTTGACCCTTCAACCAAGAGTTAAGAGTCAAGAGGAAAAATTAAAAAGTCTACAGGAAAATAGGTGGTCGTTGTACGTACGGATTGGTCCACTTGTTTGCCTTAAATAATACTTGGCGTGGCGTGTGGCGGGGGGATAGCCGAATATATAGGTCAGATGGATGAAGTTGAAAAAAAAAAAAAAAAAAAAAAGAAGGAGATTTCCCACATGCAATTATCATTATTATGGACCTAGGAGATTAAGAGTGTTAGAATAATATTGATATGTTTCTTATTGGATTTATGACCTTTCTAGTATTATATTAGAATAATACTGTTATATTCTTTATTAGGTTTATTACATTTTAAGTATTATTTCTTTTCTAATGTATTCTAGGGTTTAGTCTAGAGTTTTTTGTCTAAAACTCATAGCCTTTCTATATATAGAGGTCTCTTGTAATACAATAAGATTAAGACTTAAAACAATGTAGTCCATTATTCTCTTTTGCTCCTTCTCTCTTCCATATATTTTTTCAATATATTTTACATAGTATCAAAGCTATTTATATAGTATCAGAGCCATTGTCTTGTGGCCTCCAATAAACGTTTTTGAAGTTTTTTGGCCCTCCCTTTGGTGACCTTCGTTTTTCAATCGTCCGCGATCCGCCGCTCAAAATCTCTTTCACGCCTTCATCGCAGCCTCATATGGGAAAAATTTTATCCCAGTTCAATGCTTACGAGGTATAGATCTACAGATTTATGGAAGATCAGTCGTTATTGGCCTTTTCCGACAACTTTTGGCCTTTCCCGGGGACTTTTCTGTCGATTTTATGGCCTTTCCCGGTGATTTTCCGACAACTTTTGTCGACTCCTAGCCTTTCCCAGTGACTTTCCGGCCTTCTCTGGCAACTTTTTCGGCGACTTTCGCCTTTTTTTTTTCCCCGTTACACCTTGTGTTTGAGGGAAATGTTAGAATAATATCGCTATATCTCTTATTGGGTTTATTACTTTTCTAGTATTATATTATAATAATATCGTTATGTTCCTTATTGGGTTTATTACCTTTTTAGTATTATTTCTTTCCTAATGTATTCTAGGGTTTAATCTATGGTTTCTTGTCTACTACTCATAGCCTCTTTATATATAAAGGTCTCTTGTAATACAATATGATTAAGACTTAATGCTAGGGGTGGGTATCGGGGGAATCGGGGACGGTAGGGGGTTTTCACTTTGTTGGTGAAGTCGGTAATTTCACCGACTTCTTTTCGACATGGTCTCTTTCGACTGTTATCGTCACCGGTTAACCGGTTACAAAGCTAGACGAAAATAAGGGAGGCTTTGCTGTTAGACCGACGAGAAAAATGGCTTCCACGTCTCTGGTTCTGAACGTAGTGGTGGCAAATGGCAATGGTGGCGATGGGCTAGCAGTGGCTCATTGATCTGGTTATTGCTTGAAAAGAGCAAATGAGAGAGACGAAAATGAGGAAGACAAAGTGAAAACTGATTCTGTTTGGCAAGTGAAAACACAAGACGACTCGTATCATTTCAAGAAACTTCTTTGCCTCCCTCAAATACCCTTGGACAATCAAAATCGGTATGAACTGCTCATGAAGGTTTAAGGGCAAAATCGGTGTGAAATTTTTTAATCAAGGCTCAAGACGAAGACACATGCAATAGGTGGAGTACAAATTTTTATAATTTATTTTTAAGTAGGCTGCAACTAGTTTTTATAGGTAATATGGAGAAAAGTAGGTTGTAACAGTACCGTCTCATGAAATGCAATAATTCCTATTTCCTGCTCTACTCTCAACACCTATCCTCTTCGCTGTGACTTGTCAATAGTCCTGTGCAAATCTTGGAAGCTTGGAATGTGGAAATTGCAGACTCATTTACATCTTGAATCCGCTGGGTCAATGACCTAAACCTTCCCTTCCCATACCAACACTAGGCTTGTCGGTCAAGGGAATGCTTTTATGATAATGTGCATCAGAAATGCGGTACAGCTAAAAAGGTTTTTTTCTAACAAAAGTTTTATCCTGGGCAGGGCAACATTACTTACCCTAAAATCTTTATACTTAATAATCGGCACACATGCCACCCTATGCAATAAATTATTAAATTAACATACATCTTTATAGCACATGATTTTCACTTAGATTTTAAAAGTATACATTTGAAAATCAGGTTCTTGAGTTTGAAAAAAACACACAAACAGTATTCATAAGAATCAACTAACCAAGCCATACAGTTATCATGAAAAAAAAACATCACTTTAAAAAACAAAAAAAATAAAAATAATAATAATAAAAATCGTAAACACATTCTAAATAATACAAAAATACTATATAACAATTAAACTTAACTTTATTATCCATACTTCTCAAAACACAAAATAAATACTTTAGTGCCCATATTAAATAGTAAATAGCAACATTTGATTTGATCACTTCAATTTTCAAATTAAACTAAACAACATTCTATTCTTTTCAATTGATACCTGCAATGATAATAAAAAAAAAAAAAAAAAAAAAAAAAAAAAAAAAATCAAAACATAAGCATAGTGATCAATTAAAAAAATACTACAAACTAAATATTAAGTAAAAAAAAAAATACTATTACCTAAAAAGAGACATCATTTGACAAAGTACATCCTCCAAGCCTTCCGCGTCATATATGACGGAATTGGACATTATTTCTATTTTCTACCACAAGAAATTATTTAATAAATTAATAAAATCAATGAATAATTGAAACAATTAATAAAATATGAAATTTATTTTGTTACCATTACCTGAGTCAAGCTTGTAGCTCTCTTCATCTTCAACATTAGACAAGTATGACTCATGTGCACTAATGGGAGAAGATCTCAACCAATTTTAAGTACATACAAGAGCTTCAACTGTTTTTGGAGCCAAAAAACTCCGATAAGGATCTATCACGCGATCCCCAGTGCTAAATGCTGACTTAGAAGCAACCTTGGTAATTGGAATTGTCAATACATCTCGCGCTATCTCAGCGAGGATTGAAAACTATGTCGAATTTACCTTCCACCATATTAAAATATCAAAGTTTTAACTAGGTGTCTCAACATCCTCTAAAAAATATTGTTCTATTTATCTTACATTGCATCAAATTTCGAGACGCCTGAAATGAATGAAATTTTGTAAAAAGTAGTTATAGACCTAGAACTACCAACTAATGTTGTACCACTCCACACTTCATCATTGATAATATAGACCCACTTCCAACATTTTTAGAACCACATGCATAGTGCTCATATAACCGACCCAATACCCACTTCAGTTGAGAGTCAATTATTTCCGCTTTCTCTGCCCCAAAACTAAGCAGGAACCAATATTCCAAACCGGCCATCTTATAACGTAGATCAAGCAAACTAGTCACAAATAACAACAGGTTAATCTTTTTAACATCTCCCCAATACTTATTATGTTTCTCTTTCATTCTGTTCGCCATGGTATTCAACAACGGATACTACTTTCAGAATATTCTGTCAAACATGAATAAACAGAACAAAGTACATCGAAATATAAGTTGAAAGTTGAATGCAAGGAACCAGAGATTTGCATTGTAACATCATAAAACACTTGCAAGAACTTAATAAAGTGGCGGATATTATACCAATCATCATCTGTCGGAGAACCCAAACCCCCTTTTTCCCGCACCATCCTCGTACAAATAGTTTAAAAAATGTCCATCTTCATCTATCATAAGTTCAAATGCCCCTTCGTACTTCTCTACCACCTCCAACATGGTATAAGTAAAATTCCATCTAGTGGGAACATCAAGTGTCAAGGAAGCATTGCTCTCAACATTTTTTCTTTCTGCACAAGACTTAAAAAGAGCCAATCTTTGGGGGGGAAGACTTTACATAATTCACCATATTTCGGATCTTTATGATTAAATTGTCAATGTTTTTCAAACCCTCATGCACAATTAGATTAAGAATATATGCAGAACACCTCACATGAATAAACTCATAATGACAAACAACTTCCTTATTGGCCACAGTTATTTTTTTAAACCAATCAATTGAAGTATTATTAGCACTTGCATTGTCAACTGATATTGTCAATATCCTATGAATACCCCATTCAACCAAACACTCTTCTAATTCCCTTACAATTGTTTGCCCCTTATGATCTGTCACTTGACGAAATGCTAATATCCTTTTGTGATATTTTCAATTAGTATCAATGAAATGTCCAATGATACACATATAATTCATATTCTGAATTGAAGTCCACGTGTCAGTGGTCAAGCAAACCCTTTGACCAGTCGTAAAAAACGTGTTCTTCAGTATGTTTTTATCCCTCATATACAGTTTGACACAATCCTCCATCACTGTAAATCGAGAAGGAACCTTAAATCGAGGTTCAAGAACCCTGAGTAATTTTTGAAATCCCTTTCCCTCCACGGTCATAAAAGGCATTTCATCAACAATAATCATTTCACAAAGTGCCTCCCTAATAACCTTCTCAAAATACTTGGCAATCATGAGGTTGTTACCACTACCACCCTGCCCAGCCCCAAAAGTGAACTTAGATTGAGACCTATCCTGTTTAGATTTAGGCTCTTATACTTTTGGCTTGAGGTCACATGATACAGCATAAATGAGGTGCCATTGATTTTTGGGTGACATTTATAGAGAGTCCCACAGTAATTGCAATGTGCCATGGGATCATCATCAGGGGTACTTTTATCTCTAGTGAAATGGTCCCATGCTACAGATTTGTTTGAAACATTTCTTTTTTTCCTAGGAAGTAGTGGTCGTCCACCACAACCATGACCACCAACTAGCATAGATCCATCAGCAGATGTTTCTACGTCCTCAATCTCTGTGAGAGTTACTGGGGTGTCCTCAATCTTTATGGGAGTCACTGGAGTGTTCAGAGGAGAAGATAGAAGACAAGAAGCACTACCCAATGAAGGTGTGCCTAGAGGTGAATCCATCTAGAATTCATTAACAACTAAAAATTAATAGTATTCTTTATTATGGTAAACAAACTTGATACACTATATATATATATATATATATATATATATATAAGTAAGAAAAATATCATTAAAAAATGTAAAGCACAGTTAAGTACACAGGGAAACATGATGCACTAGAAAATCATTAAAATAAGCTATAAAATAAAAGCTAAATAATTTTTTTTTTAAAAAATCATTAGATCAATATTGATTAACAATATTTACTGCTAGAACATGTCGTACTGCTTTAACACAAAGCCATGGGTTAACAATAAATTAAGAATATTTAAGCATTTTAACACAATATCACAAGATGTACTGCTTTAAGCCTTTTAACACAAAGCTATGATTAGTTCATAGTTAGTTCAATTTGAGATTGACAATTTGACACACTACATGAGTGATTGACATTGCGTGGAAAGTAGAAATACTTTGAGACTTGCACACGTCCAAAGTCCAGTGATTGAGTTGATGCCCACGTCGCACAGCTCCAAAGACAATGGTGTGTCAGTCTTGTGTATGATACCCATGTATTATTAAAAGAAAAGAAAAGTAAAATACAAGAAACATGGACGAGAAATAGTGAATTTTTAGAGTCAAACATTGCTGCACTGACAAGTTTAACGCAGACTTTTCAATATATGATCCATCTCTTTCTATGGTCGCCTGATCGAATCACTGGTGGGATTTGGAGAAACAAGAACCACATAGGGAATGACACTGTTGTTGTTCTCAAATCAAAACTAAGATGTGTTCTCACATACTTATAATAATAATAAAAAAATAAAAAAAAGACGTGTTCTCACATGGCCATATGTTCTGAAGCCCTAGACTAGGACGTGTTCTCACAAATCGTTTTTTCAAAGCTCAAGCCCTACACCTAAGACGTGATGGTCTTAAAAAGTGTGCATAGTTAAACTTCAAATTCAATACCAAATACATGTAAATAAAAAATAAAAAATAAAAAATAAAAAAAGAAGAAGAAGAAGAAATAAAGCATAAAAGAAGAAAGGCTTTTGTTAAGTTTACCTTCAAACTATGTCATGGCTCGGCAAGAGATTGAGAGAAAATGAGTTTTAGAGTTTGGCAACCGCAAGAGAGAATGGAAGAACGAAGAAGGCGTGTTTATGAAAGTTTCAAGTTAGGCTAGGTTTTTGAGTT
Source organism: Alnus glutinosa (assembly GCF_958979055.1). Classification (NCBI taxonomy): domain Eukaryota; kingdom Viridiplantae; phylum Streptophyta; class Magnoliopsida; order Fagales; family Betulaceae; genus Alnus; species Alnus glutinosa. Next base: position 20,369,488 of record NC_084894.1, read on the forward strand.
TTTTTCTAAGTGATGAATATATAGGATGCAGGGAGCAAAGTTCTGATTCAGTTCAATGAGAACTTCTAAACTAAGAAGGCGTGTATTTTACTCTTTGTAAACGCAAAACGGTGTTGTTTTATTATATAATTTTTTTTTTAAGGAAATAAGATGTTGGTTCGGTTGGTGCGAAAACCGACTTCCCGGAATCCATTTCGCCAACCAACCGAACCGACGTCGATAGGCAAAATCTGTACCGCCTATCGGCCGCCAGTTGTCTGTGGCGGCTCGGTGTCAGTGCGATGACGGTCGGTGGGCTGCAGGCAGCCGATCTGCACAGGACTACTCAATGCAATGTAGTCCATTATTCTCTTCCTCTCTCCTTCTCTCTTCCATATATTTCACATAGTATCAAAGCTATTTAACAAAGAGTAAGACAAAATTCATCCTAAAAAGGGCAAACATATTATACTTCAATTCCAGTTAAGCCAAATCAATATATTCAAGAAAATTCGAGGATTTTTCTTTTTATTTTTTTCTAACTGAATAAAGAAAATGGTTATAAAGACTATCATTCTCACTCCTCAGCTGAAAAGAAGGAGTTGACGATTCTATAAACTAAAAATGAGTAGGTTCCCTAACAATAAACCCAAAACAAACTAAAACAGTGTTAAAATAATTACAAAGGGTAAGAAATTGGTCTAACAAATGACCTGGTCAAAGGGTTGCACAAGGTAATTACAGAATCTAAAGGGGTACAGATTAAAGCTACTCCATCTAAACCTCCACTTGGGAACAGCGACAACTACCGGAAGGAGGTTGAAGCGTAGAAGCAATGTTAGAGTCCGAATTTAGGATATCAGAAATGGCACTATAAACCAAAGGAAAACATTTGTATATATAGCCATTTCTGACTCCTTTTAGAATGATAGACAACTTCCAAATATAATTTAGGGTTAAATACCTTATTGGTACCTGAATTTTGGCAACTTTATTTTTAGGTACCTAAGTTTTAATTTGCATCACAAATGATACCTCAGTTTTGGGAAAAGACTGAATTGGTACCTCAATCAAGTTTTTCGTCCAAAAACTAACGACTCGCCACGTCATTGCCACTTAGCACCACTAGGAACACGACACATGTTCCTTGCGACATGTCAGCATCCACATAATTGCTAAATCACTCAAACACCTTCACATCACATACCCATGTTATTTACTGATTTTGGTGGGAAATGGCAATTATGTGGGTGCTGACATGTTGCAAGTGACAAATGTTGTGTTCCTAGTAGTGTTAAATGGCAGTGACGTGGTGGGAGATTAGTTTTTGTCGGAAAACTTGACTGAGATACTAATTCGGTCTTTTCTCAAAATCGAGATACCATCTGTAATACAAATTGAAACTCAGGTACCAATGAGGTATTTAACTCTATAATTTAAATGAAAGAAATTGGTAAATTTTGAAACCACACTCATTCCTCATGAATTTATCCCACAAGATAAAACTGGTAAACCCAATAAACTGGCTCAATGAGTTACCATTTTTCTTGTTTAAATTTTGTTACTTTGAAAATAAAAAGTTCACATACCCCCTAAACTACCATCGGTCTCAATTGACAATGTTCCTCCTCCCCTCCAAACTACCAAAAACTTGTCAATGTCCCTCAAGGCCAGCAAAAAGATAAAAATGACCTTATAATTTTTTCAATAAAAACAAAAATGCCGCTATAAATTCCAGAAAATATATATATATTAAAAAAATATGAAAACTTTATTTTTAAAAAATAAAATAAAATATTTTTAATTTCTTTAAAAAATTAATTTAAAAAAAATTGAAAACTTTTTTAAATTTTTAAATTTGGCCACCCTTGCTTTTTATGTATTCTTTCTTATTTTTTTTTTTTTAGTTTTAGTCTTTTATTATTTTATTAAGGGTATTTTCGTCATTGGGTGAACATTGACAATTTTTAGTGGACAGAAATTTCATACAAACTGGTTTGTAAGAAATTTCCTACAACTCACATATAAGATTGACATGTGTCCATTGGCATGTGAAAAACATATGTTACTTAAATAGAATGTACTTCTTACATGTTTTTTTATTAGTATTAATAAAAAAACATGTGCTTCTCACATATTTAAAAAACACATGTCCTTTTTATATATGGGTTGTAGAAAATTTTCTAGTTTGTAAGAAATTTCTATCCATTTTTAGTAGTTTGGGAAGACATTGTCACTTGGATGGTACTTTGAAAAGGGTATATGGATTTTACCCAAAAAAATAAAATAAAATAAAACAGAAGGCATAAAAGCCATTTGACTATTTATGCAAAATTGGTCAAGAAAAAAGAACAATTATGGAAAATTAATGTAATGACTTCGAGCCAAATGACTTTTAATTAAAAGTCAGCTACCATAATTTTCGACGACTAGTTCGAATGTCTATTTCCTGTTTCAACGAATGAAAGAATGAATTTTTCGTTACTTGTGCTCGAGTTTGAAACTTTGAATCTCAGGGAAAATGTAATCTTATTCCAGCAAAAATGTAAAGGAAAAAGATGGATTATGATTTTCAAAAAACATTGTATACGAAAATGACAAAAGTGTGTTGTTTAGACTTTCTCTTTGGCTTAAGTGCAGTAAAAAAACCTATAACATATGTGTTGTAGTTTTTAAATGATTCAGATTTAATTTCATTCTATATCTCTTTCTCAAAGAATGTTTAGAATTAAATATGCATTGCTGAAAAAACTACAGCACATATATGTATGTATATTTTTTACAACACCTAAGCAAAATCTGATTAGACGTACTGTAACATTTACTATAAGTTTCTTATAAATTAATATAGTAGTTTACGTGCTACTCACCACCTCAATCACTAAACAATTAAATTTACCTGTTTATTTATTTTTGCTTCATTTTTCTCATCCATATTATGTCATGTGGCACTCATATTGAGTGATACGTGAATTTGTAACATAATTATAATAAAGTTAGGAAAAAAATATAATTTAGCCCCCCAAACTATTATTATTTCTCCGAATGGCCCCCCAAACTACCAAAACCTTTGAAAAATGCTCATTTTGGCTAAATATCTCCATAAAACCCCTGCCACGTGTCATTTTCAATAAAAAAATAAAAAATCAAAATAAAAAAATAAAAAAATTCCAAAAAAAAAATCCAAAAAAAAAAAAAAAACTAAAATTTGATTTCTTAATTTGATTTTATATTTTTTTTTAAAAAAGATAGGTGTTTGGGGTGGCGTTATTTTCCAACCGCGACCCGATCTTCCCGACACCCCTCCAGTCACCGTCCATTTTTCCGTCAAAAACCAATCGAGGTCTTCCACAATGATGATAGACTTGCTTGTCATTTGTAAAAAAATAAAATTCAGATTGGAATCATTCATAACCTTCGAAAGATCAATATCATAGACATCAAATCAAATGATAGGAAATTAGCCATGTTCGCGTTCAGAGAGGCGGGGACAAGTTCACCGAGTTGCAGGCGTGCATCGTGCCCAACGATGATGCTGGAAAGAAGCAATACGTCCTCCAATCGATAGCAATATTTTAAAAAAAAATATATATATATATTTTTTTTATTTTTATAAAAAAATATTAATTTTTAAAAAAAAAATTGATTTTTTTTTTAATTTTTTTAATTGAAAAATGACACATGGCATGTGTATTATAGGGATATTTCGCCAAAAGTAGCATTTTTCAAAAGTTTTGGTAGTTTAAAGGGCCATCTGAAAAAATTGTGGTAATTTGGGGGGACTAAATTGTATTTTTTCCTAAAAGTTATGATACGCCAAGCATGTTTTAATTTATAACCATTCATACCTTCCTTCACTAAACAATGTAGGCTTTTATTGTTAATGTGTTTTGGGGGAATATTTTATATTTGAAAAAATGTTATGTTATGACATAAAGATCATAATTATTTTTATATTTTTAAGAGAGTTTTGTGTTGTGAGTTGTTTATTAATTATTTTGTTTTGAGAAAAAAAAAAATCCAATCAATCAGCTCAAAAAAAAAAAAAAAAAAAATCCAGTAAGTTTTTAGCCCAACCCCTTGCACAGCTAAAAAATACTTGCCCAACGATTAAGCTTGGTCAACCTCAATCTTTTCCTTTGCAGCCTCCTCATATAATATGTATGCAATATAATGCAAGCCATGGATGCATCGCGGAAGCTTACCCACATCGAGCTAACTCATATACAATGTTGCCTAGTCAAGCCCTAATTGAAATTAGGGTTATATATTTTTTTTTTTAAGCACACTGGCAATGGCTATTATGGTCCCAAGTCTGCATCACCTTAGAATTTCTCTCCTGGTTCTCCCCTGCTTCTCTGTGCAGCACCAGAACACCTTTTCAAATCTGTGGCAAGATAAGCCATCAAGCCTTGGACTGCTTCAACAACATGGACTACTCGTACTAGGGAAAGCACCCACCTACTAAGCTTGTTGCTATGGTTGCACAAACGAATACAACCATTGAAGAACAAGAATGGTTAGCTGACAGTAGAGCCAACAATCATGTGACTAATGAGCTGGCCAACCTGACCATTCAGCAGCCCTTCTAGGGTTGAGATTATGTTGTTGTTGGAAATGGAGTAGGTCTTGGAATCAAACACAATGGTTCTTCCTCTCTCAAACCCTTGAACTCTAAAATTCAATCTAATTTTTATCTTAAGGATATATTACGTTGTCCTAATGCTTCAACCAAACTCCTGTCTATCCAAAAATTCTACCATGATAACCGTTGTTATTTTAAACTAACATCTATACATTTATTTGTGAAGGACATTCAAACCCAGGAAATCCTTCTGACGGGCAGGAGTGAAAATGGATTGTATCCATTGTGGTGTTAAAGAGCCTCTCTTAGCCATAATAAATGCAATTTCACTGCAACCTTAGGATTAAAGACTACATATTTTATGTGGCACTTTAGACTAGGTCATTGCTCCATTGTAACCATGTCTCATGTACTCAATAATCATCACTTGTCTATTACAAGTGATGTCAATAATAAAATGTCTTTTGCGATTCTTGTCAATTGGGTAATAGCAAAATATTTCATTTTCATTCTTCTGATCGAATTAGTTCTCATCCTTTAGAACTCATTCGTATAGATCTTTGGACATCTCATGTTTACTCAAAGAGTGGTTGCAAGTATTATGTTATCTTTATTGATGACTTCTCACGTTACATTTGGCTTTACCCCATTCACGTCAAATCTTAAGTTTACACATGCTTTGTTAAGTTTAAAACTTTAGCTAAAAGTTAATTTCCTCATTGCATCAAGAAACTTCAATCAGATGGGGTGGGGAATACACATCAGTCCAATTTCAATCATTCCTTTCCCAACATGGTCTTCTTCATAGGAAATCTTGTACACACCTCTTAAAAAAATGGTTTGGCTGAGAGAAAACTTCAACACATCCTTGAGATAGGATTGACTATGCTAGCACACTCATTAGGTATGTCCAACCGTTACTGGTTGATTCCTTTCTCACACCAGTATATATCATTAACAACGAGCTCCCCAAGTATTCATTAGGATCAAGTACTAACATCATCTGCACACAATCACTAGCATTACCCTTCCTATAATTTAAGAATTTCAATTCAAATAATAGAAAATCTCGTATGCATTGAGAAATTATTCCACCCATCTTGTTAGTAATCACAATAATGAATAGTATTTTTTTCTGCACAATCATAAATAACTGATATAATATAATTAGATCCCAATTTTTAAGAAGCTTAATTTTTTTTGGTGAAGTGATCAAGTACCACAGAGCAAATTATGTTAGTAATTGGCAAGTATGCGGTCATGAACCCCATACTAGATGAGGCAATTGGCCAATATATGGTCATGTACCCCGGATCGCCTCTTACTAGGTAGCCGAACAGAACAAAACAGACAATCGAAGCAAGGTTATGATTTTCGTGTTAAGTTATTGAGTGAACGGTTACCTAATACAAGACGAGGGAGATTGGTCCCTCAATGATATAAGAAATTCAACAACCCAATCTTGGCACCTGAAATCAACCATGCAATTACGACCGCCATGCTAAGGCAGCACTTATGTCCATGATCCCTCACTAGAGCAGGTGACATGAAAAGAGGGCAATGCTCTGTAACTGGGCCCAACACAAGAGGCCCAATTAATAAAGCCTTCTCCAATTCAGGAAGAAGCATAACAATACGAGCTAATTAACTCAACCAGCCCCCAACAGCTATTGGAATTGACTTTTACCAATGAAGCAGCAGCCATGAACCAAGCCCATGAGTTTCCCTATGCGAAAAAAAATGGACAATGTAGTTTGGTACGTAAATATGTGATTAGACACGACTATTGAAATAACCATGAAAAGCACGCCCAATGTAGCTTGACACAATGACGATTCTCATAAAAGACGGACAGCAAGGATGAACACAGTAGAGCATCAAGCTAATCCCCATATTAAAGTATGACTAACCCCTATCACAAGTATTATCAGCCATTAATGCTTAGATAGTGTAACGCCCAAGATAATAATTAAGTGTTAAAAATACTAATTAAACTAATTAAGTAATTAATTAGGTAAAACGTATAAGAAAAACACTTAGAAAATGTTTAAGATTGAATTTCTGTGTATTGTGTATAGACGGACCATTTCCGTGTCCAGACGGGATAATCCGTAAGTAAGTAGTGACTTTCAATGTATTGCATCTAGACGGACCAAGACACGTGTCCGGAGAAACTTGGTAAAAGGTCTGTGTCCGTTTTGCTGTGTCTGAACAAGCTAGCAGACGGATTAGTTAGTGAGTTTCAGTTCTCACACGTGTCCAGACAGGACTTGCATAAACTTCTTATTTGTGATTCCTCATGCGTGTGTCCAGACAGGCCACTTATGTGTCCAAATAGGCTTCTGTTAAAATTGTTGAATGGCGACTTTCAGCTCATTCCTCCGAATTTCTCCCTCCCTCTCATGCCAACTCTTTCTCTCTCTTAGGGTTTTGACCTAAAACCCTAGATCTTGGTAGATTGAAACCTCTAAACTCAAATCCGACGCTGGAAATGTGATCCTCGAAGCAAGATCTACGTTTTTACCAATTAGTTTAAGGTAAATCCAAAAATCTTAGTCACTCTAGATTTTGTGTTGATTTTTTAAAATTTGAGTTTTATCTCTCACTTTTCTTTAGATGTTTGGTGTTCTTGAGGTATTCTAGTAATTTCTAAGCATTGGGTTTCACTTTTGATGAGAAATCAAGGTAAGACTCAAAACCTTAATTTTGTTTAAGTGTTTTAAATTAGTAAATTTTGTGTCTAACCAAGGGCTGAGGAAAGGGGGTTGAGAGGGGTCAAACGACACCCCCCCCCCCCCCCCCCCTCATGGTCTCACCTCCCAAAAATTATTCTTTCCCCTAGAAGAATTTATCTAGATGCCTTGGTTGCCCACCTTCAAACACTTATCAGGGGACAAATCATTTTTAAGAATATCAAAATTCACAAATCACGCCAAAGTCATGTCACAATTTCAAACATTTTGGTAATTACGTCAGAGTTTAGACCAAGGTTGAAGATGATGTGATACAAGTGTTATATTTTTACAAAAACGCATCGTTTAAGCTTTGTATTTTGTTTACCAAAAATGCTCCATTTAACTTATTTTGTAGAACGCTCGTTTAAAATATCCATTATATTTTGTTCAAATGGATGGATTATGGGCCCACAATCCTCAAATCGAACAAAAGTTGTACCACGTGTGTCCTTTCCTGTTAGTGGGTTTAGGGTCATGACAAACTATTTCCTTTTTTTTTTTTTCTTTTTTTTTTTCTTTCTCTATATAAGATCTAAACAATATTTTACTTAGATTTCCAATATTAGCTCCATATCAACCGAGTGGTTTTGACCAGAATTTCAAATAACATTATTACCTTGTGACCATAATTTCAATCCTCTAATAGATTAACACTTGAAACTAACATATATAATATATGCATGAATAATATGGTAATGAAAAAGATTTTATGAAAGTTTCTTTTTCCTTTATTGAACATTCTCCTAAGAGACAACTACTCAATTTAAAACAAGATTGGTTGTTTACCATTGCAATTCTGAACATTCAAGTGCAACATTTTTTTTTTGTTCTTTTGACATTGTTGGAAATCAAAAAAATCTAACAATATTGTCAGGTTTATTCATGGGTGACGTAGTCATTGATTTTGCCGAGAGAAAAGCACCAAGTGGATTGCTATGCTAATCTTCCTCTAAAATCTATATTTGATATTTGAACGACAATTTTTTCATAAATATTGTTAAAAATCATTTATATAACCGAATGAGAGATATATTCAAAACTATCAGCAATGAATAAATTATGCACCGATTTCAAAATATAAAAACTCATCGAGGATGATTGACTAAATTAACGTTTGGTGTGACAACTTTGGAGAATATATTAGTATACAAGCACATCAAGACATAACATCAAATATATATGAAAAACATTGACATCATAACCTGGTCATACAAGCATACATATATCCCACAACTTCAGAGGATGTAAGTATACATGCACATCCAACTTAAACATCACTTAAATCATATGCATACTAGTCGAATAAAAATATACATATGCTCTTTCCCATTAAGACACCATGCCACATCACCCCAACCATCCTGATATTCTCGGCGGAGGGTAAACAACGATCATGGCTACAGAGGAGCGAGAATCCAACTATTGTATTCCCTAGAAGCCTACACTCTACGATTAAATAGAAGGAAAACAACCTCATAAGGTATTGATTCATTTACACAGTCATTCGCTAATCTCTTGTACAATTCACTCTGACGAAATTCTATCTATTAATATAAGCATCAGAGTAATTTTCCTACTAGCACAATCGACAAGGATTCTCGTACTTACCCATGGTTCCTTTTTATGGGTCCTCTTGGTCTGATGTTCGGGTGCGATCAACTATATCACAATCATTCGTTAATCTCTTGTACAATTCTTTTTGACGAAACTTTATCTATTAACTTAAGCGTCAGAGTAGTTTCCTTACTGGCACAACTGATAAGGATTTTCACACTTACCCATAGTTCCTTTTTACGGGTCCTCTTGGTCTGAGGTTCGGGTGCGATTAACTACATCAACAAAAGAAAATCAATAATTTTTCTAAAAATAGTTTTCAACTAAAAATATAAAAATGGTTTATATTATAAAATACTTTACGTCGAAAATAGACCAAATCAAAATTTTGTTACCGAGTGTTTGGGTCTGAAATGATGAATCTTGCCAGAAAATGTTTAGTTTCGACAAAAATATTTATGGGCCGTTTAAATTGTGGTAATCTTAGGAATCCTAAAATATTACCTTGTTTGTTTGTACTTAAAGTAGAAGGAATCTTGCTAGGAATGTAGAGTTTCTTCTAAAGAAGTAGGAATCCACATTCTCTTGGCCTTAAAAGAAAGTTTTATTTCTTTGGGATAATTGCATTATTGGTTCTTGAAATTAGCCTAAATTATAAATCACTCTTTGTGGTACAAAAAGTTCATGGAGAGTCCATGTGGTAAACTATAATTATGAATCACTCCCTGAACCCGTTTTCTGTCCATCAAGTTAACAGATTCCATTAGTTTGTCACGTCATACCTAATAGGAAATCAACGCGTGGCCACCCTAGGCGTAGGGGAGGCCATGCGTCACCCCTCAGACGTGGTCGGGCCACCCCCGACAACCACCCCTTTGCTATTTTCTATTTTTTTTTTTTAAAGATAATAATAATAATTTTTAAGTTTTACTTATTTATATTTTTTTTTATTGTAATGGACACATGTCGATTTCTTATTGGATATGACGTGGCAAACTAATGAAATCTGTTAACTTGGTGGATGAAAACGGGTTCAGAAAGTGATTCGTAATTATAGTTTACCACAGGGACCCTCTATGAACTTTTTGTACCATAATGAATGATTTGTAATTTAAGTCAATGCCAAAGACTAATGGTGCAATTATTCCTATTTCTTTTAATGACAAGAATGTTCACATTCTCTTGCCCATACAATTTTATTAATAAGTGCTAAATCACAATCTTTTAAAAGATTGTCATGGTTTTTTTTTTTTTTTTTTTTTTTTTCATGCTATTCTTGGGTTTGATTGTGACGATTTGTAAAATTTATACAAAAAAAAATGAACTATTTTATTCCACAAAAATTGAAAATGAGTAAAATCTGCGTATAAAAGTAAAGAACCATTTTATTCAACAAAAAACAAAAATGAACATGTCTTATTTTGTTAATTGTTTTTTTTTTTTTTTAGTGAAAGGTATTTGGCTAACTGTTTGACTTAAGTTAAATAAAAGAAAGAAAAAAAAAATTGATATTCTTACCCGTTCAACAAGGATTGATACTATAATTTTGTATTGAAGCTCTTTAAGAAGGAAACGTAATGATATTTTAGAAAGAATATATAATTCCTTTTCCCCCATGAACTACCGGTCAATGTCATTTTGCCCTCACGAACTACCACTTCGACCAAAAGAGAGCATCAAACTACCATTTTAATACACTTTGCCCCCTTCAGTCAGGAATTCCATTAATTTTGGATGAAATATGCCATTTTTTACCGTTAATTTTGACTTAAAGACCAAAATACCCTCTACAGTAATTAATAAAAAATATTAAAATTAATATTTAAAAAAAAAAAAACCAAAAACCTGATGGAAAAGGGGTGGCGGCAGTGGCCGGGTGGCCTGCGAGCCACCCCCAGAGGTGGCTCCGGCCACCTCTGGGGTGGCTCGCGGCCCACTCCGACCTAAGGGGTGGCCGCACGGCCTCCCCAGAACCTGGGGGGGCCGCGCGGCCACCCTAGGTCATTTCTAGGGTGGCCGCGTGGCCACCCAGCTTTCAGGGTGGGCCGCGAGCCACCCCAGAGGTGGCTCCGGCAACCTTTGGGGTGGCTCGCGGCCCACCCCGGCCTAAGGGGTGGCCGCACGGCTCCCCAGAACCTGGGGGGGCCGCGCGGCCACCCTAGGTCATTTCTAGGGTGGCCGCGCGGCCACCCAGCTTTCGGGCTGGCCGCGACCCACCCCAGAGGTGGCCGGAGCCACCTCTGGGGGTGGCTCGCAGGCCACCCGGCCACCTCAGGGGTGGCGACACTTCATCCTTTTTTTTTTTTTTTTTAAATGAGGGTATTTAAGTCATTTTTGAAATTGAGTTAGGGCATTTACGTCTTTGCATGAATTAGACTGACAGAAGGGGACAAAGTGTGTAAAAATGGTAGTTTGATGCTCTCTTTTGGTCGAAGTGGTAGTTCATGGGGGCAAAATGACACAGGCCGGTAGTTCATGGGGAGAAAAGGTAATTACCCCTAATTCTTACAAAATGTTTAGAACTAAACTAAACATAAAAATCTCATATTCCTAAAAATCCTATTAGATTCTTAATCATTCCCAATTGAATAATTAAATTATCAAGCAACATCACATTCTTGGCAATGTAGATGTGGAGGAGAATGTTGAACCTAAGCCTAACCCAAATCCAGAAACGGTCATGATTCAGTTGAAGCTGACCAATCCAAATGAAAGCATAATTATATCCCCGAGGCCGGTTAAAACCTGCCCAACAATTGGGCCTCGTCAACCTCCATCCGCTACCCTTGCAGCCTCACATACATGGATCAGGATTCTCTCAAATTCTTTGTCCGAATTTGATAGAATTCGAGCAGGTAGTTGTGAGTAAGCATTTATGGAATCCACCTGACCAGATAAGCAGTTGGGCAGCCCAACTTTTATTTGGTCAGGTGAATTCTATAAATACTCACTCACAACTATCTGCCCGAATTCTATCAAATTCGAGCAAAAAATTTGAAAGGATCTTCATTCCACATGCATAGACCATTGAAGCAGAGCCTAGCGGAAGCTCACCTACCTCAATTAACACGTATACACTGCATTTACTCCTAAAGGTCACCCTGATTTGCTCTACCACTTTTATCGAGAACATTTTGGACACTTTGTCAGTTCCAGATCTCAAGTCAATGGTCAAGCAAATCAACTGACAATCAGAGTTAAGGTCTCCAATTTCGTTACTATACCTAATTCGAATTTCCTTATTTTGAAAAGGATCCGGCTTCCATGCTTTAAACTACAGCACAATGCTGTGGAAAACGGTACTGTTTGAACTGTTTTTCACTTAAAAATAATAATAATTAAAAATTAAAAAAAAAAAAAAAAAAAAAAAAAAAAAAAAAAAACTTAAGGAGTGGCCGGCCACCCTATTATTGGCCAAAGAGATCCACTCCAGTTGGCTTTGAGGGTGGTCCGGCCACCCTCACCCCTAAAAGGCCGATAAAGCAAAATAAAAAAAAAAAAATTAAAGGTTTGGGGGGTGGCCCGGCCACCCCCAAGGACCTGGAGGTAGTTTCGACCACCCCATACGGCCGATCTGGGGGTGGCCGGCCTTTGGGGTGGTCCGGTCACCCCAAACCCCTCACTTTTTTTTTGTTTTGTTTTTTGGTCGAGCCATCCCCAAAAGCCGACTGGAGTAGTTCGTCCATCCCAGATCAGCCAAGGGAGGGTGGCCCTTTGGCCAATAATGAGGTGGCCGGCGTTGCCCAAAGAGTTTTTTTTATTTTAATATTTTTGATTTTTAATTATTATTATTTTTATAATTTTTAAATTTATTAAAAAATTTACAAATTGTTTTAAGTGGAAAATGTTTTCCGCTCATAAAACTACCGCATGGAAACCGGATCCTTTTGAATAATGAGATTAAAATTTTATATGTATACAAGATACCCTGATAATTGAATAATCAACTAACTAACGAGTATTTTTTTAGCTATGAAAACTGGAACCAAAACCTCCTGACAAAGGCCTCTCACAATTGGAAGGCAATACTACGCTTAATTAGAAGGTAATATCCTGACCAATCCATACCCGGGAGCCAGCAATTTAACATTATCTTATAGCTTCTTAAAATAGCTATGGCGCTACTACGCTTAATGTCGGTCGAGCTGTGACCAAGTAAGAGTGTAAAATACCAAACAAATCGAGAAATTCACAAATTATGTATTATTTAAACTAAAGGATGAGTACCACAGAATTCCACCGGATTTCTTCCAATGCTAAACAAAAGAAAGCAATAAACCACCCCAACTTTTTTCAACCAACTGCCCAAGACCAAGTCTTTCATGAAAAACAAAAACGAAAAGGAAAGGCAAGAAGAAGGCATTGGCACTATCCTTTTAAGTCCCCATTCTTTGCAGCTGCTTAGGCATCGGCAAATCTGCAGACACCAAAGGCGAGCAATTCAATCGTATCACTTCACAATTGCAAAAAAATACCAAGGAAAGCTACCATAGATAAAAATCCAACACTTACCCAAGCTCAGAAAGTTTCAGGTGGGCCTCTGCATAATCAACAAAGAAGGCATCCTCATCCTGGGAGAGGAGAAAAGTTCGCCAGGAATTAGCAAATTACCAAGTATCACTCATCATTAGTGAAATCTAATTGACAGCTAAATGAAATAGAAATACATACCGCGGCATATTTGTCAACAAGAGGGCGGAAGGCTGAGTCAGACAGAAGTGCCTTGTCAGATGGCAGCTGCAGAAGTCCGCCCTTGTCACCACTCAAGAGCTCCCTAATAAAATTCAACAACATTATTTTAAGATTCTATCTCAGCAATTTCAAGCGCATTGATGAGCATGGACAAGGTAATTTAAATAATAATTTAGACACGGAAAGCCCGGGAGGGAAGGAAACTCACTTGAAGTATGAGTTGTCAAAGATGAGAGGGTTGCGAGTCCAGGGTCCCTCAAAGCCAGAACGCTCCTTGTGGCACCTTCCCTGCCAAAAAAGAACAAAAAATCCAGACCAGTTGACACATTAATAATTAAACATGAAGTAACCCAAGGATCCTTAGGAATCATACTAACCAGGGTGTGGGCACCAGAAAGAGCAACAATGTCCTGGTCGCTGAGTCCCATTTGTTGGCTAAACACCACCCTCAAATGGTCAGAACCTGCATCAATTGAAGGGTGAAGAAACATCCTATAATTCCTTGAACAAAACACAGTTACAGGCTATCCAATCAAAAGAACAGCCAGGGTATCAACCAGAATACTAACCCTCCGTAGCAGCAGGAAGACGGCCCTCTGGAGGAGACTCAGGCTTGTCCTGTGAATAGACGAGGGCAACCATCAGTATACTACATAACCAGAGTATACATTCTATATGATAAACAAGAATCTAATACAAGAATAACACATCTAAATTGTTGACTTTTCACGATCTTAACCTATAGATGGCACACAACAGATATTGTTGTTGGAAAGTATTATGTGATTTACTGAAATTATTAAAAAAAAAAAAAAAAAAAAAAAAAAAAAAAAAAAGGATTAGCAGTGATTGACAATCTTAATCTGTAGATTGTCTGTAGATGAAACACAATAGAAAATGTTCTTGGAAAGTATTATGTAATTTACTTTTAAAAAAGAGAGAGAGAGAGAGAGAGAGAGAGAGAGTAAGGAATCGCGGTGATTGACTACTTTGTACAAATAACTGATAGCGACAACGTCACAACAAATGACAATGAACCAAAATACGTAACTTGGAAGTATACCGGCAGCTGTATATTCACAAGATTCCTAGCCAAGAGTAAAGGGACAATGATTTCCGCTGTATAGCCGGCCGAAACACATTGGAAACAACTTTTTCGTAGTAAAAAATTGCTAAACTTCTAGCCAGTTTAACAAATCCAACGTGGCTTCAAAAATGTTAAAAGTCAAGACGACGCAAATTTCCCATAGCAGTCTGGACTGAATGCGTTTGGTGCACAAAGTTTTTCAACATAAGGAACCAAGTAAGTCAAAAACAATGGACGAAACCATGAAACGATGGCACGTTATTCACGAGAAAGACCAGATGCCAAGAAAAAATTACACATCTCAGGCAGAAGAACCAAATCAATAAACGCAATATATATATATAAAATAAATAAAAACTTCAAATTCCAAAAATGAAAGTAGACTGACCTCACGTCCAGGGTGGAATGGGATCTCGGGCCCACCAGTTGTTTCAACGGCTACAACCCCAGCCAACTGCATTAAAAGAGATAAAACAAATTAAAAAATAAAAATTATTTCTAAATTAAAAAATTAAAAAAAAAAATTATTCAATCGAGCAGCGATATATATTTTTTTAAAAAAAAAATTAATTAATTAATTAAATAAAATATCAAAAATTAAATCTGAAATAAATAAGGAAAAACGTACCTGGTAGAAATCGGCGTAGGAGAGGATGGGGAATTGTTCCTTGATGGGCTCCAAGAGCCTGACTGCAATGTCGAGGCCACTGTTGGCGGCGTGGCCGAGCTCCTCCGCGTGCTTCATGGTTCCGAACGGACCTCCGGTCCTCGTCTTCACGTCAAAGGTCCCAGCAGAGTGCCATCTGTTCCAACCACATCATTTTACACACTTAAATACACAAATACACAGAGAGTCAACAATTTCTGCGCTCCTCTTGGCATTCTTAGAGGTCTTTTTGGTCTGCTTAGCCTTGGTGCCGAACACAAATACCATGGTAAATATTATAGAGAGTAAGAGGTCGTACGCGAGACGCAGCATGATCGGAGCGCAGCTCTTGTCAGCTATGAGGCCCCTGAGCTTCCTCTTGGCCTTCTCGATGGCCTTATGGTATTCAGCGCTCACGGTTGGATACTTCTTCACCATTTTCACGACTGTACAACAAGAAAGATCCGGTTCTCAGCACAATGAACCAAATTTATAGAAAACGTAATCAAAATCCAAACAGAAACAAGATCTGCGTTTAAATCTACAATCCAAAACGCAGCCAAAAACTAATTGGAAACAGAAGCGGATAGATCGGAGTCTTTGAGATCCGTGAAAGCTGGCAGGAACAAACCTTGGAAGGATGCAATAAATGGGAGAAAACAGACAAATGAAACCCTAGGGCGAGAGTGGCACGAGTAGAGCACAGGCCAGGAGTGGGAGAGCTTATAAAGGTGAAGCCATGGGGCTTGTGGAGAAAGAGAAAGTTCTAGTACTTCAATCTTGGCCGTTGGATGACTTAGATCGTGTGGATATTAATGGTTTTGGATTTGGACAGCTGAGATTGGTTTGACAACCGGATACAAGGCCGAGCTTTTGGGTAGGTGGAAGATTAAGAAAAAGACGGATAAGAAAGCAGACGGAGCAAAGGTCAAGAAGTAATTAGAGGAGGAAACAGTTTTAATGTAATTCAGCTCAATTTGTAGTACTCTTCCAAAAAGACGGTATGGTCCACCAGCAAAAGAGAATTAGAAACTTTTGGGGCTGTATCGTTTGTTGTAAGACCAAAATACCCTCTAAGTTCTTGATTTAGTACGATGAGTGGCAATGATATGGTACACTTCATTTTAGTAAAATCTCTGGATTCCAATATCTTCTTGGCACTTGTTAATTTTGTTAGAATGTAATGTTTGATAAAGATTTAATCTACGTGGACAAATCATCTTTTAAGTGTGGACCCAACATAAATGATCCCTCAAATTAGGGTTGTGCAATGGAAGCAATTCCAATAATTGATTAGTTTTTGACATGCACGTAGGGTCGTACAAGTGGTTGTAGTAGCGATTATTTGTTCATAACCGCTACCGTAACCGGGGTCCCTGGTTATACCTATTTTAACAATCGCAACCGCAATCAGCCTACTGGTTGTAATTTTTACCAACCGCCAGTTATCCGGTTATTTTAAACCGATTATTAACCGGATAACCGGTTTTCTTTTATTGTTGCAATTTTTAATTTTTTTTTTTTAACGAAAAACCAATATTTGTCTACTTTCCAGCAACTCAAATTTCCAATTTCCATAACAAATTAACAATATAACATGAAATACCTGTCATTCTCGGTGTCTCGGAAATCACAATAATAAAAATATAAAAAAACATTACAAATCCTAGTATCCAAGTAATCCAACTACTAGTTGGCAAAATGGCAATTGGCAAGTAGACATCCTGCATGGCTGCACCTACAGACTGCACTACTGCAGTGCCAAATTCATCATATCCACTGTATCCAGACTTGGAAGGCAAAACTATGCCATCCTCAATTCCTTACAAATCACAAGATTCACAACAAGTCACAAATCACAAGAAAAAAAAAAAAAAAAATTATAGGCTTTGTAATAAGCCAGTGAAGTCACAAATCAGTGAATCACTGTAATGCAATTATGCAATAATGTTTTAGACTATTAGACTATTAGTTACTAGTTAGTGACTTACAGACTTAGCGTATTATAAATTATATAATATATATATAATTATAATTATATATAAAATAAAAACCGGTTGCGGTTACCCGGTTCTTTAAAGAGTAATAATCGATAATCGCAACCGGTTATCCGGTTGCGATTATTTTCAATTTTTCGGTTTCCCGATTATTGCATGTTACCGGTTATTTGCGATTATTAACCGTACTGCTTGTATATCTCTGCTGCACGGATTAGCTTTTGACGGTAGGCAGAGGTAGGAGTGAAGTTGGTTTTCATTTTCTCCATAATTCCAACTCCAACACTCTTTTTAAAATATAAAATCTTATTTCACCCTTCAATCTTCATCTTCATCTCGCTACATGCAAATGACTGACCTTTAGATCTAGGAGCGTTGGTGGCCACATGCTTAACATTTTCCTCCGTGAGCATATCACATTATCACATGCTTTCTTCCTTATCTTACACCACGTGGAACTTCTTAACTTCATCAAGTGATGTGTCTTTTCACTTGCTAACATTTAAGTGAAATAGAATGGTAAGATAAAAAAGAAGTGGTTCAACCGCTTCAAAACGGATCGTTAAAATGGTCGATTTCACTCTTATAGCTTTTACATTTTTTTTTTTTTTCCCTTTTTTCTCTGTGTTGTTCCTTTATGGATGATTCATTTTAAATGAACTACCCAAATTAACAATAATACACAAGCATGGCATCCAATCATCCAATCTCAATCAGACATCATCACATAGATTATGAAGCATAAAAAGCATTTTACACATAAGGGATTAGGCTTTTTATTTCCAACTAATGTACACACTTTATACAACAATGCTAAAGTGAAAATGATTTTAACAACAACAAAAAAATAGTAATATTTCCTAAAAAAAAAAAAAAAATCATTATATCCGACCTTGTATCCGGTTTTACATAAAAAGCGTTTCAATTTGTAGGCTGTACACCCGACCTTATAAAAGCATAAAAAGCTTTTATATGTAAATCCACATAAGAGAAATTCGTCAGGGTTACTTTAGTCATTCGGTCTCCAATCGTGTGAGAAACTTTCTGAGCGTGAAAAAAGCTGCCAATCTCAGGGTGTGAACGCGTTAAGCTTCGGAAGATTCGCTTCGAGCAATGTTAGAATCACTTCCTAAAGTATACTACACCTGTCAGCCTTCTAATTTCATTGGTCCACATAGACGCCTTGGACGTTAAATAATCACGGCCAAGCTGTACTATCATTGGGATATGAGAGAAAGTCATCGAATGAAAAACAGCCACGTTATTGGAAAAGGTCGTTGACGGATTTGAGGGGTAGCTGCCACGATGACACAATTAGATACGCCATTCGCGCCCGATACACACCGCTCTAAACGTTGCTTCGTTCAATTAAAAGAATACTTTTCCGGTCAACAGAATAAAGCATATCCTTATTTTATTTAATTTAGGAAAAAATATATATAACTTCTTCAAATTACTATTTTTTTTTATATGTTCACACAAGAAGGGAAATGGAGAATTTGAAATAGTGACCTCAGTTTCATGAGGCGTGATTTCCAGTCGATTGAACTACCTTTTAGAGACCTCAAACTACTATTTTATTGTCAATATCTCATCAAACTACTAATTATATCAACATCTCATTAAACTATCAAAACATGTCAATGTCCTTTCTAATAACAAAAATATCTTTTATAAAATAAATAATTATTAAATAAAAAAACTAAAATAACAAAAAGTTATTAAAAAAATAAAAAATAAAAACTGGTTTTTCTTCTTCTTTTTTTTTAAATTGCTTTTATAATTTTCAGTTATTTTTCAGTTTTCTTTTTTTTTTTTTTTTCCTTTTTTTTCATTTTTTTTAAGTTTATTTATTTTTTATTTTTTAGTTTTTTATTTTATTTTTTAAAATTTTATAAGGATATTTTATCTTATTAAAAAAAATTAAGGTCATTTTTATTTTTTTTTGGTCTTAGACATTGACATTTTTTAATAATTTGATTGAGACATTAATATAATTGGTAGTTTGGAGTGACATTGACAATTAAGTAATAGTTTGAAGGGAATATTTGTATTTTTTTTCCTTTTATTTATGTTCCAAATGAAATTAAAATAAGGGTTTTGGTGTTTATTAAATCATTTTTTCTATTTTTTGAAAAGAATAAAATTAATCCTTGAATTTTTTTACTATATAAAATTATCAAATAATTGTGTGGACTAGCAGTCTAGCACGACTGTGACACGTGAAGTGTAGTAGCATTTTTGTAATGCGGAAAGGAATATACCGAAGCGTCCATAGGTGTGAGCACTTTGTTGTCCCCATCTCACGAACGCGAGGCCAGAGCCCCATCCATAAAACTTGGATTGAGATCCTCTGTCATTTATAAAAATTATAGGCCCTAAAATTAGTTAAAGTCGAAACAATCCATGAACGGTTCATTATAGGCCCTAATGAACGGTTCAAAACAATCCATGTCATCTATCTAAACAAAAAGGAAAAAAAAATTCTACGATCCACATACAAAATTGATAGGTATTCCTTAACATGTGAAAAATAATGTTATATAAATAACATATCCTTCTTACATGTATTTTTAATAACATTAATAAAAAAAAATGTGTTTCTCACATGTTTAAAGGACACAAGTCTTTTTTATATGTAGGTTGTAGAAAATTTCTGTCCAAACAAAAATATGTTCAAACATTTTTTTTTAAAAATAAAAAAAATCAGGATTTCAATACAATAAAAAAATGCTCACATTGTATTGAGTACATCACCTCCACAAAATATATGTTTCGTCGGACCTCGTCAACAGATTTTTCTTTGAGAAATGATTCTTACACAACAATTATACATAACAATTATACAATTCTACTCACATAAGATGGGACTCATATGGTAAGTCTCACTCACATAGATCTCACTCTATATGAATAGAGTTATGTAATTGTTGTTAGTGTGAACACCTCATCACAGGCCAACATGGAAAGTCCTTCCCATGCAGAATCTCCCAACAAGGCAAGTGTCACCTATGCAGTTTCTCAGAAACCCGCACATCAATCCAGCAACATAGCACAGTTGTCAACCATACATTGCGCCCTTCATGCCGCAAAGAATCGTGGCACAGTTGCATGCGTCATACAAGAAAGGAAAGAATCACAGCAGCACAAGGAAAGTGTTGCTGCTGTGATTTCAAATCTGTCTGTAACATAAATAGGCAATATACAATTCCTGTAATCATGTAGTTCCTGTAATCGTGCAATCCCATTTATACACTACAATAATTGTACCCTCCATAGATATCACATAGACAATTCTGTATAAATACCCGATGTATCAGTAATGAAATTATCAAGCAATTGTTTCAAATTTCCTACAATCTTCAAATTGTTTCATGGTATCAGAGCCATTGTAGGCCAACGCCCCTCCTTTATCTCAATCAATCCTTCCCTCCAACTTTTCCCATGGCTTCCTCATCATCCTCAACCCCTGCCCCAACCTCTGCTTTCACTCTCCCTAACCTTACTCATTTTACTTCCATCAAACTTAAGGGTCCAAACTATCTTGCATGGACCACTCAACTATCTCCAATTCTGAAAACACATGATTTAATGGGCATTGTGGACGGTTCTGAACCCTGCCCACCTCAATTCCTGCTGAATGATGAAGGTAAGGAAGCACTGAACCCTGCCTATTCCATTTGGCAGAAGAAGGACCAATATGTCCTGAGTTGGATCAATGTCCATCTCAGTGACCCGGTTCTCTCTATAATTTATGGTCTTCAAACTTCTCAGCAAGTTTGGACCTCTTTGGCTACTAAGTTTGTCTCTTCAACCAAATCACATGTCTCTCACTTGAAGCGCCAGCTTCAAACACTCAAACAGGGCTCTAAAACCTGTTCAGAATACTTGAAAAATGCAAAGGCCTGGTCTAATCAGCTTGTTGCCATAGGGAAACCCATTGATGATGAAGATCTCATTTCCTACATCATCAATGGGCTCAATCCCTCTTTCAATGCTTTTGTCACAGTCTTCTCCATGACTTCCAAAGACAAAGCACCATCATTTTCCGATTTTCAGGATGAACTCCTCTCTCATGAAATGCTGCTCAGTCAACAACAGGAAGTCACCTCAGATGGTAGCACCTTTGCTCTTCTTATGCAGAAACAGAACCGGCCATTCAAACCAGGAACTCCTACCTATAACAGGCAGATGAAGAACCGACCATTCAACAGATTCTCACCAAGATCCGGTCCTCCAAAGAACTTCAATCATACTGGTGGCCACCAAGCTTCACCACTGCAGCCATCCTCTCCTCAGCAAGGCCTCTCTTTCAACAATCCCGGTCGAGTTCCTTGCCAGATTTGCGGCAAATCCAGTCATCAAGCTCTCGATTGTTTCCATAGAATGGACTACTCATTCCAAGGAAGACACCCTCCATCCCAATTGACAGCCATGGTGGCACACATCAATTCTGAAATTGAGGACCAGCAGTGGCTAGCCGACAGTGGGGCCAATGCACACATTACTAATGAATTGGAGCATCTCTCGGTTCAGCAGCCTTTCAAAGGAAATGACTCAGTAGCTGTTGGCAATGGAGCTGGACTGCAGATTGAAAACACTGGTTCCACCATTCTCAACTCTGAAAACTATCACTTTCATCTTAAAAATATTTTACATTGCCCTCATGCTGCCACTAAACTCCTTTCAATTCAAAAATTCTGTCAAGATAACTCATGTTATTTTATATTAACTGCCTCTCATTACTTTGTGAAGGACATCCAGACTCATGCAATCCTGCTGGAAGGAAGGAGTGAACACGGCTTGTATCCATTGCGGTTTCGAGGTTCTTCATTCACAAACAACAATAAGGCCTTCCCTGCATTCACTACCTTACTTGGTTTAAAAACCACTACTCATGTATGGCACGCTAGGCTAGGCCATTCTTCTTTTCCTATTGTCAATCATGTAATAAAGGCACATTGTCTGCCTATTTCCTCCAATCATATCAATAAAAATTCATTTTGTGATTTCTATCAAATTGGAAAGAGCAAACAGCTTCCTTTCACTCCTTCCCGAATTAGTACAGGACCCTTGGAACTCATCCATACTGACATTTGGACTTCTCCTATACTCTCAAAGAGTGGCTTCAAATACTACATCATCTTCATTGATGATTTTTCTAGGTACTCTTGGCTTTACCCTCTGCATTACAAATCTGAGACCTATGACACCTTTGTCAAATTCAAGCTCCTCACAGAAAATCAATTTGCTTGCAAAATCCGTCAACTCCAAACTGATGGAGGTGGAGAATTTAACTCCTCTCGATTTCAAACCTTTCTCTCCCAAAATGGAATTCTTCACAGAAAAATCTGTCCTCACACATCCCAGCAGAATGGAATAGCCAAAAGAAAACTTAGGCATATCCTTGAAACTGGCCTCACTTTGTTAGCTCACTCGGGTCTATCCAAACAATTTTGGGTTGATGCCTTTTTAACCTCCATTTACATTATCAACAGGTTACCAACCCTAGTCCTTGCCAACTCTTCCCCATTTGAAAAACTATACCACAGAAGTCCAGATTATTCCTTACTCCGAGTATTTGGCTGCAAGTGTTTCCCTTTGCTAAGACCTTATACTACTCATAAATTGGACTATAGGTCTAAACCGTGCATTTTTCTTGGATACAGTCACAAGGGTTACCGATGCCTAGACCCTCTCACTCAAAAAGTCTATCTCTCAAGGCATGTTGTTTTTTATGAAGCCTCATTTCCAGCAAAGGAGACTGCCACTTCACCACTTTCTGCCACAGGTACTGCCGAGTCTGCTGCCTCCTTTCTGCCCCAAGTAAGTTTATCTCCTCCTCTTTTGTCCTCTTCCATTTCTCCTACACCTGTTGTGCCCTCTGCAGATATACCTCCCTCTCCTCCAGCACCTTTATCCATTGCACACTCTCCTACTGGCACTTTATCTCCAGTTTCCACTCATAGTAGCAGCCCTATCACCCCTGCTGCCGACCCTTTTCCTCTTGAAAACCACCTTGCAGCCCCTATTTCTCCTGCAAATTTTTCTCCCCACAGCCCTCCACCTGATTCCCCTGTTCCTTCTACCTCCTCTCCTTTACTTGAGATATCTACCACTCTCTTTCCCCATCCACCCGAGGCTACTCCCTGTCCTCTTGAGTCTCCATCACTCCCACCTCCTATCCCATCCAATCTGCCACTTGTATCCACTCACCCTATGATCACCAGGACCTGCACTGGTTCCACAAAGCCCAAGTCTTTTGCTGATTACAAACTGTTCTACACCACAAATCACCCTCCAGCTTCTCTGCCAGCAGCTCCCTCTGAGATTGAGCCCTCCTGCTACACTAAAGCTGCATCAGATGCCCAATGGAGAGGTGCCATGTCTCAGGAATATCAGGTCTTGCTCACTAATGGTACCTGGACCTTGTGTCCTCGACCTTCAAATCAACATGTAATCAGGAACAAGTGGGTGTATCGCATTAAGCACAAACCTGATGGCAACATTGAGCGATTCAAGGCTCGGCTGGTGGCCAAGGGATTTGAGCAACAGAATGGGATTGACTATACTGAAACATTCAGTCCAGTCATCAAAGCATCTACCATCCGCATAGTTCTTGCCTTAGCTGTTCACTTTGACTGGCCCTTTCGGCAATTGGATGTTTCCAATGCCTTTTTACATGGTTCCTTGAAGGAGGAAGTGTACATGGAACAACCTCAGGGGTTTCTCGATCCCTCCCAACCAGATTATGTCTGCAGGCTTCACAAGTCCATTTATGGACTCAAACAAGCTCCTCAAGCTTGATTTACCTGCCTCTCCTCAACACTGCTGGACCTCGGTTTTGTGGCATCATTGGTGGACTCTTCTTTATTTATTTTCATCATGAATAATATCAAAATCTACCTCTTAATCTATGTAGATGATATTATTGTCACCGGAACTCATAGTACTGTTATTACCTCTCTAATATCTCAATTGCAGACCAAATTTCCAGTGAAAGATCTCGGTCCTCTCAGCTTCTTCCTTGGCATTGAAGCTCATCGGTCTCCAGACGCCTTGCATCTTAGTCAGACAAAGTACATCACTGACCTGCTGCACCGCACCCGCATGCTTGGTGCTAAGCCTGCAACTTCTCCCTACTCCTCTGGTTCCAAATTGTCAAAATTTGATGGCACCCTACTACCGGATCCTACTGAATACAGGCAGGTGGTTGGTGCATTGCTGTACTGCACCCTCTCAAGACCTGAACTAGCCTTCTCTGTGAATCAGTTGTGCCAACATATGCACAACCCTTCCACCATCCATTGGTCAGCAGCCAAGAGGGTCCTCCGGTACTTAAAGAACTCGATTGATCACAGCCTCCTCTTCACCAAAGGCTCTCTTCACTTGCAAGCATTCTGTGACTCGGACTGGGCAAGCAGCCCTGATGATCGTCGCTCAACCTCTGGGTTTGGAGTATTCCTTGGTCCCTGCCTTGTCTCCTGGAGTGCCAAGAAACAGGTAGTAGTCTCCCGTTTCAGCACCGAGGCTGAATATCGTGCTATGGCTCTCACCACTGTCGAGCTTTTTTGGTTATGCATGCTCTTCAAGGAACTTGGTATTCGGCTACATCAAGCTCCCACTTTATGGTGTGATAATGTCAGTGCCTTAGCCCTTGCCTCTAATCCGGTCTACCATGCCTGTACCAAGCATATCGAGGTGGACTACCATTTTATTAGAGAAAAAGTTGTCAATGGCGACATCCTTGTCAAATTCATCTCTACTCTCGATCAAACTGCTGACATATTCACCAAAGGTTTATCTTCAGCCCGGTTTGCGGAACTCAAGTCCAAGCTCATGGTCACTGCCCTCCCCATTCGCTTGCGGGGGGATGTTAGTGTGAACACCTCATCACAGCCCAACATGGAAAGTCCTTCCCATGCAGAATCTCCCAACAAGGCAAGTGTCACCTATGCAGTCTCTCAAAAACCCGCACATCACTCCAGCAACATAGCACAGTTGTCAACCATACATTGCGCCCTTCATGCTGCAAAGAATCGTGGCACAGCTGCATGCTTCATACAAGAAAGGAAAGAATCACAGCAGCACAAGGAAAGTGTTGCTACTGTGATTTCAAATCTGTCTGTAACATAAATAGGCAATATACAATTCATGTAATCATGTAATTCCTGTAATCGTGCAATCTCATTTATACACTACAATAACTGTACCCTCCATAGATATCACATAGACAATTCTGTATAAATACCCGATGTATCAGTAATGAAATTATCAAGCAATTGTCTCAAATTTCCTGCAATCTTCAAATTGTTTCAATTGTTATGTATGATTGTTGTGTAAAAAGCATTTTCTTTTTTCTTTTTAGTATTATCGTTGGTACGGCAAGCCCTTGCTTTTTTTTTTTTTTTTTTTTTTAAATTTTGGATGGAATGAATGTTGAGAACTCATATAGGAGTATTATGCACACCCTCCAACTAGGGGAAGGGGCAATCCAATACCTATTGGAGACAATATGGATAGAAGATTTTTCTTTTCTTTTTTTTTTTTATTTATTTTTTTATTTTGTAATATTATAACTGTTAAACGTGAAAGGTTATGTTGATTTTAAGGAAAGCTTAAAATTTTACCTAAAATAATAATAATAAAAAAAAAAATAGGAGGCATTAAATCAACTCTTTTTTGTCAATTACCCAAAAGAACTTGACGCGATAGCAATTAAGCATTTATACTCTGTTCCTTTTTATGTAAAATATTTTTTGTTGTAAATATTTTTAAAATGTTTATATTTTAGAAAAAATTGATTGTTTTGAAAATATTTTTTGACATTTAGTTCGTACAAAAAAATTATCAATGGCGAAAAATTCACTAATGACAAGATTCAATCACTGGCCAACAGGATTCCGGCTACTTTTACTTGATTCCGGCAAATTTGGCTAGAATTTGGCAACGGTAGCCGGATGTCATCGGATTTTAGCACAAATTGCCAGATTTCGACACCGGCTGAATTCCGACCGCTTTTGCCGAATTCCAACAATTGAATACCAAAATTCAGGGACTTTCAGCTGTAGATTCAGACTACCAACAAACTCTAATGTCCAGCTATGGCAAATTCCCACAAACATATGTGCAAAAATGAAAAGTTTAAATCCAGAAACGATTTACGGTTTTTAAAACGTAAATCGTTTTCCAAAACTTAAAGAAGCTTTTACAATTCAAACTGAAAATGATTTTCGTTGACCATTATTTTTTGTTGCACCAAACATCAAAAAATACAGAAAATATTTTACGCCCAAACAATCAGAGCATTAGAGAAAATACAAGTAAAACTTTTTTCTCCCTTTCATTTCTATAGTAATAATTTTAATGATCCGTTTGTTTCGGCGTAAAATGTTTTTAGCATTTTTCAGTGTTTGGTGAGGACAAAAATAATGGTCAACGAAAATCATTTTCAGTTTAACCATAAAAGCCTATTTATTTTTTGAAAAACGATTTACGACTTTGAAAACTGTAAATCGTTTTCTAAATTTAAACTTTTCATTCTTACACCTATGTTTGTGGGAATCCGCCACTCCTGAGCATTGGAGTTTATTGGTAGCCCGACTCTATCGCTAAAAATCCTTGAATTCTAATATCCGATTTATGTAATTCGAAAATTTTTGCCGGATTCCTAACGTACCGGTCAGATTCCCGCCAGTTGACCGGAATCTAGTTTGTCGGAATCCGGCGACATCAGCTAGACGTCGTCGGATTTCGTTTCATGTCATTGATAATTTTTTTTAATCAGCCAAACGTAAAAAAATATTTTTTCAAAAAATAATTTCATTTAAAATATCTTTTTTTTAAAAAAAAAAAAAAAAAAAAATCTTTTTACGTTGAAACGGGCATAATAATCATGTGATATATATCGTCAGGGCTTTCATAAGATTGTTGTGGGTCATATAAGCAATCTGCTCCTGTGTTCCCCTGGTTGAGTCTTCCGTATAGCATCGTCTGTTTGCACAGCTTTGTCTTCTTCCTGGCCCTGTGGCACCTTGTTCTTGTTATTTCAATAATATTTCATTTGTTGGAGAAAAACTTTTTACTTGGTGTTTCTCTTGCTTGGGATTGGCTCAATTTTTTGTATTGCTTTTAGATGGATGAAACAAATTCCACTTAATCAGGGACGGAGCTAGAAGTTCTTATGGGCAGGGGCCAGTGATAAAAAAAAATTATTAGTAGGGACCAATAGGCTAAATTTTTAGTTTTTTAGCTTATATTTTTTTTTTTTGAGATTTTTTTTTTAACCTAAGAAATTTTATTTTTTCAAGGAAATTGGGAGGGGCCATGGCCCCTGCCAGCCCCCCCCCCCCCCCTCCCTCCGTCTCTGCACTTAATGTACGATGAGATGGCTACAAGAGCATTTATGACAAATAATGTCAGAATTAGGTGTGTTTGACATTGTAATTTCATAGACAAAAAACGTATTTTTAAATTAAATTGTAAAAAAAAAATTGCTTGAAATTATGTTTTTAAAAAATTATAATTATATAAAAAAATTGTATTTTTAAATCGTAGGTAAGAGATTGTGCTTTTTTAAAAACGCGCAATTATAATTACTAAATTACGATTTTACTAAATGTTTAACTGAATTTTTAAAAAATTATGTTTTCAAATCACAATCATGAATATTAGAATTTGAGTGTTATCGATAGGCACTAGAATATTAACATGATTGCTATAAAATTCATGATTGAACTTGAATTGCAGTTCTTTGGCCGAAACTTGATTGTAATATGTTTTTTATTGAACTGATTATATTTACAATTTAACTTTTATCGTAGTTTAAATGCATTGTTGGACATTAGTTATGGTTCTCCCAACTTGAAAATGTTTGATCATTATTAGTCAATATGTATATAATTTAATTAAACATAATTTTCAGGTGGATTATTATTTTTAGTTGTTTTATATTAATATTATATATTGCGGATAAGAGTTAATTAATATTTATAAGTTAATGTAATTAAATAAGAATATATAAATATTTCTTAATTTTTTTATACGAGTCAAACATTAAAAATTAATTTTAAAAAATTATTTAAGCTAAAAACATTTTATGCCGTTATGTCCTTATTCCAATCATTGTAATGGCACTTATGACCTGAAATTGAAATTTATGATCCACAACCCACCGTCGTTATCTTATTTATTTCAATAGGTGACGATTGGGGAGGATCTTAAAACATCAATCACAACAAATGTTACGAGGTTAATAAAATAGTAAAATACTACTGCAAATGAAATTTCCCCTCATGACAAGGACTTGCCGTAGGACAAACTTATCCCAAGATAGGATGAATACATGATTACATGTCTCCTAAATCTCTTACAGAAATCAATTGAGTTGTCTTATTACAACGGCGTAAATTTTTAGGCTTTAAGACAATAATTTCGGTTTGGATTTGGGTTTAAAGGATTAATGCCATAAAAAAAGGGCAAGAGTTTGTTTTTTCTTCTTCTTTCTTTTTTTTTTTTTTTTTTTTTTTTTTTTTTTCTAAAAAATCTAATCTATTCCCATTGAAATAGCTATTCCTCTTATTTTTTTTTAGAGGAATAAGTATTCCTCTTAGTAAGAGAATAAATAGTCCAATGAGAATAACTATTCCAAATAATAGATCCTTACCAAACATAGTCATTTCATTCCGCGAATCAAACGAGTAAGTGAGCTTTTTATTATATTTAAATATTTATTTTAATTTTTATATCATATTTTTATTTAAAAATTATTCTCCTAACTTTTTGGGATGCAAAATTATTAATTAAATTTTTATATTCATGTTTTTTAACATCTCATTTTCAATTGATAATATGACTAATAACTAATTAATTTTTCTTGCGACATTATCAATCTTCGGTAGAATTTTATCAATTTTAATTATGAAAAACCTTTTTCAGCAGAAGCAACTATAATAAGTATTGTCAATAAAATTCTATAAGTAATACATGCATTTGAAAAAATAAATAAATAAATAAATAGTATGCGTATATAATTTATTACTTCTTCTATTTGTAAAACTTCTTTTAAAACTTTTGGTTTTGAAAATATAAATTCAAACCAACAAATAAATATAATTTTAAGAAAACAAATTCAAACCAACAAATAAATATCATATTAAGAAAACTTTCAAGATTAGGAAAATTCTTTTGCAAACTATCATACTCTAATGAGTTTAATTTCTAGAAAGTAAATAATTTTACCATAATTGAGTTATTAATTAGAGAGCATTAACTAACCTTTGTACTATAATTGGGGCCTTACTCTGTTTGAGATTTTTCATTTTTCCCTCTTTCTTCCTTTAAAGTTTCAATATATTGCGTATTGAATTCTTTTCCTTAATTAGGGACCATGGGCCATCATTTATACCATAATCTGAGTCTTTCTTTCTTTGTGATGTTTGATATTGCTCATTTTTTCTCTCTAAAGTCTCAATATTTTTGGCATTAAATTATTTCAATCTTTCAATTGGCACTAATTTTTTTATTATAATTTGGGCCTTAATTAGAGATATTAACTAATATTTTTACCATAATTGGAACCTTAATTTTTTTTTTTTTTAGAAGAAGTATTAATTGTACTGCTACTATTTAGGAGTCTTATTTTATTGGGGGCTTTAAAGGATCGCCTAATAAAAGAGGTCGCCATGCCTATTACACTGCAAGGCAACCCATGTGAGAGTATGAGCATAGACAGTGAAAAACCGCATGTGCTTCTTTAAGTTCGGTTGAGCCATAGCATGACCCAGTCACATTAGGAAATCAGTGAGATCCTAAGTTGTTTACACTAATCAAACATAAAGATTCTTATAGTAAGAATCAAACGCGTGCCCTAGTGTTTACCTAATCACGTGGAAATTGAGGCCATCACGAGCATTTTCAGTTGTTTATGTAAATTTTTAGACAAAACGGCTAATCAAAATTTACTTTTGCTAGTTTAGCTAACCACTTTTTTAAAACTATCATCCAACCAATTATCTAAATTTCTATATATTTTATTAAAATAATCATTTTTTTGTTATTTTTTTAAAACTTCATATCCACTCATCTCTCACATGAATTTTTAACCACATGCATCAAACCAAGTCACCAATGATTTATAAGCTTACGCCTTCCCTCTGATTCCCAGACCCAGACACGATCTCCTTCC
This sequence comes from Alnus glutinosa, assembly GCF_958979055.1. Classification (NCBI taxonomy): domain Eukaryota; kingdom Viridiplantae; phylum Streptophyta; class Magnoliopsida; order Fagales; family Betulaceae; genus Alnus; species Alnus glutinosa. Next base: position 20,399,949 of record NC_084894.1, read on the forward strand.
ACACCTCATCCACCGTCTTGCATGTCGCCTAGCTCCTTTGGCTAGAAGATTGATGACAAGACGTTGGGGAAATGAGGTTCCAGCACCAAAGCAAAGTGCTAGTCATTGTTAAGATTAGAGTTGGCAAAACAGGTACCCGACATGACCCGTTAAGACTCGCGACCCGTTTAAGTTAGACCAAAATACGACCCATTTATGTTAACGAGTCGGAGCTCCAGACACGACACAACTATTTCACAGGTCACCCGACACGACCCGTGAAACCCATTTAGCATAATGGGTCGTATCGGGTCGACATAACCTGTTTGACTTGTTTAGCTTAAAACTCAATCATCAAGAGTTTTAGGACCATACCCACCAAACAAAAACTCAATTTATAAGACTAAAAGTCCAAAACTATGATCAAGAATCATCAAGCAACATAACCAAAATCAAACACTCTTCCAAGTACTAAAACCAAAAATAAAGGAAAGTAAAAACAAGGAAACTAGATGAGATTGAAGATGACCGAGAGATTTTCCTCATTACTTTAGCTCATCCATTAATTACAAAGTATTTACACTAACAAGTAACACCACCACTGAGACTTGACAAGCCATTTCTTGAAACAAATCAAAGATTCAAAATGCTATACAAATGGAAATCAACTATTAACATACTGGCAGTACCGGATGCGACATCGGCGGAAGAGAGAGAGAGAGAGAGAGAGAGCGGCAGAAAGACGGGGAAAGCGTTGGCAGTTGGCAGGGAGCGCCGAGCGGAGAGGCTGGAGAGCAAAGACTAGAGAGAGAGAGAGAGAGAGCGTTGACTCGAGCGGGTCCAGGCGTCCAACGGGACGAAGAAGAAGGGGCGGCAGCGGCGCGGCATGGACCTGAAGAAAAAGAAAATGGAAGAAGAAAAGAAAGGCGGCGGAACTGATTCAGCTGAAAGAAAAAGTTAAGGTTTTGATAGTTTTTATTTTTGAACTTTTGTGTTTTGTTGTCACTTTGTGTTTTCAACTTTTTGGCTAAAATAGAAAATCAGAAATATGCTAAATAACTAATAAGCCCATTCCCGAATTTCCTGGATTCCCCCCCCCCCCCCCCCCCCTTTTTTAATTAAAAAAAAAAAAGAAGAGTTAATCGTGTCTGTGGGTGACCCGTCACTTGACCCGCCAGATTGAGTTAAACGGGTCGACCCGTTTATGCCCCAAACCCACTAATTTTATGTCGTGTTCGTGTCAGGTTGTCGGGTCGTGTCAAAATTGCCAGCCCTAGTTAAGAGTCCCACATTGTCAAGGTATACCTAGGTTGTGAGTTTTATAAGCCTTGAGCAAACATTTTCCCTTAAGGTGCTTTTTATGAAAGAATAAGGCTCAATGGACTTTATCATGGTATCAGAGGTTCAGGGCGTTGGACAATGTTGAGCCTTCCCTTCCATTGTACACGTGTTTAGAAAATAGTGTTACACGTGAGGAGGCGTGTTAAGAGTCCTACATTGCCAAGATATACATAAGTTGTGGGCTTTATAAGCCTTGAGCAAACCTCTTCGCTTAAGATGCCTTTTGTGGAATAAAAAAGCTCAATGGACTTTATCATTCATGGGGTTGAAGGAAGAGAAACAAAATGAAGTTAAAGATGTTTATTTGGAAAGCATGTAATAAGATCCTTCCCACCAAAGAAAATATTTTCCATAAGAGAGGGGTCAGTGACAATTTATGCCCCCCACATTCTTTGGATGTGCCCATCCGCTAGGGATGTGCTGTGCTCGGGCCCTATCCAGATCCAGAAAAGCAGCGTTGCAGGTACGTTCCAACTTCAAATCTATTTTTGAGGAGCTAGCTAGTGGAACGCCTAGAATCTGAGGAGTTGGCTCTATGCGCGGTGATAGTACGGAACAGTTGGTTCGGACGCAACGCAGTGGTGCATGGAGGTGCATTCAATTCCCCAGAGAAAGTAATTTGAGAAGCAGCCACTCTCCTTGGAGGATTTTAAATGTGCAAACTTGCAGGGTATGGCAGGTACGTTAATGCAACAAGGGGGCCCGATGATTTCCTGGAAAATGCCTCCTCAAGGGGTGGTTAAAGTCAATTGGGATGTAGCAATCAACAATAAGAACGGGTTTACAGGATGTGGGATTATAGCCCGCGATTTTGAAGAGTCCTGGCGGCCCGGTGCGCTACTGAAGCTATTAGCATGGACTCGACTATGGCAGAGGTTTGGATGGCATTCCAGGCTATAATTTTTGCAGGGAGATTGACTTGTTTGATATTATTCTAAAAGGTGGTGTCATGCAAATAGTCATAACAATCTCTTCGAATTTACCAAAACTGGAGTAGATTTGGATATTTTATAGAGGGAATCGAAGAATAGGCGCTGCTCCTAAGGTCCTTTAAAGTGTCTCTTGCAAAAAGAGAAGCTAATTCGGCCACCCACGTGCTAAGTAAAGTAGCTTAGAGCATTCACAATGAGTTATGTAAAACCCACTTTTGACTAGAATAGATAGCAAAAATCGTAAAACCTCCCTCCATTGGCTTCTATAAACGAAATTCAAAATAGAGTTGGCATGGATTCATGTACAATGCAACCCCAGATGTGGCATTGCACTGTACACGTATCTACTACTTATTTTATTATTTCTTTCACTTTCTTTCACCTTCCTTCCTCTTTCTCTTGTTTCTCCGCGTCTCTCTCTCATACTCTTCTCCTTCTTCTCTTTTTTCCTTTTCCTTTCCCCTGTTGAAATTGATGGTTTTGGGGTTAGGGTTTTGATTTCCTTTCCCCTTTTCCTTTTCTTGGATTCAGAGCTCCATGGGTCCGGCCAACTATAACGGAGCCAGAACCGACAACCCTTGACCAGACTCCTGACTCTCTTTCAACCTGTCCTCGTCGCCCACGGGTTGAAATATTGGCAAATCCACGTAGTCCCAACGGTTGACGTCCTCCAAGAGCCTGAAAGGGAGGACTTTTTTTTTTCCCTGTTCAGCTACTGCTACTGTGCTTGGAAACCAGGGGGTGATGGTTGTGTGTAGAAGTTTCTGTGGGTTGGGTGTGGTGCCGGTTGTGTGTAGTCTGAGTGTGGTGTGTCTATGTGATAATTCTAGTTGATTCCAATTGGTTGATAATGGTGTGGTGAATTACCGTGTATTGATTTTGATCTTGAAAGTGTAAGTCGTTTGGTTAATGAAATGCCTGTGAGATAAAAAAGTAAAAAAAGTGAGAATGTTTTGATGTTGATTAGTAGTGAAAAATATAAAAAAAAAAAAATGAAAAAAAAAGTACATGAACAGTGCTGTTCTGTATTGTTGCTTGACAAACAAGCTTAATATTTCGGGTTTATAGAGAGAGTGGATATGAGGTTTTAACAAAAATAATTAAAAAAAATATTAAAAATGATTATTGTAATAAAATAGATATAAATTTAGATAATCAGTTAGAGGATAGTTGTAAAGGTGGTTATCTAAACTAGTAAAAAGTAGGTTTTGATTATGTAGAATAGATTGAAATTTAGATCATTCATTGCGAGTGGTCTTACAACCTAGCTAGAAACACCATTTGGTTAGAAGAAGTTTCGCTTCTTATTTCTGATATTGTTTGTAGGGAGGTTATAATTTAGGGCAGTATTTTTTTTTTTTTTTCTTTCTTTTTTTTTTTTTTTTTTAAATGTATGATTTCTACATGAATCAGGAATCGGCCGTGGTAGTAGCATAAACGTGTCTGAGATGTCCGAATGAAACCCAAACTTCAGGTCAGGCTTAATTGACAGGCCTAGTCACTCTGAATGCCGAGTCAGGAGAACATAAATTTCGCAAAAGCCCAATTTAAGATAGAGCAAGCTCTGTAATCGACCCAAACCCATAACATCCATTTCAACTAATTTCTTTAATCCTCAGGGCTCGCAAAATTCTCCCATGAGAGGGAGAGAAATCTTAAGCCACATGGCCGTTTGATAACGGATAGTTTGTGGTTTCAAAATTTGTTATTTAAAAAATAGTGATTTTTAAATATGTAATTTAAAAATGTAGTTAAGTGTTTAGTAAAATTACAGTTTAGTATTTAAAATCATATATTTTTAAATACATTATCTTGCTTACAATTGAAAACACAGATTTTTTTTACATTTTCAAATCAAAATTTTTTAAAAATGCACTATCAAAGGATACATGTTTTTTTTTTTTTAACAGTTTAATGCTCGGTTTGTTTTGACGTAAAATGTTTTCCGTCGTAAATTATTTTCAATGAAATCGTTTTTCAGAAAAAAAAAAAAAAAAAAAAAAAAAAATTATAAATATTTTTCAGCGTTTAGCTCGTACGAATCACCAATGTCGAAAAATCATCGGTGACGAGATTCCGTCACTGGCCGGCAGAATTCCGGCCACTTTCACCAGATTCTGACTACTGTTACTAGATTCCGGCTAGTTTCGTTGAATTCTAACAACGGTGGCTGGATTCCAACAATGGTCGCTGGATTCCAGTTAGTGCCGTCGGATTTCGGCAATTGTATACAAAAATAAGGGGATCTTCAGCGGTAGATTCGAGTTACCAACAAACCCTAATATCCGGCGGTGTCGGATTTCTACGAACGTGGGTGCAAGAATGAAGAACTTAAATCCAAAAAACAATTTACGATTTTAAAAACCGTAAATCGTTTTCCAAAAATTAAAGAGACTTTTACGGTCAAACTAAAAATGGTTTTCGTTGACTATTATTTTGAGTTGCATCAAACACCGAAAAATATAAAAAATATTTTCTAAAAAATAATTTAGACCCAAACAAATGGAGCATAAAATCACACTTCTGATCTAAAATCCCAGTCAATGTCTCACTTCAAACAGCACGTTATGCAACATTTCCGTTGAAAATGCCTCACTTCAAACAGCATTTGATTACGCATCTCCAGTAAAAGAGGAAAGACTCGTCTCCTATTGCAATATTTATTCCTTTTCATTTCAATTCACTAAAACATGAAAAACTAAAAAGATAATTAAGTCACATAATACAAATCCAGAAAGGTAAAATAAAATGTAATTCAACCACTAACTTTTCTTAATGATAAAATTTAACACGTAAGATATTTAACTTTGATGGGAAGTACTTTTTGTGGAGATAGGAATCATTCGTTTCAAAAGTTTTCTATAAAATCATATGAATTTAATCATCTAATCTTATCTAATCAGTGTTCTTATGAAATAACAACAAAGCAAAAGATAAACAAACTAAACTGAAAACTAGCATCTAAGAAGGACCTAGCATACCAATCTTTAACTAGATTTTGACCAAAGAAGATGGGGATGAGCTCAACTAGTTAGGGAATTTGTTTTTTCACTTTTTTTTTCCTAATCAATTTGGGTTTTTACATCAAATGGGGGAAGTAATTCTCTTTGAATGAATTGGATAAGAGATATGCTATTTGGTATATGCAGTCTTTCTCATTTACTTCTCCGTTGATGGCGTATTGTCAATTCACTTTTAGATCAATCTCAATTAAAAAGAAAAGAAAAAGTTAATGGTAGATTAACAATCCCACAAGCGAAAAAAGATGAGAGAATGACAAGATAATACAAAATAATATTTCTTATTGAAAAAAGGGATATGCTATTTGGTATTATGCTGTCCTTCTCTAGTCATTCTCCTATCCTTCTTTATTGACGTTGCATTGTCAATCCACCTTTAGATTAATCTTAATTAAAAAAAAAAAAATCAAATCAAATGGTGGATTGACAATGCCATATCAACATAGAAGAATGAAAAAATAACAAAAGAATACATAATAGCATTTCTCAATAGAAAAAGAGATGATATTTGGTATTTCGTTGTCCGTTGGAGGTGAAAAGATTCTTTATTGAAATTGTATTTAGTTAGAACCATGCATGAAAGTGCATTTGTTGTCCAAACAGCTCTCAAAGTAAAAAAAAAAAAAAAAAAAAATCTAGGAAATTCTTTCTCATTGTTTGTACATAATTTGCACTCCTCAGTATTGAGACTTTTATTTTTTATTTTTTTTAAAAAAAAAATTATAAAAATGATCTTTTTATACACATATTTTTTTTATATATATTTTGTGTACATCTCTGTTTTAAATCAACTATTAAATTTATAGGATCACATGGGGAGTCCAATAAATCAAATGATTAATTTTTTTTTAAAAAAAGATATACATAAAATATATAAAAAAATATATGTATATCATGTCTCCATGAAATTATCTATTTCACTAGGACTTGCCTCACTCCCCCTATTTCCGTGCATCTCTAATGTGGTATTATATAGTCTTGGTCATACTAACTAAATATTTCATCATTGACTTCAACCACTCTAATAAAATTAGGAACTATCGTGCATGCTAAAATAATGAACATTTTTCACTTTAATTAAAAAAAAAAACCATTTATGTTTGTAGAGTGTTGATATGAATATTAAAACTTTTACTATTCTTAGGAATGGACATAGTAATCTAAGTAGCACTTATTGTCATCCACTAATCAATTAAATTTCACTATCAAATTTAGTTTCTTAAAACTTATCATGTGGCACTCTTATAAAATGCCACATGAGTTTATAAAATATTAGAATATCCTAAATAGTTTCCATATCCGGAAGGAAAAGTCAGGCAAGCTCTTATTATTATTATTATTATTATTATTATTATTATTATTTTATTTCTTAGTGAGACTCTTTGACCCTAGAGCTATTCACCCCACCCCACTTAAACCTGGAAATTAACATGGTGTGGGACCACTCAAGCCAGGGACGGAGCCCGCCATTGTTATAGGGAGGGGCCAATTTTTTTTATTTTTTTTTAATCCTTATATTAGAATAGGAAGATCAAAGTATAAATAAAACAACATATTATATTTAAATATTAAATTAATATATAAAACATTTAATTTTATATATATATATATATATATATATTTGTTCTCATCGGTTGAGGCTTTAGGTTTCTACTCACTTAACTTACAACCAGGAATAAATCAAAACTCGAAAACTTTTCAAGTAGATAGAAACATCGTAGATGTGTTGTTTTTGTTAAATCACACATTTACTTAATATTTTTAACACTCACTTTATGTAAAATATTTAATCAAAATGAGAATTTTAGAACGAGGATTTGAATTTATGACATATGTTCTGATTTCATATTAAATTATTAGTTATTCAATAAGCTTAAACTAAAAAAAAAAAAAGAAAAAATTAATTAATTAATGTTTGAACAGTTTTAGCAATGACATAATATATGTACCCAAAATACTTGTTTGGCAAATGAAAGTCAAAATACTAAAATCCTTTCTCACATGCCTACTTGATTGGGAAAATAAAGACACATGAAGATGTATATAGTTCACTCTGATGCAAACTTCTCTCTATTTTAAAGAGATTTTGTCATACTGCACAGATTAATTTATTCTTTATTAAGCAAAATAATGATGAAATGGAAAGAAAGAGCAAAGCAGGAAACAATAGTAATTGAGAGAGAAGACGGAGAGGCCCACAAGATTTTTTTTTTTTTTTTTGCTTTTTCGAAGCCCTTTCAGTCGGCATTGCACCATTTAACTGTCTCTTTTTAACTTTAAAAACAAACTATATTTTTCAAATTTCAAAAACGATGTGTTTTGAGCTTTATTAAAACTGTGCATTTTGACAAAAAATTAAAATAGTCATCTTCTTCTACCTTTCTTTTGACCTACTCCTTAACCCTAAAACCATAAATAGAAACTGACAGTTGGAAGGGGAAAAAAAATTGACAAAGATAAAAAAATTTGGAGTGTGAGGGGGTGTAGGGCCAAAAAAAAAAAAAGATTGGGTAGGGGCCAGTTAAGGCCTACCGGCCGCCTCCCAGCTCCGTCACTGACTGAAGCACCAGTGGGACTTGCCAAGCTCGAACCTACAACCTCGGACTCTCAAGGTGATAGGAACAAGGGCTTCCTGCCATTAGGCCACCACCCTTGGTGGTAAGTCAAGCATGCTCTTCAAATGTGAAATTTAACCTACCAAAACATCTTTCAATTATGGGTGTACAATCGTGCAGTTATTATCTGCTACCCATGTAACTACTATTATAGGCGGTTGAAAAAATTGTTAACCACTTAATGAGGAGAGGTTTGCAGTTTTAGGGTTGGCAGATGCGTTTAATAACTGCTAACAACCTACACTTATATATATATATAACAATAATATACAAAATGGAGTCATTTCGGTGTGTTTGATATAGGGTTTTCATTTTAAGTTTAATGCAATTGATCTTTATTCATAATAATAGTAATAATATTACTATTATTATTGAGCTTTATTAGATTTTGAAGCCTTTTACATGTTTAAAAAAATGTCCAAAATCATCTAAAACATGCCCTAAAAAGAAGTTCAAGGAATGTACAAAACACCAAAATAGGTTCATTTCTAAAAAGCGGTTATTCGGTGTGGTTATAAGTTTAAATAACCGCTAACTGATGATTATTTTAAAAATAATAACCGCCTAAGCAGGAACAGTTGCGGTTACAAAAATTCAATAACCACCTAAGACAACAACTGCAACCAGTTGTTCCCCACTTTTCAATGATGTTTCTCAAGGAAGAGTATGCACGGTTGTATATATAGCTCATCCCTAATAAGCGGCCTTCCCAGCCACTCCAAAATCAAACAAATGATTATGAGACCCCGTTTCCTTCTAAGTAATGCTAAAAGTCGCTCTTTTGTCCCTCAAAAAATGATGTGGCTTTTAAAATCACCATTGAGCTTTCGATTGATCAATATCGAATTTTTGATTAAGTGGTGATTTTAAAAGTTATATCATTCTTGGAGGGACACAAGAGTAACAAAATGATGATTTCTAGAATTACTCTTTTCTTCTATGGTACTAAAAAATAATTCCTATTTGGATTATAATATTTTACTAAAGTATAACAAACATTACCATCACATTAAATAGAGGAAAAATTAGACAAAAACAAATCAATTGAAAAGGTCTGAGTATCGTGTTTTACCCGTCCGAGCCATATGAAAATTTGGCTGCCTATCCCAATATAATAAGGGAAGATTCTAAATTCAAAAAACATAATAGAGATCGAATGGTTTCTAGCCAAAAGAAAAGCCCCTGCCTTTCTATACCTTGTCCTCTTTTATGGGGCTATCTCTTACCATATAACATTTTATAGGGGTCTCAATATATTATTATATTATGTGAAATAATATCTGTCCCAACAAAATTTATAAATTTTTAAGATAAATGATTTAACTCTTTAGTGTTAAAATCTCTCGAGCAAAAACCTAAAAAGTAATGAAGGCTCAAAGATCGCACCTAATGTACAAGTCAAGCTTGAAAGCTTTAATTGTTAAAGATTTACTTTCTTTTGCATAAATTGAGAAAATTTGAGCAAATATAAAGTATTTATTTACTGTATACGTTGAGCCCAAATCCCTTCAACACGAGTCACACACCAAATTTCAGATTTTGAAAAGAGAAATAATACACATATTCAGTTTTACATTCTTTAACGTAGTAGTAAAAATTATCATTAGATTTAAAATTAAATTGTGATTCATCTAAAATTTAATAATAATTTTTACTTGCACATCAGAAAGTATGAACTTGCAAATGTAGGAGTGAGAGTGTTTATAACTTTTTTTTTTTTTTTAGAAAAAGTGATTCTATTCCGTAGATTCATATACAATTACCATACAACTAGATGACAGTAAAAATCAGCCAGTAGATCTGCACTTTTTTTTTTTTTTACGAGTTTTGATCAAAGAATTGATCTTTATTGCAACATCATCCAGTTATACAAAAATTTACAAAATATCATTATTTTTTAGAAATTAAAGCCTAAAAACCTAGGATTAACAAGTTGGGGTTGGAGAATAATATCCTACAACATAAGTTTAGTATTATTATATTTAAGTTTTTGGTAATATTATATTTGAATTTCTTTGTCTAATTAATGGACCTTAACATTTAAATGTATATATTGAATGGGAAATGGACTCTTGATGGTATGGCTTCACACAAGTATCCACTATTCAGGATGCAAGTTGCGAGTGCTTATTTGACCAATATGTGGGGGTGTAAATTTCGGAGCGAGTTCGATTATTGGGCAATAACTGGAAATCGGCTCCGAAGTCCCCGGTTATTGAATTTCAGTACTTAGAATCGAAACCCCGGTTAACCGGTTTTTACCCAATTATCCGGACCGAGTAAAAAAAAAACCAAACAGGAACCAAAATTCGAATGCCATTCATTTCCCACATTTTCTCACCAGCCAAACAGTAAAGAAACAACAAAAGCAAGCAAAAACGTATAAAGCAAAGCATAGAAAGTTACAGATCAAGCGGATCGGAGGGACCAAATTAAAAACAGAAACTACTACAAGTGAGTGCGTGTGAGAGAAAGAGTGACCTTTGGTCTCTAGGGATAAAGACGTCGATGACCTTGCCGTACTTGTCGAAGAGAGGGAAGAGATCATCTGCAGTGGTTCCTAGAAAAAGAACAAAAGCAAGCATTAGGGGATTGAGAGAGGAAGGGGGAGGGGACGATTGAAAATTAACGAGGACGAAAGGGGTAAATACGGAAAGTGATGTTTAGGACAAGGAGGGAGTAGGTGTCTCTGATGTTTGGAGGGCCAGATTTCCCAAAGTGCGACATCATGCCGCTGCAAGTGCGGATGAGTGAGAGAGAGCGAGCGAGAAGAGAGGAGAAGAAGCGGCTAAGGTTTCATTCTTTCGAATTTGAGTCTCTAGACCCAAATTGATGCGAAATTGGTTGGCAGTGGGCTGTGGGTCTCTAGACCATTCTTCACAAAAGAAATGATTTTTCACTAGAGACCATGCAATATATATTGGACATGGTATTGGACCGTGCAGTGGCCAGCCCATGTTCATGTCCAATATATATATAGGCCCAGAATAACACATATTATATATATATATATATATACACCCGAAGCCGGTTTCCCGGTTCTCCGGTTACCCGAAGCCAGTTTTCCGGCTGGTTATAACCGGTCCGGATTTACACCCTTACCAATATGCAGTCAAACTTTTGCATTACATTGTTCGAAGCTATTATTATCATTATCTTATTATTAAATTTAAATGTTATTTTGAGCAATTGTTCCCATTTTTTTTAAAGTACTTTAAATATTATCTCTTAGAGTCAAAATACCATGGTGCATTGGGATATTTTTTTAAGATTAAATATACAATTTAAAAATTGTTGAATTTAAAAGGATAAAATAGATAAAGTGACGATAGATTGAATACATTTATCTTATTATTAAATTTAAATGTTATTTTGAGCAATTGTTCCCATTTTTTTTTAAAATACTTTAAATATTATCTCTTAGAGTCAAAATACCATGGTGCATTGGGATATTTTTTTAAGATTAAATATACAATTTAAAAATTGTTGAATTTAAAAGGATAAAATAGATAAAGTGACGATAGATTGAATACATTTATTAACTATCTAATTTATGATAAAGCCTCTTAGCACTTTCAAAAGACTGGGCAGGCAATAAAATAGTTTTTTTTTCTTTTCATTTTTTTCATTTTTTTTTAGCCAGGCAATAAAGTAGTTAGATATGAGGGATAAGATCTAGATTTTGATGATCGGTGGCGACTCCACATAAGCCCCAGTATTGCATGAATATGCAGGCTTATAATTACATTTTATTCATTAATGGGGCGTTGGCATCAGTTCAACGAGTTTCAACCAAAAAATTAAAAATAAAAAATAAAAATAAAAATTATCTGATTATGCGTCTAATGACAAGTAATTGTTTTATTATTATAATTGAGTATCTATTTTAATTTACAAATCCATAATCTATGCATATTTGCTAGTGCTTTTCTACAAACTTGGGAATCAAACTAACATAATTGGTTGATAATGAAATTCCTTTGCATCCTATAAATTTGGGTTAGAGCAGCTCACCTCCAATTGAGAGCCTCGAGCTTCCTGCCATGTGTAAACAAATTTATGTCATATCTGAAAAGGGATTGGAATCCAACCCCAATGCACAAAACACCCAATATGCAGTAATTACAATTAATAAAATTATGCAACAATCAAACATCACACATCTACAACACAAAATTTTGTTGACGAAATAAAAATCAAAGGAACACATAAAGATAAAATCACATATCAAGGGTTTGAAGTAGTCAAACCCTATAATATAGAAGATTAAAATACAGGTTAAGTAAACTTACAATCTATGTAAAATATTTAGACAATCGCTATGAACAACAAGTTTCTCACTTGCCTTTACTCCAGCTCCTTGTTGGTTAGTAAAATATTTTGATTGAGCTGTAAAGAATGGAAAACGTTTGACCATTGATTTTATTTGACTGTTGGTATTTTAGTAAGCTTTATAAAGCATGGTTTGATGTCCACCCTTGTTTTTCCATTTTGTAAAGATATTAAATAAATAAGTAAATAAAAACAATTGCTTTACGTTTTGTTTTTACAATTGGTGATATTGGATAAATATTTTCCAGTATCAACAATAATATTTTTCAACCAATTATTTGTTTACAATTTATTTATTTAATCGTTAATTTTCAGATTTACTTTATTTCAGTTCTACAAGAATTTTGTGCACCATCCAAAAAAAAAAAAAAAATGATGATGCTATTTTCAGTATAAACTAAGTTCCCAATAAGCATTTTGATAACTTCATCTTTGACTTCCAACCTATTTTTAGCATGTGTTTTATATGTTTCAAAGTGAATTCGTTTTAGGCCAAAAATAAAATAATTGTTAATTTTCATATTGATTTTAATTTTATTTCTACAAGAGTTTTGTGCATCATCCAAAGATTTATTTCCAACAGCTTATATGAAACTTGGCTCATTCGAATTGCAAAAAACCCTATCTAAAATAAAACATCTACCGTATATAGTGGTTTAATTTCCAATCTCACATACATTGGTTAGTGAGTAGTTCTCATTCATTTTCTTCCTTCTTTCCATGGCAAAAGTTTTATGAAAGAGACAAAGCCCTAAAGCTTTGGATAGCCTTCCTTTAGCAACATTCTCTTTTTTTCTTGTCTCTTTCCCCGCCCACCAAGCATACAAACCTTGCTCTTGGGAGAGTAATCCTCGGCATGTACTTCCCTAGTACCATCTCCCCCTCTCCCTTGCAATATTTCAATTCTCCTCATCTTTTCTCTTCATTATGTATACTTTTTTCCCTACATTGTCTCTTCTTGATATTTCTTCACACAACTCGGTTAGGCGGTTGTGGTATCCCATTCTTTTGACTTTTGTTGTAGTTCAACCTGGTTACCTTTTTGTGTTTGGAGTCCGTATAATTAGATATAATTAGGCAGTATTACCCGATAGAAAATGCAGTTAGACTGTCATTGAAGCGAAGTCCAAGATTCATGGAGATCGAAGTACCAGTCAACGACGATATTTTGCTATATGGAACCTCATACGGAAGGAAGTGTACGCCGCCGCAATATTGGGACGAAGTGGACAAAAACTACTAGAATCTACCACATACGAGAAGATGTCAATAAATGACAAGAATCGACAATGACTCAGAGTCGTCAGAGGAGCTATACCAATGTGAGAGGACCAAAAAAAAAAAAAAAAAACCTACATAAATGCGAGCCGACGAGAATTGGAGTTCGAAGTCTTCACGCTTCTTACCCATTAAAAACAACTTTTGATATGAGTCATTTGGCAAAGGAGTATGTGGAGGAGATTGTACAGTTGCACAGTGTACTAGTGTCGATCATCTCAGATCGTAACCCACGCATTACCTCTCGATATTGGAATTGACTGCAGGATGCAATAAGGACGAAGTTAAAATTTCGTACGGCGTTCCGCCCTCAGACGGACGAACAATTGGAAAGAACGATCTAGACATTGGAAGACATGATGAGAGCTTTCAAGGGTAGCTGGAGTCAATATATTCCTTGATAGAAGTTGCCTACAACAATAATAGCTACCAAGCAAGCATCAAGATGGCACCATACGAAGCCCTCTACGGGAGAAGGTGCCGATCACCACTCTATTGGGACGAGGTTGGAGAACGACAATTGACGGGGCCAGAATTAATCCAAGAAACTGCAAGGAAGATTACCCTAATCAAACAGAGACTGACAGAGGCTCAGAACCGGCAAAAGAGCTACGCGGATCATCAACGAAGAGATTTAGAGTTCTCAAATGGAGATAAAGTATTTCTGAAGGTAACACCAATGAAACGAGTGACCCGTTTTGGGAAGAGAAGTAAGCTGAACCTTCGATACATCGGACCCTACGAGATCTTGGATCGAGTTGGCCCTTTAGCATGTCGCTTAGCATTGCCGCTATATTTGTCTGGAGTGCACAATGTTTTCCACGTATTGGCATTACGAAAATATGTCGCAGACCCCTCACACGTGTTGGAGGCTGAAACGATTCCCATACGAAAAAAAAAAAAAAAAAAAAATTGTCATACGAGGAGGTACCCATGAAGATCATTGATAAGAAAGAGAACGAATTACGCCGGAGACGGATTCCAATGGTCAAAGTACTGTGGAGTAACCACCAAATCGCCAGAGAAAGCTTCGTGGGAATTGGAAGAGACTATGCGTGACAAATATCCGCATTTGTTTGCCTAGTAACCGAATAAGGAAGTTGAAGTAGATAAAACTAACTTTGGATGTAATAAATTACGCAGAGTTACCGAAATTTTTTTTTTCTCTCCCCCTTCCTTTTGTATTTACTGGAATGGAATATGGCTAATTGTTAACTATCCGATTAACATGTGCAATAACAATCTCAGGGCGTACACCAGACGAACCAAAGCGCACGGTCCTAGTTCCCGACCACGTCAGGCATGGGACCGATTTATTAAGGAGTTGAAGAACATACTAAGTAGAATGCGCCCTACCTTTGAGGAAATTCTGTATGCTCCGCCTATCAACAAGGACGAGATGAGGACTTTGCGTTGGGAGGAACAAATAAAAATCCTAGGCGATGATGACATTGACGAAGGGAGTACACGTTGCTCTGACTTTAGCTTTGAGGAAGGCCCGATATGGGTACCAGAAGAAGAAGAAGCCGATCCAGAGGAGGGACCCCCTCCTCGAGTACTACTCAGAAGAAGATATGTACGTCTACGTATCACAGGATAAAGTGGACGTTGTAGGCGGACCTGAGTACGACTCCGATACCTCAGGTACCTTTCGTAGCTACTATTATAGTTGAGTACTGAATTTCGAGGACGAAATTCTTATAAGGAGGGGGAGATTGTAATAACCCCGACTCCCTTTCGAGGGTAAAATAGTCTTTTATTACCTATGAGAATGGATGACTGGACAAAATAATAAAAACATGATATTTTATATATAATACTTTATGTTTTATTAAATACCGCTTTTATATTTTGCCAAATACCTTCTTTTACATTTAAAAATAAAAATTTATTAATATTGAATGCCTCTTTTACACAACAATTTATAGTAATATTTTATACCTAATTTTTTTGTCTTACATGTAAAAGTCTAATTGCCAAAAACCCTAGTGGTCCCAAGTAAGAAAACCCTAGACTTACAAATACACCTCTTATGTGTGAGCCTCTCTTCTCATCCCACAAAATTTTAGAAGCCGTCTCTCTCTCCCTCTTTCACAAAATTTATGGTTTTCCCCCACTTCTACCTTTCACGGTAGACCGCACGAGGTAACCTCCTGTTCTCTTCTTTCCTTTTCCTTTTGCTATAGCCGTGGGTCATGAACCATGGGTTGTCCTTGTTTATTATTGATTGTATATTTATTTTCTTCCTTACTCTTCTTTTCATGTACTAGACTAGGAGTAAGTTTTGTTGTTCTTTCTTCTTCACCCAAGCCTTGGGATATTACTTTTTCCTCTCCTTCTCTTTTATGAGCAATGCACAGAATGCCTTGTACCTTTTTTTTCGTTGCCCTTCTAAAAACAATTGATTTTTGGGTTCTTTCAAGCCTTAAACGAAAAAGCATTATTTTGTCCCATAAATTTTTCTTTTTCGTTTCATTGCAGGAATTGTCCTAATTTTCCTTGTTCCTTCTTTCTTTTCGGACAGTGGTCTCCCCGCTTGATTTTTCGGCGACTTTAAAATTTTTCCTCTCTTTTCTTTTACTTTACCCTACCAGATTGTGTCCTATCCTTATGGTTTTGCTACAGCCATTTGTTATTTTATTATTTTTTTTAGTTGTCTTAAATCTGTTTCGCAAATAAGCCAAAACAGTTTAATTTAAGTATTTCAAACCTTCTTGTAAATTGCTTAAAATCATAGAGCCTTTAATAATTTATTTTGAGAATATGTATAATTTGTGACACCTAAGTTTATAAAAAAATCTACAGTCGCTAGCACGTGTTAATGCCTTCTTTTAATATATGTTAACATCTATATACAAAGCGTAAGGGACTGGTGTTGATAAGTCCTATTACATAGGGGTGAAAATAACCGCCCGCAATAACCGCTAACCGCCCATAACCGTTAACCGGATAACCGGATAACCGTTGAAACCGTCTAAAAACCGGTAACCGCCTTAAAAAGGCGGTTACCGGTTTTAAGAAAGCCGGTTACCGGTTATAACCGGTAACCGGCTTTCCTATATATATATATTTTTTTAAAAAATTTTTATATATAAAACGACGCCGTTTTGGTGTTAAACACCAAAACGGCGCCGTTTCATTCAACCTAACCCTACACTAGTACACTCACACTGCACTCACACTCACACTGCCCACTTTTCCGCCTCCTCGTCTCGCGCCCGACGCGCCGTCTCTCCTTTCTCCCGACTCTCGGTCTCTCGTCTCTCGCCGTCGTCGCCGAGTCGCCGTCTCACTACCTCTGTGTCTCAGCCTCTCAGTCGACGCCTCCTCGTCTCGCGCCGTCTCTCCTTTCTCCCGACTCTCGGTCTCTCGTCTCTCGCCGGCTCACTGTCTCTGTGTCTCAGCCTCTCAGTCGACACTCGTCTCACTCAACTCACTCGGTCACTCCTCACTCGGTCTCCACTGACTCTCCGAGCCTCCGAGGTACTTATTATTGTTTTCAATGTTTTGATTTGTTTTTGTTGTATCCTCATTTGTGTAATGACACATCTCAGTTTTCGAAACATAATAATGGTAAATTTCTGTGTTGGAGAATGGAGGTTGTATGTCCTTCCCTTTCACGGAAGATCTGCTAAATTTTGGATTCATGCTCACGGAAGATCTGCTAATTTTTTTTTTTTAATTTTTTTAATTTTTTTAATTTTTTTTTGTAATTCCCAGTCGACCCTGCTTGTTTTGATGTAATGAAGAATATAGACAAGTGGTCTTGTCTTAGTTTTTGGGACAATGTGGATCAAAACCTTTTCTTTTTCGTTTTGAAGGTAGTATATTCCCAGCCGGCCAGCAGCTGTACCAGTACCGGGCATTGCAGATTTGCAGTAGCCAGTGGCCCAGTAAGTCTATACACTTTGAGGGTTTCTTTTTTTTAAAAATAAATTATTTTTTATAATGTCATTTTGTACACATTTGATTCTACATGGTTTTGGAAGCACTTTGGGGGATTCATTAGATGGTCTGATGGGTCTTTTCTGTTGAATGATGCTTATGCCTTGAAGTGTGAGGATGGGAGGATTTGTTTATACATCTTATAGTGGCTCATTAAGGTTATGCTGTGAAATATTTTAATTAAAATCAGCTCTCTTCCATGTTCCAAACAATCTGAGTTCAATTCATTTTTCTGTCAGTTTTGTTTCAAACAATAAGATTCAAGTTATTAATCAATTCAACTGAATTTCGCAATGGAAAGGAGAAAGAAAAATAGAATTGTTTTCTTGCATTTTTAAACTAATTACTGGTTATTGGTTATTGGTTATTGATTATTGGTTCATTGATGATAAACTCGGGCTTCGATTGCTTTATGATCTAAATTTCGATTGCTTTATTTGAGATGATATTTCTTTTGTTTTGAGGTGTGATTCTTATTCCTTTTGGTTAAATAAATTTTATTGTTTATCTAATAACAGATGTCAGACATTTTGAGTGATGCAACCACCCCTATTATGGTAGATGGCAATTCTGAAACACCTTCCACTGCAAATATTGAAAGCCCCACACCTTCCAGTTCCCAACAGTCACAATGTAAAAAACCACCTGTGAATCAATCCATTGTGTGGAGTCACTTTAAAAAAGTGGAACCGATCGATAAGGAAAACCCTAAACCTATGTGCAACTATTGCAATAGGTTAATAGGGTGTCATTATAAGAGGAATGGCACTTCAGCCATGATGCACCACCTTACCTATAATTGCCCAGACTCTCCACTTAAGAAATCAAAAGATTCAAGACTACCCAAAAACCAAACAATGTTGCAAATGTCATTCAAGAAACCGGTAGAAGGTGGTAGTGGTAACCAAATTGGATTCATGAAGTATGATTCAAACAATATAAGAAATTTGATTGTTCGGTATTTCATCAAAAGTGAGCTGCCTTTTAGGCATGTGGAGAGTGATGGGTTTAGGGAATTGATAAATGGAATTGAACCTAGGTTCAAAGTGCCATGTCGTATCACTTTACAAAAAGATTGTTTGAAATTGTATGAAGAAGAAAAGCTTAGGTTGAGGACTTTTTTGAGCGGTAAAAGGGTATGAATCACTACCGATACATGGACATCCCTGCAAAATATAAACTACATGTGTGTTACCGCTAGCTTCATAGACTCTGATTGGACGATTCATAAAAAAATTCTCAAGTTTAACCAAATTCCCAATCATAGGGGTGAAACTATTGGAAGAATGATAGAGAGTGCATTGACTCAGTGGGGGATTGATAGTGTGTTCACTATTACAGTCGATAATGCCTCAGCCAATGATGTGGGGATTGAGTATATGAGAAAGAGGATGAAGAACAAGAGTCATACTGTTTTAGGAGGAGATTTTCTTCACATGCGTTGTGCCGCTCATATTTTAAACCTTGTTGTGCATGAAGGCTTGAAAGACTTAGGTGACTGTGTTACTAATATAAGGAACGCAGTGAGATATGTGAGGTCTTCACCGGAGAGGATGTCAAAGTTTAAAGAGTGTATAGAGCGGGAAAAAATTAAATGTAAAAACATGGTGTGTTTAGATGTTCCAACTAGATGGAACTCTACATATTTGATGTTGACCACTGCTGAGAAGTACCAAAGAGCTTTTGACCTATTGGGGGAGGATGAGCATAATCATTTTGTTGTTCCTCAACCTATTGATTGGGAAAATGCTAGGGCATTTGCGACATTTTTGCAAACTTTTTATGAAGCTACATTGAAGTTCTCTGGTTCAACTCATGTCACTTCCAATTCATATTTTTTGCAACTTTGTATTATTCAAAATACTTTGAATGATGGTTGTCTCAGTGAAGATGAGGTCTTGAGTTCTGTGAGTTTTAGTATGAAACAAAAATATGAAAAGTATTGGGGGATTATGGATATGATCAATTTAATGTTGTATGTTGGTTTTGTTCTTGATCCACGCAACAAGATGAAGGCGTTGGTGTTTTGGTTGAAAAAATGTAATGGCCCTATGTGGGCGGATCAAATAGAGGCAAAAGTGAGAGACCTCCTGAATCGTTTAATTGAGCAATACAATAAGTTTCATGGGAGGGGAGTAGGGGAGTCATCTAACATTGTTGAAGATACAAGAAGAGTAGATGTCAATCCTATTTGTGGTGATGGAGATAAAGAGACACAATATAGGAATATGTTTTCCCAACACCTTATCGCAGAGAATGACTTGGAATGTAGGTCGGATGTGGATCAATATTTGTTGGATGGGTGTGAAGCAAATATTATAGATTTTGACATCTTAAATTGGTGGAAGGTTAATACACCAAAATATCCTACTCTCGCAGCCATAGCTCGTGATGTATTGGCCATCCCTATTTCCACCGTTGCCTCTGAGTCTGCCTTTAGCAACGGAGGACGTGTATTGGATACCTTTAGGAGTTCATTGTCTCCGCTTACCGTTGAGGCCTTGATTTGCACACAAGACTGGTTGAAGAATCGCCCAATGATCTATGAGGAAGTGTTTCAGGACTTTATGGAAAGCTATGATGAACCTGGTAAATTTTTATGAATTAGTTATTTATAAATTCATTTCATTTACTTTTCATTATTTATTTATTTAACTCAAACTTTTTCTATTGTAGATGGGCCTAAGAATCAACATTCTCATTCAATGACGACTGACACATCTTATTCCTAGAGGAAGGTTATCATTTTTTGACTTGTCATTATATTTATATTACAATGCAATTGCTTAGTTTGTCAATTTTTTAAGTTTATAATATTTATTGTTGTTATCTCCACAGGATTTTGCTAGAAGACCGAATAGGAGTCGTGTTGTTATTTCCACAAGATGGTTTTGTTCTTGAGTGTGGACTTATGGACTGGATATGGTTTGATAATTGATGGGTGTGGGTGTGTGGACTTTTGGACTATTTGGATATGGTTTTTTTTTTTTTTATGTTGTGAATCAAACAATGTTGTGAGTGTTGGTGAGTGGACTTGTAGACTATGGACTATGGACTATGGATTATTTGAATATGGTTTGATTTTTTGATGTTGTGAATCAAACCATATTGTGAGTGTGGGTGAGTGGACTTGTAGACTATGGACTATTTGAATATGGTTTGATTTTTTGATGTTGTGAATCAATTCATATTGTGAGTGTGGGTGTGTGGACTATGAACTATTTGAATATGGTTTGATTTTTTGATATTGTGAATGTAGGGGTCTAAGACTCTAAGAGCCAAGAGGTGTGTTGATAATTGACTTGTGTTTTGAATATGGTGTGTCCACTTGTGTTTTGAATTTTTGATTTTATGTAAACGCATAAAATTGCATAATAGAAAACTAGTAAAAAAAAAAAGGTTCAAAACAAAACAGGTCTAATAGCTAAAAAAGAAAACAAAAGAACCAAGAAAAAAAAAAAAAAATTGAAAACCGGTTCCCGGTTATAACCGCCAACCGGCGGTTATTTGAAAACCGCCAACCGCCTAGGCGGTTGGCGGAGGCGGTTAGCATTTTTCGCTAACCGCCCAGCCGGTTACGGTTGCCGGTTTTGTCCAAAAACCGGCAACCGCAACCGGCTTTTCAGCCCTACTATTACATATATATTATGGAGTTATTTTAACAACCTATTATATTTTCGGTAATTTATACGTATATATATATATAATAAGGTCTGTCTTCACAGCACAATTTATTTTAACAACCTTTTTATTTTATTTTATTAACAACATGAAACTTCATCAACTTATACGACTACAATAGAAAATATTTCTTATAATATTTATCCTTATTGAATCCTATTTCTAATAATAAAAATATGTTATTTCCTATTTAATAGTTTAATTATTATACGATAAATGTCGTCGAACGTACCTCGGGAATCCATTCTCAATAGGCTAGCAAGACGAACTGTAGTAGTGTCTAGATATTTTCTAGTGGCAAGTGTGTAGTATTAATTTGTTGGAACCTGTATTCAGGTGACTAGCTAGCTGTCAAGGAAATTTCTTTGGTTGCATTCGAAGAGGTAAGGGATCCTCTACCCCTTCTCAAATTGTTTTATGTCATATTACTTTATCCTTTTATTAGTATATTTAAAATTAATTGTTCTTGTTCCGTATTTCAAATTATATTGATGCATGAATGACTGTTTTAAAAATAGTTGTGAGATAAAAGTTGTCGGTATAAATGTTATTCTTGAAATCACAGTTTTAAGTGAAGCTTTGGTTATAAAGAATTTTCTAATTATTAGTAAACTACTTAGTTAGTTCCCGAGACGGGAAATTACAGTTTTTTTTGTAATTAATGAGAAAAGGAGAGCAAAAAACCCTCCCTACACGTTGCCTCCAGAGTTATCAAAGGAATAAGAATAAATTTTGAGAATAAGATTTTTACAAATGAGGCACGTGTGTGTGGAGAAAATTATTATATTGGCCCCAGAGATATTCACAGAGATTTACAGAGTTTAAGCTCGGTACCGTTGCTTGGATTGAAGCGCAACCGCTCAAGGACTTATAGAAAGCGGATCCATCCCTATGTCATGCTAAGTGCACTTCAATTAATTAGCTGACGAGACAGGGCCTATGGCCACAGTTTACCTGCCTGAGGTCGCAGTAGACCGCGCAACCCTAGTACACAGGGCGTAATAGTGTACATGGGCCCTACATATGAGAAATTTATTTATCAACCAGTAATTTTATGTGTTAAGTAAAATGCCGAATTTTTATTTGTATTCTAAAAATTTAGATTTCAAGTGTATTTTAATAATTGTTTTAAAGAAAATGAAGTTAACTCAACCGTTTTATGGTTAAGGGTTACCTTACTGAGCATTTCTCGCTCACCCCTTATTTTGTTTTGTTTTCAGGATATGATCAGAAAGACCTAGGCGGCCGGGATGGGATCTAGGCTAGTAGTAGGACATTATTTTTCTGTTACCTTAATAAGTGCACTTGCACAATAAATCCAGTTCCTTTGCATTTCGATTATTGTATTAAACATTATTGCTCTCTTCGAAATAATCGTTTCCGCATTTATTGAAGCTCTGAGTTTTAAAATTTTTTTCTAGTAATTTGCTTAATTCAACATATTAGTTAGGTTACCTAGTAGACCTTATGAATCTTTGCGGTTTGGTGTTTGAAAATGGACGAACCTAATCCTTAGTGGTTTGGGGCGTTACAAATGAAGTATTTAACCCTAAAATGATTTATAGGCTTCACAAAGTCCAATAGAGGGAAAGCATCACTGGCTCTCAACCATGGCTCTCTTGGCACACAAAAGAGAGGCAAGGAAATTTCTCAAGAGGTAGTGAAGCTCTAGCTTCGTCCTAGACTCTCCAAATGACTCAAATTGCAACCTATTCTACTTGTAAGATTAGAAAAGATAACATCTGCAATGCTATCAAGGTTGACCCAATCCGAGAAAAATTGTCATAACTTTTGATATCCACATCCAATGAAGGCACACTTGGTAGAGTTGAAAAGCTGATTCAAAAATATTCAACTTTGTATTTCACAAGAGTTTTCAAATTCGGATGTTTACTATGTCAAAACAGGTTGACAAGATAGTGTAAACTCTGTGCAGCATAAAGACACCCAAAAATCCATCACGACAACCATTATGGTTTCATCGATAATTTTCTGACATACTCAAAACGCTAAAACACCCAGGTCACAAATCTCTCTAGAAGTCATTTCGTTAAGACGCCTAGGTGACGAAACTCTCTGGAAGTTCTTCAATGCCTTTAAAACATGGTCTGTAAGCACAACATAGTGACAAAATACCATAAAACACATAAAGACTTAACTTTTCACACCAAAGCACTTAGGTGATGAAAAAGTTTTACAACCCAACTTTTGATCACACATGATGCCAATTTCTAATGCCTAACAATCTCTCTCTTTGACCATTTGGTGGCAAAACTAAAATACATCATGGACAAAACAGTTATAAGTAAATAACAATTTACAACCCCAACCCCAACCTAACAAATCACTATTAAACTTTGGTTAATAGAATATGTTAATGTATATGTTATCTGGAAACACAACAAAACTCACTATGCACATTAAGATTTGGAAATAATATATATTATCAATATAGCAACACAAATCAATAGTAACCTATTACTTCACGTATTATCATTGATACAAATGTACATTGGCATGAATATAATTCATCATTAGTAATATATATAGTCATCACCATGACATGGTGTCAAAACAAATATCAAGTAAACAAGATAGATAATATCAGCCTCTAGTTAATTATTGTAGCATACAAGTGTAACACTCTCAAAATTAAATAATAATATTTACTTAACTTAGAATGTTATTCGCAGTAGTATCAACCAATTAACTGGTAATTAGCTTTTTCTAATACGCTAAACTAATCATCGAAGTATATTAAGGCATGAAGTGGCATAAATTGATTTGAAATTTCTAATAATATACATTTAAAACAGAATTATGTATCATTGATCATAGACTCAAAGATTCCAAACAGATATTACTATAAAATAACTAAGTTAACTAACAATTACCCAGCCTGACAATACGAGCCGTTCATTTGGCATCTTCATCACAGCCAATTTCTCACTCTACTGCCTGACAACCTGTTAATCTACAAAACACCAATGTGTTTTATGGTGGAAGATAAATAATTGTATATGTCCACAACTTGTTCAGCAAATTATTAAAAAGCCAATTATGCACTGAGTCTTAATTGACAAAATATAATCTCGAAATATTATACGTGAGTTTCACAAATATAACATATATCGTCTCTATTATTATGCAATTAAAATGTTGTTTATTTTGAAAAAGTGATGAAGCATAATTCCGATAACAATCATTGAGTGCAGAAAATCGTGTTATATATGTATATATTCATTTAATCATAACTATCATCCATATGGGCTATCCAAACTCTTAACCCCTTTTGGTAGGGTTAACACTGTCCTGAGGGACCTATAATACAACATTGGTGTTGTGGATATTGTATGCATACCGTCATATACTAGCAGCATAATCGAATCCGACTTCGGGTGGCCCACGCTACTAGTAAAGTTATAACCGTGACCTCATCCACACATGGTGCATCTGTCACAAAACAATCGTCGGATCCAAGGCTAAACATAAAAATAAATCTCTTTGACTATATGGTTAACCTGCATAGTAAGCCCAAGGTCATTGTTCCGCACGTACCGGTGTACCATGTCATATGATGCATTAATATTTATCGCCTTTTACATGCATACTTTTATAAACTCATCATTTTCTTTATCTTGTTATTCACCACTCATTTTCACAATAATCAAAAGTGTATTTCATGTGAGTTGTAAATATGCATGTTTGGTATACAAAATAATTATGCTAGGTGAGAAAAATAATAAGTATTTATGTGAGTTTATATTCACTTGAGTCGTAGGTTTTCGTTGGGTATTCTTCCGAGTATACTCCAACATCCCAATCTGAGAGAAGACTTGTCATTAGTCTCTAAACCTAAGCTAAACAAGTCATAAGCTTTAAATAGGCTCAAAACAGGTTCACTACCCGACTGTTGAATCTTCGGACAGGAGATTCAAACGTTTGGCCTAGATATCGAATGTTCGTCCAATGAAGACTCAAACGTTTGATGATGAACATAAACTTATTTTCGAACCTAAAAGCTATAAAACTATATCTAGGAGAGTCATAAAGTCTTAATATGATCCCTAACAGAGTCCTAAGCCACAATAACACCTCCATGCAGAACTTGGTACGTCAAACCTCATCAAACCGTTAATCTAGTATTAAAGCTAAAAACCACTAAAAATGTAAAGCTAGGTAAAATTACTTAACAAAACAGTAAGTAAACAACCTAATAACTTATACTAAAATGAACTAAGTTGAGAAAGGTTTTGGCTTTATTACTATATTAGTATTGGATTAGTAATTTGACGAGGTTTGACGTGCCAAGTTCTGCATTGAAGTATTATAATGTTTTAAAACCCTGTTAGGAGCCCTGTTAAGACTTTAGAACCTGTTTAGAAGTGGTTTGGTTTGGTTCTGGTTTGAAATTAAGTTTCTGCCCAGAACTGAACGTCCGATCCTCCCTGACTGAACAATCGAAGTCATTGTCGAACGTTTGATCCTTGTATCCCGAACGTTCGTGAGTCAAGAAGAAGACCTATTTTGAGCTTATTATATCATAAAACCAGTTTTAGCTCAGGATTACGAGTAATGATAGGTCTTTTCACAGATTTTGATGTTGTAGAGTCTTACGATATAAGTGAGTAAAAACTCATATGAATACTTGTTATTATTTTTCCCGTATGACGTGATTATTTTGTGTACCAAACATCCATATTTACAACTCACATTAAATATATTTTAGAGAAAACTTCATTTACCACCCCCGATCTTTCATCATTTTTGCAATCATACCCTTAAACTTTAAAAAGTGTCAATTTAGTGTATTCATCTTTCAATTTTTTTCAATTTCACCCCTCACTTAGGATTTTCGTTAAATCCAGTAAAAATTTCAAAAATACCCCTACTCTCTCTCTCTCTCTCTCTCTCTATATATATATATATTCTTCTTTTCTTTTTTTTTTTTTCAAATATTAAGGCATGGATATTTTTGTAAATTTCATTAAATCCTAACCAATGCCTAAATCCTTGTAATTTTTTTCTTTTTTTTTTTCCCTAAAAAAATGGGGTATTTTATGAATTTTAACACCCATTAGTTATGATTTAACAGAAAATCTTAACAAATAGATGAAATTGAAAAAAAAAATTGAAAGATGAATACACTAAATTGACACTTTTTAAAGTTTAACGATATCATTACAAAAGTGATGAAAGATTAAAGGTGATAAGTGAAATTTTCCTTATAATTTAAATTACAGTGAATTCTATATTTTGTGAAAATGAGTGATGAATAACGAAACAATGAAAATGATGAGTTTATAAAAGCATGCATGTAAAAGGTGTTAAATATTAAATTACATCGTATGACATAGTACACTGGTATGTGCGAAATAATGACCATGGACTTACTATTATACAAATTAACCCTATGGCCAAATAGGTTTATGATTATGTTATGATTGATCTTGGATCTAATGTTTGTTTTTTGATCGACGCATCATTTACTAATGGGGGTCATAGTTATGGCGTTGCCAGTAGCATGAGCGGCCCAAGGTCGGACTCGATCAGGCTACTAGTATAAAACGGTATGCGTACAATATCTGGAGAACCAATTTGTATTACAAGTCTCTCAGCATGGCCCCAACTCATCTGGGAATAGGTTAAAATACTGGGTAAACCATGTGGAATTGAACTATTACATGATTATCTTATTATATTATATACAATATCCATACTGTATTCATGACCATTTTGTCAAATGATGAATTATAATTGTACATTGTTGCATGTGATTTATATTTCTAAACATCTAAATTCACCATATGATAACATGTACATCAGATGTATTTATGCTCACTAATTCATGGACTTACACTTGTATCTTTTCCACTTATGAAACATGTGTTGTTTAATAGATAGTTATATTGATGATGATTCTCAAGTGATGTTTGGTACTTTTGGAGAGTGTGCTCAAGATCATCTTTGAAGAGCTAGATCCAGTGTGGTTGACCGAGATGTAGAGAGGTGGTAGTGATACCTGTTGTGACATGATCAAGATTATTTTTATGCTTTATCTTCTTAAGTGTAGGTTTTGAGATTGATGTTATGTTATGACTCATATTTGGTTCTGAAATCTTGTATTATACTTTGATGACTAGTCTTTTGACTGTACTTTTGGGAGATATGGCTATCTATGTTATGATACTTTAGTCTTGCTCTAGTTGTTCATATTGTGCTTTTGTATTTTAATTGCTATCTTTGTGTTATAATGGAAAAGTCTTCCAATCAGCCATTGAACGGTCAGGGTGTATTATCTAACGTTCGATGTACTATTGGACCAACGGTTTTAGAGTTTTAATTGAACGTTCGTATGTACTATCAAACGTTCGGGTCTAGGGCTACTATCAAATGTTCAGCTTCCCACTGGAATGTTCAGCATCGAGCACTCAATGTCTCACTTGAACGTTCGGTTTGCATATAAACTTTTAAAAGTTCAGAATCTCACACTTTACAAACTAAGAATCAATCTTAGCATTCTTAAGTTATAATTAGAGCATGCTTAATCCTAATTAATGTTCAAGGTATTATAGTGAAGCATACTAGTAATTGCAAAAAATTGCTGGCATAAGTAGTTGAATGCAATTAATCTGAAAGGCCAAAAGGGATAGTGCAGGAGGTAGAGTATGTGTGACATATAGCAAAATAATTGGAAGGTTTGGCTTTTGAAAATAAATGGACAGCTAGGATAAAGGTGGGAGATTGAACAACTTGAGGTGAAGGTTTTAGCGTAGCCTATTCATGATGTGAAACATTGAAGACACATAAGTAAAAAAATAATAAAAAATCAGATTATCTGGGATATATATCATTTGATCTTTCAAAAAGATAGATTCAAGAGTTTGATTGAGACAAATGTGTATATATTGATATGTATGTTTATTAAGTTATATTATATTTAATTTTTATATTAAATTATTTAGTATTATGTATATATTGATAGTATATAGGGTCTTAAAAACGATATATCATCATACCGTCTGATTGATACAAATGTCTCATATACTAGTTATATAGTTATATATCTGTATGATATATAATTATATACTTATGTACTTATATAGATAGTATAAACAAATATAACACATATGATAACTATAATTAAAATACTTGGTATACTAAATACTTAATAGGAAAGTGTATCATAACTCCCTGAGTTGGAGCGCAATTTGAAACTAGTTACTTACTTTTTGAAAATCAATGTTGGCTCCTTAACTTTTTTTGTGAATTTGAAATAGGTCATTCCTTCCATTTTCGCAACTTCCGTTAGTGTCACGTCAGCCTTTTTGCCACACCACCTTAAAATATTATTTTTTTAAATAATTTTATTTAAAAAGAAAAAAGAAAATGAAGGGTTGGGGGTGGTTGCCAGTCCCCCTTGGGTTGGGGGAGGGGGTGGCTGGGCGGCCACTCTCAGGGCATAGGTTTATGTTCTGATTTAACTTTATTTTTTGACAGGTTATGGGGAATGCTAATGCTTTGATGCAATATGATGACTAGGTTGTGCTGGTGGATTAAGGATATGATTTTTCAACAATCTACCCAAAAGCATCTAGCTCCTGGCAAGAAATCACAAGAATCAATTCAAGCATAAAGCTCTTGGCACAAAAGCTACGACCTTTAAAAACAAGTTGGTTGTTGTCTCTTCCAAATCCCTCTTCTTTTTCCTTTAGTTGTCGGAGACACAGTTCAGCCCAATTCTGATACAAGTCAAATGTGTCTTGACACACAAAACTCAAGATATAGAGATTTGCTCCGAGGGCTTTGTGACAATGGGGGGAGCAAGCATCACAACATTAGGAAATAAATGAACACCATGAAGCTTACCATGAGGCACCAAGAGATTTGTAGACAACAATCAATAGCTAGATATCTCTCTTCCTTACAGACCCAGCATAATTTTGTTTCTTCTATATACCATATCGCCAGGCATATCTAGATTTATCACTCAATTTGTTAGTATTTTATATAGGCTACATTCTGGATAAACAAAAATACTTTATGTAATGGTTGCAATTTAACAAGATGGTCGGTTTTCAAATTTAGAATCTTCATGTATTCAGACAATGTACAAATCAAAGCATGCGACTGACCATAAGCATCTTGAAGATATTCATGAAGAGTCCTTGCAAATTCCAAGGTAAATGAATCCATCAAAAACCCCTTCAGGTGGAAGATCTGGTTGGAAAGCGTTCACGATGGGCTTCGTATCAGAGTTAAATGTATGACTACTGCAAAAGGGTATGTGAGTACGAGTGTCTTGTAACTAGCTTTGTTTTTGGATAGTGGATTTTCCGGGTTTGGCTACCCTGGAGTGGTTTTTCTCTTCACATAGTTTCTACTTCGTAACAAATATCTTGTCTTATTTAAAATCTGCATTTAAGATATTTGTTTGCATACAAACACACACACTTGGTTAAATTAAAAGTCAATAATTATTTTCAATTGGTATCAGAGCAGGTTACACATGTGTTTTAGATTTATTTCTTGAGTGTGATCCATGACTTCTTCTAACATAAATCTTCCTGAGTTCTCTGAAGATGATTTTTATGATTTCTCTAAAGATACCCTTTTGATAGGTAAACTCTTTAAGAAATCCAATAAAGAGCTCAAGAAGATTAAGTAAGAAAAAGAGTCTTTGATTTTACAATTATCTGAATTACATGTTTTGATTGACTTTTTGAAATCTGAGAATACTATGCTTTTTGATACTGTTGATGCACTAGAGAATAAATTAAAAGAATAAGAGGATCTCTTGGAAAAATTCTCTAGTAATAATTTGAAAATCATGCTTTATATTCATATAGATATTTCTAACAAGCATGGTTTAATTGTTAATAATTTAAGTACTTCTACTTCACATGCTTCTGATTCTAAATTAGATTCTATTGATATTAAGGCTGTGATAAAAGATACAGCTTATTTAGATAAATCTTGTTTAACTAATCATGTGATGCCTAACTGGAATCAGGAATACAATGTAAGTTCATTCCTAAGTGTCATAATTGTGGGAAGATTAGTCATATTAGGCCAAATTGTTATTTGTTGAAATCCCACAGGCCTTGGATTAAGCAGGATGCTCTGAGGAAAAGTGAAGTTGAAGATTCTTCCTCATCAAAATATGTCCCTCCTCATAGGAGACATATAAAAGGTAAGGGCAATATTGTTTGCAAGAATGCTAACCATATTTTTGCAGAGAAAGTCAAGCAGCATTCCAACAAAAGAAGTCGAAGGTTCAGAAGGAGCTGCCAACAAGAGCTACATCAGACACTCTACCTCTAACTACATTCTAGGCTCCATGGCATCAGCAGCGACAGCTGAAGTTGGTTCTTGCCAATCAGAGTGGCAAATCAAAGAAGAATAATTCAAGGCGCTTCAAGAGAAAGCCGCAGAAGCCCATTAGCAACTATGGCTATGAAGGGTTGCTGAGTCTAATGCAATGTATGCTAAGAAGAATGGACAACATGAACAAAACCTTCAAACCACCGTCACGGGTCAAGCAGGTATGGGTCAGGAATGATGAGACCATTCACCCCTTGAGGGGGAGTGGACTCACCTAGTAGAGGTGAAGTCTTACCATGCCTAGGATTTTAGTTCCTAAATCCTAATGCATGCCAGGTATGTTTTGCATTGCATAGTTTATCATGTCATATCCTATACATGCCTTGCATTCTATTTGAGGAACCATTTATTCTATCCCCATATTTTCTCTTGTTGTCTTGAGAAATTCCTGCATATATTTTTTTTTTGGATAACAGTTAAAGCACGTTAGGCGGCTGCTTTTTTGTCTTGGTATTTCTAAACTTCTTTTCCTGAGGACATGTTTGATTTTACCTTACATGCTGGGACTAGATGTTATTTCATTTTCCATAAGCATTTCCTTGTTGTTTTTTTATTTTATTGTTTTCAACAAAAAAAAAATATTGGGGGAGAAGATGCAGAATTTTTATTTTTTTGAGAGTTGTTTTTCAGATATTGTATATGTTTTTGTCTGATATCTCAGTTCATTGTGCATTAATTGAGTATGTTTATATATAATTGAGAGTTTATGTCTGATATTTGCTAAGTTTTCCTGTGCATCTTAATACTAGATAGTTGTTTTTCTCACGCAATGAAAAATTGTGCACTATCCAAAGCTCCCCTAAGGTACATTTTTGCTCTTTAACTTTTAGCTTCTGGAAATTCTAATGAAAGATATTTTTTTGCTAAGATGGTCAAATTGACTAACTCGCAAGTTGAACCTAGAACCCATAAATTCTAGCATTCTTTATAGGTTGCAGCACCAAGTGATAAAAAGCATTCAATCGAATAAAAACAGATAAATAAAAAGATCCACTGCTTGCTAAATCTGTTCTTGATATTGTCCCTATAGAAACAGTCAGTGGCCAAATCATTGCGAAAATAGACGATCACTAAAGGACTTTGTAAAAGAAAATGTGTTGCAGCTTAAGGGAAGTGTATCAGATAAGGGTGGCTAGGCCCTAGTAAAATAAGGTTTGACTTTTGACTGATCTAACATTTATTTTCTCTCTTCTCTAGAAAATTCAGGTGATTTAGGTCATTTCAGTGAAATTCATACATTTTTGAGAAAGCCTTCACACACACACATGCATTGCTTGAGTTAAGTTTTCTATTGAAAAATGTCTATCTGCAGGGAAATGTTTGTGCTTATTGAATCTTAACTCTCAATTATATCTTGGGATATTGTTGATATACTAATTGAACTGAGATATCAATGTTATATACATGCATGCTCTGGAAATTACTTGGGAAATATTTTCTGCTCTTTTTTTTTTTTTTTTTTTTTCTCTTTTTCAGATTTTTTGTTTGAAGCGTCAGGACGGTGTGTTTCGGAACGTCTGGATGGTGCTCCTGTTTGTCTGAACGGTGGTTCTGGCTGTCCGGACGGTAAGGTTAATTTGTCTGGACATCCATTCTTCTTGTCCGGACGGGCATGTTTTTGCAATCTCCTACGTGGCATTCCGTCAGGACGTCACTTAAGTTCCATCCGAACAGTGAACCCTGTAGGGCTAAATCGCATTCTCCCTGGCATCGCACGTCACTTTCTCCTCTCTTTTGGTTCTTTTTGTCGTCTTGTGCATTTTTTTTGTACTTTTTATGCATACTTCTTAAGTGCACGTGTCATCTTTGCAATTTATCTCCAACCCATGTATGTTTTTATACTCTTTTACTAATTTATTTTAAGTTTTTATGCTTAGAATAGTTTGTTTTTGGATTTCTATTATTTTGAGTTTAATATGTAGTATTGCTCAAAATTCTTTATTATTTGGGTTGAGATTTTGCATATCTGGTTCTTGATATTATTTGGGTTGTGTTTCTTGCTGTTGTAATTTTTGGGATAGTCCATTTTACGGCCATTATAATGCCCAAATTTTTTAGACTAACAGATATTAATACTTTCATAGACCTGTTTCTATGATTGTTTTTAGTCCAGGAATTATGTCTTCAGACGACTCTCCTCCCCGAGTTAGGCAGAGAACTAAAGAGTCAGATGCGGATAGGTTGCACCGCATGCACTCACGACAGGTCCTATCAGAGCCGAATCTTCTCCGCGCCGATCTGAGAGATCCAGTGCTGCTTCTCATCGTTCAGATGCTTCTGGAGAACAATTAGGAGTATTTGTACAACTGTGTTTGCCCGGCTTTTCCCAGACTGGTACGAGAATTTTATGGCCACATGATCGTCATTCAGGACGATGATCGAGGACTGATCATGCAGACTATTGTTAGAGGCCAGACAATTCTGATTGACCCCCAGTTTATCAGTTCTGTGATCGGGGTCCCTATTCTCCTTGTCTCAGGCGTTCCTTTCCCTGCTGGTGATGAGGCACCCAGCATTAACTTTCTTCATGATTTCTTTGGGACGAGACCACAAAGAGAAGACAAGTCCCACTCCCAGATCAACATCGGTGCATTTGCTCCTATGCACCGATTTTTAACAACAGTGGTTCTGACAAACCTTTGGCCTCAAGCTCATCGAAGTGAGTTTACTCTTAAGAAGGCCACCATTTTTTATGCCATAGTGATGTGAACTCCTTTTTGCTTGTGCAAGCACATATTGCACACTATGCTAGAGGTTCGCGATGAGAAGAACACGAGTCTGTCTTTTGGGTGTTTGATCACTCAAATTTGTCTTCAGGTCGTGACAGATATTTCAGACTACCTGCTCACAGATCCCAGATCCCTTTGGCATACAGACTCTCATGAAGTCTAATGCTCAGTTGTGGCACGAGGCTCAAGGCGGTGTTCCTCAGCCTTCACTAGTTCCCCCACCAGTAGCTGCATCATCATCCCAGGCTGTGCCCCCTACTTTTGATATAGAGGCTGCATTTACTCAGCTAATGTCATCCATGGGAGCTCTCCAGCATGAAGTTAATCTTATTGGAGAGTGTGTTGAATAATGTCAGATTGACATCAGGGAGTGCCTGTAGTACCATCACCCCAAGCCTGATGATGAGGACTAATTTTATTTTATTTTTGTTCTTTTTGTTGTTTGATTGTATGTAAACAATTTTAAATTTGTGCTGACATTTTGGTGTAATTATTAAAACACTTATAGTTTTAATTAATACTTTGTTGACCTTTTGTCATTGTGTGACAAAAAGGGGGAGTATTTTTTGATTTTTAGATCGAGAATGTATTTCCAAACCGGTTAAGTGTTTTTGTCCCAGAATGGCCAAATGGAGAGTTTGTTAGTATTTTATATTGGCTACATTCTGGATAAATAAAAACATTTTATGTAAAGGTTGCGATTTAACATGATCGTCGGTTCTTAAATTCAGAATCTTCATGTATTCAGACAATGTACAAATCAAAGCATGTGACTGATCACAAGCATCTTGAAGATATTCATGAAGAGTCCTTACAAATTTCAAGGCAAAACAACCGGTTCTTGTGCAATCGTCCGGATGGGCCTTTGAAGGCATACGGACGCCACTCAGGGTCCAGCAGATAACGATGAAGACTTCCGGACGTCAGAGCAACACTGTCCGGATGCTAGATCAATCAGTATTTAACAAGGAGTTGGATTTCAGAAGTCGACGTTGTTAGGAAGTCTTTGCAAGCCGTCTAGATGACGTGGCAACACGTACGAACGATGTCTAGTATTTCAGAATATTCCAGAGTTCCGTTCGAACCCGAAAAGGATTTTAGCGAAGACCGTCCAGACCATCGGTCAAGCCGTCCGGACGTGAACTTGATAAAGATAGAATTACGCTGTTTCTGAAAGGATATCGCAGAAAACCGTCTGGACGTGGCTAACTTCTGTTCGGACGCTCGCCATTCAGAGCTCGAATCTCAGCAGTTTTAGGTTTCTTGTAAGCCTATAAATAGAGGGTCATGGGCTTGTGTTTTGTATAGAATTCGACAATGAATTCCATAGTGCTTTGAGAGTGTGTTTAAGGAGAATCGAAGATCCGTTAGCTCTCAAGCCGTTGCCGGTGTGTGCTCAACAATTCTTGTGAAGTCTATCTTAGGGGTCGGCCCTAAGGTAAAGGAATCCATTAAAAACCCCCTTCAGGTGGAAGATCTGGTTATGAAATGTTCACGATGGACTTCGTGTCAAAGTTAAAGGTATAACTACTGCATAAGGGTATGTGAGTACGAATGTTTGGTAATTAGCTTTGTTTTTGGATAGTGAATTTCCTGGGTTTGGCTTCCCCGAAGTGGTTTTTCTCTTCACAGAGTTTCCACTTCGTAACAAATATCTTGTCTTATTTAAATTTCGCATTTAAGATATTTGTTTGCATACAAACACACACACACACACACACTTAGTTGAATTAGAAGTCAATAATTATTTTCACAATTGATCAAAATCATCCAAAGAATTCTCCATCAGTGGCTTTAAAGGCTAGTAATTCCCATTCCTAGAAATTATCAATGCATCCAACTTCTCATCATCTTTTGATGGCGTCCCTAACTTGGACTCTATGTGTATATCTGGTGGTCTATGTCTATTATGCCTAGCTGACCGCAACCCCCTCATATTAGAGGAGAACTTGCCTGGAAATGGGGTGTAGGCAGGCCCTTTAGGTATGAGAAAATCTTTAGGGAGAGAATCCATGTCCATATAACATTTCCTAGCTCTGGCGTCAGTAATCAGTGTAGCTAAGTCATTAGATTGCATCAAAGCATTAGCATTCCCCATATCTTGTCAAAAAATCAAGTTAAATCATAGCATAAACCCAGGCTTTGGGGTGGCCGGGCCCCTAGGGTTGGCAGCCACCCAAAACCCTTCATTTTCTTTTTCTCTTTTTTTATATATTTTTTTAAAAATTTCTTTTTAAATAAAAAAATAATATTTTTAGGTGATGTGGCAAAAAGGCTGATGTGACATTAACGGAAGTTCCGAAAATGGACGAAAAAGTGACGGAATGACCTATTTCAAATTCGATAAAAATTTAAGTAGTCATTATTGATTTTCAAAAAGTGAGGGACCAGTTTAAAATCAATCTTCGACTTAGAGAGTTATGATACATTTTCCTTAGTTAATATCCTATTAAACACTAATTAGTATAGTAGTATGTTAATATACTAACATAACTAGTTAGTTAATATGTATATTAACTAAAATTATTCATATACATATATGATAATTAGTTATGAATGGCTTTTTAAAGCTCAATCTGTTGCTTATTGAGATTATGACCCTATATACTATTAATATATACATATTACTAAATAATTTAATATAAAAATATATACACATAACAACTTATTATATATGCATATGATTAAAAATAGTTAACTAACTAGTTATGGTAGTATATTAACATACTACTATACTAATTAATATTTAATAGGATGTTAACAATTTAGTATACTAACTATATACTAACTATGAATGTATTAGGATCATCTCTAGTTCTTTATAGTGTAGGGGCATTTTTTTCTAAAAAAATGTGAAAAGACAAAAATACCCCTACACTATAAGGAACTGGATACTCTTCACTTCATTTGAACTGGACAGGATTCGTTTCCAACTATGAATATGTATGTACTATAATAATTTTTAATATTTAGGGTTAAATACATTTGGGCCCCCTGTGGTTTAACAATTTTATTTTTTACCCCATGTACTTCATTTCGTATAATAGATGGTACATTGTTTATGGCTAACGACACAAATGGTATTTTCGTCCATCTTCCGTCCAAAACCTTAATGGAAGTCCATGTCATTGATCTTAAAAAACTGACACATGTCCCTAAACCTTATTAAAAATTAAAAACTAACAAACTAAAAAAAATTAAAATTAAAATTTTGAAAAAAAAAAGAGAGGGGTGACTCAAGCCACCCCCTAGCTGGTCTAGGGGTGGTTGAACCACCTCTATGACCCATGGTTGTAGTTCGTCCACCCCACAAAGTAAAAATAAATAAATAAAGGGGTAATTACCTTTTCCCCTATGAACTACCAGCCGTTGTCAACTTGCCTCCATGAACTGACACCTCGACCAAAATAGAGCATCCAACTACCATCTTTATAGGTTTTCCCCCCATCCGTCAGTCAGACCCGTTAACTCCAACGGTCAAAGGGCCATGTGCGCCTCACGTGCCCACTAAGCCGATTTCCTTCCCATTTTGCCCTCAGCCTCTCGATTGTTTAATAAATATGAACAAAAAAAAAAATGTTAAAAGAGGAACTCGAAGCTTCTTCACGTCATTTTCGTATCTCCCACTTCAACTCGAGACAGCAGGAGTTCTTGAGGTGTCGACGTAAAGAGCAACAATGTCGTGCTCACTGAAGAGCGAAGCTACGTCTGGGGAGCCCTTGTGCCGATGTGGAGTACCTGCACCTTTGAAGACTTCCTTAACTGAGGACAACTTCGGCCGTTTGTTCTACGGTTGTATTAACTTTGAGGTAAGCATTTTTTTTCATAGATCTGTAACTTTTTAAAGATTTGGTTTCGGAAGTGATGAGTTCTATTATATTTCGTAGATAATGGGTAATTTTTTTTTAGGGTTTGAAAGTTTAGATCTTAGATCTGGATGTTTGTTTTTGGAATTTTTCTTTTGTTGTTGTTGAGTTGTTTCTTGTTTTTGTCCGAGCTGCTTTTAGGTTTTTTTCGTTTGGTCGGTTTTTTGGCCCGATCTGTTTCTTCATCACATATTTTTTCTTTTTGGGTTAAGTCAAAAACATGCTATGTAATTCTATGTTATTGTGTATAATGAAGGTTTAAAGATAGTAGTTATGAGAAGTGAGTTCCTTCTTGTTTTGGTAGTTACGATTTTGCTTTTGTAGAGCTTTATTGGCCCCTTTGTCTGAATGTGTATAATGATGCAGGTGCTTGTGTGAATATTTATGTCTGAATGTAATAATTTGTCATATCTCTTAACCACGGTAAGCATAAGAGATATGAAGTATGATCTTTGTGGTATAAAGATACTCAACATAGTGACATTATAGTCTAATGTTTATGCTATGTTGTTTATCAGTGAGTAGCCAACATTAATAGTGTAATGTAGCCTATAGCCTGTTAACTACCTAAACTTAACAAAATATAACTTAGTCCAACATTAATAGTGTTAATTATGTTAGTAAAGTGGTACCAACTCTTAATTATAATTGGCCTTTTATTTAATGTTTTTTAACGTCGATAAACTAACTTGATTTTATGGTCTTTAATTTGAATAGGCTGGTCGGTCGTGTGGATTTTTCCGATGGAAAGATACTGACATGTGTGACCATGCCCAACGATTGTCCCTTCGTTTGCAACACAAATTCACGACTCAGAACAAACAGATTATGGAATTGAATGCGAAGTTAGACATTGAAGCAATTCGATATGAGATGCAAGTGAAATAGTCGAATACAAATATTCAACTTTTGGCAATTTCCTGGGTTTTTTTTGGGGTCTTTGTAGCTGTGTTTTGGGGCAACTATTATGTTGCATGTAATTGACATTTGCATTACAAACGGCTACCATGAAAAAAATGGTTTATGTAACTTTGTTATTCGATATGTAAGTTTGAAACTTTGTGGTGTATTGTGTATTGGTAAACTTTGTAATCAGTCGTGTATTGTTAAACTATGACTAGTAGTGTATTGGTAGACTTGTAATGACTAATGTGAATTATCAGGAAATGTTTGTAATGACTAATGTTCAAATTTGAATTCGGTTGGTAGCTCAATGCCTTACTTTGTAATGTGTGTTGTATTGACTAATGTTAATGTTATTTGTAATGTTCAAATTTGAATTCGGTTGGTACCATACGGTAGTTCAATGCCCTACTTTGGTTAGGGTTGTCAGTTCATGATGACTTTTTGACAATTATAGTTAGTTCATGGGGGGAAAATGTCAAAAAATCGTACGATTAAATGGCATGAAATTTGGTATTGGTGATTGTAAATTGATCAGTATTACACACAAAAGTTTGACAACTACAAACTGATTCAGTATTGCATGTTTATTTGGCCTGAATTCTCCAACAAACCTAAAGTACTATATTTCCAACCACAAGACCAATATAGTTCATCAATATATATTTACATGATACCTACACCAACTCCAAATTGATTAATTACATTCCTTGTACAACCAAAATTATTTGGACTCTCATTTCCAACAAACTTAAACAACAATATTGCCAACAATTGGCCATCCAATAGGTCATCAACCTCATCACCCTACAAACCCAAACACATGCACAACAATCCTGTCACCAACATCAATATCATGAAACCAACACCAACAAACTTAAACAACAATATTTCTAACAACAAAACACAACATAGGTCATCAACCTAGATTTCCTACAAACCCAAACACATGCACAACAATCATGTCACCAACATACTTAAACAACAATATTTCCAACAACAAAACACAACATAGGTCATCAACCTAGATTTCCTACAAACCCAAACACAAGCACAACAATCCTGTCACCAACACACTTAAACAACAATATTTCCAACAACAAAACACAACATAGGTCATCAACCTAAATTTCCTACAAACCCAAACACATGCACAACAATCCTGTCACCAACACACTTAAACATCAATATTTCCAACAACAAAACACAACATAGGTCATCAACCTCATCACCCAACAATATTTCCAACAACAAAACACAACATAGGTCACCAAACAACCAAAGTACAACAATAATGTCAAACTGTCAAACTTAAACAACTATAATGTCAAACTGTCATACATAACCATAATGTAAAACTGTCACTTCATACATAACCAACACACCAAAATGTTCCCTGCTCTTTTCCAACCAAACTAAACACATACACAACAATTTTTTCAATATCCCATCAAGGCTGCCATATTGGTCTTTTCCCTTTGTCTTTGTTCTTGGCTTCCATGCGCTAGATACCCTTCTCAACAGTTGGTACCAACACTCTTGCAGATCTCCTTGAAGGTTCCCGAATGACAACTCCCAATGCCCTAAATGGTTCCCGAATGACCACTTCTGGTGCAGTTGCTGGTTGACGGGCATCCTCTGTGAGATCAACAGTTGGTATTTTTTTATTGGGATCCGGGTTCTTAAATGTAGCTAACAACCTATTAGATCTTCTAGTAGGTACACCATGATATCCAAGACCCAATGTCTTTTGTCTAGGAGGTGCAGTTACCTATGCAACACATGAGGAGTTAATAAGTCGATGTAGTATTTAATTATAAATATAGTTTTATGTGTTCATGTGTGTGTTTACATACATTTGTGAGGTTTCCTTTTCCTGATGGCCGAGTATGCATTGAGTCAGCTTTTGTCTTCATCCTTTTGTTAGAAGGAGACTGCATATGCAACATAACCATTATAAATAACAAAAATATATAATAAAGTAATAACAAATGTTACTGATACATACAACAACAGTACTAGATGCAATTCTCTTGCTGGGCCTTGAAACAGAAGGTGGCTGTGTAGGCTGTGAATTATCAAGAATTGGCTATGAATTATCAGGAAGTGGCTGAGAAGGAATCTGCAACACAAAACAACCAAAGTTAAGCAACTAAGCACCTGTGTTGGTAATGACATTTTATTAGAAACATATGTTAAGGATATATACTTACATCAGCAAAGCTCAACTCCGTTGCAGTGCTTGTGGGTACACTTATTCGCGATTTGCTTGGAGTGGACACCCTTTTCCTCCTAGGGCAAGTCCTAGCATTATAGCCAACCGCCCTGCACTTTGAGCATCTCATGGTCACACCACCCTTTCTTATGCAATGTGGATTTCTTGGCTCATCAGGACCCCTTCTCTTCACCTTCTTGGGCTTGCCTGGGGCAGCTCTAACAACAGGTGGGTCCACCTCATCTTGGCCGGTTCTAACCCATTGGTCCTCACTTGGCACCGGGTATATCATTGGGTCGTAAGCCATTTTGTAATTCTGAACACTATAATATTGATGCAAGTACTGTTCAGGCTTGGAGGAATGATATAAGATGGCTGAGATGGCATGTGGGCATGGAATGCCAGTCATGTCCCACTGCTTGCACCCACAACTACGGTGCATCAAGTCAACCACATATGAGCCATAACTGCACTCCACTTCATAGAGCCCCTCCCCAGCATAATGTGAAATGCACTCTGCAACATCCTTCCACACTGATCCAACTTTGCCAATATCTTTAGGCACCACTCCCCTACATACTCCCTTATTCCCTGCCTCTTCTTCTAGTATCGCTTCATCAACTTCTTCCTAATCATCTCCAGCATGGTAATGATTGGCTTGTCTCGAGATTTGATGATGTAAGAGTTGAAGCACTCACATAAGTTGTTCATGATCAAGTCGCACTTCGGGGTGATGTCAAAAAAAGCCCTAGCCCATGTATGGGGGTCAATCTTCTCCACATAAGCATGAGCAGCTGGACTCAATTTTTTCATAGCCTCCATTTCCCTTTGGAAACCATGAACAGTATATGCAGCAGTTGCTTTCCACAACTTATCCTTTAACACCAGTCCTTTGTGCCCTTCCCCCCTAAAGTTGGCATACAAGTGTCTCATACATATGCGATGCGGTGCACTTGGTAGGACCGCCTCAAAGCTTGGTATCAACCCCTAGGCAAAAAAACAACAAAAGAAGACTAAATAAAAATAGAAAACAGAGTTCACACCATAAAAGTCAATGCACTAATGAAAGTGTATGAAAAGACAATAACTTAATATTCAAACTAAGCAAACAGACATACCTTTTGTCTGTCAGATATGAATGTCCATCTAGTAGAGCCGTTTGGGCCAAGGTCACCCACTAAAGTCTCTAGAAACTAGGACCAACTATCCTTGGTTTCAGCTTCAACCACAGCAATTGCAATGGGATAAATATTGTCATTCGGATCTCTTCCCACAGCAGCCAACAATTGACCCCCATAACGTCCCTTAAGAAAGCAACCATCAACACCTATCACAGGCCTACAAGCCTTCTTAAAACCCTCCTTGCATGCTGCCAAAGACATATACAACCTTTGAAAAGTAGGTGGGACATCTAAGGTAGGCCTCTCAACTTTCATCACCATTGTACTCCCTCAATTAAATTGCCTCACTGTTGCACAATAATCCCATAGCCGCTTGTACTGATCCTTGTGCTTACCTTCTATCTGTTGTTTAGCCTTCACCTTAGCCCTGTACAGTTGTCTGGTAGTGACATCCACATTCCATCTCCTTTTTACATCAGCAGATAGAGCTACAAGTGGATAATTTGGCTGTGTCTTAAATTTGTGGACCATTCTATCTGCAATCTAACTAGATGTTACAATCGAAGACTTGTAACATCGTGTACACTGGTGCTTAGGGTTCAGTGACTTAAGCATAAAAGTCATCTCACATGTTACCAGTGCGCCATAAACCCTCCAAGGACAAACCTTGTCCCTACTCCTACACACTCCAATCACACGGTCACTATCATTTTTTGTGAACACAACATCCTTCCCCCTAAACAAATTGTATTCCCTCATAGCTTTCCTGAACTGTGCAGCTAATTCAAATGTCATACCAACATCCAATTGTGGGTCTTCCATGTCCACATCCTTAAACTGATAAGTCTTACTAACACAGTTAGCCCTATTAGCCACTTTATATTCCTCATCACTTTTAGGGGGAGTAATCAAGATATCACTTCTAGCCAAAGAAGAGGATACATCATCCGCTTCTACATCATCTAACAACTGGCCATCCAAAGTAGCCGGAACACTTGAGCCACCAACATGAGTGGTCTCTGGTTGAGCTGCCTTTTCATTGCCACCCTCCTCATCACCATCCTCATCATGGCAACTCACCACATCACTATCTCCACCATCATCCTCATCAAAATCACCCTCATCAGAATCAGAAAGAAAATCACCATCAGCTTCTGGTTCATCAGCCCCATCCCATACATCGTCATCATCACTCTTCAATGACCTCCAGTATGGGTCATTTATAACCTCCATTCTCCTTTCCTCATCACCCTCACCCACATCTGAGCCTACTTCCTCACCATCAATTGCAAAAGAAACAGTATACAGTAGTACAAGTTTATGACCTAAATGGACCTTAGCCATTCTGATGACATCCACATCAGAAGTTAATAAGACCAA
The DNA here is from genome assembly GCF_958979055.1 of Alnus glutinosa. Lineage (NCBI taxonomy): Eukaryota > Viridiplantae > Streptophyta > Magnoliopsida > Fagales > Betulaceae > Alnus > Alnus glutinosa. The sequence continues at coordinate 20,442,670 of NC_084894.1, forward strand.
CCCATCATCTAGATCTCTATTGGGTTCTTGATAGTAAATCAGGTCACCTGGTTGGTATCCAAACTTCCTTGCCACCGTTTCAATCTAAAAAAAAAAAAAGACGATCCAGGTCATAGGACTCTTCGTATAACCCTATATCCCCTCCAACATATATGCACTTGTGTCGCCTATCAAACCGGCCCCCATGATGAACCCTAAAAATTACGTCGTTGCTTGCCATTTTATATGTAACTCTAAGTCAAAAAGAACAAGCATTTTTATTTGGTTAGACATAAAGGATGGACAGTATGGATATACTATACTATACTATACTTTACTATACTACACTTTACAATACTATAGTTTTCTTTTCTTTGGTAAGTGACACTTAACTATACTATACTGTTAATCCAAAAAATAAGCAACTAAGCAACTAATGTGAAGTATATACAATAGAAGTGACAAGCAAAAATAAATCAAGCAAAGTGAAAAGACATGAAAGCATTAAAAGGTTTTTATTTTTTTAAAACAGTACTCAATATTCCAAACAAAAAGTTCCCTACGTATTGACTTGAATTGAGTTTTAAATAAACACTACTAACTCTACTTCACATTATAATAAGATTCTCAAATTACAGGTGTATGAGGAATTAGTGGTTTCAAAATTTAAGTTAGATCTGATAATAGGGGCAGTATGGATTTGCATTTGAATAATTTGTTTGATAGATTCCAAGAGCAATTTAGGAACACTTCATGGAAACGAAAAAAAAAAACACCCAACAAACAAATGGGAACAAAGGGGACCATTTAATTGTTACAAGTAGTACCATTTATGCATCTTTTTTCTTTTTTAAAAAAAACTTGGTTTAATTCGATGCACTCAACCATACCATCATCATATGGCAAAAATAAAACAGTTGTTTGAAACAACTAGAATTATAATCTTGATTCTCCTAAAAAATTAAAACAAACTTGGAACAACTTCATCAGTAAATAAAACTTCAATGAATTACTTGAACAAACCAAACTATTGAATTTGGAAATAGTAAAGTCAATCGTTCAGTGTACATATATTCCAAATGTTCAAAGTAAGATGTGAGGATTTGAATTACACAACATATTTATTAAATTCAGCCTGTTGGTGTGATCCATCATATATACCTTTTCTCTTTCTCGTTTTTTATTTTTATTTTAATGATAACATTTATAATTTGCTCGTTCCTTATCAAATCTAACATTCGTTAGAGTACTTCAAATAAAGCTTCAAGATTGTAAGCTCCAGTAACAAACACCAACAAAGGGGCGACCACTGCGGGACCACTTCAGGGGAAAAAATTCAAAAACCCAACACACGAAGGGAAAAAGTAATGGGACCATTTCAGATGGGGACCACTTCAGGAAAGAACGAAAAAAAAAGGGCAACAAAAACAAACCAAAACAAACACCAACAAAGGGCCGACCACCGCGGGACCACTTCAGACAAAAAGGAAACCAATAAACAAGTAAAAGATCAAATCCCGAGTAGCAGAAATATGGGTACCACCAACAAATAACAGGAAAAAAAGAAATCAACAACTTTGATGCTATAACGATATTGAAAACAAAAGAATAAATAAAAATACTTACAATGCTGAAAATCTCGAGTGATTCTCGCTTGTAGCAGATATTGGGTTTGAGACGGATTGATGTTCGAAGATCGCGTTTTCTAGGGTTTTGAGTGCGGACAATGAAGTGTGTGGCTGTTCATCCAAACGAGAGTGAAGTGTGCGGCGCAACAATGCTCCAATTAAGTTAGTTTGGACATTCAAACATGGGGGACGGGGCATTAAAGGTATTCCACATGTAAAACTAAGGGTATATGCGTAAATCAATTAGTAAAATTTTTAAAATTCAGCCGGTTTTTTAATAAGGGTATATTCGTCTTTAAGCAACCGAGGCTGAGGGTAAAATGGGAAGGAAATCGGCTTAGTGGGCACGTGAGGCGCACATGGCCCTTTGACCGTTGGAGTTAACGGGTCTGACTGACGGATGGGGGGAAAACCTGTAAAGATGGTAGTTGAATGCTCTATTTTGGTCAAGGTGTCAGTTCATGGGGGCAAGTTGACAATGGCTGGTAGTTCATGGGGGGAAAAGGTAATTACCCCATAAATAAATAAATAATCTTAAGGTTTGGCCCTTGAGGGTGGCCGAAACCACCCCGAGGCCAAACAAGGGTGGCTCGACCCCTATTTTGCTCTTTGAGGGTGGGGGTGGTTCGGCCACCTCCAGACTGGCCATGGGAGCCACCCCTCTATCTTTTTTTTTTTTCAATGTTTTAAACATTTTTAGTTTTCTAAATTGTTTTACTGTTTATTTTTCTTTTTAATAGGGCATAGGACTCATGTCAGTTTTTTATGGGTGCTGACATGGACTTTAGTAAATTTTTGGACGGATGTATAATCTCATTTTTTTAGCCATAAATGAGATACTATATATGATACGAAATGAAGCACATGGACAACAAATAAAGTAATTAAACCACAGGAAGCAAAAATGCATTTAACCCTAATATTTATTAGGATGTTAACTATTTAGTATACTAACTATATGTACTATACACTAACATATTAATATATTAACTAATTAGTTATGATAGTATAATAGCATACTACAATAGCAATTAATACTTAATGGTATATTAGCTATTGGTAAAATTGTATCATTAGTCACTGTGATTGACGTAAATTACAAATCGCTCTCTCTGTTATTAAAATTAATTGAGAGATTTATGTGGTTAGCTTGATTTACAAATCACTCCATGGAGTCAAATTCCGTTAAAATTTTGATAGATTCTGTTAAGCGCCACGTTAGCTCCAATAAGATGGCGCACGTGTCAATCAAAATAAAAAAATATAAATAAAATAATACTTAAAAAATTATTATTATTTTTTAAAAAAATTAAAAACAGAAAATGAGTGGCTGCCCAACCCTTTGGCCACCCCTCAGCCAATGGGTGTAGCGACGCACCACCCCCAGAAGTGGTCGGGGGTGGCCGCGTGCCACCCCCAGCCTTTGAGTGTAATGTCCAAGAAATTAAGTGTTAAAAGACTTGAATTTGACTAATTAATCAATTAATTAGGTAAAGTGAGGGAATAAAACACTTAAAAAACACTTAGAAAGTGCTCATAAGTGGTTTTCTCAGTGGCGCGTCTGGACAAACCATTTCTAGGTCCAGAAGGGTTAATAAGTGAGTCGGTAGTGACTTTCTGTGAAGTGTGTCCAAACGAATCCATTTCGGTGTACGAACAAACTTGGCAGAAAGTCTCAGTCTCCTTGCATGTCCAGACAGGCTGGACTTGTGTCCGGACACAGTAAATCCCGGCCCTTGTGCGTGTCTGGACAGACCAATATCGCATCCGAACATGCCTAACAGTGAGTTTTAGGCTGCGAATCATCAGATGCGTGTTTGGACGAGCAAATAATGTGTCCGAACAGGCTTGTGTTGAAATGTTCTGAGTGAGCCTCTCAGCCCATTTTTCGAAAAATTCTCTCTCTCTCTGGGTTTTGCCACAAAACCCTAGATCCTGGTAGATTCAAGCCTCCAATCTCAAATCCGACTTCGGAAACGTGATTCTCAAAGCAATATCTACGTTTTCACGATTACTCATTCTCTCACTTAGGGTTTTTGCCACAAAACCCTAGATCCTAATAGATTCAAGCCTCCAATCTCAAATCCGAATTCAAAAACGTGATTCTCAAAGCAAGATCTACGTTTTTATTGTTCGATTTGAGGTAAATTCGAAAACCCTTGTCTCCATAGATTTTGGGTTGATTCTTGAGATATTGAGTTTAACTTTCCATTTTCCTTTGGGTTTTGTGCACTTTGGAGCATCCTAAACGATCTCCAAGCTTCAAGTCACATTTTGATGAATTCAAGGTAAGGTCCTAAAACCCTAACTTTTGGTTTAAGTATTTAAATTGTAGTTTTAAGTATCTAAACGTAAGATTATCTTATGGGTTAATATTATTTGTTATTGGGTTGTTGAATGGAACCTTAGAAATTCTATGGGTTTTCCATAGGTATAGCCTTTGAGCAATTCAAGAGCTATTTAAGAGTTTAGAGTTATAAATGTTATGTTATTGTTAATGTTTCATGCAACGTATTAATGCAACGATATATTGCAAGACTTTCGTTAAGGATTCTTCTTTAAGCCTTATACCGAGCCGCCAAAGTAAATATTTTACTCACTGAGAATTTAATGTGTTTTATGATAAGAAAATGATATATATATATATATATATTTATTGAGAAATGTTTTGAGGAACATTGTGTGAATTGAGTTTTCATAATATGTTGGGAAGAATATGGAAAGAACATGATGCTATTTGAATATGATATGATTTGCGTGTGTGATAACATGGGCACAGAGCACAAATAGTGTTGATGCACTAGCATAACGAAATCATGAACGCTGAATGAGTCCTGGGGTTGATGTCTCATAGGTGAAATAAGTGTAAGACCAGAGTTGATGCTTCTGGCTGCAGAAATAGTAAAACTATAGAGTTGATGCTCTTGGTATAGGAAACAAATCTTGTGGGTTGATGCTTTACGGGTAGAGTAAGTGTAAGACTATAGAGTTGATACTCTTGGTATAAGAAACAAATCATGCGGGTTGACGCCTCATAGATAGAGCAAGTGTAAGACTAGAGTTGATGCTCCTAGCCTCAGAAATAGCAGAACCAAAGTTGATGCTCCTAGCACCAGTGAGTTGATGCTTCTGACTTCAGAAACAAGATGAAAATGGATAATGAGCATGCATAGCATGGTGATGTATGACATGATTTGAAAATGATGATTTCATGCTATACGTATTAATATGCCCATGAGTCTTAATGGAAGAGAACATATGTATATTTTTATTCGACTAGATTGCATATAATTTAAATGATGTTTAGTTTGGATGTGCCTGTATACTTATATTCCCCGGAATTGTGGAATATCTGTATGCTTGTATGACCAGGTTATGATGTCAATGATTTGCATGCTTAAAGATGCTTGTATGCATGTGTTTCTCGAAGTTGTAGAATACTTGTATACGAGCATAGCTGAGTCACTTGATATATATATGTATGCGTGTATAATATAGTAAAATTACTCTTGTTATTGAATACTTGTGTTTACTCTTATCATCTACAATAGTAAATAGCTGTTATTGTAAACATACGGTAAAATTAAAAAGATTGGCTCATTGTGAAAACCAATGTGCATTATACTACTGAGTTGGTGAACTCATACTTTCACCTATGCGAACGTGGCTACCACCACAATCGTGTAAATGCGAATGCTTTGGTTGCAGGTACTTCAGATGTTGATGAGGACCTTGTGGCTATATATTTGGGATACTACGACTGAAGCCTATCGCGACAATTGTAGGTGTTGGACTTGAGGATAGTCTGTATTTTGTTTAGATACTTTTGTATATGGCTTGTATCGCATGTGATATGTATTTTTGTATATCCATTCTTGATGTGTATAATATTTTGATTAAGCCTTAAATAGATAGACTATTGTATGACTCTATTGTTGTAATTAACATTTGATAGTTTTATAAGATTTAATTTTTACTGCATAAATGTTTTTTGCTGCATAGATGTTATACTCTGAAATACCAGGTACATATTATGGGATGTTTACTATGTGTTGGCTTAGTGACTAATCGTCATGCCACTGTGATGATTCTATTTTGTATAAAAAAAAATGGATCGTCACACTGGGGGTGGTCCTAAGGCCACCCCTAAATGCCTTTGGGGGTTGGGGGTGCCACCATCTTATTGGCACTGATGTTGCGCCTAACGGAATCAGTCAAAATTTTTAACGAAATTTTGACTTCAGGAATCGATTTGTAAATTAACCCAACAACAGGGATCTCTGAATTAATTTTGATACCAGATGAAGCGATTTGTAATTTAGGTCAACCACGTGGACCAATGGTGCAATTTTCTCTTAATTATTTATGAAAAAAGTACACATACCCCTCTCAAACTACATCTCCATTGTCAATGTCCCATAAACTATCAATTGTGTCGATTTTCCTCCTAAATTACCAAATCAATATCCTCCTCAATGCCAATAAAAAGACAAAAATGATTTTAAAAAATTCCAATAAGACAAAAATATCCTTATAAATTCGAAGAAAAAAAAAACTAAAAAACAAAGCTAAAAAAATAAAAATAAATTAATTGTTTCAGAAAATAAAATTAAAAAGAGGAACAAAATTAAAAATAATGAAAATAAAAATAAAGTGATTGCATTAGTTTTTCAATTTTATTTTTCGTTTTTGTTTTTATTTTTATTTTTGTTATTTTTCTTGAAAAAAATTTAGTTTTTTAGGAAAAAAAAATTATTAAAACAAAAAAAAAAACTTATTATATACCATATATTAACTAACTAATTAATAAGTGTGCGTATGTACAAAGATATATGAACGAGCTAACGCTCTGAGCCAAACTTATACGAGCTATGTTCATGAGAATTAATTGAGTCGAGTCGAGTTAATAAGAGTATGTCTGATTTAATAATCAAATGTAATTTTGTGTTCACGAATAACTCATATATTAAATAAACCGAACTTGAGCCGAATTTATACGAACAAAGCCCAAGCTTGTTCGTGAACATATTGGATCATTTATAGCCATAGTTGGGGAGATTCATGCCCACTACATGTTACGAGAGAGAGAAAGGGAGTTAAATTTTTTTTTTTTTTCCTTGGGCTTCTTTTGTCTTACCAACCACAGCAAATCCAAGATTTTAGATACGTTTCTTGAGGTTTCAATCCCAATCTAGATAGCAAAAATTGGTTTTGTCACAATCCATCAAGTTTTATGGCTTGTAAAGTCCAATTCATAGATAAATAGGAGGAGAAGAAGAGGAGGAATAAGTTTCTTTGCAGTAGCTTAGCTTAGAGTAATAGTAATTTAATTAAATAATGAGTAGTTATCTATGTTAGAGTTAGTCGTGTAAGCACTATGTGCACTTATTTTAGTAGGAGTTTACCTTCAAGTTGCGTAAGAGTTCTACTTCATTAATGAGTTTTACTCTGCTTAGGTGTTGTTGTATTTTTCTATTTAAGGGTTGATTATGAATAAATAAGCGGAAATTAATTCTAAACTTTGTGTTTGAAAATGTCGTTATCTCAAAACCTAACAATTATTCCGTTGCATGTTTGTAAAATCATTCACGTAATACAATCTAATTTTCAAAAGCAAATTCTACCTGGGAAGTGATTCCTGTACACCAAGTGTACAACAAATGTACAACACCCCTTCACATGGGGTGGGCCCCACAGTGTGTGGGGCCCACCCCATGTGAAGGGGTGTTGTACATTTGTTGTAGGAGTAATGTACAACTATCATTATTCATTCTACCCACTATATTTGGTGTAGGACCAATACATATGAAATGAGTCTCATATGCATGTGAGATGAATTTCACATGTATGAAAATGGGTTCGCACATCCTTGCATACCTCCGCAGGCCCGCCCAATGTCATAGAGTGTGTACAATAAAAGCTTCATTGCACTAATCAGCTCTTATCTAGTAACATGGAATACCCATTTATCCACTAAAAACAAAATACACATTTAAACCTTAATTAGAAAAGACCATGAACATATATATTTTTAATATATATTTAATTGAACCTCTTAATTACATTGGTCTAGGGCCAATAAAGAAAATTAAATTGGTCTAGGTGACGTTCATTGAGTGTATATATAGTTCATGGTACAGTGAGTGTTTTGGTTTCATTATCTCACTAAAAATGCAATAATGGATCCATGATAGCGTACTCGATAATAGGGTACGTTTGGCAAGTGATTGAACAGAATAGAATGGTAGGAAAGAATTTTTGAGTTAGTAAAAAGTGATAGATGTGATATAAAATAAAATAAAAAATTGCATAGAAAAGTGTGGGTTTCTTTAGGAAAAATTATAATTTAGCCTCCTAAACTGCCAGCCGTTTTGCAAGTAGCCATAGAAACTGTCAACACTTGAATTCTGGCCCCCCAAACTACTAAAAAGTTTTAAAAAGACTAATTTTTTTTTCTTTTCGAAATATATCTATAATACCCTTGCCATGTGTTATTTTTCAATTAAAAGTAATAAAAAATTAAAAATTAAAAAACTAAAAGGAACTAAAATTTTATTTTTTAAAAAAAGAAAAAGAAAATGGGTGCTTGGGAGTGGCTCGCAAGCCACGCCCCTCCCCAAGGGCCACCCCAAAAACACCCATTTTCTTTTTTTCTTCTTCTTTTTTTTTTTTTTTTTTTTTAAAATAAAACTAAAAAAATTAGGTTTTTTTTTTAGTTTTTTAATTTTTTTTTTAAATTTTTTTAATTGAAAAATGACAAGTGGTAAGAGTATTATAGGCATATTTCGACAAAAATATGCCTTTTTAAAACTTTTTGGTAGTTTGAGGGCCTAGAGTCTAAGCGTTAGCAATTCGTGAAACTACATCAATACAGCTAGCAGTTTGGGAGATTAAATCTTAATTTTTTCATTTTTTATTTGAATAGCAATAAAATATTATTGATGTGATATAAAAAATAAAAAAAATGTTAGAACGCTATAATGTTAATTATTTTTGAAAAATGTGAAAATAAAATAAGAAAAAGTAGAAGTTGTTGCCAAACATACCCCACCTCAGTCCGTTTGGATTGTAATTTCGTACGTTAAAAAGTATATTTTTAAACAAAAATTGTAAAAGATATTTTGTTTGAAAGTGCATTTTTTTTATCAAATCCTTTATTGTATATTTAGAATTACATTTTGATTAACTATATTTTGAAATCGTTATTTAAGACTCTAGACACACTAAGGTGTCCAAAAAAATATATTTTGAAACGTGTATAAATTTGTATTCTATGTATACTTTCATTGTTTTATTTATACTATGGGGACTCAATTTTCATGTAGTCAAATTGTCCGAACTCAAATTTGAACCTTTTATGGGAACCGATTCTCTAATATTGCAGCGTAAGATTTTATGATTTGAGTGTTAGGCAAATACACACGTACTGTCGTGGGATCAAATTACGACTGACGTGGCACACATCGGTGCAGCGACAGAAGGAACTCACGAAGACACGGAACGGAGAGGATCCGGAACTGTTGAGCCCAGTTCCCGAACTGGACAAAACCGGAACAGAGGGACAAAAAGCGAAGGGTGGCACAGCTGCAATTAACACAAAATCCAAGGGCATTCACTGGAAGTCTATAATATTTAATGACAGCGACGCAGTGAGAAGGAAAAGCCAGCAGCCAAAAAAGCCATCCAAACAAGAGTAGCTCTCTCTCTCTCTCTCTCTCTCTCTCTCTCTAAAAGGCCGTCTCTTGTGGTTCTCTCTTTCTCTATCGTGCGCTTCTCACACAATCTCATCCTCAGGCAGATTCGTTTCCTCTTCTCGATCCCTACCCCAACTGTAAGTTCTTGGAGCTCAAATTTCAAACCCTAAATTTGTCGATCCTTCTCTGTGTTTCTGAGATCCCTAATTTTTCTTTCCGTTTTTTCGTTGAAAAACCCTCAATCGTGTTTTTGTTTGTCATTTTCTTTTTCGGAAATTAGGAAAATTTGTGTGGAACGAGGACCTCCCGATTCGGGTTGGTTTGCATGTTTGGTTCCGATTTTGTGTGTTGCATGTCAACGATTTTGATTAGGTCGTCGGTCATGAATTTTTTATTAATTAATTTAATATGACCAATAGGTGAAGTTATTCTGTTCGATTTTTCTCTTGAATGATCTGTGGTGTCTTGGTGGCGATTTTTGTTAGATTGAGTTCTGGATTATTGGTCAATATTTGATTTTGGAAATTAATCGCAAAATGCCGATATTTTGAACGGATGGGGCTTTTAGGATTTGAATTTGAGGTTTTGGCAGAGAAGCGTGAGTAGTATTTTGCAGATTGGATGCTTTATACTTCTTATTTTTATTTTTGGGGGGTCTTAGTAATATCTTTCTTTTCTTTGTTGCAATATATGTAATGCGAATGTAGAACATGTAAGGTAGGAAGTGGGGTTTCTGTTAAATTGTTATTGCATTATGGGTAGTCTGCGTTGGTAACTTCAAGCTATCAAAATTATCTTTCTTTACTTTCCAATTCTATTAATAGGAAAGGGAAACGAGAATCTGATTGTATGTTTAATGTCATTTCGTGTTTGAAAAGCAGAAGACTGACATTGGTCTTTTCAAAGCTTTTCATTTGCAATTGTTATCGTCTACCAAAACAATCTTTAAGGATTTTAATATTGCAATTTCAAGCATATTGGTTGCAGTATTTGGTGTGGGCGTGCCTGTGAACTGGATATTGGTTCTACATTATAATTTTGTGTTGTGCTTTCTCTGGATTCTTTAAGGCAATCATGAGTGACGAAGGAGAAAAGACTTGTCCTCTCTGCGCTGAAGAGATGGATTTGACTGATCAGCAGTTGAAGCCATGCAAATGCGGTTACGAGGTATGAGAGGACTATTTATTATTTTTGTTAGGAGAAGGCTTTTGGCTCAAGTAGATTAACATTACTTATTCAAGTCCTTATTCTAACTAGTATATTGAGTTGTTTTTACTTTTTCTGAACCTTGGTCACATCAAAGGTTTAATCATGTGTATCACTATTACATGGTCATACAAAACCTAGCACACCTTTTAGCAGCACGTTACCTGTAGAACCAGTGGAATTATTTCCTTCTCCCCGCTATCTGATGATTTTGAATAATCTCTTGCACTTTATCCATTATCTTGTAAGGTGGTACTATGATTGCTGTTTTGTAGTTCTTGCAGTAGGAAGATTGGTAAACGTGTTATTTTGTTAAATAACTATCCCTGGATAAAAAATTCTTGGTGTCAACCATCTTATTTATTTTTGAAATCTCCATTAGTAGTTGTGTTTATTAATTCTATGCTGAATCTTTGTTCACATCTTCACAGATATGTGTTTGGTGCTGGCATCACATATTGGGTATGGCTGAAAAGGATGAGACAGAGGGGCGGTGTCCTGCATGTCGTGCTCCTTATGACAAGGAAAAGATCGTTGGGATGGCAGACTCTGCCAGGTGGTTATTCTAGGAATGGCCTATGATGCTGGCATGGAATCGTTATTAGTGTATGTCTTTTGTTTTGATTATATTTTTATTTTTATTTCTTCCCCAGGTTGGCGGCCGAAATTAATGTGGAGAGAAAAAAGGGCCAGAAGGCAAAGTCCAAATCATCCGAGGGACGGAAACAACTCAGTAGTGTTCGAGTGATTCAACGGAACCTTGTCTACATAGTTGGCTTGCCTCTTAATCTGGCAGATGAAGATGTAGTCCCTCTCTCTATGTGTGTGTGTCATATGCGTATGTTTGGTTGAGTTATTCAAAGGAGTACATGACCTTTTTTTTTTATTTTTTTTTATTTTTTTTATGCAGCTTCTTCAGCACCGTGAATATTTTGGTCAGTATGGTAAGGTTCTAAAAGTGTCCATGTCTCGAACAGCAGCTGGTGTAATTCAACAATTTCCAAACAATACATGTAGTGTGTAAGTTTCTTAACGTTTGTTTTTGCTTGGTTACTCAACAGTAAGAAACCTTCTGCTTTGTGCATTAGGATTTTTCTTTTTCACTAATGCTTATGTCTAAAGTACAAGTGCTCTTTGAATTTAATCATATACGTTTTTACTATTATTTGTCTGTCTTTAATTTATTATGCTTTTTGTAGTTTTTTCCCCTCTTCATTTTCCAAGTCTCCTGTTTCATGGGGTTTTGAGTTTAATTTGTTTCCTTGGTTTGCTTACCTTTCTTCATAGTTATCAGTAGTATTATTCTCACTAAATGGTAATGTTTTTTTGGTTCTGATCCTTATCAAATTTTAATGGACTCAGATATATTACCTACTCAAAAGAGGAGGAAGCGATTCGTTGTATTCAAAATGTACATGGGTTTCTTTTGGATGGTAGATCTTTAAGGTAAATGCATGTTGATGTCTGTTTAAAAGTACTTCTTTCATCAATGGGTTGGATGAGCGTGAACCATTTTAGTTTCAAGTGGAATAACTTGTGGAGTGTGTGTCAGGGCTTGTTTTGGAACCACAAAGTATTGTCATGCTTGGCTCAGAAATGTGGTATGCGTTGTCACTTTGTTTATTCAGTCTTATGAATTGTTTTTAGTTGTTGCTTGAGCCAAATTCAATGTATCTTATTGGGTATGGCACATCTACTTGGTGCAGCCTTGCAGCAATCCTGATTGTCTCTATTTGCATGAGATTGGTCCACAAGAAGATAGTTTTTCTAAAGATGAAATAATTTCAGCATATACGAGGTATATTGATAATTTTGTACCACATATTTTTTTCTTAGAGACTGTCGTTATTACCTATTGCAACATTTTGGGAATGTTCATCATCTTGTGCTTTTGTGAGGATACTAAAGTAAGAGTTCATTGAGTGCAAGTGTACTAATTGTGATTTCTTATCTCCTTTTGATAGAAAATTTGATTAACAAGGCAAAATGGATGTCACATGCAATTGGTTATAAGCCCGTTGGTTTAGAAAGAAATATTGTCTCTTGCCTCATCCTATAGCTCCGTCTAATTAAGTTGAAAACCTTACCAAATAGTGCTCTCTGTATATGTGAAACCTAACTATCAGAAAGATAAGAATGCTTAGACGATTTCTGGATTTTGTTTATTGACACCATTGGAAGGTAGTATGGCTAAAATGAGATTGCAATTCTGGAGGACTTAAATTCAAGATGTCATTTATACAACTGAATAGAAATTAGAAGTTAAAAGTAGCATATGAAGTTGGAGTTTCAATGCGTTAGAAAAGTTAAAAATGGATTTGAAAAGTTGATATTATATGCATTTGGGTTTTCATTTTGCAAAGTCTTTTGAATCAATTTACTGTTTTGTGCTGCTTGATAGTTATGCGGTGCCTTCATTGCATAATCAATTAACTTGCATAGTGTTTTTAAAGGAGTCGAGTTCAACAAATTACTGGTGCTGCAAACAATATGCAACGGCGTTCGGGGAATATGTTGCCACCACCAGCAGATGATTATTGCAATAACAGTTCTGCTTCCGCTGGAAAGCCAATTGTTAAAAATACTAGTGTAAGACAAGATGTCATAAATCAGCATTTTTCTTTATTGTTATTCTCATTATTGCTTCGAGCTATGTTAGGCAGACTGTTCTATACTTGTGAAAGTACTGCTTTCAGTCGCATGTCATGATGTCATTGATATTGGTGTATGGGATGTGTCCGGCAAGCCTATTGTTGGAATAGTGCCAATTTTTATTGTATGACCGAGGAACAGAGTTATGGTTTCTCATGTAGTGTGATTTTTCATTATTTGCGTGCGTCTCTGTATTTTTTTGAAATTTACTTCTGTGTTGGACTGTTGTCTCATTGATATTGAAAATGACTTATCAAGAGAATCATCAGCTAGACGCACTCATACCTGAGTACGTGTACAGTTGGATAAGAATGAGGATGCTATTTTATTTTGTATGATGGTTGGGCCAGAATTAAGGAATCATATATGTTTAGTGCATAATTTATATACAGCATTCGTGATAGTCAGATAACAAGTTTTATGATTGAGATTTATGACTCTCCTCTGAACATAGGTCCAGGCAACATAAGAATGTTTTTTTGGTAAGTAGGTCCAGGGAACGTAAGAGTTGGATGTTTGATTTTGCTTGGGATTCGTGGAACTATAGTTAGTGAAATAAATGTTCTAATTTATAGAATTATTGATATTTAGCTGTCATTATTGTGATGATTACATTAGCATCTATGTTTTTAATGTTATGGCTACATTTATCTAGCAGAGTACTGCAAGTGTTGTTAGAGATTCTCCACCAAATGGAAGTTCTGGTAGATCCATTTCTCTTCCTGCTGCAGCCTCGTGGTATGCAAATTTTCTATGTTCCTTTAATTTTGTTGCTGATGTTTGCTAGTCTTAAATTTTCTATTACTTCTACCAGGGGAATGCGTGCTTCAAATGGCCAGCCACAAGCGGCCAGTATAGCATGTCCAAATGGTCCTTTGAAGCAGAAACCTGACACAGTTGTTAGTACATTGGAATTTTCATCCGGAGTTGCAGGGACAACTCGGGCTTCGTCATTGCATGGTGATGCTGGAAAGAGGCCTACATTGAATGAAGAAATTCAAACTATGAACCCCCAAAGTAAACCGGAATCATTGAAATCTTTGAAACAGCATATTAGTATGGATTCTCGAGCCAATCCATCTGAGAAATCTGCCACACTGGATGGAACTCGTGCTTCTTTAATTTTGAGCTGCGAATTATCGTGTTCACCAGCATCTAAGGAAAATGATAGAGGCATTAGTATGCCAGCAGAGATTACAAATTCTGCTTATCACACTGGGCAGTCTTGTGGTTCTGTTCCTGAAAAATCAAGGGTTGATAGTGATGGACAGATTCAGAACTTGTGCTCTGATATGTCATCAATAAGCATTGATAGAATTGCTAAAGATGAACATTCTGGTGTGGTCAGCCCAAATAGTTCACTTTCTGATCACGGCTTGATTAAAGCACCTGGAAATCAAGGGTTACAGAAACATTATGCTGCGCAATATAGAGAACATTCAATCACAACAGTTGGGAAAACTAATTCAATCAATGGGGTATATGCATCAAGAGAGCAATGTGACTGGAGATCAGATTCACATGCTCAAACAACAAAGGATACATCTTCTGGAGTGGAAGATGATATCATATCTTTTGATAGTCAACGACTCAAGGATCCAGAAGTTATAAGTAGGTCTTCTTATTTGACTAATTCGTCTAATCTGCTCCATGTTTCAAGGTCTAACTCTTTGCAATATAGTGATTCTTATGGTGCACTTAGTTTAAATGCTGATCATCCAATACATATGGATAATAGAGTTAGCGACGGTTCGCTTCTACATTCATCTGGTGTTTCAGTGATGTCCAACGGTTTCCCTGAGAACTTGGTCAGCAGTGCCTCTGGTTCGGGTAGGACCTTGGAGGATTCCTTTTTGCTTCCAAATGAAGAGAAAGGGAAGCAAATGGGACGATTCCTGGGTGATACAGCTAATGGTGATAGCAATGCTGCTGTAGATAAAGGAGAGAGCAGCATAATCTCAAATATACTGTCCTTGGACTTTGACTCATGGGATGAGTCGTTGGCATCCCCTCAAAATCTGGCTAAGTTGTTTGGTGAAAATGATGAACAGTCTGGTTCTTCTGGCAAAATATCAAGTTCCTGGAAAGTACAAAATAACAATCAATCCAGGTTCTCTTTTGCAAGACAGGAAGAATCGAAAAGTCCAGCGTACGATGTACATCCATCTTTAAATGCCATTGAGAAATTCCAAAAGAGCCATTCATTCGGCCAGGATTTCACTGAAAGAGATTTGTATATGGACAAACTCGGCATTGGCAATGGTTTCTCCTTCCGAAATTTTGAAGAATCTGAAAATCTTGTTAACAGTCATCCCATTATCTCTTCTAATAAGCTTTCTGGTGAGTCTTGTTTAGTTTCTTAAAATTTTGTTTTACTTTCTATGATTTTATGTTGGGGGGTTTTAGTTATGTAATTGCAGCTTCCAGTTTTATTTAATTTTTTGTTGATTGCCATGGTTGAATGTTATAAGCATACGGTTACACTTTTGTTGATAGCTTGTTATTCTAACCATGCTCTGAGATACACACAGAGATGAGTATGAGTCTAGATGCTGATTTTCATAATATATGTTTGTCATAAGCTTCTTTGGTTCTTACCTACATTTGAAATTGGGGTGGCTGGTAAAGCAAGTTGGTTAGGTGTCTGCTGCTCAATAACGATGTGCTTCAGTCATTGATTTTTGTTGAAGGTGTTTTTATTTGGTGTGTGGTCTGTAGCTGATTAAACATTACTTTCGCCATATTGTCTGCTGTTTTTGGGTGGAACATAGTTTAATGACAAAGCCCGAAGTTAAAATGAAAGGAAGAGAAATAGCATTTGGAACTCCTGTTTTGTCCCTCTTGTTGAATTATGTTATAGAAGATCTAGGGGAGGACTCTCTTATACATTATGGTTTGATTAATGGCATGCAATTATGTTAGGTGGTCATTGTTGTACCACTAGTTTTGCTAGCATATAGACTTTCAATTCTGGACACACTTGTCGATATTTATGTCATAGAAATGCCTGTTGTGCTTTGACATGCACACGGGCTGTCATACATGTCAACTTCCAAATATCTGGATGGATTTCCCCAGATCCCTTCGCTGTCAAATGCAGAGGTGGAAAAAAAGTTTTTTAAGAAACCTCACTAGCAGTCACTTTTTTTGACTTCATTGAATTGGAATGAAACAAGGCTATAAGACTCCACTTACCACTCACAACATAGGGGGCTGAGTTCAAATACTCATTGCTTGGAAAGGCATGCGTTCCACCTGTCTGAGGCCAATGGACAAGAGTGTTAGTAATCCTGGATTTAGAAATTACTGTTGCAGTCAGTTGTTTTTCATTCCTTTTCTTTTTATTCTTTAACTGCTGGTGGATGGGTTAAATTCCAGTGGCTTATGATCTTGCCAAAATTTAAATGGACTGCATATTTGTTTTGCATCCACCATCCATAGTTGTAATTTTGGTGCCTATCCATCTCTTCATCTTTTTAGTACCAATGTTTATCAGGTGTTTCAAGAGCACAAATTTCAGCCCCTCCTGGATTCTCTGTGCCAAGCAGGGTACCGCCCCCAGGTTTTTCCTCTAATGAGAGAGTGGACCAGGCTTTTGATCCCATGTCTGGTTAGTTACCATGCTGTTTATCCTGATATTTTTCCTAGATCATTACATCTATATATTCTATCTTCAAAATGATGAGATATTTATTTTCTATTTTACTTCTCAGGGAGTCATCTGCTTGACACGTCCTCCTTGTTGAGAAATTCGTATCAGGCACTGCCCACTGGAAATGTTGGTAATGCTGGGGAGATTGAGTTTATGGATCCTGCAATTTTGGCAGTTGGTAAAGGGAGACTTCAAGGGGGGCTTAACAATCCAGGCTTAGACGTGAGATCAAATTTCCCTCCACAATTAAGCCCCTTTGAGAATGATGCCAGATTACAACTATTGATGCAAAGATCGCTGTCCCCACAGCAGAACATGAGATTTGCTGACATTGGGGATAATTTTTCTCATCGAAGTGATTCTTATGGCCTTTCTTCAAGGCTTGTGGATCAATCACAAGTGAGCAACCTATCCCCTTTTGCTGCACAGCTGTCCCTCCAACAGTCTAGAAATGCGCTTATGTCTAATGGTCACTGGGACAGTTGGAATGAAGTTCAAGGTGGAAATAGTCTGGGTATGGCAGAGCTCCTAAGAAATGATAGACTGGGATATAATAAATTTTACACTGGTTATGAAGATTCAAAATATCGGATGCCCAGTTCTGGTGATCTCTACAACAGGACATTTGGGATGTGAGTCTTGTCGGAAGGATACTTTTTGCATAGCTGGCAATGCTTAAAGATAAAGTGAAAATAATCTTGTGTGATTTGGTGGCACTGTATTGAGAGGAGTGGACTGACTCATAAGCCATAACCGGCCTCGTTGGACAGCCTGATGAAGAATCATAACTCCTTAAAGACACAACTCCTTAAAGATATACGGTCTGGTTGCCAATGGGTAAGTACAAAACTTTTGTTTACTTTTGGAATATATTTTTGTTTTGGGGTTGACTGCATAGTTTGTGGTACAGATTCTGCGTGTTACCTTTGCTTCTTTTATTTTTCGCGCAGAAGCATATGCCGTTTAAATTCCACATGGAAACAAATAGTTTTCTGTTACCCACTCCCTCCCCTCCTCTCACCTCTTAATACTTTAGGTTTCTGATTCTGAAAATTGTGCTTAGCAGATGTCCCACTTTGAAATGTCTTCTAATCCCCCCAGGCAGCATAGATATTGGCTTCGAATTCCTGATTTCAAAATTGTCAAGCAGAAAATTAAATTAAATTTAGTAGTGGGTTGAATGCATGCCTATTCCCAGTTTAATCATCTGATATCATGGTGTTGGTATTTTTCAATGCTTCTTTTATTCTTTTTTGTCCCCCTTTCACTAAGGTTTACAAAGTAATGAACGCTTGACATTGTTACTTTTTGGGTGCTTGCAATCTGTATTAACTGATCGATTGTTTTGTTGTATATATTTTTGTTGTCAGCAGGTGAACTAAGTTGCGAGTCTACAAGTAATGACATGAAGACACGCTATGGATAATAGATTTTTTGGCCGAATGCTCTAAATGATCAAATTGGCAGACAGATGCTTCAGATGTCCCCAATGTGTTGCTCCTAATTACACGAGATAAAATAGATGGAATCTGACCCTTTTCCTTTTTGAGTTTTTCACTGCCTTGACAGATCTAACTCTACTAACGTAAAAAGCCGGCCTAGGCCTCGGAGTGGTTTGACTTTGGTGGGGGCAAAAATTCCCCGTTGCAGTTTTACAATATAACGAATTCGTCACATGTTTAGTTGCATTCTTTTGTTGTCGGATGGTATACATGTTTAGTTATTTTGACATGGCATGCCTTTTGGTTTGAAGACCTGTTGCAATATATGTACATGGTTGGTTAGTCATTACAAGTATTGTGAAAGCCCGTAGGTACGTTTATAAACATGCCAACTTCATTCGAGAAAGGCATGCTAACAGAACTCATTGAGGAAAGTTGAAGACCTGAAGCTGTGAACTAGACATGGCATTCAGCAATCTGGAAATGCATGGGGACTTTTGTTAGTCTGTAGTCCCATGTTCTTTCGACCTCCCTCTGCTCAATCTATTGTGTATTGAGACTACAGTGCCCATCGAATCGTCCTTTGTGGGTGAGACTTATTTGGAAAAGTTAACGAGATTTACCAATCAAATTGCCGATTTGCAGAGACGAAAGAAGAATGTCTTGCTCTTCCTCTCATCACAGCCTGCTTGTAAGATTTGACAACGCAGCAATGCCACTGGAAACCAATGATCTCAGAAGTTATGCTGCAAAAGTTTAAATCCATCTTAAGGCTCTCTCTAAAATCTGCCTAGCAGAAAATACGATTATTAATAAAAGCTCTTAAATGCTAGAATCTCATATCATCCTCTTTTATGCTCTCTCCGGAGAAAGGCTTATTGGCTGATTCTAAAAGCCCGTGATCTAGATGGAATATGATACTCTACATTTCAAACAAAACAAAATGGATACTGTTCTAACGATTTATGCATTGGCAAAGTTCTTTTTAAAAATTTAAATAATGTAAGATTATGTATACCATTAAATATATATCAATTTTAAATTCTAGTCATGAAATGAATATGATTCATGTCCAATCACGATCTATTAGTGTTGGTTTTTGCTATCAAAATCTAAATGGGGTCTCTAATATGGTGAGATCCATGGATTCTAGACAGTAGTATTTGCTTCGCTACTTTTACTTCGCCTACGCTCCTTTACTCTGTTTCGACAACTGGCAAACTATAATAGTATTTTAGTATTACTTTTTATGTCTGAAATATGGTAAATTGCACCATTGGTCCATGTGGTTGGTTATAATTGCAAATAACTCCCTGCGGTAACAAAATTAAATGGGGGATCCCTATTGTAAACTATTATAACAAATAGGTCCCTGAACGTGTTTTCTGTCAGCCATTTTAACAGTTGCCGTTATCCCGCCACGTCATAACCAATCAGAGGTCGACACGTGTAATTTTTTTTAAAAAAAAAAATTAACACAAATTTTTGATTTAACACATCGGTTTTGGGTTGTACACATACGACACACGTGTCATTTTTTCCACGTTAGCTACAATAACTTTCTAGGGTTTTTTTTTTTTTTTTCCCCCTCCAAACTTAACCCACCCTCCCCCTTCTTTCGCCTCCCATCCGCTCTCCCCACTGTCCGACTCTCATCACCCGACGACACTCCCTCTTCCTTCCTCACCAGTTACGCCGACCACCCACCCACGAGTCACGTCGGTCGGTCACCACCCATCTCTTCCTCAAGAGTCACGCCGGTAATCACATATTTCACCATCTGAGGTAAGCAACTTTTTCCGATCGTCCTTGAAATTTCTGATTAGCCTGTTTTGATGGGTTGGAGATAGATGGGTCGGAGATAGATCGGCCACTATTGAGATTAAATAGATGTTGGAGACAGTGGGTTCCTAAAAAGTTAGGGTTGTTGGTTCTTTTTATATCTCTTGGTGCCATTTGTGGGGCATGTTTTACCCATTTGTTTGTTTGCATGCATAGGATGGTGGGGTTTGTTTTAGCCCTTTCTCTGTCTTCATGCTTGGCTATATACTGTGTGGTCCATAAAATACAATAGTGTGTGGTCCATTACTTATTGAATACAATGGTTGGGTGATTGTTCCTTGGCATTATTTTTTGCTAAGTAAATGATGGAATGATTATGGAATATAATGAATTGTTGTATTGGAATGAAATTGATTACAATGGATAAGATCAATTCGAGATGATCAATAGCCCATTAACAAGCTACAAGACTAAGCTAACTATTACAACTCAAAGGTTCTGATTGAATATTCCAAGATAGAGTTGGGCTATTTATAGACAACCTAATGAGCAACCCACTAGATTCAGTTACAACTACTAGCCTAATATGTTACAACAACCCAACTAGACCATAATTTATTACAACAACCCAACCCAACCCAATTTGTTATAATCATAATAAAAGTTGTAATACCCCAAAAGGAATTCTTTAGTAAAAACCATATTCATTTTTAGGCTTATAGATAAATTGAACTCTTAAGTTATCTATACAACTCTTAAGTCTATTACAATTTGAACTCTTAATGATAAATTGAATAAATTGAACTCGTAAATAAATTGAATAATTGATCATTTGGGAATAAATTGAACTTTTTTTAGCATTGCCAAAAAAGTAGCTTGTTTTCATTCTGGTTAGATATCTTTTTCATTGTGAGAGTTGAGTTTCATTCTGGTTTATGTATAACGAATCCTAATCATCTAATGTTAATTTTTTATATTGTCACAGAAATGGTAAGAGTTCTCATTCACCACGGTAGTCACCTCGAATATCTACGCATGTGCTATGTCGGAGGTGAGATATATGACAATGGAGAGATTGACGAAGATGTATTATCGATTACGGTTTGGGAAAGTAAGCTACATGAGTTGGGGTACAAGAATCGTGGTGATTATTGGTATAAGCTTGATGACGAGTGGTCAGTCAATGGCCTTAGTCACATCCGTAATGATAGTGATATTATAACTTTGATCGATCGGATACTAGCGGAGAATAGAAGCGTCTTGCACTTATACGTCGATCACGAAACCGATGTGCCTGATATAATCGACCCAACCGAACAACCAGCTGATGTTGAGATTTTAAGGGTTGGGGATGAGGGAGATGTAGGAGATGCTTATATTGAAAAAGGGGTTGGAGAGGTTGAAGGGGTTGGGGATGAGGGAGATGTAGGAGATGTTTATGTTGGAAAAGGGGTTGGCGAGGACACATATGATGAATCTGACGATCCTAATTATGAAGTTGATGAATCGGATGAAAATTTATCTAGATATGAGACAACTGATGCTGAGGATGAAGATCTTTATACATCAGTTAGGAGAGGTAAAAGTAAAGAGGATACTCATGAAAAATTTGATTGGTTTGGGGTTGGTGCATTCTCCAATGCACATGACAAGGATGCCATCTTATCTGATTCCGCTGATAGTGAGCGGGAGATGGAGAGTTTATCATCAGATTTTGGCGATGTGAATGCTTCTCAAACTCAGGGGAGGCGTAAGAAGAAGATTAGATACCGGGACTTCACTAAACATGATTTGAAAGGCAAAATAGTCATGGAAAAAGGGCTCTGATTTCTAGCTACAACAATGTTTAAGGCTGCCATTAAGAATTACGCCATTCAGAATGGGTTTGATTTTGTGTACCAACACAATGATAAAATACGGGTGACAGCGGTGTGCAAATTGAAGTGTGGTTGGCGGAATCATTTATCGCAGTCAAACAAACGAGATGCATTTGAAATTAAAACATTTGTCCCTACGCACAACTGTGGCACCCATCATGAGAACAAAAAAGCCAGCATGCATTGGATCGCCGAGCAATATCTTGAGAGTTTTAGAGACGATCCCACATGGACTGTACACGCTTTGAGAGAGCAAGTTAAGAGGGACTACAATATTAAAATTTCAAAATGGGTTAACTACCGAGCCAAGACGATTGCCATGAAGGTGTATGGGAGTGAGGTTGAGCACTACCAAAACAGTCGGGACTATGCTGCAGCTGTGCACAAATGGAATCAGGGCAGCATGCGTGGTTTGTTAAAAAACGGAAATCATTTCCATAGGATGTTTGTATGCTTGGATGCATGTAAGAAAGGCATGATTGCTGGATGTAGGCCGATGATTGCATTGGATGGTTGCCATTTGAAGGGTCCATATGGGGATAGTTATTGTGTGTGGTAGGCAGGGATGGAAATGATGACATGTACCCAATTGCTTATGCCGTTGTAGAATCCGAGTGTAGAGACTCATGGACATGGTTTATGGCTACTCTCCTTGATTTCCTTGGCCCTATCGAAGAGCGTGGATGGGTATTTATGTCTGATCGTCAAAAGGTGATATATTTAAACCATTTTTTTGAAGTGCATGTTTTTTGAAAAAAGTTACTATGCTAATGTGATATATTTGTCTCTTTTGCAGGGTCTCACGGATTCATTTGATACTGTGTACCTTGGGGTTGAACATAGGTTTTGTATCCGACATCTTCATGCTAATTGCAAGAAGAAAGGGTGGAAATGAAGAGCATTTAAGGATGAATTGTTTAGAGCTGCTAGAGCCACAATCGGATTTCAAACAGCACCTCAATGTGATTAAGGGTATGAGTGAAGAAGCTTTCGATTATTTGGAAAAAATTGATCCTAGAAGTTGGTCAAGGCATGCATTTGGAACCAGTGCCAAAACTGATATGATCTCCAATAACATTGCTGAGTCCTTTAATTCATGGATTAAGGATGCTAGAGACAAGCCACTCATAACCATGTTGGAGATAATTAGGAGACAGTTGATGAATAGATACCATACTAAAAGAGAATGAGCAAGTCAAGCCACTAATGAGATTTGTCCAAAGATCCGAAAAAAGCTAGAGCGGTCTAAAGATCTACAAAGAAACTACATTTGTGAATGGCGAGATGGGGCAGCGTTTGAGGTAGAGAACTGATACGGTTCAAGGAGGGTGGTTAATATTGAGACAATGACATGTAGCTGTGGTAGATGGCAGCTTAATGGGATTCCGTGTCCTCATGCATGTGTTGTCATTTACGCTGATCGGTGTAATCTAGAAGACTTTGTGCATGCGTGCTACCGGTATGATATGTACAAGAAAGCATATGCTCCTTCAATCCATCCAATGCCTGGGCCTGAGGAATGGCCAAAAGTTACTGTTGACACCATTCTACCACTATTGGTGAGAACTCAACCCGGACGCCCTAAAAAAGCTAGGAGAAGAGATGCGGATGAGCCTCAACATCCGTATAAAGTTACAAGGCAAGGGTATGATGTTAAGTGTGGGAACTGTGAGTTACTTAGCCATAATGTCAGGTCATGTCATGAGCCATTGAGGCCTAACCGTCGGACATATAAGAAGAAACCGACCAAAAAGAAAAGAACTGTAAGGATTATTGTTTTGCTAAATCATTTATATATTAACATATTCAACTCTTTGTCTTAATCCTTTGTTGATGTATATTGTTTTTTCATTTAGGAAAATGTGAGTAATGATCCGGTCTCGGAACCAAATGTGACTGGAACAACCAACATAACGGGGCAGCCTAGTCAGCACAGTGAAGTGGTAGGAACTGTAAGGACAACTTTTGTTGATCTTTTTACTATATTGGATAATACTAATTGATTTGAAACGTTGTATTTTATTTTATTTTTTCTCATTTAGGGGAATGTGAGTAATGATGTAGTCTCCGAACCAAATGCGACTGGAACATCCAACGTAACATGGCAGCCTAGTCAGCACAGTGAAGTGGTAGGAACTAATTTCACCAATTTCGGCTATGGGGTATTGGTTGGATCTATTTGACCATATTGATTTTGAGTTCAATGCTATGTTGGATCTTTCATTTATTTTCTTTGAGTTGGATCTCATCATAGTTGCTGTTCAAGGGTTTTAGTGTTTAGGGGGAAGGGGAAAACTTTTTTTGATGTGTTTTGTTGTTTGTGATTGAGTATAATGTTCATGTGTTGTTTTTCCTACAGGGTACTATCACAACTGCTAGGGGTTCGCACCATGATGGGGTACAGGAATGGAGTAACATATTTTCTGATTAAGTATAATGATGGAATGCTTATGTTATTGTTTTGTTGATGTTTGGTGGTATTTTGTCAGGAACAATACGATGGTGTTTTGATGATGTATTGTGGTATTTTGTAAAAAACTATACGGATGGTGTGGTGTTTTGTTGATATATATGAGTATTTTGTCAGTAACCACACGATGCTGTTTTATTGGTGTATAATGGTATTTTGTTGATGTATGATGTATTAAGGATTCTATTGACATTAATGTGATGTGTTTAACTCAGAGAATGACCAAAAGGATTATTTTGATCTTTGTTCTTTGGATGTTATTCTTAGAATTTAGAGAATATAGATGTTAATTGGTTTGTATGTATGAATTTGAAAGCTGAAGATTGTACAATGTATCAAACTCTATCAAAACTTCACCCAAAACCAACTTTCTCAAGCATTTTCCATAAGTGATTGTCGGCCTTTTACTATGAGTATGTCAAATAGGTCTTTCCTTTAGTGGTTAACAGTATTCTCATCACATACAACCTTTGATAATACCAATTTTAAGTAGTGACATTTTACATTCTTAAGGTTCATGAAATATACCAATTTCAAGTAGTGATATTTTACATCCTTAAGATTCATGAAATATACCAATTTCAAGTAGTGACATTTTACATCATTAAGGTTCATGAAATAAAATTACAACTAATGACATACAACAAAAGCATTCACTACATGAACAAAGGTAATCTAAAACTAACACATAAAACCTAACAAAAGTGCAACAATTAATCGCTTCTCTTTTTTCGCTTGTTTCCGACGTTCATCTTCCATGGCCTTAATCCTCACCCTCATTTCAAATACAAGCTTGCCGCCACGTTCACAAAGGCGTGGTTCAAACCATTCAAAATACTTGCAATGTTGGCCTTTACCGTATTGAGTGCATCCAAAGAATTGTCTTCCCGGATTTTTATCCGTCCATGAAGTCCTTAGGTATGTTTTCATACCACAATAGCATTCCCGCAACGAATCTTCATTGCCATTTTCCGATGATGACCAATTCGACGACATCTAAATCAACAAACAAATAATTTCAATTAACAAAAGGGTTCCAATTCCATTTCCATTCTGTTTCTCATTCTAAACTAAACTTATATCTTTCAAAACTAACAAAAAAAAAAATAAATTATTATGAGTTTGGTCAGATAAGTTTATATGATCTAAACTCACTTATCTCCAACCCATCGAAACAGTCGTGATTTTTCTAGACTAGACCTCCAATTTGGTAGATGAAGACACTTTCAAAATTCTTATAAATCGAACTTACAAACATCAAGAATGTTTAGTGTGTAAGAACTTAGATTCAAAACATCAATGGAAGTTACTTTGCACTGTTTATGCCCACTGGTTCAAGAACACAAGTACTTCAGATTAACATAAATGTTGTTGTCTGATGTTAATAGAAGATTGAAAGAAAACGTGAAGGAAGGAAGGTCGCTTACCTCTAAGTCTGGCAGTGTTCGAACACGATTGAAAGGATTGTCAAGGAGATAGGTGTTGACCGGCGGGTTGCTTACCTCTGATTCCAGAGGTGCTCAGTAGATGGTGAAATACGTGGTTACCAGCGTGACTCTTGAGGAAGAGATGGGTGGTGACCGACCGGCGTGACTCATGGGTGGGTGGCCGGCATGGACTCGTGAGTGAGTGGCCGGCGTGACTGGCGAGGAAGGAAGAGGGAGGGTGATGAGAGTCGGATAGTTGAGAGAGCGTATGGGAGGCAGAAGAAAGGGGAGGGGGGGTTAAGTTTTGGGGGGGGGGGGAAACCCTAGAAAGTTACTGTAGCTGACGTGGAAAAAATGACATGTGTATCCTACGTGTACAACCCAAAACCGACGTGTTAAATCAAAAATTTGTGTTAATTTTTTTTTTTTAAAAAATTACACGTGTCGGCCTTTGATTGGTTATGACGTGGCGGGGTAATGACAACTGTTAAAATGGCTGACGGAAAACACGTTCAGGGACCTATTTTTTATTATGGTTTACTATAGGGATCTCCCATTTAATTTTGTTACCACAGGGAGTTATTTGCAATTATAGCCAACCACAGTGATCAATGGTGCAATTTACCCTCTGAAATAATATAAGCCACTTGTTTCAACAATTATTAATATTATTTTCATAACATGTTTAAAGTTATTTAAATTAAGTGTTTAAGATGAACATAAGGTCTTTGTGGTAGGTGAAAGTTACAAATTACTCCCTGAAGACGTTTTTTGTCCACAAACTTAATAGAAACCGTTAGGTTGTCACGTCAACCCAATAAAAATGCGACACATGTCACTTTTAATAAAAAAAATATTAAAAACATTCAAATTTTATTTCATTTTATTTAAAAAAAAAATGAGGGGTCTAGAGGGTGGCTTGCGAGCCACTCCCAGATGTGGCCAGCCGCCTCCCCCATGGGCGGAGGGTGGCCACACGCCACGCCAGCCCCATCTGGGATGGCTCACGGGCTACCCCAAAGCAGGGGGTTGGCAGCTTCTTCGCCACCCTTAGCCTATAGGGTTGTCGGGCGGCCAACCCCAGCTTGCAATAAATCCCTAAAGTTTTTAATTTTTAATATATTTTTTTATTAAGAGTGACACATGTCACATTTTTATTAGACTGACGTGACAACCTAACAGTTTCTGTTAAGTTTGTGGACAGAAAACGACTTCAATGAGTAATTTGTAATTTTCACCTTCCACAAGAACCTTTTAATTATTTTTTATACCATAAAGAGATTTGTAATTTAGACTAATTACGTAGACCAATGGGACAATTTTCCCTTAAAAACAAAAAACATAAGAAACATATAATAACATGCTCTGTATTGGCCTCTCACACAGCTTTGTTCATTGGTCGTCAAAGCAACTAAGTCCTGTAGTTAAGCAAACCAGCAGCAAAAGGCCAAACAATGGCACGGTTGGAAATATAAGAACATAAATTAAATAAGAAATCAACCATAAATTCTTGTAAGAAAGTGACACAAGTGACTTAAGCAATGAAATCAAAACAGAATGCACACAAAAATCTCTCCCAAAACTTCCTCATTTAAGACGAGCAAAATAATAATAAAAAAAACTCAAAATTCAAACCTAGCTTGCCAATTCGGCCAAAGCAAGAGAGCCATTCTACCAATTCACCTCATCGTTAAACCGAAAATCACTAGCCTGTATATTCCCTTCTATTTTGTCATTCCAAGCGAAAATCAAAGCCCTACAAATAAACCCCCAATTTCAACCAATCTCTATGTAACACCCAGTCTTACATTAGAAAGATGAAGAGTAACTTATATAAAGTGAGTGATTTATAAAAAAATAGTCATGAGTGCCAAGTTCTACATTGCCTAATTACTAGGTGAAATTTGACTTTATAATAGATTTTAGGAAAGCTCTAAATTGATTAGTCTTTTGGGGTGATAGTGTAGATGTGGCTAGCATTTTTTCCTGGGTCGTAACAAATGGTATCAGAGTCACTTAGTAACGCCAGGCCATGTGACTGGACAATCGCCTGACTAGGAAGAAAGGAGTTCAAGGGGGGAAACACCCCGGTTCCAAATTGGGAAGATGAGTAGCTTACATAGAGTGGGTGATTTATAAAAATGTTCATGCGTGCTAAGTCTCACATTGCCTAGTTACATGTGAAACTGAGCTTTATAATGGATTCTAAGAAAGTTCCAAATTTACTAGTCTTTTAGGGTGATAACATAGATGTAACTATCGTTTTTCCCTGTATCGTTACACTCTAATTTGAAACACCCAAGGAAATTGCTACCAATCACCTTGGAGGGACTAAAAGGGAGAAATTATTTACTTGTTAAAAGATGGATGCCATGAGAGCTAAGTCGATGAGAAAATAGATGGCCCACAAGATCATCTCCATGTACACATTCGTGGTTCACTCACACCTGTAATTATTTTGGAAAAGACAAATGGGTGTGTGAGAGAGGGTAAATTAAATGGAAAGAGATTCTTCTTGTGAAATGAAGTGACTCTCTTCCACATTTGTGAGGGTAGAGAGATTCTTAGATTGATTGTGAAGGTAGGAGTTCAAAAAACTGATACCTTTCCTTGGCTCCTTAGCGTCGAAAGTTCACCCAAAGCTTTGATATTTGACCCATTTTCCCACAATTGACAAAGAAATTGAGGGTCGTTTGCTTCTTACAACAATGAATTTTACATGGGCTCGTCTTACAACAATGACTTTGATGGGCTTGTCAAAAGTTCTCCCATAAGATTCTTCTTCTTTGTCAAGATAGAGGAAGTAACACCTCGCTCTAAAGATTAGGGTTAAGGAAGCCTTGATTTGACCTAAGTATGGTTAGGGTTAGTCGTAAGTCCCAAAAGGGGAAAAAAATTGGATTTTTGGATACTTAGATTTTTTATGTGGAATGATCGACATCCTCTAGGAACGATTGAACGGTGCTGCTTAAGCCTTTAACGACTGATCAATGATCTTATACGATCAATTAGTGATTTTTGAACGATTGATCGGTGACAGTTTGTATGTGAATAAGAACTGACCATTTCAGCAAGGACTCGTGGGAGTGACTCTATATAAGGGTCTATGACGAATCCTAGACCCCATTCTGGTCACTCTTCAGCCACAAAACCCTATAGAGTAGGGCTATTTAAGGGTCTTTGGGAGACTTGAACTATTTCGTTTACCTTGCTTTGTATATATTGTTCTTTAAGGTGTTAGCTTGTATATTCTTTGGAATGATAATTCCAATGAGTTGGGTAGCAAGTTCATAGGAAAATTGTAAGTGTGGTATAAGGTGTTCTACTGCCGTCATGAGTACACTTGATGACCCATAATTATCTTTTGTATTTGAGGATGTAGACTTTTTGACTTGGTGACTGATCTTTTCTATGTTAAGGTATGTTATGTTATGATGTTTTAGTATTTGCTCCGAGTATTGTGTGATATAGTGTAGTATTACAAGTAACTTTGTCTTCTGCTGTCTTGGAACAAATGCAAGGCAACAACTGTTCGAGATGGACGAGAGAGAGAGAGAGAGAGAGAGAGAGAGAAATATAAAATGGGAACAAAGAATTTGGTGAAACTTTCTTGTTCGGCATAGAAGACGAGCGGGTCTAACAAAGGCTAAAATGGATAGGGCCCAAGCGTGTTCCTTAATGCTTCAATCAGCCCGAAGCTTGTCGTGCCCGCCCATGGGCAACATATCTGGCTTGCTAAAGCTTTGAGCTTTTCAAAAGTTTAAGCCCATTTTGCTGACGCATTGGTCACACACACGGCCCACACTGGCTTCAATTTTCACTCCTCAATGGTAATGTAATTGATTTAGGTCTTTTAGTTAAAATGATTTTCTTTTCATATTCTGCCTTCTTCCATGTAAATTGATCCGTTTTAGTCCAAAGATCTAATCAATTGTTATAATATTAATAATGTTGTTTCAAAAAACTAATACTGTTTGTAGAAAATATTTAATTCTAAGGGGTGGCTCAGCTGGTTAAAGCCTGGGACGGTAGGGCATTTCTCTCTTATAATCCTAGGTTCGAACCCTGCTTGGTGATGTCTCTCTCTTAGGACCAGCCATTCGGGCATAGCTTGCGTTTCAAGGCTTCATTCATTCAGTGGCGTTGAGGATGGCGCACGGGATTAGTCTGAAGATCTTGGCTTGGCCTTTATGCTCGGCTACGTTACCACTGTGTGTAAGCTAGCATATTCCGACGTACTGTTCGACTATAGGTGAATTGGAAAACACGTATCTAAAATATATATATATATATATAATGCTGCTTCATCTTTTGTTTTTCAGCCTAATAGTGTTTATTTCACTGAATGTCATTCATTATTCTCTTTAAAAAAACAAAAAGGAAGAAAAAGAAAAGAAAAGAGTAGTATTATGAGCATTCAAAGAAAGAATTGGTGCCAACAGCTATTCGGTCCAGCGTCTGCTCCTATGCTGACATAGATTATGCAAGTTATTATTGCACATCTAAAGCAAAATTCAATGGTTTATTATTGTTGCATCTCCATTATTTATACTATTACTAAAACAGAGGCCACCAAATAGAGTACAACAAATCTATAAGCGTGATCTGTTGAACCAATTGGCACCGAAAAATATATATAGTAATTATTGTTGTACTAATCAAGAAGATCTTGAAAAAGATACGGGTAGGCAACTCGGGATTAGAATTCTCAATAATTGAAATCCTTGATATTGCTCGAGCTCCTTATTTTTGTGGGCGGTGGTATGTGAGAGGGGACTCTCCTATCTGAAAAAGGGTTCCTTGCCTGAACAGAGGGTACTCTTTCACAGCATCTTACAATTTTTATAATTTCAACACAAGTTGGATTGGTTTTTACAGTAGAGTTTTGATTACTTAAAGTTACTAATTTCACGCAAGTATATACTTACACAAATATCTTCTTTTAAATATTAGGGTTTCCCAAAGCCCATATACATAATTTAGCGTGCAATGTCTTTGCAACCTTTCCTGTTATAGTTGCTTATCTAGCTCTTCGTCCTTCTCTCACAAGTTGTCACTCCTTTATGAACTAGGATTCTCTACAATTTTTTGTTCTAATTTTTTCAAGTTGTCACAGGTACGAGCCTTGAGTGCTCCAAGCAGGTAAGCCCTGCACTCTAAGCTGCCTAAAGTACCCGAGCCGTGCACTCCACTCTCATTCCCTGCGCCTGAAGAGAATTCCATGGGATCCCGATCCCTTACTATCATCACTATTGCGGCCAAAGCCCCTCATACACTATTACAATGTAGATTAGCTTTCCTTCTTCACCCTTAGCAAAATGTAGCCAAACTCCTTCAAAATAACCAGAAAAGAGAAAATGGCTAGAAAAAAGCTCTTTTTATTTGCTTTGTTGGTTTTTTATTTTTTATTTTTTGAGCAATTAATTAGTTTTGTAAGCTTGCCCACCTGGCGTCCATGTAGAATAAATGAAATTAGTTTACACATAAGATCAAAATAAGATTATTTTGTTAAACATTTTTATAAACAACATTATTTAAAAAAAAAAAAAAAAAAAAAAACTCCGATTCATTAATCTAGAATCCAACACATCCCCTACTAATTTGTTATACACTTGATGGAGAGAAAACATGGAAAGAGTAGCGTGCTGTTTCAGGCTTTCTTTTGATATGCCATCCTAGAGGACCATGGCCATTTCTTAAAAAGCCAAGCAAGAAGTATATGTATATATTATCTGAGCCCATATTATATCGACTGTTTAGTATTTTAAATTACTTTCTTCCCATCGGTCCAGATAAGATAACTAGAAATGAACTTTTTTTGGGATGGCCATGGTTGATGCCTGATGGCTTAGGACCTTAGGTGCATCCTTCATGCTTGTTGGGAATGGGATGTCGAGAAAAATTGAACTGAATCAATAATCAGAAAATCAATGCGATATTGAGGCGTGTATGAATACCATCTTTTAATGTGATAATTGCCCTCACTCGAAAGAGTTTATTGCCGGGTTACAAGCAATTTACCTCTAGGATACAACAATTACGAAGTTTGTTATTGAGAATTTCTTTACAAAATTGTGTAATTGACTTATGATAATGAGAAAAATTAAGTTTTTTTTTTTAAATAATAGAGTTGATTACAACTAGTTGGCCTAATGGTTCACAACGGCATCCAATGTCGTTATTTTTAATAACTGCCGCAACTAAAGTATGGGTTGTCAGCAGGACGTATGCCTGCATATTAAATGAAAAATAAAATGCCCACTTTCATAGTGAAGGGGCTCAAGCCTTTCACCTAGAACTCAGTTGAAAGGTTCGAGCCCCTTCATGTTATTTTTATATCACTTTAGTTTACATTAATTCTACGTCAAGATGTATTGGGTGTAGAATACATATATGTAAAATTTACATATATGTAACTCATATGCATTAGCCTTACACTCTATGTTGTAAAAAAAATCATTACCCAGTAAGAAAGAAAACTGAGAATGACAGGTGGCTTACTATTCCTAAACAGTACTTTCACGTTATTGCTTATCCTGTTGGAGCTTTTGGTCTCCTTAAAAGAGAGCGCTGCCCTCCCTCATTACCAAAAGCAGTGAAAGAAAAGCGTTGGATTGGTGGGGAAGGAGGAGTGGGGTGGGGCCTTTGAAAAGTCCACCTCACCCACCGTTACTAACAACAGCAAAGACACGCAGACAAAAAACATCACACGACTTCCCCACCGATTTGGGTGTCTCATTCAGCGCCACACATTAAATGTTTTTTTTTTTTTTATAGGTATTAAATGCATATTTTAAGTGCTAAAATTGAAACCTCAACAGCCAAAAAGAAAAGAAAAAGGCCAGAGACCCTCAGGAACCAACCAACTAGAGCCAAACCTAACCCAAGAACCGACAAATCCCTTGTGGGACCCCAAAAAGCAGCAAGTGTCACAAAATTACAACTGGGCCCTGGCCCACCACGTTTTCCCGTAACCCATGTGAGATCTATGGTGCGATTTTCTTCGGCCCATTCAATCATGATGGAAGTGAGAAAGTGTGGGTGTGGTTGGCGGGGGGGTTAATTTTCATGGCAGGAAACCTTGAAACCACCAAAAAGGAAGTTAATACATATTACATAGTACAGTACTCTCAACTACTTGTTCTACACAAACAATGTGAAATAAGGGGGCCGGGTGGTATTGTCCGCCATTGCCACCCTTTATTTGTTTTGTTTTATTCATGTGTACCACAGTACAACCACATCTTTGCAATGATTCCATCTTTTATTTCTTTTTCCTTTTTTCTTCCTATTAGAATAGGCAAGGGGTACGTGAGTGTCATCATGATAGTCCTTGGTTGTTGGGCAAATGAACAGGAAGAGCCTAAAAGACAAGAGATTATAAGCGTTTTCTCAAATTTAATAGAACCATAGCTTTACGGTCTAGCCGTATCAAGGACAATCGTGATACTCAAGACCAAGCGATTCTATTTTGAAATTTGACCTTGGGACCTTATTCTTATTGTCGAACTCGAATTCCACTGGACCACTCCCCTCAGTGATCCATCCCATTTTTTGTTGCTTCCGTTCATCCAACGCCAAATTAACAAAATCTACTTAAAAAGTTTGTCAAATGCCTAACTAATAGGCTAAAAGTTTTAGAGATATGGTACATAGAAAATTAGATCCTTAAATCAATGTCATATTAGGCTAGCTGAATCTAGTGTTTATACTCTAAATTGGCTCCACCAATTACACACTTTTGTACCGACTACCGACGTCCATAGCAACTTCCATGCCGACATTCACAGCGATTCACTTTATAGCAACTTTTCCTTTGAATCTATTAGCCGATTCCACTCAAGCACCGAGTGGCCTATTCTCAATCATTTAAATCCATTTGTCCCTGCTGTTCTATACGTTATGGGTTGCCCAGCCCTAGTTTAATGTAATTTCTTCTTAACGTACCTATATAAAAAAAAAAAAAAAAAAAAAAAAAAAAAAAAAAAAACCTAGACTTTTGTGCAATTCTAATTATATCCAGGAAGGAAAAAATCGTTAAAATGACCCAAATAAAACAAAATATAGTAATAATAAGAAGAAGAACCGTGCATCGAAATAAAAAAAGAATAATATTATTTAGTAGATTATCATATGCCTGCCATATAATTTAATGGTGTTGCAATGAAAAGCAGTCCATAGTTTAGCACTGAGAAAAATAAAATAAAAAATTAGTGGTTGATTTTTATAGTCAGGTCATCCCATTTGTATGACAGTCTACTAAATAGCATTATTCTTAAACAAATAATGGACCAAATAAACAACAAATTATTGTCTAAATCACAATTGTCCTCCCCCCCCCCCCCCCCCCCACACACACACACACACACACACACACACACACACACACACACACACACACACACACACACACACACATATATATATATATATTCAATTTTCTAGGTAAAACAGCTCGAACAGTCATCAACAAGAACCGAACATTGATTCTAAAATTTTCCGATAAAAACGAATTGGATTATCATGAGTTGAGTATTTCTTTCCCTACATTTATGTGCTTTGTTTTCTTTTTCTTCTTCTTCCTCCATTTTCTTTTGTGGTTTTTTGTGCGTTTGTTTGTTCCTTGGGTTCTTCTTGGTTTTTTTTTTCTTTCTTTCTCCTTTTTTTTTTTTTTTATTTTTTTTTTATTTTTATTTTTAATTTTTAATTCTTCGAGACATAATAAAAATTGACAAAATTTTGTTCAAAAAAAAAATTGCAAAATATAGAAGAACAAAAGAATATTACTGAAAAAAAAAAAAAAAAAAACTTAATTAGGAGCCGATTGATGAGACTAAAAATTTGTAAAACTATTTGAAAACAACTAATTTGAGTACTTTTCACATTCATTTATTGTATTTGTCATATTAGCTAATGCCACTCTAATATATTTTAAATAACTTTTTATATCAACCGCTCATAATATGCTACCTCAAATTGATATGATAAACAAGCCTGGAAATATCATTACTCTTTGAGAACACATCAAAGCACATGGTACTTTTGTTTAGTACAAGTCATTTCGATAGTCTTAAAAGTGGGACTAGCTATCGTGGAGCAAAAAACAAAAGGCAAAAAACCTGACTAGACAAACAAGGTTGATACTGAATCCTTATCTATCTAGATTGTGTGACTTTTAGGAGCTCTTGTTTTCGTGGTTGAGATGGAGAGAAAGAAAGCAGAAAGATATCTAGCAGTCTATCTAAGCTAGCTTCATCATTTTGTCATATTCATGACAATGGAGGATGGTTTCCAACGCCAAGCATATCGTGCTTGACAAAACATAGGCTTGTCTGTTCCTTTTTGTATGCTTCTTCATGTTTCCGGGGCTTTGCCGTCGTGTTCAGATTTTATACATTCCAATACACGTGCTTGGGTGATCCGTCGATCTCCATGGTTCTTGGTATGATTGATCAAATTTAGAAAATGTGCATAGAATGCTTGTTGTAGACCCCATTCTTACCTATGAGCCAACAAAGAGGACAACCTATGGTCTCCATTTTGTTTTGTTGCCTTGACAAATATAGACCATGCATTTTGCATCTGTAAAATTTAATCCCGATCGTTGTCTTCGTTTCACTTGAAATTGAGAGAATCTTGATCCGAAAATGCGTGCTAAATTAGAAGAAATTAGTCTTCTACTTGATTGAGAGATTATAGATGTTAAGATGGCACCTCTACTTCCATATTTCCCTATTTAAAGGATTCACAATATTCCACTAGCAAAAGAGAAAAGGTGTGGAGAATGGGGGAATTGAGCGGGCATTCCCATCCTTCTTTTAATGAGCAACGCTATCCATGGGGGTGTCCACTTTTACTTCATATTGCTTTCACAATTTAATTTCCAAAGTTGCACTTCTATGTCTTCTATGTCCATATGCTATATATTGTCCCCCCGCTCCTCCATATCATTGGATTTACAATAAGTATTTGTTTGAATCACTAATAATTTGGATAGATAATGTGAGAGAGTCCATATAAAATTCACTTGTTTAAATAATTTTTTTTGCTATTTGGTCACTTACTGAGTAGGTAAGTTTCATATGAACTCTCTTACATTACTTAAGAGTGAAAAGGCGGACGGCTAATAACCGCCTACTAACCGTTAATTGACTAACCGCTTTTGTAAACAGTTGAAAAAAAAAATTTATAACTGTCTAGAGCGGGACGGTTAGTAGTTTTAGAGGTAGGTAGATGTAGTTACTACTTACTAACCACTA
Organism: Alnus glutinosa; assembly: GCF_958979055.1. Taxonomy (NCBI): domain Eukaryota; kingdom Viridiplantae; phylum Streptophyta; class Magnoliopsida; order Fagales; family Betulaceae; genus Alnus; species Alnus glutinosa. The sequence goes on from NC_084894.1 coordinate 20,478,738, forward strand.
ATCGTGAACGTGTGTGTATATATATATATACAAAATAACTTCGTTTCATACAAAGTTTTAAATGATATCATATATTAAAAAAAATAAAAAAAAATATGCTCAAAAAAATTTTAAAAAAAAGAAACAAAAAAGGTCTAATGAATGTTCAACATTAAAAAAATAGTTCAAAAATGTCTAAATTTAAAAACGATTATGCAACGGGTTTATAAATTTAAATAACTATTAATTGCCTAAATCAGAGTGATTAGGGTTATAAAAATAAAATAAGCACCTAAAAGTGATTAGGATTAACGATCAGAAAAAATAACTGCTAATCATAAGTGTCTTTTCACCCGTAACATTACCGTCGGCAATTCAAACAGGTGATTGATTGTGTGAATTGTTTAAGAAAAAAAAAAAAACACATAATACTCAGCTTTGTTGGGATTAATGGGAAGTGAAAAACAAGACCGGCAAATGCCAGTTGGTGTAGTGAGTGTGAGAGAGAGAGAGAGAGAGGGGGGGTGTGATTGATTTGACGGTACAATGATACATAAATGTGCCTTGAACAGTAACATCAGATTTCCATGTGTTTCGTTTCTGTCTATCACGGTTACGTGGCTCTTCCCAAACCAATTAATTTGCAGTGTGACTAATGTGAGTTTTGCACTCTATCAGTGGGAGTAGCGTCCGATCCCTACACGCCCCCTGCACTCTTTGCAAAAGTTCGGTGCCTTTCGACCAAAAGATCAACTGTTTATAGGCGCTTCTATAAAAGAGAGCAGAAGCACATTTTTAGGAGGGAAGAACAAAAGGAAACCAAAAACAATGCAAAAGAAGTTTAAATCCCAATAAAGATCATATTAAAGCTAATAATAATTTTAAAGGTCACCTAAAAATAAAAAGAAAATGAGAGGAGAGGTGAGAGTATATAACTTTACTCTAATAAAAATAGTGGTTGATTGGGTTGGTGTTTTAACAAATTTTTGTATTAGCTCTCACAAAGAGTCGTGAAAATGTTGTGGAATCTTACTTATAAGAGTTTTAGGGCTTGTTTGGCAAAGACATGTACAGAACAGAACATAACAGAGTAGTGGAGTTGTTAGTTTTGAAATTAGTAAAAAGTGATGATGTGATATAAAATAAAAAGAATTTGTATAAAAAAGTGAAAAAATTTTGTATTGTAGTAAATTTTTTTGTTTTGATAATAATAAAAAATTATTGATGTGATATAAAAAGTGAAAAAAAAATAAGAATGTTTTGATGTTGATTAGTAGTAGAAAATATAAAAAAAATGAAAAAAAAAAGTACATAAACAATGCTGTTATGTAATGTTGCTCCACAAACAAACCCTTAATTTCCTAATCTCCAATGTTGATTCACCTTATCACACCATTTCTCCCCATTATTATAAAGTTACTACCACTACTTTTACTATAAGGGAAAATATCACTCACAGGTCCTACCCCATGTGACTTATATTGTGTAGGTATTATGCAATTATGTTGTACACCAATCACAACTCTTATTATGATTATAGTTAGCATAATACACTAATTTCTTTACTTGTTTATTGAGAGAATATGCAATACATTGATCCCATGTTAGGAAGATGAACAGTTCATATAAAGTTAGTAATTTATAAAGACACCCATAAATGCTAAATTACACATTACTTATCACGTGAAACTGAACTTTATAAAGAATTTTAAAATAGTTATCATTTTAGAATATTAACGAAAATGTGACTGATGCTTTTTTAGGTCATTAAAGAAAAATTATCACATGGTCCATCATAATTTTCGATGTGGGACCATAGTAATAAATATCAAAATGGTACCACGGAAGTTAAGAGAAAACTCAAAGCAGAAAAAGAAATAATTAAACTGAGCAGGCTTTATTCACTTATGTGAGAAGTAACCTACCCGTACGATTCTACGAACCATATTTCTCTAGAATATTGAATATTTTATTCTTAACAATGTGATGCACACGAATAGTTTGGTGAATCCCACCACAAACCTAAACTTCCCAACAAGGAAGAAATCTCAGTTGAAACAAGACATAATGCTGGACAACAGAAGCGAATTAGCATTTCTTAATACTGATATAACCAACATAGTATAGTAATGATCAATCAAAGAAGTCAGGAAAAGTCGTGCTTGTGCGGTCGTCAAATCAAATATTTGAATTATACAAAAAGAAAAATAGAAAAAAATGAAGATCACTACTGTTTTGTTGCCCCTTGATAGGCTACGGTGGTGCCTGTGGTGGCTTCATCTGGTACAGATATTGAGAGGCGTTGGCGGCAACTGTGGCTGACGAAGTAAAACAGAGATTGTGGGTGGTTGAATTGCGAGGTTGTTTTGACGGAAGAATGGCAGCGGAGGGAGGGGTAGCCGAAAATGAGAATCCTGATGATGCTGCAGTAGAGAACAGTGGCATTGGGGTAGCACTGACTTGGCCATGCATTTGCCATGCCCAATTGGCTGGTCCATGTGAAGAACCTAATGCAATTCTCTTCTCTGTTGCTCTTTCCTGCCACAGTTCACAAGTTTAGTTCAAATAGAATCCACAAGGGAGGTTTTATTATCAGTCAGGGAATCCAAATAGTGCAAAACCAATCCTTGTTCTGTATTATGTAAATGGATTGGACATCACTTCCTCTCCATGGCCAGATAAAAGATCATTCAACGCATGAATATTCTGCATTTTATATGTATGATTAAAACAAGTCTACTTTACTAATGAGTGATAACTATTGTTGCGCTATCGTTTTCAATCACAAGAAGAGAACATCATGAGCATATAGCATTAAGTATATAGACAGACCATGATAATATAAGCACTACCATAGTGACAATTTGAATCATTGTTAACATACAAATTCTCTGACTATATATATATTTTGTCAAATTTAAATTATCTAAAACAGCAAATGAAGAACATAAAGTTAGTTCCCTAAATTCTTTCAATCCATTTAATTTGCAACCAGGATTGAGTTCACTTGGTCACAGAATCATGGATGACTTAAAGGGGCCCCAAGGGAGCCAAGACCTTAATTAGGGGGAACCCTCTTTCAATAAACATCATCTAGATCAGTCCTAGCACAGAATCTTTCTTATGAAATTACACTGTAGATGAAATTCAGCAGCGGGTATGGGTTTGGTTTGTCGAGTCGCACAGTTTTTGGTTATTGACACCAAAATATCCAGAAAGAAATGATGGGGAGGGGGAAAAGATGGTACTTGGTCTAAACGGTAACTGGTTCCATAAGAAACAAAGCAACAAAATTCACCTCATTGGGAATGAGACTAGTATATAAACCATTCCACAAGGGCGAACTCTCTGATGCCAGTACTAGCCCTTTGAAAGGTGGATCAGTTAATGTTGCATGCGCATGGCTCTCTATCTGCAAAAGAAGAACATGGTGAACACATAATTTGTTGGAAGTTTTAAAACTTGAATATGGATAAAAATGTATCATTATCATCCAGCATGTGTGGGGAAAATTAAAACAGGTGAACTGCATTTGCTACAGCAAGCAAAAGGTGACTTTCAAGTCCTCCAACTAGGGTCACCAGATTAAGTATTTGATCTGACTTTAACTCATCAAGTACATTACGAAATTTGGGCTTCTCATATGTAACAGAAACACAAGGAAATTGAAAATAAGATAAGTTTGAACTTTACCCTTCCGCTGTGCACGCTGCAACTGCCAGAGTGGAACTGAAGACACGCCTCATTCTGATCCTTTGAACTGTTACCAAGTGGAGGGGATATTCCCAAATTCAGATCAAGATTGTGGTTGCCACCTGCACCAATATAAACAGAAGTTTCTCGCAGTTTAACAGATGATATCGACAATTAGTTCCTTAGAAAATACATCGATAAGTTCAATAAATTTACAGAACAGCCATAGCTATTGAACAATACCTTCAACGCTGGCCTCTGAGATCATCTCCCCTTCATACGTACTGGGCTCAAAGTTGGTGACCGCCTCCCTTCCATTACATTTGATAGCTGCCTTGTCATAAGCCCTAATTTCCAGAAAATCAAAAGGGAGACACGTGTTGGAGTGGAACCTAATGAGCTTCATAATTCAGGGTAATAAATTCAGTGCAGTAGAGAGAGTAATTCATGATCATTAGGACCTTGCAGCTTCTACTTCGCTGTCGAACAGCCCAAGATATATATACCTGCACGCAAGCATCGTAATCTCCATGATGAAAACACCATCCCCAATCATTTCTTTGAAATAGGCATCGTCTTAGACTTGTTTTTCCAAACAAGGGAAAAACAAAGATAACCCATTTGAGAATTTAACTGAAACCAATGCTCAGTTGACACCGACCACTTGAAACTGCTAATATATCTACTTCTAAGTATAAAATAAGCTAAAATATAAATTACATAAAATGTTTCCTCACTTTTTCCCAAGAAACTGCCCCATACGTGCTTCCCATCGGCCACATTTGTGCAGTGTCACTCCTCGATATTTCGAGCTCCCCCTCGAGAACCCGGTGCTCTGCCGACGTAGTATGTGCACAAATTCTTCCTTGGTCAGATTCTTCATCTGCTGCCGATTGATAAAAACATAAATTAACACTCAGATTACAGATTCCACATTTGAGTCAAATACAGATTCAATCAAGATCGCAGCATAAGCAAACCTGTTTCAGATCATCCTCATAATCACTGAGATTGAAGTTGATATCAGCATCAACTCCCCTGAACTTAATAGCAGCTCGGTCATAGGCCCTGAATTCACGAAATCCAATCTCAAAAGATCATTAAAATTCAAAACAGCTTCAAATTTAAAGCTAACACAAGATAACAAAGTTTCCATATAAGACATCTTTACCTAGCCGCAGCATGAGCAGTGTCGAATCCACCTATAAAATCCAACACCAAAATTCACAAAAATTGCCAAAAATAGAAAGTTATAATAAAATACTTTACTCAATATTATAACTCAAATCAATCAAACAAAATTGTCAAATCCATACCCAAATACACTTGCTTCCCACAATCCCTACACCAAAAGAAAGAGAAGAAATTAGATAGAAACGCAGCTAGGCAAAGAAGCAACTCAGACTATGAAATAAAAATCAAATTCAACTGAGCAAACAAACACATCCAAATCGATATCACTCAAATCACACGAGAAATTTCACAAACCAGATATGTGATTCCCATCTCCCAGTCCTCCTATAGAACGTGACCCCTCTGTACTGCGAGCTCCGTGACCTCGGTCCTCTCCGACTCTTCTTCACCTGCTGTTGCTGTGGCGGTTGCTGAACCGCTCTCACCTCACCGGACCCACCGCCGTCATCCAACGACAGGTCGATCCACTTCTTCTTCGAAGAAGAAGAGGACGAGGACTGACCCTGCCAATTCACATAATCCCCGTTCGCTCCTCCGCTCACAGGGAAGAGCTCCTTGGTGACGACGTCGTTCTCGCCTCCTCCGACTTTCAATATGTCGAAGTTGAACGTGAACACGTCCCCGGCGGCGCGTGTGGAGCACGAGTCGTCGTCGCAGGCGTCCGCATTGACGATCGAGGAGTTCGAGGTCCCCGATTCGTCCATCGGCTCCTCCCGGAACTTCTCGGAAAAAATGACCGAGTGATCGTACTGAGTCGACTCGGCCGAGACCACATTCAGATTGAGATCTAACAACGCGCTCTTCATCTTCCAGATTTTAACTCTAATTTTGTTTTGTTTTTAGCTAAAAAGACCTTCACGTACTTGTTAGCTTCAAAATGGCTTCGCATAAACCATTTGAGCACCGATTACTGGCTTTCAAAGCAAGGAATCGAACGGTGGAGACCGATCAAGTGAGAAACCCCCAAGGCCTCGTAAGAACACGATCGGAGCTCAGATTTCGAAGGGAGAGTGAGAGAGAGCAGAGAGAGAGAGAGAGAGAGCAGAGAAAGTACAGCGAGTTCAGAGAGAAAGCTAACACAACGTCTTTCAGAGTATACCAAGAGTGATTTAGAAGTTCGTTTTTCTCTCTCAAAAGCCACCGGAGGAGCTGGCGAGGAGAAGAAGAAGCTAGACTAAAACGTCGCCGTGTAGAGGGCGAGGACGCCAAGCTTTAGGAAGTTGCATTTGTCATTTCCTCGGCGATGTGCTCAGCGACGGAGTGAAATCATCGCGGACTATCTGATTCCATGGCACACAGAGAGATAGGAAGGAAGAGGAAGGAAAGAAGGAGATGGGACGTGTGAAGGAACATTTCAGACCCATTTTAAGAGGGACGGAATATATAAACATTTTCTCTCTCATTGCGGCCACCTGTTGGGCCGGTCACCGGTTGTTCACATTGTCAGGGAGATTTTTCTTTAATCGCTGACCGTCGTGCTTCATAGACGGGAACAGCAGTCTATAACTACTAAATCATTTTTTAAGATTCGTTTTAAACTTTGTCAATGTTCTATGTTTACACATTTAATTCGTTTAGTGAGACTCTTTTCATACCCTTCCTAACAAACTAATTAACAAAAAAAAATTACTATTTGGGATAACAAACTAATTAACTAACTAGGGGACCACTTTGCCACATAGACAAGATGGTAAAAAATTATATATTTAGGTGGTAGTGAATCATTTCTCTTTTATATATTATTAAAGGTGAATAGACAGGAAGATTCTCTATCCCTAAATACTTTATATCCTATTATCCAATTGTTATGAATAGATAGTTGATGTTAGAACCGTTCGCTTATGTTATGAATTGTGTCATCTACTCGTAACATGGGCAGGCAGACGGATAGCGAAATGAGCCGATTTTACACCGATCCGCCTAAACAGTTCTATATGTATATATGTAATAGGTTTTATTTTTTGAAAAAAAAAAAAAAAATCTAGATAGTTTGGTTTACTCATATAAGGCAATTATACAAAACATTGTAAAAGTATATGTTCGTCTGTTCCATCATGACTAAAATAGTTGGTGGTTAAAAAATTGGAAGGGCATTTTTGGGTACCATTTTGTTTTTGATTATTTTTTATTTTTACAATTTTAGATTTAATTTTTTTTTCTTGTTTTCATTTTTTACTTTTCCTAATTATATTCAATTCTATTCACATTTTCAAACAACTTTTTTCAATTTTATTTCAAATTCTTTAAACCATCAAAACATAATTTAAAAAAATAAATTTTTTCGATATTCAAGAATCATATGTAAATAAGTTGTAAGAAAATTATAATTGTAGCATTTCACAATTGAATTAAAACGAGTCTCGCTTATATTACCTTATTTAGTTATTTATTTATTTTGGGGGAGCACGTGGATGTGGGTTAAATAAAATTACTTGAATTGGGTGGAAATGCAAAAATTATAAAAATAATAATTATGTTAACTATATTATTATATATCTTCCCTGCAGATGATATGCCACTATGCCAGGCTATGAAACTCCACGTCCACGGTCGGATATCTTGGCCAGATATTTTCTCAATCAAATCATGTTCCACCGGCTTTTCAGTGTACGCGCAACCCATGTTGACCATTTTTATTTTATGGTGATTAAATAAGGTGGTCCCAAGATCGGAGATCCAACGGTCGGGGTTTACTCGTCGTAGTCTTTTAATTTATTTTCCTTTTTCCCATTCCTCCGCCCCAAACATTGCCATAAGTATCGTTTTCATTAAGCAACAACAATATGAGAAAAAAAAAATATTTGTAATTTTACCTTTAAATACTCCAAATGCATTGAAGGCAACGCATATGATTTTTATATCAACAACGTTAATTTTTTTTTTTTTTTTTTTTGATTAAAGAACGAGAATAATGGATGAGGTCTATTAAATACAATCAAAACCTACCTTAAAAAATGTCCCCAATAAAATTATTATTTTCTTCAAAAATGTTATATGAAATGGAATTTTTTTTAGAGAAAGAACGCGGCTATATGGATACTATAATTTTTACTGCTACATTTTTGTTATAAAATGATGTGTCAGAGTTGTGTAATTATTATATAATTATTGTATAAGAGTTATGTAAATAACATATCTCAATATTTATTATATGAGTAATGTTTTCTGCACAACAATTATATACATTTTGTATAACAAAGCTGATGTGAAAATAATATTTTTTTTTTTTTTTGTGAAAGTGAAAGAAAAAATGTGTACAATTATTGTGAAAATCATTCCCATATCATATTTGTTCTACAAAGTATATACAATTGTAATGTAAGAAACATTATTCATAGTAGTCAACAAAATATTCATTTTTATAAAATGTGAACTTCCCAAAACATTTCATATATATTTATATTGATATTTTTTCGTCCCAAATTATATGTTTTAGTTTAAAGGACATGATTATTAATGAATAGGAATAAAATAATGAGACAAGCGTGATCCTCAATAAAAAAAGAAAAAAAGAAAAAAAGAATGACATTATTTTAAAACAAAATCTCCAAAAAAATATTTAAAATGAGATTTAAAAATATATGTAGGAGTCACGTAGCTCAGAAACGTAATCCATGACAACATCACGAATCTTATATGCTTAAAATAGTTATAGAAATAGAAGATGTAAAAGGAATAAAAAAATAATAGGAAGTCATTTGAAAGAACAAAAAAATTATAAATAAATTAAATGAATGAAAAGTAGGTTTAGCGGGTAATGGCCGTACACGTCGGTACCTGCCCAAAAGTCTGACAGCTGGGAAGCACTACCTCTCTAGTCAACAGTAGCACGGTAGCACCTTAACAACCGTTATATATATTATTCCCCGCTTTTTTTTTTTTAATTTTATTTAACTAAATTTTGGAAAGAATAAGAAAGAGACGAAGAAACGGACACCACTATGGAGCGAAACGAAACGGAATCCGTAAATGAATTTCCGATGGTTGCCCTTGTCAATGCCAGAAATTCCTAATGTCTCCTCCGCCGACCGATTCGATTTCTCCAACATGTATAACACGTGCTTTCCTTCTCTCTCTCTCTCTCTCTCCACGGGTTGTTATTCTATGGGTAGAGTTATCTCTCAGCAAAGGTTACGAAATTACCCTCTTATTCAACGAGAATTTACTGTACCTAACATTTTTGTGTGCGCTTGGCGCTAGTCTCTAGAGACAGCACAAGTTGCACAACAGTAGCACGAGAAAGATATGCTTACCCAATTTGCGCATATTTAAGATTTTTTTCATGACTTTTTTGTTTTTGTAAATGTATGGCGGTTACCTTTTTTAAAAAAAAAATAATAATAATTTCTTATGCTATGACAGCTACTGTTTTTTTAATTGTTTTCTCACTCAATGGGAGTGACTTGGAATAAATTATAGAAAAATGTTTGAGATATAAAAAAATAAAAAAAATAATTAAAATTTTACTTATAACTCTTGATATCTAAACTTTGAAAAGTATCAATTTAAAGTATTTTTCTTTTAATTTTTTTTTTTCAATTTCAATCATCTGTTAGAATTTTCCGTTAAATTCTATTAAAAATGAAAATTTTCAAAGATGCCATTGTGTTTATTTTTTTAAAAAAAAAATTATAAAATTTTTCAAAGATTGATGTATGGATATTTTTGCAAATTTTTTTAAATTCTTACCAACACCTAAATACTAGCAATTTTTTCTCTTTTTTTTTTCCTAAAAAAATAATAGGTGTATTTTGAAAATTTTGACACGATTTAACAAAAAATCCTAATGGATGATTGAGATTGAAATTTTCTGAAAATTTTGACACGATTTAATAGAAAATCCTAACGGATGATTGAGATTGAAATTTTCTGAAAGATTGATACCCTAAATTGCCATTTTTTAAAGTTTGAATATCTTTTTACAAAATTGATAAAAGATTAAGGGTTATAAATGAAATTCTAAAAAGAAAAATTTAAAAGACAAATTTAGGCACTAAATGAGAAAATAAAATAAAATTACAAATATCTAAAGAGAGGAAACCCAAACCTCTCTGTATCAAGGTCAGGTTGGTGGGTCGATTATAACAGCCTCGTAACCGCAAAATGTATAACCGCTTATGTAGGCGATTTAAAAAATACCAGCCGCCTAGGATGAGGCGATTAGCGTTTTTAGGGAGAGGGGTAGGCGATTAAAACTGCTAACCGCCTACCTTTATACATAAATAATATAAAGATTTAATATATATATATATATATATATATATATATATATATATATATATATATATATATATAATTTTTTTAAAAAAAAAACACCAAAACAACATCGTTTTCATAGGTTTTCTGCAAAATGAAAATATCAAAATAGGTTTCATCATATTTGGGGTTAACTTCAGACTCATTCTCTTCTTCAAATCACATCGTCACCAACTTCGCATCTCTCTCTCTCTACTCTGTGCCTCACTGTCTCTGTGGGTCTCCCGCCTCTGTGACGGACCAGCAGACTTGCTACGATGGGCACGAGGATTCCAAGACTAGCATTGTGAGTGCATTGTCTGAGCCGCTAAACAACGTAACTAAGTTGTATAGTGTGTCGCTTGGGTTGGTGACACATGCATTGGATCCAAATCTGAAACGGAACAAAAGGAAAAAGGGGTCCAGAGGTGGATTTTCAACAATAGTGCTAGGCATGTACAAGCGCAGAAGCATAAACCCTAACGACCCTTCCAAAGGAATTGTTCTTGACCTTACAAGCAATTTTGACAATCCCCCTCAATTACCAATGGCCAAATCATCGATCGGTGCGAGATGAAGACCAAGATTAGACTCCCAAAATCCCCCTCAATTTCGGTTCTAATTTTCATTTTACATGGATCTGCCTTCAATTTTTTATGCTTATATATATATATATATATATATAATGCACAACCCTATTATTTTAAAAAAAGAAAACCAATTTTTTTAAAAAAATAAGACCAAAAAAGAACCTCAAGGAAGGTCCAAAAGCTCATTTATAAAAAGCGGTTATCAACCATAGGTTATGTGTTATAATAACAGCTAACCACCTAAGTGGAGCGGTTAGCGATTAAAGCCAATAATCTCTAACCGTAACCGCTTGTACATGCCTAGCTCTCATTATAAAAGCCCCAAAAACTCTAAGAGACCCATTCCTTCGTCCAACCAGTAGTTAAGAGAGAGAAGGTGAGGGGGAGAGAGAAGCCATTTTTATGGTTCATTGGATTTAAGGAGGAGAATTTACACCATCAAAAGAAAAAAATCCAAATCTCTAATCTCTATTTTATGTTTGTTAAGTTTACATTTTGATTAAATGTTGTTTAACTTGTTAAAAGTGTAGATTAAGTTAGGAATTGGGTTGTTTAAGGAAAAATTTGGTGACTTTTTTACCACACGAAGCTATGTGACTAGTTAGGTGGGGGTTTGGTCTAGATCAGTGCTATGACACACACATACAACCTATTTCATAAGTTGATAGAAAATGTGACAACTTTAAAAGTTTTGTGTTAAAGTTAGGATTTTTAAGACTTAAATTTGTTCAAGTCTCATAAAGTAGGAGCCTTTAGGACCTTTGAACACACTACAAACGAGTGGATTTTGGTAAAGTTATAAACTTGGACTAGGAAATGACCTAAAATGGTTTATGTGCAGTCATCAATAGATCAATACCCGGCGACCGATAGATCGTTCCTTGGAAGGTGATCAATCAGTAAAGGCCAGAAAATATAATTAAGGTTTTTAAGTGAAATTAGGGTTTGTGATTTAAGGAGATGACTAATAAAAGAGTAAAAATTTGCAGAGCAAGGAGCTTGACTTTTCAGAAAATAAAAACTTGGATATTAGGCGTACGGGATAACTAATCGCTCATGAGAATGCCGAAATAATTTCTTCATTGAGCATAAATATTTTCATTGATATAAATTATGCATTTTTTATATACACGATTTCTCTTGAACATATGTTGTGAGCCCTAATGTTTTTTTTATAGATGATTGATTTAAAATCCATTATTATTCACTCATTTATTCATGAAATTAATTATGTTCTTATAATTGGAATGTATAAGAGCATTTACAATGAGCTCTTTAAAAATTTTCCAAATCTAACTCTAAAAATCTATTTTCATTTATTTAACTAGTCACTTTTTAAAACTTTTAAACAACAAACTCTCTAATGTTCCTCTAATTTAAATAAACACTATTTTTATTAATAAAGTTGACTACCAAAAACATTCAATGCAAAAAATAATATTAAAAAATTATAACATTCACTTTTTTTTGGCTCTTTAAATATAAAGAGAATTACTGACAAATGTTAAACTTAACATTTGATAAAGAGCTTGTTAAATGATAGTTTTTGTAGATTTTGTTAAATTTTTTGAGAAAAACCAAATATAAAGAACTCATTGTGAGTGCTCTAATACTTGTATGGTGTACTGACATTGAAAAAATGGGTGAAGAATCTGGGGCATGTGTACACTATTTATAACACCCTACATTAAGATTAGGGTTAATGGTGCCTTAATTTTTGCCTAAGTATGTTTAGGTTAGTCCTAAATTTCAAAAGGTAGAGAGAATGAGATTTTTAAACACTTAAGGTAATTCATGAGTAGAACAATCGAAAGTTTCGTATTGGTGGATGACAATGTTCAAATGTTTCATGAAACTATAGAAAAGTGCACCTCAAAAAAACCAAAAAAAAAAAAAAAAAAACCAATCGAACAGTGACAGTCTGGATGTGAATGAAATTAAGTCATTTCAGCATGAGCTCATGAGGAAAGGGCTATATAAAGGTGTATGTCAAACCCTAGACCCCATTTTTGTAACCCTTCAGCCACCAAACCCTAAAAGAGGGAGAGGGAGAGAGAAAGAGAGAGAGAGATGAGAGGAGGAGAATGAGAGACTTGAGAGGGTTTTGGGTTCTCGTCTTCAAGAGAGGTAAACCCTACACCTTAAGCTTGGTTTATTTTGGGGTTTATACATTGTTTTATTTCATGTTTAGTTTTTTATTATTGATTATTTCCGTGTGTGTGTGAGTAGTTGTTAATAGGAGGTGTAAATGCATTTTGTTGTGGTTTAATGATGATTCTAAAGTTAGAAAGTTGAAATTTATAGATGACATGAACTACTTCATTTTTTCATGCTCTTTAAGAATAGATCTCCTATTGCTTAAGGGCGCTAATGTGTAGATCTATGTGCATTTGAGCTACTTTTGAGAGAAAGCTTTGTTTTTTGCAAGAAATGTTGGATTTTTGGTAAAAGAAAAAGAAAAAAGGACTTTGGTGTTTGGGTTTTGTTTTGGGAATTGGCTTGTGCTTAAGATAGTGTAAGAAAGTATTTTTAGGCTTTAGAATGTTTTAGATAGATTAAAGGTATGACCTTTTAGAGTTTGAGGGGTTCTATCTAGAGATCATTACAATGGTTTGATTAGTGTCTAAAGGGTTAGAGCTTTCCAACAGTACGAGGAACGATCTAATGGTGAGACTGTTCCAATGGTCTGACTGGTAGAATTTTCGAAGTTTAAGTTTTATACTTTTAGTTGTGATTTAATCTAGATGTGCGGCTAATAGTAGAATCTTTTGCAGACAACAAAATTGGAGATTTCGATGACGTTTACTAAGGATACTTTTGCAACCAAGGTGAGTGAAACTCACGAGAAAACCATTGATCAATCTTTTTGCATGTCTACTTTATTATCAAACATACATATTTTATACTCACATAAAATGATTTGTATACATGTTGTGAACTCTAATTTGTACAAATAGAATATTTGGAAACTAAATGTTTGATTGTGTGAGTTTTGTAAACTCATATGTATTTAAGAAATGATTAATATCATTGTATGACATACATGACTACTATAAGAAATATAGGTGAAGAATCTAGAGCATATGCATATTAGTATATGGATTTGGCTCTATGGTCCATGTTTAATTTAATGTTATTTGCCTTCGATCCAACAGTTGGAAGTAACCGGCGCAACCATGTACTCAGGGGCGAACCTACCTTCACTCTTGGGGGGGGGGATCACTCGTCTAGTAATCATCCCCCTTAATTTTTCAAAATCCTTCTTCTTTGGGAATATTTTTATGAGATGGTACTCGCATCATTAATATTTGTCCCTCCTAAGTCGTTTTCACCTTAGGTCCTCTCTAGAAAGTCTAATTACGAGTTGCTCGTACACTTAAAAAGAAAAGAAAAGAAAAGAAAAAATCAAATGTTCAGACAAATCTCAACTTCGAAACTTCCTATGTTTGCAATAATTTTACAATCTAAGATATAGATACAATACACACTAGCATTTTCTGCAAAAACCAAGTGAACTAAATTTGTAAATACCCAGATGTGATCTGTTATAGGTCCCTCTAAAAGCAATCAAAATGGAAAATAAAATAAAAAATTAAAAATAAAAAATCCACCAAAATTATTTTCGTTTCCATGCTAGTTGCCTAAATTTTTAGAATATAGTATAGAGTAGGGATGGACCTAGCACAAGGCTCAAGCCCCTCAAAAATTTAAAACATCTCCCAATTTTTATTTATTTATTTATTTTTAATTTTTGTGGCTTCGTCCCCCCACACTGAAATTCTTGATTTCGCCTCTGCATGTATGGACGGTGATATCGCCTTGCGACACCACTAGTTGTGTGGATTACCCGAATTGGATTTGCTCGGACAACTAGTGGTGGATTGCTAAACTCATCGGAGCACCGGTGTTCTACCATATATATGTCACATAGAATGTGCAAACGTCACCATAAGATGGTTAAGGGTATGAATAGATCATGTGGCATCACTAGTTGTGTGGATTATCGATGTCGAATCCGGTAGGACAACTAGTGTGACTGGTTATTGTACTTCATCGAAGCACCGATGTTGTACCATATATCATACAGAATGCGCAAACATAATTGTAAGAGGGTTAAGGGTACGGATAAACCATAGGAAAGATATCTATGACTTGTACACACAAGATATCAATGCATTAGCATGATTTTCTGTTTTACTTATCTCACAAGAATCCTATTAAATGATGTGTGTGGTTTATCTAAATTTTATGAAATTTTGATTTCGCTGCATAAATGACATTGTTCCCCCTATACTAATTCAATAAGTTATGGACTTATAATTTATCTTTTTCACTTGTAAAACATCTTTGTTTTTTATCTATCCTAATTTAGTCGATGGAGCATGGGGACCCAAACACGAAAATGATGACATTTGATGACCTTGCTAGGTTGGCCTTCAAGACTGACCCTGGGTTAATAGATATTGTGTGGAACACTAATACAAAGAGACGGGCAAGTCTTTCATAGACATTCAATATGTGTGTATTTTGCTATCGTGAGTCGTGACACTTGAGGACCTAGTTATCTTTTGTATCTGATGATATTGTCAAACTATCATACTTATTATGTATTATTTAAGATTAGACTTGGTGACTGGTCTATGACCAAAATACTTGGTATTATCCTTTATTTATTAAGTTATGCTATGATGCTTTAGTATTTTGCTCCAGCTATTATGCTATGTGAATTAGATGTTTGTCTATGTTACTTATTGTTGAGAATAAGATATGCCTTCTTCCACTGTATTGCCCTCTAATTTGGAGGTCTATGTAACTCTTCAACTTATTTTCTTAATAAATAAGCCCGAAGATGTTACGGTGACACTCCGAGTTAATTACTAATTAATTAATTTTGGAAGCATTACACTATTTATACGGACTTGACCATATGTTCCATTGTGAGTGAAATGTTAATGGTGCGTTTGGTTCATAGTGATATTCAATATTCGAACAGGGTTTTTATTCAAAAACCCATACCCGGATCCAAGTTGAATAAAACCCATGGGTCACTTGAATAAAGTTTGAATAGTTTGAATAAATCCATCATATATTTTTTTTAATTATTTTTTACCATACCAATCATTATACACAACTTTTCATACAATCCAATCATTTTATACTATTATAAAACACTTTTTTAAAACCCATCATATATTTATTATTATTATTTTTTACCATACCAATCATTATACACAACTTTTCGTACAATCCAATCATTTCCAATCACTTTATACTATTATAAAACACTTTTTTTCAATCTTCCAAATTTAACACCCAAACACATATTCAAAAGAATCTAAATTATATTCAACATCCAAACACATTTTCATTTCCTTAAAATCCGTGATCAGATTCTGAATATTATTCATATTCGAAATATTCGATACCCTAAATTATCTTGGGTCTGAAGGCTGATGTGACTAGCAGAACCACTCATGAGTGGTGGTCACACTTGCTGCATCACTATTTGCGTGTCACCCGGGGTATCGACCTAGTCGAGCGACTAGAGGGCAACTGTCTATCGTACCTTATGGGAGCACCAGAATTGTATCATATGTCCCACGAAACACACAAACCCTACCTTGAAGGGGATAAATGTATGAATAGGCCATGTGGTGGATGGTTATTGAATGTCATACATTTATTGATATTATATCATGAACTTCATTAGCATTATTTTGTCTTCGCACTGCTATATGATTTCTTAAATATATGCCTTAAACTATTTGTTAAATGCACTATTTCCAAATTGACAAGATCATCATTACATTTGCTCTTAAGTAGAACTTGTCTAAAAACCTCATGTTTAAACATAAACCTTAATGATGTTCAGTTAACAATTTCTATAAATGCTTTCTACGTACAATTATCTTTCTAAATTCCAATGTATATTACCAACCTAAATCGGACTCATTATATGGGCTAAGTTTCTTTGGCGATTTATTTATTAAGTTGTGGACTCACATAGTTTTTCCACTTGTGAAACATTATTGTTTTATAGATTAGTAGACGATAGTTCCAAAGGTAAAGAATAAAGGCATTCACAAGATTTTGAGGGCGTATTAAGGAGTTTTGTAGAGATAATTTCATGTGTATCCTTTACTTGTTGTAATTTGGGAAAATAGTATACATTTTTTCGGTTAATATTGTACTCATAGATGCTCTTGGTTGTACTAAGGACGTAAGAAGAAATATGATCAAATATGACTCCTCTTTCTCTTTATTATATATATGATTAACAAAAAAAAAAAAAACTTGTTTGGGGTAGTTGTGCAACCACCCCTCTTACAGTAGCTGAATTTTATTTTATTTTATTATTACTTTTTAAGTTCTGGCTTACGTAGCCAAGTTTTTCTGGTTTACATAGCCAAGTTTTATGTTTTGGGCTGATGTGTAAATGATATGGTCCATTCAACGTGACATGTATTTGATGTAAGAGAAATGATTCTTTACCATCTAAATATACAACTTTTTACCACTTTGTCTATGTGGCAAGGTGGTCCCCCACTTTATTTTATTTTTTAAAAATAAAAAAACTCTAAAGTTAGTAGGGGACCACCTTGCCACATAGACAAGGTGGTGAAAAGTTGTATATTTAGGTGGTAGTGAATCATTACTCTTGATGTAAATTAGTTGACTCAATGGTTTAGACACGTATCTTCTTTTCATTTGATATGGTGTATCATGATGGCCATATGTTACTTATCACATTTAAAACGTTAATGTAATGGAAACAAAGGGAATTAGTTGATAATAGTGCGAACATAAGGAAGTAATTTGATAAAATGTGAAGCCTTCGACCATTTGAGTATTATTTTTTCCTACAAATTCTCATAAATCTAATATTCATTGTGGATTGAGTCTCAGGCCTCCTTAAAAGGGAGAAAAATCTTGAAGTTACAAAACTAGTTTATTTAAGCAAAAAAAGACAAAATATATATGTCTTTGGAGTTGGAAAAGAAATCCACTTCCATTTCATGGGGAAACAACTTACAATTGATTTAATCTTTCTTTTTTTTTAAAAAAATAAATAAATAAATCATCAACTTTCATTACCAGCATGACATGATGTAGCTATTCCACAAACCAATTAAATACTAGTGAATGCACACACACACCAAAAAAAAAAAAAAAAAAAAGAAAACAAACAACTATGTAATTCATAAGAAGGATGAGGCCTAATAAATTTCGACATTAATATGAAAACATAACATCTTAAGACCCGTTAAATGTGAAAATAGCCTTAAAAGTTACCTTTTTATCAAGAATTCTAAAAAACTACCCCGTTTGATTATATTTTTAAGTAAAGAAAAATCAATTGTTGGTAAACACACAGATTTATGGCTCTGTACGTTGGATTGTTTGATTGCCCGAGGATCATGGGAGTTGGCTTCATGGTTCATACGATGAGAGGTCTAGGATTCTAGGGAAACAATCAAACTTTATTAGACGCAAACTTTGACTGCATGCATGGCGATTTCTTCGACATATAAAAAGGGGCATGATGTTCTAGTTTAGTTATATAGGAAACATCATCAATCCTACAAATTTTCAAAAATTGTCTTTTAGGGTTTTCATCCAATTGGTTGCCTTTCAACTACTTACCACCACGTCGCCGCTTTTCACTTTTGTCTTTCGCAAGATTCAATGTGCTTTAATTTTCCACTTCTGCCGGCCTCTTCTTTAAAAAGAGTCAAGTTAAATGCGTGGAGAATCATTACAATGGCTTTAGTAGGGCTGAAAATGTACTAACAATCCACCACACTAAAAGTGTGGTGTTGGATTTGAGTAATCGGGTCTGTTTAATTAAATAAATTAAATTAAAGTTGAGTTATATAATTTTATATTTATGTTTTGATATGATCTAAATTTGATGCGCGACATAATAGCAGGATTAGAATTGAGGGATTTGGCCCGTTCAAGTAATTAGGTTGAATTAGTGTTGATATGTATAGTCTTATACGCATGTCTCGACACGACACGAGTCACACGACTCGAACCTGACACGCAAACACAAATTTTTATCTCTAGTCTTTAGTGCCTAGAAATCTTCAATAATTTTGATGTTCGAAATGTTAGCTAATATAAAATTTATATGTCCAATCAAATTTCAGACTCCTCGCTCACTTGTTTGGACAATTAAATTTTTTAAATATTCTCTCACATTTATAGTCTGAATTATTAACGATCCGAACAATAAATTATTCGAGATCCGAATCTTATCCGAAGGTCAAGCAAGCTATCACCAAACACAAAAATTTTAGGCCTTATCCAGAGAAAGTACATGTTTTATTAGTTTAATTTCTCAAAGAGATGTGTTGCTTCATTAAATTTGGACGTTTCCTGAAACACGTGCAGTTTAGAATTATTTAACATAGCAAATATGTTTCGTCAAATATCCACACTTCTTTTTGACTTTTTCGAAAAAATCAAGCGCGTGAGAGATACATATTTTTCACGATCGATTTAAATAAATTTTTAAGATATTTAGTTACTTTTATCTTAGATCTAGTCTGCTCAGAACAGATATGTTCTTTAAGCATTTTTATACATGGATCAGCGGAAGATGAAAGTCATAAATAACATTTTATTGTAAAAATTTTGTCTGTATTTATGACTATGATGTAAGTGCTTTATGCCCGTAATCTTTAATTAATGAAATATTCAGATTTTTCGTTAAAAAAATAAATTAAAATCTCAAATCACGTGTTGCTCGCAGGATCACTGAATTTGGAGTTTTGGACACTTGCTGAAACACGTGGAGTTTATTTTAGAATTTATTATCTACCGCAGCAAATATGTTTGTTGCTGTTTCGTCAAATATCCACACATCTTTTAGACTTTTTATTTAAGCACATGCAATTTAAAATGTTTTTTTTTTTTTTTTAGAAGTGTATGTCCAATCTTGGGTTCCAGAGGCTCTCATCAATCATTAATTTAGAGAAATGTTTAGTTTTATTATTTTATATATTTATCACTAATTTTTCTTTTTCGAAAGAAAATTATTATTAAATTTAAATTTATAAAGCACACATGAATTTCACAAATTCAAAAATAAATTTATATAAAATAAAAAAAATAAAAAAAATTAACACCAAATACATCTCATTAATTTCAGTTATACAATGAGGAGAGCAATCAATTGCGCTTTCAGTTTCCTAATCCGTTCAATTATTCAAGGGTTGCTTAATTCATTCTAACGCTCGAGAGTGTTTTTTGAATAATCATTCAGATTTCATTATCAAAATCACTGAGTGTTACCCAATTTAGTAATACACTCTAATGATTCTCATCTGTCGGTTGTCGTCCAATTTTTTTATGATGATCAAACCGACACGTGTCAAGTATTGGAAATTACCTTCAGAGTTCAAACCAACTGAACAAATCACGCCTACCTAATTACACCAACACCGTCCGTTGGTCAATTTGTGTTGCCGACCAAGGTAGTTTGATTTTACTGTTTTATACAGTACTTTCACTGTTTAACCATTTTATTTATTTATTATTATTTTTTTAAAAAATAAATAAGAAAAGAAAAGAAAACACTTCTTCAAAAGTCTTCAGACGTAGTTATTTTTCGAAAACACTTTTAAACAAAAATAAATAAATATTAGGACAAGGAAAAAAAAATTAGAAAACATCCTGCACTTTCATATCGGAATGTTTTCAAAACACATACTATTTGTTTTAAGAAATAGTATGTGTTGATTCTGGGTTGGAACGAATGTTGTAACAAGGGCTTTTAGTTGTAATGGGTCATAAATATATAAAATATATATTATATATATATAAGGGTAAATGGTCATTGATTAACAGCCATATTCGCCTGCTCTTAAAATCGCTAACTGCACCACCTTAACGATGTGTAAATGGCTTATAAAGTGCTCAAATCATGTATCTTTTGGGAATGTGGGACACTTTAACACGCTCATTTACGCGTGGCAACTTTGGTCAAACACGTATTCAACATCGGGAAGAAAAAGCTCATCATCGTCCAAGAAACCTGCTCTAATACCATGTAAAAGTTCATAGGTTTTACTCATTCTCAAAAGACGCTTTGAAAGAGGAGGGGTGTCCATACCTTATAAAGTGCCCAAATCATGTATCTCTTGACGATATAGGACACAAATCTCATAAATCAACATTTGAACCATTTGGAAGAAAAGAAAAAACCCAAACAACAAAAGAGCAGATGTTGCAATATTTGTGAGACCTCCGGCACCGCAATCATCATCGGAAGAAGAAGTTGATGATGTTTGGGATATGAATGGAATGTGAACCAAGCAATACATCTTTGTCTCTCTCAATAGTAGTCACCAACTCACCATAGAAAGAAGCTCTCATTCTTCTTATCTTTTTCTCTTTCTCCAATTTTTTTTCTAATTCCAACTTTTGAAAAAAAAAAAAAAGAATAAAAAAAAGAATGGAATGTCGATCTGAGCCTATTCAATCTTGACAAATAAAAAGAAGGGTTAAATACCTATTTGCCCATGTGCTTTACGACTTTTATTTTTTGTCCCCTCAGTTTTACTTTTTATCAAATTTGATACCTGTGGTATATGAAAAGACGGAAATGATACCTCCGTCCAATTTCCCGTCCAAAATTAATGTCTAGCCCGTCCAAAAGACGGTGTCGACGTACATGCGCAACATTTGTCTCCGTGGCACACCTCAGCACTGACGTGACTACCATTTTTTTATTATTATTTTAACGATTTCTTATATATATATATATATATATATATTAAAAAAAAAAAAAAAAAAACTGGGGTGGCTGCCACCCTCATTTTGGCCAAGGAGCCACCCTCAAGGTACCATTTCTGATACTTATTCAAACCACAGGGGGCACATTATAAAATTTATAAAACCACAGGGGTATATATTGGAAAAAAAAATTTGTGTTTAAGTAATAAACATTTGGTCATTTTTTGGGTTATATCAATTGGCCACGCATATAATTTTGTGTTTCCAATTGTTACACATAACTGATTGTATTTTTTTTTTTTTTAATAAAGGGTTCAATCCTTGTCAACTACACGCAGGCATACATGTTATTTTTGGTTCAAAACAGGCATACCAAATATACCAAATATTATTTGTGTATAAAATACCATTTGTGATATAATTACAAAACTAAAGTACAATTTCTGGTACTTATTAAAACCACATGGGGCACATCATGAAATATATAAAACCACATAGGTATATATTGGAAAAAAAAAATTGTGGTTTTTAATTTTAAGGTTTTTTTTTAAAAAAAATAAAATAAAATAAAATTTAAGGATGGCTTTGGGCCACATGGGGGTGGCCAACCACCCCCATTTTGGCTAAGGGGATGGCCGAGGGACATGGGGGTGGTTCGGTCACCCCCAAAAATTAGCCACCCCATATATATATATAAAGAAATCATTAAAATAATAATAATTAAAAAAAAATGATAGCCACGTCAGTGCTGAGGTGTACTACGGGGACAGGTGTCGCACGTGAACGCTGACACCTGTAGGATGACATGGCTGGACATTAGTTTTAGACGGAAAATTGGACGGAGGTATCATTTCCGTCTTTTCCCATACCACAGGTACCAAATTTGTTAAAAAATAAAACTGAGGAGGCAAAAAATAAAAGTCGTAAAGCACATGGGTGTATAGGCTATTTAACCCTAAAAAGAATAAAAAAAACTCACAGAGACATACACAAACAGAGAGAGCAGAGAGAGAAAAAGGGAGGGTATGGTTGAGGAAAGAGAAAATGAAAGAAAAATAATAAATAAATGATAAATTTAGCGTGACACTGTTTACAAATGGCTTAAAAATGTAAAAGGCATTTTATTTACATAACTGAATGGAGGGGTTTCTTAAGGATTTGGTTAGCCATTCTAGTTAAAAGGAAAAAAAAAAAATGGCAAAGTCATTAGGAGTTCTCTAAGGTACTAACCACGAATATAACCTACAATAATACTTTCATGTAAAATAAAGTACGTCCAACCATTAATGAAAGGCTACCCATATGGTACTAACCACGAATATAACTTACAACAACACTTTCATGTAAAATAAAGTACATTCAACCATTAATGAAAGGCTACTCATCATGGTCCTAACCACGAATATAACTTACAACAACACTTTCTTGTAAAACAAAGTACTTCCAACCATTAATGAAAGGCTACCTATCATTAAACTCATGTTTAAGCTTAATACAACCCTACAATAACAAACCCATAACCTATGTAGGTACAGTTTTCGGTATGGTGACTTGTCGCCTTCAGATGCGCTCTCTCGACAACCTACAAGACAAAATGTGACGTCCCACATTCCTGGGTATGAGAATAGGTATGTGCTTATATGTATATTCGTACCCTTCTTAACACAACGCGTTTTAAAGTCGTGATGGTCAAGAACCTATTAGAACTTTGCAGTGTGCTTCTGCGAGAGTAGTATCAGGATGGGTGACCTCTTGGGAAGTCTGGTTCGGGGGAGCCAAAAGCGGACAATATTGGGTCATTAGAGGTAGGTTGTTACAAATGGTATCAGATCCATTGCCCAACCTGAGATGGTATAGCGTGCACAAGCCCATGAGGGACGCCAACGGGCACTCGTTGGGATGCTAGGTGATGAGTGCCAAAAAGTGTATATTTGGACCCCTTAATTTACATTAGTTAAACCTTTAGCTTTGTTACTTTCTGATGTTTTGGTTAGTTTTAGTGTTTTTGCGTTTTGCAGGGCAATAAGAGAAAAATGACAATTTTCAAGGCAAAAATACATAGAAAAGCTGGATTTTCAGAAGTGCTGAAAAAGTAGATCGATTGAATATTAATTCGATCGATCGAATATTAAGTAGATCGATCGAAAAGTAGATCGATCGATTTTAAAATCGATCGATCGAAATGCGGAGCTGGAATTTCAGAAACCCTAGCTAACTCTATAAATACCATTCTTTTCTCTTTTGTTCAAAGAGGAGGCCGCTTAGGAGTGCCCTAGGGGCCGATTTCACTGTAGCTTAGGGTTCTTGGGTGATTTTCACCTAGAACCACCTTCTTTTGTAAGTTTATTTATGTTTTTATTGATTCTTCTTGTTCATTTACGTTTTCTTTAATGATGTATAACTAAACTTTCGTCTTGGGTTGAGGATGAAACCTCACCATTGAAGAGAAACCGAGTTTCCATGCTTGGTATGCTATTTGAGTTCATGGTTTTGATTTCTCATTGTTCTATTTCGGTTTTTGAGATTTTTTTGGATATCTCTTGTGATTCCCGGACACAAGTGATGATTTGATATAGTTTCATTAAATTGATGGCTTGGGTTTTCATGTATGTTGGATATTCATTGTGTTTCATTCTATGGATACATTTGATGATTTAGTTGAAACTAGATATCTTTTGTGATTTGTGGAAGAATGAATTCATTGAATGATTTAGACTATTTTAGAAGCAAAAGTAGAACACACCTAAGATTTGCATTTGAAAACCTCAAAATATGTGTGATGAGCATGAGGTTAGGTTGTTGTGATTTGGTGAGTGTGAATTCCAAAACCCTAGACCCCTTTATTTTCATTATTTTTGTTTATGTTCTCTTTTATCAAAAACCCCTAAACTTGGAACTAGGTTAAAATAGGATTTGTTTAAATAAAAATTAATTTCCGCAACACAATTCCCTGTGGGATCGACCTCGCACTTGCAAAACGCTATATTACAAACGATTCGTGCACTTACGAGTATTAAAATTTGCACAACACTAGGAATGGGGTAATCCCATGAGGGTCGTCAGTAGGGATGCTGGGTCCCAAACGGAGGTGATTGTGACTTTCCACATCACCTGGATATGGGAATGGGTATGTGCTTATATGTATATTCGCACCCTTCTTGATACAATGCATTTTAAAGCCGTGATGGCCAAGAACCTATCAGAACTCTGCAGTTAAGCATGCTTATGCGAGAGTAGTACCAGGATGGGTGACCTCCTGAAAAGTCTGGTTCTAAGGAGCCAAAAGCGGACAATATTATGTCATTGGGGTGGGTCGTTACACAAAAAGATTAAACACAGGAGTTTGTCAGGTGTGCCGACGAAGTCTCACCTCGATGCCTAAGTCAGATTCTTATAGATAGATTTCATGGTTTTGATTATAGTTCAATTAGGACTCTAAGCTCAAACTGTGTGGGATTAGGTCTTATCTTTTGGGGAGTCCTACTCGGGCAGGACTATTCTTTCAATTGAGTTTGAATAGGCATTTCATCCCATATCTTGTGGGATAAGATTACCCTGGAGAATCCGGGACAAAGACTTCCGGAACCTTCTCAGGGATTATGGATCAGGCCTATCCCATAAATTTCGGCTGTAATGTCGGGATAAGAATCCCAACATATTCCATCCATATCGCTTCGTGGTAGTCTCAAGAAATCCGTTCCCAAGACCACTGGACATGGGCATTCCGTATGTATTATTCTTGTATTCCCGGGATAGTGATGTCCCGCGACGTATCAATTGTACTTATCTCCGATCCTGACAACCAAGGATATTCATTAGATTCTGTAAAGAGCTCCCGAGGCAATTATGACCGGCTTGATCTTCATGGGCTTTTCTTCAGGTCGGATATACTAATTGGGCCAACAAGACTAGTCCTGGGCTTGTTTGGGTTAGGGAATGATAATTTCCCCAAAAACCTAGATCTAGAAGATAAAGTTTTCTAAACCATTTAAAAAAAAAAAAACACTAACAAAAGCTAAACATATTGATAACATCAAACCAAATTAGTTTAAGTCTAGGATATTACCTCTTGAAGAAGATTAAGACCAAAGACAACCTTCTTGTTTCTCCTAACCTTCACTCATTCTCACTCTAAGGTTTTTAGGCAAGAGGCTTCCGAAAATGGGTGGGAATAAACTTAAGGGTGCTTATAAAGGCCTCCAAAGCATGCACATAATGACATAAGGGCCGAGGTGTCCACTTTAAATAAATAATAAATAAATAAATAAATAAAAAATCTTCACACAGACATCAAACATTCGGAATCCCACTCGAGTGTTCGTGATCCAACTAGAACGTTCGGCATTAAGCGTTTGAGATCCTATTTGAACGTTCAGCCTAACAGAAAATTCTTAAAAAATCCAAGATATCACACTTTTCCAACTAAGAACCAACCCATTCTTAAGTTAAAATTAAGACAATTTTAACCTTAATTAAAGTTCGGGGTATTACAAATAGATTAGTCAAAGGTGATTTATTATGTAATTATAAATTTTGGAAGCTCTGTTTGTTTGTATCGATGCTAGTTAATGATATATTTAAATATATATAGTTTTGGCTTATATCATTTTTTTTATCTCCTTCCGCTATATTTTACTCTGATAGTTAGTGTTAATGTAGTAAATCCAACTAATTACAAGTTAATTAGTATGAATGTAATACGAGCAATATTCCTAGTTAATTATTTTAATTAATTACTTATGGGGGCGTTACAATTCTCCCTATCTTGCTTATGAGTTTTCAACGTCGTCCTTATTATTATTGGCAGGCTTGAGACATCAACCTGATAAGAGTTGTATACCACATAATTTCTAGTATACCAGATCATGTCCATTACACTTATTGTAAAGAATTGAAAATATCGAACCTAGAAATTATTCTGGATAGCTGTTATATCGTAATTTTTAGTGCGGCTATCTTGTGGTTTTTTAAAGTGGTTTGTTTTTGTTGATTAGCCCTTTGTTTGGAGGTTGAGTCATCCCTTTGGGCCTATTTTTTATTTAGTAAATGAGTTAAAAGAGGAGCATTGAGTTAATTACTAATTAATTAACTTCAGGGCCATTACATTCTTTACCTTCTACCTATACACTTTGCTTAAAACCTTGGCCTTAATTTATTCAGAAGTATTCTTTTTTCTTTTTTGCTTTAATTATTTTTTTGAATGGTAATGATACCAAATATCATTAATCAAGGGATAAATCTTGCTCGACAAGTACAATACTCTGAATAAAGGAAGAACATCCTTCTATCCATACTTGGTCTAATGATAGAGACAATGCTACCTTGGCCAATCGATGGGCCGCTTGGTTGGCATCTTGTCGAACATGCCTCACATAAAAAAAAAAAAAAAAAAAAGACAAGCTATTTAACTTAATCTTGATATCCTCCAAGAGCTGCCCGAACCCCTGCCAGCATGTGGACACTTGTCCCAGTGCTGGGACAACAATCAAGGAATCACCTTCGAAGATTGCACCCCGATACCCCAATTCATAGCAAAATTGCATTGCCTGCCACGCAGCTACAGATTCAGCTACAATAGGATCAATAATAAAAGGAATAGTTTTGGCCAAAGCAGCCACAATAATGCCATCTGCATCCCGAACGACCACTTCCTCACCCATATTTTTTGTGACCGATCCAATGCAGCTTCCCAATTGATTTTAACTTGTCCTCCAATCGATTTCTCCCAGAGTTGAGCATTAGAGTCTAGTCCTTCTTGGCCTCTGCACTATCTTGACTAGCCAACAAAAAGCTTTCCAGCATCCCCTTAGTAGTAGTAAGCACCTGGTGAGGCAGAGTAAAATTCCTATGGAAAACATGGGCATTTCTCACAACCAAAGACATCTAGCCACCGTGAAAGCTTCATGAATTTCCCTTTCATCGAACTTGTTTAGCAAAAGATTTATTACATTCTGCCCATCAAGACCTGTGAGAGAGTTTTTGTGCACGGCAGCTGCACTCCTGCCAAACAGCCAAAGAAGAAGAACAGTGCCACAATATATGGCTACTAGTTTCAACCTCAGAAAAACACAAGGGGCAAAATGGATCATGTACAATATTTTTATGAAACAGCTTGGTCTTGGTAGGGAGCAAATTTTGGTAGACTTTCCACACAAAGTTCTTGGTCACCCCTGGTAATTTCAACGCATAGGGTCCTCCACAGCCTTTGGTTCTCCATGAGAGTTGAGCTTTCCCCCGTCATCATAGCCTTCCTCTGTAGTTCTAAATGATAGGCACTCTTGACCGAAAATAAAAACCCAAATTTTGAACCAATCCAAACTAGTTTATCGGGACCTCTAAGGGGGCTCAAAGACATTGCGCAAATAGCATTAGCCTCTACCAGCTCAAAGATAGAATGGATCAAGGTAAAAATCCAACAACCCGAACCTTGGTCAATTAAAACGCTTACTCTTGCATCCAGCCCCAAATCCTTCACAGGTGAATGGATCCTATGGGAAGAGCTAGAAAAGGTCCACTTGTCTCCCCAAATCCTGATGTGATCTCCGTTTCCCACCCTCCACACAAGACCCTATTCTAAAACACACCGAGCTTTGAGAATATTTCGCCAAGCATATGAAGGGTGCCGACCTAACTGGGCATATAGAAAGTCACCCTCCCGAAAATACTTGTCCTTCAATATCCAAGCAGCCAAAGAATCCAGATTTTGGATCAATCTCCAACCCTGTTTTGCCAACATGGCTAGATTAAAAATCTCCAAATCCCGAAAACCCAAACCCCCAATCTGTTTGGATAAGCTTAGCTTGGCCCAACTCATCCATGAAACTAGGGGTGTACGGAATGGTTCAACTGATTGGGAAACTGGCTCCGGGCACTAACCAACTCCGGATAACTGAGAAACCGGTTTGGTACCTGGTTATAAATAACCAAGTAACCGGGTACCCGGAACCAGAGCCGGTTATTAATTTCCTAGACACCCAGTTATAACCGGGTAACCTGCTCTGGGTGTATATATATATTGTACATGGGCTTTTTCTTTGGGCTAGGCAAAGGACCACACGGCTTTTTCTTTGGGTTAGGCAGCTTCAATCATTATTTTTAGCATTCCTCCTGAGAATGGAGATGTACTCTCTCCGTCTCTGCCAATCCCTAACCTCCCTGTCCACTTTTCACTCACTTTTCACGCACCTAAGTACCTTCGCCTAATTTCTTAATTCTTCCTTTTCACTTTTCACTCACTTTGCTCAGTGCGTTTATTTCTTCATTTCTTCTCGATGGTCTTCTTCATTTCTTCTTGATCTTTTTCTTCAGCCGATGGATTTACAATTCGATGTGCCATCAATGGTGTCAGCCCGCCGTTCAGTGTGCTCACCGATTTCTGGAGTAATATTGACGGGGTTTTTTTTTTTTTTTTTTGGCTTTTTGGTTTTTTGGTGGATCTATTCTATATATAGCTGGGTTTTTGTAGATTTGTTGATTTGCAGTGTTGTTTCCTGTAATATTGTTTTGAATTTGTGGTTTGGGTTTTAGACTCCCTATTCCTATAACTTCTCAATGAGTTGATTTTTTTTTTTTTCACTACCCGGTCTGGATAACTGGTTTCACCAGAGGTAACTGAGTAACCCCCGGTTAACCGAGGTCCCTAGTTAATCGGGATACCAGGTTCCATAGCCGATTACTGAATTTCAATAACCGGCTCTGGGTTTACACCCCTACATGAAACACCCTTGCCCTTCTTTTGATTACTCCACCAAAATATGTTCATTAGAGAGTTGAGTTGGTTGGATACCTTAGGTAATAAGGAAACCCCCATGCTGTAAGTGGGAATAGCCTGGACAACTGCCTTGATGAGAATTTCCCTCCCTGCCTGTGATAAAAACTTCTCCTTCTACCCATCCAACTTGCGTTGCACTCTGCTTTTTATCCCTGCAAAAGTTTGAGTTTTTGATCTACCCACCATTGCTGGAAGTCCCAAACACTTCTCAAAAGAGGATGAATCTGAAATACCCACAAACGAGCAGATATGATCTCTGAACTCCCTTCGAGTATTTTTGCTAAAGAAAATGGAGGTTTTCTCATTATTCAACTTTTGTCGCAAAGCCAGCTCATAGGTATGCAACACCGATAAAACATTCCCCCATTCTACAAAATTAGCTCTGCAAAAGAGTAAGCTAGCATTAGCGAAAAAGAGGTGACTCAAATGAAAACCACCTGCCGACACAGGAACTCCCGTTATCCTCACTTCATTTTTAGCACTTTGCAATAAAGAACTCAACCCCTCCGCGTAGAGAAGAAAGAGATACGGGGATAAAGGGTCCCTTTGCCTGAGTCCTCTAGAAGGTGTCACCTTGCCATATGGACTGCTATTAACAATAACCGAGTAAGAAACGGTACTGACACACTTCATAATCATGACAATCTGACTCTCTGCAAAGCCCAACTTACGCATCATCGCCTCCAAAAAGTCCTACTCCACCAAATCGTAGGCCTTGCTCATGTCGAGTTTGATAGCCATAAAGCCTTTTTTTTCCTCCCATTGTTGTATCCATTGTATGGAGGGCCTCATAAGCTACCAGAATGTTATCAGTAATGAGGCACTCCTGAACAAAAGCACTCTGGTGTTGGGATATAATGGATGGCAAAACCATTTTTAACTTGTTGGCTAGGACTTTTGCTATCAATTTATAGAGTACATTACATAAGCTTATACAACGATAATCACAAACAGAAATAGCATAAAATTTCTTTGAAATTAGAGCAATATAAGTAGAATTTATGAGAGGATCAAGATTACCATGGTTAAGAAAATCCAGCACTGCTAGCTTTACCTCTTCCCCAAACGTTCCCCAGTGTTTCTAAAAAAGCACACCCCGTAACTGTCTGGACCCAGGGCCTTTAGTGGTGCATCTGGGATAAAGCCACATCTACTTCTTTCGAAGAGAAGGCTCTTGTCAACAAGGAATTTTTTTGCTTTAATGAATGAAGAGTGGTAACCCAAGTTAATTGATATTTGCATGCATCTCTTAAAATGAAGAATTGCATACACTTTTTTGGTTTTTTAACCATGTGGCTACAATTTATGCTAAAGTAAATGGCGGATTTAACGAAATTAACGTTTTGCCTCGATTGTGCAGAGTAATTTTTTAAGGCAAGAGAGAATTGTAGCTATTTCATTTGGACTTACTTAGCTACACGTCGTAATATCATCATAAAAAAAAAAAAAAAAAAAAAAAAAAAAAAAAAAAAGAGGTTTCCTTCCTAAAGATTAATCTTGAGTGAAATTCTGCCTCAATTACATAAAAGAGAGGTGATAAAGGATCACATTGCCTCAAACCTTTACTTGGGTGAAGCTTACCAAAAAGATGATCCATTAATAAGTAAGGAAAAGAAACAGTGGTGATGCACTGTTCAATCCAGTTAATTCACTTAGAATGAAAGCCAACGAGGGACAAGATTTTTAGTAAATAACCCTATTCCATGTGATCCAAGGCCTTCTCCATATATAATTCAACTGCCACAAGGCCTCCTCTACCTTTCTTTAGCTTCATAGTATGGAAAATTTCATGCGCCATAATGAAATTCTCGTGGATTGTTTTGCCTTTGATAAAGGCAAACTAAGTAGGCCACATTTTTTATATTATTATTTAGAAGGGGCTTCAACTGATTAGCCAAGATTTTGGAGATGATCTTATAATTGAAATCACAAATGGTAATCGATCTAAACTGATAAAACCTTGAGGTTCAATCGGTTTTGGGATTATGGCTGTAGGAGAGTGATTTATTTCTCTAAGCATTCTACAATCTAAAAAAACTTTGAACAAATTGCACCACATTATCTTTAACAATAGGCCAATAAGTTTAGTAAAACAACTCGATTATATTATGAGGCCCTGGGGCCTTTGTTGGTTTGAGTTCTTTGACGATATCCAAAATCTTAGATTCAGAAGGTATGGCACAAAGATAATTATTATCTTCTTATGTAATGTAGGGACAAATAAAGACTAAACATCCCCATTGATGGTGGGGTTAGAGAAAGTGGTAGAATAAGGTTTCCAATATTCAATGAAATCAAATTTTACTTTCTATTTTCTTACCTTACCCAAATTCATTGATGGTAAAAAATATTGTATATGTTGCAACATTGTGAATATGTTATTTTTAAATGATATGGCACCATGTACACATTAGATATAACAAAACAAAATCCGGACCATGAAATGATTCATCTTCATTTCAAGTGAAATAAAGATGATTCCATTCAAGATTGCGATTCAATGTTTTCGGCCTTTTCCCAATGTCATAATTGTCAAACCTTTTAGGTGAACTTAGGAATCACACTCAAGTTTAAGCAAAACCCTTGCATTTAGAAAGGAAACAGTTGGATTTGGATTTTCACAAAAATGTCATATTTTTAAAGTGATTAGGTTTGGGATTAAGATAACAAACTCTAGTTTTGTGGTTCTAGAGGAAGGTATTAGGATCCTCTCAAGTTCAGCTAAACTGGAGAGTATCTAGTTAGTTGTAATGTATGGGCATTTTTGTTCTAAAAATTGTAAAAAGACATAAATGCCCCTACACTTATAACTAACTGGGTACTCTCCAATTCAATTGAATTGGAGAGGATCCATTATGTGCCAGTAGGATGAAATCAATTGCGTCCATGGTATGCTTGAATTTGCTTGAGTTGGATTCATATTCATTTATTGCATTTATATTTATTCTTTGGGAAACGTACACATATCACCTTTAAACTATTACATAATTGTCAATATCCCCCCAAACTACCAATTGTGTCAGTTTCCTCCCTAAAACCAAAACAATGTCAATGTCTCACTCAAGGCCAACAAAAAGACAAAAATGACCTTAAAAGATTTTCAATAAGACAAAAATATCTTTATAAATTTGAAAAAAGAAAACTAAAAACTTAAAAAAAAATTAAAGCAAAATTAAAAAAAAAAATTAAAAATTAAAAAACGAAAAGAAAAATAAAAATGATCGCATTGTTTTTTCATTTTCTTTTCTTTTTTAAAAAAGAATTAAAAAAACAAAATATAATTGTCTTGGTTTTTTTTTTAATATTATTTTAAGATTTTTTTTTTTATAGTTTTTAGTAGGCTTGGCAAAACGAGTTGGCGGGCCAACCCGTTTAGCTAATATGGTAAAAAATGTGTCATAAACGTGTCGTAAACATGTCATAAACAGGTTGACGGATCATAAACATGTCATAAACAGGTTGGCGAGTCATAAACGAGTTGATGGGTCATAAAAGGGGTTATAGCCTAAACTAAAACCCTATATATTCGTGTTGTGTTCGTGTCAAACTCGCGGGTTGTGTCAAAATTGATAACCCTAATTTTTAGTTATAATTTTAAGATTTTTTTTTTTAAAAAAAAAAAAAAATTATGATGTACTTTCGTCATTGGGGGACATAGAAATTGTTTTGATAGTTTTGAGAGAAAATTGACACAATTGATAATTTAGAAGAGATATTAACAATAAAGTAATAATTTATACTTTGAAAGGGGTACCTATACTTTTCCTTTATTCAATTTGGTGTGCTCTCATCTATATCAATATTTGCTCCATCCTTGAATGATTATCCCTCCTAAAATTTCACTTTAAAAAAGAAAAACTTGTAATAAATAAGCTCTCACCAATATCAATATTTCAAATTTTTAATAATAACCTTTAGGCTTTACTCTTTTTTTTTTTTTTTTTTTTGAAGGAAAGTTAACACTTTCATTAATCATGAAAAAGGGTACATAATAACACCACCATAAAGGTGTACATAAGACGCCATCATAAAGGTGTGCACCTAACTAAGCCAAAACAAGACTCAAACTAAAATAGACAGATTGCCACAAATAAAAATAGCCAACTAGAACGATGCCTTTGTGTTAACATAAAACTTTCCTTGATCTGGGAGTAGGTCACACATTCTGGGCTAAAAGCAAAGACCTGGTTAATAATCATAAAGCAACTTGCCAATTGAAAAACAACAACAAAACAAAACAGGAAAAACAAACATAGAACTGCCCTCTGGAGAAACTGCCACTAGTGACACACACGCCGCCACGGAAGAACCCCACAATAGACATTCACCATCATCCCCCGATCGCCACCAGCCACTTTAAAAGGAATGGAACATGGTCATCACGCACAGCCCCAGGCATGGAACCTCAGCACCGCCATAGCAAGCGGCTCCCAAACCAGAAGACAACGACACAAACAACTGGAGGGTGCGTGTCAAGTAGAAGACGATGAAAAAGTATAGATCTAGCCTCAAAAGTTGTGAAAAATTAAGACTCAGCCAAAATCCACCGTCGACACATCAGGACAGCCACTCCCAGGGGCCAGGAAACACACACACAACCGGATCAACACTGGGGGGCACAAATACTCCACGACCCTAGAGGTTGGGAGACTCAAACCTCCACAAGGAAGCCCTAGGGAGGAACAAAAACCCCTTATCCCCAAGAGACTAAAGGGAGAAAACAAAGCTGGGGGAGGGAGGCTTGAGAGCCTCCCCCCCGGCATAGATTAGTGGCTTTTTTTTTTGGGGGGGGGCTATTTGGAGAGAGAGACGAGAGAGCAGAAAAATGGTTGATGTAATTGGCTTTACTGTTACTTGAAAAGGAAGAGCAGTTATTATTATTATTATTATTATTTTGATTAAATACAATTCGCCCTTCAAAGTTGTCACCAATTTTTAATTTGGCTACCAAAGTTTAAAAATTTGCAATGTGCCCCATCAAAGTTTCCCAATTTTTCAATTTAGCCATTCTGTCTACCTTTTCCGGCAAACCAGACAGAATTTTGAATGCGTGCATGTCACATGACTTTTTTTTATGCAAATTTGTCCGTTTTACACTCACTCCAAAATGATGTCGGTTTGCCCTTTAGGGGGTGAATTGAAAATTCAAGAATCTTTGTGGGGACATATTATAAATTTTAAAAAATATTTTTTTAAAAAAAAAAAAAAAAAAAAAATACTAAAGGGCTGGCTGCAGGTTGCGCCACCCCCAGGGGCTAGGGCTGGCCTTCGGGCCACCCCTAAATGCATTCTAGGGGAGGTCGCAGCCACCCCCAGTGGTTGGGGGTGGCACCCCCATTGGTTGGGGGTGGCTGCCGGTTCCACCCCTTTAATATTTTCTTTCTTTCTTTTTTGTTATTTTTTTTTTAAAAAAATATATATATTTTTGTTTTATTAATTTATATTTTTATTAGATTTTATAATTTTTTTATTTTAATAGACACGTGTCGGCTTCCTATTGGCTGTGACGTGACTGACTAAATGGCAAAACGACGTCATTTGGAGTGAGGGTAAAACGGACAAATTTGCATAAAAAAACTTATGTGACACGTGTGTTTAAAATTCCTACTGGTTTAACGGATAAGCCAGACAGAATGGCAAAATTGACAATTTTGAAAACTTAGGGAGCACATTGCAAATTTTTAAATTTTGGTAGTCGAATTGAAAATGGGTAACAATTTTTGGGGGTGAATTGTATTTAACCCTTTTCTTTTTTTGATAGATAAGATTGACAAGAGTTATAAGTACAAAAACCCTTTTTTTGGTTTTTAACCAAAAGGAAAGATGTATTTATAATATAAAAATTAAGTACATCAAACCAAAAAAACATAGATAATGAATAAGTTTTTAAGAGGATTATAAAAAATAAGCTATAAATTATTACCTAGAGCATTCTTAATAGACTCAATAAAATAGTTTTTTTTTTTTTTTTTTTTTTTGTTTGCCTATTTTGTTAAGTTAATTTGTTGAAATTGTCCAAAATGAATCCCCAACACTCTTACTAATTTGGTGAGTGAATAGTACTCACCTAAAGCATTTTCTTAATAGCCTCACCAAATTTTACTAATCAAAATAGTTTTTTTTTTTTTTAAAAAAAAAAAGCTATTTTTCTCTATTTCGGTGAGCAATTTTTTTAATGCACCCTCAGCAACCTCACCATTTTAACTATTCACTATCACTATTCCATTTAAATAATAATTTTTCAGATTTCTTTATTTTTTTTTTCTATTTAATCTTTTTTTTTTTGTTTTTTTGAATATTTGTCTTTTCCTAAGAGTCATATTTTTGAATATTTGTCTTATTTTAATGGTCATATTTTTAAAAATTTGTATTATATTTTATTACTCTTTACTACATTTAAAATTGCGAATACTGAGAAGATTTGTTTTTTTAAATTTATGTTTGGATGGTTTAGAGAACTCGAGACAAATTTGAAAAAAGTTTGATAAAATTAAAGTAGAATTTGAATTTAAAAAACCAATCCAAACATGTTTTTAAAAAATAAAAAAATAAAATAAAATGCTATCCAAACATGTTCCTTCCATTCTACAAAACATGTTGGAGTATGTAAAAAATATATTTGTACAATACTGGATGTTTAAAGTGTGGAAATATTATAGAGAAAAAAAAAAAAAAAAAAAAACACTTTTAGCCTTAAACATTGCAAAACGAAAAAGTGCTGTGTGAGAAAGAAAAAAAAAAAGACGGAGAGAAATAACCAAATTTTTATAGTTGTTTATTGATTTGGTGAGTGAATAGTTGTGTACTCACTATTGTTGATGAGTACTGTTCACTCATCAAATTTTTTTGATTATAGTAGTGAGGCTACTCGGAGTGATTTTTGTGTGATTTTACTAAAATGCCTCATCAAAATAGTTATTTTTGATGTGGTTGTTAGGAATGTTCTAATAGTGATTGATATTCACTCACCAAAATAAGAAAAAACTATTAAAACTTTCTCTCTCATGCATTAGACAGAGTCTCTCTTTTGAAAAAGATTATTTAAATAGAATATTGATTGTAAATAACTAAAATAATGAGGTTGTAGAGATGCTTTAAAAAATTGGATGGTTAAAATAAAATAAAATAAAAAAGAGTAATTTTTAGTTATTTTAGGTAATAAAATTTGGTAAAAAAAGAATGCTCTTGGTAACAAAAAAAAATAAATAAATAAATACAGGAGTAGTCGAACACTTTTTTTTTCCTTTTTTTTTTTATCTTCCCACCCAAAAAGTTGCAGATTATAGGGTCAAGTAGGACTTTTCACTACACAGCAAAGAGAGGAAGGGTGTCTTCTTCTTGAACAAGATAAGAAAATGACAGCCGAAAAAAGAAAGAGAGAAAAGATAAAGACAGAATTGGGTTGTCTGAAACAAAATCATTGAAATTAAAAAGCACCTACACGTGGCAGTGGAAATATAAAAAGTATTAGCCAATAAATAAAGAATAAAAAAAACACAGAGAGAGAGAGAGAAATGCCCTTTTCTTAGTGGCTCAACCAGTACCTTCCTCTTAAGGCAATCGTCCTACCTTAAAAATCTTTTGGTAAACTTATTTTTCCAATTCGGGTAACTTCGACCGCAACCCACCCCCACCAACATGATTCGGACTTTTCAGCTGGCTATAACCGGTTGAACAAGTTACCCCAATTCCAAAATAATCACATTTAAAGGCCGCGGTCCTACCAGTCCCCTTCTGCCACGTATTAAGCACGGCCCTACCCCTACCGCCCACTTACTGTCGCTGATGTCATTCATGCCCATCCACGGTTCCTGTTGATTCAAGTTTCCTCCAAAGCTATGATACGTTTGGGATTTCTTTGAAGAAAAATTTTAGGTGTGGAAATATAATGATTAGGAAAAAGAAAAAGTTATATCAATTTAAATATGTTATCTTGGAGGAAGCAACTAAAAATGTTTAGCAATTTAAATAGCTTAATTAGGACTAATCTAAGGAAAACTACCCAAGCCTAATATTTCTACCCAAAATTAAATACTAATATCATTTTTAAAAAGAAAATGAAAAAAAATCATCTACAATTTTTTTTTTCTTTATGTTTTTTGTTAAGTTTAAAAGCTAAATTGTTTTATGATGTTTTGATCGATTTTCGACGTTCTTTGACAACTAAATAGTCTAAATTGTTGGAACTCAATTGTTGCGCAACAATTAAATCAAATCGACTATTGCCAGTTGAGTGATCAGTTTGAAAAATTAGACTTTGGTTCGGATCAATTTGTTTTGACCCATTGTGTGTTACGTAAATGCTTTCACAAATTTGGAACGGGATAGATTTTAGGTTATTAGGGACTCTAAATTTTAAATTGTAAAGGAACCAAGACCTTTTGGATTCAGAGAGAACTTAGACCATTTCAAACATAAGCTAGGTTTGTGAATAATTTATGCTTACTTTTTTATTAATCATTCACGCCTATAAATAAGAGTATTATAAAGACATAAAATAGAAGATGAACTCTTACCTCTATTCGAAGATAAACCCTTAATACAAATAAAAGATTTGGAGATAAACTTTTATTCTAACTTGGAGATAAATTCCTATTAGGAACAATAAAAACTTACTACTAAATGACTTCTGCGCGCACCATAGTGCTACAAATGACTAAAACACTCTTAACTTAGAAGAATATCTATAACTATCATTATTTAATTAAACTACGATTACTTTAACATAAGTTACAACAAAGATAACTTTAAGAGTTTTATTGGATACATACTTGTGAGTCATGCTAACGTCATCTAGACGTTGTAGAATTCTACTTTCATAACATTGTGTCTCTAGCACGAAAGTGTATGTGGAAACTTGGGCAGTGAGAGGCAGAGAGAGTAAAGAATCTAACGCCAATTCGTGTTGGTCAATTTTGAATATAAGTTTATATAAATCAATTTTAATCTGATTTATTTAATTAAATAGATGAGATCTTTCTATCATAACCCATTAATTTCGTGTCGTATTCACAGATTGTGTAAAAAATTGTCGTCCTTAATATGTGTGTTGGCATATTTGGACATAAGTATAAAACAGTATAGGTCAATCTTAATTCAGTCAATTTAATTAAACAAGTAAGACCCATCAACCCTAAGTCACCAATTTTTGTGTTGAGTTTCTTTAAAAAAATTATCAGCTCTAAAAAAATGCTTAAGTGACTAATTATTTAAGAAAGACATTTTTTTATATATATATAATTTATTAAATAAATATATGTTTTTAAAAAATTAAAATGCGTAAATTTTACAATTATTTTTTATTATAAGGCAAGGCAATTGGGTTAGTCGGTTGAAACTCTATGTCAGTCTAAATCCAACGAAATGCAAAAGGAAGCGGAGAAATCTGGAACGTCTAATTCTTATAATATAGAATTATTATCACACCCACATCTTTTTTTGCCACTTTATTTCTCAATCTCGCTTTTAATATTCTTCACGCCACAAATATATTCTTTCTCTTGGGTCCACATTTGGAGGATAATATGGTTTTTTTTTTGTTTTTTTGAAGGGCATAATATGGTGTTATTATTATTATTATTTTATGACATTAATCCTAACTAATTTGTGTTTATATGATGTTTGATCGGTAGATATTAGGTGTTTTGCTTGTAATTTGTTATTTGATATTCTCTTAACAAGATAACATTTACGCAGATTAATCTTTGTGATAACAATTACGCAGATTAATCGTTGACAAATAGGAAATGCTTGGGGGGGGTGTTCCACGCCTCCCTCCCCCGGTGGTGTTTTTCCCCCCTTCCCTCTTGCCCTTTTAGGCTGGGGATGGTTTTTTGTTCCTCCCTGGCTAGTGCTAGTGGAATGTTTGTTTTCCTCCAGCCATTAGGTTTGTGGAGTTTTTTGTTCCTCCGAGTTAGATCCGGTAGTGGTTGTTGTTCCTTGACAGAAGACAAATGGGATTTGGGTTGGGAAGCGACTTTCTGGTGTGTTTTTCCGGCGGAGTTTCTGACTTAATTTTCTTTGTTTGGGTTTCATTCTTTGGTGTCAGATCTGCTCACTTCGGTGGGTTCTTCTAAGACACCCGCCTCACCACAGTGGTCGCCGGCTTCTTCCGGTCCAGCAGCCTCCAGCCACGGCAATGTCAGTCCTTCATGCTCAGCGCGTGACCTACACGAGCCAAGGAAGTTTCTCCCTAGACCGGCGCGTGTGGGTCACAGCTTGTCTTCCAAGGCGAGGTTGGGGGTTTTTTGGTGGATCCAAGGTCTTCTGGCGGATTTTTGCTGTTGAGGGGGTCTCCAGTGGCGGCGCGTGTGGTACACGTGTTGTCACCGGCGACGGCGTCACCCGACGCCGGTCTCGATTTGTGCTTCTAGTTTAGGGTGTTTTATTTTGTTTTTTAGTGTATTTTAATAGTTTGCCTTTGTAATGCTTAAAAGTTATTGGACTATTTGCTGGTCTAGGTGCTAAATCTACCATCTTTTATTTGTCAGTTGTGCTTTAAATGTAAATAGTGACTCATTATTGTCCCTGTAACGATTTTGTATTGTTCAGGTTGCTGTTTCAAGTCAGATTTATCTGGCTTAGGGTATTGGGGGTCTTAAACCTCTTGTTTTTGTCCTTGCCTTGGGACTTTATTCAGTAATATATGATTGCATATACTATTTGTTAAAAAAAAAATCAAGATAACAATTACATCTTTTATGACAAGTTAATGAAATTGAGGTTTTGTAAATGGTTTCTTGGGTTTCTACTAATTTCACTAACGTGCTAATTAATTAATTAATTAATTAATTTTGGTTTCGTATTTCTTAGAGTTAAGTAGTTTCATGAGCATTTTATATAATAGAAGTGGAATGGCCAATTATATGTTCTAGGACATTTTGAAACTTATCACTTCAATTATTTTGTATCCAATTTGCAGGAGCCGATGTTATAGAAAAAATAAAATAATGATTTTCTCATTTTCCTTAGCAAAAAATGTATCTTTGTTTCATGTAATTTAAAGTTTTGACAAATAGCCCCTCACGGTTTGAAAATTTATTAATCACTCCTTAGGTAAAAAAAAAAAAAGAGAGTTAAATACCTTTGACTCTCCGGAATAGGATTTTTTTCCATCTCATTTAATGAAATGGATACTCACAATTTTAAATGAAATGTTAGGATTTGAAGTTGTTGCATATAACGGTGTATATAAAGTGATCAATGTTGGCATGTTTTTCAAAATTTAAAATAATATGAAATCATATACACCATTAGTTGTATTAACTTTAAATCATGACCATAAAATGAATAGCATCCATTTCATTTGAAATGGAGAGGATCCTATTCGTAAATCTCCTATGGTTTAACAATTTTATTTTTTCCTATCTAGGTTTTATTTTGAATCGTAGATGGTTCCTCACTTATGGCAAAAAACGGAGATGGTACGTACTTTCGTCAAACTTCCGTCCAAAATTAACGGAAGTCCATGTCAATACCCATAGAAAACAGACACGTGTCCCTATGCCTCGTTAAAATTAAAAAATTCAAAAACTAGAAAACTAAAAATATTATATTTTTTTTAAAAAAAAAAATTAAAAACATTACATAAATAAATAAATAATTTTGGTAAAAAAGCAAAAAAGAAAAAAGAAAAGGCGTGATCAACTCTATTAGCCGGTCTGGAGGTGATCGAACCACCCTCAAGGGCCTTAAGTGTGGTTTGGCCACCCTCAAATAGCAAAATGGGGGTGGCCAAAACCACCCCAAAGGCCTTGGAGGTGGCTCGGCCACCTCTCTCTCTTTTCTTTTCTTTTCTTTTTTTTTTTCAATAATTTTTATTTATTTAATGTTTTTAAATTTTTAGCTTCCTAGTTTTTAAGTTTTTATTTTTACTTTTATTTTTCTATTTTTATTTTTAATTTTTAATTTTTAGTGAGGCATAGGGACATGTTTTTTTTTGGGATATTGATGTAGACTTTCATCAATTTTTAGATGGAAGTTGGATGGAGATATCATCTCCATTTTTAATCATAAGCGATGTATCATCTACAATACAAAATAAAATGTAAGAGAAAAAAGAAAAAAGAAAAAAGAAAAAGGTTGTATATGCATGTACAACTAGGGATGTAAATGAGCTGATACTAAGCGAGTATTGGTTATTTGGGATATGCTCGTTTGTTTTGGTATCAAGCTCGAGCTAGAGCTCGATATGAATCTGAATTTGGTGTTCGAGCTTGGTTCGCTACGGAATGATTACTGATCCAGCTCGAGCTCGAGCTCGAACTCAATCATTTTGGTCAATCTCGAGCTCAAGTACTCGGTTTAAGCTCTGCCTGAGTCAAATAATTTAAATTATTTATTTTAGCATTAAAAGAAACAAATTAAACCAATTTTATTAATACTATTTCCAAAAACAATTACAAATAAATTTAATAACTATAATCTATAATCAACTATTACAAATCACATTTAAACAAATACAAATACAAATAAAATAAAATTAGAAATACAATAAAATAAAATTACAAATACAATAGATCACTATTGTTTTTTCAACTAGCAACTCCATTCAACACTGTTTCGGCTCGACATCTTATTCAACAAGTCAACCTTGTTTAATTTTAAAACAAGGTTAAACCAACAACTTCAAAAATTATGACCAAATGTTTGCCTTAATCAACAACTTCAAATAATTTGAAATAAAAACCTGTAAATACTAAAAAAATTAATAAATTAATTTTTTCTCCCTTACATTATTTACACAAGTTCTTTGGTAAAAATGTCAAGGGATCGATGTTTAATAATAACACAATTTAATGTACCTAAATCATTAATAACATTATCAAATCCTTAGTATATTGTTTATTAATATACTATATTATAAAAATAAGTTATATATTAACAAATTAATATATAATTTTTTTTAATATATATATATATATATATATATATATATACATATAAGTTGAACCTTAATGAACGAGTCAATCCTTATACGAGCAAGTTCACAAGCATTAATTGAGTCGAGTCGAATTTATACGAGTTTATATCATTTAATAATTGATACTAATTTCATGTTTATGAATAGTCCATTTAATAATTAATTTGAATACAAATCAAGTTTCGAGTCAATTTCGTACAAAATCACGAGTAACTAAATTCGTTTATACCGGACAAGTACAACCCTCACCCAAACCGACCTACAGAAGTTTCAAAGAAGCACGTCAAATGCATTGGACTGACATTGTTGAATATCTGCAAAAGTAAAAGATGGTTGATAGGATTTAACATACCAAAGAAATATCATACCAAAAGAAACACATAATATAGCAAAAAGTCAAGAAGGTCCTCCTCTCACCTGCTATCAGCGGTGGGCGGCTTTTTCAGTTCCCAGTCCTCAATCTTAGTTTTTTATTTTTTATTTCTTTTTTAGAAATAGATAATTTTTATTCACGAGGAAACTTTCTCTTCCTCCATAAGTATAAAAAAAAAGAAGACAATATCAAATATCTGACACCAAATATTCTATTGCCTTTCACTTTCTTTCTCGTACAGTAGTTTGTTGCTCCCAGTGATGATGAGAAATGACAATTTTTTTTTTTTTTTAGTGAAAACATGAGTATTAAGATGGTATATAATTTATTTATTAAAAATAATCAAAACAATTAATAAAAAAAAATGTTATGAGTATCAATAAATAAATTTGAAAACCTGAAAATTTTCATTCTGCGAAAAGTTGCTTGTATAATCAATTTTAAAAATAGTTTTTTAAAATTCACTTCTCGAAAACATAATTTAAATGTTTTCAAAATCTGAAATTAGATTTATTTTCTTTTTTTTTTAAAAAAAAGGAAAGACAAAATCAATTTGAAAGCAAAACAAACAGAATCAATTTGTTTAGGGACTACTTTAAAAACGGCTTGCTATTTAGAGAGCTTAAATGTAGTTTTTCAAAAAAAAAAAAAAAAAAAACTTTATAAAAAGTTTTACCAAACCAACAGTTAATTTATCCAAATTTTTTCGATTTAAAAGAAAGGAAAAAACTATTGTTGAATGGGGTCAGACCTAACTATTTTTTATTTACATATTGGGGGAGCTTAGTGACATTTCACTATTAAATACGAAAAAAAAAGAAAAGAAAAGAAGAAAAAAAAGAATAGAATAACTTTTGAAACATTGAATAAAAGAAAAGTACAATTGGGGTTGCCCTTTTGGGTGGGTGGGTATATTGTCGGCAAGAGTGTACGAGGTTTAAACCTAGGGAGACGTGGACTCTCCATCTCCGTTCATGGAAAGTCGTTCGTCAATTATCTCGTGCTTTGGTCAAACTTGCCATCTTTATATTATTGTTTTTGATTGGTTAAAAGTCTGCTAAATTGATTTCATGCCATCTTTCTTTATATTATTATAAGATATGGTCGAATGTCTTTAATGTTTTCTCACTCTTCAATCCCAGCAATTTTTTAAAAAGTTATTTTCTAATAATCATTCAAGTACAGTAATCTTTTTTAAAATTGGGATTCTTTGAATGGACTCATGATTTTAAGCTGACAAAGCTCACATGGTTTCCTTAAAAAAAAAAAGAAAAGAAAAGAAAAGAAAAAAACAATAAGATAACGCCCACATGGTGAATTAGAAAATATAATGAGGGGTCAACCGGTCGATTCTTTCGCTAGTCGGGTCGAGTTTTTTACCAGACGAGTTAGACGGTCACTTAAAGCTTTTACTAAAATAAAGCCTTCAAAAATAGAGATTCTCTTAATTATAAGTGAAAATGAAGAAAAATCATTCATGGTCAGAATTATAATTATATTTTGTTGTA
Organism: Alnus glutinosa; assembly: GCF_958979055.1. Classification (NCBI taxonomy): domain Eukaryota; kingdom Viridiplantae; phylum Streptophyta; class Magnoliopsida; order Fagales; family Betulaceae; genus Alnus; species Alnus glutinosa. Next base: position 20,522,746 of record NC_084894.1, read on the forward strand.
TTTAATGATAGAGAAATGATATTTGTACATTTATTGTACATCTTCGAGACATGTTACATGCACGTCTCTTTTACATTTTTTGTGTATCACTTTTCTAAATCAACCATTTGATCTGTAGGATGCACATGTGGATCCTTATGAGTCCTACAAATTTAATGGTTGATTTAGAAAAATTATGTAAAAAAGATTTACAAGAGATGTGCGAAAATCATTTCTCGTCATGTAATGGATATGTTACCATGTCATTTATTTTTTTTTAAAGATAAATGATATTCTCAAACTCTTATCCAACTCCAACAACATTTTTTAAAATCAATATATATAAAATAAAACAGATCCTATGGTTGGTTTAAAAAAAAAGTTGGATAAGAGTACGAGAAGTTGAATAAGACCTAATCATTTTCAAAGTTGGAACTCTTCATTCTCTCATTGCCGAACCTCTACCAGACCATCATTCGAACGCTGTTGGGCAACCACTAGACCAATATCGGACCACCATCGAACCATTCCCGAACCACATTCGGCCTCTACTGGACCGCCGTCGGGCCACAGTTGAGCCATTACTAGACCATGACCGGGCCACTACCGAGTCTTCACCGAACCACCGTCGAACAACGCCAAGCCACCGCCGGACCTCTGCCAGATCATCGGGCCTCGCTTGACTACTGCAAGGCTACCACTAGAACTCAAATTTTTAGGTTACTTTTTTTAATTTTTTATATTCTGAATAAAAATTAATTTCTATAAGTTAACATGATTGAATAAAAATATACAAAATATTTGTAATTTTCGTACACGCCAAACACTGAAAAATATTTCAGTGAAAAGTATTTTCATAACTTTATAAAAGGAAAAATATCTCGTTTCACCACAATCTTGTAATGACAAAAAATATCATCGCAATCTTGATCCATGTAAAAGACTTATAATCTTTAGATTTTTCAAAGATCTTTTTGGACTCAAATAGAGAGTAAAAAAATTGGTACACATGCTTTTAAAAAACTAGAGCATACGTTCTTTAAATTTTTAAACAGTCCAAATTTAATTTAATTTAATTTTTTTCATAGAAAACATAAAATTAATTTAGGCAATTAAAAAAATTATAACACATATATAGCAGCACTTAAGCCAAAATATAAAAGCCTAGGAGGAGGAAAAAGAGCCTGATAAGCATGTCATAATAGAACTATCATCAACTTTCTTAAAGCATGTTCTTTTATCTAAATATAAGAAAAATAGAAAATTTACACTTTACCTCCTAAAATTTCATTCAAATTACAATTTTACTTTTAAAGTGACTAAAGTCACAATGGACTCGAACCAAATTTTCTAATTTTGCAATGTAACTAATTCTTTTAAAAATACCTCTAAAAAATCATTTTTTTTTTTAAAAAAAGAAGACTAAAATATATATCTCCAAATGCTCTCGAAGCCACCCCCAATTATTTATTTATTTGTTTTTTAAAAAAATTGATTTTTTAGGTGTATTTTCAAAAGAATTGGCTACATTGCAAAATTAGAAAATTTGGTTAGGGTCCATTACAAATTTTTTCACTTTGGAGATAAAATTGTAATTTGGGTAAAACTTTAGGGAGGTAAAGTGTAGTGTTTTTAAGAATTTTTTTTTTTTAATTAAAAAAAAAAAAAAATTGATGGAGACTGAGACAGGCTAGACAGCATTGCCGCATTGCACAGAAACCCAAAGCGACGTCGTGGGAGAGTAACAACAACAAATTCACTATGCGGCACCTTTTTTAAGGTGCGGTCGGTATCAGGTTAGCGAAAGAAGACAAGGGGCGCCTGAGATTTGTTACTATCAAGAGTTATTGTCAAGGATCCTCAGTATCTGGGCCGTCCCCAGATGTACTTTGTCACAACCTGTCTTATTATTAAACACGTTTATTTTATCCCCAAAAACTGCTTTTTTATATTATTTTGGATTTGCAGTCCTTTGACAAAGTACAGTGCCTTGAGTCTCTTTTTTTCATTTTTTTATTTTGGTTATTTTATAATATTTTAAAAATTAATTTTATATCAGTTTATTTCCAATTTTTCTTTGCTAAAAACATCTGTCGGGGCACCATATTATGAAGTTCACATTATTGAGTCACATGGAGCACACCATATAACTAACATCTAGAGAACATTAACTAGGTTGAGCCTATTAAATCCTGGCCCCCACGCCTAGGATTTGGATTCATTGCACCCTATACAATACCTTTTTTTTTACTATTCATGTTCTAGATAAAGACAAAATTGCCAGAAAATAAAAAAAAATCAAGTGGGCTAGTAGGATCTTTGTTGGCTATTGAACTATTCCAAAGGTCAGGGTGGTTTGGAAGTGGTGCGACCACCTCTTATGTAAATTAGGGGTAGGACGGCCACCCTCAAAGTGTCATTGATCGTGGTTGCGACTTACTTGAATCACCTTTTACAGGTGGTCAAATCACCCTGCCCCAATGTCTCCAAAAAAAAAAAAAAAACACGCAAAAAGCAAGTTTTTTATTTTTATTGATATCTTAATATGAGTTGTTCATTTTAAATAAACTCAAAAAAAAAAAAAAAAATGTACTGTATCTTGTGCAATGCTTCAAGTATTGAACCAGATCCAAATCCCCACGCCATTTAGATTAAGGAACTGTTTTTTCACGAGTTGAATCTCATTTCAGGGTGCATTTGACGAGATCTAATTGCTCAAAGTTCGTTAAAAGTTTTTTTAACAAAATTAATTTACTTAAGATTCAGCTTGAACCGTAGGGATTAAAACACGTATCCCTTATATCCTGTTATGGGACACTAATTATCCAGCTTAATGAATCTAGTCTACTGAAAGAGGTAATTTTGCACTTGACAAATGAAAGTCTGGTAGCACTCTTATCCGACTAGCCAAATTAACAACAAAAAGATCGAGTTGTATCAAACTCGTTAATTAATTTGGAGAAATATTTATGACTTGGTGAGCACTGTTCTTTAACCAAATGTAAAAATAAAGTTTTATTTTATTTTATTTTTTAAAAAAATTTTAAGATTCTCTCTCCTCTCAAAAAAAAAAAAAAAAAATGAACTGAAGGGGAGAATAAATTAGGTCAGATTAAAGTTAAAAAACCTAATCATATCATCTTCAAATACATGCATACACCTGCAGATTTGGCCACTAGCCGGCTATATCTGCCGACATAGTTTAGATTATATTAAAGAGTTGATCGTGGCCTACTTGAAATATATATATATATATATATATATATAGGATGCTACTACTAGTTGCTTTAGATAATTAAACAACACCAAATTAATGGTGCAACAAATCGTGTTTTAAGATCCGTCGGAGCATAAAATTTCGAGGAAATTAAGATGCCTTAACCAGTAAAAAACAAGTACAAAGGAGTGATTAGAACTGAATCAGAACGCAATCCAGATTAATCTATAAATAATTAAGGGTTTTCTCCTAATTGGCCTCTAAAAGCGTGGCAGGTTCGATAATCGTTTTTTTATTTTTTCATTAATTGTTTTATTCTATCCGTGTCAGGCTGGTCGCTCAGAGTCAGTGGATGATTCGCATCACAAACCCTCAAAACACAGCTAATGCAAACAATATAATATCTATAGAGAGAGAGAGAGTCCAATAATATTGTATGGGAAAGCTAAAGAGAGAAGAGGAAAGAAACCTTAAAAACCAACGAAATCTTTGGCGGCATCTCCAAGTATTCTTTTCTTGTTTAAGAAACCCAACTGGAAGGCTGTGTTGTCTTCTTTAGGAGACGAAAAGGAAGAAGAAGCAAACACAGGTTTGTTTACGTTGTAATAAATAAATAAATAAATAAGCATCCTTTTCTGGGTTCCTACAAACTAGAAAGAAGAATAAACAAGGTTTGAGTTTTTGTCCTCGAATGAATCTCGAAGTCGATGGAGTGCATGCTAATTAATATATATATATATATATATATTCTTATTAAAAACATCGATCTGATCTCTCGATCATGACTCAAGACTCCAATCAATATATACAACAAGCTTTGAAAATACTCTTCCTCGATCTAGCTAGCTTGATCCATGAAACTACAAAATTGCCCAACAGTACCCAATGCAATAAGTCCAAGCCTTTGAGTTGGTTGACATTAATCAAATGCATCCACTACTCTCATTGTAATGGCTTCCTAATTAATGACATGTGCACCATTGTAAGAATGATTTCTTTATATTATCCGTCAGGGTAATGCCTCTCCTGCTTTCCAATCAAGAAACAAGGATGCCTGTTAGAATATAATTTAAATGTTTAAGTGTATATTTTTTTTATCAGCATAAATTTTTGATATTAGTGGTGATTTAACATTAAATATTTTGAGTTCGAACATTGTCTCTGTCATTCCGCCCTCCCATTTTAGTTTAAATATCACGTGTCGGGCCTCATTTGTTGGGGAGATCTACCATTTTCTATTAGCTTAAATTTTTGAGATAAATGGTGATTTTATATGGCCAATGTCAATCCTTAGTTCACTCGCTCCATTCATAAAAACGCTATTATAATATAGAGAAAAAGCTATTTCTTTTAAGTTCTTGGTGTGAGCTTAAGTGATTATTACGTTAAAAGGTATTATTCAAAAGGAGAATGATATTTGATATTTCCATATAGTTTTCCAAGGGTGTGACCTAACACAATAAGAATTAATTATCTTATGAGAGACAAGGGTATAAAATAAAAAGAAACCAAAATGGGTGTGAAAGAAAAACCACCATGTTTTAGAAAAAGGTTTAAAATAAGTGATTTGTTTGGAACTCCAACTTCTCTCCATTCATTACTCCTCCTTCCCTTCCAAATTTAAACCTTTAATTTATCTCCTACCAAACTTGCTGCCACGTTCTGGTAGGGAAACCCATTCACCAAATGTTAATTATGATGCACCAAAAGTCTGTCCTGATCATCTGGAGATCATTATTCCACTACCCAAATTTTCTTTTAACCTCTTTTGTTTTTTTTTGCCTTTGTTTTCTGCTCAACTTGCCTTTGTTTTAGGATTCAAAGTTGCCACTACCTCTCTAATTTCCCTCTTTGAACTTAACGAGGACTGGCCAATCCTTATCTCACCTTTCAACGCATTTGTTTCCTTTAGTATTAGCATCATAAACAAAGCATGGATACTCCACTAGATAAAGCAATCGAAATTTGTAGAATATCTGCACTTCTATAATCACAAGTTGCTTCTGATCAATCAGCTCCTTAATTGGTCTCAGTTTATTATTCCACACGCTGGTTATGCCCTTGTTCATGGGTTGGCATTTTTTTTTTTTAAGTAGATCTGGCCCAACAGGCTTTGAGCCGTATCGGAATTGACTGCATTCCCCCATATAGATCGCTGCCTGCCTGACTACATTTGTGAGAGGTTTTCGATGGGGCCTATTACAATAGTCTGCCCAAATACAGAGCGTAGGCAATTGCAAGGAATCCCCGTCACACGAGCTGACATACCCATCTAATTAATAGCCGTTTATTGCACTAAAATACATTTTTTACCAAGCTACATGACGGAACACATTTTTGTTAGAATATATTACGAGATTTGATTTTATATTATGAGATTTGATTTATTGTAATTGAATCAAATTTGATTATAATCAATTACAATAAATCAAATCCCGTAATATATTCTAACATTTGTTACCATTTATTGCAGTGGCAACTTTGCAAACCTAAGATTTGTGTTCATTCATCTTTAAAAAAAAAAAGAAAAAAAAGAGAAAAGAACAACCATTCTATTGCCGTTTGAACAAAATTTACTAGCCACTGCAAAAATTGTTTACTAACTATACATTGTCTAAACAAATCCAATTCTCTCTCAGATTACTAGAGAAACGACATGAAACTTTCGCTCAGGCTTAGACTGACATGGGTGGCAGTTGTGGGCATCTATCTCCCTTAACTTTCGGCCCATTTCAACAGGATCATCAGTAGACTGTAGAGCAACATGTATGTATAGATATATCCAGACAATTATTCTCACTATTTTTGAAACCTGCATCATGTAAATAATAAAATTAAAAAAAGAAAAAGAAAAAAAAGGCAACGTGTCTATTGTTGTTGTTATTGTGATTGTGATTGTGATATCTCTCTAGCATGTAATGCGGCCTGTCAAGAGACTAGAGTAGGTACTTCAAATTCAACATTTTCCTACATCCTAAGCTTATCCTACTATCCTCTCAAAGTCTAACATCTCTCACATCAAGATAGGGTGCAGACTACCGGAGGAATCCAAAAGGTTGAAGTGATGTGGAATGATGTGATTGGTGTGGATAATCGTCAAGATTCAAAACATTTGTGGGGCAGTGAAGATAATTATTGACAATATAGCAACAAGATAATGAGTCTTCTCATTATTCTTTTTTATAAGGATTTATACATAGAAGGGTTGTATTATATGTGCAACAGTATTATTTAAGTTGATCTGTCTAGCCATTTGTATAATCCCCCTAATAACCTTCCCTTCACTTAGTGATCAAGGATGATAAATTTCTTATTTCCTTGCTAATCATCTAATATAGTTAAAGTACACTTTAAGGTCACAATACTTTTGTATGCATAATAACATCTGAAATAATCCATCCCACTAGCAATTTGCTTGACCAAAAAACAAAGGGTACTATGAACCTAAAATAGCCAAGGTGAAGAGTCTTCAGTTTCAGTTCATTGATCTTTTTTCTACGGTGTTAACCTAGGAAGAGGTTAAAATGAGTAGCTGTTTCAGGTATTATACTTTCCGCAACATAACATACCTAAAATTTTACCAGTGCAGCTTCTGTCCTGATTGATCACTGCAAGCTTTCCCCGACAAAATTGATAATGTCATTGTGGCCTGCAATTTTTTTTTTTTCATTGATGTGAGACTAAATCTATTAATTAAACCCGCAAATATAAAACCAATATACATCAAATTTTCAGACAAGTTTGAATGATGTAACTCTAATAAAAGTAGTATCAGCACCTTAAATAAAGGACACTAATTTCCACCAAAAGTAAACTGATTTTAGCTTGATCAATTGTTAAAAGGTTTCTCTACCGGAGATTACAGTCAATAAAAAAAAATCACTAAAAGCTACTTTAAAGTGCTCCACATTTTGAAAGGTGCACTCATAGTCTTGGGTGTCCAATTAAAATTATTCTACAGGTTCACCCAACAACAAAGTCTCAATGACAAACCTTGACAGTGAATTGTGCTTATATCTGGCCCTGTCAGCTCAAATCCATCATCACTTAGCAATGACATCCCTGATGAAGTTATGTTAAAAGGGAAAACCAGAGGTGGTGATATTGGAGATTTTGCCACCTTGATAAACCTCTGACCTGCAAGAGAAAAGAAAATTAAGAATTTTTGAAGCATGAGATAAGAGGTAAAATCCATAGTGTTCACATGTTATCACACCTATAAAGGTAATTTAGATAGCCTAGTAGTCAACAAATTGACTTTTCTTGGAGGACATTTTCGCAATCTCCCGTCTTGAAATTCCAATTGATTTCTAATTCCAAATATGAAAAGAATCATACAAATTAAAAGATATAAACATTGATCTTTTCTAGTATTTTCTACAAATCATTAAGCTTATTACAAAAGGAGAAGAGAAAAGGAGGCAAGACAATCCCTTATATGCACCAAATAAGTAACACCTTATACGCACCGAATACATCGATGTTGGAGCTACGGAAGCGTTTGCTTAACACGTTATATATTTGGATAGCGGCTCATCAGAGCTTGAGTGTTTTTACTTATGCAGATTTTTTAAATTTTATTTTCTGTTCGTTCCTATTAGGGATTCTCTTGTATACTTTGTGTGTACTAAGGTTGCGCCCCTCTGCATTTTATTAATGAATTGACATTACTTATATAAAATAAAAATAAAAATAAAATAAAATAAAATTCTAAGTCTTTTCGGTTTAGATGAAAAACATTAGTCAACGGAAGGTATTCAAAGTGTAAAATGACTTGCGCTTCTCAAAAAGGTGAAAGTTATTTTACGCCTCTCATTTAATACTCAAATGTACTCGTACTTCTCACAAAAAAAATTCCCTAGAGCTCATTTTTTCTTATAGAGACATCCATTCTAGAAATCCTTCATCACTTCGTACACACACACACACACACACAATATTATATATATATATATATATATATATATTCCTTCAAAACACGTGTTACGTCGAAACAAACATAACCTAAGTTTTGTTTGCAGTTAAGTTGAAGGGAACCAAATCCACTCTATATTAAACATGCTATCTTCAGCAGATAAGGAAGCAATACATTCCAATCAAACAAATTTAATGGCAAGTTAGGCTCATTGGATGGTCTGTTTTTAACATTTTATTGTGTCAGCATGCACATTAAAAGTAGATACAAATTTAATGGCAGGTCAAGCTCATAAGATTATTAAAAAATAGCATGTGTAGTACCAACCTGATTTAGATTCAAGCACAAGACGAATTGTCACAGCATGAGCCCAGTGAACTCCCAAAGCAGCAACAAGATGAGAGTCATATCTCATGCGATCATCTTTGGTTTCATCCCAGCTTTGCACTGCAAAAGATAATCTCTATTTGTAATACATCTGGAGGAACTTTTGTAATTTGATTATGCCATCCAACCTTGAAAAGAATACTGGCAGGCCTCATCACGGCTTTGAGATCTCACTTGATTTGTCACCACAATAGGAATTCGTGAAAATTCAGCAAGTGACCTAGATATTAAACAAAAAGAAGCATCATTCAAGAAGAAAAGACAATCACCTATAGCAAAGAAGTTCCGTAACATAGCAATTAAGACAATTTAATTCTTACTTGATAAAAGAAACATGCCAACCCAATGCATGTTGCCTGGGCGCCCCTTGCTCATATTCCCTGAACAATGGAGTGACCACTGATTATATACTAACCACAGCCAACTCAATAATGCATGATGCATGACCATTGTATATTTTGCAAATATATCTCCAGAAAACATGGAAGAGATTTGAAAAAATAGGACGGAGGGCATATAGAAGCAGGTATTGAGAAGAGATGAGTGGATAAAGAATGGTGTGTTGAGTGGGGGAAGAACCCTGGGAGAGAGAAGAGTGGGAAGTGAAGGGAAAGAAGACTCATCAAAGATGACATTCCAAGAAAGTTAAGTTCGTTTGGTGGGAAGATGGAGTCATTTATATCCACGATGAGAGGGTCTGTATCCTATGAAGATGCATTTGTCTGAGCGAAAATCCAGTATGTGCTTGTTGTAAGGCCGGAGATGGGGCCAACAAGCACAACCAAAAACTGGGAGGGAGTTGTAAATGGGTCAGAAGTTAAAAAGTCATTGAAAGGGTGAACATTGTTTAGGAGAGACGCAAAAATGTGGAGTAATTTCTAGTATTCACCACCGCCATCTGTTTGGATGGGTTTAAGTTTAATCTCACAGTCAAAAAGGCGTTCGACATAAGCCTGAAATAGGATATAGCCAAATAAATTTATTGAAAAAATATTAATTAAGGAAGAACACTATTTATTTTCAGACAACGAAAAAGAAAAGTTGATACATTTTTCCTTGTTGACATGCAGGATAGACAGTCAGCTTTTTATTGGATGGGCCAACTTGAAATTTGGACAAAATGTGACGAACTATGCAATCGGCGGGATGACCAAAATGGCATGCCAGCCCACAAGAGGAGAACCAGCGGAACAATCCATTTCTACTCGGGCCGCTGTGCAGAATTTTCACGGACAAGCGCTCCTTGACAAAAAAAGGCGGGTGAAATTCCATGAAAGCGTTATTATCATAAGTAAATTATTGAATAGATTTTTTTTTTTTTTTTTTTTTTTGGAATTTATGGAGCATGTAAAAGATGACGTAAAATACAATTAAAGGAAGAGTTTAGAGGTGCCAGTATTTTTTATGGCGAGGTTGGTACCATTGCCTACTTGAATCTGATCGGTGCCATCATACTCCTTCGAGTGGATATTCTGATTGCTTAGGTCGAAGGTAATGAGGTGGGTAGCACTTGTGTCTGGATACCAATTTAGGTCCTAAGATTGTGACGATGCAGCAGTGTAGGCAGTGAGATTAGGGCCATTAGCTTGAAGGCTTGGTCAAACCTGTGGTAGCATATCAAGGCCGAGTGCACCCATTTTGCCACAAACCTAATATCTGAGCCTTGGGTCCGAATTGGGGCTTTGCCCATTTGGATTTGAAGGGCCACGAGCAGGGGATTGTGTGGGATACCCATGCCCTTTGTGGTCAATAGCTTCGCTTGGAAGAGCTGTTGGAACCACGGTGGCCTCCTCTGTCATTATGGTGGCTTTGGCCGCGGTAGACAAGGTTGGCGGCGGAAATGGCGGAATATGATGACTAGGCGTGATGCTCAAGCCACATCTCGTGGGCGAGCAAGTGACTGAAGAGGTCATCAATGGTGAGAGGATCCACTCGGGTTGTCACAGAGGTGACAAACGAGTCATACTCTAGACCCATGTTGGCGAGGAAGTAGGAGGTGAACTCAAAGTTGTTTAGCGGTTGACCGATGACGACAAGGGTGGCGCCGATGGTTTTGAGGCGTTGGAAATACTCTATAATGGACTAACCACCTTTCTTTGTGATGGCTAACTGGCAGTGAAGGCTCATGGTATAGGCTCGGGAAGTGGAGGTGAAGATTCATTCAAGGGTGGTCCACAACTCATGGGCAGTTTTGCAACCGAGGACCTGTGGCAACATTGCTTTAGAGAGGGAGGATATCAACATGCTAAGGATGAATTGATCCTGTTGAGCCCATCAAAGGGATTCATGGTTGACAACGATGATGAGGGAGCCATCGGTGGAGGTGGTCTGGTGAGGGAGGGTGACAGAGTTGTCAACAAAGCCATAGAGGTGAAGTCCTAGGAGGTAAGGTTCAACTTGGGCACACCAAGTGAGGAAATTGTTTTTAGTGAGCTTGGCGGTGACCAGGTGGGGAAAATTTGAAATCGGTGGTGGGTTGTTGAGTTGCTGGGTAGAGGTTGGGTTGGTGATAATCGGATTTGAGGTTGCAGAGGAAGAAGAAGCCACGGGTATAGATTAGGTGTTCGAAGAAAGGCTTCAAAGAAAAAATAAAACAGAGCAGGGCAACAGGTGTGTGTTGACAATGTTTGTCGTTAATCACTGCTCTGATACCATATAGAAACAGGTATTGAGAATGATTTTATTGCACACTTTTTCATTGATGTTCATTGGGTTTTATATACAAGTGCTTGAGGTTACAATTTAGGAAGAGATACAAGATTGATGCTAAAGAAATATTTGTTTCATTTCTTTGGAATTGCTAGTCGTTGCTTGATTTGATTTTGTTTGCCTTATTTGTGTTGCTTGATTGATTGTTGCCTTGTAGAGGTTGTTTCCTTGTGAGTTTGTTTGTTCATTAGGGCAAAAGGAACAATATAGCCAACTCAAGCGGAAGGGATCAAGGCTTTGTTGAGTTGAGCAAAGTTTACCTATGAGCTAATAAACATTAGACAAGTGTCAAGAAAAAGGAAGAGTGGAGCACATGCATGAACATTTTCATTTCTGTGCAATGGGGAATATGCTGGGAGTTTTGACAATGGCATTCACAAACCCCAAGGAAATTAAAATGTGATATCCTTGATACATTGCAGGGGAACACATTACAACTAGCATATGACCTTTTCAGAACAAAAGCATGGATATATGAGTGATATGAGAAAAGAAGTTTCTTCTGTTAAAAATTAACATGGAGACAGAGTTCTTTCAATTATCTAAAGACATAAAAGTTTCATCATGAAATGGCCTAAATGTAGATAGCCGTTTTTGGTTTGTGGATGTATGAGTTGATAACTCCAGAACCTTCACTGTTAATTATAAAAGAAGAAGAATAGGACACAATTTTCATTAAAACATGAGAATACGACCGTCTCTCTCACTTATAGCTTCCTCATATGCAATCCATTGAGAAAATTTTACTACTCTATTTTTATATTAAAGGAATACACAAGCTACCACTTGCTAAAGTTTTTTTTTTGATAAGTACCACTTGCTAAAGTTTTAACATGAACAATATTAGTTCCATAACTTTCCTTCTTTGTGAACATGAGAGAGAGAGAGAGAGAGAGAGAGAGAGAGAGAGAGAGAGAGAGAGAGAGAGAGAGAGAGAGAAGCAGATGATCATACTGAAAGCTGATAAAATGTTAATCAGGATTCAGTCTTCATATGAGAAGAATTCTGAAAATAACAGGGTACTGGCAAAATAATTCTTATCCTAAAACAAAGAAAGAAATGCTGATTAGAATAGTAATGCTGAAGAGTAACACATAGCTAAACCAGGTGGTTGATTACTAAAGAAGTTCTTACCCTGAAACAAGAGCAGCCATGCTATCAATTACTAGCAACTTCACTTGATGTTGGAGGAGTGAAACCTTGATTTGTTGCAGACTGGTAACAATATGAATAACATATGATCCATCGACCAATTTCAGCAGTCTTTTGATTAGTTAGTAAACAAATGCAAGTTGCTAGGATAAAGGACTATAGGGTAACCAGGGAATTTAGGACAACAAACGTATATAGAAAGTAAACAATGCAATATTTGATAAACAGTAGCACACCTTCCATTTTGCATCATCTAATTGCTAGGTTGTACATTCAAACCATCTAAGTTAATAGATATTGGGGGAAAAAAAGATTCCAATAATGCGCAAAACTGAAGAAGAGTAAGAAGAAAACCCTCAACTGGCTGGATACTACCTCAGAGGCCCCCCAGTGAACCTGAGAGATTTCTAGCAAGTCCATCCCGTGCATCAAAAGCAAATATAGACTTCTAAAAAAAAAAAAGCACTGCTCAGAGGCAGTTTTGTTCCAAAATAAACTCACCACTGATGGCAGTCCCTCAGGAAGTTCAGTTACAACTATCAACATATGCATGTTTTCTGGGGTTTTGGTGCAGTATGTATCAGGTCAGGACTTAAAGATATAAAATATCACAATGTATAGTTGCAGTATGTATTAGTTTAATTAAAAGACATGCAGTAGAGTAGCAATACTGCTGGCTTGTTGGGCCATTTCAATTAGGCTTCAGTTGTATTTAAGAGAAAAAAAGATACTCAGGTCACCCAAGCATAATCCCAACTAGTTTGAGAAAGTTGCAGAATACTGATTAATTATTCCACTCTTTCTTAAACCCAACTTTCATTTCAAAGGAATTAAATCATATGAACATTCCAAACTGGAGAGGTCCTGGTATTCATCATGCATGCCTTGCAATCCATATGAATTTCTCATCTAATCACCAATCAATCCTCCCTGAAGTTTCAGTCATAATCTGTCTTTTCTAAGGCCTTGGAAAAATGAAGTCTTACCTCTCTGTGAACTCAGACAATGATGTCGGATGCAAAACAAGGATTCTACCACCCATCTGAATATAGATGGAAAAATAATCTCCAGTTAACCGAAGTGATGCGAGGAAGTGAAAATTTAAAAAAGGGAAAAAATTTAGTGAAAATCCAGCATACCTCCTGTGCCATGCCTTTCATGAGAAATATTTCCGGGAAACTTTTCATTCCAATTTCTATCATCCTGAAAGAAGCAAATTTCGTGACTTGAAATTATTGCTCTTCTTATTGAAAAATTGTAAGGAAGACACATACACATCAAATGAGTGATATCATAAAGATGTGCTTAAGTACCTTCTTGAACTAAATTTGGATTCTACATCAATATATATTACACGACCATCTAAGCCTCCATAACTCACAGGTAGCGAAGCCAATAAAGAGAGCTTTAAGCAAAACTGCAATTTGATCAAGAAAACTACAGCTCAAAAATCAACTAACCAAGCTAGATAGTTCCCACAAAATATTATAGAGTTACCTATGTCATGCTTAGACTGCAAGCTCAAATTGTGTCCCTTAAATGAAACATCCCACTTATCAATGAGTAAATAAGAATGGCTTTACCCCAAGATGCATTTCTTCACAAAATAGCTAACAAAAGTGTTGTTTTGTGTCTCATATATCTCTCAGTTGACGAAGCAAAGCTGATAATTTATTTTCAAGGTAAGCACGTGCTAAAAGAGGGAAAGGAAATGGAATCCTAATAAAGGCTCCGCAATTTATCATCATAGTTATTATTATTATCTTCATTTGCTGCAGCTTGTTCCCAAAATGATGTGTGCATGGAAATGTTTTACCTTCAGATAGCCTTAAATCCCAACTACTGAGGGGGCGATGCAGGTTCTCTTCCATCAATTAACTTTAGGACAGAATTCTCAATGAAATAAAGGTCATTATATACTATATCATCACCATGATCCAAATTCCTTGTAGACTTTTTACTTTCCTTACAGCAACTTCAAGAGGAACCAATACTCTTTACTGTCTTTGAAAGGTGTTTTTTAAAATGATCATTTTCATTTTCATGTAGCTAAGTGAAAAAGGATGTTCTTTTATGCCTAATTACATAGACACATAGAGGAAGAAGAAATTGGATACTGTTATAAGTCAAAGATGCCTCTATGTATTAAGATCTGAGTATCACAAGAACCAGACACCCAGGACCTACATGTGTACCACAGACCTTCGTGAAGAGGTAATGATGTGTGGCTTTCTCCTAATAGTCATTTGATAAAGATTTCCCTTGCTACGATATATCATGTAAGACTCAAATTCCAACTACAGAGTATGTATGGATTCAAAAATATGCATACATCATGATAAGATCCCCAAGTACACCCAAATTGAGAGTAAATAAGGTACTTATGAAGAATAATACTTGTGTTTTGCCGATTCCTGCTGGACCAACCAACTCTGTCAAAACACCAAATGGTATTCCACCACATAAGGCTTCGTCTAATCCTTTCAGACGTGTGGGAAGATGGCCAGCCAAGTGCTCATTTTGAACCCGCTGCTCCATCAGAGATAATGCCTAGAAACAACTAAATCCAGCACCTCTGAGAAACTCAAAATCAAAACAGACAATAAAAAAAAATCTAGTGCACAGTTGATCCAACTGAACTGCCACTATAATAAATCGAAAATCCAAAGTTTTATGCTTACTGTTTGATATGGTGGACACACGATTTCACTGATGTGCGCTACTGCAGATGCTACTTCTGCCAACCCCACATCTAAGAACTCCATCAACTCAAATTCAGTTAAAGATAACGCATCCTGAAGCAAACAGCGTAAATGTAATTCCTCCACTTACCTTGTTAGCAATCATTGTCTTCAAATTCATTGCAAAGTAAAAACTACAGCTGAATTCAGATTCCAATAATGCCAATTTGTTTTTATTCCTTTTGTTTTTCCTACCAATTTGGCTGAAAAATTAGAACTGTAATCATCTTTACTACAGATTCATCAATTAGGACCATGGACAAGTTGAACTTTGCACCAGAAATTTAAAAGAAAAAAAAAATTAAATTAGAAATATAAATTATTTCCTTAACAAAACATTAAGTAGTTCCAAACTGTGTCAGCTAAGCTAGGAGGAAATGAGGAGGTTGAGATTCGGTAGTTTACCTTGGCGGTGATGATGTTACGAGCTGCGAATATGTTGGCGATCCACCTGGGCAGGTCCATCTCGCTGATTACCATGTTCGCCATTTCTCTCACTCTCACTCTCCTTCCCCTGCTTTCCCGCCAAATGTGAAAACCTAACCCATTCTTTTTCACTGAAAATTTGAGCAGTGTGCCAGTGACGAAGAAAATCTGTTTGTGGGAGAGAAAACGGTGACAGACTAAAATGTAAGCAGGCCCGTTCTTAGCTCTCTTTAAACCCAAATTTCACAGGGCCTTAGGGCTGCAATGATATCCTTGCCTTGGCCCAAAATATATTTTGAATCGAAATTTTGTAAGTCTTTTGTTTTTGTAAACATTGTTGTTCGAATCTCCTTACTCACCAAGTGCTTATAACATTTTTATTGGGCTAGCCTTTTAGTCAGGATAGAGTTTGTCCGGTCTTTAAAAGTGACATGTATTTTTTAGCACTTGAGCAATACGAATTTTTAATGACACGTGTTTTTCACATACTTTTTTAATATCTTAAAATACAAATGTTGTGCTAAAGGTTGGTTTGTAGGTAGTAAAAAGGGGCAAAAAAGTAGTTTTATCGGATATGGACACAATTGCGGATGTGGATGCAGTTATTTGCAATATCTAATGTACTACACACTTGCAATATCGCATCCGCGAAGTTATTGCAGTTATTAAGTGTGGTTATTATCTATTATTTGAAAACAGGTAATGAGCCTGTTTTTGAAATGCTTTTAAAAATATTTTTGACTGATTTTTAGTTTTTTAGGTTTGTTTTAAAAATATAATGCAACACTAAAAATATGTAGAACCAAAAAAAAAAAAAAGGTATGATGGATACAACTTCAAAATATCCATAGTAATCAATGCTCACAAGAAATACCAGTAAGGGCTTTTTTTTTTTTTTTTTTTTTTTTTTTTTTTTTTTCTTTTTTAATCCATAATTTAATAAACATAACAATTAAACGAGCAAACATTAAAAAAAAAAAAAAAAAATTACAAATCCACCATAAAAGAAATAATATTACAAATTTATAACATAAAAAAAATAAATTGTCTAAATGTATCACATTCATAAGAGGGTGTTGATAGCGTTGTGTTGTGTTTAATATATATATATAGGGTACGCAGATACGATTATTAACTGCATCCGCTATCCGCATCCGTATACGTGGATAACTGTTTTTGCTAACCACATCTGCATGTGCGGATAGGGGATAACAAATAGGTGCAGATAGCGGATATGAGCAGTTAATATCTGCCCGCATGTACACCCCTACTATCAAACTAGTCATTTTAGTTATAAAAAAAAATGGCCAGTTGTTATAGTGCTTAGCAAATTTGAGAACTATAGCTCAACAAATGCATAAAAAAAAAAAGAAGAGAGGGTTAAAAAGGGAATTGCACCTTGTGGTTTAACTTTTTTATTTTTTACCCTCTGTGGTTCATTTTGTATCGCATATGATATCTTGTCTTTGGGAAAAAATGGAGATGGTAACTCTATTCAAATTTCTGTCAAAAAACTAACGGTAGTCCACGTATCTACTTTCAGGTATTGACACATCTCCTATACATTAAAAAAATTAAAAAAAATTGGTTATGCATCCGTCTGGTTTTTTTTTCTTCTGATTTGTAGGTATTCTCTGACCATATCAACAATTTTGGCCTCTCAGTTATGCATCCGTCTATCTACCTCTGTGTTGTGCCATTCATCTCCTCCATGGCTGCTGCTGTTGTTTGCTGGTTGTGTTTTTATTTTGAATAAGAGTTTTATTCTCCATATATCTACCCTCATGGACGATCTATGAGATGAAGGTTAGTCAGGTGTGAGGGGTTATCCCTCACGACCTGTATACTTCGGTGCGAGGGGTTATCTCTCACGGCCTAGATAATTCGGTGTGATGGGTTATCTCTCACAGCCGGTTTAAATAAAGTTTTCTAGGATATTTGGCTACCATTGTCTTAAATCTAGTCTGTTCGGAGCAGATCTACTCTTTAACTATTTTTGTATATGGGTTAGCCGAATATAAAAGTCATAGATAATACTTTATTATAAGAATTTTGTTTATATCTATGACTTTGTAACCTCATAGCATGTGGCTATGAGTTTGCAGAGCTTTATACTTTATAATGTAAGAGCTTTATGCTCATAATTTTTATTAATGAAATACTAGATCTTTCACTAAAAAAAAAAAAAATCAATTTTATATCCCTTTACGGACATTAGAAGGAACTCTAGCATTTCTAAAAAATAAATAATTAAGATCTACACATAATTTTATTTTATTTTTTTTAGATATGATCTAAACAGAATTAAGAAAATAGAGTAAGAGGATCTTGATCCATCTATACCATATATTTTATCACCTATAAAAGTAGAGCCACGTGTATAGTTTCTTATTTCGAGCATATCGGAAACGACGTCGTAAAAAGGCTGTTACAGTGAGACGAGACTAGTTGGACCTATGAGCAGCGTAATTAGCCAAGGCATGCAGCCAACGGCGCGGCCTTCTCAAGATCAAACTCGGAGAGCTGATCCTGCGCATCCTCCTTCAATTTCTCTGCAAACTCCCTCGACTTCTCGATGCCCATCAACTTCGGATACGTCACCTTGTCAGCCACCAAGTCCTTCCCTGCCGTTTTTCCCAGTTCCTGCGACGACTTTGTCACGTCGAGAATGTCATCCACTACCTGATAAAGCAACCCAGTGTACCTGGCGAATGCCCTCAGTTTCTCAATCTCCTCATCGGATCCTCCTCCTAGTACAGCTCCAAGAACCGTTGTCCCTTCCAGGCTTCCACCATGGCCGCTGTCTTGCGCAGATGGATGAGTTCGAGGTGCTCCAAGCTCACGCCAGAGATCCCCTTTGAGCTTATATCAAACACTTGGCCCCCAACAACCCCTTCGGCTCCAATGAGTCTCACAAGCTCCCCAATCCCACGGACGATCCTCGCTGGCGGCACGCCCACGGTGAACGCCGCTATGTGCTCGAACGCCATTGCCAGGAGCGCGTCGCCGGCGAGCACCTTCAAGGCTTCGCCGAAGGCCTTTGTGGCTTTTGGGCTTTCCGCGGCGGAAATCATCGTTGTCCATGCAAGGAAGTTCGTCGTGGATCAGAGACATGGTGTGGATCATCTCCACAGCGCAAGCGGCGAGCATGGCCATGCGTTCGGTGCCACCGACGAGCTCGCAGGTGGCGATGCAGAGGATGGGGCAGACTCGCTTGCCACTGGCAAGGAGGGAGTAGCGCATGGGCTCGTAAAGCTTATGGGGCTCTTTCAGCGAAATGGCGGCGTCGAGGGCTTGGTTGATGGCATTGACTTTTTGGGCTATGTAATCTTTGAAACTGAAGGTTGGGTTTGAACTTTCCATGGTCATGTCAACACCGCTGAGTCAGAGAGAGATGAAAAGTGGTGGGGGAGATGGCTCGGTGTCGTTCTGAGAGTGCCAAGGAAATAGGTATCCATATGAAAATTTTGGAAATTTGATCTGGATCCAACAGGTTTTGCCCGTCTAACCAATCTCACAAAGCTTATGTTTCTCAATTTTATTTTTAAAAAAGAATGTAACACTAAACTTTGACCAACATTTCAAGATGGAAGATGACAAGATTGGTACATTTCACTAATTTAACCATCTTTGAGAGAGAGCACCTTCGTGGTGTTTGGTTGCTTGAGAGGGGGGGGGGGGGGGGGGGAGGAGGCTTCTTGGTGTTTGGTCTCCACCTAGCTTTGAAAGGGCTAGGTTGGTTGTTTTTGTTCCCTTCCTGGATTCTTCTAGGGAGTTTAGCTTTCACTCCCAGCCTTTAAGACTGTGGAGGTTTTGCTCCTCACGGTTTGATCCGGTGGAGGTTGTGGTTCTCTTAGCTTCAAGCTATGGAGCTTTTGTGTGTGTGTGTGCATTTTTTTTTTTTTTTTTTTTTTTTTTTTTTTGTGTTTCAGCAGAAGGAGTTTCAGGCTATTGGTTTTGTGGGTTTTGGCCGCTCGTGGTGTGTCTCCGGCAAGGCGTTTCTGGCTATGCTTTAACAATGTGGTTTTTATATGGTGCTAGATCTATGCGTTTTGGCACGGATTTATGTGACACGCGCCTCCCTGTGGTGGTCACGGGCCTCCTTCAGTCCGATAGTCACAAGCCGTGGCCGTGCGTTTTCTCCCCTGTTTGGTGCGTGGCCAGCATGTGCTGGGGAGCTTCCTCCCTAGTCCTGCGTGTGAGGGGCATGTACCACTTTTTCGGTCTCAGGTGGTGATGATTTGGACTGTTGAAGGTTGTTTGCTACAAAGAGGGATTCGGAAGTAGGCGCTTGCACAACACGCGCCGACTCCGGTGACGGCTTTCCCGGAGCTGGTGGTTGTGGATTTTTCTGCTTTGTATATTCCTCTGTGTCTACTGTGAATCACAGTGTGTCTACTTGTAATGCACAAATGTTTCATGGACTTATTTGGTGTCTGTGGTAGATACTAGCCATCTTATCTTGTTTAATATGGGCTTAACTGTAAAGAGTAGCTTTTATTGGTTTCCTTGTAATATTTGTGTATTGTATTTAGGCAACTGCTTCAAGTCAGACTTGTTTTTTGACTTAAGGTTTAGGGAGGTCTTGTACCTCTATCCTTGTATTCGCATTTGGGCGCTTTCATCAATATATGGTAGCACATGTTATTTTGTTCAAAAATAATAATAATCTTTCTTGATAAAAAAAAAAAAAAAAAAAAAAAAAAAAAAAAAAAAAAACTGCTTTCCTTTTTTCTTTCTTCTTCTTCTTTTTTTTTTTCTTTTTTTTTTTTTTTTTTTTGTCAATGAATTTAAATCATAATCAGGGATAAAATATAATAGAAAGATGCCTATTATTTCTAATTAAAGGAAATCTCCTATTCTTTTAAATTACAAAGAATACTAGGCTAAAATGTATCTTATTCTCACCAAGTTTGTTTTAAATAAAACCCAATAAGGAGTTATTTGTTATAGAGGCCTACTATAACAACACCTCAATCTCCAAAGATCAATTTTGCAGTTTTGCCTTTTTTTTTTTTTTTTTTTTTTTTTGGGTTAAGTACTTTTTTGCCCCCTATGGTTTTACTTTTTTTATTTTTTGCCCTTTATGCTTTCTTTTTTATCACAGGTGGTAACTGGGTTATGGGAAAAGACAGAAATGGTATCTTCGTCAAATTTTCTGTCCAAAACAAAAAAAAGGCCACGTCAACCCACACATGTCGGTTTAATATAGCGACACCTATCCTCATGCCACCTAGACTTCAAACCACTGCCACGTCACATTATTAAATTTAAGAGGAAAATTAAAAATTTCATGATTTTAAAAATACTGGTGATTTGATTTTCACAACTGCTCGATTCTTCCCCAAGCCCTAATTTCTCAGAGTTCGTCGACCTCACCCAAATCTCTTCTGTCACTTTCAAATTTCGTCCCTTTCGATCTCCACCCAAAGTTTTTCTTCAATATTTTGGCTGGAACAGTCCCTGTTGGAAGCCGGTTAGAAGCAGAACCCGAAATCTCCTCGGCCAACCTTCGCCACAGGGTAGCAACAAATAACATAGGTATTTCTATGGCGCCCGAAATAGTTTTTTTTTTTTTTTTTTTTTGTCGTATTGAACATTTTAAGAACCAAAAAACTTGGTTGTAGTTTCTTTGTGCTGTGCGAAAGAACTTGACCGAAGACGCTTTATATACTGCTTTTGTCTAAGGGTTGGTTGGTTGCTGGGCATAGTATTTTATTATATGAGTTTGGTTTTGTGGTCAAAGCATAAATTCTCGAACTTTATGTAGAGTCTCCAATGCACGTGTTTTGTGTGTTTTTGTCGGTTGTAGCTTTTGTCAATTTCTGTCTTGTTATTGTCGGTTGGTTGTTGGAAATTTGGAAACGATGTATAAAGAATTGGATGTGGGCTTTAGCCAGTAATTAGTATTTTTTTTTAGGAGTCCAAAATGGTGGTGCTCATTCCAGTTGAATTTGTATGTCATTTGGTCTCCACGCTTGTAGGTTTTGTAGGTTTGCACTTAGTTGTAGTCCATTCAAGTTACAATGCTTCATTCGAGGGGTGGTGATATTGTCATAATTGGGGGTTGTTGGAAAAAATAACTTCTCCTTTCCATAACTAACGGGTGGAGGGTTGTGGATTCAATTTTGTGTGGGTGTGTGAGTTGTACATTATATAATACTGTTATGGCTAATGAGATACTTGTGTAAAACCCATAGTTGCACACAGACAATACTTAAAGTATCATGTTAACATGTTAATTAAACATATTATCATGGTTGAATTTTTGCAATTGATAACATGTTAATTAAACTAGAAGGATATAGAAGAGGGGACCAATAAAGTATCATTTTTGTAGTATAGCTCAATAAAACATGCAAGTGTAAAGACAAAATCTTGACAATGTGAGAAAATCCATTCAAAGAATAAATTCTCCAACATTAAGGACACTTACAACTCATCCTTGTGTGTTGCCTTGAAATCATTTAGTATTGTCTTGCAATCATTTCTGTATTGCCTTGTCTGATTTTGTGCAACAATTACAACTTTTTTTTTTTTTTATCATGTGTGTGTATAATTGTGTGCGCGCTTGTGTGTTTGATTTGATTATGAGTAGGTGAGTTTGATTATTCTCACTGTTTACCAAAATGGTGTAGAAATGGATCCAGTTTTTGGTTTGATAATCTACAATCATGGGTCCCAGTTCTGACCTAGGATGGAGTATATTGGAGGTGATACAATGGAAATAGATGACCTAGATGCAGACATGCTTTGCTTTTGAGACATCACAAAAGGAATAACAATAATTTGAAGCCGAAGCAAGAACATGTGGACGTGAGTTTTTTTTTTTTAAAACGGAATAACCATAATTTGGTTTACAATTGAATGTTACAATTATGTCATTGACTTGTTTGGTTATTCTATGTGGGAGAGAGGACCCTCGGGAACAACATCTCCCCCAACAACCGAGTCGATTATACATAGACAAAGGCGGGTATCCGACCTATACAGGAGGAAGGAATTAGTGAGCTTATGTTGATTTGTGTTGGATTAAGTGCTTTGTAGATTTTCTTCTAATGCCTTATGTTAATTTGTTAATGCTGTTGCAGCTTGGGGGGCCGTCAAAGACAGTTAAGCAGCAATAGGTGGATCACAACAGTATTTTACTTTGATTAAGTAGATCCCAACATTAGTATGTGACTTTTGATGTAAATGTGTATTTTGACCATTTTGTGAACATGTTAAGTGGTGCATGTAATTTTAGATGTATTGGTGCACATGGTGTAATAGCAGGGACGGAGCCAGGAGTTCTTATGGGCAGGGGCCGGTGGTAAAAAAAAATTATTGGTAGGGGCCAATAGGCTAAATTTTTAGTTTTTTAGCTTATATATTTTTTTTTTTTGAGATTTTTTTTTTTAACCTAAGAAATTTTTTTTTTCAAGAAATTTTGGGGGGGGCCATGGCCCCTGCCAGCCCCCCCCTCCCTCCGTCTCTGTGTAATAGGTTATATTATTGGTGTAACAAGATTAATTGTTAATTGTTTATTTGTTGTTTATGAAGAGTTCAATTGTTGGCTTGTGACTCTTGATGTAAAGGTGTATTTTGGCCAATTTGTGAACATGTTAAGTTGTGTATGTAATTTTTTATGTTTTCGTGTACATGTTAAATGAGATATGTAAATTTTGATGTATTGATATAGAGTGTGTGTTGGCAATGGTGTAACAGGTTATTATTGGTTTTGTCATTTTGGGTTAAGGTCATTTTCGAAACAGGATTGTGATATAATTACAATTGTTTGTGTTATATCAATTTGGCAGAAAAGATGCATACCAAACACGAACTTATTGTTTGTGTACAGAGGTACCAATTGTGATAGAAATAGAAAACCAAGGTACCATTTCTGGTACTAAGTAAAACCACAAGGGGCACATCAAGACATTTATAAAATCACAGGGGGTATCTGTCCAAAAAAAAATTGTGTAAAACATAAACATTTGGGCAATTTTTTGGCTTTATAAATTGTGTACACTGATTATAGTGTGTTTCCAATTGTTATACGGGACTGATTGTGTAATGTTCATTTTTTGTTTATGAATGATGCCTTTGTTGCCAACATGTTATTTTTATGCCATTGATGCGTACATGTTATATTTGGCAAAAAACATGCATTCCAAATATACGAACTTATTATTTGTATAAAGAGATACCACTTGTGATACAATTACAAAACAGATGTACCATTTGTGATACTAAGTAAAAACATAGGGGGCACATCAGGACATTTATAAAACCATAGGAGGGGCATATATCCAAAAACATTTGGGCATTTTAGGGATATTCTAAGTGGTCAATTACACAAAGGTTGTAGTTAATGAAACCAAGGTACTTAATGAAACGACATTGGGCAAAACATGGAATTAATAAAACCACAAGGGGTTCAAAGTTACATAATTCACATTCATATGACAAACTACAAGTCATCTACTATGTGCAACACAAGCGACCAACAACATTGCAAATCATAAAAACAACAAAGCATACATAAAAAATGTATCTCTAGCCATATAGATGTCATTTTTCTTCTCTATATACTTAATGAGTGTCCTGTGTTTTATCATCCCCCTTCTACAATTGTTTAACCCTCTCCATGCAAATGTCATTTTCATTCTGCAAGTCTTTAATCCTTGCCATGTATCTACCATTTTCATCCTCCAGCTCATTAACATTCTTTGTAATCTCAGTTAAGACCTCCATACCCGTTGCACAAGTTGATTTGTCTAACAATTTGAAAAATCAGCATGCAACTTTTGTCTGTATGTTGAAGTATAGCAAGACAGTCAGTAACTCAAATTATCTAGTGGAAGTACTTCAAATTAACTAGTGGAGGTACTTCAAATTAACTAGTGGAAGTATAGCAAGAAAGTCAGTAACTTACTCTTGAGTTGTATGTGGCACAACCCCAAAATCTTCTTTCGGGGTTTTCCTAGTACATGAGGTCTTCAATGGTGATGGTAAATCGCAAAAACATACATAGGACATCTCAGCACGGTCCATCGAGAAAGATCTAGATGATGACTTCATTTGATTCAACAAACAAATAAACAATTTTTTAATTTTTATTTTTTAAAAAATTTGAGTCAGGAACAAATTTCATTTGAATCAAATTCAAAAACAAAACAAATTTAACAATGGGTTAAGAACAGATCTTGTCTAAACCACGAGAAACTTCATTCCCTTCTGAATCTCGTAGCTGACTTGATGCCATTTCGATTGTGACCTAGATTATGCGAAACCACTGGGAGAAATGGTCGTACTGGAGCTGGGGGAAGCCACATAAATCTGCATTGGCTTGATCTCCTTTAGTTACTAACTCTAGTTTGTGGAGAATCAGTCTTCCCGGAGATGTTGGTTAGATATCTAATGTTTTTAGCAATTTGGGAGAAATGGGTTGAGGAAGACAACGGTTTTTAGCAAAATACATTTATTTGTATTTCTAATAAATTACGTGGAATTAGTTAAACACGTATGATGTCTGAGGTGTGGCATGAGGACATGTGTTGCTATATTAAATCGACATGTGTGGGTTGACGTGGCATTCCGTTTGTTTTGGACGGAAAATTTGACGAAGGTACCATCTTTGTCTTTTCCCATAGCCCCTGTACCATCAGTGATAAAAAAGAAAGCACAATGAGCAAAAAATAAAAAAATGAAACCACATGAGGCTGCAAGGTATAATCATTTTTTTTTTCTTCTAAAAGTAATGCTATATATTATACTAATATTTTACAAGTATTTTACTCGGTTGACATGGCAGTACCAATTCATTATTAATTTTTATTTTTGACAATAATTAATCCAAAAATAAAGTGGCATTACCACGTCATCATAGTAATATATAAGATTTCTCTTTTTTCCAATTCAAATTAGAGATGTTAGCAGACTTATGATGTGTCAGAAAAATTGAAAGACATATCTTCTGGGAAGGCCTGCTCTTGTTCTCTGGACTCCAGATGCTACGGGGCCCAATGGGCTGAAGAATGGGCTTACACTTGGGGGTCTTGTGCCTATTTCCAATGTGGACCAAACCAGATGACTAAATTGCCCATTAACTCTGTTGCCCCTTGGGCCTTGGCCCATGAAACAAGTGGATCAGTAGCTGCAAAAAGACAGCTGAGCGAATTGAACGAGCATTCATTACCCACAAAGAAATTCTTCTAAAGTTTATATGTAGCAGTAAAATTATCGTTAAATTTTAGATGGATTATTATTAAATTTTAGATTTATTAAATCATCAATTGTCTTTAAAACTTAAATTAATAGGCAGGGTTGGAACCAACTTTTGCAATTTGGGGGGCTAAATTAAAAAAAATCAAAATAATAATAATAAAAAAGAAATAATAAAATTAGGGATAAAATTTTAATTTTTTTTTTTTTTTTGGGGGAGAGACCTTGGGAATTGGGGGGCCCAGGCCCCCCAAGCCCCTTGGTAGTTCCGCCCCTGCTAATAGGATCCTTACGTGTGGGCTTATACTCTATTTTTAATAAGTAAGGCTCAACAAGTGCAATATTTAATCGAAATGAGAGGTAAATAAAACAATTAAGGTTCGAACTCATGATCTTTGCCTCTGATACTATGTTAATTAATTTCATAATATTTCTCACAAAAAAAAATCATTTCATAATAAGATCTAATAATAATTTTTAAGGTTAAATACCTTTTATTGTTTTGTATCACATGTGGTATATGAGTTATGAAAAAATATGGAGATGGTACCTTCATCCATTTTTCCATCCAAAACTAATAGATTTCCACTTCAGTGACACATGGCTGCTATATATATATATATATATATATATATATATATATATATATATATATATATATATATATATATATATATTGAGGCTTTTTTTTAAAAAAGAAAACAAAAAATTACAAAAAAACAAATCGTGATTTTTAGTTTTTTAAATTTTAAGGATTTTTTTTTTAAAAAAATAAAAATAAATTAGGAGTGGCTTAAGGGCCAAAATGGGAGTAGCCGAAACTACCTCCATTTGGTTGAAAAAAGAAAGAAAGAAAGAAAGGTGAGGATAGCTCCACCAGCCACTTTTGTCGATGATAATCTATTTAATTAATTAATTAATTTTTTTTTTTTTTTAAAAAAAGATCGCAACTCACATCAGCAACAAAACGTGATGTTAATTGTCACACACTTAGCAACGTAACATTTTTTTATTTTCTTTTCCAAGTTCCAAACATTCCCATTTCGACAACAATCTTTCCCATTTCACTTGAAATAGAAAAAAATTATTTTACAATCAAGTCAAGATTTTATTTTGTTACATCTAAAATTTTAAATAATGTGATAATATATATATCATATTATAACATAAACACTATTAGATATGTAAAATTTAATTTGAACTGTATAATAAAGATGATCCTATTAATCGGAATTCAAACTAATCCGCGTTGGGTTCTCTGATCATTGATTCCTCTTTCAATGGAACGTCCCTTTTTGACGCCGAAAGAACGTCACTGAGCTACGTAATTTGTCTGGCGTTTATAAAGGAGACAACATATATTCCGACTTCTTTTTTCACAATCCAACTCGCGGACTTCGGACATGGCAAAGAAGGCGGCTCATCTTTAGTGCGAAATGCTGCCGAAGCTTCCTAGGTTTTGACTATTAGACAGCAAAATCTAATTTGGTCCTAGTTATACGTTTACAATTTTTTTCAAATTAACTATTACATCTATTTTTTTACATGTGGATTTTACATATTCAATGATTAATTTTAAATAAAGTTGTTAAAGTTGTACGAGAATTGTACAAAATGAAGATGTTTATAACTTCTGTACAACTCTAACAAATTTTTTTTTTTTTTTTTTCAAACAAAATATTAGATCTGTTTTCTTACGTGTGGTGTTACATAGCCAATGATTGATTTTTTATTTTTTATTTTTAAAAAAGTTGTTAAAGTTGTACAAAAGTTATAAATGTATCATATCTTAAATCTTTAAGATATGATACATTTATAATATTTGTACAACTCTTATACAAGATTTTTTCAAACGAACAATTGAATATGTTTTCTTACAGATCGATTTCGTTTTCTGGCCCCCGAACTCCAATGTTGACTTTAGAAGACCAACTTTTTTGGAAAGTCCGATACTCCCGATTTGGGGCAAACAGCTTCGAAACTCTTCAAAAATTGACAGGTACGTTCCCATTGACGAAATCTACATTGTGGTAATGTGAGTCATACATATTCAATGATTATTATTTTTTTTAAAAAAAAAAATCATTAAAATTGTACAATAGTTATATAAAACAAATATAAACGTATAATATCTCATCTAATCACTCCTTTCATGCACAAGTTGTGTAATCATTTTTTTCTTAGCCAACAACAAACGTATCCAACACTACTACTAAACTAACCTATTTTGACAAACTGATCGATGATCATTGATCACATCCTGCCTGCCTTTTTGCTTATCCTCACACTTTTTTATTTATTAATATAAGAAAACCTGAAAAAACTTCTGGGGTAGGTGTGTCAGAAGCATGTACATATATAAACAAACTGATTGGTCACTGCTTTTGTGGTCATTATAGCTTTCGATGTCGACCATTTTGCGGCGAAAGGTGTCGGTATGGTGATGTGTCGCCTATTGATTCGCTGTCTCCCTCAAACGCACAACCTTGATTCCTGTAAAACAACAAACAACTAGTCGGGGGTGCCGACTACGCCCACTTCGATGCCTAAGTCAGTTCAAATCAATTTCCTAGAAAGTATCTGTAATCTCAAAAGCTCAAAGAGAATATATCTAATACCTGGTGTGATGGTCTTATTTATAGGCTGGTAGTTGCAGTCCTACTGGAATTCTTGAAGCCCAGTTGAACTAGGAGTTTGAGTCCTAGTCTGGTTGAACCTTAACCTTATCCTCAGGGAATTTGAATAAGGCTACAGAGTCCAAATCGAATTGCATTTGTACCTCTTTAATCTTAATTCTACGTTACTAGCTATCTTATCCCGTTAATAATGGGATAGAGGCTTATCCTTGATCTTCCGGGATACTGGCCTTATCTCACTCTAAGACAATTGTAACACACTTCGACCAACCCCCGAGGTGATAATATCCGAGACATGTTCACTTCGAAAGGACTAGGAGATCTCGGAATATTGCCGCACCGTAACAGGGTTGTGGAAGATCCGAGGTGTTATCGTACCGATGCAATCTTTGTAACCGGATTGTGATTCAACTTCCCGAATGGTCTCGTAGCTTCTGTCGAATATCCGAGGCATAAATATCCGAGATATGTTCGCTCCGATCAGACTATGAGATCTCGAAATATTTCATACCGTTACTAGGTTTCATAGGACCGAGGCATCATTATACCTAAACGATCTTCTTCTACTGGGTCGTAACAAATGTCCGAGATGTTTCAAGATTAGGATCTACGTGTTTTCGGGGTTAATTTTATCCCCAACAAAACACATTGCCATTGATTTTCATTTTGTACGTGATCTAGTGGCTCAAAAATCACTCATAGTCAAATTTCTCTCAAGCAAAGATCAGCTAGCAGATGTGTTCACCAAGGCTCTTAATTGTCTCCACTCGGTTTGCTTATCTTCGTAACAATCTTACCGTTTACTCACAATCTTCAAGATTGAGGGGCACTATTGGATTGACTCCTTCAGATACAAGTCACCCAGTTGTAACTGAAGATAAGAGACAAGACCAAGTCAATGATTCTATGAGATAATCATATCTCACTTTGTTTTTGTAATTTGAATTTTTTGTAACAAACTCAAGATGAGTTGGATAGTCTGTTTGTAATTTTAAACTTCGTATATTGGTTATAAATACAATATAAAACAAAGTTCTCATTGAGGCATTACAAACAATCTTTATTGTTCATTTTAGTTTTGACCCGTGTAACCACTCTCACAAAGCTCATGTTTCTCAATTTTTTTTTTAAGTAATACTAAACTTTGACCAACATGTTTAGGATGAAAGATGACAAGATTGGTACATTTAACTAATCTTTCTTAATAATAATAATAATAATAATAAAAAAAAAAAAAAAAAACTGATCTTTTTTTTCTTCTTTATTCAAATTTCTTTTTATTTTGTCAATGAATTAAAATCATTGCCAGGGATCGAATGAGTAATATTTTTTGCACAATAAATGTACACATTTTATATAACAACGCTGACGTGGAAATGATTTTTATTTTTTATTTTTTGTTCTACAGGAAACATTACTCTTTATTTATTTATTTTATTTTTATTGTGAAAATCATTTCCACTTCAGCGTTGTTGCACAAAGTGTGTACATTTATTGTGCAATAAACATTACTCAGGATCGAATAGAATAGAAAGATGATTATTATTTCTAATTAAAGGAAATCTCCTATTCTTTTAAATTATAAGAAATACTAGGATAAAATGTATCTTATTCTCACCAAGTTCGTTTAAATAAAACCCAATTAGGAGTTATTTGCTACAGAGGCCTACTATTACAACACCTCAATCTCCAAAGATCAATTTTATAATTTTGCCTTTTTTTTTTCTTCTTCTTCTTCTTCTTCTTCTTCTTCGAGTAATGCTATATATTATACCACTATTTTAAAGTATCTCACTTAGTTGACATGGCAGTATTAGTTCCTTATTGATTTTTTTTTTTTTTAAATTTTTGTTTGACAATGATTAATCCAAAAATAAAGTAGCATTGCCACGTCATCATAGAAATATATAGGATTTCTCTTTTTTCCAATTCAAATTGGGGATCTTGGGAGACTTATGATGGGTCAGAAAAATTGAAAGACATAGATTATGGGAAGGCTCGTTCTTGTTCTTTGGACTCCAAATGCTACGGGGCCCAATGGGCTGCAAAATGTGCTTACACTTGGGTCTTGTGCCTATTTCCAATGCGGACCAAACAAGATGACCAAATTGCCCATTACTCCGTTGCCCCTCGGCCCATGAAACAAGTGTATCAGTACGTAGCTGTAGAAAGACAGCTGAGTGAAATTGAACGAGCATTCGTTACCCACCGAGAAACACTTATAGAGTCTGCACTATTTTACGTAACAATAAAAATTATCGTTAAATTTTGGATGGATCATCATTGAGTTTTAGATTTGTTAAATTATTAATTGTCTCAAAAGTTTAAATTAATAGAATTCTCACGTGTTTGTTTAAACTCAATTTTTAATAGATAAGGCCCAACATATACAATATTTAATCGAAAGGAAAGGTAAATAAAAGAGTCAATGTTTAAACATTTATGATACTATGTTAAATTATTTCATAATAAGATCTAATAATAATTTTTATTATCACGTCAGAAAGTATACAAATAAAATGTCAAGAGATGTTTCATTTTCAGAGTGGCATGAAGCAAACTAGTTTTACCACTCTCTCACCCATAAAAGTAGTTCAATAACAATCAAGTTACTAAATTAAATGTGTACTCTGAATCTCTAGTGCTCTCCCAACGGAGCTATCCTCACCTTTCTCTCTTTCTTTTTCTTTTTTCAACCAAAAAGAAATGAGAAAACACATACACTTTTCCACCACGAAAAAATATTCTTGGATAACAGTTGTGCACAATACAAGACACATAAAGTGGGATTCATGTAAGTAAGACCCACCACATGGATCTCACACCAATCACTTATCTTGCACCACTACCTTCTGAGTAGTTAATTTGGTCAGACAGTAAAAAATTGATCATTGATTCCTTTAATTTCTTTTTTTTTTTTTTGAACAAAATAATCGGAGCTACCATGCATTAATCTGAAGAGGGCCGAAGGCAAATACAGTAAATAGAGACACATCAACACCTTACATACTAAACCAGAAAAATGTGACTTGGGTGCTGCCTACAAATAAACGAATATTACAATATGACAAATGTTTGAGCCATGGCCCCTACCAGCCCCTCTCCCTCCGTCCCTGCTTCCTGCCTAAAGAAACTAAAAACAAGAAAAAACACAAAGTTCCATTGTCCTAGAATGACTAGGAGACACAAAGTTCCATAACTCTAGAAGAACTAGGAGAACAAAAACTTCACTGGATCTAAGCCAAGAAAAACACAAAAAGCCTTTGCAGCCTTAAAAGAACTAGGAGGAAAGCACCATTGGAGGCGCCTCCTTCCGCTTCAAACACCTCTCTTCTTTTTTCTTTCTGTTTTTTTTTTTTTTTTTTTTTTTTTCCTCAAGGGCGGCTCGATATATATGCTTCTCTAATTTCAACGTAACGAAACGTAACGTCCCTTAGCTTTTTGACGCCGAAAGAACAACATCACTGAACAAGGTAATTTGTCTGTCGTTTATAAATGAGACGACATATATACATAATACATATATTATATTCCAACTTCTTTTTCCAAGAACACAATCCAACTCGTGGACTTTGGAGGCGGCTCATCTTTAGTGCGAAATGCAGCCGAAGTTTCCTAGGTTTTGACCATCCTGATCAGATTAGTGATGTAATTTGGTCGTAGTTTTACACACACACACATATATATATATATATAGCTAAATATTATATCACTTCCTTTCATCATGCACAATTGGCGTAATCATTTTGTTCTAATTAGCCCAACAACAAACGTATCCAACACTACTACTACACTAACCTTTTTTGACAAACTGATCGATGATCATTGATCACATGCACCCGGCCTGCCTGCCTTTTGTGCTTATCCTCACACTTTTTTATTTTATTTATTTATTAATATAAGAAAACCTGAAGAAGCTTCTGGATTGTGTCGGTAGCACTTAAACAGACTGTTTGATCGTTATAGCTTTCGATGACCACCCTTTTGCGGCGAAAGATGTCAGTGAGATTATTCATCCAAAAAAAAAAGACGTCAGTGAGATTTGTCTTGTCTTTTATAAAGGAGACAATATTCCAAGTGTTTTTTTCCAGGGAGACGCGGATATTTATATGGCGAAGAAGGCGGCACGCCGGAACTGGTTATATATATATATACCGTAAAAGCTACGGCATTATATATATATCGTAAAAGCTACTACGCAATGCCGTGGAAGCTGCGTAGCTTTTGACTCTCTCAGCTTACCTCCCCCTTAATTGGTCATGTACATGTACGTAAGCCTTTGTTTTTGTGTGTGTATATATATATATATATATATATTGAAATTGGCTTCCTTAATTGCGCCTTTAAAGACGGTGTTTTTTATTTTTTGTTTGAAAACGTCTTGGTTTTTAATTTTTGGAGTTTATGTTAATGTTTTTGTTTAAAAAAGAAAAAATAAAAAGAATATATATATATATATATATTAAACGAAAATCTTTACTACAAAATGTTTTACAAACTTGCATTATAATTTATGGTTAGTGAAATAATTAAACATAAAAGTGTTTAAGATACTATAATTTTTACTACAAAATCTAATGATACGAGTTTTATTAGGGGTATTACAACTTTTGCTATTATAAAAGAAGGGCCAAACGAAAGGAAGAACAATGGATTTACGGGGTTATACATTGACATTTGTTAAATGTCAATTTGTAAAATGAAACCATGTGGGGAAATAAAGTCACGGAAGGTTCTTGGTAATTGACTTTAGGTCGGATATGCTGGAGAACAATTTGTTGTATTGACTATTTAAATATCTTAGAAGAGACGTGCTCTACGTCATTCTTTCACTTTTCAAAATTATCATTAATTAATAGGGTCAAAATGTTTAAAATTTTATCAATTTCAACCATCCGTTAGAATTTTTGGTTAATCTTATCAAAATTCTTAAAATACTATACCCCCTGTGTTTTGTATTTTTAAAAAAATTATAATTTTTTTTTTCATAGATTCAAACATGAGTATTTTTGTAAATTCTGTTAAATTCTGACCAACACCTAAATTCTAACAATTTTTTTTCCTAAAAAAAAAAAAAAAAAAGAGGTATTTTGAGAATTTTGGCAAGATTTAACGAAAAATTCTAATTAAAAATTGACAATTTTTAAAGTTTGAATGCCTTATTACAATAATGATAAATGATTAATAATTATAATTGAAATTCTCCTCTAGTTATCAAATACATTTGTCACGAATGTGTGTCTCACACCCATTCTTCTCTCCTTAAAATAGACATTTTGTTAATTCGGAGTCCGTTTGTCATCGGCGCGCGAAGTTGCTGAGAAGGTGCGAAAGTAGAACGGAGAACATGTTGTTTGTGCCACGAATCACAAGGTTGATCCTTTGTATTTAGCTTTTAAGGCATTAGCGTCGGTTTTGCATTTGTCAAAATGCAAATGCACAAGTTATGTTTTTTTTAATTAGCAACTAAGGCATCGTCGGGTAGAAAGAAAAATAAAATAATATAAAGGGAGACGCACACCAATTAAGATCAGGGCCGAAAATGATTTGTGGGGGAGGTTTTTTCGTCCCCCAATCGTTACGACATTAAAAGTCACTTTTTTATTAAAAAATATTTTTTTTATTAAAAAGTAACGGTTGGGGGATGGGAAACCGTCCCTCATGAATCATTGCTCGATCAGGGCAACCCCAAGTAATTATAAGCTAGTTCTTTAAAATTTTAAAAAAACTATTAAAAGTATTTTTTTTTAGGAGGTAGACACTCAAAAATTAATTCTCTTCCAATTTTTTTTTTTTTTTAAATACACATACCCACAAATTACATACCCGTTGTCAATGTTCTACAACTATTTTATAATGCTATATATCATATTTTTATTTAATAATTATTTTACAATGTTAATGTGACGCTTCCACAATGCTAACAAGAATTGATTCAAGTTTAGTTCAGACAGCAACATTATGAGATAAAAATATAAGTAAAACGTTACTAAAAAAAGTTCAAAAGATTGATAGAACTGCCACATCAACATTCTAAGATATTTATAAGATAAAAATGTGATTTATAATATGAATAGAAATTGGCTACAAAATGGTTTGTAGCAATTAGCTACAACCTAATATATGATTCTCACATGTTTTCTTATCAATGTTATTAAAAAACATGTGAAAAGAATATGGTATTTAAAAAATATGTGTTTCTCACATCTTAATTGTTACAAATCAGTTTGTAGCTAATTTCTGTCATTCTAATATTATCCTCCAATGAGACATTCGACTCGATTGTATGTATTTCTTTGTTAAAGAAAAATGTTTGGTTTTATATTTTTGCTCATTTCTGTATAAAAGAGGTACAAATCTACCATTGAATGTGTGGGATCACATGTGAATTTGAGAGATTTAATAATAAATTTGTAAAAAAAAAAAAAAGAAAAATGTGCAAGATATATATGGAGTTAGAAACTTGACATGGGAAAGAAGGCGTGGGCGGCCAGTTTTTGCAAGGCTGGATGGTCTGACCATTTGGGTTATCTCCACCAAACCTTATCCTTCAAAACATCTTTGCCTTAGAATTGGGTTCCTGACAGCTGTTTTGCTCTCTGCGTTCATGGGCTACAATGCATAATGGTCATGTATGTGCAATGTATCATGTAATTATGTATGTAAATTGAATTGCAAGCATGCTTTCCACGTGCACATTAGGTATGTACCCAATTCCTTGTACATAATACACAGAAAAATAAACTTGAATTAAGAGTTAATCTAAATATAACTATTTTATGCTTTTACTTGCTTGTTGAATTTGAAAATAGCTGCAAAAATCTCCCCAAACTGTATTTTTACTTGATTATTCTTATCAGATAAATGTTTGGTATTATTCTTTTGCACATTTTGTGCAAAGGACTGTAAATTTACCATTAAGTTTATGAAACTACATGTGAGTTTTATACATTGAGTAGTAAATTTGCAAAAGAAATGCGAAAAAGATAGGTAAGAGAATTTAATAATATGTAACCATTGAGATGCTGTTTCAAAAAAATTCAGTGAGATTTTCGGGTTGGTTTATCCTTTCATTGGGGCTAAAGGTCCCAAAGGATTCTCTCTTTATCATGTTCTCCGCGCGTGCTTTATTTTATTTTATTTTTTTAGAACAAATAGCATGTGCTATTATAACAATTAGAAGCCTAAAGGCTACAACGAGAAATGAGGGACATACCCCCCACACTCTTAAGTCAGAAGAATCTGACTTAAAAAACAATTACATACGTAGAATCTCAAATTTTACTAAAATTACAATCAACCTCCTAACAAATAAAATTCTAGTAAAACCTAAACCACACATAGGCAATTTTTAATTGTGAAAATGGTAGTTTTCAACTTTTAATGTTATCCAGAATAAGATTTGTTACATTTGTATATCATAGAATGTCCATGTGCTTTTCCCACACGTTTACATTGCATAACAAAGAATTCGGGCGAATTAACCTTTTCTTTTTTAATAGGGGAATATCAGTAGGAAGAATGCATAATATTAATGCTCCGTTTATTTCGACGTAAAATAATTTCTGAAAAATGATTTCGGTATTTTATAGTGTTTGGTAGGGGCGAAAATAATGGTCAATGAAAATCATTTTAGGTTTGACCGTAAAACTTTCTTTAATTTTTGGGAAAAGATTTACGATTTTAAAAACTGTAAATCTTTTTCCGAAATTAAACTCTTCGTCCTTGCATACACGTTTGATATCCGATTGTAGGAATCCGGCAATGGTCGGTCGTCGAAATTAAGGCGGCACCGGAATACTGCCTGCGCTGGAATCTGGCAACAACCGGCCATCGTCGGTGGATGCCAGCAGACCAGATTCCGGCCATGGTCAGAAGCCTACTGAATCTGGCCAAAATGACCGAGATTTGGCCGGATTTGGATGGATCTGGTCACTGATCCAGCCGGATCAGGCCGGATCCGGAGGAATCTGGCTGGAATTAAGTATATTGGGAATGTACAGTACTAAGGGAATCATGTAAATATAAGGCATTTGAGGTGCACGATTCTGCCAATCGACCACCAATTGTTTTTAGAACGATGACAATTGCTGATAAGATTCAGAGTGGGCAGCGCGGTACGAAGCTTTTACCTGCTTTCCGAGGGGAATGAGACTTTTCCTTCTGGGCACTGCAGGAAATCAAAATGCCTCTTAACTCTAACGGACCATGTTATTAAATCTTGGATTGAATTAGGGAGTCTTTACATCCATTCAGTTGAACTGAATCAAGCTGAGAACAGGAATTTGAATTCTTCAAAATTAACTCATTTGTTTGGAAAAATTATATATTTATCCTTTCTATCACTTTATCCGTAATGTTTTCCTAATGTTTTAATTTTTACAATGTCTCCCTAATTTACCATTAGGGTTTTATTATTCCCCTTTTGTGACCTAAAATTACCAAAATGCTTCCGATCTACAATTTCCTAAATTTTTGCTCTTTTCTTTTTCATTTTTTATTTTTTGTTTATCAGATTTTTTAAGTGATTGTGAGAGATTACTTATAGGACTCACCTAACCAGATAAGTAGTTGAACATCCATATTTTTATTGAGATATGATTTTTTGCTACCTCAAGACACAACTCTTGACCACTCCTATCTAGTAAAAGTAAAAGTAGCAACGTGAGCAACGGTAGCCAGAAGTTGTGTTTTGGGATGACAATGTATCATATCTCATTTTTATTTGGTCAGATGGGTCTTATAAGTGACCTCTTACAATCACTTGTCTAAATTCTCTTAAATTCGAACAAATAATTATAGACCATCCTATCCTAATTTGCAACCCAAATGATAGAATAAGGGAGATATTACAAAAATTAAACATTAAAAAACATTGCAAATATAAAATATTAGTTAGAGGGAAATATTTGTTTCGCATGTACACGTGAGTAGTAGCCAATGCAAGAGGCAACTGCCGAAGTCGCGTCTATAAGAATAGGGTGAGTTGGGGTGTAAACGAGTTGAACTACTCGCAAGCTTATTCAGGATTGGCTCGATTTAAACTCGACTCGTATTCGAATCAATTATTAAATGAGCTGTTCGTGAATACGAAAATATGTTTGATTATTAAACGATACAAACTTGTATAAACTCGACTCGACTCGGTTAAAGCTCGTGAACCTGCTTGTATAAGGATTGACTCACTTATTAAGGCTCAATTTGTGTGTATGTATATAATTTATATATTAATTTGTTAATATATATTTATTTTTATAATATAGTATATTAATAAACATGTGATAAGCGCATGTTTTATTATTAATGCTATTAAAATAATATGTGCTTCTCACATGCCAAGTGATACATGTAAATTTCATACGTGAGTTTTATGAAATTTCCTACAAACCAGTTTATAAGAAATTTTTATCCTTAAAAAAAATCGTAGATTTGTCTAAACCTGAGATTAAAAAAAATCGTATATTTGTCTAAACCTGAGATTAAAAA
This sequence comes from Alnus glutinosa, assembly GCF_958979055.1. Lineage (NCBI taxonomy): Eukaryota > Viridiplantae > Streptophyta > Magnoliopsida > Fagales > Betulaceae > Alnus > Alnus glutinosa. Next base: position 20,560,600 of record NC_084894.1, read on the forward strand.
AAATTAAAAAAATCATATTTTTGGCTATAAATGAAGACGAAAGAGGCGCTCCTTTCTAGCTACTCACTTTGCTCAACGGCTCCTGCTCATCCTAGCTACTCGATCTCCAGCTTCTTCTTCCTCTTCCGTACTCAAAACTCCGGTTCTATATAGATATACCAATGGCCTCCGCTTCCGCCAACACAGAGAAGAAGAGAAACGCTAGCTTTCGTCTTCCCAAGAGAGGCCAGGTCAAAGCTCAGATGTTTGACAGCTTGGGCAGGACGTTTGTCTCCGCCGCATCCAAGGTGGGTAAAGCGCTAGGAAGAGCAGCCGGTAGTGGTGGGAACTCCGCCGCTTCAACCCCGCCTCCAAGCGCCTACAATTCCGATGGGAACTCCGATATCTCCTAGAGATGATACTGTGCTTTGTACGTCCATGCTTTTGCAGCCTTTTCCTACTTGGAGAAGGCGGTCCCTCGATCTGCCTGATCAGTGATCTAATAGATGATGTAATTGGAAAGAGGCAGTTTATGTATGAAGGTGTTCGGCTTTGTATCTTTGGTTTTAAAATATCATTATCTTTATGTTTTCCTGTAAATTTGTTAGTTAATTAATTTCTGATGCATTTGATGTTAGATCATGCATTTACTGCTTGTTTTCATTGGAGATTTATCTTGATTTCTTATGTTTGTTCATTCAAGGTTCAGACATAGGGGAATCCAAGTTTGGAAAATTCTTGGCTTGTTGCTCCCACGCGTCTACAATTTCCTCCAATGGTTTGATTTGGTTCCTTTTCCGAGCTAAAAATTACGCACCGTTTGGCAAACTATTTCTATTTATCTAAAAAGCTCAAATTTAAAATATTCACATATTTCTATATCACATCAATACTGCCGCCAACAACCCCTTCCGCCCCAATGAATCTCGCGAGCTCCCCAATCCCACGGACGATCCTCGCCGGCGGCACGCCCACGGTGAACGCTGCTATGTGCTCGAACGCCATTGCCTGCAGGAGAGCGTCGCCGGCGAGCACCGCCAAGGTTTCGCCGAAGGCCTTGTGGCTCGTGGGCTTTCCGCGGCGAAGATGGTCGTTGTCCATGCAAGGAGGGTCGTCGTGGATCAGAGACATGGTGTGGATCATCTCCACAGCGCAAGCGGCGGGCATGGCCATACGTTCGGTGCCACCGACGAACTTGCAGGCGGCGATGCAGAGGATGGGGCCGACTCGCTTGCCGCCGGCGAGGAGGGAGTTGCGCATGGCCTCGTAGAGCTTCTGCGGCTCTTTCAGCGAAACGGCGGAGTCGAGGGCTTGGTTGATGGCAATTGACTTTTTGGGCCATGTAATTTTTGAAACTGAAGGTGGGGTTTGATTCGATCGTTTGAACTTTCAATAGCCATGGTCAACACCGCTGAGTCAGAGCGAGACGAAAAGGGTGGAGATGGGTCGGTGTCGTTCTGAGAATGCATATATATATATATATATATATATATATATATATATATATATATAATAGGGGAATTAGTAGGAGGAATATTGCATAACATTAAGATGGCGTTTTAAAATGCTTCTAAGTGTCCTGTTGGTAATAGCTTCCCGTACTTTTTGATAATTTCCTCCTGTAAAAGGCAGAATAGTAGAGACAATGATTCTACTCAATAAGTCCATATGAGACACATGTAAAAGGCAGAATAGTAGAGACAATGATTCTACTGAATAAGTCCATATGAGACACATGATGAGATACTGTTTCAAAAAAATTCAGTGAGATTTTTGCGGCGAAAGATGTCAGTGAGATTTGTCTTGTCTTTTATAAAGGAGACAATATTCCAAGTGTTTTTTTCCAGGGAGACGCTGATATGGGGGAAGAAGGGCGGCACTGGTTATAGCGCAATGCCGTGGAAGCTGCGTAGGCGTAGCTTTTGAGTCTCTCAGCTTTACCGTTTTGAAGAGGGTGTTTTTTTTTTTTTTTTTTTTTTTTTTTTTTTTTTTTTTATTTTGTTTGAAAACGTCTTGGTTTTTTTATTTTATTTTATTTTATTTTTGAAAAGAGAAAATAAAAAGGATAATAATTTTTATTTATTTTTCAAACGAAAACCTTTACTGCAATTTTTTTCCCCTTAGAATTGGCCGGTTCCTGACAGCTATTTTGCCCTCTGCGTTCATGGGCTACAATGCATAATGGTCGTGTATGTGCAATGTATCATGTAATTATGTATGTAAATTGAATTGCAAGCATGCTTTCCACGTGCACATTAGGTATGTACCTAATTCATTGCACATAATACACAGAGAAAAATAAACTTGAAATAAGTTAAATCTAAATATAACCATTTTATGCTTTTACTTGCTTGTTGAATTTGAAAATAGCAGCAAACAATCTCCGCAAACTGAATTTTTACTTGGTTATTCTTATTGGAGAAATGTTTGGTTTTATTCTTTTGTACATTTCGTGTAAAATACGTGCAAATCTACCATTAAGTCTATAGAACACATGTGGGTTCTATAGATTGAGTAGTGGACTTGCAAAAAAGAAGCGAAAAAGATGGACAAGAGAATACTATCAAACACATTTCTTCTTTCTATGACAATAATAAAAATACGAAACTAAACTACTTTCCCATATCGTAAGTGGGTAAAAATTGTTAGAACTTAAATTATAGGGGAAAGTTCACATATCCCTTAAACAACCATCCAATTGATAATACCTCCTTCCAAATTTTCAATTGGGACAATGTCTTTCCCAAACTACCAAAAATTGAAAATGTCTCCCCATTGACTAAAATACCCTTAATAAATAAATAAATAAAATTCTAAAAAAAACTAGGTACTTTTTTTTAAAAAAAAAAAAAATCGCTTTTCGAAAAGAAATGAAAATTACTTTTTTTTTTCTCTCGAATTTATAAGGGTATTTTTGTCTTATGAAAAACTTTTAGGGTCATTCTTGTCTTTTTTCTGGCATTGGAGGACATGGTTAATTGAGTGATAGTTTGAGAGAAGCATGTGAACTTTTCTCTAAATTAATTGGGTGATAGTTTGGGATTACTGGGGCATAATGATTGCAGCTAGAAGTCATTCTATTTGTATTATAGCAGAGCCTATGGTGGTGGAAGCAATAGCGGCATTGAATGTAGTTGAATTCAGTTGTAATTTAGGGTTGCCTAGTATAATGATGGAGGGTGATTCACTGCAAGTAGTAACTGTGGTCAAGGAAACGGGTCCAAATTAGAGCAAGTATGGACATATTATAGTGGATATTAAAATAGTCCTTCAAGGGCTAAGGAATTGGCAAGATTTGTCATACATTAAGAGAGCAAACAACTATGATTGACAAGCGTTAGTTAAGGCTGCTACCTTACTGCGGCCAGAACCACCACCGTGACAGAGGAGGCCATCGCGATTCCAACTGCTCTTCCAATCAAAGCTCTTGAGTCTTGACCACAGGGGGCGTGGGTATCCCGCACAAGCCGCTGCTCGTGGCCTTTCAAATCCAAATGGGCAAAGCCCCAATTCGGACCCAAGGCCCACATATCAGGTCTGTGGCAAAATGAGCTACACAACCTTGATCTGCTACCACAGGTTTGACCAAGCAACTAACTGTCTATACTGCTGCATCGTCACAATCGCAGGACCTAAATGGGTATCCAGACACTGGTGCTACCCACTACATTACCTTCAACTTAAGCAATCTGAATATCCACTCGGAGGAGTATGATAGCACCGGTCAGATTCAAGTAGGCAATGGTACCCGCCTCGCCATAAAAAATATCGGCACCTCTAAATTCTCTTCCTTTAATTGTATTTTACGTCACATTTTACATGTTCCAAAAATTACAAAAAAAAAAAATTACTTTATGTTCAATTATTTACTTATGATAATAATGCTTTTATGGAATTTCACCCACCTTGTGTTTTTGTCAAGGATCGCTAGTCTCTGAAAATTCTGCATGGCGGCTCAATTAGAAATGGATTGTACCGCTTGTCTGTGAAAATCTGGGTGAAACATTCTCATCTAAACTTGAGGACGAGTTCCTTTCGAAGAAGGGGAGAAATGATGCAGGACGAGACAAGAATAAGTATGTCATTCAGTTTTAATTAAATTATTAGTTTTTGTTTGTAATTTAATAATGGGCTTGGCCCACAGTTAATCATTTAAGTTTAAGTTATTTGCCATTTTAAAAGTGGGCTTGGCCCTTGGCCAAAAGTCAATCACATTAAGGTTAGAGTTAAAGTTAGAATGTCTATTTAAGCATAATATTATCTTGTAACAAGACAGGTTATGATTTATACAAAAATAGATGTTTTGTTTTGAGATGTGATTTCTCGTCTCTTTTTGGTGGTGAGATACTGCCAAAGCCAGTGGGATTCTGGTTTCTACTTCCCTATTGTTAGTTTGGTGAGATTCTAGGTTAACAAAATGTTTATCTTTATAATTTTTATTTTGTTTTAATTTTTGCTGTGTCACAACTCATGGCAAGTTTTGCAACCAACCTGTGGCAGCATTGCTTCAGAGAGGGAGGACATCAACATGTTGAGAATCAATTGATCCTGTTGAGCCCATCAAAGGGATTCACGGTTGACAACAATGATGAGGGTGACATAGCTGCCAACGAAGCCATAGAGGTGAAGTCCTCGGAGGTAAGGTTCAACTTGGGCACGCCAAGTGAGGAAATTGTTTTTAGTGAGCTTGGCGGTGACCAGGTGGGGAAAATTTGAAATCGGTGGTGGGGTGTTGGGTTGCTGGGGTTGGGTTCACTACAAATAAAAGGGCATTTATGGACGGTTTTTTTTAGACGGTTTTAAAAACCGACTAAAAAATAAAATTTGCAGACGGTTTTTTCGAAACCGTCTGTAAAAAATTTATTATGGACGGTTTAAATTTAGAGACGGTTTCTAAACCGTCTGTAAATATTATTTCCAGACGGTTTAGTTAAAACCGTTTGAAATTTTATGGACGGTTTTTACCAAACCGTCTGGAAAAATTTTTCACATGCCATGTTATCGATCCTCATGATACCCCCTTATTTCACCACATCCATCCGATTTCTTTCTCAACCAAAATACAACCGTCCGATTAAAACCTTCACACACACTAGCTGTATTGAAAACCTTCACGCACACTGTATTCTTAAAACCATCGATCTCTTCTCTCTCTCTCGTTCTTCTTCTTCCTCCAGCCTAATCCCAAAATTTCTCGTCTCTCTCTGTCTCGCTATCTTACTAATCTTTCTTTTTTTTTTTTTTTTTTTTTTTTTTTTTTTTTTTTTTTCAGAAGACGACGACCCACCCCACTGCAGCATGACTCGGTCGCCAGTGACGGAGATCTAGGCGTTGAGGTCTCGCGGGGGGGGGGGGGGGGTTGGTTTTGACGTCGTGGTGACGGAGATCAAGGCTTCGAACTCCGATCCGCTCCAGGCCAGATTTTTGGAAGATCGGGTTCGATCTTCCACTTTTTCTCCCCTTTTGAACTCTCTTGAAACTGTGTGTTGGCCGGATTTTAATTTTGGGTTGGATTTCATGAGAGGAGGAAGGGAAAGATTTCGCTGGCCCTTGAAGAAGTTTCCGACGAAGGAGAAAAAAAAAAAAAAAAAAAAAAAAAAAAAAAAAAAAAAAAAACAGTTAACGCCAAAAACGAGAAAAATTCTAAACGTATTTAGACATTCTGGACGATCCTAGCTGAAATATTAACATATATATATATATATATATATATATATATATATATATATATATATATATATAAAAGAAATAAATCGAGTCATCAGGAAGAAAAGAATTTAACAACTTTATATACTAGACGGTTTTAAACCGTCCAAAAAAAAATTTAGCGACTTTATATACTGGACGGTTTTAAATCTTCCAGAAAAAACCGTCTGAAATTGATTTCAAACGGCTTTTTTTTGTAGTGGTTGGTGATAATAGGATTTGCAGAGTTTGCAGATGAAGAAGCCACGGGTATAGATTAGGTGCTCAAAGAAAGGCTTCAAAGAAAAAAAAAAAAACAGAGAGGGGCAGCAGGTGCGTGTTGACAATGTTTGTCGTTCATCAATGCTCTGATACCATATAGAATGTATTGAGAATGATTTTGTTGCACACTTTTTCATTGATGTTCATCAGGTTTTATATACAAGTGCTTGACGTTACAATTTCGGAAGAGATACAAGATTGATGCTAATGAAATATTTGTTTCCTCTCTTTAGAATTTCTAGTCGTTGCTTGATTTGATTTTGTTTTCCTTATTTGTGTTGCTTGATTGATTGTTGCCTTGTAGAGGTTGTTTCCTTGTGACTTTGTTTGTTCATTAGGGCAAAAGGAACAATATAGCCAACCCAAGTGGAAGGGATCAAGGCTTTGTTGACTTGAGTAAATTTTACATATGAGCTAGTAAACATTAGATAAGTGTCAAGAAAAAGGAAGAGTGGAGCACATGCATGAAAACTTTCATTTCTGTGCAATGGGGAATAGGCTGGGAGCTTTGACAATGGCATTCACAAACCCCAAGGAAATTAAAATAGGATATCCTTGATACGTTGCAGGGGAAAACATTACAACTATCATATGACCATTTCAGAACAAAAGCATGGATATATGAGTGATATGAGAAAAGAAGTTTCTTCTGTTAAAAATTAACATGGAGACAGATTTCTTTCAATAATCTAAAGACATGAACGTTTCATCATGAAATGGCCTCAATGTAGATAGCCGTACTTATGAGAAGAATTCTGAAAATAGCAGGGTACGGGCAAAATAATTCTTATCCTAAAACAAAGAAAGAAATGCTGATTAGAATAGTAATGCTGAAGAGCAACACATAGCGAAGCCAGGTGGTTGATTACTAAAGAAGTTCTTACCCTGAAACAAGAGCAGCCATGCTATCAATTACTAGCAACTTCACTTGATGTTGGAGGAGTGAAACCTTGATTTGTTGCAGACTGGTAACAATATGAATAACATATGATCCATCAACCAATTTCAGCACTCTTTTGATTAGTTAGTAAACAAATGCAAGTTGGTAGGATAAAAAACTATAGGGTAACCAGGGAATTTAGGACAACAAACATATATAGAAAGTAAACAATGCAATATTTGTTAAACAGTAACACACCTTCCATTTTGCATCATCTAATTGCTTGATTTGAACCTTGCCCGTTTCCTTCTTCTGAACCAATCAGTGTGGAAGAGATTGGGTTTCAACGATGGGGGTGGTTTTTTTTGGTTTGGTCCTTTTGGTTTGTGGTTGACAGTGAGTGGTCTTGGGGTATGGGTGACGCTGGGTTGAGGAAATCGTGAAGAGGGTGGCTGGGCTTTGAGGTTTCGGGGGTTGGTACTGTGGGTGATGGAGTGGCTTGTTGATGGGTGAGCTTGGTGGGATTTTTGGAGGTGATGGTGGGGGGTGAGCTTGGTGGGATTTTTGGAGGTGATGGTGGGGGGTGAGCTTTCGGGTTTGGCCAAGAGATGTCGTTTTTTTTGGGTTTTGGCTGGGATTTTGGATGGGTTGATACGTGGTGGTGAGGCTATATGTGGCTTGATGGTGTGGTGGATATTGGGCGATGGTGTGGCTGACAGACTTGGTTGGTGGCTGGTTTGAGGTTCTGCGACGGTGGGTATGGTTAGTGAGGTTGTCTTTGGAGTGGGGCTGGGTTTTGGGTCCTTGCAGGATGGTGGGGCTGGGTTTTCTTTTGTGGGTTGTTTTTCTGGTAGATTTTCTAATGGTGAAGATGAGAGCGATAGGATCTATATGCGTGCTGCAATTTCATCTCTCTATTGCTGGATATACTGCTTTGTCTACTCGTGAAACTCTGCCCAAATTTCTTCGAAGCATCTGACAGACATGGCTCTGATACCAAGATGTTACGGACCTCCGTCACGTACCTAGGGTATGTGACAAGGGTATTCTTGAAATTATATTAATGCCCCTCTTTAATAGAATAATTAGGTTAGTTTTTAAATAAGGTAAGAGTCGTAGATTATTATTATTATTAGGAAAAGGAGTATTACACATAAAACAATATCTCCATCGTCCATCCCCCGTTATGGAGGACCGTAACATCTTGGTATCAGAGCCAAAAGGAGGAAAACTGCGAGAAATTTTGTCTGGAGAAGCAAGCCAGACAAAATTCCATGAATGCCCTTACTTTATGAGCAAGAATCCAAATCCCTAAATATATTTTATTTAGTCCTTGAGGCATAATATATAATTCCATGAATGCCCTTCTCACATAACCCTAGCCCCTAGGTACGTAACAAACAAGGATTCTGTCATGGGCTTGCCCGGAGGAGGGTTATATTGCATCATAGCCCAAGGAGGAGAGATGGATCTGGGTAGTAGATTGGATATATTCCATCTTCTAGAAGGATTCCTCAGTTATGTTATTTTACTGTTATAGCCCTGAACGATTTGTTGGTATAACAGATCAAGATGCTTCTAGGCGCATCTTTTATTTTCTGTATTTCAAGTATTAGTAGCTGTTTAAAAGAGAGGGAAAATAGCTGGGATTCGGTTAGAATATATTCTAGTCGAATTGCCTATTTAAGAGAGGAGAAAGGAAGGTAAGGGTAGACTGAAAAATTGACTGTAATTGTTTTCCCTTTGAGAGATTGGGCCTCTCTAAGAGCCCTCCTCTAATATTCAGTACTATTCATCTCCTTTTCAACTTGCCTTCACTCATTCCCTTAAATATAACCCTTACAAGTAGTATCCAGAGCCATTCTTTCTCACCCATTGCTTTTGCTTTCTCATTCTCTTCCTCCAAAATTTTTCTTCCTTCTCATGGTTGACAGTACACGTCTTGCCCACCTCCAGGACTCCCTGAAAACTTGCCATGACCATATAGCCCAGCAAGAATCCACCAATGTTGCGGTCCAGCAGCAGTTAACCGAGCTCACAGAGATGTTTCGCAAATTCATGGCCGCTCAACCCAGGCCACCTCCGGAGCGCCCCCCCGTTGATGAACCTCCCCCTTATCACCTTCCCTTTGCACCGGGACGTGATGACCATCGGCCCCATGCACGTGAAGGTCGTGATGGCCCAGAGGGACGTGAAGACCACCGTCTCCCGCGAGACAACCATCGCCCAGTGGGTCCCGAGGGATGGGACGTCCGGGATGACCGCCATCTCCGTTTTGAGGATGACTATCCTGAGCATCACCAGGAGGACCGCTTATTCCAGATTCGACCCTTTCGACTGGACTTCCCACGATTCGATGGTGATAATCCGGCCAACTGGTCTTACAAGGCTAACCAGTTTTTTGAGTATTATCAGACCCCTCTTTATCACCGTATCCGAATAGCCTCCTTCCACATGGAAGGGGAGGCACTCATTTGGTTCCAGGATGCAGAGGATTTTGGCCAGTTTCCCACTTGGGATGCTTTTCTCCAAGCCTTGCTCACTCGATTTGGGCCAATTTATTATGATGATCCAATGGAGGCCTTGATGCGGCTTCGACAGTATTCTACCGTGACTAATTATACAACCCAGTTTGAGGCCCTCTCAAACCATTTGCTAGGTATATTTGAGAAGAACAGACTCAGCTGCTTTCTCAATGGCCTAAAGGACGACATTCGTTTACCCATGCGGATGTTGAATCCCTCCACCTTGGTGGCAGCCTTCGGACTTGCGAAGCTGCAAGAGGAATACCTTCTGACGTTCCGCCGCCCTACCCGTGCATCTTCAACTTCTTTCTCCTTTGGGCGCCAACAGACTTAGGGGCATACTAGTACCTTACCGAGCCCTCCAGTGTCCCAGTCTGGTGGACAACTTGCTTTACTTGCCAAGTCCACTTTGGGTGTTCCCATTCTTCGTATTTCCCTAGCCCAGATGAAGGAACGACGTGATAAAGGGCTCTGTTATTATTGTGACGAGAAGTGGGTACTAGGCCATAAGTGCAAGTCTCCTAGACTCTATCTCATGTCCGGGTTGGAACTTCCCCAAGATGACACTGCTGAGGACGTCTATTATGACTCCAATTACGGGATCGAGCCGGTTCCTGAGTTTGATGTCATGGAACGCAAAGATCCTGAAATTTCCCTCAACACAATTTTTCATTCTTCCTGTTCGAAATCCATGAGGATCGTCGGGATTTTGCAGTCCCAAAGGGTGAGCATTCTCATTGATTCAGGGAGCACCCACAACTTCCTGGACCCGGCGCTCTTAACAATGGTCCATCTTCTGGTAGTTTCCACTCCCTTGCTGACGGTGAAGATTGCAAATGGCGATGCCATTCCGTGCTGTGGGAAGGTCACAGCCGTCACCCTCAAATCCCAGGGCCACCCTATTATTGCTGATTTCTATCTCATCTCCTTAGGGGGGTGTGACATTGTTCTTAGCGTCCAGTGGTTACAAACTCTTGGGCCAATCCTCTAGGATTTCTCCCTGATGACAATGCAGTATTCCTGCAGGGGGTCTCCAACCTTGTTGAGAGGATTAGGGACTACAGATCTGTCCTTGGAAGACGGGTGTCACTTCCTTAAACCTCATTCTACTGCCAATAAAGGGTTTTTTCTGAAACTTATCTCGGGGGACACTACAGCAGCTACCCCCCAATACCCACCGGCCATTCAATCCATTCTCACCACCTTTAAAGCCACCTTTGCTGAACCCACACACCTACCCCCTTCCCGCCCTCAAGATCACAAAATTCCCTTGTCCAACCCTCAACCAATCAAATGTCCATTCATACCGCTACCCATATTTTCAGAAATCAGAAATTGAAAGATCATTCAAGAGATGTTACTCTTGGGCGTCAGATGGTAGTTGGCAATTATGTGTGGATTACTAGGCTCTTAACCATGCTACTATCAAGGACAAGTTCCCAATTCCAGTCATCGACGAATTGCTCGATGAGCTCCATGGTGCCGTGATTTTTTCCAAATTGGACTTACGCTCCGGGTACCACCAGATCTGGATGCATGATGCTGACATTCCCAAGACGACCTTCCGCACCCACGAGGGACATTATGAGTTCCTCATCATGCCCTTCGGCCTCACCAATGCCCCCGCCACTTTTCAGGGGCTTATGAATGATATTTTCAAACCTTTTCTCCGGCGGTTTGTCCTCGTCTTCTTCGACGAAATCCTGGTGTATAGTCGTTCCTTGGAGGACCATTTGCTACACTTGCGGTAGGTGCTTTAGGTTCTGGTGCAGCACAACCTTTTTGCCAAGCTCTCAAAATGTCGGTTTGCTGAATCTAAAATTGAGTACCTTGGCCATTTGATTTCCCACCAGGGTGTCCGGGCCGATCCATCGAAATTGGAAGCTATGGTAACTTGGCACCCTCCCCGTTCTGTCAAATCCTTACGAGGATTTTTGGGCTTAACCGGGTATTACCAGAAATTCATCCGCAATTATGGTCTTATCGTGGCTCCTTTGACTACCCTTTTAAAAAATCAGTCATTTCTTTGGACCCTGGAGGCGACTCAGGCCTTTGAGGCTCTCAAACAGGCGGTTACCTCACCCCCTGTTCTCCGCCTTCCCGATTTAATGCAACCCTTCATCATCGAATGTGATGCCAGCGATACCGGGTTAGGCGCAGTTTTGATGCAAGAAGGGTGGCCGATTGCCTTTCTCAGTAAGGCTTTAAAGGGCCGGGAGCTCCTCCTCTCCACCTATGAAAAGGAGCTGCTCTCCTTAGTCACGGCGGTTCAAAAATGGCGGCCCTACTTATTGGGGCATCCATTCGTGGTCCGTACTGACCATCAGGCTCTCAAGTTCCTCTTGGAGCAAAAGGTCGGCACAGTGGCCCAGCAGCGCTGGCTTTCTAAGCTCTTGGGCTACGATTTCGTCATTGAGTTTAAGAAAGGACGGGATAATAAGGTGGCAGACGCTCTCTCTCGCCAATCTGAGTTTCAGTCGGATCCAGCTGACATATCTATTTCCCTTATTTCCTTTCCGACTCCGACTTGGGTAGCTGACCTCAAGTTTTCTTATCAGTCTGATCAATAGGCATTGGACCTCTTGGGTGCCTTCCAATCCGGGGCTACCATTCCTAAGGGGTTCTCCCTCCAGCAGGGGCTGCTCCTTTACAAGGGTCGCATATGGTTGATTAAGCACTCTCCTTTCCAGAAACAAATTTTGGAGTTCCTCCATTCTGATCCTGCAGCTGGCCACTCAGGATACCATAAAACCCTTCATCGCGCCAAGGTAAACTTCTTTTGGAAGGGTATGAGGACTGACATCAAAACCTTCGTTCGCGAATGTCGGGAGTGCCAGGAAAATAAACATGAAACTGTCCTGCCATCCGGGTTACTACAACCCTTACCCATTCCCTCAAGGGTTTGGGCGGATATCTCCCTTGATTTCATTGAGGGCCTTCTTGTTTCTCAAGGGTTTTCCGTCATACTGGTCGTTGTCGACCGTTTGACCAAATATGGTCATTTTCTTCCCTTGGCTCGCCCTTACTCAGCCTCTACGGTTGCACACCTATTTTTGGCTAACATCTTCAAACTCCATGGGATGCTGTCCTCCATCGTTTCGGATAGGGACCCGGCTTTCACCAGCTTGTTTGGCGCGAGTTTTTTCGCCTTCAGGGCATCACATTGGCTTTCAGCTCCGCCTATCACCCACAATCAAATGGCCAGACCGAGGCCCTGAATAAATGTCTAGAGACATACCTCCGCTGCTACGCAAGGGCTAAACCCAAGATGTGGGCTGTTTGGCTACCTTTGGCAGAGTGGTGGTACAACACCAGCCATCACTCTTCCATCGGGCTTACCCCGTTTCAGGCCGTTTATGGTTATACCCCACCCACCCTCCTCTCCTATGTTCCGGGTACAACAGCAAATCGGGCCATGGATACCCAGCTGCGGGATCGCACGGCGGTGCTCACTGTACTCAAGGAGCACCTTTACAAAGCTCAAAACCGCATGAAAACGTTTGCGGATAAACATAGATCAAACCGTCAATTCAATGTGGGAGATTGGGTTTACCTCCGCCTCCAGCCTTACCGGCAGAACTCCATTGTTGTCCGCAAACATCTGAAGCTCTCTCCTCGTTTTTTTGGGCCTTTCAAGGTCTTGAGCAAAATCGGCACTGTGGCCTATAAGTTGGATCTTCCTTCAGAATCCCGCCTACAATCCAGTCTTTCATGTCTTTGCCTTGAAGAAAAAGCTGGGCCAGTCAGTCTCTCCACTCTCCACCCTGCCTCCGATTGACCACCATGGCGACTTCCAGCCGAAACCGGCGCAGATCTTGGAGCGCCGTATGGTGAAACGCCATGGCCGTGCAGCTACTGAGGTACTTGTTCGTTGGACCGGTTCTTCCACGGATGACGATACATGGGAACTTTTGTGAGCCTTACAGAATCAATTTCCGCACCTTGTGGGCAAGGTGCTCTAATGGATGAGGCCTTGTTATGGGCTTGCTAGGAGGATGGGTTATATTGCATCATAGCCCAAGGAGGAGAGATGGATCTGGGTAGCAGATTGGATATATTCCATCTTCTAGAAGGATTCCTCAGTTATGTTATTTTACTGTTATAGTCCTGAACGATCTGTTGGTATAACAGATCAAGATGCTTCTAGGCGCATCTTTTATTTTCTGTGTTTCAAGTATTAGTAGCTGTTTAAAAGAGAGGGAAAATAGCTGGGATTTGGTTAGAATATATTCTAACCAAATTGCCTATTTAATAGAGGAGAAAGGAAGGTAAAGGTAGACTGGAAAATTGACTATAATTGTTTCCCCTTTGAGAGATCGGGCCTCTCTAAGAGCCCTCCTCTAATATTCGGTACTATTCATCTCCTTTTCAACTTGCCTTCACTCATTCCCTTAAATATAACCCTTACAAGTGGTATCCACCCATCTGAATATAGGTGGAAAAATAATCTCCAGTTAATGAAGATTTAAAACAAGGAAAAAATTTAGTGAAAATCTAGAATACCTCCTGTGCCATCCCTTTCATGAGAAATATTTCCGGGAAACTTTTCATACCAATTTCTATCATCCTGAAAGAAGCAAATTTCGCGACTTGAACTTATTGCTCTTCTTATTGAAAAATTGTAAGGAAGACACATACACATCAAAGGAGTGATATCATAAAGATGTGCTTAAGTACCTTCTTGAACTAAATTTGGATTCTACATCAATATATATTACACAACCATCTAAGCCACCATAACTTGCAGGTAGCGAAGCCAATAAAGAGAGCTTTAAGCAAAACTGCAATTTGATCAAGAAAACTACAGCTGAAAAATCAACCAACCAAGATAGATAGTTCCCACAAAATATTATAGAGTTACCTATGCAATGCTTAGTCTGCAAGCTCAAATTGTATCCCTAAAATTAAACGTCCCACTTATCAATGAGTAACTAAGAAAACTACAGCTGAAAAATCAACCAACCAAGCTAGATAGTTCCCACAAAACATTATAGAGTTACCTATGTCATGCTTAGACTGCAAGCTCAAATTGTCTATGACATGTCTATGTAATTAGGCATAAAAGAACATCCTTTTTCACTTAGCTACATGAAAATGACAACGATCATTTTAAAAAACACCTTTCAAAGACAGTAAAGAGTATTGGTTCCTCTTGAAGTTGCTGTAAGGAAAGTAAAAAGTCTACAAAAAAATTTGGATCATGGTGATGATATAGTATATAATGACCTTTAATTTCATTGAGGATCCTGTCCTAAAGTTAATTGATGGAAGAGAACCTGCATTGCCCCATCAGTAGTTGGGATTTAAGGCTATCTGATGGTAAAACATTTCCATGCACACATCATGTTGGGAACGCTGCGGCAATTGACCATTCAATGAAGATAATAATAATAACTATGATGATTGCGGAGCCTTTATTAGCATTCCATTTCCTTTCCTTCTTTTAGCACCTGCTTACCGTGAAAATAAATTATCAGCTTTGCTTTGGCAACTGAAAGATGTATGAGACACAAAACAACACTTTTGTTGGCTATTTTGTGAAGAAATGCATCTTGGGGCAAAGCCATCTAAAGGTCATTATATACTATATCATCACCATGATCCAAATTTTTTTGTAGACTTTTTACTTTCCTTACAGCAACTTCAAGAGGAACCAATACTCTTTACTGTCTTTGAAAGGTGTTTTTTAAAATGATCGTTGTCATTTTCATGTAGCTAAGTGAAAAAGGATGTTCTTCTATGCCTAATTACATAGACATGTCATAGAGGAAGAAGAAATTGTATACTGTTATAAGTCAAAGATGCCTCTGTGTATTAAGATCTGAGCATCACAAGAACCAGACACACAGGACCTACATGTGTACCACAGTCCTTCGTGAAGAGATAATGATGTGTGGCTTTCTCCTAATAGTCATTTGATAAAGATTTCCCTTGCTACGATATATCATGTAAGACTCAAATTCCAACTACAGAGTATGTATGGATTCAAAAATATGCATACATCATGATAAGATCCCCAAGTACACCCAAATTGAGAGTAAATAAGGTACTTATGAAGAATAATACTTGTGTTTTGCCGATTCCTGCTGGACCAACCAACTCTGTCAAAACACCAAATGGTATTCCACCACATAAGGCTTCGTCTAATCCTTTCAGACGTGTGGGAAGATGGCCGGCCAAGTGCTCATTTTGAACCTGCTGCTCCATCAGAGATAATGCCTAGAAACAACTAAATCCAGCACCTCTGAGAAACTCAAAATCAAAACAGACAATAAAAAAAATCTAGTGCACAGTTGATCCAACTGAACTGCCACTATAACAAATCGAAAATCCAAAGTTTTATGCTTACTGTTTGATATGGTGGACACACGATTTCACTGATGTGCGCTACTGCAGATGTTACTTGCCAACCCCACATCTAAGAACTCCATCAACTCAAATTCAGTTAAAGATAACGCATCCTGAAGCAAACAGCGTAAATGTAATTCCTCCACTTACCTTATTAGCAATCATTGTCTTCAAATTCATTGCAAAGTAAAAACTACAGCTGAATTCAGATTCCAATAATGCCAATTTGTTTTTATTCCTTTTGTTTTTTCCCTACCAATTTGGCTGAAAAATTAGAACTGTAATCACCTTTACTACAGATTCATCAATTAGGACCATGGACAAGTTGAACTTTGCACCAGAAATTTAAAAGAAAAAAAAAATTAAATTAGTAATATAAATTATTTCCTTAACAAAACAATAAGTAGTTCCAAACTGTGTCAGCTAAGCTAGGAGGAAATGAGGAGGTTGAGATTCGGTAGTTTACCTTGGCGGTGATGATGTTACGAGCTGCGAATATGTTGGCGATCCACCTGGGCAGGTCCATCTCGCTGATTACCATGTTCGCCATTTCTCTCACTCTCACTCTCCTTCCCCTGCTTTCCCGCCAAATGTGAAAACCTAACCCATTCTTTTTCACTGAAAATTTGAGCAGCGACGAAGAAAATCTGTTTGTGGGAGAGAAAACGGTGACAGACTAAAATGTAAGCAGGCCCGTTCTTAGCTCTCTTTAAGCCCAAATTTCACTGGGCCTTAGGGCTGCAATGATATCCTTGCCTTGGCCCAAAATATATTTTGAATCGAAATTTTGTAACTCTTTTGTTTTTGTAAACATTGTTGTTCGAATCTCCTTACTCACCGATTGCTTATGACATTTTTATGGGGCTAGCCTTGTAGTCAGGATAGAGT
The DNA here is from genome assembly GCF_958979055.1 of Alnus glutinosa. NCBI lineage: Eukaryota > Viridiplantae > Streptophyta > Magnoliopsida > Fagales > Betulaceae > Alnus > Alnus glutinosa. Next base: position 20,577,187 of record NC_084894.1, read on the forward strand.
TTGTCCCGCCTTTAAAAGTGACATGTTTTTTAGCACGTGAGTAATACGATTTTTAAATAACACGTGTTTTTCTCATATTTTTTTAATATCTTAAAATACACCATGTTGCGCTTTTAAAGGTTGGTTTGTAGGTAGTAAAAAGGGGAAAAAAAGTAGTTTTATCGGATATGGGTGTACATGCGGATGCGGATACAGTTACACCTGCATCTGCAAAATGCGGACATCGTTTTTAGATGTCCGCATCCGTGAAATTATTGCTGTTATTTAGTATGGTTATTATCCGTTATCTAAAAATAGATAATGGGCCTCTTTGAAACACTTTTTAAAATACTTTTGACTAATTTTTAGTCTTTTGGGCTTGTTTTGAAAACATAATGCAACACTAAAAATATGTAGAATCGAAGAAAAAAAAAAAAAAAAAAAAGAAGAAGAAGAAGAAGAAGAGAGAGAGAGAGAGAGAGAGAGAGAAAAAAAAAAAAAAAGAATGAGGATACAACCTCGAAATATTCATAAGAAACACTCATATTTTTTTTTTTTTTTGTTTATCCATCATTCAATAAGCATAACATAAATTGTCTAAATACAACACATTTATACGTGGATGTTGATAACGTTGTGTTGTGTTTAATATATTATCTATAATATATATAAAAATATATATTATATATAAATGGTACGTGGATACGGTTATTAACCACGTCCACATATGCGGATAGTGGATAACGGATGCGAGAGATTAATATCCGCCTGTATGTATACCCCTACCACCGGGCTGAAATACAAATGCATAAATAAAGTAATAAGAAAATCAATATTATTCTCTTTCCTCTTTAAGAATAATAAAGTGGATGAAGAAAAAATATTTACATGGCATAGGAAAAGTAGATAGATAAAATAGAGAAGCATTCCTATGAGCATTTTTAGTAGCCTCACCAAATTAGTTTTTTAGCTATTTTGGTGAGCCAATTTGATGAAAACTCTTAAAAACCACTCCCAGCAGCCTCACCATTTTAACCAAAAAAATTTGATGACTGAAATTACTAGTCAAATTAGACCAGGCATTTTCACTCAACAACCCACTCACCAAATTTTGTTTCACCTTTCTCTCTCACATGATTAGCACACTTTTTTCCTTTTTTCTCTCATTTTCTTCTCCCATCTCCCATCTCTCACACGATATTGTCCTTATTTCATGGATATGAATGATTTTTTTGTAAAAAAGATTATATAAAAAAAAATATATATATGAAAAAATTATTATTTAAATGGAATAGTGAATATTGACTAGTTAAAATGGTGAGGCTGCTGGGGGAATTTTAATAAAGTGGCTCACCAGAATAGAAAAAAGTGATTTTTAGTTATTTTGGTGAGTAAAATTTGGTGAGGCTACTAGGAATGCTCTAAGCCTCATCAAAATAGCTTTTTAGTTATTTTGGTGAGCCAATTTGTTGAAAACACTAAAAAACCACTCCCAGCAGCCTCATCATTTTAACCAAAAAGTTTTGATGAGTGAAATTACTCACAAATTTTGATGAGTAATATTCACTCATCAACTCACTCACCAAATTTTGTTTCACCTTTCTCTCTCACATGATCAGCACACTTTTTTCTCTCATTTTCTTCTCCCATCTCCCATCTCTCATCTCTCTCACACGATAATGTCCTTATTTCATGGATATGAATGATTCTTTGTAAAAATATTAAATAGAGAAATAAAAAAAAAAATCTGAAAAATTATTATTTAAATGGAATAGTGAATATTGACTAGTTAAAATGGTGAGGCTGCTGGGGGAATTTTAATAAAGTGGCTCACCAGAATAGAAAAAAGTGATTTTTAGCTATTTTGATGAGTAAAATTTGGTGAGGCTACTAGGAATACTCTAAACACTTTAAAAAGAGTCAATAGCTAGAATAGACAATAAAAATGATTCATTATCTAAAACTTATTTAAATCGGATGTAATGCTGGTAATTGTGAGACATCTCAGTTGCTTGAGATTTACGTTAGCACAATATATAATTATGTGATTAGTTGTATATATAAGCAAATGATATTTGTATACACTTTTTTGTACACACACTCACATTCCAATATGCATGGGTCACACGCCAAATATGAGTGTATATATAAAATGTGTACAAATAACACATCTCGTATATATAATATAAGGTTTTTATTTTTATTATAAAAAAAATTGCTAATTATCATGTCTGCAATAGAAAGTCGAGGGTCTAGTTACTGTAAAATCAAAATATAAGCCATTATCTCGAGTAATGCTATAAGTTCTTTTTGCGTCCCTCCAATAATGAAGTGACTTTTAAAATCACCACTAAACCATTTTTTAAATCATATTTTAGAGTTCTCATGATATTTGTGAAAAAATATAAATTTTGTTATCTCAACAGTTATGATATGTAATATGCAGTAAATTACATAAAAGTTAAGATATATTTTAAAATTGAATTTCAGGGTATCTTGAGATAGTAAAATATAAATAAATAATTCAAATCTAAACAAAATTTAGAAAATAGAGTAAGAGGATCTTGATCCATCTATACCATATATATATATATATATATTTTATCACATAAACTTGTGGAGTTGAATTGATAAATAAAAGTAGAGCCACGTGTTTACTTTCTTTTATTTCGAGCATATCGAAAACGACGTCGTAAACAGGCAGTTACAGTGAGACGAGACTAGTTGGACCTATGAGTAGCGTAATTGGCCAAGGCAAGCAACGGCGCAGCCTTCTCAGGATCAAACCCGAAGAGCTGATCCTGCGCATCCTCCTTCAATTTTTCGGCAAACTCCCTCGACTTCTCGATGCCCATCAGCTTCGGATACGTCACCTTATCAGCCACCAAGTCCTTCCCTGCTGTTTTTCCCAGTTCCTGGGACGACTTTGTCACGTCGAGAATGTCATCCACTACCTGATAAAGCAACCCAGTGTACCTGGCGAAAGCCCTCAGTTTCTCAATCTCCTCATCGGAACCTCCTCCCAGAATAGCTCCAAGAACCGCAATCCCTTCCACCATGGCCGCTGTCTTGCCCAGATGGATGAGTTCGAGGTGCTCCAAGCTCACGCCAGAGATTCCGTTTGAGCTTATATCAAACACTTGGCCGCCAACAACCCCTTCGGCCCCAATGCATCTCGCAAGCTCCCCAATCCCACGGACGATCCTTGCCGGCGGCACGCCCACGGTGAACGCCGCTATGTGCTCGAACGCCATTGCCAGGAGCGCGTCGCCAGCGAGCACCGCCAAGGCTTCGCCGAAGGCCTTGTGGCTCGTGGGCTTCCCGCGGCGGAGATCGTCGTTGTCCATGCAAGGAAGGTCGTCGTGGATCAGAGACATGGTGTGGATCATCTCCACAGCGCAAGCGGCGGGCATTGCCATGCGTTCGGTGCCACCGACAAGCTCGCAGGCAGCGATGCAGAGGATGGGGCAGACTCGCTTGCCGCCGGCGAGGAGGGAGTAGCGCATGGCCTCGTAGAGCTTCTGGGGCTCTTTTAGCGAAATGGCGGCATCGAGGGCTTGGTTGATGGCATTAACTTTTTGGGCCATGTAATTTTTGAAACTGAAGGTGGGGTTTGAACTTTCCATGGTCATGGTCAACACCGCTGAGTCACAGAGAGATGAAAAGGGGGGAGATAGCTCGGTGTAGTTACGAGAGTGCCAAGGAAATATGTATCCGTATGAAAAAATTGGAAATTTGGAGATCTGGATCGAATATATTTTTATTAGATTGACTCCATTAGATACAAGTTACCCAATTGTAACTAAATATAAGAGACAAGACCAAGTCAATGATTTTATGAGATAGCTCGGTGTCGTTTCGAGAGTGCCAAGGAAATATGTATCTGTATGAAAAAATTGGAAATTTGGAGATCTGGATCGAATATATTTTTATTAGATTGACTCCATCAGATACAAGTTACCCAACTGTAACTAAATATAAGAGACAAGACCAAGTCAATGATTTTATGAGATAGCTCGGTGTCGTTCTGAGAGTGCCAAAGAAATATGTATCCATATGAAAAAATTGGAAATTTGGAGATCTAGATCGAATATATTTTTATTAGATTGACTCCATTAGATACAAGTTACCCAACTGTAACTAAATATAAGAGACAAGACCAAGTCAATGATTTTATGAGATAGCTCGGTGTCGTTCCAAGAGTGCCAAGGAAATATGTATCCATATGAAAAAATTGGAAATTTGGAGATCTGGATCGAATATATTTTTATTAGATTGACTCCATCATATACAAGTTACCCAACTGTAACTAAATATAAGAGACAAGACCAAGTCAATGATTTTATGAGATAGCTCGGTGTCGTTCCAAGAGTGCCAAGGAAATATGTATCCGTATGAAAAAATTGGAAATTTGGAGATCTGGATCGAATATATTTTTATTAGATTGACTCCATCAGATACAAGTTACCCAACTGTAACTAAATATAAGAGACAAGACCAAGTCAATGATTTTATGAGATAGCTCGGTGTCGTTCCAAGAGTGCCAAGGAAATATGTATCCGTATGAAAAAATTGGAAATTTGGAGATCTGGATCGAATATATTTTTATTAGATTGACTCCATCAGATACAAGTTACCCAACTGTAACTAAATATAAGAGACAAGACCAAGTCAATGATTTTATGAGATAGCTCGGTGTCGTTCCGAGAGTGCCAAAGAAATATGTATCCATATGAAAAAATTGGAAATTTGGAGACCTAGATCGAATATATTTTTATTAGATTGACTCCATTAGATACAAGTTACCCAACTGTAACTAAATATAAGAGACAAGACCAAGTCAATGATTTTATGAGATAGCTCGGTGTCGTTCCAAGAGTGCCAAGGAAATATGTATCCATATGAAAAAATTGGAAATTTGGAGATCTGGATCGAATATATTTTTATTAGATTGACTCCATCAGATACAAGTTACCCAACTGTAACTAAATATAAGAGACAAGACCAAGTCAATGATTTTATGAGATAGCTCGATGTCGTTCCAAGAGTGCCAAGGAAATATGTATCCGTATGAAAAAATTGAAAATTTGGAGATCTGGATCGAATATATTTTTATTAGATTGACTCCATCAGATACAAGTTACCCAACTGTAACTAAATATAAGAGACAAGACCAAGTCAATGATTTTATGAGATAGCTCGGTGTCGTTCCAAGAGTGCCAAGGAAATATGTATCCGTATGAAAAAATTGGAAATTTGGAGATCTGGATCGAATATATTTTTATTAGATTGACTCCATCAGATACAAGTTACCCAACTGTAACTAAATATAAGAGACAAGACCAAGTCAATGATTTTATGAGATAGCTCGGTGTCGTTCCGAGAGTGCCAAGGAAATATGTATCCGTATGAAAAAAATTGAAAATTTGGAGATCTGGATTAAATAGGTTTTTATTAGATTGACTCCATCAGATAAAAGTCACCCAACCATAACTAAAGATAAGAGACAAAACCAAGTCAATGATTCTATGAGATAGCTCAGGGGGAGATAGCTCGGTGTCGTTCTAAGAGTGCATAGGAAATATGTATCCATATGAAAAAATTGGAAATTTGGAGATCTAGATTGAATAGGTTTTTATTGGATTGACTCCTTCAGATAGAAGTCACCCAACTATAATTGAAAATAAGAGACAAGACCCAATCAATGATTCTATGAGATAATCATATCTCACTTTGTTTTTGTAATTTGAATTTTCTGTAACAAACTCAAGATGAGTTGAATAGTCTATTTGTAATTTTAAACTTCGTATATTGGTTATAAATACAATAGAAAACAAAGTTCTCATTGAGGCATTACAAAAACAAACTTTGTTGTGAATCATAATGGACTTAATTCACATTAAACCAATGATCCTGTTTTGTGATCATTTACAAGACCCAAAAATCTAAGTAATTGTGATCATTCTCATTCTAGAGGCCTCAACGCTATAAAAGAACATGAAAGCTATGAAACTATGTGCATTTTATCTCACATAGTGGTCCAAAGAGACATTATATAACATAAGAGAGCATCGGAAAGAAGTGTAAGCTTCTATACCAAAAAAAAAAAAAAAAAGAACCATTGAAAATAGAAAATAACCTTCGTAAAGCATCTTTCTACAATTCCTAGCATTTTATGCTATTTGAAAACTCTCAAAATGGCAAGATCATGGACACAACTTTGCATTGCCGTTTTTGTCAAATGATAACTCAAATAAAAAAAATTTTAAAAAAAATCGTGGAACTTTCTCTCTTCATATATATATAAAACATGAACCTTGGGTCAAATAAAGTCTTAATTTTCTACATCATTATTCATTACAATTACTACACTACAAATAAATAAATAAATAAAAATAAACCACATTTAGCAATGTTTTGTAAACGTCATTAAATGGTCCTCAAACGTCGCTAATTAAGAACTAGTCAAAAGGAGGCAAAATCCTTAAGAGTACATAGTCCCTATCCTTGAACAAAATTTCACAAACAAATATTAACTAGATTCTTTCTCCCTTGCCCTATTGTTGGTGGATTTCGGTTTTCTTCTTCTGCCAAAGTCTGTCCAATCCATTGTTAGAATCTCTCTGGAAAAGAAAATAAAAGAAATAAGAAGAAAAAAGATGGAATCCACACAACATTCACAAATTCAACCATGTAGAATAGAACCCATGACAAATTTACCAATAGACTTCCCAAGTACCTTTAGTATTTGCTAAAAGAGACGGATATCACACACACACACACACAAAGAAATAAGGGAAACAAGAGGCAGAAATATATATTTTAACAACCAAAAGAAAGAAGAAGAAAAAAAAGAAATCTCTTGACAAATTTTAGTTATATGAAATGAATGAATGAATATAGTGTACCCATGAGGAATCTCCCAAATACTCATGCCACGTGAAGAAATGAGGCTATGTGGTCACTTGCCATCACTTTGGTCTACTGGATTGTTAAACGGTCCATCATTTCCGATGGCCAAAACCATAATTATGTTATTTGGTATTATTTCCCAAACCTAGAGAACAAAGCAACATTAACATATGTAAGAGGGGAGGGGAGGAGGGGGGGGAGGGGGAGGTGATTGTGATAAACTAATCTAGGAACCAAAACATAATTTGTGAATAACAAGTAGTACTAGCATTGTGATGGATAATAGGGTATATTGAAAATAACAAGTTTTTTTTTTATAGATGATTAAGATGATTTGTGTAATGATCCACCCCAACGACACAATATTGTCCGCTTTTGGCTCCCCCAAACCAGATTTTCAGGATGTCACCCATCCTGGTATTGCTATCGCAGAAACACACTTAACTGCGGAGTTCTGATAGGTTCATGGCCATCACGACTTTAAAACGGGTTGTGTCAAGAAAGATGCGTTTATACATATAAGCACATCCCTATTCCCAAGCGATGTGGGACGTCACAATCACCCCCCTCTTGGGACCCAGCGTTCTCACTGGCGACCCTCATGGGATCACCCCATTCTGAGCATTCCAGCAAGTGCCCGCTGGCGACCCTCATGGGCTTGTATACACTCCCCCCATCTCAGGCTGGGCAATGACTCTGATACCATTTATAACGACCCACTCCAACGACACAATATCGTCCGCTTTTGGCTCCCCCAAACTAGACTTCCCAGGAGGTCACCCATCCTGGTACTGCTCTCGCAGAAACATGCTTAACTGCGGAGTTCTGATTGGTTCATGACCATCACAACTTTAAAACGCGTTGTATCAAGAAGGGTGCGTTTATACATATAAGCACATCCCTATTCCCAGGCGATGTGGGACGTCACAATTCATTTATAACGACCCACTCCAACGACACAATATCGTCCGCTTTTGGCTCCCCCAAACTAGACTTCTCAGGAGGTCACCCATCCTGGTACTGCTCTCGTAGAAACATGCTTAACTGCGAAGTTCTGATTGGTTCATGACCATAACAACTTTAAAACGCGTTGTATCAAGAAGGGTGCGTTTATACATATAAGCACATCCCTATTCCCAGGCGATGTGGGACGTCACAATTTGATTCTTCAAGTATCTCAATGGCAAAAGTAAATAAATTATGGACTCCACATTACCCCAAACAGAGTACATAAACTATGCAGCAAATGGGCAGGTCCAATGATTAAAATATTTTAATATTTTATAGTTGTTATAGCTGAGGTGATGCTTGTTCTTCATAATTAATTCTCAAATATGTATTGAGAGAAAATGTAAGTTCCAATAATGCAACATAATACATGACAGCATTAATTCAGAAAAAAAAAAAAAAAATCAGATCAAAAGATGCTAAATAAGTCAGTATACAAGCTTGAATTTTTGATCCTTACAAAAAAGTTCTATGAAATTTGCTTTACGAAAAAAATAAAACCATGCAACTTAACCTACTAACCCACAAAGTTCTCTAAGGCAAACGTAGTGGTTTAATTTCACATGTTAGTTAATCCTCTTAATTTCTATAAAAATTGTAATGCATACGAGCTAGTGCACTAACTATTTCAGTCACAAATTTCTAAAGGATTTTACAACAACAATGGTCCAAGGCAGTCTTACTCTAACAAACATCATCCTCTAACAACGATGACTATTAATGGAAAAACAGAGTTCTTGAATGCCTAGCTTATTTAAACAGAGGCAAGAATGCATGCTGTTCACAAAAACAAATACGTGATACTGCCAAAGGACTTACAGAACCAATGTGAAGAAGCCAGATACTGACTTTGAGTTTTACAAATGATGAGAAATGGAAGGCAGTTCGAAAATTACAGTGGTTGATGTATGATTTTAAGTGATTTCATTTGATTTCATTTTAGAACCCACCTGTTTTCGAAAAACTTTACATTTGGATTTAAGGAATCGTGAAAGTGGCAGGGTTGTAATTCTCGTGGGTAGCATGTAGGCAATTTTTATGCGATTTGTGAATATAACAGGTTAAGGTTTAGGAGTTTAACATGTTTGATTAAATGAGTTGGGTTAACATAAACGTTTGAAACCAAAAAAAAAAAAAAATCCTCAAAATTTTTGCAAGTAAAAGACATCAATCTCCAGCGCTACATAGTGAAAAGTCAACAAAATCATAAACTTTAACTCTTAAAAAAAAAAAAAAAAAACAGAATCTACAATCAAGGAAATCTCTCCAGAAATGGAAAGAAATACGCCCAAGTGTGGGGACCAGAACTTCTGAATGCAACCAAGTTCCTGACCTCCAAGAAAGAAAAGAAGGATCTCAAATAGGGGGAAGGATATATGTTTGTGGGGGTATGAGAGCGAATCTTTGACAGCAATCGAGACAAAAGAGTCCGAGTAAGAGAGAGAAAGAGATAAAGGGAAGCACAAGATGGGGTTGTGCCAAGAGAGCCTTGAGCGCAGGAAGGTCTTGCGCTTCAGCACAGGTCCTCCTCATTTTAGGCATAGGTTTTTTTGTTCTTGCAAGCACCCTAACCAACACCATCCAACAATTAGAACCAAGAAAATCACCAACACTAACCAACAAAAAACTGATTTTTCCCCCTCAAACCGGATCAGAACCAAGCAAAATCACCCACCACAGTATACCCATAAAAATGCTAGAGAGAGAATACCAGGGAGTTGAATAATGCCGGAGACACGAAACACGAACATGCTGCCAGAGAAGAAGGATACGCTGTCGGAGAAACGAACACGCTACCGGAGAAGAAGGACGGCCGAGAGAGATACAGGCCGGTGGAGACGGCGCCAGTTAGGACGAATGGCCGGCCGGAGAGGAGAGAGAGAGAGAGAGAGGGGGAGAGAGAGACGCTTTGGGAGGGAAAATGAAAAAAAATTACCCCTCCCAACGCAATTTTAGCCTTTTAGGATTCAAAACTCAAAAGAAAAAAAATTAATAAAATAATAATGCCATGTAGGACGGGTGGGATTGCAGTGGGATCTTGGTGGATAGCGTAGCATTTCTCAATTCAAAAACCTAAATTACTTCCAGATGGAACCATCAAATATCCTCTGCCTCAAGCCTTGGTCGTATCTATTGATTCTCCTACATTGGAGCCTACATGTTACTCATCTGCAATCAAACATGCAGTATAGAGAGATGCCACGACTTATGAGTTTAATGCATTGCTGAAGAATGGAACGTGGACCCTTGTTTCTCCTACACCCTCTATGAATATTGTGGGATCGAAGTGGGTTTTCTGAATTAAACGAAAAGCGGATGGGAATATAGAACGTTATAAGGCAAGACTAGTTGCCAAGGGTTTTCATCAGCAATCTGAGATTAATTATGGAGAACCATACAGTCCAGTTATTAAACCCATTACAATCTGTACTGTTTTGTCAATTCCAATGTCATCTGGATGGTCTATCAAATAAATGGATGTTAGCAACGCTTTTCTGCATGGCTTTCTACATGAAACATTTTATATGTCACAACCAATTGGTTTTACTCATTCTCAACACCCAGATGCCGTATGTCTTCTAAAGAAAGCATTGTATGGGCTAAAACAAGCCCCTCGAGCATGGTTCTCTCGTCTAAGCAATCGTTTACTAGAATTGGGATTTATGGCTTCAAAAGCAGATACCTCATTGTTTATTTTTAATTCTGACAAAATTTGGTTGTTTGCTTTAGTGTATGTGGATGACATTATTTTAACAGGTTCTTTTGCATTTGCTGTGGAAAATTTGATTCACTCTCTCAAAATTGAATTTCCAATCAAGGATCTTGGATCCTTATCTCTCTTCTTGGGTGTAGAGGTTCACCATTCCAAGTCTGGCCTACATTTGTCTCAGCAAAGATATATTGCTGACAATCTTCAACGAACCAATATGCAATTTGCCAAGCCCATTTCATCACCAATGTCAGCATCAGCTACTCTCAGCAAATTTGATGGCACATCTATGTCTAATTCTACTATCTATTGAAGCACAGTTGGTGCTTTGCAATACTTATCCGTCACACGGCTTGACATAACCTTTGTAGTAAATAAGATATCACAATTTTCACATGATCCCCGTGATGTTCATTGGACTGCAGTGAAGCGAATACTTCGCTATTTGAAAGAAACCATTTCATATGGCATTCTCATTCGGCCTTCCTCCTCAAATCAATTAATTGCATTCTCAAAAGCTGATTAGGCAGGTTGCCCGGATGATAGAAAATCTACTTCTGGCTACTGCATGTTTTTAGGCAGCAATCTCCTCTCACGGACTTCCAAAAAGCAACCTACAATCTCACGGTCAAGTACTGAATCTGAGTATAAGGCTTTAGCCAACGCAACTGCAGAGTTACTTTGGATTCAATCTTTGCTAAAGAAACTTGGAATTTTTCTCGAATCAGCACCCATATTATTTGGTGATAATATCGGTGCCACATATTTAACTTCAAATCCCATGTTTCATGCTCGCACGAAACACATTGTCATTGATTTTCATTTTGTACGTGATCTAGTGGCTCAAAAATCACTCATAGTCAAATTTCTCTCAAGCAAAGATTAGCTAGCAAATGTGTTCACCAAGGCTCTTAATTGTCTCCACTCGGTTTGCTTATCTTTGTAACAATCTTACCGTTTGCTCACAATCTTCAAGATTGAGGGGGACTATTGGATTGACTCCTTCAGATACAAGTCACCCAGCTGTAACTGAAGATAAGAGACAAGACCAAGTCAATGATTCTATGAGATAATCATATCTCACTTTGTTTTTGTAATTTGAATTTTTTGTAACAAACTCAAGATGAGTTGGATAGTCTGTTTGTAATTTTAAACTTCGTATATTGGTTATAAATACAATAGAAAACAAAGTCTTCATTGAGGCATTACAAACAATCTTTATTGTTTATTTTAGTTTTGACCCGTGTAACCTCTCACAAAGCTCATGTTTCTTTTTTTTTTCTTTTTTTTTTTTTTTTTTTTTTTTTAAGTAATACTAAACTTTGACCAACATGTTTAGGATGAAAGATGACAAGATTGGTACATTTAACTAATCTTTCATAATAATAATAATAATAATAAACTGATCTTTTTTTTCTTCTTTATTCAAATTTCTTTTTATTTTGTCAATGAATTAAAATCATCGCCAGGGATCGAATGAGTAATTTTTTTGCACAATAAATGTACACATTTTATATAACAACGCTGACGTGGAAATGATTTTTATTTTTTATTTTTTGTTCTACAGGAAACATTACCCTTTATTTATTTATTTTATTTTTATTGTGAAAATCATTTCCACTTCAACGTTGTTGCACAAAGTGTGTACATTTATTGTGCAATAAACATTACTCAGGATCGAATAGAATAGAAAGATGATTATTATTTCTAATTAAAGGAAATCTCCTATTCTTTTAATTTATAAAGAATACTAGGATAAAATGTATCTTATTCTCACCAAGTTCATTTAAATAAAACCCAATTAGGAGTTATTTGCTACAGAGGCCTACTATTACAACACCTCAATCTCCAAAGATCAATTTTGAAATTTTGCCTCTTTTTTTTTTTTTTTTTTTTTTTTTTTTTTTTTTTTTTTTTTTCTTCTTCTTCTATTTTAAAGTATCTCATTTAGTTGACATGGCAATATTAGTTCCTTATTGATTTTTTTTTTTTTTTAATTTTTTTTTGACAATGATTAATCCAAAAATATTGATTTTTTTTTTTTTTTTTAAATTTTTGTTTGACAATGATTAATCCAAAAATAAAGTGGCATTGCCACGTCATCATAGAAATATATAGGATTTCTCTTTTTTCCAATTCAAATTGGGGATCTTGGGAAACTTATGTGGGTCAGAAAAATTGAAAGACGTAGATTATGGGAAGGCTCGTTCTTGTTCTTTGGACTCCAAATGCTACGGGGCCCAATGGGCTGCAAAATGTGCTTACACTTGGGTCTTGTGCCTAGTTCCAATGCGGACCAAACAAGATGACCAAATTGCCCATTACTCCGTTGCCCCTCGGCCCATGAAACAAGTGTATCAGTACATAGCTGTAGAAAGACAGCTGAGTGAAATTGAACGAGCATTCGTTACCCACCGAGAAACACTTATAGAGTCTGCACTTTTTTTACGTAACAGTAAAAATTATCGTTAAATTTTGGATGGATCATCATTGAGTTTTAGATCTGTTAAATTACCAATTGTCTCAAAAGCTTAAATTAATAGAATTTTCACGTGTTTGTTTAAGCTCAATTTTTAATAAATAAGGCCCAACATATGCAATATTTAATTGAAATGAAAGGTAAATAAAGGAGTCGATGTTTAAAAATCTCTGATACTATGTTAAATTATTTCATAATAAGATTTAATAATAATTTTTATTATCACGTCAAAAAGTATGCACATAAAATGTCAAGAGATGTTTCATTTTCAAAGTGGAATGAAGCAAACTAGTTTTACCACTCTCTCACCCATAAAACCAGTTCAATAACAATCAAATTACTAAATTAAATGCGTACTCTGAATCTCTAATGCTCTCACAACGGAGCTATCCTCACCTTTCTCTCTTTCTTTTTCTTTTTCTTTTTTCAACCAAAAAGAAATGAGAAAACACGTACACTTTTCCACCACGAAAAAATATTTTTGCATAACAGTTGTCCACTGGATCTAAGCTAAGGAAAAAACAAAAAGCCTTCGTAGCCCTAAGAGAAAAGTACCATTGGAGGCGCCTCCTCCCTCAAACACCTCTCTTCTTTTTTCTTTCTTTCTTTTTTTTTTTTTCTCAAGGGCGGCTCGATATGCTTCTCTAATTTCAACGTAACGTAACGTAACGTCCCTAAGCTTTTTGACGCCGAAAGAACAACATCACTGAACAAGGTAATTTGTCTGTCGTTTATAAATGAGACGACATATATACATATATTATATTCCAACTTCTTTTTCCAAGAACACAATCCAACTCGTGGACTTTGGAGGCGGCATGCAGCCGAAGTTTCCTAGGTTTTGACTATCCTGATCAGATTAGTGATATAATTTGGTCGTAGTTTCACACACACACACATATATATATATATAGCTAAATATTATATCACTCCTTTCATCATGCACAACTGGCGTAATCATTTTGTTCTAATTAGCCCAACAACAAACGTATCCAACACTACTACTACACTAACCTTTTTTGACAAACTGATGATCATTGATCACACCCGGCCTGCCTGCCTGCCATTTGTGCTTATCCTCACACTTTTTTATTTATTTATTTATTTATTAATATAAGAAAACCTGAAGAAGCTTCTGGATTGTGTCGGTAGCACTTAAACAGACCGTTTGATCGTTATAGCTTTCGATGTCCACCTTTTGCGGCGAAATATGTCAGTGAGATTATTCATCCAAAAAAAAAAAGACGTCAGTGAGATTTGTCTTGTCTTCTATAAAGGAGACAATTTTCCAAGTGTTTTTTTCCGGGGAGACGCGGATATGTATATGGCGAAGAAGGCGGCACGCCGGCACTGGTTATATATATATATATATATATATATATACCGTAAAAGCTACGGCATTATATATATATATATCGTAAAAGCTACGCAATGCCGTGGAAGCTGCGTAGCTTTTGACTCTCTCAGCGTACCTCCCCCTTAATTGGTCATGTACATGTACGTACGCCTTCGTTTTTGTGTGTATATATATATATATATATAAATTGAAATTGGCTTCCTTAATTGCGGCTTTAAAGACGGTGTTTTTTATTTTTTGTTTGAAAACGTCTTGGTTTTTAATTTTTGGAGTTTATGTGAATGTTTTTGTTTTAGAAATAAAAAATAAAAAGAATATATATATATATATATTAAACGAAAACCTTTACTACAAAATGTTTTACAAGCTTGCATCATAATTTATAGTTGGTGAAATAATTAAACATCAAAGTGTTTAAGATACTATAATTTTTATTACAAAACCTAATAATATGTGTTTTATTAAGGGTATTACAACTTTTACTATTATAAAAAAAAGGGCCAAAGGAAAGGAAGAACAATGGATTTACGGGGTTATACATTGACATTTGTTAAATGTCAATTTGTAAAATGAAACCATGTGGGGAAATTAAGTCATGGGAGGTTCTTGGTAATTGACTTTAGGTCGGATATGCTGGATAAAAAAAGAAGAAGTATTTTGAGAATTTTGACAAAATTTAACTAAAAATTCTAATTAAAAATTGACAATTTTTAAAGTTTGAATGCCTTTTCACAATAATGATAAAAGATTAATAATTATAAGTGAAATTCTCCTCTTATTATCAGATACATTTGTCACGAATGTGTGTCTCACACCCATTCTTCACTCCTTAAAATAGACATTTTGTTAATTCGGAGTCCGTTTGTCATCGGCGCGCGAAGTTGCTGAGAAGGTGTGAAAGTAGAACGGAGAACATGTTGTTTGTGCCACGAATCACAAGGTTGATCCTTTGTATTTAGCTTTTCAGGCATTTAAAAAAAAAAAAAAAAAAAAAAAAAACCATGGCGTCGGTTTTGCATTTGTCAAAATGCAAATGCACAAGTTATGTTTTTTTAATTTGCAACTATAAGGCATTGTCGGGTAGAAAGAAAAATAAAATAATATAAAAGGCGACGCACACCAATTAAGATCAGGGCCGAAAATGATTTGTGGGGGAGGTTTTTTCGTCCACCAATCGTTACGACATTAAAAGTCGCTTTTTTATTAAAAATTATTTTTTTATTAAAAAGTAACGGTTGGGGGATGGGAAACCGTCCCCCATAAATCACTGCTCAATCAGGGCAGCCCCAAGTAATTATAAGCTAGTTCTTTAAAAATTAAAAAAATCTATTAAAAATATTTTTTTTTAGGAGGTAGACACTCAAAAATTAATTCTCTTCCAATTTTTTTTTTTTTTTTTAAATACACATACCCACAAATTACATACCCGTTGTCAATGTTCTACAACTATTCTATAATGCTATATATCATATTTTTATTTAATAATTATTTTACAATGTTAACGTGACGCTTCCGCAATGCTAACAAGAATTGATTCAAGTTTAGTTCAGACAGCAACATTGTGAGATAAAAATATAAGTAAAACGTTACAAAAAAAAGTTCAAAAGATTGATAGAACTGCCATATCAACATTCTAAGATATTTATGAGATAAAAATGTGATTTCTAATATGAAAGGAAATTGGCTACAAAATGGTTTTTAGCAATTAGCTACAACCTAATATATGATTCTCACATGTTTTCTTATCAATGTTATTAAAAAACATGTGAAAAGAATATGGTATTTAAAAAATATGTGCTTCTCACATCTTAATTGCTACAAATCAGTTTGTAGCTAATTTATGTCATTCTAATATTATCCTCCAATGAGACATTCGACTCGATTGTATGTATCTCTTTGTTAAAGAAAAATGTTTGGTTTTATATTTTTGCTCATTTCCGTATAAAAGAGGTACAAATCTACCATTGAATGTGTAGGATCACATGTGAATTTGAGAGATTTAATAATAAATTTGTATAAAAAAAAAAAAAAAAAAAAAAAAGAAGAAGAAGAAGAAGAAAAGAAAAAGAAAAATGTGCAAGATATATATGGAGTTAGAAACTTGACATGGGAAAGAAGGCGTGGGCGGCCAGTTTTTGCAAGGCTGGATGGTCTGACCATTTGGGTTTTCTCCACCTAACCTTATCCTTCAAAACATCTTTGCCTTAGAATTGGCCCGCTCCTGACAGCTATTTTGCACTCTGCGTTCGTGGACTACAATGCATAATGGTCATGTATGTGCAATGTATCATGTAATTATGTATGTAAATTGAATTGCAAGCATGCTTTATACGTGCACATTAGCTATTTTTTCTTTTCTCGAATTTATAAGGGTATTTTTCTTATGAAAAACTTTAAGGGTCATTCTTGTCTTTTTCCTAGGCTTCGGGAGACATTGTTAATTGGGTGATAGTCTGAGTGGGTATGTGAACTTTTCTCTAAATTATATCAAAATACACAACGAAAAAAAAAATTAGACATACCTCCAGACATGTTTGTTCAAGCTTGCACTTGATTAGAAGTAGAAACCCGGCCTACCAGCAAAAATACTAGTAAATTTTAAAGAAAAAGGTTTCTTCTAACCTGTGATTAATTGCCATATTGATAGAATACATGTATTTTTTATTTATAGGCTAGGCTAGGGCCCTCATGTCACTAGCGGAGGGATACATCCACGTACAATACATGCAAGGTACTTTCACATTCTAAATTACAAAAAGTATAAGAGTGATCATTCACAATACCTTTCTTTTTTAGATTTGCCTTTGCTAGGAGGAGATCATTGCATGCCCGCTATAAAAACATTTTGACACGAATAAATAAACATTTTTTTCCCTAAAAAAATAAAAAATAAAAGATTTACCCCTAATTTTTGTTTTCAAAGTTTTGCTCCCATCCCCTCCCAATTTTATTTTATTATTTTTTTTTAATTTCTCCCCTCAAATTCTAAATGCTGGCTCCGCCTTTGGCTAGTAATATTTAGGGGGCTTGTGAGTAGAAGATGCAAAGAGTACTACTGGTGGAGATTCTTTTTATAGACGTGCAGAGGGATTGATCGACACTTGTATGGAGGACGAACTAGACCCTTATTCAATGATTGCAAGGAGCATTTGGTTTTGGAAAACATAAAGTGGTCTATAGGGGAGAGTTTCTTTTGCCAAATCATATCTAGGAGGCTGAAACTGCTTTGTCAGAATTCCATAGAGCAAATGCCAAGGATGGCACAACCGAGCCTCACAAAAGGGCAACAACGTAGGGAATGAAAAAAAATTGCTTCTGAATATTTACAAGGTGAATTGGGATATAGCTATCGACTCTGTCAACAAAAGATTGGGGGTAGGTATCATCATGCAGGATTACCAGGGCATGATGACTGCGACTAGAAGTCATATTTTCTGTATTATAGCAGAGCCTATGGTGGCGGAAGCAATAGTGGTATTTAATGCATTGGAATTCAGTTGTGATTTAGGGTTGCCTAGTATAATGTTCGAGGGTGATTTGTTGCAAATAGTAACTACGGTGAAAGACACATGCCCAAATTAAATTGGAGCAGGTATGGACATATTGTAGTGGATATTAAAATAGTCTTTTAAGGGCTAAGGAATTGGCAAATTTGTCATACTAAGAGAACAAACAATTATGCTGCATATGGACAATTATGTTGCATATGGATTAGTTAAGGTTGCAACATTACATGTCATAGATAGGGTATGGATGAAAGAAATTCTTAGTTGTATCTGTGATGCTGTAACTTCAAAGCAATTGACTTTGTTATTTGCTTTTAGATCTAGATTTTTCTGTCCGATGTATAAAAATTGAAATACCTTCAAAAAAGAAAAAAAAAAAAAGTAATAAGAATTTGATTCCAATATTTAAAATTTCAGAAATAATTTCTTTATTTAGAATAATTAAATTACCAAAAACTCATAATTTGTATTTAATTAAACTACAATAAATACATGTGGCATACATGTGACACTTAATTGATTAGGGACTGTCTTACAAAACGCCTCTAACGGACCATGTTATGAAATCTTGGATTAAATTAGGGTGTCCTTGCATCCATTAATTAACTTCTTCAAAATTAAGTCATTTGTTTGGAAAAATTATATATTTATCATCTCTAACTATCACTCTATCCGTAATGCATGTTTTCCTAATGTTTCAATTTTTACAATGTTTCCTCAATTTACCATATATTAGGGTTTTATTATTCTCCTTTTGCGACTTAAAATGACCAAAATACTCTCAATCAGGGACGGAACTAGAAGTTCTTATGGGCAGGAGCCAATGGCCGAAATTTTTTTTTTTTGGTAGGGGTCAAGTAAGCTAAATTTTTATTTTTACCTTATATTTTTTTATTTTTTAGATTATTTTTTTTCCCACCTTCAAAATTTTTTTTTTTTAGGAAATTTTGTGGGGGCCATGGCCCCTGGCAGCCGCCCCTCCTTCAGTCCCCTTTTTTAAATTTTCAGGTGATTGTGAGAGACTACTCATTAGATCCACCTGACCGAATAAGTAGTTAGAAAGCTCTATTTTTATTTGATCAGATGAATCTTATAAGTGGTCTTTTACAATCACCTATCTGAATTTTTTTAAATTTGAACAAATAATTTTAGCCGGACGATCCTGATCCCAATTTATAACCCAATGGTAGATTAAGCGAGATGTTACAAAAATTAAACATTAAAAAACATTGCAAATAAAATATTAATTAGAGGGAAAAAAATTGTTTCGCGTGCACACGTGAGTAGCGGTCATTGCAACGACTGAGGCAACTGCCGAAGTCGTCCATAAAGGATCGGGTGAGTTGGGAAGAGATATGGGCGGTGGAAAGCCCAAAGTCAAAGCATTTAGGTGTCCCGGTCTCCTGTCGTTGTCACCTAAGCGCTTAAGGGCCATCCCCACATCAATGCAATTCGATCCATAATGTCTACATTCTCAAAACAATAAGTTTATGGAACTAATAGGAAAATAGGAAAATAAAAAAATAGAGATAAAAAAATTTATAAGGACTGCATTTTATTCTTATTTATTTAATGCTCTTACAATACAAAATATTCGTATTTATAAAAAAATTGAGATAATCAGATTAATTTCACGATATACTCTAACACGTTCCTCCACGTTAGGTTCTTGATTTAGGAAAGAATATTCTTTTTAACTATGTTTTTGCTTTACAATCTCACCCCTATTTATTTGGACAGCGGTTTTACCTAAATTGGGTTGAGAAAACTTTCCTCAACTCAATCTATAAAAATGTCACGTGTCTATTTCATGTGAATCTAACATGTATTTTTGAATAACATATGAGAAATACATATTTTTTTTAATAAATTGTCTTTAAACTTTGTCTTCACTATTAGCCGTATGACCTTTTTATATATTAGGTTTTGAGGATGTTCTTTAATCTTTGTCATAATTATAATATTCATTTCGCATATGCTGGCATCACGTATTTAAAGCAATTTTTTAATTTTAAAATAAATATGATAATGAAGTGTGAAGTGTGAAGAGATAGAGTAGCACTGGACTTTCTCTTTCGAGGTTACTTGCGTGTGAATGCTTGGGACTCAAGCAACCACTCGGATCCTTCTTACCCTCATTAGTCATTAACAATTACGAAGTGCTTTCCTAATTGTCTCGTTTGGACAATCCATCTAGAAAATTGAAGGCAACAAAGCCCCCCTTCCCCCAGGAAAGCAAAAAAAAATGGATACAAAGCCAAACTGGCCTTGATCACAAATCACACGGCAGGATTCAGAAAAAAGAAAAATTATTATTTGCACCAATTGGGTTTCAATTCCTCTGTTTTCTAAATTTGCACCAACTGGCCCTTTGCTTGTTGGGTTGCCCAAAATTCATGTCTATAAATAGGACACTTGAAGGGGTTACACTACTACTCACCCTACACAAAAAAAAAGTCTCCTCAAGCAAATACCACCACCCTCCCCTTCTCTTCCCTCTCTCCTTTTTTTCTTCTTAGCTAAGCAAAAAGGAGAATCCCCTTCTCCTTTATTGCTTAGGGGGAAAAAAAAAAAAAAAAAAAGCAAAAAGGAGATAATTTAGACCTGCTTCTCTCTACTCACTTTGTTCAACATCTGCTGCTCATCCTCCTCGACCTCCAGCTTCTTCTTCCTCTTCCGTACTCAAAACTCCGGTTCTATACTAATACCAATGGCTACCGCTTCCGCCAACACGGAGAAGAAGAGTAACGGTAGCTTTGATATTCCCAAGAGAGGCCAGGTCAAAGCTCAGATGTTTGACAGCTTGGCCAAGACGTTGGTCTCCGCCGCATCGAAGGTGGGCAAAGCGCTGGGAGGAGCAGCCGGTAGTGGTGGGAACTCCGCCGCTACAACCCCGCCTCCAAGCGCCTACAATTCCGATGGGAACTCCGATATCTCCTAGAGATCGATGATACTGTACGTGCTTTGTCCATGCCTTTGCAGCCTTTTCCTGGCCTACTCAGAGAAGGCGGTCCCTCTGCCTCATCAGTGATCAGAAACTATTCTCTTCGGTCGTGTTGTCCCCACGGTCTGTGTTTAATTACTTAGGTAGTCTTGTGTGTGGTTTGAAGATTTGTATAGGAATAAGATGGGGGATGGGCCTGCAAGACTCATCTTTTACCGAGTTTCTGCCGGACCCATTTGCCTTTTACTTGTATTTCAGTGTGATTTTTAGGCTAAATTATTAGCTCTTAATTACGCTCTTAATTCCAATTTGCATATTGTTTTCTGAGTTTTAGAAAGAAGATGATGTAAATGGAAAGAGGTAGTCTATGTATGAAGGTGTTGTTTGCTTTGTATCTTTGGTTATAAAATATTATTATCTTTATGTTTTCCTGTAAATTTGTTGGTTCTGATGGCATTTGATGTTAGATCATGCATTGGCTGCTTGTTTTCATTGGAGATTTATCATGATTTCTTATGTTTGTTCATTCATAGTTCAAACATAGGGGAATCCATGTTTAGAAAATGAGAGCTGCTACACTCACACGTACACCCAACTCCCCACACCCATCAAGGTGTAGGAATTTGGGTGTGAAAAGTTGGGTGTGAGTATAGCATTTTTCTTGGAAAATTTTCGGCTTGTTGGTCCCATGTGCCTGCACTATTCTCCAGTGGTTTGATTTGGTTCCTTTTCCGAGCTAATTTGCTTGGCCAATTTTGGTTTTCAACCGGATTGTGAAAAAATAAAAAAATTACTAGCACCGTTTGTCAGGAAATGGGCCAACTTGTGTCCCCCTCTTAACTCAGTCTTGTCACCCATCCACGATCCTATAGATTTGTGACTCAATTCTTGACTTATTCCTTTGAGGTTAATTAAGCTGCAGTAGTGTTGTTGACATTTTCCTCTCAACAAGAAGTATTTTACAGATTTTATTTATTTATTTTGCAGAATCGATTTAAAACAAACGATAAGTAAATGCCGAGCGCAAGAGGGATTACGGTGATATGGCTCATCGGAGGCGTTTATCCCCAACCAATTACTGTTGCGTTGCCCCAAACAGAATTAAACCCCATTTATTTCATAGAATAAGTTTACATAACTTCGATTGCTTAATCAATGTATTTATTGGATCTCAAATAAATGAAAGAAAGAAATGACATAAGATGAAAAGGAAGACGGTGAGAATAATTAAATTTAAGATGAATAAAGAAACTATATTCTTTAAAAAAAAATAAAATTAATTAATGGCTTAATTTTGCTTCTATAGGTGGAGTTAGACCCAAGAGAGATTATAAATAAACCACATTCCAAGCCCCAATGGAAGATGAGAGCTGAGAGCATCTTCGTATACATGACAATCAAGGGGAATTAACTGATAATAAATCTTCTGCTCCTTTCCTCAAGTTGATACAAATTAAGTTCTTGACATTGTCAAAATATCATATAGAACAATTCATTTTCTTAAGCACAATATAAATAGAAAATAAATTGTTTTTGTGATGCATTTTACTTTTAAGTCCTAAAAGTACGGCAGAATATGATTGAAATACCAAACTAAATACACATATAATACCTATCTATTATCTAACCCCCAGTCTTATCTCTATCAGCTGCCTTGACAAAGGGGTTGAGTATTGGGTCCACCTTGCCAATTGGGCACTAGCCTGACATGACAAAAGTGCGGTCTTTTTTCTTTATTTTCTAATTCCAGTCATTCACTCTTGGCCTTGGCCGGCAAACACAGAGACAGAAGATTCCAAAGCGTCGTGGAAAGGGGGTCAATCCCAATAGAATATTCTGTCCACCTCAGCTGCTGGTGGGGGGCGGGGGGATTTCGTGATTCAAAGCGCTCCCTAGACAGTTAGTTTTCATACTAGTAGTGAATTCTATTGGAATTTAATAGAAAATTAATAACTTAGAGTTTTGTATAATTAGGTTTGGGCGGACTCGACTTAATCCGTTTAATAAATGAGTCAATTTTTCGAATCAACTTACTTAAGATATGAGTGACCCGCATAATTTATATAAATTATTATTATTTTCTTTTAAAAAAAAAATCCTAAAAAGCTAAAATTTATATAAATTCATTTTTAAAATTTGTATTAATTCATATAAATTTAAATTTATTTTTCTTAACATTTAAATTCAATAAAGGTTGAAACGGGACAAATATGTCATGTTTAATTAGGTTAACTGAAATATCTTATTTATTAAACGGGTTAACAGGTCATGCTATGTCACTCGCTCATTTAAATAAGTAAGTAACAAAGTTGAAAAGTATAACTCTTTTAATTAAATAAATTAAATTTAAATTAACTTATATCAAATTAATCCATAAATTAATCCGGCAGGAAAGGAATACTCAGAAAGAGCATTAATTCGCAATCACCCAAAAGCCGAGTACAGTTTGACACGGCTCTCTTCAAA
The DNA here is from genome assembly GCF_958979055.1 of Alnus glutinosa. Classification (NCBI taxonomy): domain Eukaryota; kingdom Viridiplantae; phylum Streptophyta; class Magnoliopsida; order Fagales; family Betulaceae; genus Alnus; species Alnus glutinosa. The sequence continues at coordinate 20,600,548 of NC_084894.1, forward strand.
AGGCCACACCCACCAAACGTTGGCAATTGATCCCTTTTGCAACAAAGTCGTTGCATCCGAACTTTTCCTATCAATTTCTGGGCTTGTCAGCTGTCACTTTCGATAGTTGTCATCAGAAAACTACAACCCCAAATTGATATGTTGTCAATTGATCCCCGTTATGTGTTGGTTTTATCCTTTCATTGGGGCTAAAGGCCCCAAAGGATTCTCTCTTCATCATGTTCTCTGCGCGTGCTTTTTATATTTATTGATTGTTGTTTTCTAATTGTGAAAATTGTAGTTTTCATTGCTCAGACTTATCCTGAATAAGATTTGTTACATTTGTATATGATAGAGTATCCATGTGCCTCACATATATACTGCTGTTCCCTCACGTTTTCATGACTAGTGCTCTTAGTTGCCCGCATATGATTTTGAATATTTAAGTTAGGACCGGCAATTTTTTTACACGATTCGTAAATTTAACACGATTTTAACACAAAACTAAAGGGTTAAAATTGAGAAGTTAGACCCATTTAATTAAATAAGTTGGATTAGGTTGACTTATATAGTCTTATATCATTCATTCATTCGACACGACCCAAACCCGACACAAATCCAATACAAAATTATAGGATTAGGGTTAAGGAGTTTGACTTGATTAATTGAATAGATTGAGTTAGAATTGACCTATATAATTTAATATGCATGTATTAACACGATCCAAACTCGACACGTATATATGATTTGTTGTCCCTAATTTAAGCCTGCTTTTATATATAGTTGATGCAAAGATTTTCTGCCATTTAAATTTGAATAAAATATAATAATATTGTGTGGCCGTGGATGTTGCTTCGTGGCATAGTTGGTAAATCAAAGTTTAGCATGTGTAAATTAAGATGCGCTTGGACATAAAATTAGTATGATTGATAGTTGCTGAAAATGAAATTCATGACTAACACTCTTCAAAAAAGATCAACATAATGCCATGTGCTAAATCCGTCTAAAAGTTAGGGAAATTTCCAAACATTTTTTTGAATCCAGCCACCAAAGTTTAAGAAAAGGAGAATTCAAGACCAAGAAAGTTATTTGTGTTGTCTACTTAGGGCATTGTCATTGTCATTATTATCATCACTGTTGACCTAGGGCATTGTCACTTTTGCCTTGTTAAGTATTAATTAAGAGTGGTCAGGGACGGAGTAAGAAATTCTTATAGATAGAAGTTACGCGTTTAAAAATTTTTATTGCTAGCTAGGAATTAATAGACTAATTTTAATTTTTTTTTTTACCTTAATTATTTTTTTCTTAAAAATTGGGGGTGGCCATGCCTATACTGGTCCCCCTCCTCTGTCCTGAAGGGTGGTTCTTACTTTCACGTTTAGAACTATAGCCAACGGTGGGGCTAATAGTCCCCAGGAGAATTTGAATACTTTTCTTAAAATTATATATATATATATATATATATATATATATATATTAGTTGTTCTCTCTCATCTAAAATTTGATGCTATTAACCTTAGTTAAGTGGCTAAGGCTGCAGTCTCATTCTCACTTTTATATTGGGAAATGACATCTCCGAAATCCCATAAAGAGGCGGGCTTGACTTCCCATAGACGGTGGATGGGCAGTGAAGAAAGGAGTCTTCCACCACCAAGAGCATGCATGTGAGGGGTGTTATCTGATAATATCTAAAATAATAATAATAATAATAAAAGGCCTTATAAAAGTCAAGTATGTGTTCACTGATATTTGCTCCATCTACACTCGATCGGACCCATCACCCTCACCTCAGCTTTTGGTGGGTTCTCTCTTGTACGAACATTCTTGGCGTTGGTCACTACACCAAAAAAAAAAAAAAAAAAAAAAAAAAAGCATTTTGAGCAATTCCTTTTGGAGCCGTTTATAATTACAACGACTCAAACTAGAGCTGTTTTAAAAAACGGCTTCAAAAAAATTTCGAGCCACTTCAACTTAAACGGCTCAAAATGGAGCCGCTTTATGTAAAACGGCTCTAATTTGAGCCATGACTATTTCCCTCATCAATATTAATTAGAGTCGTTTTCATGAAAAAAGGCTCCATTTTCAGCCTTTTATTAAAAACGACTCTATTTTGAGCCTTTTTATTTTATTTTATTTTATTTTATTTTATTTTATCTTATCTTATCAAAAAGGGCTTTAAGTAGAGTTGTTTTTACGAAATGGCTCAACTTTGAGCCACTTTACAAACGGCTCAATGTCCAGCCGCTTTATATAAATTGGCTCCACTTAGAGCCATTTTTAAAAAAACGGCTTTAATTTCCAGCCGTTTTTATAATGATTCTAACCATATATACTAAAAAAAAAAAAATTAATTTATATATATAATCACAACACTCAAAGACAAGAAACAAAGCCCAACCGACCAAACGCCATTGGAGTGAACTAGAGATAATGAATCTCTACCCACAAAACCGAAAAAAAAAAAAAAAAAAACCTGGCTTAAAACAGCTAAAAAAATGGTAAACTTTGAACACAAGCAAGAATATACAAACAAAAAACAAACAAAGATCCTATCATCCTAAAATACCGGCTCCGAGAAAGAAACAACTGTCGGAGTCGACGTATGTAAAGCACGCGCCTTCTCCGGAAACCCCTTTAGTGATGGATAATCTTCACGAGCTTAGGTCGACTCCTTTCGAGACTAGAGAAAAGAGTTACAGTCCACACGTGCATAAAACAGAAGATCTATACCGCTGATGCATGTGCATGGGTCATACACCAACTAAAGACGAATTGCACGACCTCATTAAGTGACCATCGTGATCAAGAAAGGAAGCCTCTCCCTACCGCGAACGAAGCTTTTAGGTTTTTCTCTCTAAAGAGAAAGTATAGTATTTAGTCAGTATGACAATATATCCATATATATATATATGTTATCTATATACATATACTAATTAAACATATATATTAATAACTAACAGATTATATATATATATATATATATATATATATATATATATATATAATTAATATGTTATATATATATATATATTAAAAATTTAAAATAATTTGAGTTGTTTTTGATAAAAAACGACTCTATATGGAGTCGTTTTTATTAAAAACGGCTCCAGTTGAAGCTCTTCTAGTTAAAAACGACTCTAGATAGAGTTGTTTTTCATTAAAATGGCTCTATTAAAAAATATTCTATTTGGAGTCGTTTTAATTAAAAACGACTTTAAATAGAGTCATTTTATTCTGAAACGTCTCCTTATGTTATATATATATATAAAAATGGAAAATGATTGGAGACGTTTTAATATGGAACAACTCAAAACAGAGTCGTTTTACTATAAAACAACTCAAAACAGAGTCGTTTTACTGTAAAACGACTCTGTTTTGTTTGGAGTTGTTTTATATTAAAACCACTCCGGATAGAGTCGTTTAATAGTAAAACGACTCCAGTTGGAGTCGTTTCTTATTAAAACGACATTTGGAGTCGTTTTTACGCAAAATGACTCCAGGAGGAGTCTGGCGCGCGGGACACGAATCTGTCCCGCGCCAGTCCCTTGTCTTTTCGCATTTATTGCGAAAGTTGTTTTTTGAAAAAACGTCTCTCTCCCCTGTATTATCCGGTCTCTCTCTCCCCTGTATGTGAAACCTACCGGCCTGAACGCTATCTCTTTCTCTCTCTCTCTCTCTCTCTCTCTCTCTCTCAGTGAAGCCGTACACCAGTTGCAAGGTCGATCGGCGTTCTCCTCTCCGGCCCTGCGTCGGTGTTTCCCTCTCGTCTCTCTCCCTCGGCAGTCTCTCTGTCACTCTCTCAGTGGAACCCCCACCACTGGCCGGAGTACCGCCGGAAGGCCGGGTAAGTCCAGGTCTCTAGCTCTCTCCTGGGGCTATTAAGGAGGCATCTATAAAGTTGTTAGATGTTAATGAAGTAACAATTTTTATGATAATTTTGGGAGAGCCACAGCATCCCAATTTTGAATGACAATTGCATCAAGATTACACACACACGTAATTATCATTATGATTTTGGGGAGCCACAGCATCCCAAATTTTAATGATAATTACATCAGGATTACATGCATGAACCTCATAAAGATTTATTAGATGTTCATGAATTATAGCATGATTATTATGATTTTGGGAGAGCCACAGCATCTCGATTTTATAATAATTGCATAAAGATCGTACACGTGAACTTCATATAGAAAAATTAACATCGTCTTATAATTAATTCATAAATTTAATTACTTATCCCCACAGGGAAGTTTTTATTTTTATGACTTAATTAGAATAAGATGACAAATTTAGTATTGAAAGTAAAATTTCTCTCGGTTGCCCACAGGTACAGAGAATTTTATTTATTAATATTTAAATTTGCTTTAGTCTTATTAATAAAGAGTAAATTTCATGCGCGATGCAACCTTTTCCCACAGGTAGATTGAAATTTACTATTTAAATTGGCATTGGCTAATTTAAAATAAAGTTAATTCATAGCATTAAAGTATTTATTTTTATTTTTGGGTTATTGCAGCTATTCATATTACTCTACCTTGGTAGTTTCATATTCCAATACAATATGGTCATATTTTTTCTGACTGAAAAAATATTAATATGCTTTTTTATTTGGGGTGTTAAAAATTTTGGTGTTCCGTGTGGACAAACCACCTACTCCCGCGGAATTAAGTACGCCACGTGAGATTATTAAGCATGAACGATGGGAGTGATTTAATCACTTAAGTTAGATGTTCATAAAATCTCATGTCACTAAAGTCATCAGGGATTTATTCCTGAATGTTTTAGAGCCAAAGTTTTATAAAGGTTGTTTATGAACATTTAGTAAGTTCAAATAAAACTTGGCAAGAACCCTAATAGAAAAAGCTTTAAAGACAAACCTTTTACAGTTTCTAAAGTGTTTATAATCTCATTATGGGAATGAAGGATATTATAGCTTAGCCTAAGTCCCTAAAGATTAAGATTTTTGAGTCATTGTTGGTCTATTTCATTTTTTGAATTCTCTCTTCTAAGTGTAGAATTTTATCTTTTAATACACATAAGGATAAATAGTTAGTAAGTGAACTTCTAACCATGTGTGTTCAAGAGAATCTATAAAGTGTTCACATGATTACTCATGTTAAGGGAAAGACCGATAAATGCAATCATGCCCAACACTTAAAGCATGAGAATAAGGTGCCAATAAAGTATTATGGCAATCAAGATACCTATTTCTCATGCAATAAGGAAAATTAAGGGCATATAAAGAAAGATTGCGTGAAGTATGAGAAATGACTTACAATAAAGATAATCTCATATATCTAGTATGTCGTGAATCTCTTTTAGTGACTCATTCAAATATGTTGTGGATTGATTATGGTTTAACAATCCACGTTGTCAACACAAATGCAGAGTTTTTTTTTTTTTTTAAATGAATAGCACGTGTTTATAATTTGAGGTTGTTGGGATCTATGGGTTAATTTTGAGATTTAGTTATATTTTTTTACCTCAAAAATGATTTATATTCCATATATTTTAGAAATTTATTTTGTAGTTTGGTTTGTTAAAAATTTCAATTTTATTTTAAACTTGAAATTTTTCTTATTTTTGGGTGGAATATTGGTTTGGGGTTTATTTAAAGTCTATTTAAAATTGACCTACATCCGAACTTTTGAAACAAAATTATTTGTTTGTTTCTGCATACTGATGTTGACGTAAAGTAGAGTCTTTGAGAATTTAAAAATGCTCTTGTTATGGTTTTGGAGATTGAAATATATCTCTATACAGAAAATAAAAGTCGGTAATTTACTGACTTTGGTACTTGTGTGGACTGCATAAGGGAAAACATATCAACAAGACCATTAGAGGTGTCAAAGAGAGCCTTTTAAAATTCTTGAGATCATGTACATTGAAAGGTGTTAACCTTTCCATACTCATTGCCTAAATGGTCAGAGCTATTTTTATCTCTTTTAGTAATGACCATATAAAGTTTATGTATCTCTATTTTCTAAATATTAAAGCTGGGGTATTGAATGTTTTTAATACCTATAAGGAAGAAGAGGAGAAACAGTTTGAAGATCATAAGATCTAATATAGGCATAGAGTATTAAGGTAGGTACACACAAAGGAAAATGATTAGTAATATTAATCTGCTATTACCCTTATAGAGTAAAGCTTTGAAGACCGTTGTGTGTATGTTAAACAGTATTCCATCTAAGGTTGTCCATAAGACACCTTTTAAAGTATGAAAAAGATGGAAGCTTAGTTTAAATTATTTACACATATGGGGTTGCCTTGCTAAAGAGAGGATTTATAATCCTCGCCTTAGGAAATTAGATTCAAGGCCAACCAGTGAATCTTTTATAAGCTATCTAGTAAACTTTAAAGGGTTTTAATGTTTTATTATCCTTCATATAATCCTAGAGTTGTTGATTGTAAAATTTCTAAAGGATGCTGAACCTAGTGGGGGTGCTCATTCACAAAATTGGAATTTGAGGAAGTACTAGAGTTGGCCAAATCTCCTCCTTATAGAGGATGATTGATTGTATTCATGGAAAATCAGATTGATTATCCTGAGCCACAATCACTTCTAAAATAACCAACTCATATAGAACTGGTTCAAAATCTATTCTCCCATTGCAAAATGCAGAGGAAGTAGAATTAAGAAAAATCCTATAGAATAAGGAGATCAACAATTCTTAGTGATCATGTTGTATATCTCCCCGAGTCTGATGTTGACATTGGACATAAAGATGATCCAAAATTATTTTCACATGCTATGAGTGGAGAAAACTCCACATAGTGATTCAATGCCATGAAGTAAGAGATAAATCTATGGCTCAAAAGTCAAGCTAAACTCGTAGCCAATGGTTTTACTCATAAAGAAGGCATTGATTATCATGAAACATTCTCTCCAGTGTCTAAGAATGGTTCACCAAGATAATCATAGCATTAGTAGCTCATTTTTGACCTAGAGCTACATCAAATGGATGCGAAAACAACTTTTCTGAATGAAGATCTTAAAGATGAGGTTTACATGACACAACCTAAACGTTTTATAAAATAACAGTCAGAATACTTGCAAATTAAAAAAATTCTATTTATGGGCTGTAATAGATCTCTCATCGGTGATATACTTTTTACAAGGTAATTGTTTTATTGTTTATTGAAAACCTTGTTAATTAGTATATATACCTTAAGGTCAGTGGGAGTACAGTAATCTTTCTAATCCTATATGTAGATATTATTTTTGCAAGTGGTGATTTAAGTTTGCTACATAAAGTTTATTTCACAAAAACTTTGACATGAAGGATTTGGGTGAAACCTCTTATGTCTTTTGACATAGAGATTCACAGAGACATAAAAAATATTAACATTGTCTCGGAAGGCCTACATTGAAAAAGTTTTGGGAAGATTTAGAATGAAAGATTATGTACCTTCAGTCGCAATTAAGAGGGACTTATTAAGTACAGATTAATGTCCCAAAAGGTATTGGAATAAGAGCAGATGAAAATTTTTTTAAAGCGTCTGCATTATGCATAACAATATAACTGACAATAAGAATATTGGGTCAATAAAATACTGCAAATAAAGTCTTGTGGTATACGCAAGGAACCAAGAAACAAAATTTAACATAAAGATACACTTTCCATTTGAAGGTGGTTAGTTGTTCAGATATGAGTTTTGCTGATTGTGTAGATAGTAGAAAGTCTATTTAGGGTATATATATTTTTATTGAGAGATATATCTTAAAGATGCAGTATGCAGACTATGGTTGCTACGTCTACCAAGAAAGCTAAAATTCTAGCGTGCTATGAATTTAGTATACAGGCATGATGGTTGAGACATTTTGTTGAAAGTCTCAATATTGTCGATTTTACAGTTAGACCATAAAGATACTCTGCGGTAATTCTACTATAATCTTCTTTTATAAGAATAAAGAGTAGAAGCAGAAGTAAATCGACATCAAGTATCTCAGTACGAGAGATAACATTAAGAGACATAAAGGGTCTATTGAGCATATAAGTACTGAATTAATAATTGCGGATCCCATGACTTAAAGTTTACCGGTAAAGAAAGAATAAAGTCATGCGGAATATATGAGACTCATTAATTCATTTTCGCTTGGTTTGTCTCTTTTTGGTCTATAAACATAAAGTTATGATAATAAAGATTTTGTGCACATTTGTTATTTTATCCATGAGGATAAATAAAGTTGGACCGGAATGACTTATAGGAAGTTCATTCATAAAGCTTGATTATCCATAAGGTACTCATGTAAGGAGTGTTTTACATTGTGATACATGGAAGGGACGACCTACTTTTATAATGGTTTTACCGCCATGATTCGTGTGAAACATTTCTTAACTGAGTTGGAGGATTCCATAAAAGGATTGGCCAAAACTAAAGAACCTAATACCATATGGTCATGTGTTATAAAGTCCAAGTGGGAGAATGTAATATTCCTTTTTTGTTGTGGCCTTTATATCACATTTACGGTGTTTGCTATGTTTATTATTTTTTAATAAACATATACGGTATTATGATTATTTCTATTAATTTAGATTACCGTAAATATGGAATCGGTTAATTGATTTTAAAAATCAATTAACAATATTGTTTCCTTGATGGAAGGAAACAATATGGTGTTTACCATTTGAGGGTCCCTAACCTAGCCTATAAATAGAGTGCTTGTGTACATCATCAGTATAGCCATTAAGCAATAGGCATAGGTTAGAAGACACCTCATAATTTTGTTCTTAAAAGTTCTGAAGGAGTGCTTGAGCAACAATGGCCGGAGGTATGCCTAAAACTGTTCTATTTAATTTTTCGCTGCGCATGTTAGGTTAAAGAAATAATTGTTATTTAATTATTTCTAACATGACTACCACTCTTCAAAAAAGATCAAGATAATGCCATGCGCTAAATCCGTCTAAAAGTTAAGGAAATTTCCAAACATTTTTTGAATCCAGCCACCAAAGTTTAAGAGGAGAATTCAAAGAGAAGTGATATGCAGGGACGGGATTGCAAACCCTTTATTATATATAAAAAAAAAAAAATCAAAATAATTGTCTCGTTTGGACAATCCATCTAGAATTGAAGGCAACAAAGCCGCCCGCCTAGGAAAGCCAAAAAAATGGATACAAAGCCAAACTGGCCCTTCATCACAAATCATACGGCAGGATTCAGAAAAAAAGAAAAATTATTATTTGCACCAATTGGGTTTCCTCTGTTTTCTAAATTTGCACCAACTGGCCCTTGGTTACAATCACACGGCAGGATTAAAAAAAAGAAAAAAAAGAAAAATCATATATTTTAATTAAAAGTTATATTTATATCTTTTTGGATGGAATAGATACAAGGACGAAGTCGAAAATTTTTATGGGCAGAGGCCAATGGCTGAAAATTTTTTTTTGGTAGGCCAAGTAAGCTAAATTTTTATTTTTACCTTATATTTTTTAATTTTTTAATTTTTTTCCCAACTTAAGATTTTTTTTTTTTTTTGGAAATTTGGCGCATAATAGGTTATGCTCGGGGGAAACCACATCAAATATTTTATTCTAATAAAAAGGTATCTGTGTTATGGTCTAAGTCTAAGTCTTGAAAAAAAAAATAGATGAGATTTGGCCCCATCATATCTATATCTAAAAAATCTTGTTTTTTTGAACATGAAGAAATAAAGAAGCCATCGCAATTGCCGGAAATACTAGGCCCACTAAAGGCACCAAAATAGAGGGTAAGGTATTGAGAGTTGTCATAAAATGAATACCTGAATTTAATATTTGTACCTGTTATTGTTATAAAGGTCTCGTATAATCATTATAATTTATATATAATTATACTAAGTATAGCTAAACTAAGTGCGTATATGTGAGTACATAATATATATAAAGTAATATAAATATAATAATAAAAAATAGAATAAGAATAATAAATATATAAATAAAAATATATAAAAAAAAAGAGAAAAATTTTGGGGGTGTCATCGCCCCTGCCAGCCTCCCTATCTTCCGCCTCTGAATAAATACAATTTTTTAATAAAAGAAATTACATTTCAAATATACACCGGTGCACCAAAATATACCCTAACATTCCTCGTTTCTATAAATAGAACAGAACTTGTAGAGATTACAATGCTACGCGCCCTACACAAAAAAAAATCTCCTCAAGTGTCCTTTTTTTCTTCTTAGCTAAGCAAAGAGGAGAATCCCCTTCTCCTTTGTTGCTTAGGAAAAAAAAAAGAAGCAAAAAGGAGATAATTTAGACCTGCTTCGATCTCTCTACTCACTTTGTTCAACATCTCCTGCTCATCCTCCTCGACCTCCAGCTTCTTCTTCCCCTTCCGTACTCAAATCTCCAGTTCTATACTAATAACAATGGCTTCCGCTTCCGCCAACACGGAGAAGAAGAGTAACGGTAGCTTTGCTATTCCCAAGAGAGGCCAGATCAAAGCTCAGGTGTTTGACAGCTTGGCCAAGACGTTGGTCTCCGCCGCATCCACGGTGGGCAAAGCGCTGGGAAGAGCAGCCGGTAGTGGTGGGAACTCCGCCGCTACAACCCCGCCTCCAAGCTCCTACAATTCCGATGGGAACTCCGATATCTCCTAGAGATGATACTGTCCGTGCTTTTGTCCATGCCTTTGCAGCCTTTTCCTGGCCTACTCGGAGAAGGCGGTCCCTCTGCCTCATCAGTGATCAGAAACTATTCGCTTCGATCGGTCGTGTTGTCCGTACGGTATGTGTTGACTTAGGTAGTCTTGTTTGTAGATGTATAGGAATAAGATGGGGGATGGGCCTGCAAGACTCATCTTTTACCGAGTTTCTGCCGGACCCACTTGTATTTCAGTGTGATTTTTAGGTTAAATTATTAGCTCTTAATTACCCTCTTAATTCCAATTTGCATATTGTTTTCTGAGTTTTAGAAAGAAGATGATGTAAATGGAAAGAGGTAGTCTATGTATGAAGGTGTATGTTCATTTGCTTTGTATCTTTGGTTATAAAATATTATTATTGTTAAGGAATATTCCTCCCCACCTTAGAAAACGTCCACGTGGTGCCTTGAGCTTGACAAGGGTAAAATAGGCATATGGCATACATGAGTATAAAAAGGGAGTATCAAAATTATTAAAGCAGAATTGATTACTCTCCCTCTCCCTCTCCCTCTCCCTCTCCCTCCTTCTTCCTCTTCTTTAGACACTGGACTGACTTGATCGTCGGAGGAGGCTTCACCGGCCAACCCTCGGCGAGTCTTTCTTGTTTTGCAGGCCAGCACATAGAAGAAGGGACGTCTCTGATCATGCTACGTCACCCGGCTCAAAAATGCCATCAACATTTGGCGCCGTATGTGGGAACGACGTCGTCGTTCTTGCAAAAAACGAAAACTCAAGATGGTGACGGGTGATCTGGAGCACCCTTTGCCAAGAAAGGGAGAGTGCAACAAATCCGAGCTTGTGCAGGATAGATTCATCAGCATCAAGCCGACGGTCGACCGCATATGATGGGAGATGAGTCTTCTATATTCCATTATGGTTTGAATGTAGAAATTGGCATTTAAATTCTCGATAACCGTTGCAGAAAGAAGCAACTTCCTGGAAAAGGGATGAGAAACTCTCTTTAATTCACATGAATTATGTACTGAGTGCCATTGATGCTTAGCTCTACAAAAAAAAAAAAAAAAAAAAAAAAAAGAAAAAAAAAAGAAAAAGAAAGGGGCACTTTGTATTTTGTTTATTTGCCTTGAAAGTGACTTTCTAAGGAAACATAAGGGAGCTGTTTGGTAACCAATCCATCCCATTTCAATTTCCATTTTACTTCTCCCAAAAAAATCAAATAAAAAACATTCCAACTTTTTTACACTTTTTACATCACATCAATAATTTTTTATTACTATTCAAATAAAAAAACTCACTACAAAACAAAACTTTTTCACTTTTCTATAAAACATTCTCAAATTCTATATCACATCAATCATTTATTACTACTATTCAAATAAAACATCTCATTTTCCACAACTTACCAAACAGGTCCAAGGTTGAGAAATTGAAAGAAAGTCGTGAGAAGCATGTAGGCTTGACTTTATTGGCTTTTCTGACAATACAATTAATTGTGATTAGAAACTAATGAGGATGAAATTCTTGTATTACCCTTGTTGTTACCTGATTACACGGGTTTTGCTATTCAGTATTACTGAGAAAGGAAAAATCGTGGAGAAGAGTGGGTCTTGCTTTATTGGTTTTTATGGGAGATGATGTTTTTCTGACAACATCATTTATTGCGACTGAAAGGAGACGGGCTTGAGGCAACGTTTCACTCTGGACATTTCAAATAGGACCGAGCACTTTTCACTGTAGCAAGGAACGGGCTGTCAGAAATTGTATATTTTCTTTGACCAAAGAGCTTGTTGCGTCATACTAGTAAACAGTTTATGCCTCTTGGTGGCTTAGATTAATCGGGGAACCGAGGGCCATCCATCAGGCAGTCTAGAAAGGTTGAGAAGAGACCATGTCTCGGAGAAAGAAGTGTCCCTCATGTCAAGATCGAACAAGCAGTCTCTGCCCAAACTCACACGAGCAAAAATGACGACCTCCTCGGTGAAGTTGGGGAAAAGAAAGATCTTTGAGACCCCGGACCCCAAAGATAGTTACGTGTGAGCAGCTGTTAAAGGCTTGGAGCTTGTCTGGCAGCACTGCCAAAAATGCCAAACATCTAGAACTAACGCAATTGCCGAAGGACTGAACAGGATAATTCCAGCTGATCCACAGATTTTTGTTGAGGGGCAGAGAGCACACATGGGCAGGTCTCAAACGTTCGGCGGGAGTTGAATCGCGTGCAACTTGGCTCTAGTTCCCTTAGAAGCTTGTCTTCGGTCTTCAGAGCTGAGCCATCACGCTTGAGTCCCCATCGTGATCCTAGCTGCCCGGATTTCATGGCCAAGCTTTTCCGGGGTCGTCCGTCTTCGTGACGACAATATATTCTTTCAGGCTCCATTTCCGGGAGACAAGATCATTCGTCGGGGTCTACTATACGTGTTGAAGTTCTAGTGAAGCCAGTTTATAAATGAGGTGGACCATAAATCAGCTCTCCTCAGTCACATCGGTCTGTCCTGGGCAACGTTGTCTTTAAATTTCAGCAACCTTGGAAAAATTTTCCGAGGAATTCTGTTTATGTGCACCCCTTCCATCCGAGAAAGTAGTTCTGGGGTTATTTCCAAGAACCTGTCCGAGATTATGTTTAAGACCAAGACCCATTTCCCTGCATGGTTCCGAAATGTTTTTCATAGTGCGGGAAGGAAGTTCAGTTTAATGCGCTCTTTGGTGGTCGGACCTGTCCGTGACTATGTTATACAGCGTGCATGGAGATGAGTTCAGAACTTAAAAGGAAAGTATGGGTCCGACCCATTCGGTTGGGCAAGCCCACGACACGCTTAAGGATTAATTTAGCTAGTGGGTCCCCAGACCCGCATCTGACAATAGTGGAAGAATGCAGATCTTGAGATAATAGACCTGAATTTTGTGGGCAGAATCTGGCCACCCAATCTTCAAGCTACACGTGCTTGGACGAGAATGAGAAGTAGCTTAATGCGGTTGCTTTTATAGCAGTCGAGGGTCCGAAGGAGCACAACAGTAGAATTCATGAAGGAATACCTTCTGCTTTGTTTTTCTTCCATGAACGGTATTCCTTCATTTTTTTTTTTTTTTTTTTTTTTCTTTCAAAAAAAAAAATGAAGGAATACCGTTCATGGAAGAAAAACAAAGCAGAAGGTGAGTGTTAGATGGTCCGAGGTTGTTTTCGGGATCACTTCCGAGACCATGAGACACCTATGTAAAGACTCACATTTGTGATGGGCAGATCGTCCCGTAGGAGAAGACCTCCATGAAAGGCTGTCACCGCATCTTGGGCTACGACTACCGGATAGCACGATGGATGAGTGGCACTCTTAGCCCTAGTTGCAGAAGAAGTTTTCTCTGCATCATGTTTAGCTACACTTCATGAGCATCCAACAGTCCCATTTTGGGAAGGGTGGCCAAGGACTTATGGGGGTGTCCCCGGACTCCGGCATGGTAGACGAGAAATTTCAATCGACCTCTCCCAGAGGGCTCCTATTAACCCAACCTTCTGTTCCGATGTCCGAGAAGCCCTGATCTAAACTACTTAGCGGCCCAACGCCCATCTAGCTACGAGCTCAGTCTGGGGGGTATATTCTCCCTGAGCGGGAATACAAGGGAGGTCGGAGGGTCATCTCGGGTTTATGGATTGGAGTCTTAATTGTCCACGTAACTCAAGCGTGGTTCATGGCAGAATCTTTGAGGCCTGTGGGTAAGCTTGGGACGAGCCAGGAGCCTCACCTGAGCTCATTTTTGAATTTCATTATAAAAGAGATAGTTATGAAGCTAATTTACTTCCTAGACACGCCCTGTGAGCTAAAAGCATTGCAAATGGGCTTTCGTCTTGTTAAAGCTTGCTTAGAGTGGTAAGATTCTCTCACTGTGGCCCCTCTTTGTTACTTCTGAGACCGTGTCCGAGGACGTGTCCGGTGTCCGGGGGCTATAATTATTATAATACTCTCCAAACCTGTATCAGATTGGTGATTTTGTATGAGCCTGTCTAGATGTGGCTTTCACAAAAATTATTAGAGAAGCGTAAAAGGCTAAGAAGTGGCCATGTTTTAGATTAAAAGAAAATTATTTCCTCTACAGAACTACCGGCGATGAAAGTCCGAGGTCAGAGGTGGGATTTATATCCAAGCGGGCCCGCTTTGCCCTTAATAAGTGGTATGAAACTTCTTTGGGGACATATGAACACTTCAAATACCAACCTCAGACCACGAATTGGATCTGAACCTCGGACCCCAAAAACAGCCACGTGTGAGTGGCTATTAAAGGCTTGAGATTGGATATTCGAAAGGAAATGGTCAGACCTATGTGCTCTTCTGCCTCTGGCCTTGGAGGCCACGGAACAGACCGAGCTCTTCGAAAAGAGAAGAGAAGGCCGGGCGGTCCGGTGCACTGGGAATTTCGGAAATAGGTATGCTGATGGTGCTGCTGGACAATTGGGCCATGGGAAGTGACTTCTGGAACACCATTGCAAAGGCTTACACTCATGGCTAGCAGAATCGTAGACAATTGGGACAAGTCCCACTTCAAGCCACCCCGAATCGATACTCGCTCCCTTGGCAAGAACGAGATAAGTTTCTACCTCTCTATCTTATTTCTATTCGGTTAAAGTTTGGGTGTTAAAGTTTGTGCTATGGGTAACTGTCTGATAGTTAACAAAGGTACGCTCTTATGCAAGAAGCCTAGAATTTCCCTTCTGATGCTTGTTAGCTTCTGATATTTTTACAAGGCAAATATTTGAGCTCGTGGAAGAAAGTACTAGAAAATGCTTGGCTAAATTTATTTCTAGAAATAAAGAAAAAGAGAGGGGTTATGGTAACTTCAATCTTTTAGCAACAAATGTTATTTTACTGGAACCAAATATAGGGAGTCGGTTTTTGAGCTCACACTATAGAGCTGGGAGTTGATTCAACCTCGGTTTAATCTTGGTAATCTCCCCCTTTGGATTTATTGATCTCTTTCTACAGCACTTTTGCAGGAGCTTTTGTTCTTATTATGCAAACGATTGAAGGGAGCCCGCCCCCTCGAGGGGAGTAACGGGTGGACCCCTGCCTCCGGGCAGAGGAATTATGAGGAGCATAACCTCGGTAAAAAATCACAATGAGGAGCATAACCTCGGTAAAAAATCACAATGAAGACAATGAGGAGCATAACCTCGGTAAAAAATCACAATGAAGACAATGAGGAGCATAACCTCGATAAAAAATCACAATGAGGAGCATAACCTCGGTAAAAATCAAGAGAGGAATAAGGGCCTCGGTAAAAAACAACGAACCCGAGGAGGTGACCTCGTTAAAAACAGGGAAGAAGACGAGGATAAGGCTTTGAGAGAATCAGGACACCGAACAAGAAAATCGGCTTTCGGCTTTTGGCTTTTCGGCCTTGATTCATTTTTATAGGCTCTGTGCTCCCAGGACAAATCACTCCGGCTAGCTATCCTCAGACCGGAGTGCTTTGGGGGGGAAGAGATTGGGGAATTGATTATTGAATGTTCATGGAGTGCATTTCCGGGGCAGATCGAAAATTGAGAAAGAAATTTTGACAGATAGAAATTTTCGATAAAATTGCAATTGCAATATTACGGGGAACACAACCTCGTCAAAAAATCAAGATAAGGAATATAACCCTTATGACGAATCATCAAGGGGAGACAGCTTGTCTCCGCTAGCAGGACTCCCTTAGATTTCTTAATCTCGGGAAATTTCAATGAGCTAATGGGAGAGATAGCTTAGTCCCGGTTGAGGACATCTTTTATTGGATGAGGCCGGAATGCCTACATCCCGGCCTTCGGATGGCTCTAACGAGACTGGGAACTTAGACAGAAGCAAATCTGTCCACGGACGACACCAGAACGATTGTTTCTCCATTTTCCCTTGTGAAATCCCACTGATCACCGAAGCACATCGGAATGATTGCTGGGAATGCCAGAAAAGCTGATCTACCGAGTGCCGTAGATTGACAATAACAAATTCGGCGTGAGAAATTATGATTTCCCATCTTCAAGACCATTTGTTGTGCTCGGAAACCCTTGGGCTGGGGAAACGTCCCTGCAGCGGACTTTGCTCCCGGGACGCCAGTGATTTTCGGACTCCTATGATAGAATAACACGAAAAAGGGAATGGGATGTTTCACAGACTGTTCCTCCTTGAATAAGGGGGTCCTCCTCGGATGAGGAAGCTAGAAAACCCTTTTCGGACAAAAGACCACCCCTCTTGGTTGAGGACAGGGGGGTGATGAAAAAGGTCCGTTCTCGGACAAAGGACCTCCCCTCCTGGTAGAGGACAGGGGGGGTGATGAGGAAAGTCCAATTTCAGACAAAGAACCACCCCTCTCGGTAGAGGACAGGGGGGTGATGAGGAAAGTCCGATCTCGGACAAAGGATCTCCCCTCCTGGTAGAGGACCAGGGGGGTGAGGAGAAAAGTCCAATTTTGGACAAAGAACCACCCCTCTCGGTAGAGGACAGGGGGGTGACGAGAAAAGGACGAGAATTTTCCAGTCTAACAACCCAGAAGTCGAATAGGGAAATTGGGGTGATCACCTCTTCTTTGAAGAAATGGAAAGGGCAACTGCGCCTCTGGCAGTCCCCGAACTTCAGGCGCGCCGGTTAACGGGCATCCATCTACCAAAAGAAATTAATGGTCCGACGAAAGGTTTCCGACTATTGGGAACGGTGGATATGTTAAAATGCCGTCGGAATCATTGTCCGGGGAAGCATAATGCTAATGCTTGGCATGATGTTGTGCGGGCGTAAATTTATGATTTATGAGACATCCATTTCGGTGGTAACCCAAGGAAATTATTAGAGATTACCTTGGAATTCACGTCATAAGGGCGTAACTTTCGTCAAAGAAGAAGATTTTATTAGATTTACTCAAAGTACACACGTACATGAAGACGGAGAGGACAGACAACCCCGAAGGAATACTATGCATGGTAGTCATCTGATTGCAAATAATCCTGACATTGTAAAGAGGAATTGCCTGGAAACCTTAAAGGGATCATCCGCGCAAATTCCAAGCGCGGCTTGAACAGCTGGGCTCCTGCGAGCCGTTGAGGCAAAATTTGGGTGCTGCACAGTTCCTGTAGGCTGGACAGGAACAGGTTGGTGTGAAGCCCGAAGACACGCACCCCTCTACGCCTAAAGCCGGAGATCGCACATTCGATAGAACCGCCGTGGAGAGCCGATGCTTCACGGCGGTGAACTTCTAGACCAAAACCATCCTTAATGGATTTGTGAATATGCTCGGTCGTGAAGACCGCACTGGGAATGAAGAACATTGTGAGAAGATCTGGGGAGTCCAAAAAGAAAGAAGGGGAAAGTCCGATCTCCGGGAAAGGGATAAGAAGAAAGGAGGATCTACTCAAATGGGCAATCTGGAGACCAATGACCTTCTAGCAAAGGAAGTGACGAATAAATAGGAAGATAATGACAATCAATGCACACATGATTTACAGGGTGTTAGGTGAGCCTAACTAATGGCGAATTTATGATGGAAATAAATTCCTGATTACTTGCCATAAATGGCCTGGAGTTGCGTGGAACGACAGCCAAATAAATGTTCAAGTTTTCACGGGGCCAAAGGAGGGCATTATGCAAGTTGGATGAGGAATATTCGATGAGTCAGTCGAGTAGCAAAGATTTCATTAGGTAAATTCTCCATACCTTTATACCAAAGATAGGAGAATTGGGGGGTAAGTGTTAAGGAATATTCCTCCCCACCTTAGAAAACGTCCACGTGGTGCCTTGAGCTTGACAAGGGTAAAATAGGCATATGGCATACATGAGTATAAAAAGGGAGTATCAAAATTATTAAAGCAGAATTGATTACTCTCCCTCTCCCTCTCCCTCCTTCTTCCTCTTCTTTAGACACTGGACTGACTTGATCGTCGGAGGAGGCTTCGCCGGCCAACCCCCGGCGGGTCTTTCTTGTTTTGCAGGCCAGCACATAGAAGAAGGGACGTCTCTGATCATGCCACGTCACCCGGCTCAAAAATGCCATCAACAATTATCTTTATGTTTTCCTGTAAATTTGTTGGTTCTGATGGCATTTGATGTTAGATCATGCATTGGCTGCTTGTTTTCATTGGAGATTTATCACGATTTCTTATGTTTGTTCATTCATAGTTCAAACTTAGGGGAATCCATGTTTAGAAAATGAGAGCTGCTACACTCACGTACACCCAACTCCCCACACCCATCAAGGTGTAGGAATTTGGGTGTGAGTGTAGCATTTTTCTTGGAAAATTGTCGGCTTGTTGGTCCCATGTATCTGCAATATTCTCCAGTGGTTTGATTTGGTTCCTTTTCCGAGCTAATTTGCTTGGCCAATTTTGCTTTTCAACCGGTTAGTAAAAAAAATAAAAAAAATTACTAGCACCGTTTGTCAGGAAATGGGCCAACTTGTGTCCCCCTCTTAACTCAGTCTTGTCACCCATCCACGATCCTATAGATTTGTGACTCAATTTTTGACTTATTCCTTTGAGGTTAATTAAGCTGCAGTAGTGTTGTTGACATTTTCATCTCAACAAGAAATATTTTACAGATTTTATTTATTTATTTTGCAGAATCTATTTAAAACAAACGATAAGTAAATGTAGCCCCTTTTAGTCCCGCTTCTTAATTGAAATGCCGAGCGCAAGAGGGATTCCGGTGATATGGCTCATTGGAGGCGTTTATCCCCAACCAATAACTGTTGCGTTGCCCCAAACGGAATTAAACCCCATTTATTTCATAGAATAAGTTTACATAACTTCGATTGCTTAATCAATGTATTTATTGGATCTCAAATAAATGAAAGAAAGAAATGACATAAGATGAAAAGGAAGACGGTGGGAATCAGTTATTGGTGAGAATAATTAAATTTAAGATGAATAAAGAAACTATATTCTTAATTTAAAAAAAAAAAAATTAATTAATGGCTTAATTTTGCTTCTATAGGTGGAGTTAGCCCCAAGAGAGATTATAAATAAACCACATTCCAAGCCCCAATGGAAGATGAGAGCTGAGAGCATCTTCGTATATATGACAATCAAGGGGAATTAACTGATAATAAATCTTCTGCTCCTTTCCTCAAGTTGATACAAATTAAGTTCTTGACATTGTCAAAATATCATATAAAACAATTCATTTTCTTAAGCACAATATAAATAGAAAATAAATTATTTTTGTGATGCATTTTACTTTTAAGTCCGAAAAGTACGGCAGAATATGATTGAAATACCAAACTAAATACACATATAATACCTATCTATTATCTAACCCCTAGTCTCATCTCTATCAGCTGCCCCAACAAAGGGGTTGAGTATAGGGTCCACCTTGCCAATTGGGCAACTAGCCTGACATGAGAAAAGGGCGGTCTTTTTTCTTTCTTTTCTAATTACAATCATTCACTCTTGGCCTTGGCCGGCGAACACAGAGATGGAAGATTCCAAAGCGTCGTGGAAAGGGATTAACATTCTGTCCACCTCAGCTGGGGGGGGGGGGGGGGGTGGGGTGGGTTGGGGGAGGGGCGGGAGATTAGAATCATTCATTCAACCCGAATCCAATTATACAAAGCTCGGACTTGACTTAACTCGTTTAATAAATAGGTCAATTTCGAGTCAACTTACTTAAGCTACGGGCGATCCGCATAATTTATATAAATTATTAATTTTTTTTAAAAAAAATCCTAAAATGCTAAAATTTATTTAAATTCATTTTTAAAATTCGTATTAATTCATATAAATTTAAATTTATTTTTCTTAACATTTAAATTCAATAAAGGTCGAAAGGAGACAAACATATCGTGTTTAATTAGGTTAACCCAAACATCTTATTTATTAAATGGGTTAACAAATCATGCTATGTCACTCGCTCGTTTAGATAGGTAGGTAACAAAGTTGAAAAGTATAACTCTTTTAATTAAATAAGTTAAATTTAAATTAACTTATATCAAATTAACCTATAAATTAATCTAATACGAATTCAACAAAAAAAAAAAAAAAATACTCAGATTCTGAGCATTAATTCGCAATCACCCAAAAGCTGAGTACAATTTGACACAGCTCTCTTTAAAAGGCCACACCCACCAAACGTTGGCAATTGATCCGTTGCATCTGAACTTTTCCTGTCAATTTCTGCGCTTGTCAGTTGTCACTTTCGATAGGTGCCATCAGAAAACTACAACCTGAAATTGATATGTTGTCAATTGATCCTCGTTATCTGTTGGTTTTATCCTTTCATTGGGGTTAGAGGCCACAAACGATTCTCTCTTCATCATGGGTTTGTTTGGTAAGAGTAGAATGGAAAAAGAATTGGTAATGGTAGTTAGAATTGATGGATGTGATATAAAGTAAAAAGAATTTATATAAAAATTAAAAAAAAATTTGTATTGTAGTGAATTTTTTTTTTATGTAAATAATAATAAAAAATTATTTATATAATATAAAATTAAAATATTTTGAAATTAGTTATTTTTAAGATAAATGAGAAAGAGGAGGAATGAGAATTCTCCTTCTTTTACCATACAAACCCCATGTTCTTTGCGTGTGCTTTTATATTTAATGATTGTCGTTTTCTAATTGTGAAAATTGTAGTTTTCATGTTATTCATAATAAGATTTCTTAAAGCAGAAGTAGCAGATTCTTTATTGTTTTCTTTAATTTAGGAAAAATTTAGGGAATCAAATCACATTTTTTTTTCCTATACAAAAACACCTCACAACAACTTCTCTTTTATCTTTCCCTATATATTAAAATAATATTTTTTTATCCTTTTTTTTTTTTTTTTTCTTTTTTCTTTTTCCTTTAAACGTTATTTCAGAAATCTCACTGCATTTCGGCCTCCTCTGCAACTTAAATGATCCCCCCCAATGCACCCCCTTTCTTTTCCACCTGATCTCTCTCCCCCCCCCCCCCCCCCCACACACACACAACCCACTTCCCAAATCGGTCTAGAGCTCGGGCAAGATCTCCGATGGAAAAGCGCTGACTTGAATCGAAGTTTTCTCCAATGTAGCCGGAATCCGATGACCACAATTCCCACATACCTCTCTTTCTTCATATTTATGATAGTGGCCACAAACCCCACAAGGGTTCTCTTTCTCCCTTTTCCTCATATCTCCAAAAAAGCAAAATTTGGTAGAGGAAAAAGCTTCTAAACCAAAAAACAAGAAAGACCCAGATGAGGAAAATGCTTCTAATTGATGAAACAACGTATACCCAAATTAAATAGCAGGATTTGAACTCGGCAAGGATTTTTTCACCGAACCCAATATGCGTTTCCAATTTTGTGCAGACCTTGGAGACGAGGGAGACGAACTCGAGCTTCTTCAAACCTTCATCTTTAGGAGCAGTAGCCATTGTTGGAAGATAGATAAGCAATGGAGCGAGAGAGATTTGTGATTTACGCATGCGTAAAGGATAGAGCCGGTGAGGAGAGAAGAGAGATTTTTTTTTTTTATTATTTTATTAAAATAAGGGATTGGGTAGCTACAGTGTTACCCAATACATTGGGTAGCACTGTAGCTACCCTCACAAATCTCTCTCGCTCCATTGCTTCTCTATCTTCCAACAATGGCTCCTGCTCCCAAAGATGAAGGTTTGAAGAAGCTTGAGAGAAGAGATATTTTTTTTTTTTTATTATTAAAATAAGGGATTGGGTAGCTACAGTGCTACCCAATACATTGGGTAGCACTGTAGCTACCCAAGGAGGTTCATGAATAATAGGGCACCTGCTGTAGTGCCATTTTTTGTAACTTTTTTGAAATTTTTCCTATTTTAGGGAATAGAACCACTTATAAGGCATCTGCTACTAGTGCTCTTACATTTATATATGATAGAGTACCCATGTACCTCACATATATACTGCTGTTCCCACACGTTTACATTGCATCACACTGAATTTGGGCGAATTAACTTTTTATTTTATTTTATTGTATTGTGGTGACTAGCGCTCTTAGCTGCCCGCATATGATTTTGACTATTTAAATTAGGATTGACAATTTTTTACACGATTCGTGAATTCGACACGATTCTAACACAAAACTAAAGGGTTAGAGTTGAGGAGTTAGACCCGTTTAATTAAATGAGTTGGATTAGATTGACTTATATAGTCTTATATCATTCATTCATTCGACACGACCCGAACTTGACACGAATTCAAAACAAAATTACAGGATTAGAGTTAAGGGGTTTGACTTGTTTAATTGAATGGATTGAGTTAGAATTGACCTATAGAATTTTATATACATATATTAACACAGCCCAAACTCGACACGCATACATGATTTACTGTCCCTAATTTAAGCCTGCTTTTATATATAGTTGATGCAAAGATTTTCTGCCATTTAAATTTGAATAAAATATAATAATATTTTGTAGCCGTGGATGTTGCTGTGTGGCATAGTTGGTAAATCAAAGTTTAGCATGTGTAAGTAAAGATGTGGTTGGACATAAAATTAGTATGATTAATAGTTGCTGAAAATGAAATTCATGACTACACTCTCCAAAAAAGATCAAGATAATGCCATGTGCTAAATCCGTCTAAAAGTTAAGGAAATTTTCAAACATTTTTTGAATCCTGCCACCAAAGTTTAAGAGGAGGGATCCGGCTTGCATGCGGTAGTTTAAAACTACCGCATGCATGCTGTAGTGGGAAACGGTACCCACTAAACGGTACCGTTTCCCACTTTAAGAAATTTGCTTTAAATATTTAATAATAAAAAAATGATTAAAACTTAAAAATTATAAAAGAAATAATAATTAAAAAGTAAAAAATAACAAAAGGGCATAGGGGTGGCCGGCGTTGGCCAAGGGGGTGGCCGGCCACCCTATTTTTGGCCAAGGGGCCGATCTGGGGTGGACGAACCACCCTAGATCGGCTTTGGGGGTGGTCCAGCCACCCCCAAAAAGCCAAAAAACAAAAAAGAAAAAACTTCTCAAAGCGAAAGTTCCTGAGAGAAAACGTCGCCGGCGAGTCCAAAGAGCTCACCCTCAATCTCGGCACCTTCTTCAACTCCGAGCCGTCCTTTAAGATCGCTTACAGCCCGAAAGACGCGTGGAACCCATTCTCGCTCGTGGTCAAGACTGGGACGGGACCGTGGCTCGCCCATCTCGAGCTCCATGTTCATGAGCGCTGAGTTCAATCTGATTGGTTGAGGAAACCCTAGCTTTAGGCTCCCCTTCAAGCCTCAATTTGGGGATTTATCTATTAAGAAATCGCAGTCCTTAGTCGTCAATAAGACGATAGTCGCGCCTTTGGACGATGCGTCGATCGGGTGGTGGAGAGCCCAGGGATGAATGGCGCGTTATACAGCAAGAAAATTACGGCCTTGACCCCAGATTGGCCGGCCGGAGTGATCTTTTTTTTTTTTTGGCTTTTTGGGGGTGGCCGGACCACCCCCAAAGCCGATCTGGGGTGGTTTGTCCACCCCAAATCGGCCACTTGGCCAAAAATGGGGTGGCCGGCCACCCCTATGCCCTTTTGTTATTTTTTACTTTTTAATTATTATTTCTTTTATAATTTTTAAGTTTTAATAATTTTTTTATTATTAAATATTTAAAGCAAATTTCTTAAAGTGGGAAACGGTACCGTTTAGTGGAAAACGATACCGTTTTCCACTACAGCATGCATGTGGTAGTTTTAAACTACCGCATGCAAGCCGGATCCAAGAAGGAGAATTCAAGACCAAGAAAGTTATTTGCGTTGTCTGCTTAGGACATTGTTATTGTCATTATTATCATCACTGTTGGCCTAAGGCATTGTCACTTTTGCCGCGTTAAGTATTAATTAAGAGCGGTCAGAGACGGAGCAAGAAATTCTTATAGATAGAAATTACGCGTTTAAAATTTTTTATTGCTAGCTAGGAACTAATAGACTAATTTTTTATTTTTTTTTTACCTTAATTTTTTTTTTCTTAAAAATTAGGGGTGGCCATGCCTATACTGGTCCCCCTTCCTCCGTCCTGAAGGGTGGTTCATACTTTCATGGTTAGAACTATAGCCAACGGCGGGGCTAATAGTACCCCGGGCAAATTTGAATGCTTTTCTTAAAATTATATGTTTTTTTTTTAGTTGTTCTCTCTAATCTAAAATTTAATGCTATTAACCTTAGTTAAGTGGCTAAGGCTGCAGTCTCATTCTCACTTTTATATTGGAAAATGATATCTCCGAAATCCCATAAAGAGAGGCGGGCTTGACTTCCCATAGACGGTGGATGGGCAGTGAAGAAAGGAGTCTTCCACCACCAAGAGCATGCATGTGAGGGGTGTTATCTTATAATAATAATAATAATAATAATAATAAAGCCTTATAAAAGTGAAGCATGTGTTCACTGATATTGGCTGCGTCTACACTCGATCGGACCCATGCATCACCCTCACCTCAGCTTTTGGTGGGTTCTCTCTTATACGAACATTCCTGGGGTTGGTGGTGTTTCTTCCCGGAAGCTTTATCATATTTTTTTCCTTCTTCACGTACTCTGTGCTTGGATGATGTTTGCTTACACTTCTTGTTATCATATTTTGATATATATATATGATATATAACTCCAAATGATTTGTGCAATTAAAATGCTAATTTCAATGCCGCGTTTGATGATGTTAACCCTTCTTAATTGTGCAAATATTTTATGGTTAGAATAATGTTCGATCTCCAAGTCCAGTAGTCCACCACGCGTTTGGATTGAGAGAAAGTTTCTACTATGGCAACCTATTTGGAGTAGTGTGTCATGGGGGGTAGGGAGGGGAGGACCAAACGAGAGCATCCCATTGGTTGATATCCTTTGAAATTAGGACTTGTTTATATATATGATACATTTGCTTACAAGTAACACTAATAGTAGGACGTACATGATCATGGCATTAAAAAAAAGAGTATTATTATTATTTGTTATAAATTTTGTTAGATTGCATGTGATATCAAACATGTGGTTTAGTGGCTCATGGTAAAGACAAGTCCTTACAAAGCAGGAGTGAGGAAAGAGGCTCAGTTCGCGCGCTCACTCAGCCCATGCGAGCGCACGGGCTTGGGTACGCGGCTCATGTTAGTTGTTCGCTTAATAAAAATTCAAGTTTGTGGGAGCAACTGTTGGGTGTTGAACCAATGCGCCTCAACCATTAAGCCAACTCACGTTCGTTTGTAACCAACACAACCTTTAATATACGAACTGTTAGTTACACAGTGTAACACCCGAGAAATGATTAAAGCACTTGCAATAATTGAATTAAGTGAATAAGCAAGTGGAATTAACACTCAAGTGAAAACACTAAAAAATGTTTTAGTAAAAAGTCAGTTTTTGATACTGGTTGGAACCAGAGACGGAGGGGGGGGGGGGGGGGGGGGGGGGGGCGTAGGGGCCATGGCCCCCCCTCAATTTCTTGAAAGAAAAAAAATTAAAAATTATAAGGTTAAAAAATCATAAAATTCTAAAACGGAGTATATTTTTAGCCTATTACCCTTCTCAACAATATAAAAGAAATGAAAATAGTAAACAACATTTGATTCCCGAGAAAATGAAGAAAAAAAAAAACTATTGGAAGCTGAAGAGTGGGCAGCTTCTGCTATGACGCGGGTTCAAGGAAGCTGAAGAGTGGGCTTGTAGGCATAAGAAGTTGGAAAAAGAAATTAATGGCGGAGCGCTGGTTCGTTGGTTGCCTGGGAAAGGGACGAATTGCAGAGAAACATGAGTGCTTGTGTGAAGTGTGCAAGCCAAATGCTTGGGGTGAAAAGTCGTGCAGAATTAATGGAGGGTAGGTGAGATATGAGTTTTTTTTTAAAAAAAAAAAATGGAGCAACAGGTGGTGGGAATATATATATTATATTAGCCTACTCTCCCTATCAACAAATTTTTTTTGCCTTTGCCCCTGTTCATAAAAGTTTCTGGCATTATTCAAACATGCCTCTAATTTGAAAAGTAGAATTTATACCAAAAAGTGTCGTTCCATTCTCGTCCCAAGTTGGTTCAATTGTTGGATTTTCTTCATGGGCGTTCGAACAGGGCCATGATGGTTCAAATAACTTGCTTTCTGGTGCACGGTTCGACGGTATAATTAATAGTTCGAACTGCCGGCAAATTTTTGGATTTCTGGAGCATTTTCATTCAAGGGCGTTCAAACCATGCATTTTTGGGGGTTCGAATGACAGTGTGTAGGATTGCACTATAAATAGATAAAACTTGAATTTTAAAACTAGTTTCCTCATTTCTCTTCTCTTGCACGCCATATACCCTCTTTTGCTCCCCTAGGATTTTACTCAAACTTTATATCAATGATCTTTTGGGTTAAACTCGATCCTTGGTGTTAGTGTCATTTTGACCGATCTACTTGACGTAAAATTCATAACCCTAGTTTTCACCATGTTGGGCTACAATTCACAATGTGATGCTTTATCTTGTCCATTTTTCTAGGACTTTGGTTGGTTGGTTGGTTGTGGAGTGCTAGGTCACGGGTTGGAGTTTTGTGGATCGGGACTTCGATTTTACTGTGTGGTTCATGGTAAGAGCAAAACCCTAAGTTTTCATTTAGTAATGCAATTTGGGGGTTTTTGGTATTCAAGCCTAGAATTCCTCTATGGGTTAATATTCTAAGTTAGTTGGGTGTGAATGGAACCCTCGATTGCTATTGTTACCAAGTTTGTGTGACCCATGTGATTTTCAAGTGTGATTGTCTACAGTAAAGTAGAGTTGTGGTTAGTATTTAATTGTGTGTTTACCATGTACTAATGTAGTTAGGCATTGCAAGTTTGGTGTTGCGAAAAATCAATCTCTATTCAAACTAATCCTAGTTTAACCTAGTTTCAAATTTAGGGTTTTTAAACAAAATAAAACTTAAACTTAACAAATCAAAAGATAGGGTTCTAAGGTTTTATAATCCACACCTACCAAATCATAGCAACATATTCATGAGCTCATCAACACATATTTTAAGTTTTCACATACAAATCTTAGGTATGCTCTACTTTGCTTAAAAAATCGTTTAAGTCATTCAATGAATCCGTTCTTTACACAAATCACAAAAGATACTCGGTGTTCCCTAAATCATCCATTGTACTCATTCAAAGAACAAATCACAATGGATACTCGATTTTTCACCAAATCCTCAAATGTACCCGTTAAACAAAACACAATGAATACCCAACGTTTTGATAAATAAAACTCAAGCAATCAATTAAATGAGACAACCTTAAATCATCACTTGTATCCGGAAATCACAAGAAATACCCAAAAATCACCTCAAAAATCAAATAGAAGTAGAATAATGAGAAATCAAAAGCTTATAAACTCAAATAGCATAAGCAAGTATGAAAACATAGTTTCTCTTCAATGGTGAGGCTCCATCCTCAACCCTAGATGAGAGTTTAGGTATACATGACTAAGGAAAGCATAAATAAACAACAATAATCCATTAAAAATCAAAGGAACTTACAAAATATGGAAGTTCTAGGTGAAAATCACCTAAGAACCCTAAAATCTACTGAAAACGATGCCTAAGGCGCTCTCCGAGCGACCTCTCCCGAAACAAATGAGAAAGATGGGTATTTATACAAAAAATTAGGGTTTATGCGATTCCAGGTCAGTATAAATGCTCTTGATCGCACTTATGGTGCGCTCGAGCGCACTCGGGCGTTCGATGCTCTGCGCTGTGCAGGGAATGTGCTTGAGTGCATCATATTGCTACCATGATGAAATTCGATGGAGCAAGTTACTTCGGGTTATGGCAGAGGTGTGTCAAGGATTTGTTGGTGCAACAAGGGATGGTGAAGGCTTTATATGGATGAAACCAGATGATATGCCGAACATAGATTGGAAGGAGCTTGAGGCGAAAGAGGTGGCTACTATTTGGCTTTGTCTGGGGGATGACATGATGTATCATGTCATGGACGAAGAATCTCCAGCGGCAACTCGTTTCATGGTATTGGCCAAAGAGCCTGTCATACCTCCAGCGGCAATTCGAGCGCATCATATTGGATTCCAAGTCTACACAAGGCATTCTAATAGAGTTGGAATAAGTTTCAACAGCTACCGCATCAGAGTCGGCGCCAGGCAGGCCATGGTAAGCCACCTGTATCTGTTTCACCTCAATCGGGTAAAAGCTCGCTCTTATTTTCAGTGGCTTGTCGGAGTTGACGAAGGCAGGTCTCAGTGATTTGTGAGACAGTTGGCTGGGGCAGCTTGGGGCGAGAGAGGGACAAAAGGAAAGAATGAAAAACATGGCGTGCATGGTGAAGGTTAGGGTGACAGGGTCCGTGGAGGGTTTGTGGAGGATTTGTGGTTTTAGTTATATATATCAAGGCGGCACCACAAAAAGGCGTGTGATAATAGCTGGAAAGTGCATATTTTCTTTATTAAAATAAGCATTATCATACTACGTTTTATTTTAATTCTTCTATTTGATATTTAATTGTGGAAAATTGTTTAATCATTAAAGTTGAGCTTAAATTGATATTAATGCATGAAATTGTTATTTTGTAGAAAACCAAAAGAAAAAAAAAAAGAAAAAAAAAAGGAAGCAAGCAAGAGCTGGGCGTGAATTGGCAACAACGACAAGATTTTCTTTCCAAGAAAAGATCCACGGGGAGAGGAGACACAAGACTTGCAAGAAAGAGACAACTCCTTCAAAATCCTAGCGGCGCACATTCGGTAGACCTGAAGGGCAACAAATCAAGTCTTTCCAAAAGAATGTACCTGTATGTCGATTGAGATAATTGCCCAGTCAAGCATTATTTTCCAACCTTGCCCAGTGGCCTTGCGTGATGATATAAATATACAAGCCTTTCTTCAGTTTGGGAGAGAGAGGGAAGAAGAGAAGAGCCAAGGAGCACAAAAGAGCATAGAGGCACATAGTTTGAATTTTGATTTTCTTTGTTTTCAATTTATGTTTAGTACTTTGATTATGGAATTTATTTTCATAAACATGAGTGGCTAAACCTTTACCTAGGGCTAGAGGTGAAGCCTAGTATTTTTATTATGTTTTCCTGTGACTATTTGTTTTTCATAGATTAATGATTAAATTTTAGGAATAATTTTTATTTGAGAGTAATTTAATGAGACAAGTTTATTTTAATTCCTTATGATTTTTGTTTATATCAAATGCTTACTTTGTTTGATTTGATATGATTCGAAAATATATTTAATACTTAATTTATTATTTCATGTTTTTGAAATCAAATTCTCAATCAATCCATGTTTGATTTATTTTATATCTTTTATGTCTCATGAATACGTAATAAAATACAGGTAGATCTTTGAAACACCTTTTCCAATATTATCTTCCAAAGCAAATTTATTTATTTTAGTTTCATAGTTTACTTTTTAATTTAAATTATATTCCTTTGCTCTACTTTCGAGTGAAAACCAAAAGCAAAATTCCTATTTTTTTCTTTTCTGGATAATAATAAAAATTATTCTTTCGTATTTAATTATTCCTTGTGGATTGACCTTGGACTTACCGGGATTTATTATTTGCGAAAACCTACACTTGGGTTCGCACCCTTTTTGGTCCAATAAGTTTTTCGCGCCGTTTCCGGGGAATACATTTAAGATACTGAGTTTAATTATTATTATTTTTAATTTTATTTTGTATTCTTTTTTTTTAAAAAAAAATAATAATAATTTTGTTTTATTTTATTTTAACAGGTACCAACTTTCTAATCATTACAGCTGAGGAATTCAAAGGAGATTTATTTTTGAAAAAGTGCAAAAGCATCATAAATTCTCCAGGTGATATTGTTCTTTTTTGTAGCGTATTGAGTTAATTTTGTGTATGAGTGTTTGGCAACGCAATTACACAAAAAGGCTTAGTAAGGTAGAATTTTATATTTTCCCTATAGAGTTGCATAATTCTGAGTTAGAGTTTTTTAATGACTCTATAGATATGACTGATGATGAAATGAGTAACCATGAGGATGAATTTGAAAACCAAGCTAACCAACCAGTCAAAAGCCTTAGAGACTACTTGCAACCCACTAGGTCAAGTACCCCTTCCTGCGTGGCAGTCCTCGCCAATACAGGAAATTTTGACATTAAACCTGGGGTAGTCCAATTGCTGCCTAAGTTTCGTGGGCTTGATTCTGAAAATCCTTACATGCGTCTTAAGGAATTTGATATGGTTTGTACTATGCATCTTAGTAATCTTGATGATGTTGTTAAGCTGACATTGTTTCCATTTTCTTTGACTGAGAAAGCCAAATATTGGCTACACACCCTAAGGCCTAGAATAATAGGGACATGTCAAGAGATGACTAGGTAATTTTTGAAAAGTTTTTTCCGACTCATAAGACAAAAATACCTTGAGAAGGAACATCATGAATTTTGCTATGAAAGAAAATGAAACATTTTTTCAATGCTGGAACGG